>NC_057850.1:101309124-103809124 GCF_015237465.2 Chelonia mydas | reverse complement strand
GAAGGAATTTGTAATTTCACTTTGGGGAACAAATTCTAACCTCACATGTACATGCTCATCTACCATTAGTAGCACCATGTTAGGGCAGAATTTGCCACTATTTAATTTTACTGCTCTTTTGCTAAACTGTTAGTATGTTTAGCAATCAGTAAGAAGTAGTTTTCCTCTCTAACAGAGGCATATGTGAAACAATTGTAGTTCTTTCTCTAGAAATCATGGGAAATCAATTATCATAAGTGAAAATTGGCTGATTAGAAATTAGTTGAAAAAATGTTATGTTTATTTTTTATTTGTATAATGTACAGTTTCATTTTCAGGAAAAATAATATCACGTAATATGATTGTGATATTGACAATTATTGCAACAGGATTTGTTAAAACAAATGTTTCAAAATAGAGATTCTATAGGAATTGTTCATCTACTGTGAGTAATAATGGGTTGTATAATTTAATCAAGATCAGACAAAATTCAATTCAAGGTGACAGAAACCAAAGGCTTACTATACCAAGCCTAAGGCAGAATTAGGACTGGAGGCCAGGACGGTGGAGAACAGTCCCTAATGCTGGTGTGCTTAAAAATATTGCTTTAAGCAGTACAGAAGACCGCACAATATGTAAGAAGAATTACATTTTCATATTCTAAGAATACCCAAGTTAATTCTACTGTTAACCTGTACTGATTTAGGTTTTGCATTTAACTCTCTAAGCTAGTGTCAAATTTAATGCATTATAATGCACGTATTGATTTTCATAGTTAAAGGAAATTAGCAGGGCATTATCAGGCTTCGACCTCCACTTAACAGTAGCCCTTGCAGTGTTTTGTGTGACTAGGGTTTGGGAGCCCACAAGCAGGAATAAGAAGCTTGAATAATCTATCATTCAATTATCCAATTTTTTTCATATCTGTCCACACACACAAACACACACTATATTCATGGGTGAAAGTAACTTAATGGACTTACAGGTACACAGGGTGGCTGGGATCCTGGGCAAGGTTGGGGGAGTGGCTCTGGGCCCCCGAATGGGGTGGGGCCTCAAGTGGAAGGGGCAGAGCCAGACTCCCCCAGCCAGCCCTTCAGCGCTGCCCAGCCCATGCCATGCGAGGCTCCGGCGGTGATTTAAAGGGACTGGGGCTCCAGCCGCTGGTGCAGTAGTGGTAGCAGCAGTCCTGGACCCTTTAAATAACCGCTGGAGCCCTGGGGTAGCAGCGGCGGCTGGGAGCCCTGGGGCTCCGGCAGCGATTTAAAGGGCCAAGGGCTCCGGCCGCTGCCAGGAGCCCCAGGCTCTTTTAAATCGCCAGGCCCTGGGACAGCTGCCCCATCCCCCCCTCTCCTGCCATCAGTGGCCCTGATGGTATGGTCGGCTGTGTACCGGCGGCCACTTGCTTTCCGGTATGCCATACTGGACCATACCGGCTTACTTTCACCTCTGGCTATATTGCTATATATACACACACACACACACACACACTTATTTACAGAGCTGGCCAAGAAAAGATGTTTGTTTTAATTTTGTTTTTTTTAATTATCGGCAAGACATTCCTGAGATGTCAGAGAAACAGGACAAGATGTAGGACTGGATGAAGTAAGACAGGTCAGGGTAAAGAGGTCTGTAGCATAAATATGATAGTTATTACCCACATGAGCAGAAAAGATCAACTAAAGAATGTGTGCAGAGGGATAAGAGGAAAGGGCAAAGGCAAGTGAGAAACGTGAAGAGGATTCTCCAACGCTGGTGCCAAAGGAGAGTTATGACAGATCTGCATAAGCCAAGGGATAAGAAGATTTCAAGAATGAGGGTATAATATACTACATCAAATGTGACAGAAAGGATGAGAATGAAGAAGGAATCTTGACCAGATGATATAGCCAGGAAAAGGCCTTAAAGACTTTGAGCAGAGCAGTTACAGTGGACTGGAGAGAAAGGAACCTGGATCTTGGATGAAGTTGGGATGAGTTTCATCATTGATTTAAATGAGAACAGGATCCAAGACGAAGATTATAAAGCAAAGCATATGGATCTATAACCATTTTGGGACCAGTACAAATGGTACCAAAACAGGTAAGTGTCAGACAACATTAAACAAGCATCCCCATGGTCCAGGTACCAAGCATACATTGATGAAACATCTCAAACCACAAATTTTGTATTAGGCCTGGGTGAAATCTGAAACCCCAATATCCATTTTTCATTGGCTACAGTCCCTCCAAAGAATGATAGAGGCTGACCTGACATTTATAAATTTGCTATGTGGTGTTTTACACAGTTCTTCCCACCAGCTGATGTTTATTCATAACCATGTATGAATTTTCAAGGGCTGTCAGATTGGGCATCTATTTCAAAGGGAAAAATCTGAGGAATCTTGATTAGATTAATAATAATAATAGTTTCTGTTTATTCAGTTCTCCCTTGTGAAGTTGCTATGGGCAACCTGCAATGATTTCATTATAAACATGAACCCTGATAAAGCCATTAACAAAAAAAGAACTAATGGAAAGATGTAGAGGAAAGGGAAGGATCTAAGATATAAGCAACTTAACATAAAAGACAACTTTGAAAAAAGCTGTTAGGTTGTGTTTAAGAATGGGGTGGGATGGGCTTGATATTGATGCCAAAAAGCAGAAAGTTCACATACTAGTGGCCATCACGTCATCATAGTGGAATCACAAGCAGATTCATAGTGAGAGCCCAAACATCTGTCAGAATGAATATAAGTAGGAGGTCTCAAATATACAAGGGCCTACATCATTATGGACTTCTACAAGTCTGTTAAAGTCGATCCACTATTACATAGGATAGAGAGTGGGCAGAAAAACTGATCATTGTGTGTGTTGCTGTTACAAGGTGATCAAGGGATAAATAAAGGTGCAGCCTGTGCCAAACGAGAGCCTCTTTCAGACTATAGGTTAGATTTTGATCTGAGTTATACAAAGGGCAGGTTTAAATATTCTGACTGAAAAAAAAAACCTGTCAGAAATTGTTGTTCTGTTGACATTTCAATTTTCTCATGGAAATTTTCAATTTTGAGAGTTTTTTAAATTTTCTGATTGGGAAAATCAAAAAGAAAAAATCATTTTGAATTGACATTTCAAAATTTAAGAAAAGATAGTTTCTCTCCTGCTGCTTTCTCATTTTTTAAAAAGAATCATTTCTACACTTTTCCAGTTCGAAAAAGTAAGTATGAAAAAGTGTGCACCATCACCCCCCACATGCTACCTTTTTCCAGTTGTTTCCAGTTGAGATAAAGAAGTGAGAGTGAGTTTCTCTCACTTTTTAAACACTCCACCTCCCCCTTTTCTGTGGAAAAAAGTGGGGGGAGGGAGGAAAAGAGGGAAACCCCCAAATCCGGAAACTGGGTCTATATTATGTATTGAAGCTATATTTCTAAACTAAATGAAAAATTGTTGTTATGAACTGACACTTTGAAAAGAGATAGCTTTTTCATTGCATTTCAAAAATCTTCTGGACAAACAAAAGTTTTCCTGTGGAAAAAACTCTATTGACAACATCTTAATGACAACACAGTTTGCCAAACTCAGAACGCCACACCATGCACTTTACCAGACTGCATAAATCTATAGACTATACATGTTAATCTGAGACCAGAACTAAAGTTGCACTTTATGGCTGGTGACATATTGATGGTAACAAGGGGGAGTTTGCTGTGGAGGTGAGGAATCTGACCTTGTTTGGGTAGTCTGATGGTTGCGTATTAAGATGTGCAAATGAAGGAGGCCTTAATTGTAATTTCCTTGGTTTTCAGTCAGTCATTCTCCATGTGTAAAGGTACCTTTGAGCAGCCTATGTTTGTTTATTTTATTGCACATATAAAGTGAACACTTTTATTATAATGTGATATTGAAGATATATGAAGATATGCAAGATATATTTTAAATATTACCATACTGGCCAGTTGTTATGATGGTTCAAATTGTGACCTACTGTAACAAATTAATTACAGATATATCAGAGAGAGAGAAAGAGAGAGAGAGTTACTTTAGGTTATGTATTTTAGCTGTCATAAAATTTTACTAGTGTTCCAATACAGTAACTCCTCACTTAACATTGTAGTTATGTTCCTGAAAAATGCTACTTTAAGCAAAACGCTGTTAAGCGAATCAAATTTCCCCATAAGAATTAATGTAAATGGGTGGGTGGGGGAGGTTAGGTTCCAGGGAAATTTTTTTTGCTAGGCAAAAGACATGATATACATTTACAATACAAGTTTTAAATAATTTTAAACAATTTAATACTGTACTCACCAACGATGATTGTGAAGGTTGGTTGAGGCAGGGGCTTAGTGGGTTCGGGGCGCGGGGGCTTGCCCCATTCCATGTGTCTGGCACTCCTGCCGGGGAGCAGGAAGTTGGGGGCTTACCCGCTCCCTGGCTGGAATGCCGGGTGGGCGGAGTAGGGCAAGCCCCCGCGCCCCGACCCTGTGCCCCAGCAGGAGCTCCGGGTGGGCGGGCAGAGCTGGGCCAGCCAAACAACCTTATAATGGAACATTGCACGACTTTAAATGTGTATGTTCTCTAATAGATCAGCAACCTAATAACGTTAACTGGGATGACTTTAAGTGAGGAGTTTCTGTATTTAAAATATATCTTGCATAATTTCACATGCAGTATATGTATATCAAAGTAATTTTCTCCCCTCCCCCATATACTGTAAGCTCTGACTTTAATAGTAATATTATGGTTGACATTTTCCTTCCATATAACACCATTTCTGATTGAAAACCAAAATATTGGCCTATTCCTAGTACTGAGTAGTACAGGGTTTACTGAAAGATTGCCTTTATTGTTCTGATGCATGCACAAGAAAAGGGGTAACCCTGGCATGAGAAGAAAGAATTTTATCTATAAAATATTTTATTTTAGGCTATCATCAGTACCAGGCCTGGCTTTAAATTACATTTTAACCATAAACTCGGGAGAAGCTGTCCCAGATGGTGAACATAAAACGTGCCGTAAATTTTAATGAAGCAAACAAGTAACTAATAACCATAATGCCAATACTCCTGTGTTTTTGGTAGACCTTAATAAAGCAAAATTAAAAAGGGGGCATGCAGCATTTAAATAAGTGCCTAAGAAGCCTAATATAATTTACTAATTCAGCTATTCACACACTGATTGCACAGCCCCTGGTCATCTGCTCAAGTACAGCTGCTTCATGTAAAAACAAATAAAAAACCCCAACTTTTATTGTCCACCATATGTCCCAGCTTGTAATACTTGCTGGTATATTTCAGGTCACCCTAAGTTCATGCAGATTTTTCTTGGATGGACAGCACCATGACAACAATATGACACTTTTACACTAGGTTTCAGCACAATTGGAAAAGGCTCCTTGTAGCAAAGGATCTGATCTCACATTTTGAATGTAGTAGGATGTGATAACCAGATGTTTAGTAAAATAAATTGGCTCCACAGACACTTGTCCAAGGAGTATAGGTACAGGATTTCAGTATTCATAATGGATATGAACAACAAGCCATGTTCTGTTAAGATCAAAACCAAAACTAAAAGACTACCCAGCCAGTTCTGATTTTTAAAAGGACAGGCATGAGAGAATAGTAATGGCACCCACTCTTGTTCTGTGCTAGTGCTCCCACCATTACTAACAGGGAAGTAGCATCTCTGTGCACCACAGCCAGCCCCTATTCCCCACACCTCATGTAAAAAAACAGTGGAGCAGAATTAACAGCTGAAGCTAGAGCATCCTGCTGCTGTAAAATGCAGAAATCAGCAAGCAACATTTCATTGATCTATTTACAGTGCTGGTAAAGAGGGGAAGGAGGCACTGAGGAGGTGGGAGGGCTGGTTTATATACACACCTCCTCTCCTGAGAAGAAAGATGACCACAATCAGTAGGAGGTATCTGAAAGAGAACAGGAAACAGGAGCCTATGCAAGAACCAGTTTGGGTGCATAGCATGAGGATCACATTGCTACTGTGATAACAGATGACGCTACCAAGAAGTGCAGAGTACTGCTATTTTAAAGCTTTTACTGTTAAATATAATAAAACTTGCAACTTTCAAAATTGAATCCAGACACTGAGTCATGGGGCTTGTTCTCGAATTAGATATGCACAGTTTGTATTAGCAAAACACTTATCTGCTTCTCACTTTTCCTGCTGATATAAAAGGAGGGATATTTTGCCAGGAATGTGTTGCTAATGTTATAAATAATCTACAGACTACTGTATGAGAGAGAAAAAGGGAAATGTTTGTCAAATGTCTATATCCACAGAGAAAAGCCATTCTTCTACATTCAGATGATACAAAATGGCACTGGGCTTCTGTCGCAGATGACCAGGAGTAAGAAGCTTGTAATCTGCTTGTAACCCTCAGAAAATAGCTATTGCCTGCTATAAACACATAATCCCACCAACTCACAATTGTAAAACTCACTTTACAGCTAGTAACCTGATTACTTGACTGAGATCTTTTCCTCTTGAGTAACATTAGGGTTTTATTCACTCCAAAACAAAGAAAAATTGGAAAAAACATCTCATTGACCACTTCTTTCATTTCTGGGATCAGTGTTAGTCCATTCTATGTAAAAGTGTAAAGCCAGAGGAACACATTCTATGGGCCACAGAGTTTAGACGGTGGTTGTTTATTTAAAGGCGCTTCAACTTGGCCTTCTGTATGCACTGCCCCAGCCCCGAAATCTGCATTCACATTCACAAACAGAAATTGTGTCCATTATTTTAACCTTGGGATAATCCTTGATCTTCAGCTCCTGCTCTCCTGCATTTCTTACATCTGACAGTCTGCTCATCACCTCCCCCGCACTATGCATGCCACACTGTCCACACCACGGCATTTTCTCAGTTCACCCTCTGCTGAAATCTTCATTATGCCATTGTCTCTCACCTTGACTCTTGTAGCTGTTTTCTCTATCACCTCACCAAGTTCCAATCCTCTCTACTCCTACATCTGCAGATGTCCACTTTCTCACCTTCATTTCCAAAAAATGCTATCACACTCTTCCTCCTCAGATAACTCCACTGGCTTGACTTAAAACCTTCCGTGGATTTACTGCAGCCTATCTCAGTGACCTCAGGCTATAATCTTATTGTGCCTATCAAGATGTCTCAGAAGAAAATGGCACAGTGCAGGATGAGAGGAAGGATGGGTGGTTGTGTGCCATCTTTGTGCTTCCTGCATTCTGCCTGCTCCCTGGGAGCAAGACAGTTTCTTACTATGAACAAAATCCTGGCCCCAGAGAAGTCAATGGGAGTTCTGCCATTTACTTCAGTGAGGGCCAGGATTTCACCTTATATTAGAATACATAACACGATGGGGCCAAAACTCCATTGGGCCCCATGTACCAATGTATGACAAATAATATATATGAATACACACGTATGTAGGGGAGAGGAAAAATGGTTCAAAGGTTAGGGTGCTAGCCTGTAGCTTAGGAGACCTCAAATAAATTCCATGTCCTGCCATAGACTTTTTGTGTGACTTTGGGCAAATTGCTTAGTGTCTCTGTGTCTCAACTCCCAATCTTTAAAATGGCAATAATACTTCCTGGGGTGTTGTGGGGATAAAGTCATTACACAGATTGCGAGGTGCTCAAATACTATGATGATGGGCACCCATATAAGTGCTTAAGATAGAAAAATAGACCAACACAATAGCTCAAATAAGAAACCACCAAAGAAGTAAGAATAAAAGAAAGCTAGATTCTGATCTAAACTTCAAGGTAGTCCTCCTGGATTTACACCAATGTAAATTAAATCAGACTCTGGCCCTGAACTTTCAAATAGATCATTTTATCATTCCAAACATGCATACATGTACTGTTTACACAGTCAGATGGGACACTGCATACACACATGCTCAAACACCTGCCTGTTACACATGTACTGCTTCCTGTTTAATTAGACATGGCCTGTTGTGTTTGTGTGTTCGTTTTTGATAGGATGCAAAGAGGTCTTTTCATTCCCCTTTATCAGAGGTTCCCAAAAGCCAAGACAGGTGTCTCAGGGATTAAATCTAATTTAAAAAGAGAGTGGGGGGGGGGGTAGGGGGGAAGGAAGGGACATATCAATCCTCAACGGAGCTAGAATTTGAGAGCAGGTGCAGTGAGAGACTTCATGCATCCGGCTCATTTACTCCATCATGTTCTGTGGAGGTCCAAATATTAGTCTTTTCATCCCCGGGTGACACTGGCAGCATGCAGCCTCTGTTAAGAGAACGACCAGCCCAATCTGTTTAGTGCCTCAGATGGCCGCCTCAACACCATGGCTACCGTGGTAACCAGACCCTACTTCAATCATTGCTGCTTTTGTTGGCTGGCAGCAACATGAAACGAAGTGCCACTTCTTACCATCGTATAGACTCATACATAATAATCCTCTCGGAGCTTATCTTAATGAATTAGCAATTACTGTATTAGATGGGAGAGAGGCTGCAGCTGACAACAAGCCACATTTCCCCCTTGTTTTCTTTATTTTTTGTGAGCATTCATTTTATTTTTGAGCTGGAGGGAGGTCTTTTTTTTTTTTAATTATCAGCCCTCTGGAGGTTCCACTGAAGTCAGAGGGAGTTTTGCCTGAGTTAGACCTGCAAGATTTGCCCCTATCCTTTTAAGGCTTGATCCTGATACTGTTGCCAGCTCTAGCAATTACCTCGCAGTATTTGGTGTTTTTCCTTCAAGCCCTGGCCTCCTATGATTATGTGAGAATATCACATTTTCTTTTTTTTTAAGGTAATTTCTCGCTCTCAATGTTGAGGAGTAAACCTTGAAAACGTGACCTAGGTGTATGCCCTAAAGGCTCAAAATCCACAAGGCAAATATATATTTGCTATAAGTCATGTTTAAAGTCATATGATTTTTACACCAATCACATTATTTTCTTTTCAGGCATGAGTGATGATTTATGAATAATTTGTGTTGGCAATACTGTATCACTGCCTACCTCCTAAAATAAAACCAGGATTTCTCCTGTCTATAGTTTCAGCTCTGAAAACAACACTAGTCTCTCTCTCTCACATACACACTTACTTGTGACAATAGATCTTATTAACAGTACCTACATACAAACTACCATTAGCTCACCATAGTTTTATTGGGCACCTATCATAGGGTTTCTTATTTTCTCAGGTATTACTCAGGATATTGCAATTAAAAGTAGAATTTGGCTTTTAATAGACCCTGCTGTTGCTCCATTAACCCCACATAGGGCCCAATTCTTGTCTCACTTTTTTACAGCATTGTAACTCTGATGACTTCCATGCAGTTACTTTTGGCTTATCCCAGTGTGAGAAAAGAATGACTCATCTTCTCATATGCCACTTGGATTCTGATCTCTCTTGAATGAGTGTAAATCCAAGGCAGTCATGCTAGTGTGCATTCAAAACCAGGCAACATGGATCTGATTCTCAGCTGGTGTGAATTGGCATACCTCTATTGAAGTCAATGGAGCTGCATCAGTTTGCACTCTCTGAAGGCCAGTTTGCACCAGCGGAGAATCTAGCCCCATATGTGTACAACTATGCAATAACAGGGAGGTCAATTCTGAATGTTTTCAGAGCTCAACAGAGTTTATGGGGTGGCTGCTAAGCTATCGTGAAAAACAACAGAGGATGAACTCTCCTCCATTGTCTCAGGCCTCGTCTTAATCCAGCTCTCTCAGCATACAACTCATGTCAGATCCTAAAACAATTGGCAAGGCGTATTATTTCAATCATCACAGAAAAAACAGAGAAGTGTGACTGTGATCAGTCTCACTGATGAGGTAGGTCTGAAAGTATATGAGGCTGGGTAAGGGTGGAGCTTTCCCTATGTCAAGCAGGCTTGCTTCTTGGGTTCTCACAATATATCTACATTGCAGTCAGAGGTGTGACTACAGCATATGTAGACATACCCATGCTAGCTTTGATCTAGCTAGGATGAAGAGCAGTGAAGTCACAGCAGCACGGCGAGCAGGCTAGCCACTTAAATAGATACCCAGATCCTGGCCGGGCTTGTACCTTGTGCTGCCAGCCATGGTGCTGCAGCTTCACCACTATAGTTATTTCAGTTAGTGAGATGATAGCTAGTGCAGCTATCTCTAAACAAACTGCAGACATACCTCCAATTGTCATAGAGACATACCCTGAGCTTTCAGGCTAGATCAGACCTCCTCTGAATGATCAGGGGGACAAAGTAATGAACCTGCCCTGCAGGCTAGGCCACTCACAGCAACAGGGGTAAAATGAAAACATAACAAAGGAGCTCAGGAGAAAGAGATCCAGAGGCAAAGAAGAACTGTTTTCTCTGGAAAGAGCTAGGGTCCCTTTTCTCCTAAACTCCAATGTCTTCCTTACCCTTCTCCCACTGCTACTCTCAGTGGTCTAGTCTTCAGGGCAGACATTATTTCAAATGCCTGGGAAATGCTAAATAATTCAAAAGAGTGGGAGAGGAGTGAAAACCTCAAGATCTTGAAAGAAAGGGGACCCCCATATTACCAACCCTACACATTCAAAAATCATGAGTCAAGCCCCCCAAAAGTCACAAGATTGGCTTAAAATCATAAGATTTAAAAAAAATGGGGTTATTTGATTGGCATTCTGGCTTTTAAGCCTTTTGGGTTTGCATTTTCACGCTTTTTTTCTGAAATCATGAGAGCTAGGAACTTAGGTTACATGTAAAAAATAGTGAGATTCTCATATACTCATGGGACTCTCATAAATGAGGCTGAAAAATACTTCAGATATTGCAAACGCTCATGATAAAAATTGTGAGTTGGTCACACTGTGACCTTACCTGCTCTTGCTCTTAGACTGGTTGGATAAAACAAAAATATTATCAACCTATTCCTATTTTCATACATTTATTTTTGCCAGCCTCTCTCATAGAGGGGGTGAAGGCACTGTTAAAGATTTTCTGCTTCTTCTATTCAGAGCGTCCCCACATGCTCACTGCAGGGAAGGAGTTCTAAAGATCCTCATGTTATAGAAGAATACACCTAGGCACAAACTGGCTAAGTGACTTGATAAATGCCACACAGTAAGTCAGTGGCACAGGAATGGACCATAGATCCCCTGACTCCAAGAGGTGCTTCTCAGCCAGAAGAACTCTTTCCTCTCCTACATCGGTAAGATTTTGAAACCAGTCTACACTTTCTTTTGTTGTGCCGCTAGTTGCATCTTACACCTGTCTTTCCTTTCCTTTTGTTTAGTGATTCTTCTGTTAAGTATTTTCCCAATGTTCAAAATTCTCATTGACCGAAGCAACTGTGGCAGACGCTGCTCTTTAAATGAGTAAGGATCCTCTACTCAAGTTTTTAATTCTATACTTTTCACCCCAAGAATAGTTGTAAGATGCACAGGCAGCTAAAAATGGCATTCTCGTCAATACGAACATACTTACATGTGTTTAAAACCACAGCTAGCTCTCAACCAAAACTCTGGATCTGAATCCCTTACATCTTGCCAGTGTTTGAAATCTGAAACCAAAGCTGGATTTGAATTTTGCCAGTGGCCCTTCTCTTTAGAGTGAGATGAACAAAACCCTCAGCTCTAAACAGACCCAAATGCTGGTGGTTTGAATCCAGATCCAAAATGTCATCATAAATCTCTAAGAAAACACAATAAATTAGGCATCCAGTCTGGAAAATTCTGAGCTTTGAAGATACTTCAAGGCCTGCCCTGGAAGGGAGACCATTGCTCACACCAGGAAGCAGATAGTACCTCTGTTCACACACACTGTAACGAGCTACAGTTTAAGAAACAAAGATCCCTATGTATGATTTTAGTACAGACGACATTACAGTGCTACCTCATAAGAAACAGTTGCAAGTGGCAGCCCTCAGAGAGCCAGAACTCACACGATCACCCACGTGATGTTGCGCTTCAATTTGTACAGCCAAAGAGGGACATTTTAAAATAACTGAACAGACAGATGGCTGAGCAAGGCAAAAGTACTAACAGAGTCTATTTTAGAGTGGCCAGATAATTGCAATCCAAGAGGAGCACCACGAATTAATCAGATTAGCTATAGCTAGCAAATCTGCATGGCAAGTGGAAGAGACCCTTTGTGCTCTGTCTGTTAATTCACCCTAGAATAATGCACTAACACACACTTTGGACCAGTGGCAATTGCAGATAAATCTCAAGTAGATTTTTGGATTTCCATTCAACCATAAAGTCTTCGGCACAAGGACTGCTTGCTAAGATTTGGTTAGCGCAACTTTCCTTTGTACATCACTGCATGTCCTGATGGTGCTATCTGAATCAGAAAGACTAACCGTTCATATCCTGACACCTAGTAACATCTATACAGGAGTGGTAAGTGCCTCAAAAAAAAGTACAGCGTGAAAGGTCTGTGAGAGGGAGCAGAAATGAGTGAATGTCTCCACAGGCAATGCTGTGAAACCCAGCATAGCTGGGCCTAGATTTTCATGACTACATCTGTGTAATCACCATGAATATACTCAAGAAAGTAGTAACTGCATGCGGAAGTGACCAGCTAGAGGTCTAACTGGCCATTTGTGTTCATTATTATCTGATTGTGCATACTATTCAGGAAATACATAGCGATTATGACTTTTCCTAGGTACTTATATGGCTCCCATCACTGAATTTGAGCACATCACAAACGTTAATTAATTTATCGTCACAAAACCCCTGTGAGATAGAAAAATATCATTACCCCCACTTTACAGGGGCTCAATGAGATTAAATGACTTCTGCAGGAAGCCTGGGAACAGAACCCATGTCTCCTGAATCTCAGCCCACTGCTTATAACACAACACCATCCTTCCTTCATCCATGGCAATATAATTATATATTTAGTTAAAGCTAATGCCAAAGTGTCCCAGTAAGGATCAGAACTCTACTGAGCTGCTTACTATATAAAAAACAAGACACTTTCCCTGCTCCAGATAGTTTAAAATCTACAGTGAAATAAGATGCAACAATGAAATGTAACAAATGATAGTGGGGAGGAAGGACAAAGAAATTAACAGTAAGATCATATAGTTCACACGGGCCAGCTAGGTCCATCGTTGGATAGTTGTCAATCATTTGGGAGTTCGATTGTCCATTTTCTTTTTTAAATAAATAAAATTGGCTACCTTTCGACTGCTGTTCAACCTAGCCATCATAGTTGGTGTTTTTCTTCTAGGCATCACAGCAGAAGTGAATCTTGAAGGATTTAAAGGAGAAGGTAGCAACCTTACAGATTAATGCAACAAGGGCATTCCACATGTAAAGGGCACTGTGGAAGAAAGCACAGAAGAGTGTTGGGGGAAAGCAGACAAATGGTCTTTCATCGCTGGCGTCGTTGGGGAGGCTGAAGGAATGGGGGCAATTCAGTAAAAGACAAGGGCAAAAAGGGACAAAGATTCGAAGGGCCCTGAAGGTGAGGATAAGAAGCTTGACCCAATGTAGAAGGCAGGGAGGAAGAGGGCCAGTGAAGATGGAAGTGGCACAGTCAGTGCAACGGACTAGGAAGATAATCTTAGCTCTTGAGTTCTGTATGGGCTGATGGGGGTGATGAGAGTGTCAGAGGAGAGGTTACTACATGTATGCACATAGTCGCATACCCAATATTGGAAATCTAGGCCCCTGCTTTTTCAGCATATAGAATTATATTTAGTTTACTAGCAAACAGTGGTGTCTGGCCTCTGTTTTCAACTAAAAGCCCCAATGTAACTCCCATTGGCATTACATTTTTTCAATGAAAATCCAAAAAATTTAAAAGAAAAGCTTAACTTTTGTCAAATTATCATGGACTGAGAAAGAATGAGAATCATTCCTGACCAGCTCCTCTCACAAGATTTCTTGGACTTCCCGGTTCCAAGAAGCCTGAAAATGCAGCCTCAGGATCATTTTCAATTTTTTTTAAATGTAGTTTTGGTCTAAGTCCATTTGAGATTGAATTTCATTTGTATCATAGGCCTGATCCTGGATGGTGCTAAATGCCTCCTGTAAAATGCTGGGCAAATTTAATTCCCATTAGTCTCAGTGGGAGTGGATGGTGTTCAGCACTTCAAAGAAGTATGTGTTATGTTTGCCTTATTACTTATAATTGTACTTATTTATTTAACTGCAATTTTACTTGTAAAAACACCCTTGCAGAAGAACTTGCAGTGCTACACAGGTAAAAAGACCATCATCACCACTAACAAGTAACACCTTCTGAAACAGATAAGACTTAAAACAAATCAAATAACTAAAGGACAACCAAAGGTGGCATAATTTTTTTTTAAATGTTTACACAGTTTGAAGTTTGAGTTTTGAATGAAAACATAAGATCATCGACTTCAGTGTAATTTTTATTTTAATTACAAACAAACAATGTCATAATGCAAACAGTCACAAAGAAACATGACTATAGCCTTTAAAATTTAAATTTAAAAGTTTCTCTTTTTTTTTTAGAGTAATAAAGAGAATGAAACATTCCTATCACACATCACATTGCCCAACCCCCAAAAATTGTTAATTCAATTTTGATTCTGTACTCATTCACCAAAGCCTAGAATAGACCCTAAAGATTTTGAATTAAGTGGGATGGGATGAACAGCTCCTGTAACACAAAAAGCAATAAGAATCACTGGAAAAAACAAACTTATTAATATACATAACTTAAGCCTACTTGTAACTACTGTGTTTCAAGATAGACAAATGAAATCTGTTTCATTTAATGTTTTGTGGCTTCCTTTCACATTATATTTCTTCTCAGTGGTCTTGGCTTGACCAAGCAATACTCTGTTAAAGCCCCATTTTCAAAACCCCTAGTTAAGAGATGACATTTTAATGTAGTCAGTGCACATCTCCTGAGCTTTGTCATGAAAGAAATGTCTGTTCTGTGGAGATAAAGAAAGCACACAGAGAGATGCAGAATATCCCACAAGAAGCTCTCTGTGCTTCTTCATAACTCATTTGTTAATTAAATCTTGTTTTAGTTTTTGTTCAGCAGAAGTGAAGCATCTGATATAGTCTTTATACCCTGTCAGACGCTCATCTCCCTCATACTACATCACCAAAAGACCACCTGTAATCTTCCTCACACACTGGTTCTACTTTAATATCTACAGTGATTTATGTGTATGCTGACTTCATAGGCTAGTAAATACGGTATATTATTTTTGTACTAAGTTGTCACAGAGCATCTGTTCACTTGGATGAAGCAATAATCAATGCTGTTACAACTTTGTGCTGATCTCTTCTGTGCAAGGTAGCACCTACTACACCATGACATGTTGGCTGCCACAATCCCAAGTGCAGCTGGGCAATTGCTGCCCAAACATTTAGTACTTTTGATATATGAGTTTATTTAAAGCTTCTATCAGAAGCCTATGATTGGCTGAAAACACCTGCTTCACTGGAACCATGATAAAACTCTCAGCCCAGTGAAACACAGATCATCATTCATCAGCAAGCATTTAAACTTAGCTAATAGTTAACTTTAAACTCTATTGCTCTACTCCTTCCGTTTACCTACCAAACAGTGAAAGATGAAGGGTGCTGCGTTAAGTCATCCATCTGCAGGCATATGCCAATATTTACACTCACTTTTTTTTTATTTCCTGTGCAAACGGTTACTTAGAGGAGAAAAAAAATGCAGCCAAACATCGTGCCAATTTTGCTATGAAGTTCTGCAGTCCACACTTTTCACGTGGTACAGATCTTCAAGAAATACGTTCTGTGACTTGTGTCTAGACAAGACCAGTTGTTCTGGACCTACTTGTACTTACAGGAAGCATAAAGAGATCCTGGCCATAACCACCACAATCAAATTTGCTGCCTTGTTTGGCTAAGCAAAAGTCAAGGGGGACAATTAAGGGATCAATGGCTATTATTGTGCAACAAAACACAGCAGCCCAGGCATAAATAACTCAAGGGAAGAGACATTCAGTATAGGGACAGTCCACACCCCTGAGGGCTGAAGGACTTCACAAAATACAGCTTCTATTGCCAATGCCCAAGATCTGTCTGTTGCCTTCCTGATCATTACAGCCATGATGACCTATGTATCTCAAATAAGGCAGCAGGAGTCACTATTGTATCTCTGCAGCTACCCATTTCCCAGAAGCACAAAATGAATTAGAAAAGTCAGATGTTGGATTTCAGATGCTCCCCAGCATCAGACAGTGTTTGATTCTCAGAACTTACTCCTCCCGCCCAGCTGCTTCTCTTATTCAGAGATCTGCAGTGACCTTAAATATGATTGTCTCGCACTCCCCTCCTGGCCATCGGCTTCACCTGCCTACTTCTATTTTTAGTCTGATCCAGGTGTCTTGGGCTCTCCTGGTGCTTCCCTGCTGCACAGATGAATTTCTATTAATTTCTTTTCATAGTTATGAAATTACTAAGGGCAAGATTTTGCCCAGCCCTCTATCCCAGATGGGGAGGAAGAAGGGTGTCAGAGCTAAGCACAGACCTTCCACTCTCCTCAGTGCAAGACCTAAGCAAGCCTAGATCTGTTGTCAACACTAACTTCTCAAAAGTCAGTGGGGAGCTGTGAAGTGAAGGCAGAGGCAGGGCGACCCCTTCCCCCATTTGGCCCTGGCCAGTTGCGTTCACAATATGCTAGGCACTGTAATAAGTTTCCTTGCAATATATTATTCAGCCTGTGAATATGTTTGTGGGCTGTATAAACATTCCAAGGAAGGCATGGTCCCTGGTAAACAACAAGGAGAACAAAGTTGGAACTCAAGCTGTTTTCTTTAACAAACACCTCCTGCTTAAGATATGTGACTCTGTGTATCATGATTGAAACAAACAAAGGAGAGGACAGATGCCTATAGAGTTTACAATCTAATTATTCCCTCCCTTACTCTTAATATCATGGTAACCTTCTTTGTGCTAAAGGAAGGCTTGATGCAATTTGTTCCAGAGACCAAAAATAGTCACCTGATTTTATACATCAAATATAATCTAATGCAAGAATTTTAAGAGACAGCTCTGTGTTTTTCAGACATGATGCCAATATTTTTAACTGAGATTTTCAAAGGGGCTGAAAGGGGTTCAGTGCCCAAGTCCCATTGAATTTCCATTGGAAGTGAATGCCTCACTCCCTTAGGTTCCTTTGAAAATCTCAGCCTGTCGTTATGTAGTCTCTTGGTTGAATGAAACTGGGAACATTTCTACATAATGAAGACTTGGTTTAGTTTGATTAGATGTAATATAAAATGAACAAAACCATACATACCATTTATGTAACACAGAATGGGATGAGTAAAGGCCTGGTAACATAACACTGAATAAATACTAGATGTATCATTAAAGTGACATACCCACTTCAACCTAAAGTTCAAGGTCTGACAGAACTGAAAGTGCAAAACGTTTCTGAATGAAATATGTAATCTCTGAAAACTGCTGGGTGATCACTGATGGGCTATTGACAGCGAGTGAGCTACATCACCTAGACTAGATCACCTAGACTATGACTCACCTAGTGAGTGATCTACCTAGTGAGTGAGGTGCATCACCTAGACTATGGCTGTGTAGCGCTTCAGCGTAGACACAAGCTACAGTGATGGCAGGGGTTCTCCCATTGCTGTAATAAACCCACCTCCCCAAGAAGCGGTAGCTAGGTCGACGGAAGAATTCTTCCATCAACCTAGCACCGTCTACATGGAAACTTAGGTCACAATAAATAAGTCACTCACCAGTATGGATTTCTCCCCCGCCCCGAGCAACCTAACTTGGTTGCTCTAATTTTCTAGAGTAGACCAGCCTCATGTTTTCCAAGTTTCTCTTACAGCCTTGATAAGTGTATTGAAGGACTCAACAGCAAACTTCTGACAGATTAAGGAGCAGCACTAACAAGTCCTGATGAGTGATGGTTGAAATTTTAGGATTGTACATAAAAAGAGCATTTAAATGCCAAGAATCTAAAGTGCTGGTGATTTTAAAGAGACATGGGGATGTCCTTGGGGCACCTAAGGGGATGTCTGCCTCTCCCTCCGCCACACCCTCTTCTCAAAAACAAAACAGCACTCCTGAGTAAATCCTAATGCATTAAACTCCCAAGTCACAAAAAAGTTTTTCTGGTTTTAGTATAGGGGTGGGGAGGAGAATATTAGATTTTAAAGACTCCATTTTCACAAGTAGCCTCTAAATTTGCATGTCTGAATTTTGGCACACAAAAATTTGGAGTTTCTGATAAAAATCAGGTAGAAGATATCGAACCACCCAATTCTTTTATGCAAATGATATCTATCCCATTGAATCCACTCCTTTGAATCCACTCCTGGAAAAATCATGGAGCAGGTCCTCAGGGAATCAATTCTGAAGCACTTAGAGGAGAGGAAAGTGATCAGGAAAGGCCGGATAGATTCACCAAGGGCAAGTCATGCCTGACTAATCTAATTGCCTTCTATGACGAGATAACTGGCTCCATGGATGAGGGGAAAGCAGTGGATGTGTTATTCCTTGACTTTAGCAAAGCTTTTCATATGTTCTCCCACAGTATTCTTGCCAGCAAGTTAAAGAAGTATGGGCTGGATGAATGGATTATAAAGGTGGATAGAAAGCTGTCCAGATCGTCGGGCTCAACGGGTAGTGATCAAGGCTCCATGTCTAGTTGGCAGCTGGTATCAAGCGGAGTGCCCCCAGGGTCGGTCCTGGGGCCAGTTTTGTTCAATATCTTCATTAATGATCTGGAGGATGGCGTGGACGATACCCTCAGCAAGTCTGCAGATGACACTAAACTGGGAGGAGCGGTAGATATGCTGGAGGGTAAGGATAGGATACAGAGGGACCTAGACAAATTAGAGGATTGGGCCAAAAGAAATCTGATGAGAATCAACAAGGACAAGTGCAGAGTCTTGCACTTGGGACGGAAGAATCCCATGCAGTGCTACAGACTAGGGGCCGAATGGCTCGGTGGCAGTTCTGCAGAAAAGGACCTAGGGGTTACAGTGGATGAGAAGCTGGATATGAGTCAACAGTGAGCCCTTGTTGCCAAGAAGGCTAACGGCATTTTGGGCTGTATAAGTAGAGGCATTGCCAGCAGATTGAGGGACGTGATCGTTCCCCTCTATTCAGCATTGGTGAGGCCTCATCTGGAGTACTGTGTCCAGTTTTGGGCCCCACACTACAAGAAGGATGTGGAAAGAATCCAGCAGAGGGCAACAAAAATGATTAGGGGACTGGAGCACATGACTTATGAGGAGAGCTGAGGGAACTGGGATTGTTTAGTCTGTAGAAGAGAAGAATGAGGGGGGATTTGATAGGTGCTTTCAACTACCTGAAGGGGGGGGTTCCAAAGAGGATGGATCTAGACTGTTCTCAGTGGTACCAGATGACAGAACAAGGAGTAATGGTCTCACATTGCAGTGTGGAAGGTTTAGGTTGGATGTTAGGAAAAACTTTTTCACTGGGAGGGTGGTGAAGCACTGGAATGGGTAACCTAGAGAGGTGGTGGAATCTCCTTCCTTAGAGGTTTTCAAGGTCTGGCTTGACAAAGCCCTGGCTGGGATGATTTAGTTAGGGGATTGGTCTTGCTTTGAGCAGGGGGTTGGACTAGATGACCTTCTGAGGTCCCTTCCAACCCTGATATTCTATGATTCTATTCTATGATTCTTTGGGTGTCAAGTATTTCACACCCAATAGTTTAGTCTATGTAAATCTAGGGTCTGCTCTTGCTCCAGATGAAGTCAATAAAAATAAATTTAATTGGCTTTAATAGTATAGGATCAAGCCTTTAGGTCCTGATTCAACAAAGCACTTACACATGCGCTTTGCTTTAGGCATGGGTTTACATGTTTTGCTGAATCAAGGACTCAGAGTCCAATTCTAGAGGGAAACTGCCCTTAAAAATGTAACAAATACTTTGTAATAATATCAAGCTCGCTCTCTGTAGGAGTGAGAACAATTAAAATACATATACCATGAAAGCAAGTGGTCTGAATAAGCTCTCCCCTGCCATCTATTGATGAACTGGGATAAAACACTTCAGAAGCTAGACAGTAATTGCGTTGGATTAACCTACTTTGTGTAGGTGATCAGCAGACATACCTGCTTTGCCAAATTGATCAACTTGTGCTGTTTTGAGTTAAGATTCACATAAGTCTTGGATGCAGGGGTAATGAAATTTTGTTATCCTTATTGTATGACTAAAGGGTAGCAGAACTGTACTGAATAGGCAGTAACTGTGGGCAGGGGCAGGGGGGAAGGAGTCACCCGAAATTTAACCTCACTCACTAAGCGGGGGTAGTGATGCCAAATCCAAGTGAAAATCAGAGACTGGCGACAGGTGTTCCTATCTGGTGGGTGTAGACTCTGATGTGTCATTTGATACCTGCCTGCCCCCTCCAATGTTTAAAGATGGAGCTGAATAAATGCAACTGAGAGTAATTGTTTCTTCTCTGTGATCGTGAGAGCTGAAGTCATTGATAAACTGGTCTAGGGGGCTGAACCTTACATCTGGTTGAAGACAGTGTTGCGATGAAAGACAATTCAGAGGAAGCCACAGCAATGAGGTCCCCCACTCTCCAGTGAAATCATTAAGAGCTGAAATCACAGGACTGGGCTAGGTGAAGGAACCTCAAAACATGCCATGGCGACAGCAGCAGCGGTGAGCAGCGACTTGGACAAATATTCCTGCTTTTAATTTTTTGAGCACAAAACAGTTGTGAACAACTGGCCAAATTGAATTTGTCTGAAAAGTCAAGTGAATGTTTCCGGTTAACATTTTGCAGTATTCACCTAGCTCTATTGATCAACTTGACTAAACCCTTAAAGGTTTCTTATTTAGTGGTCTCCAATAAGAAACTAACCTCAAATGATGTAGAGGTTTGGATGTGCCTCCAAAATGTCAGGCGGTTATTAGAGTATCTACAATATTTGAACCTTGAGTCTACAAAAGAAGGTTGATAATTTCATGTCCTCATGCTGTATTTCAGTTCTTCCTGTCCTGACTGAATCAGAGAATCATAAAAATGAAAAACAATAGAGAAAAGGATGTTAGTTGAAAGGTTGAAAGCCACAACCTTTCACATTTTGGGGGAAGATTCCAAACTGGGGAGGGGGGAGAGACATAAAGAGAAAAAGGTTCTTAATTTGTCCAAACTAGTTTACCCATCTCTAATGGGATGTGCTTAAATGAATACTTGTTGAAGAAAGAGACCTCTTTCCATCTATCACACCAAAACTACAGTGAAGATCTAACACAGAGCTGGGTGAATTTTTTTGGCAGAAACATTTTTTGCAACAAAAAAATGCAGATTTTGGTTGATCAAAACATTTCATGACTTTGTGTCGAATTTGCAGAATTGCTTCAGTCAACTCCCCCACCCCAAATTTAAAAAAAAAATCTAAACATTTTGTTTCAACATGTTCTAAAGGAAACCTGTCTATTTTTTTTATTCAAAATGACTTTTCTTTTCAAATTGTACTTGAATTTTGAATGGAAGATTTTCACATATAGATGGGGTTAACTAGCAGATATTCTAGAAGTGATGATCAGAGTGTTGGGGGCAGCCGAAGGATTTTGAGGGACCCTTTGAAATGATCTGAACAGGAGACAATTCTGAGTTAAACAGTGTGGCCCAGCTAAACTGCTTCTTGTACTGTGTGTGGGATTTTCAAAGGCACTCAAATCTTGGTCTAAATCTTCTTCCACTGAAGTAATTGGAAAGTTCTACCATTGAGGGTAATGGAAACAGAGTCAGACCAATATTGAGTGCTCTTGCAAATCCCACCCTGTATTTGAAGCAGGAGCTGCAGTATCGTCCAGTATGAGAGTTGCGTCCCTCTCCTCACTAGGTGGCTCAGGCAGCTGAATTTCTGCTGCATGCAGGGCACAGTTGCCTGTAGCTCTTGTATTAACTCCATTGTGTTAAAATGTCAAAGAGGATCTTTGCCACTAGCATAAACATTTTAAAGATGCTTCAGGGAACATGCATCAGTGTGCATGTTTCTGCTAGTTCTTGTTTTCGCAACACAGGGAGAAACACCAAAAGAAACATCAAACTGTGACTCTGGTAAGATTTCAGCACAGGTACACATGCTCAGAGCTGAAGTTTTGGAGTTTTTTAACATTTGAAAAAAACTAGATACAAATTGTACTCTGCCCTTACACGTGCAGGTCATATAAGAAAGATCCACATGCCACACTGGTATTGCTAAAAAAAATAGGGGGAGGAAGGGAGAATCACATTGCCTTCTCCACAGAATTTGCAATCTTCTGAACAAAGCTCCCAAGTCACAAGAGACAGTGGTCCACAGAAGAATGTGATAGATCGCAGCAATGCCAGGGAGACTTCCAGGTCCAATTTCTTTTTTTCTTTTTTAAATTGAGTAAGTAAGTGTTTTCTCTGAGACTTTAGATGACTGTCAGGGTTGGAATTATGTTATATGGGATATTAAATCAAACAGACATTACAAGCCTGCAGGAGTTTGTAACTGCATACACCTGAAACAAGATACATTCCATGCCCAGTCCCAACTCTGTCCTTTGACAGTTTTTACACAGAGAAAAATTAATCAGGAAAAAAAATCAGAGAGTACAATCTACTGAAGAGACAGAGCATGCTGTCTTTTTCTTCCTGGACAAAATTTAGTTGAATGAAGAATTAAACCTGAAAATTCCAAATTACATTGGGCTACATATAAACAAAGGACAAGTTCTGCTTGTCATAGTGAAGTTTCAGCAGTTGAATGAAGGACACAATATAGCTAATTGCTTATATTCTTCCCTTTATGTTCACATATAACTTCCTTTAGCGTTAAGAGCTCTATTGGGGGAATGAAGAGAATATGCGTGCTTATATTTCATTACCTTTGGTTTTCTGAACCATTCTCAGATTATAAATTATTACCATTGAGAACCATAAAACCTTTGGGGAAAGCTCAATGGAATTTTCCTACCTTGTATTGTTGTGGCACTGTCAAAGAAAATCAAAATGGACCAACATGCTTCTCCATTTACAGCATTGCACAACTGTGACACTGTGAATTATATTAAAATAAAATGCCTTTTTATATCTGCCAGAGTTAGAACAAATCGAGACTTTGCTAGACAACTACTAGACAGACGTAATTAAACATTGTAATGCGCAAATAGCATTCCACAGTCAGCAATTACATCGCTCAGAAATGAAATGCTTTATTTACTCAAACAATTCTGTAAATCTCAGTGAATAAAGACTTCATTTACAAACAATGCAACACCAGATTTGAAAAACACAATAATATATAATTGTAGACCGCTGCCTTCACTGAGTGACCAGGACCTTCACTGAGCTACTCCTTTTCCTATCTGTAGCACAATATGTAGAAGTGTGCATATTCAAATTTGATAATCCTGCTATCCGAAACTCTCTCAGATTTATTGACAGGAAATATAAATATGCTACAATTGGTCAATGATCCCTGCACTTAAAATGCTGAGTCTTAGACCACTCTGTTGGTCAACTGCTATTTGTGGCTCTAGGTGTTTGGCCAACTGGAGATAGATTTGTGAAGGCAGGAAATTGTCATCCATCTTGAATTCTATTCCAACCTCTTGGTATTTAAGAACATAGTTATTTTATTTATAGGCTACATAATTTATTTTTAAGTTAATGTAGTGCTCTTGAAAGATTCAGGCTGAGTCCTTTAGTCAGAACAGATATAACACAACTAAAAGCAGTAGCTCCCAACTTGCTTTTTACCCTCAGAGAGACCACCTTAAATGAGACATAAGTTCAGTCTCTATGGCCCACTCAATCCTTGACCTCTGCTGACACTTCCACTGAGGATGCCAATTACCCTGACAGTTTTTCCTCTATGATGAATTGGTCTGAGCCCATATTTGTTATCCAGAAACTAGACTGAGACAATCAACTGTTTTCATATGAACCACTAAAAAAAACTATGTAAGTTAGTTTGTCATTTTGATGCAGAATAGGCTTGTATAGTTCATTATTTCATATTGGAAAACCCACCCCAAATTTGCCTACCAGGAAGCACAAGCCATCTTCTTTATATTCTTTCATTTGTATTCAATAATTTGTTGAAATTTCACAGCATTTTATTACTATTATTGATTAATAAAGATAAATGTTTCCTTACAGATGTCATTTTAGGTATGTAAATGGTGTGTGCAGACTTTAATATGAGAAAGGGGCCATTTTCAGATGAGTCAAAATATGAACTCATAATTCATATAAAATCTCAAAGTTCAGTGCTAAATGTGTGCCATTTATAGGGCATTCCCATATAATTCCTGCTCTTGAAAATAACATAACCTGCCATGGGAGTGTTATAGGTCTTATTCACTGCTTGTAATACACTTTGAGATCCTCATACAGAAGCCATCACATAAGTCTAAAGTATTATTATTACAATAAATAGGGTTGTTTAATGCTCCCACCTAACCTTGACTATCTTTTTAGTGTGCTTTTCACTCTCACACCAATGTAAATAGGTATGGGTCATGGTGCAGAGAGAAGTCAATGCTGCATAAGTGATTTGTTTTTTTTAAAGGCCCCTATCCTTTTGGCACTGTCAGGAGAAGTTGGCTGAAAGGGAGGAAAGTGAATGTCCCAGTTTGGGAGCAGTGTAGAGTTGCACTACCCCCAGGAAAGCATGGGAACCTCTGTGCTTCTCTTGAGGTGCCAGTGAGTAAGGGTTGCCATACATGCTTCCTTCAATGGCAGGCCATGCCTGCTATCTGTGTTGGAGATGAAGCAGGACTGGAACCCCTCCTCCTGTTTGTCCCTTTCTATCCATACATGCTTCCGTCAATGGCAGGCCATGCCTGCTATCTTTGTTGGAGGTGAAGCAGGACTGGCCCCCTCCTCCTGTTTGTCCCTTTCTATCCCCATTGGGGTGTCTTGTTCTGTGGGGACACTAGAAGAGAACATTCTGACTGCTGTTATGTGTTGGCCCCTCCATGACGGGAATTAAATAAGAAAGCTAGGCTCTGAAAATATTAAATATGCTCTAGTTCACCTTCTTGATATGGACTAGATGCAAGCATTTCATCCAGGAACTCCATGACCTTTATTATGCAGAAGGTCAGACTGGGTGATTATAATGGTCCTTCTTGTGGCCTTAAATAAAGCTATGAATGCTTCTAACCTGACCCCTTGAGCACAAATGCAGGGTCCAGCATTAATCTAACCTTTATCTTATCAATGATAATAAAGGGAACTCAACAAAATACTGGAAAAAGCCATTACTCTTTTGCGTACATGTGCTCTTATTTAGGTTTGGTCTAGTGTGAACATCCCCTATTAATATTCATTAGAGTCCTACAAAAGAGATGGCAAAAGAAAAAAAGATAAATGGGGAATGAAGGTATCATTACATATTATTATTACGTACCATCTTACCTTGCCACTGAAGCTTACATTTCGAATTTAAAGAAAGGAAGCCAGGAGGATTAGCAGTGGCTGATAAATAACAAGCTGGAGCTATCGGAGTCTGATTAAAGCAAAAGAAGATTATTAATGTGGTGCAAGCACAGGAGAGAGAGATACAATTATCAGATTTGAAGGAAATAATAAAGCAAAGTCCATTTGCAGGTTTATGAATGCCTGATAAAGGGATAAACCTGAGAAACGAATGAATGTACTGAACACTGGCTAATTCAAATTCTAAAGGATTCATAGTAAAGTGATGCTACTTGTCACAAGAGCTTTGGCTCTTAGAGTTCACTTTATAATATCCAAAACTATGAGATAGCTCTGAGTATACATTAGGGATCTGAAATAGCTGCCTTTAAAAAAAACAGTGTAAGCAAGACCCATATTAACCTTTTAGGGGGCGTATTGCATGAAAAGATGAAGAAATGTGGGGTTATTTTATTGTGCATCTTTCTTTGTCTAGTCCTCTTGGGAAAGAGTTCCTTGCTCTTTGCTGCTACAGTAACTTGAATGATCAACACAGTGTAACACCCAACTCCAAATGTAAAAGCCTCAGTAAGTTCTCGGAATGTGTTGGGACAACTTCTTAGAGCCTTGGAGTTTAAGACCAGAAGCGACCACCACATCATCTAGCCTGTCCTGTATATCACAGGTCACCAACACTACTCAGCACCTGCACACTAGTAAACCCAACAACTGGATTTACACCGAAGTATTACAGCACATGGGAGACAAAACAACTCTGTGCTACTGGCAGAGAACAGGAGGATGACGGTGGAGGAAGCACCTGAGGGATGAGAGGGACAGGCAGCCATTTTAGACCTGATTCTGACTAACAGGGAGGAATTGATTGTGAATCTGAAGGTCGAAGGAAATTTTGGTGAAACTGAGCACAAAATGATAGATATCATGACTCTAAGGAAAGAAAGAAGTGAGCAGCAGAATAATAGCAATTGACGTCAAAAAAGCAGACTTTAACAAACTCAGAGAACTGGTAGGCAGGGTTCCATGTGAAGAAAAATAATCTAAGGGAAAAGGAGTTCAAGAGGGCTGACAGTTTCTCAAAGACAATATTTAAGGCACAAATTTTAAAAATGTAATTTAAAAGGAAATGACTGCCGGTGGGTTGGGGGTTGGAAGTGGAACATTTATTAAGTGGTGATTGGAGATATGGAAAAAGGGAGAAAAGTTGTGCAAAGAAAAGTGACAAGAATCAAAAATAAACAAACTAGTAAATAAAAATAATTGAAAAAGTGGTAAGTCTCAAAAGATCTTTATTCTGTGACATTTCCCCAAGGGTCTAATTAAAAACAGCCCCAAGTGACCAACAAGTAAGTAGTTAGTGATTTTCAGTACAGTAGAACCTCAGAGTTACGAACACCAGAGTTACGAACTGACCTATCAACCACACACCTCATTTGGAACCAATCATGCAGCAGAAGAGGGTGAAAAAGACAAATACAGTACAGTACTGTGTTAAATGTAAACTACTTAAAAAAAATAAAGGGAAAGTTTAAAAAAAATGACAAGGTAAGAAAACTGTTTCTGTGCTTGTTTCATTTAAATTAAGATCGTTAAAAGCAGTATTTTTCTCCTGCATAGTAAAATTTCAAAGCTACATTAGGTCAGTGTTGTTCAGTTGTAAACTTTTGAAAGAACAACCGTAACATTGTGTTCAGAGTTATGAACAACCTCCGTTCCCTCTGAGGTTCTACTGTACTGTACTTGACAAGGTATTTTACAAGTGTAGGAAGTGTCGACTAGTCTCAGAAAGACTAACACATAGAAAAGATCAGTTAAGGAAAAGCTTAAATTGTTTTGTCAAAAAAGAGTAACTGTAATTTTTCTTAAGACATTATGTCCTTATCTCTATTTCCCTTTAAAACACAGCTTTTTGCCCCCTTTCTGGCTTGCTCAGCTATCACTCTGATTTACGCTCACCCCGCATTTGGAAACGTGATCTCACAAAAACACGTCTCTATTTGATTTTTTATGGAAATATTTGTTAAGATTCAAAAGTTTTTCCCTTTTTTTGCTAGATTTACATAGTGGGGCTGATTCTAGTCTGATTTTTAATGGTGCAAATCAGAGAAACCCAACAGAAATCAATGGCGTTACATCAGGGGAAAACCAATGCACAAATTCAGACCCATTACTGTATGAGCCAAATTCTGCTTTCATAATTACAGAATAGACACACAGGATAAATGTCATTGACTTCAATAAAAAGAAAAGGAGTACTAGTGGCACCTTAGAGACTAACCAATTTATCTGAGCATAAGCTTTTGTGAGCTACAGCTCACTTCATCTTTTTGCGAATACAGACTAACACGGCTGCTACTCTGAAAATTGACTTCAGTAAATTTGTTCCCTACCTCAGTATGAGTCAGAGCAGAATTTTCCCTTAAACGATAACGTTAGCAAAAATTAACTGAAAAAAATGACTTAGCACTTAATGCCAATGAAATTCCCTAATAGTGCTCATGAGCCAACCAAACTTTTACAAATTTATTTAATCATAGTACATTATTGCACTTACTTTGCTAACAAGTGATGGTACATTTTCTGAGTTGTTTAGAATATATACGTAAAGAGAGTTCACTATAAAATTTGCAAAGTTCTTACCCATTCTCTATTGCTACTGCAAGGTCAATAAGTTCTCTTATTAGTCGCAGCCTGGAATTCTAAGTCTCATACTAGGCCTCGTCTACATGAGAAGTTTTACTGACTTAACTAAAGCATTTTCTTTAGTGGACACATGTAGACTTTCTTATTTAATAGTGTCATAAATCCATTTAGTTGAAGTTGATTCCTGACTTCATCATCATTTCAGCAGGTGCTTATGTGCTTTGCTGAATGTGTAGACAAGTTGTGTACTTGCTGAACAGTTTCTGTAAACTATTCATTGTGTTTGCTTTCTTGATTACTCTGGAAAACTACATATGGCTTCCCCTCCTTGAAACTGGTTGTTGTAATTGGAGAGATGATCTCCCAAGGAATATAGTGAATCAGACACAAGGTTCATTAGTCCAGTATAAAGTCTCAGGTATACTGGCCAATACCACGTGCTTCAGATGAAGGTGTAAGAACTTGCAAATAGGTGGATGTGGGGCAATCTCGCTCCTGCTACATGGTCTCCTCTTGAATTCTAATAGTTAAAGATTGGCTCACTCTTTTCAGAATCCATTTAAGCAGAAGTTTTCTTGTTTCCAGTTAGGCCTACATTTCCTATCTACGGATGGCAGGTGTCTGGATTTCGATCGGAAAGCCCGGTTGAAAGGGGGACCTGGCACTCTGCGACCGGGCCATTAAAAGTCCATTTGGCGCTGCTGGCAGGCTCTCTACTTGGCTCCGCGCGGCTCGCCCGAAGTAGCGATAAGTCCCTTGGCTCCTACGTATAGGGGCGGCCAGGGACTGCAGCCAATGGAAGCTGTGGGGGTGATGCATGTGGACAGAGGCCTAGGAGTCAAGGGACTTGTCGCTGCTTCCGGGGAGCCACCCAAGGTAAGTGCTGCCCAGAGCCCATACTCCTCACCCCCTTCTGTGCCCCAACCCCCTGCCTCAGCCCTGAGCCCCTCCTGCATCCAAATTCCCTCCTGGAGCCTATACCCCATACCTTCTTCTGCACCCCAATCCCTACCCCAGCCCAGAGCCCCCTCCTGTACCCCAAACCTATCATCCCCAGTCCCACCCCAAAGCCCGCATCTCCTCCCATACCCCAACCCCTACCCCAGCTCTGAGCCCCCTCCCACACCCCAACCCCCTGCCCCAGCTCTGAACCCCACCCCCATACTCCAAATGCCTCAACCCCAGCCCGGAGCCCCCTCCTGGACCCCAAACCCCTCATCCCCACCCCCACACCACAGCCCACACCTCCAGCCAGAGCCCTCACTCCCCCCCGCACCCCAACCCCTTGCCCCAGCCCAGAGCCACCTCCCACACCCTAAACCCCTCATTTCTGGCCCCTCCCCTGAACCTGCACCCCCAGCCTAGAGCCTGTATCCCCTCCCACACCGCAACCTCCTGCCTCAGCCTGGAACCCCCTCCTGGACCCCAAACCTCTCATCTCTGGCCCCACCACAGATCCCGCACCTCCAGCTGGAGCCCTCACACCCTCTCCTGTGCCCCAAACCCCTGCCCCAGCCCGGTGAAAATGACCAAGTGAGTGAGGGTGGGGGAGAGCGAGTGACAGAGGGTGGAGGGGTGGAGTGAGCAGGGGCAGGACCTCGGAGAAGGGGCAGGGAAGAGGCGGGGCCACGGGGCAAGGGTGTTCAATTTTGTGTGACTAGAAATTTGGTAACCCTATTCCTATCTCTCGCTACCCCTAACTTTATTCTTCTTTCTTTTAGCTTCATCCTTAACAAGTGTCCAGAGGGATTCCCCATGGAAATGTTTCCAAGGGATGCAGTCCTTCTTATTTTATTTTCTTCCTTAGTCTGTGCCAACAATTCCCATTAAAACAAAAGCATCCTACTTTATTTATGTTCTCTGCGGCCTTTCAAGAAGGTAAGCATGAATATCAGGAATAGTCCCAGACAGTACTTCTGAGTTGCCTCAATGGGAAGAATGGTGCTATTTCCCAAACACGTGACCATTTACGAAAATCTATAGTCTCCAAAAGGTTGATACTTAAGCAGATCTGTGCAAAATGTTCACCACAAAACCCCAAACCACATGAACCACTGAAGTAATTACAGAGATTCACAGACATTTCAAGCAAATGTGGGACCAATTTCGAATAAGCATGCCTATCTACCAAAAAATCTTTATATTAACAGTTTCATGTGGTTTGACAAAAGCAAGGGAAAAACCAGCGGTTATGACTGAGCCTCCCATTGAGATTTTGAGTCAATTGGAATTTGGTACTCAAAACAAAACAGGAGTGGGTGAAAATTCATAGAGAATGAAGCTCTATGAAAAGGATTCCCATTGATGTCTTGTTGATCATTTGGTTATAACATTTTCCCCGTTATTTTATTTATTTATTTATGTCTTTTCTTCTTTAAGGATAAATTTTACCACTTGCTTCTTGCAATATATACAAGTACTGGCACCGCACCCTGCCCTGCCAAAACCCCTCCGCACACAAATGGCCATCTTTTCTGCAAACTATGTACAGTGTTCCCTTAACCCAATCCCTTGCAGATCTAGTTTCCCCAATTTATTATTATTTTAACTGTCTTTTTCCGAACTCTGATTTGTCTCTAAAACTGAATGAAATTCTCCAATATTTTCTATATCACTGCTGAAAATAGAGGGATATTATTTAACCTATAGATTTTATATGATACCTCTTTTCGTATATAAGCTGATGATATTGTATTGGGTGAAGTCACATGGATAAAGTCACAATGTATATATTCTTTTTCATTTTTCATCTTCTATTACCCCCAGATCATCATCTATGGTAACAGAGTTGAGCTAATGTGTTCCCATACTGTACTAGTGCCTTCAATTTTTAATCTCTCAAATGGATTCTCTTTCTTACAAAATAAACACAGCAGACATTTCAGCCTTATATTTTACTTTGGGATCTTCTTTATTCAAGAGATAACAGAAGTATTCTTCCCATCTCTTTCTTTATTTACCCTAGTTCTCCCTACATATTACCTTAGATCTGAGATTCTTTCCATTCCTATCACTTGGCTTAGTAAAAAACAAAGTGATTTTTTCTCTTATTTACTGTCCTTTACTCCATGCATTCCCTGACATGATGGATGATTGGTTTTCTTGATTGCTCTTAATCAACTTTCTGGATCCACTTTCATCTTCCCATTATTTCTTATCCACTCTTCAATCTTCGGATCCTCCTTTTCTATGATTGTTTATACTCTCTCATGCCCCGGACATCAAGAAATGTGATCCTTTGAAATTGTTGCTTTCTGCTTGCCCAGCTCCTCAAACTCTTCTAGTTCGGCTTCCCCCATTTTCCCCTGGTGCAGAAAAACTGATTTGGAATGCCACTCTGACTTCCTTTTCCAGTTTTTGGTATGATTTTTCTGCACATTGTTAGAAAATATTTTCTCTCAAATAGAATGGAATCATCCTAGTTTCCTGGTGTCTTTTTTTAAAAAGTGTCTTGTGATCAACCTTCATTTCTTTGTTCCTGTTGTTACACAGAAGTTGCTTTGGCAAAAATCCAGTAGCTTCTCTTCTGCTCACCTAGGCAAGAGCTTCCATATGTTACAAAAGATAAAAATTCCCTGTCCTAGCCATCTCATTTCCTTCATTCCTTTAATGGCTGTAAGCACGCTCTTATTTTGTCCATCCATAGGACATGCACAATCTCCATTTCCCCACCTGTTTTCTTAAGTCTTCAATGATCCAGTACATTCTGCTGCCCTCCCTCCATAATGCAAATGATGTAGGGTTACTTTGAAGAACTCACTGAGAAGCTATTAAGCTGAATTTGTACTCATTCCATCGTGCTATGCTGGTCCCCTACTTTTTGCCTCCTGCTTCCTGATCACATCACAAGATGCCCCAAATCAATCACATTCTCACCAGGACCTCTGTGCAGATGTTTTTCAAAGCCATTGTCAAACTATTTAGTGAAAAGATTTAGAAAAATAGTGGGAAAATAATTCAAAAACATTTTCATGAATCCATAATCTCATTATGATTTAAGCAAGTTTTGCACTCCTTTTTGTTCTCTTTTCCACCTATCTTACTGTGCATGAGCTTTTGTTCACTTTAATGATGGGGAATGGGTGCCCATACAAATACTCATTCACATGCAAAGAAGGGTACTCACTCTTGTGCTAGAAATATTCACCCTTCAGGTATAAAGGTTTGGTCATTCAACTGCAGCGGCAGGAAAATATCATGTGTCTTAGCTGGCCAATGACACACCATGAGTAATTCTAAGTAGTCAGAGTAGAAGTGAATAGATTGGAAGCAACCGTTAGACTGAAACATGTTCATGTGCAGAGAATGAACAATTATGAACAAAGAATAAATTCATAGTAATCAGTTTCTATACATTATTCATTAATAAAGATAATTTATTGGATACATGTTTTGCTGTGAATCATTTGCCCAGCCCTAAGGAAAAATATGTTGACATAAAGTTCTAGTCTTCACCACCGAAACTCAAGATAAAAAGAGAAGCATAATATGAAATGAATTCCTGTATATCATATTCATCTCCTTGCAAGGGTAGAAGAGAGTTCCCCATACAGAACATATCATATATTAATTAACTAATTAACTCTCTGCTCCTTTTCAAAGGCCTAAGAAGAAAACCTTACATCCAAATTAAGTAGAGCAGAAAAATATTTTTCTAGATATAGTGGGAGAAATTTTCCTGTCAGTTATGCCAGCACAAATACATTGACATCAGTTGCACCCTTACAGCAGAATACAATTGTAGCCATTTACTACAAAAAAGAAAAAAAAGAAATTCCCCTCACATAAAATCACAATATTGATCCATATTCATCCCTTATGCCATTTGACAGGAGTTAGTGAAATTGCCCCACATGTACATTTGGTTAATGGCATTTTGAGAAGTATATTAACAAAAGAAGGGGTTTTTGTGTTTTTTTTAAATCTCTGTGGGAAATATTTCCTCCATTTCTTAGAAATCAAGAGCTTTTGATCACCCTGAGTTACCTGACAGGTAACATTGCATTACAAAAATATAGATAGATTAAACTGATTGATTGCCTTAATTCAAATGTAGGGTGCTCAGCACTTCACAATATCAGGCTCTATATAAGCCTAGGAAAAGGTTATTGTTTTATACAGTCTGAATCATTATCTTCCCTGGAAGATACTCCATTTACTGGAATTACTATACTTAGGGGTATATGGCGTACCCACTTGTTTCTCATTCACTGTTCACATTCTCAGGCTAAACTCCTGCAACTAACAGAAAATATTTAAGACTCCTATTCAGACATTTGGTCTGACAAGAACTCGTTTTGCATTTTTTTCACTTGTACTTTGAATTAATACTTTATATAACCTGTGTTACGATAGTAATTTATTTACAAAACAGCCTTCATGTATTATATGCAAACTGATTCTTCTACCAAACAGAAAAGACTTTCCCAATGCAACAGTTTGCATGCTGAGCTGAAAAGCAAATACAGCTATCTGATTAATTGATTCTGACCTCATAAATATTATACTTTGGGGGCTCTAATGGAACTTCCTGAGGGTAAATTGCATGGTTCACCTCATTCATTTATATCTCTGGCTGACAGATGTACATTATGAAATGTCACTGAATATGCTGGCAATAAATGAGGTCTAACATTAGCATCTTGATTTTGTTTTCCTGAAGGAACACTTTTGTTAAATGACTCTGACACCAGTAAAAATATTATTCTCCACCATGTAACATTTCTTTCTATTTTAATCAGTCTCTCGGAAATACATACTGGTATTTCAAAAATCAGAGACCTGGTAAATTAATAAAACAGGCTGCTCTTTTGTTGTGTGTGCTTCCATTGTGGAGTCATATTATTAGAGAATATTAGATTGTGACAAGCATTTGATAGTGTGGCAGTTGTGCTAATGTTATAGTTATTACCTTTACTACGACGCAATGAAATACAGTTAATTAAAATGCAGTGAAGAAATTGCTCTCTCCTCACACTCCAAAAAAGAATATAAATTTATTGTTGCAGTCAGCATACAGAATCCCCTGACCCTTTGCATTTATCCAGACATTATTTCATTTTATTTTATAATTTTTATTGCCAGTTAAGAATGATAAAACTCTATGTAGAGGTCTAGGGAGCAACAGCAAATAACCATAACATGTGCAATTTAATGAAATGATATATTGTACTGCATCGTAATAAAACTAATAACAATAGAGCCATGCTCCTTCAGGGTGTGCAAATTCCAATAACCTACTAATCCTGGCCATGATCAGACCATGACTGCAAATGTAACTTCATCTTAGAAAAAAGGGCAGCCGATCCAGTGGCAAACGCAATAGTTAAAGAAAACAAACCACACTTTTGGGGTTAAAGCCCACCCTATTGTTGTCCCTCTCTCCAGCCCCATCCACTCACCCACCCTTCCACCCACCCCCAGCATTAATATAAATATGAAGTGTTGTGCTTTTAAAAAGATCATTGGGAAAAAAATATGTATCAGTCACGGGTCATTGCCACATACTGCAGGCTTATGAATTTAAACAAGCCTAAAAATTTCACCGATATCGTGTTATCTTCAACCCCAGTGCGGCTTCCCTCTGCACTACTGCACATGCAGGATAGGTTCAAGGAGAATCCCATATAGGTTCAAGGAGAATCTCGCTGTGCAGAGACTGGCTGCTGCATCCCCTTGAGTACAAAGGAACACTCCTGATGGGTTCTAGCCTCCCAAATGGATAGCGAAGGTGGCAGGACAGCGGAGCTGGCTGGCCATAGAGGAGGGCGATGTTACACTATCAGTATAAATGGTAGAAAAATGAAAGGAATAGCGGAAGAGCTGTTTGTTACCACAGGTGTGATTATTAATTTAATCTCAGGCCCAGACTGTGCCTAGAGCTGTGTTGGGGCACTAGTGGTGGGGGAGCAAAAGGAACTCTCCTCCCTTGCAGTCACAGAGCAGAGGGCAGTCACAACCATAGTCCTTATGTTCCCTGATAAATTCCAGGCTTTCAGAGGGACAGAAAAGAGAAGGCTGAGTGCACAGAGCGTTAGCTAGTAGACACACAGCAAGAGAGCGAGCAGAAGGTGCTGTTTATGCAGTGTGCTCTCGCAGTGCCTTCAGAAGCCACCTGACTCTGAGACAGGGGACCAGGTAGCCATGGTGTGGGGAGGGTGCAGGGAAGATCCCTATCTCTGGAAAAGGAGAACCCTCCCCAACGCCCCAAGTGGGGCTGAAAGAACACGAGCTGTCTGGACTGCAGGGGTGCTAGGGTGCCAGAAGAGAGGCTCCTTCCTGTCCCAGTATTGTCAAACTGCTTCTCCAAAAATCGTGAGCCAGGCCCCATAAAATCATGAGATTGTCTTAAACATCATGAGACTGGGAATTCTTTTGCTTTGCCTTCTGGTGCTGGAGTGTGCAGAGTTCACATTTTCCAGCTTTTCTCCACAAGGATGAAAGTTAGAAACACGAGCTGTCAGGGGGGACAACAATTCTGTTTACAGCCACTTCTGAGGTTTTGAAATTGGTTTTCGTTCACATTAACCACCAGTGCGTCACACTGACATACCTGTTTCTCATGAGGGAGGTGCATGGCCTCAGATACATGGCTAAGTGCACACAGAAAAGGAGAAGGAGGAGGGATTTTGTGCACTCAACTACCTGTTTGCACACCCTTGGTTTGCAAGCATGTGTGTCGCTTGGATGCTAATTTCCTATTTGTATACAGGAGGGCAAATTACGGGCTTTTTTTTAAAAAAAAAAGGTGGTGTTTTAGTCTTTTGTTTTTCTCCATTCAAGAGTTCATCAGTAATTATGCTAAAAACGGGACCACCACACCAGTTTTTTTCTCTCTTTTAACCCCCATCCGGTCTTTCAGTGCCGAGACTGCAGAAGATATTTTTTCAATTACAATACGGTTCCTTCCGTGTTGTATTTTCACCACAAAACAACCTTTAATAAATGGCATGAGCAAAATGTAAATTAAATTGCTCCACTACCACAGCTCACCAGCATCCAAAGAGGATACAACTGCCAAGGGTATGGGCTGCTTTAAGACTTAAGATAGGTCAGTTTCACTTCTCTGGCTTTAGAAATCAATTATTTTACCCACCCCTCACTAAGAAAGTAAGTCTGTGTCTGCCATACCACAATCCACCATGACACAGTAAGCACTCATATGAAAGACACTTAATTTGACCAGCAGTATTTAAAGAATGTAGAGCCACTGACAGTGTCATCCAATTCTTGAACAAAAATATCAACAACAGAACGCGCACATCACTTCAGAGCATTTCTTTTCTACAGTGACATTTCTCTAGACCAATCAGAATTTGTTTTTAACTTTCAGAAGTCTGAAATGTATTGTCAATGTCCTTTCTTTTAAAGCCATGCTATATTATATGTATCACGCTGGCATCCCATTACAGTGGGTTCCATTAGCCATTTCTCTTTTCATCTTGATGACAGTGAGACACACATTCTTACTGACAGATGTGTCTTAGGTATTTCGGGTTCTCTCTGAGGGTTTGTCTACATGGGGACACTCAGGAAAATTAATCCAAATTAATTAAAGGTGTGAATTTAAAGTGGATTGGTTAAACTGAATTAAGCCCCTGCGTGGATATTCTCCTTCAGTATTAAAGTGGCCTTAATTCTGTTTAGCTTAAGCTAAACTAACTCTCAGCTTTTGAGATTCAGTAGCTTCCCAGATGAGGGCCGTATGAGGATAACTTTTAGAAATGCATTTTACACCTTTTGGAAACAGAAATGGAATCAGTGTAATAACTACATTTCAGAGAAGCAATGGAGAAGGTAGGAGGAGCCTCTGACCTGTAATATTGTTATCTTTAATATGAATGTTTACTATTGTTCATAATCTCTGTCGCAGACAGTGTGAGGACAGAGAGACAATGCCCCTAAAACTATCATAAAACTTAAGAAATGAAGGAACAGAATATATTTGAGGTGGTATATTTGGTGGAGAGGCACATCAGCTGTGGAAGCTGGTGACATCTGACAGTGGGTTAGGCAAAGCTAAAATACAGTTAAAGTGTAAGGATCTATTCACAACAAAAGGTAATAAATCACTCTGTGGCAGCTGACAGGGGAAGAGGAAGCATTTCTCCTAGAAGACCTTTCTTGTTTTTTATGAACAACAGTGCAATATGATTTATCTAAACCACATTAGACAAATGTTTCACAAATGGAAGCCACACAGTTTGTGGCTAAATATTTTCAAACCATTAAAAAAAGGAGCTTTGATGCATAATAAAGACACAGATAGAATGCATTTTACATAGGGCTAGAAATCGACCTGCAAAGGGAAGGGAAAAGAATAACCTCACTTACACCCATGCACAAGCTACCTTGGGTCTGGGCATGCATGGTAAGTGGACTACATGTGTCTATATAATCTTCCCCAGATCAGCCACAGCCTCTGCTGCACACACGCACACGCACACACACACTGGCCAGCACAGATGAGCTGATACGGTAGTAGTAGTGGCATTGTTGCAGTTTGCTGCGGATCTATACCAACAGCAAATTATAACTACAGCTGTGCAAACAACAGATTTTTCAGTTCACTGGCAATTAATTAAATTAAAAAATAAATGGTTTCTGGTAAAAAAAAGTGGAAAGTTCCGAAATCTCCAGCAAATTGAAAAATGGGGGAAGGGTGTGGGGGGAGGCCAAATGAAACATTTCACTTTGACAAAACAAACATTTTGTTTCAGTTTTGACCATTTTAAAATGTTTTTGGTTAATTTTCTTTTTTTTTTTTTAGAAAAGCAATTTTTCATTTAGAAAATGTTGAAACATTCCTGAGTCGACAAGAAGGGAAGGAATTGAACCTCTGCGGCAAACTGCTTTGGTGGGTTAGAGTGATGTGCACCTTGCCTCCTGCTCCGAGCGATGGTCTACAGGTTTGTCTACACTGCAATCACAGATCTGATTGCAGCTTGTCTAGGACATACCAGAGCTAGCTCTAATCTAGCTAGCTCAGGTACTGGAGCAGCTACAGCAGCAGGCACTTCAGCATGGGCTAGCCATCCAAGTAATTACCTAGTGAGCACTGCTGCATCTTCACAGCTCTGGTACCTGAACTAGCTAGATTGAAGCTAGTCTGGGTATGTCTACACAAGCTACACTCACACCCTGTGATTGTAGTGTAGAGATACCCACAACCATAATCTAGCCCATAGTTTGAGAGATTATATATAAATACCCATAAAAACACAATCACCTATTTATGTGCGTAGATCATTGGCCACACAACCTTCTAGCAGGAAATTCTGTACAACATTACACACTATGGAATTTACCACATATCTATTTTGTTCACCCTTCACTAAGCTCCTTCTGACTAGATTTGGGTCTCTTTTCCTCATTCTCTTTCTTGATCTGTGGGTACCATCGGACTAGTTTATTCCCAGGGTTTTTTCTTGATCACCTTCCTGCATATGCACCTCAACCTGTTTTCTACTAGGACCCCATCTAATTCCCATGCCTGTTCAAGTTCTTGCCCCCTTCTGATGCAACCACAAGTAATATGCTGATACCACTTGTGCTTGCAGTTTTGTAATGTGGCCTCTGACCCGCAAGGAAGTGGATGGATACCAAAAATTCATTTCACATAGGCCAAACATACAGGCTTTTAAGACAACTTTGGTAACCTGTGCAGCCTATTTGGGTCGGGGGTGTTGGAAGTTGAATGAATTGGAAGTGCTTGTTGTCAGGAGGAATCAGGAGTCACTGCCACAGCAGGAGAGAAGGAATCTGAGTGCTCCTCACTAGGAAGAAGGAAGGCTGAAATGGCTTTGGCAGCTGCTGTGGTTTGAATCAGGGGTGCTTGTCTCAAGAGCAGGGTTTGGTCTCTGTCCTTCAAACTGTGTGCATACATGAAGTGTCACAGAAAACCACCAGGCAAGGAGGCCAGTAGATATATTCTGGGAAGGCCACTGAAAGAGTAGGAGCCTCCCAAAAACCATGGGAAACTCTGCAACCAAATGCTTGGCACATACCTAGGAAATAAATAATTCAATTTGAACAGCAGCTGCCAACAACCAGCACCAAGTAGAGACTCCATTGAGCTATACACAATTCATACTTTTATGCTGTACACACTAGAACAAGAGTTGTTAAGTCAACCCCCCACCATAGAGACACCATCTACCAATTGTGTTCTAAGGACATTACATATGCTTAGAGTTTGTGTGGTTCAGCTTTTATGGCAAAGAAATGGAAGTATGGAACCAACCAGGAACTCTCTTCACCTTCTCAAAAACTTGAATCAGCCCATATTCCAAATTCAGAATAGCTCCCCTAATCAGAAGAACTTTCAAAAACTGTTTGTATTTTCATCCATCCCAATGAATTCTCTACTTCACTTTTCATACCCTATCAATCAGATGCTTAAAAAGGAGGCAAGTGCTGTTGGGAGGATTTTCAGATGTTATGCTGAATTTACTCTCAAGGATTCTGTCCAGTCTTTCTTTTCCTTTAGTTGTTTTTGTAATTGATTTTTCTGTAATGATTCCCTCCTCTGCTCTGCAGAGTTGCTTGGGAAAAGGCTGCCCTCCAGTGGAATTCCGAGTAGTAATTGGACAGCTTTCAGTCTCCCAAGAAGAGAATCTTTTATCCTGATCTAGACCACAGAGGGGCAGCAAAGGGGACATAGTGTTAGTAACTGGAGTTTAAAGAACTGCTGACATCCTGTTGTTTACCATCTTCTAAGATTTTCTCGCAACAGGGAAAGGTAACTCAGCTTTTCTCAACCATTCCTCAAAATACACAATTGACCAAATTCCACATAATCATTATAGATACATATGTTTGCTGTCAGTAAATTACATAGTTTTGAAAAACCTGGCTTTAACATCATAATTTTTTCTAATTCCATCAAATTTAGTTTTATGGAAAACTTACTGAAACAAAACCAGTAGAGTAGTAAAAAATGTAAGAGGAAAGAGTGAATTCCACAAGGGTCTATAATTAATAGTTGGGGAAAAACTCTGTTAAATTTCTTTAAAATATCAGCACCATCACCTCTGAACTTTCCTGAAATCCAAAGACAGGTGGTCAAATATTTTTCGAAGTTATTAGAAAAAGCTAGAAAAAAATATTGAAAATATTTTCACCTCCTCCTTGTTTTTGTGAATGGTGCCTAAATCCCCTGCTGAAACTAGACCCCACAAAAGGAAATGTTTTGATAATGTCAACATGATTTTTAGACATTTCTGACATTTATTTCTTTTTTTGTTTTTAATCAAAATAATTTACTGAAAATCACCACGAATTCACAAAATATTTCAGCCAACCTGAATCTGCAATTTTCACTGGAAAAAAGTTTCAGCCAAAAAATTCACCTAGCTCTCTATACTATACGTTAACTGGTAAGGGGATACAGCAGTTGACCTCCCACTAAATACAGCATAGTATTTCTTTCACTATCTACCTACTCAATTCATTCAGATACTTTACATTTGTTCTCCATTATCAAAAACTATAAGTTCAGAACAGGGATGGCTCTGGTTGCTATCTGGCCAGATATTAGTTCCCACTACAGTTTTCAAAAATAAATTCTGCCCCTAAAAGTATGCATACAACTCCCACTGAAGCCGTGCACGTACAGAGGGTTGATTTTGGCCCTCAGACTTAGGCAGGAATGCCAGCCTCTGTCATTTTGTTTTGCCACAGAAATCCAAGTCTGCAAAATATTTTGGATGAAAGCATACATTTTCATATTTTCACATAGGAATCACTTCACTCAGAGTAGTGACCACTTCTGGGGTGGAACACAGCCGCTGTCCACTGGCACCCAGCAGCACCACATAACAGGTTTACTAAATGTTATTTTTCTTCTCCTCATGAAGCTCAGAGTTAACAGCCTAGATCCTCAATTGTGTCAGTTCTCTGCTCACCACCCTGGGGGGCGAGAGGCAAAGGTGCCTGTATGCAGCTTTGTGCTTCCTCAATCCTGAGGCTGTTACACTGGCTGGGGATTACTGGAATGCAGAGTGCTCCAGACACAGCCACGGCACAAGCCTACATCTGGATGCGGGTAGAGGGAAAAGAGGAGAAATGGTGATATTGCAGTAGGTAGTGTAGGGCCAGATGCGCCAGCTGGGAAGAGATTTCCCCTTACTGGGGAAACCCTCACCTGCACATTTAGGGCCACTCGATGGGCCCTTTGTACTACCAGAGCAATGCAAATAGGCCACAGCTTTGAGCAGATGCTCATTTTAACTATTTCAGAAGTTTCAGCTCCAAATATTACCTCACTATTATCAGATGGGCATTCTCTCGACCTAGGAGAAAAACACACATAACTAGGTAACTTCACTCACCATAGCAAAATGGGAAAATGTAAGTGCAAGCTCTGTGGATAGTATTTTTAATGAGCATCCTGAAATACTGAAACATTAAGTCTCACACTTAAAGTGTTATTGTTGCAACCATTTGACAGATAGGGAAACTGAGGCAATGAAAGTTTAAATCTCCCAAGGTGACACAGAATGTCATTGGCAGAGCAGGGAACAGAACTCAGTGCTAGGTTAGTTCCTTACCCCCTAGGGGAAATATATAGCTTCCCCACACCCATTCCCCCCTCCTTTTTTTTTTTTTTTTTTTTAAGGAGATGGGTTTTTATGGGTTTTGTCATCCACACAGTCACCCCTGGAAACTTGTTAATTGCCGTAGGTATTAAATTATCTGTATTTTCAGGATGTTATAACAAAGCACAGGGAGTCTTCAAAGCTATCTAGGCTTTTGTTTAGTCCTTCCTATAACATAGTATTCAAGTACCTGGAGTAAAGTCTATGGTTTAGCTACGGGAAAACTGGAAAGTTTTTAAGGGTACTTGTGTAACACAGAAGTGCATTAAACTAAAAATAATTTTGGATACTATGCAGCATCAGGCTGTCAAAGACAGGCACTATTCTATGAGGGGTTTCAGAGTAGCAGCCATGTAAGTCTGTATTCGCAAAAAGAAAAGGAGTACTTGTGGCACCTTAGAGACTAACCAATTTATTTGAGCATAAGCTTTCGTGAGCTACAGCTCACTTCATCGGATGCATTCTGAGCTGTAGCTCACGAAAGCTTATGCTCAGATAAATTGGTTAGTCTCTAAGGTGCCACAAGTACTCCTTTTCTTTATTCTATGAGGGATAATTAGTGGTCCTTCTGTTAGTATTGATGTAGGTGTACAAAGTGTAATCTTCAGAAGTGGTATATCATGAGTAAGGAGCTTCCAAATACCATTAAAAAATATTTAACGCACATTGAAATGTCAGAGGTGTGTGGAAGGGTGGCGGGGGGGGCATAACTGATAACTTAAACTATTATGGGTATCAGTGGCAGAAAACAAGCAGGACTCCCTGAGGGACTGGGTGAGCTGCCCCTACAGCACTCCCAGCTCTTGTCTGCCAAAGAGTCTGTTTTATTAATGAAAAGTTCAGAACAGAAGGCAGACATTGTAATGCAAGGAACACCACAATGCCAGCCAGCAAGGAGCTCTAGGAGCAGCCCTCTCCAACTGAGTTTTGGTATCAGGTCCATTAGCCTATTAGCAGCCATCTAGGTAGTTAATTACTTATAGGTGGGCTGAGATGGATTTGTTCTCCTAAAAGAAGCTTGTCACATGCAGGCTGGGTGCTGACTTCCCTTAAAGGGGCCAGCCACCCCATGATACACTGGTAACGGTAATTTGGCAATTAGCAGGTCTCGCAATTGCAGTTTTTCTATAAACAGGTATGGGAAAATAGGTTGTTTTCAGCATAAGGGGCATTAGGAAGAATTCCATCTGTGAACTTGTGGTCCACAAAATATGACTTCTCACTAACCTTTAACAGAGATTACTTAGATGCAAGGCAGAGCTGAAGTTGCTGTATGCTGTCACACATCATGAACAAGCCATGTAATCTACCACATCTACATCATCCATTTTACACACAATATAGCTTCTTATTCTCTGAAGGGACCATCTGCAGGTTGTGCATTTTCTAACCATACCTCTGAATTATCAGATAAGTCAAAAGGTTAAAAAAAAGTCTCAGTCCTTTAATAGGTTTCCATATGGTTTTCCATTTCATATTAACAAACAACAACATAATTTTGAAGTTATTCTGACAGAAACAAAGTGTAGTGATGGCCAGAATAAAACCAATCCTTTGTTTTAGAAATAGTAAATTCACCACCATTTGCTTCCAGGTTGTATGTGGGAGGCAATGTGTGACAAAGACCCAAAATGACAGAGTCTATACATATACAGAAAAATAATTCATGCAGAACACTTAAGTGCTCTGGGGTTCATTTTTTCAGTGTAACTAGCGCTGTTACCTCAGTTTCATGATTATTACCAATTTAAATGTTCTGCAATGACAGGTAGGGGACCCTAAGTTTCTGTGGAATGTTGATAACTTTGGGAGTAAATTGGTAAACAGTTGAGAGGCGTTCCCACAAACGCACACTCTTACAATCAGGAGGAGGAGAACATTACCCTGGTTCCTGTGGTGAGGGGCCCAAACATTGTAGCCACAGGTGTCAGGAGGCAGTGATTCCAGAAAGATATTCTGTGCCGTATGCACATCAATTTCAGCTTACTGGACTCACAGACCAAACTCTTTCAAGATACCATATTTACCAAAATAAGCATAACAAACCTTGCTTCAGCACAGTGATTTCATTTCCAATATTTCAGCAGCAGCATCCTCATTTGTATTACAGTAACACCCTGTAGGCCCCAATCAGAATTATTCTAGGCACAGTACAAAATGGTAGTAAAAGACAGACACGCTTTGGATCAGTGTCAGATTTTCCCTATATGTAGAGCCTCTATCTAATGATTTTTTTTAAAAGAGAAAGTCAAATTTCTCCTTGGCCCAATGGACACAGGTATTTTTAATTTAAGTGTAGGTCTACGCTGGAACTGGAGGTGTAGTTTCCAGCTTTGATCGAGCTAGCACACTAAAAATAGAAGCATAACCACAGCACACAAGCAGTGGGCTGGGCTAGCTCCCCCTGAGTACAATCCTGTCTGAAAGCCTAGGTAGCCCTTTTTAGCATGCTAGCTTGATCAGAGCTTGCACAGGTATGTCTGCCTCAGCTGGAAACTACACCTTCAGCTGCAGTATAGACATATCCTAAGTAACACTAAGTGTTGTGAGGTTTAAGCTGCTATCCAAAGCGAATTAATTAGACATCAGCAGGACAAATTAGATCTCAAAGGATCACCTCAGAGTATGGCCCACACGAAGTCTGGTATTTGTTCTGCATTTGACTAAGGCTGGGATTTGATAAGAGAATTAAGGCAGCCAATTGCCCTTCAATGGCAATGGGATTTGGGAGCTACCTGACTTAGGTTCCCTTGAAAATCCCACCATGGAAGATCTGTTGCTCTAGAAATACTTGGGGGAGAGGGGAGAACCCCTCAGAAATAGCTGTCCAAGGCTTGATCCTGAATCCAAGGGCAGGGAATGGCATGGGGAGGGATGGAGCGGAGCAGAGTGGGTGGATCAAAGAGGGAGGAGTATCTGCCTGAATAAAGAGTTCAGGATTGGGCTCCATAAATCTATGTACATTATTTGCCCAACTGGGAGCACAAGTTTTCAAGACATATTAAGGGATATCAAAGAATACTGAAGTTGAGTTTCTGTGGCATTGGAATTTCAGAAATGCCTTTTTCTCACCATTAAAAAATTAGCATTTACCACTCGTTACCCTATCAATACCTGTCATTTCACAGTATCTCTATATACTTAGAAAAAGGGAAATAAAGTGTTGTATCTCTGATACCAGTTTGGTAACAGGTGGTGAATGATGAGTACTGCAGATGTCCACTTTTTGCTGTATGAAAGGCACATATGGATCACACTGTATTTCTAAAATAATTCAAAAGATTTGATTGAGAGTAATTTTCCTGAAGGAAAAACTTAATTTATACTTTATTTTTAATTCTACCATTTTATTTTCTATATTTTCAATTAAGTACAATTTTTGGAGTTAGATATGATTGCATTACCATATGGTGCTGTGGGAGATATCACAATTTCCAAATACAGCTCAGAAAAAGGAATAGCTATTGTAATGTGTGGTAAACATTAAGCATCGTACTAAAAGCAAATATAGATAGATAAGTGATTGAAGCCAGTTGAAATTTGCTCTTAGGCACCATCAAATTAAACCATTTTGAATGAGGTGAAGAAAATGTCACGGGGTCATGCAGCTAGACGACGTGCTTCACATTCAAAGCATACCCATTCTCCTACTGTGCAGAGATCAAGAATTTCAAACCCACTTCTGAACTCAAGCACAGCACAGCACCATTACCTCAGCCAGCTAATTTAGATAAAGGGTCACTTTACTATATTGAAATATTAACCCTTTGAAGCCAGTGGCTCCAGAGCTATATAAAATAATTTGGGAAATGCCTACATCCAGCACCGAAGGATTAAAAGTCTGATCCTGCAAACCCTTATTTAAGTGGTCCTATCGAAAAAAAATCAGTGGGACCATCACAACACTGAACCTGATTAGCCTATTCTATGTGATTATTCAGTCTTATCTTCTGGAACTGCTGTCTTTCCAACCCTAATGGCTTTCCTTCCATGTGAGCAACTGGCTACATTGGTGGAGCATTTGGAGAGAATCTTGAGCTGCCTCTGTTTCTGACATACATGTTCTGTGGCTAAACAAGGCTTTATATTTTCCAGGTGTCAGAATAGCACATTTCAAAAGCACTAAAAATTAACTTAAAAAGGGAGAAGTTACGAATCTCTTAAAGCTCATCCAAAGCCATTACAATGAAATGGAAGTCAAGCAAACGTATAATTCATATTCCACAAGGAACCTTTTTTTTTTAAACCTAGTTCTTATGTAACTACCAGTAATATAAAGGACAAATGAGCCATCCTCTAATTTTATAAAAGCCAAGAAGGTTTACCATTAACTACTCTGCTTACTGTGTCTGGCCTCTTATTACTGGGGTCATATCTTTCAGTAGTTGTCATTAAGCCCATTACTGCACAATTTAATCAGAGATGCTTAGACAAAATACTCAAAGCAGAATCTCAGAATCAACATGTCTGAGTATATTACTTAATACATTGGTCAAATAAAACTTCCAAATTCCAATTAATAAGCTTTGTTAAATTATTTCTCTGAGTAGCCCTAATTACTATGACACAGTCTAGTCAAAACCAATCCCAAACTATCCATCAGTCATTTATTACACGTGCTTTGTCAAAAGTAATCTTCATTTACCTGCTTCATTTGAAACAAAGTGGGTAATAAGTTTTTGTTTTTTACCAAAATCCTTTGTAAAAATAACTAAGCAATGCAACTGTTGATTCCAACACAGAGTGCTCCAATATGGCAACGTTATCCTATCTGGGAATTGTCAAGAATGGGGGCTCTAGCATCACTTTGAAATCTGCAATTATTCTATTAACAAAGAATGCTAAGTATACAAACATTTACCTTCCAATGGCAGGGAAAGACAGTAATATTAGAAATCATTTTGTTCACTAGCCATGTTAATAGGATTTGGTTTTTATGTAACATCTTTCATAGTCAAAGTATCCAGTATGACTTTACAACCTCAATGCTTGCGGCCCCAGGACCATACCTGCAAAGCATCAGCCATTATGCACTCAGTCATGGATACATACACTATTATGAACATGCAAACTAGTGATGGGCAAACCTGAAAATGCTTGGCCTTTGTTTGGTTTAGATAAGTACCAAAACCACTTATACTAGCCTCTTCCAAACTACAAACAAAACAGGCTGTCATGGTATCTGGGTACGTGTGCTTCCAACCAGAAGCAGGAACAACATGAAAGTGTGAAATAATTTTTTTGAAAGACTAATGACATCATCTAAAGTTCTACTCACTCTAGAAGCATCTCCACTTGGTAAGTGTTCCAAAAATTCAACGAATGCAAATTTAACAAAGTCACTAGCAGCCACATGCATCAATCCTTGGTGCAAAGAGTATCACTAGAGTACAGAGATGCTGCCAACTGGAGCTGAAGTTTTTGAATAATCTGGTATATTCTTACTGTAACCCCTGAATTTGACATTCCAGCATGTACCCCAGAATGTGACAGCACTGCAGTCAGCTATTTTGTACGTTCAACCACTGCCAGCTGAAACCCAAACATCACACTAGGAAATCCTTAGCCCTGAGAGACGAGGCCGTGAAGCTGCATGTTAGTAGCTCTGCTATCAGAATGAGAGACTGGGACAGGGAGTTACGGTTCCATGAAAATAGAAGGAATGTTTGGTCAGCATTCGTTTTAGATACCTCTGACACATGTTTTATTGTTGTTAAGACTGGAAACGCTTTGCTGATAAGGAGAATAATGAATGGTTATTGGCTGTTGCTAGGGAAATTGTTAGCCTATTATGACTTATGTGCTTTGTTTGGAGAAAATTATAAAAAGTTTAGTTAGAAAGTGTGCTTTGGAGCAGTCCGAGAAAGCTTTCTTTGGGCAAGGATCTGACACTTAAGTTCCCCAGCAGCTAGATGGAAGGAAGGGCTCCCCAAAAGCCTTGCTGCTGATTCCTCAAAACCATCTTTACTTTGGTAAATATAAAAGTTTAAGATGCTCTGCATCTACTGCTACAATGTGTACGTGTGTGTCTGATACCTAATAAAAAGTAGTTTTAGGTAAAGCATTCTGGTTTGTATCAATCATTTATCAGACAAAGGAGTTGTGTCTCTTATTCCTAACACCGCCTGGAGGAAAATTACAGTAAAGTTACCAATGCTTTGGGTTCTGAAAATCCTGGATAACTTTACTATGGAAAAGACGGCTCTTCAAATCAACAATTTATAGTCCTTTGGTTTCCTCTGCATAATTACCTTGAGAGATATACACGGGTTTTCAGAAGACATGAGACTAGTCTCATATAAATCAGTGATATTTGAATAAAATAGCCATCCATATCACTAGCCACTTTTGAAAGTCTTGGTCTTAGTCTTGAAATTAGCATTAGGATCTTTACAAGCAGAGTTCCACACATTCATTACAGAATTTGAAATCACAAGATGCTATGGCTAGGGTTGCCAACTTTCTAATTGCACAAAACCGAATACCCTTCCCCACTCCAAGGCCCTGCCACTTCCCTCAGGACCTGCCCCACTCATTCCATCCCCCTTCCCTCTGTCACTCACTCTGCCCCATCCTCACTCACTTGCTCATTTTCACCAGGCTGGGGTAGGGGATTAGGGTGCGGGAAGGGGTGAGGGCTCCATGATAGGGCCAGAAATGGGGGGTCCAAGGTGCAGGTGGGGTCTCCAGGCTGGGGCAGGGGGGTGAGGGTTCTGGCTGGGGGTCGGGGCTCTGGGGTGGGGCCAGGGATGAGGGGATGAGGTGCAGGAGGGGATGCGGGAGGAGGCTCTGGGTTGGGGCAGAGGGTTGGGGTGCAGGAGGGGATGCAGGTTGCAGGCTCTGGGAGGCAGCTGGGTGCAGGAGGGGGCTCAGGGCTGGTGCAGCGGCGTGGGTGGGGGTGAGGGCTCCAGGTGGTGGTTACCTCAGGAGGCTCCCAGATGTGACAACATGTTCCTCAGCTCCTAGGAGGAGGCATGACCAGGTGGCTCTGCACATTGTGCGCTGCCCCCGCCCAAAGCACTGGCTCCGCAGCTCCCATTGGCTGGAAACCACAGCCAATGGGAGCTGCGGAGGCGGTGCCTGCGGGCGGAGGCAGCGCACAAAGTCCCCCGGCTACACCCCAGCCTATGAGCAGCAGGGACATGTCATCGCTTCCAGGAGCCGCATGGAGCCAAGCAGGTAGCCTGCTTTAGCGCCACTGACCAGACTTTTAATGGCCTGGTCAGCGGTGTGACCAGAGCCACCATAGTCCCTTTTCAATTGGGTGTTCCAGTCTAAAACCGGATACCTGGCAACCCTAGCTGTGGCCTCTGTGGACTGATTTAAATATTAAATGGTAAGGTTTTAGCTAACAGTGGGGTAGTTATGTGAGTAGATGTATTCAGAAATCAAACAAGATCTGAAGATCTTGGTAAACTGGATTGTGACTGTACCCATACTTTGAAAAGATTGAACTGGAGAAATTTAGGTCTCTTTTTATGGAGCAGACAACGTTTTTCTTCTGTAAAATACCATATAATTCCAGAAGAGCTGAGGGAATATTCCAAACCTATGTTCAGAGCAGTGGTTCTGAAGCCACGGCCCACAGGCCGCCTGTGGCCCAATCAGCACACAGCTGCAGCCCATGTGACATCCATAGGGCCAGACATGTAGTGTGGCCAGACATATATTGGGATGCAGCCCACTTAACACACAGAGAGCTGCTTATGTGGCCCACAACAATAAATAGGTTGAGAACTCTGGTTCAGAGACATTTGCTTCACGTTCCACAGAGCTATTGATTTTGGCTGTGCTCACGCCCCCTTTCATTAGCTATTCATGGGTGTTCACACAAACAAGTTTTTGTATTCATGAATGTTTAGGTAACTGATTCACACAAATACCCCTATATTGCATGTGAACAAGGACATTCATTATTTGCTGTGCACTATTTGGTGTTCTCCTGGTTTATAAATTCCAGTTGTCTGATCAGGGAACAATAATAGTCTCATAAGATTTAGATGAGTAGTCATCCAGCCCAAACAATAAGTTGTGAATAATCATAACGAGTAAAACACTTACAAACAAACCTTGGGCTGTTTTTATTTTCTTCTCTACCGCATAGTTTTTGAATAGGCCTCATATTCTAGGTCCACGCTCCAATAACTCCATTCATTGTGCAATGTAATATGCTGGAAAGGGCAACCCCCCCTATTATCCAGTGTTTCTATTGAGGACTTTGGAAAATCTGAAAGAAAGGATGACCTAAAATAGTCCATCCCAGGTTTTAGAAGACTCAGAACAGCTAGTGCAGGACTTGGGAGAATTTGTTCATTCTAGGTCCAAATATAGTGGCTGACCAGTAAAGATAATAGGACTTGAACCCAGCTATCTTCTGGACATGGTATGGTTGAAGGAAAAAAATAAAATAGGTATGATTAAATTGTACAAAAGTATTGTCAAGCTTGCAATGAACAAAGGTTTTAGCAATGTTAGGCCTCAAACTTCCGGATGCTTCAAAAAGCAAGCCTTGCAAAATTAAAATTAAACTTAAACTTGTGGTCAGGATGCGCTGCAAGCAGATAATACTTTGTGCTGACTACTGTGTAGTAAAGATAAGTTATGCTCCCGGGCATAACCTATCAAACCCGCATTAACCACATTTAAGACAATTGGCTACAAGAAGATAAAAAAGCATAACCTACACAACTAATCTAACCATACTGACAATTTGGCCCACCCTGATTGGTTGATCTGTTTTAAAACATGGCCGACAGATAAGATAAAAAGTGCAAAGACACAAGACTGTGTGTGTGTGTTTTGGTCACCAGGAAAACCTGACCCACACCCCCTGAACCGAAGGGACGTGCACTTCTTGACTATCTGTACCTGGCCAGTGCAGAAAACGGCCAACTGAAGGGTAACGTATTTTCAGACAAATGCAGGGTAAGATTATGGAGTAAAGAAGTCTGGTTGTTCGAGCTGAATTGATCTTAGTTGCATCGATACTGTAGCGTAAAACCAGTGGTAAGTGGTTGGTGAATAGTAACTTTACATGTACTTGTGCTTGTCTTCAGTGTAAGTTGCCAGGGCATGTGCATGAGAGGCTGTTGTCCATTAGCTCCTTGATGAGTAGTAACTTTACATGTACTTGTGCTTGTCTTCAGTATAACCTGCCATTTATACTAATTCTTATACAATGCTGGTCTTTATTCTTTCTTTGCTTATTTTTGTCTGTGTTGCCTTTATAGCCGAAAATCATTAAAAACCTTTTTTGAGAAATAATTAGTCGTTTTGATTTGTCTTATACGTGCACTACTCAACCTCATTACATCTGTATTGGGTGGTGGGAAGTAGCGATCACCCAGGGCTGAATTAAGGCCCTGAAGCATGTCTCCTTCTTCCTTCATCTTCGCAATAGGAACCTTCTCCGTTCCCCAAATTCTCCCACCACATGTTTGCAGCAGGCATGATTTCTCTGCTACTGAGTATCCACCACACAGGCCCACCCGCAGAAGCCATGCCTGCCAGCATGTTTCCTGTAGCAGAAGATGCTTCTACAACACACCAGTAGCCAGGGCCTTAGTGTATTAAATCCCAGCTCTTGGAAATGTGAGATGCAACCTTTTACAGAAAAACAGCTGTACTTTTGGTTCCACAATGGTAAATCTGTAGCTTTGGATGTATGGATCTCAGACATATGGGTACTATTCTCTCAATAGCTTGTTTATAGTTAATTTGTACTATATAGTACTATATATATTTCTACTATAATAGTAAAGTTGTACTATAGAGAGGAGAAGCCACAGTTCAGTATTGAAACTTCCAATAGATAAAAACAAACTCATCTGCAGTAGGCATATTGCATTTCTCATTTCTTTGTTTAAGAATAAGAACAGAGTCCTCTCAAGAGCCAGATATTACCATCTTCACAGCCAGCATTGCTAGCTCTTGTGAGGCATCGCACTCTTTGGAAAATATCCCACTTTTATTAATGTTAAAGGACAGAAAGATGAAAATGTATAGTGGTCCTTATTTTAGAAGAACAGTATTAAAGAGATTACAATAGCACCTGCATACTCAAAAGGTTATTAAAATGACTCAGGATAGCCATATGGAATAAAGATAGTACTGGGCTTGATCTTTATTTCTTCAGAAAAGTACAAAATTAATAGGGCTTACTCTTGTTTTGTTTTAAACACTAAATCCAAATATAGCAGAGGGGCAGCAGTGGGGAGGGCAGCTGGTTCTTGAGCGGTTATGAGGAGGACAGGTGCCAGGTCCATTCCTCCCTGTTGCAGCTACAATCAGTGAAGCCCAGCATATCACCAGTTGATAGCCTTGCTTTGATGAACTCACCTCTAGCTTGTCAGAGCTGGGATTGCAGCCAGTGTGGGGAATGACAGAGGGGAAGAGAGAGCCTGGCCAAGGAAGAGTATTATGTAGTCTCCACCTCCCCCGCTATCCTAATCACAGCCAGTGAGCAATATGGGGAGGGCATTAGTGGAGATATTGGGCATTTAACGGGGAGAGGAATAATGTGGGGGAGGCAGCTGAGGCTTCAGTCAGCACAGATACCTGCCGAATTACAGCTGTTAGAGTTCACATGCCACCATTTGTGTCAATGGGATGCATCTAAATTGACATTTAAATCAGCTTAGCTTGAAATGATTAGTACTCATGTAAGCAGGGGAATAGTCCTGCTATTGTGGGGAACTTTCCTGGCTTCTGCACGACCCCGGTGAAGTGGGCTAGCGAAAGGATCTGGGTCCTCACTCTCACTTCCTTTAGCCAGTGGCCTCCCTGCCCTTGAGGACTCCCCTTCCACTCTCCTGTCTGGCAGAGTCCTCGTAACCCCAACAAGGCTGGGTCCTGGATTCCTGGGGGGCTTGACCCCCAACCCTGCTGTGGTCACCTAGGACAGAGGCTAGGGTGTCCCCACTCTGGGGTACTCTCTCTGCACTGGGCACTTCTCTGACCCTTGACCATTACATACAATTTAAAGCAAATGCAAGTTATTTAATCAACAATTAATTTTAAAAAGAATAAGGAAAAATGGGAAAGGTTAAAGGAAACACATCACCCCGCTCTGTGGCAGGGAACATCACAAACAGTGTCTCTGGAACGTCAGGGCAGTTCACAGTCTGTTCCTTGTAAGTCCCAGGCCTTCTTCTCAGGCCCTGGCTTTGCTGCAGGGATGCTGTGGGTTGGACACTTGCTCTGGTGGTGGCCACACGCTCTCAGGGTCTAAGTGGTAGGACCCTTCTTCCCAGTGTTGCCCCTGCCCTGTCAGGGTTATGATCCAAGCCTGGCCTGCAGAGCCTCTTGGCTGAGGTGTCTCCCTGTGCTGGGCCCGCTGCCCAGGGTCCCCCTCACTCTCCCCAGCTGCTCACCGCACCCAGCTCCAGACTGCTCCAGCCCCAGCTGCACCACTCTGTCTCTGCACTGCTGCTGCTGCTCTGCCTCCAGCTCCCTGGGCTGCTTCTTTGGCCCCTCTGCCTCTGGTTGCTGCAGCTCTGCTCCCAGGACAGGTCTGCTCTGCAGGCTGCTTCTGTGACTCTGCTCTCAGCACTGACCTGCTTCGTGGGCTGCTTTTCTCGCCCCTCTGGCTCTGGTTGCTGCAGCTCTGCTCCCAGGGCAAGTCTGCTCTCTCTGGGCTGTGCCTCTGGCTTTGGGGCTGCAGCTCTGCTCCCAGCACAGGGGCTGCTCTCTCTGGGCTGCTTTTCTGGTCCCTCTGGATCTGGCACAGCTCTACTCCCCAGCTCAGCTTGGGCCCCTGCTTTCTCCTTAGGTCGGCCCCACTCTGTCTGACCCAGGAAATTCCAGCTCACAGGGAGGACGAGACCTCCCTGGCCTCCTGACTCTCTGATTAGCCTGCCCGCCCTGTCATTCAGGCTGACCTGGAGCATTGGCCTTTCCCCATTGTTCCTGGGGACTATCAGTCTCAGGGTCCTGATTTCCCATAGACCCTTCCCCTTTTAGTGCTGGGAGCTAGCCAACCAAAACACCCCCACTGAATGTTAGTAAGGGGGCAACAGTCCCCTTACACTCAGTTGGTGGTTAGCCCTAGAAAGCTGAAGAGTAACTTGCACCAACCACAACCTCCCTGAAAATCCATGTCAGCATGGGTGTATTTTAACTGACAGAATGATTAAACACTCATTGTTACCATGATAAATTTCTCTAGCATAGACGAGGTCTCTCTCAACTCTGCATGTTTGGGAGATCATATCTGGTCAATTTGTTTTCATTTATTTACATATTTAAGATGGAAGAAATTCTGTTTGGCAATTTTTATTATGAGTTATCTGAGTTAACAAAATAAACATGTCTTCTCCCACAACATATACTACTTTTGTTTCAGTTACAGCCTGAAGTTACACTGTCCAGTGCAGTAAAGCAAAATTCTGTCCCCACAGCCCCACCTAAGTAACCATATTGATTTGAAAAACTGTGCCATTTGGTTCAAAGACTGAATTGTCTTGGGTCACTGCAGGAAAAGGAGGAAAAGTCAATGAAAACACTTTTTGCTGATTGATAATTGTATTTCTTTGGGTGTATTCTGAAATCTTGTGTAAGGCATGAAGGCTGGAATACAATTGGAGCCATTAATTTTTCCTCAGAATAAATATGTAGACTAGTCAAATTTGGCTAAATCTCTGAATATCTAATGCTTTGAGTAGCATTTTGGCAATCTTAATCCCCACTTTTCCCCTTTTCCATTTTCTTAGAGTTATGCATCTGCTAGCCTACAATGTTTGAACTTCAAGGCTGCTTCTAATGTCTTTGATCCTTTCCTAGATGCCAGGATTTACTCTGTTGTCCATCAGCACAGTTGCTGGCATTCTGTTCAAAGAACATGGATTTCATGTTCCTGTTTAATGCATAATGTCTGGATGGTTTGAATGTGAAGTTTAACAATAGAAGGTTTTGTTTCATAACAGAATTAATTCAGCTTTATTCCTCGCCCCATAACATATATATGAAAGCACCGTTTCCAATAGTATTGCCTCCTTTGGTTATAATGATATTTAAGACAAGTGCTGCACTTGCTCATGGTCTATTCAGTCTCAGTGTATGTAGCAAGTTGTTTCACCTACTTTCTACCCCGATGAAGGTTATCCAGTGTTTCACAATATGTGGATGTAGGTGTAACAACTATGTCCGCCTTTTGTTGTGCCCCTTTGACCAATACATAATTATTCCAGGGTGGGCTATCATTAGGATTTGCTGCATGAGCAAATGGATCTCTTCCCCATTTGCAACCCTTTCTTATATGATCCCTTTCTGGGTCCTGGAAAATTTCTACTGTCATTCTTTCCAGCTGCAATACCGATTGTGATGCAGTTATTGAGTATCATAGCCCTTAATTTTATGGGAAAGGATATCTCTTTATTGCAAAAGTTTTTTTTCTTGACAACAACACTGTGTAGAGTTACACATAACTCTACTTTGGCTATTCAAGGGATTTTCCAGGATTCCATATTAAATAATAATTATTATTATTATAATTAAAAGGGTTATGGTCTGTTTATGTGTCAACAATGGATACCAAATAGGCTCATAGACTTTAAGGCTAGAAGGCACCATCATGATCATCTAGTCTAACCTCCTACATTTAACAGGCCACAGAACGTCACCCATCCACTCCAGTAATAGACTCATAACCTCTGCTTGAGTTACTGAAGTCCTCAAATCATGATTTAAAGATTTCAAGTTACAGAGAAACCACCATTTACTCTAATAAATGCACTCCTAAAGAGTCACACATGTAAGATGGGCATAGCCATTCTTTCTTCCAACCTAGGCATGGTTTTCCTATCGGTATCATAAACTGTCAGTGCTAGAAACCCATGAATTTTCCTAAGGCAGTCCTGCTTTAGTGCCATTCCTGCATTCATCTGCAGGGAAACCCTAACTTATTTAAATGTATACCCAGACTAAATTGCTGTAAGTAACATTCAATCATGATTCACTTCCCATAAACTCCCTGATTTACAATACAGCAGACTGTTCTCAGTGCTGTAATGTTTGCTACCAGGATTGGCACAAGTTTGCCCCTATAGTAGAGTGACCAGATGTCCCACTATTATCGGGGCTTTGATATTAGGGGCTTTGTCTTATGATATGCAACTATCTCTCTCCACTCCCCCACACCCTGAGAAAAAGTGTCCCAAATTTTCACACTTGCTATCTGGTCACCCTACCCTATAGTTAAGTCATACCTAGTGCACATTGTACATCTCTTGTTGTTAATTCTTGGCAAATTTATCACAGCCTGCAATTTATCCATGTCAGGCTGTAACCCAGCAGCAGATAGTCTGTCTCTTTGAAATGTTATTTTGCTTCCAGAGAACTGGCAATTTTCCCTATTTAGTTAAAATCCAGACTCTGCTGAATTATATGGAGCCCTTATATGAACCTATTATCATGTCCTTTCTTGCACAGTTCTTCCCTGTTCCTCTCCCTCCCCCGCCACCCCCCCCCCTTCCCGAACACAGCAAGCAATATACACATCAACATATGCTTGTAGACTCTCAGATATGTACTCCAGAGTTCTCAGAAATACTTAAGGGTGCTGAGCAGATGATACAGAGTGATAATCCTTGCAAGCAAGCCTTGCCAAAAGCATCTTAAATGGCACTCATTATCAAGATTTAGCTGCCAGGAACGTGTGAAGCACCCATCTTTGAAAATTATCAAGCATTATTTTTTCTTCTTCAGAAACCTGATAATGCCCTGTCTCTTTTTTTTCCGGCCCCATTCTTGCCAGCAGATAGAATATTTTAGGATCAGTCCACACCTGCTAGCTGTCATTTTTGCCAGCTGATAAACACAAAAGGTAACCCAATCACTTGGTGGCAATGATAAGTCTTAGCTGCAAAGACCCAGATCTCATCTGATCTTACCCAAAAAAGAGAGGTCAGGGCCAGATGAGGCTCTGTCTGGAGCTTATCTGCCCAAAACTGGGAGGAGGTTCAGACCTGAGGGTTTCAGTTTGGTTTCTCAGTTGGTTCCTCAGGTTTTTTGCTTTTTAAATCCCACTCAGTTTAAACACTGAGTTGGGGTTTTTTTATATATAAAACTCTTACTTTTTAGTTCAGTCCCTTCCTGCCTTAAAAAAAACCCAAACAAAACAACATTATAGAAACTGGAAGCTGAAATTGTCAAATTAGTGTGGTTTAGCACTTCAGCTATTGCAGAGTACTACAGACAACTGAACTTTCACTTCACAAAATTCTCTTTATCCCCTCCAGCCCCCCAATAATGCTCCTCTCCTAGACCCTTCCACAAAAAATGTACTTTGGGGAAGATTTCATAATACATTAAAGGTCAGTCTATGAGTAGTGCTTGCACAGATGCATGGGGCCTTGGAAGGAGAGTACAAGGAGTTTCTACCACTCTTTACCAAGGGCAACTGCTAGCCAAAATTGCACTGCCTGTCATCGGGTGAAGGGAGAACAAAGAGCACACATCTGTCAGGGCAAATTCTTGCCAACCTTGAGAGAAAAAGGAGGGTGGGGAGAGCAGATGGGACCATTTTTGCTTCCAGCTCCAGCTACTCACTTTGAAAGAACAGCACTTGTGTAAGATGCTAGATTAACCACCCTGGGACACTGATATCCACTAGATCCTGAGTTAGAAAAGTACACACAGCAACTCTGCAAGATTTCCAATATTGCCCCACCAGTTTGACTCAACTCTGACTCCCACAAGATGAGAGGGCAATACATTTTCCATGCTCACTCAAGACTCATTTCTTTCTGCCAAAGCTGCCATATATAATAGCTGTTTCATCAACATGGATGGCTGTCAATTAAAAACAACACTAAAACCATCACCAACTCATTAAATATACCAGTAGGCAAGCAAACATCAGATGGTAATGTTTCTCCATTACCATTTCTGAATCTATATTTAAACTGGTGACCTAGAGATGGAAATGCTCTACTTCTACACTACCGGCACTCTGATCTCTCTTTATTTTCTTAGCATTCTTTATTTTCTATGACCCATTAAAGTCTCTTCCCCAATTGACTATCAGAAAGCTAGGGAAGAACCTATCCTTTTCTGAGACAAAAGGGAGCTACAAAACAGGTTTTCCTGATATTCTGCAGAGCACTGCCTCCATACGTAGACAATGAGTAAGATGCAATTACTAATTCAATCCTCCACTTAGGGAAAAGTCCTGTGGAATTTAATAGTGATGACACTCATTAGATTCTATAGAAATACAACGAGTTTCAGTAGAAGCTATCCATACCACCACAGTGTAAATAAGGATAACTCCACTGAAGTCGATACAGTTGCACTGATGTAAACCTGATGATGTGAAAAGCAAATCAGACTCCTAGAGTTTAATACTAAATGAGCTGCTTTTGCAAAGTTTTATGAATCACTCTACAAAATTCTATAGCAGGGATAAAATGCTCGATTTAATCAATAGGATGGTTAAATAAAAACTCTTTTAGAAAAATGTCCTGCTAAATTCATTAGGACTTTCCCCATACATGCTGGGTAATGTTTTTGGCAACAGAAAGTTGTGTTGGTTTGTATGGGCATATCTTATAAAAAGTTCAGACAGAGAGAAATGAAGAAGCTATTCATAATATGGATGATATGGATTAAAAAAAAAAGAATGGCACTAAAATAACCACAAGCACATCTCAAAGATCTAATTCACTGGTTCCCAAACTGTGGGTCACCCCACCATCAGCAGATGGAGTTGTGGCAATCCCTAGTGTGTGGAGAATTCCATTTTGCTCTGCAAAGCGTGACTTCTCATGTATGGTGTGCAAGATAAAGATGCATGGAGGATGCCATTTTACTCTTCAAAATGGCATCCTCCATGCTGTCTGGGGTCCTGGGAGGAAATAATTAATTAAAATGGCAAATATTTTGGGAACCCCTGATCTAACTGCTTAACCATGATATAGTACCAACTGGTGACTCCTCATAATATTACAGGGTGGGAAGGGAAAATAGTTGGGTGACCATGTTAGTGGTCACCTTTAGATCTGGAGTAGTCTCTGCAGAACCCAGGTCGGCTGCAGAAATCCTGCAAGTGCTATGGCTTATAAATATTGAGCTACTGTTTAAGGTCCCATGTGAAGAAATCTTTGCTATTGGTAAGGAGTTTTGTGAAGATAAGAATCACTTGACCAATGAACCTTTTGACCACTAGTATATTCAATTTGAAACTCTACACCAGAAAAAGAGCACTATTTATTCCCAGCAATACAGTAGCTCCAAGTGATATAACTAAATACATAGTAGACAAAAAAGTACCTAAAGAACCAGCTGTCTATCACACCAAAGTAAATGAAAATTCCATTCCATCTATTGTGCTCCCACAGGAATAATGCACACAACAAAATTTCAACCAAATGGAAAATACAATAGCAGCACTTAAGTTAATCTTCTTGTATCTGTTCTCAATTTTACAATGAGTACATTTAAACATCTAAAATAATTATACCCAAATTGTTTTTTAAATTAAATGTCACAGATCATTGAGAGAAAACAGTCTTCAGTGTAGGAATTATATACTGTTTTAAAACATGGTTAAACAATAGGCGGTATATTTAAAATGAGGATGGAAGGCAGGATGTATTTTGGTGATTTCTTCACCCCCACCCCCCAAAACAAACAAAAACACTTGAATACCATTGGCCTTAGATTTTCCCAACAAAAGATTATTTTATTTTCAATTTCTTCCTGAAGTATAGTCCTTTTAAAGAAGAAGTTATGTACGGTGGAAAATATTAGCATATCAAGAGACATGGATTCAGTTCTAATCCAAGCTCTGCCCCTTACTACAGGCAGTTCTCTCTGAAGTCCTCCTAATTTACTCATTCTGACTGGAGGGCTCTGAAGAAATGGAGTGAGATGGAGAAGTGGTGAAACCAGCATCTTGTGTTTCAGCCTATCCAAATTGAGGGGAAATTAACACTGCTTGAGGACTTAATCTGGTTATATCTCAACTAATCAATTTCCTCTCGTTGTAGGGACCCCAGGCATCAGTGGCATCTTGGTCTCTCCTGATCTCTGTCTGTGGCACACAACGATTTAGTCTCTTAAGGACTGAAATGCAGTGGTCTAACGAAAGTCGTGGAGCTAAGTATAGGGTATCTGGGCAAAGTCTGATGGTCCCTTCTGGTATTTCACTGTCACTAACTCCTTCAATTTTATCGTGAGTCTCATGATATCTGGTGTATTTCTTAAACCTCCAACTCCTTCAGTCATGTGATTATGTGAGACTCTCAGCCTCTATATAACACCTTTCTGACCCTCACAGTTGGGGACAAAAGCTAAAAAATATGAGTGCTAATGGCTCAAAAAAGGCAAATAAAGTACCCCAAAGATATTATTTTTGCAAGATCTCACTTTGTTTATAATAATAATCCCTGTCATTTGATTTCTTTAAAAAGGTCCAAATATAGGGCTTGGGGTTTTCTTCTTGGCTACTCTTATCTCTAATATGGCTTTGCCTACAAAGTCCAGCTTTGGATGTTTTGGTCTTGCTGAGCGTCTTGTAGGGTTTTGAGGTGACATTAATGGAGAAATTACGAGGATATAGAACACCCCTAACAAACTTTGTTAATGTACAGTTAAGACTGTTCAGTGAACATCCTACCAACACAATTAAAACCAAGAAACATGCAAATTAAGTACATAATTGAAACCTGCACACTATGCTCACCCCTTCAATTTGTTTATTTTGCCACCCCACATCACATAAGCTGCATAGATCTCCTGGTCACTTGTAGCCAAAAGCCTGCCTTAAGCTGATCAGTGAGAGAGAGAGAGAGAGACAGACAAAGTGTGTGTGTACTTTGGATGGGGAAGGGAGTTGTATGGTTTACTTTGATTGTTTGCATGGTGGTTTTACGGTTTCACAGAAGGATGATATATCATTACCATGGTGTTATGTGAATAGTGTCATGGTAGTTAGAAGCCAAGGGAAAGGAATGTGGTTTTGTAATGCCTATAAGAAAAACATTGTAGAGAACTGGTTGACAGCATTTAGTGTTTTAAGGAGTGAAGGTTTGTGAGAGAAGATGCTTGTATGTTTTGGCTGCCTTGATATAGATCAACCTGTATAATGTGAATGCTAGTAGGGTGAAGCACATGGGTGGGCAGCATGTTGAGGACTGGAATGGAGGAAGAGTTCAGGTCTGCATGAGGAGAATGTGGGGGCGGGGAGGCCTGTGGTAATAGGAATGTGCTTGGGAGCACGGAAGTGTAGAAGGAGCATGAAAGTGAGCAGGGTTGGGGAGAGGAATGGTGGCCATTTTGGGCTTAAACTAGGGGTTGACTCTAAGGTAGGAGAAATAAAGCACAGAGCAGTTCCATTTTGATGAACCTCCTGTGTATTTCATCACAGTAGGGTTTCTTTTTCCACCTGCCCTCTGTCTCCCCTGCACTTTTTTTGACATTTGATGCCACTGAACAGCTTCAAAAAACCACCATTTAAAACAAAAATGAGGGAGCATATAGACCCTACACTGCAACAGCCCCCAAGGGTTAAAGGATGGAACGGCTGCTTCCCCACTTGTGGCTAATTATTGGACCACCACCATCTGGGATAAAATGCTGCAGCATAGGCAGAGAGGGGCTTCTGCCAGGGAGCCTGAGGAGGACTCTGCACTGGCTGTAAACAAAAGGAAACCACTGGAAGGAGCTGCTCTTCGAGGGAGGCCTGCAGGCAGATGAAGGTAGGAAGTGGCTGAGAGAAGCAGCAACGGTATAATGTCATTGGAATATTTGTTTGATGGACTCTATTACCCTGGGAGGGGTGGGACTGTAAGCAACCTAGTTGAAGGATTGAGTTGTGAGAAGGGGCAAACCTCTGAAGGCTTGGAGTGGCCATCAATAAGTGCTGCCAGATTCAAAGAAGCTGCTACATTACAGCTGGACACGGGGGGAGGGGGATGCACCGGCAAGTAAGTGACCCTTCCTCACCCTGCCAGAGAAAACACCCTTCCCTGCCCAAACACAGAATTTTCACTTCAGAATTACCTCTGCTTGAAGCCTGGGGTGGGTGAGATTAGTCCTGCACCTGTAGCAATTCTTTCATACAGAACAAGTTGTGACTTTTAACATTTTAGCCCAGAGCTCTGCAGGTTGAGAAATAGATGCCTTAACCATTGGGAAGGGAAGAGTCTGAGCTTCCCTTTGAAGTCCATAGCAATTGCTTCTAGCCCCACAAGCTCCCAAAATGTCAGACTTTCAGTCTGTGGTATTTTTTGAGATTTCTGGCTTCTTCTGAATTATTTATGTCTTAACAGGGTCAGGGGGATACAAAGTAGAGCCCCAATCATAATTTAAAGTCTATCTAAAATATTTCTGAAATAGATTTTTCTTTAGCCTGTGACACATACAAAACATAAGTGTGGTAAAGTATAAAGATGGCAATTATTTGGTATGGGCTGCTGTGACATACCAGGGTACAATCCAGTGTAATGAGCAGCTGCGTCACACTGGCCTGCAACCTTGGGTGCTTTACAATACTTTGTTGAAGTAACTTCCACCTGGGCTGAGTGTTTGTGTGTAACTGCAGCTGGCCAGCCACACTTGGGCTCTCACAGCCTTGCTTATACTACAGGGTGACCCCAACGCACACCCCAGTCTTAAAATTTCCTCCAGAAATGTATGTCCTGTACTGCCCAGCCCTCCCCTGGCTGATACAGGTTACATTGTCTGTTATTTCTATAATAGAAATAATATACACACAACTTGCCACCACAAATGGAGTTCCCCAGACACCTCAATTTAAACCCACTGGGTTAGATAAAACAAGTTTGTAATTAATAAAGAGATATTAAGTGACTGCAAGTAATGAAGCATAAATAGGGGGACCATATTTCCCTAAACTGAAAATGGGACACCGGGTAAGCAGCGACACCAGGCGACTCGGGCCAGTCCCATGTGGGGCTGGCGTAAGCCACCTGGCATCACTGCGGCCCGAGCCCTGATGCTGTGAGGTTGACTGCCTGAGCCAGGGCTGACAGCCTGAGCCCCACCGCAGGGATTTGGCCTGCACCGTCTGGCGTCACCACTTGCCAGAGCCGACATCACGACTTTTTTTGGCAAAACCAGGCATTTGTCCCGTTTGCTCTTGCCCGAATGTTCCTTCACGCCCCTCTTTTACTCAGTATAAATATACCTATGGGGTTTAAATCATTCGGTGTAAAATGCTTTCAAAGTTACTAAATGAAAGGTGCAGTAGAATTGAAAAGTAATAATTATAATAATCAATAATCTTGGGAGAGCATTAATATAGCTAAAAACTTAATTCAATCTCTATCTTCTGGTAGCTCCAAATTGATTTTAGTAAAATAGTATAGAATGGTACAGATAAGTTTCAACCTGTGCAATGCATAAGGTGGCTACAGTATTCTGCATGAAGCTAATAATCATAAGTAATAAAATTAATATAAATAAAGCTACTTTTTTATATTTACCAATAAGCATGACCATTTCAGTTCCATTCTCAGATGCCACCACTGGCTCCCTATTTATTTCAGGACCCAGTCCAAACTTGACCTTTATTTTTTAAACATAGCATGGATTTGCAGTTCCTCAGGCTAGAACATTCTTACAACTTTTAATCTTATTCCAAAACTCATCTCTTCTTCTCCCTGCCTCACTCAATTCTTCTATTTAATCTGTCTCAGAAATCTGATGTTATGTGCCTCTGTATGGAGATTTACAGGTACACAAACAAAGGTATTTTTATTTTTGGAGTAGCAGGCACAGAAGAAGCTGTCCTCCACTAACCCAAGTGGACCCTCTCACTCAACCACAAGCCACATAACATTTTCTGTTGATTCTACAACACGTAATTTTTCAATTTAACTCAGCCTTCAGCGAGAATTGTGCTCAAGGGAGTACATTGGTCAGAGAGAGAATAGGTGTTAGTTATTGTAAGTAGTAGAGTAATGTAACATGCACCAATTTATCATCATTAACTGGGTGTTTAAAACCAGTACAGTTCACTTGCTGAGGCGGCACAGTAAGAGGTGCAGCAACTATTAGGAAAATGTAAAATAAATAGAGCTGGCTGAATAACGGACTTTTTAGTTCACTGCAATTTAAATAAATATAGTTTCAGGCTGAACAAAACATTTCAACAAAATATTTCATTTTCATTTTGACCACTTAACTGTCTTTTTAATATAAAATTAAACAAAATTTTGAAAGAAAAAGTTCTGTCAGTACCCTGGGATTAATTTAGAGAGCAAACTGCACCTGTCACAAATAACAGATTCTTTTATTCAGGCAGCTACTTAGAGTTAATTGAAAAGATGGAATTGATGAAACACACAGAAACTTTATGAACTTTAGTTTATACAGACAAATATAATTGCAATTGGAAAATCAATATACACAAGTAAAAGAATAAGATGAGTACAATAGAGTTTTCCTGCATTGTTCATACTTACAATCTTATGGAGACCACTAGAAACAAAGAAGGAAGAAACAGTCAGTGGAACCCCCCCAAGAGGAAGGTGCTGGTCCAGGCTTCCTACCTGGTTGTCCCATTTGTCATCCCAGTGTCCCAACTAGGAATAAGTTTGACAATCTTTTATACAACTTTTCCACTCAACCCACATATATCTAGGAATATATCTAATTAAGTCTCAGCCCCTATTCATAAACAGTATTCTGGAAGACCAATTTTAGGGTTCCAGTTGTCCATATGTGGTATTGCCCTTGACCATCATTACATTTCCAATAGATAACCAAACTATTTGTGTCAGTCTCTTTCCCAATAGTTTTGATATGTCAATGCAGTCAGTCCTCTCTTCCCCAATAGTTTTGATATGTCAATTGTGGTCAGTCCCCCGCAAAAAACCCTAAAATACTACCATATGTTTATTTGTGGTTTACCTGTTTATTCAGACAGTGCATTGCTAAACTATCAGAAGATCTATATTGATAAATTTTATAACCCTAGGTCAAGCACATATCATTCCATAAACTTCGGTCAAGCACATAATATTTATTCTAACCTATGCCAATTTCTACCGCCCTTAACAGTTAATGCTTAGGACCCATAGCCAAGCCTATTTTTAATCCATATATTTTGGTTATTATTTCTATACACGTTCTTAGCAGATAGACTATATTTTACCCAAAACTGTAGACCTTCCAAGATCAGGTCAGGGTCAACATGTCAAACTGAAAAATCAAAAAGTTTCATTTCAAAAATGTCAAAACAAAATATTCTGACTCTGTCACTCTTTTTTAATTTTATTTTTGATTGAGACAATTCAATGAAATTGACACTAATTCACCAAACATTTCAGAAAAACATTTTGTGCAAAAAATTTGCCCAGCTCTAAAAATAAAGCAGGACACATATACTGTCTTAAACCCTCCTGTTAGTTACTTTTTCTTCTACACATTCAATTTCACCACATTTGCATGCAAGTTGCATTCATTTTGCACAGATATTCAAAGTCAAATCTGTACAAGTTCCATTCCTTGATCCTGCCCTTACTCTCACTGAAGCTAGTAGCAGAAACCCTAATGGTGCATCATCACATATGCTATACCATTTACATTTCATGTGAAAATTACAGCACTGTTTATATCACCATTGCAGTTAAACCCAATTACATCAGGGCTGACTTTGGCCCATTGTTTCCATAATTTAATCTTTTAGCAATTTATGTACCATACTTATGATTAGTATAGAACATCATGAATCTGCTGTAGGTTGTATGTTTCACTAATGCCTTATTCAGTCCTCTTTCTGTGGAACAATTTCTTTGTTCACCTCATCTCCACCCACACATTAGGATGCGTAAACTTTTAGTGATAGTCCCTTGTCATGTAGCTGCAGACAAATTCCACATCCTAGCAGACTTGCAAATTTTTTGCCTAACTAAAATATTAGAACAAAAGTTTTCAGAGAAGCTATTTTAAAAAGTTACACATACCCAGGTGACAACACCAAAGACATTTATTCCAAAGAGACGTCTCTTAATGACAATTCTTTTCTTGGTCTCCCATGACTCACGCTCATCTTAGGTAGTTTCCAAAGGTGATGTCTCTTGGACAGTAAATCACTGTTTCATCAGCACATTGTAGCATGTACAATAATATTTCATTCTTCATTGGATTCCATGAACAACCTCCGAATCAAAACCTCTTTCTCAACTGTGTTTTAATACATTTATTTTTTTTCCTCCTTTTACTGCTTAATATTGGAGTTCTTTTCCTGGCAAGCACACAGCTCTAATTCCAATTTCTGTTGCATTTTTTAAAACAATTCTGAGGGCCAGATTGTCATTAAACACTAAAAGTCCTGTTTAAAACTGGTGTTAACTGAGGTCAGAATCTGGCCTTATAAGTTAGCTCTTTATTTCTTCACTTTGTTATACTTGACACCAGACATTGTTGGGTAAGGAATAAAGTTTATGGGACAGATGATACCTGTTTAGTCTCAGAGAGCATGGGCAAAAAAGTTGTCCGCCCCCAGTGAGGTGTGTTGCAAAAGGCTACAGTGGGTAATACTAGGAGAAATGCCAAAAGGACCACAGAAGAAAAGTGAATTGAAGAGTGGTTGGGTCACAGTTCAGAGGCTTTGTGTTGGTATGGCCAGATTAAGGTATGGGCACCATAAACCCAGGCTGCGGCCCTTATGTGATCACATCAAAATTTCACCTAGAAAGAGTAGGAATGTGTAGGCCTCATGGCTCTGAAGCAAAGCTTGAAAACGTGTCCCAAGGTAAGGAAGACAATGAGATGTTCCCAAACTTGAAGAGAACAATAGCTATGAGGTGTGACCTTACCCTACCCATCTCTTTGGAGTGTTAACTCCAAGACACACCTCTGGGAACTCTGCCAAACTACATCAGCAGAGCACTCTGTGTCTGGCAGCAAGAGAAGAGCACAATGGACCCAGTCCACCCACCCACACATACTCCCCAGCTGCTGGAGTATCAGGGGGCACACTTGCTACTTCAAACAGGACAGGAGGTCCCTTGCCAATGGCACTCCATATGGAAGGAACGGGGGCAATGCCATGTGTATGAGACCATGGTAGGCACCTTGTGTCATTGTGTGCTGAGGGCCCTGGAGTGCTGGCCCTCTGCCTGTGGGTGAATTTCACCCAAAAAGAGCCTACGTGAGGGATTTGGCTGGTAGTGGCAAATTTACCTTGGAAACACAGCTCTAAATCTTGGATTAGAAGATTTGAGATATAACATCACATCTGACTGGAAGAGAGCAGACTAAGACTAAACAGAATTTCTGCTATGCTAACAGAAGCAACAGTATGTGTGGTTTTGCCTCCTGGTTAATGCCACTGGTATGAAGACAATGGATGAACAAGAAGATTCTACAGGGATATCTGGATAAAAATCTGAAAAGGCACCAAGAAGGACCAAAAATAACCACATTTGACTAAAATAATCCTTCTCCCCACCCCCACTCGATTGTAGTAGTAGTGATTATTTTATTGCCTAAGCAATGCTTCCCTGTTAAAAAAACAAACAAAAAAAACTATCCTTTCTGTGCTCAATCAACTGTGTCGTCAGGGGATAACACACTAAGTTCTCTCTCCTTGACATGCCACCCTCATGCACACACTGCAATCTTTCTCCCACTAGGCGATTGATTTAAATGCAAGCAGGCTATAGAAAAACGTTCTCTACATTGCTATCAGTAATGTAATTACACAGGATTGAGTGTTAAAACTGTAATTCATATGTGGGCCCTTGTGCTATACCATGCATAGAGAACTCACGCTGCCTCTTGGTTTGTGAGCTCAGGCCTACCAAATTAAATTATAACCCTGCAGTTAAAATTCAGATAAAAAAACACTGTTCCTCAAACAGTGGAAGTGCAAATGGAACAGCCTTTATGAGGATACTATGAGACACTTTAAAGAGGACACAGATCTACAAGTTGCACATCAAAACACACACAGACAAACAAAACCCAGACAGAAGTTAATCTTATTCTACTTCCCTCTTCATATAACACATGAGAAGTCTGGAATTAGTGCTGGTCTTGACAGACACGTAAAGCACAGACGTAGCAGCTGAGAATTATCCCACTTGTAAGTATCTAGGGAACTAAAGTGCTCTCACGTTTTAGACTGGGTTGGCAGCTGCTCTGCTAAAGAAAGGGAGACAAAGGACTTCATACATTTTCATTTGGGAATTTCCCATATGTAACTGCAGCATTATTTAGTAAGTAAAAGAGAATGTTATTCCACTCATCAACAATTTATTCAAATGCCTCGTATTTACGGAGTAAAATCAGACAAGTGAATTTACAATTTTAAAAAAGAAACTTATTATGGGAGAAAAACACTACATTGACATTATTACTCAAGACATTATTACTGTTATACAACCCCTTCTTACCCCAGATAACATCTAAGTGATGTAGCTGTAAATGTAGACATATGTGGTGCTAATTTCAATAAACAGACCTCAAAAAGTCACCTAGATAATTATAGCCCTGTTAATGAAGTCTGTTCTTTATCCCCTCCTACAGGAAGTTTAATTATCCCAGTATTATTCTGCACGCAGAAGTAATTTCCTGAAGGTGACCTTTTTCTAGGCAGTATCCATAGTAACAGATTTCCAACTGCTAACGGTGTGACACTGCTTGTACATCGCAAATGTTACAGGGAAGCTGAGGATTGATGTTTTAGCTTACCCACTAGAGACAGTGGCTGCATAAATACACATAAATTGAAGAGCAGCATTGTTAAAAGAAATTTAAGGCCACATTCACTGTTCCCTTATTAGCAGTCCTTATTCCACAGGTCTCTGACATCCCACACACAGAAAACTACAATAGCTAAACACAGAACTTGAGCAGACAAATATGTGAAGGGAAAGGAGAAACTGTCCTTTGCATCTTTCTCCAACATCTAATAGTACACAGAGATGAGAGAATCATCATTATGGGTCAGGCTCTGATCTCACATGCACTAGTGTAAATCCAAAGTAACTCCATGGATGCCAATAATTCTTTTCGATTTACCCTGTCTGTAACAGATTAGAATATGGCACTAATGGGTCTTTACTCCCCACATTAGCCTTAATGGGAGATATGTGTACATGTCAAAGGAAGACTATATAGCCCTAAAATTATGTTTGTCAAAGTATGCACTAGAGCAGGGGTGGGCAAACTACGGCCATGTCCAGCCTGTCAGATGTTTTAATCCGGCCCTCAAGCTCCCACCAGAGAGCGGGGTCTGGGGCTTGCCCCGCTCCACGCGTGCCATGGCTCCCGGAAGCAGTGGCATGTCCCCCCTCAGCTCCTACATGTAGGAGCAGCCAGGAGGCTCCGTATGCTGTTGCTGCCCCTGCCCCGCCCCAAGTGCTACCTCCACAGCTCCCATTGGCCAGGAACTGCGGCCAATGGGAACTGCAGGGGCGGCGCCTACAGACAGGGCAATGCGCAGAGCCACCTGGCCACGCCTTCATGTAGGAGCTGGAGGGGGGACATGCCACTGCGGGGGTGGTGCAGCTGCGGGGGGTGGTGCCTGCGGATGGGGCAACATGCTTAGCTGTCTGGCCATGCCTCCGCATAGGAGCCAGAGGGGGGACATGCCGCTAATTCCGGGAACTGCTTGAGGTAAGCGCCATCCAGAGCCTGCACCCCTGACACTCTCTGGTGGGAGCCCTGATCCCTCCTCCCACCCTCTGAACCCCTCGGTCCCAGCCTGCACCCCAAACTCCTCATCCCCAGCGCCTGTACCCTCAGCTGGAGCCCCCTCTACGCACCCCAACCCCCTGCCCCAGCCCGGAGCCTCCTCCCACACCCTGAACTCCTCATATCTGGCCCCACTCCAGAGCCTGCACCCCCAGCCAGAACCCTCACCCCCTCCCGCACCCCAACCCCAATTTCGTGAGCATTCATGGCCCACCATACAATTTCCATGCCCATATGTGGCCCTTGGGCCAAAAAGTTTGCCCACCCCTGCACTAGAACTTACAACCATTCAGGAATTCTGTAAACCTACCATGCATTCCAGCCCATCAGCCTTTCCTGAGAAAACTTCCATAAAACTCAATGCACAGGGAAACTAAGAAATCAAGTCACTAAATCGGCAAGAAATTAAACTATCAACAGGCACTAAAGAGTTGCTGAAAAACCCAAATCTCAGAATCACATGCAAGAGTGGATCAGTCACATGATCTTAAAGAGCAGACATCAAAGCTTAGGTGGGCAAGCGTCATTCTGCGTCGCATCTCCAGAGTTCCTCAGCATTGATCCTTACCTACCAACACAGGTGACTATCAGCATATCAAAGACAATGCAAAAAGCATAGAATCCCATCCTTGACACATTAATAAAACAGAGCTCTCAACCTTCTCTTTCTTATAGCTCATTTTTTCAAAAAGGGAGGCTGAGGCCACGGTTTAATCAACCAGATATACACAAACCAAAACCCTCCACAGGTAATTTATCTGCTTTCACTCTTCTTCTCCAGTCATCTTGGCTTAAACTGGAGTCTCCAGACACAATGTGAAGAATTTGCCATGGAATAAGGTGGGGGAAGCAAGTTCCCTCAGCTTGTTCACAAGCAGATTTTAATTTGTGGGTAATTTAGCACAATGTCACATACAAAGCAAAGGGTGACATTAGGGCTGTTTGAAATTTTACATATCAAGACAGACTTAAAGAGGGTGTTTTCTTCATTTCTGTGTAATTACAAATAACAATTACCTTTTGACTGTAAAATTGCACAGAGTTGTTTTATTTTTTCCATAAACAGAAAGCAGCCCAAACAAAAATCGGAACAGCTCAAGCTTTGTGGAAGTTCAGATCCAGATCCTAAATCTATGCGTGGTCCATATTTAACCAATAAGCTAAACCAAAGCTATTAATCTAGTAATTTGGGAAAGTGTGGTTTTGGGTGGGAACTGTCTGGCCTGAGCCCATCTCTATCCATAAACAAAAATCATATGTCCCTGACAAAACTGCTTTACCATTAGAGGGGAAAAAATGAACTTGTGCATCACAGAGGGGCTTCCAGTTGCTGTGATATTTTCCTGACCCTTGGATATGTCTTACCTTTATGAACAGGACCTTCTTATTAATATCATCAGATTACTGTTTCCTCAGATGCAGAATCCTGCTTCTGGCAGAGGACAATATCTGATGCTTCAAACAAAGATGAAATTTCATAATACACGTAGAGTTTGACTCAGCAAAATACTTAAGCACATGAGCAGTCTCAATGAAGTCAATGGGACTACTCATGCAATTGCGTGCTTAAATATCATCTTGAATCAGTGTCCTCATTAGTTCTTCAATGAGTTCTTTCCTAACCCCTCTGGTGATCAATTTTCACCATGAAACTGGAAATTTGATTACCTTTGGTCCCTAAATGTTTGTTATCCCAGAATACGTAACTATAAATAGCACTGCTCACAAAATTAGCCAGCTCTTCTAAAAATCCAACCACATTACTTGACTTGATGTATTCTGGTAGCAATGAATTCACAAAGTTGACAGTGTGCTGCACTAAATATTATTCCCAAGGAGAGCCGAAGAAGGGAAGGAACTGAAGGAGTCTTGGAACTCAGGGAAGAAGTTAAGAAAGATACAGGGGAGGGGAAGGGCAGGGAAGTAACATCACATTTCAGGGGTTGAATTAGCACCAGCAGTAGTAGTGTTGTACGTTGCTTTTCATTTTATTTTGTTCAGAAATGGCTTAAGCTGGAAAAGAGAAATAATGAGGAAACTTTTCTCAGTTGCATTATTGTGTCTGGAGGGAGAATCTAAGCAGAATGTGAAATGGGCTGGGGACCGTGAGAGGCTAGCGAAAACAAAAACAACCAGAGAAGAACACATTAAAAGATAAGATATGGGGACAAGGCTACTGCCTTAATTTCCTTTCTATTAGCTCCAAAATGCCACCCACCTCCCCCCCCCCAAAAATGTTATTTGGTTTCCAATGAGAACACATGATGCCGGTGCATAAACAGCAGGAGCAGGTAAGGAAAAGGCAACAGCACTAGAGGCAAACAGAGTATATCCCCTGGCAGTAAAGACATCAACCAAACCCAGGTGAGACCTCCCAAGGCAGCAATTGAAGCTTTAGTATCCACTCATTTTCTTTCTTCACCAGCCCCAAAGCAACAAGAAAAGCAGTTTAATCTTCTTGGCATCTGAAACCAAAAAGATTGTTTTCCTCCTTTAACAACATCTGCCAATTTGCCACCCAGTTCTTCTAGTGCATTGCAATGTAGATGGCTGTATTGCAAGAGCCACACAAACTACCTGCTGAAGTCAATGCCATTGAGAGCTTCTGCCTAGTTCAGAAGAGTGTAAATCCATGTTAAATTTCCATAACGCTCCCCAGTTAGCCTTAGCCCCTATAGGCCACTTCTAGCCCAAATAAAATACAAAATGATGGTGGCATAGCTGGAATTCTAGGCACAGAACAGGGATTTTTTTACTCTTGTAAACTGTCACTCCGCTCTCCCCAATACTTATTATACCTTCAAGCAGTCGGAAGAACAAATCTGACAGATCAGTTTCATGATCACAGTTGCTCAAATATGGACTAGAAAGCAATAGCAGCGAAGTAGGTGAGGACAGAAGGGGAGCGGAAAAGCATAGGGAAAGACAGCCATATTTTTCTCATCTTTCCCCTCACTACAAGGCAATGTCCCACTTCAGTGCGTAGCTTTGAATGCCCTCCATGCTCATTCTGCTCCTGCAGGTTTGGGAGCAGTCACAGGATGGGAACATGTGTTTTAAAAGTGCTCTCTTCTATCCTTCCCCATAAGCTGTACACATAGGCTACCAATGTAATTGTGTGATCTTATTGTTACCATCCTCCTGCTCCTCCTCCTCAGAGCCCTACTTGCCTGTTAAATTTAATTTTATATTAGACTGTAAACTCTTTGGTCCAGGGATTGTGCTTGCCTTTGTATATGTACAGAACCTTGCACACTGGGACCATATGCCTGATTGGGGCACCTTTGAGTGCTGTCACAATAATGAACCACCACTATCATCTTCAGCCCTGGAGCCAGAACATATTTGCATTCAATTGCTCCTTGTGGTGTAGAAATGCATAGAGGACCCATTGTATTAGATACTGCACAAATACACAACAAAGATTACGCTTGGCCAGAAGAGCTTAGAATCAAAACAAATGTAGATGCCCTGGCCCAGTGCTCTTCTGTACAGACACCAGTCTGCGCAAGTGGACCCAGACCCTGGGTCCCACTTGCTTCTAAGCCAACTGCGTTTGGATAGAGCCTAGCCACTCTTTCTACCTCTGCAATTCTAGGGCGTGTTCTACTCAGAGCTCCTGTCTGAACCCTTCCTAAGGACACAGGACAACACAGTCCATCCACCTGAAACCAGTGCCTCAGATTCCCTGAGCTCTCTAATGGTTTACACATACTCCCTCAGCAGTCCATCTAGTCATGTGCACCCTCAGTCCTAATTTATCCCTTTCAGGGACAATGTGGCAACAAAGCAAGAAACACAGGCTTAGCAAAGGAATTTCTTAATCACAGTCACTTTAGTCTTTGAAAGCACTAGAGAGTTACAGAAGTTCACAAACTGACAAAATCTCCTACGTCTTACCTCCCCTAGTCTGCGAGTCTGAGGATTGTCTGTCTTTCAGGCTAAGCAGACACCCTCCTGCCATCTCTCTCACTCTCCAGCCATTCCTGCTTACTTGTAGTAATGGTTTGCCCTTGCTTGCTCAGAGAAGTAGGCCCCTTAAATGCAGTCTCTCTCCCTTTTCCATGCATACCAGCTGAAAGGCAGCAAACTACCACCTATGTAGTCAGCCCGATGTAGAAAGTCCATTTTCCATGGGAGTGGGACAGCAGTTGAGAAGATCAAAGTTGATTCCTCTGTGATGGCTTCACAGTGATAGTCCTTGAATAAGGCATCAAGTACCTTCCCAGGACAGGGTAGCTGACTGAAATATGTCATAATAGGCTTGTTTTAGGCAACATTAGTCATGCATTCATCACAATTGTGCTGGAAAGAACGCAAAAAGGGGGAGGGAGGCCAACCAAAATGGACCAAATTTGAGTGGCATTGTGTGATCCCTTGCACTAGGTTGCTACACCACTTACTCAAATTTGGTGCAACTGGCTCCCCGCCATGATGGAAAGGTGGCTGGGCCAAATTTGAATGGCACTTGCAACCTGGGTCATAGTGCCACTCACACATGGAGTTGCAACATCATTCACTCAGATATGCCCTGTCCACCCTGCCATCATGCCAGCAGGGAAAGGGCTCCACCGCTACACCCTCCAGCATTGGTCAGGGACCAGGGAAAAGGTGAGTGTTTTGAAAAGTGCCTTCTCATCTCCAATACATACCACAAAATGGAGGTCTTGATACCAAAAGAGAGGTTACAGTACAAAATGGAGTTCACTATTTGGTACAGACATATTCTTTCACCCTATCATCTATACAAAAGCCAAGCAGTAAAGCACAAGAAAGAATATAGCTAAAAATATCATAAATCTTTTCCAGCTAGTAAACATTCATTCTTACCAAGTAGAAAGAAATCACCACAATACAGCCACTCTAACTATGAACCACTGATTGTGAGATATTTTTGTGTTTTTATCGTATGATTTCTAAATATTCTTTTTAAGGATATGGTGAAATGGAAAAGATCAGTAAAAATATATTAATTGACAGTGGTTTTGGTAAATTAACATTTTATATTAATACATGTTTAATTAATATATAGGAAATATGAAATTAAGGAGAAGTGTATAACTTGATTTATGGTAAAAAAAAAAATCTGTGCTTGTAGGTTTTCTTTTAAGCAATACACATAATTAATCAGTATGAATATAACATATGCATCTTTTTCAGAAGGGTTCCAAGTACAGCTGCTCTGTAATTTAAAAAAAAAAATCTATTCCAAAATGGGCTAAAAATGAGAAGTTTTAAAAATTTTCCACAAAACAAAATTCCAGAGAAAAAATTCATTCTGATAAAAATGAAATGTTTTTTGTTCTGATTTTGGTTTTTTTAAAATTAAAAAAATTAAGGTCAGACTTACATTCATCTCAATGACGCTGGAAGGACTGCAAAAATGTGGGGGGCCAAGCAACCAAAATGGGCCAAACCTGAGTGGTATTGTGTCAAGAATTTGAAACTAAGTCATTTCAAAATGGGAAATAAAAACATTCCATTCAGAAAAAAGTCAAAGTGGACCTTTCAGCCTTATCAGAACACTCCATTCAGTTTTTTCCCCCAAAATGCTATTTAGTCAAATCAACATGTTCCCGCAAAACATATCAATTTTGATGAAACAACATTTTCCTATGGAAAACCACTGTCAGAAAATTTCCTATCAGCGCTAGTTTTGAGTTGTGTTTATAGTTGGAGATTTCTTAAGAAAAGTATTTGTTTTGAGACAAAATTAAAGTTGTGAGGAAATATAACTTTTTTACATTTGAGAAGGATCATGTATTTTTTATGTAGGCAGTGTATAAGATTTATCACATCATTAACTGCTCATTACCTTGCTTTTAAGGACTTGAGTTTTGTAAATGATATGCTAGAGGTAAGTACACGCATCATTTAGCAATGTTAACGAGTTTAAGACAAAGGGTTTTTTTGTTTTAGATTTCCTCATGGTTGCTCAACACAAATCCAACATCTCTGTTTGCAATCATGTTCTTTCCTTTCATCATACGTTGCAATCACTGTTACTAATCCAAGCTAGTACATACACAACCTCCTCTCTGTTTCATCCTGTGCACTGAATAAGGCAGGAGTCCTATAGAAAACATGGCATGTGGTCATGTACTTAACAACTATCAGAATTCATATGCACAAGGGCGCAGAATGAAGGCTGCACTGGCATTTTTCTAATTTTCACAACCTACAGGTTTCAGAGTAACAGCCGTGTTAGTCTGTATTCGCAAAAAGAAAAGGAGTACTTGTGGCACCTTAGCGAACTCCTTTTCTTTTCACAACCTAAAACACTTTTTAAGGGCTTATCTACGAACACTTTGTTCTCAGCAAGTTGGGGAGTAAATCTACTCTGCACTAGCCTGCCAGGCATTAAATGTCCTTGTGGACCTTGCTGCTGCACACTAAAAGTTCCCTAGTGTTTTTAATCTACTTCCAATCATACATCAGTAGGATCTGAACCTGGAGCCCTCAGCTTTTCAACACTGCTTAAGCTACAAGATTGCTGCATTTGTTAGCAGCAAGAGACCACTGTTATCTGGGTCTGGGGTCAGGGTGAACAGGTTGCTAGGGCTATGTGCTGGGTACTCTACAGGGAGAAGAGTTCAGATGGGCTCTCCCCCGCTTCTCCCAGGGAGCGGTCTGGTGTCAGGACTCCCAGTGATGTGTGTACTGCTGCAATGCTGTGGACCCAGCCTTAGATAAAATTTTCACGTTCAGTTATTTTGGCATACTACCGAACTTTGACAATGCAAACAACAGAAGGAAAGTAGCAATTTTGAAAAGAAAGTTTATATCCCAGGCTAGGGTTGCCAACATTCTAGTCGCACAAAACCGAACACCCTAGCCCCGCCCCTTCCCTGAGGCCCTGGCCCTTCCCCGCCCCTTCCCCAGGGCCCCAGCCCCCACTCACTACATTCCCACTCCCTTGGTAGCTCACTCTCCCCCACCTTCTCTCACTTTTACTGGGCTGGGGCAAGGGGTTGGGGTGTGGGAGGCGGTGAGGGCTCTAACTGGGGGTGCAGGCTCCGGGGTGGGAATGAGGGGTTCAGGATGTGGGAGGGGGCTCTGGGTGGGGGCAGGGAGTTGGGGTGAGTGCTCTGGGCTGGGTATGAGGAGTTTGGGGTACAGGAGGGGGCTCCAGGCTGGGGCCAAAGGATTCAGAGTGCCGGAGGGGGCTGTGGGTTGAGGCAGGTGGTTGGGGTGCAGGAAGGGGTGAGGACTCTGCGTATGGGGTGCTGGCTCTGGGGTGGGGCCGGGGATGAGGGGTTCAGGTGAAGGGAGGGTGCTCCGGGGTTGGGGCATGGGCTTACCTCAGGCGGCTCCCAGTCAGCAGCACAATAGGGGAGCTAAGGCAGGCTGCCTGCCTGTCCTGGCACTGCGCTACACGTAGTCTGGGTCCTAGGCAGGAGGCCGGCAGGCTCCACGCACCGCTCCCACCCGCAGGAACTGCCCCCCCCGCCCCCCAGCTCCCATTGGCCGAGAGTGCAGAGCCAGTGCTTGGGGCAGGGACAGTGTGCGGAGCCCTGTGGCCCACCCCCACCTAGGAGTCGGACCTGCTGGCTGCTTCTAGGGCACAGTGCAGTGCCAGCCAGGACAGGTAGGGACTAGCCTGCCCTAGCGCCACAGCACTGCCAACCAGACTTTTAACGAGCAAGTCAGCGGTGCTGACTGTAGCTGCCAGGGTCCCTTTTCGACCACGTGTTCCTGGTCACTCTATCCCAGACACACCTGAACAGAATGTCATGGGACAAAGAAAAGGCACTTCTCCAGCCTGAAAGCATTCTCCCTGCCAAATTCAAAAGGCCTTCTGCAAACGATGGAGGTGTTAGAGCTGCTCAAAAAAAAGGTTGCAAGTGTAATTATTTCCATTATAAATTATATGATGGGGTTGCCTACAGTTCCATAACAGCACATCTTGGATTGAACTATGACCAAGGAAGCCGCTCCCAGTTCTTTGTTGGAAAGTGTTAGACACCTAAATATAGTGGTTACTAGCAGCTCCTAATATACAGTCTTCATTTCTCTCCTCCCCTCAAATGAAACTATATTTGAATATGATGGATGATACACCACTTTCTTTTCTGCTCTAAGTTTCACGGAAGTGTGAAGTGTCATGCAAATGTGGCTCTATGTGCGTTCATATAAATTAAAATATATATATTCACGGTACTCTAATGTCATGGCTAAGCTCTATGTCAGAGGCATAAGCCACCCAAAAGAGAATGGACATTCTCTTTTCCTCCCAAGTTTTCATGGGGGAAAAAATGTCCTTAGTTTTGGACAGCTCTCTGTATTTGTGTTACAGGAGATATAAGTGGTTTTTTTAAGGAAATCAAGTGAATAACAACATGATACCTGGACAGACAGCAGGAACCAAACAATGGGTTTACTTTGTTTTATCAATGTAATAGCAGAAAATGGCAAGAGCCCAATATATTTGTTTCATTTTCATTTGAGTTTGAGAGTGTTCCAAAAACTTGTTTCACCCATAATGAAAATTTACACACACACAGTTTAATTCTATTTATTTGTCAACGGTATTTTTTAAAAAACAAGAAAGTGTGTGTTATAACTTCTTTGATTATTTTGACATCACATTCTATGCCTTATCCTCACAGATGAAGGAAACAGCATTCTTGAGCAAAAGCAGCCTTGAGAGCTGTGACCTGCATTGATCAACTTCAGCTGAAAAAGCTATGGAGAATGGTGATATCATACTTCATATGTTAGGACAGGGAGTAAAAGGAATCCTTAGCCAGCTTTCCATCATGCAGAAAAGAATTCTGAGAATTACACATATAGCATTCAATGAAAGTCACTTAATAGATAATCTGTTAAAGGAACAGACCCTTTAAAAATATGTATTTCCATGTACCCATGTAAAGAGAAATGTCTTAAAGTTGCTTCAAATATCCAATAAAGGAGTATAGTACTAATGAAATAAGATTTTCTGCACCAGGTTATGTATTCTACAGGTTTCCATAACACTTCAGACATTAGAAAGATGCATTAAGTTGTTTCCAAGCTTTTGGAATAATCAAGGGCACAGAATCCTCTACAAAAGCCATCAGCAAGCTGCACTATTATGAAACCAGTCTTAAAAAATATTGATTCCCTTAGTAGGACTGTAAGCCAAGAAGAGTCCGTGTTCGAACGCCTGAGGCCACCTCTTGGCATAGTAAATTTAAAAAAGAAAAATAAGCAGTAAAGCTTGTATTAAGTGGCTAATTAGAAGAAATATTCTGTATATTTCCCTTTTCCCCCAACCCACACTCCTGCCTCAAGGTGAAAAAGTCCTCTCGGAAAGCATCAACAAGATGTGCTGTTATGGAACTGTTCTTAACTCAGCTGTTCTGTTTTGAATTCAGTCATGGCTCTCTCTCTAACTTCCTTTCAAAGAATTATACAGTGAAGACAACAAAATTAAAACACACTCTAAAGTATTTATTATTTATGCAGAGTATAAATGACCCTGACACACTATAGACATAAAAGACAAACTCTCTGCCCCAAACTGCTTAATCTGAATTCTAGACTTCATAGAATTTTAACAGGAGGTCCACCAATTTTCCTTCTCTCTCAGACAAAATCTGTTCCAATGGTATCTGGAGATTCTCGGTCACTTGTGTGTGTGCCGATGATTGAACCATATTTGGAATCTTCAGGCAGGGGCCTTCACTCATAGAACTGGAATAAGACCTCGGGTCTATTCCCACCTGTGCCACAGACTTCCTGTGAGACACTGTCTTAAAAGATGTAACCCCTCTCTGCCTCAGTTTCCTCATCTGTAAAATGGTAATAATCAGCTATGTCTCCTGGTCTTGGGAGATTTAGTTCATGAGAGTTTGTGAAGTTGTTTGCAATCTTCGGATTGAATGTGCTACAGAACTGCAGAAGAACTGACTATCGTACAATAATCATTTTAAGGTTAGCAGAATCATGAACGGGATTGCTAGTATTGGGGAAGAGAACCAATTTTCCAGGATGCTGTGGATCTACTGCCAATAATAATGACTTTGCAATGATTTAACTGCGAAGAAGGAGTGATGATTTATGAATGGAGCCTCTAGAGAAGTGTGACTTTCTCCCTGCTTGATAATTAATCAAATGCAAAAACACCTTGCCAAAGGCTCCTGTCCTGACAGCAGGAGATTCATTAGAACAAGAGGAATCTCCATTGTGAAACCACATTCAAAACAATTGTGTGGTGAAAGTACTATATTGGATGGGTAGCTGTGTTCTCTGCTAGTGAGACAAAAATACAGAACTGTAGTATTTTAACTATAAATAAAATATGATTAAAGAAGAGTCCACCCATTATGTGAAGTGACACTTTCATAAAATCTGGTGGGACAACTTCAGTACAGCTTTATAACACAGTAGCACTCCCTCCCCCAGGGAATACTTCTAGTGCACAGCTGAACGTTTTCTGATGTGATCAAATCATACATGAGCTGATGAGGTACTAAAATAGTTCAGTTACTTGTTAAATTTAAATCCTTATTATAACTGGCCAACTCGTGAGCACTATATCCCGCATGAAGGCTAGGTCTCTCTTTGTAGCAAACTAAAGGGCTCTGTTACCAATGGATATTAGACAGGAAGATGCTCCTCCACAGCTTGTCAGGCTGGTTTCAACTATCCTTACCCCCACCCCAAATTCCAGTGAGCTTGTGAGTCCCCTTTTTCCACTCACACTTCCAAAATGCAACCCTAGCCCTCCCGTTTCCACCCGAGTATTCCTTCACTTTTATTGGGGAGAGTCCAGCGACGGCAATGAAAATTATTAGAGGGCTGGGGCACATGACTTATGAGGAGAGGCTGAGGGAACTGGGATTATTTAGTCTGGAGAAGAGTGAGGGGGGATTTGATAGCAGCCTTCAACTACCTGAAGGGAGGCTCCAAAGAGGATGGAGCTAGGCTGTTCTCAGTGGTGGCAGATCACAGAACAAGGAGCAATGATCTCAAGTTGCATTGGGGGAGGTCTAGGTTGGATATTAGGAAAAACTTTTTCACTAGGAGGGTGATGAAGTACTGGAATGGGTTACCTCGGGAGGTGGTGGAATCGCCATCCTTAGAGGTTTTAAGGCCTGGCTTGACAAAGCCCTGGCTGCGATGATTTAGTTGGTGTTGGTCCTGCTTTGAGCAGGGGGTTGAACTAGATGACCTCCTGTGGTGTCTTCCAACCCTAATCTTCTATGACTCTATCCATTCATTCTGTTCTTCAAGTACCCGTATGACAGATATGACAAAGGGGCTCTGAAAAAGTATACCAGTGAATTGCGTGTCACAATTGCTACAGGACACCAACCACATTTCTAACTGTTCTATTATAATTAACAACTCTCCACTGGCATAATATGAATTGGTATTCTTCTTTTGCCAATAAACTGTGAAAGAGTTATGGTATTAATTACTAGTAATGAGACAGTTCTAGCCATCCACTGTCAATAATTTGCTAAAATAAGCACAATAAGATGAACCAATCATGACAGGAAATGAGTACCTGCCCAAATTCTGTAACTTTTAAAAATGAAGCTCAGGTAAGTCAAAATATCAATAATTAGAAAACTACTTTCCTTTACACTGAAAAGTTTAGCATTTCCATGTTATATATGGGTATGGGAGTTTCTTCTGAGTGTTTACATTTTAAGTACAAACATGTCCCCACATTACAAGAAAGCAGCCAGTCTATAAACCCAGAAAGGCAGTCAGATTTTGAGTTAAAGCTATTACAGCAGCCATCTCTCAGTCCTAATGGGCCTGTGTATGGAAGCATCCCTGGTCCTCTATAAGGACACACAAAGGCATGAGCCTTTCTTAATTCAGTAAGAGGAATAATTTAAATAGCATTTTTCACAGCGAAAGGGTAATTAGCAAGATTCCCTGAAAGAACAGATCAGGATGTTTATAAGAGGAGGATGCATTTTTCTTACAAAGGGGTGTTAATCTTGCTTTTCCAGTTGAATTCTGCAGGATGGAGCAAATCCTTCTAAGCATCAACTTTTTAGAGTCCCTACTTCAGACTTAACTTGAACCAGAGACCTAGGACAATGAAAGTATGTGTGCTGCTGTAATTAATGTGCTTAGAGATATGTCAGTCTCAGACATTAAAACAGCATGTGCTCCACTTAGGGGACATGCTGAAAGTGGCTCTGAACATGTATACCAATCATTTGTCGGTCACAATTGCTATTGGGCAGCCATATACTTGTGACTAAGATTGTCTCAAGGTATTAGCACTTGGATGTCATGAATATCTCTTTATGCAATGAATTCAAAGGGAAAACAGAATAATATCTTCAGGATCTTCCCAACTTTATTTATAGTAAGATATTGCAACTGATTACCCTGTATACGTCAAATACTGATTCCTGTACAAGAGGGTGATGGTTTTTTAATTGCAGCAAATTTCTGATTTTCTGCCCTGCACAGCTCCAACCCTAGTTCCAGAGCAAGCTTGCTCACCAGCTGATAATTGCTGGAGTCCTGCTGTGGTCCAGCCATGCCTTGATGAGCCCAGCATGCCAGAGTTGGGGTAGAGTGGCACAGAAGTCAGCTACACTGTTTGTTTCCCAGGTGAGGGCTCCCTTTGTCTGGTACCAGAGGAATTCCCAGCTAGCCTGCAACACAGCCAGACTCAGTCTTTCATGTGAGAATGGAGAAGCAGAAAAGGAAGAGGGGTCGGGGGTGGGGATTCTTTTTCAATGTTGTCACAGTGCAGAAATAGTTCAAGCAATAAAACTGGGGTCAGGATCTCAAATTTCCCAAAGTTTGGGGTGGGGGAGGACTGTTCAGATGTAAAGGTTTGTTTTGGTTCATCTGTGATACTTTATAATAAAGATAGGTGTCATTCCAAATCCAAATTGGAACAAGGTTTAGATTTCAGACCTCCTCTACCTCCCACCCATACCCCACCGCAAAAAGCACATAGACACGAGCCCCAGGATTGGTCTGAAACCATTCTAATAAGGTGGGGGTGGGGGCAGTTAAGGCTGACATAATAGGTGTGCAAGTCAAATATACACTTTGCTTTGTTTCCAAAAGTGTATTATCAAGTCATCCCATACATGCTTTAACCCATATTTCACCGTGCACATAAGTATACTGCTAAACTTGATTTACTGTACATAGGTTGGTGATCCTTTAGGATATTAACAAAAACAATCTGAAATTGCCACTATAATCCTTTCATTAAATATCTTGGGGAGTTAAATGAATTCAAGAGACCTGTCACTTTATTACAAATCGTCACTGTGAACACTGACCAGAGAGTCTGCAACCATAGTGAGGAAAAGGGAAATACATCTGACAGACTCAGCTCCTTCCCACATTGCCACACAGTCAGCATAGCCTAATAAAAGCAGGCAGATGACTCACCACTGTGCCGAATGAAACGATCACAGGGACAAAATGCATCTTCCATACTCCTCTGTGGTCAATCAAAAGGAGGCTTTAGTTTTATCTGTAGAACCATATGAGAGAACTGACGCAGTGTGTTTGTGCATGGAGGACTTTTGTGCAGTTAGCCCAGGTAACTAATCAAAAGGCAGCTTTCCATATATCCTCAGTCAGAGAATCATAGGGTTAGAAGGGACCACAAGGGTCAACTAGTCTAACACCCTGCACAAGATGCAGGATTTCTTGTGTCTAAAGCAGGGATGGGCAAACTTTTTGGCCCGAGGGCCACATCAGGGTGCGAAACAGTATGGAAGGCCAGGTAGGGAAGGCTGTGCCTCTGCAAACAGCCTGGCCCCCGCCCCTTATCCTCCCCCTCCCACTTCCCGCCCCCTGACTGCCCCCTCAGAGCCCCCGACCCATCCAACTCCACCTGCTCCCTGTCTTCTGACTGCCCCGACCCCTATCCATACCCCCGCCCCCTGACAGGCCCCCCCAACCCATCCAAGCCCCCACCCCACTCCTTGTCCCCTGACTGCCCCCTCCTGGGACCCCCATCCTTAACTGCCCCCCCAGGACCCCACCCCTTATCCAACCCCCCCTGCTCCCTGTCTCCTGACCACCCCCCGCCCCAACCTCCACCCCATCCAACCGCCCCCGACTACCCCCCCGGGACCTCCTGCCCCTTATCCAACCCCTCCCCCACCCCTTTCCCCCTTACCGTGCCGCTCAGAGCAGCAGGACAGGTTTATTGGAAAGCCGGGGAGGTGGGCGAGTGCAAGCCACGCTGCCAGCAAGGCTGCGAAAACAGAAAGACAGCGGGGGAGGGGCCGGGGGCTAGCCTCCCCAGCCAGGAGCTCAGGGGCCGGGCAGGACGGTTCCATGGGCCAGATGTGGCCTGCGGGTCATAGTTTGCCCACCTCTGGTCTAAAGCATCCAAGACATATGGCTAGCCAGCCTCCTTTTGAAAACTTGCAGTGAAGCAGCTTCCACAACCCCCCTCAGCAGTCTGTTCGATTGTCGTACTGTTCTTACAGTTAGGAAGAGTTTCCCGAGTTGAGATCTGCTGTGCTGTAGTTTGAACCCATTGCCTCTTGTCCTGCCCTCTGTGGCAAGAGAGAACAATTTTTCTCCATCTTTTTTATATCAGCAAAGACAAAAGTAAGGTGCTACACTTAGGGAAGAAAAACCAAACGTGCAAATACAGAATGGGGGAGAACTGGGTTGGCAGCAGCACTGCTGAGAAGGATCTGGGAGTTGTGGTGGATCACAGCCTCAATATTAATCAGCAATGCAATGCTGATGCAAAAAAAGCAAATGCAAGTTTGGGTTGCATTAGCAGAGGCATAGCATGCAAGTCACAGAAGGTGATAGTACCACACTGATTAGGCCTCAGCTGGAGTACTGTGTCCAATTTTGGTCACCTATGTATAGAAAGGACGTAGAGAAACTGGAAAGGAACCAGATGTGAGTGACAAAGATGATCAAATCCGTCTCCTTTCACAAGCAATTCACCATTTTTAATGTAAACACAAAATTTGTGCTGCCAACAGCGTTCTGCGTCTAATTTTTTATGGTGGGAGAAGGAAATAAAGTTGATTCACAGTAATACAACTGAGAAGGTGTTCATCAGGCCAAAAAGGAGAGAACTACTTGTTCCCTATGTGCAACATGATTGGTAAGAGAATGACCACAACCAGCATGTAACAATCTATCACACTCTCTATTTCAATTAATCTGTGTGCATTTAACACAAGTAGATTTATATATAATCTTCTACAATCATATTGTGTTATAAAAATACAAAAAAAGCAAGCACATACTCCTGGCTTGCATCTAGATTTGTGATTAAGTTCTGTTCTCAGATCTGCAATGCACACTTCATCTTTAAACATGCTGCTCTTCCACCACAGCATCTTTTGCAGCAGGGTGAAATTCACCCCAAAGCAAGAGGCCCACCCAAGACTCTCTATACCACTTAAGTCTTTAAGGCATCTAAGAAAAGTAAAATACCCAACAGATCTTGACTCTGATCAGTCTGACAGCAGATTCCCCCACCCGTCACCCCCTTGCTCGACCAATTAAGAAAGGCCTGATTTTGCAGCACTCGCTCATGTTCAGAAGTACCTTATTTTATGAATAGTCCCATTTAACTTCAGTGGAACTATTCCCATAGTAGAGTACTACTAAGTATCAGTAAGAGTGGCATAATCCAGCCCAGATCAAAATATATGAGTGTGTTATTTGAGATGTTCACTTGATTTTCTATATGATATCTGCATTTCTTAAACTCATATAGGGGAGCATATATTTGTAAACCATGCAATTAGACTATGCATTTTAAAAATGTGCTACAATCCTAACCACTTAAGACTATTTTCTTCACAACTGAACCTAGTATTTATATTTTTGATTTGAGTTTTTTCACATTTCACAAAGCAAAGTTGAAGTAGATGGCACCTCCAGGAGCACGTATCTTGGCTCATCATCCAGAATATCATGAAAGCAGTCAGAAACACATTTGTGATCTCTGTGAGATTTGAACCACAATCTCTTTCTTTCATCCCACAGCAGACAGAGGGAGCAATACAGTGTCTCCATTCATTCCTGTCTATAGCTGGTTCTTCCATTAAGCCCAGCCTGGTCATATCCCCATGTATGATGTCCCACCATCTAATCTGGGGTCAGGCTGACCTTGGTTGTGTTTGTATTATTTTCTTTGGTATCCTATCATCTGTTTGTCTTCTACCCCACCATCATAATATTTTGACTATAGCCAATTCCATGCCTTGATTTCACATACTACTATAATTTATTAATTTATCTGAAAATCATTCCACTTCATACCTGCCATCTTTTGACAAACTCTCATCTCTATTGCCTCCAGGCTTCTGATGTCTGTTTCATTCAGTGCACCTGCTTTCAGACCATAAAATAATACACTGGATTTATATATGTTCACTTTGGAACCAAACAATGTTTTTCAGTCCATAATTTCATCAGTTTCTGTGCAGCACTTGTTGCTAAGGCAGATCTCCTTTAAACTTCAAACTTTAAGGCCAGAAAGGACCATCATGATCATCTAATCTGACCACCTGCACATTGCAGGCCACAGAACCTCACCCATCCACTCGTGTAATAGGTCCATAACCTCATCCTTGGTGGAACCACTGATCAAGCTGTCTAGGTACATATAAGATTCTACTTGTTCTAAGATTTTACTGCTGCTGCATTTCTAGAGTGACCAGATGTCCCAATTTTATAGGGACAGTCCCAATTTTGGGGTCTTTTTCTTATATAGGCTCCTATTACCCCCCACCCCGTCCCGATTTTTCACACTTGCTCTCTGGTCACCCTATGCATTTCAACACTTTATCTATTGCCCCTTTTCCAAGATATAATAAATGCCAAGATGATAAAGTGGTACAAGTCAACTACACCAGTTTTCCAAAGTAGTGAGGAGTATTGTGGTTAATTTAAATGCATCTGTAGTTGTACGATGTCATCTGCATAAGCGAAGGAGCTTAACTCTAGATCATCCAATGTCATGCCTCCAACTCGTATAAATATTCTTAATTTAAAAACATGATAAAGCGCAACAGTGATGCCATGCCTCCTTGTCTTATATCAAAGTTTGACTTGAACCAGTTGCTTAAATTTCCACCAATTTTTATAGTATCGCAGGAGTTATCATACACAGCTTTTATAATTGCTATTATCCTATCCGGAACTCCATACGATCTTACTACTTTGCATCCTTCCAAACCAAATGCCTTCATAAAATCTATGAAAACAACAAACATCTTTAATCCCCATTCTCACTTTTTATCTGATCAGTGCAACTTTGGCCTGGTCTCAAGCAGCAGTGTTCCTTGCCTACTATTTCAAAAATTGGCCTTAATCTATTGACAGTTACTTTCAAAATAATTTTTCCCAGCACTGAAAATAAGCTAATACCTCTTTAATATTCAGGTAAGCAGTATCTCCTTTCTTCAGTACTGGTACAATTATTGCGTTTAGCCCAGGGGTGGCCAATCTGTGGCTCCGGAGCCACATGCAGCTCTTCAGAAGTTAATATGTGGCTCCTTGTATAGGCACCGACTCTGGGGCTGGAGCTACAGGTGCCAACTTTCCAGTGTGCCGGGGGAGTGCTCACTGCTCACCCCGTGGCTCTGCCACAGGCCCTGCCCCCACTCAACCTCTTCCCATGCCCTCCCCTGAGCCTGTCGTGTCCTCACTCCTCCTCCCTCCCCCGAGCCTCCTGCACACCATGAAACTGCTGATTGGGAGGCGCAGGGAGGGAAGGGGAGGCACTGATCGGCAGGGCTGTCGGTGGGTGGTAGGTGCGGGGAGCGGGAGGTAGGGAGCTGATGAGGGGCTGCTGACGTATTTCTGTGGGTCTTTGGCAATGTACATTGGTAAATTCTGGCTCCTTCTCAGGCTCAGGTTGGCCACCCCTGGTTTAGTCAGTTTTCTAATGCTCTGGCAGCACTTGTCCAACCAGCGTTTAGCAGTCCAGCTGTTACATTGTCTATTACTGCAGCTCTCCCATTTTTAACTACTTCACTGTTCTTTCTATTTCTTCTTCTGATGGTGGCTCATGTGGCTGATGTCCATTCTGCCTTGCAAGCTGTCTTGTTTATCTAGCATGACTAGAATGCTTGCATCTAGATGAACTGCAGATGAACCACAACACCACAAAGATAATGTATTTATTGTGCAAGCACTTTCAGAAACCCTATAACACTGAATTAGCAGCTGCAACAATGCTTTGGATACAAAGCTTATTTATTCAGCCACAAAAGATGCTGTCGCACCTGCAACTTGAAGGCACAAGTTCGTCTTCACAATTATTTGAACTTCAAATTGAAGGCCACTTAAATAATATCTGGCTACACCTGCAAGTAAAGCTGGATGAAATATTTTGGCAGAAACTTTTTTGGTGAAAAGTGCAGATTCAGTGACACTGAAACATTTCATGAATTTGCGCCAGTTTTGCCAAATTGCTTGCGTTGAAAAAACAAAAAACACTGCAAAAGAGTCTAAATGTTTCATTCTGACACTTTCAAAATGAAGTGTTTTGATTTTTGGTTCTCAACAATTTTTAGTTTTTCAATTTTCTTCAAATTTAATTTAAAAAATGTAACAATGTTCAAAAACATTTGAAATCAAAATGTTTCATTTGACCTGAAGCAAATTGTTTACCAACTTTTCAATTCACTGAAAATTTAGAACAATTTCATTTTTGATTCAACAAAAAACAAATTTTTTCCCAAGCTTTCAGAATTGTCAGCACAGTGAAAATTGTTATTCACATAACATTACCTTAAACATCTCTGGGTGCGAAATGGCACCTCCCAGGTTTTTTTGCTTTCCATATTGTGAACCCCACAACAGAGGCTTACGTTACATCCCAGAACACCCCCTATCAGGGAGGCCCAGCACTATGGCACTTCTGCCTCAGTTTTCCCACAACCATCTTTGGCCTACTCCCTTCATAGAGGTGACTTGGCCCTCCTGCCAAGTCACTTTTAACCATTCAACCAGTTTTGGTGTAACAGACTTCTTTAGTCTAAGTCCAAAAACAACATCAACAAAAAAAAGAGAGTCTTCGGTAGCACCAGGTTCAGCCATCAGCCCCCTTCCTTACAGTCAGGCTCCCAGTGGCCACAGTCTGTCTGACTGTCTAATCACCAGCTCTCAGGCCCCAGTCAACCCAACCCTCCAAGACAGGTCAATCCTCTTACCAAAGGTCTCTGGCAGGCCGTAGGCCTCAGCAAGTTCCTAGCTTAAGCCCAGTTTCTTTCCTTACAACTGCTTCAATGTGAGGAGACTGCTGTGGCTCTTTTCCTTAGCTGGTCTAGCCTGCTTCCTCCCTCCAGGAGATCCTGGCAGCCTTCCCTGGGCAGATCCCCTTCTAAAAACCTAACACTCAGTGCAGGGGTAGCAGGGAGGGGTTAATGGAACAGGGCTGACTGACTCCAGGCCTACTGGCCCTTAAAGGGGTGGGTGCCCTGTTGCAACCTGGTTGAGACTGGGCTGGAGATTTGGTGCCTTTACTTACAAAATCTGTGTGTGCTTTAAACCACATTTCCATCTCACAAGTGGGGTATCATGGGGATTTTCACATCCAGCTGTATATTCTCAGTGCTAAATGATCATCAAATTACTTGCTTGAAACCACTGGGCTGCTCTGTTAGTGGTTGTTTGCATTATAGAAGCACCTAGTGACTGTAACTGATGTCAGGATGCCATTGTACTAAACACAGGACAAGCAAAATAAGAGACAGTCTCTACCCTGAAGAACTGAAAATTAAGACCAACAAGACTAGAAAGACACAGGGTTAAGAGGACGGGATACCGTGCTCAAGAAGAGGAAACAATGTGATGGTCAGCAAACATCATTGGTACCACTTTGGTGGTGGAGGGCATCCTGTTGGGAGAGGACACTGAAGGGAAGGTGGGGTGTGGCTGAAGTGGAGACTGAGGTAGAGGCAAGAGGGAGCTGGAGCAAGCAGTCAATCAAAAGAAGGGAAAGAATGCCCAGAATTTTAAAAAATCATAAGAAGCAGTGGGGCACAGGTGAGGATACCACTCTCTGAAGCTATGCTACGTTGGCTCCTTGATGGCTGAGTTTCTGGCTGGCTCCACCCAGTAGTTTTGTCCCCAAGTTCATAGGGGTTGTGGGAGGAGTAAGGGCCACTTAGACACTGATTCTCCCAGAGCGGGGGTCTCCCCTGACGCGTTCTGGGGGACATGTCTGTTGGACAATCAGGGGTGGGGTGAGCAACTGAAGAGTCAGTGCTAGGGGTTGCAGTGATAAGCAGAGTTCTACAATTAAAAAACAACAGATGGCTACTGAACTGACCATGTATTTTTTCTATTAAATTTACCTCCTGATGATTTTATCTACTTGGAGAGTGAAGCCTTGAAAACTGTTAATACCATACTTACCTGAGTAGCATCATTCCTAATACTGGTGACTGCATGTTTAATGTAAAGTCTAGAATAGGTAAAGCAAGTTCTGTGTTTCAAAAACTTAACACAGTATGGAAGTCCAATAAGATTAGCAAAAATACCAAACTTAAGATCTTTAGAAGCAACATCTTAAGTGTCCTCCTATATGGAACAGAGTCCTGGAAAAATAATAAAAAGTCCATCCAAAGCAAACTGAACAGCTTTCAATGCAGGGGGCTGAATAGAATATTCTAAGTAAAATGGACTGATAGAATAAGTAATGAAGAGGTCCTAGAATGGGCACAACTACCAACGACAATACAAGTAGTACAGAGGAAGAGATGGACATATTTGGGACATTTTAAGAATGCCTGATAATGGGCTACCTAAACAAGCATTTATATGGCAATCTGAGGGCAAGAGACAGAGGACGATCTAGAGACCCCCTCCATAGCACAATGATAGCTGAAGTGGCATTATTTCATCTTAATATAGTACTCCTGAGGGAATTCTGCACCAAAAAATTAAAAATTCTGCAATAATTTTTTTACAATATTTTAAAATTCTGCAAATTTTATTTGTCAATAAATAAATGTGGAGGCTCCTGCATGGCAGTGGGAAGCACAGGCCTCTGGCTGGACAGAGGTGGGAGATCACCCTGCAGACCCTGCCCACTGCCTGGGATATGGACTCGGCGATAAAGATGCACCTGACCCTGACACAGGGCAAAGACCAGGCCTGCCCCAGAAACACCCAGGGGCCCTGCCCCTCCATGCCAAGCACACTAGATGTAGGCAGGCAGGCTCAGCCCAGAAGGATCCAAGTGTGGAGGGGCTTAGTTTGGGGAGATCCTGGTGTGGGTGATAGAGTTCTGTGTGGGGCAATCTGGGTGTGTGCGCCTTGGTGGGGGGGTCTTGTTGTGGGGGGTATCTGGATGAACAGGGGTGCAGACACAATGGGACTCTGCAGGTGGGGTATGGGTGAAGGTGGTTGGGGCTCAGCAGGGAGGGTCTGGGTGTGGACTGCTCAGCAGGATGGGTCCAGGTGCTGGCTTGGTGGGGTTAGGTGGGGTGGGGATCTGGGTGTAGGGGGCTAGTCAGGGTGGTCCAGGTGCAGGTGGGATGAAGTTTGTTGGGGTGGGAGTTTGAGTGTAGAGGATGGTCTCAGTGCAGGGGTGGGGTCCAGAAGCAGGGAAGTGGGGCTTGGCATGGGGATCTGGGTGCAGGAAGGCTCCAGATGCAGAGAGAGAGTCTTGTTAGGGTGTGGGTTTGGCTTCAGGAGTGTCAGTGGTGGGGTTCTGGGTCCAGGAGTGAGGCTTGGCGGGGTGATCTGGGTATGAGGTGAGTCCAGATGCATGGTGGTTGGGTGGAAGGGGGAGCAGCTCCCTGTACACTGACCTCTGACCCTCCCCCACAGCTGAGGAGGAAGTGGGGGGATGATGCAGAGCTTCCTGCAGACGGAGAGGTTTCTGGGGGTGGGTCTGACCCAGCCCTGGCTGCTCCTTGCAGGGGAAGAGAAAGTCCTGTTCTCCCCAGCCCATCTGGAACTAGAAGCTTTGCCTGGCACAGGGTAGGAGCCACTGGGCTGGGGCATCCCCAGCCCCATCCACTCCACCTTCCACCCGTGATTTACCTCTCCGCTAGCTACTCTGGGTGCCCAAAACAATGCACCCACGCTGCTGGGGAGCGGCGCATGAACACTCTTGTGGCTTCCCTTTGCTTCCCAATCAGAAAGTCATTTTTCTGTGGGGAAGCTAAGAAATCCACAGTGGATATTATGAATTCAGCGCATGCACAGTGGCACAGAATTCCCCAAGGAGTAATATAGGAAACCTGGGAAAACAAGCCCAGGAGAGGAGCAACTGGCACTCTTTGACTTCTGCCTTATGCATATGATGGTGCAGGTAGAATGAGGATGACTAAATAGGCATGTCCCTTTTCTTCAGAGTCTTAGTGCTATTCTTTTCCAAAGCCTATTTGTGGTTGCTTCTTCTTCTTAGCATATGCGCAACGTGCCTCATATGGCACGTGACCAGGATTCATTACTGAATCTGCTGGCTGGATCATTAGCTTCCCCAGCCTGGGCCGAGACAGCGTTAACGTAAAACAAATCACTTTTTTTTTTTGCAGGAAGTTGTAAACTCAGAACACTGAAGTTAGTGGCACATTTTTCGATATCTGCTGGAAGACTCTGGGTAGCTACCTATTTGAGGGCAAGCCGTAAAAGTCTCTCTCACTTGAAAGGTTTCAATCAAGTGTGCATGTCTTCTGGAAAGATAAGTTCTCAGAGGTTCCACCCAATACAGGAATTACTAAATGAAATTCTATGACCTGGGTAAGGAGATCAGACTAGATGACCATAAGGGTCTCCTCTGGACTTAGTTTTTGAGGCCATGAAAAAGCGACCTGCTAAAAAGTGCCAGAAATTCAGTGCTTAATGGCCATTTTTTCCATTGGTTCATCACTTTCCTGGTGGTCTCATCACTTCCCTGGTGGTCTAGTGGTTAGGATTTGGTGCTCTCAGTACTGCAGCCTGTGTTCAGTTCCCAGTCAGGGAAAGAAGTTTTCAGGGGGAGGGATAGCTCAGTGGTTTGAGCATTGGCCTGCTAAACCCAGGGTTGTGAGCTCAATCCTTGAAGGGGACATTTAGGAATCAGGGCAAAATTTGGGGATTGGCCCTGCTTTGAGCAGGGTGTTGGACTACATGACTTCCTGAGGTCCCTTCCGACCCTGATATTCTATGATATATGTTTAACCTCAGGGTGGGGGGAGTGAGAGGCCTTTTGATGTTCAATTCATCTTGTTTCCTAATGTAGCTGTCACATAAATGTGGGCTCTTGCCCTGCAGATTTGCTGGCCTTGGTCAATCTCATCTCTCTCACAGCAGCGTCACAATCACACAAGAGACAGGTCTTTCACAATTATATTTTAGTCCCATTTCTCTGGAAAAATTGGACAGCAGTCCTAAATTCTTATTCTCTAAATCATATCCAATCTCTCTCTCCCCGGGAAACTGCCAGCATCTGAATTTTACTCACAGTAGTCTATTTATTGTAATTTATTAGTTCTAGCAAAATAGGTGCTTCTGTAGAGAATTTGAAAAGAGGGCCAAGTGAGTTCTGATACATGGACCTTCTTGTGAGGAAATCTGCTATCCCTGGTCTTTAAATTTTGTCTATTATTAGTGGTTGGGGACTAATTAATTTGTAGTTGATGGCAGAATTGGCTATTTTGGGGGAATTTCATTTTACCTGACACACAGCCACATTTCCCAGAATAAGTAAAGTCCTACCATTACATGGTGAACAAATATACCCCATGACATCAGAGAGCCAAGTTTCAGTACACTGGTCCTACAGGACATTTTTAAGTGCAGTGATCTTCAAAGCACAAGGCTGGATGAAAATGGGATTATTTCAGTAAAAAGATAAAGTCAGAGAGTACATATATGTTGGTGTCAGTGAATAGCTGTTTCTGATTTCTCTGCATAAGCACCCATTTCAGCCACAAGGTTGTATCTCAGAACAAGGTGACCATGGCAAAAGAAAGTTTAAGTACCTTATTGAAAGATATATCCTAACAGAGATCTGAATGTTTTCTTTAATATCAGACTCCAAATATCATTTCAGACACATACCTTAATTCCTTTTTTATTACTCAAGGCAATTTTAAGTACATGCAGGTTAGTGAAACCAAGCCAGGTTCAGTGAATCTAATATATTGTGACTGCAAACAAGAATGAACTTCCCAACCAACATATTTCAGTAAAACAGATATTCATTCCAGACAGTCAACAGTATATTTAGCTGGCTGCGGGACTTCCACTGAAAGTGACATCTTTTCTAAAGCAACAAATTTTAAACTTAGTTCTTTGTCAAAAGTGACTGAAGATCAGTGTATCATCATTCACAAATCGTTTCTCAATTAGTGCATGAGAAAAGGAAACTGACTGTTCAAAAATCTGAAGTCATCTCATCTTAAACAAACAACTGGGTACAATATGGAAGATGTAATAGATGTGCCCACAAAAACCAGGCATTTGTGTGAGCAACACTATTAATTCTGCATGCAAGAGGGCATTGATATGCTTCGTTTCCCCAAGTAGCCACAAATAGCACACTCTCTCTGAAGACTTCCTTGAAAAAAATCTTGCCCTAAGCCACTTTGGTTTTCTACCTAATGTGGCTTTAAAAGACTGGTACAAAACATTTCACATACAGAACACGAAATTATTTTGTTCTTTCTCAAGCAAAACCATCCATTGACATCTATGGAAGTTTTGCTTGATTAAAGGATTGCAGATTTTGTCTGACTGTTCATTGAACTTAAATATTTACTATGGTCAGCAAATCACCACACTGACTATGTTAGGGTGACCATATTTCTCAAAGTGAAAACAGGACACCACGTGGGGCTGGCCCTAGCTGCTTCCCTGAGCTCCACCCCTCCCGAATGTTCCTCTGCACCCCGCTAAGGAGGTGCATCCCACTTCTTTCGCAAAACTGAGCATTTGTCCCATTTCCCCTTGCTAACTGATGATCAGTTGGCAAGAGCAAATGGGACAAATGCCCAGTTCTGCCAAAAAAGTGGGGACATCCAGGACAGGGCTTAAAAAAGGGACTGTCCCAGCCAAAATGGGACGTACGGTCACCCTATATGTGCTGGGATGCAAGGTGGCATCTTCTGAAACAAACAAACGCAACTTTCTCTTCGGTTGCACTGCAAGATGGTTAGTGAAGGTTCTGGGTTTTTTTAGTCTGTGAATGAATTTGTTATTTCTCACAGAAGCAAGAGGTAACAGATACTGGATTAAAGTAGGTATTATCCAGGGTGGCACTATGTAAACTTTACACACACATAGTTCTCCCCTGGAATAACACTACAATTCAATTATTGAATTGGCTCGTTAGCACTGATCCCCCACTTGGTAAGGCAACTCCCATCTTTTCATATGCTGTGTATTTATACCTCCCTACTGTATTTTCCACTCCATGCATCTGATGAAGTGGGTTTTAGCCCACGAAAGCTTATGCCCAGATAAATTTGTTAGTCTCTAAGGTGCCACAAGGACTCCTCATTGTTTTTGCTGATACAGACTAACACAGCTACAACTCTGAATCCTATTACTGTGGCACAGAAATCAGAAGGAAGAAGTTACCATATTAAAGTATACTTCTGTTCAGTTGTAGGCTAGGTAATTCTATATCTAAAATGGCTAGCAAGGAAAAAGAAACCCTGTTGCTACGTCCATTTTGAGAGGAAGTAACACAGCACATCAAGCAAAACAGCAAGGAAATATAAACTGAAAAGCTAAATTACTATATAAAAGGTATTGGTTTTCTTCCTTCCATTATTTGGGTGCTAATAGTACCTAAAGGACTCAGCTGAGATTGAATTCACTGTGATAGGTACTAAAAATACATAGACAGTCTCTTCCCTGAAGATCTTACAATCTAAATAGGCAACAAATGCAAAGGAAGTGTTTTACATACTGGGAGTGACACAGAGACTACATGATTTGTCCAACGTCACATAGGAAGTCTGGGACAGAGTCAGGAATTGATCCCACATTTCAAATACATCATTTTAGTTTCTTAACCATTAGACCAGTCTTCCTGTCATCTTTAAGTTCAGGAGCTGTTAGGCTTGAATTTTAATTAAATCCACTGAATTTATTCAATTTTTAAATAGCATAATAAACCTCTAAGTAGAACCTCTGTTGGAATCAAATTCGTACTCCCCTCAGACAAAATGCCAACCAAGATCAGACATCAAGAAATATCTGGAAATTACTGTACAGCACCAACCAAATCAAAATATTGTATTGTTGTTTTAACGGCTACTGAGAGATTGCAACTATGCCACAATAAATCTTGCAATCCCCTATATTATTCCATAAGAGAAGAACAGAATATGAACTGCAAAGCTGGAGACACAACGAAGGACAGTGTTTTGTTTTGTTTTTTTCAATTCGGAGTTAAAGAATTCTAGGCTTTACAGCTGGGGACTGGCAAAAAAAAAAGAATCAATACTTGTGTTTTAAATTTAAAGCTTCTAGTTGCAGATGTTACAAACACTGATTTGAATCCATATGATCCAAATCAAACTAAGACTTCCGTCCTGGCATTTTGTATTTACTGGGTAATATAGTAAGATCTTCAATGAATCTGCAAACAGAACTGGAATTCTCTACTCCAGTTGCTACTTATAACATTTGACCATGCTATTTTTTAAAAGAGTTAGCCATCTAGTCATTTAAATAGAATAAAAATATTGATAGATAATAAGAATGTAAATGTAGCTCTTCTTTACCAGTTACATTTTAAAGAGCTTTCATACGATCGTTATCACTGATACTGACTTCTCCATGGCACATATCCTGGAGGTCTTTACTCAGGTAAATTTCTCATTTACTTCAGTTGTAACTGTATCCGCATAAGAACTTCAGGATTTATCCCCATAAGAATACATGCATAGAGGAGAATTGACAAGGTCCACATTATGATTGAACTAGGGTTCAAGTCAACTGAACTGAAAGGAACTCCTATACCTCTTCCTAACTTGAGGTAAGCAATGCATCTCCTTAACTAGTGCTGTAAGAGTTTCCCACCATTAGGGACCTAGTTCAAAAGAGCCACAACCTTACGAACTGTTTTCCCAGGATTTTAGCACAAAACTACAGAGAACTCATTACATTTCTATCTTCATGAATGATAAAAATCTCATGATCTATGCTGTTGCAACAGTTACACCATCCTGGGCTGTATCCAGACTGGATCTGGAATTAGACCCTTTCTTGTTCTGAGCCCAACAGAGAACCAAAACAATAGGGGTAGATGAATCTGAACCAGCCTCCAAATTTCAGTGGAATGCAAAGTTTCATTTTGGGTGGATCTATTAGAACAATTATGTATATTATCTATGTATATTGGGACAACAATGTATGTTAATGCGCCAGACTATCCAATTTCAATTAAAAAAACCCACGTATCCAGATGGGTAGGGGATTTGGGCCAAGAATTCCAAAATGGATGCCTCAAAACTGAGACACCCTAACTTGAGACACCTTAAAGGCCCACTTTTCAGAAAATGCTGAGCATCTGTCCTCAAAAAATCGGACTCCTTTAAGTCACAAGCACTTTGGAAATACTGGCCTTTCCGGGTCAGTGTTTATATAAAGTAAAGTTTTTTGTCTATTTGAAAGGAATGAAAAGTAAAGGCCAAATACAAACAGATAGAAAGGAAGAGCCAACGATATTTGGAGACACGTTTTTTATCCAAAGATTTTCAGTGAAAGATCTCTATTCTCTGAGAATTTTAACAGTGGTTTTGTCCGTGATCCCAACAAAATGTCAAACTTCACATTTACATGGAAATACTATAGCATACAGATGCTTGTTAGAAGTAGATTAGCACAGAAAACCAACACTGTACTCCATATATATATTTATTGTATTGGAACTGTCAGACTCCATTATTTCCACTGAAGCTTGACAGTAGAAGTTAACAAAGCAATCAGATTAGAGCCCAGTCTCTCAGATTAACACAAGCCACAGAACTTAAGCCATACAAGAAGAGGACAGATTTGGGGGGGCCCATTTTAAGCTTAAAAGATTTAAAATAGGTAAGTGCAAACAAACAAACCCTCTCTTCAAGTCTTCAGAGGAGGCAATACAGATCAGTTGAGGCCATTTACAGCTTAACTCCAAACGGCCATTAAATGTCATCCTGCTTTGAGGCATAAAAAAAGAAAGCTAACAGGAGGATTTCTTGAACAGCTGGGGTCTTTTGCTATTTCTGCCATGATTAGGTTGTCACATTCATTATTGTTTCTTCCCTGCTGCACCCATCCCTGGCACTCTCCACCCTGTGCTTCTGTCCCTCTAAGTCTGTAAGTCACTTCATGATGAACAAAGGACAATACCTGAGCGGTAGAGATATTAGTGAAAAAGTGAGAGGGCATTTGAAATGCAACTACTTCAACAAGCTGTTACCGTGTGATAACAGAAACATGTTATGCGACTAGGAGTTGGCAAAAGTAGGGCTGCTTGTGCAGTATTTCCATACAGGCACCTGAAGCATATGGTGCTAATCACTAACCTCCCCATTTTGACCCACTTTAGAATCACGTTATTGGGGGTTGACGTAGTTGTTATAATCCAAAAGGCTTTTTAAAGGGTCCTGAGATACTCTAAACAAATTGTAGTTAAGAGCTAATGGGCCAGATTTTGCCATTGGATGCACACATGTAACTCCCATTTAGGGCTCACATACCAACCACTGTGATGAGTATGGTTTAAAAACCTGAAGAAGTGAGATGTGTATTTTCTCCTGATGTACATGTGCTGTGGGCCAACAAAAAAAAAACATTGCACCTGTGCTCCACTGTCTGAACCGGCTGCCAGTAGATGTCCAGCTGAAACACAGTGTGCTGGTCGCTATTTACAAAGCCCTAAGAAGCCCAGGCTTCAGTTACCTACAAGACTGGCCCTCCAGCTCTGATGTATATTACCTCCACTCACCAGGAATGCTTCAACTAATTGCCTCTAGGCTAAAACTCATTGGCACTAGGTACAAGCCTCAAAGAGGGACCATAGCTCTGGAATTGCTCCCATAAGCTTATGTCTAAGATTGACTTATGTCATATGTAGGAACAGATCCAAGATGTGTCTTTGCACAGGATTTTTAATGAATGTGAAATCCGAGGAAGTTAGCCAACTAAGCAAGACTCCACATTCCGTCTTTCAAGCTACAGAGTAATGGGGTCTGTAATACTATTCAGAATCACCAAATGGCACTAGTACAAACTGAAAGACATGGACAATCATTATGTTACCCCTTGATCGGTTACAAAATCTATGTTACAAAATCACCTAAGAAACAAACATACAATCTATAAACATTTGCTAGGAAGTTTACATCTGAATATTGTAATCTGAAATTAAGTTCAATTATCAGTGTTCTGAAATACTTGGTTGGAGCAAATTGCAAAGGTTTCTGATTGTCTTAAATATTTAATATTTATTATTTGGCAAATGTCTGGTCTATACGAAGAAGTTTGGTACGTTTTCTTTTTCTTTTCTTTTTTTTCTTTTCTATTTTTGATTCTACAAAAAGATAGCTGGAAACTCTGTTACCTCTATTCCTATAAGTTTAACTGAAGACACAGAGTATAGACAGTCAAGTCAGGGGAGAAATGCTTTTGTTAGCTGTAGTGTAGTTCTTTCTAGAACTAAGTATATTGCCAAAATAGTTGCCAAATAATCTCAGGGAGGTGGAAAGTGGCTACCTACATGTTATACCCATGCAAACACAATATAAAATGATGTACAAATATTCTTCTATCTGTTCCTTTTATAAAAGGGAGTGACTAGGCCAAATTTTCAACTATGATATTTAGTGCACTCAGATACTACAATGATGTGTGCTCTGTAAATACACATTACTACATGTAACCCCACTTATGTTAACAGCAGTGACCTATGAGTGGCAGAAAGAAAAGTTCCCCTGAAGAGCTGATATCAAGACTCCCTCCTTCATTTTTTTCACTTTTGTCCCCTTTGTAGACAACAGATTAAAACGTCCACAATTCATAGGTCTCCATCCTGAACTTCAAATTAGATTGAAAGAGCTTCTTTATTCTATTTAATATTGGTAAACAAAATACACACAAAGGTTTACCCCATTCTGAAGTGAGAGTCACTGAAGTGTTTTAGGATTATATCTATACATGGACTAGATATGTACAGGTATATAGCAGCACTGCGTTCCTTTGGCCATTAGTTGCTTTGTCTGAGCCTCTTACCATTAGCAACAAAGGCACAAGGTAAAGAGGGGAAAACAGTAACGTGAATCTTTCCATGTATGCTGGTTGCAGAATACATAATTTTTTTTGAAAGTTTTGTCATTTGCAGTGATTGGGTGGAATGAGGAGGATAAGATAGTACCTACTGTACAGATTTAGGCATCAAAAACACAGACTTTTTTCCACACAGGTTCACAGTGTCTGAACCAGTTGGAGAAGAACAGAAAGCTTGATCCAATGCCCAAGTCCATAGAGTCTTTCCATTGATATCACCAGGCGCTGGATCAGGCCCAAATAAAAGACAAGATAGGAACAGATAAAAATAATGAAGGGTATTGAAAAAGGTAGATCAGGTACTTAGTTGTCCACTCTCATAATACAAAAACCAAAGGGATATTCAGTGACACTGGAGGGCAGCAAATTTAAAGCTGACAGAAGAAAATGCTCTGTTATAAATTGGATAATTTACTTATGGAACTCACATAAGCACACGGTATTGTTGAAATCAAGAGCTTAATAGGTTTTCAGAAAAGGATTAGATGTTTGTGTGGTTCATGAGAGCATATACAGATATGTTAGATAGGAAAAAATAAGATAGGATATAAGCCTTCACACTTCAGGGCATAATTCAGCTTCTGACAAGTGTGTGGAAAAAACTCAGATGGCCTGATTATTCCATGATTGTACAGCATTTGGGGGGGGGGGTTAGGGGTGTGTGTGTCACCCCTCCCTGTGTGAACCCTAGAGCCTTAAATATAAGAAGGTAAATAAAAAGAATCCAACTACACAGTATTTCTTTTTAACGGGTTTGTATGTTTTTGAATGTTTGTACTGCATAGTTCTGATTGATTGCCACTGAACTTGTTTGAATAAAAAGAGTAATTTTACCAGGTGTCCCGTATTCAGCCTAGGGAAATATGGTCTCCCTGTGTTTAATGCTATTTCTATCCAGACTTACAGAACTAAAACATATAATAATAAACATGAGAATAGAAAATATATTAAAGTATGAATGCCTTTAAAGACAATACCAATCCAGGGACACAGGATTACAGGGACCTATCTTAACTTACATGCACTCAGGCTAGGTCTATCCTTATGGCAGCATATAGAGTATAGGCACTACATATGTAGCTACACACCACAGTGAAAAGCTCTGGCAGAGGGGGAAGCACAGGGACACTTCACTGCTAAAAAGAGCAGTGTAGATATGGGAGGTACTGCTTGGGTGTGGAACGCCAAGGAAGGTATATACCCTGCGGGTTCAGGCATCCAGGTCACTCTAACTCTACGGACTCAATGTCTACACCACTAATTATGCCCATTCTAGCTGGGCATGCAGTGTCTCTACACTGCACACTGCATAAGTGTAGACATAGCCTAGTTAGATTACTTTTGGTCCTGTTTAAGCACATTAGGGTAAAGTTAAATAAATACCAGTCATATAAAATATCAGGAAAGGGAGACAAGAAATGAGTATAAAGACAAAAATTGAAGACTAAAGTAGCAAGTGAAACAAACAGCTAAAAGTAATGATAAAGGATTAAATACATAAGTAACAAGCTAACAATAGGACCTCTGAAGAAAAAAAGAAAGCTAAACAGCTAAAAGTAGTGATAAAGAATTAAGTAGAAAAGTAACAAGCGAACAATTGGACCTCTGAAGAAAAAAGAAAAAAAGAAAGTTAGTGACAGAAAACATACAGAACACTGAAGGTCTAAATGATCTTCTATTTTGTCCCAGAATTCACAAATGAAACAGAAGGAAGTATCCAGTACTGAGATGCGGTTTTCTTCAGGGACTAGTAAACATTTAAAAAGTATTTACCAGTGTATGGAGACAAATAAGGTGATTAAAAACTATTCACTATGACAAAGAGCTGGACCCAGGAGAGTTACATCCTAGGATTCAGAAGGAAGCCTAGTAGCCAGAGAAAAGGAAACCCTTTGACAAAGCTTTTTGATAGTACAGTAAGGAAGGAGTTAATAACCAGGAACTGGACAGTTACTAGTTAAATTTAGATTTTTCAAAGGAATGGGGGATGGGGAGAGGAAGAGGATCAAGGGAACTACATAGACCCATCTGAATATCTGCAGGGAAGATACTGAAAATATCAGTTAAAAAAAACTACAAAATATTCATGGGAACAGTAATTACGAATTTGTTCAATGAACATCCGTGTACATAATTTATTTGCACTTCAAAGCATTTGATACTGCACTACTGACAAGGGCTATCATTCACAGAGTACCGTGAGTGTGTCTTTCCCACACGTCCACCCAAAGTGCCCTCTGATGAGATGCTGAGCACTTTAAAGTAGCAGGAAAGTGGGAGATGCAAGCTTAGCAAAGGTTTTTTATTGGGGCTTTGTTTTGGGGGAGCAGGTTAAACACACAAAGTATGTTCTGGGGAAAAAAAGACATTCTACACAATTTAATATTACTCACATTGAGCTATTAGGCCTTAGGAAGTTGGCTAATTCCCATGTGGGCCATACTTGGGAACCGGCTGCTTTCCATCTAGGGTTTTTTCGATAGCCCCTGTGAGGGAAGGGAAGCCAGCTATTACTTTAGAGCTCAATTCAACTCTCATTGAGTTCAATGGGAAGACACATGGCCCATAGTAGATCCTAGTCACATTGCTTAATGCACTCCTGGAATGACCTCAAGTACTCTGATGAGCTGGGTGTAAAGAACCTATATCAAATAGAATAGACTAATATAGGCTTTTAGAAGGGTTGTATAGAAACTTGAACCACTATTTAAGTGTTTTAAATGCGTAAATTAGACCTCGCTTCAGATTTGTATGAATACTCACTGAAACTGCAGTCTCAATGATCCTGCCCCTTTGAAAGGCTACAGCAGCAGAAGCAAGAGCATTCTGGGAAAGATGCATCCAAAATACACTTTGTTCCGCTGTATGCAGTGTTGTTGTAGCCATGCTGGTCTCAGGGTACTAGATTAAACAAGGTAGGTGAGGCAATTTCTTTTACTGGACCAACTTCTGTTGGGGAGAGAAAAAAGCTTTCGTGCTTACACAGAGATCTTCTTCAGATCGCTGGGATAGATCACGGGAGACTATGCCGGGCTGGGGAAGATGCTTAAGGAAATGGAGACTCAAGTAATCTTCAGTGGGATTCTGCCTGTCCCTAAAGGCAGAGAACAAAGGCGAGAAAGGATGATGATGATGATGATCAACAGATGGCTCAGGCAGTCGTGCTATAAGGAGGGCTTTGGGATGTTTGACCGCTGGGAGGCATTTATGGATAGAGGACTGTTCTCATGGGATGGACTCCACCAGAGTATGGAGGTTGGCACAACTCATTAAAAGAGCTTTAAACGAGGAACTATTGGGAGACCACTGGGAGATGTTCACGTAATCTCCTCCCTGATTTTAACATTGAGAGGAAGGAAAATCGAGTAAGAAAGGATACAGCAGTTGGTAGGAGAATGGTCATTAAGAGGAAGGATAGTGCTGATACCAGACAGGCAACACTGGCAGTAGAATGACTGTACCCAATCAGGCGAGGAATGTGGGCGAACCCAAGCAGCAACAGTTAAGATGTTTGTACACCAATGCAAGGAGCCTAGGTAACAAAATGGAGGAACTAGAACTACTGTGCAGGAAGTGAAACCAAATATTATAGGGATAACAGAAACATGGTGGAATAGTAGGCATGACTGGAGTACAGGCATTGAAGGGTATGTGCTGTTCAGGACAGACAGAACTAAAGGCAAAGGTGGTGGAATAGCATTGTACATTAATGATGAAGTAGACTATAAAGAAATTAGAAGTGATGGAATGGATAAGACAAAGCCTGTTAGGGCCAAAATCACTTTGGGGAAGAAAACTACTAGATGTTCCCCCGATTTAGTGCTTGGTGCATACTACAGACCACCAGGATCCAATTTGGATATGGACAGAGACCTCTTTAATGTTGTTAATGAAATAAAAACTACTGGGAATTGTTTGATTATGGGAGACTTTAACTTCCCAGATATATATATATATGGCAGGACAAGTGTTATCGATAATAGTAGGGTCTAGATTTTCCTGGATGTGATAGCTGATGGATTTCTTCACCAAATAGTTGCTGAACCAAAAAGAGGTGATGCCATTTTAGATTTGGTATTGGTGAGTAGTAAGGACCTCATAGAAGAACTAGTTGTAAAAGAAAACCTTGGTTCAAGTGATCGTTAGCTAATTCAGTTTAAACTAAATGGAAGGATAAACAAAAACAGATCTGCAGCAAGGGTCCTTGATTTCAAAGAGCTAACTTTAAAAAATGAAGGGAATTTGTGAGGGAAGAGGACTAGATTGAAGAACTCAAGGATCTGAATGTGGAGAAGGCTTGGAATTACTTTAAGTCAAAGTCGAAGAAACTATCTGAAGCCTGCATCCCAAACAAGGGGAAAAAATTAATTGGGAAGGGTTGCAGACCAAGATGGATGATCAAGCATCTCAAACGGATGATTAAGAGAAAGCAGAATGCCTACAAGGAATGGAAGATGGGATGGATCAGCAAGGAAAGCTACGTCATGGAGGTCAGAAAGTCTAAGTATAAAGTGAGAACTGCCAAAAGGGAAGTAGAGTTGGACCTTGCAAAGGGAATTAAAACCAATATTAAAAGACTCTATAGCCATATAAATAAGAAGAAAACAAGGAAAGAAGAAGTGGGACCGTTAAGCACTGAGGATGGGATGGAGATTAAAAATGATCTAGGGCTGGCCCCACAGCTAAACAAATACTTTGCCTCAGTTTTTAATGAAGAGCTTACGGGTAGTGGCAGGGAGTCTAATGGCAACGAGGCTATGGAGGTAGAAATTACCAGATCCGAGGTAGAAGTCAAACTCAAACAGCTTAATGGGACGAAATCGGGGAGCCCACATAACCTCCATCCAAGAATATTAAAGGAACTGGCATATGAAATTGCAAGCCCAATAGCAAGGATTTTTAATGAATCTATAAACTTGGGTGTCATACCCTATGACTGGAGAATTGCTAATCTTGTTCTTATCTTTAAGAAAGGGAAAAAATGTGATCCAGGAAACTACAGGCCTGTTAGTTTGACGTCAATTGTATGCAAGGTCTTGGAACAAATTTTGAAAGATAAAGTAGTTAAAGACAGAGGTGAACAGTAATTAGGATAAAATATAACATGGTTTTACAAAAGGTAGATCATGCCAGACCAACTTGATCACCTTCTTTGAAAAAATAACTGATTTGTTTAGACAGAGGATTTCAGTAAGCCATTTGATATAGTTCTACATAGGAAATTATTAGTTTAATTGGAGAAGATGAGGGTTAATATGAGAATTGAAAGGTAGATAAGGAAATGGTTAAAGGGGAGACTACAACAGGTCATACTGAAAGGTGAGCTGTCAGGCTGGAGGGAGGTTACTAGTGGAGTTCCTCAGGGATCAGTCTTGGGACCAAATCTTATTTAACATTTTTATTACTGATTTTGGCACAAAAAGTGAAAGTGTGCTAATAAAATGTGTGGATGACACAAAGTTGGGAGGTATTGCCAATACAGAGGAGGACCGGAATATCATACAAGAAGAACTGGATGACCTTGTAAACTGGAGTAATAGAAATGGGATGAAATTTAATAGTGCAAAGTGCAAGGTCATGCATTTAGGAACTAACTACAAGAATTTTTGCTATAAGATGAGAAATTATCAGTTGGATATGACAGAAGAGGAGAAAGATGTGGGTGTATTGGTTGATCACAGGATAAATCAAACTGGAACAGGTGCAGAGAAGGGCTACTAGGGTGATCCGAGGGATGGAAAACCTACCTTATGAGAGGAGACTCAAAGAGCTTAGCTTGTTTAGCCTAACCAAAAGAGAGTTGAGGGGAGGTATAATTGCTCTCTATAAATACATCAGAGGGATAAATATCAGGGACTGGAGAGGAGTTACTTAAGTTAAGTGCCCATGTAGACGCAAAAACAAATGGATATAAACTGGCCATCAACAAGTTTAGGCTTTAAATCAGGCAAAGGTTTCTAACCATTAGAAGAGTGAAGTTCTGGAACAGCCTTCCAAGGGGGGCAATGGGGCCAAAAAACCTATCTGGCTTCAAGACTGAGCTTGATAAGTTTATGGAGGGCATGGTATGATGAGATTGCCTACAATGGCATGTGGACCATTGGCGACTGCCTGTAGCAAAAATCCCCAACTGCTGGAGACAGGACACTAGATGGGGAGGGCTCTGAGTCAGTACAGCGAATTCTTTCCCAGGTATCTGCCTGGTGAGTCTTGCCTTGATGCTCAGGGTCTAATGATTATCATATTTGGGGTCTGGAAAGAATTTTCCTCTGGGTCAAATTGGCAGAGACCCGGAGGGCAGGGGGTGTTTCGCCTTCCTCTGCAGCATGGGACATGGGTCACTGGTCACTTGCAGGTTTAAACTAGTGTAAATGATGAATTCTCTGTAACTTGACATTTTTAAACCATTATATGAGGACTTCAGTAACTCTGCCAGAGGTTACGGTATTTCAGGAGTGGGTAGGTGAGGTTCTGTGGTCTGCAATGTGCAGGTCAGACTAGATGATCATGATGGTCCCTTCTGACCTTAAAGTCTATGAGGTCTGGGAAACATATTCAGTGCCACAGCTAAATACAAGACAGAACAGTTTAATTTAAAATTAAATGTAATCTTAACTTTTTCAATTCCATCTGTTCCATCTTGTGTTTAGCTGTGGCATTGAGTACGTTTCCCAGCCCTGAAGAAGAGTTCTTTGTAAGCTTGAAACCTTGTCTCTCTCACCAACAGAAGTTGGTCCAATAAAAAAATATTACCTCACCCACCTTGTTTGTGTTTTGCTGATCTTTGGTTAGTTGTTCAAGACAGCTGGATAGACGTTGCTGCAACTTTGGAATAGGGAAAGATCTGTCACTTTAAAGAACCAGAAAACATGGGGAACGGGACAAATGACCTCTGATGGACCCTGGCATGACCAGTCTGCTACTGACTGATTTAAAGATCAGATAATTTTTTAAAAAAAAAATGTAGGAACAGGAAACAAAAGGAAAATTTTAAAACCACAGTTCAAGGTGGAAGAACATGTGAAATCTGCAAAGATCTGTATTTAGGCCATACTTTTTTGGTACAGAAATGTCCTTTTTGAAAGTACATATTTATAGCCAGATACATATCCTCATTTGGTAAAAGAATTGTCCAATTCTGGACAAGTATAAATACAGAAGGCCAAAGTAAACAAATGAAGAATTCTGGTAGGTGGATCATATGGAGTATGCCATGCAATGTAAACAAATGAGATAATGAAACCAAAGGCAAAAATATATATATGCATGCACACCCACATGCATACACACCCACACAAGCAGCTGCAGTTGCTTCCACAGAAATACAAAACAGATTACAGACCAGAAAAAGAGACCTCAGGGGATGAGAGGTGATCAAAGTATTAGATTAAACCATGTGCACAGAATATGCAGATAATAAAAAAAGGCAAAGAAGATTTTGAAATGTGCAATATAGGAAAGCATTAAGGATCCAGACAGAATAAAACACTGTATGTGAAACACTATAGGCAGTTCATGTTATGACATCAGTGTTGTTAGAGCAAATTACAAGAGCAGCTTGTTGTATGTAATCTTAGCTTTTTAAATATATTAGTGTATTATTTCTTATTATGCAACCTTTGGAAATAATCCAATTTCTTTTCAACATCAGTCCTCTTCTCCTTCCCTTGAGCATATGTGATGACAAAGCAGTCACAGTATCAAGCCTGTACTAAAACAAAAATAATCATGGCCCGATTATCCCCACAAGGAGAATAGTGTAAAGTGAATCCTCCACACACACATCTATGCACCTCAGAGGCGTTTTGCGGGCAGCAGGAGTGGGAGACTCAACCACACCCGTGGCAATGCACTTCTAGCTCAGGATGTACTCTTCTAATACATCTTGGTGGACTGAAAGGAATGAACCCCTTGGTGGTCTTCCACTTCTTATCGTTGCTCCTATATTTTTATCCAAATAGATGTATAGCCATGCAAATCAGTATGCAGAACGTTTCATAACTCTGTCCTGTGAGCAATTTTTTGTTGAGACATTTCATGGCATGGGGGAAGAACATTTGTTTTGATGATGATTTTCAACTTCTCTAAAACCTAAGTTGCAGTCAGTTCACCTGCACAGAATAACTGAAAGAGACAATACTTAAGAGATTTATTCCATGCAAAAACAGCCTCCTTGCATTAATCCAACATTAAGTTTGTGAAGTCAAGCACATTAAAGTCAGGAAATACAGTGTGAAGGTTGAAAGCTCCACCTTAATTCTGTAATCGTGGGCTAGTGTTCTCTCATAAAGCATTTATTAATTAGCATAATACAATACTAACTTCCCAAGGTAAAATCCTGTTTCTCTGCACACAAAACCTAATAAAAAACTAAAACAGAGACACTGTTGGAGGGGAATGGAATCTTCTTCCCAACCCTGGGGCAGGGCATAGGGTAATTGCGGATTCTGCAGTCACTGCCCATCAGGAAGCTGGGATTCAAGAATCTGAACATTCCCAGAACCATTGAGCATGCTCTACCTCTCCCCAGGCCAATCCACATACAGCTCTATGTCTCTCAGGGACCTACAGAGTCCACTATGTGGCCTTTTTCCTAAACACTTGTGATGGGGTGTACTTCCTACACTGGCCATGAAAAAGCTGAAGTGGGCCAGGTGGGCCAAATCAGCCAATTAAGCTACAAACCAGGGAGATTTGGGGTGTGGTGGGAGATAATTAGAAGGAAGCTCACCTGTGAAGGAACAAATGGGGCTTCTATAAAGCCAGGAAGCTGGCAATGGTGGGGACCGGAGGAAGCCTGCAGTCTCTCTGATGTAAGGAAGAAAGAAGGGGGATAAGAACCCATGAGAAAGGGTTTACCTAGTAGGCCTAAGAGAGAGGTAGTCCAGGGAAGAGAGCAGTAAGGTTGGTGAGGACCCAGACCGTAACTGCTTGCTATAGGGCCCTAGATTGGAACCCAGTGCAGAGGGCAGACTTGGCATCCACTGCAGAGTGGTACTGCTTGGGGGCAATGGATGGGAAGACTGAGTCACTGCAGGATTGACATAGTCAGGGCAGCGGGCATGAGGACTGCCTGACGCTGCTTGTGTAGAGAGACTTGGAAAGACTCCCCCGGAAGGGGAAACACAGTGTGACCTGGCCGGAGGGCCAAGTCACGAAGCAGCTGTACTGCGACTCTGTGAATGGGAGAAGAGTGCAATGGTGGAAGAGAAGAGAGGGGACATTGAACTGAGCAGATCTAATTGCCAGAATTGCCAGAAGGGGGCGCCATCCAGCAGCAAGTACATCCTGACAATACCTCAACCCAGTGTAAATGTGGTGTTACTGCTCAGTCTTGGACCTTCCACAGCTACTGGATTTGGCTCCAAATATAATGGAGAAATTAAAACAAAACTGCCTGATTGTTTAACATTTGCTTATTCCTGCAGGTATCATCTTTGACACAGTGAAGAATATGGCCATTTAATAAAGTATGAAAAGTGTATTGGCCTCTTGTTGTGCACTGCAATGTTACTGAATTTCAGTCAAGCCCCATGGGAAAGACTTGTGTGTGATCCTGAAACTGTGTCACGGTCATTTCAAGTTGCTTCTGTACACAGCACACTTGTTTCTGGCACAAACGCTGTTGACCAACAGAGTAAGGTATTTGCTGGACATGTGAGGAACAATGCAGAAAGAAAAGTTAAAGCACCTGGCTGAGTCTCAGGAGATCTAAATTCAAATCACAACTCTGCCACACACTGAGTACATCATTTTGAACAGAAACTTCCTATGCCTCAGTTTAGTCATCTAAAATGGGGCTAAACACCTCCCAAAGGGATCAAAACAATACATCCATTCTACGTTTACCGATCTCCAGTTCAAAGACACTATGCTTTCTCTCTGGAGCAGACGGATCTAGACTGCTACAGAAAGTTTCTCTTAGACACTGATGTCAACTACACGTCACTGAGGATTACTGAGAACATAAAGTCCCTTTTATTGACATTAGGCTTCAGATGAGAAAAAAAGAAAAGCACAGAAGTGTCTGTACAAGCAAAAATAAAGAAAACACCCATCACACCTTGAAAACACCCAGCAAGGAGGACAGGAAAGAGCATCTATCTCTTGATCTTATTCTCACACTACATTTTTAATTGCAGAAATGAAAGAAATGCCCTTTCACAGGGAAGAAAACAAGACTACACATGAATAGAAACCTACCCAATTACAGCCCACTAATATGATATCAGGCAACCGCAGAAGAGTTATTAAAGAAGCCAAAAAACATATTAGGGTGAACTAAGGTCACCTCAGCTGTGACAGTGTGCATGGCTAGTTGGACAGGTAGTCAGCCTCCAGAGAGAATGAGAATGAGCACAGAATACAAAATAATGAGCTGTTCAGCTTTCAGGTGCTCTGGGGAAAAGGGCTTTTTGTTAACAATCAAAATTTGAGTATTTTTTTAAGCTTTTGCAAGTGCAGCAAAGCGCTGCATTTCCAAAATGCTTTTTCACCCAAGATTCATCAATCATTCTGTGGGCAGACAAGCCATGAAAACTTAAAAATGAATAATTGATTATTTTACAATCGGAGGCAATAGAGTCATTTTAGAATTTCACATGGACAGCATCATGATCTTAGATGGCACAAATGGCTAGAAAACCCCAGCTTCTCCAGCAGTTGGAGTCTTTATTGACTTGTTCCATTTTTAGGTAGATGAAACAAAGATGAATTCTTGAAGTGAGCTGTTGCCAAGTCTATGAGAAGTTCCTGCTCTGAGACAATCTGAACTAAGTTATGGCAGCCTCTAAATAGGGGCACTAGGAAGGAGAGGAAAGAGGGTGCCTCCTTCCCACTCCTATAACAGAGGCAACCAAATTACTGCTGCCTGCCCTCCAGAGGCTTAATGCGTGAATGCTCTGCAGCCAACAACACTGCCTCTAGTGCACACCACTCCAAAGAGATTACCTCTAGGTGAAGGTTGGGTATACGCCCCTCTGGTGCACCAGCAAGCACCTGCAGGACTGTACTGGCGTGACACTGCACAACTAATGAAGCCAGATTTCCTAATTGGTGCAACATGAAATATGGAGGAAAAAATCTGCCACATACATCGCCCATGCTGTGCACAATGGGAGTTGTGTGTACAGACAATAGGGCAGCAATAATGAACCAAGTTTTGCTCTCCTCCTATAGAAAGAAAACCCAGCCATTACTTCACCATTGTAAGGTTCTTCCAGTTGTATAGGACTTTAGTATTTAGCATAAAAGTGAGCTATTTCCTATTCACAAATATCTGGGGACTGGTCTAGACTAGAAACTTTTACTAGTATATTAAGGCTGCTTAGGGATGTGATTTTGGTCACATTTTTATTCTGAGAAAAGCCCTTGTGTAGACGCAGGCCAAAAAAAAAAAGTCATTTTGCCGATATGGCTTCTTTCCTTTGGGGAACTGGCATAAGCTATCCTGGCAAAAGCACTTTCATACCAGTATAAACTGTGACTGTAGTAGCAGGATTTGATGTTAAAGCTATACCAGCAAACCTTTTCTAGTACAGACCTGACCTGAGGTGACGCCAGACAACAAAGTATTTGATCAGGTAAGTCACTGAACTGGCAACTTACAGAATAAAAGTCACACGGCTACAAGTACCATGCACTGAAGAGGACTATTCTGACAACCATCTACAGTATCCTTTCCTAGAATGGCAGCCACTCGAGTCCCACCATTTCCAGTTTCCCATATCTTTCTACTTGTGTTCACTTTTCATTATGATCATCATCTCCCTGGGAGTGCCACACTGAGAATGACAAAGATGCTGTGGAATGTAGTAGCATGACTTTTAGTTCCCTGGCTTGTTACTGAATCTGTGGTTTTCTCACGGGACTGCATAAAAGTTGTTAGCTAGGAAGAGGCGGAGAGACCCTTTAGTTCTAAAAGCTTGATTTTAAATGCAGTTGTTACATCCCTTTAAAAGAGACTCGCTCTACCATTTAGAAGCTTCTCATTATTTGTATGGCCCAATCACAAAGGGCTTGATCCTGCAAACACAAGTATATGAATAACTTTAGCTAAGTGAGTAGCCCTCTTGGAGTTAATGTGGCTTTTCACATGCTGGATTGCTTGCAGGATCAGGATCATAGTTGTTCCACATGCAGAATTTCCATTCTCTGAATACCTGCATATGGCACTCATAATGTCTGAGCAACTCACTGAGTTCCATTCACAGATCAGCTGTGGGATAGAACTCAGATAAAGTTGTGGGGGTGGGAATCATATAAATCATAGAAATCTAGCACTGGAAGGAACCTTGATAGATCATCAAGTCCAATCACCTGCACTGAAGCAGGACTAAGTATTATCTGAACCATCATTGACAGGTATTTTTCTAACCTGTTCTTAAAAACCTCCAATGTCAGAGATTCCACAACCTCCCTAGCTAATTTGTTCCAGTGCTTAACTACCCATACAAGTTAGGCAGTTTTTCCTAATGTCTAACCTAAATCTCCCTTGCTGCAATTTAAGCCCATTGCTTTTTGTCTCATCCTCAGTGATTAAAGAGAACAATTTAGCACGCTCATCTTTATCACAAACTTTTATGTACTTGAAGATCATTATGTCCCCACTCAGTTTTCTATTCTCAGTCTCCCAGGTTTTTTCAATCTTTCCTCATAGGTCATGTTTCTTTACTCATATTTGTTGTTCTCTGGACTTTCTCCAGTTTGTCCTTCCTGAAGTGTGGTGCCCAGTACCGTACACAGTACTGCAGTTGAGGCTTCATCATTGCTCGGTACAGTAGAAGAATTACTTCTCGTGTCTTGATTACAACACTCCATCTAATACATCCCAGAATGATGTTCACTTTTTTTTTTCTGCAACAGTATTGCATTGTGGAGTCATTTAATTTGTGATCCAGAAGAGCACTCCTTCCTAAGCAATCATTCCCCATTTTGTATTTGTGCAATTGGTTATTCCTCCCCAAATATAGCACTTTGCACTTGTCCTTATTGAATTTCATCCTATTTATTTTAGACCATTTCATCAAAATCATTTTGAACTCTAATCCTGTCCTCCAAAGCCCTTACAATCCCCCTCATCTTGGTATCAACTGCATATTTTATAAGTGTACTGTCTATGCCAGTATCTAAATACTTTATGAAGATACTGACTAGAACAGACCCAGGACAGCTCTCTGCAGGACCTCCCTCAAGATGCCCTTCCAGCTTCACTGTGAATCATTGGAAAAGCATACTCCCAGAGACATTATCAATCAGTTGTGCATCCATATTTTAGTAGGTTCATCTAGGCTATATTTCCCTATTTCATTAATGAAAAGGTCATGTGAGACTATCACAAGCCTTACTGAAGTCGAGATATATGACATCTGCTGCTTTCCTCCTATTCACAAGGCTTGTTACCCTGTCAGAAAAGAATATGAGGTTGGTTTGACATGACTGGAATATTGGTATAGAAGGATACTGCTTGGTCAGGAAGGACAGGCAGGGGGAAAAGGGAGGAGGTGTTGCCTTATATATTAAAAATGTATACACTTGGACTGAGGTTGAGATAGAAATAAGAGACAGACTTGTTGAAAATCTCTGGATAAGGATAAAAGGGGTAAAAAACCAAGGGTGATGTCATGGTAGAGGTCTACTACAAACCACCAAACCAGGAAGAAGAGGTGGATGAGATTTTTTTTAAACAACTAACAAAATCATCCAAAGCACAGGACTTGGTGGTGATGGGGGACTTCAACTACCCAGATATCTGTTGGGAAAATAACAGAGCAGGGCACAGATTATCCAACAAGTTCTTGGAATGTATTATAGACTTTTTTTTTATTTCAGAAGGTGGAGAAAGCTACTGGGGGGAGGCTGTTTTAGATTTGATTTTGAGAAATAGGGAAGAACTGGTTGAGAATTTGAAAGTGGAAGGCAACTTGAGTGAAAGTGATCATGAAATGATAGAGTTCATGATTCTAAGGAATGGCAGAAGGGAGAACAGCACAATAAAGATAATGGATTTCAAGAAGGCAGACTTTAGCAAACTCAGGGAGTTGGTAGGTAAAATCCCATGGGAAGCAAGTCTAAGGGGAAAAACAAGGGGGAAAACAATTGAAGACAGTTGGCAGTTTTTCAAAGAGATATTATTAAGGGCACAAGAGCAAACTATCCCACTGTGTAGGAAAGATAGGAAGTATGGCAAGAGACCACCCTGTCTTAACCAGGAGATATTCAATGATCTAAAAATCAAGAAAGAGTTCTACAAAAAGTGGAAACTCAGACAAATTACAAAGGATGAATATAAACAAATAACACAAGTATGTAGGGACAAAATTAGAAAAGCCAAGGCACAAAATGAGATCACACTAGCTAGGGACATAAAAGGAAACAAGAAAACATTCTACAAATACATTAGAAGCAAGAGGAAGACCAAGCACAGAGTAGGCCCATTACTCAATGAGGGGGGAAAGGCAATAACAGAAAATGTGGAAATGGCAGAGATGCTTAACGACTTCTTTATTTCGGTTTTAACCAAGAAGGTTGGTGGCGATAGGACGTCTACCATAGTGAATGCCGGTGAAAATGAGGTAGGATCAGAGTCTAAAATAGGGAAAGAACAAGTCAAAAATTACTTAGAAAAGTTAGATGTCTTCAAATCATTAGGGCCTGATGAAATGCATCCTAGAATACTCAAGGAGCTGACTGAGGAGATATCTGAGCCATTAGCAATTATCTTTGAAAAGTCATGGAAGGCAGGAGACATTCCAGAAGACTGTAAAAGGGCAAATATAGTACCTATCTATAAAAAGAGAAATAAGGACAACCCAGGAAATTACAGACCAGACAGCTTAACTTCTGTACCCAGAAAGATAATGAAGCAAATAATTAAGCAATCAATTTGCAAACACCTAGAAGATAATAAGGTGATAAATAACAGTCATCATGGATTTGTCAAGAACAAAGTGTGTCAAACCAACCTGATAGCTTTCTTTGACAGGGTAACAAGCCTTATGGATAGGAGGGAAGCAGTAGATGTGGTATATCTTGACTTTAGTAAGGCTTTTGATACTGTGTCACATGACCTTCTCATAAACAAACTAGGGAAATGCAACCTAGATGGAGCTACTATAAGGTGGGTGCATAACTGGTTGGAAAATCATTCCCAGAGAGTAGTTATCAGTGGTTCATAGTCAAACTGGAAGGACATAACAAGTGGGGTCCCGTAGGGATCAGTTCTGGGTCCGGTTCTGTTCAATATCTTCATCAATGATTTAGATAATGGCATAAAGAGTACACTTATAAAGTTTGGGGATGATACCAAGTTGGGAGGGGTTGCAAGTGCTTTGGAGGATAGGATTAAAATTCAAAAAGATCTGGACAAATTGGAGAAATGGTCTGAAGTAAATAGGATGAAATTCAATAAGGACAAATGCAAAGTACTCCATTTAGGAAGGAACAATCAGTTGCACACATACAAAATGGGAAATGACTGCACAGGAAGAAGTACTGCGGAAAGGGATCTGGGGGCCATAGTGGATCACAAGCTAAATCTGAGTCAACAGTGTAATGCTGTTGCAAAAAAAGCAAACATCATTCTGGCTTGTATTAGCAGGAGTATTGTAAGCAAGACACGAGAAGTAATTCTTCTGCTCTACTCTGCACTGATTAGGCCTCAACTGGAGTATTGTGTCCAGTTCTGGGTGCCACATTTCAGGAAAGACGTGGACAAATTGGAGAAAGTCCAGAGATGAGCAACAAAAATGATTAAAGGTCTAGAAAACATGACCTATGAGGGAAGATTGGAAAAGTTGAGTTTGTTTAGTCTGGAGAAGAGAAGACTGAGAGGGGACATGATAACAGTTTTCAAGTATATAAAAGGTTGTTATAAGGCAGAGGGAGAAAAATTGTTTTTCTTAACCTCTGAGGATAGGACAAGAAGCAATGGGCTTAAATTGCAGCAAGGGCGGTTTAGGTTAGACATCAGGAAAAACTTTCTGTCAGAGTGGTTAAGCACTGGAATAAATTGCCTAGGGAGGTTGTGGAATCTCCATCATGGGGATATTTAACAGTAGGTTGGACAAGCACATGTCAGGAATGGTCTAGATAATACTTAGTCCTGCCTTGAGTGCAGGGGACTGGACTAGATAACCTCTCGACATACCTTCCAGTTCTATGATTCTATGTTGACTGTTACTTATCACCTTATCTTCTTGGGTAGCAATGACTACTTCTGTTCCAATCAGAGTCAGTGGCTACTTCAGTGTGAGCAGGATTGGGCTCAAAGTGAATTTAGGGGCCAACCTAAAGTCCACTGAAATCAATGGAAAGATCCCTGATGGACTTCAATAGACACTAAGACCCCAAAACACTGCAAAGAGTGAAAAAACACTTTTCAAAAGTCTCTGATGCACAATGCCCACCACTAATGAAATAAATACTCCCCTCCCAACCCCCCCAAAAAAGCCTGAAATTAGAGCTGGTCAAAAAACCCAGTAAGTATATTCCACAAAACAAGTTTGAAAATATGAAGAATTCTCATTGCATTTGAACTTTCTCAAATTCTGATGAAAAGAAGTTTTTATGAGAGAAGGACAAAACAAAACAAACCACCACCACACAAAACATACTTCCCCCTTTTTCCAGTGGTGAGGAAGGAAAACAAAAGAAAGCTAGAGTCCCCCCCAAAACTAAAAGAAATTTAAGGGGAAAAAATGAAGACTTCACTGAAAATGTCTAACAAAACTAACTCATTTTATCATAAAAAAAATTATTTTGTCAAAGGCATTTTCTATTAAAAAATAAATTTGGCTATGTCCTAACAGATAAAGGACAACATCAGGTATTAGTGTGTGTTAGATACAGACCACCAAATCAGTTTTTTTTAATAGGGTGACTGACTTCTTACACGTCTATCAATAATGTGTCGTGGGCGGGAGAGGGGGGTGGTGAGACCATGGGGAACTTCAAGTCGAGCGATATATTCTGAACACCCATCATGCTACCAGTACTAAATCATTCTTGGCATTTCTAAATATTATAGATGGCAATTTCCTAACCCCAAAAGTGTTGCATCCACCTCATCTTGACAGATAAAGAGGAACTGATAACAGAACTAAACATTAATGGTAGCTTAGGCACAAGTGATCATGACTTGATCACATTTATAATGTGCAAACTGAATAAAAGTCCAGACCATAATATATATATACTTGGCGCTTTAAAAGGGCTAGTTTCACAAAGCTGAAAAGAATTATGAGCCAAATTAGCTGGGAGGAAGAATTTAATCAGAGAGATGTGAATGCTACTTGGGATTTGTTTAAGAATACTTTACTATATGCCCAAAAAGCCACCATCACACATTCAAGGAAGGCCATATTAGTTAAAATATCAACCTGGTTTAGAGGGGAAGTGAACACAGCTATAAAATATTTTTATATATATAAACAAATGGAGGAAAGGGGAAGTTGATAATAATATAAATCAGAAGCCAGGCATTGTAGAAAATTTACAAGGAAAGCAAAGGGATACAAGGAGAACTCTCTGGCCAGCAGAGTTTAGGACAACAAGGAGGAAGTTTTTTAAGTATATTAAGAACAAAAAGAATCCCAGAAATGGTATTAGTCCATTGCTAAATGGAAATGTCAGAATTAATAATAATGCAGAAGAGGCAGAAGTGATCAGCAAATATTTCTGTTGTGGCGGGGAGGACAAATGTTGTGCTGCCATGTGTTAATAACACTCTTTCAGTTCATGGCTCTACGCTATTTAACATTTTGCTCAATGACCTGGAAGAAAACAAAATCAATACTGATAAGATCTGCAGATGACACAAAGATTAGGGGGAGTAGTAAATAATGAAGAGGACAGATCACTGATACAGAGTGATCTGGACCACTTGGTAAGCTGGGCACAAGCAAACAATATGCATTTTACTACAGATAAATGCAAACATATACACCTAAGAACAAAGCATGTAGGCCATAATTACAGGATGGGAGACTCTATCCTGGGAAGCAGTGACTCAAAAATATTTTGGGATCATCATGGATAATCAGTTGAATACAAGCTCCTATTTGTGGCCAAAAGGGCTAATGTGATCCTTGGATGCATAAACAGAAGAATCTCAAGTAGGAGTAGAGACCTTATTTAACCACTGAGTTGGTGTGGGTGCAACCGCTGCTGGAATATTGTGTCCAGTTGTGATGTCCGCAATTAGAGAAGGATGTTGATAATTTGGAGAGGGTTCAGAGAAGAGCCACAAGAATGATTACAGGATTAGAAAACAAGTCTTTTATAGTGATAGACTCAAGGAGCTCAGTCTATTTAGATTAAAGAAAAGGGTAAGGGGTAATTTGATTATAAACTGTAAGTACCTACATAGGGAACGAATATTTGATAAAGGGCTCTTCAATCTAGCAGAGAAAGGTATAACATGAGCCAGTCACTGGAAGTTAAAATCAGGCAAAGTCAGATTGAAAATAAAGCATACATTTTTGACAGTGAGAATAACTATTGGAACAATTTACATCAAGGGTTGTAGTGGATTCACCATCACTGACAATTTTTAAATCAATTTAAATTTCTAAAATATATTATCTAGAAATTATTTTGGGGGAGTGCTGTGGCTTGTGTTATACAGGAGGTCAGACTAGATGATCACAGTCGTCCCTTCTGGCCTTGGAATCTATGAAGCATAACCAGCTCTACCTAAAGTTTATAAAGAATAGGAGTCAGGTCCAAAAATCCAAATCACTATCAAAAACCTACGCTAGCACCAAGAAAGCCAAATAGATTTTTTGTGTTTACACTTTTGAGTAAGTAGGTAGCACAATCTGAGCTTGAGTGACATCTTCAAAATGTAGAAAAATATTAACAGAGTGAAAAGAGATTACAAATGGGATAGCCAACATTTATTCCTGCTGTAAGGAACCTCACACTTTATTTACGCATACAAATGAGAGCTACTAAAAGGATGATTTACAGTTAAATTGGGAGGAAGAAAAAGTTAAAAAGCCTCCTGAGAAAGGATTTGGATCATTATACACTGTAGGTGGCCCTAGAAGACAGACAGTGCAGATAAGTAAATGCACGTCAAATAACATGATGAATATAGGAGGACTTATCACAGTGTCATTGACTGAAACACCAATCTTCAGAGATGTGCTCTTAGAGGAGATAAGTGACAATATCCTATCAGATGGGCCAGTGGCAGAAAAATGTTTCCACTTTTAAGTGGTCTGATGGTACCTGAATTTTGGCCAGATACCCACGAAAAATCACTATTAAGAGCACAGTGGCAATAACAGTGGTCAGAATACTGGAGTATATACATTAAATGGACTATAAAACATAGGGAGTGTCAACATATCAGTGCTAAGACCTCACATATGGTGACTAGAGCTGGGGTGAGTAATTCATGAATAATTTAGCCTCTTTCTGTTTGCAAAATATCAACAAGCAGGATCACGATTTCCTCACATTTACTTTATTCATCATTTGAAGTGACAAAAATTTGTTATTGCAATTTAGGTCTATAGATGGATCACAATCATTTCTCTGCATGTATTCAATATCCAGTGGTGATTAGATGGGATTATCTTCCTAAATTAGGTCTTTCTTTGGGTTCTTTGACTGGATAAGTGTGTGAGCAATTCTACCAAATACTTGTAGATGTAGCTCAAAATTAACTAATTTTTCATGAATGTTTGTGGTAATAAAACTAGATAACACTAATATGTTGATAATCAACATTAAAATAGGCACTAGAACAGCAAATCCAAATTCATATATAGATTACAGCAAATAGTTGCAGAAAAAATTAGTGTTAGCATATCTATAATGCTGATAGAGATTACCATAATAAAGGTAACAGCGCTCTCCTTGAATAGGAATTAATAGCACAAACATTGGGGTACAGTAATTCCTCACTTAAAGTCGTCCCAGTTAACGTCGTTACGTTGCTGATCAATTAGGGAACATGCTCGTTTAAAGTTGTGCAGTGCTCCCTTATAACATTGTTTGGCAGCCGCTTTGTCCACTGCTTGCAGGAAGAGCAGCCCATTGCAGCTAGCTGGTAGGGGCTTGGAACCAGGGTGGACCGGCAGCCGCCCCTCCCCCCATCAGCTCGCCTAAGTTCCCTGTGCAGCAGCCGCCCAGCAGGCTATCAATTGCCGAGCAGTTCAGCTGTCCCTCCCCACACTGCCATGTGCTGCTCCTGCCCTCTGCCTTGGAGTTGCTCCAGGGAACCTCCCGTTTGCTGTGTCAGGAGCGGGGGGGAGAGGGGTGCTAATGTCAGGGTGTCCTCCTGCCCCCCGCTTCTGTACCCATCTCCACAGAGTGGGGGGGGACCCGACAGGGCTCAGGACGGAGGGAGCTTGCTTGCAGCAGCTGCTGTCTCAACTTGCTGATCTACTTAAAAAGGCAGTGTGTACTTAGAGTGGGGTCAGCGTACTTAAAGGAGCAATGCGCATCTCTCTCTCATACACAGAGTGTGTCTCTCTCTCTGCCATGCTGTCTCCCCTCCCTCCATTCGTGCTGCCTTGTAGAGTGAGGCAACATTAACAACAATGTGTTAATCCTTGAGGGCTCAGCGAGTGCTAGTTCATCATTTAGCAGGGCTCAGTGAGTGCTAGTTCATCATCTAAGGCATTCCCTGGGAAATATCCCACCCTCTTCCACCCTCTAACTCCATCACCTCAACCAAGCTTCACAATCATCATTGCTGTGTACAGTATTAAATTGTTTGTTTAAAACTTATACTGTGTATATGTGTATACACATACACACACAGGTATATAAAAAATATATAGTCTTTTGTCTGGAAAAAATTTCCCTGGAACTTAACCCCCCCCCGCACCCCCATTTACATTAATTCTTATGGGAAAATTGGATTCGCTTAACATCATTTCGCTTAAAGTAGCATTTTTCAGGAACATAACAATAACATTAAGCAAGGAATAACTGTATTTGGAACTCTGTTTAAGAACCTAAACATTGGATAATATTTTCCATACACATTTCTAATATTTTTATGGAAAGAGATAGATGCCATGTTATTAACCTAAAATTGAAGTTTTCAAAATTATAGAAAAGGGTCAGATAAAACCTGTCCATATTCAGACAAATGATAGCAAAGGAAACACTTGGGCAAACATGTTATTTCATGGTAAGTGTGATCAAGATATGTACAATTATGGAAAAAACATTTTGCAGCTACCCCCTGTTGATGAATCAGGATGAGGGAAGAGTTTAAAATTCAGATTTGGATTTAGTCAGTAAGAGGTAAAATAAGAAAAGGTGAATATGGCAACCAGTAAAGAGAGAGGATTTCATTTACATCGATTATTTAGTTTAGTTTAGTAGCGATCCTGGGGGCCTGTTGGATTTACGGAAGCATCATCCGGCTGCCCTATGGGCCACAGAACTGCCAGGAATCTCCATAGTGCAGAGACATGCACTCAGCATACCACTCCCCCATCTCAGCCCCACCCCCTACACCAGGGTTTGTGAAGAGGGTCATTGGAAGGCAGTTTTCCAGCATCTTCTACAATGCCTATGCTGGGAGAACCCTTCCCCAGCTGAATCTGGAAGTTTCCGAATCCCTTTATGCCACTCTGCTCATTCACCTGGAATGAAGGTGTCAGAGCAGAGGTGAAGATTTTACCAATTAGCATTATTTTTCTGTTTTTGAAAAAAGGAAAAAGTTAGATGATTAGAGATTAAATAAAAGACTACATGTATCTGTGTTAGTACACATTGATATTGCTGAAAGTTACCAGCGCGTTATCTAATAACCACAACCCTCCTGGTACCCAAGAAAGAACATATCTGTTTTAGCTATTTGGACTTTTTACTCATGAAAAGTCAGGATGAACGAAAGTTAAATAGCAAACATCTGATGCAGAAGGACTTAGTAATCTTTAGTAAATTTAATTCATTCTTATGCCGCCTACACTCCTAGTTATTTCACTTGTTCTAAAAAGGCCTTATGTGACGAGACAGAGGTGACAAATGCATAATACGCAAGAGATATTTCAGATGTGTCATGGCATATAGGGAATAAATGTACTATGATACAGAACTGCAGCTACATTCACAATCATACTGTCACCTGATCTGTGATGCCTAAGCCATGAGATATTTAAAGAACCATCAGTCATAAGCATATACAGTTACAAAATATGTAACCACAAAACAGAGTAACAAAGATGGCTTCATTCAGAGTAGCAGCCGTGTTAGTCTGTATCCACAAAGAGAAAAGGAGTACTTGTGGCACCTTAGAGACGAACAAATTTATTTGAGCATAAGCTTTCGTGAGCTGTAGCTGTAATTTGTTCGTCTCTAAGGTGCCACAAGTCCTCCTTTTCTTTTTAAAGATGTCTTGAGTTAGCCATAACATTTTATATTACAGCCTAATATACTGACTAGAGCATTACAGAGATAGGAGGATACAAATTCATAGTCAAACACTGAATTCTCCTAAAACGGGCACGCATATGACGTTAAATATTTTTGTGCTGATCTACTCTGAATATTTAGTGTTTAAAATCCCTTAAAATCTTACTTGGACAGGAAGGAGGTTTGGGTTGCAATATACCATAAACATGTTATCTCGGAGAGCACTTGCTTTTACATTGTCTGAAGGATGTATACCCATTTCTCAAATTAGTCAATTTATTCATTTCTGGGTTTCACATTTGAAATGGAACTGGCGCATGCCACTGCTACAAACCTGCACAGTAGTACACCCAGTAGTACACTGGTGCAATATGTCAGTAGAGGAACATCAACACCTATGAGACTATTAAAGTGTAAAAAGAATTATTAGAAAGTGAAGACACAAGAGTCATGAAGGTTACTCATCCCAACCAAAGGGCAGAACATTATAAGTCATCAAGAAAATAGAAGTTGGATGTACACAGGCTTATTTCTTTGCTCCCTCATTTGAAAGTCATCTTGTCTTAAGTTCAGAAAAGAAAACAACATGAGCCCTGTGAAACAGGAAGGAAGGGTCTGGATACGCAGTCTTTTCCAAACTGGCTTATTTTGTATCTGTGGGAAAGGGACTAATACCTTAAAAAACTTGAGATCTTTACCAATGAAGGGAATATGAAATTATTCCTCCAGGTTATAACCAATGAAAGCATCAATTTTTATATGAGCTGATCTATAAATAGATCAGCACATTCCGTACGGACATGATGTACGGGCTAAAAATAAACAGCTGTAGCTGGCTAGGAAGCAAGACTATGGAGACAAAAATTGGGGCCACTCAAGACGTAATTAGGTGCTGTCTGGGGAAAACATTGTATTAATAAAAGTTAGATTCCATCTTCCACATAGTCTTTTCTTGTGCCCTGACGGTTCTTCAATGCTAAATGTACTACTGAAGGAGGCAGCCGGGTAGGGCTATCTGGTAAAGTTCCTAATGCTGCTGATGGCAGAAGATTACTTTGGACTGTTGTTATGCTGTAATAAAGCTATCCGTCTATGATGGACATGAAATGCTCCTAAGTATAATTCGATTCTTCTGCTATCTGAAATTCCTGCAATATTACCAGCCTTTGGCAGGAGGCAAGAGAAAATAAATCCCATTCTGACCAAGAAATGCCAAAGAACCCTTAGGCAATAACACAAACGAGAGGGAGAGAGAGAAACACAATGAAATACACTCTAAAATTGGTTAGAGTGTGTTTTCTGAACGAGGGGAGCTAAAATGATGAAATGCAGATTTGTATTTTCACTGACCATGTTGACATTGCAATATATTGGAGAGTTCTTGCCATGCTGTGCATCAGTCTTGTGTTTAGAGATCAGATGGCAAAGCTTTTATCACCCATAGCCTGATTAAAAATCAGTTCCTATGGTGATTCCAAATGTTAACTGAGGAGGTTCTCTGAATCTATAATTTACCAGAGGCATTCTTTCTTGTAATTTATATACATTTCCATACGACCCACCTACATGCAACAACACTGAATTCAATTACAAAAGAAAAGATCTCAAGGATCAGAGAATGTAATTTCCAAGTTAGCTTTCATATGGTGAACAGATTAATGGTTATACTGAAAGGTCTTGCATTATCTGCACAGGGAAGAGTAGGCATAGCACTACCACAAGAAACCAACCTGCTTATGGAAAACAAGTGCACAAGAGAAAAACAAACTGTCTTTGTTGATTAACATGATCCTGTTAGCACACACAAAAATGTGCAGAGATGGAATATTTGTGAATGCCATTGCCAAAATATGGCCAAGGCAGTTTATGCAACCAAACATTTTCAGTAACATCTTAGCCTACAAATAAGCACTAGAACACATCACAGTTATGGGAGAGAATCCAAATGCAGAAAAGTATAGGACTCTGGATAAATGTAATGTGAAACATAATCAATGGAAAAGTTCTCTCTATGGATGTGTGAAGATCATAATTTAAAGGCCATCTGGAGTTTTTGTAATTTTATGTAGCGGGATTATACACAATCTATTTCCTGCTCCCCTCCTGCAGCAACTCTCACATACACACGCTTCAATAATTACCTAAATTGTCAAAAAAAAAAGCCGTACATGGGGTTCTCCCATCGGTGAAGGTAATATATCTCCCCAAGAGGCAGTAGCTAGGTCAACAGAAGAATTCTTCTGTCGACCTAGCAGCATCTACACCTGAAGTAAGGTCGGCATAGCTACATCTCTCTCTCACACCCAAGAGATGTAGCTATGCTAAGGAACAGTCCCAGGATAGACCAGCCCTGAAATTCCAGTTTTAGTCTATTCTAAAGTCACTGCTCTACAGCATCTCTCCAGGCCTTTGTGAAGAAAAGAAGAAAAACCACCAGACAGATCATTTATTTTCGAAAGAACAGGTCTTGACTTAACAAGTCTGAAGGCCATTTGAGGCCATTTTTATCCACCATAAAAGAGCAAAAAGGGCACAACTTCCCCCCCACCCCCCTTGTTCAAATAAAAGCTTTTGTCTCTTTATTTGGTATGTCAAGACTTCCAAGAACTCAAAGATTTGCTGAGTAATACATTACATGGGTTTAGTAGCTGGTTGAATTAATTGAAAAACTGTACAAATTTTAAAAAGAAAAGAAATGAGGAATATTTTTGTAAGTTAATTATGCAGGTATAAGGTATGCAGAGATATATTAATGGAGTCAGAGATTAAGGACAGAAGGGACACAGATCATCTAGTGTGACCTCCTGTCTATCACAGGCCACCAGCATCTGCCCACTAAACCCAACAACCAAAATGAGACCAAAGTATTTCAGCCCACAGGAGACATGACTATTATGTGCCACAGGCAGAGAATTGGAGGCCCAAGGTCAATGCTTGAGGCCCCCACAATGGCAGGGGGATGATTAAGTGAGATATACCCAGATAATCTTGACAAGTAATCTACACCCACTCTCTGTACAGGAAGGCAAAAGAACCCCAAGGTTGCTGACCTGGGGGGAAATTCCTTTGCAGCTCCACATAGAGCGATCAGTTAGACACTGAGCATATGAGCAAGAACCAGCCAGCCAGGCACCTGAGAGACAGATGGTGGCCATCTGAAACACTGAAGAATTAGTTTCTAGGAATGTAAGACATTCTGGAATTGAAAGACAAACTGGAAGTGAGCCCCAGGGCTGTTAAGCCCTGCCCCCTACCATAACAAGTAACCCCATCATACAACTGCACTCATAAATTTGCCCTACTCTCTCTTAAAACTAGTTAAGTTGTTTGCCCCCCCAACTACTACTGGGAGGCTGTTCCAGAACCTCACCCCTCTGATGGTCAGAAACCTACTTCTAATTTCCAGCCTGAATTCATTCATAGCCATTTGTTCTTGTGCCAACATTGTCCTTCAGCTTAAATAGCTCTTCACCCACCCTTGGTATTTACCTCCCGAATGTATTTATAGAGAGCAATCATATCCCCTTTTCAGCCTTCTTTCTGATAGGCAAAACAAGCCAAGCTCTTCCAGTCTCCCCTCAGAAGATGGACCCTCCATTCTCCTGATCATCCTACTAGCTTTGCTCTGCACCTGGTCCAGTTTAAATTTATCTTTCTTGAACATGGGTGACCAGAGTTGAACACAGTGTTCCAAATGAGGTTCTACCAATACTTTTGTACAGTGGTATTAATACTTTTCTAACGCTACTGGAAATGTCTTGCCTGATACATCCTAGGACCCCATTTGCCTTTTTCGTAGCCGCATCACATTCGTGGCTCACAGTCATACTGTGATCGACCCATACATCCATGTCTCTCTCTGCCTCTGATTTTTCCAACTGATGAGCCCCCAGCTTGTTGCAGAAATTATTATTACTAGACTCTAAGTGCATGATCTTGCACACTGTACTATTGAATTTCCTCACTTCCGTCACTCCAGTCTTCAAGGTCATTCAGATCTTCCTGTATAATATTCCGATCTTCGTCTATATTGACAATGCCTCCCATCTTTGTATCGTCAGCAAATTTCCTTAGCATCCTACTACTTTTTCTGACAAGTTCATTAATAAAAATATTGAATAAGATTGGCCCCAAGACCAATCCTTGAGGAATTCCATTATTAACATCCCTCCAGTCTGATTATTCACCCCCCAGCACAACCCATTGTCTTCTCCCCTTTAGCCAATTCCTTATCCACCTTACAATGCTTGTACAGATCCCCATCTTCCCTAATTTAACTAATAATCTCCCAGGTGGTACCATGTCAAATGCTTTACTTAAGTCCAAGTATATTAGATCTACTGCACTTTCCTTACATTAAAAAAAAAATAGTTATTATCTCAAAGAAGGAAATCAGGTTAGTCTGTCATGTTCTACCTTTGGTAAACCCATGTTGCATTACATCCCCTTTATCATTTATCTCTGTGAATCTGATTATTCTTTCCTTCACAATTTTCTCTAAAACCTTGCATACTACTAAGGTCAGACTAACAGGTCTGTAACTGCCCAGATCACTTTTCCCCACCCCCCTTCTTAAATATAGGTACACCATTAGCTACTCTCCAGTCATATGGTACTGCCCCCAAATAGATTTATTAAAAATCCTTGCTACCGGACTAGCAATCTCACATGCCAGTTCTTTCAGTATACGGGAATGGAAATTATCTGGTCCCCCCACTTTAAGTGCATTAAGCTCTTCACGTTTTTCTTCCACGTTAGATGTGGTAATGTCCATCTCTAGACACTCATTGCCATCAGCCATACTGCCTTCATGCACAAGTTCCACGTTATTATCATTATTGAAAACAAAGGCAAAGTATTCATTTAGTTTTTGGACGATATCTAAATTATTTTTAATCTTCTTCCTATCCATATTGCATAGCAGCCCAACCTCATTCTTCCTTCTCCTCTTTTTATTTATATAAACTAAAAATCCTCTTCCTGCTTATTTTAGTTTCCTTGACAAGAACTAGTTCAGCTTGACTTTTAGCAATTCTCACTTTATTCCTACATTTTCTAACCTCCACAGTGTAGATTTCTTTGTTGATCAACTCCTTTTTCCATTCCCTGTAGGCTCGCTGCTTACTTATAATAACCTTTTTGAGATGATTATTCATCCAGCTGCATCTGGAACCTTTCCTTACAAGTTTTTTCCCCTTTCTTGGGATGAAAATTTCAGATAATTTTGTATAGCTAATGACCTGCCATTTCTATTTCATTCAATATACTTTAATCCATGGACATATGTACTTGGAGATCTAAAGGAAGCCACTTGTATACATTTTAAGGTAGAATATGACTCATAACTTTGTAGCCTCATATTTCACATAATACCTAGCTCTTATGTAATGTTTTCCATCAGTAGATCTCAAAGCACTCTAGAAATGGAGACCTGTATCATTATTCTCATTTTATATATGGGGAAACTCAGGAGCAAAGGTGAAGTGAGTCTCCCAAGGTCACACACAGCAGGTCAGTGACAGAACCAGAAATCCCAAGTTGCAGTCTCGTGTTCTATCCACTAGGACCAACTGCCTCCAGTGAATCAATTCATAATTTTTGTTAAAACACAGGAAACTAGAAACTAAAGCTTGGGGGACTGATCCTGTGGTATTTCCCTAGGTAAAGGTGCACTAAGTTCTCTGCTAGTATAAATTAGCACCTCTACACTGAAATACTTTGGTCCTTATCTGCATTCTTTTCTTAGGGCACACATTCCATGTAGTTAGTAATTTCCTCAGAAAAACAAAGTGTGGGTAACCAAAGAAGAAAAGTATTCAGTAAAACTTGATAAACTTTTGTGAAACTCAATCCAATGCCAGGATGTCCTATCCCCTCTATAAACCATTCTGAGTTCTGTTTCTTCATTGAACTAGCACTGCTGTAACCTGGTGCAAAAGAAACCGAGATTCAGCATACTGTGAATGCCATGAAAGAGTCAGCGTTTACCCAACACAGAAATACCCAACCTTTTGAATTGTTTTTCCGGCACTGATACAGAGGCTGCCTGACTTGACTTTCCAGGATGCTACAGTGGGCAATGAAATAATCCACCAATCCTCTGGGCTGTGACAAAGTGTGCAGAAAGAGACTGCTCCAGTAGTATCCCCTTCATTCCTTATGGTTAGGCCTGGAGACTAGTGCCAAGTCCCCATACCCTGAGGAAGTGCACATAATCTTGTTAGTGTATCATGACCCACATATGCAGTGTACTCCATAGATGAACGTGTCCTATACCAGTCACCTTTGCCACAGCGTCCCTACAGACAAAGCCACATATAAACAAATGTGTAATCATTCCAGGGATGCATTTGTGCAATTGCTTACAACATCACAATGTTTAGTACACTTTGAAAAGGGAGCTTTAATGTTGGTTTGAGGCTAGAGAATGAATTAGATTCTATAAAATGCAATTGCCAGGATAACTACTGAGGAGTTTGGTCTGACAATATTTCTTGCTTTTATAAAGGAAGCATGGGGTGCTCTTACTGGAGATTTTTAAGTATAAACATCACTAGATCTATTTACATTTGATATAGAACATGAGTCAGTCACCAGTTACAACTACTCAAATACGGACTTTTATGGGGGGGGAGGGAAGAGGGAGGAATTTATCACACAATACTGCAGCCTTTTTTAACATTAAAGATAGATGTATAACATATCATGTACTGCTAGAAAACAATATAAAATATTAACAGCAAAATAGGCATCTTGATGGTATCAAGCTATATTGGGCCTGATTCTGAACTTATACTGTTTGTAATTCCATTGACATCCATTAGCTATTTTATTCGTTTTAAATTATACTAGTAGCACACGCTGCTGGGGGAAGATATTTTACACAAATACAGGTGGGCCTTAAAACAGTACCAGTAAGGACATAATGTTCAGTAGCAGTCTGATGCTAACCAACTATATCGCACTACAAAATTCTCAAATCTGGTTGTGTGACCAGCATGCTCTCTGACCTTACTTACATCTCTTTACATCTGTCAAGTATGCTTACAAAAAAAAAAAAAAAAAAAAAAGGTACAAAGTAGGACCTACCCGAAACCCATATTCTGTAAGTGAGCTGAGTCTTCCTGAAAAACTACATGGCAGGGGTAAACTTGTTTTTAAATAAAAAAAATGTTTTGTGGATAGAGAAAACCCTATCTGCTATCACACCTTCTAATGAACTTAATGTATTTGCATATAATAAAAATTTACGGGTGAACCAAAACTGAAATATTGGATCTCAGAACGGATTCTGATGCAGCTTATATTTCTTAAAACAAAACAGTGAAAAGGCAATGTTATTTCAGCAGGATCTGGAGGGGACTACAGAATCAGTTGGTGAGCTGAATGCTAAATTTAGCACTGCACATAGGAAAGCCACCACCTCAGAAACAAAAAATGCTGAATCTTGCAGTGATTAAGTGTTGGATTAGCAGCCTGAATGCTTCATCAATTATAACCTTGTTTTGCAAACATTACATAAAGAGAGCCTCCATGTACAATTTCAGCCTACCAGAGCCTTGAATATCAACTCCACTCTAATAAGCAGAGTACAAATTAAGATCCATGTAATTTCTCTGTGGAATCTGACAAATAGGATTTTAAGTGTCAAGATATTAATGTAAAATGTTGCCATATATTTCTCTTCACTGTACGTCTATCAAATAGACAGTAGGCAAGCCCTCACCTAATCTTATCTCTTCTATTTCAGTTATGGAAAGGTAATTTGTGGCTGTCAGTTCCATTGATCCTCTTCAAACCGGAAATGAAAAATGAAGTGTATAAATAATGGAGCCTTAATAACACAATTAGTTAACCCTGTGACAGTAGTTTCCATGAGATTAGCCAAAACCCACAGGATTAGTCTCCAAGGAAAACGTAAGGATGAGGCAATAAACACACAGACTCCAGAGATTCACTGACTAGTCAAATGAACACCCATTTGGTAATGGTCTTACACTAAGGTAATTAACTGGTCTTGCAGGAGTGGATGATGCATGCATTTACTGAGAGCAGAAATTGGTTCATTCAGCCCTGGATTAGGAAGGCACACTTGCAGGGAAGTCAATCCCACAAACGCACATCTTTGCTCAATTTCACATTATAAGCGTAGATGCCCATTCCACAGGAGCGGCAAGATTTCAGAATACTTCTATGGTAGAAGCCTGATTATACCCCTGGTGTGGGAGGTAATTGCCAGTTCCACCAACCTCTCTTATCAGCACTTCCTACTCTGATTAGTCCTGTTGGGGGCATAAATAGCTTCCAGCACCAAACCCATTGGGGAGCTGCTAGAGATATTTTCGTAGGCAGGCACCTAAAGTAGTACTATGCCACTGCTAACCTAATAAAACTTGGGAAGAGACATTTCTTTTTGAAGAGCAGTCAAGAGCAGTAGAGCATCGCAATAAAACAGTGCAGGGGGATTTTATTTTAATACTATTGCACTAGCCTCAAAGGGAGTTGCTCAGCTTAAAAATAAATAAATAAACCTATGCAATCCTGTACGCCTTGTGTAGAAATTAGTGATAAAACCTTCCATTTAAAGGGTGGAGGTATATGCACATGTCTGTGGCAGTTGCAGGGTTAGGGAGTAAAGACAGGAACCCACACAGTGCAAGCCTGATTCCCCATGGCCTGGCACTTCATATGAGTCATTTTACACATGCTCTGATTTTACACTCACTTTTCACAGTCAAGTGACTGCACACAGGGCAAGACAGTGGAGAATCAGGTTCCTGCAGCCTTTTTGTTTTGTTTGCACCCAAAAGATATTGTGACAGATTCTGGTGAGACACTGTGCCTTTATGGGTTGACACTGCGTTACAACTGGGCTTTATCTTCTTGTACCTACGGGCGGGGAGGAAGCGAGTCAAAACTAAAACATGCCAGCAAATAGAAAGCCATGGAGATCCTCAGAGAGCACAAAAACAAGACAAGATTTATCTACTGTTATGTGGGGACAGCTTTTCACCCAGCAGTGAAGCACTTTTAAGGCTCTTTAAAAGCAAAATCCAATAACTCAATTTTTACAAGGCAGTAACTTCTCAAAAGAGGATAAGAGAGTTCCTCTTCTCCCTGCTATTTTTACCCTTTTACAGTATTTTGGAAAAGAGCATGGGAGGTTGCTTAGAAGAGAAAAGTTGTTTGCCAGATCATTGCTCTGCTAATGGCCACTCTCCCCCAGCAGGGTTATTGAAACAAGTGAGCTGTAAGTGTCTACCACACATCATGGGATAGAACTCAATCTGAATGCACCTCAGCATTGTGTCTGATGGCAAGAACTAAGTCACCTCCCATTCCAGGCTGCTCTTTTCCAACAACCTCATTTCACAGTATGGTTAACATAGCCTTTCATGTTAAGGATGATTGCTCAAAGTACTTAGGGCAAAGTTGTCTTAACACAGTATCTATAGCGAGATGGCTGACACAAGTAGTGTTATACACTGCTTGAGATTTAATGTAGTTCCTAGGAGGAGAATGGTTTATAAAGGTTAGTGGTGTGGAACAAAAACATCAAACCTTATATCAACACTTTTCTGTAGCTGAAAGTTCCAATTATGTCTCTTTGTGTATCAAACATTTCCCAGAAAGATGATGCTTGCACACTGCATTTTATTTATGGAACATATAATCACTTTTTACAGGCTAATTCCCAGTATAACAGTTTCATATGACAGATCAGCAGACTTTCTTATTTCATTTCCTCTGCTACTTAAATACTGTTGATGTTTTCTACCCATTTTTAATCTGGTAGCACTGCTAGCTCATTTTCATTCCCTTGCAAATGAATCCAATTGAGATTAGCTCCCAGAAAGAAAGACAAAAAAACCCACCACATATCAATTCACTTGATCAAATCAGTGTATTTTAAAAGAAGAAAATTAAAACACAGCTTTCTCTAAAAAGAAAATATTCTAGAATAAAAAGGAGCATTCTACTTTCATTTCTGAGAAGCACATTGTGTTGGTGGTCATAACATTTGAAATTAGATTAGGGCTAGTTTCTGTCAGCCTTACCCATGCCACGTAGCACCTTATTTCTCCAGTAGTCAAAGAATTAGATTTTTCAAGAGCACCTAAGTGACCTTTGAACACAAGACCCACTGACTTTCAATGAGACCTGTACTCAAAGTCATATAGCCACTTCTGAAAAATTCCACCTCCATCAAACTATAACAACACACTAGGTTTACTGCCTTGTGGATCCACTGACCTCTTTTGTAGTTCATTATTTCAGTGGTCCTGCAAGAAACCAAAGGCAGCAGATCTCATCATGTACATATTAGTTCTTTAAGTACTGCACAGGGCAGAATATAATCAAGAAACTGAATGTATATTTTGGTGGCTTGATTCATTAGCTACATTTCTTTCATAATGTCAAATAAATATGAGCTCACTATACTTTTCTGTGTACTTGCTTATCCTTCCATGCCATTTATTTTATGTCATCAGTCCTTCTCCATATTTCTTTGTAAATTTAAAATCACGCATTTGCTATTATGCTATTCATATTTTCACCCCCTGCTTGTTAAAGTCAGAAGCACATAGCAATGCACACTATTAAAAATGTAAGTGTGTGAATTGTATTTGAAGTCAAGAACCCTCTTAGGTCATGTGTGGTTATTTGTTGGTGACAGTTATTGAACTGTAGCCCTTGAATAAGATACCTGTGTGTATCAAGTGGAAATGTACATTGAGATGTCCAGATTGCTTTGGTCCATACTATCTTATTTTGTCAATGAGTACTATAAAATTTCACAGAGGTTCTCTATGGCCATGTAAGAGGGGGGATGTGAATATCAGAGATGATGTTGGATGGAAACATCTGCTACCGTACTGTGTTCCACCCACATGGAGAAGAAAATTGCTTTAATCTCAAAACTATTATTTGGTTCTAATGTTTTCCCTCATCTTTTAGGAGACCCTGAACACTTTATGATGGGCAATCATCCATAGGTTTAAAAGGATCAAAAGTTGTGTCTAGTTCAGTTAAGCACCCAGTGGTTCAGATGCCTATAGTGAGATTCCATTCTGAAAAAGACACCAAAAATGGCCCTGTGGGGACACGTTTGTCACTCAAGGATTTCCACATCAAGTGTGTTCAGTTGACCAGTAAAAGAGATGTGGGGCAGAGGGGAAGAATTCTAACTGCCACCCCAGAAAACTCACCCTGGACTCTTCAGATCACTGACACATAATTCAATGCCTGACACTTAAGAGACAGATGTCTGTACTTAGGCACTTCAGTATAGTTTATTTACACTATGTTTAACTACACGGTCATAGTGTTTAAAAGCAAACATTGGATCTCTATGTAAAATGTGCAATTTCTTCTAACTGTTAACTCAGTAATGACTGAGTGAGGAGTGTTTGTGTGGTTTATTCCCCGTAAGAAGAGACTACTTTAAACCCTTGTGCTGGGTTTTGTCAGTGTCTTTATAAGGGGGTTGAAAAAAATAAAAATAAAGAGAGAAAAGATGTTTACAAAGGAACATAAATTGGTCATGTTCATATTATTGCTGATTGTGGCTATATATTCAGTTTAGCTATGTGGTAAGCTATTTTGCACTCGTACACACACAAAATGGGCAAAGGAAATGGAATAGCAGAGTAGATGCACTGAATGTCAGAAGCAAAATAAAAAATACTGTTGGAAAATATATATTCAGAAGAGGTATTGTAGAAGAACTCATTTATAAGTCTCTTTAAATGGTCAAACACAAGTTTATATTTTTTGCTCTTACATTTTTATTTAAAGAATTAAAGATTCTCTTGTTTGTGTCATAAGCAAGCTGGAAGAAGAATCCCTGCATTGGAGTCCCACTAGAATTAAAGTAACTGTGCTGGACAGCTACTCAACAAGTTTCTAGTATTTCAATTACTCCAACAAGGAAGATATGCTTATGTCTAAATAAGCACTTAACTTTAATTACTTCTGATTATTAACATGGTGATCATTTGGAGCTTCTTTCACAGTTACGTCAATGCAGTGATATAAACTGAATCATGAAGTTTCCAGAGGAAACAGAAGCCCTGCAAAAGCCTATGTGATTCATTCCATAATGTCTTGCTATTTCTGGGAATTTGAATACGGCTATTGACATTCATGGGTAGTGAACAAGTGGGACTTGTCAACCTGAATTTGTCAACCCGCTAACAAAAACAATATAATTTTTTGTCATTAATATTTGCACTGCTCGTTGTCTGAGAGGTTGTTCGGAAGGAAACGAATAAAATTTTGCAACATTTTTGTCTTTGTAAGTTACTGAGGCATCTTCTGTGTTGTTTACCATTCTCTAGATTTCCGTATTGTATGGCTGACTGGATCCAGTGTCCACTGAAATCAGTGGGACCTTTTTCCACTGACAGAGTAGGTTTGGATAAGGCCCATCCTTAACGATCTAAATACTCCTGCCTAAATGGCAGCTCTTTCTCTGCTCTGTGTTTCCCAGCTTATAGATGAAGCTACCTTTTTTTCCTGGCAACCACATTTGCAGGAAATGCAGCTCCTGTTACTCGGAGCGTTTGCACCAAAAATGTTACAGACTGAGAAGAAAGAAAGGTTTTATAAATACAAAAATCTAAGCAGTATAAGCACCCACCTCTGCCCTGTAAAAAGTCTTCAGAAGGGCGTATTGATACTAATATTTCAGAACAAATTAAGAGATCAGAAGTAAAACTTCTGTTCTTGAATGTATGCATCTTATCATTTGAATTCAAATGGATGCAAAGGGCTACATTTACTCACACTTGTGTAACACAGAAACTAGTGCTTTACCACCCATGAGTAATGCAGCCATCCCACACTCATGCCAAAACTCTCCTACCCAATCACATTTCATGGAGATTTATTTACACAGTACATTACAAACGTATAATGGTTGACATTGAAGCACAAGTCCCGTGCTGATGGACGTGTCAGGTTTTACGCTTACTTAATTGGAGGTGTTTTCTACAGCTGACGCAAGATGAGTGATAGATAAGAGAGGTGGTTTCAAAGTGTAATGGGGAGCTCTTTAAATCAAGGCACTGACTCGACTGGTTACATAATCTTTGAGCTTTACCGAGCAGGTCTGTACTACATGAGGGCACACAAAGCAACAGCTAGATCTCTTACCCTGCTATTTGTGTAGCCATTTGCTCCCACACAAAGCAACGACAAAATGCTACCAAATCAGAAAAGTAGTACTTTATATCACTTTACACAGGTGAACGTGAAAGCAATGAAGAATCAGGTCCTCAGAGTTTTCTCCAAGAAAACAGAGATGGATTCTCTGGAGGTGGTATCCTATTTGGTCATCCAAAAATAAAGTTGGGAATCTAGAGAGGATGTTTCTGTTCTATTTGGGTTCTGTTACCACCCTCATTGCAGTATAGCTGAGCACCCTCCTGTAGCGTATTAAGCAACATGAGAAACATCCATTATATAGACTTAATTTCTTTGTCAGGGCAGTTTGCTGTATGTGTAGAAATTACACTTCTCCCCTTCTTCCCCGCCACCACGAATGAGTCGCGATGACTTTCCTGGTCATCTTAAAGTATTCCCTTAGCATTAGCCTAGGGTTCCTCTGTCCTGGGGAGAGAGAAAGCAATGGACAGGAGAGTTTCTCTCTCTCAGGTAACACACATGGCTGCAGACTGTAGTAGAAGATAACACACTTTCAGTCATCACCAGTTGCATTTTAATTTGTTCTACTTGACTCCAGTGGAAGTTGAAATCAGCACCTTGTAAGACCTGATTCTGAAATACTTGACAAAAGCCAAGTCAGATAAGGTATTCTATTTCCAGGATTTGGATTCTGGTACAGGTGCATTCCTTGCTTTTTTTCAAGCCCCTACTGATTTCCATTCTCCTTTCTCTAGTCCCCCTTTGGCTCCTATTACAGGGCAATATACAAACCAATAAAATCAAAGAATCATAGGATTAGAAGGGACTGCAAGAGTCATCTAGTCTAACCCATTGCTAAGATGCAAGATTTGAGGTGTCTAAAGCATCCAAGAAGATGGCTATCCAGCCTCCTTCTGAAAATTTCCAGTGAAGGAGCTTCTACAACCTCCCTAGGCAGTCTGTCCCATTGTTCTACCTAACTGTAAGAATAGATGTTTATCCTGAGATTTAATTTAAATCTGCTGTGCTGTAGTTTGAACCCATTGCCTCTTGTCATGCCCTCTGTGGCAAGAAATAACTAATTTGGCAAAATTTAAGTGAACTAAATGTGACATTTCTCTGCTCCGCCAATTATAGCAAATCTATTTCCAGCTCTCTGTTAGAATATGACTGTACATGAGGTTCATTGATTGATGAAAACCTGTGAATAAGAACAAAAGCAACACATACCATAGAAATATGCTCAGGGAAACTTGATAGATCATAAGAATGTTAAGATGTGACTGGAGAAAGTCTTTGAGGAAGAAAACAAGCACAGAAAAGACAAGATAAGTGATCCTTGAGGAAAACAAGGTGGGGAAAAAACCTGAAACCAATTAAATATAAACACAAAAGAGGACAATAAGATGACATCCTGTTTGCAGCAATATTAAATAAATTCATAAATACAATGATACCCATAAATGGCGTTCAGGTGATTTTCATCATGGCAAGAAGAAATAAATGGGATCCAAGGCTGAAGCCAGTAAATCAGATAAAAAGCACAAAAGTCTTGGGTTTGTTCATGTTACTCCTTAAAATTATTACTACCTGGAAACCATGGAAGAACAAAATAAAATAGAAAACAGTGCCGAACTTCCCTACATTCACACTTTTCTGAAACAGATACGAACATTAGAACGGCCACACTGGGTCAGACCAATGGTCCATCTAGCCCAGTATCCTGTCTTCTAACAGTGTCCAGTGCCAGGTGCTTCAGAGGGAATGAACAGAACAGATAATCATCAAGTGATCCATCCCATGGCCATTTCCAGCTTCTGATAATTATGAAGTGCTAGGGTAAAGAAAAGGGTATATGGAAGTATATGAAGGCTTTAGGCATACATCTACCTTCATTTAGAGGGAGGGATGGAAATGATGACTAGATCTGAAACTCCAGCTAAATAGGTGAAAAACAAACAACTTTCAGAAAGAAAGATTTCAAGTAAATAATGACAAATAAACACAGGCTGGCACATCATCACTTAAGTGCCTGTGACTATCAGATGGCTGTTGAGTGGCCTCCATGAAGTTAATCAAACTGCAAGTGGATAAGCTGTACCCCTAATAATAGCTACCATTACAACTAGCATTAATTGGAATCATTAAGCACCTTAGCAGCAAGATAGACCAAGGATTTTCACTCTTATAGGAGAGCTTTCCACATAACAAAGAGAAGCTTGAATCAGTGGCTGCATCTATTCCAGGGATACAGAGAGGCCTTCATTTTCCAAGGCCGTTGGTATTATACCACTCATTAGCACCCAGAGAAGATCTGAGCTATACGGTGTACAAAAAAAAAAGCAGCAAGTGTTTACAGCTTATCCTGAATGATTAAAAAGATAATTTCTCATAGACTAAGAGGTATTGATTCCTTCCTGTTATTCTGTAGAAAGAGAGTGATGGTCTTTAGCTATTGAGTCAAAATAATAGACCAAACTGATCAGAGGGAATAATATAAAAACACTATGTAGCTGTGGAAATGAAAGGTGTGTACATGTGTTCAAGACATCATTTTCTAAAATGCAGATTAACCCCCAGAGATACAAAAAAAAGTGCTGGTCGCACCATTTCATATCTGGGGTAAAAGGAACCAGCGGGTCTGAAGGCAGCATCCATTCCCAGGATGACGCAGACACCAATTATCTCAACTTCTCCTGTAGACCTGAGAATTCCACCTGAGAAATCAGCTTTAAGTTTTGACTGGAGCTCCATAAGAGAGAGACAAAAATTAATGCATCTCCCAGCCAGCCCAGCCTCTCCCACTTTTGGGGCTACACAGATTAACAGTGGGCCACTAATTAGCTGATGGTTGTAACCATTATCTGTGTAGCCTCCTCTCCAGGCAGAGTTTTTGCTACAAGGGACTCACAGATTGGATTCTGTCCCCTTGCACTGGCAGAGCCCAATGGATAGAGCCAATTATCTCCAGAAAACACAGCACACACATTCGTGCATCTCGGTCCACCACTTTTGTCTAGCAACAATAGCCAAGATGTGATCTTACTGCTGCCTTCTGGTTTCTAATTATTAATTTGAAAGAGTACAAGTAATCCACTAAATTTAGAGATGAAACTAGAAATGGACTCATACTCTAAAGTTTAAATCCAAACTTCCCCACAGTTTGGGAGACGCTGGATCTGGGATTTTGAGCTTGGGCCCCCATCTTTAGGGACAATGTCAAGAAAGAAGCATATGACAGGTTTATGCTTAATAATATGCCTTGTTTTAAAGAGCTTAGAATTAAATTAAAATAGAATTGGCCGTAGAAGAAAATATAGGTCTTCCAAAGAGAAGTGGATATAGCCTGCCTGCTCTTTGTAATTTTGTCTGTCACTGGTAGATGCAGGTGCTTTTCCACAGCTTTTAAACTGTGACTGAACTGACTGGCTCGGTTGCCAGGGAAACTGACAGGATGATGCTAATAGACGCTACTTAGGACACACCGTAAGAAGCTTTCCAAAATTGTTTGACATGAAAAAACTCTGTGTCAGAAGCAATGCAACTTAGTTAATGGCTACTGTGAATCTTAGTGCAGAAGTAGGAGCTGGCTGGGATCGTTCTCTTCTTCCCCCTGACATTTCTTATGTAAGGTGTTTATTGGGATACACACTTTGACTGTCAGGATCACTTTGCAGTAATTTTTCTAGCCTGAGTTAGAAACACAGCTATTCCAACCATCAGGAATCAACTTGGATCTATAAACTGGCATCTAGGATTTTTAAGCAATAAATCTTGTTCCGAGTCCCGTGTAAGTCTGTGAATGTTCTCCAGATTTCTGAGAGATTTTAATTAAAAAACATATTTGATTTAAAATGTACCACCATTTTGCTCTCAAACTATAAATTATGGAGGAGGGCTCCTGGGATGAGTGGTAATTTGCTATGGAGGATTTGATTTATTGCTTCAGAAAGCATTTTATACGAGATGTGGCAGTACTTGTAAATTAAACCCTAGATGTTATGTATTATTATGCTTTCAGGAACACGAGTTTGTCAAAAGTGTTATGCAGGTGGAATCATAAACTCTCCTGGCAATTTTTAAAGGGCACATTAACGCTGTTCAGTAAAATCAGGTACAAAATAACCTAGACAGGGCTCACGTATCTTTACAAAATGCCACTCTTTTATAATAGCCTTTTTATCTACTCAGTTAGAACAAAGCAATTTTTTACATGAAGAAAATCTCCATGAAGTGTAAAATCATTTTGCCCTTTTCACATTGTTGTATTCAAACAGCAACCTCCCTTCACCTCTTTCTCCAAATTACTTCAAAGAATTTTTGTTGTTACTCTTGTTACATATCTGGAGCCAACTTCTAGTCTCAATTACATTGGTGTAAATCAAGAAGAACTGCATCAATCTGAAGCGATTCTGAAAATACAGCAGAGTAAAGGAGCAAGTTTGAGGAATGCGTTTACAGACTGAGGGCCTTAATAGATATTTCCACACTGGAGTTGTTGATGCTGTACAGTTACCAGATTATATTCCCATATAATCTTATATCATGCAAAAAAAATTTCATTCAAGTGTAGCTGCAGGATGCTCCTAAAAACTCACTGCTTGGTTTGTTGCACTTGGCTGAAGACTACATGGCCCCCGACACGTACAGAGTGCCCTGGGCTTAAATACACTGCTTGCCATGTCTTACTGCTTAATTAGTATTAAGTAGAGGCACCAAACATAAGCTGGTAACTATCAACATTTGCTAGGGAGGGTCAGCAAGATGGAAGGGAATTCCAACCCATTTATAAGAAACAATGATTTTTTCAAACTCAAAGTCACATTAAAAGTGAAAATATATCCTGGGTTCTCTTTCTCATGTCAACACATGGGACTATGCTCAGTTGTGCATACAAATCAGGGGTGGGAGTTTAAATAATGGAATACAGTGAAACAAAGTTCAGTGAACTTTTTTCCATCCTAGGGTATGTCTGCACTTCAGTCAGAGGTGTGACTGCAGCATGTGTAGACATGCCTGAGCTAGTTTGGATCTAGCTAGCTTGAATAAAAATAGCAGCAAAGACAGGGCAAACAGGCTTTGCCTGGGACCATAGGTGGGTCCTCGAGCAGCTAGCCAATGCTGCTGTGGCTTCATTGTGATTGTTATTCAAGTTAGCTAGATCAAAGCTAGCGCAGGTATGTCTACACATGCTGCAGTGTAGGCATACCCCCATGTTAGGGGGGAGGGGTTGTTTCGTTTAGCAGGGAGGGAGTTTTTTGTCTCTTCTATTTGCAAGTCCTAGTCAGACTGGAAATGTAAACACCGAAGAATCATGGGAATGACTGGAAATACACTGAATCGAAGCACGAAGTACCTGAACTCTCCTCAGATTTCCAGCTCAGTTTGAAGAGGAGCTGAACTTCTGAGCACTTCGCTGAACTTAGGCCCAGGTCCACAAAAGGACTTTGGTGTTATGACACCGAGCATTAAAACACAACTTTTAGGTGCCTAGAAAAATCACAGGAACAATAATACAATCCACAAAGCCTGCGCTAGGTAGGGTTGCCAGGTGTCAGCATTGCTGACCGGGCTGTTAAAAGTCCAGTTGGCGCAGGGCGGGCAGGCTCCCTACCTGGATCCATGCAGTTCCCAGAAGCGGCAACATGTCCTTCAGCTCCTAGGCAGAGGGAAGGCCACGGGTGCACCATGTGCTGCCCCCGCCCTGAGTGCCAGCTCCGAACCTCCCATTGGCCAGAAACTTTGGCCATTGGGAGAGGCGGGGTGGCACCTGCGTGCAGAGGCAGCGTGCAGATCCACCTGACCGCGCCTCTGCCTAGGACCCAAGGGACATGTGGCTGCTTGCAGGGAGTCACCCGAGGTGAGCACTGCCCAGAGCCCGCACCCCAAAACTCCTCCCCCACCCCTACCCTTTACCCAGCCCCAAGCCCCCTCCCACACTCAAACTCCCTCCCAGAGCGCGCACCCCAACCCTTTGCCTCAACCCACAGCCCCCTCCCAGACTCCAAATCCCTTGGCCCCAGCCTGGAGCCCCCTCCTACACACCAAACCCTTCATCCTCGGCCCCACCCCAGAGCCCACACCCCCAGCTGGAGCCCTCACCCCCCCACACACCCCCAACCCGCTGCCTCAGACTGAATCCCCCTCCCACACCCTGAACCTCTCATTTCTAGCCCCACTTCAGAGCCTATGCCCCCTCCCACAGCCCAACTCCCTGCCTCAGCCCAGAGCCCCCTCCCACACTCTGAACCCCTCGGCCCCAGCCCAGAGTCTCCTCCTTCACCCCAAACCCCTCATCCCTGGACCCATCCCAGAGTTCGCATCCCCAGCCCAGAGCCAGTACCCCCTCCCAAACCCCAACCCCATGCCTCATCCCAGAGCCCCCTCCCACGCTCCAAAGCCCTCAACCCCACCCCCCAGCCTAGAATCCCCTCCTGCACCCCAACCCCCTCATCCCCAGCCCCACCCCAGAGCCCGCACCCCAGCCGACACCCTCACCCCTCCTGCATCCCAACCCTCTGCCCCAGCCCAGTGAAAATGAGCTAGCGAGTGAGGGTGGGGGAAGAGCGAGCAACAGAGGGAGGGGGGGATAGAGTGAGCAGGGGTGGAGTCTCGGCGAAGGGGCAGGGTAGGGCCTCAGGGAAGGGGCAGGGAAAAGGGTGTTCGGTTTTGTGCAATTAGAAAACTGGCAGCCCTAGAGCTAGACACTCCCTTAATCTCTGGGGTTTGATCCACTGTGAATAAATACTTAGAGAGAATCATTGGGGAAGGAGTGGGGAGAGAGAGAGAGAGAGAGAGAGAGAGAGAGAGAGAGAGAGAGAAATGACTCTGTAGCTGATGTTCAGAACACCCACCTGGGAGGTGGGAGACCCAGTGTCCAATTTTCCTGCTCCAGTGACTACTTAAATATTTATCCAAAGTGGAGCAGCTTCAAGGGGAGAGACTGAAGGAGCCGCACATCAGAATATGCCAAAGATCAGTGGTTATAATATTCCTTAGCTCTTAAGAGGTAGGATTTAAATAGGGGTCCAAGGCAGAGGAGTGTCTGTCTTCCTCTGCTTTATGGATCGTTCTGGAGCATCAGCGGGAGACCGGCATCCAGATGCCTAAAATGAAGCAGTAGTGTACATGCTGATTTAGTTGGGGATCGGTCCTGCTTTGAGCAGGGGGTTGGACTAGATGACCTCCTGAGGTCCCTTCCAACCCTGAGATTCTATGATTCTTTGCCCAGAAGCAGAAACTTAACCACCTAGGGAACTTTTACAGCCAAAATGTAGGTGTTAAGTGAGTTTAGGCACTTACAAGGTTAGGTGATAGCTGAGCAGGAGTTGTGGATTGGAATGGTGCCTAAAACTGGGACTTAGGCTATGTCTACACTATGCAGCTTTTAGCAACACGGCTGTGCCGCTACAGACATGCCGCTAAAAGGCACCCAGTGTAGCCGCTGTTTGTCGGCAGGAGAGAGCTCTCCTGCCGACAAAAGCTTCCACCACCACGAGCAGCATTAGCGTTGTTAGCAGGGGAACACTCCTGCTGACAACACGCTGTTCACACCAGCACTTGTCGTTGACAAAACTTCTGTCTTTCGGGGGCGGAGAGGGGGTTAACATCTCTGAACAACAAAAGTTTTGTCTTTCAGTTGCCAGTGTAGACAAAGCCTAAGTACCTCTGTGGATCTGGGATTTACTACTTAAGTTTGTTCATCACACCACACCCCCATCTGGCACACATTAAGACAAGGCATGTTCAGATAGCCCTCGAAGACTTCAGACTTTCCAGTTCCAGGTGGTTTTCTGCCATCCTTCCATTTCTCCTCCATCTACTATCCCTTCATAATACTAGGAAGTCTAAAGGCCTGCTCCAACTTGCCGAAGCAGCAATGGCTTTCTAAGGGCCATTCTGTTTGATCATGATTATATTTTATTGCACCCCTTAATCTATATTACACGCTATTTATTCTGAAATTATTTAGCAGTCCTGTGTGTATGGAAAATGTTACACCTTCTTAATAACCCAACCTGAAACAAGGGCTCAGGATGGTGTTTAGAAATTAACAAATAAAACAAATTAAAGAGAAATAAATACTAAACTACAAGACTATAGCATATCATTCCATGCTCCATTTCCAACCCATTTACAGACATTCCTTCTCTTGTGTTGTTTCAAAATATAAAGACCAAGCCTACTTAACACATGCTAATTAATCATCTCTGAAGCACAAATTTAATTCCATGGCTGGTATGATATTTCTGTTATACCTAGCCCAGAGGTAATACATATTGCTTACCTTCCATGTTGTGGTAACATTCCACCATATAATGTTTCACGCAAACTCAGGCCATGCCATAGTAGTTTGCTAGCATCACTTTCTAAACCTAAAGGAAAATTAAATTTGTGAAATGGACCAGATTTTTAAAAACCCCTCTCTTCTCACCTCGACCCTGGTCATCTTTCAGTCTCTTTTGTGGTCTCTAGAGGAAGTCCTAAAAATGAGTGATGAACCTAATATTTTTATGGCCTATGACATTTAACCGACTCTCTTCTTTGTCAAGAGTGAAGATTGTTTTTATTCCTGTCACTAAAAGTTAGTTCACTCCAATTATGGCTTTGGCAGAAGTAATGTTGCCCTTCAGGGAATACATTGACATTTCAAATTAAGAAACATTCCTACTAATAAGCCTCTAAATCTTTCCAATTAACTGTGTTTTTCACTAGTTTATGAGTGTTTTCCATTTGACAATCCTAATCTCCGGGAGCGTGGGGGATGGGAGGACATCTTTGGAGGGATCTTTCCTTTTCTTGCAGCAGGAGAGATAACTGATTCCATCAGTAATAAGCCATTTATTTGATTTAAGCAGGCTAAACTGCAAATCACTTGGAGTGAAAGACCTGTTAAAACGAGAGAAGTGTCTTGATTCTGCAGCCCTTACTCACGTGAGCAGTCCCACTGAGTCTGTGAACTACTCACATGAGTAAGGTCTCATCTAAATGGGAAGTTATTCTGAAATAGCTATTCCTGATTAACTCCATGTATGTACACAGTGGTGTATTGAGCACTGGGTTGGAATTGCAAGCTTTCATTTTAAGGGGGGTAGGGGGTACTGGTCCTGTTTGATGGTTAGGGGCCTCTGTAGGAAAGCCTGAGATCAGAGTCAGCCTGGAAAGAGTCAGTATAGAGCAAGGTGGGGTGAGTTGTGCCTCATTGCCTTAGGGGCTAGCTTGCTTTGTCGCCCTCTGTTTTTGGCTACTGTGTATTACTGTTCCGGTTTCTAAGAATAAAAGTAGTGTATGTTGCAACCTTCCAGAAAGAGTACTGTATGTTTATGTTTAATTCTCTGTTGATATGTTGTGAACATAACACATGTTCTTATTCCAGAATAAGAGTCCCTCGTCTACACAAACCTTTAGGGTACGTCTACACTGGCAGAGTTACAGCGCTAGCAGTTACAGCGCCGCTCAGAGAGCGCTGAAGGGAAACCACTCTTGTGTGTTCACACTGTCAGCTGCCTGCGCAATAGCGTGTTCGCTCTTGCAGCACTTGCAGCGGTATTTGGAGCGGTGCACTCTGGGCAGCTATCCCACAGAGCACCTCTTCCTCTTCTGCCGCTAAGAGTTGTGGGAAGGCAGAGGGGGTCATGGGGCATCCTGGGCTCTGTCCCAATGCCCCGTGATGCATTGCTTTGCACCCCAGCAATCCCTGTGCTTCCGTCCGCATTTGGTGCCATCTTTCAACGGTTTGTGTACTGTGCACCCTGCCTCTTCGGTCTGCAGGAATAGATCCCGAACTGCTGACCAATATGCTGCTCGCTCTCGCTAACACGTCACGAGGGGCAGTGGAGTTATTCCTTAAACTACAAAGGCAAGAGGAGTTCAACATTGATCTCACCATGCGTAGTAACTAAGACGCGAGATTGCTTGTGACATTCACGGAGGTGCTGACCACAGTGGAACGACGCTTTTGGGCTCGGGAAACAAGCACTGAGTGGTGGGATCACATTGTGAGGCACGTCTGGGATGACAAACAGTGGCTGCAGAACTTTCGGATGAGGAAAGCCACATTCATGGGACTGTGTGATGAGCTCGCCGCCCAGCCCTGCGGCGCAAGGACACGAGAATGAGAGCTGCCCTGTTGCTGGAGAAGCGCATGGCAATTGCACTGTGGAAGCTGGCTACTCCAGAGTGCTACCAATCAGTCGCTAACGAGTTCAGAGTGGGAAAGTTGACCGTTGGACGCGTGTTGACGGAAGTGTGCAAGGGCATTAATCGCATCCTGCTCCGAAAGACTGTGACTCTGGGCAACATGCATGACATTGTGGAGGGCTTTGCACAAATGGGCTTCCCTAACTGCGGGGGGGTGATAGATGGCACACATATTCCAATTCTGGCCTCAGATCACCTAGCCACTGAGTACATTAATTGGAAGGGGTATTTCTCTATAGTTCTCCAGGCACTTGTGGATCTCTGTGGGCATTTCATGGACATTAATGCAGGCTTTTGGCCATTTAAAGGCCCGCTGATGCTGCCAATATGGGAGGCTGGACTTGCCGATGACAATATTCCTATGCTTATAGCTGAGTGCTGTACGCTCCATAATATTTGTGAAGGGAAGGGTGAAAGCTTCACTCAGGGCTGGACCGCTGAGGCTCAGTGCCTGGAGGTTGAATTTGAACAGCCAGAGACCAGGGCCATTAGAGGGGCGCAGCACAGGGCCATAAGGATCAGGGATGCCTTGAGGCAACAACTTGAAGCTGAAAGCCACTAATATTTGTTGCTATGCTCGGGAGTGCAGTGCCTGTAATGCCAGGATGTGATTGTGATTGGTTCAGATGACACACTATGAAGATTTAAGAAAATTGCCTGTTGCTTTGCAGGGCTCTGTTTGCTTTCAATTAATGGAATACAGATTGCTTTCAAACCAACACAATTCTTTTATTAAAAAACAACAACCAGAGGAGAGAGAGAAACAAAAAAGCATATCAGCACAGTGGGGGATGGGGGAAGGTCCCAGGAGGAGGTGGGGTCCCCAAACAGTTAAAGATTTGTGTATGTCCAGGTATCCTATGCAACCTTGTCCCTTGGAGTACAGTGCAGCGGATACTGTACTTCAGCAGGACTAAACTGCAGAGGGACGGGTGTTGAGTGCAGTGGGTACTGGGAGTCCGCAGGGCTGGACTGTGACGGGGCAGGAGTGGAATGCAGCAGGTATAGACTGGAGCCAGGAGGTTGATAAGAGTGTGTTGGCAGTGTCTGCGGGGGTGCGTGGGAAAGAGTTTTGCGACAGTGGCTGCAGGGGAGGGCAGGCGTGGAGCTGCTCGGTTTGTAGTGCTAGAAGCACTTGGAGCATGTCCACTCGCACTCCATAACTTTTAAGAGCAGCTCCGTGGCTTTGTTGTGGAATGCCGCGTTCTCCTTTTGGACCCTCTTCTCACTGTCCCACCACTCCTTCCATTCTTGTTTTTCAGCCATGCAGTGCATCATGACCTCACACAGAAAGTCCTCTAGTTCTTCGTGGCCACTTTCTAATTCTGGGCAGCCATTCAGCCGGCAATAACAAAGAGGGAGACAGGGTTCCCAAGGTCATATCTGTGAAGTCAAAATGCAATATTTTAAAGAAGCAGTATTGTTTGCAACATACAGACCACTGATTCGGTGATTTAAAACACAGCGATTATGCACATACCTGTCACTAACTGGCTGACCCCAGGCAAGCACACATGAGCCACAAGACCCCCAAAATGGTGAGTAACCTCAGGGGCAGGGGAAATCAGCGTTCCAGAACCATACTGTACACTGGGGACGTGGCTCTTGGGGAGAGTCAGCACTGTAGGGGGGCCTTATAATCATTCCTGTCTCCACATTTTCCACAGCCTGTGTTCATTATGGAAGATCTCTCTCTGCTGAGGGTGAGCAGGGAATCAAGGGAGGGTCTTCTCCAAGACTTCAGCTTCTGCTCTGGCCCTTATACAGCTCGCCTGTGTGCAGCAATGGTTCCCACCCCCTTTCCCCCCCACCGCCTCCCTATGATGGCAGAGTGGTGCGGGAAAGTTACCCTTAATGGGGCAAGAAACAAAGCAGCTCTGCCAAAGAACCTGGGGTAGCAGATTGCCCAGTATCTCCATGAGAGTTTCCTAGAGATCTCTGAGGCAGATCCCTGTGAAGTGAGGGAGTGAATCAACACCCTGTTCCACTGCTCAGACTAGGCTTGTGGTGGTACACTCATCATACAGATACAAGCCTGCTTTCTGCAACCCTCCTGCCCCCAACAACTCACTTCAACGATTCCCAAAATCAAAGCCACTTACCAGGGGCCTCCTCTCCTGTTTGCACTTCACCAAGCTCCGACAGCTGTGACTGGCTAGCCTCCTCTGGGGTAGAAAAGAGCTCCTGGCTGCATGCATCTCTGACCTCTGAGTCATCCTTTGCCTCTGGGTCCCCCACCCCCTCAACATCCTCATCCAAGATTTCCTCCTCCTGGCCTGGTCCCCTCTTGACTGGCACGCAAGCCACTGAAGTAGCCACAGTAGTCTTCGCAGTGGAGGTGGGGTCACCACCCAGTTATCACGTCCAGCTCTTTGTAGAACTGGCAGTTCATGAGCACACCACCGGAGTGGCAGTTTGCCTCCCATGCCTTGGGGTTGGCGTTCTGCAGCTCCTTCACTTTCACCCTGTACTGCAGTGTGTCCCAATCATGGCCCCTTTCTGTCATGCATTGTGAAATCTGTCCATAGGTATCATAATTCCTACGGCTGGAATGCAGCTGGGACTGGGCAGCCTCCTCTTCCCAAATGCTGATGAGGTCCAGGCGCTCTGCATTGCTCCAAGCGGGGGATCGCCTGGTGCATGGAGCAAGCATGCGTCACCCAGCAAACAGAAAGGGGACTTTCAAAATTCCCAAGGAATTTAAGGGGTGGGGCTCACAGTTGGTCACATGAGGGCAAGGCAGTAAAGTTGAAACCAATTACCAGAATCAATTTTGAAGCACTTAGAGGAGAGGAAAGCGATCAGGAACAGTCAGCATAGATTCACCAAGGGCAAGTCAAGCCTGACTAACCAAATTGCCTTCTATGATGAGATAACTGGCTCTGTGGACAAGGGGAAAGCAGGGGACATGTTATTCCTTGACTTTAGCAAAGCTTTTGATATGGTCTCCTACAGTATTCTTGCCAGCAAGTTAAAGAAGTATGAGCTGGATGAATGAACTATAAGGTGGACAGAAAGCTGGCTAGATCATCAGGCTCAACGGGTAGCGATCAATGGCTTCATGTCTAGTTGGCAGCCGGTATTAAGCGGAGTGCCCCAAGGGTCGGTTTTGTTCAATATCTTCATTAATGATCTGAAGGATGGCGTGGATTGTACCCTCAGCAGATGACGCTATATTGGGAGGAGTGACAGATACACTGGAGGGTACGGATAGGATACAGAGGGACCGAGACAAATTAGAGGATTGGGCCAAAAGAAATCTGATGAGGTTCAACAAAGACACGCTGCACTTAGGATGGCAGAATCCCATGCACTGCTACAGATTAGGGATCGAGTGGCTAGGCAGCAGTTCTGCAGAAAAGGACCTAGGGGTTACAGTGGATGAGATGCTGGATATGAATCAACAGTGTGCCCTTGTTGCCAAGAAGGCTAACAGCATTTTGGACTGTATAAGTAGGAGCATTGCCAGCAGATCGAGGGACGTGATCGTTCCCCTCTATTTGGCATTGGTGAGGCCTCATCTGGAGTACTGTGTCCAGTTTTGGGCCCCACACTACAAGAAGGATGTAGAAAAATTGGAAAGAGTCCAGCGGAGGGCAACAAAAATGATTAGGGGGCTGGAGCACATGACTTATGAGGAGAGCTGAGGGAACTGGGATTGTTTAGTCTTCAGAAGAGAAGAATGAGGGGGGATTTGATAGCTGCTTTCAACTACCTGAAAGGGGGTTCCAAAGAGGATGGATCTAGACTGTTCTCACCGGTAGCAGGTGACAGAACAAGGAGTAATGGTCTCAAGTTGCGGTGGCGGAGGTTTACGTTGGATATTAGGAAAAACTTTTTCACTAGGAGGGTGGTGAAGTACTGGAATGGGTTACCTAGAGAGGTGGTGGAATCTCCTTCCTGAGAGGTTTTTTAAGGTCAGACTTGACAAAGCCCTGGCTGGGATGATTTTAGTTGGGGTTGGTCCTGCTTTGAGCAGGGGGTTGGCCTAAATGACCTCCTGAGGTCCCTTCCAACCCTGATATTCTATGATTCTATGAGAGGCAAGAACAGGCATTGCCTCCCGGTGGCCAGTCGCAGTGCTGTAATCGACCAGGGTATCTACACCGGCACCACGGCACGGTACCCCCGGCGCAGAGAGCTCTACGCCTCTCATCACGGTGGTTTTTTTACAGCGCTGCAACTGCGCAGTTTCAGTGCACTAAGTGGCCTGGCAGCGTGTACACCTCGGGAGTTACACCGCAGAAAGCTGCTTTACTGCACAGAAACTTGCCAGTGTAGACAAGGCCTTAGTTTGCAGCAAACTGGGTTGTGTACCTGCCCCACAGTAAGCTTGCTGCAGATCAACTGTCTGGGTGGACCCTGCTGACACACACTAACAGTTCATTAACGTGCTCTGATTTAGTCCTCTTTGAAACAGGACTCGATCAAAATGCATTAACAACTTGTGAATGCGCATCAGCATGGTCCACACAGACAGTTAAACCACCACAGATTAGTGCCAGGTAGATATACACCCCAGCTCGCAGCAAACTAAATGTTCACCTAGAAAAGCCCCAAATTAGTTTAAACCACTTTGGAAGTGGACTTAAACTAATAAATAGTTAATCCACTTTAAATGCATACCCTACCTTATTACAGATTAACTTTCATGTGTAGACAAACCCTAAAATGCAGGGCCACCAGGCCCATAACTTTAAAAGTAATAGCAATTTCAGCCTGCTGAGAATATGGAATAACTGGGAGCCAGTATGGTTTTGTGGAACATTTTGCATGATTCCTCAGAGCGAAAAACTAAAGCTTTTAGAAACACTAGCTTTGATTACAAGATTAATGATCCTCCGTTGGGATTGGCTAATGCTCTTCTTACTCTGGCACAGGGCCCAATTCATGAAAAGCCTAACAGCTCGGTGCCTGGTCCTTTCTAAAACCCTTACTATGCAAGCTGCATTCCAGGAACAAAGTAGCAGATCCTGGAGATGTCAGATCTGCAGAGCTAAAAAGTGATAGACAAGCAGAGTGAGACCAAGTAGAACAAGATCTTGTCTAGTCTAGGCTTTGTCCAGCTCCAGTGTCCAGAGCAGTGGTGGTAGGCATAAGGATAGACAAGGAGCGGGCAGCCACTAGCACATATGTTCTGTAGAGCTCCTCTGAAAATGTTTAGATGACACAGTGATTAACATGCTTGCAGCTGCCTAGAGCCCTGACTATACTGCAATCTCACTGTTCCTTCCACCTATGGAGCTGCACTAGTATCTGCAACAGCAGAAAGTTGTTCAGAGAAAAGACTGATGTAAACACCCCCTTAAAGAAGAGACAGAGACAGGCTAAGAATCCTCCATGTCCAAAACTAAGTAATCTGAAGGCGAATGACACAAAACAAGGAAAAACCAAGTGCCTGGTTCTCAGCTGCCATGGGAAAGTGGAGGAGGACTGAAAGAAAAAATGTTCCTGGAATCGATGGAGAAAGAAGATTAAGAAGTTTCCACAGATGGCCATCACAAAGAGAGTGTTTGGGGGAGAAGGCGTTTTGGAAGGAGCACAGGGAACAGTTTTGGAGGTTGAGGATCCAAGACTAAGACTTGAGCCCCTTGGATAGTGAAGAAAGAAACATGGCAAAAGCCAGTGAGCTTCACACGAAGCAGTTAAACCCTTGTTAGAACCATTACAACATCCCGTATGACAAAAGACACAGGAACAAGATTTGTCTGTAGTTGTATGGTGGCACAAAATGGGGGTTGAGCTGCAATGGAATACTGTACAAGAAGCGATATCTCTGACATGAGTCCACCTGAAATTTTCATTTCTCTCTCTCTCTCTCACACACGCACACACACAGAGAAATTGGTTGAAGACCTGACCCAACAAAAAACACTATTAGTGGCCTTCTCACATTCTTCAAGAATATTCACCTGATGCAACAAAACTAAAATATGCTGCTGTACTATAGGGTTGTGGAATCTCTCAGGAAGAGAAGAGATTATACAAATTGAGTGTCTGCCTCCCATATATTGCCAAGCTATATGCCGAATATGACTCTTTTATTGACACCCTCCTCCCCCACCCATCCTCAGTGACACACACAAGTCTAGATAATTTAATACAGCTAACAGGAACACTTGAATCTGATGCTACAGTCAGATTAACAGGGTTTTGCCAGGAGGAAGCAGCCCTATACTTCTATGGTGCATTTTTGGAGGACATCTGCCAGTCTGCATCAGGACTCTCTATTATAAAAACAACAAAAGTCCTAGTACAGCAAGCATGTTTGCAGACCAGGAGCAACGGCAATGCAGCTGCTGGCTCTGCAAGAAATCTAGAGATCTCTCAGTGAACACAGAGGTAACCTAAAGTTAGGAACATTCCTCATCTTTTTCCCCCTCCCACATTTGTCCTTATTAGAAACCATGACTAACATAATCTCATTAAGTACATAAATCGAACGCATTATCTGAATGACTAGTAACGAACGACGAATTTCATGGTCCCTAAAGAAAATTGGGACAATAGCATAGGATTGCCCTTACTTCCTGCAGTAGAACACTGGCAAAGGTGCCAGTCGGGTTCTTTGCAAAGATTGGCTACCAGCTCTTCTCCGTTATCTAATGGGAGGTCATGTGTCTAGTAGTTACAGCAGCAACCTAGCATTCAGAGATCCTGAGTCCTAAGGGCCCTGACATAAATTCACCATGTGACCTTGGACAGAGTCTCTTAACCTCTCTGAGCCTCGCTTGTCTTATTACGCCCACTTTACAGATCAATATTCTCTACTTCAGAGTTACTGTGAAAGTTAATTAATTAACATTTAATACAGTGCTTCTACATTTGGCTCAGAGATGCTACTTCTGTACAAGAATGATAACCTGCCGTTCCCTGGTTACTCACAGCAGCCAACCCACTCTCTAATCTGGTGGACAGAAGGATAAAAATGGGTGAGCTAGACTCAATTTCAAACCGTATTTTTAATGAATAAAAGTGATTTTAAAAAGAGATTAGAAACAGCAAGTGAGTGCACCAGTCCTACACAACTGATGCAACAACAAATTAAAATAATTTATCGTTTAAAAATGGAAAATAAAATACAGGAACTGCTCACTTAACATTGTAATTAAGTTCCTGAAAAATGCAACTTTAAGCGAAACTATGTTAAACAAATCCAATTTCCCCATAAGACTTAATGTAAATGAGGGGGTTAGGTTCCAGGGAAATTTTTTTTCACCAGACAAGACTCTCTCTCTCTCTATATATATATATATATACACACACACACAGAGTATAAGATTTAAACAAACAATTTAATACTGTACACAGCGATGATGATTGTGAAGCTTGGTTGAGGTGGAGGAGTCAGAGGGTGGGATATTTCCCAGGGAATAGCTTAGTGCTAAATGATGAACTAGCAATTGGCTGAGTCCTCAAGAGTTAACTCTCACACACGACAAGGCAGCAGGAAAGGAGGGAGGGCAGACAGAGAAAGAGACACACACCCTGTGTGAGAGAGATAGAGATGTGCATTTCCCCTTTAAGTATGAAGAGGAGGGTCAGAAGTACACTGCCTTGTTAATTAGATCAGCAAGCTGAGAACAACGGCAGCAGCTCCCTCCGCGTCCCACCCCTGCTCTATGGAAGATGGGGTAAGCGGGGTGCAGGAGCAGGGGGGAGGGAGACACCCGGACATTAGCCCCCCTCTTCTTCCCCTCCCCCGCCCCCACAGCAAGAAGGAGTCTTGGGGTGCAGCTCCAAGGCAGGGGGCAGGAGCAGCACATGGCAGCCGGGGGGGGGGACAGCTGAACTGCCGCAATTGATAGCTGCTGGGTGGCTGCTGCACAGGGAACTTCGGGGAGCGGGGAGCTGATAGGGCGGCTGCTGGTCCACCCTGGTTCCAGCCACCCACCAGCTAGCTCCAACGGGCTGCTCTTCCTGCAAGCAGTGGACAAAGCAGGCGGCTGCCAAACGACATTAGAAGGGAGCATTGCACAACTTTAAACGAGCATTTTCCCTAATTGATCAGCAATGTAACAATGAAACAACATTAACCAGGATGACTTTAAGTGAGGAGTTCCTGTAGGATAAAATAAAAGGAGTGACTTAAAACAATGGAATAAAAAATAAGGCAGGGAATTGTGCAAAGCTGCCATTATGAAACAGTATTGGGACCTTTACACTGAGTAGATAACAATGTAGGCACATAGATGGTTAAGAGCAACAGGGGGATGGCCTGAAGCCATTGCCTCAACAAGCAGGCTGTTTATCAGGGTGTTATCTCCCTGCTGAGTGGGTGTCAAATGGAAGTACAGAGGGTATTTGGTGAAGGGAACTGCGAAAATACTAAACTAACCACCTGCCTCTTTTTTTTCCCACTGAATACATTCAGATGAAATGAGCTGTAGCTCACGAAAGCTTATGCTCAAATAAATTTTTTAGTCTCTAAGGTGCCACAAGTACTCCTTTTCTTTTTGAGAATACAGGCTAACATGGCTGCTACTCTGACACCTACCACTGAGTCATATAGTGTTCCTCATGCTTGAATCTCAAGAGTGCTTTACAAAGGAGGTAAGTATTATGCCTGTGTCACAAACAGGAAGACTGGGGCACAGAAGTGAAATTACTTGCCCAAGATTACACAATTGGTCAGTGGCAGAACTAGGAATAAAACCCAGATTCCCCACCACCACCACCACAAGACTTAGTTTAGTGCCTTATCCATTGGACCTCACTACCTCTCTTAAATAAAGGCAAAGCCCAGTTTTCTGTCATGCAGTTCTTGTGAAATAGTAGAAGAGGGTTAAACTACACTGACCATCATCATACAGAAGGAGAGGACTCCAATGCTATGAGTGTTACAGTTTTGGGACTGTTCAGTGGCCTAAGATTAAGAACTGGGAAGGAGAAGTCCTCTTACATAAGGAGTTTGGGTTACTAGGGAGGCTCATAGTAATGAAGTGAGCCCTTCATCTCTCAAACCTGAACTGCAATCCCTTAAAGCAGGCAGATGCTAGCTTCCAACGTGCCCAAGCAGACAGTTAAGGGCACCCTCATCTTGACCACACTCCCCTTCTCCCTCAGCTCTGCGCTACTGGAGTATGCAAGAGGTTATATTAAACTGCAGGCAGAGGGATGGTAGGGCATAAAAGGGTGATTTATTACGGGGAGAGATGTAGGGTTTTGGTTACTCAGGACTCTCCCAAGCTTTCCTGCCTCTGTAGCAATCTCATTTATGGCACCCCTCTTCAATCCTGACCCAGCAGTATCTTTGCTGTGGAGCCCAAAGCACTGCTCCTTATCAATGCAGCTCACTATGGCCCCAATTCAGAAAAGCACCGTCCCTGTTCAGCAAAGCCCTCAAGCACATGCTAAGCCCCACTGACTTCAATAAAAGGGCTTTGCCCTATAGCCCTCTTTCCTGGGATCGTCTAAATGCGGAGAGAAAAGGAGTACTTATGCTCAAATAAATTTGTTAGTCTCTAAGGTGCCACAAGTCCTTTTCACGAATACAGACTAACACGGCTGCTTCTCTGAAACCTGTCTAAATGCAGAGAATTATGCAGTCACCACTAAAATCCCAGTCAAGTGACAACAGATACACTCTTCAGCAAGAGGGTGCTGAGTTTAGAAGGCCTCCATTGGTCGGCGTGGCTTATTGGCCATACTGGGTAGTCATTGGCATTAATGCAGTTTCTTCTATCAATAATGCTGCGGCAGCTACTTTTCTCACTGTACAGAAACTTGTGGAGCAATAAGAGCCCTTCCACAGCTGCGCCCAGATGAAAATGTGTCTGCCCCATTAACTGGGAAAAAATATCACGCTCTAATTGGTTCAGAAGAGGAGGCAAAAATAGACGACATATGTCCTCGCTCTTACAGAATCATTCAGTTAAAAAAAAACATATTTGCTTATGTTTCCACTCCTGTCTAACAAAGTCTGTAAGCATTAGATGCCTCACAGAACACTCACCGTCTCCTTCTGGAGCCATAGCTCACACAGACAGTTCGCTCTCTGCAAAGATGTTAGACGTGACAAAGCCTCTCAGACACATGGCAGAGATGTCAACAGTTGCCAAGAAAAGCTAGAAGAGATCTTGTTGGCTACCTGGAAGGAGTGGTAGCCACAAACATCTGTGCACTTTGACAAGAAGCTCCCTTAATGGGTGTAAAAAAGAAGAGCCACATAGAAACATAACTGCTATAATGTATTAAGAACATAAGAACGGCCACACTGGATCAGACCAAAGGTCCATCTAGCCCAGTAGCCTGTCTTCCGACAGTGCCAGTGCCAGGTGTTTCAGAGGGAATGAACAGAACAGGTAACAATCAAATGATCTATCCCCTGTCACCCATTCCCACCTTTTGGCAAACAGACTAAGGACACCATCCCTGCCCATCCTGGCTAATAGCCATTGGTGGACATATTAAACCAATGGTTCATCTACTCCAATATTCTGCTGTCACCAGCATTCCCAATACCAGATATTTCACAAGATAGACAATTATGGAATAACCTGTCCAGACAGGTTTCTTCCTAGCTTCAGGCAGTTAATTTTGGTTTACACCCTGAAGCAAGACAGTTATGTTGTATTTTAGTGCTAAGTAAAGTAACTGTGGTGGTTGTTTTTCTGACAGAAGGAAAAGCAGTCGTGCAAAACATTGGTTTTAGTTAGTGCAGTGTGTGACGTTGCACTCCATATGCTTTATGAAAATATGCTTGGAATATGAATATAATGTAACTGGAATATCTTTATGCAAAAGGTCTCTTTTAAGGTGTCGTTACAAAGCTTATAATCTACTGAGTGTGTTCATCCTATTTGTATGAATGTATAATTCTTGTATCTGAAACTAGGAATAAGAAATATAACTCTAGGATCCTACTGTAATTATGCAAAGTGTGGGCCATTAATGGTGGTTTAGAATCTTGATGGCTCCCATTGAGTAGGACAGTTGGTTGTAGATGGTTTATTTACCTGCAAGCCTTCTTGTGGACCTGGAGGAAAGCCTGTGGGTAATGAAGAATGAGGTCTTATATAGTGACATGTGACCATATCACCTAGTACTGGAATCCATCTTAAACCTGGTGTTTTTCCATTTAGCAGGAGGGGTGGGAACCCAGAGAGACAAAGAATTCCCACCTTGGGACAAAGCTATAAAAGGGGGTGGAGCAGAACAAGGGGGGTTGCCAGTCATGAGAAATCCCCTAGTTACCACCTGAGCTGGAACTAACAAGAACTGTACTGGGGAAAGGATTGAGCCCAGACTAAGAAGGAGTCTAGTCTGTGAAAGAAGCTTATTGGAATATCTCTGAGGGTGAAATTTACCTGTTTTCAGCTTCCTACTGTATTAAGCTTAGACTTGCATGTTTTTGCTTTATTTTACTTGGTGACTTACTTTGTTCTGTCTGTTATTACTTGAAACCACATTAAATCCTACTTTTTATTCTTAATAAAATCACTTTTGTTTATTATTGAACCCAGAGTAAATGATTAATACCTAGGGGAGCAAACAGCTATGCATATCTCTCTATCAGTGTTATAGAGGGTGGACAATTTATGAGTTTATCCTGTATAAGCTTTATACAGAGTAAAACGGATGCATTTGGGGTTTTGGCTCCCGGAAAGACTGAATACTGGGTGCTAGGAAAGTCCCTGTTAACTGAGAAGCCCCTGGGCTAAGTGAATCTTAGTTTCTATGAACTGCAGGGGGGAGTGGCCCAACCTCTTGGTCTGTGCTGGAGCCGACTGGTGTGTCTAGCTCAGCAAGACGGGAGTGGAGGGAAGCCTTCTCTGGCAGGGGGGTTTGTTCCCAGCATATCTAGTGACAGTCTTGAGGGAGTTTCTGTGACCCAACCCGTCAGACAGTGATTGAAATTTGAGCAGTTTTTCCCCAATCACTAAGTACAATGCAAGTGTTAAATGTTGTTAATGGCAAAAGTTTTGGAATGATGTTAACTCTTAAGAAACAAAATTTATAATCTAGCATATAGTAACCATTTCAGAACATCCTTGGTTCTGGATTAAAAACTAGCAAGTGTAGTTTTCAAAGCTCTAAGTATACGTACAAGGTCCTTACAAGGCCCAGTTTTGTACTTCCCACAGTCAATAGAGAATGCAGGATCAGACACACAAGGCCCAGTTTTGATCTCACACCACTGTAAGATAGCAGTAACTCCACATAATGGATTTACATCAATTTAAAACCTATGGCTATGTCTACACTACAAATTACTTCAGCATAATTTACATGGCTCAGGGGTGCGAATAATCCACACCCCTGAGCGACGTAAGTTACATCGACCTAAGCGCCGGTGTGGACAGTGCTATGCCAGCTGGAGAGCTTCTTCCACCGACATAGCTACCGCCACTCTTGGAAGTGGAATTATTAAGCCAATGGGAGAGTTCTCTTCCTTCAACTTAGGGCAGGTCTACCCTATGGGGCTAAGTCATCCTAAGTTACGCAACTCCAGCTATGTGAATAACGTAGCCGGAGTCGATGTACCTTAGGTTGACTTATTGCGGTGTCTACACAGCACTGGGTCGATGGCAAAAACTCTCTCGTTGACTTACCTTATGCTTCTCATTCCAGTGGAATACCGGAGTTGACGGGAGAGCGATCAGCGGTTGATTAGATCTGTTAAATCGACCCCCGGTGGATCGACTGCTGTGTGTCGATCCTCCGGTAAGTGGAGACAAGCCCTTAGAGTGTCTTCACCAGAAGCACTACATCTACATCAGTACAGCTGCACTGCTCTAGCTGCTTTAGTGTAGACATAGTCTACATAGTAAGTGACAGGAGGTTGCAACTTTAGGTTTTGCAAAATACATGTTTAAATCTTAAGGCCAATAGAAATACTTCCATGATTAGCATGTGAGAATCCCAAAGGAAACACTTTAAAATGAACAGAGACTTTCATTTGTCTGAAATATAAGCATTGTGATGGTGCATGAGAGCCTAAAAGTAAAATGCTAGAAGATTACTGTGTTCCCAAACATGAAAATTACTAACTTATTTTCTTTGTCCAGGATGAACTGCAAAAAGTGAAACAAAATAAATAGTAGGCAGTAAGTTGATAAAATAATTGGTAAAATTTTGTTTTAGAAGATTGTTACATAAAGGACTTTAAAAACAATCACATGCATAACCTGTCCTTTTAATCCAGTCACTAACTATGTGGGAAAATACCCCTTTTCCAATATAAATGGCATTAGTATTAGAAGAGAAGCTAGTGTACGTTTGTCCATAACAGTTTATGCCCTGATCCTGTAAAAAGCACCATGCAGACAGACCCCTGTGTCACTGTTCCCTCTAAGCTGTGCGCATGCATGCGCGCACAGGTCCCCATGCATACGGCGAAACACCGCGCACACAAAAATTTTCACAGAAGAAATTTTTTTGCGCAGACAGCCTGTCAAAAATTAGAGGAAACATTGAACTGTGCCCATGTGGAGCTCATTGCAAGCTCAGGATGTCACTGCTAAGCTTGCATTAAAATAAAGGGGCTCAAATCAGCAATAAAATGAAGGGAATTCAATAACTACATCCTCATGGAACTTAATACAGGGTTATTAGCTATGTATTCCTTTCAACATGGTTGTGATAACTGTGAAATCCTCTAGGAATCTCTTAGCCATCTCTTTTTGTGCTGCTGTATCACACTGTTTTCTACCCTCTACCCCTACCTCATCAGTGTACTGCCTATCACCTTTTTAGTTTAAATGCCATACATATGACTCCCATTGGAAATCTAAGTATTGTACAAATCTTTTAATGTGCAGGTTTGAGTTGAACCATCCAGAACTACAACAGATGGGAAATATTTCACCTGTGAATTAGAGATTTTATTTGCCTGGGTAATTGTGTGATAATTATACTTTTAGGTGCTCAGAAATTAACATATCTAGGGCAACTTGCTGATATAAATCCAAAATGAGCAGGAGAGAAGAGTAACATGCCCATTCTGCAAACACTTTTCCATAATTTTATTAAACCTGCACTTAAATGAACAGAATTTTAAAGACTAGTCCATCAGCACTGAAATAAGGGGGATTCAATTGCTACAGCAATTTGACCAAATAAATCCAATGGGAAGAAGCCTGTTGTGCCCCCAGCAACATAGAAAACACTATCCAACCAATAAACTCAAGCTCAAAAAGAAATAAGGTACTAACCCTGCCCTGAAACATGTCCGTGTGAGGGTTTAAAGACTAGAGGCCTGACTTCCATTTATACGAAGGCCCCTTTAACGCTGCTCTGGCCCACTTTAAGGCCCTTTTACACTGCCAGAGCAGTGCAAAGGAGCCTTAATGTAAACAAGAATCAGAGTGTTGTCAATTCTTGACATTTTATTGTGAATCTCACAATATTTTGGTGGGTTTTTTAAAGTGCCAGCTCCTGGAGGCATGTGATTAGACGAGAGTCTCAGCTTTAATAAACAAAAGTTTCTACCACTCATAGTTGTGGAGAAAACCCAGTGTACCCAGTGCTAAATTTGGGCCAGGGCTGAGCCCCGGCATCTCTAGTCTTGACAGTTCATAGCCCCAGAACCTTTGGGCTTGCCGCATCAGTTATAAGAATAAAAAAATTATTTGAGCCCCAGCACCTCTTTCATTATAAAGTAAGCACTGAGCGTACCCTAAAGGCTCTGCAGCCAGAGGGCCAATAAAACCCCTAAAACTTGTTATTTTAAAAGATACTGTGATTTTTAAGACAATCAACCCTCTCTTTTTATATATGATAAGCACATCCCTCTATGTCTATGTTATAGACACTATAAAGTTGCTGTTTACAATGCTTTACTGTGTAGTGCTTTTTCCATGCTACCTTAGGTTCTGGAAAGTGTTCACTTTGAATTTATGCACTACAGTATTTCCCAAGAGCAGCAATAGTTCATCATTATCGTTCTAAACTGGAAACTGTCTACAAACATCTCTCTCATAAAAAAGGGATTTTTAAGGATGATCAGACATGCATAAAGATCTCTCTCTAGTTCTATCCAGGCTTTTGCCATGGCAATGTCACACCAGGCCTCCACAGGCACAAAACCATCCTATTTTAGATAGCGCTGGAACCCATTCTCAGAATCCTTTAAGTTTTGATAATTGGCTTGTAACATGTTGCCTCAAAGCTGCCCTCACCTCTCTTCCCTTTTACAAATTATAGGCAAAGAAAGCCAAGAAGGAGCAGACATGACTTTGTGTTCAGAAAAACTGCCATTTGTTTGCATTGCATCGCAGGAGCTATGGGTAGCATTTTCAGACCACTCTCCACTGAGACAACTCTGCTGTCATTGAAGTCAAGAGTAAAGGCCCACTGGCTCCAATGGGAGCAGAGTTAGGACTTTCAAAAGCACTCAGTGTTGGCCTATTGCACCTGCTCCCTTTCCCTTACCCAGCATGGAAGGAAACAGAGGACCCTCAATTTTGAGAAGGGTCTACAACTACTGCATGGAAAGTAGCGGGGTTATGCAGTATCATCCCCCTACAGACAAACTACTTTGTCCCCCAATAACCTTTCCATGCTCACTTCCAGCAGTGGTCACACCTTAGCAGAGGCTGGAAAGGAAAGTCAGTGAGAGGGACAGAGGAGTTAGAACAGCCACCCTGCACAGCATGTTTCCCCTCCACACAGATGTAATGTTTGGTAAGAAATGCATTTACTTTTACTGCTACTCTGAGGAGCTGCAAATCCCCCATAGCATCATCATCACCACCACCACCACCACCCCCCCCCCCGGCCCTTGACAGGGAAAAGGGAGCAACTCATGGCAGCTGCCAGTGAAGGATACAAGCTAGGAGCAGCACAGAGCTGCTGGATCTCCTGGTGTGTGCCAAGGGAACTTGGATTTGGCAAGCGTTTGGCAAGTCTTTCCATTCACCACAGATCTACACTAATAACTGTCCTAGCTATGCCCTCCTGCTGTGCTGAAAGTAAAACATGACAATAGTGGTGAGCATCCCACACACCAGCACCACAGCTGGCTTGGACATTCTTTTCCTCTTGTCGCTCATTCCCCTCTTTTTCTCCTTTCTTTTCTCCCACATCTCCATTTACACATCAGCTCCTATTTTCTAAGCTCCACACTGAGTTTGGTGGATGCAAAGGGGAGGATCTTTCAACTCTGCCCAACCTTATGTGAGAACTGAGAGGTAGTTAAGTGAGGGGGAGGGTGTTTGTTCGGGGTTTTGCTTGTTTGTTTGCAGGGGCTTTCCCCCTGCAAGTCCCAGGGCCATTCCAGTTCTCACACTAGCCCTGGGATGGCCTCAAGATATTTAGAAAGGCAAGCAAGCCACAGGGTTGTCATAGCTACATTGCCAAGGAAGCCATCAATCATGCTTGTTTTTCCATAGTCATTCCCACCTGTGCAGGGCTGAAGCACCTGCCTTTCCCTATTCCTATTCCTCAACCTGGCAAACAAGCCAGGAGACATCAATGGCCCCCTGAAGACAAGTGCCTTACCTCTTAGTTCAGGGAATGGTTGCTGCCTCAGTTTCCCTCTGGCTGTGCTGTGGTTCCCTTTCATAAGTCAGGTTGTTTGGCTCTCTGACCAAACTGAAAAGAGTCCTCTTCTTGTGGGGTATGCAAGAGTGGTGAAAGGAGAGCACCTTGGTGTTTCCTGCAGCCCAGCCCGAAGTAAAAAAAGGATAGAAATGGAGGCTTACTCCAGCCAGTCATCCCCCAAAGAAACAAAATAAACCAGCCACTCCTAGCTCAGCCACTTGCAAAGTCCTGCAGCTTTAGAGACTTAAACCCTCTCCCCCAGCACTCCCAGAAGGAGCTTTCATCACTCCACTTTGAGCAAGTGAATGTTCTCTGATAGTGTGTCACAACAAAGGTGCTCCACTTCCTGTTTCCTCCTGGCCTGTATTAACCCCTTGGTTTCCCTTAACCAAGTTAACCTGCTCTCCAGCTGCATGTGTTTTGTTTTTTTACCCCTCATCACAGGACCCTCATCAAGGGTCCGCTCCACTCCCTTCAGCCACAGCAAGGGCCTTCAAAGACAGCAGTGTGAGTGAGTATATGGCAGGAACATGGATAGGACACCCCCAATATATTTGCCTAGTTTCGGTGTGGGCGTCCATGCCCTACCACTAGTCCCAAGCTTTAGAGAGAAGAAAAATACAGTTTACAAAGAACATCTCCAAAGGTTCAGGTACTTAAAGTATGTTATTGTCTGAAAAGGGACTGTCAAAAAGGTCACTTTCTTACTCCAAAGACCTATGTGTATTCAGAGCCAGAAGAGACTCCCTTTATTTTCCACACATTTTTATATGGTTAAGGGAAACTGCAACTTTATCTCAGAGATCATTTTTATACGATGGCCTGTGAGCCTATCACAAAGATGAAAGGAAAAACAAGCAACAAGTGAGTGAAAGGCTGGGGGTGAGAGAAGAGCTGTGTGAAGTTGCCAGTTTTCATGTGAGAATTCTGCAATTTTCATGAAGCTGTCACTGTGTCATTTTACAGCAGCAAACACATCTTTTGCTGCAACTGCAAGACCTTTTCACACCACCCCAGGAAAAAGTTGTGACCTTTTCCTTATTTGCCTCAGGATGGAATGTAGCCATTTTGTAGCAAGACAGATCTCCCTCATCCCAGCCCCCAAGCTGGAACTCCATTTGTTTTCGTTTCACGGAGGAAAAAGTCACAGAAAATCCATACAATATTTTGATTTTTGATGAAACCCAGAGAGAAAGACACTAATTACAACCCAGGCAATCCCCTTCTTTGGTCTGTTAGGATTCCATTATGCAGTGACCATCAAGAGGAGAAATCTCTCTATTCCTTGAAATAAATTAGAGAATAAGCCATAGAAAGCAGAGAAAAGAAATGAGACAATTTGATTGATTTCAGCAGGAAAGCATTGTACTCATCAGGACAGATTGGACATTTTAATAAAAAGAGAGATGGGGTAACAGGGATTAGCCAGTGTCACAAATACTCCTTGTCAGGATTTAGAAGAAGAAAGTGAATAGATGTTGGACGCTTTACGATGAAGGGCACAAAAGTCACTTACTTTAACACTTTCAAGATAAAATAATATTCTTTAAAGCAAAACATGCAGTGTAATTGTTTAATCCACTTGGCTCTTGAGGAGTCATTGGCACCAGTGCAAGGTGAGTGTGGTGTGATGTTTGGTAGCATACTTGCTCTCACTTTGTGCTGTTATGAATGACTGCATAAGGTCCAAGGCAGCGGAGAATCAGGGCCACTCTAGCTAGGCTATCAAGAGAGATGCCATAATCTGATCTGGAAAGCCCTTACCATGGGCTAAAGAAGGCTGTAAGGATGTTGTGGCGTGTTTTTGGTTGACTTTTTTTAAAGGCTGAGTTTAAGTATAGGGAGGATTGAACCAATCTGGCTTTTAAGAAGAGACAAACCTTTGCCCCACACTTAAACCAAACTTTTTTTAAGGTTCAGAAATGTCTGATTAGCTTTCTTATTGTAACTGTAAATGTTTATATGTCTCAATGCTTCCTTTTGTAGGGAAGCAGAAGTACTGATAGACTGTGAGGGTAGTTTATTTTTGACAAACCCAGAGAAGCTGGAAGAACTGTGAATATCACAAGCACGTGTGACCTTGCAAGATTTGCAGCCCTAAGACGCTCAGAAACATTTGTTCCTTTTTTCAGGATGCTTAAACTAAATAGTCACTGGTGTGTCCGTTGTGGTTCAATGAAAACTCCAGGGGCTCTCCGTCACTGGACTTTACCTTGAGATAAAAGTTCAGACTCAGCCATGCAAGATAAATACAGTACCTCACACTTACAAATCTACCCATTGCCATTGCAGTAATGTGCCCTGCTTTTTCATGCTGGAAGAAGGGAAGGTAGATACAAGTGGATGGGTGTGGACTGAGGAGGAGTGGCACCATCTGTCTTCCCCTTTTCCCCATACACCTTCCTGAATGCCACCACAACTTTTCCCTACATACTCCTTCCCTCCCCACCACAGATCCCTCAGTTTTTCTCCTTTGCAGTGTGGTCAACCTCACAGGCAAATGACCCATGTTCTCTCGCCCTAATCAACTCAAAACAAGGAGACAAGGCACCCAAATGGGAAAACAGTAACAAAATAACCTCCTGTTTCACCCGAAGCACATGGTGAGAGAGCCATCCACTCCTGAGGGAGGGACGGCTGAACAGGGCAGAGGAAATATGGAATGGGTTACCCCAGAAGAGAACCCAATGGTATCAGACCTTTTCCTCGAGCTCAAAGATGAAAATCCTGGGGGCAGAGTTGGAATATATAAAGAACCTACTGCCTACTACACTAGAGAAATAACCACTCTCTTACTTCAGGTAATAACCAGGCCACTCTCTTACTTCAGGTAAGCTATCTCCTAAAGAGGGTGCATGAACCAGTGTTCTAAGTCCCCTTAGGATTCAAGGGCACCCCAGAGTCTGCTTACTGCGCAGGGTGCTGCTATGTTAATCATGTGAGTGAAGCAAGGAGTACTTGCTCTTTGTAGCCTCGCACCGCACCACCTAGAGACAGATATACAGTTCTGCAGCCTGTCGTTAAAAGGGATGGGAAACCACACTACCCACTGGTGTTTATTCTATGGTTTAAAAAATATCATTTCCCTTGAGGTTTTTTGTTTGTTTTGGTTGGTTGGCTGGCTGTTGTTTGTTTTAGATTTTTCCTTCTCTTCTGCCTCCATTGGTCCACGTTGCTGGTGTCCCCTTCCACCTTGCTAACAGGAGGGGCTTCTGGAGGCAGGTTGTTTTTAAGGGGCTTTTAGAAAGGAAAAAGAGAACAAGGATGGTAAGGAGAGAGGGACTGACTGGCTGAAACCAAATGGAGGTGGAGAGCCCCCCAGCACAACTCCAGCATTGGGTGAGCCTGGCCAGCCTTGCAATGTGCTGATTGATGCATTGCCTGTGCAACTTCCAAGGCTGATGGCCTTTAGCATCAGCCACACGTAAAAGCTTCCTTCCCCCTGGCGTGAATCCTCATCCCCTCCTTGACACAGCTGCTTCTGAGGAAGGGATATGATTTTGCCTCTCAGAGCCAGCCTGGCCCATAGAATCCAGCTTGGATCTGCATAGGGAAAATAAAGGACTGTTTGGATCCACTTCCCTCCATTTCTCTCTAAAAGTGGTCCCTAGCCCATTCTGTGCTTAAGCCTTAAAGGGCCAGCGCTCCTGAGCAACAGTCTTCCTGTAAAGGAATCTGTAGGAGAAATAGCTGCTGCACCCTCTTACCTGAAGTTAGACTGGTGTGTGGTTATTCAGGCAGTTTCCCCTTCCCTTCACCCTTTTCTGTTAGTAGAAATCTACATAAAAGCCCTCGTTTCCATTTCTAAATCCCAGAATCCTAATTACTCTTCACAGTCCCCATGCTATGGGCTAAGTGCCAGTTCCTGCAAATCAATATTGGCACACCTGAGCAACTTTACTCAGTGGCCTAGACTCTCCCCACATAGCTGGCTAAGGGAGCACCAACCCAGTGCAAGGGAATCCTTGATGACATACTGCCACCATTACATCTCCACACAGCCTTGGCTGCTGGCAGAGGCACTGTGGCCAGAGCATCGCTACACCCTGGCAATCACCAGCTGCTATAAGAGCTCCTTGGGTGTACATGACAATGGCTTAATGCCACCTTTGCACCCTCTTCCCAAGTTGGTCTGTTTGCTCCTCAGCCAATGCGACGAATCATGAGTAAAGTTGTGCTTATGAGTAGGTGTTGCAGATCGGGCCCTCCGTATGGCATATATACATCCCTCTTTATATAACAATCATTCATCAAAAGGATGGAATTTTATGCCTTTTTTTAAAAATTACAGCACCATAAGATTTTAACATTTACAGAGCCTAGATTTTGTTATCAAGCTTATTCCCTCTTCCCCTCCTCCTCTGCCTTCTCTCTTTGGGAAGCACTGCTTTCCATCTGGGCGTTACCATGGGCACTGAGCAAAAGCAGCCGGCTAGAATGTGGCTCTGAAAACCTCTCTACCCATGGAATCCTGCCAGCATTTGTCATCAATATAATGGCATGTACCACACAAACAATGTAACATTATAGCTCATTCTTTCCCTTTCATTTTCTACACACTTAGTGGTAGCCAGAACAATTTGTGAAAATTGTGAAATTCCTGCCTGGCCCATTTACTTTCATAAACATAACAATGCGTCTTTTGGTAATGTGTTCAAAGCAGCTTGGACTATAAATTCCACTCAACTGAAACCTATGCAGTAACCATCAACTAATATTTGAGCCACTGGCCTGTCCATAAATCATGTTAATACTGAGACGTATAGCTAAGTGTTTGCCTCAAACTGAAGGGGACATTTAAACAGTTTCAAGTTGGAGAGTTTTCAAAACAGAAATTGAATATTTAATTAAATCCTCACCAACTGCCCCCTTTTTTTTTTGGTCAGGACTTGAATAATTAACAATGTAAATATGGACTCCTGCAGTGATTTAAGACACCACTGATTGCATCCTTGAGTGTCTTGTTTACTTAGACTGTCGAATGATTGAGTGTACAGTGGTGAATCAGAATGAGCTGCAGACCCACAACCATTTGGCAAACAGCCAAACTATGTTTAGAATGCAAGGTGTGTATGATTTCTAAACACAGTTATGCCTGCAGTGAGAGGTTCCAGGATAGGAACACAGGAATCGCCATAATGGAACAGATCAGGGGTCCATCTACTCCCATGTCCTGTTTCCAATACCGCCCAGAACAGATGCTTCAGAGGAAGGAGCAAAAAAACCTACAGTTGACAGTTATGAAATACTCTGCCTACAGGAAAAGCTTCCTCTTAGTACCCATCAGTTAGAGGTTAATTTATGCCCTGAAGCTTAAGTGTTCATATCCCTTCCAAAACATCTGAGGTCAGATCCTCAGCTGCTATAAATCAGCCTTCAATTTTAGCTTATATATTCTCATTTTTAAACCCTGCTACTATAATCCTAGGTGTTCTTGTCAGCCATATAAACATCCAGTCTTTTTTTTTTTTTTAATTCTGCTAACAATTTGTGGGCTATAACTAAGTGCATTACTAAACTAATCTCTTCTAAAACGTGTTTTCTCAGTAGGTTTTAAAAGGTAGGTATATGGAGTGACTTGATACAGGAATGACTAGTTTCAGAGTAGCAGCCGTGTTAGTCTGTATTCGCAAAAAGAAAAGTGCTTTCCACTTTATGCATCCAATGAAGTGAGCTGTAGATCACGAAAGCTTATGCTCAAATAAATTGGTTAGTCTCTAAGGTGCCACAAGTACTCCTTTTCTTTTTAGGAATGAGTAGGTTATGGAGAATTAAAGGACACTATGCCATTTCTAATCATAATTATTTATTAATGTATAGTACCCAAAGTATGTTAGGCCTCGTCTATGTGGGAAGCTTGTTCAGTATAACCTACGGCAAATTTAAACCAATATAGTTATGCCAGTATAACATACACAGGGTGACCAGAAAGCAAATGTGAAAAATCGGGATGGGGGTGGGGGGTAATAGGCACCTATATAAGAAAAAGCCCTGAATATCAGGATTGTCCCTATAAAATCGGGACACCTGGTCACCCTAAACATACACAGCCCATGTAGAAACTCTTGTTCCAATGTAAGTCTGGCCACAAAGGTGGGGGGGATCATATGCATATGATTACGTCTGTATAACAGAGATATAACAGTGGTGCTTCCTTTAGAAATGATCCCTTCCATCACTGCTCCAGCAAAAAACAATAAAAATCAGAATCTCTGAATTTGTTTTCAAACCTTCCTGTCCGCCTGGTAAATTTTCTATTTGCTCTTTCTCATTCACTCTCACATCTGCTTAACAAGCTTCCAAAACTCATCATAATAGAAGGGTATGGGTCAGATCCTCAGCTGGTATAAATTGGTGTAGCTCCATAGACTTCAGAGTTGCACTGGTTTACACTAGCTGAGATCCTGGATTGGTATGTTTTCCTCCCCAACCAAACAATCCACAGGCAACTGAACAATCAGACAGCTGCTCCTGTATTAGAAATATATAATAGATTCACTTGCACCTTTAATCATTGCTTGATTTGCTCAGCCTGTGAAATTGCAAGTCTGTTTGGATTTTGGGGATTCTATGTTTTGTGGGTGGTCCACCATTATCTGATGTGTTTTTCCTCTTTAATTCCCACCCACCCCTCCACCCCCCTCCCATCACAGCAAGCCCTATATCTGATCATGGAGGGCAATGTACAACTTCCCCTTAGCTCATCACCATAATCTATGGGGCTTAAGAGCAATGCAAGTTGCTTTCTCTATCATTTCTGAGCACACTGGGCTCAATTCCTATTTGCCTTAATAACTTGCAGCTGCGCCCTGCCAAATGAATGTAAAATACTTTCTTTGCCCTGGTGTAAATATAGTGAATCAGGCCCATTAGTCTGCACAGTTCTCCTGACTGCTAGTGGGCTTGCAACTTAGATTTTTGAATTCAGCTTCTTCTTGTGGTATGCCAGCATTACGTTACTTAGCCAGCTGCTCAGCTGGGTGTCTCAGTGTCTTTATTCCATAGAACAGCAGAATCCTTTTACCTATGTGAAACAATATGTAGCCCATCTTTTAATTCCTTGGATTTTACTTATTCTAGTGAAAACAAAACACATTACGAGTGTAGTTTATACAGTGCCTCTGTTCCCCTGTAAGCGTTCGATGAAATGAAAACAGCGAAGACACTAGATGTAATTGTAGACTAGATCAAAAAGAAAAAGCAACGCTTATAACACTGAAGCTTTTTATACAGTACAGCTTGGATTTTTGCCCTTTTTACCAAGACCGGCCTGCACTTTTCCTAATGATTGATTAAGTCGCCATCCTAGAAATAGCTGCAGAAACACGAATGTCAAATGAACTGCAAAGAATGGTGCGTGTAGTTTCCAGTACTTTGCTAATTATTGTCTGGGTAATGGAGCTGAATCCTTGCACAGCGCTTGATGTTCCTTTAGCAATTTGCCCTGAGGACTCAAAAGAGAACATGACACTTCTTTAGGAGTTGAAGTAGAGAGTACAGTTTAAAGGATCTAATTAAAATCGGTTTCATGGTATTCTAAGAAACTGGCCTCTAAGGATTTGGAAGAACATAATCCAGTCCAGCAGATAGGAAAGAGAATTTTACCAAGTAACAAAACATAGGAATGTAGAAACAGAAATTAATTCTGTACTGTCATACTCCTGAGAACCTGAAATAGAAGTAAAGGGAATGCGAACATAGGACTGGTTTCAGAGTAACAGCCGTTACTGACCGCTATTCCTACCTACATGCCTCCAGCTTTCACCCTGACCACACCACACGATCCATTGTCTACAGCCAAGCCCTGCGATACAACCGCATTTGCTCCAACCCCTCAGACAGAGACAAACACCTACAAGATCTCTATCAAGCATTCTTAAAACTACAATACCCACCTGCGGAAGTGAAGAAAAAGATTGATGGAGCCAGAAGAGTTCCCAGAAGTCACCTACTACAGGACAGGCCTAACAAAGAAAATAACAGAACGCCACTAGCCGTCACCTTCAGCCCCCAACTAAAACCCCTCCAACGCATTATTAAGGATCTACAACCTATCCTGAAGGATGACCCAACACTCTCACAAATCTTGGGAGACAGGCCAGTCCTTGCCTACAGACAGCCTCCCAACCTGAAGCAAATACTCACCAGCAACCACATACCACACAACAGAACCACTAACCCAGGAACCTATCCTTGCAACAAAGCCCGTTGCCAACTGTGCCCACATATCTATTCAGGGGACACCATCACAGGGCCTAATAACATCAGCCACACTATCAAAGGCTCGTTCACCTGCACATCCACCAATGTGATATATGCCATCATGTGCCAGCAATGCCCCTCTGCCATGTACATTGGGCAAACTGGACAGTCTCTACGTAAAAGAATAAATGGACACAAATCAGATGTCAAGAGTTATAACATTCATAAACCAGTCGGAGAACACTTCAATCTCTCTGGTCACGCGATTACAGACATGAAAGTTGCGATATTACAACAAAAAAACTTCAAATCCAGACTTCAGCGAGAGACTGTTGAATTGGAATTCATTTGCAAATTGGATACAATTAACTTAGGCTTGAATAGATACTGGGAGTGGCTAAGTCATTGTGCAAGGTAACCTATTTCCCCTTGTTTTTTCTTACCCCGCCCCCCTCCTCAGACGTTCTTGTTAAACCCTGGATTTGTGCTGGAAATGGCCCACCTTGATTATCATACACATTGTAAGGAGAGTGGTCACTTTAGGTAAGCTATTACCAACAGGAGAGTGGGTTTGTGTGTGTGAGGGGGGGGGAAGAAAACCTGAATTTGTGCTGGAAATGACCCAACTTGATTATCATACACATTGTAAGGAGAGTGATCACTTTAGATAAGCTATTACCAGCAGGAGAGTGGGGTAGGGGGAGGTATTTTTTCATGCTTTGTGTGTATAAAAAGATCTTCTACACTTTCCACATGCATCCGATGAAGTGAGCTGTAGCTCATGAAAGCTTATGCTCAAATAAATTGGTTAGTCTCTAAGGTGCCACAAGTACTCCTTTTCTTTTTGCGAACATAGGACTGCATTTTCAAAAACCTAAAGCAGAATGTAGTATGATATTTAAAAAAAAAACGACAACATTAGCAATATAATTAAGATAAAGCATCAGGATATCTCTAACTGTTGCAGCCACTGTCTGGATTCTTTAACATCACTATAAACAACACCATTGTAGAACTGAAATAGACTTGTTCTGGTTATGGAAGATAGATATTCCTTATTGAAACTACATGGGAATGCAATTTCTTGTACTGCTTTACATCTTACAAACAAATACAGCTGCAAGACACACACAGAAATCTGAGGGGCTGGATTCAGGTCCTGCAGGTTAAAAAACAAACAAACAAACAAAAACTAGGCTTCAGTTTTCCATGTAAAATGTATTTCTTTCCAATTTTAGGGGTGGTACCTGTGTATTCTCTTAGGGATTTGGCCCCTGAAACAGTTTTGGAATGCATTTATTTTAATTTTAGAAAGCTTCTCATATAATCTTGAATTCCTTGAACAGTAATCAATAATTACTGTTGGTCACTTTCTTAATTGTTTTTCCGACACTTGCAGCAGGAGTGCCTGCACCTTTGAAATGCAAAATTGCAAGGTTCTGAGGTCCCTGCCTATGCCATTAAAAGCACCTTCCCTGGAAGCAGTCAGGGGTTGTGGCTGAATCCGATTCACTTAAAAAGATTGATGATTCACCTTTTAAGTGTATAGAGGTTACTAACACAAATGACTTTGATGGAGGATTTGTGTGATTCTTGCAATGCAGCTTGTGCTGGGCTGAAATATGCTGTGGAAGAGGATGGCATGACATAGCTTGTGCTAGTGGAGTGAGATTACTGCTGTGTTAGATGTAGATTTGGGGCCTGATCCCCAGTCCGTTGATGTTAATAGGCGCTCCTCCATTTATTTCAAAGGGCTTTTGATCAGGCCCTTAGGAAGAGGTGCAGGTACTGCAGAACTTGCTGTCATTGCCACATCTATTCCTGCCTTTTACTGCTACTTTCCTTCTTTACACTGAAGGAAATCTAGGTGGGGGAAATCTGCTTGTGCCCATTCAAGTGCTATTATTTCTCTCCTTTGAAAATATTGTCCCTATATACCATCCTTTGGTTTTTGCTCCTTACATTTTTGTTCTCCATTTTGATTTTGTCAGCTGCCCTGACTTCACTCACTTTCTCTAATTCACAAAATAGATAAAACAAAGTGTATTCTGCATCTAAAAAGAAACTAAGGGTATGTCTACACTACGAAATTAGGTTGATATTATAGAAGTTGATTTTTAGAAATCGATTTTATACAGTCGATTGCATATGTCCACCCTAAGCGCATTAAGTCAGCGGAGTGCGTCCTCACTACGGTGGCTAGCATCGACTTACAGAGCAGTGCACAGTGGGTAGCTATCCCACAATTCCCACAGTCTCCGCCACCCATTCGAATTCTGGGTTAAGCTCCCAATGCCTGATAGGGCAAAAACATTGTCATGGTGGTTTTGGGTACCTGTCGTCAGTCGCCCCTCCCTCCGTGAAAGCAACATAGACAATCGTTTCGTGCCTTTTTTCCGTGCGGACGCCGTACTGCTTTCAGCAGACGGTGCAGTAGGACTGCTAACCATCGTCCTCCACCGCTTCCGCTCATGAATCCACCCCGCGGGTCCTCTCATCGGTCTCTATAAATATCTATTCTCGTGGCATCCGTTAACCACCACTTCCGCTGCAACTCCACTCTCCTGCAGACGCCATACCATGGCAAGCATGGAGCCTGCTCAGATCACCGCGGCAGTTATGAGCATTGTAAACACCTTGCGCAATATCCTGCAGTATGTACAGAACCAGAACCTGCAAAAGCAGGCGAGGAGGCGACGGCAGCACGGTGACGAGAGTGATGAGGACATGGACACAGACTTCTCTCAAAGCACGGGCCCTGGCAATTTGGACATCCTGGTGGCAATGGGGCAGGCTCATGCCGTGGAATGCTGATTCTGGGCCTGGGAAACAAGCACGGACTGGTGGGACCACTTAGTGTTGCACGTCTGGGATGATTCCCAGTGGCTGCGAAACTATCGCATGCATAAGGGCACTTTCATAGAACTTTGTGACTTGCTTTCCCCTGCCCTGATGTGCAAGAATACCAAGATGAGAGCAGCCCTCACAGTTGAGAAGCGAGTGGTGATAGCCCTCTGGAAGCTTGCAAGGCCAGACAGCTACCGGTCAGTCCAGAATCAATTTGGAGTGGGCAAATCTACTGTGGGGGCTGCTTTGATCCAAGTAGCCAACGCAATCACTGAACTGCTGCTATCAAGGGCAGTGACTCTGGGAAATGTGCAGGTCATAGTGGATGCTTTGCTGCAATGGGATTCCCTAACTGTGGTGGGGCCATAGACGGAACCCATATCCCTATCTTGGGACCGGACCACCTTGGCAGCCAGTACATAAACCACAAGGGGTATGTTTCAACGGTGCTGGAAGCACTGGTGGATCACAAGGGACGTTTCACCAACATCAACGTGGGATGGCCGGGAAAGGTACATGACACTCGCATCTTCAGGAACTCTGGTCTCTTTCAAAAGCTGCAGCAAGGGACTTACTTCCCAGACCAGAAAATAACTGTTGGGGATGTTGAAATGCCTATAGTTATCGTCGGGGACCCAGCCTACCCCTTAATGCCATGGCTCATGAAGCCATACACAGGCAACCCAGACAGTAGTCAGGAGCTGTTCAACTATAGGCTGAGGAAGTGCAAAATGGTGGTAGAATGTGCATTTGGACATTTAAAAGCACACTGGCGCAGTTTACTGACTCGGTTAGGCCTCAGCAAAACCAATATCCCATTGTTATTGTGGAGTGCACAGCAAGCAGCAATATCTGTGAGAGTAAGGGGGAAGATGTTTATGGCAGGGTGGGAGGTTGAGGCAAATCGCCTGGCTGCTAATTACGCACAGCCAGACACCACGGCGATTAGAAGAGCACAGCAGGGCGCTCTGCACATCAGAGAAGCTTTGAAAACCAGTTTCATGATTGGACAGGCTACGGTGTGAAAGTTCTGTTTGTTTCTCCTTGATGAAAACCCGCCCCCTTGGTTCACTCTACTTCCCTGTAAGCCAACTGCCCTCTCCCCTTCAATCACCACTTGCAGAGGCAATAAAGTCATTGTTGTTTCAGAATCATGCATTCTTTATTAATTGATCACACAAATAGAGGGATAACTGCCAAGGTAGCCTGGGAGGGGTGGGGATGATGGGAGGAGGGAAGGACAAGGCCACACTGCACTTCAAAACTTATTGAATGCCAGCCTTCTGTTGCTTGGGCAGTCCTCTGGGGTGGAGTGGTTGGATGCCTGGAGGACCCCCTCCCCACCCATGTGTTCTTGGGTGTCTGGGTGAGGAGGCTATGGAACTTGGGGAGGAGGGCGGGTGGTTACACAGGGGCTGCAGTGGAGGCCTGTGCTCCTGCTGCCTTTCCTGCAGCTCCACCAGACACCGGAGCATATCAGTTTGATCCCCCAGTAGCCTCAGCATTGCAGCCTGCCTCCTCTCATCACGCTGCCACCACCTCTCCTCTTGCTCCCACTACCTCTCATCTAGCTCGTCCCTCGTGTCCTCGCGTTCATTTTCTGCTTTGCTGGACTTTGCCATTGTTTGCCTCCACACATTCTGCTGAGCTCTTTCAGTGCGGGAGGACTGCATGAGCTCAGAGAACATTTCATTGCGAGTGCATTTTTTTCACCTTCTTATCTGCACTAGCCTCTGAGACGGAGATGATAGGGGAGCGTTGAAAAATTTGCAGCTGCAGGAGGAAAAAAAAAAAAAAAAAGGGAGAGTAGTATTTAAAAAAGACACATTTTAGAGAACAATGGGTAGACTCTTTCACGGTGAACCAAGCTGTTAACATTACGTAGCACACATGCTTTTGGTACAAGGTAGCATTTTGCCTCTTACATTGAGGGCCTGACGGTTTGGTGCGAGAGATCACACATGCAGGGCTGGGAAACAGAATTCGGCTTGCAGGCAGCCATGGTAAGCCACAGTCTTTTGGCTTCTTCAACCTTCATAACGTGCGAATGGTTTCAAACAGCAGCGTCCTCCTTTCCCATACCAAGCACCCATTGGGTTGGCCATTTAAAAGGAGGGGCTGCGGTTTTCGGATTAACATGCAGCACAAACCCAACAATTAATCCCCCCCTGCACCCAATTCTCTGGGATGATCACTTCACCCCTCCTCCCACCATGTGACTAGTAACAGGGAAGATCCCTGCCAGCCAAACGCGAACAGCTCAGCGTGAATGCCCCGCCCCCACCGCGTGGCTAAAAGCGGGGATGATTTCTTTTCAGCCACAGGCAAACAGCCCAGCAGGAATGGCCACGTCTGAATGTCCCCTTAATAAAGTCCCTGGAGGATTTCTGATCCATCTCCAGACACGTTAACAGACTTTTCCAGTAGCTGTACTGGCCGCGAATGCATCCCAAGTCTTATGCAACCATGTATTATATTTACAAAGGTACACTCACCAGAGGTCCCTTCTCTGGCTTCATGGTCCGGGAGCCCGCCTTGGGAGGGTATTGGCTCCAGGGTAATAAACAGTTCCTGGCTGTTGGAGAATGGTTTCTCCGCTTGCCTGTTGTGCGCTATCCTCCTCATCCCCAAAATCCTCATCCCTGTTGCATGAGACTTCCCCCTTGCAGGTGTCCACGGACGGGGTGGGGTAGTGGTAAGGGCACCCCATCATAGAAGCAGCATGTCTGGGGCTCTGACCCGGAGCGGCTGTTTGCCTCTTTGGTAGGCTTGCCTGAGCTCCTTAATTTTCATGCAGTACTGCTGCGAGTCCCTGTTATAGCCTCTGTCCATCATGCCCTTGGCAATTTTTTCAAATATATTGGCATTTTGTCTTTTGGAACCGAGTTCTGATAGCACGGATTCGTCTCCCCATACAGCGATCAGATCCAGTACCTCCCATTCAGTCCATGCGGGAGCTCTTTTGCGATTCTGGGACTGCATAGTCACCTGTGCTGATGAGCTCGCCACGCTGGCCAAACAGGAAATAAAATTCAAAAGTTCCCGGTGCTTTTCCTGTGTACCTGGCTAGTGCATCTGAGCTGAGAGGGCTGTCCAGAGCAGTCACAGTAGAGCACTCTGGGATAGCTCCCGGAGGCCAATACTGTCGAATTGCATCCATACTACCCCAAATTCTACGCGGCGATGTCTATTTCAGCACTAATCCCCTCGTTGGGGAGGAGTACAGAAATCGATTTTAAGAGCCCTTAAGTTGACAAAAATGGCTTCGTCATGTGGACGGGTGCAGGGTTAAATGGATCTAACGCTGCTAAATTTGACCTAAACTCTTAGTGTAGACCAGGGCTAAGAAAAAAATCCTAACCTACAGCTAGAATTGTCACCAGTTTTGGCACATGGCATATAATTCAGTCCCTCCATAGTAGTCTTTTGTGTTGTGCCAGGGGATGAGTCTGACCCATGTATTTTAAAGCCTCTCACCCCTTTTATCTTTTCCATTGGCATTAATGCTCATAAAGGACCTGATTCTTCCCCCTCAAGTTTCAGGTTGATTCCCATACAAGATACCACGCCAATGAGGAGGTGGAGTAGAAATAGATCCACTTTTTCTGTCTTCTCCATGTGCACTGCCAAGTTTGGAGGGGGACCAGAGTTTTAACTAAAAACATATTGCAACAAGCTGAATTTAGCTTTGTATCTATTCCCTGCTTCTACTAACTTCCCTCTACCTCATCTCTTTGGGAAACCAATGAAAAGCCCATAATCTACTGCCTAAAAGACAGGCAAGCAACTAGTCAGGTTTGCCAGAGGTTGCAATGGGGTCCTGAGAAGGCAGCTTTATGTCTGTCTTCAACAGTGCTTATGCCAGGGGAATCCTCCCACAGCTAGAACCAGGATTTTTATAGGTTTCAGAGTAGCAGCTGTGTTAGTCTGTATTCACAAAAATCCAATGAAGTGAGCTGTAGCTCACGAAAGCTTATGCTCAAATAAATTGGTTAGTCTCTAAGGTGCCACTAGTACTCCTTTTCTTTTCAGGATTTTTATGCCACTCCAGCCTTTTAGGAGCCAAAATGTGGGGGGTGAAGGGGTAAAATATTCTACTGTGTCTAGGGTTTGTATTCAGTCCTTCTCTGACACCATGAAGAGATTAGAGAGACCCAGCACACCATGGGTGGGGTAAATGCCAAACTGTCTTTGTTCTAGACATTCACAACTTATACCACACACACACCTACCTCACCCTTAGTTTCCAGACAGAGACATCAGGAACTCCTACAATAGACCACAGAAAGTAAACTGCACGCAGTTTAATGTCTTTATGCTGGGGGTCAGGCATGGAGAAAGCCATTTTGGGATTGAAATCAGATTCCAGAAAATCTCAGCATTTTAAGCAGAGACAAAAAGATTTATAAAAAAAAGAAAAGAAACTACCCTAGAAAGTTTGGCAAGTATTTTAACCCAAGTAAACCAGTTATTTGCAATAGGCTTGTCTTTAACATAAAAGAAGAATCGAGGTCATCCTAAAAATCTGTGGATGCATAGATAACAGATCTGAGAAAGGGAGTAAAGTCCTGTGAGTCTGAGCAGCTGCATGATGCTTTTTATTCATGCCAAATGGTTTGCACATTTCCAATAGAAAGCTAATCATTTCTTATTCTGCAATCTCTAGCTACAGAGTGGCAGGGAGGATTAGTGAGCTTCACAGTAAAATACTAAATGAGTTGTACCCAGCTCAGACTAAACCTCTTTTTACCCATAAAGAACAAAAGGAGCCACATCACCCAAACTCTGTCAGAAAGGAAATCTACAAGCTAACCGAAATAGAACTCACCACGGCTGAATAAAAAGGGAACATGTTTAAATGCCCAGGGCATGGATAAAGATTCAGACATCTTTAGCTGCATTATTTTTGTCCAAATCTGTCAGAAGCATGTACAGAAATACAGCATAGATCTTGTGCTAAATAGGGATGCAGGTGACACTGATTTTGGTTGTTTATTTTGGTTGTCGTGTAAAAAATCTGAGAGTATAGTTCTGGAACTAGTAAATGCAAAACTGAAGGCTAAATTAGATAAAGGAGCACAAGCACTATGGCATAGTGCCAAAAGTACAGTATTAGGAGAAGAACCCCTGAAGCCTAAAGTGAAACTAATTTATTTCTTGCTGTAAGAAACAGCAGGTTCTCAGAAGAGAAAGACACATTGGTTGCATATCTACAGCTCACTGCCAAACTGAATATCATAGAATATCAGGGTTGGAAGGGATCTCAGGAAGTCATCTAGGCCAACCCCCTACTCAAAGCAGGACCAGTCCCCAACTAAATCATCCCAGCCAGGGCTTTGTCAAGCCTGACCTTAAAAACCTCTAAGGAAGGAGATTCCACCACCTCCCTGGGTAACCAATTCCACTGCTTCACCACCCTCCGAGTGAAAAAGTTTTTCCTAATATCCAACATAAACCTCCCCCACTGCAACTTGAGACCATTACTCCTTGTTCTGTCATCTGCTACCACTGAGAACAGGCTAGATCCATCCTCTTTGGAACCCCCTTTCAGGTAGTTGAAAGCAGCTATCAAATCCCCCCTCCTTCTTCTCTTCTGAAGACTAAATAATTCCAGTTCCCTCAAGCTCTCCTCATAAGTCATGTGCTCCAGCCCCCTAATCATTTTTGTTGCTCTCCGCTGGACTCTTTCCAATTTTTCCACATCCTTCTTGTAGTGTGGGGCCCAAAACTGGACACAGTACTCCAGATGAGGCCTCACCAATGCCGAATAGAGGGGAACGATCACGTCCCTCGATCTTCCTGCAATGCCCCTACTTATACAGCCCAAAATGCCATTAGCCTTCTTGGCAACAAGGGCTCACTGTTGACTCATATCCAGCTTCTTGTCCACTGTAACCCCTAGGTCCTTTTCTGCAAAACTACTGCCTAGCCGCTCGGTCCCTAGTCTGTAGCAGTGCATGGGATTCTTCCGTCCTAATTGCAGGACTCTGCACTTGTCCTTGTTAAACCTCATCAGATTTCTCTTGGCCCAATCCTCTAATTTATCTAGGTCACTCTGTATCCTATCCCTATCCTCCAGCTTATCTACCGCTCCTCCCAGTTTAGTGTCATCTGCAAACTTGCTGAGGGTGCAATCCACACCATCCTTCAGATCATTAATGAAGATATTGAACAAAACCAGCCCCAGGACCAACCCTTGGGGCACTCTGCTTGATACCAACTGCCAACTAGACATGGAGCCACTGATCACTAACCGTTGAGCCCGACGCTCTAGCCAGCTTTCTATCCACCTTATAGTCCATTCATCTAGCCCATACTTCTTTCACTTGCTGGCAAGAATACTGTAGGAGACAGTGTCAAAAGCTGTGCTAAAGTCAAGGAATATCACGTCCACTGCTTTCCCCTCATCCAGAGCCAGTTTTCTCGTCATAGAGGCAATTAGGTTAGTCAGGCATGACTTGCCCTTGCTGAATCTATGCTGACTGTTCCTGATCACTTCCCTCAATGGCTGCGTCTCCTGGTGATACCGCTTTCAGCCAACTGTTCAGACACTATTGTACTGAACATGACCTACTTCAGCTGGCCCTGGATCTTCTCCTTTCCTCAGAGAGGTATCAGAGCCCACCTGTTGGCTTCTGCCCATTTGAGAAAACACTCTTTTCCTTTTGAAACTCAGATGAAGCTAAAGAAGTCAAATAAAAAAGCAGTTTGCTGTGAAAATAGCATGCAACACCATTCCACAGTGTGTACAGTTAAGCTTTCAGCCAACCTGGCCCCTATGCAGCAGAGTGCAGAAAGTGGACCATAACAGGTCACTTAGGCAGTGACCAGTACACTGTGGAACAGTAGTGGGAAGACTATTTGGACCATTATTTGTGTACAGTTATGTTCACGAGTATTAGTATGTTAGTGATCTCCATGCACCTTGGCACTGCACCAATATGAACTGGCAAGATGGAGGGCTACAGTTCCTCAAAACCAGTCTAGTCCAAACAGCATTTGTAATGCCTGTGCACTGCGAATGCAAGGTACGTGCTGGAGGGCAGGGTGGGGGACAGATCTTGATAAGCATGCAGGGTTAAATCACATAGGTACCTTTGGAAAATTTAAGAATCTAAGTCCTATTTTCAAAAGGAAGAGGCACTTCGACCCAGATTTTTAGGGTATTGTCTACACTACAATCAAAGGTGGGATTGCAGTTTGAGCAGACATACCTACACAAGCTTTAATCTAGATAAAACAGCTTTAAAAAAAAAAAAAAAAAAAACCACAGTGAAGATGCAGCGGCCTGGTCCGCAGCATGGCCTAGCAATGCAAGTACATTCTCAGGGTCCTTCACTGAAGCCTATGCTGCCACATCTTCCCAGCTATATTTAGCTTTGTTTGCTGGATTAAAACTAGCGTAGATACACCTACCCAAGCGGCAATCACACCTCCAGCTGCAGCATAGACATACCCTGAAAGTCATCGACCTTGCAACGCTGAGCAAAGAGACTTAGATGGCTAAGTCCCATTTTCAAAAGTAACTCGGGAACTTTTGAAACTCAGTGGGACTCTGGTACCTATGAGAATCAAGGGTCTAACTTGCTTAGGTGCTTTTGAAAAATCCCACTAACATAGCCTGAAAAAGAAGAGAGTGTGGAAATTAGAAGGGAAAGACCTGCAGCAGTAGTCACATGTTTCAAGTTTCACCCTTGTGCCTATAGGCAATGCATCAATAAGTGAATGGGGCTGTAGAGGAATCAGACATTTGCAACATATTATAAGTCTTTTAAATGGGCAGCTCTTCTAAATAAGTTTGACTACATCCTCGGAGCACAAAATTGCAAAGGCAAGTAAAGTATAACTTTGTGAACTGGGGCCAGATACTGAGAAAAAGATGCTGTAAAAGATGATGAGAAATGCATAGTTTGTGGCCTTAACACCCGGTGAGGTGCTTAATGCCCATCAGGAGAGATCTCTGTAGTAATCCAGATAGCTTTTAAAGCACAGTTATCACTTCACAGCAGAGTCTGGACTAGATAATTGAAAACTTCAATGCTTCAAATAGACTTTGTGCAATTAAGCAATTATTTCCTGATTAGCAATAATTTTAACAGACACAGATGACAAAGAAGGAAATATGAAGGAGCTTGAGCTTTTGAAGAGTGACTCAATTAAGTGGCTGATTATTTTATCCATTTATGTAATTAGGTGGGCTCAGCTGCAGTGAGTCAGACCATTAGCTCTTCACAAGCCTGTTTAAGACGACAGGTGTACCCACACCCTAAAGAATACAAAGGAGAATACCAAAAATAGAAATATATGTGATGGTCCACTCTCTTGCCTGGCTGAGGGTTGCCTAGAGCAGGCATCACTTCAAAGAAACAAGCATGTAACTTTCAGAGATTAATAGAAAAGCAAATTCAAAAGACTCAGAGACATACCTACCTGTAAACAGAAGAGAACAAACATATAAAGAGAAAAAACAAAAACAAAAACAAAAAAAATAGATCCTCGGCTCAGCAAACCAATGGAACACAATTCTTTTTTGTCTTTCATCCTCAGCAGACGACCTCCGCCACTGCTTATATACTCCTCAACATTTCACTTGACAGCAACTTGCATTGGTCCAGAAAGATTTGATGGGAATTGTTTGGGAGCCACATAATGCTGCTCCCATAGGGGCTGCTCCCTCCCACCACTTTCCTGAGCCCAGACACAGGAACTTACAGCATGCTAACCATAGGGCCACCGAGCAGATGCATGTGCTTAAGGCACAATCATCCCACATTGAAGTCAACAGGAGCTTTGCCACTGACATGAATGGAGCCCAGCTGGATCCATAGTTGTTTAAGTTATGCACCAAGAAAAAAAAAAGCTGTCTTTTTTTCTGAAGTGTAGTAGTGCTGGAATGATAGAGATAATAGTCCCCTTTTCCAAGAGATAAATGCTATTAAAAAAAAAAGTTTCCTTGGCCTTGAAAAAAATATTCATTTTATTTTGGACATGAGTGAGTCAGCAGATAGAGAACACAGTCCCCAGATAAAGCATTGGTAACTTATGCAAGAGGACACAGAACGAAGAATATGTGAGGAGTCCTCCTCTCTCTTGGGGGCTACAGCAGAGCGTTGTTTCAGATGGGCTAGAGTGGGAGAAGGATGACTAGCTGACCACTGCGGCTGATTATCGGTCACTCTTTCAGAGTCAGATACAAGCACATCACTGACAAAAATGAAACAGTTTGCAAGATACCTGAAAACTTGAAGCTGAGCATTTGAAGAGATTAATACCTCTGATGGTTGAGCTGGCAGCCTCATGACCCTAGGGCCTCAAGAGATACAGAAGATGCCATCTAGACATTGTGGTGACATCTTGGATCACAGACATCTTAGTGATCAAACAGCTGGTACTTCGTGCAGTACCACCAGCATATTCTAGATTTTTTAAGATCTGATGAAATGCCCTATATAACTATTGATTTCTCCCATTGCATTCTCTTTTGGCTCATTTCATACCTCTTAAGTCCTCCTTGGCAATGATTTCTTGAAGAGAAGCTTCTAGCCAAGAGATATTGCTTTTTATCTATTCCTTTCCCTTGGCTTGCCATCTTGTTCTGGACTGATTCTCCTAAAACTCCGGTCAGTCACCTTGAAATACAAAGCACTACATTAGGTCAAACACACCAGTGAGACTTAACATTCTTTAGGCTATACTAAAGTTTTAGAGGAGTCTAAATGTAGGGCCAGGTGATGAAAATCAGCATAGCTTCGCTGATTTCAGTGCAGCTCTTTCAATGTACTCTAGCTGGGCTTTGACGCTAAACTAATATTTCTAGCATTGTTGCCAACTGTATTTGACATGTCACTGCTGAAGTGCCCAGGCAAAACATGGAATGAGGCTTGTGAGACCTAACTGCTAAACTTCCTACTGCATACATTGGCCAAGTTCAACAGAGACCATCACAACTTGCAGATCTTTAAAGAGACTTCAGCTTTAAAAACCACACTTCTGTCTGAGAGAGACATTATCCTCTAATCTCTTTTAGCAGTCTAGTACTCATAGATGTGATACTTGTAACAATAAGTACAAAATTCAGTTGGTTTACTTTGTATATTTGACAGCACTTTGTGCATAGTCAGTTTCAGTGTTTCCCTGTATAATCGGTTTTCCATTTTGTTCATGTGAGTTTCTGACACAGCAACAGAAGAGAGAAATGGCTTTTTAACTATAACTGCAAAAAATCACAAAAGTTGGCTTACGACTCCACAGCAGATGTAGTCCCTGGAACTACTTTTAACTCATCTTTTGAAATGGATTAGATTTCAGGTTAACACTGTCCCCTTAATTTCTGTCAATGCAATGAAAATAATAGTCTACATTTATAGAGCACCTTTTGACCTGAAGATCTAAAAATGCTTTGCAAGCATTCTATGTACAGCACCACTGAAATGCAGCCACCTCTGGGATAGAGGCACCACCCAGCCAGTACCCTGCCCAGCAATGAAGGGAAAGAGAATTTTGATCAGAACACTGCAATATAGTGACTGAAACTGGAGGAAGAGGGACAGGTTTCAGGAGGGGCTTAGTACGTTGTGGCATCACAAGGCTCAGGAATGGAAGATGGTCCCCTGAACTGCTTACATATAAAAACTCAGCTGTAGCATGTAACATTGGCATCTGTGCATGCTCACTAATGATGATATCTGGTTTTATAATCACAGTCACTCCTTACTATCAACAGCGCAGTGGCTTGTTCACCCATTGATGAGGCTCCACCACCTAGATCCATTTTTGCTTCTCCTTGTGGTTTTCATTGTTCACACCTGAATTGGGTGTACATTACTGCTGTCAGCGCAGTTGGATGTCCTCAACAAACAGTAAGCTAGTATCCTCCTGGGGTTTGATCTTCTGTTCCTCCGATAGGACTGACTCTCAGGGGTAGTTATGACATGACATAGCTGTTACCTTGGCAGATTGCCAGCCATTTTCTGAACATTTTTACCAGAGTATTTTTAATTCCTGGCACATTGCTCTTTTGTAAAGGTTAATTATCTCTGGTTCAAGCATCTTGGTAGGTAACAGTCAGGTTTTTGTCCTTCTGCCCACCAGTCTCCGAACTAGTTATGCTAATGAAGCTTTGTGAGATGCACTCCACTACTCTAAAATGCTGGAGCCCACCAAGACCTTTTAAAAAAAACACAAACACACCAAAACCCTCTTGGTTATTTGAACTGACTTTTCAGCTAAACCATTTGTCAAGCCCATGCCAGGCACAGACAAGATGTGCCTGAACTGATATATCAAAGAAAACTGCAGAAAGGAGCCACTTGTGAGCTGTGGGGCATTACTATTAATCCATTTGAAATACCCTGGCCAGGGAAATGGCATTTGCAGGGTGTTATTACATTGTTATTCAACATATTGTGCTACAGCTCAGGGTTTTTGTGGTTCTTTGCTTTTGGCGGGGGCGGGGGGGCAAGGACTGTGTCTTCCTCTGTGTCTCTGTGGTGCCTGTCACATTTTGGTGCAGCTATAATATAAATAAATAGATTACTAAAATCAAACCATTTGCCTCTCTTTTCCACTAGATCTCCTACAGGTCAGCAGAAAATTACAAATTGGTATCCTCATATGCAATACCTTGTCTCATTCAAATCCTATTGAAGGCCCTGATATACTTAGAGTTATATTCTAAATGATTGCTGCAATAGCTAAAAAGATATGATTCAGAAAGATTAAAGAATCAAGAATCTTAGCACACAAGGCTAAAAAATAAGCTCCGATCACTCTATCTTTTCAGTTCGCAGTTTTATATCCCTGGTTACATTATCTCTAGTCATTTGTTTAATTAATTGTTTGAGGAGAGGGTGAGAATTTGTTTTCATACCTGTGTTTGAAAAGACGTCTTCCTCTTTCTGAGAGAAAATTAATTGCCTCACTGCCTCTGGAGCTGAACATTGTTCAATGAAAGAACAGTGGATATAAGTATTTACTACTTCAAAAATGTGTCCATAAACAAAGGGATAAACATTCATTTGATCGTGCGCCAAGGACAGAGTTTATTTTTCATCATCTGCACTAAGAATCAGAGCATAATTCCCAATATTGCCAGCAAGATGCACTTCAGGCATCTCATGTGGAAGAAGTGAAGTAACAGGAACAGAGAACCTGTTCCAAAGACAAAACACACAAGAAGCTTGTAAAATTTTTGCTCTGAATGTAAATCAAATTCATGGGCTCGATTTACGTTCTGACTTACTTGTTTTACGCCAATTGCCGTCATTGGAATTACTCCTGAATTACATTGGTGTCTCTGAGAGGAGAATGAGAGCTGAAGAAAAAAGGCCTGAGGGTTTTTTTAAAATAAACATTGATGTTGGGGTTGCAGTGTTCCATTTCATTTGTCAGAAAATATGGAGAGCATACAGAGCATCAAACAAGAGGAAAATGCAACAAATGTAGGATAAGAAAAGAATTCCCATCTAGTTTACAAATACATTTGTTACAATGTACAGATATTGGTAAAGAGGTGTTAAATTCTTGTTGGCTTTTTTGTAATGGATTTTGTTCATTATTGGAGTGTCATGTGGTTATTGCTCAGTGTCTAACACCCAAGGGAATAAAAGTAATAAAAAGCTGAATGTTGAAGAGAAGATAGTAGAGACTGTGGCAGGAGTAGATGGACAAGGTTGAAGCAAGAGGAGTTAGTGCTAAAGGTGTTTGAATGTGAGTCTTCCCTTGGCATGGATTTCTGGAAAGACTATTCTTTTGAGACTGACTATATCTGTAAAATGGTAGCAAACTCTAGGGTCTTGCACTGCAGATGTTCTCTGGGTCATTCTGTTAGCAGGTGTTTGAACCCTGTGTGAAGGTGCAGTTATTATTGCCAACTCATACCAGTACTACTGTAGGTGGATACAACTAGCTCCAATGAGAATGGAGGGATTGGAGCCCCTCTCCTGGACCAAGGGAGGTCAAGGACAGAAGTACAGCAAGGAAATCCCAGGAACAGCTGAACTCGGGGAAAAAGTTTAGTCCGAAGTTGATGCTTTGTTTGATTGTTCATTGGAATGGGCAGCTCAAATTCATACTGGGGGGGGCGCTTGAATATTGTTACACTCCAGAGACAGTTAGAGAAGAAAGGGAAAGTGTTGCCTTGCCAGCTCCAGCTCCATCCCATCCCAACACTACTGCTGACTCTGCTAAGTAGAAGCACACTGCAGGCAGTAGGTTTGACTGAATAGCATTATACAGGGCTTCGGAATTTGGGTTTAGACAGCATAATATTTAATATCCATTAACGGAAAGTCAAAGGTTGCAGCAGTGTTAATCATCCATTGAAGAGGCCCTTGAGCTACCATGGTAGCCTGTTTTAATTGGGTTTTCTATTAAGCCAGTTTTTCCTCTGTGATTTATCATACAGAAATGAAACATTTATTATTTAGTGTGGTGTTAGGGGAAAAAGAGTGATACCTCCCCAGGAGAAAAATTGAAAGCCCTGAAGAAACCAGCAAACAATATACAAAATTACGTTGCCTAAAATGCAAGCTGTGGGATAGCTCTCCACATCATTTATTTACCACTGGCAGCTCTACAACTACACTGTGGTAGCCCATCTGACTGGTAAAGTACCTAGCATCGTGCATCGGATGGATTGAGGAGTACTTCTGTGCCAGGCCTGGGTGCACTGGGGATCAGGTGCTGAACGAATCTCACTTCACTCAGCTGCTTTAACTGTGTAAGCAAACCCCAGCCCTACAGCAATCTTACAGAGAGCTGAACCTTTAACCACATCATTTTTAGCCCCTCATGAGTAATTTGTCTTCCGGCAAAAGTAAACTTAGCTCTTATTCCACACAATTACCTTAGTATAACTAGCAGTTACCATTGAGACAGTGGATGCAATTGTGGCCCTATTGAAGCCAATGGGTGTTTTGTCATTGACTTCACTGGAGCCAGGATTTCACATAGTATAGAATGAAGGTTTTAGATTTTAAGGCCAGGAAGGACCATAATAATATCATAGACTGACCTCCTGCATGACGCAGGCCAGAGAACCTAGCTAGTAACTTCTGCATCAAGCCCATAACTTGTCTGAGCTAGAGCATATCTTCTAGGAAAAAAGCAATAGGGTGGAATTCACAAAGGGACTTATAACGCCGTTATGCTGCGTCTCACAGCACTGACCTTTTAGGCACCTAAAAAAAAAAAAAGTCACAAGAACAGCACTGTGATCCACAAAACCAAGTTAGGTGCCTATTTTTCCCCACTCAATGTAAGGAGCCTCAGTGCCTAAGAACACGATCCACAAAAGCCACAATGCTAGGTAGGGAGCCACCTCAGCTAGCCAATGGGAGAGGCTGACCAGAGGGTGTGTGCTAAGTCCCTCCCCTCTCTCAGAAATAGACCCCTAAGTCCAGGCTGCAGAGAGACACTTATTTCTCATAGAGAGACACTAATGGGAACCAGCCACCTGCAGTCAGGCAACTTGGACACCGACAGTGCTTCTTGCCGGAAAGAGTTAGGTGCCTGCCTTGCTCCATGCAAAACAGCTGAGAAAGGAGCCCACATTATTACTTCTAGCCCAGCGGGTCAAGCACTCATCTGAAATGTGGGAGAAAGGATTTGAACAGAGGTCTCCCACACCCTAGGGCTACAGGTCTCGCTACACGCTGGACTGAGAGTCATTGGGCCAGAAGAGGGAGAGATTCTGGCCCAGTGACTCTGTAGTCCAGTGATTAGGGCACCCACCTAGAAGGTGGGCACCCCTGGGTCCAGTCACCCTGCTCCAGCAACTCTTTCAGTATTTATCCAGAGTGCACTAGCTTCAACGGGAGCAACTGAAAAAGCCCCATTGGAATACCCCTTAGCTCAGTGGTTAGAGAGGTGGGACCCAGTCTGGTAGGCAGCCCCGGAGCACATCTGCCAGATGGGGCCCAGCACACGACTGAGGCAGACAAACATCTATCTTCCCTAGGTCTTTGAACTGCTCTGGGGCTTCAGAAGGAGCGGGGCACCTGGGCATCTAGAGGCAGGAACAGCATGTATGTCCCATCTCTAGCGAGTTTAAGCACCTATAGGGTTAGGCAGCAGCCAAGTGAGAGTCTCGTAGATTGCAGTGGCCACACACAGGGACTTGGACACCTAGCTCTGGAGATGGGGCATCCAAGCTGCTTTTTGGATCACACCCATAGTTTTGATTAAAAGACTTCAAGCAGTGGAGAATCCACCAGGCCCCTAAGAAAGTAGTTCTAGCGATTAGTTACCCTGGATTAAAAATGTGTGCCTCAGCTTCCAGCCACTGGACCTCTGTTATGGTGCGCACTCACCTCACAGTGCTCCCTTGAGTCCAGATACAACACTACAGTAATGTAAAACTAGTTATTCCACCACTGACTTAAACAGAGTTACTCCTCATTCACATCAGCATAAGTGAGATGAGAAACTGGTTCATAATACCCAGTAGATGAGGTAAAGGAAAAGGAAAAGCGGTGAAGAACCAGAGATTTTATTTGGAAGGGCATTCGTCTGATGAGGCCTGTATGCATCCATTACACTTCTCAGTCCAAAGACATTTTTAGTGTTGCATATCTTAGCTGTAAAGATATCATTCAGGCTAAACTGGAGAAAACTCATCTTCTGGGACCAATATGGGAAATCAATGACATTTTCTTTCTTCGAGATGATTTAAAGAAAACGTCAGAAAAAAATCTACAGCAAATTTAGCTCTGTTGCCTGTGCCACAGACCCTTTGACATATGGTTAAGGGCAAACCTCAGAAGGGGGATTTTAAACTCTGCAGGTACAGGTATAAGATTTACATCAGCCAGTTCATCCCCATGGCATCTTCTCAAAGAAGTGAGCAATGTTTTAAATGGCAACCGGAGACAATGTCAGCTGGATGATAGTCTAATTGGAATCTCACTGTTTAATAAGCCAGACAGTGTGTAGGGGGTTTTTTTGGAGGGAGGAGTTGTGCCAGGTTACTGTATGAATGAAACGATACAGCTTATAATTGCTATGTGTTTGTGTTTGAACAGCATCAATTAATTAAGGGTGACAATTCTAGTACAGAACTTCAGTTATTCTTTTAATTCAGAAAGAAGATATTAAATTCTCCTCTGCTGACTTGTATCCATGTGCAATCCCATTGGCCCAGTGCCTTCAGAAAGTCCATTGTGGTAAAGGCTGAACAAAATTTTTACCATGAAGAAATGTTGTTTCTCTCATCTCTTTGTTCAGAGACATTTATTTTGTCATAACATCTATAAATCATGTGAACTATTGGCACGTGCTTTCTTCAGCTGACAATACTTTTGAACAGAGGTGAAGTTCAAAAAAGTCCCTTAATGCTACATGCACTGTCTTTTTTATTTGTAATTGGATGTGTTCTCTAGGAGGTAACACAGTGTGTTGCCTCAAGGGCTCATGCACTTTGTTCTAGAGGAATTTTTCAAAAAATGAGGAAAGACACAAAAACAATCATACACTCCAGCTACAGAAATTCAGTGGTATTATTGAACATGATGTGTGTAATTAACAAAGGACTAGTCAGTTATGGTACTGCAATTACACTGTAGTTGATACTACAATTGTAGTATCATTACATCAATATGGCTATGCTTTTTAATCACTAAATACCAGTAATTTGAGCTAGAAGGCACTCTTTGGAGCAGGGTCTGGCATTCTATAGGTTTGTACAGCACCTAACATAATGGGACCCCAGCCTCGTTAGCCTATAGACCCTATCACAACATAAATGTTAATAATGACAGAACTGGGCTGTATTATTTTGTATTACCTTTTTGGTTTCAGAATTAAGATATGTATTTTTTAGAATCCATTAACATTAATTACATTGTATTTGCACTGTATTTCACTCAGTCATGGAGGTAACCTTCTAGTTAAAGGTAACTCTAGGTATAAAAAGCATAACCACAATATAATTACATAGCAGCTTTTGATAAACTTTATAATACACAGTGCAGCTGCTAGATAATAGCATGCTGACTTCTGGAATGCTGATCAACCAAGGAGAGTGTTCTGATTATGTATCATTTTGATGATTGTCACTAATGGCCAGGCTCTAAGCGTTCACAATTGGGACCAAATTTTCAAGAGCTCAGCTACCATTTATGCACCAAAATAAGTGGCCAGATTTTCAAGGGTTCTCAGCACGTTATGTGTTGAACTCCTTTGAAAATCCCACCTGAGTGCTACAGTGGCAGCTGCGGAGTACTTTTAAAGATCTGGCCATAATTAGGTGCCTAAAGTTCTTTTGAAAAATCCAGCCTCATTATATCCCTTACGGGGGGGAGGGGGACTTGCCGAGGCACATAACTCTGAAGACATCGTCACCGTGAAGCTGACCTGGAAAAAACAAAACAGGGATCTCGTGTGACTGATTATCTTCTACCTGAATTCAGCAAACCCAAGGGCCATGACTAACCAGCTGCTGTGCACAGTCACATCACTGAAATACTTCTTGTGGCTCCTTTCTCAAGGCCCATTTGCATCAAGTCTAGCTCACAGATGCTAACTCTCCTCCCTTCACAGGAGCTTACTGCTATCCTCGAGTCTGTTATTTTTGCTTTTGTTTTTAAATGGAACAGTTCAGTTGTGCAAGTTTTCTCTATCAATTCCTTAGATTGGTTATACCACAAAATATTGCATAGGATCAGAATAGTTCAAATCCATTAGCACCAACAAAGCTTTTCCAGGGTTCTGAAGGGACTTGAGCCTAGCTGTCTTTATAATGCATAAAATTGATTCAGAGAATGTAAGAAACCAATGATTCCTAGTCCATATACTTTCAAGGCAGGACGGAAAAATGCTTGAACTTATGGTTTTGAATTGGCAGGGGAAAAAAAGGCCCACTATACTCTTAGCTCAGGAGTCACTATACACAGTGAAAAAGATGCCATGGTACTGCAAATTATTGTACTAAGTACAAAGCTAAGTCATGTTTAACTTAATTTTTGCTAGCTAGAAATTTGTCAAGAACGTGCCAACAGTCTCAATGATATTTAAATAACATGCAGCCAAACTTTTAGTTAAAAGCTGCAGTTTATGCTCTGTGACACATTAGCGAGGGAGTCATTGACAGTATTTCTCCCAGAGTTCGAGAAAATATCCTCCATTCATAAGTCACCTTTCATCCCAAAATGCTTTATAAACTAAATACTCTAAAGAAGACTAATTTAATGCACTGAAGTGAAAGCACCATTGGAGCAGAACACTGTGACTGTCCAAGGAAAGCTCTGCACTTTCCTTAGGAAAAGGAGATTGATACAGTCCCGGTACCATTAAGTCAGACAGATACACCCTTAACATTGCAGGTCATATGCAACCCAATAATATGCAGGCCCACATAGATGGGAAGTGATGTGCAACCACTAGCATATATATACAGTAGCATTCAAAACCATCTACAGAGGTGCACAATAACAAAAGGAGCCTCACAACACCAATGAAACGGAAATATTGTGGTTACTATGCAGGACTATACCCCCATATCTGAACGGAATGGATCAAGTTCTCCTTTGTATGGCATCTTATATAGTCCATTTACCTAGGCAAACTTGAGGGCAAAGCGGGTGTACAGTACAGCTACTGGTGTCAGGGAATGAAGAATTCTGATTTGGCAGCATTCTACATCCCCACCCACACCGGGCCCAGCTGTAAAGTAACTACACAAGGTACAACACAGTGGCAAATCAGGCCATTACAGTATGAAAAGATTTTGTGTAGAAAAAAATGCAAAAAAGAGGGGATCACTTTGCAAAAGTCAGCATTGTGGATCTGAACCAAACGAAGTTACTTATGTTACTGACCACCACATACCAAACACAAATATCTCTGTGGCTACAAAGGGGGACATGATACATTAAGGCAATGGTCAGAGATGGAAGACCACCACATGCTGATACTTTTTCTCATGTTGACACCCCCACCCAGCTGGTCAGGCTCCCCCTGCTGTACTCTCATCGGGCTGTTGGGCTTGGATTGGGCATGCTTCTGAGCTCCACTGGGTCTCAGCCGGCTTCAGCCACAGTCTCTGGCCTCTCAGGGACAATTTCCTGGGCACAGACTCTCTGGTAGCACTTCTAGGGAATGGCATCCTGTGGTCCAACTGCATTAGTCCTCCGGGCCCAGCGTTGACTTCCCTCCCCCTACCCCAAGACACCACAGTCAGTCAAGGATGCCCTGCCCAGAGCTCCTCGCTCATGGGTCCTCTGGCTTATGTTTAACTCTTCAGGGACACAGGATAGTTGAAGCAGGAACACACAGACTTTGCAAAAGAAATGTTAAACAGATCACTCTTTACTCACAGCCAGCACAAGCTATAAACAGATCTATGGAAAAATAGTAAAACTGGCACTCAACTTCCTGCCGCTGGTTCCTCACCAGGCCAAGAATCCTTTGGGATTTGGTCAGCAACTGTTCAGGAAGCCCAGGATTCTATTATATCCCCTTCCTCTTTCCTTCCTTCTGCCTTGCCTTTGTTTCCCAGTCAATGACAGAGAGCAATGCAGACAGGCCTTTCATAATGTCCAGTCCCCTCTGTCAGGTGACCTTCCGGGTTAGCCCAAGCCCCTTTCAGGTGATCAAAATCTCCCATCAGGAGATCAATTGCTTGGTTACTAGCTCACCTGGGAGGGATGGTTTCCTTGAGCAGCAGCCAGCTCTTTGTCCAAGGGTGCTTTGAATGATAGGTCATCAGGGCTTAACAACCCGCCATTGTTAATGCAAGAATGTCTCCTGACACATCCTGAATGTTTCAGCTCAATTTGGAGGGTACAGAGCCAAAGTGAAGGCACAGAACAAGTTTACAATCAAAATGCCCTTCACAAAACAAAATGGAGTTTGATAGAGAGACATGCAGACATATATTAATCCATCACAGACACATTTCAGTTAGGAAGCTGGAACAACTAAAGCTAGTATAAGAGCATGCAGTCCCAGCATGTTCTAAAACCAGCTTATAAAATCGAATGGAGCAACAAGTGACAACAAAGGTTTATAATGTGGAGTGCTTGAGCAAACTGGAGTGGCTGACAAAAAATACCACACTGATCTGAGAATCTTGGGAATGCTCAGATGCCATTGCTAAGGGCTCGGACAAGTCTCACCAGCATGTGAAGATCTCAAGAAAGCCAGCAGGCATATAGAAACGGGCCATCCAGCTGACCACTCACTCCTGGACTGTAGAATACCTCTCAGCATGGTAGCCAGCTCAAGCTATTGTTATTTAATATCACAATAGCACCCAGAAGGACCCAGTCAGATTTAGGACCCCATTGGGCTGAGGTGTCTACAAGTACATAGTAAAAGACAGTCACTTCTTAGTTCTAGGTTGTTGTTTTGTTTTGTTTTAACTGTTCTCCCTGGCCCATTCCTCATGCTCAGCAAGGTTGGCAGTGCCCATTTCATCCACCCACATTGCTTCTTCCTCCAAAACCTACTCCCTCACCATAGCCAAGGAGCAGGGAATGAGGGAGGTAGAGGTTAGAATGATCAATCAAAAAACATCCTCAAAATATTGAAAAGAAAACCAAAACCAAACATTTCTCCTCTACTTGGAGTTCTCAGTTCCAGTGAGTGGGACTGTAGTGGTGGAGGTCTCCTGCATAGCCACCCTGCCTCCACTGGGTCTCAATAACTCCCCACTTTGCGGGCGGCTAGAGCTCTCATTTCTGGTTGCAGGGGTTGGGGAGAAGCTTTGTATAACTGCCCAGCAGTTCTGAACAATTTCTGCTGCTTCTCCCCTGCTTGTGTGGGGAAGCCTCTTGATTTCAGCTGGGGAAATGGATGTGGGATGACTCGGAGCTCAGAGACCGCTTGGGGTCCTACACAGATGCACAAAGTGAGTTGAACCCTACACCAAGCTACCTTTGTGTCAGACTAACCAAAATGTAGCCCATATTCTGCTAGGTATTTGAGAACTTAAAGCATTTCAGTTCATTTTTCTTTTGTAAAGGAAGCCTCTGAGAACATGCTGGAATTTTTCAGAAAGCTGCACTATTGTGGGCTGAACGTATTTCTACATTCACCTTCACCTAGAGAGCAAGGCTCATCAGAAAATCAAAGATCAGTGCCAAAAATATTATTATGGCAGAACTGCTCATCCCTGGTGTGCCTGCTGAAACGGGATCGTGGTCATTGGAAGCTTGCCATTGTCATTAAGCAGCAAATGCCGACAGACATCTGCAACTCAGTGAACATGAATTTCCTACCAATTGCAGCCTCTTGCTTAAGAGAGAAACATGTTTTCAGGCCCTGATGAGGCTGCGTATTGAACACAAGAAGGAACATAGGTTCACAGAACTTAAACGGGCTGCATTCACCAAGCAAGCAGTTGCAGTTCCGTCACCTCTCAATACCAAAGACAGGCTTGTAAATGCTAAAAGAGAAAATGCCAGTGGATCTAGCATCCGTAGCTACAGCAAAAACACTGCCTATAGATTTCTAAAGCCTTGACTACACTGGGGATTTACCCCAGTACAAACATTGGTGGCCAGGGCAAGTCCCTAGTGTTGACAGGAAAAAATGCCATAAGCTGTAATTTGCCCTGGTGTGATTTACTGCAGTTTCAAGCAAGGGAAAATGGAAGTGATGGTAATTGTAGCCTGTTTATAGTAGGGGTTTGCATCTGTTCAGCTACACCAGGGGTGGGCAAACTTTTTGCCCTGAGGGTCACATCTGGGTGGTGAAATTGCATGCAGGGCCATGAATGTAAGGCTGGGACAGGGGGTTGGAGTGTGGGAGGGAGTGCGGGGTGTGGGAGGGGGTGCGGTGTGCAGGAAGGGGCTCAGGGCAAGGGGTTGGGGCAGAGGAGGGGTGCAGGGTGTACGAGCGGGCTCAGGGAAGGGGGCTGGGGTGCAGGAGGGGGTGCGGAGTCCGGGGGGGGCTCAGGGCAGGGGGTTGGGGGTGCAGGAGGGGGTGCCAGGGGTTGGGGTGCAGGAGGGGTGCAGGGTACGGCAGGGGGATGGGGTGCAGGCAGGGGGCTCAGGGCAGGGGGTTGGGGTGCAGGAGGGATGTGGGGTTCAGCAGGGGGCTCAGGGAAGGGTGTTGGGGTGTAGGAGGGGTGTGGGGTACAGCAGGCAGTTGGGGTGCAGGCAGGGTGCGGCAGGGGACTCAGGGCAGGGAGTTGGGGTGCGGGGTGCAGGAGGGGCTTGGGGTGGCAGCAGCGTGCACTGGGGCCAGGCCAGGCCAATGGGAGCTGTGGGTGGAGGTACCCACAGGCGAGGGCAGCACGCAGAGCCCTCTGCCCCCTCACCCCCAGGGGCTGCAGGGACGTGGTGCGGGCCGCCTCTGGGGGCAAAGCGGGGCCCACAGCGCCATGGGGGTGGTAATCCCGAGGGCCAGATCCAAAGCCCTGATAGGCCAGATCCAACCCGTGGGCCGTAGTTTGCCCAGCCCTGAGCTACACCACTGATGGGTGAAAACCCCAGTGTAACCAAGGCCTAAACCTCAATGTTCAGTTAAAGCTGAAGCCAGGAAAGGCTTGGCGTTAGAAAGTATTTTGTATAGCAATCAGCTTCCCTAAGTCATATCATAAATCAGGCCATGGGTTTGGGTCTCATCTCACAGTTTTACAGTGGTGTACTCCACTGACTCCACTTTGTAAACAGTAAGGATATGTGGACTTCAGTGAAGTTACTTCTGAATTATACTGGTGTAACTGACAGCTGAAATTGGCCTTGTGTGTACTAAGCTTAATAATAATAGCTGATTTTATGTTTACACATAATTGCCCCATTTGATACAATACCAATAGCTGTCTCGGTTCACTGAGTGTAATTCATTTGTCAGAAAGCAAATTAGTACTGCTAATGTCAGACGAACATAAGAGTGGCCATACCGGGTCAGACCAATGGTCCAACTAGCCAATATCCAGTCTACCAAGCATGGCCAATGTCAGGTGCCTTACAGGGAATGAACAGAACAGGGCAATCATCAAGAGATCCATCCCCTGTCACTCAGTCTCAGGATCTGGCAGTCAGAGGCTTAGGGACACTTAGAGCATGGGGTTGATCCCTGACCATCTTGGCTAATAGCTTATCTAATGAACTTATCTAACTCCTTTTTTGAATCCAGTGATAGTTTTGATCTTCACAATATCCCCTGGCAATGAGTTCCACAGGTTGACGCTGCATCGTGTGAAGAAGTATTTCCTTTTGTTTGTTATAAACCTACTACCTATTAATTTCATTGGGTGACCCCTAGTTCTTGTGTTATGTGAAGGGGTTAGTAACATTCGTAATTCACTTTCTCCACACCATTCATGATTTTATAGACTTATATCATAACCCCTCTTAGCTGTCTCTCTTTCAAGCTAATAGTCCCAGTCTTTTTAATCTCTCCTCATATGGAAGCTGTTCCATACCCCTAATCATTTTTGTTGCCCTTCTCTGTACCTTTGCCATTTCTAATATACCTTTTTTGAGGTGGGGTGACCAGAACTGCATGCAATATTCAACGTGAGGGCATACTATGTATTTATATAGTGACATTATGATTGTTGATGTGCAGTCACAGGTATTTCATATTTTCTTCCATTTATTTGTTTGTCAATAAAGTGAATGAGCAGAAAGAGCTTGTTTTGTGGAAGTAGCATATGTACTTATTTATTGAGGACTAGATGACTCATAAGGTTGGAAATGGAATAGAACATCTTTCATTCCTTGGTCCAGAAAGGTTGGTAGTGAATGAAAGCCAAGATTTTACAAAAACATCGAGGAGTCCGGTGGCACCTTAGAGACTAACAGATTTATTTGGGCTTCTGGGTTTTTTACCCACGAAAGCTTATGTCCAAATAAATCTGTTAGTCTTTAAGGTGCCACCAGACTCCTCATGGTTTTTGTGATTACAGACTAACACGGCTACCCCCCCATACTTAGTCAGATTTTAGACTTACAGGACAAATACCCAGGCACTCTCTTCTTCTCTTATTTTGAAGATTAGTACTCTATTTGCTTTTCTCCTCTTTGCCACTTTCCCAGCTCTCCATGATTTTTCACAAATAATTGTCAGTGGTGCAGAAATTTCATTAGGTAATTCTCTTAGGGTCAGATTGTGATACCATTACTCACACCGAATAGCACCTTGTTCTACATGTAGCCCTTTTGTCTTCAATGTAACCATGAAAAGTATCACACTAATTTACAACTCATGTCATCTAGGCCAGCTAATTTTTATACATTCAGATATTCATTCCCTTACTCACACGTAATCAATAGCTATTTTACAAGGACTTCCTTATTTCCAAACTATCCAAACTTCTTTTCTCTTTCTTTTCTAACACAGATTTTTAGAAAAGGAGTTTGGTGTCCCAGCTATTTTAAACTCATCATTAATCTCATTTTATTCCTCATTTATTAAAAGTGCTTAAATATTTATAAAATCTTCCTGCTTCCCCCTTGGCTAGCATTAATTCATTCTGTTTTAGTGTTCTTATATTTTTTCTAAAAGCCTTGACTCACACTCTACATTCTTGTTTGGTTGACTACTCCCCGCTTCTCCTGTTTCAGCGTAGGTGGGGGGTTTTAAACCTCAGATCCTTTAGCAGTCTTTTGTGATGCTATATTGTCTGCTCTTTTTCTTTACATTCTCATGTTTTCCCAGAGGAATGGTTAGTTGTCTCATAATTATGGCATATTTTAAAAATCCCCAGCTACCCAAGGGTTTTAATGCTTCCTCTCTAACAGCTTGTTCACTAGATTACTTAATCCCCCCCAGATTTCCTCTCCTGAAATTCTTTTGCTATCAGAGAATCCACTTCTTACTGGGGTGAATCCAAATAGCTTTGGGGTCACTGGTGCAAAGCTTCCCACATATTTTCACAGCTTCATTCCTTTTCTCCTTATCTGTAAGGTAGTTATTTCAGGATGGCTTCTCCATTAGTTGGAGCCTTTTCTTTCTGACTTTCAAAGCTGTCTGAAATGTAATTTAGGAACCACAATGATGATGCCCTTCTAGTGTACTAGAAAAATGTTTTGAGGCATCAAGTTACAGCACTTTTAAAATATTACAGTTGTGTTTTAAGTGCAGACTGTACGTTCTCAGACAGGACCAAAGAGCGTAGACCTTGCACGCATTCAGGCTGAGACAGCAGTACCGCCATTTAAACCAGAGACTGCTACCCCATCCACACCACTTGATGACAGACCAACAGAAACACCAGAGACTAGGTCTTCAGCTGGTGTAAACTGGTGTCATGCCACCAAAATCAATGGACTGGTGCTATTTGCACTGATAGAGGGGGCAAACAGAGGCCAAGAGGATTATCAGGCATGAAAGGTGCTCTACAGGTGGTGAACTGGCACACTACTGTTCTCCTTTGCTCTGTCAATGCCATTCTACAGAAATTATCTGTCAACCAAGCTGAAAACATGAAATCCTAGGATCCTAATTAGTTGCCCCTCTCAAATTCATTGCCACTATGGCACTAATAAGTCCTACGTCTGATGTAGTGGCAGCTGGTGAACTTTGGGGCAAGTGGGGTGTAGCAGACAATAAAAATCATGGCCACTTACCTCCATGGCACCACCCTCACCCCTAGAGAAAGGGAGGATCAGCCCTAGGAAAGTTGCCTTCCTATGATGGCTGGGGCCCTTGCTTAGCTGGGCCAGTCCTGGGATTGCCTGGACCTCCTTCGTGGGAACCTCCTCCTCTTCTCCCTCCGTCACATTCCCCCTCTCCACTGCTGCCTCCTCCTATCCTGCCTGGTGAAGCCTCCTTCAGCCGCATCTCCACCTTCATTGCAGAGGCAAGGCCTCCCTCCAGCAGTTCTGCTGCCTTGAGTGCAGCAGTGAGCACACAACCCCAGCCAGCAGACCCTGAGAGAGTGAGCAAGAACCCTAGCACTCAGTGCTTCCCTGACACACCCCTGGGGGGGGGGGGGGAGGCAATCTACAGTCATTGCAGCCTCCTGGCTTGGACAGTGAATCCGGTAGCCGAAATCTCATTACAGATTGCAGCAGCTTTGCCTCCTATCAGGCCTTGACTGCATGGGCTGTGCATGTGCCACAGGGGTTGTGGAGAAGAATGCCCTACTACTCAATATGATTCACACACAGCAAATCTATAGCAAGCTGTCATTCATATTTAAACACACACACAGGTGGGGCAGTGCCCCAACACCCTCTCTACCTGAGATGCAGTTGGTCTGGGATCATTATTATAAAGACACATGATACAATTTCCTCTTGCTCACAGTATGGAAGTAGCCCTGCAAGCTTGGGCGTTGTGAGCATGGATTCCTTTGGGTTTAACACACCATAAGTGGACAATGAGTTGCACAGATACACAACTTAATCATTTATTATTTACATTGCAGTGTACCTAGATATCCCCCCCCCCCCCCGACGGGGACCCCATTGTTGTAGGCAGGCTATAAACTGTAAGATAGTGAGAGTTAGTCCTGGCCCTGGCGATTTTACAGTCAAGACCGGCTGGGCAAAGGAAGCGAAATAGGTGCACAGAAGGGAAGTGACTGGGCCAGCATCCCACAGCGGGGTAGGGACAGAAGCCAGGATGGGAACCCAGGTCTGCTGATTCCCAGTCCCCCGGGAGGAGGCCCCTGATCTTGCATTTCCCACTGAGCCCTAGCGGCTGGCTGGCGGCCCTGGACGCGAAGTGACAGAGTTTGTCGGAGAGGGCTCCCACAGCAGCAGAGCGGCCCCTCTTCTCCAGGCCTGGGGAGCACCTTTAAGGGCCCTAGCCAAAGCCAGACATCTTGTGGTCAAGTCCAGGACCTGTGATCCTTCTGCGCGGGGGGTGGAGAAAGGGGGGTGTGGGGGGAGGGGGGCTGATCTCTGGCTTAGTGCCCCTAGGGCACCCTGCCAGGGGGCGGGACTTTGCCCGGTTAGTCCTCACGCCTGCCGCTTTGCACGGCGCTGTGAACCGTGGCACCCCCAGCGCGGCGCCCCAAGCCACGAGCGGCTGCAGCGCCTGGGGGGCAAGAGCAGCGCGCGGGGGGCGGGGCGGGCCCACGCGCCGGGGAGCGGGGCTCCCGCAGCGGGCGAGGCTAAGCCAGCCGCTCGCCCGGCCCCGGCTGCGCCCGCCCCCTCCGCCAAGCGGCAGCGCCCGGGCGCGGCGGAGTGCGCAGGCCCAGGGCGAGCCGGGCTCCGGCGGGCGGGGACACGTGGGGCGCGGTGGCCGAGCGCGGAGCGGGGATGGGAGCCGCGCGAGAGAGCTGCAGCTCGCCCAGCTGCACTTGCTCAGCCGGCGGCAGGGAGGCTCAGGTAAGCGCGGCCGAGCGGTGTGGGCAGGTGTGGTGAGCCGGCCCCGGGGAGCTCCTCTGTGCCCAGGGTCTGTTGGTCCCGGCTTGTGCGGAGGCACTTGCCCCTGGCAGTTTTGCAAAGCCCGGGGGGCGCTGATCTGAGCACTTGCACTCGCCGCCGGGGTGGCGGCCCGTTTCTGTGCTAGTAACCGGCGGCTCTGGCAGCAGATCCCGCCGCTGGCGTTTACAGGACGGTGTGGAACTTGCAGGCGAGCCCCCTCCTCTCTGCCCGAGCCCTGGCGGGCTGCAAAACGCTTCGGCGTGGTTGCCAACCTCGGCGCCACGGCAGCCCTGCAAAGGGAACGGGGGCTGCTGTGCTGGGAGGCGCCGCCGGGTAAAGTGCAGGGCAAGCCGAGGGCGTTTTCGTTTCATGGGCTGGTGTTTAGGAGCAGACCGTATTGGTCCGGCAGGGCGAAGGGTGCGTCGGTAAATTACCCCCGCAGAAGAAAGGGAGGACGAACCCGCGGTTGCTGGGAGCCGGCTGCTTCGCAAGCGCTCGGCAGCAAACCTCGGCGGGGCCGCTTCACAGCCTGTGAGCCGCCGCCGGGCTTCAGCACCATGGAGAGCGCGCTCCAGGCAGCGACAGGCCGGCCGTGAAGGGCACTGAAGGCCACTTCCTCCCGCAGAGCCGAAGCGTGCAAGGAAACCAGTTGCTATGGGGATTGCACTGCTTCCCTCCTTGCTGGTGCCCTCGGTGGTACTAGGAGATTTACTCCTCTCCCTGCTCCGAAAACAAGTAGTCATTCGTGCGTCGTTTGTGTCTTCTGTAGAGTGGCCTGAAGAGGCAAATATGGTCTTCTCCCTTGGTGGAGGGCGTTCTGCAGCAGGAATGTTTATCAGCTGATCAGAATAAAACTAAGCCTCAGCCATCTCTGAGGTTCTGCTGATACCTTAGTGAATATAATTAGAGAAGGTGGAGAAAGAACTCTAGTAACTGAATGGTAAACAAATCTCTTTTACAGGGGCTATCCTGCCTTCTTGGGGCAGATGAAGGGTAATGAGTAGGGATTGTTGATGTGATTAGAGGCGGGGGGGGGGTGTGTGTGTGTGTGTGTGTGTGAATTCCTTTGCAACAGATATTCACAGGAGCTATATTATACAGTAAATATTTAGGACGTTTTTCTGGGGGGATGCCTTCCTTAATTGTTCCTAAAGGCATGTAAGTATAGGAAACTTGAAATCATGATTGCTTTTGTTTACAGGATGGTGCATCATATTGTAATTACTCACCAGGATAAAATGGATTTAACCTGTTGCAAGAAGCATTATTTAAAAGTTGTGAATCACTAAGTGTGAGACTGTGGCATTACCATGAGCCCTTAGTAAAGAGTACTGCCTAGTTGCATTGATCTCGCATAGTCACAATATGGTCTCTGAAAAAAGGAGTACTTGTGGCACGTTAGAGACTAAAATTTATTTGAGCATAAGCTTTCGTGAGCTACAGCTCACTTCATTGGATGCATACAGTGGAAAATACAGTGGGGAGATTTTATATACACAGAGAACATGAAACAATGGGTGTTACCATACAGCCTGTAACAAGAGTGATCAGGAAAGGTGAGCTATTACCAGCAATAGCTCACCTTTCCTGATCACTCTTGTTACAGTTTGTATGGTAACACCCATTGTTTCATGTTCTCTGTGTATATAAAATCTCCCCATTGTATTTTTCACTGTATTCATCCAATGAAGTGAGCTGTAGCTCACGAAAGCTTATGCTCAAATAACTTTGTTAGTCTCTAAGGTGCCACAAGTACTCCTTTTCTTTTTGCAGATACAGACTAACACTGCTGCTACTCTGAAACCTGTCAATATGGTCTCTGCTTCCCCCTTCTTGACTAAGGGAAGTAATTCGTGCCATTTCTCTCCCTGGTGTAGTTTACTTCCTCCTTTGTGCTGCCTTAGCTGAAGTCAGGCTCCACCCACCTGCAGAGAATGGGTAATAGTAGCTGGTCAATCTCCTGAGCACAAAAGGGTGTGGCCTATGCAGAAAATTAATGGGGTGCATTATGTCCACATTCTCCTTTGTATGGTTGTGTGATACAGCTCACAATTGACTCCCCAAACAAAAAAAGAGACCTGTATATAAAAGGCATGATGCAAAGCCCACTAAAGTCAATGGAAAGATTCCCACTGATTTCAATGAACTTTGGATCAGGCCCAGCCTGCCATGCTTGGGTCTCTATCCTAAGGGAACATTAGGTTTTGATATTCGATTTTGTAAGCATCAAGATTATCCCATGAATTATTATCCAGTATCTATGTTATTTACTCCAGAATTCACTATTTCTAGGGGTTCTCTTTTTCCTGTAGGTAAAGATTGGAAAGATGAGCCTTTAAACAGAAAGGTCAGAGTGTCTAACATCAGGAGGAAGAGAAGGACTTAAAACGTAAGAACCCCTTTTAATTTGTGTTTTACATTTGCAGGTTCATGGTGATGTATGTGCATGTGCTGAGAGAGCAACATCACACTTCCATTTTCTTCTGTTTTAGCATAGCTTTCAAATTCAGTTTTCTAAAAGGTAAACATTTAATACTTAAAACAATTAATTTATCATGAAGCAGTTTGAAAATTCATTCAGTAGTTTCTCCTGAAATATGCTCAATGTTTCATCCATCTATTCACAAAACTGATCACCACCTCCTACCCCCTCTCCCGCTGTATCAGTGCAGTGTAATAAAGCACAAAATAAACACGGGATAGTCTTTATGTGGGGTATAAAGTTGCTAGGGGATTGCTACAGTGCAGCTGCATTCTGAAGTTCTGATTGTAACTTCTCTGTATTTCTAGAGATTGGTAATGATTACACTGATCCACAGTTATGCCGTGAAAAGTTCTAAAGATTAACAGCTGTCCCTTGGTTTTATACAAGCTCTAAGCTCAGACCAAAACACTGATTTAGGGTAACAATGTTTACCCCAGTTTTGGGCAAAAGATCCCTAAACATAGGCTTTTAGGCCCAGATCCTTCAGGGTATTTAGGCACCTCACTCCCAGTGAAATGAATGGGAGTGAGGTACCCAAGTACCTTTAAGGATCTGGCCCTTCAAACCCACATCCACAAAAGTGAAGCCTATGCCAATACATTCAACACCCCAACACAGTAGCTGTCATTTATATTGATCTGGTACAAATGGGTGCCTTTGAACACTCCCCCACATATTTATTGTGGACTCCTTTACTTCACCTCACTTCAGCATTCTGTTCAATTCCCCTGCCTCATTCTCAAAAAGCAAGAGCTACATTCATGTTGCAGCTCAGAAGACAGACTACACTATTCCAAATCACCACTGGGGGCTGGAAACGTCTTCAACCTCTCCTTCCTCTGTCTAGGAACTGATAGTATTATCTTTACATGAAGAACCAGAGGCCAGGATAGATTTGCCACCATGTAATAGCTTATTTGTTTGAGCGATGGTTAGGGAGAGTGTGGGGGGGGGGGGGCAGGAGTTATAAATGTGTTCAAGAAAGCATCCAGTAGGACTGGCTAAATTTAATCAGATGTTTTTTAGAATGAAAAGAAATAAAGATCATAATTTGATGAACTAGCTGTCACAACTGTAATGCTATGCTCCACTCTTTTGACTAAAATTCTTTTTTGTCTACTAACCTTCATTCTGTGATACTTATCTACATTTTAACTCATAAATAATCAAATGCAACTATTAGCATTCTAGATTTCCACTCTAACCTTGTTTTAATATAGAAAACAATCTACATATAAAATAAGTAATCCCAGGTTGTGTGATTATCATGGGTTAATCCCATAGTGAGGAATTAGATTTTACAACATATCTCCTGATACACAATGAGGTTAGTTCACAATTACTATACAGTACCTCTTTTTAATATGGTGCATAGTTAATTTATGCTGATCTTTACAAATTAGTCAACCTTATGTTTTCTCGAATTAATTACAGTAAATTACAGGAGAGAATGAAGATCACTAGAGATATTGGGCCAGATTCACTGATATGCTCCAGTTGCTTTGCATGATTCTGCTGATGCAAAGCAGCTATCAACCAAGCTTAACTTCCCCAGGGGGCTGCTCTGTACCACCAGAACACCACAAAGCAGCCAAACACACTAGTCAAACTGACCCCATTAGGACTCATTCTTCCCTACCACTGACCTTGCGTTGTCCTTTACACCTCTGTAAAGTGAGAATAAAATACTTCCATTCTGATCTCACTATGCACAGGTTAAAAAATGATTATACAAGTTGCAAGCCAGTGGGGACTCACACATACAGTTTATATGAGGAGACAGTTTTGTCCTGTGAGATATGGGACTTGATTGGGAGTCAGGAGATGATTTGGTATGGGAGGGATGGCAATCTGCTTCCTGCTCTGCAAGTGATGCTCTATATTGACCTTAGTCAATCCCTTTAATTTGTGCGTTCACACCTCCATTTTTTTGGCACACCTTCAGGTGATCTCGAGACACTTTACAAACACAAATTAAGCCTCATAATAATTTGCGTGTGTCTCAATTTTCCACATCTGGTAAATGGGGATAATGCTGCTTACTCCTCATTGCAAGGCACTTTGAGGTATATTGATAAGATATTATTGTGTCTCATCTTTGAAGGAAGATATGACCATATGAATCTAGGAATGAAAGCTATGGTAATTCATACAGCCACTTTATAGTCTAGTGCAGTACACTGTCTAGTGCAGAGGATTAGAGGCCATGATTCCTGGGTCCGTTTTGGATTCTACCATTAACTTATGTGGTGTTAGGCAAGTAAGTCATTTAACTTCTCTATTACTTGCTTTACCCATCTATAAAATGGGTATTGATAGTACTTACCTACCTCACAGGGCTATTACGATGCTTAATTAGTGTCCGTAAAGAAAGTATCTTGAGATCACCTCAGCATGTGCAAAATATTTACGTTAAATCACTTCTCCCTTATTGCATATAGTTTTACCTTCTTTTTTAACATTCTGAACCCTCAGTGACTCCTCATGGAAAATTTTAAAAACATTCTGCTTATGAATTATTATTACTATTATTTTATTGTAGCATCCAGAAGAGTTCTGGTTACATATAGTCGTTTTTGTCTTCCTTCATTGTTTACTAGGAATATTTGCATGAAAACAGTATGTTTGGGGTGGGTGAGAGAGGATTTGCAGGCCGAGGGGACGTGGGGGGTTGTTTTTTTTTAAAAAATGTTCTTCAGTCGAAGTCATTGTCTTCTGTAACATTACAGCTACCTAGTTGCTGGGGAGATGGTTGTGATGTCACAAAGAAAGGACTTTGATTGCAGGTATGGAAACAGCAGGAACAGCAACTCCTAAGGAGCAAAGATCCCCCATACACACAGAGTGAATGAAATAAAAACCTGAACAACAACAACTGTTCTAGAAGCAGAATTCTTTATAAACAATATTTTTCGGAGTTTTCCACAAGGCTTCACTCTATACATTTTCATTCATGTCACTTTTGTGTGAGAAAAATAAGATCAAAGTTTATAGTATAGTAAAATTAATTTCCAGATATTACAGTGGAAAATGTCAAGGTTAGTGACATGTCAATTATCCTATTTGCAATGCCTATCTAGTAATGCTTTGCAGTTGCCCAAAAGATTTGTAAGAAGACATCTTCATATCCATGCAACTCTATCTCCAGAGAAAGGCATGTACCCATGTACCAGCTAATTTACTTTGTCTTTCAGTCTAGACCTTGAGATGTGTGGTTCTCCCTTGAATCAGACAGGCAGGATAATGACCAATAACCACATAGAATTGTCTTGCTTTCTGGGGGCTGCCTCCAGCTTTACTGTGTCTGATTTCAAAACATCTACCTCCCTCTCTAACTAAGGGGAGTCTCTTCTTGAAGACCATTAGGCCGGGAGTCTGTGCCATCTCAACCAATCAACAAAAAGCAAATCAGTCAGAAAAACGAGAATAATATTTCTTTGGCTTGGTCTGTGAGGAAACACCCTAGGGAGGAAGAACAAGAGTCTTGAGGCTGACGGGGAAAAAAAGAGAATGGGAATCTTTGGACTCCAATCCCACTCCCCACAGGGAGAGCTTCTCACAGAAGTGCTGCTTTAAGCACTCTGAAGTCAAGGGCTGCATCCGCAGATGTCGGGATGCTTAACAGAGAGGGTCTAGGAATGCTGGGTGGCAGCTTTGCAAAGCTTGTTCACCAGCACCTCCACTCTCCAGTGCAGGAGGTGGTCATGGAGCAGGCTCCGAATCTCATTGGACAAAGAACTTCCACATGTTGCAGGCCTCCTGGATACTGGATTTGATCCATTTGGCCTTGATATGTCAGGATGCTTTGAGGCCTTTCCACAGAAATTCTTATGAGACTATAATGGCAGGAATACATTAATACCAGGGGAATAGAAAAGCTACTACTATCAGAGAAAAGTGCATAGGATTCCTCAACACTGAGCCATGAAAAACAAAACAACCAGTGGATTACAGGATTCGTGTCATAGTGATGCCAATTTCTGTACCTACCAAGAGCTGAATTCTGCCATTGTTTTTAATTAGCATGCTCCAGATTTTTACATAATTTCAGTGTGAGTCATTCAGTATTTGTCCATCTCATTTAATATAAGGGGAGCTGGTATTCTGTAGTGAGTGAAATCATGTGCATTGGGGGTATTGCACCAGTTACTGAAGGGGATAGGGGCTAGTAGCCTATAAAATGCAAGAAAAGGGGGTTGGAGTGGGACAACCTTGTTAAAACTAACAGGTTAGGTATGCTTGCATTGCACTGTTTTAAGAAGTCAGGTGTGTTACTTGAAGCTGACGTTAGGTCTCACTCATACCTTTTGGTTCATATAATCCTACTAAATCCAAAACAAAGGCATTATAATACTTCTAAAATACTCATCTACAGATGGCATATTAAAGTGGCATACTCATTTTTAAAAGGCCTGATTGACCTCACTTATACAGGTGTAAGTCTGCTGAATTCAGTGGAGTTACAATAGTGTAAAATAAGTGTAAGTGAAATCAGAGTCAGGCCCTGGATATTTAAAAACAGAAAATCTTTGTTTTACTAGTACTTTATTACAATGGAAAGAATTTAGGACACTGGATTTACTTTTCGCAGTGGGTGAAATCCTAACCCTTTTGCAATCAATGGTGCCAGGCTTCACCTCACAAATTTACTATTGGCATTTGGTAAATTAAAATAGGCTTGGTAGTTTGTAATCATTTTCATTTCTGATTTTCAGATAGTAGAACAAATGTTCCATCCTTGAGTGTATTTTTATTCAGAAAAATTAATTTAAGGCTAGTCTTCATGACCAGGACCCCCTTGGCTATTTATGTCACAGTTATATATAATCCCACAGTTATGTCTCTGTTTTACAAGTTTAAGAAAAAAATAAAGCCATCAAGAAAAGTTTGTGAAATGTTCCAAATTAGCAGATAGAGCTAGCAAGCGATGCCTACCATGACTAATAGTAATGGTGTTTGTATCAGAGATCGAGGCACTCAGCCCTGCAGTCATGCAATGCCGCTTTAAATTTACATGAAATTAAACGATATTTCATCATGCATTATGGCACTAGAAACACTACATGTAAAAAACAACTTTGCTGAGTGTTCACACACCCGTCTTTAGGGTGTAATCCTGCAAGGTGTCAAGGGCTCTCAGCACCTACTGACTTTAATAGGAGTTGAGGGCCCCCACACCTGCCAGGAGTGCTCAGCACTTAGCAGGATCAAGCCCTTACTTTGGGAGTGTGGGGTGGAGATGCCTCTTTCCAGAGCTCCTATCAAGGGATTAATTGCAGCCCATTTTGATTTCCTTTTTGTAAAATCGCATAGTGTCACTAATTGGGTCTGTCTTGTGTGAAATCTCTCATTGCAGGTGAGAAGGATGAGCTCGTATGCGGATATCTGCAGCTCCAAGCAAGCGCATAGCGGCACGGAGGGAAGTTATCAACGCTATGGAGTTCGATCCTATCTGCATCAATTTTATGAGGACTGCACAGCTTCAATTTGGGAGCATGAGAATGATTTTCAGATCCAGAGGTCACCTAGCAGGTGGAGCTCTGCATTCTGGAAGGTACAGCTCATCATTCTACAGAAACTATTATTTGCTACAGGCCCAGTTTTCAGTGCTGAACACCCACCCTTTGAAAATGAGGCCCTTTTAACATATATATCTAGTTGGGCATCAAAAATTGAAGCACACAAAATCAAGTCACTTTTGAAATCTTAGCTATAATTTGTAAAAGTGTAGAGAAATGATTCTCAGCACATTCACGCATAGCTTTCACTGACATTCATATAAGCATACGTGGATGTCTGATCAAACTATCAGGGAAACAATAAGGGCTTGGTTTACTAAAAAGTTAGGAATCCTGTGGAAATCAATCTTTGCACTTATTATTTAAACTTGGCAGGAAATGTAATGTTGTGACTTATTTCTACCACACCGTCCTTTTAACCTCTGCAAGATAAAGACATTTCATGGACAGAAAACAGGAGGTGGTCACATGTAGTGACCCCACCATGGGTCATCAGCAGGGTTTGAATCCGGGACTTTCAATGCCAAAGCTCAGACCTCCACTACCTGCGTTAAAGAAGGAGCTTTGTCACCTAGTAGCAGTAATAGGTTAAGAACATAAGAATGCCCATACTGGGTCAGACCAAAGGTGCATCTAGCCCAGTAGCCTGTCTTCGGACAGTGGCCAATGCCAGGTGCTTCAGAGGGAATGAACAGAACAGGTCATCATCAAGTGATCCAGGTTATCTTTTGTGTGATGGAACCCTTAGAGCGGGACATGATACACGCTCACAGCCTCTACACGTGCATATTTCTTTTCCCTGGAAATTCCCATCCGTATGTTGATTTAAACAAAGATTAGTTGTTGAAACAATTCCAACATGGCAATTCATCCACATATTTGAATTCTATGAATCAGGGCTCAAAAGACAATGTCTGCTTCCTGGTAGGATTGACAAATATTTGTATAGACAATGAAAATGTTACAAACGATGAGGCCACATTCATTTTTAACCCTGTTTGTTTTCCAGGTCGGACTCATCTCTGGGGTGGTTTTTATGCTGATCGGGTTAACAGTTCTTGTCGTAGGTTTTCTTGTGCCACCGAAAATCGAAGCCCTGGAGGAAGAAGATTTTGTTGTTGTGGATAACCATGCCATTCAGTTTAACGGAGCCCTTGATATATGTAAGCTGGCAGGAGCAATCTTATTTTGTATTGGAGGGACCACAATGGCAGCATGCTTGTTGATGTCTGCTTTTGCTAAAAGCTACTCCAAAGAAGAAAAGTATCTTCAGCAAAGGTTTAAAGAGAGAATAGCAGACATAAAAGCCCATGCACACCCAGTCACAAAAGCACCAGCACCAGGAGAATCAAAGATACCTGTCACTTTGTCCAAAGTTCAAAATGTCCAACCTTTATCAGAAACCTGACATTTCCCTTTTTAATTTATACATCATTTAATTTGAAAAGGTCAGCCTTTGTGAGCATACGAATTTGTGTTTACAGTACAGCTTCAAGTACTCTGCTCTGTAAGAGGGGAACAGATTGGAAACCTTATCTAGCAGAATTTAAAGGTTGGCAAATGAGGGAAGTTTAGGTGATTAGTGCTTTGAATAATGTATTTACATGTTCAAATATATGAATTGTGTAAACAAGTGTTCACCTATGTTGATCTAGGTCAACCTACCAACACGGCTACAACAACACTGGAGGGAAAAAACAGTTTTTAACTTATCAAGTTTCTGTGTCATTTGAGAAAAATGGGCATTTTGATACCAGTTGTATCATGGCCATCCAAAATTATGCTCTGTTTAAAGTTAATGTGGTGTACTTTTTTTTAGCTAGGGTAGTTTTTAAAACATTTGTTTAGACTTGGTGTTCTTTCACTTTCCAGTCCTGATGTACATGGGGTAATATCCTGCCCTCTTCACCCATGTTGGTAGTCCTGTCATTTTCGGTAGTCTCCATACAAATAAGAGTGTACATATACACAGTCTGTGTATCTCACACACAAGAAACTCTGCTGCCCCGATTTTGATTAAGGCACAGATCAGCCAACAGTGTTTCCATATGGGAAACAGACATCATTTTAGGCCCAAATTTGCCACCAGTCCACACGGACCTGGCACTCTCCGTCTTTTGTAAAATCACCATATTTATTTAACAAATGCAAAATAAGGAAAGCAAGATTATGAAACATCCTATTTTAATTAAGAAAAAGAACTCCACATTTCCCCACTGGTTGTTTGGTGTGGTGTCCGTCATCACTAGTCTTTGCCAAATGTCCTTAAAACTCATATAACACATTTGGGCCTTGGCAGGATGGGAATTAGACTATGGTTTAAAGCAGTGGTCATCAACCAGTCGATCACGCTGGACTGGTCGATCCTAGAGGATCTCCCAGTCGATTGCAATCTCCAGTGGCAGCGCAGTGTGGCTGCCTAAGCCTATCCCGCCCCCACTCCCGGAAGCGGACACTGCAGCCCGGGGCATGAGGGCAGGGGTCTCCCTCCGCACGCGCTGCTCCTGCCTGCAAGCACCGCCCTTGCAGCTCCCATTAGCCAGGAGAGCTGTGGGGGGCAAGAGCAGAACAGCATGCGGAGCCACGTGCCCCCCGTCCTCCCTACTCCAGGGGGCGCAGGGGCGCATTGTCCCCTTCTGGGAGCGGTGTGGGGGCAGGATAGGCAGGGAGCCTGCTTCAGCCTTGCTGTGCCCACCGCCGACTGGGAGCCACCAGAGGTAAGTGCTGCCCTGTGGGAGGCTGCACCCCAACCCCCATCCCTGAGCCCCCTCCTGGAGCCAGCACCCCATTTCCCCTTCTGTGTCCCAACCCCACCCCCCGCACTCCAAACCTCTGCCCCAGCCCTGACCTCCCTCCCAGAGCCAGCACCCTGTACCCCCTCCTGCACCCCAACACTCTGCCTCAGCCCAGAGCCCCCTCCTGCACCCAAACTCCCTCCTAGAGTTTGGACCACTCACCCCCTCCTGCACCCCAACCCCCTGCCCCAGGCTTAACCCAGAGCCCCCTCTCACACTGTGAACCCCTCGGCCCCAGCCCCGATCCAGCATCCCCTCCTGAACCGCAACCCCCAACCCCAGCCCGTGAAGGTGAGTGAGGGTTGGGGAGAGCACGTGATGGGAAGGAGGGGATGGAGTGAGTAGGGTGGGGCTTTGGGGAAGGGGCGGGGCCTTGGGGAAGGCTCAGGGTAGACCCTGAGTTGCCCTTAGATTCAAAAAGTGATTTTGGGGGTAAAAAAACTTGAAGACCACTGGTTTAAAGTGAAATTCCTAGCCTGCTGTGTCCTGTCTCTACATGATCCCATTAGTTGACCTTAAAGAATCTATCTAAAGAAATTTTAAAATGTTGTTCTATTTTTATAGGTAGTAGAGTAAGCTCTCCTTAATTGGAATACATTTGTCTGGATGCTTACCTGAATATTTGTCCTGTCACTAAAGAAACTTAATTTTGTTCTCATATGAGGTAACTAGCTCATCCTCTTAATCTGTGGATTTAAATTAAAGATGTATAAAGAATGATGTGACCTTTGTATTCTCTGATAATATGTTCTACCTTATAGTTCTGTCTATTTTTTTGAATGGATTCAGTAAAATTATATGAACAAGCCAAACATGAATTTTGTGGTGAGTCCTTTCAAGTAACCGTTTTCCTTTCAAAACATAAAATATCAGTTTCAAAGATGAATCAGCAAATGAAGTCACGTAGCTGCACAGCACAAGTGAACCTGTTTGTGTTGATACCCTTTGTGCATGAAGTGCATTTCCAGTTTCATGCATAGTGTGGAAATTGATGACAATGACATTGAATCAGATTCAGGATGGAAAACTCTGGCTATCCAGATTAAGTCTGGAGGTGGCTGTGCTCCATACCTTGCTCATTCAAAAGTTTTGGATCTGGAAAACCTTTCATGGACTTTGGAGGTGCAGAAACCAGAAGGAGGGTTTTGGAGGTTTTCTTTGAGCTCAAACTAGAATAATAGTTATGAATGGTGGGAGAAGTAAGAAAATTGTACTTGATGATGCTAAGAAAAATTTCAGCCAGACACAGCAAGGTAGATCACTGTAGCAGCACATATTTGAAATGGCTAAGGACCAACATTATGAAAGATGGACAATGATGACACCATCACAAACAAGAAATTGCACAGACTGAAACAGAATAAAATTCTGTGTACAACTGGCAATTTACTGGCACCCACAACTTGGGAGTGCAAAAGCACATAGCAACCCATGTTCAAAACAAGAGTGTAGTTCACAGGGAGGAGAGCATGAGTGGGTAATAGGTGTGGGACACAGGCAGGAATCAGATGTGTGTACCAGATGCAGTTTTGCGTGCCACACTTTAAGAAAGATGGGGTCAAACTGGGAAGAATCCAGAGGAGAGCAAAAGATAAAATATTTAGAAAAACCTGACCTATGAGGAAAGGTTTGTTTACTCTTGAAAAAGATGAATGAGTCTTCATATATGTTAGTGGCTGCTATAAAGAGAAGACTAACAATTCTTCATGTCCACTAAAGGTAAAATGAGAAATAATGGGCTTAATCTGCAACAAGGGAGATTTAGGTTAATTAGGAAAAAAAACTTTCTAACCATAAGGAATGTTACGCACTGGAATAGGCTTCCAGGGAGATTGTGGAGTCTCTGTCATTAGAGGTTTTTAAGAACAGGTTACACAAACACCTGTCAGAGATTATCTAGGTATACTTGGTGCTGCCTCAGCAAAGGGGGCTGGACTAGGAGACCTTTTGAGGTCCCTCCCAGCTCTGTGTTTCTCTGATTATATAAAACAAGCAAAGACAGCAGGTGTTCCATAAGGGGGAGAGAGGAGTTCTGATGATTGTTCATATGGTGTGTGATAAACACCAGAGCACAATAGCTGCATCATTCACTGTTGCTTGTTCTTTAGGCTACGCATTATAGCCAAGAGGTAGAACAGCAGCATAAGTCTTTATTGAGCTCTTTTCACGTCAGAAGGAGGCTTGTTTACTACGTCCTTCCTTCACTGCTGTCAGGTTGTTAGTATATGGGCAGCAGGGAGACAGGACACTAACTTCAATGTGAAGTTTAATTAAAGATTGTGAATAGTGAAAATGTGACATTTCAGATCTTAGAGTATAGCTCATTACAGGAGATTAAAATGATGGTTCTAATATCTTTTAGCTACTCCTATCTCTCCTCTAACCTTTTGTGCTTACATGTGAGATCAGAATGAAAATCCACCTTTCAAATGAATTATAGTTTTTCCACAATGGCTGCATGGACACAGAATGTTCTTAAACATGCACTTTTATCATTGTCTAATCATCTTTGACTGGAAGGAGAGGTGATCCAGCAGGCAATGAGCTATGTTCAAGATGGGCTGGTACAAACACGGAGCATTCTACCATATTTCCCAGCCCCCCTTCTTGGGTTAATATGTTTTGACACTGTAAAGATGAGTCACTATAGTAGCCATATGTTAAGAAGAAGCAGGCCTTATGGCTATTACTGAAGCCTGCCATGCTGAGAAGCATGTTTGGAACCCACAAGGTGAAGGATATTGAAGGGGGAAAAGGGTAACACTGCCTCTAGCTAAGGTTGAACACTTTCCTCAGTAAGACCTTGTTTTCAGTCACTTAAAACTTTGCCAAAATTAAAAACTGTTCAAGCAGAAATTTTCCATGACAGATGCCTGCCTCAGGTGGAATTTTTTGGAAAGTTTCAGCAAAAATGGCTCTGTCATTTCCAAGAACCAGTTTAGAGAATATCATTTTGCTTGTGTTAAATAATTTTACAGTCATTTCATTGTGGAGCTCTAAGTCTTTCCAGACTTAGATAGCACTGGCTCCAGGGATGTACTATTTGCCATCCTTGAGAAAAATCTACCAATGTATGGCCAAGTTATAATCCTCAATAAATCTCAGTTCACACATTCTCAGTAGAGGATGGTTAGATTTTGGCAGCTAAATTCTCTGAATTTCACATCTGCACTGAGCATGCTCCATCTCCGCACTGCTCTTATGTGCAGACCAGACTGCACATGCGCCATATCCACAGAGCAGCTGAGCGGGCTGCAGGAGCTGCAATTGCTCCTTCCTCACAGCCTGCGGTGGCTCCACCCACTGGAACTGGGGACAGATAAATAGTTGGTCCTGTGCTCTGAATGGCATCCAGGCAGTGTGAAAAGAAAAGAGGAAGTGGCATGACTAATACAGAGAGTTGAGGAGCACAGGGCATTGATGAACGGTACAGAGGGGTAGGTTGAGTGTGATAGGAGCTGTGAACGGGGATGGAAATAGGAACAAAGACAGAATGGACAGGAGCGATGGCGGGGAACAGCAGAAGAGAGGGAGAGGTTATGAGAGCAGGGGCAGAACGGACTATAACCACTAGAACACACTCACTTCCGAAACCTGGAATTAGGCTACATCTACACTATGGAGCCTATGCAGGCATAGCCATGCTAGCACAGCCCCCTAGTGTAGATGCAGCCTACACCAACAGAAGGTGGAGAGGTGCAGTACAGGACCACCACCTCCCCAAAACAATTTTAGCCGCATTAACAGAAGCCCTCATCCATCAACATAGCTGTGTCCACACGGAGGGCTCTGTAGGTATAGCTATATAGGTCAGAGATGGGGTTTTTTTACAGCCCTGAGCAGCATAGCTATGCCAATAGAACTTTTAAGTGTAATTCATGTTCTAAACACAGGATTCCAGAGTCTCAACATTCCTCTGCCATCTGGCAAAGAGTTGCAAAATGAACATTTCTTCCCTCCACTCTGGTTAGTCCACATGGGGATAATGGCTACTACGTGAGCTAGGGATCTAATCCAAATTCTATCCATAAGTCTCATAGCAAATGAAGGATCCCAAATAACTAAACACAGTTCTCACTGCTCTCCACCCTACCACTGCTTCCTCGAGCTCTATAGTCCCCATCGTGAACCCCATCAATGTCTGACACTGCCCCTCTTCTGCCCAAGTATGGGCCTTGGATTCAGCCTTCCTGGATCCATGAAACACTTCCCAGCCCAAGGACTGGATAACATCACATTCACAAGTAGAATGGAACATCTACAATGCAGGTAAGGACCATCTTAACAGCAGAAATATTCCCCACCCGTCCTGCTCCCCACCCAATTGCCTTTTATCAAATTCTAATACATGTTCTGACCATTTTCATTTTTTATTCTATCCTTCTTAGACTTAGAATTACAAGACCTCTTTTACCGTAAGAGTACTCACGCTGCAATCTGCACGGTGGAAATCAAATTTTCCCATTTCATTGGTTGCTTTTATTGTGTTAATTTGAATGAACACACACACACACGATGGTTGGGTCTGTTTTCCCTACTGCATTACACAGTGACTTCACTGCAGCATCTGTGTTTTCTCCCTGAAGGTTCTATTGACCCCTTTATCTGCCTTTCATTCCCACTGTGGTGATTCACTGGCTAAAAACAGGGAAACACAAATGCCCTCGCATCGTCAGCTGAATGTCAGCAGATTTGCTGAGAATTTATGGTGCAGCCCCAACATGACATTTTTAATTGTGTGTTTGCAAATAAATGGCTATTCATGGAAACAGCTGTGATAAGAGATCAGGAGGATGGACCCTACCACTTCACGACTGTTTGGCCTACCAAACTGCAGAAAGGCAGCAGAGTATGAACAAGGGGAGGACCTTTATCCTGGGTAATGTAAAGGAGGGAAAGCCAATAGCAAATTACAAGAATCTAAGCTGTAAGCATTTCAAGAGCTCTTCTTTATCGGTGGGCTAATAGCAAAAGCAGCGATTTTAATAAAATGAAGGTATTAGGGTGTAGGGCCACTCAATGTTAGCAGGTCACCCTGACATTATACACCAGGATGCCAGATAAACTTAGTTCTTACAATCAGAGTTACATCGACTATGATAGAATATGATGCCCTTGATCTCCAGGGTGAGGGCTTGAAGGCTCTCTCTACTCCTACTTCATTAGTAGCTAAGAGCAGTGGTACATTTAGAGAGTACATCCTCTTCAGAGGTTTTTGGCGTTAAGCTACTTTAGAAGGCCACATACTGCTTGAGGTAATTATGTTTTGGGTACTGCAAGTTTGCTCTTGTGGTACAGCTTGTCTCTTGGTGACATTGACACAAATGGGAATGTACTGTGTGTGCTTACGGTAATCTCTCATTTCAGACATTTTGAGACAACTAGTGCTTCTTATGGGGCTCTCAGATGCCTGTGTAAACAGCCATCTGTGTCTTCATTTTCAGGTCTGATTTGGGAGATTGTTTATATTAATATAAACAAACACGCTGAGGCTCAGTTTAGCTCACAGGTAATTTACAATGAGGCTTTCTTTTCCAAACGAACTCTCAACACCAACTTGGGTAAGTATTTGTAACATAAATGCAAAGAGAGAATCAAATAAATATGGAAAAAAACCTGCTGTGAATATTTCAAATTTTTAAATCTTTCCAGAACTTACATTTTATTACATCGGTGGATTTTTGCAAATAAAGAGGGAATATTATATTTAAACACTGCCTATGAGATAGCCAAATTATCTGAGATATGCTACTCTAAGAATTAGATTCTAGATGAGATGCTCCTATGTTTTGACTAGCTAAATGCACCTTCCAGCCTCATATGACCCAGAGCATCTATTCTGATGGAAAGAGGCCATGCTGGAATTGGAGTGTTTCCCTATGCCAGCTCTCAGAATTACTTTGGAATCTGCTGCTCCTATTCACTATGTCTTTTTCGGGAGCTCCACATTCCCTGCTTGAACTTTTGTAACCCCACCTATTCTGACCTTCTTTCAGTAAGCGTCATGGATAGTGGAGCAGAACTAGTTGCAGGTGCTATGAAACCCAGAGTCAGCACAGTGTAAGCTAAAAGAGGGGTGCTGGCTGACAGCCAGAGGAGGGCGGAGTAGGCTTTTTCAAATAAGCCAGACATTTCAGTCTAGTGGCCATGGACAATGAAGTATGCATGTTTGGGAGTTTGAGTTCTTTCTACTTAAATAGTTTTGCTGGCACTTGCCACGCATTTTCACTGAGAACAAATGCAAAAGAAGAATTTGTTCATAAATGCGAAGTCTTCTCTGCTGGCCCTGACACAGCTATTGCTGAGCTAGGGCTGGTGAAAGTGCTGCTCTTCCTTCTCTCCTTTTGGTGAGGCGTTCCTCCTAAGACTGGAGGAGGGCAAGTATTAAACACCTTGTTTGCTGCCAAGGTGAAAGGCCCTCAGGTTCTAAATAATGCAGGGCTCATTTCAGTATCCCCAAGAAGCACATATTGGCAGAGCATACCGACTGCATCAGATCTATCTTGGCAGACTCACTTCATGAACTCATTATCTCCTGTAAATAAACAAACCAGGCAATAACACAGTGTGTCACTAAACAATTTAGGCTGGGATTTTCAAAGGAGCCCAAAGGATTTAGGTGCCCAATTGCCATAGAAATTCAATAGGAGTTGAGCAACTAAATCCCTTGAACTCCTTTGAAAATCCCAGCTTTATTCCCCCTCCAGCAGAATCATTGTGTTCCTGTATTCAAGGTGTCCTAAAGCGGTTCATAACATTACAGGTTTAGCAGCAGAAGCCCAAAGTATTTAGCTAGACAGTGATGATTTTTCCCCCAATTCCTACTCCCCTGCTTTTCTCCAGTGACAATACTGCTTAGGATTCCTGTAGGTGTCCCTCCTTCATTCTGCATCCATGCTCTGCCATCAGCCCCTAACAGAGTGGAGAAGCCAAAGAATCCAGCTTTCACCTCCATCTCTGGCTGTGTACACAGTGTTACGAAAACACTCAGCAGAGGCAGGCAGGCTGTACAAGAACAGAGGCAGAACCAGTAGGAGAGAGATCAAGCTAATGATGGCAATATATGCACCACTGAAGACAGCTAGAGGAGAGGAACCACCGGGTTGAGAGGATATCTTCACGTGCACAGAGATAAGGTGTGCTCACGTGTGTTCATGCTAGGTGCAGCCATCAAAAGTTGCCAAAGTTCCAGTTTCTGATTTGTGTTGAAGCTTTATTATATGTCCGTGTTTTGAGTGATGTACTAGAGAAAGAAGGATCCACTGCCACATACTTGTTCCATTTGCATAGCAGGTAATGGGCTTTCAGAAAGCTAGAAAAATCACCTGGAAGAAGTTTTAAATGGGATTTTCTACCTAACCAACCATCATCTTTTTGATAAATGATAAATGACTTGGCTGTGTAGTGCTAGGCCTTGGCTTGTATGAAGTGTATTGAAGAACAGTAGCAGCCTTCACCATTTCTGTTTCTCCATTGGCCAGAAACAGATTTTATAGCAGGACTCCCATGTAGACAGTTAGTAGGAAAGTAGCCCAGTGAGTTAGAACTAGCACATTGCACTGATATGAGAAACAAGAACAGGACCCTAATTTCACAAGCTGGGGTGGTGGTCTAATGCTTGAAAGAAATTAAGCACTTGGATGTCAGGGAGGGATGAAATCTTCCATCTAGGTGAAATATGGAACAGCCTGGGCATCATGCTCCAGTACAGAACTGGGAGAACAGTTGCGGCAATCCAACAACCAGAGATGCTTAGGTGTTATATGGGAGTGAAGTTGTGGCCCTGGATAATGGAGTAGACCTGAGTGAAACTTTAGAACCAGCTTTTGATTGGGGGGAGAGGGGGCAAATATCACTAGGGAAAGCCCATGCTGACATGAATAAAAAGGTACAAATAAATTTTAAACATGTGGTAGCAAGTTAATAAGGCTTCACAAATCTGGGTACTCTGAACAGGAGAGGGAGGGGGATTTTACTTACCCCTATGACATTAGCTGCACGGCTATGCTTTTATTTCCTTGCTGTACTTCAGTTTCCCTCCACTAGAGACGTCCCCAAACTGGTAGCGTAATTTAATTTCACCCTCTGGTCAAGTCCAAGTCCATCCCATCTGGGCCAAACAACAGTCCAAAGTCCTACCTCTTTCTTGTCTCCATGCTGGGGCTCTGCAGAGACTCTTCCTCTCCTCAGACCTTGCTTCTTCCAGGAAGCTCAGGTACACGTCCCCCCTCTGCTCAGGGCTCCAGCCCTGAGGTACTAAGGCATCTGCTCCAGCCTCAGATGTACACTTCACTATTCCCTCAGAGCTACTTCCTACTATGGTTTGCATACTTCTTAGGCCTTAACCCTGGCCCTTGAACACATTACTTCAGCTTATCCTACAGAGCCTCACTAGCAGGCTCTTGATCTAATTTTTCTTCCTAACCTATTCAGCCAAGCCTCACCTAAGCCCTATCCCCAGCCCCCTCACAGAGAGCCAACAGGAATCCCAGGGAGCTTCACCAAGACCATCTCCAGCTGAGGGGAAGGGAGCTCTTTTTAGAGTTCTTTCCCCCTTCCCCAACAGGCCTTGCTGTAGCCTGCAATCACCTGATCTGGGAGGAAAATCAGACCCTGAGCTCCTCTTAACGATTCAGCTCGACCTGTGATAGGGAGGTGAATCAAGTTAGGGGTTAAGGCACAAATAGGTGATTTTGCACTACAACTAAACCAAGGGTGCTGATCTGGTTACAGTAGGGTTAAAATTTGTTGCCTGACTGGGATTCAGTTGTATCCAGGGTAAAGCCAAGGCCCATTAATGGTACCAGTCAGAACCTATCACATTACAGATTTGATTTTGTACCACATGCTGGAACCCCAGACAGTGGTGTTGTAACCAGGTCCTCTGACTAGGTCATAGTCATTTAACATGGGTTTGTCTGGTTTTTTAAATTACTCACTTTTATACAGAGAACAATCTGTTTATTAACCTTGATTATTATTTATTTTAGAAGTGTAGTGAGTGTTGTTTTAGTATCCTGTTCGGATCTACTCTTGTACATTTTCTATACACAGATGAAGGTATTAAATTCCAATACTTTTTTATTTCAACAAAGGGGAATTGTTTCTGAAAGAGGAATAATGCTTATTTCCACATGTGTAACTGAAATGCTCTTATGCTGTATAGTATGTAGCTTTGAAGAACTGTAAAAAATCCCCTATGCTATGAAGAGTTGAAAGTCATGCCATGTTTCTTAGGAAATATAATTCTCCTTAGAATTTTGAAAGCCTTTGGCTTGACCTCTGATCTCTATGTCTCAAAGTCATGACAATGTCAATTGATTCTGAAGGACTGCATAGTCAGACTGGAACTCCTCAACTATTAGTGTCAAAGGTCACTGGAAAGATAACTATTTCTCTATTTGCTGATGTGACCTATGACCTTCTTGTCAGTTTTGGTACTCTTCATATATTTCCAGTCTTCAGAGGGTTACCTCAAATAGGTTCAATCTTATGAATCATGACACATGCAAACTATCCCATTGACTTCAGGGTATCTGGGTTTATCCCTTTGTTTATATTCAGGCAACTTTCAGATGTATTTCATTGAGCTGTTAAAATACGATAGATTTCAAGAAGTCAAACTCTTGAGCAATTTTCACACTTCCATGTTGCCTCACATACCTCTGGTTTCCCCCACAATGTTGGGTCTACAACAGAATAAGGGGAAAAAACCCCACACATAACTGAATGAAGGCATAGAATTTTCTTTATAAATAAATAGGTGTTTTCTGTTCACAAAAGCATTCTACCATTTTACAATATAATATTTGATTTATATATTTGTTTTGCAAAGTATATTTTATTTAATGCCTGTTTTTAAAAATATCATGTACCCATATAAGACTGTGGTGCAAGTAGGTAAAGGATAATTGTCATAGCTACTTTCTCTGGACAGAAGGAAAATAGGAAGGTATCCAGCTATGAAAGATACTCTTGGACATATTGAGCCATTTCTTTGACACCACTTGAATTGCCACTTGATTTCTCATCTACTGTAACTTGATGGCAAGCATCTTATTTGTATTGACTTGCCTTGGAGGGAAACCGTGCTCTTCCTTTGTAGATGCCAAGGCTCCCTCTGGCATCAGACCTGGTGTACTCCCTTTGAACAGGGAAGGAGAAAAGATTTTTGAAGGCCAAGTGGGGGAGGGGTGATTCTTTGTGCAGCAGGGTGTACCCTGGGGCGTTTCTCTGAAGTAGGGAATGGGGCAGAATTGCTCTGGTCTCCCTGCTGGAGATCATCAATCAGTGCTCAGCCGCACCCACCATCTGCTTGTGGTGGGTGCGGTGGGGAGGGGTTTGGCTTTGCTCAGCCTTTTCTCTTCTTTCACTTTGGAGACTGGGAAATGTAAGCACCTTTAAGTAAAATTCCAAATAGGGAGCTTGAACAGAGCTAGGATTTCAGGGGTTTTTTCCCCCATGCAAACATTAAAGTAACATTATAACCACACTATCTACATAATTACATGAAAGACACAAGAAAGTAAATAATACAACAAACATTTGAATGGTGTCAGCACCCGTGATTTAAAGGCATGTTCTGACTTAAATATACATAATATTGTAGCTAGAATTCAGAGCCTAAATATCTCAGCCTACCACTAGAAAGCCCCACTACCACCAGTTCTAAATGTATTGAATCACTTTGAAAATTTTCTGGAGTCACACTAAACAAATTTATGGGCCATCTCCTCAGCTGGTGTAAACTGGTAGAGTTCTATTGAAGCCAGTGAAGCTACTCTGATTTACGCCAGGCCTGGACTGCCCTGAGCAGCCAGAATAACTGCCCCCTTAAAAAATTTAAATTGTGGAGGAAAAAAATATATAGGGGTTTGGAGCCTCTTTCTTTAGATTATTTTACACTTACCGAAGTAATTTAAACAACTGATCCAAGCATACTCCACATCCCTGCAAGCATACACCAAAGGACAAGTGAAGAAAATTAAGGCCTGGGGCCCATTAAGCACCTTCTTGACCTTTTGCACTGACTTCCATGGGGCTAGCTAGTGTGCCCAGTTAAGCATGTGAGTAAATTGTTGCAGGATTAAGGCCTAAGAGTAAAATGATCCTATAAAGAAGGCCACATCATATCACTGATTTGAAACCAGTGGGGAGCTCTGCAGTGCTTAATTTGCAATGAAAGAGGTGGCCAGGCTCAAGCAATTTTTTACATTTATAACTGATGTAGCAAGCCCAGAGGTGCCGAGGCTATGAACTGCCAAGCCCTGGCACAAAATAAGCGCTGGAGCTCTGCAGTACAGGATATGCCAGGAGTTGGCTTCAATCAGTTTAAAAGAGCTACGCCCTATAGTTGTAAAGGCTTTAATTATCTCCCAGAATTTTCCAGCCCCACACACATCTCTTTCTGAGCTCCTCATCCATTGACAGCATCTCTGCCAGGTCTAGGCTGTTCTCTTCCTCTGCATTCAGGGCTCAGTTCTTCAAGAGTTCTGATCTCAACCCAGCAAAGCACTGAAGCATGTGCTTAAAACTTTAAATTATGTATAATCCCTTTTCAGTAAGTAAAATATACTGAGAAATACCATTAGAACCAGTACTAAGTATAAGGAATAGCAGCTGAAACCAGAAGCATCTTACTTTCCATTAACAAAGTAACAGAAAGCTTCAATCACACATTATGTATACACCTATACATAATTTGATGCATACACTGATGTGCCCATAAACAATAATCCATAAGCCGGTGAATGGTTTTACTATATACTGGCATGTCTAGAGTGCTTTGTTTGGCTAGAGGCTACATAACGGGATTTCAACCACCCAAAATGATATGTCTATGAACAGTATTCCTATGCAATTGCTCCTCTTGTGAACACGGGGAACATTTGGGGAACACGGAATTTAGTTTAGCCACTTCTGTTATCCCTACACCACTGAATATTTTAAAGGGAACACTCTTAATAAGGCCACCCACTCAAGGATTCAGTGATATAAGATCTATCACTTTCACTGTGATGTCATAAGAACTACCAGTTACAGACTATGCTTATCCTTTCTCTGCAAACTGAAGAGTACCTGGTACAACATTCATGTTCTGAATGATACTATATATCACTACAGGAGATGACATACTGAAAATGCCTATATTTTTATTTTCTAAAGAGTCTTATTTGCTATCCTGAAGAAACGTATGCTCAGATGTCTCCTAGGTAAGCAACAGAGAGAAATTTATAAGAATGAATGAAAACTGCCTGCTGTCAGACAATAAATGAAATAATCTTACATTAGAGTTAACTATATACTATCAACGTGAACTTTTTAAAACTGACTAATTTGAAAACAAAATTCAGTTTAACCCTTTAAATAGCATGTCCTGAAATTTTTTAAAAAATGAAAAAATATGAAAGTTTATGTTCTCCCATTGATGTTTATAAAAGTCTTTTAAGAAAGGGAGGCACTGACTTTACAGGGAAACAATGCCACTGACTATACAGCGTGCTGCCAAATACACAGAATAAAAAAACTAGAAAAAGAGAAAATATTGTTATCGGGATCTTCATGTACCTACTGTTAGATACAAAGTTTTCACACAAATATGTTTTTGAAATTGTAGCTGTCCCTTTAAAGTTTTCACATTTTCTATCTATTTGTTGATCCTAGGAGTAATAGGAAAAATCACAGGTAGTGAAGATGGAAAGTACCTATTAGGTCATCTAGACCCTAATCCCGTAACAAGAGGTGTACCTCTGCACCACATGGATCCCACTAACTTCTGTGGGGCTCAGCATAGGTACAACAGTCACATGATCAGAGCCCTAGTTCCCAATTCAGCAAAGCATTTAGGCATGTGCTTAATACTAACTAGGCACATGAACGACCCAATTCTGACTGAGCAAAGTGTGCTACAACAGCCATTTATTTGCTATGGTTTTTACAGAAAGTAGAGCATATGTATCCAGAGAAGATACAGTTCGTTTTTGGTAGCTGATAAAACAGGAGCAAATTAACTAAATGCAACCAGTGTAACTATTGGAAGATTAATTGTCAGCGTGCCTAGAGGCCTTCTACAGATCTTTCTAACCATTGCTTAAAATACATTTAAGCATGTGCTTAACTTTAAACACATGCTTATGTCCCACTGAAGTCATTGGGACTTAAGCAAAGCACTTAAGGACACGCCCATGCACTTTGCTGAATAAAGGTGGTGTTAAGCACAAGGTAAGGGCTTTGCTGAATTGGGGACCCAAGTGCAGAATTGTTCCCAACAGGAATATCCTCCAGTGCTTTGTCCAGCCCAGTTCAATAAACCACACCCAAATCTAAACACGGTAAAAGTTTATATTTGAGTTCTAGCAATATGTACAGACTTTGTTCCTCTGGTTTTTAATGTCACCTTTTATATATCTATATTGCTAACACTCTGAGATATATTGGAGGGTCAACATACATTACTTTTCCATTGGGGGGAAATATCGAAATATCTGCTAGAGAAAATATAGCAGTTTAGGTGGTTTTCAATTACTGTGAATGTTTTTTTATATTTTTTTAAAGTTTGTTTCAGCAGCTTAGAATGAACTTAAAAAAATTAACTGCATGATAACCACAAAAAGTGAGTGTTTAGTAATAATTTGCTAGCATTAACAAAAAAACCTACTCAAAATCAAAACCAAGAAACCTCTATCACATATCTATAGTTAGCTAAAATATGGCTAAGATCTGAGAAATTTTCATTTCTATGACTTGCAACATAGTGGCATTATCTGTTGAAGTTTAGAAAAAAAATAAAGACAGTGGGAATCCATGTAATAAAGACAACCAATGTTCTGGATGATGCTCTTATGTACTAGTGCAAATGAAACCTCAGCGTATCTGGACCCATCTTACTGCAACAGGTGAAGTAACATTTTTAAACTGTAAGGACTATGCTCAGGATTAATACATAGAGCACTTATAGCAGAGTTTTGTGCAAAAAAACTAGTGGGCCAGATCACTAAGTGGTGTAAACAGAGATGGCTCCGTTGACATCGGTGGAGCTAAACTGAGTTATGCCAGCAGAGGATCTGGGCCAGTGTTTTCATTTATAAATTAGTTTCTCATTGGCTGATAAATCAGCCGCAATCCAACTTTTCAAAACTAAAACAGAAGTTAAATTTTCTTCCATTAATCTATTAATCTACTACAGAGATTTAAAATTTCTTAATATTTGTTGTAAAAAGTTAGTTAAAATTTAACATTGTGACTGGGTAAACTTTCCAGTTTTGAAAAGTGACATATTAGCTTATGGGTTTATATTTGAATGAAGCTGTCTTACCTTATAGTAAAGCTGGGTGAATAACTGATTTCTTGTTCTGCTGGCTGTTCAAAGAAAAAGGATTCAGTTCAACCCAAACCAAAACTGATGAAAACTTCAGGTAAATCAACAGTTGACAGAAATTTTGTTTTGTTTCCACTAGGGCTGTCAAGCAATTAAAATAATTAATCGCAATTAACAGTGCGATTTAAAAAATTAATCGTGATCAATTGCGCAATTAATCACACCATTAAACAATCATAGAATACAATTTATTCAAATATTTTTGGATGTTTTCTACATTTTCAAATATATTGATTTCAATTACAACACAGAATACAAAGTGTACAGTGCTCACTTTATATTTATTTTTGATTACAAGTATTTGCACTGGAAAAAAATTAAAGAAATAGTATTTTTCAATTCATCTAATACAAGTACTGTAGTGCAATCTCTTTATCATGAAAGTTGAACTTACAAATGTAGAATTATGTACAAAAAAACCTGCATTCAAAAATAAAACAATGTAAAATTTTAGAGCCTGCAAGTCCATTCAGTCCTACTTCCTGTTCAGCCAATTGCTCAGACAAACAAGTTTGTTTACATTTGCCGGAGATAATGCTGCCCACTTCTTGTTTACAATGTCACCTGAAAGTGAGAACCGGAGTTTACATGGCACTGTTGTAGCTGGCATCATAAGATATTCACATGCCAGATGCACTAAAGATTCATATGTCCCTTCATGTTTCAACCACCAGTTTAGGGGACATGCATCCATGCTGATGACGGGTTCTGCTCAATAACAATCCAAAGCAGTGTAGACAGATGCATGTTCATTTTCATTATCTGAGTCAGATGCCACCAGCAGAAGACTGATTTTCTTTTTTGGTAGTTCGTGTTCTGTTGTTTCCACATCGGAGTGTTGCTCTTTTAGACTTCTGAAAGCATGCTCCACACCTCGTCACTCTCAGATTTTGGAAGGCACTTCAGATTCTTAAACTTTGGATCAAGTGTTGTAGCTATCTTTAGAAATCTCACATTGGTACCTTCTTTGTGTTTTGTGAAATCTGCGGTGAAAGCGTTGTTAAAACGAACAACATGTGCTGGGTCATCATTCGAGACTGCTATAACATGAAATATATGGCAGAATGCAGATAGAACAGAGCAGGAGACATATAATTCTCCACCAAGGAGTTCAGTCACAAATTTAATTCATGCATTATTTTTTTAATGAGCATCATCAGCAGGAAGCATATCCTCTGGAATGGTGGGCAAAGCATGAAGGGGCATACAAATGTTTAGCATATCTGGCATGTAAATACCTTGCAATGCTGGCTACAAAAGTGCCATGCAAATGCCTGTTCTCATTTTCTGGTGACACTAAATAAGAAGAGGGCAGCATTATCTCCTGTAAATGTAAACAAACTTGTTTGTCTTAGCGATTGGCTGAACAAGAAGCAGGACTGAGTGGACTTGTAGGCTCTGAAGTTTTACTCTGTTTTGTTTTTGAGTGTAGTATGTACAAAAAAATCCTAGATTTATAAGTTGCACTTTCACAATAAAGAGATTGCACTCCAGTACTTGTATGAAGTGAATTGAAAAATACAATTTCTTTTGTTTATCATTTTTACAGTGCAAATATTTGTAATAAAAATTATATACTTTGATTTCAATTACAACAGAGAATACATATATGAAAATGTAGAAAAACATCCAAAAAATTAATAAATTTCAATTGGTATTCTATTGTTTAACAGCGCGATTAAAACTGTGATTAATTGCAATTAAGTTTTTTGAGTTAATTGTGTGAATTAACTGCGATTAATCAACAGCTCTAGTTTACAGCAGTCACTTCTGGAAGCAAAGGAAACAAAGGGCTAGGTACACAGAAGAACTAGAGGAGGAAGTGATATGGTTTATTCTCCTATAACCGTCAGCCGAGTGGCTAGGGCACCCTCCTGAGATGTGGGAGACTGATCTCTAATCCCTGCTCCACGACAGAGGCAGGAACTGAAGACAGGCCTCCCACATCACAGATAAGTGCTCTACTACAGTGCTACTCAAAGTGGTGGTCCGTGGACCAGTGCCGGTCTGCGAGCCATTGGCTGCCGGTCTGCGCGCACGTTGGAAAAAAAATTTTGCCAGTCCCCCACATCAGATAGCTTGAGAAGCACTGCTCTACTCAACATCACCTCCTCCAGCCATTTTGTGAATGGTCCTAAGTCGGCCACAAAAAAAATGGTCTGAACTATTCAGCAAATTCATGCCAGTTGCTTGACTAGTTTGCAGTCAAGTGAAACTGCATTTTTCAGCAAATAAATTATGCGTCTGAAAAATGTTGCCCAATTCTACTCTATAGCCCAAATCCTGCAAATGATTCTATGTGCATGCAGACTTCCTGCATCTGTGAAGAGTTCTACTGAAGTCAGTGGGTCTTTCTGCAGCGGCAGGGATCCAAGTACATGGATCAGGTTGCAGTACTGAAGTCTCTCTCTCCCCCTCTCTATTTATAGTGCTATTTATGTGCTTTTTGTTAACAGAACCACCACTAATGCTGCTGCTCTATTGGAAAGCCACTATAAAGTTTGGAACATCTAATTAGGATAGATTCTCGACTCCAGTTTTATGTGGGTGAACTCCACCAAGAGGAGAATCTGGCCCATTACCTCTAAATTATAAGCCTGGAAATTAAGTATACCTCATATTTTAGCTGTTTATTAATCTAAGAAAAACATTATACATTTTTCCATTAGAAGTCACAAAAATGTTCTTTTCTAAACAAAATTGCTGAAAAACTCTGACGTCTAACATGCTTTTTTGGAGCACACTGGAAGACTAACACATGGGGTTGATTCTAGTACTATCATCTGATAATGAAGAAGGAATAGCTCACTTATTTATAGTATTTCTAAACAGAAACCCTTACATTTTCCCCCTAAAATCTCATCAGTAAGCCACATATTGTGAAAATAATTAAATCTTCCTTTTAATAGGATGTTCATTATCTGTCCATCCATATGGCATTATCATTTCAAGACTCAATAGGTGGTACTCAACTGTATCTTTACATTATAAATTATCAATCACAGATAACAACATGCTTTAAATGTCAAATATTACAATCCTTCATTTTTTGCTAATCTACTTTTTAAAAAGTCTATGCTACAGCAGCATACTCATTGGTTTGGTCATTTTTTTCACTTTCTTGTGGACTGGTGACAGTTACTCTTGGATTTGATGTTTTTTCCAGATGAAAATCAATCTAGAGAAAAAATGAACCAAAAATCGATATTTTAAGCTTCACAGATAACAGACTTCATTGCATGTCAACAAATATATAATTAAGTAGGCCACACTAGAATTTCTACTAATATCTACGAGCTAGTCACCAACATAACATTCTTGAGTAGCTTATACAAACCTGGGGTCTTCCCATCAGGTAAGGATAAATTGGAAAAAAGGTGAAAGTACCAGAACCTTTGCTCAAATTAGAATATTTTTCCTGTTTATAGCCCCATCTGAGCAAACATCCCTTCTAAATTGAACCTCCCAAAGATGTAGTCTCACTTTGTGGCATAAACCTTCTCATATTCTCCACAGCATTCCCAAAAGCATTCCATCAACATATCAAGCACAGAAAATAATAAATCCTACTTCTGATGAGAATGTTGTTGCATATTTATCTGGTAATCTTTATTTGAAAATGTCCTTGTGTGTCATACAAATGGGTCAGAATAAATCCCAAATTTAGAAATATGGCAGGGACTATCCTGCGCATCACATAGGCGCCGACTCTGTGGGTGCCCGGGGCTGGAGCACTCACAGGAAAAAATTGGTGGTTGCTCTGTCCCCAGTGGCAGCTCCCCGACCTGCCGACCCACCCCAGCTCACCTCCACCTCCAATCTGCCTCCACCTCCTCCCCTGAACAGGAGCTGCCGCGTCCTGCTTCTCCCCCCTCCCTCCCAGCGCTTGTGCCGCAAAACAACTGTTTCGCGTGGCAAGCATTGGGAGGGAGGGGGATGAGGAGGAATGTGGTGCGCTCGTGGAAGAGGCGGGGCCAGGGCGGGGATTTGGCGAGGGGTCCAACAGGGGCAGGGGAGGGGCGGGGTTGGGGCAGGGATGGGGGCGGGGCCGGGGGCGGGGCCAGAGGTGTGCGAGCACCCACCGGCACCAAGGGAAGTTGGTACCTGTGAAGCATCATGGGAGGTACAGCAACTTTCACTTCTTAATGGTATACAATCAGACAGCTGGCCCCAGTTGTCCTATCCCTGACACGGAGGAATCCAGTCAGGGAGTGCCATGTTAAGTTTACAACACATGCACCACATAATCTCAGGAAATCTATCCACTGCTCAGGTTACCGAACACTTGGGGTTTTTCATACGTGACACAGACATTTTTTATTCCATTTCCTGCTGTTGAAGACCTCTCCTATCAGCAAATGGAGCAGTACAGCATCAGGCACCTCTCCCTAAATTTGTGGCATGCCCCACCCCTTGTCCTAAGGGACGAGACTTGTGTTTTAAAATCCCATGAAGAGAAATCCCCTGCCTTTAAGATTCTTGTTTATTTTAACAGTCCTTTTCTATCTGAAAATATAAAAATTAAATAAATCAATAAGACTTCCCTGAAATGAGGACAGCAACACTTATTAAATGCAACCTCTGTGCAGGGCAACTCAGCCAAACAAACAAGGTACTGGTTTCATGAACCAATAGACATGCTTGTGTGCATCCCACTGTCCCCCTGCTATGTCTGACAGAGGAAGTGAAGACTGAAATATACAATCACCCTGCTCTTCTTGAGAGTGCAGGAGTCTTGTATTTCTAGTACCCCATTTACCCACAAAGGCAGGACAAAGACCTGCCAGAGTGATGGAGCAACAAATACATTCTTTGCCAGTTGAAGAAAGAATTCTGCAGTTGTAGCCATAAGATGAGAGGGGTTGTAAATGAGGGGAAATCGCTTTCCTGCAAGCTGAAACTCCACGAGACTCCAAGGGCCTCATCGTGGTTGAGTTGGACTACATTTGCAGTACAGAGCGCTAGTGCTGGAATGAATGAGGCGATATCTATTTTTTTTAAACAAAAAATTGAAAGAATAAGCGGTTACCTGGCTTTGATTGTCAAAGTCCTCTGGTGCTTTTGTTTCTTCTTCAGGATGAAGATCATTGTGATCATTAAACGGCTCCATTTCCTCACCATTTTCTTCATTAGTTTCACCATTTAAGTGGAAAGACCCCTCTTCCTCCAGCTGTCCAAGATTCTCTTCTTCCTGCTCTTCTTCATAATTCTCATTTATTTTCTCTTCATTTTCTTCTATCTCATTATGGAGAACATTTCCATTAACGGCCTCCCCCATTTCCTCTCCCTGATCTCCATTCAGTTCTCCCTCATCTCCCTCTTCTTCATTTTCTTCCTCATCTACCGTTTCTGCTGGCCTCTGATGAAAGCAAAAGCAGAGTTGTCATTTGCAAACATCTTTAATCAAAACAACCCAAGCAATGTCATAATATGGTAGACCCCTAAGTCATAATTGCATCATCATAAAGGATTGCTATACTATTTTACACCAAGGAAGTTATTTATATAAATGGTCTAAATATATTATCAACCCAAGAATCACGTGTCTCAGCAGCTTCTCTCTAACGAAGGGGGAAAGTCCGGTTTATTCACACCATGAGGAACATGGCAGAAGGTATTGTGGGTGTGGGAATGTATGAGGGATCAACCACTCCACAATCCCATAGTCCCCCTTCTAGAGGGATGAGGATTAGGATTTGCATGGTGAGAAGGAACAGTGAGTGGGACAGGCAGGGGGTGGGACGCACACACCTCACCCTCTCCTCAGCCTGCAGAGATTACTGAGGAAACAAAAACAGCCCTTGGCTGTGCTACCTCTTCTGTGGCTCCCCTGCGCTACCACCTCCATTAAGGAGATAAGGAGGTGGACAGGAGTCCCAGAGCCATTGTGGAGGCACAGAGCCTCTGAACAGATGAAGTCTACCTACTGCAGATGCCCCAGAGAACCTGAAAACAGAGGTGCCATATACCCTGTCCCAGACTGCTGGCAGATCTGGTTATGGTAACCACTATACTGCACAACTTTAAGTGAGGAAAACTTAGTGTTTAATACAGAGCATTCATTTACCTACATTTTCAAGATTTCATAAGAAATCTACTTCCAGTTCACATGCTCCAAATTTGAAAACCAATGGGCCAGATTGTCAGAAGTGCCTAGCACCCAACCACTCGCACTGAGAATGGTGGGAGCTACTAAGAGCTAAGCACTGCTAAAAAGTCAATTTAGGTGCCTACACAGGAGCTGAGTTCTTCTGAAAAACCTGGCTCCAATTGTTGGAACTGAGAACTTTGGAAAAATCTGATCCCACTGTTTTAAATGTTATTTTGGCATCAACAAAATTTTATTTTGTGCATACCAAATAAATTCTTCATTTCAACATACTCTCCCAATTTAGTAAGGGTGGATTGTGACACTCTGCACCACATATTCACCATAGTAATATGATTATGATATAATTATGTAGCATCTTGTACAATATATGTCATGAGAGGTGTCTATGAAAAAGTTATGGTTTGTTGAATATGGTTATCCTATTTGTATGAATGTATCATTTTGTATCTGGAGTTATGAATATTGAATATGTATTTGTATTTCAACTGTGTTTGCTCCTGGGTAACACCCAAAAGTTCGTTTGCATTCAGGCTAGCCAGCACATCATGAATGGGCTATTCAAGTTGAATGGTCCATCAACAAAGACAATGGGCCATGGAAAAGGCTTATCCTCACCTGAGGACCTTTCAGACAACCTATGGATAATGGCTGCCATGACTCATTGGAGCATGCAAGGCAGGGTGGATTTGATTTAAATCACTAGTCAGGAAGACTCGATTTAATCATGGTTTTCTACATAAAAGTGCATTCTTGTTGGTTGTTATAACCTTACTACATATTCTTCACAACTCAGAGATAGATGTAGGTTTCATTTTTAGAAGGTACACACTATACATTTTTAAACATTGATTTATTTTGAAAACTTTTCAGATTAGTTTTACAGCTATATCAGAAAATGAATGATTGTTTGGTTATTTCATTTTCCAAAGGTAATTGAAGCAGATATTTATGAAGTCATTGGGAAGTGAACTATCTCCAGTTCAACAAGTTAATCATTAATATTTGGAGAATGTTCTTGCCAGGCTGTATTAGGAGGAGAACATCACTAGACAGGCATTTAAATTGTTTTATTTAACTAAAACAACAACGTTAAGTATTCTGGATTTTTTTCTTCAACAGCAAACATATAATATTTTCACAGAACAAGCATATGTCCCTCACTTCTCACATGTATCTCCAGACTTCTTTTCCTTGTCCAGATCTATTACGCCCCCAACAATCTTCTATTAATTGAACTTTCTGAAACTTTGCACTTTTAGAGAGAGGTAAGGGATTGACTCTGTGTACACAAATTTGCAGAGGGACAATAGAGTTTGAGGTCTGTTATTTCTCACCTCTATATATTATTTATTTATTTAAAACATTTTTGCTGTTAGCAAGCATGTTACCTCTGGAGACACAAATCCACAGTTTGAGAACTGCAAAACTAAGCATCTCTGATAGTATCTTCTAGACTGAGCACTGAGTCCCATTGGGTAGATAGAAAGATTTACCTAAATAATCTATACAGAAGCCTGTGGAACCCCCGTAAAATTGGGTCCCTAATCCATGAACTATTGGAACTCATTTACAAAACTTTTCTTAAACATTACATGAATATATTGTCTCATACTATAGAATTAGAATTTATAATCCCTATTCCATGATGAGATATCTTTGAGCTATAATGTGTCTTAATTAAAACTATCTTTAGATAAGTTTTTTCCTCAAAAAGCATTTTATCAAAAAAATCCAATTTAAATTAAAAAATCCAATTTAAATTTTTTTTTAAAAAAAAATCATTGATTTTTATCCACCCTGATGCAAGGGCTTGTCACTAAATCACATTGTATTGAACTCCTTTTTGGTACCTGTATTTTTTCCACTAACTGTCTTGGAACAAAGGGGTTCCCGCCCTATGAAAGAAGCTGTAAAAGGGGAACATGACATCACCAACGGGTCTCACTCCCCACACAACAGAACACCTGGAAACACCTTAGAAAAAGACTGAATTGGGGAAATGCTGGTCCCAGGCTGGAAAAGAGGATTCGTGCCTATGTATGCAAAACCTAACCTGCTTGTACTAATAGGGTGAGACACTGCTTGATTCAAATCCTGTCTAGTGTATAAGACTTGGGGTATGTCTACAATGAAAAGATGTCGACAAAACTTTTGTCTTCCACAGGTACTTAAAAAAGCCCTCCCACGAAAGACAAAAGTTTTGCCGATGCAAGTGGCAGTGTGAGCGCTCTCCTGCCAACAAAACTAACGCCGCTTGCGGAGCTGGAAGTATTTTGTCAGCAAAATTGCCAACAAGGAGCATTTACACACGCTGACTTTTAGCGACAAGGCTGTGTCGACACAGTCTTGTCGCTAAAAGCTGGTGGTGTAGATAAGCCCTTAGATTGTGATTTTGTTTATTTCTTAGGTAATCTTCCTTGATCTGTATGCTATTACATATAATCACTTAAAATCTAACTTTCTGTAGTTACTAAATCTGTTTTATATTTTTACCTAAAATAGTGTGCTTTGGTTGAAGTGCAAAGGGAAATCTGCTCAGGAACAGGGGTCTAGTGCATTGTCCACTCTACATGGAGGGTGGGGTGGACTGGGTAATAAATTCATACTGGTCATGCTCAGAACGTTATAGCTCTGGGATCCGAGGCTGGAGAGCATTCTGGCTGGAGCCTTTCTATTGTTGGTTTATGAAGTGGCTGGCAGAGCATTCATGCACATGGCTGGGTGTGGATGTTTGTATGAGGGCAAGCTTGGAGGGCTTTGCAGCTTGTCACACGGTCACAGTGTGAAAGGGAACCCAGACTGGTGAAACAGAGGGCTCAGAGGTACCCCAGTTCCAGGTTGCAGCCCGGGGGAAAACCCATGACAGGGGTTTCTTATCAGGAGATGTCATATGACCTGCAAGGTGGTCATGAAAGATCAGGGAACAGGCAATCTGATTTATTGCAAGGACACTAGTTTCATGGGTTTTATTTATAATTCTTTGCATTGTATCACCTATAAAAAAGTCACCTTTCACCCTTTCCCACCAATACAAAAGCCACTGTAAAGCAAAGCCCTCTCTTCCCTGACCCTTTCTGTGTTTGTGCGTAAACACACACAGGCCTCGTTTATATTCAGAATTAGCAATAGTGGGAAATTTCCCCAAAATGTTCCTTCTGTAGACGGGGCACAAGGTGGAAGAACAGAACCTTGCCCTGGGCTCTAAGGAAGGACAAGCAAGTCCTCATTACTGATAAAGTAACACCATTTAATCAAAGAGTTTTAAAGATTGTATTTGCATCAATCTAGATTATGTCAATCCTTTCCTAAATTCAACTGGCAGAAAGATCACCTTGCCATTCAGTGAACTACAGTGTCCCCACTGCAGAGCTGGCTTAGATATTTTTGTTTAGATTTTCATTCTTTATTTCCAGTCATCTCTAGAGATAAGTGAAAGGAGTGATGGCCTCCCACTTCTTCCATTGAGCTTCATCAGAATCTAAAGCCAACTAGCACATTTCATAAGATTCTTACTCAGCCAAGGATATTTGGAATGTTATGGCCATTAGTGGATTGTTGAGATAAGATGATAACTGCTGCAGAATCTATTTTAAAAAAGCCATAGAAAAATCTATTAACCTTGCTGCTGACAACACTAACATACCAAAAAAAATGCTAAGTGTGTATTAATAAAAGGCATAATAAGAATGTTGTTAAATGATCAGTGGCTCCTGATCCAAATGTCTTGCCTTTTCCATAACATTTATATAGCTCCATAATACAATTATATTCCTTTGACACCATATCATATAGGACATGTCATTTTACTGCAATGAGCCACAGAATCACCAGCTACCAGAAATATTATATCGTAGCCTGACTAGCTAGACAAAGACTCAAAAAGGTGGCTTTTAAAGCACAATGATCTCAACATGTTCCTTACTCATATATTCATGACTCTATTTTATCTGATAGCATCAAATTGGCCCTATTACTGCTAAAATAAAAACTAAGCAACACAAGCCTTTTTATACACCTTTAAAAGGAGCCCAGTATGTCACAACTAACAGCTGACTTGAGCCAACTTTTGTAATTGCCAGTACTCTAAGATAACACAGAATACTTGATCTTAGAAGTTACCTGCTATTCAGTCTCCTCTGTGTTACTTATTAATGTATTCCAGTAGCTTTTCACAATGGAAATTTTTATCACCCTTCCCATGCTTGCATTGTTTAAGAAACCACCAGATCTAAAAATCAGCACAATGTTCAATTTCAAAATTCTTTAATAAGACTGCCGCCCAAAGAAGAAAGCTCTCACAAGGCTTCAAAACCACGACCCTTCATGTCCTGTAGGCCTACATGCTTGTTTCTCTTCAAAAGCCTGGGGGGGAGGGGCTTTGGAGCACACTGAGAAAGTTAACAAATATGGGTTCTGATAGACTAAGTGGGTGGAGGAGAAAATGAATTCCAGGAGTAAGGTACCCCTCATTGAAAAAAAACACATTTTAACCAGTGGATCTCTAAATTATTTAGATCCTAGTCTACTTTAGACACTGTCTCTTCATAGGATATTGAGTGCATCTAACCGTTACAACTGCAGCAGTATCATAGAGAGAGGACATCTAACAGACTAGGATGTAAATCATTTAGGGGCCCAGAGGTTAAAATATTTAGCAGTTTAGAGGCTAGAGCAACACCTTGATCTCTGCCCAGAAACTTACTGAATGCCAGTGCAACACTCTCAGATACTTTCAACCGGTAACGTTCAGGTCACATCTCGTTTAGACTGAACTATATGGGACATCAGAACTATATTGGTTAAGCACTGGACCGGTCCAAAACAAGGTAAGAAAAAACAAATCCCATCATTGTGAACAAAATATTTTAACAGTGACTGAAAAACTCCTAGGATATTTTTTACAGCTTAAGTACCATTGCAGCATTCACTGTTACTATGAAGGACAAAAATATAGTCAGTCATTTTTACAGCAAACAACTGAAAAGTGATGTGCATTTATCATTTTTCAAGCTGGCAATACCTAATTAAGGATGTTTATAGTGTACATTTAACTTATCATCCCCAAAGGAAAGGGCTTTTTTTCTCATGCACTATATATGCAAACTGACCTTAGTTCCATGCAAAGATGTACATAAGTCTAAAACATTGGTCCCCAAACTTTTTACCTCACGCCCTCCCTTACCCCTGTCTTCCCCCCACCCCTCGGAACCAGGGGCAGGAGTGGGAGACATGTACTGGGATAAGGGGCCCGAGGCTGGGGTCACAGCTGGGGGCAGGAGCAGAGCTGGGTGGTGCCCCTGCCCACCCCTCCATGGGGGCTGGCCCAGGACTGAGCCATTCCCCCCCCCAAAATGTTCTGTGGCACCCCCCTAAGGGGGTGCACCCCACCATTTGGGGACCTCTGGTCTAAAATATAAAGAATTACATATAAAATGGCTCTTACAGTGCACAATAGTCTGTGATAGTAGAACCTCAGAGTTACAAACACCTCAGGAATGCAGACTGTTGTAACTCTGACTTTCCCTTTTTAAAAAAAAATAGTTTATGTTTAACACAGTGCTGTGGTGTGTGGGTGTCTGGTGCTTCCTGATTGTGTTCTTCTGGTTCCAAATGAGGTCAGTTTGTAACTCTGGTGTTCGTAACTCTGAGGTTTTACTGTAGATGGCTGTAGGCAGAAACTGGAGGGCAAGTTACCCACCCAGTTAGACATTATTCCTGATATACTATGTGTGATATTCTCTACCAAGAAATCATTTCAATCAATTAACCAATGGCAATGGAGGCGCTTGCTGGGTTTGGCTCTGGATCTTCTGATCTTGTCCTGCCACTTAGTATGGAGCAGCTGATGTAGACAATGAGAAATGAAAACATCAACTCAATGTTATTCAGTCTTCCTCAGTGCCCACATTTCATTTTTTCATTTAAAAGAGTTGGTCTAACAGCAGTTCTATGTATCTGCAGCTTCACAGCAAGCCTGATGCCATTAAATATGCCCATGAAGCAAACTTGATGCCCAAAACATGGCAGCAGCAGCTGCTATACAAGTGGCCACATCTTTCAAGCATTCTCCAGCACTGTCTATAACTCTGCCCAAATATTTGAGAGATGTCACCTGCTCGATGTCCCATCTAGACAGGTTAATAATGAGCTGGTTGTAATCTGGAGCTGGAGGCTGCTTGATGGCAATGGACAGGGAGTTAGTTTTATCTGGATTAACAACCGACCAATACACACTGCTTTTTCCCCCAGACAGATCAGCCATCAGATGCAGCGGTTTTCCAAACTGAGCCAACATCAGCGAATTAGTAAACTTTAACACATGTGGGAATGCAGGCAAGATCAGGTTCTGATCCAAAGCCCATTAAGGTCAATGGGAGTCTTTCAACAGGGTTTAATGGGCTCTGGAGCAGGTCCCTAGTGCATAGGTGTACATGAGTTTTCATTGTGTACCTATGGAAGACATTACAATCCATAATTCTCAGCTGGCTTAAAATCAGCATAGCTCAATTCACTTCAGGGGAGCAATGCTGATTCACACCAGCTGAGAATATGCCTACTACGTCCTAACAAAGTATTAATTTGCAAAAGTTAGCCAGAGTCTTGATAACACTGGAAATGCCAAGAAACATCTTATGCTTTATTGTGTACTTGCTTCTTTGGTGCATATATTATCTGGCTTTGAGATGTCTTGTGCCTTCCATACCTACCTTAGAGTTCTCCCCTGAGCCTGTTCACTTAGTTTTACCTGCCAGCCTCTCACTGGTGATTAGCGCCAATCTGCAAAATAACCAGCATACAGCATTTCCCATGGACAGTTTTTGTGGACAAAGTAATGCCTCAGTGCCACAACGCTGGGCCATTGATATTGATGTTTGCACAGTGTGTGATACTGCATCAATGTGAAACCAAGCTGCACTGAGACGCAATGCTACTCCTGTCAAAATGCTGCAATGCAATGTCTGGGAGCCCAACATTTATTGAGGACTTTAACTTTGGCACAGATGAGGGCCCTAATCCTGCCACTGGACCTGGGCAGGCAGACCCTTTCATCTGAGTGGAACACAATGGGGCTTACAGTCAGTACATTGGCTTGCAGGAAGCAGCATAGATCCATTAAAACTGGGACTATCCCACCCACATCAGAAAGAATGGCAATCCTTTCACTTAGTGGAAGCTGTCATTAAGCACAATGCATGGTTAAGAGGGGCAAAGTAGTTCCACAAACTCAGCACAGACTTCACAAGGATTCAGTACACTTCAAATCCAGACAGTCAATGAGTTGTCCTAACCTATGATGAGCGACTGAGCCAGAAGCATGACTTACTTGCTAGTGTATATCACAGATGAACAGGACTCTCAGTCAGGGCTGGCTGTATGAGTGCTTAAGGGTCAGTCTACACGGCAGCTGGAGGCATAATTTCCAGCTCAGGGAGATGCACAGATGCTACCTTTGACCGAGCTAGCACACTAAAAATAGCCATGTAGCTGTAGTAGTCTGGGCAGTGGCACAGGCTAGCCACTCCAGTACAATCCTGCCCAGGACCATAGATAAGTACTCTGGCAGATAGCCTAAGCAGCTGCCTGCACTGTGGCAGCTACATGGCTATATTTAGCATCCTAGCTCAAACACAGCTAGCCTGTGCACGTCTATCCAAGCTGGAAATTTCACCTCCCAGCAGCAGCGTAGACGTACCCCAAGAGACAACTGAGTAAAACCAGTGTTACACAGCAGAAAGGATGAAAGGGCTGCCTCACCCCTCATGAGAACGCAAGGAGAGTCAGCTGTGATCAACAGTGGCTAAGAGTGAATAGTTGGGCAGTGGCCTATGTGAAATGAGTTGGCTGGTGTTATTTTCCCCGTGGACAGGCGTCCACATCACAAAATAACACTAACACAACTGGCACCCTTGTTGGCAGTTTCAGCAAAGGTCAAGGATTGAACAAGCAGGGAGACAACTACCCTCTAGCTCCTTGAGTTAGTTCCTTCAGATGAGAATTAGGGCATATTGATAGAGCAGCTTGCAGAAACTTTCACTGCTACTCCCCATAAGGTACCTGTTTGAGGTACCTGATAAGCAGAGGAATTGAGCCTCCAGAGCTGTCAATACAACAAGTGTTAACAAGCACCAAACTCGCACTAAAAAAAATTAGAAGGGGGGGGTGGGGAAAGAGGACTGAATAACAGACTTGAGGTATTCAAAGGACTGATAGGAAAGGGATAGGCCTCTGCCTTTTATAGTGGTATAGCTGACTGGTCTTTTGCCTCCTAGAGTCATAACAACTCACAGTAAGGAGTTTTCCTTTTGTATGATGGCAAGAAAGAGGAAAGATGTATCACAAATAGTGCAGAAATTTTAAAATTAAGTGGGCTTATCTGTTTTTAAAAAGTAACATTTTCACAATTCACTAGTTTTATTGCACATAGCTTAGAGAATTACAAGGCCTGATTTTCAGACCAGGCTTCCATTTTTGTGGGCACAATTCTATGCTCTTAGTAAATTGTCAATGCTAAATTGTGCCTACAAAAAAAAAGCTTGAGGCCAGATTCTCATCTGGTGTGAAATTATGTAGATCCACTGACGTTAATGGTGCTAAGTCAATTTACACTGGCTGAAGTTCTGGTCCCTGGTTTACAAATCAGGCCCCTGGTGGTTTAAGAGCATCTTAATGTAGAGCAGGAGTAAATTTCAGTTCACATTCAAGAAGTACGATTGCTTGGTAGTATTTTGAATGTTGGCAAAGGATCTTAAAAAGGAGGAGGTATTCTAATTGCACTCATTATGCCACCATTCATTAAGAGTTATGGTTACCAAGTGCCATCAAAATTCCAAAACGCAATAAATTATGAAGACTTTCTAAAGTGACACATTTTACTTCCAATCAGTTGGTTAGTGCATGGCTGCTATTAATATATTACAGAGTCCAACATCATAGAAATTCTTTTCAAGGTAGATATTTTATATGGGAAAAATACATTTTTAAATACCAAGTAGAATCCATTTTAATGTCAACCATAATTTTGCTTTACTGAAACCATTTCCAAATGTTTACTCAGACAATGGTCACAGACAATGAAGTAGGCAACAAAATCTTAATGGTCATAAATAGCATGGGATGCAGATCTCATGACTAGAATACAACATCAGGCTTACTTAGCTTTGAGACAACAACCACCTTTAAAATATAAATATTACTCAATGAATAGTGCTTTATAGATATGTTGCATACATTCCAAAAGCAAAAACACTTTGTTCCAAATCCAGTTAGGGTTGCTAAGTGACAACATCACTTACAAAACCCAAGCACTTAAAAGCAAGGAAATGAACATTAAGGACTCAGTCTTAACTTCCCACATAATAAGTATGCTGTTATTACTCAGTATAAAAATATGTGTTTACCATCACGAAGCCAATAACGTGAAACGCTGAGCCATTTGGGTGTGTTTTTATATATGATTTTGTTGTACTGAGTTCAGTATCTAAGCATTTAGGGCTGGATTTTCATAAATGCTCAACACCCACAAGTCCAATTGCAGTTAGTAGGAGCAGTGGTGCTCGGTACCACTGCAAAAAATCAGGCTTTCAAACTCTCTTCCTCAGTTACATGGAAAAGGGATCTCTGCACATTCCCCCTAAGCCAGAGGTGGGCAAACTACGGTCCATGGGCCACATCCAGCCCGCGGGACCACCTGCCCGGCCCTTGCGCTCCCGTCTGGGGAGGCTAACCTCTGGCCCCTCCCCCGCCCACCTCCCAGGCTTTCCAATAAGCCTGTCCTGCCGCTCCGAGCGGCATGGTAAGGGGGTGGGGGGAGTGGGGTAGGAGGTCCGGGTGGCAGTCAGGGGACAGGGCGCAGTTGGATGGGGAAGAGGTTCGGGGGGGGGTGCAGTCGGGAGACAGAGAGCGGGGCGGGGGGGTTCGATAGGGGGTGCGGTCTCAGGGGGTCGGGGGGTCCCGGGGGGGGTACAGGGAGCAGGGGGGGTTGGATGGGGGTGGGGTCCTAAGGGGGGGCAGTTAGGGATGGGGGTCCCGGGAGGGGGCAGTCAGGGGACAAGGAGTGAGGGGGGGTTGGATGGGTCAGGGATCCCGGGGGGGCCTATCAGGAGGTAGGGGTGTGGATAGGGGTCAGGGCAGTCAGGGGACGGGGGGGGGGGGGGGGTTGGGTAGGGGGTGGGGTCCTGGGGGGGCAGTTAGGGGCAGGCGTCCCAGGAGGGGGCGGTCAGGGGACAAGGAGCAGGGGGGGTTGGATGATTCAGGGGTTCTGAGGGGGGCAGTCAGGGGATGGGAAGTGGGAGGGGGCGGATAGAGGGTGGGGGCCAGGCTGTTTTTGGAGGCACAGCCTTCCCTACACGGCCCTCCACACTGTTTCACACCTCAATGTGGCCCTTGGGCCAAAAAGTTTGCCCACCCCTGACCTAAGCCAAGGCCATTTTGGTAAGGAATGGAGGAAGAATCATTTTACCAGATCCTGGAGTTCTTTCATGTTTGAGAAGTAGCCACGCTAGTACACAAGTCAAAGACATTTTTTTCCTCCATCTGTTTCACTGACAGAGAATCATGTCTGTTTTTAATTAGTGACTGTTTGAGTCAGTGTTAAAACATCTATATTTCAGATTTTGTGAATCAATGTGATTTATTGGGCAGACATAGGGATAATGAAATGTTAAACAGCTGGCAAACAATTCAAAAGGAGCTATTTTGAAGTCTCAGCAAATATTTGTTTGACATTAATCATACAGTTTTCAAAAAGTATTAAACAGGCAATGAAAATTAAACCTAAAAATTTGAAAGTCTACAGATTTTTCTGGATTTTTGGGGGAGGGAGGGCTTGGGCACACTAGAAAGAGGAAATCAAAATCAATTTTATAATAGGACTGTAGTTGCGATCTTAACTTTGGAGAAATTACCACCTCTCAATAATAAAATCACATACACCCATAAATCCAGGGCTGGAATCCTTGTCAAAAAGCTTCAAAAAAAAATAATCGAGGGATGCCTCAGCTCCTACTTCCACTTCCTGGTTTAAAACTGGGGCTGGAGCCACCTGCTGGGGACACTGCCTAATTTAGAAGAACACAGAAAGGTAACTGCCAGCATCTCCTGGTTCCTATCTTTGGACACTACAACAGTTAATTTGATATACTGCCTAGTTCCGACCGTTTTACCTCCTCTAAGAGTCCAGTGTGCAGGACAGACAGAAGAGCCAGATTCTTTCTGCTTATGGAAAGGAAAAAAAATAGGGGAGTTTTCCTTTACTGTTTTTAACAAAACATTGTATTAGTATGTTTTAAATATATTAAATAACAGCAGCATTACAATATGAAGAGGCCTTACCTAAACTCTTCTGTCAGAAAAAGTTAATAGTAATAACAATAATAGGGACATTTAAAACACCACCCTTGTGTTCACACATTAGATTAGTATTTCAAGTTTACCTGACGAAGCTCCTACTATTTTGTTCCCCATCACTGAGAAGTGAAAACACCTTACTAGATAAACTGTTTTTCCCATCCCTTTGTCCAACTGATTTCATAGCATGTCCCCAGTGTGAAGCTGGAGAAAGCCTGTATTCCACACAAAGGCACTGTGCATTTTGTATTTGGAGCCTCCAGTCTTGGTTTAGAATGTAAAAAAAGAATATGTGCCGTTTAAGAGAAACACTGGTTTTTCCTACTTGATTTTCAATTACCACTGGCATCTAGCCTACAGTAAAATAAAAGGCAGCCATTTTAATGCACTCAGCTGGAAGTCAACATTTTGCAGCACAGTATATAAGCATGCATCTAGCTGATATCACACTACATTTAGTCAATGGCTAATCTGGCATTTGTTCAACTGTATGCTATAAATGGTAAAACAGAGAAGAAGTAACAGCATCTTAACCACTTCGTTTCTGGTGGCTGGAGAACATGGTGGTGTTATCTGAAGTGCCAGCATTCTAATGAAAAGTTGGCACATATATAGTAGTGTCCCACACATAGAGGACAGTACTGGTGGTGCATTTTGTCCCATATTCCTGGCACATAAGGCAACAATGCAGCAGCCAAGGTTAACAGAAAAGCTTTTCAGCACAAAGTTGCTGTTGAAGATGATCAATAAAGGTCTAATCCTGCAAGGTGATGAGTGCTTCCAAGTGGTGCTGAATGCCTCAGTTTGGTTAGGTCTCAGATGCACCTAGCCCCTTGCAATATTGGCCCTAAGAGAATATACATATTGTTTGAAAGTTACAAAATATCCACCGATGTTAGAGCTTCTCAATCAGAGATGAAGAGTAGGGAGTGTGAATTTTGGGCTTTTTCCTTGGAAAGCATGAAATCAGAAGATTCTTCATGGGTGGGTGTATGTGCGCGGGGGGAGAAAAAGGATACTTGTTATCAAATGTGATGCCAATTTCCAGCCCAAGTTGGTAGTGATTGAAAGGTGTTAGCATCTGATGGCTGTACAGTGACCTTTGCAAACAAGGTTAGTCGTCTCAGACAGTTCCTTGTGTTACAAAAGTCATCAGCATGATTAACACTTGTTGGCAACCTCAGCAGACAGACCAAGTGCTAAACTGGCAACGGAGAATAAACTCTTCTCTCATTCCTATAGAAGGCCCCCATCAGGTTGTGCTGAGGCACACTGGCAGGGCTGTATACAGAAGCTTGCAGAGCTGCTGCTTGTGCTGTACCAGTATAGGGGATAAGTAAGACTTCAGTCTTCAGTGCTGTCAGGTCGGCACCTTTCACAAGCAATAAATTCAACATGAACATTAGAACAAGACAGTTCCTGATGACAGAATGCATTGCTGTCAAACACTCCAGAATGCCCATAGGAAGCCTCTGTGGAGGTCAGTAAATGGACTGATGATCTCACTAATTTACTATTAGCAAGCCAAGACCAAGACAGGATAATTCAGGCTGCCACAAGAAACACAGATGAACTAGACGGGACATGAGGTGTTGTTTTATCCTAACAGTAGTATCCACAGAGACCTAACTATCACAAAGGCTACTTCTCTCTCAACAATGATAGTTGGAACCAACAGGGAGGCTGAGGCGGATGGTGGCCCAGGTGAAACTCTTGAGGTTGTGGCAGGGTATTTTCAGTGGAAGGACCTTGGCTGTGGAGTTCCTTACATCAGAGAGCAGGATGAACCAAACTCTTGCTACTTTTAGAGCATAGTACAGAATTCATGCCTCTCAGAGATCTTTCCTCAGTAACAATGGCAGCAGGATAGTCCAGCAATGCTTCCACCAGAAAAAAGTCACCAGGAGTGACCCCACTTACAAAAGCAGCACAAAACAAAGGAGGTGTGGCGAGTCTGGTCCTTTTTCTGATAGAAACGATGCTGTTCTTAATATTTTCTGTGGCAGCTAGGTATTTTGGTGCTAGGCATATTAACAATGCCTAGTCTGAAATTACTACACTATATAACATAAATCCTCCATTTATCTTCCCCAGAAACCTTTACCTTTTTATCCACTCTGTTTGAGAACTAATCAACAGGCCTAGTGTTTTTTTTATCTGAGTCAAACAAAATTTAGAAAATTAGCCTCTAGATAAGTAAGCACAAAAAATAACAACCAGACCAGGTTTTCTGGCAGAGCTGGTTACATAACGATAACAATAAATATTCACAAATATATGTGTTAATAAGTGGTTTGATTTCATTCCACTACTGTTTGTAGGTTCATACTAATCATTATTCTTGGGCATTGAGATGACAATCAGATATTATTTAAAATGGTTGACTCCCAAAACATGCAGAGATAATTGTTGGTCTGAAACTCCTACCAAGTCCATGTTATTCATTATTCTCCAGCAAAGATTAGAAATACTATCGTAGGTGGCTAATCAAAGGAGGGCAAACATATCAAAGACAAACAGTCCCCATATGCTAAAAACTATGGCTGTTGATTAATCGCAGTTAACTCACATGATTAACTAAAAAAAATTAATCATGATTAATCGCAGTTTTAATCGCACTGTTAAACAATAAAATACCAATTGAAAATTATAAAATATTTTGGACATTTTTCTACATTATACTGATTTCAATTACAACGCAGAATACAAAGTGTACAGTACTCACTTTATATTATTTTTATTACAAATATTTGCACTGTACAAATGATAAAATAAATTGTATTTTTCAATTCACCTCATACAAGTACCGTAGTACAATCTCTTTACTGTGAAAGCGCAACTTACAAATGTACATTTTTTTTGCATAACTGCACTCAAAAACGAAACAATGTAAAACTTTAGAGCCCAGAAGTCCACTCACTCCTACTTCTTGTTCAGCCAATCGCTAAAAGAAACAAGTTTGTTTACATTTAGGGGAGATAATGCTGCCCGCTTCTTATTTACAATGTCACCTGAAAGTGAGAACAGCATTCACATGGCACTTTTGTAGCCAGCATTGCAAGGTATTTACATGCTAGATAGTCTAAACATTCGTATGCTCCTTCATGCTTTGCCCACCATTCCAGGGGACATGCTTCCATGCTGATGATGCTCATTAAAAAAAAATATGTTAATTAAATTTGAGACTGAACTCCTTGGGGGAGAATTGTATGTCTCTTGCTCTGTGTTTTACACACATTCCACCATATATTTCATGTTATAGCAGTCTCGGACGATGACCCAACACATGTTGCTTGTTTTAAGAACACTTTCACTGCAGATTTGATAAAACACAAAGAAAGTATCAATGTGATATTTCTAAAGATAGCTACAGCACTCGACCTCAGATTTAAGACTCTGAAGTGCCTTCCAAAATCTGAGAGGGTCAAGGTGTGGAGCATGCTTTCAGAAGTCTTAAAAGAGCATCACTCCAATGCGGAAACTACAGAATCCAAACCACCAAAAAAGAAAATCAACCTTCTGCCGTCGACATCTGACTCAGACGATGAAAATGAACATGCGTCAGCCTGCACTGCTTTGGATGGTTATCGAGCAGAACCCACCATCAGCATGGATGCATGTCCTCTGAAATGGTGGTTGAAGCATGAAGGGACATATGAATCTTTAGTGCATCTGGCACATAAATATCTTACAACGCTGGCTACAACAGTGCCATGAGAATGTCTGTTCTCATTTTCAGGTGACATTGTAAACAAGCGGGCAGCATTACCTCCTGTAAATGTAAACAAACTTGTTCGTCTGGGAGATTGGCTGAACAAGAAGTAGGACTGAGTAGTCATAGAATCATAGAATATCAGGGTTGGAACGGACCTCAGGAGGTCATCTAGTCCAACCCTCTGCTCAAAGCAGGACCGATCCCCAATTAAATCATCCCGGTCAGGGCTTTGTCAAGCCTGACCTTAAAAACTTGTCTTGTAAGTCTTGTAAGCTGTAAAGTTTTACATTGTTTTATTTTTGAATGCAGGTTTTTTTGTACGTAATTCTACATTTGTACACTCAACTTTTATGATTATTTACTACAGTACTTGTATTAGGTGAACTGAAAAATACTGTTTCTTTTATTTTTACTGTACAAATATTTATAATAAAAATAAATATAAAGTGAGCACTGTACACTTTGTATTCTGTGTTGTAATTGAAATCAATCTAGTTGAAAATATGGAAAACATACAAATATTTATATAAATAGTATTATCTATTATTGTTTAACAGTGTGATTAATCACGATTAATTTTTTTAATCGCTTGACAGCCCTACTAAAAACTATTTGTCCACACTTTTGGCAAATACTTATACATACATGAGAAGTAAATCAGGACTGGCTCATGAGTAATTCATAAACAGGAAAGGAATATGTTTGCAGCAAAGAGTTTCACCAGGTCTATTCTCTACTTCAGGGACATAAAGATCTACTTACTTGCAGAGCTGGCTCAAGACATAAAATTTTACTTTTAAAAAAACACAATGAGGTGGATACCATGCTTTTCCAAACTAGGTAAAAGGAAATAGTGCCTATAAAACATAACGAGCTCTGCCAATTTCATACAACTCTACTTAGGAAACAGTGGGACAACTAAATATCATGTTTTCCACTTCAGTTCCAGCACTGTACGTACAGATTTAACAAAATCAAATAGACATGAGCCTATTTTGCCATTCAGAGGCAATCTAATGTGGTGCAAGACTGCAAGAATCCTGGCCCTGATTCTGGACAGTGATCTAGCCCCTTTACATTGCTCCGCTGGCACAGAGGGACCAGAACCCAGGTGGATCTATGCACTAGGGCAGGGGTTGGCAACCTGTGGCACGCGTGCCAAAGGCGGCACGCAAGCGATTTTTACTGGCACACTGCTTCCAGCCGGGGTCCCCGGCTGGCAGCGGGCTGAGTGGGACCGGTGGCCAGGACCCCAGCTAGCAGGAGCCGACGGAACTCCAGACTGCCAGCAGGTGAGCCGCTGCCAGTCTGGGCGTCTGTCCGCCACCCTACTCAGCCCACAGACGGTCTAGAGTTCCAGCCACTGGCCCCGCTCAGCCTGCTGCCGGACTGAGTGAACGGAACCCCAGGCCAGCAGCGAGCTGAGCAGGGCCGTTGATCAGGACCCTGGCTGGCAGAAGCCGGCGGACGGAACCCCAGACCGGCAGCGGACTGAGCCGCTCAGCCCACTGCCGGTCTGGAGTTCCAGCCGCCGGCCCCTTGCCAGTCGGGGTCCCAGCCACCAGCCCCGCTCAACCCAGTGCCGGCCTGCGTGAACAGAACCCCCGGCCTGCCACGGGCCCCTTGCCAGCTGGGGTCCCGGCCATCGGCCCCGCTCAGCCTGGTATACCAGCCGCTGGCCCCGCTCACCTCGCTGCGGATCTGGGGTTCCAGCCGCCCAGCCCCCTGCCAGCTGGGGTCCGGGCCTCCGGCCCTGCTCAGCCCTCCTGCCAGCCTGGGGTACCGGCAACCAGCCCAAGGCTCTGCTCTTGGCCTAGGCCCAGGGTTCTGCAGCCGCCCCCCGCTGTGGCCCACTGACCCCAGCCTAGGGCAGTGAGGGGTGCAGACAGGGGCAATAGGGGGCACAGCTCAGCACCCCCATCTTAAATTTTTTTCCAGGCCACTGGGATATTTTTAAGTCCTGGTTTGCTGCTTATATCAGACCACGTTTGACCTTGTGCGTGTCCTCTGTCGCCATTTCTTTTCCCACTGAGAGTTGAGGGGTACATTTGACAAAATGGCAGCTCCTAGGAAAGCAAAGTTAGATGTCTGTTCATTTCAGCCTTCTTGGACAGACACATTTGGATTTATTCAAAAGAAGGACCGTGCAATTTGTGCTTTTTGTTGTGAAAGTGTTGTTTGTCACACATCAAGTGTTCGACGACATTTTGAAACGAAGCACGAGAAAACCTTTCTTGAGGAAGTAGACAAGACTGAATCAATCAAGAAGGCAGTAGCAGGATATGAGAAGCAAAGCAGTGTTTTTAAAAGCTTAAGTAAAAATCAAGCTACAGAAGGAAGTTACAAGATTGCACAGTGCATTGCAAAAAACGGAAAGCCGTTTACAGATGGGGAATATATAAAAGAAGTTTTTCTCAGCAGTTCGGAGATTTTGTTCAATGATTTGCCAAATAAAGATTTGATCATATCTAGAATAAAAAAACTGTCTGTCTCTGCCAGAACAGTTGCGAGACGCATAAGCGAAATGGCAGAAAACATTAAGGAAAAGCAGACGACTGCATTAAAAGACACAGCAGTGTTTAGCGTTGCAGTTGATGAGAGCATGGATATACACGACATTCCACATTTGGCAGTTGTTGTGAGATACTGTGCTTCCGATGAAATCCAAGAGGAACTTTGTTGCCTAAAACCCCCGCATGGCACAACAAAGGGGGAAGATATAGTGGAAAGTTTTGTAAACCACTTTGAAGAATGAGGAGTTGACATCAGAAAAATATTTTGTGTGACAACAGATGGTGCTCCTGCCATGGTCGGAAAACAGAAGGGATTTGTAAAGATACTTGAAGATCAAATTGGCCGTCCGACTGTCAAATTTCACTGTATCATCCATCAAGAAAAGTGCCTGTGTGCTAAAATTTCTAATTCAGAGCTTAATAATGTGATGAATACAGCCGTGCGAATTGTGAATTTCCTTGTTGCTCGATCTTCTTTGACTCACAGACAGTTTCAAGCTAGAAGAAATGGACAGTGCTTATAACGACATTCCACTTCACAGCAACATTCGGTAGCTAAGTTGTGGCAAGGATTTGGTGTGCTTTGTAAACTGTTTTGAAGCAATCAAGGCCTTTTTGTCGGAAAAAGAACAAAACTACCCTGAACTGGATGATGACAAATGGCTGTGTAAACTCATGCTTCTAACTGACATCACCACTCACCTAAACGAACTCAACCTTTGTCTCCAGGGTGAGGGCAAACAATTCTGGATCTTTATGAAGCTTGGAAGGCATTTGTTGTAAAACTAGCAGTTTTTTCTCGGGATATTCAAACTTCTACTTTCTGCTACTTCCAACACATAAAAGAGCTTTCGACATGTTGCGCTGTCAGTGTCGATGAGATTGGAATGTACATGCAAGAACTGGAATCAGAATTTTCTGACAGATTTCAAGATTTCCAGCAATTTGGCCCAATGCTTTCTTTTCTAATTAAACCAAGTTCAAGTGACTTGGATTCGTCTATATTTCAGTGGATGGGTGTTGAAGATTTCAAAAAGCAGCTCATTCAGTTAAAAAGCTCAGAATTGTGGGCATCAAAGTTTGTAGATCTGTGGAGTGCACTTGAAGCTACCGAGAGAGATCATGGGCCTCTATTCTGACCTGCTGGACGTCCCTGCCACTGAAATGTAACTGTTTGAAGAAAATTGCGTTTGCAATGCTCTCAGCATTTGGATCCACAAAGCTGTGTGAACAGGTATTTTCGCACATGAAATCTGTCCTCTGTCCCTCTCGGTTAACAACTGATCACTCAAAAGCCTGTGTGCAGCTTAAAGTATCCAAATACGTGCCAGACACTGGAAAACTCAGCAAGGAAAAGCAAGGGCAAGGATCACACTAAACCAGTGGTTCTTAACCTTTACTGCAGCCTGCACCCCTTTGGTTTTCAAAATGTGTTCTCGCACCCCTTATCAAAAATTACAGTACAATTAGCTTAAAAACTTGAAAACTGAAAAACTTTGTTTGTATATTACAGTAATCGTTAACAAATGTATAATGTTAATAAATACATAGGTTTGATGAAACAAAGTAGTTGTACTTATGTGCCTGTGCTTAATTTGTGTTTTCGGTGATTTACCCTCTAAAAAAATCTCACATTTCTCGCACCCCCAGAAAGGGCATCTCACACCCCCAGGGGGTGCGTGCACCCCAGGTGAAGAACCACTGCACTAAACTAATAAGATCTGCATTTTAATTTAATTTTAAATGAAGCTTCTTAAACATTTTAAAAACCTTGTTTACTTTACATACAACAATAGTTCAGTTATATAATACAGACTTATAGAGAGAGACCTTCTAAAAATGTTAAAATGTATAACTGGCACGCAAGGCCGTCCCTAGCTATTTTGGTGCCCTACGCAGCCCCCCTGTGGGGGGGGGCCTGTGGGGGTCCCAGGCCTCCATGGGTGGGAGTGGGGGGGGCTGGCCCTAGGCCTCCATAGGGGGACTGTATGGGGCCCCGCCCCAGGCCTCCGCGGGGAGGGGATGGGGCGCTGGCCCCAGGCCTCCGTGGGGGGACGCGGGCTAGCCACTTCCTGCGGGAATTGGAGCGACCCTGCCCCAGCCTGCTCTGCTCCCCGGCTCCCAGCCGCGCTGCCAGCAAGGGCTGGGGGGTGGTTCCTCCCTCCCCCCAAGCCTGGGAGCCAGGGGAGCGAAGCAGGCTGGGGCCGGGTCACTCCACTTCCCGCAGGAAGCGGCCATCCCCCATCCCCCACGGAGGCCTGGGGCCAGCCCCCCCTCTCCTGCCCGCAGAGGCCTGAGGCCCCAGGCTGCTCTGCTTCCCTGGCTCCCAGACTTGGGGGGAGGGGGGAACCGCCCCCCCAGCACTCGCCGGCGGCATGGCTGGGAGCCAGGGGAGCGGAGCAGGCTGGAGCTGGGTCGCTCCACTTACCGGTGAGTGCACGCCCAACTGCTTCTGGAGTCCTCAGGGGAGTGGGGGCGGGGTGAGGGCGGGAAGAGGCGAGGCTCGAGCAGAACAGGGGCAGGAGCCTGAGGAAGAGCCGGAGCAGAGGCTGGAGCAGCACGCAGCTGCGCAGGGCACCAGGAAATTTGGGGCATCAAATTTCCTGGTGCCCTACACAGCTGCATGCTTTGTGTATGGGTAAAGACGGCCCTGCTGGCACGCGAAACCTTAAATTAGAGTGAATAAATGAAGACTCGGCCCACCACTTCTGAAAGGTTGCCGACCCCTGCAGTAGGGAATCCTTCTGACAGAGCAGGGCTCCACCTGCTGGCACAAGGCTCAGTGGAGCAGCCCAGTTCTGCCTTTCTTCAGCAATATGGGGGAAAGGATTATGGCTAGAGCATACTATGCTTTGGACAGTCTGGGCTAGTGGTCCATAGGTGTCTTAATCAAGATCACTGTAATGTACAGCAACCTTGGCAGTTTTTGTGGGTGAGCCAGGGGAGTAGATTTGGGATTTTAGGGAAGGATTGAAGTGTTACACTAAGAAAGAGTAATAGTGGGAGAGGTGAGGGCTTAAGAAAGGGGGAGGGGAGAGAGAGTGAAAACATGAGGAAGGAGGAAGAGAATACAATGCAGGGAAAAATGAAGAAGATGAAGGAAGAGAAAAAGGATACCCCAGACATGCAAGAGAAAGAAAAGTGGGGCTAAGGAAGGGAAAGGAGGAAGAACAAATGCAAGGGAGACATCAATTACAGTTTAAAAAAAGCAGAATGTTAAAATATTACACAACTGTGATTGCTTTGTCTTTTGAAATATACCAGATGGTACCAAATGGCAGGTACTTCCCAAGAAGCTTTCCGGGGTGGGTGGGTGGAGACAAGCAGATCCCCTTTATTCACCCTTCCTCGGTCTTAGTAAACTACTGACGTTTTCTAGGCATCTTGAGGGATGGTCTACACTTTAAAAGTCTTTTTTGCTGGTAAAGCTTATTCTCTTTGGGAACTAGTTTAAGCTATGCCAGGAAAAGAACCCTTTCCAGTATCAGCTGCTTCTCTGCTAGTGGGGTTGCTTGTAAAACTCTACCAGTACCGCTCTTCTGGCAAACCCTTTCAAATGTAGACAAGGCGCAAATAAGCGGGGTGAGGGCATGGTTACCAGAAACAATGTTGTACACTTCACCTCAGGACACGGGCTTCTTTTTACAGTAAACATCCTCTGAAGACTTGGGGGGTATTTGAGTAGATTTTGGGAGTGCAAGGACTTTGCACTGATACATAGGAAACTGTGATGGGGTGGTGTGCCCTCTTAAGGGTAGTGGTGCCTAATGGTCAACCCACCCCACCATGTGATTTGGCCCAGTAAGGTTTTAAAGGGCCTATACATATATGAGAGGCCTAGGGGTTATTGATAGAGAAGACAGTCAGGGGTGGGATTATCCCCTGAACCATGATGAAGAGCTGACTTGGACTCTTATAGGGACCCAGAGTGGGGTGACCTGGGGTAACTAACAAAGTAAGTCACCTTTTACAGAAAGACTTAATAAATCAGACCCCACAAAGAGGTGTGGGGGTTGGGTTTTGAACCAACCTAAGTCTGGTAATTGGTTAAAAGAACATGTGCAGGCACGGAAACAAGAGAGCATGCTGGAGAGGCCCATCTCTTGACAGAAACAAATAACTGGGACTCAGAAAGCATTCAAGGAAAGGGAATGTATTCAAAAGCAGTGCAACCTTGTATACAATGCTGTACCAATGAACGTTACAAATGCACCCTGTAAAAAAAATGCAGCAGGCATCAAGGGAAGTGACAAAAGAAAAACACAAGATTTGTTTTCCACATTAGTCATTCGTTCAAAGCTTAAAGATTACCTGATCCACTGGAACCTCTACCTGAGTGTCTTCATCTTCCTGGATTTCTGCTGCCCCCCACATTTCAGACCGTTTTTCACCAGCTTTGTAAATACCTTCATCTACAACCAGAAAGAAATACTGAGTAGACGTAAAGACCAATTGTGACACTGTGTGGCACAACAACTGAACTGCACCTAAATTCTGCTTCTAAGAATAGCTTTCAAAGCTCACATACCATTTCCAGAGTAAACCTTTTAATGGATTTTAAATGTCTCATTATGTTCAATTTTGTTTCCTTTGTTTCTAATTACAGTTATACACACGCTACATTATGTAGCGGAGGAAGAATAAAGAGAGATAGACCTGAACAAACACCCTGGATCTGAACTCCCCTGAACTCTGGGGAAGCTCAGAGGTGAACCTGATCTTTACAACACAGACCTATCACACTACATATTAACAATAGGATATGCATATAGATTTAAAATTATGATATTAGCTCATGATAAATGAGCTAATAAAATTTTCAATGCTAAGAAAAACATCACAAGCTCAGAAGAAAAAGTAAATGTGGTGAATTATTGTAGCTATGATGTTACAATTTAGGATTTACAAAGATAACCAGGGGAATCAACTCCAGTTCCCCGTTCAGAGCCTGAACAATAGAAGAAACTCTACATTTCTGTTTTGCAAGGGCACTGGGAAGCCACAGAGAGCCTGCCCAGGACCGTGGAGAGGGTTGTGTCAGCTCGGCAAGACTAATAGGTCCGCAAGCAGATAGTCGATTCCCAACCTTATTCCAGTTCACACTGGTTTTACACTGGTCTTCATTTTATTTGATTCATTTGTTCTTGTACTCTGCAAGTAACTTCCAAATGCCTTAGCCAGGCACATTTTTTGTACCAGAAAGCTGAGGAGGAAAAAGTAGAATGACAGGTATAGTCTGTATCCTCAAAGAGTAATAAGGGTTTAAAAAAAAGAAAACACAGTTACTTACTTCTCGTAACTGTTGTTCTTCGAGATGTGTTGCTCATATCCATTCCGTGCTAGGTGTGTACATGCCACATGCGCTGTTGCCAGCCATTTTTCCCTTAGTGGTATCTGTTGGGCTGCATGCGTATGCGCCAATATAAGATGCACCAATGGCCCTATGCCATCTCAGTTCCTTCTTGCCATCCAACTCCGACAGAGGGGGAGGAAAGTGGGTCATGGAACGGACAGGACCAACACATCTCAAAGAACAAGAGTTTTGAAAGGTAGGTAACCGTTTTTTCTTCTTTGAGTGCTTGCTCATGTCCATTCCATGCTGGGCGACTCACAAGCGGTACCCCAGGAAGTGGGCTCAAAGTTAATGAATGTGCTGACTGCAACACTCTTCTCCCAAAATTGGCATCGTCTTGGGCCAGGGGCACCAGAAAAGGTGGGGACAAGGGGCCATGGCCCTCCCACTTTTGAAAGTGGATGGGCCTGGCTCATCCACTTTTCATCATGGTCCTGGCCCCCTGTGCCTCCTCTTCGTCCCCAAAGCTGGAACCTGGCCCAGGGAGCTGTAGGGAGCTGCAGGCCTTCCACCTGCCCAGGGCAGGGGGGTGGTAAGAGCAGCCCCCAGCTGTGTCCCCGCCACTCGGACCCCCCATCCAGGGCAGGTATAGGGTCCGTGGCTCCCCATTGCTGCCCAGGCAGCTCTTACCATGGCCCCGTTGTGGCTCTTTGGCCCCTGAGGACCCACCTCCAGGCTACCCTGGAAGCTAGAGCCAGGTCAGGCTAACATCAGCGTGGGCAACTCTGGAGAGCCATGGACCCTCCACCTGCCCTGGGTGGTAGGCCAGCGGGGCGGAGACACAGGCCAGGGGCTGCTCTCAGGCCTCCCCACCCCGGGCAGGTGGAGGGGCCCAAGAGACCTTGTGCCCCCTCACTTTTGGGAAGAATCCTACCTTGGGCCTGTTGGGTGATGGTGTAGTGGGACGTGAAGGTATGAACTAACGACCAGGTTGCGGGCTCTGCAGATGTTCTGGATTGGTACCTGTGCGAGGAATGCTGCTGATGAAGCCTGGGCTCTTGTGGAATGAACTGTCACGATGGCTGGAGGCAGGATGTTTGCCTGCTCATAGCAAGCCGGAATACAGGCAGTTACCCAGGACAAGAGATTTTTTGGGTTACCACAGGTAGCCCTCTCATCCTTTGTTATTGCTGCAAAGAGCTGTGTGGATTTCCAGAAGGGCTTAGTCCTCTCAATACAAAAGACAAGGGCCTGCCTAATGTCCAACGTATGAAGCCGTCGTACCTCAGAGCTTTTGGGAAGAAGACAGGTAGCAAAATGACATTGTTGTTGTGGAATTGTGCCTTCACCCTTGGCAGGAAGCTGGATGGGGGCGCAGTTGAACCTTGTCCCTGAAGAACAATGTGTAAGGTGATTCTGACATAAGGGCCTTGATCTGAGTGACCCTTCTGACTGAGGTGATTGACAACAGGAAGGCAACCTTCCAGGAGAGAAGTAGTAGGAAGCATGATGCCAACAGCTTGAATGGGGGCCCCTAAGTCTCGAAAGGACCCGGTTTAAGTTCCATGGTGGGTAGGTCAGTTCGCAAACCAGAGGATAGAGTCTTTCCAACCCCTTGAGAAACTGGGCTGTCGTGTCGTGAGAGAACAATGATCTGCCATTCTCTAGGGAGTGGAAGGCTGATACGGCAACCAAATGAACCTTAATAGATGAGAGTGCTAGACCCTGGTGCTTTAGGTTGAGCAAACAGTCCAAGATAGACTGAAGAGAAGATAGAGATGAAGAGAGATCCCGTTCGGAGGCCCACCAAGTGAAATGTTTCCACTTGGCCAAGTAAGTAGCCCTGGTGGAAGGCTTTCTACTACCTAGAAAGACCTGTGGAACCGGTTCCAAGCAAGCCTGTTCTTCAGGGTTCAGCTATGCAGCATCCATGCAGTTAGGTGCAGGGAGGGAAGGTTCGGGTGAAGCAACCGGCTGTGGTCTTGTGAAATCAAGTCTGGGCAAAGTGGAACTGCCACCAAGAGGTCCAGAATTGTGCCAGATCAATGCTGGCGAGGTCACACTACTGCTATCAGGATAATTCTTGCCTTATCCCATTTGATTTTCAGAAGAACCTTGTGAACCAAGAGGATCGGAGGAAGGCGTACAGTAGGCAGCAGTGGCACCAGAATCAGGGGAGGGGGGCTCAGGACCCTCCCACTTTTAGAAAGTAGGGTGGCCTGGCACATCTACTTTTCTCCTGCTCCCTTCCCCTCCTCCTCTTCTCCCCAAGGCCCCACCTCCAGCATGGAGCCCAGCGAGGGAGCCCGGGCAGCTCTGGGGAGCTGTGGCAGACACTCTACCTGTCCATGGTGCAGGGGGGCTGAGAGCAGCCCCAGCCCGTATCCCCATCTGGCCAAGAGCAGGTGGAGGGTCCGCAAATCCGTGCAGACTCCCCAGAGCTGCGCGTGTGCCTGAAGTTCGCTGCAGACACCACCAAAGACCCCCAGGGCGGGGTAGGGGAGCAAGTACAGGTAATCAAATCTGCTTTCCTGGCACATCATACTTTCTGTCCTCTCTGAAGCGGGGGTCAGAGAAGAAGAGGTTTGCCAGAGGGCCTTGACTGGCTCCATTACCACCTCATTGATGGGCAGGGCCACCTTGGATGGAGCTGCTGCATCCAAGATATCAATAAGGCTGTATGATGTCTCTTTGAGCTCCTCCATCTGCAAGCCCAGGTTTGAAGCGACCCGCTTCAGAAGGTCCTGAAATCACCCTGGGCTGGGACCCGCAACAGCCTCATCTGGGGAGGATGCGGAGGAGGCTTGCACCACAGGAGGGGTTCCTTCCTTTTCCTCAAATACGTCCCCTAGAGGCATCTCCTGGACTTCGGCACTGGGGTCAGTACCGGAGTCGGGATCCGATGCTGAGCAGAAAGGAGCAGTAGCCCATCTCTCGGAAACCACCAAGTGGGAAGAAGGCCCCGGTACTGGGGGAAACCCCCAGGGATTCCAGTAGGGCTACTGCATCGACAGTGACCCGCTGGCCAGGTACCTGCTGTGGGACTGGCTCTGAAGCTCGGGGGGGCATAGGCTGGGTACCGATGGTGGGCTTTTGGCGGTACATCATAGGGTTCCCCTTCGGACTCCGAAGAGGATTCCTCTCTCGGCAACCATGGTGGAGTGGTAACAGCTTCCACCTCTATATGGTGCCAGAATTACAGGGAACGGTGGCGTGGCCAAGGATTGGGATGCTGAGATCATGTGGGGCTGGCCCCTAGATGATACCAGGGGGCCTGGTGCCGGGAAGGCACCTGACACACTCTGTTCCCTCCTGCTTCCAGATGCCAGAGCTGATAGGTGCCCCATTGGGGTTGGAGGGACCAGAAGAGAGAGAGACTCCAGGGTTGATGGCACCGTCAGTCTGCTGGTACCGTGGTGGTTTCATGGTCTGAAGTCCCAACAGATTTGTCAGAGTAAGAAAGGGTCTTCCAGCAACAATCCCAGGCTGTACGAAGGAACTGAGAGGATGCGGGCTGGCGGCACCCCTTATACCTGTGCATATGCGTGCAGCTCCACAGGGTGCTAGAGTCGGCCCAAGAGATATCACTAAGGGAAAAAACTCCGGCAACAGTGCACATGGTGCACACACCTAGCATGGAATGGACATGAGCAAGCACTCGAAGGAGAATAATGGGTACCAGCATTCAAAACCAATGGGGAAAGGTTTGCTCTGCAACTTTCTGATGAGCTATGCGAGACTGATAGATATCCATTTCTGATATCCCCAAGTGTTGACTGTACCAGCAATGAGCATTGATATCACATGTAGGAAGAATTTCCCATGATCATGTAATAGAAGCATGTGCACCAGTGGAGCACGAGTACAGAAGTGCTGTGATAATGGACTGAAATCAAAATCATGTGTGTAAAGAGCATGCTTGTAGTAATGAGAGATTTTAACTACGCAGGCATAAAGTAGGGCACACTAAGTTAAGAGAATACATCAATAAATATTGAGTGAAATCCAATAGATCTACTGGAGAAATTTAAAGTGTGTATAGGTATCTACATCACCAATCAGTAAATAAAAAAATAATAAAAAAAACAAACGGTGGAGTATGTCAGGTACAAATATCAGTTAGAAAGGAAAATGGAAGTGTTAGAGAATAACAGTTTTAGATGTGCACGTGCACACACACTCTACAGAAGGCTGCCTATTGATACACTAAAGGCACCTTTGACACAACCTAAAAGTGCCCTTATGCAAAACAACATTCCAACCTAACTCAAGTACAGCAATACCATTCAATATGGCCCGTAACCAGCAACCCAAGTAAACACAAAGCTAAAACCATCCCTCTTCTCCAACAATTCACCACCCTTACTATTCGGCTCCATTGTCAAGTGCCTAGGGGGGGAAGGAGGGAAGACAAGCTTTGCAGCATGCCCTGACGGTCATCAGATTCAGACCCTTTTTTGACTAAGGTGTGGCAAGGAGCAAATTTCAAAGCAGGAGGGCCCTCACAGAAAACATCCTTTCAGCAGCCTTATTTATACCAACTCTGCTTCCGTGCAAGTGTCTCTGTTGATCTCAGCTGTGATAGCACGACATGTGGAGAGAGTATAATATAAAAAGAAAAGCACAGTTAGAGAGTGAAAAAGGAATTTTCTGCATCGGGAAATCACCAGCTGGAAAGGACTGCTCCATTTCATTCGCCTAGATACGAGTAGCTCTGCCTCCAAAGGATTTGTGCTTAGCTCTCCCATCTTGCAATCCACCTTCTAACCCCAGGTGACAGCTTCCTTAGCAGGTACTTCCAAACTAAATTGATTCATTTCTGAATGTACAACTTAGACATAATACCTCAGATGGGTCTTCTAGATTCATATAGAGTGACCCATAATTTCCACACCAACAGAAAAATTGCTAGCCTGAGCTAGCATTCCCACATAACATCTGCTAGGTTGGTTTAGCAGTTAAGCAACTGATCTTAATTGGCAGAGGGTGCTATTTCACCCCGTTCTTTGGCGCTGCTGCTTCTTGAGCTAGCCTTGTGCTCCTGGTGCTCCTTTGCTTGTTGATATAAGAGACTACAGTCATGTTGTCTAGATGAATTGGGAGATATAATATCTGTTTCTTGAAGGCCAGTTGGGTGACCCTCTCAGCCCAGAGCTTCCCTGAAGAGCTGTCCTTTAAGTAGACTGATGAAGTAACTTCACTTGCTTGGACCAGGTTTCTTGAACTACAAAGTCACTCCCCATCTCAGAGGCTGGTATTTAGTATAAACGTTATTCCTTACAGGTCCTGCAATAACATCCCTCTCTTCTGGCACACAGTCTTCCAACCAAAACACACATTGTCTGGCCTCTGGAGACAGAAGGATCCTTGCTTGTAGGCCACTGTCCCTCAGCTTCCACTGAGCCAACAGAAGATGCAGAAGGAGGATGTACATGTTCCTGTCCCTCTGGTCAATAGCAGCACAGCAGAGAGTCCTGCCTTGATTTCCCTCCACCTGGAGTGTAAACAAGCCCAGACCAGCTTGAGATATTAGAGAGCATCCTCCACAGAGGGTCTCCTTTATTTACCAGAAAGTCTTTAACTGAACAACCTCACACAGACATACACAACACCTTTCTACCTCAGCTTCCTGGTTGAGGGGCTCAGTCAGTCCCAGTCTATATGTCACTTGTCTTGAGTTTAGTATTTGCCTCTGTCCAGTAGCTCTGTCTGGTTGCTGTTGCCTCAGAACTCCTGATGCTGTCTGGATGGAGTTTTCCTCTGATGTTCAGGTCCGTGAAGGTCTCTCAAAAAGCTGTTCCAAACACCAGGAAGAGTTTTCTGGCCTCTCTGCCCATTGTGAATTCTCTCCTCCCTTGAAGCATTTCTTCCAGGCTCCCTGGCCTGGTAGGCTCACCAGGAGCTTTCTGTTTCCAGGATCCCCCTTTAGGTTCTCTGCCCTAGAAGCATCGTTTCTGTTTGGCTCAGATTCCACCTATCTCCATCTCCTTACGCTGGGAGCACAGCTTCCACTTAATTCGAGTACGCACTCTCGCTCTCTCTCTCTCCCTCTCCAAACAGCACACCTTTTGTCTGGTTCGGGCTCTCTGGGAGCTCCAATCTGCTGGAGCTTCCTTTCTCTTCTGAAGTCTCTCTCTCTCTAACTGAGGTCCTTAGCCTTTTATCGTGCCTAGGTGCTTCCCTGCCTAATTAAATGCCTCCAGTTACTCAGTGATTTAACAACTCCCAGATTGCCCAATCTCTCTTGTGGAGCCTGTCTGAGGTAGGCTGGGCCTCTGATGCCTTCAGAGGGACAGCTACCCTCTGACACACTCGTAAGTGATGGTGCCACAAGTACCACAATGCTGTTAAAAGTGCTGGAATGGCATTTCCGAGCATTCCGGCACAACTTGAACTCTGTTTCTGGCCCAGGGAACCGTATCTATGAAAGTTGTAATTCTCCCCAAGGGCTGAAGAATCTGCTGGATTGAATGCGCTTGATCCCATCCAAAGCTGCCAGACCTCTTGATGACTGGACTATAGTAGCATTACCACCACAGCTACCAGTAGTGGAACTGTATGACTCGTTGCAACAAAGGGACATTTTAGATTTAAAAAAAGGTAGTGTAAAAACTTCAGAGGAATTGTGGCACTCAGTATATCTGAAAACCAGACCCATAGGACAGTAGTTCTCAACCTTTCTAGACTACTGTACCCCTTTCAGGAGCCTGATTTGTCTTGCCTACCCCAAGTTTCACCTCACTTAAAATCTGTTTGCTTACAAAATCAGAGATAAAAATGCAAAAGTGTCACAGCACACTACTACTGAAAAATTGCTTACTTTCTCATTTTTATCATATAATAATAAAATGAATTGCAGCCACCAGGTTGATAAACACTGATGTAATATATAGAGCAGTATAAACAGGCCATCGTCTGTATGAAATTTTAGTTTGTACTGACTTTGCTAATGCTTTTTATGTTGCCTGTTGTAAAACTAGGTAAATATCTAGATGAGTTGATGTACCACATGGAAGATCTCCAGACGTAGGCATACCCCTGGTTGAGAACCACTGCCATAGGGCCCAGGATCATTGCTATTGAAGAAAAAGACACATTAGATCATGTCTATCCCCCTGCAATGACTGGCTCTCATTAAAGGACATATCAGATATTAGAATGATACTGCACTTGATTATGTATATTTCATAAAACCCAGTGGGGCTCAACCCTCAAGCAGGAAAAGTGTACACTCAGTGCAGATGAGAAGCAAAGGTGTAGGGGGAAGGAGGGGCATGAATGTGTCTTTCCACAACCTTGATCCTCAGCCCGTTGGAGCTGAAATGACTACCTGTGAAACTTACGGCAGCTTTAGGACTCCTCTAAATCACACTGCCTGCAGCCAGCAGCCACAGTAGCCCAGGACCTGTCAGAGAGTCTACCCGTTCCTCCCTGCACTCTGCTGGCTATGCTGGCTTTGCACCACCTGAGGATTCACCTGTGACAAGGGGAACCCTCAACTACCCCAACAGGGACACTCCAACTGCTTTGGGCTGCCAACTAAACCCTAAAGAGGGAAAATGTAGATATAAATTAGTAACAAATGTCCCAGAAAAACTATAGCTATCTCAAAATATTCTGAGAGACATAATTCACCAAGGATATTTTTGCACCGTCTAAACAAAAGGATGTTCATAACACAGTGCAGATATGCCATTTAATAAATGGGGATACATTTATCCTGTGGAAAGAACCCCAGGAACTGCATATTTGGAACCTCTGAGCAAAACAGAAGAGCTGAAATGCTAAGACACTTTCCTGCTTGATGCGGTTCAGTATTTCAGTTTAGCCTGACAGGAATCCTTTTGTACACTTTGCTAAACAAGAACATTACATGCATGGTAAATGAGTTACACATTCAAATAACTGGTAAGAAATCTATATATTTTAAATAATTAAGCATGGCAATTAATGCCTCTTGTATAAGCTCCTTTCCTAACCAGCAATAACTGTAAAAAATTTATTGTAGCACAAATTATAACATTATACACAGCCATTTAATGCACTTCAGATTTGAAACTGATTGAAGTTTAGCAGTAGGGATAAAAAAAAGTCATTGTAACTGTGGCCTGCCCTGAATATTTTATGGAAATCAGAGGCATTTATTAACTGTAAGCTCTGTATATAAGCAAGAAAGTTAATATGACTATAACAAAATTAATGTGAATTACCAGACTCTGCCTCATAAAATGCTAAGTCAAATTAAAAACAAAATGTAAAAAATCTGTGGCTCATTAAATCTCAGATTGCTATGAGGGATGGAGGGGACCTAGGAGTCTATGCCAGTCGATGACAATTTTCTTTTTGAAAAAATCTCCAGGCTGCATTGTCGTGGAAGATCCATGATTTTTCCTTTAAATGGGTTTGGTGGTAGTTCATTATGTGAAGGGAGAAGGAATTAAACAGAAATTAGTGGCAGGGAACCTGAATATAAAAAATACTTTTCTTCGTCTCATGCTAATGTGGTCGACAGGATCAAGCTTTTAAACATTTAGTTGCTTGCTTCAGAATGTACTGAATTCCTAATAAGAATTCACTCAGCTATAGATTGCTGACATCAGACTATCTCAATGGAAATTGCAAAAGGTGCTTACAGAAGGCTGACCTTGTATGAAGCAGTCTCCTTTATTGATAGGAATGCAGTGAATGCTAGAGCAGAGAAAACGGTGCTTCACTTGTATGCAATAGTTCGTTCTGAAAGGATTACGTTATTTATCTTACAGTTCGTGGCTACAAAAAGAATGGGTGTGATATTTTGGACTTGTTTCCCTCCCCCCCGCCACTTTCTTTAAACATTCCCCATATTCATTTTCTCTCTCCGCTTGTAGGTGTCTAATTTATTCATTTATTGCTCAAATGACAGTTACAGACCATTAAAGACCATATGTATGTTACAATAATAAAGTATCGCCTGTTTAGTCTAGATCTGTTTTGATTTCTTGTCAGTTTTAAAATACATCACTCTCTTAGCTCCCTAGTGTACTCATCTCGCATAGTGGCAAAACTGTTGTATAGGACCAGATGAAGCACTGCAACTTATATTCTAATTTACTCTATATAGGGTCTTATTCTGCATTTATCATTGGAGTATCTGAGTGCCTTCCAGTACTGCATTAAGCAATGTGACTCATCCTCTCCCCCAGGCAGAAATGTGTGTACAGTGGAGTGTTTTGTTTTGGTAGGGTAGGTTTTTCTTTTTTATGTACATGTTTCTATGTTTATATTAAAGAAGGCAACATTGAAAAAGTGTGCCTTGCACTAGGAACAGAAGGTGGTGAGGTTTGTTGCAGCTGTAAGACTATATTCAGTGTCACATGATTGCTACTAATGAAGCATTGTGATATAGACTAATTGTAAAACAATGATCTTATTTCCTGCATTGGTTGTAATTACCGCCCATAATAAACCTCCAAGTCCAGGGAAATCTCTGCAAATAAATATGATTATGATTTCTCTCTTACAAACAATAAATAAACAAACATGACTTTCTTCTTTACTGAGTTATTGTCAACACTTCCCTTTCTTTAGCATAGTTTCATATGCATGATCACTTGTCAATGAGTTGGTCATATTAGTATGTTTTAACAACATATTTTTAGAAAATAACTAAGAGTCAACATGGTATAAACCTGGTCATTAACATTTTTAACTCTGAATATCAGCCATGCACTCAACTATCCCAATGATTACATTATGCTAAATGCACATTCTCTTGGTATTAGTGGCACTCGTTCTTAATGAAGAGTGAAAATAAATGCACTTCTATAGAAGAGACATGTTTATGGAGATACAAATGTAAAGATGATGCATACTGAATGTCTACACAGTATTGATCTAATACCCATCAACCCTCACTTTCTTTTTTATCCACCTCCTAATCGTCACAAAATAAAGTTCACTAAGGTCTCAGGCTGAAGGAATCACTTTCATTCTTGAGGGAAAAAATGGAGATTGTGGTTTCTGTTTTGTAATCAATGATGGTTCAAATGTACTCAGCTTGTGATTTTGAAATTAAATTCCTGTAGTTGCGAAAAAAATCTATAAGAGCCATTAGTGATTATGAAAGGCAAAAAATAACGTGACCAGTAAGACCGGTCACCTCTCTAGGGGAACCCAACACATTCAGTGACAAAAACCAACCAGCATATAGAGTAGATACTTGCAAAATATGTGTGGGAAACCATCACAGATATGTAATATATGGTTTTATGGGATGAAAGATTGCTCACCAAGTGGGCACTGACCAACATAAATGTGAGGGATGTATACCTGAACAGCTTGCACACTTCTTTTCCTTTTCCAATCACATTATACAACTGAAGTATTTTAAATTGGCTCTTATTTCCTAAGGCTAAAATAGGATTTTACTGTCTAGAAATGGGCTAAACTACTATTTGCACAATAGGTGCCAACCAAATAAACAGTGGGGTAAAATATCTAACTCACCATGGATGGAGGAGATATCACAACAACATATGCTTTTGGTATCACGTTAATAAGCCCCATTATTGCTGAGGCACAGCTGCAGTCATCTACGGCTCGAAACCTCACTGACATTTCCAGTTGCAGCCACCGTAAGAAAAAACATGTGCAGTATTGCTTATGCTATTACCAGTGTAACACAAATCCAATCATACCATTATTATGTCTAATAGGTTAGAAAAACTGAAGCGCTAGCTTGCAGTCTACCAGATTTGTCATAAACACGAAGGGGTTTAAACATAAAAAAGTAAGTAATTCTTCAATCATCTTGATTTTATGGGTTTGGAACATGCATGGGTTATGCTATGTATGGCATACCGGTGAAACACTGTTTCGAGTATGTCCATTTTAAAAAAAAAAGCAGATTCAAAAATAAAATATGGCTAATCTTGCAGTCTGAACTGTGCTGGAAGATTTAGGTTAAGCCTTTAAGTATTATATGGACATAATTCTTGATTAATTAAATCCTGGAATCAACCTCCTTCAAACATTTGGCACTTATGTACTCAAACAACAGAAGAGCAGATTCTAAGCTTGAGGAGCAAAAACACATTGTCTCCAAAGAATATTTAGTTTTTATTCACTTCAGTATATTTCAAAGTGTGCACATTTCAATTCTGTGTATAGTTTATTTGGTCCAAATTAAAATGAATCCAATAGCAACTTCTAATGTATATAGCACATTAAAATATGAAGACTCTTAAAGCACTGTACACAGGAAACAAACATCAGGAACACTACACAAGATGTGACCGGTGAGCGGATGTGGTGCTATTTTCAAATATGCTGTTAAATGTAGATATATTTGTAAATTGTAAATCCATAACTGCTGTCTATTCTATTCATTATTTGGATTCCTGCACACTTATATTACTTTCTAAAAGCTTTACAGTTCACATTTAAAGTTGTTAGTGTTCATGAGACGTGCCCGATTGGTACAAGTGAAACGTGAAACCCTGTATTTATTACAGTACAGGTAATAACGATACCTAATACATCGGTTTTCTTAATGGCAGCCTCTTTACTATGATTGAGTGGAAGGTCTCTCTCCAGCTCCTGCCCTTTTAAAAAAAATATTTTGAACAGCACAATCACGGAGTAATGAATTTCTTGGAGATGTGCAGATAGTCTGAGTCATTCAAATTATTTTTCTAAGAACTCTTTAGAAGAGGGGTAAGAGGACAACTTGAAGGGAGATCAGTGGACTGATCTCTATGAAAACTAGAGTTAATTTTGGAGGAAAGCTAGGTACCAAGTAGATGGATACTTTGACCTGGTGTAAGATCAGGAAAGAACCTATAAGAAAAGAACTGCTAATTCACTCATCCTCCATACAGAGCAAATGACCAACAACATGGCCATCTCAACTGAAAGTCACCCAAACACGACCCCAAACTTATGAAGAGCTTATGCAAAAGTATTTTTGGAATCCAAACAAACAGTGGACCTATAAGAGAGATTCGTGTCTACTCTCATGAATCTGGTGACTAGACGCTAGTGTAATCGTGTGCTAAACTGTATTATACTGTTCAGCCACTAGGCACCATGTGTAATATATTTAAATGAAGCTCACATCAGCCATTCATGGCAGTTCGTTAAAGGATCTTGTGGAAGACACATCTCTCGTGTATCTCTCAGAGAAGGAGGCGCTGTAGCCAGTCTACATCTGTTACAGGAATCTCAGCTGCTAGCAGCAGGCCCGTCACCTATCTTGTACAAAGTATACATGACAGCGAGGTCCCAATGGGAAAACAAGCCATGTTTGCTTCCCAGTGGACATATTCAGGTAGAGAGATGGCAATATGCAGAAAGGTTACGGTTAGAGCTATAGACATTAGGGAATTCTCCAGGTCCCACCACAGGTATAACTGTCCAGGGTGATTCCATGTTGATTTTTCTGTATTCTACACTGGAACTAAACCTCTTCAAATCTAAGACTGGATGCAGAAAATCATATGCCCCCCCAAGCTTTTTGTCATCACAAACAACAGATCACAGACTCCTACAAAGCAATCCTTGATTGGCATCCAAAGATCGTTCTGCTGTAGGTCCAGCCACATTGTTTCTTGCTTCTCTGGCTGATAAGGGATGGGAGCTGGCACAAATCAGTGAGAATTTGGAAAAGACTATAAATCCACAAATATCCAAATGAGATCATAGATAGCACCCAGCTATCTTTGGTAATCTGCCCCCACTGCTTATAGGAAATGGAGATTTCCTCTCACTGGAAGCAGAGATGGGCCTTGCTTCCCTGGTATTAAAAACTCTCCTTAACCAGCATTGTGCACACCTGCTGCCACAGGTCTATTCCTCAGGACTCTTGCCCAGTTGGACCTTGGGGACTATGACTTCTACCAACACTTAAATGGGAATCGGAGGGGCTGGATGATCCTGGAGCAGGAAAGATAATCAGCTTCTTGGGCTTCAAAAGGAAGTTCATTTCATCATGGAGGCTCTGAAGAGCTTGATGCAAAGCCTCCCCAGAAAACTTCTCACCTTTAACAGGAGTAGCTATGAGCGGCTGCTTGGTCTGAATCTCCTGGAACTGTAGCCTTAAGAGGATTCTCCTCTCTTGAGCTGTTCATAGGTATCTAGGTGACCACTTCCAAGGAGACATCATTCATGTAGTTGGAAATGAAGTGGAGGCTGGCCCAGGCCTCCTTCACCTACTTGTGACCCAATGAGAATCCTGATCCACAGCCTGCTGCCAAATAGTTAATGCTATAAGAACTGCTCCAAAGAACATTGACAGGACAGGACAGGAGCCACCACTGCAGGGTGAATATGGGGCAGGTTCATTCTCCAATCCCTCTACACTAGGGCAGGATTAGGGTTTCAAAATAAGACAAATTGCAGTTGGTTAGTCACATTAGTAAAACATTTGGGAACCACTGCTCTAATGTATCCCAAGTAGGGAAAAAACAGTACATTAAATCTTTTAACCAGGAAGGCAGTACAAAAACCACACAGATCCATTAGAAATCAGCCTAGTGGCAACCCCAGTTCAAACTATGATGATTGGGACCCTCTCCAGCATTGTGTCTGACTGCAACACTGGGGAAACAGGGCACCAATCATCCAACAGAGATCCTGCTGGAGGAGGAACAGGCTAGCTATCTGCCTTAGAGTCACTACAGCGTAGAGCTTGTGGACTGGGGGATAGAGAGTCAGAAAGCGGCCTGCTCACCCTTCCCAAATTTAAATTTCTCAAACACATAATTGAGGCAGATCACAAAGGCAGAGAGAAGCTGGAAGGAAAGCAGGAACATGGAGTCCATTTACCTGAACTCACGCTCATCCAGATCTGTGCCTTGGCCCCAGTGCCTGCCATGAGACATGCTGCTTGTCTGATGTCTACTTAGCAGGGGAGCTGCATCTTATTAAGCCTCCTTTCCCTCTGGTGAAGGGTCCCATGAGTTACCAGGACTGAAAGAAGCCTGCCACAAAATGGCCCCAGGTCCCTCCCTAGTCACTGCAGTACCTTATGAGCTACTCCAATCCCGCTGCTCACACCACAACTGCAGAAGCCTGCAGCAGGAGTTCCTGTCTCACCATAAGGTAGAAGACGGGCTGAGAGAGAGAGATGGTGTTAGTGGAGGGGCTTTTCTGAGCTCCGAAAGCACAGCATCCAGCTAGGGGAATTGGAATTTCATAGAATGATGTCACAGACAGCAACAGCCCAGATTCCAGACTGGGGAGATTTCAAAGAAAGTCACCAATTTGAATGGTTACTGGATTTTGTTTTAACTAAGGTTTTTAAGTAACAAAGAACTTATAACAATAAAACACAAAGAGTGAATAACAGTCCCCCTGGAAAAGGAATCCATTGCACTATTGTTAATTTTGCCCAATTCTCAGTTACACGCAGGCCTCCTCTACACTGTCATAGCAGAGTAAATGAAAACAAATCTAAATATCTTTAAACACTGACCCCAGAGACACTGTATTTTAAAATGCATGCAGACCACTGTACACCTGCGGGGGTTTTTTGTAACTGAGTTTAAGATTCTTGTCCTTCAGTCATAGAACAGCCTTTGCATCAACTTGTAATGAATACTTAAAAGAAAAAAACCAATATTCTTTGTTCTTCTCAGTTCTTGTCACACTTTTAATATAACGTACCTAGTAATTGAATGTAAATTTCTTTTTGCTTTTAAAAAAGTCATAATCCACAAATCAAACATCAAAACCACAGTTAGAGCTTTTGAAGGAGCACTTAGACATATATTTTACTGATCTGGCCAAAATGATAACTTCCAACTCATAAATAAAAGTTATATTTCATATTCCTGTTTTGACTGGAGAGCTATGTTTCACTAAAGCAACTACAGAGATGAGAAATATGACTTTAATAAGGTGTAAAAACTGAAACAATTTTTTAGCTATTAAGTTTCCCTGGTAGTGTGGCCTGTTTAAATGCCTAGCACAACCTTTTGGCAAGGCAAAGGTGCTGCAGTCTGTAAAGGGTTAACAGGTTCCCTGTCTGCCACATGGGCTAAGAACAAAAGGAAAGGGACGCTGATCAAAGAGGAATGGTATGTCCTCTCCCCTCTTAGCTGTCAGGGAAAGCCTATGGGAATTATTTTCCAGGGTTTTTCAGGAAGTGGTTAATACATGCCTCCTTGATTTTTTTACCCCCTGGCCCAGTTCACAAGCCAAATATTTCTTTATCTGCCCATCTGACAGAGGAAGCTACTATACTAAACTGCTAAAAGAAAAGGAGTACTTGTGGCACCTTAGAGACTAACCAATTTATTTGAGCATAAGCTTTCGTGAGCTACAGCTCACTTCATCGGATGCATACTGTGGAAAGTGTAGAAGATCTTTTTATACACACAAAGCATGAAAAAATACCTCCCCACACCCCACTCTCCTGCTGGTAATAGCTTATCTAAAGTGATCACTCTCCTTACAATTTCAGAGTAACAGCTGTGTTAGTCTGTATTCGCAAAAAGAAAAGGAGTACTATGCATCCGATGAAGTGAGCTGTAGCTCACGAAAGCTTATGCTCAAATAAATTGGTTAGTCTCTAAGGTGCCACAAGTACTCCTTTTCTCCTTACAATGTGGATGATAATCAAGGTGGGCCATTTCCAGCACAAATCCAGGGTTTAACAAGAACGTCTGGGGGGGGGGGGGTAGGAAAAAACAACTGCTGCCCACTGTATGGGTGCACTGCTCAGATATGCTAGCACACACAAAAAACCTGTCTGCTCAGCCCTTCCTTTTGCTCACCCACTTCAAGCAGCCTTGACTCCCATATTAAGAGGCAGAATGGAGAGCTCTGTTGGGTGCTCTACTCTGTGCAGACCAATAAGAGGTCCAAAATGATCAGAGTCTGACATTCTAAATCAGACACACTGAAACAAGTAGGACTGGTTCTCTGGGAGCTGCCGGAAGAAGCCTTCTCCATCAGAGACTGGAAGAGAGATTGTGGTGATTGCAAGAGGAATAGGAGACAGAGCGAGTACAGCACCACAGAGGAGATGAGCATGGTGAGGGAATCATGGAATAAGGAAGAGCAGAAAAACAAAAGCAATACTTTGCACTTCTATAACACTTTCCATCTAAGGACCTCAAAGTGCTCTGCAAACATCAGTGAACAGTTTCTCTCAACGCTGATGTGAGATGAGTATTTTTATTCACATGCTTATGCCATGGTAGTGTAAAATGGGAAAGCCAAGGTATGGAAGTTAAATGATTTGCCCAAAGTCACACAGGAAGTCTGTGACAGAACTGGAATATCTCTTGCATTGCATCCTAGTCCTAATGAGAGGAGCAGAGAGCAAGGAAGGGTATGGAGAGAGGCAACGGCAAGTGAGAAAGGAAGTGGATGGGAAACCGTGGATCACAGAACAATGGGGGAGGAATGGAGAGGTTAGAAGAGAACAGAACAGGATGGACGGTAAGGAGGGGTAAGAAGACATAAAAATAAGTTAAATGGATGGAAAGAGAACTAGGGAAAGAAGTTATGAGGCTAAAATCATTATAATCCTGGAGAACTCAGATAACCATAGTGTTAAGTACTATAGAAAAAACAAAAACCTACCCACAAATACACAAGAATATCTTGCCTTAATATCAGGCACAAAAGAGAACTACAGGTGAGAACTGTTGCAGATCTCATAACTTTAGGGCTTTTAGGGCCATTTTTTGCTGCATTTAGCAATGGTCAGCTAATATAGATGGTGCCATAAAAAGCATTTAGTGCTCATAGCAGCTATATATTTGTTGTATTTCCTGTTTTGATTATAGGGAATACTGTAAGTACTGTCAATTACTGCTACATGTAAAAAAAAAATTTCTCTCTCCAAGCAAATGGTAGCAACCGCAGGATTGGGAGCCCAACTCTAAACTGAGTCCCCTCAATGAGGTGTGAATAATACCATGCACACCAATCGAATTAATCTCAGTGGGATGTGAACTCTAGTCTAATTAAGGCTATCTGAATGCCAACATTATTAACCATAGTCACATTTTAAAAATTGTTTATTTTTAAAAAGAAGGAAATTAAATGCAGAAGACTACCATATTAATGCAACATTTAAGCTTTCATCAATATAAAATGACAGTGCAAAAGTTTCTGCAGCAATATTAAGTCAACTATATGTACATCTTGTATATTTTGAAGTATACATTTTATAATGGACAGAAACATATATAAACTACATTTTAACCAGCAAAATATGAATAGGAAGAAATACATATATGAAATATGTCCAAGTTAATGTTGCTGTAGGAACCAGAGCTTTTATTTCTTGGTTTATATTTTAACTCAACTGTGCTATAACTTGAATGTTTGCATTAATAGATTTTTTCCGTTTAACGTACTAAACACACATAAACAGAACATACATTCAAATATATGCTGAATAATTGATATGAAGCTGAAACGTCACTGTGAAAGACATCCCAACCACAAACAATTGATGTGTTCAAGGATGACATACTTTCTTGGATTTATTGACTTTCATTCCAAGAGTAGAGGTTATAAATTGTTTTATATCAAATATGAACTCTTTATTCCATACTGTTTAATGATGATTCAGAGAGTGGCAAATGTGAGAAAATTGCCATTAAATGTTAAATAACAGCACTGAATGAAGCTCTATGTTTTCCAGATGACTTGTGTGGTAATTTATATATTTCAGTTTTGGAACAAAATTTAATCTCTCAAGACACAATATATTAGGCCTTGATCCTCCAAAGTCGAATACACATGCTTAACTTTAAGCATGCAATCAGTTTCACTGAAGACAATGTAAATATGTGTGTGATTGTAGGATAGGGGCCTATTCATGACAGCATTTAATCACGTTTAACCATTTACAACACACACTTTGCTTCTCTACAAAAGAAAAAGGACACTAAACTTTCTAAACTACTCCATGCCACAAGGGGCCACAGCAATGGTTCCCTCAACCCACCCAGCAATATTGGTAACCTATCCAACTATACTCTCAGCCCAGCAGAAGCAGCTGTCCTATCTCGGGGCCTCTCCTTCTGCCCCTCCACCCCCACGAACATGATACAGTTCTGTGGTGACCTAGAATCCTATTTTCGACATCTCCGACTCAAGGAATATTTCCAACACACCTCTGAACAACATACTAATCCACAGATACCTCCCTACACTACAAAAAGAAGGATTCTAGGTGGACTCCTCCTGAAGGTCGAGACAGCAGACTGGACTTCTACATAGAATGCTTCCGCCGACGTGCACGGGCTGAAATTGTGGAAAAGCAGCATCACTTGCCCTACAACCTCAGCCGTGCAGAACACAATGCCATCCACAGCCTCAGAAACAACTCTGACATCATAATCAAAAAGACTGACAAAGGAGGTGCTGTTGTCATCATGAATAGGTCGGAATATGAACAAGAGGCTGCTCGGCAGCTCTCCAACACCACTTTCTACAAGCCATTACCCTCTGATCCCACTGAGAGTTATCAAAAGAAACTACAGCATTTGCTCAAGAAACTCCCTGAAAAAGCACAAGATCAAATCCGCACAGACACACCTCTGGAACCCCGACCTGGGATATTCTATCTACTACCCAAGATCCATAAACCTGGAAATCCTGGGCGCCCCATCATCTCAGGCATTGGCACCTTGACAGCAGGACTGTCTGGCTATATAGACTCCCTCCTCAGGCCCTACGCTACCAGCACTCCCAGCTACCTTCGAGACACCACTGACTTTCTGAGGAAACTACAATCCATCGGTGATCTTCCTGATAACACCATCCTGGCCACTATGGATGTAGAAGCCCTCTACACCAACATTCCACACAAAGATGGACTACAAGCCGTCAAGAACACGATCCCCGACAATGTCACGGCTAACCTGGTGGCTGAACTTTGTGACTTTGTCCTTACCCATAACTATTTTACATTTGGGGACAATGTATACCTTCAAATCAGTGGCACTGCTATGGGTACCCGCATGGCCCCACAGTATGCCAACATTTTTATGGCTGACTTAGAACAACGCTTCCTCAGCTCTCGTCCCCTAATGCCCCTACTCTACTTGTGCTATATTGATGACATCTTCATCATCTGGACCCATGGAAAAGAAGCTCTTGAGGAATCCACCATGATTTCAACAATTTCCATCCCACCATCAACCTCAGCCTGGTCCAGTCCACACAAGAGATCCACTTCCTGGACACTACAGTGCTAATAAACGATGGTCACATAAACACCACCCTATACCGGAAACCTACTGACCGCTATTCCTACCTACATGCCTCCAGCTTTCACCCTGACCACACCACACGATCCATTGTCTACAGCCAAGCTCTGTGACACAACCGCATTTGCTCCAACCCCTCAGACAGAGATAAACACCTACAAGATCTCTATCAAGCATTCTTACAACTACAATACCCACCTGCAGAAGTGAAGAAACAGATTGACAGAGCCAGAAGATTTCCCAGAAGTCACCTACTACAGGACAGGCCCAACAAAGAAAATAACAGAACGCCACTAGCTATCATCTTCAGCCCCCAACTAAAACCCCTCCAACGCATTATTAAGGATCTACAACCTATCCTGAAGAATGACTCAACACTCTCACAAATCTTGGGAGACAGGCCAGTCCTTGCCTACAGACAGCCCCCCAACCTGAAGCAAATACTCACCAGCAACCACACACCACACAACAGAACCACTAACCCAAGAACCTATCCTTGCAACAAAGCCCGTTGCCAACTGTGCCCACATATCTATTCAGGGGACACCATCACAGGGCCTAATAACATCAGCCACACTATCAGAGGCTCGTTCACCTGCACATCCACCAATGTGATATATGCCATCATGTGCCAGCAATGCCCCTCTGCCATGTACATTGGTCAAACTGGAAAGTCTCTACGTAAAAGAATAAATGGACACAAATCAGATGTCAAGAATTATAACATTCATAAACCAGTCAGAGAACACTTCAATCTCTCTGGTCACGCGATTACAGACATGAAAGTTGCGATATTACAACAGAAAAACTTCAAATCCAGACTCCAGCGAGAGACTGCTGAATTGGAATTCATTTGCAAATTGGATACAATTAATTTAGGCTTGAATAGAGACTGGGAGTGGCTAAGTCATTATGCAAGGTAACCTATTTCCTCTTGTTTTCCTCCCCCCCCCCGAGACGTTCTTGTTAAACCCTGGATTTGTGCTGGAAATGGCCCACCTTGATTATCATACACATTGTAAGGAGAGTGATCACTTTAGATACGCTATTACCAACAGGAGAGTGAGTTTGTTTGTGGGGGGGGAGGGGAGAGAAAACCTGGATTTGTGCTGGAAATGGCCCACCTTGATTACCATACACATTTTAAGGAGAAAGGGAGTACTTGTGGCACCTTAGAGACTGACCGGTTTATTTGAGCATGGGCTTTCGTGGGCTACAGCTCACTTCATCGGATGCATCCGATGAGGTGAGCTGTAGCTCACAGGGGCTTATGCTCAAGGATTGGTTGGTCTCTGGGGTGCCACAAGTACTCCTTTTCTTTTTGCGAATACAGACTAACACGGCTGTTACTCTGAAACACGTTTAACTTTAAGCAAACATGCACTTGAAGTCTTGTCCACATACAAAAATTGTTCCAAGTACACTAAAGTGGTTTAGAAATTGATTTAGTTAAATCAGTGCATCTCTCTTATGTGGGGACACTTAAATCAATTTAGGAGTGCCTGGCACTGATTTAACTTAAGTTCATTTCTTATCAACTTAAACTAAATAAGTGTAAGGTAGTCTTAAATCGATGTAGTTACACTGGTACAACCTGTGTCCGTAGACAACGGCAGAGTCCCATTGATGTCAATGGGATGTAAGCACATCTTTAAAAAGATAATCGTGCTTATCTGCTGTCCTGAATAGGAATGGGTTTAAACACATGCTTGAGTGCTTTACTAAACTGGGGCTTTACATTGGTAACCCTCGCGCACACCCACAGCCCGATACTGGCCCTCACTGCCTCCCTCCCCTTGTAGCTTCCCACACTTCCTCCTGTGAAAACCTTCTGTGTATAGTCCCTTTCACCACAGATTTCTTAGCGACCAGGTGTGCTGATGCAAGTGGCCATGTTATGTGCCACCAGCTCCTTATTCCAGCTGACAGAAAAGCATAATCTGATAAGCCATTTTTGGTCACTGATGGAAAAAAATGTGGAGTGGATACCCTGTCAGAAATGGACTGTAGGGATGTTCGTGCATTGACCCACCCATTCAATAAAACCATCTCTTCCTTCCAATTCAGTATCATCTCCCACTTCCGGTGCACAAAAGGGAGAATTTGACTCAATATATTTGGAAGTTTCCTTCAGGATAAGAGTCCTATAATGTAATATTTAAAAGAAAACATTCATATTTTAGCACAAAAAGACAATCAAAGTACCTGTTTAAAAAAGTTAGATTCATCAGTGTGTTTAAAATGATTTACAATTCCCGCTCTGGGAGCAATACCTCTGGAGACTAATACAAGTTAAATAATTGACTTGAGATAAGCCAGAAGGGGGTAAAAAAAAGACTACTTTTTATTTCACTGTCCCAATCAACCTCAAAAAGGCTGCCTATTTACCAATATTCTTCACTAACAAATGCATGCTACACTTCAAACGTCTGTTCTCCTGAGTTACTGCCAGCATCCCTCTAAATATGAATTTCCTACAATTTACCTTTTACAAGAACACCTATCAGCTGCTTCACAGCATGAAAAGCACAAAAAAAGGCATTAGGAAAACATTTCTATAGCAAACCAGACTGATACTGCATTTACATGGCAAAAGAAAACTATTACACTGCAGGCAGTAAAAGCCTCATTTTAGAGATCTTGGGGGGAAAATAACTTAATTCACTTCTGCCCATGCCATTTGAAAACTATTACATTTCTTCCTGTCAGAAAAAAAAATGAACATTTCACCACCTACTGCTTAAAATCCCCAATTAAAGCTATTTAAAATAAAAGTCTATATTATTCAGAAAGTCAGTGTGTAAATCGGAACATAGAAACTGCTTTACTGGGTCAGATTCATGGTCCAGCTAGTCCAATATCTTGTCCTTGACAGAGGTCAGCACCAGATGCTTTAGAGGAAGATGCAAGAACCCTTCAGTAGGCTGATGTGGAATAATCTGCCCCCATGACGCTCTCATCCTAATCCCTAACACTTAGAGACTGGTTTATGCTCTGAAAAATGAGGTTTTATATACCTTCCAAAATTTGTTAGCATTAACTATTATAACTCTGGATATTCTTATCCATATAAATGTCTGATTCATTTTTTAATCTTGCTAAATTTTTGGCCTCAACAAAATCCAATGGTAATGAGTTCCACAGTTGTGTGAAAGAAAGCATTTCCCTTTATTCATTTTGAATTTGCCACTTTTAAATTTCACCCAATATCCCCTTGTTCTTGTGTTATGAGACTGGGGGAACAAAAGTGCCTAATCTATCTTCCCCACGCCAGTCATTATTTTGTATACTTTTATCATGTCCCCTCTTTTCTACGGTAAACAATCCCAAATTTTTCAGTCTCCTCATATGTGTTTTTCCATGTCCTTAATCACATTCTTTTTCCTTCTTGGAACCTCCTCTAAATCTGTAATATCCTTTCTGATATGGGGTGACCAGTAGTGCACACAGTATACCAGCAAAACCAGGTCACACCACTGATTTACATATTTTCCATATTATTCTCCATCCTGCTCCCTATGCATCCTAAAATATGACTTGCTTTTTTGACCACAGATGCACAATGAAAAGAGGTCTCTATTGCGCTGGGTACAGTGATTCCCAGATATCCTTCCTGAGCTGATACAGTTAACTTAGAAATCTGTAAGGTAGATGAGTTGCACAACTTTTTCCCACCAATCTGCATCTCTTTGTATCAACACTGAACTTCATCTACCATTGCATTGCCCATGCACTTATCTTGGTTAGGTCCCTCTGAAGTTTCACTTGACTAACCTAAAAAACTTAATAATCTGCAAATGTTGCAACCTCACTGCTCATTCCCCTTTCAAAATTATTAATAAATACATTAATCAACATCAGACCAAATATTCTGCTGGTAACTTCTGCCATGGTGAAAACTGACCATTCAATCCTACTCTCTTTGCCAGTTTTTGATACATGACAACAGTTTGCCTCTCACCTCATGATTACTTAGTTTTTTCACAAAAAGAAAAGGAGGACTTGTGGCACCTCAGAGACTAACGAATGTATTTGAGCATAAACTTTCATGAGCTACAGCTCACTTCATCTGATGCATTCAGTGGAAAATACAGTGGGGAGATTTATATACACAGAGAACATGAAACAGTGGGTGTTACCATACACACTGTAACCAGAGTGATCACTTAAGGTGAGCTATTACCAGCAGGAGAGCGGGGGCAGGGGAGAGAGGGGAAACCTTTTGTAGTTATAATCAAGGTGGGCCATTTCCAGCAGTTGACAAGAACATCTGAGGAACAGTGGGGGGGGGGAGGAATAAACATGGGGAAATAGTTTTACTTTGTGTAATGACCCATCTACTCTCAGTCTTTATTCAAGCCTCAGTTAATTGTATCCAGTTTGCAAATTAATTCCAATTCAGCAGTCTCTCATTGGAGTCTGTTTTTGAAATTTTTCTGTTGAAGAATTGCCACTGTTAAGTCTATAATCGAGTGACCAAAAGAGACTGAAGTGTTCTCCGACTGGTTTTTGAATGTTATCATTCTTGACGTCTGATTTGTGTCCATTTATTCTTTTACATAGAGACTGTCCAGTTTGGCCAATGTACATGGCAGGGGGCATTACAGTTCAGGGCAACTGCACCCAGTTCCCCTTAGTGGTCCAGCAAGAACACCAACTCTCAAGTTCCAGCTCTCCACCTGTTGCCTTTCTTGAGTGGAAAACCATGTCTCACTCCCTTCTGACGGGCATATTTCCAGGCCGCACAGTTCTCTGCCTTCTCTGTGTTATTCCCAGCAGAGACAGGCTGCCCAAGCACACCTGCTTGCTTTCTCCTCAGAGACAGATAGCTGTAATCGCTACAGTTCTAAGTTACCCACACAGCACTTTTTTATGGAAGCCTATTTATAAGGTAAAAGCACTACAGAGAAAACATTTTTAAAACAATAAAAGAACCTGCACACAAGCTAAAAAGCTTACCAGACATCACCCCAACTCTAACACGGGCTATGGAAGGAGCAGTCCTTCAAAACCCCATCCAAGGGGTTTCTTTTGTGGTCACAAGTCCATCAGAGCCTCAGCTCAGAACTAGCACCCAGTCTTACGGGGCCTCAGTAGGCCATGTCTTTCCAATCCTTCCATAAGGACTGGGGCCTCTGTGGACCCGGGGTACTGCCCTTTTGCTGGATCAGGTAGAAGGCCTTGAGGCAGTTTAAAACCAGACCATTTATCCAAAAATCCTTTCTTTGTCTGTTGATCCCTAGAGTATCCAGTCCGAGTTAGTATATGTGAACCCACAAGGGGGGTGGCTTCAAAGGACAGATAACAGAGGAAGTACATCAGCACCCCCCTCCTACTAGAGAAGATACACACAATGCCACAATAACATATACACAATCGCATTTTTAATACAATGGACCCCAAAGGTATTAACCCTATCTCCATAAGGTTTATCTTAATTCCATTTGTTCGTGATATATAGTACTTGATATATTGGCAGTCTGTCTCAGCCTCTTCTAAGGTGGGGGGGGGGGGGAGGCGCGGGGGGAAGGGATAGCTCAGTGGTTTGAGCATTGGCCTGCTAAACCCAGGGTTGTGAGTTCAATCCTTGAGGGGGCCATTTAGGGATCTGGGGCAAAAAAAAATTGGGGATTGGTCCTGCTTTGAGCAGGGGGTTGGACTAGATGACCTCCTGAGGTCCCTTCCAACCCTGATATTCTATGATTCTATGTCTACGCTGCAGCTGGGAGCGTGCCTCCAGCCGCGGGAGACAAACACACACTTGCTTCGTTCCAGGTAACACACTAAAAATAGCAGTGTGGACGTTGCATCATGCGTGGTGGCACTGGCTAGCCACCCGAGCTCAGTCTCAGCTAGCCCACACCACTGCTTGCGCTACAATGTCCACACTGCTAACTTTAGCAGAGTAGCTCACACAGAGCTCACACGCATCTGTCTATGGGCTGCACTGCACACTGCCAGCTGCAGTGTGGACACATACCCTGATGGATCTTGTCAAAGGCCTTTTGAATTTATAAACCAATTCTCCTTTATCCACTACTTTATCATCATTTCTATTTATTTGTATGTATTACCACACTGACACTTTCAAAGAATTCTAACAGATTAGTGAGACATATTTTTCCTTTGCAGCAACCATGTTGGTTAGACCCTATTTAACTATCTACAAGATAGGTGCAGACATTATCCTAGTGAATCTAAAACCTTTCTGCAAACCCTTTGTAATAAAAAACATAGCCTAAAAGACTCCATGATAGAACAGCCACAATGGATTTTAATTAGGGCTGTCAATTAAATGCAGTTAACTCAGGCAATTAACTCAAAAAAATTAATCGTGATTAATAGCAGTTTTAAACAATAGAATACCAATTGAAATTTATTAAATATTTGTGGATGTTTTTATACATTTTCACATGTATTGATTTCAATTACAACACAGACTACAAAGTGTACAGTGCTCACTTTATATTATTATTTTTGATTACAAATATTTGCACTGTAAAAATGATAAACAAAAGAAATAGTATTTTTCAGTTCACCTCACACAAGTACTGAAATGTAATCTATCATGAAAATGCAATTTACAAATGTAGATTTTTTTATTACATAACTGCACTCAAAAACAAAACAATGTAAAACTGTCAAGCCGACAAATCCACTCAGTCCTACTTCTTGTTCAGCCAATCGCTAAGACAAACAAGTTTGTTTACATTTACGGGAGATAATGCTGTCCACTTCTTATTTACAATGTAACCAGAAAGCAAGAACAGGTGTTCACATGGCACTTTCGTAGCCAGCATTGCAAGGTATTTACGTGCCAGATATGCTAAACATTCGTGCTTCATGCTTCAGCCGCTATTCCAGAGGACATGTTTCCATGCTGATGATGCTCGTTAAAAAAAAATGTGTTAATTAAATCTATGACTGAATTCCTTGGGGGAGAACTGTATCTCTCCTGCTGTTTTACTTGCATTCTGCATATATTTCATGTTATAGTAGTCTCGGATGATGACTCAGCACATGTTGTTCATTTTAAGAACACTTTCACTGCAGATTTGACAAAACGCAAAGAAGGTACCAATGTGAGATTGCTAAAGATAGCTACAGCACTCGACCCAAGGTTTAAGAGTCTGAATTGCCTTCCAAAATCTGAGAAGGATGAGGTGTGGAGCATGCTTTCAGAAGTCTTAGAAGAGCAACATTCCGATGCAGAAACTACAGAACCCAAACCACCAAAAAAGAAAATCAGCCTTCTGCTGGTGGCACTTGACTCAGATTATGAAAATGCACATGTGTCAGTCCGCACTGCTTTGGATTGTTATCAAGCAGAACTTGTCATCACCATGGACACAAGACCTCTGGAATGGTGGATGAAGCATGAAGAGACATATGACTCTTTGAGCATCTGGCATGTAAATATCTTGTAACGCTAGCTACAACAGTGCCATGTGAACACCTGTTCTCACTTTCAGGTGACATTGTGAACAAAAAGCAGGCAGCATTATCTCATTGAAATGTAAACAAACTTTTTTGTCTGAGTGATTGGTTGAACAAGAAATAGGACTAAGTGGACTTGTAGGCTCGAAAGTTTTACTTTCTTTTATTTTTGAGTGCAGTTATTTTTTGTACATAATTCTACATTTGTAAGTTCAACATTCATGCTAGAGAGATTGCACTACAGTACTTGTTTTAGGTGAATTGAAAAATACTATTTCTTTTGTTTTTACAGTGCAAATATTTGTAATAAAAATAAATATAAAGTGAGCACTGTACACTTTGTATTCCGTGTTGTAATTGAAATCAATATATTTGAAAATGTAGAAAACATCCAAAAATATTTAAGTAAATGGTATTCTATTATTTTTAACAGCTCGATTAATCATTATTAATTTTTTTAATCGTGTGACTAATCGCAATTAATTATTTTAATCTTTTGATAGCCTTAATTTTAATTTAGTTCTTTAGCAAACAAAACAGAAGAATATTTTCTATGAACATCTTCAGTGCACAGAAACACAGATAAGCAATTGGAGAATAGGAAAGATATGTCATATATTCAGACCAAGATGACAGAGTTTATGGTAACTTACTACTTACAGCTTTCACAGTAGAATGTCTATTGCTTGTTGTTAGTATTGTTTTAATAGGCCCTAATCCTGTGTAGGCCCCAGAGCCCGCACAAAAACCTACTGAAATCAAATAGTGTTTTACCCTTACTTTGAACTAGGGTTGCCAACTTTCTAATTGCACAAAACCGAACATCCTAGCCCCACCCCTTCTCGGAGCCACGCCTCCTGCTTCGCCCCTTCCTTGAGGGCCTGCCCCCTGCTCACTACATTCCCCCTCCCTCTGTAGCTCGCTCTCCCCGACCCTCACTCACTTTCACTGGGCTGGGGCAGGGGCTTGAAGTGCGGGAGGGGGTGAGGGCTCTAACTGGGGGTGCAGGCTCTGGGGTGGGGCAAGAAATGAGAGGTTCAGTGAAATGAGAGGCTCTGAGCTGGGCAGGCGGTTGGGGTGAGGGAGGTGGGGCCCGGGTTGAGGGGCTTGGGGTGTAGGAGGGGGCTCCAGGCTGGGGGGTGGGCAGAGGGGTCAGGGTGTGGGAGAGGGCTCTGGGCTGGGGCAAGGGGTTGGGGTTCAGGAGGGGGTGAGGGCTCTGTTTGGGGGTGCAGGCCCAGGGGTGGAGCTGGGGATGAGGGGTTCAGGGTGCAGGAGGGGCCTCCAGGTTTGAGGACGGCTCAGGCTGGGGATTGGGGCTCGGGGCGTGGGCTTACCTCCGGCGGCTCCCGGTCAGCAGCGCAGCTGGGGGGCTAAGGCAGGTTTCCTGCCTGTCCTGACTCCGCGCTGCACCCCGGAAGCAGCAGCAGGTCCAGCTTCTAGATGGAGATGTGGCAGGTGGCTCTGTCTGCGCACTGCTCTTGCCCTCAGGCACTGCCTCCGCCGGTTCCCGGCCAATGGGAGTGTGGAGCTGGTGCTTGGGGCGGGGGCAGCACAGAGCACTGTGGCCCCCCTGCTTAGGAGCCAGACCTGCCGGCCACTTCCAGGGTGCAGCGCGGAGCCAGGACAGGTAGGGACTAGCCTGCCTTAGCCCTGCAGCACTGCTGACGGAACTTGTAATGGCCCAGTCGGTGGTGCTGACCGGAGCCGCCAGGGTCCCTTTTCGACTGAGTGTTCTGGTCGAAAACCGGACGCCTGGTCACTCTACTTTGACCTGGTATAAATGAATATAAACATGCAGAGCAACAGTGAATCAGACCCATTACATTTAACGGCAAAAGGTACATCATGGTTCAAAAGAGCTTGTGTCTGCTCTGGAGTGTGGTTTGTCTTGGTTTTAACAGGTTATCACCACTAGTCTATAAGAATTTGTATAAAACAGGAATCATTGATAATCATGATAGCACAATGTTCAATATTTCATCTTTTAGGGAATTCTGATTGTCAGAAGCTCTCCCAAATTGTACCAGCAAGTGCCTGAATCACATGTACAAATGGTTGCATGCTAAAAATGTTGTGAGTGCAATTGATTACACTTTATTTGAAAGGATTTTTGTTTCCTGGTGCATTTGAATTTCCAAGAAGCTTGCCTTTCATTTCTATTAAAAGAGATCAATAATTATCTGGCCTTTGGCCATGACTTGGCATATTGTGTTACACTGGAATAATGTGTTATACAATGGAAACAAATTAGTGTGCTGCTCAGGTATACACTCCAGCAGAAACATTTTCATCACACATTTTTTTTTAAATGACTCCCCCTCCCATGACGAGAAACAGAATTTTTCAAACTTAGCTAAATAATTGTATCTGTAACGCCAAGTAATTTCTATCTCCCTGAAAGCCACTATTTTATCCAGGGAAAATATTCACTGAATACATCATCACACTTAATTTCAAATATGACTGCAAGCTAGTATTTGTTATGTGCCACAGGCAATCTTATACATTTAAATTCTCATTTTTGACGATGAAATAGATTAAATTGGCTATAGCAAATTAATTCATTATAATATGTCAAAAATATATTTTGACATGCCGTGTTCATACCATCAGCATACTCAAGCAGTACTGTGAAGGATTTATTTAGAGGACATGCAACAAAATGAATGCACCAAGCCTAAATTAAATATACACTGCAATGTTTACATATGCTGCTGTAGTATAGTTAATGCTATCTTCTCTAAGTGCTGCCACAGTCTCCTCTAAGTTTGATTGTGTGTTTTATTCCTGTGTGGGAAAAGAGGATTTTTCTTTATTTTCCAGGATAATATGGAAGCATTTCTCTAAAATCAGAATGTGAGCAAATACCTTTCCTAACCTGCTTTAAAACAAAAGCTACACACAGTGGAGGGTCAAAAAGGCACCCCCTTCCTGGAGTTTAGCTTTATTAATAAAGTAGTTACCAATAACAAAGTTTGGCTTTAGCCTTCTCCCCAGGTTTGGTGGTGGCAGTCACCCGAGCTTCCTGCCTCAAGACTTCCAAGATACTCACTCTCTAGAGTGGTTCTTTTACTTCCCTTATATTTAAATGGGAAAATGAGGCACCTGCCTCAGTGAGTCAGTAGAATCCACTCAACCTTTTCCCAACAAGATCAACTCCTGATAACAGGAAGGGGCTTTTCGAACAAACACTGCCAGCCTATTACATCGTCAGAGGATCTAGGAAATGAATGGGCAGGGAAACTGAATTAACCTTTCTCCTACAGAGACACGCACCCCAGAACTTTGTTTAAGCACATGTGGCGCTGCTGTCCCTGCTGTATCTCTTCTGTGGATTGCATAGAGGCCTTTAAGTTTTCGGGGCTCTCAGGCACTTTTATGATCATTACAATCATTAAAAGAAAATAAAAAGGACACGTAGAAGCAGGGCCGGTGCAAAGATATTTTGCGCCCTAGGTGAAACTTCCACCTTGCGCCCTCCCTCTCCCTCCCCACCCCCACCCCCCAACCTCCAAAAACTAGTAAACTTAGCATTATAAACAGCCTGTCCGAACGGGTAACGGCTGTTGTAATGTTTCTTTTTTACCTTTAAGGCGTTTCGATTGTTTGCCATTGCCTCTGATGGTGTCCCATTCAAAGTCTTACCATTGTGCAAAGCTAAACAATTGAGCCTGGCACTGCATCACCAGCCAGGTTAGGCAGGGTGACAAATCCCCCTTGCCCCAAAGGGCCATTATCCCCTGGTGACTCATTTCTACCCCGAGTCTGTAAAGCAGACTTTTAAGGTAAATACATTATTCCTTCAATATTACCCATGCACACATCTCACAAAGATTCTCACCCTTGACAAGTTACCAGCCTTGTGTAGATCCCTTCCATGTTCCTCTTTGTGGGTAAGTGCCCTGTAAGACACGTGCGGGGTGCAGTGAGTTTGTCAGGCCTGTGGTGACAGCTGTTTGTGAAGATCAGGGGGCCCTTTGCCAAGGGATGCTGGTGTCACAGTGAGCTTGGGGTGACTGACAGTATGGGGCAGGGCACTGAGTCTGGTGGGGCAGATAACACTCACTGGGCTGGGGGGCAGGCGGTGCCGGGATGGGGCAGGGACAGGTACCTGTCAGTGTCCAGCGCTTGGTCCGCGCCAGGGCCAGCAGCCTCTTCACCTCGGAGTCTCCCCCGCTTGCCTGGGGGCCAGTCCTCCTCTCAGGCTCTGCCACTGGCGACACGGCCACCCGGGAGCACACGGGCTGGGGTGGCCGCCACAGAGGAGACGCAAGGGGCCGGGCTCAGCTGGGGCACCACACCTGCCGGCCAAGAGCAGCAGGAACCGGGCGCCGCTCAGGGGGAGCCGGGCGGCCTGAGCCCAGGGCGCCTACACTCCCCGCCTGCCCCCGCTTTTTGGCGCCCCCAAATCTTGGCGCCCTAGGCGGCCGCCTAGTTCACCTAGTGGTTACACCGGCCCTGTGTAGAAGAAAATCTTACTACAAAACGTCTGCTCATTATCATGTGTAACGTCAAAGCAACTTCTATGTGACAAGAACCACCTTTTATTTAGAAAAATGCCATGGTAAAACTACGACCTTCCAAGAGTGAACAATTCAAACCTTCTAATTGAAAGAATACCTGCCATCAGCTACTCAAATAAAATGATATGTCTGGGCCATAACTAGCAGCTGATCTTAAATCAAAATCTAGCAGCGCTGGCATTCTACTATTTGACTGCTTTTGACAGCAGAAAAGATCATACGTCAAGATGGGGGACAAGTACCAAGAAAAGCCGAAGAAATGAAGCCACAGCACCATGAAGTGGCCAAAATGAAATCTGAATCTTCTAACTAAAAAGCAGAGTTAAGCTTAATGGAAAAATAAGTGTAAAAATATATAATGGAATAATAACGTAATCCTTGTTAAAATACATGACAAAAAATTATTCTGAACTAGCAGTCACATGATGAGAATCATGCAGCTGCTTCCTAGCTATTCTTTCATTTCATGTGGTTGAACAACTATCAGAGCATTCAGTAAAGAAAACATAATTCCATGGCTGATGGCAAGAGTGAAGTCTGCAACTGCTTCTGAACAGTCCCTAACTAAAGACTCACCAGACTGGGGTATGCTTTTCTCCTGGCTCATCGCCAAAGAGAAATGTGTATTTACAGTCTTAGGACCCATCCAGCAAGTCAATGGGGACCCATGCGAGTGCAGAGGTTTCCAGGAAGGGGACCTTAGACATTGCTTCTTCTGTTAGCACAGCACTACTGTGCTTTCAATGTTGGCTATCTAGTGTCATTTAACCACAGGCAAAGTCCCATCTTTACTGTAATGGCTGTTAGAAAGGATTCAGTTTGAACACTGAATGGCACTACTGTCTGCCAAGCTGTGTGTCTGATCACAACATCCGTTATTATTTAATTAAATATTAGATTTTAATTTCAGCATGAAAAAGAAATGATAACGGGATACTTTTGAAAAAGTGTTGGTGAGTCATTTTTACCCTGCACGGGCCTCTTAAGAAGGCTATGTTTTATGGATCATTTTGCACATGGGCCAGTTTTTGAGGTGTGGCTTGCCATCTCAAATTGTCCTGCAGTCTGCATGACCTATCAGGACAGAGTCAAGACAGCCAGCAGGCGGGGGAGAATGATCAGGAGTCTGGGCATCGGTGGCTGCATGTGTGCCTCCACCAGCAGCGACCTGCAGGGCCGACCGTGAGGATGCCTCCTCCCCAGCAGCAGGCGCTCATTTGCAGTCATTTCCCACAGCAGCTGCCTTCAGGGCCCAGCTAGACCCAACCTACAGACAGGCACATCTCCTTCTTCCCAATCCCCTACCACCAGCAAAGCCTTGGACTTATCTGTCTTCACACTTGGCTTTGTGTGCCTTCACACCAGGGTTCAAATAAGGGGAGCAGAGAGGGAAGCACAGTCCTCCCTCCTTCATCTAAAATTAGAGAAAGACCTGCCCTCTCCTCGGTATAGGAAGCTCAGCTCCTTCAGAGCTCGCCCTTCTCTTTGCCTGATGCAAGAGTCACCAAGCAGAGAAATCTGACATGGAAGCAGCATGGAGCCAGCTGATGCCTGGTGGGGGAGCTTCTGTGGGTCCCAGCCTTTCCTGCCAGTGGGTGGAACAGCAATAGCAACCAGTACAGAAAGAGAGATGTCCCAGGGGAGAATCCTATGTTTGTTTCCTATCCTCTGAAAGAGAGTTTGGCTTCCAGCCAGCGCCCCATGTACTAAAAGGAGAGAGAGGGGAATAGGGAGGCTGCCCCTCTTCCTCCCCTTCCCTATCTGAGGGAGAGGGGGAAAAGGCCATAAGAAGCCCCTGCCACTTGAAGCCAGATGCCCCAGCCTAAGAGTAGAGTCTTCCTTATGATTGTGATACGGTGTAGTAACTAAGGCACCAAAATTATGAGTTATCATTTTAAGAATATTCCAGGCATCGAGGCCTTTTAGAGAAAACAGAACAGAGAGCTAAGAGAATAAAAACCCAATGGCTAGATTTTTTCAATAGTCTGAAAAAACTCAGACTTCATGCAGACTTTCGCAAAGACTCTTCCACTTTTTCCCTGTCTATCAATAAATAAATTAATTAAAAATGAAATTCATATCAAACTGAGGTATTATATGATGTGCCAAATACAGAAGAAAATGATGGAACCTATTAGCCAGGGTGGGCAGGGATGGTGTCGCTAGCCTCTGTTTGCCAGAAGCTGGGAATGGGACAGGGGATCGATCACTCGATGATTACCTGTTCTGTTCATTCCTTCTGGGGCACCCGCTATTGGCCACAGGCTACTGGGCTAGATGGACCTTTGGTCTGACCTAGTATGGTCATTCTTATGTTCTAAAATTATAATTAAAATGTGTATAAAATTGAATTTAATGATAAATTATATAGTTTAGGGCAAAATATTGTAAATTAATTATAGGATTTACCTCCCGGGCAATCCTGTTTGAAAGGAAAGGGATTTCCTATTTTCCAACTATTCGGGTTGCCTGCTAGTGCACTAGAAAAAGCCTACAGTCATGTCTGCCCTTTGCATTGCCTGTGTTCGCAGTGTCAAATCCTTCTGTGAATGAGAACTGAACTGAAAGCTGATGACTGAGCAAAGATCTGGTGATAGTAACACAGCCTCTCTCTCGGATGATGACCCAAATCAGACAACTGACCAATTTCTGAAACTGTGTACCTACTTGGTACACTATCTGCTTGTTTATGTGATCTAAAGAATATAAGAACGGCCATACTCGGTCAGACCAAAGGTCCATTTAGCTCAGTATCCTGTCTTCTGCATCTTTATGCATCCGATGAAGTGAGCTGTAGCTCACGAAAGCTTATGCTCAAATAAATTGTTTAGTCTCTAAGGTGCCACAAGTACTCCTTTTCTTTTTGTCTTCTGACAGTGGCCAATGCCAGGTAATCAGAAACAGAACAGGTAATCATCAAGTGATTCACCCCCTGTCGCTCACTCCCAGCTTCTGGCAAACAGAGGCTAGGGCACCACCCCTGCCCATCCTGGCTAATAGCCATTGATGGACCTATCCTCCATGAACTTTTCTAGTTCTTTTTTAAATCTTGTTATAGTCTTGGCCTTCACAACATCCTCTGGCAAGGAGTTCCACAGGTTGACTGTGCATTGTGTGAAAAAAATACTTCCTTTTGTTTGTTTTAAACCTGCTGTCTACTAATTTCATTTGGTGACTCCTAGTTCTTGTGTTATGAAGAGTATATAACACTTCCTCATTTATTTTCTCCACACCAGTCATGATTTTATAGAGCTCTATCATATCCCCCGTTAGTCGTCTCTTTTGCAAGCTGAAAAGTCCGAGTGTTATTAATCGCTCCTCATATGGAAGCCATTCCATTCTCCTAATCATTTTTGTTGCCCTTTCGTGAACCTTTTCCAGTTCCAAGATCTCTTTTTTGAGATGGGGCGGCCACATCTGCACACAGTGTTGAAGATGTGGGCGTACCATGGATTTAAAGACTATCATAGAGTTATTGTGTGTGTCTTTGTTTTATAACTGCTTTGAGCAGGGGGTTGGACTAGATGACCTCCTGAGGTCCCTTCCAACCCTGATATTCTATGATTTAGGAAGATAACAGGTGCCAATCAAGAGTATTGTAAAGTTTCTTTAAAACTGAACAAGTTACTGTTGTTAACTAACATAGGAGAACACTGTATTTGTACGTGTGTCTACCACAGTTAATGATTTCATACTGCCTTTCAAGTTCTAGGTGTATACATACATAAATGAAACCAAGTATGCAAGCTTCTTGAACTGCACTCAGTCTATACAGGCTGCCATAAATACAGTAATTTATTCTAAATGTTAATCAGATCCTGGGGCTAATATAATTAATTGGAAAATAGGTTAAAAGGGTTGACTACTATAGATCCATTAGGAAGGAGACCTTGGTGAATTGGCATGTAAATAGTTGATCAAATTGTCTTGTGATCTAGATTTGGATTGCTCTTAATTTTTTGATAGCAACACTGGAGCTGATAATCAGTTAGCAGAAGTGAGGCCCTATTTTGAGGGACTCTTATTTAAAAATCCAAACAAAGTCACCTTCCCAAGATAGTAATTGAGTATAAGTGTTATTTTCTATTGTGGTCATGTGATTTGATTCTGAAAATCTGAATGGTTATATTGACCAGTTTTCTAGTCTGTTAACCAAACCAGAGTCCAATACTATTTTTGCTTCTTGTTTCCTATACTATAAGTTGCTATTATTAAGGATATTTAATAAACTCTATAAAACTATGTTCAACTCTCAAGACCTTTTTCTTTAGTTAAGCAATCAAAATTAAAAGAACCCTAAGAAAGATTGTACAGGTAATAAGTTAAGCAGTCTGGAGAAATATCTCCAGAACCAGAAACTTTACTTATGAAAATCCTCACTCCAGACAAACTGAGACTATCAAATCACTGGGTCAGAGTTACATGGATCAGAGAAGACTGTGTACACTGATTCCTTAACTTGGAACCAAGAACATCTGGTCCCAGAGGTTCAGGTTCAATACACCAAACAGGAGAGTGGATCAGTACACCTGGATTTTGAGAGCTACTTTAAGACCTCTGCATCAAAGTCTCTTAACACCACTGAGTCTTCTTTTCTAAGGAGAAGAAAAAGGTATGAAGGCCTCAAGTTAACCAGGATGCAACTGTCTGAACAGAAGAGAATTTCTGTATTCTTGGAGTCTGATCTGAGGACTTTGAGTTAGAGGTCTCCGAGTCCTTAAAAACTGTAAGCCAAACAGACAAAGCCTTCTCCAAGAGTATGGCCTCTCTTCTTGCTTTTAACACCAAGGGCAAAAACTACAAAAGTAAGAGACTCCTTGCAAGATATACCCTTCCACAGAGCATTCCAGGCTCTTAACATCCTAGTCTGTGACAGACACTATTTCATTAAGTGCAGTGCTTCAAGGTTTCTCCAGATCTACCATAATTAAGGCTACGATTTGGTCATGGATATTTTTAGTAAAAGTCATTGACAGGTCATGGGCAATAAACAAAAATTCACAGAAGCCATGACCTGTCTCTCACTTTTACTAAAAACATCCCTGACAAAATGGGGAGGGAGGAGAGTCCAGCACCCTCCCTCCCCTCACCCCACTCCTGCAGCAGCTGGGGGTGCAGAGTCCCCATTGCCCTGAGGGGCTGGAATGGAGGGGGTCCCCACACCACCTCTGCTGGCGGCTGGGGAGTTGTGGAGGCCCCTTCCAGCGGCCGCTGAGTAGCTCCGGGATCCCTCTGCTGCTGGCTGTGGCAGCTGGGCATCTCAGGGGTCCCCGGAGGCGGCCAGTCAGTTGCAGGGGGTCCTGACGCCTGTTGGGCTGCTGCAGGGGTTCCCTGCTGTTTGTGTGAGCGTGCTCAGTACACCCGAAGTTGCAAATTCAGTCAGATAGTTTTTCACACTACATGGCAGCTGGTCAGTTGCGGAGCCCACAATGTCACGGAGGCCACTGGAAATCAAGATTCTGTGACTTCCTCGACCTCCGTGACATAATCATAGTCTCAACCATAATTAAATCCTTATCATAATCTCATTTAATCACTTTAACTACTCCCTACTGAATAACTGGTAGTATTAAACTAAATTACATAATCAGGGATAAGAGAATTGTTTAAAAAACTTCTTTAGAAGTGAAAAGCTGGGACATGAGAACAGGTAGGAGGCAGAGCCTTTGATAACTTCAGCTGGAATTTCAGAATGGGGAATCAAAGGGTGAATACCCTCTATCAGCTAAACCAAATTGCCAGATTGCATGTCATGACATATAGCTTGTAAGAGGGGAATTTGCAGAGGCAATTTCAAGAAAGGGAACCTATGAAGATGGCCAGTTCTGAAAGGCAGACAGTAAGATTGCCCTTGGTCACTTTCAGTATAATAAGAAAATTATCTCTCTGTCAAGAAACAAACATAATTTGAATATGACCCATAAACAATTACGTCAACCTATAGCAACATCAGTACTAAAATTCAAGGGCATTAGTTTCACAACAAAAATAAACCAGCAATTCTACAACCTTCTTCAAAGAAAGATACAGTTATACTGCAAAGTGATTCAGAGTAAAGGGTTTCATCGATCTTTCAATGCCAATTTTCAAATCTACTCCTCAGAATCAGGAAGTACAATTTGTAAATCACAATCCAGTACCATTGCAGATGCACTATTGGATCCCATATGCTAAAGTTATAAAGCATGATGCATAATTATCACACATTTAAACAGCAGTTTGGGGAAACATCAGAAGCTATGAAAAGTGTAACTTATTTTTGCTGACAAATATTAATTGCTCCATGTTAACAATTTTTGAACCGTTATTAAGAAGAAAAAATAGCACACTAATGTATCAACAACATCTGTACAAAGTGGATGTTCTTCTAGACATAAAACAAATTCTTACACCGTAAGGGGAGGAAAGCAATTTTCCAAAGAGAACATTTATTATTAAATTTCTAAATTGCTGCCATGACACAGTGGGGAAGCAAATCAGAAGTTGCCTCCAGCAAGTCTGAAGTGTGATTAGTCTCTGCAGCTAATTGGCTAATTGGAGTTCTACATTTGTTGTACTACCTCTGGGTCTAAATCATTTTGTTTTATCAGAACCAGGCGGCCAGCATGGGATCCTCTGGGACATTGTAATGTCCTTGGAGCAGGCCAGCTTTTTTTTTTTTTTCCTTCAGTGCAGTACAATGACAAAGGGATTCTGACAGTGCTTTTCCATTGGTTATGCCTATACCAAAAGCATAACAGGTTGGGCAACCCTAAGTTATTTAGCTGACATTATATCTGGCATATACCAGGTTAGTCTGTCTTTTATAAATTGAGCTGAGGCTGTGAATGCTGCATACAGATACATTTGATATGTGATGATTTGATCTGGAAATTAATGTGGCAGACAAAGTACGCTGAAAATATGATGACCCCTTGGGATTTACACCAATGTGCAATTCCAAATTTTCACTGGTATAACCAAGACCGGAATCTGGCCCTGAGTGTTCAGGAACCTACATGATGTTATACTTTACCTAAGTACTCACCATTATCTTGAAGGATATAAGTTGTTGCTCTTATATTTTGCTTCACTTTTATGGGTTTGTTAGAAAAATTAATCTTCTCTTGAGTCTGTTCTCTCTTTTCCTTTCTCTTTGGAGGCTGAGGAGATGACACCATGTCCCCTGCGTCACGGGAGCCAACAGTAGATTTAGATTGGCGATCATTTCCCTAAGAAAAATAATTCAGAATTTTCATTGGTGAATACAGGATAGATTTTTTTTTAAGGTTTCAGAGTAGCAGCCGTGTTAGTCTGTATTCGCAAAAAGAAAAGGAGGACTTGTGGCACCTTAGAGACTAACCAATTTATTTGAGCATAAGCTTTAGTGAGCTACAGCTCACTTCATCAGATACATTCAGTGGAAAATACAGTGGGGAGATTTATATATACAGAGAACATGAAACAATGGGTGTTACCATACACACTGTAACCAGAGTGATCACTTAAGGTGAGCTATTACCAGCAGGAGAGCAGGGGGAGGTGGGGGAGGAACCTTTTCTAGTGATAATCAAGGTGGGCCATTTCCAGCAGTTGATAAGAACGTCTGAGGAACAGTGGGGAGGGGGAGGGAATAAACATGGGGAAATAGTTTTACTTTGTGTAATGACCCATCCTCTCCCAGTCTCTATTCAAGCCTAAGTTAATTGTATCCAGTTTGCAAATTATCTATCAAACATTCTTACAACTACAATACCCACCTGCTGAAGTGAAGAAACAGATTGACAGAGCCAGAAGAGTACCCAGATGTCACCTACTACAGGACAGGCCCAAAAAAGAAAGTAACAGAACGCCACTAGCCATCACCTTCAGCCCTCAACTAAAACCTCTCCAACGCATCATCAAGGATCTACAATCTGTCCTGAAGGATGACCCATCACTCTCACAGATCTTGGGAGACAGGCCAGTCCTTGCTTACAGACAGCCCCCCAGTCTGAAGCAAATACTCACCAGCAACCACACACCACAAAACAGAACCACTAACCCAGGAACCTATCCTTGCAACAAAGCCCGTTGCCAACTGTGTCCACATATCTATTCAGGGGACACCATCATAGGGCCTAATCACATCAGCCACACTATCAGAGGCTCGTTCACCTGCACATCTACCAATGTGATATATGCCATCATGTGCCAGCAATGCCCCTCTGCCATGTACATTGGTCAAACTGGACAGTCTCTATGTAAAAGAATAAATGGACACAAATCAGACGTCAACAATTATAACATTCAAAAACCAGTTGGAGAACACTTCAATCTCTTTGGTCACTCGATTACAGACCTAAAAGTCGCAATATTACAACTAAAAGACTTCAAAAACAGACTCCAACGAGAGACTGCTGAATTGGAATTAATTTGCAAACTGGATACAATTAACTTAGGCTTGACTAGAGACTGGGAGTGGATGGGTCATTACACAAAGTAAAACTATTTCCCCATGTTTATTACCCCCCCACACACACATACACTGTTCCTCAGACGGTCTTGTCAACTGCTGGAAATGGCCCACTTTGATTATCACTACAAAAGGTTCCCCCCTGCCTCCCCCCCGCTCTCCTGCTGGTAATAGCTCACCTTACCTAATCACTCTGGTTACAGTGTGTATGGTAACACCCATTGTTTCATGTTCTCTGTGTATATAAATCTCCCCACTGTATTTTCCACTGAATGCATCCGATGAAGTGAGCTGTAGCTCACGAAAGCTTAGGCTCAAATAAATTGGTTAGTCTCTGAAGTGCCACAAGTCCTCCTTTTCTTTTTGCGATTTTTTTTAAGTTTCACTGTAAGCTACCTAAGTCATAGTTTATACAGCCAACAAGTATAAAAACAGACATATTCACAAGCTACCAGTGCTTTTAGATAATATCTAAAATAATCCAAGAAACCCTAACCTTTCATCAACCTGTTGTCAACTCAAAAAAGAAAAAAGGCAGTTCATTTAACTCAATTAATGCTGTGAATTTCCTGAGGAAAATCAGGCATGCCCTCTTTGATACAAGATTCATTCATGTGAATTAATCCATGCATACACACATAGCTGTATTTCCTGTATGCATAGACATATATAAAGTCATTGGATGTTCATAACCAATGCGATTGGTAAATAATTGATCACATGACCAAAACTACATTTGTATGTTGTTCTCCTAAGTGGCAACAGCACATGGCAGAGGCACTGGCAGATATCTCGTATTAGCACTGATGTTTTTCATTGTAGACACCCCGAAAGAGGCCAGCCACCCTGCTGCTTCTGATTCACCTCCCCATTTTGCCTTGAGAAACTAAGCTGTGGATCTGGCCCCATGTCTCCTTATGGAGACTTACCATGGCAAATTCAGAAAACATATTTGAAAGTCATCTTTGAAGGAAGGCAAAATGACACAATAATGCATATTAAAGGGATATCTAGAAGCTGATTTTCATAGGAGCCCAGTCCCTCACACCTCCCACTGACTTCATTTGGAGTTGTGTCAACCTAATAATTTTCTCTAATTAAGCAGCATGCACTTTTTCCCTTTAATTGACCACATTTAAGTTTAACACAATCTTTAGCTTGAAAAAAATGTGACTTCCACGTGTTTTTTCCTTAGTTTAAACCAGTTCACAATAATTTTTATTGAAATTATACCATAAATATGTATGCAGCATACATTACATATCTCAGACACATACAATGCCATTTAGTTAAATCACAAAGGACAAGTAAATTCCACTCGGTACTTTCACTGGGTGCAGCTGTTTGAACAATTCAAACTATTTAAATCTTGGACACTAGAGGGCCCTCTAATTCTACAAAGTGCCAACGTGGGCGGACTAGACAAGGACAGCATGTTTTTTCCCCCGCTGCTGAAGTTGAGAGGCAATACCTGTGTTTAACATAGGTCTCAGGACTGACTTTACTAAAATAACCTTTGCTTTAACAAAATCCCGTACGTATTATGCACACTGGCATTTTTTTAAATAAAAACAACAGGTTCATTGTGATTCTTCTGATTTTTATTTAGTCAGTAGAAATGTCACCTTGTTTCATTTAAAGATGGCTTTTTAGTTTACTGAAGAATGAAGGATATAGCCACATTTCAACTTTTCTTTCAGTGCCTGCAGATTCCAAAATTCATAACATATTAGAGAGTGCTGGTCCAAATCAGCACCAGCAGCAAAACTCTAGGTGCCCATTAAGGCCAATGGAATTCCAATGATTTACACTAGCTGAGAATCTTGCCTCAGATCGTTAATATCAATACTGCACATTCCTAGAAAGTCTTTACATATATTAAAATGTCTACTGTGCATCAATGTGTCAACTGTGAATTTTTTTAATCTTGTCTGCGTTACTTCTCTACATGGGATACAACCATAAAGCAGATAAATTCTGAATGTTAGCCTTTATTCTTGTTACCTTCTCGCTTTTTTTTTTTTCCAAACTTGTTATGGTTAAATCAGACTAATAAAAAAAAGCTAGATTGCTGAAATTTACATACAGTGAACAAAACAAGGAAACTGAACTTTATACTGATGTTTGTATCTTCTATTGAATTTAAACTGAATTGAGTGGAGGCTTTTTTTCCCCAATTGTTTCATATTTTCTTTGTGTTCCATTAGAAGTTCTTTTTGGGAGGAGGTGGGGGGGTGGAAATAGACTACAGGGTTTATGCTTATAGACTGTGGGCCTGATTTTCCACTCCCTTCAATGTCTGTGGTCATTTACCTCTTTGCACAGTGAATGCAAGCAGGAAATAAAATACTACCATTCTGATCTGGCAGCATTTTATACCCACTCTGCACAGATGTGCAGGTCAGACTAGGTGATCATGATGGTCCCTTCTGGACTTAAAGTCTATGAGTCCGTGAGGTGTAAATGGCTATACAGGGTGTAAGGCAGTAGAGAATCGGGCTGTGAAGGATTCCTAGAGCATTGGACAGGCAACTCTTTTACGACCTGATTCAAAGCCCATTGAAGACCATGAAAAGACTCCCACTGTCTTCACTGGCCTTTGTATGAAGTCTTGATTGTGTATTTTCCTTAGTTGCATAAACTGAATTAGAAAAAGAGTCAAAACTTACAAGGATAGTTTACCAGAATTATGAGAAATATCTCAAAGCAACACTTGGTCTTTGGCTGTGTTCCAGAGGATGTTGTACAAAATAAAGAGGCCATTACAGCAACAATATTTTCTGATATATCTTTTGTCTAATTGACATATGAATAGTTCCATTTTCTTCAAGCAGTAATAAATATACCACGAGGTGGCTCTGGGTTTTATTATCACACGTTTAATTGAAACCCAAAGGATGGTGACTTTCCACCTGTTGGAATGAAGCACAGTTAGCAGCAAAAATCTTATTGTGACATTTGCTACTTACACTCCCTTTAGATTTTCGGAATCCCACAACAGGAGGCAGTGAAGAGGCTTTGGAACTGCAGAAACAAATAATACCTTAGGATTCTAAACACAGTCTATAATGTAAACACTATATGTGCCTTTATTATAATAAACAATGGTTTGTTTACCTAACTATGGCAACACAGTTAATTATTTTATCCAATCTACTATTTTACTAAGAAATCCCACTGATACCAATGTCAATTTCCTATTTACTAGGTTGCAGTTAAATGCCTAATCTTTAAGTTGTGCAAACAAATGTATTGTAATTCCCATAATGTATACTTCAGTGGTTCTCAACCAGGGGTACGTGTACCCCTGGGGTATGCAGAGGTCTTCCAGGGAGTACATCAGCTCATCTAGATATTTGCCTAGTTTTACAACAGACTACATAAAAAGCACTAGCGAAGTCAGTACAGACTAAAATTTCATACAGACAATGACTTGTTTATACAGCTCTGTATACTATACACTGAAATGTAAGTACAGTATTTATATTCCAATTGATTTATTTTATAATTATACGGTAACATGAGAAAGTCAGCAATTTTTCAGTAACAGTGTGCTGCGACACCTTTGTATTTTTAAGTCTGATTTTGTAAGCAAGTAGTTTTTAAGTGAGGTAAAACTTGAGGGTACACAAGACAAATCAGACCCCTGAAAGGGGTACAGTAGTCTGGAAAGGTTGAGAACCACTGGTATTCTATATATACTGAAAAATGTGAGGAGATATTCTGTTAATCTGTGCAAGATCCCCCCCGCACCTATAATTCAGAGTATCTCCATTGACTTCAGTGGAGCAATGCCGATTTACACCAGCTGAGGATCTAGCTCCACTTCCCTTAGGCTACATCTACACAATGAGCTAGGGGTGCGATTCCCCTGCTCGTATACACATACTCCCGCTAGGTCTCATGGGTGGGTATGTACTTGGCACTGCTCAGCCATGCCTCCACTATCACTACCCATGCTACCACAGCTACGCTGCTATTTCTACTCACGCTAGCTCGATGAGAACTAGCGCAAGTATAGGTACACAAACAGGGGAAATCACACACCTAGCTCGTAGCATAGACATAGCCTTAGGTTGTGCTTTACACTACCTTTCCATTAGTGCCTCAAAAATGTTTTTCCCAGAATATTTTAGGTTACTAATTCTCTCTGTATACAGTTCACTAAAGTCAGTATGTATTGTACTGGAGTTAATTTGTAAAATACAAGACAAATTCTGATATCACATCACTTTCTCACTGGCACATGTCCAGTGATCTCAGTGGAATTATTCCTGATCTAGACCAGAGAAAGAGAGAGAATTGGATCCACATTTTTCTAAAGAATTTAAAAGATCGGTCCAATTTTTAAATTAAAGTGATCCATCAGATACCCATTATGAGCTCAATCTTGCAAACATTACCAGTGTAGTGCTTATTACCATGCATAGTCCCATGGAACTCAACGGGACTACTAATCGTATTTTTGCACCGAACCCCACAGTGGTCGTAGGATCAGGCCCTAAAAGAATACTCGTGTGACGGGGCACTGTCTGGTCACTGATGAACAAATGGTTAACTCCAGCTCAGCTCCCTTTTCTCCTTGCACAGGTAGTCAAGGGGAAGGGCTGGAAGAGTGTGTAGTTGGGAAACAAACAAAGTGGGGTGAGGGGGAAAGAATACCTTTAAGGAAGGTCATGCTCCACACCTGAGTCCTAGAACTGGCTTACAGCACCTTTTAAAAGAATGCATGCTCCGCACACCATACAAAATATAGTGGCCCTCAGCCATTGTAAATCAGCATAGTTCCATTGAAGACCACAGAGCTATGTGGATTAACACCAGTAGAGGAAAAATCTGGATGGGCAGGGCTGAGCCAGAGAATCTCTCTCACGGTGTTCATGTTGGGGTACATAATCTCTCACTTTAATGGTACTTTTATGAGAGAAACACATCCTCCCTTCCTCTCAGTTTCCTTCCTCTCTCTGCTAATATTCTTTGTCCCCTTTTCTTTCTTATGGACTTCAACACAGATTTTTCAAAAAATATAAATAAAGGTCTGCTTCTGTGTTACATTTTGTGTGTCTCAAATAATGATTTGTGTTTTATTGAGTTTGGTTTGTAAACACAATGACACAAGTAGTATGAAAACACACACACATATAAAGAAAGCTTACCCCTGAGGTCTTCTTATTGTAGACTTGCTAAACAGTAGATCACCATAAGGCAACTTCTTAAACCTGTCTCTGCCCACTGCGACATAGAACTGCCCATTCTCCAGATCTGACCCACTCTGAACAAGTTTTCCATCTAAAGTATAAAGCCTGGCAAAACATTAATTGCAGTTTCAATTAGATTTCCTAAGTGCATTGAAAAGCTAGAGTAACTTATCCACTTAAAAATCATGACTGATTCTTTTCATCCTTAATTTACTGGACTTCAAATGCAGAGCTATAACAGTTGTCATACAAATACCGCTATCCCCCCAAGGAATCAAATACAAGGAAAGAAATATCCAAGTAACCATCCACATCACAACTTGGATCAAGCCTCATGGTACTTGGGATCCAAGCAGGTGAGCAGAGAAATCGAATTGGGGATTGATTTGTCATGGATGAACTGTGACAGCTAATGAAACAAAAACTATTGGGAGCAGATAGAGGGTTTCCTCTATCCAGTAACTGGAATAAGTATAAGAACTACTGGATTTCTGTACTCACAGAAACGTTATTCTCACTATGCTCTGCTCTCTAGAGCTACATGTGATCTATTACACTGGCTCTCAACCTTTTTCTTTCCAGGACCCTCTTTTCCAGGATCCACTTTCTGTTCAGCTACAAGGAAAAGGCAGGTAGGTCATCACCCCAAGATTCAGAACTCATTGTCTATTCATTTCAAGTGTGAACATAATTATGTGTAGTACTTTTATTCACACAGAGTATCTATGCTGGGTTTTTTTTGTTCTGGTGGGTATTGTTAATATATTATCAGGTCACTTTTACATTATAGTAGTGTTTCTCAAACTGGGGTCCGCAGATCCCTGGAGGTCCCCAAAGGTGCCCCAGGGGGTCTGCGGGCCCTGTTGATCAACTCCTCGCCCTCTCTCCTGGCAGGGGGTCTCCGTGCACTGCCCACTACCCGGGCGCCAACTCCACAGCTCCCATTGGCCGGGAACTGCAGCCAATGGGAGCTTGGGGGTGGTGCCTGCGGGAAGGGGCAGTGTGCGGAGACCCCTGGCCCCCCCATCTAGGAACTGCTACCAGAGAGATGTGTCAGTTGCTTTCTGGAGCCGCCTGAGTTCCCAGAGTCCCTCCCGGAGTCCACACCCTGCACCCCAATTCCCTAGTGAAAGCCTGGTGAAAGTGAGTGAGGGTGGGGGAGAACGAGCGACAGAGGGAGGGGGGATGGAGTGAGCGGGGCCAGGGCCTCGGAAAAGGGGCGGAGAAGGGGCATGGCCTCGGGGAAGGGATCAGGGCAAGGGGTGGCTTGGGGGTCCTCAAAAAATTTTAAATCAAAATGGGGGTCCTTGGGTTGCTAATGTTTGAGAACTACTGCATTATAGCAAGGAACAGTATGTAAAAACAATTAAAATACCAAGAGCTTATGTCTGTTGTACCAGAGGAATCTTTACCATAATAATCTCGGTATACAGAGTAACAGATTATTGTGTCTACACATGCATTTACTGAGGGTGAAGGAAGAAACTCGTTGCTTGGGGGTTTCTATTTCTCTTCTGTCAGAATCACCTTATTTCCAAGTCTCTGATTTTATACAAGAAAGACCACAAGGGGGTCGGGGGAATCACTCTATACTGACCAGGTTCTACCCTGTGCAGCACATTCCACAACTCAACAACAGGAGCATGTTTACATAATTAAATTTACATTCAAATATCTGTATTTAAGAAGCCTTCTAGAGGGCATGTGCATGTTTCACATTTGGGGACAATGTATACCTTCAAATCAGTGGCACTGCTATGGGTACCCGCATGGCCCCACAGTATGCCAACATTTTTATGGCTGACTTAGAACAACACTTTCTCAGCTCTCGTCCCCTAATGCCCCTACTCTACTTGCACTATATTGATGACATCTTCATCATCTGGACCCATGGAAAAGAAGCCCTTGAGGAATTCCACCATGATTTCAACAATTTCCATCCCACCATCAACCTCAGCCTGGATCAGTCCACACAAGAGATCCACTTCCTGGACACTACGGTGCTAATAAGTGATGGTCACATAAACACCACCCTATACCGGAAATCTACTGACCGCTATTCCTATCTACATGCCTCCAGCTTTCACCCTGACCACACCACACGATCCATTGTCTACAGCCAAGCTCTACGATACAACTGCATTTGCTCCAACCCCTCAGACAGAGACAAACAGGTACAAGATCTCTATCAAGCGTTCTTACAACTACAGTACCCACCTGGGGAAGTGAAGAAACAGATTGACAGAGCCAGAAGAGTACCCAGAAGTCACCTACTACAGGACAGGCCCAACAAAGATAATAACAGAACGCCACTAGCCATCACCTTCAGCCCCCAACTAAAACCTATCCAAAGCATCATCAAGGATCTACAACCTATCCTGAAGGACGACCCATCACTCTCACAGATCTTGGGAGACAGGCCAGTCCTTGCTTACAGACAACCTGTAGTAAATACTCACCAGCAACCACACACCACACAACAGGACCACTAACACAGGAACCTATCCTTGCAACAAAGCCCGTTGCCAACTGTGCCCACATATCTATTCAGGGGACACCATCATAGGACCTAATCACATCAGCCACACTATCAGAGGCTCGTTCACCTGCACATCCACCAATGCGATATATGCCATCATGTGCCAGCAATGCCCCTCTGCCATGTACATTGGCCAAACTGGACAGTCTCTACGTAAAAGAATAAATGGACACAAATCAGATGTCAAGAATTATAACATTCAAAAACCAGTCGGAGAACACTTCAATCTCTCTGGTCACTCGATTACAGACCTAAAAGTCGCAATATTACAACTAAAAGACTTCAAAAACAGACTCCAACGAGAGACTGCTGAATTGGAATTAATTTGCAAACTGGATACAATTAACTTAGGCTTGACTAGAGACTGGGAGTGGATGGGTCATTACACAAAGTAAAACTATTTCCCCATGTTTCCCCCCCCCCCACCCTTCCTCAGACATTCTTGTCAACTGCTGGAAATGGCCCACCTTGATTATCGCTACAAAAGGTTTTCTCCCCCTCCTCCCCACCGCTCTCCTGCTGGTATTAGCTCATCTTAAGGGATCACTCTCCTTACATTGTGTATAACACCCATTGTTTCATGTTCTCTGTGTATATAAATCTCCCCGCTATATTTTCCACTGAATGCATCCGATGAAGTGAGCTGTAGCTCACGAAAACTTATGCTCAGATAAATTTGTTAGTCTCTAAGGTGCCACAAGTACTCCTTTTCTTTTTGCGAATATACTGACACAAGCAAATATTATTAATTTCTCAACAAGTCCACCTCAACAAGCTTTTTCCCAAATGATATATATAGATATGTGCAAGATGACAGAGCTGAGCAAAGTCAGAAAGTTCTGTATTTTATAAAAGAGAAAAAGCTACTTTTCCCCATAATTCTTTTTACACTAACTTCCAAGAGTCAGTATTAGTCAGATGAATCCATTGCCCTTAGAGGCCAGACACACACTTTGTTTAATCTTGCATGAAATTAAAAAAAAAGGCACAATTTGCAAAAACACTCTGACATATTTCTGTAACCCATAATGCATTATTAATCCCCCCAGATGTGGAAGTTCCTCCGTTTTCTAGGTGTAACAAATTGTATACTAACAAAGGCAACTTTTTAATTCTATTTTATATGAATACCAATCTCAGCTTTTAAAAAATAAGAATGACTTTGCTGTTTCCTTGCATATCTAGTATGTCATCCCAAATGCACTTCCATTACTACAAAGTATACTTAGTGGTTATTTTTTAAATACAAACATTTCATGGTAATGGCAGCACTTGAAAAAACACTTATGCTTCATTGCCACATAAAAGCCACCAGTAATGATGAAACATTAATGAGCAAACAAGCCCACAAAGACAAGGAAACCTAAAATCAATAAGGAAACTCATTTCTGAATTCACCTCATTGTGTTTGTTAGACCACACAATGTTTGGAGAACCCTGGAAAACAGGAAAATTAATAAAAAGAAAAGGAGTACTGGTGGCTCCTTAGAGACTAACCAATTAACTAACCAATTAACTAACCAACTAACCAGGAAAATTAATGTAGTTTAGGAAATAGAACTCTCCCATATAAATGTCAATGGGTGTGGATATGGGTGTATTAAATAGATCTTTAATGTTGTCTAATGTATACTTTTATGCTTTAAATGCCATTTTTGTTGTTCTTTTTCAATATTGTCAGCCTAATGAACCACCTGAAAACCTTAACAACAAATATCTGGCAGCCTCTAGTTAAATTTCTCACTAAAAATAATAAAGCCTGATAATTGAATTAAACATAATCAGCTGTTTAAAGTGAAAACAATAACAACAATGCATTTAACAAAGGAACTTGATTAAAAAAAATTATTAGACCTGCCAAGTATCACATACGTTGTGTGACATTCATGCCTACAGCTTTTTCCCCATCCACCCAGTCATACCTGCCCACAGCCCAGCTGGTTTCTCATGTATCCCTGTTAGGCATCAGAGATACCTCTGCAGTGATTCCTTCTGGGGGATACTGTGGCAGCTACTCTGCAGAGGGCCTCACTCTCTGCTTCCCTTCCTGCATCTGAGCCAGAGGTGGTGGCAGGGACATAAAGCAAAGCACTGGTACCTAGGCTTCTTGCCTTCCACAACCTTGCCCACCCATCCAGCTGCTTCAGGCTCCCAATTACCACCTCCCTCTTCCCCTCACCTTGCCTAGATATGCCTCACTTCATCACCAACTCCCCCAACCAATTCACCTGTCCTGGCATACACCCCTCCCCCCATGCCACACCTTCCCCCTCACCTCCAGGCACCCTGTACCTCCCACCAGAGGCCCCTCAGGCACAGGCGATGCATGGGAGGGGACGGGGCATAGAGGGTCAAATGGTCCCCTTCCAGATTTTTGCTTGGTCTTCTGGGTGGAGAGAGAGGGGCTCTGTCCTTCTCCCACTGCACCTGTCCCCCAGCACACTCAGCCCCTGTCCCTGGGAGCCGGGCCCAGGTAGGGAGCAGAGGAGGCAGGACCAGCCACTTCCCACACCCACCACTCCGGGTCACTGCTCTGTGCAGCACGGCAGCAGCCTGCAAGAGCCTGGCTGGGGAGACAGCGGCAGTGGGCCACCCCCAGCTCGAGCCCGGGTGGAATGTGCCGGGGGCAGGTGCAGCAGGAGAAGGACAGAGTTGTCCCCCCTCCTGGAGGTAACTCTGGTTGGGCTGGGAGAGCGTGGTCAGGGCTGTCCCTAGCTATTCTGGGGCCCTACACAGCACCCCCCGTGGGGGGAGTTGGTGGGGGGACTGGCTCCAGGCCTCTGCCGGGGGGGAGGAGGGGTTGGCTTGAGGGGCAGGAGGGAACCGCCCCCCAGCACTCATCAGCAACGCAGCTGGGGCCAGGTCACTGCACTTCCTGCAGTGCAGGCCCAGCCCTGCTTCAGTCCTCAGGGGCGGGAAGACGTGGGGAAGGGGCAGGGCTGGAGTGGAGCAGGGGTGGGAAGAGGCGGGGCTGGGGCGGAGCAGGGGTGGGGGCCCGGGGAAGAGGTGGGGCTGGGGCTGGATCAGCATGCAGCTGCGCAGGGCACCAGGAAATTTGGTGCCCCAAATTTCCTGGTGCCCTACGCAGTTGCGTACTTTGCGTATGGGTAAGGGCGGCCCTGAGCGTGGTGGCCCCAGGTTGGGGTCAGGGCAGGAGAGGTTGCTGGGCAAAGGAGACAAATGGGGCGGTCACATGTCCTCCCCCTTAGATTGTGCCCCTCCTGCCAGCATTAGGAGGCATGAGTCGTTTACGTCAGGTACTGCAGATAGGTTCCCATCTACCTCTCTCATAGACTCCCCTTCTTCCACTGCTCTACACATATTTGTTTGTGATTCCCCTCCTTCCTGCGCCTGCCACTGCTCCTGGGGAGCGTGGTAGGGAGAATCAGTGACTTGATAAATGTCATGCATGAAACTGCACAAAACTTGGCAGCTATGTTGTTAATGATGCGGAAAAGAAAAACACCACACATGTAGTGTCATTCTCATAATTCTGTTTTTTCTTGTTTAATAAGAAGTTATATCTTTCTGGCATCAATGGTCTCACAGGATGACAACACAGTGACTGTAAACCACAGCAATTAATTTGTAACTTATTAAGGAACAATGATCACTTTACTAACTTATTTAATATGTACTCCTAGCATTTTAAGGAACAGAATATGAAAACTAGGTTAATAGGAAACCAGAAGAGGAAAACACTGAATGGCTGAAATGCCATGCATAGGCGCCGACTCTGTGGGTGCTCCAGGGCCGGAGCACCCACAGGGAAAAAATGCTGGGTGCTGAGCACCCACCGGCAGCTTCCCTATCAGCTCTCCCCCACCATCTCCCAGTGCCTCCTGCCCGCCAGTGGGCCCAGTGAATCAGCACCTCCCCATCCCTCCACGTCCCCATCCTGCCTCCTGCCCACCGCGATCAGCTGTTTCACAGCGCCCAGGAGGCTTTGGGGTGGGAGGGGAGAGGAGCGAGGACACAGTGCACTCAGGGGAGGGGGCGGAACTGGGTGGGAAGAGGTGGGGCGGAAGTGGAGCGAGGGCGGGAAGAGGCAGGGTGGGGGTGGGGCCTTGGGGGAAGGGACGGAGTGGGGGCAGAGCCAGGGGTCGAGCACCCCCCAGCACTTAGGAAAGTCAGCGCCTGTGATGTCATGTGCATTTTTATCATCTATTCTTGAAAATAACACAAAACACTGAACTGCAACCATAGTTACCGATAGAATAATTTATACCTTACTGCACATAATTTGCTTATTTGTTTCATCAAGTAGTGACATCAAACTATGAGAGCAAAGTTCTAATGGTTTATTAATTTCAAAACAATCTGGAGGTGGAAACAGAGGGCCAGATCTTCAGCTGGTAAAAAGTGACATCACTTCACTGGAGCTACAATTTACACCTGCTGAGGATCTGACCAAGAGAGTTGTCATGTATGTTTACATCTATTTAACTGTATATAACAATTTAGATGTCCCAAAAAACACTGTTTTGTGAATCTAGTGATGTTGACAGAAACATGGGGCCGGGAATGATGGAACTGGATGGAAGCTAGCTGGCGGAGAGTCAGCCCACACAAGTCTGAGGTTACACAGTGGGGGAGACTTTTTCATCTCCTATTATTTTGGGGGGAGTTTCTCTTTTTGTGATACAGCTTTACAACCTGGGGGTCTTACTGACTCCCACCTGCTCCAGAATGGTTTAGTAAGCAACAGTTGCAAAGAGTGCTTCATTGGTACGGGTTGTGACCTTTTCTCTCAGATGCAGACCTTACCTAAGTTAATCATGCCTTTCCCATCTGGAAAGTGGATTACTGTAATGTGCCCTACATGGGGATATACTGGAAGGCCACAAATTTTGTTAGTGCAGAATTTGGCAGCCTGCTTACTTCACAGTGTTTCCCACAGAGAACACATTTAATCTGTGCTCAAGGACTTGAACTGGCTCCCAAATCATTTCCAAGTGCAATTAAAGGTGCTGATTTTAAACTTTAAAGCCCTAAATGATTTGGGAACTACATACCTGAGCGATCATCTCTCTCCTAATCGATATTGTGTCAATGGAGATGAGCTGAGATGCTTGTATAACTTTGGAACCTGCTTCCCACCTTGGTCTGACAGAGATTGAGCTGGGTGACTTTCTGAGCATACTGCATGGTCCAAGTCATCAGAAAATGGTGGTTTGTGGATAGAGCTGGTTGAAATAAATTAGGTGGGCAAGTTTCCCATTGAAAAATGCTGGGATTTTTTAACTGAAATATTTTGTGGGAACATGTCAATTTTGATAAAACATTTTATGACAAAAGTCAAAACGTTTCATTTCAACAATGTTAAAACATTATATTTTGACTTTGTTTTTTTATTTTGTTTTGATTTTGTTACATTAAATATTAATGTTAATAATATATTGTCCTTATATATTATATTTTAAATTCTATATGTCAAAACTATGAAGCTAAAACAAACCACTTCAACTGTACTGAATCAATTTTTATGGAACTTTCATTTAAGTGGAAATTCAAAACTTCAGATTTTCATTCTGATTAGGAACAATTTTTTTCAAAATGTCAGAATATCCTGTGGAACAGAAATTCAGTTCCCAACCAGCTCTATTTATAGATATTTAAAGATATAGCAATATGTAAAGTATATATTATAAATATACAAATTCCCCATACCTGTGCACAGCTCCACTTCTGAGGGTTACTTTTTCTGTCACCATTTCAAGAACATGATCCCATTGATTTAGTGTTTTTCTAGGAATGAAGAGGCGCACTGCTGGATTTATAAGGTCTCCATTAGCAATCAGACTAGAAGAATAAAGGAAAGTTAAATAATGTGTAGCTGTGTTTAAATAAAACTCAACAGAAACAAGAAAAAGACGATGGTGGATTACCTCCCCTAACTGAAAATCCTACTTACAAAATAGTGCATGGCTCTTGAAGTGGTTTTCGAAACCGTGCTGACACATTGATTCTACTGTGAGTAACTGGCTTCACCTGGAAGGACAAAAGTATATAGTCATTTATTCTGTCTTTATCTTAGGACAGGATTTTAAAAAAAAATTATTTCATTTTATTTTTACCTAACTCCTCTTTTTCCAGCAGTAGGTTTAACTAACTTCACACTACTGCCATCTGGCACTAAGTACCCTCTGTGGTACAACAACATACTATAATGACTCGGGCCCTTCTTGAGGGAACTATATTAGGTTATAAAACTTGACCTTTTGCCTTCATGAAAACCTTATGCCCCCCCCAACCCTTATAAAGCTTTCCTCCTATCCCTCCCAATATGCAGGTGTTATGTCGCCATAAGCATACACTGCCACAAAATCTGTACTGAAGTTCAGAGCTCTGCAGATGCCATTACTGACTTGTCAGTAAGTGCTGCTGAGTCACACAAGGGTCAGCCTCCCAAACTTCACCCCTGACTTCTGACAGTGTTTCAGTCTTGGTTCTCATAGTTCATGCCTACTGGTTCGGAAAGTCAAACCTGCATCTTCAATTCAGTATAATAGCTAAGTATCTCTAGGCCTCAGAGTTTAATAAATATTTTGCTCTTATACAGCCCTTTTCATCCAGCTCTTTTTATTATCAAAGCTCTTTACAAAGGTTGGTAAGTACGAGCCTCGTTTTACAGATGGGAAAAGGCACACAGAGGTTAAATGACTTACTCAAGTAGAAGCTTGTGGCATTCAAAACAGAACACAGGCTGCCTGATCTCCAGACATCGGCATTAATCACTAGACCATGCTGCCCCCCTTTTTAATAAACACTTTGTTCAAGGTGCTCAGTAGTCATGACATTAATATTGAATAGAAAGTTATCCAATGCTAGGTTTCCATATGGCATTCATCACATTCTTTCAAATTTTCAAGTAAAAAAAATAAACACATAAAAGGTAAACACATCTTCTTCCCCCTCAAAAATCAACTAAAGGGAAGACTTTAAATCTACTATAATTCACAAATCATTGAGCCAGGTGGGCTGAGAAAATCCCAAACAAACATCCAAAAATAAAGGAAAATGTATTTACAATCTCACAATACCCCAAGAAAGGGTTACAGGTTTGAAGGATTCAACACACCGTACTCACAAATAGAAACATGCTTTGCAATACTTATATAGTTAGCACAGGTTACATGCCCAATCATAGGATGAAAAATAGCCCATGCTTTAGTCCCTTATAAGCTTTATCAGTCCTCGTCCACACATAAAAGTTGTATCAATTTAATTAATAAGCCTCATTTCAACTTGGGGAAAACTAACATTTATATCTTCAAATGGCTTTACAAACAAAAATTAATTCAACCTGAAAATGCCCTGTAAGTATTATCATCTGCCTTGTACAGATTGGAAAACTGACAGAGGTTAAGGGACCTGCCAGATAGTCACAAATTTTAGGGTCAGGAGAGGTTATTATGACCATCTAGTCCAGGGGTCTCAAACTCAAATGATCACAAGGGCCACATGAGGACTAGTACATTGGCCCGAGGGCCGCATCACTGACATCCCCTCCCCCCGCTGCCCCTGTCCCCGCCCCCACTCCACCACTTCCATGAGGCCCCGCCCCTGCCCCACATCTTTCCACCCCTTCCCTGCCCCCATTCCAACCCCTTCCCTGGAGGGACCTTGAGAGGTCATCCAGTCCAGTCCCCTGCACTCAAGTATTATCCCAGGACTAAGTATTATCTAGACCATCCCTGACTGGTATTTGTCCAACCTGCTCTTAAAAATCCACAATGATGGAGATTCCACAACCTCCCTAGGCAATTTATTCCAGTGCTTAACCACTCTGACAGTTAGGAATTTTTTCCTAATGTCCAACCTAAATCACCCTTGCTGCAATTTAAGCCCATTGCTTCTTGTCCTATCCTCAGAGGTTAAGAAGAACAATTTTTCTCCCTCCTCCTTGTAACAACCTTTTATGTACTTGAAAACTGTTATCTTGTCCCCTCTCAGTCTTCTCTTCTCCAGACTAAACAAACCCAATTTTTTCAATCTTCCCTCATAGGTCATGTTTTCTAGACCTTCAATCATTTTTGTTGCTCTTCTCTGGACTTTCTCCAATTTGTCCACATCTTTCCTGAAATGTGGCACCCAGAACTGGACATAATACTCCAGTTGAGGCCTAATCAGCATGGAGTAGAGTGGAAGAATTACTTCTCGTGTCTTGCTTACAATACTCCTGCTAATACATCCCAGAATGATGTTTGCTTTTTTTGCAACAGCATTACACTGTTGACTCAGATTTAGCTTGTGATCCACTATGACCCCCAGATCCCTTTCCGCAGTACTCCTTCCTAGGCACATTTCCCATTTTGTATGTGTGCAACTGATTGTTCCTTCCTGAGTGGAGTACTTTGCATTTGTCCTTATTGAATTTCATCCTATTTACTTCAGACCATTTCTCCAGTTTGTCCAGATCTTTTTGAATTTTAATCCTATCCTCCAAAGCACTCGCAACCCCTCCCAACTTGGTATCATCCACAGACTTTATAGGTGTACTCTCTATGCCGTTATCTAAATCATTGATGAAGATATTGAACAGAATCAGACCCCAAACCGATCCCTACGGGACCCCACTTGTTATGTCCTTCCAGTTTGACTATGAACCACTGATAACTACTCTCTGGGAATGATTTTCCAACCAGTTATGCACCGACCTTATAGTAGCTCCATCTAGGTTGCATTTCCCTAGTTTGTTTATGAGAAGGTCATGCAACAGAGTATAAAAAGCCTTACTAAAGTCAAGACATACCACATCTACTGCTTCCCCCCTATCCACAAGGCTTGTTATCCTATCAAAGAAAGCTATCAGGTTGGTCTGCCACAATTTGTCCTTAACAAATCCATGCTGACTGTTACTTATCACCTCATTATCTTCTAGGTGTTTGCAAATTGATTGCTTAATTATTTGCTCCATTATCTTTCCAGGTACAGAAGTTAAGCTGACTGGTCTGTAATTCCCCGGGTTGTCCTTATTTCCCTTTTTATGGATGGGCACTATATTTGCCCTCTTGCAGTCTTCTGGAATGTCTCCTGTCTTCCATGACTTTTCAAAGATAATTGCTAACAGCTCAGATATCTCCTCAGCCAGCTCCTTAAGTATTCTAGGATGCATTTCATCAGGCCCTGGTGACTTGAAGACATCTAACTTGTTTAAGTAATTTTTGCCTTGTTCTTTCCCTATTTTAGACTCTGATCCTACCTCATTTTCTCTGGCATTCACTACGTTAGACATCCAATTGCCACCAACCTTCTTGGTGAAAACTGAAACAAAGAAGTCATGAAGCACCTCTGGCATTTCCACATTTTCTGTTATTGTCTTTCCCCCCTCATTGAGTACCAGGCCTAGTCTGTCCTTGGTCTTCCTCTTGCTTCTAATGTATTTGTAGAATGTTTTCTTATTACCCTTTATGTCCCTAGCTAGTTTGATCTCATTTTGTGCCTTGGCCTTTCTAATTTTGTCCCTACATACTTGTGTTATTTGTTTATATTCATCCTTTGTAATTTGACTGAGTTTCCACTTTTTATAGGACTCTTTTTTGAGTTTTAGATCATTGAAGATCTCCTGGTTAAGCCAAGGTGGTCTCTTGCCATATTGCCTATCTTTCCTATGCAGTGGGATAGTTTGTTCTTGTGCCCTTAATAATGTCTCTTCGAAAAACTGCCAACTGTCTTCAGTTGTTTTTCCCCTTAGACTTGCTTCTCATGGGATTTTACCTACCAACTCCCTGAGTTTGCTAAAGTCTGCCTTCTTGAAATCCTTTGTCTTTATTGTGCTGTTCTCCCTCCTACCAATCCTTAGAATCATGAACTCTACCATTTCATGATCACTTTCAGCCATGTTGCCTTCCACTTTCAAATTCTCAACCACTTCCTCCCTATTTGTCAAAATTAAATCTAGAACAGCCTCCCCCCTAATTTTCTGGTTTATCTACAGCATATCTTTTAGAAAGACATCCAGTCTTGATTTAAAGAGATGGAGAATCCACCACATAGTTAGGTAAATTGTTCCAATGGCTAGTTACCCTGACTTTAAAATGTGCATCTTGTTTCTACTCTGAATTTCTCTAGCTTCACCTTCCAGTCATTGGCTCTTGTTATGTATTTGTCTCCTAAATTAAAGATCCTTCTCTATCAGAAATGTTCTCCCCACATAGGTATTTATAGAACGTGACCAAGTCACCTCTTAACCTTCTCTTTGATAAACTAGAATTAGCTACTTTTGTCTCTCCCCATAAGGCAGGTTTTCCAAAGTGTGGACACCAGAACTGGACACGCTATTCCAGTAATGGTCTCATTAAGACAGTATATATTATACATCTCCCTGCTTCTACTTGATATTCCCCTTAGACATCCAAAGATCACATTTGCTCTCTTAATCACCACATCACACTGCTGAATTCATTCAGGGTGAATAAATGGGCCCAAGTCAAAGGTTTTAACATGATCCTGTAACTGTCCAAACCTACGCAGTTTTAAACAAGGTTTGGTACACAGAGACTTCAGTCTGCTTTTGTACCATGGCAAACATCCCGTTAAAAATCTGGTAACCCTTTATTAAAAATACTAAAAAGAAGGAAAAACAGTTATAGCATTTGAAATGTTAAGTAAGGTTTTCATTTAAGCATCCATCATTCCCTATCACTTTAACTGTAGAGAGCCTTTAGAAGGGGGTGGGAGGGAAACCTTGTTTGACAGTCTATCAGATAATATTAAAGTTGGTAATAACTTTAGGGGAGAAGAGAAGCCGATAGTTGAAATGGGCTGGAGCTGTTGTTAAAGTCCGATCCCATTTCCTAAAAGGCAAAACAAGACACATGCAAAAGGGTAGAGAAAAGAAGAGCAAAGATAAAAAATCCAGCTTCTGTCTCTGATGTTGACTCTCACTTGCAATCTCACTGCTGGAGAAACCCTGGCATGGTGCATGGTCTTATCAGCCACTTCTGAGACCTGGCAAATTGTACCAGCATCAGGCCATTTACAGCATTGCTTTTAGCTGCCTCTTTCTATTCGCAGGCTTAAAGCAAGTTGTGAAATACGCCGTCTTGACTGGCTAAGCCAGGCTTATTAGACAGAAGGCAAAAGGAGAGAGAAAAATAAGGCAGGGAAGGAGAAGAACACATGAGATGAGGGAGAAGGGAGGTGACAAAATCTCACATCCCAGGTTGTGTTTGGGATTTAGTTGGAGCTGGTGGAGGTGGCAATGCCATCTGGTACCTCTCTCTGGCCTACTCTGGTCAGAACATCTCTCAGGATTTGGACGAAGAAGGTACAGGGTCCCAGGAGAAAGTGAAAATGGTAGTCATGATGGTGAAACTCACTCTTTTCCTTCTCTCGTCTCTCAGTCAGTCAGTGTCATGGTAGGCCCTCTGGTTCACCTCCACTCATCCATCCATATTTTCCCCCCAAACTCTCTTTTTGAGGATCCCAAAAGGGAGTGATGGGTGGAAAGACCCATCCCCTCATTATTTTGTCCACCAATTAGGCCTAATTTCTGACACACCAATTTTGGCTGATTGATTTCTGGTTCCACACTTTTCTTCTTTTCCAGACATAATCTTAACACAGTCCTTTAGTTATAACAGTAGGCCTTTTAGTTTAGGCTAATTCAGTCTGCCTCGCCTTTGCACCTTTTCCACATCAACATTTGTTGTTGTAGGTTATTCTGACACTTTATAAACTATCTCACAGCTTTTACAGTTGCACTCATGATTAAGATAAATTTGTAGGCCCAATTATCACAACAGAGTTTATGGCAGATAGTTATTGATTCTGATCCGCAAATTGCTTTCAGAGTCACTACTTTCCAAAATACAGTCCCATCATCCTATATATACACCCTTTGTTCACAGATGTATGACCTTGCATTTGGCTGTATTAAAACACAAATTGTTCAAGTAAGCCCACTTTACCAAGCAACCCAGATAATTCTGTAGAATTGACTTGGCCATATCATTACCGCTGCACCAATTACTGTATCATCTGCAAACTTTACCAGCAATGATTTTATATTTTCCTCCAGATTACTGATAAAGATTTTGAATAGCATCAGGCTATTTGAGTAAGGAAGGAACCTTACGAGAAGCACCCCCTATGGATGATGATGCCCCATTTGCAATCACTTTTTGAGATCTATCAGTTAGCCAGTTTTTAATCCATACAATGTGTACTTCATTGACATTGTATATTTGTCTGTTATATTTATACAGGTACCTTTGTCAGCCAAATTAGTCAATGGTAGAGCTAGGATTAGAACTCAGAAATTCTTGGCTCTATGTTTAATCAACCAGTTCAGTACTGTCACTCAACCTCTGCACATTTTCAGGTAGCCCATTGCTTATAATTGCATGTTTTGCTATGAAAGGAAGGAGTCTCGGGATGCTAGTCACCAGGGGTCATTTCTTGAGAGAATCTAAGCATGTGTAACCCTTTGATTTTTTGCATTGGGGATGGGTAGAGGGAGGGGAGAGGATTTGCCTTGCCATAGCAGGGGTCTGAGGGCTCAAAGATTCCATGTCCCAAACCTGCAGAACTCTTGGGATGCACCACAGATGGGGTATTCTGTGTAATGACCACTCTCCATAGATGTCCTGTCCCCTTCAGACCATTTGACACTGACTGCTGCCCCAGAAATGGTTTTCAAACTGTGGGGCAGGCCTCCCACGGGAGGCACGAGCTGTGTGCTTTATTTATTGTTGTTGTTGTTATGAGCTCTGGCTGTCAGCCCCAGGTAGCTGGGGCTCATGCAGAAGGGCTGTGCACACCTGAGAGACAGAGATAAAGGGGACAGCCAGAGCTCTGCCACCTGAGCTCTCTTGCCCCCCTCCCCCAATTCCTCAGTGGGAGGTAGTGGGGCTCCAGCTGTCAGCCCCGAGGTGGCAGCAGCAGCAGCAGCACAGAAATAAGGATTCAAGGGGACGCTAAGGCTGCTGTGAAAAGTGGTGGGTGGCAGTATGTATACTGGGATGGGTGGGGGGGGCGGATGTGTAAATGAATACAGACACAAAGAAGGGGGGGGGGCCAATCAAAAAAGTTTGAGAACCACTGCCCTAGAGGGGCATGTCCACACCCTGGAGGAGTAAGCAGTGTAAATGACCTCAAACTGTCTGCAGTAATTGATGCTATTTTGGCATGGGAGAATGGGAGAGGCTGAGGTAGAATTTAACGGACTGCAAAACGCTGCCCATTTAGAATAGCATTCCCCCCACACTTCAGATGTGCATGAAATGACTTATCTGTACACAACAGAAGAATGGAATGTGGGCAGGAATGCCTGCCCTTAACAGAGCATAAGTAAGGGTTGAACATTTTAGTTTTTCCTTTTCACTGTGTTGTTCTTAAAAAGTATTATTTTGTTGTCGTGCCTAAAGTTCCAAATTTATTTACAGTCATTGAATATATTTTTGCGTAAAACCTATTTATGATGTCTTTCTAGATTCCAATCTTCTATCTTTTTTTCCAACATGATGATTTTTTCCCCCTTTAGCAGTGATGCATGTCAAAGAATTTAGTTGGTGGGGCATGTGGCAACCCCCTAAAGAAACTCCCATGGTTTACACAGTAACTACCATAAAAGAAGAGTGGCAAAATTTACCATTGGTAACATTTCAAGTGAGCTATAATATAAAAGGCAAATACGTACATTAAAAATGGCCTTAGAGCTGGCATTGCAGTAACTGAGCACCAAAAGCAGGGGGGATAAAAATAGGTTTTAAAAAATGAAAGCAATTTTAAAAATTAAATTAATTTAAAAGAGAGAGATGAGTCTTTAAAAATTAGAATCTACAGCCACCTATTGTAGTCACTTACATGGTAAAAAAAAAGTTTAATACCATATAATAGACTATACTAAAATGCTATACATTAAATAGCCATGCAAATATTAAGCACAGTAGATTCATGACAGGTCCCGTTCAGCCTACAATCTATTTTATGTATTACTATTAATGGAACCGAATTAAAGAGATGATGTAGCCGGGGACTGTCAAATGACTATTGGTCAAGGCCCAGGGACAGATCCTGCCAACACTACTGAAACTAGCGCTTACTACTCTGAGCAGGCCCATTGAAGTGGTTCACAGTAGTGAGTACTAAACTCACTAGTAACTGTGCATTTTCAGTATCAAACATACTCCCTGCCCACTCAAGCAAAGCAGGCCCACTACAGAGATCTGGCAGGATTTTGGGAGTCCATGAGATGGGCCTGCATTCCTTTGGCACAGGGTAGCTGCAATCTGTGGGGGCTAGCTGAGCCCCAGTGTGCAGGAAGCTTTTGGCTACACCCTCAACAGGGGGACAGATCGAATGGCTGAGGAGGTTAGTGCAGCCCTAGACTCCAGAAATGCCTGTGAAAGGAGGTGGGAGGTGAATTCCTAGAACTCCTGTGGATCTCCCCTTCACTAAAGCCATACTGAGGTGGTAGAGGATATCTCTTTAGAGTCTGTTTTGTTTGCCTGTACTATCTGTTTGTAAATCAGTGTGTGCCTGAATGTCTGATCTAAATCCCACTGAAGTCAGTGAGAGCAAGGGTTGCCACATAGAATCATAGAATATCAGGGTTGGAAGGGACATCAGAAGGTCATCTAGTCCAACCCCCTGCTCAAAGTAGGACCAATCCCCAGTTTTTGCCCCAGATCCCTAAATGGCCCCCTCAAGGATTGAACTCACAACCCTGGGTTTAGCAGGCCAATGCTCAAACCACTGAGTTATCCCCCCCCCCACGTCCCGGTTTTCCCAGGACTGTCCCTTTTTTGAGATAGCTGTCCTGGGAAATCTGTAACTGTGTTCAGGGTACACTGCCAGCTGTCCAGTTTTATGGGCTCAGGATGCTCCCAGATGACCTGGGTTTTTGTACCTTAGAGGTAGCAACCCTAGAAGAAGCCTTCCCAGGAACTTCAATGGGCTTTGAATTAGACACTGGGACTTTGGGAAATCCTGGCACGCAGAATATTCTACATTACTAGCCTGGGCAGGGAGAGACAACGATAACTTGTTGTGACATCGTTTGTAATTAGCATAGTTGGACCACAGAGATTTTGTAGAGGCTGCCAAATTATGAAGGATCCTGGTGTCAGATTTTTGGTGTCAGTTTTACAGAAAAACATGTTAAGGCTCATTTTTTACAGTGTTACTATATCAGTCTTTTACCATACTAGGCTTTTGGCAGGGGAGGGAAATCTGCCATGTCTCCAGATTGCAAAAGGGAGCCCAGTTGGGAATATTTTGAAACGTTCCTGTAGCTGCTGTCAGTGTCAAAGGATCATTTGCCAGTCTAACCAGTGTAGCAAAGAGCTTCAAAGCCAAGAAGCAAGGAAACATTTTGAAAAGCGTGCTGCTGAGGGCTAGGATGACAATAATCATACTTTAGTAGTCACTAGTCTGAATATTTAGACCCAGATCTTGGGCTGTGTTCAAAGAACAATGGATGTAGCCCATATTCCCCTCCCAACCAATGCTGGGGCTGTCAGTCCAATCTGCAGCATAAAGCAGACTGGCTTCAGTACTTAAAAGTACTTGTCTATCTAAAAGACTGATCTGATCCTTTCCTGGTTCCAGATTCTCCAAACCTGATCCTTAGGTCACTACTAACTATCCTAACCAGCAACATCGCTGGGTGCTGGGGAGGAGAGAAAAAAGGGGCTTTTTTGTAGGATTTCCCTCCTTCTTCCCCAGTAATGTAGCCCTTCAACACCCTACTTGTTATGTTTCCTTTTAGATTTGGAACAGATTTCCCCCACTGAACACAAGGCCAGCAAGAAATGCATTTCAAGAATCTTCAAAAACAACAGAAGAAGCAGGTGGAGAGGCAACCACTTTTCAGACATAACAAAATAATAATAATAATAATAATAATACCTTTATATAGGGCTTCTCATCAATATTCCTCAAAGCACTTTACAAAGGAGGCTGTATCATTATCCCCATTTTACAGGTGGAGAAACTGAGGCACAGATAGGTGAACTGATTTGCCCAACACCATCAAGCACACTTCTGGCAGCGCCAGGAACAGAATCTAAGTCTCCTGAGTGCCAGTCCAATGCTCTATCCACTAATTCATACTGCCTCCCGGAAGTGGATACCTCCCCTAGGCACATCAGCATGAACAGACTCTCCCATGTGTAGTCCTCTGGCCTTATATTATGAAATCATTCACTTTTAGTATTGGCTATCCACTGCCTTTACATCCCAAAACATGGATGCATATTAAAGTTTCTTCTTTCTTTTTAATGAAATTAACCCAGTGATCCCATTTGACCTTCAGCTAGAAGTTCAAAACTACAAAGGTACAAAAAAACAGCACAGAAAGTACTTAAGCTTTCTGAAGTGAGTGTATTTAAAAAAAAATCTTTATAGACTGATTCCTTTCAATGGACATTAGAGGTCATTTTTTCAAAGGCCCTAGGCATTGCATCTATGAGCCTTTTGACTTTCTAACAATGGGGAAATTACACGTTTACCCTAGTTCTGAACATAAATGAGAACTGTGCACATGCACAATCATTTTGCAGGTGCAATTTTGCAAGCCAACTTTGAAAATATTTCCCAAGGTTACAGTCCCAACTGTACATTCCAGGCTTTAGCAGCACAATTCCTTGACCATTAATGAGAGCTGAGTGGCTAACATTCCATGCAACAAGTCTAAAGATTTAACCTTAAAAGCTTCAAAAACTTATTGGTGAATGCTTTTAGCAGTTAATACTACTTATGATGAGATGCAAGCTAAGCACAGATGTAAGCTATTCACTTGCTAAAAAAGCTGAAACTATTTAAGAACATATATTTATTATTTAGATTTTAAGAAACAAAAAACTGGGTGTATCCACTTCCATCAGCTTGTTTCCCCTCATCACACCAAACCCTTCCCATCATGTAACACCTACACACCTTTTCTAAAGGCTGTTCAACATTTTCAGGGCTGACTCCTGCATCTGACAGGCACTCACAGCCTCCCATCTACGTTAATGAAAGTTTCTGCAGGCAAGAACTATATGATTGGGCCCATTAACATCATATATATACTGCAAACATTAAATAACCTACCAAAACCACATTCTTCAATATACAGTACTTTGTTGCACCCAGATTTCAGTGACCCACACTTCGCTGGAGAGCTAGTTAAAGAAGCGCTCTCTAATCACAAAGAACAAGCCATTTAGGTTATTCCCTAGTGTGTCCAATTAATTACTGTAGTTGTTTCTGCAAGCTGATGAAACCATTAATTTCTAGCCAAGTTCCTCAGTAGGCCACTATGTTGTTGCACTTGGCCCCTGAGGACAGATGCAGTGTGACAGCTGCTAAGGGCTCATTTATTATTGAAAGGTTTGTATTTCTGCCAATAATAGACACTATGGCTTCAGCCTGCATGTTTGTCTTTTGGGTTACCCTTTAAACAAAGAGCCATTTATATTCCCAGCAGCCTTCTCTGGTGTATCTAGAAAACAAGATAGCCCCATTTTTAAATGAGCAAATCATTAGGGAATGCAAGATGGGAACAGTTTGGGCAGAGCCATTATATTTTTTCTTTTTACTCCAAACATGGCACAAGTAAGATCAAAATAAAACCTACACCGTTCTGCACGTTTGTTAAAACCAAATGTGCTTTATATTAATGGGAAAAAAGCTACATTAGCACAACATTAAAGGTTGCCAGTTTAAGTCCACACACAAAAATAAGAAAGTAGAAAATGTTAAGGTTCCCAGAGCAATATTAACCCACTCTAACTACACATAAATATTTGCCATAGTACACAGAGTAGAAGCTTTAGTGATCGAAATATTGCACACAGTGGCCCAGATTGTGTCTAACAAGCACTGGACCTTTTCAGGGGCAGAGCAGAACTGCATTGCTCTATAGCAGTGGTTCCGAAACTTGGTTCGCGGCTTGTTCAGGGTAAGCCCCTGGCGGGCCGCAAGACACTTTGTTTACCTAAGTGTCCGCAGGTACGGCTGCTCACCAGGGCTTTGGAGCTGTGCTCCGGCTCCGCTCCAGCTCCAGGCAAAAACCTGCTGCTCCGCGCTCCAGCTCCGGGCTCTGCTCCAAAGCCCTGCTACTCATAGCTCCCAGTGGCTGTGGTTCGCCGTTCCCAGCCAATGGGAGCTGCGGGAAGCGGTGGCACGGATCGCACCGCTTCCCACAGCTCCCATTGGCCAGGAACGGCGAACTGCGGCCACTGGGATCTGCAAGTGGCCGTTGCTGCGGACGCACCAAGTAAACAAAGCATCTCTCAGCCCGCCAGGGGCTTAGCCTGAACAAGCCGCGAACCAAGTTTGGAAACCACTGCTCTATAGGGAGTCCCTTTGGCATTCCCCACTGTACAATGGGAACAGACCTGCTGCATTGCTCCTGGGTTTCTCCCTCACCCTTATGTGGACAGTTATGCTGCATTGGGAGGTCTGGAAGGGGCAGGTCTTCCCCTACCCTCTTTGGGGTGGCTACCCCTTTAAGGTCACCACTACAATTATGCCTTACCCTGGTGGCAAAAGGCAGGAAAGACTCTTTGCACCCACCTCCACACAGTGCACATGCCCAAAGATCAAGCACAATCTGGCCCTGTATATGTGGAATAGGTACAGGAGAAAGATAGGAGAAAAGAATAAACCACAAAAAGAAATGCTAGCTGAAATACTATGGAGTTCTGCACCTGAGTTTTGCACACCATAAGTTTTCAAGCCAGTAAGTATGTAGTCACACAAGCATGCTCACTACAGTGCTACCATTTTAAACAAAGCACAATGTATGTAGCACTACAGACACTTAAAGCCTCATCTCCACATTTCTCTCATTTACTTTGCTTTTCTGTTTCACATTTCCCCAACAGCACAGTCTTAACAGTTACCAGTCACACCTTACACTGACTTCTGCCTAGCCATTGCTAAGCTATCTCTAGGTATGAAAAGAGCTGTATTTTCTGAGAGAGTAATATATTTTAAATACACAAAACACATAAATAAGAAGCTGGGTGCTCAGCTGGTGTAAAACAATGCAGTTCCACTGAAGTCAATGAAGCTATGCCAATTTACACCAGCTGAATATCTGGCTCAGTGTTTGTGTATCTGGTTCAGTGTATGACTAAGAAATTTTAAGGCATACATTGATGTGCTCATATTTCCTTTGTAGGAGAGACCATAATGGCATAGTGTCTGGAATAGTCTGACCCCTCTGGGGCTACAAAGTTACATATTAACCCAAGTGAAGCCTTGGGTAAATATTTGCACTTATGTTAAGAAACCAGCACCACTAGAACCTAAATCCTCTAAGGTAATTTAATTTCACTTTAATCGGCATAGTTTTATTGACTTCCATGAGAATCTAGCCCTCTTATACTTTCATATCCAAGCTCCCTCAATTTGTTTCAAATGGGCCATTTCAAGGCAGTTTCCACCTACCACCTGGTGAAAATTGCTTCTCGCCCCCTGATGGCCCCCCCAGAACCCCTGCCCCATCCACCACCCCTGCTCTCTGTCCCCTGACCACCCCCAGACCTCCCACCCCTAACTGGCCCCCACTGCCACATCCAACCCCCTCTCCTTCCTGACCACCCCCAGACCCTCTGCCCCTATTCAACCCCCCTGTTCCCCGTCCTCTGACTGCCCTGACCCCTATCCACACCCCCGGCCCCTGCCCACCCCCCGAACTCCCCTGCCTTCTATCCAACCCCCCCCCTCCAGCTCCCTGCCCCCTTACCACGCTGCCTGGAGCACCGGTGGCTGGCAGCGCAGCTGCACCAGGACAGGCAGCCACGCCGCCCGGCTGGAGCCAGCCACGCACCGCGCAGCACAGAGCACTGGGTCAAGCCGGGGTCTGCAGCTGCGCTGCCCCAGAAGCTTGCAGCATGCCGCCCAGAGCATTGGATCAGTGGTGCGGTGAGGTGAGGCTGCGGGGGAGGGGGAACAGCGGGGGAGGGGCCGGGGGCTCGACTCCCGGGCCAGGAGCTCAGGGGCCGGGCAGAACAGTCCCGCAGGCCAGAGGTGGCCTGCGGGCTGTAGTTTGCCCACCTCTGAACTAAACCCAACTCAGCTTAGGTTCTGAAATCTGATGAGATCACAGCCCCAGGTGGTCATGGCTTCTGAAATTCAAGCATTCACAGAACACTGATTCTGAGGCCTCTAAAGTGTGTATCTTTGAGCCAAACTTTCATCCTTACTTTTTGCAGCATGACTGAGGCTCACAGCAAAACCTAGGGTACTAAGTCTGGGATTTCTATGCAAGTAAATGCCTAAATCCCATTCATTTCAGTGGAATAGGGTGCCTAACTCCCTTAAACCTCTTTGAAAATCCCAACCAGCATGTGCATTAAACTTCTAATAAAAACACGATCAGTAAAACTTATTGTCATTCTATAACAAACATTCTCTATATCATTTATCCTTATAATATAGTCCTTACAGGTATTTGTTAAATATTCACAAAATCTGGCAACAATATATACATACACACTGCTAGCTAATACTTGTACTTACATCTTCCACTGTTAACTGTTGGCAAAAAAAACAAAACAATATGTTTAGTAATTAAATAATTAACTCATATATACAATCAAATGATCTATAATAAACATAAACAAGTTTCTATCTATCAGACAAAAATGCAGCATAAAAACACTTTCTAAGTCTATTTTGGCTTTTACGTTTTAATAGAGAGTGAGCTTGTGCTCTTGAAGGTGAAGGACTGAAGCATTAGCATTAGAACTATGTTAACGATGAATTTAGTGCTCATGAAAATGAAAATTGACAACACAGGGTTGAGCACCACTTGTGAAAGTGAAGCCTGCAACAGCACCACATCATTCAGGCAACCCGAGCAGTACGCAATTCAATGCCTCAAGCTGAAATCACAATTGAGTACAGTTACTGGTATGAAGACTTTCAGCCACGCTGCAGGAGCACAGCCTATATTGGCCTGGGACTCACAGACACATTCGAAGACTTTAATGAGTGTATTAACCATTACAGCGTAAAGAAAGAAGTACCTAAGAGTGACATTTGAATCAACAGAAGACTCTGTCTACACTGGGATCAGACCTATGCTTGCTACAGCTGCGTTTCTCACAACCAGAGCCATAAAACCAAAGATGTAGCAAATCGTATAGTTCTCTTTCCTGTTTGTGCTAATTAACATGTAAGCTTATTTGTTGATTACCATATTTATAGTTTTAGAATCTATGAATGGTACATTGTATGATGTCACTTTCCTCTTCCTCTCCCCTTTCCCACACAAAGAGAGGACTTTCTAGTTACAAATAAGAAACTTAGGCCCCAGTCTAGCAAAGTACTTAAACTTCTACTGGGCTAAGCGTATACAGGACTTTGCAGAAGGTGCTAAACCCTTTGCGGAATTAAGCTCTTAATGCTTGAAAATTACGTAGTTGATTACATACTGTTATCATTGGATTCTGTGGTGGCACACGCCAATATTTAATCAGACATGAGAAGCAGTGGATTGCGGGGCGGGGAGAACTGAGTCTGGTACATTAGAAAGATTGATTGAGACTAAAATCTAGGCGACTTTTGTCGTCTTGAGGAAAGTTAAAAATAGAATGAAAGCACTCTTCTTAGCTTGTCTTCTCCTTCCAGCAAGCACCAAACATGACTGCACATCTGCGATCTGAAATCCATGCCAAAGGATGAAAGTCTGGCAGCACCTCAACTGATTGCTACACTGATGGAATTCATTTAATCTCTACTAAAACATGGCATGACTAATCTGGTCTGCTGCCTTGTCCTATTCAAAACCAACAGCCTAGCAAAGGGGTTGACCTGAACAGCTTCAAGCCTTTCTTCACATATCCGCATGTATGTATAAAGCCATTCTGGTTGGCAGCAAAAAGCCATTCTTTTATTCAGATTCTCAGCTGGTGTAAATCAGTGTAGCTTCATTAAAGTTGATAGAGCTATTCCAATTTATAGGAGCAAAGGATCTGGCCCACTGCTACTGCAGTAAGTATTACTATATGTCTATGGCAAAACTAGTGTCTGTTACATTACTCATGTTACTATATAGCTAAACCTTTTGAAATTTGAAAGATTGCAACACAGTGTTGCATACCAAACTTATCAGCTCATATAATGAGCCATGGCTTGGCCAGTTTGTTACAATGGCCAGTTTGTTAACCCCAGGAAAATTGAGAACAAATGTTTGCATTCCCTAAGGGCAGAGCTGGGGTCAAAAGAACCAAAACCCCATTAACATACATCATCCTAGATGTTCAAAGCTTGTGATGCAAATGAAAGTAGGTTCACAGTTCAATGGTCAAAAGCAAAGAAAGAAAAGATAAATGTCACCTTTATTTTATTTTATTTTATTTTATTTTATTTTATTTTAAAAGCTATCACAGCGTATGAAACCATTTTATCCACCACATAAATATAAGATTTTTATTACTGGTGTTCTTTATGTATGCTTCTTAAAGATATAGGACCAGATTCACCAGCATGTTCTAAATGTTTTGTACCATTCCACTGATCCAAAGCAGTTACCGACCAATTAAACTGGGTTTATGGCTGTATTACATCCCTGGATGGTGCAAGGCCACATGGACCTGGCCACAATTTCTTTATCTTTAGCTAGAGGCCCACCTCTATTGGCATGGAAATAAAGTACTCCTAGAGATGTCTAGAGCTGCTAGCTGTACAAAAACAATGATAATATGCCCTAATAAATTTGTTAGTCTCTAAGGTGCCACAAGGACTCCTCGTTGTTTTTGCTGATACAGAATAACACGGCTACCACTCTGAAACCTAGCGCTACAAATTTTCAGAGTGATAGCCATGTTAGTCTGTATCAGTAAAAACAACGACGAGTCCTTGTGGCACCTTAGAGACTAACAAATTTATTTGGGCATAAGCTTTCGTGGGCCACAGGGGTTCTAGCCCACGAAAGCTTATGCCCAAATAAATTTGTTAGTCTCTAGGACTCATTAGGACTCCTCGTTGTTTTAGCTCTACAAAGATACCCTTAACATCCATGGACCATATTAACTCACTGGGTTCTCTCAGCTTCCACGGATGGTCTGGCATTTGGCAGCTTACACACAATCTTCTCTCCTGTCAACCAGCACAATCCATATTGAGCATAGCTGAGCAAGAAAGAGGCAGTGCCAGGCCAATATGTATTTGCTGATTCAGCAAATCTTCCAGGCAGCCTCTGACAGCAAGGCTCCTAGAGAGCCCCCAAAAGCATTTAAAGCTGCCCTCTTCCACCAAAAACCATAAAGAAGGCTCCCCTGTCTCCTGCTCAGCTCCACAGTAAATCTTACTCCACAGCAGCTGCCTATGTCAATAGCAGGGCATTGTCATTTGTACCCTCTGTGCCTGTGTGGGCGTATCTGGCCCCATATATGCAAGCTCTGGAGGGAAAATTCTATTATATTCAACATGCATCATTGTAAACTCCTCAAGGCAGAGATTATGGGCCAGATCTTCAACTGGCATAACCAGGGTAGCTTCATTGGCTTCAATATAGTTATACTGATTTACATCAGCTGAGGATCTGATTTCATGTCTCTGTCTTGTCCACCATCAAGTTCACTGTGGGTGCTTAAATAATAATCTAGATAATCACCTGGTGAAACCTCATCAGAAACTAGTACATGGGGAGGGTCTGTTATGAGAAAGGGGCAGAAGGGGCTCAGCAACTTCACTCAGATTTTTCTCCTCATTCAAAATGAAGGGACAGACTGGGGGTGCCTTCTACAAAGTGTATTTGCTGTCTCACCCTTTTCACTTCTGACACCCTCAGATTTGAGCTTCATTTAAGATAAAAGAAAGGTCTTTGTCACCCAAGGCTGCAGAGAAAAGCTTGAAGATGTGAACCATAAAGGTTCAAAAACAAGAAAGCAAATTTTTAAAAAAATTTTTAAAAATGTATTATTTTATATCTCTTGATTTTTAATCCAATGTCAAGGATTTGTGATTTTTGAACACTTGGGGAAGGCAATGCTGCTTACCGAAAATGCCAGTATTTATAATGTACATGCAGCAACTGGAGTTGTACCTCATTAAAGACTGCAGGACTGGACCCCAAAAAATGAAAGTATAGTTCTCTGCCTTGAAAACATCAGCCACATTAATTTACCTAGAAGAGACTAATTAGCTACCCTTATGTTAAACCCAATACAAAACCTAAAATCTCCATGGGCTTGATCCAAGCCCATTTAAGTCAGTGGGAGTCTTTCTGTTGATTTCAGAGGGCTTTGGACCAGTCCATAAGTAAGTTCGTTACAAAGGTACATGGAATTATAAAAATGAAGATCAGCTCTTCCATATGCACTGCTAATGCACATGGCTGCAGAATGATTAGCTTTCCAAACTACATAATCCCAATTAGCAGTATGTACAAACCAAAAGATACCATCTGATCAATTCCATACTGATTCCTACTGGTATTAGTTTGATTATGAACACTCGGAATAGTAACTATGTTTGTATGTCTTGCTGTGCTAATTACGTTACCAGGATACCAACTACCAAACAATGCCATGCAAAATTTAACCTATAAAGATGTTGCTCCAGAGGTTTAACAAACATATCAAATGTTTCATTTGCCAGCTTTACCCAGTCATGGATAGAAAGCTAAATCAAAACTTTGGCATCTGTACCCTATATTTTGACAATTTCATACTGAATGCGATACCAGCAGCAACATTTTAATACAGTTAATTATAGCCTGCTTCAGAAAATGAGGAATTCCATATTCAACCCCTGAAGCAAATTGTGAAAGAAATCAAGCTTTTAAGATGTGGAGCAATAAAGAACACTTAAAGAGTCTTATCTGGCATATTTGTATGGCAGTATGAATGGACATCATGCATACAATTAAATTGCTTCCAAGCATACAGCAATATTTTGTGTATGCTATTTTTATAACAGGAGCTATGATGGCTTATTTCTAAAAATCAGGAAAACCTTGCTTCTGTGAGGATTAGTTCGGCCTGGCAGAGGCGATCCCATCTTCAGCTGCATTCTGAGAGCACCGAAAAATGGGATATTTCAACCATTTCTCAGCTGTTTTCAGAAGTCCTTATCAATATGTTTCCTCTACTGAAGAAATGGGAATTAATTCTCAGTGATCAATGGCTAAAAATCTAAGAACCAGATCAACAGCCCACTCACAGACTCTACATAACAGGAACTTTTTCTCAGTGGTTAGGTGTAGGAACTATTTCTCAGGTAATCCTAAATACAAAACTTCCAATAAGTAGAGAAAGCACGAATACTGGAATTTATGACAAGTATATTTCATATCAATTTATACAATATGTCATAACAAAAGTCTACACAGCATTAAGGAATTAATCAGATGAGAAACTGAGCTCCCAATATCAGCTCCCAAAATCAAATTATTACAAATTCATCCAGTTACAAACACTACTTACAGACCAGTGCAGACCAGGAAGACATATTGTAATATCACAACTGTCTACTCTGAAAAGGCTCAGGAAGGTAGGTCCAGAAAATGAATTGTCAAACTTTATGTAGCCCTTAGTGATTCTGAAATAATTAAGTCACAACATATAAATGAAAAATGGGAACCAGGATACCACAGAGAATGGCAGACATCCTCCAAAATACCTATACACATACCGCCTCACTGTGCTTTGGAGAGAATTCCAGTGGAAAGATATCAAATGCTTCTTCTGCACTCTAGCAATTACTAACCTCTGCTGGATAAGATGTGGGCAAATTGGTCACCACACACACATCTTCTGGACCTGCCCACAGACCCACACATTCTGGTCACACACATGAAAGCTCACAGAAATCCTTTGACATATATTTCAATCAAAACCTCAAACTATTATGTCCTGTTGGACACACCTCCAAATATCCATAATGACAAAGAGTGATACTTGTTCAAAATATTAAGAGCTACTGAAAGAGAAGGCATCATTACACTATGGCTGACAAAACTAGAACCTACAACTGAGCTGTGCGGCATGGGGCACAGGTCACTTGCCGGTTTGAACTCGAGTAAATGGTGGATTCTCTGTAACTTGAAGTCTTTAAATCAAGATCTGAGGACTTCAGTAACTCAGCCAGAGGTTATGGGCCTATCACAGGTGTGAGCGGGTGAGGTTCTATGGTCTGTGATGTGCAGGAGGTCAGACTAGATGGTCCTTTCTGGCCTTAAAATCTATGAGTCTATGAAATACAAGAAATTAACGGGATGAAATAAATCCCAGATGGAATCTGAAAGTCCTCGGGACTGTTTGAAGATCACTGGGCTCTAGCCAGTATTCCACTTATAACATATAAGAGACAAGGACAAATGGTAACAGCCCAGAATTAAAACCACATTACCTCACCCAGACAGGACATGCCCATCCATCCACCCACATAATAATACCTGGGCAGAAAGATTCTTCCCCAACCTACTACACATCTACCTACACCATACACAAACCCTACACTATGAGTTTGTGTACCTCTCCCTCTGTATGCACCAGTATATAATGACATGCAATTTTCTTATGTTCCTGTAAATGCCTTTTTAAAATACACACAACAAAAAAGATATTATAATACAAATAATGATAACAATAAACAGTCTCACAGCTTGCCGTGAAATCCATGTCAAAAACTGATCAGTGGATAAGACAATTGAAGGTTGTTGCTGTTTAGTAAAAAATTTATTAGCTTTTAAGGACAAATATAATAATATGATCAGCAATGGCCTTAATACAGGACCACCTAGAAACTCTGGAGAATAGATGTCATTCCATATGAACACTTATCATCTTAATTTGCACTTCTCAGTAATGGCAAACTGGTTCTTTAATATTATAGTACATACTCTCATTCAAATAAGGGCTTGTGACTCTCTGTTTTCACAGTAACATGATGTTTAGTTCAGTATGTTCAAATCTCTGTCCTCCATAAAATATATTTTCTTTTTCAATTGAGTATATTTTTCAGAATCAAATAAAGCTTAAAAGAAACTGTCATATATAGGAGTTGCAAATACTGCGTGCAGTTCTGGTCACCTCATCTCAAAAATGATATATCATAATTTAAAAAGGTACAAAGAAAGGCAACAAAAATGATTATGGGTATGGAACAGCTTCCATATGAGGAGACATTAAAACAATGGGGACCGTTTAGCTAAGAAAAGAGATGACTAAAGGGGAATATGATAGAAGTTTATAAAAGCATAAATGGTGTGAAGAAAGTGAATAGGGAAGTGTTATTTATCCCTTCACATAAAAAAAAAACCAGGGGTCACCCAATGAAATTAAGAGGCAGCAGGTTTAAAACAAACATAAGGAAGCACTTCTTCGCATGACACACAGTCAACCTGTGGAATTAATTGCCTAAGGATGTTATGAAGGCCAAAAGTATAACTGGGTTAAAAAAAGAATTAGATATGTTCACGGAGTTTAGGTCCATCAGTGGCTATTAGCCAAGGTGATTAGGGATGCAACCCCATGCTCTGGGTGTCCCTAAGCCTCTACCAGAAGCTGAGATGGGATGACAGGGATGGGAATGGATCACTTGATTATTGCCTTGTTTGTTCATTACAAACAATTAGGCTTTATTCATAATAATCATTTGGTAACTACATTGACCCACCTTCCCTCCAGATTAGACAGTTAAACACCTCATTTGAGATACACCTGTATTGTAGATCATTTTAACTACAAAAGGAACGTATTCCTTCAAAATGAATTCTGCTTCCAAAAGAACTGGAGGACAGAAAGAGAGGTGGGAAATATGTTGCATCAAGGTTTTAGCTTGAGTCAGGGTAAAATGTTTTTACACTACAGTATTTTCCCCATCAGTACTGCATTAACAGGAATGAAGGTATACTTTGTCTGTGTTGGAATAAAAGCCCATAAGGGGCCTGCCGCTGTAATTTACAGCAGCCCTGAGGCTGGCATACAATTTGCCCCAGGATCAGGGAGCCGCAGCTCGCTCCTTTGCATTTTCCTTCACCTCCACTACTGAGTCTAGCTAATACTGTGCAGAGTTGAGAATCTGATGCCATAAAACTGTTCTTCACACTTTCGCCCTCAAACTTCCCAGGAAAACCTCCATGTGACCATTCTGAGGGTCTGCCTTGTTGCTAGGGAAATTAAGGGATTTTGAAAACTTGATTTTTGAAAGGAAGCTAGCTTCAACCTTAAGCACAGAGGAGCTACCACAATGCTGGGATATGGCAGATGTCCTGTTGTTTATCTATCGGGATAAATGAGAAAATGGTGGGGAAGGAGAAGGAGAGTGCATGAATAGGAATCCTGATCCACATAAAAAACTTTTTACCCCATTATTTTCACCAAATTTTCATCAACAAAGTTCATCAATTGGAAAATTGGAAAATTTCAACCAGTTCTAGAGGTAGCCTTGTCACTGCAAGGATACAACAGGAAATACTGTCATGTTTCTGATCTATTTTAAAAAACTGACTTTAGTTCTAAAGAGAAAGCCCCATCAGCCACCCCCAATGAGCATGCTCCTGCTGACATAGCGCTGGGCACACTACTACTTATGCTGGCGTAATTTACGTCACTCAGGGGGGTGTTTTTTCACACCCATGAGCAACAAGTTTTGCTGACATAAGTGGTAGTGTAGACATGGCTCAAGGCTGACTGCAAAGAGTTACACAGGGGTCTCACAAAAGTGGGTGACTGGGCAACAAAATGGCAGGTGAAATTCAACACTGATAAGTGCAAAGTAATGAACATTAGAAAAAATAATCCTAACTACACATATATAATGATGTATTCTAAATTAGCTGTGACCACTCAAGAAAGAGATCTTGGCATCACCTTGGATAGTTCTCTCAAAACTTCCACTCAATACACAGCAGAGATCAAAAAGGCTAACAGAATGTTAGGAACTATTAGGAAAGGGATAGAAAATAAGACAGAAAATATCATAATTCCACTATATAAATCCAGGGTGCACCCACACTTTGAATACTGTGTCCACTTCTAGTCGCCCCATATCAAAAAGGATATAGTGGAACTGGAAAAGGTTAGGTGGAAGGCTAATAGATATATAGATCAGCTTCCACATGAGGAGAGACTAAAAAGATTAGGGCTGTTCAGTTTAGAAAAGGGACAACTGCAGGCGGGGTGGAGATATCATAGAGGTCTATAAAATCATGACTGGTGTGGAAAAAATGAATAGAGAAGTGTTATTTTTCGTTTCCCACAATAGTAAAACCAAGGATCACTCAATGAAATTAATAGGCAGCAGGTTTAATACAAAGTAAACAAGAGGAAGTGCATTAACCTGCGAGACTCATTACCATGGGATGCTGTGATGGCCAAAAATAAAACTGGGTTCAAAAAAGAATTAAATAAATTCATGGAGGATACATCCTTGGCTATTAGCCAAGATGGTCTGGGATGCAACCCAATGCTCAGGGGCTACCCTAAACCCTTGACTGCCAGAAGCCAGGAAGAGAAGACAGGCTTGGAGCTCTCCAGCTGCCCTGTTCTGTACACTTCCCCTGAAGCTTTGGTACTGCCCACTGTAGCAGGCAGGATACTGGCTACATGGACCACTGGTCAGACCCAGTATGGCCGCTCTTGCGTTGCTTTTGTGTTGAGGGATGAGGGTACCCTGAGCAGTTCCATCTTCTTTCTAAGAAGGCTTAGGAAGAGGTGGAACTGATGGGGAGGGCAGACGTTTCTCACCCTCCTCAGCACAACAAGAAGAGGCAAGGCAGTGTCCGTTGTCTTTAGAAAAAAAGCTTCCCTTACCCTGATGGTAGCCAGGAGCTGTTTGTGAAGCCACCAGTAAGCTCCTTCGTCAACATCTAGGACTAGGAAGCCCTGATCTGGAGGGTGCTCTAGTGGAATAAAATTAATTAATTAATTAAACACAATATAAAATAGCTTCCTCTTCTTTTTTTCTTAAGCTCTCAGAAAACTGAAAAGGTAGGCTCTGATCAGTGCATTTGCAGGAGATGAGCCATAAATATCTTTCCTTACCAATTTTGTCCCTTTCCCTTATGCAAATATTGATTTTTTAAAATGAAACAAACTAGGAAGGTTTTATTTATGAAATTCTATTTAAATTAATGCCTTATCATACCAAAGCATCTTTGTGGAACAGCATCAAAAATTCCCACATAGTGCTAGGAATAAAAATGCACAGAAAACAGGGAGAATAAAAACAAAATATTGGTTTTAGGTCCCCATCTGCTCCCAAAATGTATGGTTTATTTTTAATTTCATAACAATGAAGTGGTGTATTAGCAAAGAGTAAAACAGGACTTGTTTAATCAAAAAGCTATTTTACATAAATAAATCTAGAGATGAAAGTTCTTGGCAGTAACCCTTTGAAAGGAGATTTTCTGAAATGAAATGTTAATGCATTAAAAACAGCTGGTGCCATGTAGCTGCTCTTCGTATCCCTGGATGAACATTTACAGATGATTTGGTCTCATTTTATTTTTAGACTCCTATACTCAAATACATTAATTACACAGAATTATACAGCTAGCTATGCCTGCATTAAATAATCTGAATATTACAAACACAATTCATAGTGCAAGTAAAATGCAAATTGAGATATGGACAGCCTATTAGAGCTGGTCGGGAAAACAAAACTTTTTGTCTGGAAGGTTTCTCGGGTCCATGATGGAATTTCTGGTCAAAACCAAAGAGAGACCAAGAGAATGAAACCAAATTCCAAAACCTTTAGTGTTTTTTGTTTGTTTGTTTTTTTCAAAGCAGAATTCTCATTTTCCGGAGAGCCCTACAGTCCCACACTGACCTCTAAGGCTTATATCAGAGACATGTGACTACTGGGAATAGGCAGTTTAACATAACAAGGAAATAAAACAAACTCCAAGAGGAATCGGTAAAGGCCTTTCCTCTCAAACCTGTAACAGAATGTAAAGAATAATTATATCAGTGAGGATATAGTGCTGCTTCACCAGTTTCTATATCTATCTTCATTTCTAATGCACACAGCACCTTTGCTTCTAGGCACTAGATGTCAAATCCTGGCCCCACTGAAGTCAGTGGGAGTTTTGCCATTGACTTCAATGAAGTCAGGATTTCACCCCAGATACAGGAGTAAGTATTACATCACACCAGAATATGCCCTAAAATGAACCCAATGCTCCTCCCTTTTTTGAGCTTCCTACTCTCCTGGTTCCAGTCTGCAAAGGCTGTTACACTACTCCACTACTGGGGAAAGCCCTGCTTCAAGGGGGTGTAACCTGCACCAGCATTAAGAGTAGAGAAACTTGTAATCATCCCAATATCCAGTAGTAGTAGTGTATTCCATGGCCAAGGGCCATCCACACACTGGCTATGGCTACACTACAACGCTTGCAGCTGCACCACTGTAGTGCTGCTCTCTCATCAATTTAATTACTCCAGCCCCCACGAGCGGCTGGTAGCTGAGTCGGCAGGAGAAGCTCTACTACTGATATAGCACTGTCCACACCAGCGCTTAGGACGGTATAACTTATGTCACTCAGGGGGGTGGCTTATTCACACCTGTGAGTAAGTTATACTGACTTAAGCTGTAGTGTATACATAGCCTAAGAAGGGCACCTTTAGGTACCTTTTCAGTGATGTACAATGGGAATTGGGCATGCAATGCTTTCAATAATTAACAGGAGTCGTACATCACAGTGAAAATGTATTTACAGAGAAAATTTCAAATTACTTTCTCTGATTCAGCAATGCAAAGCTCACCCTTAAGATGTGAGAGCATTCTTCTTTGCTCCCTGCAGTGCCCCAATATAAATATGGCATCATATAGATGCTTAACTGATTTGAAAAACAATCATTTCAGCTCACATTACTCTGCACCATTGTGTTGTGTGTGCGAGTTGGACATTAAGACAAGTGCACCAGTGGGTAAATGCACAAGCCTTTTACCCTTTAAGAAGAATTTTACATTCTGATTTGGATTGCAACTGAGAATCAGTATGATGGTTTCACTGTAGTTTCCATTTGTCCACCTTAACAAACCACAAACAAGTCACCTAATTTCAGCCAGATTCACGAACTTTGCTCAGAAGAGACCCTGCACTGGAATAATAAAGATATTGCAGGTCAGGAACAGGCTTCATTGACAAATGGTGTGGGAAAGCTTGCACAGTCCATGTTTGCACTGCAGCAACTTCTTTCTTGTGCAAAGTTACTGAGAGTTATATGTGCACCTCAGGGACACAATATAAGCCCTCGGCATAGGTCAAGTCAGTATTTAATTTCATTTTTTTTTATTTTAAAAAAAGCTTCTCTCTCCCTTTTGCTGTGACGGGGTGGACTAACCAGAGACCCCTCAGGGTCCTGCCACACCACCCCAGGAAAGGAGCTGTAGAGCTAAGTCCTCTGAATGGCCTGGAGAGACTGTGAAGGCCTAGACAATCAGAGGGTTGCAGGCTATTATAAAAGGAGCTGCAGTACAGCCCAGAGTCAGTTCCTTGCTAGAGCCAAAGGAGTTCAGCTGGGGCTCCTGGCTGGCCAAAGGGAAGTGCAGCACCATGAAAAGCTCAGTGCTGGCAGTGACCAGGGGACCAAGAAGGAGCTTCTGGCAGGCTGCTGGAACTGAATACAAGACTTCAGCCCTATGGAAAGGGTGACGCATTGGTGAAGGCTGGGGCTGCAGGGAAGTTGTCCAGGGAACTGAAGTAGTTTCATTAAAGGGACATGGCAGCATGTGGCTGCTATTCTTAGGGTCCCAGGCCAGAACCTGGAGTAGTGGGCGGGCCCAGGTCCCCCCCACATAGGACACTGGGAAAGTGGCCTACAATCGGACAGCAATAAACCTCCAGAAGGGGAACTGAACAGTTAAGAGGCCCAGCTGGAGAGCTGGGGCCTGAAGAGACCAAGAGGGTGAAACCATTGCCTCCCTGGTGATATGGGCCAGGACTGTTTAAAGACTGCAGACACATCCAGCCAGAAAGGGGGCTCATAAGAGGTGGGTGCCACTCCGTTACATTAAGACTAAACAAATAACAGGGAAAAAGAACTAACTGACTATACAGGGAAATAGTGAAAATACTTTCCTATAAATGACTGCTCAATGTGCAATGTAAGTAAACTGAAAAAATATTCCATGCACAGTACTCCTAGATGTTACTTGTAGTAATAATAGGTAAAAGACGCACATATTTTTCACGCACAATATTTAAAATAGTTTTTTAGCAAACAGAATATGTCACATTTTACATTCTTTGGATAATGAAAAAATATCACAGCATCACACCAAATGTCTGTCGGGTGCAAATCCTGCTCAACTTTGAGGATCTCCCATTATTAAGTGTCTGTTACCCCAGGTTACATACATTAAACCCCTATTTGCACTGTTAAGAGGGCTTTATACTTCTGAAAGGATAGTTCTTGGGATTGATACTCTTCATCAGCCAGGAGGTGTAAAAAGAAATGTCGCTGAGATATGGAAATAACTATTTTTTTTATATCCGAATGACATGGACTCTCATCCCACAGGAGCATACCATTGCAGAACACACTAGGTTCTGCACAATACTGGAAGTGGTAAAGACTGAATATCCTGCCCCACTTGATACTATGTTGTCACTGTTCAAAAGGTACAGATGAGCTTGGAGGCTATGGTTGGGGCTGGCTGAAAATTTTCCATCAAGCTATCTTTGGATAGATAGTTGGATTTTTGACTACATTACATTTTTTAAAATAAACTGTTTGCTTTCACATAATATTTCAAGTATTCTAAAATTTGTCAGCCAGAACATGGAAAACTTTGATTTTTTTTCAACAAAAACTTTTTTCATTTTCATCAAAATTTTCCACAGCAAAGAGCTTCATTTTCTAATCAGATCTAATGATGATAGCAATAAAATGTTTGCGCTTTATTGCTAGACCTGCCAGCCGTCAGAGCTGAAAGGAAGACAACCAGTTCATCACAGTCAAGAATTAAAATGTGGAAAGTGTGGATGGGGCTAACGGTAACCTCAGTAGCATCTTCATAACGTTGAAGAACGTTGGTTTTGATCATTTCTGAACATGAGATACCAAAACACAAACCAAAATTTTCAGTAAGAAATGGAGAGATGACACTAGTATTAATGTTAGATTTTTTTTAAATAGTTGAGTCTCATTACCTCATTATTGACTTCTGCAGGCTTTTTCTTTGCATCTCCTATGTCCAAATAGCTGGGGGAAGAGAAAAGAATGGTATAGGTTACTTATAGCAGCATTTAATCTCAACAAAAAATATTTTTTTCTTATATTTAATTAAATTAGCATGAGTAAAATAAGACGTAGGGAGTTTTCACTTATATAATTATAACCAAAGTGTTATACTGAAACAAACTGACTACTTGCAGCACTGAGAAGCATAAAGTGCCCTTAATTCAGGTTTCTAATAAAAAACTTTACCAGATGCCTACAAGTCAGAGACCGATACAAAAGACAGAGGAGGAGTCACCAGCTAGAGTCCGGGGGCCCAGCCCTGGTAAAAAGCACAGCCCCTCACTAATCCAGGTCTTAGGAAGAGGCTAAGATACTATTGTGATGAGGGCCAGCAAATAGATTAGATGTATAGGTGTTGTGCTAGGATTCCTGTCATGGTGCTAACTCTGGCCCCTGCTCAAGCACTCCATCTTTCTGAGCAGCCTCTAGTAGTAACTGTATGATAAATCTGAAACCTTCCTCCATTCCCCTTTAACTAATCATTTGATAACATTTTCAAAATCACTTAAGTTACTTAGGAACCAAAATCCCATTTTCAAAAGCACTTAAATCACTTAGGAGTGTAAGCCCCTTTGACTTTCAATAGTTAGGCACTTTGGAAAATTTTATCTATTGGCTCTTGCATTCATGTGACAGACCCAGCTTCCCTTCACAGCTTTTCACTTGTAAGAACAACATGCCTCCATTCACACAGTCTACAGTACATTAAAACTAGGGCTGTCAAGCAATTAAAAAAATTAATAGCGATTAATTGCGCTGTTCAACAATAGAATACCATTTATTTTAAATATTTTTGGATGTTTATTATATTTTCAGATATATTAATTTCAATTACAATACAGAATACAAAGTGTACAGTGCTCACTTTATATATATTTTTGATTACAAATATTTGCACTGTAAAAAACAAAAAAAATATTTTTCAATTCACTGCATACAAGTACTGTAGTGCAATCTCTTTATCATGAAAGTTGAACTTACAAATGTAGAATTATGTACAAAAAAACTGCATTCAAAAATAAAACAATGTAAAACTTTAGAGCCTACAAGTCCACTCAGTCCTACTTCTTGGCCAGCCAATCACTCAGTCAAAACGAGATTGGTTACAATTTGCAGGAGATAATGCTGCCCGGTTCTTGTTTACAATCTCACCTGAAAGTGAGAACAGGCATTCGCATGGCACAGTTGTAGCTGGCATTGCAAGATATTTACATCCCACATGCACTAAAAATTCATATGTCCCTTCATGCTTCAACCACCATTCCAGAGGACATGCATCCGTGCTGATGATGGGTTCTGCCTGATAATGATCCAAAGCAGTGTGAACTGATGCATGTTCATTTTCATCATCTGAGTCAGATGCCACCAGCAGAAGGTTGATTTTTTGGTTGGTTTTTTTTTGGTGGTTTGGGTTCTGTAGTTCCGCATCAGAGTGTTGCTCTTTTAAGACTTCTAAAAGAATGCTCCACACCTCATCCCTCTCAGATTTTGGACGGAACTTCAGATTCTTAAACCCTGGGTCGAGTGCTGTAGCTATTTTTAGAAATCTCACATAAGTACCTTCTTTGCATTTTGTCAAATCTGCTGTGAAAGTGTTCTTAAAACGAACATGTGCTGGGTCATCATCCGAGACTGCTATAACATGAAATACATGGCAGAATGTGAGTAAAACAGAGCAGGAGACATACAATTCTCCCCCCAAGGAATACAGTCACAAATTTAATTGATGCATAATTTTTTTAGCGAGCATCATCAGCATGGAAGCATGTCCTCTGGAATGATGGCCGAATCATGGAAGGGGCATACGAATGTTTAGCATATGTGGCAAGTAAATACCCTTGCAACATCGGCTACAAAACTGCCATGTGAATGCCTGTTCTCACTTTCAGGTGACACTGTAAATAAGAAGCAGGCAGTATTATCTCCAGTCAATGTAAACAAACTTGTTTGTCTTAGCGACTGGCAGAATAAGAAGTGGGACTGAGTGAACTTGTAGGCTCAAGTTTTACACTGTTTTGTTTTTGAGTGCAGTTATGTAACCAAAAAAAATCTGCATTTGTAAGTTACGCTTTCACGATAAAGAGATTGCACTTCAGTACTTGTATGAGGTGAATCGAAAAATACTATTTCTTTTATTTATCATTTTTACAGTGCATATATTTGTAATCAAAAATAATAATATAAAGTGAGCACTGTGCACTTTGTATTCTGTGTTGTAATTGAAATCAATATTGAAAATGTAGAAAAACATCCAAAAATACTTACTAAATTTCAGTTGGTATTCTATTGTTAAAAGTGAGATTAATCATGATTATTTTTTTAATTGCGATTAATTTTTTTGAGTTAATTACATACGTTAGCTGCCATTAATTGACAGCCCAAATTAAAACCTATATTCTCACCCAAAAAAACTTTGATAAGGTGATGTTTGGACTGCAGTACACATTGGTTGTTTGACTGCATATTGCCTTTCAAGAAAATTAGAGTTAAAAAAAACAAACCCTTATGCTTAGGAACTTGGGGTTGGACTCCTTGAACAAAGCACCCAAACTAACTTAACTCTGCCCTCATAGTTATACACTGAAAAACTAAGAAAAATGTAGGTCTCCATGTGTGCCAGACACCAGGAGCTGAGAATGCACAGAGATTTTGGCTGGAACTCTGTGCAGGAACTTGCAATGGTGCATGTGCTGGAGCCCAGGATGCTGCAGTGGGTAGTTGTATCTCAACACAGTGCTTCATTTTGGCACTTCCTGCAGAAGTTAAAGATGAACTGGCAGATGGCTGGAGTTCAAGTGTCTCCTTTAAGCTGTCTTTGCCAGGAGCATCAGATTCATTGTCAGCTGGTCAGTGCTCAATACAGGGTTTTCCCCATTAGCACTTTCAGTTGGAAGCCACACATGTATCAGCAGGCAATCAGCACTCAGTGCAGGGTCTGCCCAGTGGCATTTTCTGCTGGGAGTTCCACGTGCATCTGCAAGTGAGCTGAGTTCAGTACAGGGTCTCCCCAACAGATTTTCTTGAAAGCAGTCACAAATGTATTGGTAGATGTGCAGAGTTTGATACACATCTCCCATTGGCACTGGAAATAATGGTGCCAAAGCACTAAGGCTCTAGAGGATTGAACTGAAGTATTCAGAGTGCTGGAGTATCAAGATACAACAAGGCTTCAGGGCAACACGTCCAACACCAAGGCAAAGCACTGAGACACCAGAGATGAAAATGCAGAGACTCTGCAAGATAAGGGTAAGGTTCCAAAGTAAAGTGCCCAAGCCTCAAAATAAACTACTGAGGCTTCTCCAGGTATAAAGATGCCAAGGCTTACTGAGTGGGGTGGCAACCTAAAACTTACAAGGCTAAAAAAGACAAAGGTGTCAGTAGGAATAGATACCTCACAAGAAAAAGTGTCAAAGGCCGAGAACAAATCGCCAAAGCACTAAAGGCTTGTCCACATGGCAAGTTAGTGCACAGAATCCATAGCGCACTAATCAGCCATGCACTAAGTTGCTGTGTAACTCCTGCTACCGCACTACAGAACTTTTAGTGGGTGCACACTGGGACGGGTTGGGTCACAGAAACCCCCTTGGGACTTGCCACCTGATGTGCTGAGACTACTTCTAAGCCCGTTTTCCCTGGCAGCTTGGGACTTCAGTGCCGTGCCTGGTTCGAGCCAGACACGCTAGCCTGCTACAAACTCAGACCCAGGTCTGAACTACATCCCACAAACTGCAGGCTTAACTGAAAACAGCTTGAGAAGTGTTTCTGTCTCCAACACCCAGCTCCCAATGGGGTCCAAACCCCAAATAAATCCATTTTACCCTGTATAAAGCTTATACAGAATAAACTCATAAATTGTTCACCCCCATAACACTGATAGTGAGATATGCACAGCTGTTTGCCCCCCCCCCCAGGTATTAATACATACTCTGGGTTAATTAATAAGTAAAAAGTGATTTTATTAAATACAAAAAGTAGGATTTAAGTGGTTCCAAGTAATAACAGACAGAACAAAGTGAATTACCAAGCAAAATAAAATAAAACACACAAGTCTAAGCCTAATACAGTAAGAAAACTGAATACCGACAAAATCTCACCCTCAGAGATGTTTCTATAAGCTTCTATCACTGCCTGATGCCTTCCTAGTCTGGGCACAATTCTTTCCCCTAGTACAGCCCTTGTTCCAGCTCAGGTGGTAGCTAGGGGATTTCTCATGACTGCAGCCCCCCTTTGTTCTGCTCCATCCCCTTATATATCTGTTGCACAAGGCGGGAATCCTTTGTCCCTCTCTGGGTTCCCACTCCTCCTTCTAAATGGAAAAGCACCAGGTTAAAGATGGATTTCAGTACCAGGTGACATGGTCACATGTCCTGTGAGACCCCCCCCCCCACCCTTCATTCCTCCCAGCCTGACTCACAGGAAGGCCTGCAAGCAAACAGAGCCATCGACAGTCAATTGTCCTGGTTGATGGGAGCCATCAAGATTCCAAACCACCATTAATGGCCCACACTTTGCATAATTACAATAGGCCCTCAGAGTTATACTTCATATTTCTAGTTTCAGATACAAGAATGATACATACATACAAATAGGATGACCACACTCCATAGATTATAAGCTTTGTAATGATACCTTACCGCACATACCCGCTTCATACAAGAGATCATTTGCATGAAGCATATTCCAGTTACATTATATTCACACTCATTAGGATATTTTCATAAAATCATACAGAATGCAACGTCACACATGCATCTAATTAGTGTGCAGTAGGCTACAGCGCTATGGCTTCACACCCCAGCTTGCCACTCACTATTAGTCTCTGTGTGGACAAGCCATAAGATCAAGCTCTATACATACGTACACGCACAGCATACCTTCATTTAGCACAGCTGAAAATGACTACACAAGCTGGAAGGCAGTAGAGGATCAGGTCTGGTATGTTTAGAAAAGCAATTTTATATAATTGGCAACTTTTCCTCTTCTTGGACAGTGGCTTTACAGTAGAGTGGGATTTTTCAAAAGTGCTCAGCAATGGCCTAATCCTGCTTTCAATGAAGATAGTGATAAAATTCCCATTGACTTCACCAGGAGCAAGATTAGGCCAATGCTGAGTGCTTTTGAAAATCCCAATCTATATCTATTGCACCATTTTAAAAAAGAATGTATATTGTCAGAAGAGACAGACATGAAGATGGCATACTAATGCGGGAATTCTGCACCACTGCGTGTGCGCAGAATTCATGTCTCCCACAGATTTCTTTGCTTCCCCACAGAAAAATTACTTCCAACGGGGAAGCAAAAGGAAGCTGCAAAAGTGGTCATGCTCCCCTCCCCAGCAGCATGGGCGTGTTGTTTTGCTCACTCAGAGGAGCTGTCAGAGAGGTAGATCACCACAGGGGATGCCCAGACCAGTGGCTCCTACCCTGTGTCAGGCTCAGCTCTAGTCCCAGCTGGGCTGGGGGTGGAGGACAGGACTGCCTCTTCTCCTGCAAGAAGTGACCTGGTCCAGGTCAGATCCACCCTTGGAAACCTCCCCCAGCTGCAAGAAGCACCGCACATACGCCCAGCTTCCTGGCCCCATCGCTCCTCAGCTGTGGGAGGAGGGAGTCTCTGTACAGGGAGCTGCCCCTCCCTCTGCCCAACCCCCATTCAGACCCCCCCTCCCATACCCAAACTCCACTCCCGAGCCTCACTCCCCTCCACACCCAGAACCACCCCACTGAGTCCCCCACACCTGAACCTCCGCTTGCTGAGCCTTACCCCCTGCATCTGGAGCCCTCCCTGCACTCAGACCCCTCCCCACCACCAAACCCCCACCCCGCATCCAGACCTCCACCCCTCCACCCAGGCTACCCTCACTGAGCCCCTTACGCTCAAACACAAACCTCAGTGAGCCCCACACCGCCCTGCACCTGGACCACCCTGGCAAACCACCTGGACCCCCACCCTAGCAAGCCCCATTCCCCCAGCACCTTGACTTCCCCTGCAGAGCTCCATTCCCCCCACACCCAGAACCCCCCAACACACCCCTGTGCATCCAGATCCTCCCCACTGAGCTGTCTGCACTCAGATTGTCCACCCAGAACCCTCTCACCCCACACCTGGATCTCCCCACACTAAGCTCCTCCACACTTGGATTCTGCTGGGCTGCCCATACCTGGTGTGCCTTGCATGGAGGGACAGGGCCCTGGGGTATTTCTGGGGCAGGCCTGGCTCTAGCACTGTGTCAGGGTCAGGTGCAGCCTCACCACCGAGTCAATGTCTGGAGGTGGAGGGCTGCAGGGCGATCTCCCATCTCCGTCCAGCTAGTGGCCTGTGCTCCCCCCTGCCATGCTGGAGCCTCCACATTTATTTATTGACAAATAAAATTTGCCAAATTTTAAAATATTGTGTGCAGAAATTTTATTTGTTTTGGTGCAGAATTCCGTCAGGAGTAAGTTATGGGGTCTAAGCAGGGTTTGGGGGTTTGAAGTTCAAGTTCTAAAGATGGGAAATAGCCACTTAACCTTAAATATATAATTCTGCAATTATTGAAAGCACAATTCCTTTCTCGGTCCCGGTTGTTCACGTGCTCCCCCGCCCCCACAGATTTCTGCTAGGATTCACACCAGAATGTCAGAACCATCTAGTGAGGGCTGCTTCCCTCATTCCCTTTGCCGTGCCCATAAGGTGACCAGGTGCCCGATTTTATAGGGACAGTTCCGATACTCAAGAGGATATCCTATATAGGCTCCTATTACCCCCATTCCAATATTTCACACTTGCTATCTGGTCACCCTACTTGCCCAGGAGCTGCCCTGGCCCACGTCCTTGCAGAGCTCATCCCTTCCCTGCTCCTCCCCACTGCGACTGGCAGCAGTTCCTGTCCCTTCCCACTCGCTCAGCACCAAAGCAGCTAACACCTCCAGACTGCTGCTGGCCACCAATATAAGCCAGCCGCTTCCTGTACCCTGGCTGCAGCGCAGGCAGGAGAGGGTGAAGGAGGCATTGTGTATTGTGGGGCCCTCAGGAACCTGCAAGGGTGGTTGGGATCTGGCAGAGGGGAGGGGGAGGAGGTGACACCAAACCCCAGCCCAGGGAGAGAGTGGTGAGGGGTGTCCAGTGCAGCCTGGCTCCTTCCCTTCCCTGCCAGTGCCCAGTGATGCCATCCTGGGCTGGAGGTGACTCCTGCCATGGCCTGCCCTTCCACACAGACAGCAGCAGCAGCCTGGTAGAGTGGCCTCCTGCACATGCCTCTAGCTGCAGGAGCTGAGGGGCACAGACAGGGCACAGGGGCTCAGCCCACTCCGGACAGCCTGAGCTACCTGCTGAAGGTGGGGGAGGGATACACTGAAGGCGGCGCAGTGAGTGACTGTAAGGCCATGCGGCTTGCGCTCCCACCCTCACCCCCCATGTCATCTCCTCTGACAGGGTTCACACAGAACCTTTAAATTGTGGGGGGCTCCCCAACTATCAACAGTTACGTATCATCTCTGTTAAAAGGCCCAAGAGTACGGAACTCACTGTCAGAAGAAATAGAACAAGCACTAACCCTAAGCCCACCACTTCGCCAAGGCTTTCCCACAACATTCTCACAACCATTCGTTAACAAAAAAACAACAACGCTAAGCATGCTTTTTGGTGGCAGGGCAGGGTAGGGCAGGGAGAGAGCAAAAACACTGTCATCTTTTAAATAACAGGAGGTACTCAGCTACTATGGTTATATAGAGAGCCATGTACCTACCTGGAATGAACAGAATATTTTAAACATTTAAAAAACCAATCAAGAAACAAAATTGTTTGGAAGGTCTAATCTGCAAGGCTCATCCAACTTTATCACACACACTTCTGCACTGTATTCTTCCAGTGCGGCTTCCCCAAATATTACTGAGCACCAAATGTTCCTCCCAAATGCAGGCAGTTACCATGCAGTGAAAATAATACATTATGCTGCAAGGATGGTGTATCTCTTGGTGTTACGGACTGTTTCTTTTATTTTTGTAAAGTGCCAAGCAGAGATACTAGAATGCTAATTCTATGTTAAGCCTTAAAGAGGGAACCCTCTCCCCACTACACAAAGCTGCATTACATTTCCTCTGTTACATTTACTTAGATTTTAAACTCTTTGGGGCAGGGACAGTCTTTCTATTCTGTATTTGTACAGTGCCTGGCACAGTAGGATCCTAGTCCATAACTGGGGCTCCACGGCGCTGCCGCAATACAAATAATAAAGGTTCAATGCGAATGTTTTATTACATTTTCTAATTATTTTTTTCATTCACCACTCACTTGAGTTTCTTGAAGGCTTCCCTGCCACCAGCCACGTAGTGCTCTCCGCTCTGGAGCTCCTCCAGCTGACGGACGCGATGTCCGCCCCGGGGGGTGTAGATGCTACGCACAGCCCCAAAAGGCGCCTTCACCCCACCTGTCACCTCTTTCAGGAAGACCTCGAAGTTGGACACCTTCTTCTCATGGACGACTACCCGGTGCCCCGGGAAGAACGGGTCACCGTTGCGATATACCAGCACACTCTTCACCATCGGCTGTGACAGGCAGGTCGGCTTCGCGGTGGGGCTACTCATGTTCACCTCCTCTCTCTGCTGTGGCCAGACAGTCAGTGCTGCCCTCCGGGCACTGTCTGCACCTGTTTATTCAACAAGAATGTTCCTCTCTCACACACACTGTCAAATACCTGTGATGCATGAACTGTGTACACACATGCACACAATACCTGCACCAAGGACCACCTCCAATAGGCGAATCCCTCTCTAAAGCAACCAGGGAGGGATGAGAGCCTCCCTAAGGTTTCCAGTACAATTCTGTTCAGCCCTTAAAGAGCAACCTCTGCTAGGCAACCGATTCTTGCTGTGCCCTGGAGCCTGGGGTGGCTAATACAGATTACACTAAGCCATACCCAAAAAAAAATATATACAGATCTAAAGGAGGAGAAAAAGTGACTGAGCATAGTAAGGAATTCATAGTAGTCCTGCCGGGATCTTTACAGCCTCACTTTGCACTTGCAGCTCTCTTCTTTCATAAGTGGTTTTACTCTGTTGCTCAGGAAACTTTATCCTGCTTCTTCTTCCCTCCCCTTCCCACCTCAAAAGAAAAAAAAGAAAGAAACCCAGCCAAGTGAGGACGGCTGCCAGACTGCAACAAACCAGACAGATTAAGCCTAAACACACCAACCAAATCAGAGCGGGGCGAGTAATGAGAAAAGGAGGGAGAGGGGGCTGAGTCACAAATATTTTATTTGGAAAAAATGGCATGAAATTTGTGCCTATTTCAGAATTACTCACCTGACCCTATGCAATGGGGAGGGTGGAAATGTTTTCGAAAAATTTCAGAAAACTCATTGAATAAGTTATTTGGTGGGTTTCATTTGCCCACCTCTGTATCAACATAATTATATGGAAACAGTCAGCACCTCCTAGGAGTGCAGGATGAATGGTCCCCTTAGGCCCCCCCATGTGATCAACAGTAGGTGCATCATTCAAACGCCAAAAGCCTGGCAGAGGGAAGAAAAGCAGAAACCCCAGTGCAGACAGGGGACAAAGGTAATTCAAGTCAGGAGTGGCAGGAGGTGAGGAATGGGAGCAGGGAGCAGCACCTGGCCTGGGGAAGGTCCAGGACACTCTCTCTCTCTCACTCGGTGTATGTGTGTGTCTCTCTCTTCACCTAGCACTCAGCTCTGAGCCACCTGGTGCATGGCACTGCTGCACGCGGGACACTGTTGCTGAGTGTGTGTCTCATGCTCCTCTCTGGGGCTCCCAAGGGTGGGGAGAGAAGGAGGCACAAGCCGTGGCAGTTGGTTCTTGCTGTTGCTCAAGGAGCTTCTCCTGGGGGAGGAGAGGTGGGGGAGAATGTTGTTATTTGCCACAGTTTCCATAGCAACCCAGGTAGCTCAAGAGAAAAGAGCATGGCTGAACCCCCCCCAGGGGGATGTGGGGGAGGGAACCAGTGTGAGCCTGCAGGGGTGGAGGAAAGCTTGTAAGAGCCCAAAAAGGCGGGGGCGGGGGAGGAGGGGGTGTGGAGAGCTTGTGTGCACCTGAGGCAGGGCAAAAAGATGAACTCTAAGAGCTAAACTTCAGGGAGAAGTTTAAAGTCACCACACCTCTGGCAGGACACTATGCAATGCCACAATTCCCATCAATGCTCTGGACTATGTCTACACAGCAACAGGAACAGTTGCAGAGACTGAGACAGAGAATACAGCCATGCTACGCTACAGCAGATCAGTACTGGGTTTATTATCTTCTTGTTATTTAAATAAATAATGTTTTCTCCTTTGTAACAAACTCCCCCAGAGCACAGACTGTGACTGCCCCCTCATCATACAAGGTGTACAAGAGAGGGGTGAAGGCTCCTTCTTATCTCCCCACATATCTGCACACAAGGGCTGGATCTATGTACCCCTTCGTCCATCCCTCTTTTTGAATGTTATCCATACTAGAGAAATTCACTGGATTGAAAGTATTTCTGACGCTGTGAATAATAGTTCAAAAATACCCAAGATACATTGCACAAGGGAAGTCTCAGACTGCATTTTCCTTATTAATGTGCTTCAAACTTATTCAGACAATTTACCTTCAAATATTCTGGTGTGATCTGGGGTGAAATCCTGCCTCCACTGAAATCAAAGGCAAAACTCCATTGACCTGAGTGGGGCCAGGATCTGACCTCCAGTGTCTAGAAGCAAAGATGCTGAGTGCATGAGAACTGGGGATGGATACAGCAACTGGTGAAGTACTATTTTCTCACTGGGTGCTATTATTCTTTACTTACGGTTACAAATTTGATAAGAAAGGCCTTTACTGATTCCTCTTGTTTGTTCTACAAGGAGATCACAGTCAAATGCCTACTCTGTTTTGAGATACATCCCTTCATTAAACATTGTTTGCACAGAATCAGTTTCAGCGCCTTCAAAGTAAGAGACACGGAGTTACATAAAATATTGCTGGGCAGTCTCATTTCAAAAGAAGAAGGGCTTGGTCCTCAGCATATCTTCACTGCTTTGGGTTCCTGGTCCAGGACTAGGTGCCATGGTAATACAAATAAATAAAATAATAATAATGATGGGAGGATTCACTAATTAATGGTCAGTCCTGCAGCCTTTACTTGCACAAGCAATTCTCCTGACGTTACTGGAACTACTTTCCTAGGTAAGGATTGGGCCTTAGAGTTTGTACAGTGATTCAAAGATATAAAGTGCCATTTAATTGCTAAGCATTATTATTAGACTTTAAAAGGGGCAAAGGAAATTCCCTTCACCATGGAGACTTGGCTATCTCTTTTAAAAGTCTATATAGTGAGGAAAGACTTTACTGGAACAAGAAACATCTGAAAAACAGCCCCTTCATTTTGCACTTGGCACCTCTTTCTGGACTCCTTTTTTGTAGGGATTAGTTTACTCACTCTCAAGAATAAAATAGACTTTTATTGGACTCCTTTAAGACCAGATTCACTAAAAACTCCATGGACGCAGCACAGAAGCAAGGACAAGCCAGAACAAATGAAGAAGGGAGTGGGGTGCTCCTGGGGTATGACAGACTAACAGAAGTGGGGGTTTTGGTTTGTTTTTTTTACCGACTCTGATCTGTGAGTTCTTAATTAGGGCTATATTTATTTGGTGCCAACATTTGTCTTTTTGTTACTGGCATCTGATGGTTTCTCTTTATATGACATGGACAGTCCATGTATAAAGCAACTGACACACTGAAAATCATTCTGTATTTATATAACATATATTTTCTGAATTTTTTTCCTTTCCTGGTCTTCAATTATAAGAACATTCACAAGACAACTGGATTGGGTCATGTATCTTTTTGCTGCTTATTCCTCACTTGAATTCAAAAACTTGACTGGGCCATAATCAAGGTATCAGTATGGCTGGGATCAAGTTCTCTGTATATACAGATTAAAAAATCAAAGTGTGTGTTGGCTTGTTGCCTAGATGAGCAATACATGTAATCACGTGTTTCGTAGGGGGACGCTCTCCATATGGCTACATAAGTCTTTTCAGTTAAATTATACATATAGTGTTGTTGCTTTTTTTTGCCTTCTATGGTCCTTCTACTGCCTGAATGGGCAAGGTCTGTTGATAACACAAAGTGAAAGTCCGCTCCTACAATGATCAAGTAAAGCAAGAGTAAGCTCATTCCTGCAAATTGAGTTCACTTTGGGTAGATCATGTTCCCTAAATGTGGAGCTTTTTAATCACTCCTGCACTAGGACACAGTTGCCCTAAACACCAGAAATAACCCATTCCACTGTCAGAGGTCAGTTGGATCCTCTAAGAATCAAAATGGCTTCTGCTGAGCTGGAGACTGATTCCCTTGGGGACAACATCAGCCAATCAGAAACCATGTGATTTGCCTAATGTAGCCTGTTCTTCTGAACCAGGATTGAATTCATAACACTCTATGAATAATAGCCTGATAAAGTCTGTGGATATCCTAGGGCCAATAAAGTTTGCAAAAACAATCTATAGAAGGTATTGAGACAAACCAACCCTAGCACAAACTATTCATGGTTTACAGACAAAGTTCTAGCTCAGGCCAGTTAATTTTGAGTACTTTTGACAAATAATTCATATAATTCAACACAAAATACTGATGTATATAATGTACAAATTAAGAATCCAATTCAACTTCCGTTAAAGATAAGAGAAAGACTCCCATAGAGTTCAGTAGGTCTAATATCAGACCTTAATACAGCAGCAGTGTGGCACATTCATCCTAAATTACTTATAACTTTTCATAAATAAATTACCCTTTGGAATGAAATTTCCCTTTCTTGTTTTTAATCAAAGATGATTTCTGGTGTGTACAAAATTTGCTAAAATTCTTCATGGACATCTTTGCATTATCGAATAGAATATAAGATGTTTTATAATAAGAATGTTTTATGCTCTGATTACTCAAATTTATTTTTTTAATGGACTTATTCAATGAACGCAAATGCTTTGATATATTTGGACTCATTTTGATGACAAATAGCAAAATTTGTATCTTGAAAATAGTGTGTGCTAGCAACGCATGATTTTCCACTACCTTTTTAACACTGTATGTGTTGCTCTATCCAGACCACTGCACAATGAAACACTATATAAGCCAGGTAAGACTTTGACCCCACTGGACCTTCCCAAAACCCTGGCTAAAGCCTGACAGAAAATTAACAGAAAATATATTACATTTCATCTAATTTCTTTTATTGGCTTCTTTTTCCCATCAATTGTTGCAAGATCAAAACTGCTCTGTTCCTTCATACCTGGAGATTAGAAAATGATGATTACATTGAACAAACTGATTTCAACACACATGATGATCAAAACATACAGGAATTTTTCTCTTGCTTTTTATCTTAACTTTTTATGAAGGAAAAATCACCCCCTGCTGTGAATTGTCAGGAAGGCAGTTAACCATTACAAGAGAGTAATTTCAGGCTGACTGATGTCAGACATACTATTGTTATTGGTTAACAGTTATATTCCTCCACTCATTTGCAACTTCTGATCTAATTTATAAAAGGGAAAACTGCATAGTAATATTACTGTCCTCCTATCCAGTGCTCTTGGTCTCTGGGTTCACCCAGATATGAAAAAACGTGTCAGAAATATTACTATTTTGTGGGTAAAAGGCAAACGGGTGATGACCTTGATACTGTCCCAAAGTCAGGCAATGAGGTATAATCTGTCAACCAGTCTGTCAGCTATTCAGTGCCAGATTCAGCCATCCCTGTTGACCTTAGGCCCAATTCTCACAGTCACAAGATATCGTTTTACAATGCACTGGCAAAATGAAGGAGCAGAAACAGCCCTAATACCCTTTCTGCAGGGGGATATTCCAGCTGGCACAGAGTTGACATAAGGGATGAGATGCTCATCTACTCCAGCCTCCTTACATCAGATAAAGGGGCCAGAGCTGCATAAAGGGGCCCAGGATGGAGGAGACTTCCCAGTGCAGGCTCTGCAGAAGCCAACTATAAGGCTGCCTTCCAACACAAATCCTGGCATACCAAGCATGATCGTGGTAGATGGGGGAGGTGAGACATGTTATGGATGTGTTGCAGAGATCCTGGGCACTGCTGCAGCCCATAGGCCAGTGGTTCATAAATTGTAGGGTGTGCCCCTTGGGGGCGCAGCAGGACCCAGGGTGCCACAGGGGGAAGGGAGCACCACCCCACCCTGCTCTGTCCCCAGCTCCTCTCTGGCCCCGGCCTCAGCCACCAGCTCCCAGCCCCACTCCCGGCCACGGCCCCAGCTGCAGTTCTGGACTGACCACGGCCCTGCTCCCAGCCCCAGCTCCAACCACGGGCCTTCTCCAGGCCACAGGCCCTCAACCCCAAGCACGGCCTCAGCTGCAGCCCCTGACCCCACTTCCAACTGCAGCCCCCGACCCGACTCCCAGCCGCGGCCCCCGCCCCAACCGCGGGCCCACTCCCAGCTGCTGCCCCGACAGCAGCCCCACTCCTGGCTGTGGCACCAGTTGCAGCACTGGCCCCACTTCCAACCACAGGCCCACTCTTGGCTGCGGCCTCTAACCCCTAACTGCGGCCCCAGCTGCAGCTCCGACTCCAGTTCCAACTGCGGCCCCGCTCCTGGCTGCAGCCCTGTCCCAAGCCCGGCCGGGGCCCCCAGCTCCAACCACGGCCCCACTCCCAGCTGCAGCCCAGCTCACAGTTTTAATCGCACTGTTAATAATAGAATACCAATTTAAATGTATTATACATATTTTGGATGTTTTTCTACATTTTCAAACATATTTATTTCAATTATAACACAGAATACAAAGTGCAGAGTGCTCACTTTATATTATTTTTATTACAAATATTTGCACTGTAAAAAAGATAAAAGAAATAGCATTTTTCAGTTCACCTCATACAAGCACTGTAGTGCAATCTCTTTATCATGAAAGTGCAACTTACAAATGCAGAATTTATTTTTTTACATAACTGCACTCAAAAACAAAACAATGTAAAACTTTAGAGCCTACAAGTCCACTCAGTCCCACTTCTTGTTCAGCCAATCACTAAGACAAACAAGCTTGTTTACATTTACAGGAGATAACGCTGCCTGCTACTTATTTACAATGTCACCTGAAAGAGAAAACAGGCGTTCACAAGGCACTGTTGTAGCCAGCGTTGCAAGGTATTTACATGCCAGATATTCTAAACATTCGTATGTCCCTTCATGCCTCAACTTTTTACAGTGCCAATATTCGTAATAAAAAATAATACATTGTATTCTGCACTGTAATTGAAATCAATATATAAATGCAGAAAAACATCCAAAAATATTTTTATATTTATATATAAATAGTTTTCCTTCATCAGCCAAATTCTGCCCTAATGTACACCTGAGTAATCCCAGTTCTCTAACCGAGGACAGAATCGGTCTCCATGTGCATAATTAAGATAAACACAGGAGAGATCATCCTTTTTGGATTAATAATATTTGAAAAAATAACTGGATGCACCATGGCATACTTGTGTGCACTATGAAATGATTATTGAATGTTGGGAATCATTAAGAAAGGAATAGATAATAAGGCAGAAAATATCATATTGCTTCAATATTAATCCATGGTATGCCCACATCTTGAATACGGCAAGCAGATGTGGTCGTCCCATCTCAAAAAAGATACACAGTAACTCCTCACTTAACGTTGTAGTTATATTCCTGAAAAATGCTACTTTAACCGAAACGATGTAAGGTGAATTCAATTTTCCCACAAGAATTAATGTAAATAGGTGGGTTAGGCTCCAGGGAAATTTTTTTCGCCAGACAAGAGACATTGTATTCATATATAGTATAAGTTTTAAATAATTTTAAACAAACAATTTAATACTATACTCACCAATGATGATTGTGAAGCTTGGTTGAAGCAGGGGCGTAGCAGGGTCGGGGCGTGGGGGCTTGCCTCATTCCGCTCACCGTGCACTGCTGATGGGGCGTGGGGATGGGGGCTTGCCCACTCCCCAGCTGGAACGCCGGGTGGGTGGAGTGGGGCAAGCCCCCATGCCCTGACCCCACTCCCGGGCTGGAACACCGGGCTGGCGGAGTGGGGCAAGCCCCCGCGCCCCGACCCCGCTTCCTGGCTGGAACGCTGGGTGGGCGGAGTGGGGCAAGTCCCCGTACCCCGACCCTGCTCCCCAGCAGGAGCGCCAGGCAGGTGGGCAGAGAGCAGCGAGCCGAACAACCTTATAATGGAACACTGCGCGACTTTAAACATGTATGTTCTCTAATAGATCAGCAACCTAAAAACGAAACAGTGTTAACCGGGATGACTTTAAGTGAGGAGTTACTGTATTGGAATTGGAAAAGGGCAACAAAATGATTACGGGTATGGAATAGCTTCCATATGAGGAGAGATTAAGAAGATTGAGACTTTTCATCTTGAAAAAGAGATGACTAAGGGGATATATCATAGAAGTCTATAAAATCATGACTGGTGTGGAGAAAGTAAATAAGGAAGTGTTATTTACTCCTTCTTGTAACACAAAAACTAGGGGTCACCAAATGAAATTAATAGGCAGCAGGTTTAAAACAAACAAAAGGAAGTATTTCTTCACACAATGCACAATCAACCTGTGGAACTCCTTGCCAGAGGATGTTGTGAAGGCCAAGACTATAACAGAATTCAAAAAAGAACTAGATAAATTCATGGAGGACAGGTCGATCAATGGCTATTAGCCAGGGTGGGCAGGGATGGTGTCCTAACCTGTTTGCCAGAAGCTGGGAATGGGTGACAGGGGATGGATCACTTGATGATTGCCTGTTCTGTTCATTCCCTCTGGGGCACCGGGCATTGGCCACTGTCAGAAGACAGGATACTGGGCTATATGGACCTTTGGTCTGACCCAGTATGGCCATTCTTATGAATGATGGGAATCTAATTTTACATTACTGTCATTTAACTATAATGTGTTTGTCAGACAGTAGCATGTTGTATAGGATAAATCAGATTGTAAAATCCATTCAGTCTTGATGCAAAGGGTGTAAATCAATTGATACAAGACAAACAAATGAAGTCAGTGCACAGTATCCACTTACATCAACTCTGAGCTCAGGCCTAATAATGAAAATGGACAACAACAAAATGTACAGAGAGGGTGAGTGTAAAGTTTCCAACAGAAGTGAATTTAATTTCAGTGCACTCTATTTTGCTAAATGGAATGCCCACAATCCTTTCTTAGACTCACATTGCTCTGCATAATGTATCTAAAAATCAGTCTGAGGAATATCAGCCGGTTATGTACAGCTGTAATTCTGCAGTAATTGGACTGTCCTCACTGACAGTTTGAAGTACACATTATGGGGCACTTTGACTCACTCGCACTAACTGGAAGAAATAAAACACTGATGCAGTTGTAAATTTTAAAATCTACGCCACAGCAATTTCACTCACTTATACTATTCCCAAACCAAAAACTCCATTAAAATACAATTAATGTTGTAAACATATATCAACTATTTTTTCCCCAAAATCCTCATTGAAATGTTGCTGTTTAAGCCACACCTGTTGCTGATTCCACTTGTCAGCAACATGGGGTATTTTTAGTGCACTCAAGACTCCTGAGAGATACCTGAGGGCGTAAGCAGGAGAAACTTTATTAACTTTTAGGCAAAAACCCCAGATGGGCAGCTTAGGTGGGAAAGAAGGTGAAAAAACCCTCTTTCATCCAGTTCTGAGTAGAAGCAGCAATGGAAGTGGAGACAATTTGATCAAGGCTTCTGAGGCAATGTCAGTAGTTTCTGAATTTTTCACCTAACATAAGCAAGTCTCAATTAAATGTGAATTTTATGTGTTTTTAATTTTCTACAGGGTTGATTCTCTCTCTCTCTCTCTCTCTCTCTCCGTGGCTATTTCCTTGCAGGGCATGAATTCTGTGCTCATCCACTAGGCCCTCATCCTGCAAGCTAGAGGCAACCATATTTATTATACTTCAGGGGCAGCTTTGAACTGGACCCTTTTCTTATTTGACAGAATATGTGCATTCCATTTAAAAAAAACCCAATGCAACAGACCTGCCCAAATGTGTAACCATTGCACTAGATGCACACCACTTGACGACAGGTCTGCATACAGTTCTGAATACTAAGGGTATGTCTACACTATGAAATTAGGTCGAATTAATAGAAGTCAATTTTTTAGAAGGCTATTTTATACAGTCGATTGTGTGTCCCCCCACTAAGTGCATTAAGTCGGCGGAGTGCGTCCACAGTACCGAGCGCGTTGACTTTCAGAGCGTTGCACTGTGGGTAGCTATCCCACCGTTCCTGCAGTCTCCGCCACAGGTTCTGGGTTAAGCTCCTAATACCTGATGGGGCAAAAACATTATGGCGGGTAGTTTGGGGTACATGTCGTCAGTCACCCCTCCCTCCATGAAAGCAATGGCAGACGATCGTTTCGCGCCTTTTTTCCATGCGGGCGCCATACTGCTTTCAGCAGACCATGCAGTAGGACTGCTAACCGTCATCATCAACATCCACCGCTTCTGCTGTCACTCTGCTCTCCTGATGCTATGAATCCACTTCCAGGTCCTCTATATGACCGTCATCATCCACCGCTTCCGCTGGCACTCTGCTCTCCTGGTGGTCTCGTAGGGCTGCTTCAACTCTGCTCGGCTGCTCTTGTCTCGCCATACCACGGCAAGCGTGCAGCCTGCTCAGCTGTTGAGTCCTGGCAGCAGACAGTGCAGTAGGACTGCTAACCATCATCGTCGTCATCCACCGCTTCCGCTGGCACTCTGCTCTCCTGGTGGTCTCGCTGTGCACTTCCGTTGCAACTCTGCTCAGCTGCTCTTGTCTTGCCATACCATGGCAAGTGTGCAGCCCACTCAGCTGTTGTGTCCTGGCAACAGATGGTGCAGTAGGTCTGCAAAACTGGTCATCCAACCACCGCTTCCCCTGCAACCCTGCTCTCCTGCAGACGCTATACCACAGCAAGCATGGAGCCCGCTCAGATCACCGCGACAGTTATGAGCATTGTAAACACCGCGCACATTATCATGCAGTATATGCAGAACCAGAACCTGCAAAAGCAGGCGAGGAGGCGATGGCAGCGCAGTGATGAGGACATGGACACAGACTTCTCTTAAAGCACAGGCCCTGGCAATTTGGCCATCCTGGTGGCAATGGGGCAGGCTCATGCTGTGGAACGCCAATTCTGAGCCTGGGAAACAAGCACAGACTGGTGGGACCGCTTAGTGTTGCAGGTCTGGGATGATTCCCAGTTGCTGTGAAACTTTCTTATGCATAAGGCCACTTTCATGGAACTTTGTGACTTGCTTTCCCCTGCCCTGAAGTGTAAGAATACCAAGATGAAAGCAGCCCTCACAGTTCACAAGTGAGTGGTGATAGCCTTTTGGAAGTTTGCAAAGCCAGACAGCTACCGGTCAGTCGGGAATCAATTTGGAGTGGGAAAATCTACTGTGGGGGCTGCTGTGATGCAAGTAGCCAGCGCAATCACTCAGCTGCTGCTATCAAGGGTAGTGACTCTGGGAAATGTGCAGGTCATAGTGGATGGCTTTGCTGCAATGGGATTCCCTAACTGTGGTGGGGCCACAGATGGAACCCATATCCATATCTTGGGACCGGACCACCAAGACAGCCAGTACATAAACCGAAAGGGGTACTTTTCAATGGTGCTGCAAGCACTGGTGGATCACAAGGGACATTTCACCAACATCAACGTGGGATGGCCGGGAAAGCTACATGACGCTCGCATCTTCAGGAACTCTGGTCTGTATGAACAGGTGCAGCAAGGGACTTACTTTCCAGACCAGAAAATAACGGTTGGGGATGTTGAAATGCCTATAGTTATCCTTGGGGACCCAGCCTACCCCTTAATGCCATGGCTCATGAAGCCGTACACAGACACCCTGAACAGTAGTCAGGAGCTGTTCAACTATAGGCTGAGCAAGTGCAGAATGGTGGTAGAATGTGCATTTGGACATTTAAAAGCGCACTGGCGAAGTTTACTGACTCGGTTAGACCTCAGCGAATCCAATATTCCCATTGTTATTACTGCTTGCTGTGTGCTCCACAATATCTGTGAGAGTAAGGGGGAGATGTTTATGGCAGGGTGGGAAGTTTAGGCAAATCGCCTGGCCGCTGATTACGTGCAGCCAGACACCAGGGCCGTTAGCAGAGCACAGCAGGACGCGCTGCGCATCAGAGAAGCTTTGAAAACCAGTTTCATGGCTGACCAGGCTACGGAGTGACAGTTCTGTTTGTTTCTCCTTGATGAAAACCCACCCCCTTGGTTTACTCTACTTCCCTGTAAGCCAGCTGCCCTTCCCTCCCCCCTTTGATCACCGCTTGCAGAGGCAATAAAGTCATTGTTGTTTCAAAATCAAGCATTCTTTATTAATTTGTCACACAAATAGGGGGATAACTGCCAAGGTAGCCTGGGAGGGGTAGGGGAGAAGGGAAGGACAAGCCCACACTGCACTTCAAAACTTATTGAATGCCAGCCTTCTGTTGCTTGGGCAGTCCTTTGGGGTGGAGTGGCTGGGTGGCCTGAGACCCCCTCACTGCGTTCTTGGGCGTCTGGGTGAGGAGGCTATGGAACTTGGGGAGGAGGGCAGTTGGTTACACAGGGGTTGCAGTGGCGGTCTGTGCCTTTCCTGCATCTCAACCATACGCCGGAGCATATCAGTTTGATCCTCCAGTAGCCTCAGCATTGCATCCTGTCTCCTTTCATCATGCTGCTGCCCCCTCTCCTGCTGCTCCAGCCATCTGTCCTCGAGTTTATTTTGTACTTTCCTGGACTCTGTCATTGTCTGCCTCCACGCATTCTGCTGGGCTCTTTCAGTTTGGGTGGACTGCATGAGCTCAGAGAACATTTCATAGCGAGTGTGGTTTTTTTGCCTTCTTATCTGTGCTAGCCTCTGGCCCGGAGATGCTAGTTGCAGCATTGAAACATTTGCAGCTGTGGGAGGAAAAAAAGGGAGACTAAAACTGAAAAAGACACATTGGCCATTTAAAAGGAGGGGCTGATGTTTTTGGGTTAACGTGCAGCACAAACCCAACTAAACACCCCCACACCCAATTCTCTGGGATAGCTTCACCCCTCCCCTCACCACATGGCTAACAGCAGGGATGATTTCTTTTCAGCCACAGGCAAACAGCCCAGTAGGAACACCTCTGATGTCTCCTTAATAAAATTCCCCTATTTCAACCAGATGACTATGAATGATATCACTCTCCTAAGGATAACACAGAGATAAAGAACGGATGTTGCTTGAATGCCAGCAAACACCAGGACCACACATTGCCATACTTTCTTATGCAATGATTCCAGACTACGTGCTACTGGTCTGCCATGGTAAAGTGTCCTACCATGGAGGACACAATAAGGTTGCCCTCCCCAGAAACCTTTTGCAAAGGCTTTGGGAGTACCTCCAGGACAGCTTCATTGAGATGTCCCTGGAGGATTTCTGCCCCATCCCCAGACACGTTAACAGACTTTTCCAGTAGCTGTACTGGCCACAAATGCATCCAAGTCTTCAGGACAAATTAATCATTGAACATGCTTGCTTTTAAACCGTGTATTATATATACAAAGGTACACTCACCAGAGGTGCCTTCTCCGTCTTCAAGGTCCGGGAGCCCACGTTGATAAACAGTTCCTAGCTGTTGGGGAGAACGGTTTCTCCACTTGCCTGGTGTGTGTGCTATCATCTTCCTCGTCCCCAAAATCCTCAACACTTTTGCGTGAGACTCCCCCCTTGCAGGAGTCCACGTACAGGGGTGGAGAAATGGTAGGGGCACCCCCTAGAATCGCATGCAGCTCATCGTAGAAGAGGCATGTCTGGGGCTCTGACCCTGAGCAGGCATTTGCCTCTTGGGTTTTTTGGTAGGCTTGCCTAAGCTCCTTAAGGTTCACGCAGCACTGCTGCAGGTCCCTGTGATAGCCTCTGACCTTCATGCCCTTGGAGATTTTTTCAAATATTTTGGCATTTTGTCTTTCGGAATGGAGTTCTGATAGCACAGATTCATCTCCCCATACAGCAGTCAGATCCAATACCTCCTGTTCGGTCCATGCTGGAGCTCTTTTGCGATTCTGGGACTCCATGGTCCATGATGAGCTGGCCACACTGGCCAAACAGGAAATGAAATTCAAAAGTTCACAGGGCTTTTCCTGTCTACCGGGCCAGTGCATCCGAGTTGAGAATGCCGTCCAGAGCGGTCACAATGGAGCACTGTGGAATTGCTCCCGGAGGCCAATACCGTCGAATTGCATCCACACTAACCCAAATTTGACCCGGTGATGTCGATTTCAGCGCTAATCCCCTCATCAGGGAGGAGTACAGAAATTGATTTTAAGAGCCCATTAAGTCGACAAAAATGGCTTCGTTGTGTGGACGGGTGCAGGGTTAAATTGATCTAACGCTGCTAAATTCGACCTAAACTTGCAGTGTAAACCCGGGCTAAAAAAGCAGCTGTAATCAGCACATCAGTAAGCTAAGCTGACAATTCATGCCTATCTTGAAAGTATCAAGGCTGCATCTAGAGCTCCATATATATCTATTACACAGCAACATTTCATTACATTATATTACACATTACAACAATGCTCAACTGGCTATTATTGAGTTCAAGGTGTTGGCTTCACCCTAAAACTATAAATGCATCCTGTTTATCTGAAAAGACACCTCTCCAGGCAAGACTGCCATAGTTGCAATCAGTGTAGGTGCTTGAGCTATGTCTACCCGTGTTTAGGCCTGATTCTTCAATTCATTCTTTGTGGGAGGACCTCTGTGCCCATAGAGAACCCATTCAAGATAATGGGGTACCTTGTGATCTACGGGGTCCACCAGCATGGAACAAGTTGCATGATCACGGCCTCAAAGGAGAGAGAGAGATGACTCTAGATTTACTGGGTCCACCAGAACCCAGATTTAACAAACTTGTAGACACTCTGTAAAGCCTGTCTTTTTCTGTGAGTATTAGGAGAAGGAGGTGCTGGAGTCATTGATGAGACATAAGGATTTTACAATTAATATAATTGTGATGAGCAAATATTTTGTATGAAATCATGTGGACTAATGATATTTTTGCTGTTGATTCTAGTTCTGACAGTCTATTTTTATTTATTATGAAAGCATCCAGGGGAATGGATGAAAAAAACCGAACAAACAAACCCAACATTTTTCCCTTTTGTCCTCATGCAGATTAAAGAACATCAGCTTTCCTTTTATAATTGCCAAGGATTTCTTTCAAATTTGCTAAATATAATTTCCGATATAAACTCTTTAAATACTCTCCCGGTGTTTGCATTCTGCTTATTCAGGTGCTTCTCTACAGATTCTACGTGAGTAGCAGTCACTTCCAGGAAATGGTGCATGTTAACTTACTTTCCCACTCTCTTGCATTATCTTCTACAGTGCCTGGTATTGCCATGTTTTGTTTTGTTTAAAGTGTTCCTGGCATCCAAGATTATTAAATTCAATACTGTTGCACATACTGCCACCTACTGTGACCCAACACGATTAAGGCTAAAAGACTGCCATTTGTTTCAGTGGGCTTTGAATCAAGCCCTAAACCAGCAGCCAAATTCTCCTTTCAAATGCATTTGAGTTCAAGCTGGAATAACTCCCCTGACTTCAGTATACATATCACTGTATAGGAACAGAGGACTGTGAACCTGCTTCATCATGGCCTTGCACCTTGTGAAGTAATTTACACTTGTGCATAGTGACTGTAAAACATTGTCATTTTGATTTGGTATGTTTCATACCCCTATACACCACTGTAAATGTCTTCAAAAAGAGGCGGTGGCAGGAGAACTGAGAGCTGGCTGGGGCCAAATTCTGCTGTCCGTTACACCTGTGTAAGTAGTTTAACGTAACTCAATTGAGAGCAGAATTTGGCCCCAGTTCTCTTACCTCCAGAGTTTCAGGGCCTGATCCAGTAAAGCACTTACTGCATGTCCTTATGTCCATCACTATTCAGGATAACACTTAAGCATATAAGCATATGCTTAAAGTTAAGCACATGCTTAGGCACCCTTGCTGAACAAAGGCCACAGTTCCTAAGGGGACCACAGCTCAGGCTATTTGCAGTTCTTGATTCTAAGAAATATAGTATAATAACTATAAGCAGCAGCTGGTCAACTGAGGCTCATATTTAGTTAGTAATCTATGTTTCCAGCTTGGCTCCACTTTCTCCATTTAATACTACAGGAATTTCTAAGTGCAACATTGATGATAGAATATATTGCTAAAGGGTTTGGTTTGGGTGGGAGGGTTTCATTAATTCCAATCTATGTGGTTTGAGTGCAGATGAAAGAAAGGGAATTCCTTTTCAGTATTTTCATTAGAGCTTTGCACACAATAAAATATTTAAAAAGCAGTATTTGGTAATGGGGGAGGAGGGGTAGGTTACTGAGGGCCTCTCCACACAGTCATTCCTGTTCAGCTGTTAAGCGTGCCCACAGCTGGAGTCACTCAGGAACAGCTTTAAATTCACACCCTGACCTAATCCTTAGTAACTTTCAAGTGTAGCTGAACCCTAATTTAACTTGAGCTTCAACTGACCAGTTCATCTTGGTGCTTAAATGTACATTCAAAATTTATTTGGTTAAATATGCTTACAAGATCATTGGATAGGGCAAAATAGCTGGGCTGAGCTCAAACTGGGAAAAAATTAAGAACATCCCATTTCATTGTCAGATGTTCGCACCCCAGATCCCAGTCCTGCCATCCACATGGGAAGATCCTGCACCGACAAGGAGCAGCTTGTAGAACCAGAGGCCCTCAGTCGAGGCTGCGATATTTGGCTGGCAAACACCAGTTACAGATTTTTCTTTTTCAATGGGATGGGGGGACTGCTCCATCTTTAGCTTTATGCAAAAGCTTCTTTTGAAGAAGGGAAAAAACCTTCAACTATGGGGGCAAATTGGCCATGAAAATGCCGAGTGAAGAAAAGCTTGACATGGGGCGGGTGACTCTGGGGGCGACACAGTCATTACAACGGTGGCTTAGTAGCCCGCTGGAAAGGGTACAAGAGTGAGATCCGGACAGGTGGGGTCTCTCCCGCCCAGCGGGGCCACCGGCTTCACCGTGTGACCTTGTGCGCGTCATTCAGCTTCTCCGTGCCTGGGTTTCCTCGCCTGGCCAGGAGGGCTCCAGTCGGCCCCTTACCTTTGGGAGCGGTCAGGCCCGAGGGTGCTGCAGGGGGCTACGGGTTAGCACATGATCGGTGCGGAGAAGGCAGTGAGGCTCTCCCCGGCAGGGCGCCCGCCCGGGGACCAAGGGCTCGGCATTGCAAGCCAGCGGGCTTCCCCCGCCCCCGCCCGCGGCTCCCCACCACGAGACCCCGCCCCGGGGCCGGGGCTTAATCCGCGCGGCTCCTCCTCCGCCCGGCTCCCGCGTGTGGGCAGCCAGGCCGGAGCCTCTGGGTCCTGCAAGCGGCCGGGAGCCGGGGCCCGCTCGCCCCCCGCAGAGCCTGCCCATGTTCAGCCGCTGGCTCCTCCCCGCCTCGCTGGGCCGCTGCGGGCGCGGGGGCTGCTGCCGCCGCCGCCGCCTGCTCGCAGCAGCCGGGCGGGCTCGTCCGCTGAGCGGCGGCGGGCGTCCCTGCTGCGCGGCTCCCGGGCCTGGGCCGCGGCTGGGGGCCGCCGCTCCCCGCGGGCGGCCGTGGCGCTGGGCAAGTAAGTCGTGCCGTGGGAGTGGGGGCACTGCAGGCGGCGAGCCGGCCCTGGTTGCTGCCCGGCCGGGGGGAGGCGGATCGGCTCTGGAGTGGAAGCCCCACCTTTGGTTTCCTCCTCTCACGTCACCCCCGGGCGTTTCTCCTACTCCTGGCCCCGGGACTTGGCTGCTCTGGCGTAGGGAGAGCTGGCGGCAGGGCAGGGGCTGGCACTGCGAGGGGGGAAGAGGCTTTTGTAGACCCAGAGCGGCGCTAATCCTGCAGCCAGCCGGCGCTCATCCTCCTGAGCAAGCCTTAAACCCAGGGGGCACGGGGCAGTATTCCTCCGCACTGCCTGTCTCTCACTGCGGGGCTAGGGCGACCGGGCGGCCTGATAGTTGGGGCTTTGTCTTATACCGCCCACCCCGATTTTTCACACTTGCTGTCTGGTCACCCTATGGGGCGTACAGTTATTGTTCCACCCTGTTCAGGCCTGGAAGTGGCTCCAGGGAATAGGTAGTTATAAGTCTATCAGTGTGTGTGTGTGTTTTAGGGGGACCAGATAGCAAGTGTAGAAAAATTGGGGGGGGAATAAGTACCTATATAAGACAAAGCCCCAAATATCAGGACTGTCCTTATACAATCGGGACATTAGTTAGTTTTTGCATCTGCTGAGTGCTTACAAATTTTGTTATTTCTTCCTGAAGTATTAGGCCAGAATTTCATCTCTAGGTGCCTAACCCTTAAATAAATGGCCTGAATTTTGGAGTTGTGGGTGCACGGCTCTTTTGAAAAGCAGGCCGCTTTTATTTAGGTGCCTAATTGTAAATAGTGGACCTGATCCTGCAATTGACTGCTTGGGAGCTGTGTAGTGGGGACAAATAAGGCATAAAGGTGGCCCACACACAGTCAATGGCAGGATTAAGGCCATTGCTATAATTTCCAAACTCTGTTCGAGTAACATCCAACTAAACCACAAATGGGCTTATGTCTACATATTTAACAGCCAACTAAGGAAATGGACACGCTGCTCCTTTGAAGTTCTGGCTGAACCTGTCAGTCATTTATCAACATCGCATGCAGTATGAAATGCACATTAAGGCCTCCATCCTGCAAACACTCACTTTTTTACATTCAAACAAATGGTAGTTTCGCTGAAGTCAGTGGGACTACTATGCACAAAGCATGTGAACGTTTGCAGGGCCTTACTGTTATATAGGGAGGCAGGGTGGCCTAGATCTCCATTTTATACCCTGCTTTGCCACAGGCCTGTTGAGTGACCTTGGGCAAGTCCCTTCACTTCTTCATGCTTCCAGTTCCCCATCTGTAAAATGGCATAATGATACTGACCTGCTTTGTAACGCACTGTGATCTACTGTTGAAAAGCACTATATAAGCACTAGGTATTATTATTCATTACCACAGTCCACAAATAACTAATTTGCTCAACAAATGTAGGCCCCAGTCCCCACAGTGAACTTCATGCAGGCAGACTTGTATAGCTACAAAGAGCTCATTGTAGGACTGGGGTGTTGTTCTTTATTGCAACTGCTTTGGGTTCTTAAAGGATACCCCAATTTAATCTAATTTCTATTTTTTTACCTATTATTGTTGCAAGTAAAACATAAGATTATCACAAACAGGGAAAGGAAATGTGTTTACTCTGCAGACTTGATGGCACTTTAGGTATAGTCAGTTTCTCCTGTTTGTATGGGTCTTTCACACAATAATGGGGAGAAAAATTCTGAGTAAGAAAACTGGTCATAAAGCCACAAACGTTGGCTCAAGGAATTGTAGTTTTATTAGATTTTAAGTTGACTGTGCCTCTTAAATGAGCAGGTTGGTTTTTTTTTAAAGCAAAATTTTATTCATTAACTGAGTTCCTTATGACAGTTTTCCACCTAGTGTACAAGAGAAGAAACAAATATGTATTTATCAAAAGACCATGTGCTGGTAACACTGCTGTGTGTCTTTCTTCAGATGAATTGGGTCGACACTCAGCGACAGAGGCCTCTCAAGCCACCTTAGCCAGTGTAGTCCCTGTGTTTGCAGTGGTAAGTGTATTGAAAGTTTTCAACAAAGGACAGTTTTTCCAAGCTAATCAGCATGTGTTTTTCTCAAACTGTTATTTGACAGAACTGGTCGTTCTCCATGATGTGTTGATAATTAGTGGATATTACTAAATAACTGTTTTAAAAACCCTAATTTGAGGGAAAGTTATGTTTATGTGGATATATTTGCAACAGTATTATAATGTGCTAGCAAAATACCAAGATGCTTTTCTTATGAGAAGATAATTCTTGTTAAATCACAATTTAATCATGAAGACACAGTTTAATTCTTGAAGAATTGTTGTAAAATACATGCGTTCACTATTAAAAATACACTATTTTTGCCTTTTTTTTTCTTATTAATGTACTGGAATGTGGTAGCTGCAATGTAGGATAGCCAATGGTCGAAGGAAGAATATCTTTTTATAAGTATGCAGCTGAGAGAACTAGGCTAGCCATTTATAGTGAACAATCTGTTCATAACCTCCTTGTTTGCCACTGGAAGATGATGTGATCACATGTGAAAGCAGATGTAACACCAGCCAGTTGAGGGCATCGGAACACATATAGGTCTTGATCCTACAATGGGGACCACATAGTTGTTTCTTCATATATACAACTACTGGCTTTAAAAACAAATTATGAATAGCTCTTGAATAAGCTACATATTTCAAGGCAAAAGTGAAAAAGCTTTGATCAAATCAATTCTTGCAGTTTTTCCAATGACTTTAAGTTTACAGAAAATACTTGGAATATAAATGAAAAGTAAATAAGATGTTAGAAACAAATTATTCCTTGCTTTGTTACATTAGAATGCTATCTGTTCTTTCACTTACACATAGTGGAATTACATAGTAAATACCTTTCAAAAATCAGGGAGTGAATAGCCCCCCACAGTTGTTGCCCTTTGCCTTGTAAATTGTTCAGCTAAAACAACACAAGATGAAACAAGAAAACCTGAAACACAAAATGTAAAGAGCCCCTCTTGTGCCAACACAAAAATCTCATTCTCTGTTCAAAAAAAAAAAAAAAAAATTCCTCCTGGGAAGTAGATATCTGTGCGAGTCAAATATATAGTTATGAACTTAATTGGTGTACGTCTGAAAAATATTGTAATCGGTGCTGCTTTCCAGGTACCATGTGTAGCATCCACATGTCCAAATGACCTGAAATATGTTGGCTAAGGTATTCATAATTACCTGAGGAGTATTAGTAGAGACAAGGGGTAGCATAACTTGCCCCTCCTTAATAAGTGGACTGATTCACCCCCACTAGAATTCAAAGCAAATATAAGCAATTTCACACAATTATTTTCCTGTATGTTATAGCAGCTTTGTGAGAACAAAATGCCTACTTCTGGTCTTCTCTTTTCTTTTTTCCTCCCTTTAGATGAAATTTGACAAGGAAGGAAATGTTATCTCTTTTGGTAGGTAGAGTTTTCATTTTCTTTTCCTGTTTGCTCTTTTGTGCAATATAGAATTGCCTAAGTGGAAGTTTATACTGGACAGAGGGTTCAATTCATGAAGCTTTTGTGGGTTTAGATAACTCTTGGTGTTGCAGCATTTCCCTTGGTTTTGCTCGTCTATTCTACACAACTTCTTATACCGCATTCATCACAGCGGTATCTGAGCACCTTCCAATAGTGCATTAAGCAGTATGACTACCATGTGTCATGTGTGGTTCCATTTTGCTTTCATCCTTTTCCTCTTTGTCCCAGTCCACCACCGGTATATATTTCCTTTTTTGGGATACTTTTGTGACATAACACGTGCTTTCTCAACTCAGCTTTGCTAATGTGTTCTTCTAACATGAAACATACTGTATTTGCCTGTTATTTTGGCTACTTTTAGACTTTTTTTTCTTAATAAACAAAGGGACTTCTCTTCCCACCCAAGTTCTGACTATTTTGCTGTGCTAGACAGAATTATATTGGGTGATCAAGGGGGGAAGCACTATAGAGTTAGTTTCTTTCTGGGACTGCAAAACAGACTAATCCATAATTCTAAAACACATTACTTTTCGCAGATATGATTTTTCTTTTTAAATGTCTTCTTGCTAGAAAGAAAGAAAACAGAATTGTACCAGGAACTGGGTCTTCAAGCCCGAGATCTAAGATTTCAGCATCTAATGAGCATTGCAACTAGAAACAACAGGATTATCATTAGAATGGAGGTAAAGTGATATTTTTATTTTCATTAACTTCAGTGGGTCTTAAATCTGTTTATAGATGTCAATAGATGTTAAAATACACTTGAACTGTGTCTCAATTGCCAATACAGTCATGTTCTAGTGAGATCCAGGGGCCATTTTAATATTGGCTATCTATGGCCTTGCATATAATATTATGCATCTGTCCTTACAGATAACCCTGGCACTGAATATCTAGCGAGCAGAAGCACTTCATGTTGCACTTCATAATAATGCGCTTCTTGTCTTTTGTAGGATGACCATCTCTATTCAAGAGGGCCAAAATTTTTCCCTTTGTGGGCATGATGAGAATTTTTAGAGGCACAGGATGAGCAGAGCTAAAAATTTGGAGAATCTTTCTTTCCTCCTGTCCCTGCAGTAACTCCAGAAGCCTCCTGGAGTACACTAAAGGAAGTGCTTCTGATGTCAGTCCGGTCTATATACTTTGGGGGTTGAAGGGAATGACCGTGGAAGATAGACACTTGGGTACCCTGGACACAAGTGTGGCATAAAAATGTAGATAAAAAAAAAAGTTTTATCATAACAGTCCCCTATGGGAAGTGGTTTTATTGAAAACTGAACTCTAAAATGCATTAAGTGGCAATGAGAAAATTAGAAACCTCCGTAAAGTATTAGCTGGCTGCCTAACTGCATTCTCTTTTTCAGTTTTTGAAGGCTGTGGTAACACCAGAGTTTCTTCTGATACTAGATTATCGCAATTTAAATATGGAGCACTGGCTGTTCCAAGAACTAGCATCTCAGCTGTCTGGAGAAGGTCAGCTAGTTACATATTCCTTGCCCTTTGAATTTAGAGCCATAGAAGCAATACTGCAATATTGGGTGAGCTGCTGGTTACTTTTAACTACTTTTGAAAATACTGTTTCATGGGAATGACCGTATAATTTTCTGTTCTGGAAATATTTAGTTACATTTTTAAGAACATTTTGGGTTTGCTTTGGGCTTGTGTTTTTTTTTTTTCTCTTTTCCTTTTTTTGTTGTTGTTTCTTTTGATTATGGGGGGATCTAGACGAACATTTAGCAGTGAGAATGAACTATTGGAAAAAATTACTAAAGGACATGATGGATTTTTCGTCACTTGAAGTTTTAAAATCAATATTGACAGATATATGCTGAAATATAAAAGTTACGGTTTGATGCTGAAATTACTGGGGGAGGTTCTCTGGCCTGTGTTATGCAGTTGGTCTGACTAGATCAGCATTTCCTGAATGCGACCACCAGGGGCTTTTTTTGTGGCCGCAGCCTCCTGGGCAGTGACTGGGGAAGGGGGGGCAAAGCAGTGGCCTGTCCCCCCAGGGCCATCAGCAGGGGTTGGCTCTTGCCCCTCTCTGGAGCCATGAATACTGGAAGAGCACACAGCCAATGAGTTCCCTACCTTCTTGGGGGTTGGGCAGCTCAGGCTTCAGCCCTGGGGCGGCAGGCTCCAATCGTTGGACTTCGGGCTTTGGCCTAAATTCCCTCTAAACTGTGCAGGCTATCAAGAGCTGCACAGGTGGGGAGAGGCGCCTCTTCTGCGGCCCCGCCCCAGCCAGGGAGAGGCGCCTCTCCCCTGGCCCCAGCCCCAGAGCTGCCCCAGTGGGGAGAGGCACTGTCCCCCAGCCCTGGGATGCTGTGACAAGAGAGGGCTGGGGGAAGTCCTGGCAGCTTGCACCCCAAACCTCTCATGCCCAGCCCCACCCCAGAGCCCGCACCCCCAGCCAGAGCCATCAGCCCTCCCCACACTCCATCCCTCTGCCTCCTCCCACACTATGAACCCCTTGGCCCCACCCCCGCCACACGTCACCTCCATATTGGGGCACATAACAAAATTCATTCCACACAGATGTAAAAAATTAGAGGGAACATTGGCTCTAGCCCTGGACCCCGGCCACACTGCAGCAGGTGCTGGCCCTGGGCTTACCACCCCCTTGCATTGCCTCTGCCCCCATTGCCTCCCTACCCACCTCCCCATCCAGAACTTTGTCCCCTGGCTTGCCAGGGCTGAGTAAGTCTGCTGTGAAAATTGATATTTGTGTATTTGTTAACATCACTTTTCACTCCCTCCCAGCTAGTTAGTAAGTCTGGTGTGAAAAGTGATACTAACAAACATCCAAATATCACTTGTCACATCAGTAGACTTACTAGGTAGGAAATCTTTTTTAAAAAAGCAAAAGAAACAACAACAAAAAGACAAGAATATGCAAAGCCACCTTATTTGTGTTTCTATTCTGCTTACTCCAGTAAAGAATAGAGACAACTGTACATTATTTTTATTATTGAGTCTGCAAAAATACCCTGCATCAATAAATTACAATGATTTGGATATGTATAGGTGCATATTTGTTTTTCATAAAGTTAATTAAATATTTTAGGAAAAATTGTCAGAAAGGCCACGAGCAAAGTTAGTGGCCACAATTTGCAGCCACCAAAAAAAATTGTTGAGGACCCCCCCCCCCCCCGGACTAGATGATCGTGATAGTCCCTTCTGGCCTTAAAGTCTATGAATGTTAATGGAAATATGACACCATTTAAGGCTGACCAGATTTCAGACACATGAACCTCATATCATGTTTATTCAGTAGTTGGCGTAATGTTTCCATTTTATGGAAATTCATTTTGTTCAAAAAATATTGCGGTGGGTAAACTTTTTCTTGTCAATGTTAGCTGTATTCCAGATAGCTCCTGTGTATTGAAAAAGTAGATTGTAACAGTGAATTCTGTGTTCAGTAAGAGAAGTCAGTTGCCCAAACCATTCTAAAAGGATTATTTTAATTCTTATGAAGGATCATGTTATTATCTAGATCAGCAATCTGCAAGGGAGACTTAACGTTTTGCAATCTCAGATCATTGAGACGCTGGAAGCTCTAGTGGACCCCAAACTACTGTCTGTGGATAGAAGTAAACTACACATTTTGCTACAAAATGGCAAGAGGTAAATAAGAGTAAGCAATGGGGAATATAGCGGAACTTCAGAAAATTGTGTACAATATACATTTCCTAGAAAACTTTACTTTTGAGTTGTGCAACTTATTTGTCATTGTAAATTCAAATGTATGAACTATCTAGTTGGAAAAAAATGAAATCCCACTTTGTGGGATTTGTAGTCTACCTTCTAAAACTGTGCATAATGTAAAAAAATTAATACCAGGCAATTTAATATGTACATTGTAATGTAAAATCAGGAGTTCAAACCATTTGAGTACACATGAACTTATTGGGCTATGCTGTGTGTCAATACAACAGACAATACAATTGTCTGAATCAAATTACTTGTTTCTCTGAGTGCTCATGAACGCTTGAAATATGTCCAGAATACACAGCTAAATCCTTTTCAGTTAAGGTTTTGGTGATTTTGGGGCAGCTGGTCCCAGAATTGACCAGTACCGTGGCTAAATGCAAAAAGGGGATTTAAATTTTCTAAGAAACTTCCCCAGTGACTCATTCTGTAAAGATCCAGGGAAAATGAAAATATTACCTCTACAGTAATGCAAATGGGATTGCCTGTTTGTTTTTTCTTTAGTTTGTCAGAATTAGAAACAGATCTTAAAGTTTTCAAAGAAACAATCCTGGAAATCTTGGATGAAGAGGAATTAATAGAAGAGCTCTGTCTAACTAAATGGACGGATCCACAAGTATTGTAAGTAAAGTTGGGTAATCCAGAACACTTTTTAAAATGTGTCTTGTCCAAGGACAACCTGAATACCAGATTAGATTGCTTCTCTCCCCTCCCCTCGAAAAAAAGATCTGTACAATGTTTTTAAACCATAATGCTTTACCTCTTTTTAAAAGGTGTTTTACCACATCATCACAGTGCGAGCATAGTGTTAGCAGCATTACTGATACTCGGGTGGAAGCATCGAAGGTGCTCTTCACCCACTGTTTGACTTAGCTGGCCAGCCTTGGTGAACATGAGATGGAAAGGGGAGGAAAAGACAACCATCACTGAATAGGGAAACAGAAGGAGAAATGGAGATGTCCGTTTCCAGTTGAGACAAAACTTTTAAGATACGTTTTTAGGGAGAAAAAAAACCAATATTTCACAAATGAAATAAAGAACCCCACTGAAAATTTGGTCTGGTGTGGATCAGTTGCCCTACCTCCCTATATATAAGCTGGCACGCTAGCCTTGAAGCTTACTGTGCCCACGAGCAGCGCTCCCTTGATGGATATGTAACCCCACTGTAGTAGCACTGACCCCTGTTTTCATAGCCACGATCAGTACATAAATTAGCGCTGGGGTATAGCATCCCCAGAGAACCGCACATGTCTGGAATAGCCACATGTCATCCCTCCTGTGTGCTGATACAATATCATGCGCTCATCAGTGGCCACTTTAACAACAACAAAAATAACCAACCATATGTCCCATATTAATGATGAGCTGCTGGTCTGACCCTTACTTAAAAATCCAGGGCATGCTGACTGATTGGCATATCCGACTTGAAGCTAAGAGCAAACTGGCTTCCTGCCTCAGTTCCCATGCAAATAATGCCAAATGACATTTCCACCCCACGCTTCATGACAACTTAGTATTATTTGTACAGCACCAAATGCATGATATAGCTCCCTGCCCTGCACAGTTTCAAATCTAAATAGACCATAATTATCCAAAAAGTGGGGTGTGAAGGGACGCAATGTGTGAAATCAAGAAGTGTACCTGAGAAGGCATGGAGGAAGCTGGACGTGAGGTGTATTGATGCCATCAGTGTACTCTCGCACGTTGACTCCAACATTGGTGCTTGTAGACAGAAAGCTATGTTCATCATATCTTCATGTGGAGATACAGCCAAGCATCAAGGGCTTGTAGGACGGAGGGAGCCTTTTTTGGAGTGGTGCGGGGGGGGGAAGGTAGAGACTAATTTCATGAAAGCAAAGGTGTTGGAAGCTACTTTTTTAAATCCTTTGAGTCTGTTGTTCAGTCCTCCTCTTTCTATGGCTACAGAGAAATTTAAAGGCATTCACCATCAAGCCAGCTAGAACTGGATTTTGGGTGGTTGGTACAGACAATGTCTGCCACCAGAAACTGAAGACTTCTAAGACTACCACCACCCCCTTATGACGTGCAACTGAAACCTCTGTGTTTGGAAGGTTAGGAAGTGAATAGCCAGCCCACCTCAAAGGGACCCTCTCTTTAGGAGAGAGACTAAGGTCCTTTTATCCCACCCCTTCCAGAGGCCCTAGTTACCTCAGACACATGAGTCCTTAGGCATGGGTCTAGAGATGAGTTTAAGAAAAAACAGCTTCAGAGAGACTCCTTTAAATTGCTCCTTGATAAGGTAAGCAAGTTCAACAGTATCCATAGGAGACATTGGAGGGTATCCAGTCCCTCCTGGCAAATAGTGCAGTTAAGGTCATGCCACTGGGTGAAAAAGAGGGATGGGGGTTTATTCCAAGTTTTTCTTGATGTCTTAAAAATACAAGAGGGCCATCGTGGCTCTCAAAGACCTTACTGTTTGCCTAGTCAAAAGAAAGATCCAAAAAGATAACTACAGAAACTTGAATGCCTGTTCTAGAGAAGGTGACTGGCTAGGTCAGTGGTCCCCAACGTGGTGCCCATGGGTGCCCGCCGGGGCATTTATGTGCGCCCGCCTAGCGATACGGTGTGAAAAGTGGTGCCCAGCAGGGGAGAGAAGCTGCGGCCCCGTGCCTGCCAGGGACAGAGAACTACAGGGCTGCAGGCTGCGGGCGCCAGTGTTCTCTGTCCCCGCCAGGCGCGGGGCCACGGCTTCTCTCTGCGCTGCCCAGAACTGCCAAAAAAAAAAAAAAAAAAAAACCCACCACACACACCCACTCAGACTCTGCCGCCCCAAGAATGGACAGAATGCCGCCCCTTAGCATGTGACGCCCCAGGCACGTGCTTGCTCCGCTGGGGCCTGGAGCCGGCCCTGTATGTGAGTATTCTTCCGCTGCACTGATACTGCTGTTTTCTCGTGCTTTGCGATTTATTGTTTTTTTAACATTTTGCCCCAAAATGAGTAGTTCAAATAAAAGACAACATATGTATTATTTCAATGCAGAGTGGGAAGAATCCTATTGTTTTATTGAAAATAAAGGGAAATGCGTTTGCTTATTGTGCGGTGGTACTGTTGCAGTGCCGAAGAAACATAATGTCGAATGCCATTTCCAAATTAATCACGGTTCTTTTGACATTAGCCATCCACTTAAATCTGAGTTGAGAGAGAAGAAAATTAATCAACTCAAATCAAACCTATGTGCCCAGCAATCTGTTTTCACTGGACAAGAGGTAAAAGTCTGAAAGTGCTACTATTGCCTCCTTTAAAATTGCTCATCTGCTCGCAGAGAAGAAAAAACCCTTTCAAGATGGTGAATTGTTGAAGGATGCATTTTTGACTGGTGCTGATTGCCTGTTTCAAGGATTTCCTAACAAGCGTGAGATTTTGTCAGCAATACAAGATATGCAGTTATCAGACAACACAGTTACGAGGAGGATACGTGCAATTTTAAGTGACCTGCAAACTCAGCTAAAGGATGACTTGGAAATATGTGACTGGTTTTCACTGCAGTTCGATGAGTCGACAGATATATTGGATACAGCGCAGTTGGCAGTTATGGTGAGGATGGTATTTAGTGACTTCACCGTAAAAGAAGAGTTACTAAAAGTATTGCCTATGAAAGGGTGAACAAAGGGTGAGGATAGCTATAATTTATTCAAATCATACGCAACATCAATTAGTATGCCACTACACAAGCTGTCTGCAATCACCATTGATGGGGCACCAGCAATGATGGGCAGCGCCAATGGATTCATTGCACTCTGCAAGAAGAATGAATCCTTTCTGAACTTTATCTTATCATTGTATTATGCACCAAGAAGCTTTGTGCATCAGAGTTCTTTCTTTTCAACACGTCATGAATATTGATATTAAAATAATTAACTCTATTTGAGCGAAACATTTGCAACACCGACTTTTTAAGGCCCTGTTGGAAGATGTTGATGATAAACAATCTGATCTTTTCTTGCACACAGAAGTACAATGGCTGAGCAAAGGTTAAGTTCTTGCATGTTTTTAAGCCTAATTGAAGAGATCAAAGGATTTCTGAAGTCCACAAATCAGAACTTCGAGCAACTAGAAGACTCCAGCTAGTTAATGCACTTGGCTTTTCTTGCCGACATCACGGACAAATTGAACATTTTAAATTTTGAGCTCCAGGGAAGAGACAAACATGTGGCTCAAATGATAGGTTCTGTAAAATCATTCAAAGCAAAAACTGATCTTGTGGATGTCACATATGAAGACGAAGTCTCTCGTACATTTCCCAAGTATGAGGAAAATGGTATGTGACCGTGCTTTTAACCCATCACCATTTGTTATCCACATTCAAACACTTCTGGAACAATTTGAAAAGAGATTTCAGCAGTTCACCATCATTGAGCCTGTAGTTGCCTTTCTTGTGAATCCTTTTACTTGCCAAATAGAGGTAACAGAAATGGCTACATCAGTTGCGAGTCTCATTCAAGTAAGAAGAGAAGACGTGGAACTGGAGATTTTGGACCTTCAAAATGATATTCTTCTAAAATCCTGCGCAACAGATGAAAACTTTTGGAATCTGGTTGACCGAAAAAAGTTTCCTGCCTTAAAAAATGTAGCATACAAAATAAAATCTTATTTCGGTTCCACTTATCTATATGAAGTTCTGTTTTCAACAATGAACATCATAAAAATCAAAATACAGATCTCGGCTTACAGATGCCCATCTTGACGATTGCTTCTGAACGGGAATATCATCCTACTCTCCCAACTACAAAAAATTGGCTGAAGAAATGCAGTGCCAAAAATCACACTGACTTTATTAGAATAACCATGTGAATTAATTATACCTATTTTCCATTAAGTGCTGATAAGCGTGTATGATTAACTTGTGTTTACCTTTTTTTCATGTTTGTTTGTTTGTTTGTTTATTGAAATCCAGATACAAGTAACAATACAAAGAATATTTTTTAATTAACCATAACTCGCTATCTATGTTAAAGTAAGAATAATAAATATATTTGGACCAGCAGTTCAACAATGTTTTATATATAGGACTGAAATATTACTAGCCTCACTTTCTGCTGCAGCTAGTCTACATTTTTCGAAAAAACTGTCCAGTCAAAAAATAATTTTACTTTTTTAAAATAAATAAGATGAAAATTGTTTGTGATATTTATTTTGTAAAAACGCATTAATTTTTCTTCCAGGTAGATAAAAAAGAGCAAATTCACATGGTAAGGTGAAAGAGTAATTGCCGAATAATACCTTTTAAATGTAAAATTACCTTTATCTTATGGATTCCTATATTATGTAATATTAAATATGATGATTTTCATATTATTTAATGTACAAATACAAAATAAGCCTTGAAGAATTGCTGGTGCCCGCCACACTCTTCTGAAAACATGAATGTGCTCTTGGCCACAGAAAGGTTGGGGACCCCTGGGCTAGGTGCTCTGGGCCTTGTGGATGCTACCAGGCACCTATGATTCATCCAGTAGGACTGAGATCTCTCAAACTTCAAGAAGAGGGATAGTGCCAGCAGTTTCACATACTGACTGTTGGGCTGCTGTCATCAGATCCTGTGTGCACAAAATGCTTCAACTAAAATGCTTTAGTTATTGTCGATGTGCAACTAGACACGTATCTAAAGTGCCAAGTAGATTTCAATATTATGTATACAGTTTAGACCTCACTGTATGGAGGAACAGAAGGGAGTGTTACAGCATTACTGTCAACTTCCACCATTTGAGGGTACCAGAAAATTAACAGTCTCCCTTAAAAATGTCACAATATGATGCTGGGACACTAATATTTATACATTGCCTGTGCATGTTTATAGCATGGCAGATGTTACCCATTTTACTGACCAAAGTAACTGACTTTTTTTGCTCTTCGGCTAATAGAAATTGGAAAAGCACGTAACAGCAAAAGTTCCCCATGTGCCCAACTGGATTTTGCAGCAATGTTGTAAAACAGGACTCGTGGAGTTTTTTTTTTTTTACCTCGTCACTTCATTCTGGGCCCATGCTTCAGAACATGTAAACACGTTGTTGATAAGCGCATTGCTGATCTCTAACTAGAAAATACAAATTGTTGCTCACAGTGAGGAGAGCATGTCTGGAATTGACCATGCAGAGGAAATGGAGCTGCTGCTAGAGAATTATTACAGACAAGCCGAAGATCTCGCTAATGAAGCACGTGAACTCAGAGTATTGATTGATGATTCCGAAAGTATCATCTTCATCAACCTGGACAGGTTAACTATCCTTATGACACATACTACTTGTTATACTGCCAAAAGCTTTGTAGAAATTAGTGCTGTTATACCCTTTTTTGAATTAGAGTCTGAGAGCAGACATTGGGAACCAGGACTGGGAGGCTCTTATTCCTTGTGGTTCTGGGGAGGTAATAGTTCAAGGAAATACCCAGATATTCATGGGGAAAATATAACTTATTTATGAAGAATTGCTATGTAATGCAACAAAACTGAAACTTGAATTGACTCTTACATGGAGGTTGCACTTAAGTGTTGGCGTCTGCCTTCAAGAGCATGTCCCTAATTTTTCTGGGTCACATCTTCTGCTATCCAATAAATGTTGCATCCACATTAAGCATGATGGTACAGTAATCAGCTTAGTTTGCATCAAATATTTAGCTTTATTAAGACTAAACTATTGTAAATAGAAGGCTGAAATTTGTTATTACACACTAGTAATCTTTTTCAGTTTTCTGTATTTAAAAATAATTTATACAGTCTTAACATTTTGAAGTGTATCATATAAGCCACTGTTGAGAAGCAGTGTATGATATTCTTTCCTTCTCCTCAAATGGGGAGTTACCTCTAGATGCATTCACAGTGGACACTCCCATCAGGAAGCCAGCAAGAGTTGAGAAGAGGTGGATTTGGAGTGCCCCAAAGTAGACTCTGCTTTACAGTCCACAGCATTTTCTGACCCTCTACTTCTTTGTAAGTAGACTTGCAAGGTAACAGTAAATGTATCTTTTAAATAATCATTTATAAATTCCTATAGTTAACGGTAAGAAAACAAAATGTAAGTTTCCATAAACTTTTACTGTTACTTTACAGACATACTTATATAACAGGTGTGACCAGATGTCATAGATCCTGCTGATTGCAAAGCAGAGTCTGCTCCCTGAGATGTGCACTGCTGTTGCAGTTTCAAAACGTCTCTTTGGAGAAAAATCACCTGATACACTAGTTCTTGTTTCTGTGTTGCCTAATACCAGTGTGAGTTGCTCCATCAACTGTTCTGATGTAGTGCATGCTGCATAAAACTTTACTACTAGACAGCAAGTAAACATCTGTGTTCATCTCCTAAATCTTTCTCCCTTCTCCAGCCACCGTAATGTGATGATGAGACTGAACTTACAGCTGACCATGGGGACTTTCTCTCTCTCTCTTTTTGGACTGATTGGAGTAGCCTTTGGCATGAACTTGGAATCCTCCTTTGAAGAGGTGAGAACCAGTGCTGCTTTAGAATTGATTTTATAACTACTGACAGACAACACCTGACTTAACCCAGGTTTTCCGTTAAGTATAACACTCATCACTGATAAGACTCTAGATTTATACTGGTGTAAAGTGAGAGAATTGGGCCCATTGATTCCAGCTTTAGTGCAATGACTTTCTTTTGTGGTGAATTAGTTCATGGCTTGTTCAGTTTTGCCTCTGCTGCAGGACATTCTTCTGGATGATCAGGAAGAGTAATACTCTAGGAGGAAAAGGCAGGACAATACTGTACTTGGGCATGGTGGCTGACAATAGGCATGGTAATGTTCAGCCGTTCATACTTCTGAAAGGTCTTCGAGTTTGTATTAGCGTCACTTTCATATGCAAAGGTTTAAATTGGTTAAATCATTTTCTAGACTTCATGGTGGAGCCATGACTCCATTGCAAATTAAATAATTACACTTAGGCTATGTCTACGCTACCATGGTAAGTCGACCTATGCTATGCAACTCCAGCTATGTGAATAATGTAGCTGGAGTCGACGTACCTTAGGTCGAGTTACCATGGGATCTACACTGCAGGGGGTTGACTTACCTTACTCTTCTCGTCAGGGATAGAGTACAGAGATCGACTGGAAAGCAATCTGCTGTCAATTTGACGGGTCTTCACTAGACCCACTAAATCGACCAGTGGTGGATTGATCTGAGAGCGTCGATCTGGCCTGTAGTGTAGATGTAGCCTTAGATTGGTGGTAGCTGTCACACTTACATGCATTACCTTAAAAAGGAAGAGATTTCTTCTTTCTCCTTCCTTCCCTCATCGCCACCTTCACACACAAAAAATTAGGTAGGGGGAAATCTCTAAATTCTTGATAAAAACAAGAGCTATCTTTGAAAAGAACCATGCATGGGCTAGTGTGGTAGTGAGGAACATTAAGTGCAGAGGCCAGCACACCAGTGCTCTGGAAATGATGGTGTTTCAAGTGGATCACTTTGCCTTGCAATAACCCAGAGTCTCAGCTAACCTTTCCCAGCCAAGGAAGTTCACCATACTGTGAACTTTAGAGGGGACAGGGAGGGGTTTAATTTAGAGGTATGGGAGGGAATCCACTGAGGACCCTTCCACCACAGAAAGAGCTGCATGATTAATGGCTATTTTTTCCATTGCTAGGACAACAGAGCATTTTGGCTGGTGACAGGGATTATGTTTTTGGGAAGCGGCCTTATCTGGCGGCGTTTGCTTTCGTTCCTTGGACGGCACCTAGAACCTTCACTACCTCCCCAAGTACGTATGGCTGGCTAAAGAGTTCCCACTGCCTTCTGCATGCACAGTACCACTGCTACTTCCTGTGTTTGGTGTGTACTATGGAATTTGTAATGGATGTGATCAAGGGACACAACTTCCACTTTTATGGAAGTCATTGGTTAAATCCATGTCGCTCAACCTGGGAGGGTGGTAGGGTAGTCTTCCCTTGGCAGGCATAGGGGGAGCGCAGGACAGGGCAAAGGAGAGTTGTGTGACCCAAGATGTACTGCTTCATGCTGCAAGTATTTGCTGCTGCCAGAAGTGACATGGCAGGCAATACCTTGAGAGCTGTCCTTAATGTAACTGGTAACAGGAGCGGCTCACATGTACGTGGCCGCAACAGTCCTCCCTCTGCTTCTATGGCACTCAGCTCAGCCATGCTGCTGTTCCACTCCTCCCTACCCCTCACCCAGAGGTAGCTTGGTGCTGGAAGGGGGGAGCTATAAACAAACAAGTCCAAGATAGGAAAAAAATCACAGGGGGGAGCTTGGTGGGGAACAAGAACAAAAGACTAGCCTAAAGAGCATAGAAAAATAGAGGCTGTCACTTGTGCTGGTGCCAGGGGGGCATCCTGACCCTCCAGGTACTTGCAGCTGTTCCTCCTCAGATGCACTCCAGAATCCTTTGTGCTGACTTTCATAGCTTTTCACAGCTTGATGACACTTCAAAGGAGGCTTCCTGAGAACCGGCAGGCACTTGTATACGCCATGGCCCTTTTTTTTTTTTTTAAATAATCATTCGCTATTGTGTGACTTGTCTAGGTGCCCACGTTGCTGAAAAAAACTCATCCCACAGCTGGAAGAATTGAAATAAAAAATGACCTTAAAACAGAAGCCTTTACATCAAGCAGAAGCACGCTGACAAATCGATAGAACAGGAGAAAGCAACTGGCTTTTTTTGTTACATGGTGAACGGTACACACACTTGCACACCTGTTTTCCCTACAGTAAAAATTAAGAATTTTTAAACTCCTAGAATGTCAATGTATATCTTATGCACCAAAATGTTTTTAAAGTTGATATTTAATGGCACAAAAGTCAGTAAATGCAGAGAGAATATTCCCATAGGGTCCTTAATTTTTTTTCTCATGTGTTACAAGAGGATTTTGCTAGACTACAGCATGATGCCCAGCTTGCAATTTCAGGCTCTTATAGTTTGAGGTCTTGCATTCAAGGATTACTCAGACCCAGCCTTCATTAGTTAGGCATTGACAAGATTTCAGCCTAGGGCAGTAGTGCTAAAGATAGAGGCTAAAATTAAAAACAAAAATTAATATACTTGTCCTCAATAGGAGCTGGTTTGATTTTTGAAAATCAGGTTAATCATTCAGCAGCTGAGAGCTGGAGCCAAACTTTAGGCTTTTTTTTTTTTTTTTTAAATGTAGGGTGGTTGTTTTTTCCTTTTTTGTTTTTCAAGGTCGCATTCACGCTCTAGAGACTAGGATCCCAGAAGCAGGAATCAAACTCACATTTCTTGCAGAGCACTAAGCCAGCACAGCCAGACCAACAAATACAGAAAACTGCTTTGGTTCTGTTAAATGAAAAACGAACAAGTTTTGAATGTCCAGTGCTCACCTATTCAAAGACTAAGCAGGCCCGAATGGGCTTAGTTTTTAAAATCAGAACAGCAGGGCCTTTCAGACTGGTAGCAGATGCACATTTCAAGTATGCAACCACTGCCCTTTCAGTTGCAACTGACTAGGTGTATTTACACGTGTAGTATAACAGATCCTTATTCGATTAGTAAGATCTTACCTTAGAGCCTGATCCAACTCCCATTTAAAAAAGAAAAGTCAGACTTTTTTCCTGACCTGACTTGTTTCCTTTCATCTCTTTCTGAAGACATAAATGACCAGGATCATGAAGCATACTGCAGCTGTCTTGCAGCTGGTTTCATTACCACACGTGGTGGGTGAGATTAGGGGCAAATGTGGGGTGAAATCTGTCTGCAGGTCAGGGGAATGGGAGGTAGTAGCAAAGTTATGTAACTAAGGGGTACAAAGATCAGGTTTGACTATCAAAAAAAGTGCTGATTTGATTCCTGCGATGGTGGAAGAGAGTTAAATGCCTCCTACTTCCACCCACCTGCTATTTGCCTCTCCTGAGGGCCTTACCCCACTGTGCAGAGTGACTGTAAAACCCTTCTAGATCAGAATGGGAACACTTACACCTGTGCCAGGTACAGTTAGATAGCTCTTTAGCCAGCAACTTAAACATTGTGCAAACCACTGCCCACCTGACAGGCTGAAAAATTTATTGTAGCAGCAAAAGTGTAATTAAGTGCTCAGGTGAACAGAAAATGGAAACTAAAGAGTTCAGAAATTGTTATACTTTCAAAGTAAAATCCTGTGTGGCGTCTAAGGATTATCAACTAACTGATTTAACTTTGTGCACCCTTATACTTTCAAAGCATAACATCATATACGATAATGCACTGGTCTTCCTCTATATTCTACTTTAAAGGTAGTAGGGGATTGGGTGGCAGTTGAAATCCCCAGTGGCTAAATCATTACCATCTACTGGTTGTTAAGTGACCTTTAGGAAGTGGTTTGGTCTTGATCCAGCTCCTAGTGGGGAAACTGTTCACAAAATACGAACACCCATGAGGTTGAGGGCTAATGTTGGCATACCCAGAGAGGGGAATGAGTGAATGGGTATGGATACTGACGTTCTGACTCAGGAAATGATCCCTTCAGGTCAGGGTTTTGAAATACATTCGCAAGGCTATTGGGAAAGCTTGCATTGTTGCTTCCCCAGCTGTATTTTCTCTGCCGCTACAGGGCATTATTTTGACTCCTTTCATCTGTACTTAATTGACTTATGTGCATTAAAAGCATTTAAAATAAGACCACTAGTTCTTTTACAGGACTGCATCCATGTCATGGGAGTTAAACTTCCAGTGGTTTTCTGGACTTGGGTAACACCTGTCCCATTCACACTGCAAAGTGTACGTGTGGTAACAGAATTCTGAGCTCAGAACTAAGAAACTGAAGCCCAGGGTGGTTGATAAGGTTTTGAGTGAAATTGCCACTGAACCAGACCTGTAAACCCCACTGTCAACTGATAATAGAGACTCTTAAAGTGTAGTTGACAAATCTGCACTTCATTTGTAATACTCAGGACTCACAAATAAAATGCCAACTGGTTTTATCCTTGTGTTTGGCAAATTGACCTCTTTGGTTTTGCTGACTTAATAAGAGGAGTCTGTTCAGCTTGAATAAACTTCACTCATTTTCTTTACAACACAATTGACCACAAAAAGCCTAGTGTTTTCTAGCAGTGAGGGTGAAAAACCTAAATAAGGCAATCTCCAGCTTGTCAGTCTGCCTCCTAAAATCATTTGGGCTTTCCTACATCTGACTACTTCTATCAGGCTTGTTGACAACCGGGATGTGCTTTCAAAAATGGCAAGTTGCAGGATGGCTCAGGATCCTAACAGGGAAGGTGTTATCAATGAGGAAAAAGTAAAAATAATGGCCTGGGGTGGGAAGGAAAGTGCACTGTGTTCAGCTCACCCACCCTGATGCCTTCTAGTTCTCCAGCTACTCCTTGAGTTCCATCACTTATCCAGAGGGCTTTTTAAAGTGTGGGTGTCATTTTCTTTTCCTGTTTTATCAAAACAAATTCCAAACAGTTCCTGGGTGTAATGTTCAGTACAACATGCTCTCTTCCTATTATTGCCACAGAGCTCTTGTTTAAGTACTTTCTCCTCCTCTCCCTCTCAACCAATCTCTTCATTTATGCTGTCCAGCTATCTGGTTCTTGCTAGCTCTGATTTTTATTGCTTTATTTAGGTAGGTTAAAACGATTATGCCCAGTATGGATGCCATGGCAAATGATGATGTAGTTTAAAAAAAAAAGAAGCAATTCTAAAATTCAGCTCTTCTGTTTTAAAGCTAGAATTATCAAGAGCTGGAAGATTCTTTAAAACTGCTTCCTGAAAACACTGAGAAAGTAAGAAAGATTTTGACTTGCATATATATATGTATTCCAAAGAGGATGATTACTGTTTAAAATTCTCCAATACTTTGCTACTGGCTTGTACCACAAAAAAAATGTATCATAGTGTCATAACTTCTGAACCCTCCCCCACATATACACCCACCAATGGTTGCAGACCTAACCCACAAACAACGAGGTCATATGCTGTTGCTTAAGTATGTTGTTTAATTGTGTATGGATACACACTCAGCATTAACCTACCTCTTCAAAACCACAATACTCATGAGTCGAACACATAATACAATTAACAATAAGAGCAGGATTTTAACTTACCAGAGTCACTGAGTTCTACATAAAAGCATTAGGAACAATCGCCAGTGGAGTCCAACCTTGAGCTCCTTGCCCTTCTCTTCCCCTTGAAGCCAGACATCCTGCTTCCTTAACAGATCACCCCTGAGACTCGCAACAGGCAAGTGCTATCCAGCTGCTGCTAGCCCTTTGCAACCGCCTACCATCCATCTATCAGACGTACCTTTATAGCACAACTTCAGCTGTAGTGAAGTCAACACCAAGTATCAATGTAACATTCTAGGCACGTAGCATACTTTCTTTCAGATAAATAACATACTATCCTGGCTCTGTGAATGGGGTACTCCCATCTGAGCTGTGTAGAGTGGATGGGACGAAAATGGATGTGTGGACTGTTGTCCTAAGTTGGAGTCTCCCGCTTGTCTCAGGCGGTTGAATACAGGAAGTACAATGGGATTTCTGGTCCCCGGCAGAAGGGGAGGATGGATGGGGTAGATTGTATTTCGGCCTCAAGATTGGTGGTTTCTGGACTGCAGTTGGAAAATAAGACGCAGGGTTGTGGGATAAGGAGCAAAGTTGAGGAACTTTCTTTCCGTGGAGGATAAAGCAGCAAGACAGCAGATGATCTGGTACAGCAGAGCCACTCAGTGCAACGCGGTTGGCAGAAGATCACTGCAGTGCCAGTCTATCCAGCCCAGACAGCATTACCCTAAACATGAGGGTTGCACGTGTGGTGTAGAGAGTCCTATGCCAAGTCCTTATCCCTGTTGCTGGCATAGAGGTTGCAGCCAAGGTGCTGCTATGGTGATCCTTGGATATGGTTTAGTCCTTTGGGGCACTAAGCAGCCCATATAAGGCTGCTGGAAGGCAAGGAGCAAAATAGGGTGCAAAGACGAGCTTAGTTACCTATGCACCCCCTTCGTACCGGCTCTGGCTGCAGCATGCCTGGACCACCACATCTGACCGAAGCTGCTAGTGTGTCTGGGTGATAAGTGGGTGAGCTGGAGAGCAGTGGGTGCTGATTGGAGAGCTTGTTGGCTGTATTAGAAATGTCCATGATGTAAGATAGAGGGTATTCGGGGGATGCTGGTGTACAGGAGGAGTTTGGGCAGGTGTACGATGACAGAGTTAAAGGTGTTTGTACACATGCACATATTTAAGTGATAATATCAACTAGGGGTGCTGCATTTTTCCTCAAACAGCCAAACAGGTCTGCTGGAACCAGCTTCCCTCATAAGTTGCCTGGATTGATGCTAGGTTGATGTTGTTTTGGCTCCCTTCATGCTGCTTTGTGTGTGGCTGGGTTATTTAGCCTTCTGACTTCCATGGAAAGAGGTTTTTAATTGGTTTGCAATTCTAAGGCTGGATGGATGGACCATGACAGTTAGTATTCCCCGTCTTTTTTTTTTTTCCCCAATCAACCCCAATTTCCTTTCTGCTGCTTATGTCTTCTTTTTAGCTACATCCTGTTTGTTAGCATGGCAGAGGGAGGAGTGAAGGAGAACACCATAGATACCGGGGGATCTGCTACTGAAAACAGGCATATACCCAGACTCAACAAAAGAACATTTAAACATTTAAAGGGTATACATAAAAAGCCTTCCACTAAGTCTAGCTTTCACCGAACTTCTCTCAGCAGCTACTACAACTTCTCTCTGCAAAGATACAAAATGGAGGTTAACAAAATTCAACTGCGTCACTGAGGAGACTTTGCCAACATGGCTATGTCAGGAGTGCCAGGGAGAGGGGACCCCTCTCCCCAACCAATATAACTATGCCCAGCAAAAGCCCTAGCACAGACATAGTTGTACCAACAAAGTCCTTTTGCTGGTATGGCATATTTAGTCAGGGAACTAATATAAGCTATACTGGCAAAAGCACTCTTGCTAAAAGCTGCATCTCTGCTACAAGGGTTAGCCAGTATGCCTATGACAGCAAACCCTTTCTAGTGTAGACAAGACCTGAAAAAGAAAAGGGAACCATTTGCTTGTAGACCAGCCTTCTCTAATCCACACCATGAAAGTCAGGAATGGTGCTTGTTTCAGAAGGTGTTTGTCATATGAAAAATGGCCCCTTCTCTTAGGTTGGAAGCAGTTCAGATTCCAGCTTCTTTTTCCTAAAGGCTGTTTGGTGAGTAAAATCAACCAACATTTGGGTAGGGATCACTGCAGAGATGAGCAATCATCTCCTCAAATGATTACTGACAATGAGGAAAATGGGCAGGACCCCAAAGTCCCGGAGTCCATTTATATAAACAGCCACTGGACCAACCTCAAAGTACAGAGTAAAGGCAAATGAAAAAACAAACACTCGTGTCACACAGATGCAGGCATACTGCTGTAACTAGGAGTGCAGGGGGTGCTGCAACACCCCCTGGCTTGAAGTGGTTTCCATCATATCCAGGGTTTACAGTTTGGTTCAATGGCTCTCAGCACCCCCACTATACGAATTGTTTCAGCACCTCTGGATGCAGGCAGAGACTTTGTCTCCCTCCAAAGGCCCATATCGTCATCCAGAGAGGAGTGGGGCATATGAAGGCCCTCCAAGATTATCAGGGCAAGGACTGGGCCTCGTGTATGGATAGTGCTACTGGAAACAAGTACTAAAATAGAAGACTGCATATAAACTGACCACAGTCATTTTCCCAGTAGCCAATTTTATAGTATGTCATGAGCATCGGCATTGCTTATAACAGGCTGTTGGAGTGTAGTCTAGTGGTTAAAACACATGATTGAGTCAAGTCTGCAGCTGACTTGGGCAAGTTGCTAAGAGCAAATTTGGGGGGGTTTTTTAAGTAGATTCCTTTTCAGTTGCCCAAATTTAGACAGCTGTGGCCTCTTAGCCTCATTTTACCCATCTATAAAATGGGGTTAATATTGGCCCAGAGGGTGACTTAAAGGGAAGCTTGATTAGCTCTGTAAAGCACTTTGGGATCTGCAGGGGAATGGTGCTATGCTAAGTAATTTACACAAATGACAGTGACAAGTGTTGGCAAGAAACAAGCTGGCAGGCAAGAGTGGTGTTCATTTCTCTCACCTTTCCTTGAGATTTCACAGTGATGACAGAGCTCCCAAACCTTGATCTTTCCTGTAAAATGAGATAGCTCATTATGCTCTGAGAACATTAATTAAACAATGTTTAAAATTGTTTTTTTTTTTTTTTTGCTTTCAGCCATTGATTTTCCAGTTACTCACTTCAGGAGAAATTAGAACATATTGTGCCTGAAACAAAAGAAAGAAAGGGAGAAGCTGTTAGTAGAACCACCTTCTCAGAGTGTATTTCACTTGCAGACTAAAGGCCCCATGCATTAAAACTGCCTTACTCCCACATTGCAGAATTTTGTGCACGGTTGCTCATGAACCCAAAAAGGGGCCAAATTACCTAGATTTAAGAACCTGAGCAAGTTTGTGTGATGAAGGCAACAAGATGGAGTTTTTACTGAAACTTGACTCCAGATACCAGTCTATTATTTTCTTTTCAGTGGATGTAATTAATTAGTTGTCATCATGTTGTCTCCTGGTTTTACTGGTAAGTTTTCTTACCCAGTCCTCAGGACAAGGAGAAATCCATGATTTGCAGTTGTCTGTCACGTTACCCGAGGTGGTCTGGTTTCCATTGTAGATGTACACACGTCCAGCCTCCCCTCCAAACAGTACAGACGTGATGTCTTCAGTTCGCAGAGGAGATGTCACAATAATTTCATCTGTGAATGATCAGAAAGACGATATATGATGTCAAGATGAAATAGTACTAGACCAAAACACAAGAGCTGGTATTTACACTGGTCTGTATACAGTCATTCCTGTGAACATTAATGACTAACTGTCCATAGCGTAACATAGCATAACTGTCCATAGCGTAAGGATAAAGTTAAGAAGTTTTCTTGACTTATGACTGAATTGTTTGATTTCTGCTTTCAAGCATCTTGTGATGTTTACGTCCATCTATAAAGCGGGATGTGTTTTGAGTTTATATGACAATGTAGGAGGCAAGTCTACTCTTGCTCAAAGTAAAAAACTCTTCACCCACACCATCTAAATCCCCTTTGTTTTACCTAGTCCATCATTGTCCAGGTCACTTAAGTGTACATCTCCTCCAAAGCGAGAGAACCTCCTGTCCCCACTGAAAGTGCTGAGCAAAGAAGGTTTGGCACCATCTGTCAAGTCATACATCAGAACAGTTCCAGCTTGGTGCAGTACTGAGGATATAAATGCAATCCTAGACGTGCTGTCTGAAAGAAGCCAGGGTGACAGAATTAGACCCCCAGATGTGTGCACTCACAGGAATAGGCTTAGTACATGTAGTGTACTAACAGTAGGTAATACTGGCATTATCAAAGATCTGAACAAAACGAAAACATACTGACTTTACAGAAACTATCAAATACTTTATTAATTCTACTCCAATTACAATGTTTGTTCTACATTGAAAAAAAATCAGTCTTCAAGAACACGTGTCAAGTGTGTGCTCTTAAGTTATACAGTGAGTCTTGACCATTTAATTACGCTGTCATTGGTGCCAGGGAATTTCTGGCCTAATAATGAATCAGTTACATAAATAATGTGTTGAGAATGCACTTAACAAAAGACTGTTCCATACAAAAATCTTGCCCTAAACAAATCCGAGGCTCTAGCAAATGAGGCTGTGCAAAGTATACTGTGCACTTTAGGATATCCATAGGGAGAGCATCATATATAGCACTCATAAATTCAGTGTAGCTATTAAGTCCATTTTCTAGCTTGCTGTAATTAGCTTAGTTTAGCATTGACTTGAGACATAGATAATACATAGCTAAAGTGTTTCAGTTTCCAGAACAACATACCAGAGGTAGGTACACCCACCACCAACACTTCTCTTGGAATTCCAGCCACAGACAGGAAGCCTCTGGCCAGCGACGAACCCAGTTTGCCCCTCTCCTGTTGATTGTTAAACATGTCAGTTGCACAGAATACCATTTTGCTTCACATAGTTCATACCTGTAAATTCCCAGCATACTAAAGAAAAGGTCCTACCATGTCTCCAGTTACGGAAAACCAGCTTTGTGTGCTTGGTGGGTTATATCCGTACACCTTTCCAACACTCTGTTTGGTATCCAATGAGATGTAACAACCTAGACTAGAACACACAGTACAGTTATTTTCAGTCAAAGTAATATCTTGAAATGTATTTTGTACATACATACAGCATTGCTTGTATGCAGAATATTGTTTTCTTTCATTGTGTGCAAAATGCTGATCTGGTAATTATTCTCATTCTTGTTTCTAATTAGAATTACAGTAGAACCTTGGCGTTATGAACACCTCAGGAATGGAGGTTGTTCTCAACTCTGAACAAAACGTTATGGTTTTTCTTTCAAAAGTTTACAACTGAACATTGACTTAATGCAGCTTTGAAACTTTACTATGCAGAAGAAAAATGCTGCTTTCCCTTTATTTTATTAGTAGTTTATGTTTAACATAGCACTGTACTGTATTTGCTGTCCCCCATTTTGGGGTGGGGGGGTCTCTGCTGCTGCCTGATTGTGTACTTCCAGTTCCAAATGAGATGTGTGGTTGACTGTCCATTCATAACTCTGGTGTTCGTAACTCTGAGGTTCTATTGTAAGATCTTTCAGAAAAGAGACCTTGTCCACCTTTATATTTGTACATCACTTAGCACAACGGGGCCCCCTCATGAGGCTTGTAGGTATCATTCAGTATAGTTAATTACCATTGTAGGATTGTTTAGAACTGCCTCTCTGCTGGCATTTTTAAAAATTATAAAAAGACCCTGAAGAATTTGTTTTTGAAGAAGACCATCTTCTTTGAAAAAAGCGTTAAGAAGGAGAAGGTAGGTAAAAATTTGAATTTACTAATCTGAAGTTTCCTCTAAATATGACATATTATTGTCCCCAAAGAGTGGAGTTCCACAGGTAAATGTACTGAAACAATATTACTCTACTGTAGATCTTAAAGACTATAGGGGAAAAAAACACAGGTTGTGAAAGGAACTGTGTTACGATCATGTACAACTCCCAAATAAAAGAGAAACACACCCAGTACAGCTCTTCCAGGTAGGGCTGCCAATCAGCAGTAAGGTTTTGTTCTTCAACTGGTAACTAACAAGTGAATATCCAAACCAGGCATAGTTCTTTTCCCCCTTCACCATCCAGTTGGCATCCTCTACTGACAGCAGCCCTGACAGATAGGATCAAACAAAACAAAGATTAAGTCGGGATGTTCACCAAAGCTAAAACATTGATTATCAGTTTCTGAAATATACCACGTTTCAATCTAGCAATAGACACTTCTGTTTTGATTGGGTTACTCTTCCCATGGTATGGTACCAGTTATCACTAATTTCATAATACACTGTGATGGCAAAGCAGCTGTGTTTGGTGGTGAAATCTTGGCTCTAAGTCACCCAAACACAACCTATTGGATGCTTTCAACTTCTAAAGGCAGGAATACAGGAGATACCAAACCAGTTTGAATGGAACTGAAATGTCTTCTCTAGAACAGAGATAAAACTGAAACCATTTATCTGAATCCAAAGTTCAAATAAATGAGATCTTAATTCAAGTCACTCCTGGGTTTTGGTTTTACGCAGACTTCAGCTGACAAAGCTTTGTGAATTCAAAAGCATCGCCCAGTTGCTTCCATCCTTATTTGAAATAGATTTGCGTCAAAATTAGTACAAATTTAGCTGAAAGCCTTCCCCATCTACAAACCCTGGTTTTGAAAACAATAGGACTCTGATCTAAATTTGATTATGCAAAAACCAAACCTCAGCTGGTGAAGTTTTGCATCCCTACATATTCATGCTGACCTTCTCCAGCTCTAGGCTTCAACCTCTTTTTCTAGCTCACCTCTTCCCATCCCACAATAATCCAGTTTGACCCTTACCCTGTAGTTACAGTGCTCACTTGCAGCATTCCCCTTTTGCCACATGAAGGAGCTCTTAGCATGGCACGAATGAATAATCTTGTGATACTCTCAGGCCCTTGCCAATTTGAGAGAAAAATCCAGGGTAGACCCCTCCTGATGCAAGGGGCTACCATTACTACCTAAAAAGAAAAGGAGTACTTGTGGCACCTTAGAGACTAACCAGTTTATTTGAGCATGAGCTTTCGTGAGCTACAGCTCACTTCATCGGATGCATAGCATATCGTGGAAACTGCAGAAGACATTATGTACACACAGAGACCATGAAACAAAACTTCCTCCCATCCCACTCCCCCGCTGGCAACAGCTTATCTAAAGTGATCCTCAAGTGGAGCCATTTCCAGCACAAATCCAGGTTTTCTCACCCTTCCCCCCCCCCACACACACACACATACAAACTCACTCTCCTGCTGGCAACAGCCCATCCCCCTTTGAAACCCCTCTTTATAATGCGCATGATAATCAAGGTGGGTCACCTCCAGCACTAATCCAGGTTTTCTCACCCCCCCCTTTCCAAAAACCACACACACAAACTCATTCTCCTGCTGGCAACAGCTCATCTTACAATGTGCACAGGGAAAGGGTGAGAAAACCTGGATTTGTGCTGGAAATGGCTCCACTTGATGATCACTTTAGATAAGCTGTTACCAGCAGGAGAGTGGGGTGGGAGGAAGTTTTGTTTCATGGTCTCTGTGTGTATATAATGTCTTCTGCAGTTTCCACGATATGCTATGCATCCGATGAAGTGAGCTGTAGCTCACGAAAGCTCATGCTCAAATAAACTGGTTAGTCTCTAAGGTGCCACAAGTACTCCTTTTCTTTTTACGAATACAGACTAACACGGCTGTTACTCTGAAACCTGTCATTACTACCTAGCAGCACTCATTGATAAGCATTCCCTCCACGCTGTTAACCATTCATTTCTGTTTCACAGCCAAGTTCTGTACTTTTCTGCAAGCACTAAACAGCTCTTGCTGTTGACTTTAATAGCACTACTACTCATCTGAGTAAAGTTATACACATGCTCAAGATCCAGGGCCTAAATTCTGAGGAGACTGTTTTCCCCTACCCCCATTCTTATGATGTACACTTCTGTTTGCCTTGGGAACTACGTGCACTAACCTTGGAATTAATACTCATACAATTAGGCTGAGGTATGTGCAACATTACTTACTTAACATACAAAGCACTTACAATATTATTGCAATAGGCTGACTTTTGTTAATCATCAAATACTCAGAAATACAGGAATAAATTAATTTTAAATTTTCTTCAGTGGGGACAGTAGAAATCCAGATAAGGCAATGTAAATACTAGAAGCCTATTTTTATGTATTTATTTGTTTACTTCCAGAGTGCACATAAACCTTTCAAGACTCTGCGACAATAATAGGTCGCTCGGGTTTCAATAACAAAGGATTCAAATTAAAACAAAAGTGTCAAATTAAAACCACAAATATAGCCACATAAAATATGGACATGTCAATTTACTCAGTAAATATTACCTTTGTCACTCCTGTTGAAGTGAGAATAAAATGCAAGTACAAATCCTCTCTGCTCCCCACCGCCAGGTGCAAAAGGAGAACCGGCAACCAGATCAGACTTTCCATCCCCATCAATATCAGCAGCCAGCAGTGACCAGCCAAGGTTACAGAATGTGTGCTGCAAGAGACAATACCTCAATCAAAACTTTAAAGTGGAAAGCAGCATTGTAATTGTCTACTTGCTTTATGTTACTTTATATCTCTTCTAAAGAGTTAATTTTGAATACTCCTGATCAATCACCCTCCCATCTTGTAACCAAGTTGTTTGGGGGTTTTGTTTTTTTTTAAATTGGAGAATAGGGAGTCCACTTAGCCCTCCTCCTTGCTATCCTGCAGTACATGCACTCAAATAGACATGACCATTCGACAAAGAGACAAGGCAGAAGTACAATGAGGCATTTCTTTTTATCTGTGGCCTCTGACAAATGTACAAATATATATTCCCTTGCAATTACAGGGCCTGATTTTGACATCCTTTCTCATGGTGAGTAGTAAGAGGCTAGCAATGCCCGAGATCCTTAAAGGTATTTCAGCACCTAACTCCCACTGATTTCAATAGAAGTTAGGTGTCTAAATATCTTTGAGGATCTGGGCCAACATCTCTACAGTATCCCCAGTAATGAAGGCTTTAGAGTAGCAGTGTGGGCAAACTGTTTCCCCCCACTCTGCCTCCTCCTGCCATTTGACTTCAGGGATGCTGTCCTGAAGCATGTGGTAGTAAAATTGAACCTCTGGTCCTGGGCAATTGAAGGTCTGCAGAATGTAGACAGCTTATCTTAACAGCAGCCTTATGAAAAAGGCTCTAAACAGCAGTTATTGCACCTGAATTTCCTTGTCATATGAACTGTCATGTTTCCTTTCTACTGCCGCTGCTAACCTTGTGGTCCCTGTGTAACTAAAAATTAGTTTGCTTGTCTCATATGCATCCCCCAGACAACAGCCTGAAGGGATGGAATAATACTGAATAAAATGGTACAGTGATCTGTCCCGCTCCTTCAGTCCCCAGTTCTGCAGTTTACCTTCTTACTAGTAAATGTACCTGGCAAATTATGGTAATGTTTGGCCAAGGTGACAGGCCTCTTCCTGTAGTGCCCAGATATACATACACAGCACCCTAAACAGAGGGGGGAAAAAATCCTTTGAGAGTGTATACACCAATGCCAAATATGCACTTAATAGTACAAGTTAGAGAAACGACTAACTCTGTGAAGACCATTAGTTAGGCTGCATTTTTCTTACCATCAGAGCCCACAAGGTATAGTGTATCTTCCACCCCAAATCTAAGAATTAAATGTGATGACCAAACCATCCATCTAGAGTTTGCGGTGGCAGGGGGGGAGAATCAACATGCTCGTTTCAACAAATAAGTTATGTTACTTGATAAGGACAATAGGTAATATCATTAAATATAAATAAAACATTTCACGCAGCTTGCAGTGTAGTTCACAATAACTTAAGGCAGTGGTACAGTCTGTAGGCAACAAGAGACATGTAGTATCAAATTTTCCAAATGTGGAGGCCTAATGTAAGCACTTAAATCCATATTTAGGCAGGTAAATAAGCACCACCTGATTTTCCAGAAGTGCTGAGCAGCTGGAACACCAATTGACTTAAATGGGGGCTGCTCGGGGCATTTCTGAAAAATCAGACCACTTATTTAGGCACCCAAATATAGATCTACGTGCCTAAGTTGAGGCAGTCAAGTTTGAAAATTTGGGCTGTAGTTTGTGTCAGGCAATGTGATAAAGCAATACTGGCAACCAAGCCACATGTAAACGTAGCAGCCATTATCCCACTGCAAGATGACACCGACTGGAAGAATATAGAAAAGATCTGATGCAGTATGTCAGCTCTATGAGTGGTGGGTGAAGATGGCCTATACAGCCAGCTGTAAGTATAAGTATTGACTGAGGCCGTAACACAAGTAGAGAATCAACAGTGTTAGGGCCTGTAATGTAAACAACTTAGCATAACTCAGGGGTTATGGCACGCGTGCCAAAGGCGGTACGTGAGCTGATTTTCAGTGACGCTCACGCTGCCCGGGTCCTGGCCACCAGTCCGGGGGGGCTCTGCATTTTAATTTAATTTTAAATGAAGCATCTTAAACATTTGAAAACCTTATTTTCTTTATATACAACAGTATAAGTGTATAATATATAACGAAACTAGGGAGAGACCTTCTAAAAAGGTTAAAATGTATTACTGGCACGCAAAACCTTAAATTAGAGTGAATAAATGAAGACTCAGCCCACCATTTCTGAAAGGTTGCCGACCCTTGACATAACTAATCAAGGCCTATGGTTTTGCTTGACATAAATAACTGACAGGCAAGTGACTTTAAGTCACAAGATGAAACATAGCAGTAAATAAAAGTAAGTCAGTTGACTTGTGTGAAGTGAGAAACCACATAAGTTACTGATATTTTAAGAAGGTATGTTTAAGCAATATGCATAATATGTTTAACTGAAACTCACAAGGTCTGACAGCAGTAATATTATGGCAACCAGTTGATGTAAATGCTCATGAATATGATGTACCCAGTTAATTAAGCTATAGCACCTGGGAACGCCAACATAAGTAGGGCATGGAAGTTCAGATAAGGAAAAGGGGCTGAACTCCTTATGAATATTTCTCCTGGGGGGATTCTGCACTCATGGGGCAGAAGGCAGAATTCATATGGCCCACATTTTTCTGTCTCCCATCGACATATCATAGTGTGAACCTCCCGGAAACTAGCTCTAAGTACGTCAACCTCAGCTACGTCAACACGGCTGGCCTTACCGTGAGGCGAACTGAGGTGGCGCCTCAGGTGCCAGACTGTGGGAGGGCACCACTAGGACCCAGAGTGTAGAAAATTTTGTTTGCTGCTGGGGCATACGTATTCTCTCTGCTCTAGATGCACAGAGATGGTGGAGTGCTGTGCTGGAGGAAGGAGGGCACAAGAGACATAACAGGCAGGCAAGAGAAAAGGTGAGAGGGAATAACAGAAAGCAGCAGGAGCTGCAGGGAGAGAGAGGAGAAGGAGCCTCTTATGTACCTCTCTAGCACCCCCAGGAATCTGGACTGATTAACACCAGCTTCTCAGGGAGCTTCCTGTTTCCTGCTGCTTCCCTGAACCCACTTGAGGAGAACAGGCAGTCAACTGAAGTAGTAGGAGCCAGTTAGGCCCTTAAGACGCTGATATCTTCCCTCACTCAGGTCCTGCTACCAGTCTGCTTATTTGTCCCCTTCAACTGGGTGTTGAGAGCCACTATAGCTGGCACAGAACAGCAGTTATGAGTGAAAGAAGAAAACGCCCCTCTGGGGCAGCATTCAGAAAAAGAAAGCAAGCAAAGGAAGCTTTTCTATCTAAGCAGGAAGGAGCTCTCCTGAGATACATAGACATAAATGTTCACGGTGAGCCTTCCGGCCCCAGTGAGGATGTGAGTGGTGAGGAGATGCCTGATCTTCCAGTTAGTCAGAGTGCAGGTGACCTGGCAGCTACTGCAGCATCCATATCTCCATCTCAAATGGATATAACCATGCACATTCCTGAAGAAAAGTGTAGATCAGAGAAGAGTATGGTGGAGGCGCAAGGAACAGCTGCTGCTGAGTTTAGTTCCTTAAGTCTAGATGATCCAGGACTGGACCCACTTGAGCAGTAGCCTGAGGGACTTCCTTGTATTGCATAGGCCACAGCAAGCGAAAAATTTCATGTTCCCCAAAGACAATGAAAATAGAAGTTTCCATCCAACACATTATTGGCGTGAAATCCCCAATGGTGACAAAGTGGAGAGGCCATGGCTTATGTACACAAAAACCCTGAATGCTGCATACTGTTGTTGTTGCAAACTCTTCCAGTCTAATGTTCCAGCCACATTGGGTTCTACCGGAATGAAGGACTGGAAAAATCTGGCTAGAAATCTGGCATTCCATGAGAAGGCAGCAAATCACCAGAGAGCATTCCATAGGTGGAAAGAGCTTGAGATGAGACTAAGGTTAAAGGCCACCATAGATTATCAGCATCAAGGGAAGATTGCATCAGAGTCTCTTTACTGGCAAAAATGTTCTGAAAAGGCTCATTGCCATTGTGAGAATGCTTGCTACCCAAAACCTAGCACTGCATGGCACTTCAGATCAGCTGTATGTGCCAAACAATGGAAACTTCTTTAAAATTGTGGAGCTGATGGCTGAGTTTGATACTGTACTCCAGGAGCAGCTAAGAAGAGTCACCACCCAAGAAATGTACATACACCACTACCTTGGAAAAACAATTCAAAATGAGATTATACAGCACTGTTCGTGGGAGAACAGTGGCAGAGGGAAATGGAATCACCAGAAACATACATAACTTCAAATTTCTATGTGGCTTAGTGTTGTGGCATGACATACTCTTTGAAATAAATGTTGTAAGCAAGAGACTCCAAGGTGTTGACCTTGACATATCTGGAGCAATGGAACAACTGGACAAAGCAAAGTCATACCTACAGTCTTACCAGTCAGATGAGGGATTTCAAAACGTTTTGAAGAGTGCACAAAAGTTGGCAGAGGAACGTCACACTGAAGCTATTTTCCCACCCATTCAAGAACACAAGAGTCACCGAAGAAGATGACATTTTGATTACGAGGCACGGGATAATCCCATAAGAGACCCCAAACAACAATTCAAAGTTGAATTCTTTAACCAGGTGCTAGATTGTGCAATACACTCAGTTGAAGAACGTTTCATGCAGCTCAAGGAACACAGCAGTATATTTGGGATAGTGTATGATATTCCAAAACTCTTCACTATACCTGAAGAAGACCTACACCAGCAATGCAGGGCACTAGAGACAGTGTTGACACATGATGACATGCGCAACATTGATGAGAGTGATTTAGGTGATGAACTGAAAGCCCTTTCAAAATACATTTCAGCAGGATCAACTCCAAAGGAAGCAGTTCAAATCTTTGCAACCAAGAAGGCATGGAAAGCACCACTTTGATTATTCAAACAGATAAAAATGCCAGTGTTTACTATGCAGACAAGAAAAGTTAACTTTCTAATGCCTGAACAGCAAATGTAAGTGTTACTTAAAATTTTTCAACAAGGCATTTTAAAAGTTGTTAGTTCTCCTTTATTGGGGTAGGTAGCAGAGCAGTACCATGAGAGGAGTAGAACAGGAAGAAAGCAGAATTAAGACCTTTCAGAGTTTTGGCCCAAGCCAGGGGACATGAGGGCCTCATTTGTGCTCCCCGCCTCAGGTGCCAAAATGTTGTGGGCCAGCCCTGGGCTTAGCGTTGTTGTTTTTTTGTTAACGAATGGTTGTGAGAATGTTGTGGGAAAGCCTTGGCGAAGTGGTGGGCTTAGGGTTAGTGCTTGTTCTATTTCTTCTGACAGTGAGTTCCATACTCTTAGGCCTTTTAACAGAGGCGACACATAACTGTTGATAGTGGTGGGAGGGGGCACAATTTAAAGGTTCTGGTGTGAACCCTGTCAGCAGAGTTGATGCGGGAGGGTGGGGCTCGGGGTGGGGGCACAAGCCACATGACCTCACAATCACTCTCTGCGCCTTCTTCAGTGCAGTCCCTCCCCCACCTTCAGCAGGTAGCTTGGGCTGTCCGGAGTGGGCTGAGCCCATGCACCCTGTCTGTGCCCCTCAGCTCCCGCTGCCAATGGCACGTGCAGGAGGCCACTCTACCAGGCTGCTGCTGCTGTCTGTGTGGAAGGGCAGGTGATGGCAGGAGTCGCCTCCAGCCCAAGATGGCATCACTGAGCACTGGCAAGGAAAGGAAGGAGCCAGGCTGCACTGGACACCCCTCTCCGCTCTCTCCGTGGGCTGGGGTTTGGTGTCACCTCCTCCTCCTCCCCTCTGCCAGATCCCAACCATCCCTGCAGTTTCCTGAGGGCCCCACAGTGCACAATGCCTCCTTCACCCCCTCCTGCCTGCACTGCAGCCAGGGTACAGAAAGCAGCTGGGTTATATCGGTGGCCAGCAGCAGCCTCAGCGTTCACAAAACAAGATCCAGATTGGGAACCACCAGCAAGCTGCCAGCTACCTTATTCACCCTGAATAATGTGAGAGGGTCTCTCTTTAATGCTGTTATTTGGAACATACACAAACCAAATGTTGTTCTAAATAAAGGGCTCTTACGGTGTAAGTGAGATGCTGTGATCCTACAGAAGGTGCTCCCACCGCTACATCTGGTACTCCATCCTCATTGAAGTCCAGTACTGCTATGGCAGAACCGAACCTGCCTGAAGGCTGAGAAGACACATGTCACACTCATGCAGCTACGTAACATTTAAAAACAAAACAAAATCTTGGCATCTGCCTCCTCGAGAATTTTCTGCACAACAAACATCCTATGAAACAGCTGGAAATTCAGAACTGGCCAAAAAAACCCCCCCACAATCTCACAGTTCTTAGATTGTCATTATTATTTACTCTTAAAAGAGCAGCTGAATAAACAGATCGTCCTGTAGAGATGTACAGTACCAATATCTGAAGTGAGTACATGTGGGAGTGGTTTGTTTTGTTTTGACAGAGAGGGGGAGTTTAAAAAAAAAACCCAAAACATAACATGTTTGGTCTCAGCTCATTAATCTCATTAGGACACACTGTTGTGCTACATCCTCTTCTCAGGTTTTGCTTATCATTTAGGTGATGCTTAGGATACCCACTGTTACTATCATTGTGTCTGTGAACCAAAAAAAAAGAGCAGAAGACACTTCACGACTTAAACACATTTGCTTTAGAAACTATTGTACTTAATGTATGTATGTGTGTGTGTGTGTGTGTGTCTTTCTGCTTCTTAGTAAGATGCTTACAACAAAGCATGATCTTTATATTACTCAATATATCATCATCTAGTCCTACTGTTCAGTTTCAAGCCAAAGTCACTCACCACACTCTGTCACATCACAGCATAGCATTTCACAGAAACCGTTTGCATGGTTAGTAAACTGCCCTATTAGTGAGCCTAATAGAAACTGAATAATTTCATCATCTGGACCCATGGAAAAAAACCCTTGAGGAATTCCACCATGATTTCAACAATTTCCATCCCACCATCAACCTCAGCCTGGACCAGTCCACACAAGAGATGCACTTCCTGGACACTAGAGTGCTAATAAGCGATGGTCACATAAACACCACCCTATACCGGAAACCTACTGACCGCTATGCCTATCTACATGCCTCCAGCTTTCACCCTGACCACACCACATGAGCCATTGTCTACAGCCAAGCTCTACAATACAACCGCATTTGCTCCAACCCCTCAGACAGAGACAAACACCTGCAAGATCTCTATCAAGCATTCTTATAACTACAGTACCCACCTGCTGAAGTGAAGAAACAGATTGACAGAGCCAGAAGAGTATCCAGAAGTCACCTACTACGGGAAAGGCCCAACAAAGAAAATAACAGAACGCCACTAGCCATCACCTTCAGCCCCCAGCTAAAACCTCTCCAACGCATCATCAAGGATCTACAACCTATCCTGAGGGACGACCCATCACTCTCACAGATCTTGGGAGACAGGCCAGTCCTTGCTTACAGACAGCCCCCCAATCTGAAGCAAATACTCACCAGCAACCACACACCACACAACAGAACCACTAACCCAGGAACCTATCCTTGCAACAAAGCCCGTTGCCAACTGTGTCCACATATCTATTCGGGGACACCATCATAGGGCCTAATCACATCAGCCACACCATCAGAGGCTCGTTCACCTGCACATTTACCAATGTGATATATGCTATCATGTGGCAGCAATGCCTCTCTGACATGTACATTGGTCAAACTGGACAGTCTCTACGTAAAAGAATAAATGGACACAAATCAGACGTCAAGAATTATAACATTCATAAATCAGTCGGAGAACACTTCAATCTCTCTGGTCACTCGATTACAGACCTAAAAGTGGCAATTCTTCAACAAAAAAACTTCAAAAACAGACTCCAATGAGAGACTGCTGAATTGGAATTAATTTGCAAACTGGATACAATTTAACTTAGGCTTGAATAGAGACTGGGAGTGGATGGGTCATTACACAAAGTAAAACTATTTCTCCATGTTTATTTCCCACCTCCACCCCTCACTGTTCCTCAGACGTTCTTGTCAACTGCTGGAAATGGCCCACTTTGATTATAACTACAAAAGGTCCGTCCCCCCGCCCCGCTCTGCTGCTGGTAATAGCTCACCTTACCTGATCACTCTCATAGATTCATAGATACTAAGGTCAGAAGGGACCATTATGATCATCCAGTCTGACCTCCTGCACAACGCAGGCCACAGAATCTCACCCACCCACTCCTGCGAAAAACCTCTCACCTATGTCTGAGCTATTGAAGTCCTCAAATCATGGTTTAAAGACTTCAAGGAGCAGAGAATCCTCCAGCAAGTGACCCCGTGCCCCATGCTACAGAGGAAGGCGAAAAACCTCCAGGGCCTCTTCCAATCTGTCCTGGAGGAAAATTCCTTCCCGACCCCAAATATGGCGATCAGCTAAACCCTGAGCATATAAGCAATATTCACCAGCCAGATATCCAGGAAAGAATTTTCTGTAGTAACTCAGATCCCACTCCATCTAACATCACAGCACAGGCCATTGGGCCTATTTACCATGAATATTTAAAGATCAATTAATTACCAAAATCATGTTATCCCATCATACCATCTCCTCCATAAACTTATTGAGTTTAATCTTAAAGCCAGATAGGTCTTTTGCCCCCACTGCTTCCCTTGGAAGGCTATTCCAAAACTTCACTCCTCTGATGGTTAGAAACCTTCGTCTAATTTCAAGTCTAAACCTCCCAATGACCAGTTTATATCCATTTGTTCTTGTGTCCATATTGGTACTGAGCTTAAATAATTCCTCTCCCTCTCCGGTATTTATCCCTGTGATATATTTATAGAGAGCAATCATATCTCCCTTCAACCTTCTTTTAGTTAGGCTAAACAAGCCAAGCTCCTTGAGTCTCCTTTCATAAGACAGGTTTTCCATTCCTCGGACCATCCTAGTAGCCCTTCTCTGTACCTGTTCCAGTTTGAATTCATCCTTCTTACACATAGGAAACCAGAACTGCACACAGTATTCCAGGCGAGGTCTCACCAGTGCCTTGTATAACAGTACTAAAACCTCCTTATGTCTACTGGAAATACTTCACCTGATGCATCCCAAGACCGCATTAGCTTTTTTCATGGCCATATCACATTGCCGGCTCATAGTCATCCTATGATCAACCAATACTCCAAGGTCCTTCTCCTCCTCCATTACTTCTAATTGATGCATCCCCAGCTTATAACTAAAATTCTTGTTATTAATCCTTAAATGCATAACCTTACACTTCTCACTATTAAATTTCATCCTATTACTATTACTCCAGTTTACAACGTCATCCAAATCTTCCTGTATGATTTCCCGGTCCTTTTCTAAATTGGCAATACCCCCTTACAGTGTGTATGGTAACACCCATTGTTTCATGTTCTCTGTGTATATAAATCTCCCCACTGTATTTTCCACTGAATACATCCGATGAAGTGAGCTGTAGCTCACAAAAGCTTATGCTCAAATAAATTGGTTAGTCTCTCAGGTGCCACAAGTCCTCCTTTTCTTTTAGAGGATACAGACTAACACGGCTGCTACTCTGAAACCCGAGTAATTTATGTGGCTTCCTGTTCTGTTTTGTATCTGGAGGAGCTGTGAATCCACAAAGAGCACCTCTAATAGGTAGGTTGGAGATTCCTAAACATGTATAGCACTTCAACAATGTGCGCCGCATCCTCCCCAAGCCCAGTGGAAATAGGTACTGAGCTCTCAAGACTCAAATTCATAAGTTGTGGGGTTCCCAGCTCCTCCAAGCTATGCCTAAGCAGTATTATAGCTACTATAGTCAGAGGCACTATAAAACAAGTAAGATAAATAGCCCTCGTATATTCAAAAAGAACCAAAGGGCAGTTTTCAGCCCAACTATGTAGTGGCCCGGTAGCGATGTATAGATCCCATGGCATGGATGGACACAACCTCGGTGTCAGTTAAGGGTCCCAGTTTGTTTTAGTGTTAATTTGCCTGGTGGAGAGAAGAATAAATAGAACATCTTTAATTCAGCCACAAGGACCTTTTATAATAACAGGGATTGTTTTTCTTTAAATGCACATAACATCCTGATTTACAGGAGAGACATTTCAGAAACATAACAGCTCTTTGTAAGAAAAAAATTAACAGCACCACTGATCAGTCAAGGGAAGGATAAAGGGCACTGACCTTTTAATAAAAAAATAAAGGCAAATTGTTTTAAATGACAAATATCTGACTTGATTCCCCACCTGGCAACCCTCCAGCACTTGATCCGCTTCCTTGTCTAGATCCATGTTTACTGGAGGCAAACCTGACCGATTACTGTAAACTATGTACACCCGTCCTATATGAACATGGCCCAATCTGCTGTATCCTGGTGCTCCAACCACGAGATCCTCATAACCATCTTTGTTTAAGTCACCTGAGGTCATTGCCCTGTACACCAAAGGAGAAAACAAAAGCATAGCATCAATTACCACATTGGTTCAGCAAATGTAAACATTCACATTTCAAAGCTAACTGGTCACTTTCACCATCTCGTAGTCCTACGAGTCTATAAAGCCATTTTCCAAGTGATTTAAACTTATTGAATCTCAGCCTATTCTGTTGAACTAAACTGACTAGAGCCTCTGAGGTGCAGCTTCTATTAACACGGCTGTGATCTGCATGGATTGCCATCAGAAAGTGTTCTTATTTACTGAATTGTAGCATTTGGCAGCCACCAAGCAGTGTCTAAGACAGAAACAAAGAAGCATGACAGAGTGCTGCTCACATTCGCCATGATTTGTGCCTCAATTTCTGATCTGTTCATTAGACTTGGTTTGGTGAGCCTCAGCTACTTGATGGAGCTCACATAGGTTGACAGAGAAAGAATAAACTGGCATTTATTTAGTAAATTAATTTAATACTGGTGAAGGGTGCAAGATTAACAGCCCTGGAGACTGAAGTCTCCAGTTTTTGTCCCAGAGCAGATACAGCAAGACTAGCAGCAGTGCAAGCTTCCTCCATCTCTCTTCCCCATTGCGTGTCTGCCATAATCAGGATGGATCCTCTTCTGGAGAGGAGAGAGGGTAGGTATCATTCTCCATGCTGATTCAGTCCTTGATTTCTCTACTAAAAATGCTACCAAGAATAGTGTCAACTGAGACAACCCATTCATGTCACACAGGCTATTAAATGTTCATCAGATGGTAATGATGGTCCCAAGCCATGTTGTTCAGATCCAGACCCAAATCTGGATCCAAGCTTTCCCAAAGTTTGTACATAATCAGATTTGGAGTTTTGGTCTTGTTCATTAGGGGCTAGCCACAAAGTTTTGATATAGATCTGAACATTCCCAAGCACTGGGGTTATCTGGAACCAGGGTTTTGCTTTGGATCAAACTTTGATCATGACTTTCAACCAATATGGATGTGGTCAGCAGTAAACCAGTGCCCCAAAGTCAAAAAGGCTCCATATCTCAATACCTCATAGCAACGCCAAGCTAAAGTAGGCAGCTGCCAGCATTTGCATCCTGGTTAATATGGCCCATAACTGTATCTTTAAAATCTCTTCAAGGAATAAAGATTTAATACTTTTGCTGCTGCTTAAAATATTCACAAATGAAGAGAGAGGGAAAGGAGAAAGGAGAGAGAAATCTGCACCAACCATCCAAGCCTGGCATAGGGTGATTTCAGGAAGTATGAGGCTGTGGGCTTGGAGACATGGTTAGAGGATTGCTGATGCATGACTGCAAATGCTCTCCTGACATTCTTTGCAAAAGCACCATTAATAAAGTGGAGGGACTTCTGAAAGAAAAGTAAAAATTTAAGAAATATGGGAATAATAATACAACATCCACAAACATCCACAATGTATTTTCATTACCAATAGGAACTCTGAACAAATAAGGACCTGATCCAAGCCCCATGTAGGTCAGTGGGAGTCTTTACATTGATCTCAGTTACTCCTGGGGGAATTCTGTGCCAAAAAATTAAAAATTCTGCACACACTATTTTAAAATTCTGCATATTTTATTTGTCAAAATAACACAATATAATCACTCTGGTTCCAGTTATTTCAGTAATTTATTTAAACTACAATACAATAGATGGAGAATGGAAGTGAGGAACATTGGAGGAAATACCCAAAACCCCTTGCCTAATAGTAAGGTAGCTAGGTTTGATCCTTTATTTCTAGTTATTAGTCAGCAAATATACGCAGCCATGCGCTCGGGGTTACATTATAGGTAACTGAAGAGCAAGTGAGGGCTGGGGAATCAAACTCACATTTTATATTGGCTACTGACCATCTCCAGAAAGGTCAGTGGCAAACAATTCATGGAGCACATTTTGATAGGAAATTTTTTCAGTCCAAAAATGTAGACCCGTTTTAATCACTAAAGCACCATAAGCATTTATACAGCCATTCTGTCCTTTATACCACTCTGGCAAAGTAAAGGAGCCTTAAAACTTTTACACCTGTTTTATATTCGTGGGGGGAATTCATAAAGACAATGGGACAATTCACTAAGCAGGCAGGCTGCTACATTCTGCTCTGCCTGAGGGGACAGAGCCTTCCCCACGCCTACTTCCTCAGAAACACCCCAAGCCCTGTCCCTACATGCTGAGCACGCTGCAACAGAGAGTGAGAAGGATAGAGTGTGTGTCTCTCTCTCTTTTTCTCTCACACGCACGACTGCCAAGCGCCTTCCTCTCCCCGCCCCCGGAGGTGATTTATGTCTCAGCCAGCTGCTCTGGGCGCCTGAACCAACCTGCCTGCGCTGCTGGGGAGGGGCATGTGACTGCTCTTGCAGCTTCCCTTTGCTTCCCCATCAGAAGTCATTTTTCTGTGGGGAAGCAAAGAAATGTGCCAGGGACATGAATTCTGCACACACACAGTGTCACAAAATTCACCCAGAAGTATGACTTAGTGGACTTTGGATCAGGCCCTTAGTGCTGCTTCAGAAAGAGGCAGAACCCTAAGAAATCCAAAGCACAACTAGCAAAGAATTCACAACAGCACTAAGAGTAGGATTCCTTCTTGACCCGTGCGGGCAACCAGCTGCTGCTATGAAGCATGAATATTAAAGACATACTGTAATATCATTATATACAACAATATAACCACTGTTCCAATGTGTAAAATGCTACCATCCCCATCTGGAGACTCTCTTCCCTCCTGCAATGTACCAGACTGAGGAACTAAAACAATTGATAGCAGATCCAAATTTTGCATGGCCCATCTATCTCCCCCTGCACTATTGATCTAAACAGACTTACTGTTGCCCAGGATTGCATATTGAAATAAACTCCTTTCTCCGTATAATTTATATTCTTTTCAGTTGTTTGTGTGAGTGAAGAAGTCACACTCTTGTGCTGTTCCTTTTTGGACTGTATAATTCTGTTGAGATAAAGAGGCAGTAATAATTAGAAATGTTGCTGAAGGGACAATTAACAAGATAAACCCATTAAATGCAATTTAATGACTGGACTGAAGATTTTATGCCATGATTATAGAATGAGAAAAGCTGAAGATCATGCCATATGCCATTCAGGTGGCTGTTTACCCAATGTTTATAATAAAAAGATCTTAGAACCAGGTTGCTACTGAGTTACATCAGTTTAACTCCATTGATGTTAATAGAACGATGCCAGTTAACACCAGCTGAGAATCTAGTCCTTGGATATTACCTATTACATCAGCATCATTAGGTGTTTTCCCCTCATCATCAGTATTATTTTTACTGGTACACTATAAATGTGTAAGAACAACATTCAAACCATGTTGTCTACAAACGGATTTGAATTGAGATATTGTACACTAGTCATTTGAACCTGGGTATTGAAATTCTTTTATTTTAAAGCCAGAAGCATACAAATTCTTTTATGAGTTATTAGTGATCTTGATAGCAGTAATACACAGGCAAGCAAATAAATGATTTGTGAAAGTTATTACTAGAGTATATTTCTAAAATACTCTACTTGCCTTTCCTCAGGCTAGTAAATCCATTGCCATACACACATTAGACCAAATCCTGCTCCAATTTATACTCTGTTGAAGTCATTTGAGTTGCAAGGAATGCAAGTTAGGGTTACAGAAGATTTAATTGTCTCCCCTGACTAACACTGGAAGCAGACAGGGGAAAATAAAATAAAATAAAAAGCTAATCTCTTCTAACTTGAAATCCAAAATAACAAAGTGGTAAGATAAAGGTAGCGCAGCTCTCACACCTCCAGGCTTCCCCAAAATGTGAGATTTATACCCATATCTACCTGTCAAGCAAAAATCCCCAGTCTTTTTCAGTTTGTGCATGGGGCATTAGTTGCTTGTTTACTAGTGAGCGTGAAGAGGTTTAGGTACAAATGGGAAACACAGCCCTCAAAGGAAACTCCTACTCCTCTGCCATCTTGCTTTCTCTCTTTCTCTCGCTACTTCTATTTGCTGATTCTCTTCTCCATCTCTGTCAATTTGCTTTTTCTCTCCCGCCCCCCCCTACATGTTAGCTCTCTGTGACCCATTTCTCTATGCTGTGCTGCCCCACCCCACTCCATTGCCTCGGTACCAGTTAGATGCAAACTGAACTGAATTACATACGAAAGCTTCAGATATACAAGCTGAGAAAACTCTGAATCTTTTTGTTATCTAAACTAAATATGTTATTTATCCTGAATGTAATTCCCAGGATTAATTATGAATTCTTGGAATAAAAATATACCCCTTAGAGTGTAGATTTTAGTGGATGATCTGAATTCTTATGATCAAAGTTTGACTAACTCCTGTGTCTCTCATGTTCTTAGGTTTGACTCATTGCAGTTTCAGTTCAATGAGAATTCACCAGTAGTGTAGAGGCCATACACAACACAAGCAGAAAGTTAGCTGTGGAATGGATGTGCAGGTGACTACACACCCTGTGTCCTACAGAGCTGGACTCCATATGCACGTAGACCAACATAGTAGGGCTTTTTGATGTTAGCTGTGTAAGAGACAAGTGTATTGCCAGTGAGCCACCAGACCTCATTCATGGGTGTGCAGATGTTGCACTCCTACTCCAATCCAGGTGCTGGAACACAGTCCCGAGGGGCAGAGTGCTTACTCCATACCCTATCCACTGGCAACAAGATGAAGCCCTTCCCATCTCTTACAAAGTTTCCCTATACAAAGCAAATTTATTTGGGTTGGGGAGGGCCTAAGTTTCACCCAAAGGAAAGATCAAACAAGTATCTCTCTTCATACATGAAGAAATTTCTCCCCTGGAGTAGAGTTTTTCCAAAAAGGAGAAGTGAGGGACCTTGATAGGTTACCCATGTAATTGGATTTCCACACAAATGGATGTATCTTCTTTCAGAGGTAAATCTTTGCAGCTTTCAGGATTATACTTACATGTTGCTGTTCTTGTGCTCCCCATTGCACTCTATAAATAGAGGGTTCTCAGGTATGAAGCAGCCACTGAAGAAATATTGAAAACACACAGTTTTTTATATATTCTAATGGAAGTTAAACTAAATAGAACTTTCATCCATAGAGATTCCTCCTCTGGGAAGTGAGGTCATCTCCCTCAATAGCGCCTGCTTATTCAAAATTAGGGCATTGTTATATTCCTTAGAAATTCCTTTTGTATTTTTTTAAGTTGTTGATGAATTATTTAGAATCCATAAGAATGTCATGTGTGATTATGTAACAACTTACTTTGGCACTAATAACTGGCTAATCCTACTAAGGTAAAGTGTTCTTAATTAAAGTGACATTTTTCAAGCATGTAACACAACAGATTATAGGATTTGCTTTTTCCAATTTTCATGCAGTAACATTATTCATCTAGACAAACAGTATAATTGTCTGAGATCTGCTCTCCACAGGAAGAATTGTGAACCTATCTGGGCAAAGGTGAAATATTTGTGTAAGTGGTATTATAGTGATAAAGTTTTCTATGAAAATAATACCAGCTAAATACGAGCCTGAACTTGCAACTCTTAGACAATTAGGGTTCATTTTAACTCTCTCTGAACTCAACGAGAATCTTCTGATTTCACTGGGAGTTGGATTGGGCCCTAAGTCTCATTGAATTCTGATTAAGTAAGGTCTTCAGTTTTAGGCTCCAATTCTGGGACTGGGCCTGTTTCCTTGAGAACAAGTAAACAGACTTCATAACTTGAATACAGCAAAGGTAATTTATCTGACTTTACTGTAGTCTCCTAGGAGGTGCATCCTAACACATAAAACAACATCTCACCTGGTCCCATTTTCTAACATGTGGCTTGCTAGCTGAAAAATATTATTTGACCAAAATGCCATGTCATCCAGTCCTCCAAGGAAATACTCATGGAATCTCTCCACCAAAAATGGAGATTTGCTAGCATATGATGGGAAAAGCTATGAAACAAAACACAGTATAATTAGTGAAATGGTTCAGTGTATCTTAACATTAATAGGTACCTAGTTGTTAACAAGAAAAAAAAATAAGTTACCTTGGCAACAGCAAGCATTTCTCCATGCCTGCAAAAATAAATAATCTTCAGATACATGTGTTTCATTAACAAATAATATGAAAATACCCCCATTTCAAAGCCTTTGTGGACGCCTATATAATAACCCAGTATTTATCCAACTTTAAGGATGGTAACGTTGAGAGATTTCCTTGTTTGTTACTATAACATCAGAAGATCTGTAACATCAGAGATTGTGATCTTGATGGTATTTCCTAATATTTGTGCTTTCTACACTGCTCTGCAACTCAGCACAACGACAGGTACACCTACACTCCCTGCAGCACAGGTATAAATAGCAGTGTAGAGGGTGAGGCACCCCTTAGGCCAATAAAGTAAAGACATACCTGAAGCCTGTGGGTAGGTACCCACGTACACATGGCTCTCAACTTGCCAAAGCATTGCCTCCCCAACTACACTGCTATTTTTAGGAGTGTACTGTCCCACTGCCTCCCCACAGCTAACACCTTTCCCCGCTCCAGGAAAAGACTACCCGTGGGGAAAGGCTCTGGTGGAGGGAGGCAGAGGGGAAATGGCTCAGCAGCAGAAGGCTCATTCTTTCCTGACTGCCTTTTCCTGCCAGAGCCTTTACTCGTTGCAGCGAAAGTCTCTGGCAGTGGGGGAGCTGCTGAAGCCTTTCTCCACTGCCAGAGCCTTTCGCTGACACATGCAGCTACACACGGCATCGTGGATGCAGCTTGCTTTTCACTGTGGCATGTAGCTACATATACCCTATATGTAGCCGCCACTGTTGGGTAATGTAGACATAGCCAATTAGTAAATAATTGAATTAATGAACATAGCTAGGAGACTCTAAATATTCTAAAGTCGTCATTACCGCGGTTCAGGTTCTCTTAACTAAGAGGAACAACTTCACTTCCTATCCTTCAGACCTGTAGTATTCTGGAAGTGTCTGCATTGGTGTAAATGTCTGTGGGAAAGAGAGCTAGCTATAGCTACGCATCTATATTGCACTCTTCATTGAAGAAGATCAGTTTTACTGCTGAAGTGCCACAACATGGCCATGCTTCAAAACATTGCTGTTACCTCGCAACACAGGCCGGTTTATGTTGTTAAGACATACAGCCTAACTATTGTATTCATCATATACGTCATATTCATTTATAAAATGTAACAACTGTGAAACTTAGATACAGATCCAAACCTTCATTCCAAATTTCCCCAAAGTTCAAAGGTGTCTGGGAGAGAAGTTTGAGTTTGGCTAATCTCTAACATAGAGATGCCGGTTCAGTGATTTACTATGAGAGTTATTATAATTTTTCCCCATATGTTTTGTGAAATAAGAAGTTCACAACTCAGTGACTTACAATTCGAGAAACTGCAGGTAAGTACAGTCAATAATTGTGCCTTCGGTTATTACTTCTTGGCCATAATATTCCTTATAGATAGCTAGCAGGTCTTTGACTGGTACATACCTAAAAAACAATACCGAGGTGTTATAACTAATATTTCCCATTTAATCCAATAAAACACGATTCATTTTATGTAACTCCCTCCATGGGATTCTTGGCTAGTAGATCTGCCTAGTCTTGGATTGTGTCCTCTCCTCTGGCCTGTCCCCAGCCTATCCCTCGCCCTGCTAAGATCAGCCTATTCAGAGCTAGCACAATTGTTCCTACCCCACCTTCAGCACAAACCTATGACAGGGCTTAAACAGTGACAAGGACCTTCTGCACTGGGATGAACTTCACCCTATGTCACACAAAATAAGACATAATCAATGTTTCAATGTAATTGTTAAATAAGTATACTGTACCTGAAAATTGTAAGTTACAAGAAAATGTCTAAAACTGTTTTTAAATGCACCTGATGATGATGTGTTACTCTTGATTCACAATGTCGAGGTTTAATTGAAGCAAGTGTCCATTTGATGTTAATTTCAAATCTTCTCTTAGTGATGTTCAATTTATGGGACATAAAATAACCAATAGGGACTACTTTATGATTCATTACACAATGAAAAATATTTAAATACTGACAACCACACATCTTTATTTCTAAAAAAAACTAGTAAGAATTTGCATAAAAACACCGAAACATAGCTAAACTGAACAGAGGTATCCCATATAAAGATATTGCCATTGAGTTATATAAAAAACGGCTAGGACTTTCCAGCAAACTATTTTTAAAACTAATTTTTGTAGTTGTTGGTTTCCTGTGTGACCAGTGTGAATATCCTCATCTCTGTGTGTCAGTTTTCTCATGTGTAAAATGGGGATACTGCTACTTCCTTTCTCCCTCCCCTTTGTCTGCTCTTCAGGGCAGGGACTCTCTCTTACCCTGCGTGTGTACTGTGCCTAGCACAATGACTTTCTGATCTCAGTTGGGGCCTCTTGGTGCTACAATAATACAAATAAATATTACTTTATTAGAACATCCTGAAATTATCATCTACACTATGTGTTATGCATGCAGCAAAAATTAGTGAGAGTATTTCTTCAAAACATTGACAGCTTAAGCACATTGCTCTTACCAGTCTGCTTTCAGGTAACTAAAATCAAGCTCAAATTGGCTTAATACGTCACCTCCTACATTTAGAGAGAGGGGGGAAAAAATCCGTTTTACTATATTAGCACACAACATCAATTTCTTTTTTAAAATGGTGTCTATCACTGGGCGTTGGCAGTACTCCATGTGGCTCCTGTGTGTGTTAATACTGTAGAGTTCCATTTTAGTATGTAAATATTTCTGACTTGGAATATGTTGCTGGTATACTTGCAAGGAAGAGAGAGGATAAGCATTCTGCGTTTCCAGAACATGATAAAAGCATTATCATATTTAAACTCAGAGCAGTGACTCAGTTTAACTTTGAAGTTCTCCTGCTCACATTTTGGCTTTACGTAGGAATGGCCAGGCTCTGCAGCATGTCTTCTGAGAGATGCACAGCAGCTGCAGCCCCAGGGTGGGAGGGCAAAGGTGATTTTATGCAGAATCTGGCCATCCAGAATCTGTTGCCAAAGGGAACCAAAGTGACATGGGCAGGGATGGGGAGGGAGAAGTGGCACTACCTTAATTTACAACAACACCTGCATTGCAGCCCAGAATCTACATAGTGCTGAACAGTTTGGCAATCACCCTTCCCATTTCCAGCCACCATCCACATGGGTCCTACGCCAGGGCTTGCGGGATGGTGGAAAGGAGACAGGACAGGGTCTTTGTGGCTCATTTCTGATTCCTGTACACCATCAGATCAGCATACAGGGGGCAGAATCATCCCCACAATTTGACTATGCACTAGATTGGTATTCACAGAGGGACTGGGACCTCATTGGTTCATATCAGTCAAAATAAAAATTACCAAAATCACCAGTACGATGAGCATCTGAGTATGAGCCATGAAAATCAATCTGGGGAAAAATTAAAAAAAGAATATTTCATGTATAAAACCAACTACAATAAGCCAATTTTGCTCATCCTTCAGTACAAACAGAAAAGGACAAGTAAAGTGACACTAAAGTTGATAGGCCCAAAATTTAGCCAACTTTGTCCTGAAAAATGTTTGTCACATCAGTGTGTGAAGTTAAGCATGTGCACATAAGTCTTTCCAAGGTCAGAGACCTAGATTTTCCCCCCTGGGTTAAAAGCCTATTTGTAAATACAAGTTACCAATACCAATATCTACAGGTATGATTAACCAACAAAAATGATGTACACTTACTTCTCCCATGGTCCTTAGAAATCCTTGATCAATGCCCAAGCTATGCCAGCTCACATCTGCCACCATATGTGAGGCAATTCCAAACAGGAAAGCCACCAGTTTCTCTGTAGCCTAAACAACAATAATATGTACGTAGTAATGTCCAATCACTTTACTACAGCCCCACTATCTTTAAAAAAAGTTATTAGCATTTCATCTGCTCAGTGCATTAAATAAATATACAATTCAGCAACCATTTCTCACTAAGGGCTCTATATTGCAAGGTGCAGAGAACTCTGGCCCAGAACCTCAAAGGTATTTAGGTGCCTAACTCCCATTGATTTCATTGGAAATTAGTAGCCTAAATACCTTCAAAGATCTGGGTCTTTGTTCCTGATCCTGCAAGGCATTTAGTTATATTCCTAACATTAAGTACTGCATTAGGTCCAAGACTACAGAGTTACATACTTGACTTTACTGATGTCAATAGGCCTACTCATCTGCTTTGAGTTAGGCATACCAGTGCTATGCTGGAACAGGGACAGAATATTCGGCACGACGACATCCTTCAAGACTGAGCCCACTTAACCATACTTATGCTAGTAGTCTCATGGACAAGGCAGTGGAGTACCTGTGCAAGCACTACTCAACATAAAGGTAGAAGAATAAAGTACTGAATAATTTCAGAGAAATTCCTTTGTCACTTAGGAATAGATATATCCACTTCTAATACAATATGATATGAAGTCCCACCTTGTGTCTAATTAGAAATTTATTTCAAGCTTTCATAGGCAAAAAGTAGAGAAGTTATTTGTGAACTCATTCCTCAGCAGTGTTGGTTGAGTTTCTTCAAGAGTCGGTGGTCTTCCCTAAACCGTGATCACTTTTAGAGATTTTTTTAAAATATGGAACTGATACATTTTTCCTCTCAACAACTTTACAGCTCATGAAAGTTAAACAGTCCACATGAACAGTACTGTTCAGAGCCAGGGAAAATGCAGGCAGCCTCTGCGCAAGCTCTTTGCATTCCTAAACCTGGGAGGTTTGGGAATGCACTTCAGAGCTGACCTATAAAATGCCTTGAATTGCTATTGCAATTACTGGATTCTCCTGAGCAAAGACTGGCAAAATTTTACAAAACTGGTAAACTCTCCAGGGGGCAGGAGCTAGGATATGACCCCCAAGGATATGATCCAGCTGTGGCTGGAAAAAAACAACAACCCTGACTGTGACCCATGGCCAGAAAGGGTTAAACATCCTGCAAAATAAATGACTCAAATTCAACCCTTAAAGACATGTGGGGAGATAATGTTTCTGTTTTTGTGTATTTACATATGTATGGACAGTGGTCAACAATGTAACAAATAGTCCCTGTCTATGCCATATTCTGATAATTCAAAGATCAAAAGAACATCCTAGCATTTAAATGAAGTGTAAACATGGGATAGCTCTGTGTTCATCCCTCTTTGAAATGTACAGCAAATCATTGGTGAATGGTGGAGGAACAGGGGATTGTTTTATGTTAATTCGTATAGCTAAGTACCGATGATGGACCCACTTCAAAGACCTGATTACCTATTGCTCCCCAAGGGACTCCAACTTGTCAAAGAAGACCTGAAATTATATAAAAGTTCTTTGGGTCCTGATCCTTTTTATCTCAGATCTGCTTAAGCTTCATCCAGGGAAGTTTGAGTTGCAAGATGAGATCCCAGTTAAGATGGTACACCCTGAATATGATATGACATTGGACTATAACCTATGAGCTAAATTTTAAAGGAACTCTTTGCAACTACAAAGCTCACCATCTCTGCTATGTATCTGAACCTCAAGAATTGAACTCATGTCTATGTATATTGATCTTTTAACCATACTCGCTCCCTTTTCTTTTTAAATAAATTTTAGTTTAGTGAATAAGAATTGGCTGTAGTGTGTATTTGGGTAAGATCTGGAATATTCATTAACTTGGAGGTAATGTTTCTGATCCTTTGGGATTGTTAGAACCTTTTCTTTTATATGATGAAATAAGATTTTCAGAGATCTTCATCATATTTGACTTAGGTACCTGGATGGAGGCCTGAGGCTGGGTTACTTTAAGGGAACTGTGTTGTTGGTATCTGGGCAACCAGTCAGGTCATCATAAAGAAGCTGTTTTATGCTGGTTTGGTAAATCTCAGTATTAAAAATATCCCCAACTTTGGGGATTATCTGCCGCATTCTTTTCAGTTCACCCTAATTGAGTGACCTCAGCTGGCCCCCACTGGGACCCCAGTCACACTGATATCTGAAAGTTCTATCTCAAGATCATGAGTGAGACTTAATTTTACTTCGAAATCGCTGTCAGCCCCGGGCAACTGGGCTCCAACTGACAGCCTGGGAAGTGGGAGAAGGGACCCCATTGCAGCCTCGCCAGGCCTGGGGAGGGCAAAGAATCCTAAAAGGAGCAGAGGTGAGGCTGGGAGAGCTGAACCATCACCTGGAGGCAGCTGGAGGGCTGGTGGGGCTGTATTGATGGTGGGTCCTGAGCAGATGGGGGTAAGTGCTGGGAGGGTGAACTGATGGGGTGGTGATGACAGAACTGATGGGGGATTGGGGAACAGGATTAATTGCTGGGCAGGAGACAAGCAGATGTGGGGGTGAGGGGCCCAAACCACCTTATCTAGTACATGTCGGAAAGTGGGCAACACTAATTGTCACATGCACACACCCTGGTGATCGGCAGGGGAGTTCAAATATCAAGAGACTGACCTAAAAAACATAAATTTTTTTTAATCTTGTGATTTTGTGGGGTCCAACTCATAATTTTTGATCTCTTGAAGTTGGCAGTATTGTTTAGGTGAAAAAGATGGTTGGTAGAGGCTTTAAGAAGCCCATGCAAATTCAAGGGGTTTTTCTACCTCCTCCCAAGGCTGAGGATACTTCTTCCTGATGTAATGGATACTAGTGTTGAGAAATGGTGCCCAGTGAGTGTCTTCAGAAACATGATGGAATATTCCTGCAACATCAAAAGACAAAATTATACCTTGATTTGAACTGCTCCACATGTTGGATTTCTGCTCAATTGCACATTGAAAGAATGTTACTTTGGAAACATTTTATTGTACCAAGAATCACTGAAAAGCATTTGTGCATATTTTATATTGTCAAAACAGATACTACATTTACCAGCCGTATTTTTGATGGAAACATGTGGAAGCCTTATTCCAAACCCCGCTCTGTCCTCATGGATTGTGAGTAAGTGAGATACAGAAAAGGATATTACACCTTAAGGGGAGAAGTCTAGCAGAGTGAAGAGAGCGGCTGGTGGCCAAATGAATGCACTCGATTTTATGGTAATACAAGCTAGTGGGGAATCCAGGCAAATCAAAATCCCATGCTTCAGGGCATGAGCTGACTTCCACAGGGGTCTGGAAGGAAATGGTCATCATCTCTGTGTACAAGATTGCAAAACTGATTAGGTATATTATCGGTTTGTGTGGGGAGATTAGGTCTTTGTCTGAAGTATCAATCTCTGGCCTCGCTTGGACTTGGACAATTCAGATCTGGTCTCACCTGATAGTGAGCCAGGAGAGCAAATTCTGTGTGCCTATGTCATGCTCTGGGAGTTCATTTTACAGTGCCTAGTAGCGTAAGTTTGAATTCTATCCAAGTGCAGCTCTTGTACTGCGGGAGGAAGAGAGCAAATAGATTTTCTAGAATCTGGAAAGAAGATGGATGAAAAGAACATGATTTTTTGTATAAATGCTAACAAAATCGACAGCGTCTCCTGGATGATTTCACTGCCGACTATTTTCCTTTCACTTTTAAGGGGAGATGAATTGGAAGCATGGGAAAATGTAGTTATTGGTACCAATAATGCCAGCTGTAGTAGTAATTTTTTTATATGGACTTTTGTTCTCCAAAAAAAAAGGATTAAGATTCAAATTGATTTCAAATAGGCCCCCAAACAGTCATGAGATAAGCTATGTCTACACTGCAGCTGCGCCACTGTAGCGCTTCTGGTGAAGACACTCCAAGTCAATGGGACAGAGCTCTCCTGTCGGCTTAACTCCACCTCTGTGAGAGGTGGCAGCTATGTCAGCAGGAGAAGCTCTCCAGCTGGCATAGCACTGTCCACTCTGCTGCTTAGGTCAGTATAACTTACGTTGCTCAGGGGTGTGGATTATTCACCCTCTCCTGAGCAACGTAAGTTTTACTGAAGTAATGTGTAGACCTAACTTAAGAGCAAACTGACATGTGTCTGTGACAGGGTGCTGAGTGAGAAGCACTTAATCAGCCCCTGCCACTGCAACCCCAATCAAGGGGAATGGATTGGAGCTGGCTGGATAGCCCTGTGTCTGCCTGGTAATGGGCAGCACCTGCCAGCCTCATTAGCCAGGGTTATTAAGGCTGGGAGGAAGCCAGAGGAAGGAGGGAAGAAAAAGACCAGGCACAGAGGGAACTGGGAGCTTTCTGGTCTGTTGCTGGCCAGGCCTGCACTTGGCAAAGTTGGCTGCGAAACCCATACATAGGTGGAAAGCGGTGGCGGGAAAACAACTGTAAATAAAGAACACTGGTGTTGCATCAAGCGAGGCGTTCCTGACTGATTGGAGAGGGCAACAGGGGGCTAAAACCAGAGATGCCCAGTGTGCGCCTCGCTACAGTGTCTCTCCCCCCACCTCTGCCACCATTTCCAGCTCACCCTCCCTTTTGTGTCCCATTATGCCAGTAGAACTTTAGAAGCCAGGCATGCCCAAAAAGCTAGTAGAATCTATGAACCTTAAGAGCTGATTCTTTCAGAGGATTGTGTCTCAGGAACCCCTTGCTCAAATAACCCCAAATGTGGATTACTATCCCTACCCAGAGCTCCAGGAAGCCACAAAATTTCAAAGCAATCCGAGGAACCATGCAGATTTTAGAGCATTTAGAAGAGTATCTTTAAACAGAAATTGTTCTTATCCTTAACTACAGCTCCACTATAATAAACCCTCTTCTTACCATTCCTGCAGATAACAGGATAAAAGGCATCAGGATAAAGGCTCCCAGCCTGAAATGCATCCTGGTGGTTTAGTAACAACTGGGAGAGGAAAGGATGAGGGAACAAGAAATCAGAATACAATTAACAACAACAGAAAAAGGTTATCGTGAATATTTAAGGTGCAATGAGTCAAAGACAACATTTACACTTCAGCAAGATATTGCCAAAGTAAAACTAATAGTCAAATACATTACTTCAGTTTGCAAGATTAGAGATGGGGCAGAAAAAAAAGAGAGTCTAAACTAACTGGTTTATATTGTAGTGATTTCAAAAACAAACACACAAAACAAGAAACAAAAATATTTACATTATGTAACAAAAAATAAAATATTGGATGGACACTTAAGTAAAACCAGTACTCTGAGAAAAGACCAAATAATATAAATAGGACTGTTGATTAATCGCAGTTAACTCACACGACTAACTCAAAAAAATTAATTGCGATTAAAAAAACTTAATCACGATTAATCGCACTGTTAAACAATAGAATACCAATGGAAATTTATTAAATATTTGGATGTTTTTCTACATTTTCAAATATACTGATTTCTATTGCAACACAGAATACAACATGTACAGTGCTCACTTTATATTTGTATTTTTGATTACAAATATTTGCACTGTAAAAATGATAAAAGAAACAGTATTTTTCAATTCACCTCATAAAAGTACTGTAGTGCAATCTCTTCATTGTGAAAGTGCAACTTACAGATGTAGAATTTTTTTGTTACATAACTGCACTCAAAAACAAATACAATGTAAAACTTTAGAACCTGCAAGTTCATTCAGTCCCACTTCTTGTTCAGCCAATCACTAAGATAAGCAAGTTTGGCTACAATTTGCAGGCGATAATGCTGCCCGCTTCTTGTTTACAATGTCACCTGAAAGTGAGAACAAGCATTTGCATGGCACTGTTGTAGCCAGCATCACAAGATATTTATGTGCCAGATGTGCTAAAGATTCATATGTCACTTCATGCTTCCATCACCATTCCAGGGGACATGTGTCCATGCTGATGATGGGGTTTGCTCCATAACGATCCAAAGCAGTGCGCACTGACATATGTTCATTTTCATCATCTGAGTCAGATGCCACCAGCAGGTTGATTTTCTTTTTTGGTGGTTCTGGTTTTTTACAGTGCAAATATTTGTAATAAAAATAAATATAAAGCAAGCACTGTACACTTTGTATTCTGTGTTGTAACTGAAATCAATATATTTGAAAATGTAGAAAACATCCAAAAATATTTAAATAAATGGTATTCTATTATTGTTTAACCGTGCAACTAATCGCATGATTAATTTTTTTAATCGCTTGACAGGCCTAAATATAAATAATAAAATTTATATTGCATTGAAGGATACCAAAAGCACTTTAAACACACTACAGTAAAAACTGTGTTATCCAGCACTTTTGGCAACCAGAAAGCTCTATTAACCAGCATTACTGGTATCTCCCAATACAAATCTTCAGTCTAGGTACTGGGACTAGTGTACTGCCCAGGAGGTTATGCAATTGCACATTCTGCACTCTACTTTTATGCAAAAGAGGCAGAAGACAAGTAAGCAAGCTGATATCATTCAAAAACCAGTTGGAGAACACTTCAATCTCTTTGGTCACTTGATTACAGACCTAAAAGTTGCAATTCTTCAACAAAAAATCTTCAAAAACAGACTCCAACAAGAGACTGCTGAATTTGGAATTAATTTGCAAACTGGACACCCTTACATTAGGCTTGAATAGAGACTGGGAGTAGATGTGTCATTACACGAAGTAAAACTATTTCCCCATGTTTATTTCTCCCCCCCTCCCCCCATTGTTCCTCACACTTTCTTGTCAACTGCTGGAGATGGCCCACCTTGATTATCCCTACAAAAGGTTTTTTTCCTCTCCTGCTGGTAATAGCTCACCTTACCTGATCACTCTCGATACAGTGTGTATGGTAACACCCATTGTTTCATGTTCTCTGTGTATATAAAATCTCCCCACTGTATTTTCCACTGCATGAATCCGAGGAAGTGAGCTGTAGCTCACGAAAGCTTACGCTCAAATAAATTTGTTAGTCTCTAAGGTGCCACAAGTACTCCTTTTCTTTTTGCGGATACAGACTAACACGGCTGCTACTCTGAAACCATTAAAAAAAAAGCAGCTTCCAGAGTGTGTCATAGGGTCATTACAGATTCAGCCCAATCTCCTACACCTTCTACATATACAAGGATAATTGATGTTGACAATGCTGACCCCAAGGCACTGCAAGATCCTGAAGTGCCTTCTGAATCATTAAAGAAAGGTAAAATTACGTTCAGTATAGTTTTAGTATTAAGTGTATTTTTAGTGATCTGGGCATATGCCATGTGCTGGCCATAGTGATATGTAATGTCATAAGATAACCTACTGTACAGAAAACTGTACCTGAATACATCTAAGTGCTTCAAGAAACCAACCACTCTGCAGTGCAGTACTACTGCACGATTGGTAAGTACCTGTTTACTATTTTCTACTTTATTCATTTTATTGTATTCTAATTCTTTGAAAATTGATATTCCATTGGTAAGTATAACTCTTAGTTAACTGGAATTTTTGATTTACCGGCACTCCCCATTTCCCCAACATGCGAGATAACAAAGCTTTTACTGTATATACAAGTTTGTATGCACACATTCAATACAATTACTCAGACATACTTAAAGAGAAGCATATGCTTAAAGTGCTTTTCTGGCTCTGGTAAGACTGTAGAAGTGGGCTCTAATTACACAAACTTTTTCTGTCATCTGAAGTGATATTACATGTGGCTGATGAAACACAAACTTGACTCTTGTTTGTTACTTGTTTTTGTTGTTAAATCTCCATTCCAAGAGTCATTGATTAATTCCTCCAGACATCTACCTCAAGAGGAATGCAAATTAATTTAAGATAGTTGGTAAGAATACAAGTAGAAAAAATTCTGTACAACTACACAGTATATACCTAATGGTAGTTATTATGTATTTATTTCTGGTTGCATGCAGCATAGGCAAAGCACTTTCCACACAGAAAAGGCGTGAATCTGAAGAATTCACTGTCTGAAGATTGACAAATAGACAAAAAGAGGGCAGAGGAATTTGTCACAACATATATGCAATTAAGCAGTAATATGCTTCCTTACCTTTCTATAGTTAACATTCCCTTCATGTTTACTGAAAAATTCCAGAGCTCGATGTGCTGAAAAACATATAATATTAAAAACTGACTTAAAAGTACTGTGGCTAGGCCCATCTTTAGTTAGAAGTACTGTCAAAATATAGGTGCTAGAATGAATTTAAGAGTACTTATAACACAAGTGACGTTGGCGTACAGCACATCACTCCTCTTGACATTTCCCATGTGGTAAATGACATGTTCTCTCCTCATAGCAAATAGACGTCACTCAGTTTTAATAAATGCAAAGATGATGTTTCTTTGATGCTTTTGGACACAGACTGAGACCTTGTTCTCCTTGACTCTCCCATTCAGAGAAATCACAAGCTGCATTGGCCAGCCTAGTACTGTAACACAACAAAGGGTCTCCTTACATACTAGCCCAGACTATCGCAATTAAGAAATGGAATGCTCATTCACACAGCTCAGATACAGTATGTTCCACAAAATTCTAGGTACCACTAGATAGAATTACTTTCAAACTCATATTCCAAGTAGCCTTGTAATTTTAATTAATACTTATTATAGACATAGCATTTAAGTTTCTTTGTTCCCCTAAGGTATTGAATCAGATATAACCTGTGACCCATTGTTAATGTTTAACTACTTGATTAATTTTTACCATGCATGAAAAACAAAAATCTGCAGTCAGCAAAGTAAAAACAGTGTTTACTCATTGATCGGTTAGGCATGCACATTGCCAAGCAGTACTTACTAGACAAGCTTCACACTACAGAATAAAATAAATGGACATCACTCTTTTAAAGTGAAATATTGTTCAAACTTTGATTACATTTGACTTGTGTTAATGTGACAGTCCCTGGAGACAATTTATTTACACATATTCTCTCTGTAAAAGGATTGGGTTAAACTGCAAACCCACCAGCTATTCAATTCTTGCTATCAATACTGGTTTCATTTTGACTATTAATGTAACTTGGACCATTTAAAACTATATTATACAAAGCACACACAGATAATTTAAGGAACAATCCCACATCAGCAAGGGAATAGACAAGATGACTTAATAGGCCTTTTCAACTTCTTAGTTCTATATTTTAAACAGAGAAGGGATATAATTTCCAGTGCCTAGAATTCTTGGATTGGCAATTTATTTCCTTTATTCCTCCATACACAATATTAATCAAATATATTGATTCTGCAAGTTGATCTACGCAGGCAGATCTTTAAAATGGTAGAGCCTCAGGAACGGACTTCAATGGAGCTCCACTCAGATGTATATGTTTGTCCATTCAAATCTTTTTGTATGGCCATAGCAAGTAGAGTGCAAGTAGAGTCCAATGAGTGGTATTTTCAGACAAATAACTAAAATATGGTTAAAAATTGTGACCCAATAGCAAATTATAAGGAACATTACTCAGGTAATCATGATCACTAGGTTAAATCAGTGGTTCCTAAACTTGTTCCGCCGCTTGGGCAGGGAGAGCCCCTGGCGGGCTGGGCTGGTTTGTTTACCTGCCGCATCCGCAGGTTCGGCCAATCGTGGCTCCCAGTGGCTGCAATTCGCTGCTCCAGGCCAATGGGGGCTGCTGGAAGCAGCACAGGCCAAGGGACGTACTGGCTGACGCTTCCAGCAGCTCCCATTGGCCTGAGCAGCGAACCGCGGCCACTGGGAGCCATGATCAGCCGAATCTGCGGACGTGGCAAGTAAACAAACTGGCCTGGCCCACGAGGGGCTTTCCCTGCACAAGCGGCGGAACAAGTTTGGGAACCACTGGATTAAATAAATGTAGCCTTTTTTAATTTGGAAAATATATCAATTTTGTCCTTGATTAGAATGAACAGATTAAATCTGGAATAAATCTGTCAATTTTGTCTCTGAATTTTCTGCAAGCAGTTTGGAATTATTTCATTTGTGTTATTTCAAGTTACTGACAGAGGACCAGATTCTGCCACCCTTATTCACAGTAAGCACCTTAAGCCTAAATCCTGCAAAGACGTATGCACCTACTTAACTTTATGCACTATGGAGTTGTCCTATTAATTTCAATGGGACTACTGACGGTGTATAAAGTTAAGCATCTGCATATGTCTTTGCAGAATCCAGGCCTACAGTACTACTCATAGTAAGAGGGCCCAACCTGGCCCTGAATAAATTCTGTGCATAATCTTATTCTAACTTGTTCACAGTTGCAAATATTCAATATTTGACATTTGAGAAGTTTGATTGGCCAAAGGCACATGCTATGTTTTTATTCCCTATTTGGTTAAGATGAATACTAAGAGTCAGGATTTCTGGTGCAAGTACTCACAAATTATGAATTAAAAATTTGTTGTGAGTGAACATTCTGCAACATTCACTTAAAATTCACTGTTTCCATTAATATTCTTGCAGTAAACTCATTTGGTAGAATATTTACAGAAAGCAGATGCAATAAAATGAATTTATTTAAAAATTCAAACTAAAATATTTCTGATTCCTCTTCCCCTGCCCTCCACCCCAGTTTGCCCCATCTCTCCTTGCTTCTGTGTTGCATAATGTTATTTGGCATTAGCTTAACTGGATATCTACCTACCAGAAATAAAAGTACAACAGAGACTTTGGCACTTTTAATCTTATATGACAAATTCAGCATCATACTTCACTACCTATTTTACAAAGAAGTTAATATATAGTCTTTGAAAATGTACAATATTATTAAAAACAATTTGAAAGGAGAAAGCTGAGATCATTAAGACACCCATGTAGCAACAAAGAACATTTAGAAATATAGATAAGCCATGAATTATTTCCTAGAAAATCACTTGTAATTTAAATATCCCATATTCAGTGATCAGAAAGATGATAGTATTGGTGAAGTTAAGCATTAGGCTATTCTTCTCTTCTTTCTGAAAACCAGACCATTTTTGTATAAGATCCATAGACACGAATACAAACATTCCAATTTCATGACGCACACATTTTAGAAGATAGAAGAATTCACATTGATTTAAACACCTAACATAAAAATAAACAGGAAAACAAGCGCTACAGCACAAGCTCCAGACAGGATATTTACTCAGACATTCATATCTGCTATTTAGTCTAAGAAAGATGGAATTTGCATGATCACTGTCCTTCATTTTCCAGTGATCCAATTTTCTATCCAATCCTGTATTCATTTCCCTTTGCAAGCAATTTAAAATATTATGCTAAAATGCATATTTTGTATGTACCTTACCTATTTCAATATGTGTTGAAATACCGCACAGCATACATCTTTGGCACAGGCTGTAAACTATAATCAGCAGAACAGACCAAACCTTGAAACCATCCATATTGCTAATATACTGGCACATAAATCATAGCTTTAAAAATGCTTGGGACAGTATTACTGTGACCTTTGAAATCTAGGTTACAGTATATTTCTCTCCTTTCAAGCATGTCACTGACACAGAGGCTAAACTGTCAGGTTATTTGAAATGCCCCCATTTTCCAGTTTGATGTTAATCATTATCAGCATTTATCTTTTACATCAGAGTGAATGTATCTTATAACCAAAGGCAAAAGAAATCTGTACTACAGGATGTTTCCCTCCTGAAATCTGTGGCGTTTCTAGAGCTATGGGAGGGTAACTTCTATTCCTTGACCGTCTGCACTTCTGTATTTTAAATAGAGATATCATTGTAAAATAAAAAGGGTCATTCAAAAATATTTGTAGTATGGCATATGGCTGTCTTGTGCCGCTACATCAAATTTTATAGAAGACCAACACAATATTACAATGTGGTATTTTTTAGCTGAAATCAACATAAATACCAGTTTTACAAGTTTCATGAGGCTTGAGGTGAGTAACCACAGAACTTATTACCCCTCCTCCCACCAGCAACTGTGGTTTAGGTCCCATAACCCAGTGAAGTTTGTAAAACTGGTGTTTAGGTTGTTTTCCACTAAGAGTTGAGTGGGCTCTTGTAATACAGCTTGTAAGAGTGTTTGCTGGGTTTTTTTCAGTTTCTGGTGCCTGTGTGGAGTCCAGTAGGACTGGGGCTCAGGTTTATCAGAAGTTTTACAGGCCTTTGAGCAAAGTTGGTCCCATTTTAAAATCTGTCACAAAGTCGCAAACCTAAGAAAAAGTCACTTGGGGCCAGATCTTGCAGTGACTTATACGAATGCTTAACTTTACTCCCAAGTGTTCAACAGGACAATGCAAAACATTGCAAGTTAAATCCATGCAGTTCTGTGGCATTGGGGCACTAATTGGAGGTTTTGGTGTAACGTTTTGCAAAGCCTTAAGCCAAGATCTCTGCTCCAGCAGCATCAAACTCATGTGGACCCTTGGGGTAGAGGAACGTTGCCACCATTGCCAGCATCACAATATTTGATTTGTTTTTTTTGTAAAGCCCCAGCTCCTGGAGTCAGGTCATATAAGTGAAACTCTCAGCTTTGGTTGTTTTTTTTTTGAAGAGTTAAGGCTTTTCTACCGCGGGCAAAAGCCTAGACTAGCTATTGCTATTGGAAGTCGATTAACCTAAACCACAAAAAGGCACTTGTAGTGCACAATATGACTGTCCACATGGACAGCTAGTGCAGAATAGCTACTAGAGTGGCCGCTCACATTTTCCCAGACGGCAGGACATTCCAGTACTTTTGGGAACAGCACAGATGTAGTGTAGGAAACTGCTCTTTGTAGGAATGTGCTATTTAGGGTGTAGTGAGCATGCTCACAAAAACTGAGCATGCTCAGTATCATCTACTGAAGCCACTTCCTTTCACCCTGCCCTTATTAGCCATAAGATTCTGCTGACTGCTTTTTACAGAGGCTAAAAGGGGGTAAATTGACCCCTGGTCACACACAACCCCCCCTCCAAAAATTGACTGGTCAGAAGGGTCAAGCAGCTGGAAGCAGGGTTAGGATAGGGGCTGAAGGCAAAATCAGGGATGGGGGGGGAGAAGATAGAGTTAAGCCCGGGGTGAGGCACTGCCAGAGGGAGGCAGAGGGTAAAACCTCAGCAAAGGAAGGGGCAGAGCAGGCAACAGTTACACCACTGGACTGAGACACCAGTGTTTGGCCAAAAAAATAGGGTGGCCAGGCAGAGGGGCCTTTTTATTTGATCAGAAGGGCTTTTTTGCATGTTCACACAAACTGAGCATGATTAGTAACATCTTCTGAAGCCACTGCCCTTCACCCGGACCTTATTAGCCATAAGATTCTGCTGACTGTTTTTTACAGAAGTTAAAAAGGGGCAAAGGGGGGCAAATCGGAGGAGGGAGGTGGCCAGGGTCTGAGCAGGGGTTGAAAATTGACTGGCCGGGGGGTCAAGCAGCTGGAAGCAGGGATAGGATAGGGGCTGAAAGCAAAATCAGGGATGGGGTGGGGGAAGGAAACAGTTAAGCCTAGGGGTGAGGAACTGCCAGAGTGTGACAGAGGGCAAAACCCCAGCACAAGCAGGGGCAGAGGACCAAACAGTTACCCCGGTGGACTGAGACACTAGTGTTTGGCCAAAAAATAGGGTGGGGAGAGCAGAGGGGCTTTTTTATTTCCCCTTCCACAGACTACCTCTCAGCATGGGCTTCCCAGGCCTGTGTTCTTAAAGGCACAGGCATCCAAATGCCTAGTCACTGCAGCTCCTCTTTGATGTAACCTACTGAGGTGCTGCGGCAGGAGACTTACTTAATTCAGTGAAACCAGGCCTTTCCTACATCCCCCGCAGGGGGCTATACACCTTCCCTGGATTTCCCCAAGCTAGTTAGTCAACTAGTTAGTCAAACTAGTCAACTAGTTACAACAGTGTTGCCAATTTTGTCATTGGTTGGAAATTTGAACTGAAATTGAAACATTAATACACACTTTAAAAGCATATACAATGTATGATCAAATACTTGTACCTGAAAAAGTATAATAGGTTTGAAAAGCATGAACAAAGACTAGCTTCCTCACACAGCTGTTGTTTTTTCTGATTGCTGGCGCATTCGTTTTGGCAATGTTGGCCAACCTTATAATTTAAAATTATGATTTGTAAGCAAGGTCTGAATGAGCTCTTCCCTGACAGCTAATGAGGAGCCAGGGTTGGGGGGAAGGCTTCAGGACCAGACTGTATTTACATGAACTCACCTACTCTGCCTAGGTATCCAGCAGACAGAGCTGTGTTGCCCGAGCGATCAATTTTGGCTGGTGTTTTGGGAGTTTCTGTACTAAACATTTTTATTATATTATAATTAATTTTTACATAAGAACATAAGAATGGCCATATTGGGTCAGACCAATGGTTCATCTAGCCCAGTACTCTATCTTCTGACAGTGGCCAATGCCAGGTGCTTCAAAGGGAATTAACAGAACAGGGCAATTATTGAGTGATCCATTCCCTGTTGTCCACTCCCAGCTTTGGGAAAACAGAGGCTCTCAGAGCATGGTTTTAAACCTGCTGCCTATTAATGTCATTGAGTGACCCCTAGTTCTTGTGTTATGTGAGGGAGCTTTTCACTTTCTCCACACCAGTCAAGATTTTATAGACTTCTCCTCCCTCCCCCTTCCCCTACCCCAACAGTCTCTTTTCCAAGCCAGAAAGTCCCCCAGTCTTTTTAAATCTCTCCTCATATGGAAACTGTTCTATACGCCTAATCATTTTAGTTGCCCTTCTCTGTACCTTTTCCAACTCCAATATATCTTTTTTGAGATGGGGTGACCAGGACTGCACACAGTATTCAAGACGTGAGCATACCATGATTTATATAGTAAAAGTGGAGGAGCTTTTGCCAGACTGATCAGCAAAGCCAATGCAGACAAACTATGTGAAAAGGCTGAAAAACACCAATCCTCTGGACTGCATCAACGTGCAGAAAGCCTTATAAGCCAGTCATTGTCAAAGCCAATTTTAGAAGTACTTAATGAGACTGTTAAGAATGCTGGAGACACAACACAGTTGCTTACATATTTATACCTACCTCTGGAAATTTCCACATGCATCCAACGAAGTGGGTATTCACCCATGAAAGCTTATGCTCCAATATGTCTGTTAGTCTATAAGGTGCCACAAGACTCTTTGCCGCTTTTACAGATCCAGACTAACACGGCTACCCCTCTGATACTTAACACAGTTTATACGAACAAACATGGCTGTCACATCATGCTTTCTCTTTAAGCAAGAGATACCACACACTACAGACTGGAGGCCAACGTTAAGTGCATTGTCATTTGTTAATTCCGGAAGTTGGACACTGGTTCCGACCAAGACCAGCAAATGCTCGCTATCTTTCCTCAAGAAACTCAGCTGACTGGTTCGAAGCATGCAGGGCAACAGTGAAAGACTCAGCAGTTGAAAAAGTGAAGAACTCTCTCACCGCATTCAGAAAATGTGCATACATGGCTGATGAATGCACTGATGCAAATGGGTGTCAAGTATTAAGTCACTGTCTACATTATCTTGATATCAGTGGTAGATCAATAGATGAATTTCTAAATGTTCAGTTTATAGAATACACTTCAGCTGCATCTCTGACAACCCACATCTTAGAAGAGTTAAATGCTTGTCAGTTGAACCCCAAACAGATGGCTGCATGTGTATTTGATGGAGCTGCAAACTTCTCTGGAAGACACAGTGGAGTACAAGCTTTGCTCAGAGAAATAGTGTAACTCTGATCTCTCCAATACACACTACTGAGGCCATCTACTCCAACTAGCACTAATACAAGCTGCACAATCTTCAAAAGGCGTTTTAAAAGCTATAAATTTAATGTCTTCATTATACTCTTTTTCAGCAAGAGTCTAAAAGGACTGAATGTCTTGGAAAATATAGAAGATATATTGGGACAGAAGTTCAGATTAGTTCAACCTGGGAAAATCCACTGGCTTTCTCATGAACGATCCTTGGCTGTTGTCTTAAAATTACTGTAACCATTATTATTGGCTTTGGAAAGTAGCTACCAAGATGGGATGGATCTAAGTAGTGAGGCTGGTGGACTACTTTTGCTACTAAGTTCAGAGAACACAATCACCATTCTCTCTTGTAAGTCTACTGTTAAAACCACTTGGGTCAACCATCCAGGCATCTGCTAGAACAGGAATAGATCTCTCTCCAGCAATGGAAGCTACACTTGGCTCAATCAGAGAGATATCCATTGAAAACATACTGGAAGAAGCAAAGACTTCAGTTCAGCAGTTGACTAATTAGGACACTTATATTAACTCCTTAAAAGAAGAAAACAAGAAGTGTTTGTTAAGCCAGCTGAAAAAGTAAAGTACACTGACTTGATTCTTACATCTCTACAACAACTTTTGGATTCCATCAACCTCTACGTAGGTTTTACAGATGCCTGTCTTAAAAACACCAACCATTGAGTGGAGTGAGGCACTACCAGCAATGGGGCTACCATGTGATCAGGACTGAATAGAGAATTTGAACACAGAGTAGAATATCATATGATGAACGAATGTAGATTTGATTTCAACTTCTTTTTTATCATCACTATTGTTCGATCCAAATTTTGTGCTAGGTTTCCTGGGATGAAAGAAGTAGGAATTCATCAATTTCTGCTTCCAATCACAACAGCTACAGTTGAGCGTTCTTTTTCCTCATTGAATAGAATTTTGTGTCCTGAAAGAAGTCGCCTTCTGCCTGATCATGAGCATATCATGAAGGACTGGAAGTATCTGACACACGAGCAGCCACCAAAAATGAATGCACTGCATTCGAGAAGTTAATTAAGAGTTGTACAAAATTACAACAAGAAAGATGTAGATACAGTGCTTCATAGTTGGCTTGGAAAGCCAACTTTAATTTGTGTGATGATTTAAAAACGTGAGTTAAATCTAATAAAATGATCGTGAAACATTTTTCAGTTTTTACTATGGTGCCATACAGCCCACCTTTGCCCTAACAGTCTCACACCTCATCACTCCTCACCCTTCCCCCTGTATTTCTGAACACACACCCTAATCTCACATTCTGTGGAAAACACTGCAGTGAAATATTTTTTCTGTGATACTTTTTTATATCACATTCTGTCAGCTGCAGGATTCAGTATCAATTATCCTCCTAATGTAAATAGCAGGGTAGGTTTATTTATTTTGCTAGGCTGCTTCTCTGGCTCATTTGTTCATGGGAGAAGCCTGAATCTCTAAAGAGCTATTCACATCACCAAAAACACCATGTCAGTTTTTCCAATAGAACTCTTTGCCTCTCCACTAAGGTTTGTCTGAGTTTGAGATCATCAGTAGCAACAGTTATAATCATCCTATGTCATGTTTTCTAGAGATCATGAGCACTTTACCAACTGCAGGCTCAGTTATGACTCTAAAGCTTGAGCAATGGGGTGGAGGAAGAGAAGGTAGTGCATCTTCAAGCAGTGGTGGTAGGAATGGTGTTTGTGCTGGTGGAAGCCAAAGGAAGCCCTGGGCCACCAGGAGTACTGCGGAGTGAGGCTTGCCCTCACCAGTATAGAATAGGTGTAGCAGCATACAGTCCACAAAGGGCATGGCTCCTCGGGGGTGCTCACTATAGCTGGCAGTGCCTTCTGCCCCTACCTGTTTGCCATCAGGGTATTTAGGCAGCCGCAACATTATGGCTTCCACATGCATGGGAGTGTTTGCGGGAGGGAAAAGGACTTTTTGGCCCTCTTCTCACATCTACCACCACTAATGCCTCTGTGTGATGGCAGCCATATTTTGACCCTGTAATAAGTAAATAGGAACTGCTTCTGCCAGGAAAAATTTCAGGTGAGCATAGACGGTCCTCAGTAAGGGAAAGAGGAAATCCAAAATACTGCTCTCTCCTTTCTACCACCCCCAGAGAACACAATATAGCAGCATGGAGACAAGCCCATCTGGCTCATCTTTACCCTATAGACTTCAAAATCTATTTCTGAACAAGCCCTTTTATCTCCAATGAAATATTACCCCAGGAGCTTGCTGGATTCTATGCTCCCTTTGATCAGAAACCTTTCTCACTCAAGACCACAAGACAAGTGACTTGCTGCCTGTGCCTGCCTGCTGAGTTGATTAATAGTCAAAGATAGCACCAGCATAGAAGTATATTGAAGGTCAACCCTAAGGAAATTAAGATTTTAAATTATCCTCCACATGTCCCGCGTCCCACTACAATGAATCCAGGCTGGGTCGTTTGGAAGCTGAACACTTTATGCTTCCATTCCACACCACTGTCAAGTTTTAGCAAATTAGGACAAGTCAGCACATAAGAACAACCATATGTATCAGTAACTGCTAATAGTAACAATTCACTACCTCTCCCTTGGGTAGCAAATTCTTACAGATAGCAGTTTCACACACCCTATGGTGTAAGAAACTGCTATCTGTAGGAACGTGCTACCTGTAGCCCTGACAGGTCCTACTTTGCTAAAAACTGCAATCTGATATAGCTAATTCCTACAGAGAGCAGTGGTACCAATGGTTTTACCCACGAAAGCTTATGCCCAAATAAATCTGTTAGCCTTTAAGGCGCCACTAGACCCCTCGTTGTTTTTGTGGATACAGACTAACACGGCTACTCCTCTGATACATGAAATGATAGAGTTCATGATTCTAAAGAGTGGTAGGAGGGAGAACAGCAAAATAAAGATAATGGATTTCAAGACGACAGACTTTAGCAAACTCAGGGAGTTGTAGGTAAGATCCCATGAGAAGACAGCTGGCAGTTTTTCAAAGAGGCATTATTAAGGGCGCAAGAGCAAACTATCCCACTGCGTAGGAAAGATAGGCAGTATGGCAAGAGACTACCCTGTCTTAACCAGGAGATCTTCAATGATCTAAAAATCAAGAAAGAGTCCCACAAAAAGTGGAAACTCGGTCAAATTACAAAGGATGAATATAAACAAATAACACAAGTATGTAGGGACAAAATTAGAAAGGCCAAGGCACAAAATAAGATCAAACTAGCTAGAGACATAAAGGGTAACAAGAAAACATTCTACAAATACATTAGGAACAAGAGGAAGACCAAGGACAGAGTAGGCCCGTTACTCAATGAGGGGGAAAAACAATAACAGAAAATGTGGAAATGGAAGATGTGCTTAATGACTTCTTTGTTTCGCTTTTCACCAAGAAAGTTGGTGGTGATTGGACATCTAACATAGTGAATACCAATGAAAATGAGGAAGCAACAAGTTAAAAATTACTTAGACAAATTAGATGTCTTCAAGTCACCAGGGCCTGATGAAATGATTCCTAGAATACTCAAGGAGCTTACTGAGAAGATATCTGAGCCATTAGCAATTATCTTTGAAAAGTCATGGGAGATAGGAGAGATTCCAGAAGACTAGAAAGGGGCAATTATAGTGCCAATCTATAGAAAGGGAATAAGGACAATCCTGGGAATTACAGACGAGTCAGCTTAATTTATGTACCCAGAAAGATAATGGAGCAAATAATTAATCAATCAGTTTGCAAACACCTAGAAGAAAATAAGGTGATAAGTAACAGTCAGCATGGATTTGTCAAGAACAAACTGTGTCAGACCAACCTGATAGCTTTCTTTGACAGGGTAACAAGCCTTGTGGATGTGGGGGGAAGTGGTTATCCTAGTAGATCTTGACTTTACTAAAGTTTTTGATATTGTGTTGCATGACCTTCTCATAAACTAGGGAAATGCAACCTAGATGGAGCTACAATAAGGTGGGTGCATAACTGGTTGGAAAACCACTCCCAGAGAGTAGTTATCAGTGGTTCACAGTCATGCTGGAAGGGCATAACAAGTGGGGTCCTGTAGGGATCAGTTCTGGATAAGTTTCTGTTCAATATCTTCATCAGTGATTTAGATAATGGCATAGAGAGTACACTTATAAAGTTTGTGGACGATACTAAGCTGGGAGGGGTTGCAAGTGCTTTGGAGGATAGGGTTAAAATTCAAAATGATCTGGACAAACTGGAGAAATGGTCTGAAGTAAATAGAATGAAATTCAATAAGGACAAATGCAAAGTACTCCATTTAGGAAGGAACAATCAATCAGTTGCACACATATAAAATGGGAAATGACTGCCTAGGAAGGAGTACTGCAGAAATGGGTCTGGGCGTCATAGTGGAATAAGCTAAATATGAGTCAACAGTGTAACACTGCTGCAAAAAAAAAAACAAAAAAACCCCCAAAAAACGGAACGTCATTCTGGGATGTACTAGCAGGAGTGTCCTAAGCAAGACAAGAGAAGTAATTCTGCTCTACTCTGCGCTGATTAGGCCTCAATTGGAGTATTTTGTTCAGTTCAGGGCACCATATTTCAGGAAATAGGTGGACAAACTGTAGAAAATCCACAGAAGAGCAACAAAAATGATGAAAGGTCTAGAAAACAGGACCTATGAGGAAAGACTGAAACATGATAACAGTTTTCAAGTACATATACGGTTGTTACAAGGAGGAGTGAGAAGAATTGTTCTCCTTGACCTCTGAGGATAGGCCAAGAGCAAGGGAGGTGTAGGTTGGACATTAGGAAAAACTTCCTGTCAAGGTGATTAAGCACTGGAATAAGTTGCCAAGGGAAGGGAATCTCCATCCGTGGAGATTTTTAAGAGCGGGTTGGACAAACACACAGCAGGAATGGTCTAGTTAATACTTTGTCCTGGCATGAGTGCAGGGGGCAAACCGCTACCTGTAGGACTTTGCGGCATGAGGCAGCAGTTTTTTTGCAACAGTAGTTTCTTACAGCCCGCTGCAGGCAGTACATTTCTACAGGAAGCCGTTTCCAGGCCACCAGCGGGCGCACAAAGAGCCCAGGGCCAGGCCTGCCGACTGGGGAGCGGCTGGGGCCCGGGGATCCGGCTCCCGCTGCCCCGCCCGCCCCTCGCTCCCCGCCGCCGCGCGGCCATGGCGAGCTGGCGGCTCCCCTGGACCCGGCTGCGGGCGGCCCAGCGCCTGCTCCCGGCCCCGCTCCGGCGCAGCGGCTCCGGCCCGGCCCCGCCGCGGCTGCCCGGCCCCCTGGCGCGCTCGGGCGGCTTCGTGGGAGGCCGCTGGGTGCAGGCGGCCGCCGCCTTCCCCGTGCTGGACCCGGCCAGCGGCGCCGAGCTGGGGCGGGTGGCGGACTGCGGCGTGGCCGAGGCCCGGGCCGCGGTGAGAGCCGCATGGGAGGCCGGGCCCGGCTGGAGCGCGGCCCCCGCCAAGGTGAGAGCCCCGGGGGAGGCAGACGCGGGGGGGGTTGAGCGGAAAGCCGGGCCCAGGGAGCCCCCCCCCGCGCTCTGGGGGACAGGGACCCACAGGCGGGAGCTTTGAGGGAGGGTGTCCCGGGCTGCAGTCAGCTCCCCCCACCCGGGGGTGAGCGGGGCACGGCAGGACCTTGGGAGAGTGTGATGTACTCTCTAGGTGCGCCCACAGCATGCCCGCCTCTGCGGCTGTGACCCCCCCCGCAGGAGAGCCAGGCCGGCTGCCCCCTTGGCGGGCAGAGCCCAGGGCAGGGTTGGGGGCTTAAAGAGCTCCAGTGGGCTTGATTCAGCTGCCTCTGTTCTTGTGTGTGGTGTATTTAATCCCATACTACGCCTGGAAGCGCTTTGGGGCAGGGACTGGTGATGTGTAGCAGCAGGGAGGGTCTGACAGGCCTCTAGGGACAGCTACTAATAGGTCTGTCATTAATATGAGGGGTTAGTGGGCCCAGTTAGGTGGTGGTGCTTTAAATTTAAAAGCTGGCTTGAAGGCCACAAGTCATCTTACACATACCTTAGAACAGTGGTTTGCAACCAGCGGTACAGGTACACCTCAGAGGGCAGGGGGGTACACAGAGGTCTTCCTTGGGGTACATCAACTCATCTGGTTATTTGCCTAGGGAAGTCAGTACAGACTAAAATTTCGTAGAATAACTTGTTTATGCAGCTCTGTATACAGAGTGTTGCTCTTTCAAAACTTCTGAATGCATGCTCCACGCCTCGTCCCTCTCAGATTTTGGAAGGCACTTCAGATTCTTAAAGCTTGGGTCGAGTACTGTAGCTGTCTTTAGAAATCTCACATTGGTACCTTCTTCCTGTTTTATGAAATCTGCAGCGAAAGTGTTCTTAAAATGAACAACATGTGCTGAGCCAGCATCCGAGACTACTATAACATGAAATATATGGCAGAATGCAGGTAAAACAGAGCTGGAGACATACAATTCTCCCCCAAAGAGTTCAGTCACAAATTTAATTAAACCATTATTTTTTTAACAAGCATCAGCAGCATGGAAGCATGTTCTCTGGAATAGTGGCTGAGGCATGAAGGGACATGAATGTTTAGCATATCTGGCATGTAAATACCTTGCAATGCCAGCTACAAAAGTCCCGTGCCAACGCCTGTTCTCACTTTCTGGTGACATTGCAAATAATAAGTGGGCAGCATTATCTCCTATAAACGTAAACAAACTTGTTTGTCTTAGCGATTGGCTGCACAAAAAGTAGGACTGAGTGGACTTGTAGGCTCTAAAATTTTACATTGTTTTGTTTTTCAGTGCAGTTATGTAACCAAAAAAAAACAAAAACAAAAAAACAAAATCTGCATTTATAAGTTGCACTTTCACGGTAAAGAGATTGCACTACATGTATGAGGTGAATTGAAAAATACTATTTTGTTTGTTTTTACAGTGCAGATATTTAATCAAAAATAATATGAAGTGAGCACTGTTCAGTTTGTATACTGTGTTGTAATTGAAATCAATATATTTGAAAATGTAGAAAAACATCCAAAAATATTTAATAAATTTCAATTGCTATAGTTTAACTCAAAAATTAATCGTGATTAATCGCAGTTTTAATAGCACTGTTAATCGCGTAAGTTAACTGTGGTTAATTGACAGCCCTAATTTTTATATCTGATTTTGTAAGCAAGTAGTTTTTAGGTGAGCTGAAACTTGGGGTACACAAGACAAATCAGACTTCTGAAAGGGGTACAGTAATCTGGAAAGGTTGAGAGCTGCTGCCTTAGAAAAAGTGTTTTTTTGTTTTTGTTTTTTTCAAAAGCATATCCTCCTTTTCTCATTAACTGTTTATAAGCAAGTAGTCCTTTATATACATCTAAAGCATGTGAAACTGACTGCCACAAGATATTGAGGCCAAGGGCTTATTAGTTTCAAAAGAGGTAGACCTGTATACAAATAGTAACAGTGGGGAGAATATATATATGAGTACACACAGACGGATTTTCCTCTGAAACACTTGGTACTGTCTGAAAGAAGTTGACTGACTGAAAGGACCATAGTCTATAGTGGCATCACTAGCCCTCCAATACAATTTTGAATTCATGTCATCCTTACTCCGTTATCTTTTTTCTATTTGAACAGCACACATTCATTTATACATAAAGTATGAAGTTAATTCAGTATAGTAACATTCTTATCTTTCTTTTTTTTTAATATAAAAAGAAAAGGAGGACTAGTGGCACCTTAGAGACTAACAAATTTATTTGAGCATAAGCTTTTGTGAGCTACAGCTCACTTCATCGGATGCATTCAGTGGAAAATACAGTGGGGAGATTTATATACACAGAGAACATGAAACAATGGGTGTTATCATACACACTGTAAGGAGGTATTTTTTTTCCTTGCCTAGGAGAGAAGTGTGTTACTTCGCAAATGGTACAATTTGATGATGGAGAATAAAGATGACCTTGCTAAGATAATTACAGCAGAGAATGTAAGTTTTACATATAAAAATGTACTAATTTCAGCATCTTTCAGGCCTCTTTGCCAGCAAAGGACCCCTTTGGTAACAAAGGGTCTTATCCTGAGTGGTGGTATGTACCCACAACTCCCAGGCCTTAAGCAAGAAAGGCACATTAGCTATAGAATTTACCATGTAGGGCCTGATCTAAAGCCTGTTGAAGAAATGGAAAGACTCCTATAAATCCTTAGCCCAGACTCTGTCCGAAATGTACGTAACCTGGAATCAAAGTGCCATTTACTGTGCCTAGCACAATGACGAGGGCTCCTAAGTGCCATGGTTACACAAATAATAATAAGAGTAAAAATAATGACCTAAGTGACTTTTTTCAATCACTTTGGTCTCTTTGAAGTATTTCTGCATTGTGATTTAATCATAGGGGAAGCCTCTGAAAGAGGCAGAAGGTGAAATTCTTTATTCTGCCTCCTTCCTGGAATGGTTTGCAGAAGAAGCTTGTCGCATTTATGGTGACATCATTCCACCTTCAGTGAAAGATAGAAGGATCTTGGTGCTGAAACAGCCTGTTGGAGTGGCAGCCATTATCACCCCCGTAAGTGCAGCTGGATCTGTCAGACTGATTAAGGACTAACTTAGGGCTTTTGGCTCAGCTCTGAGAATGGGGTAGCATATACCGCCACGGCCCAGGAGAAACCCCCCTGAATCCCCCCTGGCCTTTTTCTGCTCCCCTCTCATTTGTTCTGGGTGGACTTTACTCCCCTGCATGGCCAAGTAGGACAGAGCACAGGCTCTAGATAAGATATGAGAAAGTTAGAGCATTGGTCTGGATGCGTTTCTACATTGAGTTACGTATCATGAGCCAAATAATGGCTTTTTCATACTGAAAATACGTGTCATGTTTTTGGTTTTCATGTTCCTAGGGATACGGATTTGTTTCCTCATATCTTTTTTCTCCACCTACTCTTACCAGCAGGTGCACCCCCAAAAGGTTGAAGTTTTTGAGTTAATATAGGTAGGACCAGTTTCTCACAGATGTAGAAATCTCTCTGCCATTTAATTAGTCGAATTTTTAGAGCATAAGAAAATTGGTAGTGGCATTATATACACGGTATTTTATAAATGCTGCCTCTTCTCCCCTTTTCGATTTTTGAAAAGTATTTAAATGTGAAAGTAAAGCAAAGTCTCATTCTTATACAAGATTTGTTTTGATTCTTCCTAGAAGTTGCAAAAATAGCTAGTTATTTGGGAGGGAGGGAAGTATGCAGCTTTTCTGATTTTTCATTGTATATTTCTCTCCACCTAGTGGAATTTCCCCAGCGCTATGATTACACGAAAAGTTGGTGCAGCTCTGGCAGCAGGCTGTACTGTGGTGGTGAAGCCTGCGGAAGACACACCATTATCAGCATTAGCACTTGCTGAGGTGAGCTTTTGCGCTGGTATTACATTAGCAATGGATTGTATCTTACAGTAGCAGTATGTAAACAGAAAGTGAAGTGGCATTCAAACATAACTCTTGGCTACAGTCTCACACAGAGAGAGTACAAATTTATTCTGTTAAGATGGTGGTTTAGATTTAATAGTTACTTTTAAAATAAATAAAAACGTTGGAATATATTATGGGCATATTAGGAGTATCTTCCAGCATTGGCCTAGCTTTGCAAAAGTCAGCTTTAACTTTAAATATCTTTGCTTTAGTTGATGTCAGCAACAGCCTATAGCAATGCCAACATGTAATGTTTATGGGGCCCAATATTGTGAATTGCTGAGCACCCTCAGCTCTCATTGACTCAGTGCTTATGTCTTCAGAGCAAATTTACAAATACATATATGAATATAAAAATATTACCTACCTGATCCTTATACAAAGTATGTTATTTTGTAACTGCATATTCACTGTTTCTCATTGCAGCTTGCAAACCAGGCTGGAATTCCAGCAGGAGTATATAATGTTGTCCCCTGTTCCCAACAACAAACTCCAGCTGTTGGGGAGGCCCTGTGCACTGATCCTTTGGTAGCAAAAATATCTTTTACTGGGTCCACTGCTACAGGAAAGGTACATGACAAGACCGTGAATGTCTGAAGGGTTTTTACTGAAAAGCAAGGGGAAGTGTTTTGAGGGGAGAAAGGTGTATATATAACATTTTCCTTTGGGGTGGTTCTTCCCCACACTGCAACAAACTTTCTTCGTTTCTGGTTGTTGAGGGCTTCACACAAATCCCTGAGCCTGTTAAGTACTTTTCCTTGAATTACTGTCCATTTAATCTGGTATCTGTTAGCTTTTTAGAACAATGGTAATCTTCATCAAATTACAAACTGGAATGATGCACAGCAGTTACTCAGGAAAGTTCAGCTCCAGAAACTGCTATTTCAGGTTACGTGATGACTTGACTCTAATGGGAACACCTCAGAATGTGCTGTTCAGTAATGTAGTGCATTACTGAAAGAAGGCAAGGGTCATGAGGTAAAATCTTTACTTAAGGCTAGATTCTACTCCCTTTACTCTGCGAGTAGTCTCATGGAAATCATTAGGACTATTTGAGGAATAAAATACTAGTGTGGGGGGTTAAGATGGTAGAATCTTTCTCTTAACAAGAAAGGGGCATTTTCTAAAATGGTCTGAGGAGGAATGGGATGACAGCGGGAAGGGTAAAATTTAAACTGGATATCAGGAGAAAAATCTTAACAGCAAGTTTTATTACAATGTGGAATGATCTTGCAAGGGAAAGTAGAAGCAGCTCTTCCCTGAGTTCTAGTTAAATAAAGGCTGGACAAAGTAATTGGGTGAAATCTTGGCCCTATTAATGTCAATGGGAGTTTTTCCACTGGAGACTTCAATGTAGGATCAGATTGCCTGCTTTGGCAAGGGAATGGGAAAGATGGACTATTGACTCTGTGGCGAATTTGTAGGTTCATTATGGGAGTTCAATCCCCACCAGAGTTAGTTCCCCCGCCTCTAAATTCTGATTTGTTAGTGAACTGATTATTTACACACTTATCCTGTTTGGTGTCTGCTGTATACTTGTAGATTCTGCTGCATCATGCTGCTGGCACTGTGAAGCGGGTTTCCATGGAGCTTGGGGGGCATGCTCCATTTATAGTGTTTGACAGCGCTGATGTGGACCGAGCTGTTGCAGGAGCTCTGGCTTCTAAATACAGAAACTCGGGGCAGGTGAGAGAATTATTTTTCTACCTTGCCTATTTCACGTTTTGGAGAATGAAAGAGCCCTATTTTTTGTGATTAAGCTATTTTTGCCTAACTTTATTTGCTTGGGAAAGGAAATATGCTGGATTGAGAAGATGAGTCTACAATGCCAGTTCAGTGCCTCTCTGCTGAAACTGCCAACAAGGGTATCAGTTTCAGATGATTTTGTCATATGGACATTTCACAAGCAATAAACTCACGTGAATTCCTGAAGACAACTCTCATTTCAGGCCATTAAAGTAGACACTACAAAGTGTATTTAGCTCTGCTTTAAATCAGTGGCTCACAGTTTTTGGGCAACCAAACCTGTTTGTAAGGATGTTTGTCAGGAACAGTATCCCCGATAATGTCATGGCAAACCTGGTGGCTGAACTTTGTGACTTTGTCCTCACCCATAACTATTTCACATTTGGGGACAATGTATACCTTCAAATCAGCAGCACTGCTATGGGTACCCGCATGGCACCACAGTATGCCAACATTTTTATGGCTGACTTAGAACAACGCTTCCTCAGCTCTCGTCCCCGAATGCCCCTACTTTACTTGAGCTACATTGATGACATCTTCATCATCTGGACCCATGGAAAAGAAGCCCTTGAGGAATTCCACCATGAGTTCAACAATTTCCATCCCACCATCAACCTCAGCCTGGACCAGTCCACACAAGAGATGCACTTCCTGGACACTATGGTGCTAATAAGCGATGGTCACATAAACACCACCCTATACCAGAAACCTACTGACTGCTGTTCCTACCTACGTGCCTCCAGCTTTCATCCAGACCACACCACACGATCCATTGTCTACAGCCAAGCTCTACGATACAACTGCATTTGCTCCAGCCCCTCAGACAGAGACAAACACCTACAAGATCTCTATCAAGCATTCTTACAACTACAATACCCACCTGCTGAAGTGAAGAAACAGATTGACAGAGCCAGAAGAGTACCCAGAAGTCACCTACTACGGGACAGGCCCAACAAAGAAAATAACAGAATGCCACTAGCCATCACCTTCAACCTCTCCAACGCATCATCAAGGATCTACAAGCTATCCTGAAGGACGACCCATCATTCTCACAGATCTTGGGAGACAGGCGAGTCCTTGCTTACAGACAGCCCCCCAACCTGAAGCAAATACTCACCAGCAACCACACACCACACAACCACTTAACCCAGGAACCTATCCTTGCAACAAAGCCCGTTGCCAACTGTGTCTACATATCTATTCAGGAGACACCATCACAGGGCCTAATCACATCAGCCATGCTATCAGAGGCTCATTCACCTGCACATCTACCAATGTGATATATGCCATCATGTGCCAGCAATGCCCCTCTGCCATGTACATTGGTCAAACTGGATAGTCTCTACGTAAAAGAATAAATGGACACAAATCAGACGTCAAGAATTATAACATTCAAAAACCAGTCAGAAAACACTTCAGTCTCTTTGGTCACTCAATTACAGACCTAAAAGTGGCAATTCTTCAACAAAAAAACTTCAAAAACAGACTCCAACAAGAGAGTGCTGAATTGGAATTAATTTGCAAACTGGATACAATTTGACTTAGGCTTGAATAGAGACTGGGAGTGGATGAGTCATTACACAAAGTAAAACTATTTCCCCATGTTTATTCCCCACCTCCACCCCTCACTGTTCCTCAGACGTTCTTGTCAACTGCTGGAAATGGCCCACCTTGATTATCATTACAGAAGGTGCCCCCCCCCCCCCCCCCCCCGCTCTCCTGCTGGTAACAGCTCACCTTAAGGATCACTGTTGTTACAGTGTGTATGGTAACACCCATTGCTTCATGTTCTCTATGTATATAAATCTCCCCACTGAATGCATCCGATGAAGTGAGCTGTAGCTCACAAAAGCTTATGCTCAAATAAATTTGTTAGTCTCTAAGGTGCCACAAGTACTCCTTTTCTTTTTTCACCTAATCCTGTATTCCTTGTGCCCCTAGGATGCCCAGTGAAGTTAGTGGTAGTTGAGGGTGTGCAGGAGAAGTCATTTTCAATAGTGACACATCCCCATATCCCTTTTCCTGGAGCCAATAGCTTCTTTGTCCCCTACCTTAATGATAAACCTGAAATCCAGTCTCTGTTCTGGCACCAGCTGCCCCTTGTTCAGTTGTGTATAATCAAACTTGCATTGGAATTGACGGTTGTTCAAACCCCGTTTCCCAGAGGATTGAACTGTGTTGTAGCTTAAAATTCAGATAGTTGAATAAGGTACAGGCAGGCCCAAGACAGAGATTTCAGTGGCAGCCGCTAGCCTGAATACCAGTCACGAGTCTTGAGTGCCAGTGGTTAGGAACCACGCTTCTAACCAAGTCAGGTCCCAAACCTGAGTTAGATATGTACAAAATGTAAATGAGGGAAGGATGAGCAATAGCGCATGGTGAAAGTGTTTAACTAGATGGAATTTTTTTTTTAAATCAGGTTCACTATCCTTAACCGTTATCTGTGTGTGTGTGTTCAGGCTCAGTTTATAAATGATACAAGCAGTTTAAGATAAAGAGGTGGAAAGAATTCCTCCTTTACTTGTCAAGATTCGGTGTTTCTCCGCAGACACAGTTGCTATCATTAACACCTAAAACAGAGTGTGTACAGCTCACTAAGTTGGTTTAGAGCCAATCCTGCAAGATCTTAGTCAAGCAAAAAACCCCAAACCAACAACCCCACCTCCCCCCCGCGTCTACGTTGCTTTAAGTGTTAATTAAATCAGCAGCATCTTGGGAAAACAGTGAATGGTGTTCTGTGTGCAGGTTATTTGCGCAAGGCTGGCAGTTCAAAAATGCATCTCTGCTTATATATGGAGCATGTTTGATTATGAAAATAGTTATGAGACAAACAAATATGGTAAAAACCTATCTGCCGATTTTAGAGTTACTTTTCAGGGTAATTGGCATTTATATTGGAGTTCAGTGCGCTTGGCACTATTAAAGACAATCATTGTTCTGAGGTGCATACTGCCTAGAAGATGTGGAGAAGGCACATGACTGATGTGGGTTAGTAGTCATTAACCTTGCAGAAGAAGCAAGTTTTAGGTGGATTTTGAAAAGAACCTGATTAGCATGAAATAATTTCACTAGTCAAAGTGAGGGGACAGCATGAGAGAAAATGCAAAGACTGGCCTGGGAGAAGGAAATGAGGATAGTAATGAGGCTGGAATCTTTGGTAGAACAAAAGTGGTGAATGGGGACATGACAACATGAAACAAGACCCAAGATATAAACCAAGACAGAGCCATGTAGGATCTTATATGCAAGGGTAAGGAATTTAGACTTGATATAGAAAGTTTTCAAAGGGGGATAATGTAGCCTGACTTGCAAAGGAACATTATTTTAGCAGTTATGTATTGGAGAACATCAAGCAAAAGCTTGTAGTAATCAAGGCAGGAGGAGAGGAGGGTGTAGACAGAACAAAGGGTCAGAGTGAGCAGGTGTTCCTTCCCCAAACCTACAAATCCAACTTGTAAAATTCAGACCCTCCTTCATGTGGGATTTGGCTGACTTAACACAGACAACAATAAGATAACAGAAATATCAGCTCCTACTTTTGCTTAGATGCCGAGTCTGCTACTTAACCCACATCCTGTATCTCTTTGGTTAGAGGATAATTCCCACCACACCTCCCTTGTATCCTGGTAGATACATATATCAGAGAATCCGTGACCCCCACTTAACTCTTTCCTAGCAGGATCCACACCTGCTAACAGGGTGACGGTGTTTCAGGGAAACACTTACAGCTTGTTAGTGTTTGATTTTCAGAGTGTTGTAATGAGAGAAGGGCAAACCTTAGTAACAGCCTATGTGGGTGAAGAGAAGGCATGGAAGGAAGTGTAATGGTAACTAGTTACTGTGCTGTAAAAAATGGTAAAAGCACTAAGCTTTGTCTTTTGTTATTCTTTCATGTTTGTTTTCAGACATGTGTTTGCACAAACCGGTTTTTGGTGCAAAAAAAGGTCCATGATGCATTTGTGGAAAAATTTGCCAAAGCCATTGAAAGAGAGCTACGTGTAGGAAATGGATTTGATGAAGGAACTACCCAAGGGCCATTAATTAATGAAAAAGCAGTGGGAAAGGTATATGTGTGTGTGTATATATATATAAAATCAAAATATACTGATTTCACTTTTGAAATTGTAATTTATATTTTTAGGAAGTATTAAACACATTGTATACCCAGTTTTGTCTAATACCTGTTTTATAAGACTATATTTGCCACTCTACCTGGAATGGTCCCTTACAGTATATGCTATTTACTTAATCTGTTCCGCCTTTCATTTTGCGGTGATGCTGGGAGTACCTTTTCCAGATCTCAAGAAGAGCTCTGTGTGGCTCAAAAGCTTGTCTGTCTCATCAACAAAAGATATTACCTCATCCGCTTTGTCTCTCAATATTTGCAGAAAGTATTCTCTCCTCAAAGCCCACAGTGATGTGAACAGGAGTAATTACAGTGATCATTGCCTTGTTAAACTAGGAAAAGAAAAGGGAATAATCTACCAAGAGCAAGCCTTTTTTCCTAATTTTATTCTGATTGGTATTTTTTTGGAGAACATTTGTAAAGGCTTAACAGACTGTGGGAGTTGTATTGGGTATATTCATGTCTCTAGGTAGCATGACAGTTTTTGTTTTGAACAGTCTGTTTTTGTGTATCAAAACTAAGCAGAAAAATAAATTAAGGCTAAAACTCTTGGGGGCTCTGAATGTGCAGGGCGACTTTTAATTTTGTTTTGCATTTGTACGTTTTAGGTATTTTCCTAAAGAAAGGTGCATTTTCGTTTATATAAATAGTTATATTTCTTCACATACATTTATTCAGATTCTTCATTTTTTACATTTTTTCATTATATGGAAAATGAGGAGTGGCATTGCATTTATTTATTAGATGATGATTTTTTATTCCTAATTTGTGTGAAGATGCTACAGCCCCCTAGGTGCCTATCAGCATCTTTAGGTGCATAAATATCTTTGAAAATCTGGCCCCTCTCCTTTAAATTTCTAGAATTAGTAGAGTTCACCTTCTCCCACCTGGGTTTTTTTGTATTATAATTCATAGATTGGAAGAGGAACACAAGCTCTCCTACTTTTTCAACTCCCAGTTGGTTTCTTAATTTGGATGATCCAAAAGAAGAAAATATATTCTCTGCACCAGCTGGCTAAATTGAATACAAAAGTAAAATTAAGGAAAAAGCTTTTCTGTGCAACAAGAACTGAAAGTACTTGCATTAGGAAAAATGTCAATACCACCATTCACTCTGTTGTAAAGAATGAAAATAATATAGATATTTAATGCACCATATGACATTGACATATTTATAAAGCTTGAATTGACCTCAACAGTTAAAGGTTCTCCTCCCCGCCCCAATTCTGTTTACATTTAAAAAGTAGCACTCTTTAACTTACAAAAATTTGCAGATGACTCACTGGTATAAAGTAGGTTTTTTTTAATTCATTTTTTAAAAATGATTTGAATAGATTGTAGTAAGTTTAGGCCTTTACCGTAGGTTACCATAAATTCAAATTTAATTTTAAGGTCTTGTTTTTAAAAATAAAAATCTGATTTTATATCTTTAAAAATCCATTTTTTGTCCACCCGGGCTGGTGTTCATAGAAGTTAGTTTAATGTGTGTTCTGTTCACGTTAGAGAATAGATGGAGATATTGTCTCTCCAATACCACCTTGAAGACTTGCTATTGTGGGCTAGTCTACACTGGCAGCGCTTTAACGTGGCTTGTGTGGTCATGGCAGAGAGCTCTCCCAGCGCTCTTAAAAAAACCATCTCCACGAAGGGCATAGCTACCAGCAATGGGAGCGCAGCTACCAGCGTTGGTGCACTGTCTACACTGGTGCTTTTCACACCCCTGAGCAAGAAAGTTGCAGCGCTGTAAATTGCCAGTGTAGACAAGCCCTGAGATAGGATAGTTTTCTTCTGTCAGTAGGTAAGCACTGCATGGTCTTTTGTATCTCTCTCTGACAACGCTGACCATGAATGTGTGGCCCTGATCCTGCAAAGACTTACAGATGTGCTTAACTTTTCTTGACTTCAGCAGGACTAATAAGCGTCCGTAAAGTTAAGCATTTATGTAAATCTTTACTGAATTGCAGCCCTGCATTGCAAGTGATCCTGGTCTGTAAATCTGAAATTCAGGTTATGTTCAGGAGGAGAGATGAAAATTCAGCAAAAAGGGAGGTTTTAAGCAGTGTCTCAGTCCTCTAAATAAGGAGCAGAATAAACCCTTTTTGTCTAATGCCCTGTTTAATCTTGGGGAATCTTGTTGTGTATTCAAAGAAAAGAAGACCAAACCTTTACTGCTAAATGCTAGCTTGAGTATCTCTTATTTTGCTCATCTCAGGTGGAGAGACACATTAGCGATGCGGTTTCTCAAGGAGCATCCATTGTGACAGGAGGGAAACGACACAGTTTTGGAAAGAATTTCTTTGAGCCTACTCTGCTCAGCAACGTCACAACAAACATGCTTTGCACGCAAGAAGAGACATTTGGTCCCTTAGCACCAGTTATCAAGTAAGATAATCCATTCTTCAGATTAACATAGAGAAAGTTTAGTAAACTTCAAAAAAGTATTTTATTTCATGTGAATAAGTATACAATCTGCATAATTATTATTATTCTTCCACAGATTTTTTTTTGGGGGGGGCTTCTGATGAGATTACTTTTCTCTCTCTCTCTCTCGGATTTTTACTTATTAAAACTGTACCTGTAATTTTGACCTGTAAACTTTTTTTCAGTGAGGTTTTTTATTTTTTAAATGGCACCTGCAGTTTAACGAGGGAGGATAACAGTAAAGACCATCAATCTTCATGCTCCTTTAAGGGACCTGAGAGCTTTTGCATTTTGTCACATGACCTAATAGTTCTGTGTTTCTCTGATCCAAAGTACCCTTTGGACAATTTTCCCTCTCTAGCAGTCTTTTTTTCTATGAGGGTTTTTTTTTTTCCCCCCTCCCCAGTATGATTGAACCTGGTAGGACTCAGTGGGGGGAAGATTTACGAATCTTTCTCAGGTGTGAGATCTTGTCAAGACAGGGAAAGTGAGTGGCGGGTTTAAACCACATTAGTTGACAAGTGTTAACACATTTTAAAATTTAATGTAACTCAAGGGAAATGGCAAAAGCACCCTGGCTTGAGGCTGAAAATTAAATAATAAAACAATAGAAATATACCAAGGAGAACAAACCTAGATTCACTTTGTCCCATTTGCAGTGAGGCTGCTTCTCAGTATCCAGAGACCAGGAAGGCAGTAAGGATTACTTCCTTTTCCACCCCGCTATGTTGATTGCAGGTCTCACTGGTTCTCTGTTTCTTTATATTGACAGGTTTGATACTGAAGCAGAAGCTGTTGCTATAGCAAATTCAGCCAATGTGGGTTTAGCAGGTACGTTCTCCCTTTTCAGACAGATACACCACTGTGCAGCTACAAACTTGAGCTTAGTGTTGCAGTGGTGTGAGATGAAGAATTTGATTTTGATTATTTCTGTTTGCTAATAAGCACCTTCCCCAAAACCTTCTGCTGCCATGTCCTTTTGATTTTTGTTCTATGTTAACAATATATTTTTACATTCATGTGACAGGATATTTCTATTCTCAAGACCCAGCCCAGATCTGGAGAGTTGCAGAGCAGCTGGAGGTTGGAATAGTTGGTGTTAATGAAGGAATAATTTCCTCAGTGGCGTGCCCTTTCGGTGGTGTGAAACAGTCTGGCTTAGGACGAGAAGGTTCAAAATATGGTATTGATGAGTACCTAGAAATAAAGTATGTCTGTTTTGGAGGCTTATAATAATTTGCAAAAATGACACAATCCACAAAGGCCTGGAAAATAATGGCCTGTTTGGGGTGGACTGTCTGTATATTAATGTGACTGTTACCCTCTTCAAATCCAAGTAATGCTGTTGTGTGACTACATGTAGAGAGAGATGTTTCATGTAGCTCTGTGCTGACACTTGTAAAACACAAATATTACTAGTTACATAGATTTAGTAGTAATACCCAATAGTTGAATGACAGTGCCTCTTAGATGGGGGATGAGGGAGGAATAGTTTCTGTTATTTGGGTTACCTTATGTAAATAGGAAGAATTTGGAGATTTGTGCATAATGAAGATCATAATTTCTGTTCTGGAGGACATAAGCAATTTTTTTTCCTTCAGAATATTCACGCATCTGTGTAGGGAGTGGAGAAGTGTTGGGGAGGGTAGCCTGTCCTTCATGGTTTTGTGCCAAATATGCACTTAATTCTCAACTTGCTAACGCTGTTGTAGAACTTTTTCAGATTGCTTACTTTTATTAACGTTTGCAGGAGAACTTGGTGCTTGTGAAGGGGAGGAATTAGTAGTAATGGCTGGAGCCAGGCATTCTTATAGGCTAGTGTGCAGCTGTGTCAGTACACATCACTGCTAATTGCAATACCACCTGCTGTTGCAGCTTTGCCCTCTCCAGAGCAGACATCCTAACTTATGCCTAAGAGTTTCAGCAACAGATACACAACCTGTGCTACCACGTAAACAAGGGCTGTAAGTCGCAGTAGTGTGTATAAACTGGTTGCCTAATGAGTCAGTGGAGCTTGGGGGATGGCTAGCTTAGTGTGTAGTAGAGGAATGAGAGGACTGTATGCATGTTGCAGGGACACTCTGCTGAGCTGTTCGGGTGTGTGGGGGGAAGAGATTTATGTAAATGAGCTCCACATGACAATATATATCCATTCATTCCCCTGTGCAAGACCAGTATGACCCCACCTGGGAAAGGGAAGAGGATGGTCAACATAAATGTTGCCAACCAACTTTTTAAGGAGTGCTTTCCTCCCACTCCTTCAAAGAGCCACTTCAGCTTGCTCAACTACAGAGCCTCAGCAGGTGGTACTGCTCCTGCGGCTTTGTGCCTTAAATGCTACCAGGCCCTGGACTGGGCTCCTTGTCACATGGGCAGATGTCCATCGCGGAGTGGGACAAAACCCCAAACTCATCTAACTTACAACCTAATAAGGATTATATAGGTCTTCAGAGGCAGACTTTGTATGTCATCTGCTTAGTCTATGTAGCCTCAACTGAAAGCATCATTGAAAGGTGATGTAAAAGTTCCTTAATGTGACGCAAATAATGGTGTTTTGACTTAAAATAAGCACTTTATTCACCAAACTAAACTTCCTCAGAAGATCCTATAGAAAATTTTAAACTGGCTTTTCAGAGGCTGGGGAGTAGAAGTTGTGTGTTTTCATTTTTGGCTAACTGCTGTTTAGCCAGACTTTTACATTTAATTACAGAATGAAAGTGAGCGGACGGCTCTCTAGATGAATGTACCGTGTCAAATAGACAATGGTATTCAATTAAACCAAGGTAGGGGGAAATTATTTTTGGAATGACACTTACGTTTAACAGAAAAGCAAGGTGGAGCAGAGCTTCACAGAGCTTTCGCAAGCGAACACGGAGGAGTATTGATTGCTACTCAACATTTTAAATGTTATTTAGATTATTTTTATATTACACTGGGTGTGGCTGGAGCTCATTCCTTACAGTCTGTAAAATGCATGAGTGCATTGTGCTGAATTGATGCTACAAACAGGGTTTGGAAAGGACACTCATTGCCCTTACAGAAGTCCCTAATGCAATACATATAAAAATGAAGGCACTGAGGCTTTATCACCTGCAGTGTATGCTTTTGGAGTTAATAAGGAGAAGACAGATGTACCTGTTCATATTAACCACTTTTAAACTCTTGTAGATGAGCATACAGAGTACCCTGATTTTTTGAGAGCATTGTGTTATGGCATGTATGAAAGTAGGGCAGCTAGAACAAGGTATCTTAGTCATCCATTTCTTATTCAGCAGAAGGTGCTGCACAAAAATACAGCCAGTACTTGCTACATCCCAAAGTACTATAGCTTAAATACGGCAAGCACACAGGCAGTTTTATAAGTACCTTAGACAGATGGACTCATCCGTCACTTCAGCCAGGCACTCAAATTGCACTGCTCTCATCAGTTGCCTCTATGTCAGGTGCAACACTGTTGGTTGTCTTAAAATTTTGGTGTCTTGTTTTATGAGGCTGGATTTTCTTCTCTGAATAGAATTAAATGAAACTTGAGTAAATTTTTACTCTTTACCCAGCACAAGATATCTTTAAACTGTGTCTGACAACAGGAAGCACAAACCTTTTGTTACATAACTTTAACAAAAAGAAAAGGAGTACTTGTGGCACCTTAGAGACTACCAAATTTATTTGGGCATAAGCTTTCATGAGCTACAGCTTATGCCCAAATAAATGTTAGTCGCTAAGGTGCCACAAGTACTCCTTTTCTTTTTGAGAATACAGATTAACACGGCTGCTACTCTGAAACCTGTCATAACTTTAACAGTATCTTAGATTAACTTTAAAAAAAAATTCTTTGTCAAGGTTTCCTCCATAGCCTGGACTCCAGTGTTTGAATCTGTATGGTTTTCTAGGCAATGTCTACGTCAAATAGCACAAATTGATCTTTCTTACAAATGTTGTACTCTTATCAAAAACTGTGATCCTTTAAGAAAACATAGACTTTGAATTCTTACGTTTCAGTTCGATTTAGTTTGTGATTGTCTAGCTTTTTTCTAATGTAATGTGTGTTCAAAGAACGCATGCTATTTAGCAAAGAAACTGAACTGTTTTCAAGAAATAAATATCTAACACCTGTGAAAACACTGGATATTGTGGGCATTCACTTTTCTGTGTTAAATTGATTGTTAATTAGGCTGTTTAAGACTCAGTTGCTGTTTAAGTCCAGGTGCCATATATTTGCATTAGTTTTCATTTATTTCAGATAAGCCAAACAGTGGAAGAAATGCATGCTGTGTACATTCAAAAGAGGCTGTTTTGTAAGTGTCAGAGTTTAGACCACCACATGGCAATCTCTTGTATTTTTCAAAGTGATGTAACTGTTTGATAGGCAATGATGTGCACATTTGTCTTTCATCTGAGCATCTTCAAGCATTTTACAAATACTAAAGATTCTGAATAGCCCAAGTGTTGGGAACTAATAATACATCAAGCCTTCTTAAATCAGGATGGTGGACCTTTCACAATAGATAGTTTACACCCAGTAGCTTTTTAGGTCTGCACTGTTTTTTCTCCCAAGTAGGCCCAACACCATTTCTGACCACCATAGGAATGCTTTTTCAGTAAGTTACCTTACGTAACGCATTTCCCCACCAACATGCTGCCTTGACCAACTTTGTTCAATTGAGCAAAATAAGTGGAGGCGGCTCTTGATCCTAAGGCTTCCCAGAAAGTTGCTCCCGCAGAGGCAATAAGTGCATTGCCATATTGTGTGGCATTCAGCATGATTATAATAGTAGACGCATTTGCAGTACTTAATGTGTAAAATTTGCCTGGTATCTGTCAGAACTTGAATTCTGCTTGGAGAAAGTAGCGAGCATGTTGTGCTGCACTTTGATTTGACAGTGAGGTGTAAAAGTCTAACAAGTATCTTACACGAGCCAACTAGCTTGCACTCTGCTGCATATTCACTTCCTGAGGAAAACTTGGAAAATCTGCCCTCTTCATAGACACACATTTCAGTTTCTACAATTTAGTACTGTGAAACTCGCCATTGGGCATGTCTGCTAGGCTACCTCTGAAATAACTGGTATGTTTCTTCATTGTATCATGCAGGTGCTCCATGCAGGAAATTTTGCAATCCCGTGAGTAAGGAGCTCTCAGTAATCACTGATTTGGCACTAGGATATCCTTCCATCTTATAATGGCCATTTTCATTTGCGGTAGCCCTAGGAAATGACTTTGGCCCTCGCCCTACAATTTGACATGAGGTGCATTCTCTTTCTCCCACTGCTGAGATGTCTGGAAGACAAACTTTATAGAGAATTAAGTATGGCATACACAACTCAGAGGCTAAAGTTTAGCTGTTGTCAGTAGCATCTCCTATCCAAGACCCCTTTCCCTAGGAAACTTTGAGGCAGCATTTGTCTCCAAACAACTGGATCTGGTCATGCTGTCTTGATCACCTGAGCATATTCCTACCTCAAAGTAGTTTCACTCTGAATTGTGACTGTAAAAGTAGTTCCTTCTTACTGAGCAGTTCTGTTCCTAGGGTGTATTCAGCATCATAACTGGCTGCTGTAGTGATGGATGAAAAGAGTGGGGGATTTATTTACTCCTTTTAGTATTACAGAGACACAGCATCTGGGGGGGAAGCTATACAGGGTCTTATTCCTTTCTGTTCATCAGCAGAATTGTTAATTAAGTTACAGATATATGATCAAAGGCAACCCTTTGGAAGACAATTAACTACATGTGTATCCTCTTGAAAACAATGGAGATGAACTTGTGTAAATGAATGCAGAATGTGGCCAACAGCACATGGAAAAGGAGAATTGACTTGGTTTTCAGATCTCAGCCTGAGCTTGCACAGCTGGCAATTAGGACATTTTACTTATAAACAAATCTGATCTGTAATTGAGGCAAAAATAGGGAATCTTATGTTTTCATTGTTTAGCAAAGTCACTTTTCAACGCTAGGATAGACAAAACTTGTTGCAGCTGGCCCTACTGCAGAATTTCTGGCCGAGTTGGAAATGCCTAGTATTTGAGGAAAGGGAGAAGCAGGATTATGCTGGCTTAAGTGTTATACAGAAGGCTACAGGCCATGCCACGTACAGAACACTTAAGAATCATAACTACTCCATCCTCTTACCTGTAGCATGGCATGGAGCTGCCACTTGTACCCACATGTCCAGAGGGATGACAGAATTGGGCTATTCCATTTATCTGAAAAGGGCACTCTGTCATAACGATACTTAGCTCGTGAAAAAGAAAGCAGGCTTTATTTAAACAGCTAGCAAAACATTTTGATTTGAAGTGTCTGTCAATTTTATTAAAGACAATAATAAACACTGTAACCCCCCCCCCAAAAACATTCAGTCTCACAAAATGAAATATTTTTATTTCAATTCACTGAAAACTTTGAAACATTTTGTTGTCAGATTGACTCAAAACATTTTGTCCCCTGATTTTTTATGTAGTTGCCAGCAAACCAACAAAATCAGTTATTTGCACAGCTCTAGGACAGACAGCCCCTCTCTGAGAGCTGCAGTTATAATCTGAGTTTCTGGTTTCTTTGTCCTCTTCTTCAATATACTGAACTCATTCCTACCTCTCATATTTTCTTTGCCACTCAGCACAAAGAAGGGTCAAAAACAATTTAACTCCTATGGTTTGATGTATGAACTGAAAAGTTAAAGCATGTAATTGTTTTTACTATACTGCTCTGATCTCAGAATTGAACCTCAGATACAGAAGAATGCAACAGCCACAAGGACACATGACCGAGCCTCTTAAAGGAAAAGACAGATCTTTATTAGGAGGGCTACATAAATGTAATAGTATCACTTCAGAAATGGTTCCAGTTATAATATATTATCATTTGCAATATATAACACTTTCTAGAGACAGATTCCTATTAGAAAGTCTGCAGTAGCTCACCCACACAGGGGGCACCATGCGTCTGTACAGAGGCAAAGTACTGACTTGTGGCTGACCTTCACTTAATTCATTGCCTATGCTACAGGGAAATGTATTTTCATTTAAAGTACTATCAGTTTCAAACCTTTGGGCTTTTTTCTCCCTTGCTACACCTGGATCTGACACTGAGCTGTGTTCGGAATCCTAAAGTACAACTCTCCCTTATGCTTTAGGACCTCCCATCCCCACTTTCTTATCCCACTCATCCTTCTCCTCGAGCAGGGGTTCTTACACTGGGGGTTGGGACCCCTCAGGGGGTCGCGAGGTGTCAACCTCCACGCCAAACCTCACCTCGAGCATTTATAATGGTGTTAAATATATTAAACTGTGTGTTTAATTTATTAGGGGGGTCAGACTCAGAGGCTTGCAATGTGAAAGGGACCACCAGTAAAAAGTTTGAGATCCACTGTCCTAGAGGGATACTCATCATTCATCTCTATTTCTCAGACCAATCTTCCATACATTGTCCAGCAGGTGACAATTGTCATTTTCTCTGCTCCATCACCACCCAAAACTCAAGGTCACTACAACTTATTCCCTTATCATCTCAACATAGCAAAGATCAAAACCCACACTTGTTATACAGGCAATACACCCACAAACTTGGACAAGAATTTTGCTTGAATGGGGGGGGCCTGACGGTTTTGGCCTGTGATTGTTTGAAGAAGGCCAGAGCTGTCTGAGGAATGTTAAGCTCTAGCATTTTTGAGCTGCTCTCAGGTTTGAAGGGGTAGAATAAAGAATGGAGACAAGACATACTGTGTTGTTAAAGCCCCTGCAGATGAACCCCCCTGCATGAGCGTGTGCACTTCCATTTCCTCAAGACAATCTGCTGAATAAAATAAAATTAGCATCGCATAGGCAAGCATGTTTGGCAACACGGCAGTGTGGGCGTGGGAGGGGTCCCTGAACTACAGCTGTATCTGGTGCACTTGACAATGAGGCTGATAAAGTTCCTTTTGTCCTCCCAGAAGGTAGTTGGAAATATATCTGACAAGTGCGAAACAAGAAATGAGATAACTGGCCTCGTCAAATGTAACTTAGTCATGACCGTCAGACAACAGTTAACACTATCAGCAACAGCTCCGTTAATCCAGGGGTTGAATTAGAAGACAGAGGCTTTGCTTTTACTGTTCTTGTCAGATATGTCCAGCTAAATTTCACCTCATACTGCAGAAGCACTTTGTCTGCCATGGTAAAAAGAGGTTTTAGCTTGCTTAGAGTGGTGGAGTTTTATGTTCTGTAAGTATGGATGCTCCCATGCGCAACAATTAGTGTGTGGACTTATTAAATGCCTCTTATAGTAATGAGTGAGAGCATCTTCAATATATCAGCTGCACTCAGGGCTTAACTTTGAAGGGATGCTGGCAAGAATATAGTTGCCATGCTTGTCCTTATTAACGTATTGATGCTTTCGTGTACAGCGTTAGCATCGCAACCCTCCGCTGCTTGTATAGTAGGTGTGGGAATTTTCTGAGTAGTTCCCAGCACCCTGGGGCATTTTTAATATTTTTATTTTGTCTGTCAGAGTGGATCTTGAGTGCTTCAAGTCCAGCACAGTCCATAAAAATAGGCAGACTTCCCCACTCAGTTCCACCAATGCATTTTAACCCTACCAGTTAATAGCCTTGCCCTCCCAGTTCTGGGAATTGCCTGCGCAGAGACTCCAGGAATTCAGCATTCTTAGAAATAAAAATTACACTGATCCAAAGTCCAGGGCTTGTTATATTCAGTCCTGAATGCCTGACAAAAAAGTCATGCTAGCCTTAAGGACCACTGATGATATTAACATTTGATATCGCAAATTCTCAGAGCCAGAAAGGTATTAATATTTAAGTTTAAAAGGGGGAACTACGCAAAAATGAGCATGCTTGTTAGATGGAAATCAAAAGGAGATGTCACAAGGGTCAAATGCCTGCAAGCAGAATGAGGACTATTTAAAAACACCGTAACAGAGGCTCAGACTAAATCTACACCACAAATCAGAAAAAATAATAAGAGGACAGAAAGAATGCCACCATCGCTAAACAGCAGAGCCGTGGAGGCCATTAGCGGCAAAAAGGCATCCTTTACCATTTGAAAGTCTAATCCTAGTGAAGATTATAGGAAGGTGCCGCAAACTCTGACAGGTTACGTGTTCAAGTATCAGGCAGGCCACAAAAGAATTTGAGAAGCAACTTGCTAAAGACACAAAAACTAACAGTAAGAATTTTTTGAAGTACATCAGAAGCAGGAAGCCTCCTAAACAGACACGGGGACCACTAGAATACCAAGATGCTAAAGGAGCACTCAGGAAAGATAAGGCCATTGCAGAAAAGTTAAATGAATTCTTTGCATCGATTTTCACTGCAGAGGATGTGGGGGCGATACGGACTTCAGAGCTATTTTTTTTTAACCACAAAATCTGAAGTACTATCCCACACTGATGTGTCAATAGAAGATTAAACAGTAATAAGTCACCAGGACCAGATGGTCTTCACCCAAGAAACTCAAATATGAAACTGCAAAATTACTAACTGTAGTATGTAACCTATCATTGAAACTCTGTACCAGCTGACAGGATTGTAGCTAATTTAACACTGATATTTAAAAAGGGCACCCAAGGAGATCGTGACCAGTGAGCCTATGTCACTACCAGGCAAATTGGTAGAAACTGTGGTGAAAAAAAGAATGATCAAGCACATAAATAAACACGATTTGTTATGGAAGAGACAACAGACTTTTGTAAAGGCAAGTCATGCCTCCACCAATCTATTAGAATTCTGAGGGCATCAACAAGCACGTGAATAGGGGAGAGCCACTGGATATAGTGTACTTGGATTTTCAGAAAGCCTTTGACAAGGTCCCTCACCAAGGCTCTTATAAGAGGGACAGTCCTCTCATGGATCAGTAACTGGTTTAAGCAGAGGTGGGCAAACTACAGCCCGTGGGCCACATCCGGCCCCTGGGACCCTCCTGCCTGGCCCTTGAGCTCTTGGCCCGGGAGGCTAGCCCCCGGCCCCTCCCCCGCTTTTCCCCCTCCCCCGCAGCCTCAGCTCACTGCACTGCCAGCGCAATGCTCCAGGCGGCGGGGCTCTTGCTGCGTGGTGGTGTGGCTAGCTCCAGCCCGGCAGCACGGCTGCCTGTCCTGGTGCTCTGGGCAGCGCGGCTGTAGTGCTGCCAGCCACCAGTGCTCCAGGCAGCGCAGTAAGGGGACAGGGAGCGGGGGGGTTGGATAGAGGGCAGGGGAGTTCGGGGTGGTGGTCAGGGGTGAGGGTGTGGACAGGGGTCGGGGCGGTCAGAGGGCAGGGAACAGGTGGGTTGAGTGGGGGCAGGGGTCCCTGGGGGGGCAGTCAGGAAGGAGGGGGGGGTTGGATGGGGCAGCGGGAGGCGATAAGGGGCAGGGGTTCTAGGGGCAGTCAGGGAGAAGGGGTGATTGGATGGGGCAGGGGTCCCCGGGGGGGCAGTCAGGGGACAGGGAGCAAGGGTGTGTGTGTGTGGATGGGGCAGGAGTCCTGGGAAGGGCTGTCAGGGGGCGAGAAGCGGGAGAGGGGGGGCACAGCCTCCCCTAACTGGCCCTCATACAAATTTCAGAAACCCGATGTGGCCCTCAGGCGAAAAGGTTTGCCCAACCCTGGGTTAAAGGATCAGAAACAAAAGGTCGGAATAAATAGCCAGTTTTCACAATGGAGAGAGGTAAACGGCAGGGTCCCCCAAAGATCTGTACTGGGACCTGTGCTGTTTGACATATTCATTAATGATCTGGAAAAGGGAGTGAACAGTGAAGTGGCAAAGTTTGCAGATGATACAAAATTATTCAATATAATTAAATCCAAAGCTGACTGCAAAGAATTACAACAAAATGGCAGATGAAATTCAACATTGATAAGAGCAAAATAATGCACATTGGAAAATATAATCCCAACTAGACATGTATAATGAAGGGTTGTAAATTAGCTGTTACCACTCAAGAAAGAAAAAAAAACACAAATTTTTTCAACCTTCCCTCATAGGTCATGTTTTCTAGACCTTTAGTCATTTTTGTTGCTCTCTTCTGGACTTATTCCAATTTGTCCACATCTTTCCTGAAATGTGGCGCCCAGAACTGGACACAATACTCCAGCTGAGGCTTAATCAGTGCAGAGTAGAGCAGAACAATTATTTCTCACGTCTTGCTTAAAACACTTCTGCTAATACATCCCAGCATGATGTTTGATTTTTTTGCAACAGCGTTACACTGTTGTTGACTCCTGTTTAGCTTGTGATCCACTCTGACCCCCAGACTCCTTTCCGCAGTACTTCTTCCTAGGTAGTCATTTCCCATTTTGCATGTGTTCAACTGACTGTTCCTTCCTAAGTGGAGTACTTTGCATTTGTCCTTATTGAATTTCATCCTATTTGCTTCAGACCATTTCTCCAGTTTGTCCAGATCATTTTGAATTTTAATGCTATCCTTCAAAGTACTTACAACCCCTCCCAGCTTGATAATCGCCCGCAAACTTTATAAGTGTACTCTCTATGCCATTATCTAAATCACTGATGAAGATATTGAACCAAACTGGACCCTGAACTGATACCTGTAGGACCACACTCGTTATGCCCTTCCAGCTTTACTGTGAACGAACCACTGATAATTATTCTCTGGGAACGATTTTCCAACCAGTTCTGCACCCACTTTATAGTAGCTCCATCTAGGTTGTATTTCCCTAGCTTATTTATGAGAAGGTCATGCGAGACAGTATCAAAAGCCTTACTAGAGTCAAGACATACCACATCTACTGCTTGCCCCATTCACAAGGCTTGTTACCCTGTCAAAGAAAGCTACTGAATTGGTTTGACATGATTTGTTCTTGACAAATCCATACTATTACTTACCACCTTATTATCTTCTAGGTCTTCACAAACTGATTGCTTAATTATTTGCTCAATGAATTTCCTGGATACTGAAGTTAAGCTGACTGGTCTGTATCCCTCACCACCGTAGCCATGAACAAATGAAGTCCACATATCACCTGGGTTCTCCTTACACAGATCTCAAGGACGTGATGGGGTGCTTCTAATTTGGCACCCCTGAATTATACCTGGGTGCTGAACAATAATTATGAACAACAGTGAGCTAAAACCCAGACAGTCTTGCCCTTCTTCCTGACCCAAGACAGCCAACCCCCTAGCAAAGAGTAAACAAAAAAACCCTCTAATATTCAAGCAAAAGTTTCAGTCAGCCCTAACTAACCCTTACTGTGCGATCAAAGCTCCTGCTTCCTATATGGCTCTTTGTTAAAAGCCTTTGCTCAGTAACAGCCTTGACACATTCTAACTCTATTACAAACCTCCCTGCCTGACATATTCTAGTGTCCATCTCCATTTAAGTGCATTAAGGGTCCAATCTTACAAGGTCCTGAGCACCTTAAACTCCAATTTAAGCCAAAGGAAGTTTAGGGTGCTCAACACATAGCAGGAGGCATACAGGTGCTAAGTCCTCCCGGCCCCTCTCTCCTCTTTATTACATACCCCTCGCTTGGGTCTTCAGGCCCCACAGGGAACAGAAATACATGCCTCAGTCATCATAACGGAAGAGAATAAAAGGCAGGATTCCTCCGCTGCCGTCATTTTTTTGACGTAAATATAGGGGGCATGTGCTTTGTACAGGATACAAACGTATCACATTAGCTTGCAGCTGATTAAGTGAAACTGCTAGATAGCAAATGTCCTTAAAGACAGAGGCATTTTCACCTTAGGCATGCTGCCCTAAAAACCACAGTCATAAAGCAGAGCTTAGAGGTAAATACTATGTATTAAAAATGCTAGCTACGGACCTCCCCTTTCTGTATCCAACTTAAAAACTGTATATGAAGATGGAGCTTGTAGCCTAACTTTGCTCTTTGCAGCTAGAAACTCTGAATGTTGGCTTTTACTGTTTTACATTAGCTACATAACATAACATAAAACAGTGCTCCTCCGAGTGACGGAAACAGAGTAAAGACACAGCCTGTATATAGCCTCAGACAGTCACCTTTGTTAGTAAGAGAACACTCCTGGCTGGGGTCATAGCAGTGATTCATTGGTCTACTATAGGAAAAATGTCTGCTGACATTTATGCATAAATGTTCAGTAAAGAGCAAACGAGGAATTAAATGTGCTTCTGACACCAATGACAAGAGTTAGTTGTTTGTTTAATCCCCCCTCCACTGCACTGGAATTTTACTTCATCTGCTGTTAGGATAAATTTTAGGAAGCTTTTGATTCTGAAAAACAAAAGGTGGATCAACACTTTCTTGGGGTGTCAAATCAGCACGTCCTTTCATTTTACACTCATTCAATTATCTGTCTTTCGAGCTGTAGCTGAAGGAAACTCCATTTTTGACAGAACCATTCATGATGTTCTTAGGATTCTCTCTTTCAACCTTTTCTCTGCTGAAGATAGTGTCCTGGTCGCTGTCAAACTCAGACTCTGAAACCATCAGACTGGAATTGTGTTCTGTACTTCTGTGTTTTATACCTGAAAGTAAATCAAGCAGTAAAAAGAGTCTCCGGAAAGTTTTACTTTTAAATTTAGTAACCTCTCCCCTGTGTCGTGTTGTGCAAAGTCAGTGATGCTGTGCTGCACTACCTCTAAGAGTAATTACTCAGACCACCATCCATATTAAAGATTAGACAAAGAAACACTAAATATTGGGGGACAGATACTCCAGTGACCGCAATGGAGATTCACCTACTGATACCACCTGAGCAGCTGGCGCCGTGTGCCTTGTTCTGCCTCTATTTTGCTACAGTTGTTCACAATTCATTGAAAGCATCTCATCACGCACCACAGTCCTTTCTAACAGCTTGAACCAATCCATTAAATCTATCCGCACATACAGTTCTAAGATTGATCATGAAAAGTCTGTGCTTCTGAGTGAATGTATTACTTTTTAGGATGTCTATTGTTCAGGAGGTTTTCCTCCGCTGCACTTAAAGTTTCTCCCCATTAGACTGAGGGAAATCAAAATTAAAGTCCTTTCATTGTGAAGGGAAGCTGTTAACTAGGGGCATGCTCCAAAGCCCACTGAAGTTAAATGGGACATATCTGGGACATGCAACATTACTATGTATTAGGAAAAGCAGTTTTAACTTTGTAACGTAAAAAAAAAAAAATGCTGTTTTCATGTTTTCTTTTAAAATGAAGAAAATATGTATGGAAGAGAACTTTGTAACTGCCATCAAATTAAGAACATAAGAATGGCTCTACTGGGTCAGACCAAAGGTCCATCTAGCCCAGTGGCCAATGCCAGGTGCCCCAGAGGGAATGAACAGAACAGGCAATCATCAAGTGATCCATCCCGTCGCTCATTCCCAGCTTCTGGCAAACAGAGGCTAGGGACACCATTCCTGTCCATCCTGGCTAATAGCCATTGATGGGCCTATCCTCCATGAATTTATCTAGTTCTTTTTTGAACCCTGTTATGGTCTTGGCGTTCACAACATCCTCTGGCAAGGAGTTCCACAGGTTGACTGTGCATTGTGTGAAGAAATACTTCCTTTTGTTTTAAACCTCCTGCCTATTAATTTCATTTGGTGACCCCTAGTTCTTGAGTTATGAGAAGTAGTAAACAACTTTAACAAAAATTAAGACAAACATAGGAGTTTAATGATCCACTGCTAAAAAGGGTCCCAATTAAAAAATAAATCTTACCATATTTGGGGCTTAGCTCCATCCTCTCCTGGTCATCTATGTTATCTAGGATAGTGTATTTGGTTTTCTTTCTTATCTTTGTCCTCTTTCTGCTAAAAGGAAAGTTACCACCAGTAAATCAAGTTCTCATGCACAGTAAATAAATTCACACACATACACTGAACAGGGACAATTTGTTCCAGAGAGGCCAATTTTCCTCACACCAATTCTATGCAGATATAACTCCACTGATTCCAAGAGTCATTCCTGATTTATACTGATGTAAATGGGAGCAGAATCTGCACCACTGAGTACAAGTCTTTCTTTCATATGCAGAAAGTGGACAAAATTGGGCCTGCTTAACTAGGGAACAGACTTCTATACTACCTAGAAATGGGCCTCAGGCACACAGTTTGGCTTCAGGACAAAACTTTCCCAAAGCTTAGGGGTGTGTCCAAACCCAGCATTTTGGTTTAGCCCTTACAGAGAGAAGATTTCAGATCTGGATTTTCACCAAGTTTGGTTTGGGCCCATCGCTAACCATAACCAATCAAAATGGAGATTTCCCCTTAGGCATGGAATCCCCCTATTGCTTTGGTCTGCAAAGACAACTGTCTCCTCATTTAAATCCTTCCTCAAGGTTCACTTCTCCCACAATGCCTACAGAAACTATATCCCCTATGAATTTATGTAAGGTATTTATCCTCAAAATTACTTGCTTGTTCACATGGAGGGAAGGGGCTGAATGTCAGAGAGAAGAGTAAGAACACTAGAAGGGAAGTGGAGAACTGCTGCCTGGGGGAAGCTGAGGGGGTTGAATGGTAGAAAGAGGAATGGGGAGGGGATTTTAGCATGTACAATCAGGGACATATCTAACAGTAAGTGCATTACTATCACTGATCACTTTGCTTGTATGCTGTATCCTTTTCCCACACCTTTCTGCTGTCTGTCTTTTTTATACTATAAGCTCTTCAGGGCAGGGACCGATCTCCCCTGTTTGATAAGCGTGTAGCACATGGTGGGCACTACTGCAATCTAAATAAATAAATAGTAATAAAAATAACTTGAACTCTGCACTCTCCAGACAGGTTGATTTAATCTGAGATGTCGATAAAGGTATCTAAAAAACAATCCAGTCCCTGGAAGCCATGCCATCATTTTCTTATAAACTCCACGGGGCCAAGGATATCTCCTACCTCTGTCCCCGCGCCCCACTCCACAGTCCCTGCCCCTTCTCTCCACGTCGATTTTAGGACCAGTCAGATACCCTCTGCAGAGTCTGAGGCAAGTGAGGACAGAGTCACAGAGGCAGCTGAGCCCCAGTTCCGTGCAGGAGTTCCACCAGTCCCGGCCACATGCCAGTCTGGGAGGTCCAACGCCAGCCCACCCAGTGTCAGAGAAAGCAGTCCAAGGGGGACAGCTTTTCAAAAAATATAATATTTGGTAAGTCTCACCAAAATGTCATTGTGGGGAAGACTAAACACCCAGACAAATCATTTTTTGTTTCATCAAAACAAACTGTCTCTCTACTGGGCGGTTTGATAAGCAACAAAACATTCACACCAATGACTCACACCAGCAAGGACCAAATACACAAATATGTTAGTTGGGAGAGAATTACTGATTGTCTTGCTGATGTGATTTACGCTTAAAGGTTAGTTTGACATAGCTATGTCGGTGAGGGGCGAGAAAAAAACCCAAAACATCACACCCTGGACCACCATAGCTATGCTAACCTAACCCCCAGGGCAGATGCAGATATGTCGACAGAAGAATGCTTCTTTGCCCATAACTACTCTCATTCATAGCTACTGCAGTTCCTATATGAATGGGAAAAATATCCATTCCATCAGAGTAGGCTGCTTTACACTATGGGATTATGCTGGCATAGTGATGCTGATGTAGCTAAATCAGTGTAGTCTCTCTAGTGTAGCCAAACCTGAGACTGATAATGAGATCAGAAAAAGCATATTAACAAGCCAGACAAAAAAAAGAGCTGGAAGCGGGGAGGAACTCCTGGGATAGACAGCGTTAGCATACTTTGTATAGACTAGTTTCCCTGGACCTAAGCCAGACCCAACCTGCCAAGCTATGGCCATTCTCCATGAGGTACCCTCTGCTTTAGAGTTTCCTTCCCTCCTCCCGGTCCAAAACAGCCGTAGTTAAGTGACCTCCAGGACATATGGCTTTATCTTGGTGTGAGAGACTGAGAAGATTCTAGTGGGAAGATTGTAATGATCTTAAATATATTTTCAGCCGCTGGGCTAGGACATACATGAATTATTAGGTGGAGAGGTGGTGGGTGGTTCCAGCAATGGTCTCTTTTTATAACTATTTTTAAAGTGTGTCAAGGAGCACCTCAGGCAAAGGACAGGTCCTACTTCTCAATGGGATAAGTATCTAACCCAAAAGACAGAAAGAAATCTCTACAGAGGACAGTAGTGTGTTTGAGAAGAGCAGTGTGGTTTAATGCTGAGAAGCTGACTATATGGGTTGGACAGGGTGCAGTGACAATGATAAACACATACCGCAGTGAAAACAATATAACACACATACCTCTTGCAGCAGCAGATGCAGAGCCACGCCAAGCTTACCATGAGCACAACCAAAATTAAAGTGGATACCGTCACGTAGAGTATGCTCCATTCTAGAAAATAAAACAAGAGAGTGATATGCAAAGGTATCATGAATGAAACTGTCTCAATAACTGATCCCATGAAGTGAAGTGTGACTTCATTTTTCATTAAGATTGACTGGAACTTGAGAGTTGTTCTCTTAAAAGGGAATCTGTAAAAATGACATCATCAGCGTCCCTATTTATCATTGCTGAGACGTAGGCTTCCAGATCAAATAGTCACAATTTGTAAGTAAAATATATTTTTTCTCCTGCCAGCCCAGCAAATTCAGCCTGAGATCTGAAAGTCAGACTGGGTTCTTTTCAGCTTGGGCATTTCACCAAGGTGAGGTGTGTACCTTTATGTACCTTTGGTTCAGTACAGCTCTGATAGGGCACATGATTGATGATAGCGTGCCGTTAGAAAAAGAATTCCTTCATATGAAGAAACTGAGAAAATATCATATGGGATCAGGGAGACAAAACAAATATGAAACCCCAGGATCCCATCTTTACAGCCACTCTCTAGGGTATTTATATTTATTATCATTGGAACTCAAGTAGCACTAAGGATCAGTGCTATTTTTGTGGGGAAATTTTTGTGCTAATTTTATTTATTTGGATTTCTGATAGACGATGTACGAATAGAGTTGCCAACCCTCCCAATTTTGCAGGGAGTCTTCTGGAATCAGGGCCTATCTCCCAGAGGCTAGTGAAGCCAAACCAGGAGATTTTAGGTGCTAAAAGTCCAGTGGCGCAGTGGGGCTAAGGCAGGCTTCCTGCCTGCCCTGGCCCTGCACCGCTCCCAGAAGTGACAGGCATGTCCCTGCGGCCCCTGAGGAGGGCAGGGGGTCTCCACTCGCTGCCCGCACCCCGAGCGCCAACTCTGCAGCTCCCATCGGCTGGGAACTGCTGCCAATGGGAGCTGCGGGGGGCAGCGCGTGCAGCACAGGCAGCGCGTGCAGCACAGGCAGCGTGTAGAACCCCCTGTCCTCTCCCCACACACACACACAGGGGCTGGACATGGTGGCCACTTCCGGGAGCTGTGCGGGGCCAGGGAAGGCAGGGAGCCTGCCTTAGCCCCCACTACACCGCTGACTGGGAGCCTCCAGAGGTAAGCACCTTCTGGTTGGAGCTTGCACCCCGCACCCCCTCCTGCACCCCAATGCCCTGCCCGAACCCTCCTCCTGTACCCAAACTCCCTCCCTGAGCCTGCACCCCTCACCCCCTCCTGCAGCCCAACCCCCATCCCAGCCCTAAGCCCTCTCCAGGACCCAAACTCCCTCCCAGAGTTTGCACCCCACATCCCCTCCTGCACCCCAACTCCCTGCCCCGGGCTCAGCCCCCCTCCCACACTCCGAATCCCTCGGCCCCAGCACAGAGCCCAGACCCCAAACCTCTGCCCTAGACCAGTGAAAGTGAGTGAGGGGGGGATGGAGTGGGCACGGCCTCAGAGAAGGGGCAGGGCAAACGGCAGTGCAAGGGTGTTTGGGTTTGTGTGATTAGACAGTTGGCAACTCTATGTACAAACACATGGGTCCAGATTCTGATACCTTTGCTCATGGGGAATAGTATCTTATTCCTCGAGTGATCTTATAGAAATTAATCCATCAATCAGACTACTTGAGGAGTAATGTATTTCTCAACATAAAAGAAGGAGACTCTGTCCCATGCAGAGAATTGAATTGTATTTTGGCTAAACTGATGCTATTAGAAAATTTTAATTAAATTAAGGCTATGAAAACTAAGTACAGTAGAGGAGATTTCAAATGGGATGTCAAAGGGGTATGCCGTGCGTATGCCTAACAGAGAAGTGACAGTCCTGTCAAACAATAAAACGTAAACCAGTGACAATTAAACTGTATTTTCCAGAGGTAACTGTAATACAGGTGAGATAAAGACAATTAAGAAAATGGTGAAAGTGGTCAAATAAAAAAGCCAAGCCAAAAACTGACAAGGCTGTTTCGTATAAGACACATGCATTTCGTAGCTACTGCTACAACTATCTAGGTCACCGTATTAAAACATGATGCACAAAACACATCCGCAAGAGACCTGTGGGGTGTTATCTCTGTGTTGTTCCTCTTAACCTGAGCAAAAAATCAAAAACTCCCAAGCAATAGCAGGTTCAGTACAAGGGTTATCTACGGAAACATCCATCTGGACCAAAATAATTTCAAAGTGTGAGAAGTAACGTTTAGCTATTTTTATATTTTTCTCCTAAAACCCTTATGCAAAATTTGAAAAAAAATGTTTTAAAATGACAACGTCTAGTATTACTTAGAACAGTGGTGCCCAACCTTTCTGTGGGAATAGCATATTGCTACTCCCAGAAGACTGTGGGGGGTGCCGGACACGGCACCACCGAAATGCCATCGAGAAGCGGCAGCGGCAAGAAGCATCGCCGCCGAAATGCCGCTGAGAAATGGCAATGCATCTCGGCAGCATTTTGGCGGGTGGTTCTCCGGCGCCCGCACTCGGCGGCGGCATTTCAGCAGCGCGGTGTCCTGCAGGCACACAAAAATGTCCCGGTGGGCGCCATGGCACCCGCAGGCACTACTACATTGAGGACCCCTGACTTAGAAGATTCTCAATCACTTTAAACTCTCATGCATATCTTCCACAGGGTAATATTGCGGGGCTGGACAGCCAGAGAGTCCCCTAATTTTCTTTCATTATTCATTTCCTAATTTTCTCCATTTCCACAAGCAATACAACTCCAACTGTGAGGCGTATTCTTCCTTCCTTCTGTGCATGTAACTGCTAATGCCAGTAATGGGGTCACAGCACACACATGGAGGTGTCAGGCCTGTGAGATGTCCTGCAAGTTGCTGAGTGCCCTCAACTCTGACTGCAGTTAGTGGTAGTGAGGTGTTCAGCACGTTACCAAATGGAACTCTGACAAACTTTTTGGGGGAAAAAAAATGTTAGTAAACAGTCAAGAGGGAAAATAATTCCAGAAAAATTGGTCTCCTTTCTCCGATATACATTAGCAACAGTTTTACCAGGTAACAAAGGTTTATACTAGCTTTACCTCTGTCTTTTTTTTCTAGGCTTAGCCTGTTACATAAAAATAATTTCCCCTTTAAAAAAGTGGTTACATCAAGGTCAATCCTGCAAGGTGGTGAGCACTCTGGTCCCATCTGGCAATTAGGCACATGCTTTCAGTTAAGCACATGAGAAGTCCTACTGATGTCAATGAGATTGTTCGTGTGCTTCAAGTTAAGCAGGCCCCTAAGTGTTTTGATGGATCAGGCTAGAGCAGTGGTTCTCTAGCAGGGGTACCTGTATCCCTGGGGGTTCGCAGAGGTCTAGATATTTGCCTAGTTTTACAACAGGCTACATAAAAAGCACTCGCGAAGTCAGTACAACCTGAAATTTCATACAATGACTTGTTTATACTACTCTATATACTATACACTGAAATGTAAGTACAATATTTATATTCCAATTGATTTATTTTATAATTATATGGCAATGAGAAAGTGAGCAAGTTTTCAGTAATAGTGTGCTGTGACACTTCTATATTTTTGTGTCTGATTTTATATGCAAGAAGTTTTTAAGTGAGGTGAAACTTGGGGTTGGGGGTACGCAAGACAAATCAAACTCCTAAAAGGGGTACAGTAGACTGGAAAGGTTGAGAGCCACTGGGCTAGAGTGCTTGGCAACGTGCAGGATGAAGCTCATACACACTTGCTTCTTTCATGTCATATGACTGCATTTCCTTGGTTGGTTGGTTGGTTGGTTCTGGAAGAACAGTTGTGTGTATTGTTAATTGACTTTCAGCATGCATAATATTCATAGATATGTTTACAGAACTGCTACACACAGGAAAGGGAAATCATTCTTGGAACATACCACACAATGCCATCCAAACTCACCACAATTACTCTCTCCATCATTTAGGTAACGCTGTATCAAGTTCTCCATCCACAGCTGATAGCAAATACAACGCTTTGTGATGGGGTCACAGTGACCATGTCCAGAGCATTTTAAAAGGCAGACTAAGAATAAAATAAAGGTCAAGATAATTACAGTGTAAAAGGGCAACTTGTAATGCACACTCTGTTGAGGCACTAACGTGGGAGTGGTGCATGGTGCATTTCCTGGCCCACTACTCCAGTGCAGAGACTGACAAATGAAAAGGTCACTTAGAAATCGAACAGTGGAAATTACACTGATGTGTTTCCATGAATCATTGGTAGACATATGTACCCCAAACCGTTGCTTTTATTAATAAACTGAACCACTGCTGGTTCCTAATCTTCCAGTCATTTGCGGGGTGGTCTGAGTTAGGAAGATTACTTTAAAGGCACAGCCTGGTGGGCGAGATTGGAAAGATGAAAATATATTATCCAACTGAATAGCCAGCCAGCGAGCCAAAGTTAATTTACTGATACTAGACCTGGAGATCGACCTGAGTCAAGGAGTTCAGTTTTATTTGTTTATGTTTTATTTCTTGGTATTTCTATGGTGTATATTCTCCAGAATACCGGAGTACTTGAGAAATATTAATGTTCCCAGATACCACCATAATGATCATCATACAAATACCTGAAATAAATGTAGCATCAGAACTCCTTAGGGTACAGCATTCACATACTTAAGTTTTAATCATTGTAAATGCACCAAGAGGTAGTGGGTTGTGTGCATTTTATCAAAATGTAGAACAGTCAAAATAAATTACTTTCCAAAAAAATACATAAAACTTGCAGCGGCTTTCTTTTGCCTTAAAACCTGCTATGTGAATAAAAAGTAAGTGACTGCAAATTTGAAAATTATACCTTCAGTTTTCTTCTATTTCAAAGTGAAAAAAAAAACATTTAATTTTTACAGTATAACAGCTGTAGTTTTTTCCTCAGGGAGTAAATTCAAAAATAAACCCTATTAATAAATGACTATTTTAGAGCTACAGCTTGTATCTCTCCCCTTGAATTCTGATCCTCAGCAAAAAACTCCCCTTTGGCTATAAATTATAACAAATTCAGATCTGTAATGCCCCAGTGTCATGAAGTGTTCTAATTCCCAGCAGCACTGCAACTTTACAGCAGATTAAAACTTGACTTGAAAGCCCAACCATCATTATGAAAAGATCTCTCATTATGAAGAAATACGAGAGGCCTGTCTACACTAGACTATTTACCACATTAGGGGACTGGGTTATAATACAATGATGGCCTGACCATTTTGCCTGGGGAGGTAGAAACGAATCATATTATAATCCTGTTGGGGAACAGTGTAATAACCTCAAAGGAACCAGGGATATAACACAAATTCTATATTACGGTTACAGCACGGTTTGTCCCATCCACAGAGTAAGAACAAACAGTGTTATATCACAGCTGGGATAGTATAGTGTTACAACATAGTTTCCCAACATGGTACATTTCCTAGTATACAGCAATGAGCCTTAGTTTACAAAATGATTGACAGCCATCATACTCTTTGCCACTTGTATCTTTAAAAGGAAAGCAAGTAACGGGCAAAAATCTGCCCTAGATAACCAGATATTTCAGGCATTATCAGCCTCATCATTCAGAAAACCAAATGCAAAACTGTGCAGAGAGGAAGCTCCTGCACACTGTTCCATGTTGCCTATGCTAATTAATATTCTGATGGCTGTAAAACTCACGAAATAGGAAGCAGCAGGCAGAACATACCAGCTGTGTCAACCCGCAGAACTTTAAAAAGCAGGAAGTCAGCCTTCTCCTTTCGCAGCTGCACATGCAGCATCCGTGCGACATCTGAAGCCTTTATTACTTTGAAAGGGTGCCCATTCTGCACATAGAAGACAACCACTGTGCTGCAGAGAAAACGCACAAACAAAATTAAGATTGATGTTGTCCAAGGAGCTAATATTTTTCAATTTGATTGTAAGAGCCCATACTCTGGAAATTAGAAGTTTGGTGTATAGATATTATTTAATCTGCCACTGGGTTAACCAAATTCTTCCCAGTGACATGGCCATTGCACTACCATGCAGTTCAGGAGCAGTAACAGTTCTCTAGCTCCTCAGCTTCATGGGAGAAAGCGGAGGAGAGGGGGACACACTCTTCCTTCCCTTGTCCTCCCATTTGTTAAACTTCCAGGCCCACCGCAAAGCCCCCACCCCCTTTCCCACAAGCATCTAAGGTCTGATCCAACACCTGCTGCAGTCAATGAGAAGACTGGATCAGGGCACTGGGGGACTGGCAATTAAGAGAGAGTCCATCTAAAATCATTATGTCATGTTATGTTGCATTTGATGGGATGCTTTGGGGTTTTCTTTTGCGGGGGGGAGAGTCTTTTAATTGGAAATTAGTCATTGGGATTTGAAATATTGTAGTGATGGTATTACATTTTCTAATAGTGTATTTTTAAATTTTGGGAGGTGCACAGAGCTCTGAATAGATGCCAAAAATTATTTAAAAAAAAATCAATTAGTTAATTTAGGAAGATAGTTGAAAGACTAGTCATCTGAATAGATTCCATCAACTGCATTGTCAGGTCTCAGTAGATGTGCAAGCTACACAGAAATCTGTGGTAGGCTCGGCTGTGTGCAACCATTTCCAGTCTTTTTGCTCTGAATCTGCCACTCAAATGCATCCATTGTATATACGTAGAGTCGTGCCAAATTCATGGCCATGAAAAACGCGTCACAGACTGTGAAATCTGGTCTTGTGTGTGCTTTTACCCTATACTGTACAGATTTCACGGAGGAGACCAGTGTTTCTCAAACTGGGGGTCCTGACCCAAAGGGAGTTGCTGAGGGAATCGCAAGGTTATTTTAGGAGGCTCGTGGTATTGCCACCCTTACTTCTGTGCTGCCTTCACAGTTGGGCACCCAGCTCTGAAGGCAGTGCCCTGCCAGCAGCAGCACAGAAGTAAGGGTGGCAATACCATACCCAGGCCATCCTTACTTCTGCGCTGCTGCCTTCAGAGCTGGGCAGCCAGTGAGTGGCGGCTGCTGACTGAGGGCCCAGCTCTGCAGGCAGTAGTGCGGAAGTCAGGGTGACAGTACCATATCCTGCCATCCTTACTTCTGTGCTGCTGCTGGCGGCGGCTCTGCCTTCAGAGCTGGGCTCCCGGCCAGCAGCCGCCGCTCTCCAGCTGCCCAGCTCTGAAGGCAGCCGCCACTGCCAGCAGCAGTGCAGAAATAAGGGTAGCAGTCCTGCAATCCTCCCTACAATAACCTTGTGACCCCCCCACAGCTCCTTTTTGGGTCGGGACCCCTACACTTACAACACTGAAATTTCAGATTTAAATAGCTGAAATCATGAAATTTATTATTTTAAAAATCCTATGACCGTGAATTTGGTAGGGCCCTATATACACACTTCTCCATACTACTCAGAAGCCAGGTAGACTGCTGAGCATGCTCAGTGACCTTCTGCTCATCACTTACCCAGGGGTCCCCAGTACTGATTGTGAAAAAGCATCTAAAGCACCTGGGGCATCAAACATTTGAGAGGGGAAACAAAAAGAAGCTTTGATCACACAGACCTGGCCCAGATAAGTACATTTGCTTAATGAAACATTTGCTTATTGTGACAGTCTCTCTGTCTCACTCCACCTAGCCTTTGGAAGGACAAAGACAGTAAATGAAACAAAGACATCAAGATAAATAAATGCAGTCTCTTTGAAATAGAGCGAAAGATGTGAAAGAAGTGTCTGCAGGGAGGTTTTTTAAAATGAGGTTCTCGAGTTCCAGATTCCTACTTCAGGGATTTTACCACCCGTAGAAGAACTAATATTGCTAAAGCATATGCTCCAGGGAAATCTATCTCAACTTCTCTTTACTCTTCCATGCAGCTGCACAAAAAGCTACTAATTATGAGCTTTGGCAGAGCCAAGAAGAATCACAAAGCTCATTTACTAGTTTTGAAAAGTAAAAATTGTCTTTTAAAATCTAACTGCTGCCATCCTGCAGCCCCACAAAATACTGTCAGTTAAAAAGCCATCTTGAAAGGAAAATCTGCTTATAGTATTTTGCTGGTATAACTTATATCAGTTCTTCAAGCAAAATAAGTTATACTGGCAAAAGCACTTTTATGCCAGCATAACTGCACCTATAGTAAGGCTTTTGCTGGTATAGAAATGTTCTCACACACAAAAAAGATCATACCCCTAACTGACATGGCTTAATTAGCAAAAGTTTCTAATGTAGATCTGGCCTCAGTGTAGCTTATTTATTTATAAAATGTATACAAGTCCTATTTCCTTGCACAGAGGTAGTAAAAAATGGCATACAGACATCTCGCTTTTGCAAAAAGCTCACATAAAGCTCAACTGCCCTGTCCCAAGAAGCAACTACATTGGGCTTCAGAGTAACAGCCGTGTTAGTCTGTATTCGTAAAAAGAAAAGGAGTACTTGTGGCACCTTAGAGACTAACCAGTTTATTTGAGCATGAGCTTTCGTGAGCTACAGCTCACTTCATCGGATCCATGCATCTGATGAAGTGAGCTGTAGCTCACGAAAGCTCATGCTCAAATAAACTGGTTAGTCTCTAAGGTGCCACAAGTACTCCTTTTCTTTTTACATTGGGCTGCCTCTCTCACTAGTGCTCCTTTCCCTCCCTCAGCCTCATCACTTTTCACTTGGGAAGCCCCTAGTCCAATACTCCCCCTTGGACTGCAAGATTTGGAAAAGATGATGTGACAATTTTGTGCGGCTTCTCTGCAACGCAAAAGAAACTGAGAAAGGTCTAACAGCCCAGACAAAGAAGAGTGCTTTAAGCTGCACAGTATCCTTTAATGACTTTCTGGGTGCAGTTACTGTAGAGTTTCCCTAGGTACCTATACACAAGTGACCCCTAACACGCAACCCGTTAGCATCTATCACAATATTTTAACTTTTCTTTTAGGATGTCACAGGGGAGCTGTCACCTCCATAATCCCACACATCCTGATATCTGAATACCTTAAATCTGAATAGGCTTGTATCTTCTGAACTTTGATGTCTGAATCCAAGACGTTCAGCAGCACTGCTAGCTGTCTCACCAGGGTGTCCTTTTGTTGCTCAGTCAGCTGGCCAGCTCCCACTTGCAAAATCAACTCCACCAGACCATTTTTTTTAGGGTCTGAGAAAACAAAAAAACACTGTTTTTTCAGAGACAGGCAAATATTTCAGTATGGACTGAAAGGTGTGATTAGTAACCCAGGTTCCCCTACCCTTGATCTCTATAAGAGAAGGTAATTTGGAAGGGTACTTAGTTAATTTTGAAACATACCAGAATATCTAAGTTTCTATCTCATTACCCTCTACTCCAGTTGGTTACAATCCAGCACTGTTTCTACATACAGGAATGAGAATCAACAAACCTTTACAGCTAATGCCAAGTCTCTTCACCAGCTGTCCTGCAGGGGTTGCTCATGTATAAAGAGACCAGACCCAGTCAGTTAAGTCAGTGGTTCTCAACCAGGGGTACGTGTAGCCCTAGGGGTAAGCAGAGGTCTTCCAGGCGGTACATCAACTCATCTAAGTATTTGCCCAGTTTTACAACAGGCTACATAAAAAGCACTAGCGAAGTCAGTACAAACTAAAATTTCATGCAGACAGTGACTTGTTTATACTGCTCTATATACTATATACTTGTTTATACTGCTGTATATATTATACATTGAAATGTAAGGACAATATTTATATTCCAATTGATTTATTTTATAATTATATGGTAAACACGAGAAAGTCAGCAATTTTTCATTAATAGTGACACTTTTGTATTCTTATGTCTGATTTTATAAGTAAGTAGTTTGTAAGCGAGGTGAAACTTGGGGTAGGCAAGACAAATCAGACTCCTGAAAGGGGTACAGTAGTCTGGAAAGGTTGAAAGTCACTGAGTTAAGTCACAGTGCTTGAGTTCAATGCTTTAAAACATGAGAGTGAACTCACACTCATTTATATGTCATCCATGTAAAAAAAACCCTGATGTCACCTTCTCCTGAGACCACATTTAGGGAGGGTTTTATCAGTCTTTAAGGCCTAGAGTCAGGAAAAGCAATTAAGCATGTGCTTAAATCCATCACTACTGGGACAGCATGTGTTCAAGTGAATCTAAATGAAGAATATAAACTTGGGACAGAAAAGTTAGACACATTTTTGAGGCAAATTTAACTCGGTAATTGTAGGTTTTGTTAAATATAATAACAACATAAGAACGACCATACTGGATCAGACCAAAGCTCCATCTAGCCCAGTATCCTGTCTTCCGACAGCGGCCAATGCCAGGTGCCCCAGAGGAAATGAACAAAATAGGTAATAATATTTTGCCCTTCTATGGGGCTTTACAAACATCACAAGCCTCACAGCAACCCAGGGACATAAGTATTATCCTGATTGTACAGATGAAGAACACATGGCATAGAGGCTAAGTGACTTGGCCACAATCACACAGGAAATCCGTGGCAGAACCAGGATTAGAATTAAGATCTCCCAAATATCCGCCCCAGGCCTTCATCACAAAACTATCCATTCCCAAATAAGTTTTACAAAAAACTTAAAACCAAGAAGAAAAGGAATACTTTTCTTTTTGCAAATAGAGACTAACGTGGCTGCTACTCTGAAACCTGTCATCTTAAAACCAAGAGGAAACATTCCAATAGAAATGAAATCTTATTTAAGCAAATGAAGATTCCGTGGAAGCATTTTTTCACCCAAACATTGCAACTGGACATTAGAACCAGGAAGTGTAACTGAGTGGTAAGTGACTAAAAATAAAAGTGAATGGTCTCTTTGCATTGTCCAAAATGATTGAAATGCAAAACTGAAACAAATAATGGAAAATAAGTAATATAGATACGTCTTTCAGTTTTAAAAAACAAAACCTGTTACCTGTAATATAATCAATAAGGCAACTTTTTTTAAACTATGGGGCCTGATTCTCCACTGACTGAAAAGGATGCAAGCATTTATACCTGTGCAAAGTGGACGTACAACAGTATCACCAATGCACGTTGTGACAAAGTTCCTGCTCTACCTTGGTGGGTCTTGTGCTTATTGGCGGATGTGCTTGCCTTGGAGCTTCACGGCAGCCCTCAGCCTGGCCGTTCTTCTTAATTCACAGTCCAGGTCGACTCCTCCTGTGTCTAACCAGGAGTTGGGAGGATTTGAGGGGAACCCGGGCCCGCCCTCTACTCCGGGTTCCAGCCCAGGGCCCTGTGGAATGCAGCTGTCTAGAGTGCCTCCTGGAATAGCTGTGCGACAGCTACAACTCCCAGGGCTACTTCCCCATGGCCTCCTCCCAACACCTTCTTTATCCTCACCATAGGACCTTCCTCCTGGTGTCCGATAATGCTTGTACTCCTCAGTCCTCCAACAGTCCGCGTTCTCACTCTCAGCTCCTAGCGCCTCTTGTTCCCAGCTCCTCACATGCACACCGCAAACTGAAGTGAGCTCCTTTTTAAAACCCAGGTGCCCTGATTAGCCTGCCTTAATGGATTCTAGCAGCTTCTTGATTGGCTGCAGGTGTTCTAATCAGCCTGTCTTAATTGTCTCCATAAGGTTCCTGATTGTTCTGGAACCTTCCCTGTTACCTTACCCAGGGAAAAGGGACCTACTTAGCCTGGGGCTAATATATCTGCCTTCTACTACTCTCCTATAGCCATCTAGCCCGACCCTGTCACAATGTAAAGGGAGAATTCAGGTGACAGTATTTTACATCCACTTTAAACCGTTGTAAATAACAATGCAAGGCGGTGGTGAATCAGAGCCATGATTTATAACCCGACAGTATCTTGCCAGCAGGAAAGAAGAGATGTGGAGGTATACACAGCTTATAGATGACCTTTTAATGATCATACCAGGCCGCACTTCAACAGTAGCAGTGTCAATAGCTGAATCTCCTTTAGCATCTGTGACTTTCAAGTGAAAAGTATAGAGTCCTTCCACAAGATTGGTTAGCTGCAGAACTGCCTCATGGTCTGAGCCATGTATCACATCCTGCAAAAAAAAAAAAAAAAAAAAAAAAAAGAGATAGCAGCAGAGGGTCATACTCCTTGAGAGGACAGAGGCTTGCAAGCTGTACATCCGTCTAGCTGCAGAATGTGAATTCATAGATTCCAGGCCAGAAGGGACCACTGTGATTATCTAGTCTGGGCTCCTGTATAACACAGGCTATTGAGCTTCTCCAAAATAATTCTTAGAGCAGAATCTTTTAGAAAAACATCAAATCCTGATTTAACAGTTGTCTGCAATGGAAAATCCACCACAAAGCTTGCCCTCAGACCTTCAAAACAAACAACAAAGGGACCACCCTGAAAGAATCCTTCCCAGAATTCTCAGGGTTTACAATGGACCAGTGCAAGTTTTGGAGGTGTTAAATCAGGCTATGTCTACAGTGCAACTGGAGGTGTAATTGCAGTTTGTATAGACATACCCATGCTAGTTTTAATCTAGTTAGCTCTCTCAAATTAGCAGTGAGGACACAGCACAGTGGGTTTCAGCATGGACTGTACAAGCCACACCACTGCACCTCCTCACTGCTATTTTTAGCAAGCTAAGTAGATTAGAGATAGCCCAGGTACGGTATGTCTACAGAAACTGCAAATTACACCTCCAGTTGCAGCACAGACGTAGCCTTAGTGCTGTGTACATGCCCATGCAGCGTGGACACCTTCGATAAAGCTCGTAAAAGGATATTGTGTGTTCAAGGCTGACATACAGTAGTACTTAGATGCACATCTGTTTGAAAATATAAGACTCAGTCTACATTTTTGTTTTTAAATTTTATCCCAATATTCTTAATTCTATCTCCTTGGACTCTAAACAATTCCTCTCCTTCCTTGGTGTTTATGCCCTTTATATGCAGACTGTTGTCATCACTCTCTGTTGTTATTATGCGAAGCCTATTTAGTTCTTTTAATATTCTCACATAAATCACTCCCTTCAGATCCATAATCATTTTGCTCCTCCCACCTCAGTTCCTGCCAATTTGTCACCATCTTTCTGACGCCAAAGAGCTCTGACCCACACTCAACATTCTGGGGGTAGTTCCACCAGTGTCCTATTGAGCTAGATCATCAGCTCTTTGGTCTATGATAAAACAAGACTGGTTTCTTTGTCATCATCTCACATTGCAAGTTCCTATCAGATTTGCTGCCTGCCCTCATTCTTCAGGCTTTATCAGCACTTTTGCTTTACAATGATCTTCCTCCTTTTTGAATATCTGGGTTTCACGCTATTTTCCCTCAGGCGCATTAGCTTGTATTTTCCCCAGATGAGTCTCATTTTACTATCACATGGCCATATTTCTAAGCTCTCTATCTAGTGTCTTTGGCATCTCTGTCCTGACTGCTTTGGCCCTCCAAACAGAGTATACTCTGCAAATGTACTTAAAGTGCCATTGACCCCTTGTACCAGTTTATTAATATAGAGTTGTGAAATAAAACCAGATGTAACACCAATCCCTATAGCGACTGACGGGGCACATCTGCCAGCATGGTACATTGAAGTCAGAGGGCTTGCATGCATGCAAGCGAGGGCAGATTTTGTCTCCAGTTAAATACTTTCAAAATACTTACACCAGCTGCTGGGCTCTGGCCATCCCGAATCCACAGATATGATACAATCCCTTGGTTGTCAGTAGACCGTGAGCCATCCAATGTAATAGAGGTATTAGGAAGCACAAGAATGTGTTTGCCTCCTGCATGAGCCCGGGGAGGACTGTTGTTTTCTAACCACAAAGACAGTAAAGCAGGAGAGTTTTCTCTCAAAAGGTGCAAGATGTAAATGATACACAAGTGCAAACGCACACAGCCTCTCCATAGTATAATACTCTGCGTTTCAGACAGCCAAAGACAAGGAAAATAATTCTGTTCAAAAGTGTCAGCAAGGGAGTAGGTGAAATTCAGCCCCAGTGAGAGGAGGCCTACGATTCTCCTGAAGTCAATGAAGCAGTTACGGCAGGGCTGAATTTGACCCCAGGATTACTAGAGTCTAGAAAAAGAGCTACATTACTGACAGGATTACTATTGAAGGGTGCTCCCACTTTGAAAAGTGACCCTGTAAATACGGCACTCTGGGGTTCTATATTTATTCTCTCTCAATTTCCAGATTAGATTTTCTCAGTTTACAAAGAAAAAGATTTTTTTTCACAAGTCCTAGCCTCATAAACTCAACTTGGGATCTGAAAGTCAAACTGGGTTCTTCTCTTCTTGGTCATCACTACTTGTACAGCCTTCCAGAGCTCAGATGAGGCCCTCAGGGGCACCGGTGCAGCCATGTTGTCTTCAAACTATGCCCTCAGCAATACCTGTGCAGCTCCTTTGCCTTCAGTGGGTTTGCACAGGTGTCACCGATTGGATGTGTAATTGGAATTTGGTAAACAGTTCTGTTGATGATGCACATGAAGGAATAGAGACCAGATCTTTCCCCCAGCTGTGCTGGTGCTGCAGTGCTAACCAGAGCAAAAAGCATTAAACACACATTTTTGTTACTAAAGCCAGCTCTGTTGAGTAAGAAGGTGCCATATTTACAGAGTGGAATGGCAGGTAAGGCTACAAACAAATAACTTGGCAGAATACGCACAAACAAATTTTGTGATAAGGGCCTCAGCTGATTTGCATGCAATAGAACACAGCATCTTTAACAAAGGGATGCAAGCCCATGGAGATAATCGGCCCCTAAATATTCAGACCAAGAGGGGATGCTGGGATTGGCCACCCCCGCCCTCTGCATCTCCCTATTAAAGATGAATGTAAAGTGCAAGGTGAAGTGTAGATTGCATTTTTCTCCAGAGTTGTACTTTGGTCACTCCTGTTATATAGTGCAGGACAGCAGAAAAACAGCATTGTAACTACAGCAGGGCTTTCTGCGGGATGAATGTGGGGCAAAACACTGTTTCTCTGCCTCTGTCCTACAGATGAACAAACACATAATTACTGTGAGATTTTAGCTGGAAACTGAGCCTGTGTTTGAACATTATTTTAACCACACAGGCAGCTGCTGCTAACTTTGTGAGAGTGCAATATTATTCTATTCACGAAGGATACATGCTGAGGTTAACACATTCCCATGGACATTTATTAAACAATTAATAAATATATTTGCATATGTAATTACCTTAAAGAAAGTCCTAGAAGTAACAATATTACAGTCATATAAGAAACAATATCTCTTGATTAGATATTGGTTTTAGTCCAGTAGGTTTCTCTGAGTTCCCTTGAAACCAAATCTGTAATCTAGTTCTGTACTAATTTCCTCCCATTTTCTAAATGATCAGCATAAGTCACATTGCTTTGCACATGAAGGGGTGATTTGGCTTACCTTCCTTAACTGTAACAGAGAGTGTAGCTGTGCTGCTTAATTCCTGATAATCTTTCACTGTCAGTCGGAAGTGATAGGTACCAACCTGTAAACCAGTTACAGTTGCCACTGCTTTGTCAATGTTCACCATTTGCACAGTGGTTGGACCACTGAAACAAAACACCACAGGAAAATAATCAGGACAAATTCTCCCCTTCGTGTCCCTCCGTCATTCAGTCTATTTGTATTTGTAATCACAGTGTCTAAGCACTGACTGTACTGGAATTACACCAGGCATGAATTTGGCTCACAGAATTTGAATTTTTATATCTGTTTTAGAGATAAACTAAGGGTACATCTACAGTACGAAATTATCTCGAAATTATTCTATTTGAATTTTCGGAAGCTATTTTATACATTCGGTCTTCTGTGTCCCCACTAAAGCACATGAATTCGGCAGATTGCGTCCACAGTACCAAGGCTAGCATCAAATGTCGGAGCGGTGCACTGTGGGTAGCTATCCCACAGTTCCTGCAGTCCCTGCCGCCCATTGGAATTCTGGGTTAAGCTCCCAGTGCATGGTGGCGTAAAAACATTCTCGCGGGTGTTTCTGGGTGTGTGCCATCAGAAAGCTAAGGTAGACAATCGTTTCGCGCCTTTTTGGCGTGCAGACACCATACTGCTTTCAGCAGACAGTACACCGCTGCTCTTCTGCTACTATGAATCCACCTCTCCAACTCAACTCTACTTGGCCATCGTGAACCGAGCAGCACAGCTTCTGCTGCCAACTCTGCTCTCCTGCTATTGCCACGCTTCTGAGCTTCTCCATGTTGTCTCTCCTGGGCTCCCACCTCCGTGAAAGCCACAGAAGACAACCATTTTCCACTGTTGTTTGGCTACCGTGAACCAAACAGCACAGCTTCCGCTGCCATTCTGCTCTCCTACATTTCGCGCCCTTTTTCCAGGATTATCTGTGCAGGCGCCATAGCCATGGAGCCCGATCAGATCTCCGCTGCAGTTTTGACCATTGTAAATACCTCGCGTGTTATCCAGCAGTATGTGCAGTACCTGCAAAACCAGGCGATGAAGCGACAACAGCGCAATTACTATAGTGATGAGGACATGGACACAGACAGCACGGCATGTGGCGATAGGGAGATCATGGTGCTGTTGGGCCAGGTTCATGCTGTGGAACGCTGATTGTGGGCCCAGGAAACAAGCACAGACTGGTGGGACCGCATAGTGTTGCAGGTCTGGGACGATTCCCAGTGGCTGCAAAGCTTTCGCATGCGTAAGGCCACTTTCATGGAACTTTGTGAGTTGCTTTCCCCTGCCCTGAAGCACAGGAATACCAAGATGAGAGCTGCCCTGACAGTTGAGAAGTGAGTGGTGATATCCCTGTGGAAGCTTGCAACGCCCGACAGCTACCGGTCAGTCGGGAATCAGCTTGGAGTGGGCAAATCTACTGTGGGGGCTGCTGTGCTGCAAGTAGCCAACACAATCATTGACCAGCTGCTATCAAGGGTAGTGACTCTGGGAAATGTGCAGACCATTGTGGATGGCTTTAATGCGCTGGGGTTCCCTAACTGCGGCGGGGCGATAGACAGAATGCATATCCCTATCTTGGCCCGGGAACACCGGGGCGGCCAGTACATAAACCGCAATGGGTACTTTTCCATGGTGCTGGAAGCACTGGTGGATCACAAGGGACGTTTCACCAACATCAACGTGGGATGGCCGGGAAAGGTGCATGACTCTCACATCTTCAGGAACTCTGGTCTGTTTCAAAAGCTGCAGGAAGGAACTTACTTCCCAGATCAGAAAATTACTGTTGGGGTTATTGAAATGCCTATAGTTATCCTCGGGGACCCAGCCTACCCCTTAATGCCATGGCTCATGAAGCCGTACAGAGGCACCCTGGACAGTAGTAAGGAGCAGTTCAACTATAGGCTGAACAAGTGCAGAATGGTGGTAGACTGTGCGTTTGGACGTTTGAAAGCGCGCTGGCGCAGTTTACTGACTCAGTTAGATCTCAGCACAACCAGTATTCCAATTGTAATTGCTGCTTGTTGTGTGCTCCACAATATCTGTGAGAGTAAGGGGGAGATGTTTATGGCAGGGTGGGAGGTTGAGGCAACTCGCCTTGCGGCCAGTTTCGCACAGCCAGACAACAGGGTGATTAGAAGAGCACAGCAGGGCGCGCTGCGCATCAGAGAAGCTTTGAAAGCCAGTTTCATGACTGGCCAGGGTACGGTGTGAGAGTTGTGTTTGTTTCTCTTAAAGTTACCTGCCCCCTATATATATATATATATTAAAGGAAATAAAGTCACAATTGTTTAAAAACCATTCTATATTATTTGTGGCACAAAACATTGAGAGAAATCAGAAGCTAGACAGGGGAAGGGGGGTATTAGGTTAGGGAGGTGGAGGAGGAAGGAAGGACAAGTCCAGAAATGAAATCAAAATTTAGGATATGCCAGCTTTCTGCTGCTTGTGCAATCCTCTGGGGTTGACTGTGTGGGTCCCCGTAGCCTTCCCACCCCATGTTCTTGGGCATCTGGGTGAGGATGCTATGGAACTTGGGGAGGAGGGAGGGCGGTTATTCAGGGGCTGCGACAGTAGTCTGTGGTCTTGCTGCCTTTCCCGCATTAGATCCACCATACAGCGGAGCATGTCAGTTTGCTCCCCCATGAGCTTGACCATAGCATCCTGCCTGCTGTCATCGCGCACATCCCTCCTCTCTTCGTATTCATGTAACGCTTTACATGACTCCGCAATTGTTTGCCTCCACGCATTCAACTGGGCCCTATCAGTGCGGGAGGACTGCATGAGCTCGGCAAACATGTCGTCCCGAGTTCGTTTTTTCCGCCTTCTAATCTGGACCAGCCTCTGGGACGGAGTAGATAGGGGCTGCGTTGAAACATTTGCACCTGCTGCAGGAGGAGAAAAATGGAGGGTAGTATTTTAAAAGATACATTTTAGAGAACAAAGGGAACACTGTTTCTCAGTGAAACAGGCAATTCATAGCACACAGCACATATTCTTTCTGTACAAGGTCTCATTTTGCCTCTTATATTGAAGTGCCTGCCACTTTGGAGTGAGTAAGCCATCACATGCAGCCAGGCAACAGAATTCAGCTTGCAGGCAGCGGCCAGGCAACAGAATTCAGCTTGCAGGCAGCCTGCAGGCTGTCTGGGATGATCGCTTCACACAACACCCCCCCCCCCACACACACACACACACTGCGGGGCTCCGATGAAGCTCTGAGCAGGGAGGAGCCCTTTAAACTAAACGTGAACAGCCCAGTGTGGCTCCGATGAGGTTCTGAGAAGGGATGAGTCCTTTAAACGAAACGCAAACAGCCCAGCGCGGCTGGGTTTCCCCCCATCCCCAACCGCGTGGTTCCGATCAAGCTCTCACTCACCAGAAGTGCCTCCAGGGTCATGGTCTGGGAGCATGCTTTGGGAGTAGGGGGAGGCTGTTGGCTCCAGCGTTAAGAAGAGTTTCTGGCTAGGGAGGAAAAACAGATTCCCCACTTGCCACCTGTGCACGGTCCTCCTCCTCCTCCTCTTCGTCCTCCAATAACTCATCCTCCTCGCTCTGTGCAACTCCCCCCTTGCAGGTGTCCACGGACAGTGGTGGGGTAGTGGTGTCGTCACCCCCCATAATTGCATGCAGCTCATGGTAGAAGCAGCATGTATGGGGCTGTGACCCAGAGCACCTGTTCACCTCCCTGGCTTTTTGGTATGCTTGCCTGAGCTCCTTGATTTTTGTATGACACTGTTCTGTGTCCATGGAGTAGCCTCTTTCTGTCATGGCCCTGGAGACTTTAGCATACGTATTTCTGTTCCTTTTTTTGGAACTTAGTACTGCCATAACAGATTCATCTCCCCAACATGCGATGAGATCCAGTGCCTCCCGTTTGGACCATGCTGGAGCTTGTCTGCGAATCCAGGACTGTGTGGTCTCTTGAGATGGTGGACTCTGCATGGTTGCCTGTGATGGTGGACTCTGCATGATCGCCTGTGATGGTGGACTCTGCATGATCGCCTGTGATGGTGGACTGTGCTGATGGTCACCTGTGCTGATGGTGACCAAACAGGAAATTCAAAAGTTCCCAGGGCTTTTACTGCCCACCTGGCTAGTGCACTGGAGTTCAGAGTGTTGTCCAGAGCGGTCACAAGGGAGCATTCTGGGATAGCTCCCGGAGGCCAATATCGTTGAATTGCATCCACAGTACCTGTAACCCGGAACTACGATCTCAATTTTAGCGCTACTCCACTTGCCGAGGTGGAGTACAGAAATCAGAGTAAAGAGCCCTTTAAATCGAAAAAATTGGTTTGGTCGTGTGGACAGAACCAGTTTTATTTCAAGGTAACTTGGCTAATTCCGAAATAACAGCGTACTGTAGACCAGGCCTAAGGCATGCAGAGGTGCCCATGGTCACACATCAAGTCACGAGCAGGAAAAGAATCCAGGAATACTGATTCCCACTCTCCTGCTCTAATATTTCAGCAACACTTACGGCCACATTTGCTGTAATCATAGGAGTTCCACACTGTCACTAAATATACTGAGTGCCAGCAAACCATGTGTCTGCTGCGTCACAAGTGTGATAGCTGAATGGGTTCGTATCTGTTACTTTTTATTAAGTATTTGGTCACTTGCTACAGACAAATGCAATTACAAAATTTTGTAAATCACTGTCAAAAGATGTTAAAGTTAAAATACTTAAACATAAAAACTGTCCAGTCCAGTCTGTTGATGAAAGCCTGGACTCAAACATATTGGGGATTTAAGCTATCATTCAGTCCACTGTATTCACTGAGAAGTCTAGGAACATACAGGGGTAACTGTGTACATTACTGATGTGCAAGCCTCTTGTTCACTTTTTAATGGGAGACGTGAGAGTTCCTGCCATTCTTTTTACAAACCTTTGTTTGTACTAATCTGCCATGACTCATTACAAGACATAGGCAGAAATCTCACAGGCTTTCAAGTTGAATCTGACATTCCTGTAGATCACTACCAGACATGCTGCTAATCCCCCTTAGCAAAATGGCACTTAGATGCAACAGCATAACATGGCACCAGGAAATCCAACACCTTTTTGCTTTCATATTTTGGTTGGAGGTGGGGAGGCAAAGGGACCCAGTATCCAAATGAGATCCTTCCTTTCTTCCCATTTTCTTCCTGGCTGTGTACAAACGGTGGTACTTTTTGTGAGAAAAGCTACTCAAATTTGTAAATGTTTGTAGGATCACGGCTGGTTTACAGTGAAAGAAACAGTCTGAAGGGTTTTCCAATCAACATTGTGGGGCATTAGTTTGCTCTGTTTAAACCTTTTACATATTCTCACTGCCATAAAGTTTCCATCCCATCCTCCACCAAGCAAAGCAGCATGTTTCCCAAAGTTATTCTTGGTCTTGCGTCTCCTTTATAATAGGGTTGGATACTCTTTCAGCCAAGCAATTGGACTAACCTCATTTTTACTAGATACCTGATATTTTCCCAGTGATAGAAAACAATGCCTTGGTCATCATGACTTTTGCTTCCGTCCAGTGTAGTGCTTTCTACTGGAAATGTTAATTCTTTATCTGGACCAGCCACCGCTACTGGAGGACTGTTATTTTCTGTAAAAATCATATTTAAAAATTCAACTAATCAGTCACTTGTGGAGGTTATCAATCACTGGGGCCATTTTTAATGAATACAGAGATTTAGATTTTATATGATAAGCTGCGCACATTTGCTCAAAGAATATGAAAGCAAGGATCCCACGGGTCTGGTTTATAAAAGAGTCTGCAAGATCCTCTAGGGTGTTAGTAAGTAGTTCTGCAGAAACCCTACAGTGGGACAGATTCTGTCTGGCATTTAAGGGGGTGTACAGAATGGGGCAGGGCATGTGGAGATCTCTCCCACCCCCCAGTGTCTTCTTTATAGTCACTTTTTCTGGCACAATCACACTTAAAGAGCTTTTGCATCTTCTCATACACAACATTCAAAAATGCTTTGCCCCATCAGCATCGGGGTATTTTTTCCTACTTTATCTGTGTTCCACTTAAATATGCTCCTAGTGGGCACGTGGGGTCAGATTCATCCAGCCCTGTGGAAATCCACCGACTTCCACCAACATGAATATGGCCCTTGATCATAAAAGAAAGAATCTTGAGCCAGATCTTAATCAGCAAAATGCTATTGACTTCAATGGAGTTATGCCAATTTACGCCAGCTGAGGATTTAATAAGGAAATATGTTTCCTAGGATTCTTCTTTCAATCCTTGCTGTTACAGTTAGATCACAGTCATGATCCCATTTCCCAGGATATTGGCTCATCCTTAGACCACATTTCATGAGCAAAATTTTCATAGTGTCATGCTGTCCTCAATTTTAAAGGCACAGACATGGGCTGCATTTGGGATTTGTGTTCCTGATCACTGCAGTAAACAGCTATAGTAGAGCTTTACTGCAGCATGGTCATCTGCATAGAACTCTGTACTCTCACGGTATGTCTACATGGCAATTAAAAACCTGCGGCTGGCCTGTGCCAGCCAGCTAGGGCTCACGTGGCTCAGTCTATAGGGCTGTTTAATTCTGGTGCCAACATCTGGGCTCGGGCTACAGCCCAGACTCTGGTACCCTCCCACCTCGCTGGGGCCTAGAGTCTGGCAAACTCATTACCCAGAGAAAACCTTCATGAAAATCTGATGAGACCTAGACCATTTGGAGTGTCCATCAGTCAGCTTCAAATCCAGAAGATAATTTGAAAGGGGAAATCTTTGAAAATTCATAGTGCAATTTTCCAGCAACACTTATCAAGCAAGCCTATTGAGAATTCAAACCACAAAAGGAATCCTGAAGGTGAACTGCAGAGCAAAACAAAAATTGAATGAAGCGCTGATTTATGTGCCGAATGACCTCGCTAAGCGGGCTGGCTGTGCAAGAAATTCAGCACAGAACTGCATTTCAACTTTCCAAAAATCAGTTAAAATGTACCTCTGTGCTGAATGCCTCATGCAGTCTGCTTAGTGGGAGCTTTCAGCACAGACGTGCTGTAGTCTATTTTTATTTTTTACTTTGCTGTTCACCTTTAAAAGAAATAGCAAGAGAGTCTCTGATGCAGCCACCATTGGATACTCTGTCTGCCAGCTGAGAGATTCAGTGCAGAAGCAACTCAGGTAAGCAGGGCCTTCAAGAACAGCTGTAATTATGATGCCGATGTATCAGCTACAAAGCTAAAGCTGTTTCCAGTCTACCTACCAGGCTGTACAATCACGGTGACCTCAGCTGTGGACCGCTGTCTCGCTGAGTCTGTAATAGTCAGCTGAAATGTATAATCTCCTTCCTGCATTGCAGACAACTGGAGGTATGGAGTCCGCACTCCCTAGTCATGAGGTAAAACAGAAGATTATAGGAGATGAAGAAAGAAAAATCAAAAGGTACAAAATGGTCTAAGCAATACAATTTGGTATAGTAGCCAACTAACAGTTTTAATTCATAACAACAACAAACATTTCGTCTGCTCAAATGTGTCTCAAGGGAAAAATAGATTTAAAAGCAAATTTCAGATACACTATTCAGACTCTCTTAAGCAAACAGACTAGTCTTTCCTTTGTAGTCAAATTTAAATTTCTTATTTTGCTATAATTGCTGATTATTTTAAAAACAATAACAATGAACAACAATTTCTTGTGCAGCATATTTACATTCATAACTAACAAGTAAAATGATCATCATTATTATAACTTCTTTCGTTTCCTTGATGATATGTCTTTTTATTTAAACACAGCAAAGCTGTTTAAATGTAGTATTTGTAAAAAGAACAGCTTCCTTCAGTTAATATGAACACGTAGTTGAACTAAAATGTCATTAAAATGAAAAAACCGATCTGATTGCATTCATATTGGGAAGATAATATAGGTTTATGAGGGCATCTATTTTATATCAATAAGACATCTTATAACATTATATTGTGTATTGTACATTGTCTTCTAGTGAAAATGTCAATAAAGAAAATATACAGAAGGACCAAATCCTGGGCCCACTGAAGTTAATATCACTAATATCATAATAAGTTATGTCACTGACTTTACCTCTAGGACGAAATCCTGATCCCACAAATTGCCCATCAGGTACTCTCTCATAATGCCCATCACACAATTAATAGCGTGGTAATCTGATATTTAAATATAAATGTGTAAAGGGCCCATTATAGCCCACGTCCCAACCACCATATTAATAAGTGATCATTTGTGGCATCGTAACAGTGCACGCTGTAGCAAATTATGATGCAACACATCACCTTTAAATGAATAAAGATATCATTTAAAACTATCTAAAGTGTAATTTTTATTATTAATTAACCAGAGCTCATTTCTGTACTAAAAATCAGCTACTGGCAAATGCAACAGTCCTCACATCCTCAGCTTCGTAGCCATGAAGACTATTCCCAGTTCTTGAGCAGAAATTGTAACATGCCATTGCATTTCAGCATCAGATAATTGATGAGCCCATTAGACATATTGAGCCAGGGTCCCATTCACACAGGGGAGTTGCTTTGGGCTGTAATAACTCCCAGACCTATAGTTCCAAGTTGTGCAGACACCTGCTTTCTCAGACTTCGAGCTTGTCAGCACAGTTTCTGTACCACTGTATCAATTTAGAAATCAATATCGCTAAAATCAGTGCAACCTTCTATTATGAACAGTTACAGCAGTAGAAAGCTGCTTATATGAATGGGAATAACTCAGTCCATGTTAAGGGTCTGTACCAATTTAATTATAATCCGTTTCTAAACTAATATAATTATAGTGGTACAAAACGAGTGTAGGCAAGCTCTGAAACATCCTCATTTTCAACATGGACAAACACATCTATCCTACAAAAGTGGCTTCTGTGGTTCAGATGATCTGGGAATTAATTAAGTCAACTCACTGCAGAGTTAAGATCTGAGGCCTTGCAGAGTGCAAAAAGCCCTGGATAATATTCATTAAAGTGAGTTCTTAAAAGGGAAAACAGCCATAAAAATTAATAGAGTAAATTGGCTTAACTTTAATATGACTGCACAATTTTACTGAGAGCGGAAGATACTGTTATGATGAATGTTGAGGACTGAAGCTGATGGATCTAAAAGCTGCCTTCCATTCATGACAAATGTAATAAGCAGTTAAGCTGCTTTTTGGAGTAAAAGAGGGGAAAAACAGGAGCCACCACCCAAATGATAGGCATATCAGGCTGGTCAGAAGCTGATCTATCTAGGTGGAGGGATTTCACTGGGGACTGAATGAAAACATAGGGGGCTGGGTATTGTTTGGGTATTGCCCTTTCTCTCTGTGGGAGAAGCAGCCAGTCAGGGAAGCACTGGTAATGTGTGTCAGAAACCATGATGGGGATGGAGCAAGACCATGGCTGGAGCAGGACTAGCAACAGGGCTGGAGCAAGACAATGGCTGGAGCAGGCTAAGGCAGGTAGGGGAGAGTTCTAAACCCTTGAGTGACATTGAGCAGACTGAGCTACTGTTCCTCCTCTGAGGCATATATACCTGCCCTGAAAGTCACCAGGCCAGTTCCTGGCTTGTGGACTAGCTGGAGCCGAGCAACAGAATGACTCATCAGTGCATGTGGCTTAATCAGACTCTAGTTCAGCGATGACTCATCACCTTACAATGTGGCCCTGAAAGAAAGCCAAGTGAGAGCTTTTGGGGCAGAGTGCTGGCTGGAAAGAGGTTTGGAAATGTGAACAAAGAAACTGCCCTCTGTGATCTGTTCCTATTGTGTTCAGGGAAACAGGATTTTGTGTATATTCTTTGTACATAAACGGGATTGAGTCAAAGAAATACTTGACCACACCATCAATTTCTCCTCTTAATGGAAACAACTTGCAAAACTTTGAATGCTTGAGTCAGAAGGGATAATGCTGCTGTTAACCGCTGGATCCAAGGAGAGAAACTGGGAGCTGGTATTCCTGTTCAACCAAGAGGGAACAAATAATGAAGCTGCTCACAGAAATCAAAGTTGGCCAAAATAAATTAAAACACCACCAAAGGGAATGAAAACAAGATCTACAGACTCTAAAAAGAATTTAATACAAGAACTGCATACTTTGCATAGGTCAAAAGGGGTAACCATACATTTTAAATAACAACTAGCAAATGTGGTGACAATTTCTAGGTATTTATTTGCTCAAATTAGAAACAAAAGATAAAACAAGCTTTTGATATTAAACAAGAAGTAAGCTTACCTGCATTGCTACTACTTTGCCTTTACTTTTGGAGCTAAGCGACCACTCGTAGCTGACAATCTCATGATCATCACTGCTCTGGTTTCCATTCAGTGTGATGAAGTTTTGGGGCAAAGTTATTGCCTGATTTGGTCCTGTGTTGGCAATGGGTGGGTAATCCACTGGTTTGTTGACTGTCAGAGATGCAATTGTGGAGTTCACTGCTCCATCTGAATCAATTACTGTTAACCTACAGGAGGAAGGAGGATATTGAAAATCCATTAATTTGGATTTCTGCCAAGTTCAGATGCCCATGTTTCTCCTGCAACAGGAGATGGCAAAAATAACACCTAAAACAAAGCAAAGTCAAGAGCACTTTCCTACCCTGAGGTAAAGTGTTTCTAATGTGATGAACTGTTACAAAGGAAATCCAGATTCCTATACTCAGGTCTCAGGAAAATGATAAGGAAACGATTTCCAAACACTGCCTTGCACGATACTGACAATATACCTGAAATTTTTAAACTCTCCCCATTCTGGCTACAGGTGAAATTTTAACTCCATTTAAATCAATGGCAAAGCTCCCATTGACTTCAACAGAGCCAATATTTCATCCCAAGTCCCAAATTCCTAACAACACTTACTGAGTAAGAACCCAACAATTTAGCTCTCCATCTGAAATGTATTAATTCCTGTTAATAACTGAAGAAAAGATTGTTTGAGAAGTTCTGAAATTAGATACCAGACTCAGCAGAGGTGAAGTAATTAACATTCATAGTGTCCTCTTTTTCCTTTGCGGAACTAAAATTATTTACTTTAGTGGGATTTAGCAGCATCCAAAATTTTTGAAGACAATGTCAATGGAGGCTAAGTCACAATACCAAAACAATGAAGTTATATTACTGCTAACAATAAACAAAATGGAAATCCCATTATACTTTAAATTAAGATTGAGATATAAATCTACAAGTGAATGAAATTCTGAGGGAAAGTTACCTGGTTTAGGTATTTATACTGTGCTCCTCATTGTGGTATCAGAACACATCTTTAACTGAGCTCAGTTGTGCCTAATGTACATAACGAAACACTTGGAGGGAGTGCACTTTGAAGCTTTCCACAAAATTCGGCAAACCAGTATAAAGCAATTTTATCATAAGGGGAAGGATAGTTTTGCAGTGAAAGCAAAAGGACTGGAAGGTAGGTGCTCGGAGTTCCATTCCCAGTTTTGCGACAGATTGCCTTTGTAACCTTGGACAAGTCACTTTAATGTCTCTGAACTTCAGTTTCCCTACCTGTACATGGGTATAATAAATGGTCACCTGACATAGGTCTTTTGAGACTTAATTCATTATTGTATGAAGAGCACTTTAAGATCCTTCCTTGGAAGGCATTCTAGAAGCATCCCCGATATGGGCAACGGGTCAATTTTCAGCCTCATTTACACCATTGTGAATATGGAGTAACTCATGAAGTCATTAGAGCTGCTCAAGACTTACATCTGTATAACTGAGAACACAATATGGACCTATATGTCAAAGCAAGTATTAGCACACAACGCTCGCACAGAGCACCACACTTTACACACATGTATGTGAACTCTAAGTTCCAACACCTCAATGATGTTATGTTATTAAGCAATTTCATAACAATTGATTTTATATCAAATTTAGGACTCACTTTAGCAGGCAAATCACCTGTTGAAGTCTGTGACAGTCCTGCCTATAAAGGGCGTGCAAGATTGGGTCCTAAACTGAAAGTTGCTAGAAAATGGAGAATTTATCATACTGAACAAGCACTCAGAATTACAACGGCAATCTCTGCTTTTGCACAGAAACCTGGATTGACTCCAGTTTCAGCAGGCTATGCTGGGAGTCAAATGGTAACAATGAAAAGGTTTTACTGAAGAAGTTAATGATTCTTGCAATATTGACTCACCAGAGTGCTTTGCAGTGATCAGTCTCCTAATCCCATCCTGTCTACAGTTAGTTCTAGAGCATGACTACAACAGTTGACTACATACGGATACCAAGGACACTTTTCCAACTTGTGGAATGAAAAATAATGAAATGAAAATAGTCTCTCCTCAATTATAGAAAACATTGCTGGGGTTGGGGTTTGGGGTTGAGATTCTGATATATCATTTTACATAACACCACGCTGCAAAACAAATTTTGATTTGCTGCAACATGTCAGTCTTGTGAAATCCATGTAAGTGTTTCTGCATTATCCTACTCCCTCAGATTCTGCAACAAGCTAAACTTAGGGGTACAATTTGCCAAAGCCATAGCCCTCTGTTTGAGGAGGCAAACATCAACACAAAGATTATTGTTTATGTGTATTACCATAGCACCTGAGAGCTCTAGTCATGGACCAGAAACCCAGTGTGCCAGGCACTGTACAAACAGAACAAAAAGATGGTCCCTGCTCCAAAGGACATACAAAAAGAAAAAAAATCTTGAATTGAAATCATGATGTGAGGCTTGAAACACAGGAGGAGGGAAAGCACCTCACTTACCGGAAAGTGTAATTTCCAGGAACAAGGTTAGACAAGTGCAAAACAGGCGTGTCAGCTGATGCCTTTTGTTCTCGCAAGGGACCTTTAATTTCCTCCCAGTGGTAACTCAGTATCTTAGTGTCATCTCTACTTTCTATATCAAGTAAAGAAAAATACCAGAGTCTGGTATTAACACCATGAATATTAAAAACCTCTCATACTAAGAAACTTTAATTGGTTTTCTATATTTATCTTTTCAGACATGTTCACACACACGAATACACCGAGCAATCTCAATTTGCTGACAGGTATTAAACCACAACATCTGACCCACAGCAGTATTTCCCTATACTTAGATAAAGATAACTCCTGGTTATGTTGAGGTAAATGTTGATTTTTTTAAATGGCAGCAAGTCTATAAATATGTAATTGTATAATATGGCAATTACATTGAGAAGGGGGTATATTTAGCTTCCTTATTCCATTTTAAAAAGGAAAAAATCATGAAAGGATATATTATACCAAAAGACCATAGGTAATTCCACTCCAGCACTTAAGGTAGCTATCTATTTAGACCTCAATCATGCTTAATTTTAAAATATGTGAGTAGTTCAAGTGTTTTTTTGTGTTCAATGAGACTACTTGTGCAAGTAAAGTTAAGCACATCTGTAAGTGTTTGCATGATTGGGGCCCAAGGGTTGGCGATTAAATAACACCAATAAAAACAGAAAGAACAGCTCAGATGATGATGAAGAAGAGTGATATTCAACACAAAACAGAGACAAAGCAGAATTAACAAAGGCAGGCAGGAGCCTTCAGAAAGCTTAACTCAATACTACAGCTGTGAAGAGTAGGAACAGCTAGAAAAGCGGTTGTAGAAGAGGTCTCAGCATCGCCTATGTCACATGGAGAGATTTCCATACTGGCCCTGAACAGGTTGGCATGAAGGATGACAATGGGAACTGGAGGAAGGACAGGCTATGAGATTAGCATGTCTGTGGATCCAATGGCCCCCAACACACTGCTCAAGTGGAGAAGCAGCTGAGGGGGCTGCACCAGAGCCCTGCACCCTGGCCCCAAATTGGAGGATGACTTTCATCTTCCCAACCTCCCCATACAACTTGATTATGTGAAGTTTGATTGACTGAGCTTTCTGTAGGTGAAGAGAGTAGAAGGAAAGAAAAAGAGTGAGAGCTCAAGAATGGATTATTCCATAACGAACTTCATTCAGACTCACATTTTATACACATTCAGCCTGATTATCTCCTGGCATGCTCCTTGTTTAGACATACATGCCCTGATTCAGCAAGGTACTTAAACACATGCCTAACTTTAACCACACGAGTAGTTCCATCGACTTCAGTGGGATCATTCACATGCTTGAAGTTGGGCATGTCTTACATACCTAGGTGAATCAGGAGCTTATCCCTGTGCAAAGCGAACGTAAAACACTACCACCAGGAAGAGTGACTTGATAGCATTCCCCACTCGCATTCCCAGGCATAAATGACTGCAAAGTGGTGGAGAATCAAGGCCAAACTATATGGCCATGTTGCTTTCCACTTGAAAATGGATCCAGAGAGAGAAGCTTTCATATTTAAAAAAATAAAAAGGTAAACAAACACTAGAACGGAAACGATGGGGCTCAAATTTCCTGACAAACATCATAACCAAGTGTTGCTTCATCAATAGGACACAGATAGGGGATGTAATGTTATAAACATATAGTACCGAGGCTCTTATATGATAAGTAGGAGATGGTGGTAATAAATTAAATGTACCATCCATACGAAACAACATTACAATTCTATATAAGGATTATAGCATAAAAACAAAGAGTTGTCCAGTACATACGACTGCCATCAATGAAGGTAGAAGTTGTAGGCAAAGACACCTCCTGTGCGTTGGGGGAAGCAACTGCTACGGGTGGTTGGTTTACTCTGACTGCTGTGTGAAAAAGAGGAACAGAAAACTCTTGTTTAAAGAAGACCTGTGCATAGAACTCTATTCTGCTGAGAGGGCTATCTGCCAGAACGATAGACAAATCAACATCCAACCAGTGAGCAGCAAGATTAATGCTTAGGCAGTGGGGAAAATAATGGAGGTTGTGTGTGAAATCAGATAGATTGTTAGGTGGAAAGTTTCTATTATTTTCTATGGTAAGAAGCTAAAGAACAGCACTTAAAATGGTGTTTTCTTAAAGAACTATGAGCTAGATAATTAAACAGAAGGAAACTGCTCAGCTTTGCTCAATATATTGTCTAACACTACCAGAAAATTGATTTCCTGCAAAGTTTGAGAGCTGCAATGCAGTTAGCTAGATACATGAAGTAATCCATGCAGTTTTGGAGCCACATTGCAGGTCTGTAAAACAATAGTCCCTCTAACCTTAAATTTAGGATCCAGAGTGCGAGTGATTAGGGAGAAAGAATGATATGCTCAAATACCACTACTGGTCCAGATCCTTAGCCCAGGCGAAGTCCCCTTTGTGCCACTCTAGCAACACAAAGTGGATTTAAGGCCACCCCATTGGAGTATCTAGGAATTTCCCTGATGTTGGGGAATGCCCTAGTGACATAAAGCTAGCACAGGCAGCTCTTGAAAACCAGCTGTACGTTCTGGGGCACGGTAGGGCAGGGCAGGGGAAAGGATGTTAGGTCAGAGTGCACTGTGCTCCAGCAGTCCTAGGCTGGAGACTCTTCCAAATGGCCTAAGTTCAATCAGTGCTGTGGCTGCTTTAACTTGTGAAAGGGGCCAGTTCAGCACCGAACAGCTCACTATTGGGGGGAAGGTTGTGTACAGGGAGACAGACAGGTGAAATATTGCCCCTCCCCATAGGTGCATGGAGCTCTGGAACAGCTTGGGATTCCGCACACTGCACTTAATTTAATTTAGAAAAAATTCCCTGACGAAATGTGTGGTACTGAATACAAATGTGTGTGTGTGGTTAGGCGACTAGTTATTCTTTTAAACCACTAATGAAGCTTTAAAAAAAGGTGGTGAACGAGCCCTTGTGTTGAAAAATTTAGCTACTATTCCGGCAAACTGATTTACCTGGTTTGACAGTGACATTTACAAATCCTTCTCCAAATCCGTTTTCACCAGAAACAGTCACTTTGAAGGCATAGAGGCCTACTGAGAGCTGAAGCACAGAAAAGAGTGTTTCCAGTTACAGGCAGGAATTTCACAGAGATCATCTGAACATTTAAAGATTTGCCTGTCAGACTGTAAACAAGCAACTTGAAATCCAGGGCTCCATCTATAACGGCATGCACAAAGCGTAATGGTCATTGCCCAGTGGTGGGGATTGAGAAGAAGCCACTTAAGACACATTTATTTTGCCTAAAAAGCAGTTCTCAACCAGGGTCCGAGGGCTTCTGGGGGCCCACGAGCAGATTTCAAGGGGTCCGCCATGCAGCACCGGAATTAGACTCTTTGAGATCCAGGGCAGAAAGCCAAAGCCCCGCCATCCAGGGCTGAAGCCAAAGCCTGCACAATTTAGCTTCACAGGGCCCCTTGTGGTGTAGGGTCCAAGACAGTTGCCCTGCTTGCTACTTCCTAATGCTGGCCCTGGCTTTGATATGCAGAAAACCAGCCGTTGTGGCACAAGTGCGCCATGTGTTTTTAACAGCATGCTGGGGTGGCCTCAGAAAGAAAAAGGTTGAGAACCCGTCCTAAAAAATCATCAGACTCCTCTGAAAAACTTGATATGCCTAGTGAAGACACTGACACGGGCAGAGGAAACAAGGGAGCCTTGACAGTCAGTAAAACAGGAATAAACTTCTCTGTGATGCATAACATATAAATTAGAAGGACCGCAGGTCCACTCTAACGCTATAGCTCACCAACTTTTTCTTTCTGTTCAGGAACGTTAGGACAGATCCTCAGCTAATGTAAACTGAACACGTAACAGCTACACGGTCTTCAGCAGAGCTCTGCTGATTCACATTAGCTGAGGATGTAGCCTTTTAGCTAGCAGATAGAATTGATTTATAAACCAACAATCCCAGAGCCGATCTGATAACATGCTGAGGGAAGCACAACTGAAGTATTCGTAACAAATCAAAGATGCCTCCAGTGCAGACCGCAAAATGTCATGCAGCAATTATGAGAGTGTAGTGGGACTAAATTACGTCTTGCTTACTTGAGAGAGTTTCAGTGTCCGTGTACGCTTTCGCTCCATTTCACCCTCATAGTCAGCAGGGTGACTGATCAAGCTCCACTCATAGCTGTAGGCTGTTTCTGGGAGTGAAAAATTGTACAGTAATTATTAGCCTTGCCTTCAATATAAACAACTATACAGACACATGGGGAAAAATGAAATGAGGCTGAATGTCTACAAGCAAAATAGTCAGAAACAATGACTTAATAAAAATATAAGAACGACCATACTGGGTCAGATCAATGATCCACTTAGCCCAATATTCTGTCTTCAGACGGTGGCCAATGCCAGATGCTTCAGAGGTTATGAACCGAACGGGGCAATTATCGAGAGATCCATCCACTGTCATCCTATCCCAGCTTCTGGAACTCAGAGGCACAGGGGCACCCAGAGCATGGGGCTGCATCCCTGACCATCTTAGCTAATAGCCATGGATGGACCTCTCCTCCATGAACTTATCTAGCTCTTTTTTGAACTCAGTTATGCTTTTGGACTTCACAACATCCCCTGGCAACGAGTTTCACAGGTTGACTGTGTGTTGCACGAAGAAATACTTCCTTTTGTTTTAAACCTGATGCCTATTAATTTCATTGAGTGACCCCTGGTTCTTGTGTTATGTAAAGGGGATAAATAACACTTCCCTATTCGCTTTCTCCCCTCCAGTCACGATGCTATAGGCCTCTCCCATATCCCCCTTTAGTTGTCTCTTTCTGAGCTGAACGGTCCCAGTCTTTTTTACTTCACCTCATATGGAAGCTGTTCCATGCCCCTAATCAATTTTGTTGCCTTTACAAAAGGTTGTCATTTGCTAGTTATGACTATGCTGTCTGTATGTGTGCATCATTTTTGTATTTGAAGTTATGAATGTATGATATGTACTTGTATCGCAATGTGTTTGATTCTAAGTAGCATCAGTGAAGCATTTGGTCAGCTTCTTGAGAAAGGACTATTCTGAGTAAGTGCCCAACCAAGAAACACTTAACTGACAATGGACTTTGGGAGACGCCAGTCCACATCTGAGCTCTCCTGGGAACGTTCAAACTAACATGTAAACAATGGCGTCAACCTGCAAAAAGCTGAATCATTCATGGACATATGACTTGTCCAGGTGCCTACAAACTCCATCTTGTTGCTGTGATTTTGCACAGAAGAACAAAGGGATTTCTGCCCACAAGAGAAAGAATATAAAAGGCCCTGGAAGCCTCTCCATTTTGTCTTCAGCTGGCTCAAGAGATGGTCTCTCCACCCCAAAGAGATGCATGAAAGAAACTGGAACAAAGGTCTGTAACTACGGGGTGTGAGTGACTACTGGACCCAGGCCATAAGCCACAATGTTGGTCTGAAAAGGATTGGGCCCAGATTAGGAAGGCGTATAGTCTATGAAAGAAGTTTACTGGGACATCTCTAAGGGTGAGATTTACCTGTATTCAGTTTCCTAATGTATTAGGTTTAGACTCGTGTGTTTTGTCTTACTTTGCTTGGTAACTTACTTTGTTCTGTCTGTTATTACTTGGAACCACTTACATCCTACTTTTTATACCTAATAAAATCACTTGTGCTTATTAACTAACCGAGAGTAAGTAATTAATACCTGGGAGAGAAAACAGCTGTGCATATCTCTCTATCAGTGCTACAGAGGACGGACAACTTATGAGTTTACCCTGTATAAACTTTATACAGAGTAAAATGGATTTATTTGGGGTTTAAACTCCCAGAAAGACTGAATACTGGGTGCTGGGAAAGTCCTTGTTACCTGAAAAACCCCTGGACTAAGTGAATCTTAGTTTCTGTGCACTGCAGGAGGCGTGGCCCAACCTCTTGGTCTGTGCTGTAGACGACTGGAGTGTCTAGCTCAGCAAGACGGGAGTGGAGGGAAGCCTTCTCTGGCATAGGGGTTTTTTCCCAGTGGTATCCCAGCACATCTAGTGACAGTCTTGAGGGAGTACCTGTCACCCAACCAGTCACAGTATCATGTGCAAATTTTGACACCTCACTGCTTACCCCTTTTTCCAGATCATTTATGAATATGTTGAACAGCACTGGTACCAGCTCAAATCAGTCTGGGACCTTGCTATTTACTTCTCTCCCCTGTGAAAACTTCTGATGTTTGAGTCTGTGATCTGAATCACTGCTCCATATAGTATGCGTCAAGTTGCTGCAACATGCTGTAACTCAGTGATATGAACGGTGGTGGGGGAAGAGGGATGCAAATTAATGGACTCTGCAGGTACTTTAGCATGAGTACTTACTCTCCTCCCCATCACTGACACCAGTTGCTGAACTGTCCTGGTGCTAAACACTTATGCACAAAGAATTCATTCTTTGCACCAGGCGACGACAGCATTAAGAAAAGTTCATCTTAGCGTTCGCAGCCTAAGTTTGTTTTTAGCAGATAGTGTAAGTGGACACATTAGTCCAGATCCTCCCTAGCGTAAATGTGTGTAGCACCAGAGGAGGAGCTGGTTAATTAATTTGCATGCTGAAGACAAAAACCACACCCACTAATCTCTAAAACCCCCTTTGAAATGCCCCTCTGCAGCTGGTGCCACAGAGAACTGTCTCCGCAGATAAGAAGGGGAAGTTCTGCCCCCTGGATCCCCTCCTAGTTGTGGCTGTACATACAGCCTCAAAGCCAATCTGTGTTCATGTGTCAATATTTTATGTCTCCCTGTTTGAAAAGATTGTTAAATTCACCTGTGCGGGGTGGTGGCACAACAAAGGCATTCAGTTCAACTTCATTTTTTGGTAGAGTCACCTGTAAGTTATCTCCAGCTGACACCACAAGTTCTTTTACTGTATCTGAAGAAGATAAAAGCATTACATTTTAAAAAAAACAGAATAAAGGGGAAACGGATTTGAAAAACAAATTGTAATAGGGATTGCATATTTATTGTACATTATCTGGCAACTTTTTGGGGAAAGATGGGGGAGAATTACATTTTCTTGATAAATTATCAAGAATAATCATAATTACAGATTAATCTTCTCTCACCAGCCTACACTTGAGAATGGCTCCCCCTGAAACTGAAATCAAAATTAACTCATTTTTGTTTTAAATCAATGTTTGTGATTTTTCCGTACACCGTGTATATTCATTTTGCTTTGAACACCTAAAAATCATAATTCCCCACCACAGAGCCAATGTGTTTTTCCTTAATAAAAGTATGGAAATTTGGGAGACTAAAGGGTAAAAGTGCTGAATTAGAAAGGACTTGTATGAGAACCGGAGCATGTCTGCATTCAATCTCTATGTAGTTTTTCTCAAGTTTCCCAGTCGCTAGTTTTCCATTTCCATCAGATACCTATAGAGGAGACATAGTTTGCTGTCTAAGGGCCACATTTTGGCTAACCCTGTAAATGTGCACTAGAGAAAGAAGAGAGTAAAGGAAGCCTCCTCCAGCCTCCAAACCCCCATACATGATACTTCCAGAAAGCCACTGCTCACGTTCCCCAAGTACAGACCAGGAACCAGTTAGCAAAGTAAGAAGCAGTCTAAATCTCAAGAAAGGCATAGCCAGGCAGACTCGGAGCAGTCAGTTCCTGCAGACCTGCTAGCACCCGGAGGTCAGTGCCGACTCTTTTTACAGGTAAGTGCTACTGCTTCATGCACTCTCCCTAGCAGGCCCTGAGGCACTCTCTTTTTCTGCAGGATGCCACAGATTGTATCTGCTCTGCTTTGATAGCTCTACCCAGACTACCAAACCCAACTGTGTCCGTTGTGCTTAAAGGCACAATTCAGCCCTAAATTCAATCACATGTGTTCTTGAATCAGTCAAACAACTCTCAGGGATTCTGATGACAGGCTTCTGAACAGTTTCTAATGGCTTTGTTCTTGGAAGCATTCCAAAGAAATCACAACCAGCCGAGTCAGAACTAAAAGAGATTACACCAAATAAAGTAACATAACACTTACTAATGCAATAGGAGCTCGCTTTTCCACCAACTGTGTACTGTTTATACATTAGCATGATGCTGCCATTGACATGATTAATATGCTATTCATAGCGTCACATTTTCAACGTCCATAAAAACAGCAGGAGAACATGGAAAAAACAGCTTGGCTAAAAGGTGACGGTATGCTTTGCATCTTATTTCATGCTGCCCTCCTGCTGGGAACAGCCTTCTACTTCTTGGCCACAAAGAGTCCTTCCTCTCTTCCTTCATAGAATCATAGAATCATAGAATATCAGGGTTGGAAGGGACCCCAGAAGGTCATCTAGTCCAACCCCCTGCTCAAAGCAGGACCAAGTCCCAGTTAAATCATCCCAGCCAGGGCTTTGTCAAGCCTGACCTTAAAAACCTCTAAGGAAGGAGATTCTACCACCTCCCTAGGTAACGCATTCCAGTGTTTCACCACCCTCTTAGTGAAAAAGTTTTTCCTAATATCCAATCTAAACCTCCCCCATTGCAACTTGAGACCATTACTCCTCGTTCTGTCATCTGCTACCATTGAGAACAGTCTAGAGCCATCCTCTTTGGAACCCCCTTTCAGGTAGTTGAAAGCAGCTATCAAATCCCCCCTCATTCTTCTCTTCTGCAGACTAAACAATCCCAGCTCCCTCAGCCTCTCCTCATAAGTCATGTGCTCTAGACCCCTAATCATTTTTGTTGCCCTTCGCTGGACTCTTTCCAATTTATCCACATCCTTCTTGTAGTGTGGGGCCCAAAACTGGACACAGTACTCCAGATGAGGCCTCACCAGTGTCGAATAGAGGGGAACGATCACGTCCCTCGATCTGCTCGCTATGCCCCTACTTATACATCCCAAAATGCCATTGGCCTTCTTGGCAACAAGGGCACACTGCTGACTCATATCCAGCTTCTCGTCCACTGTCACCCCTAGGTCCTTTTCCGCAGAACTGCTGCCTAGCCATTCGGTCCCTAGTCTGTAGCGGTGCATTGGATTCTTCCATCCTAAGTGCAGGACCCTGCACTTATCCTTATTGAACCTCATTAGATTTCTTTTGGCCCAATCCTCCAATTTGTCTAGGTCCTTCTGTATCCTATCCCTCCCCTCCAGCGTATCTACCACTCCTCCCAGTTTAGTATCAAACCACTCTTCCATCTACAAGGTCCTCAGATCCTTTAACCACTGGGATTTGCACAGCCGTGCACTTTCAGGCAGGGTTCAGTCAAACAGAACTATATATACCCAGGGTTTTTTATAATCCTTCCCCACTACTGAGAGACCACAGCCTGGAACACCCTGCTACCAGAGGCTGCATTTGCTGATGCCCAAATGTCCAGTTTGTACATTTTGAGCCCAGCAGACCTCATCATCTGGGGCAGAAGATCTCTGAGCCCAGGAAGCTGGTACCACTCCGAGCGAGTGGGCTTTGATGCCGGTTGCTGGAGAGATTCTTGTCTGGAAGGCTTCATATATGCACTATCCAACCCTCTCGAAATAGAATATTTTGATGCTCTCTTTTCTTTGGATGAGAGAGAGCAGATCAAGCACTGAACTTGCAAAAGGCCTGTATGCAACTGATTTAGAGCTGAAGTCTCCACGAGCATCCAATGTATGCTAGAGCTTCTCTCTTGGGTGGACAGGATCACAATTTCTTTAGTTCTGAAAAACTGAGTTAGTTTTTGGGATACAGGCTGCGTCTTTATGAAAACCACCTTTTCATTGTGGAATGTGCTATAGTGCTCCTCAATGGGTGAAGCCCCAGGCTCTGACACTCTCTGGGTAGAGGTGATGTCCATCAGGAAGCCATCCTTGGTGGAGAGGAAATACAGGGATACCTTCCTGAGGGGTTCAAAGGGATGCAGAGTCAGTGCACTAAGAATCACATTGTGGTTCCATGGCAGCACTTGATTAATCTTAAAAGGATGAAGTAACGATGCAGCTCTGAGGAAACACCAGGGGGAGGGAGGTTCAGTGCTACCTGCCCCTTGACTTCTCCCAAGTCCCATTTTGAGTCCTCTTCAGCCCTCTTCCTCCCTTGGATGCTACTGAGGAGAGGCAGGAGGGAGCAGGGAAAAAGCTGCCTGGCCTGTGGTTGCAGCCACACACCATTGCCTGAGCTGGGGCTCACCCCATTGCTCAGGGGCCCCCTTTGTATCTTTTTGTCATGGTAGGGGGGACTGACACCTGCTTCAGGGTCCTGCTTTCCTGCGGGTTTAGGTCCAGGCTGGCTGCTCCTGGCTCAAGAGAGAAATTCTGCAAAAATCCCTGCCCTGATGGTTCTACTGAGATATGCAGGGCTCTTCTGTCAGGCACTCCATGAGCAGAGTGGAGCAAACTGCACACGTTCAGGCTTTCCCCTTCTTCCCATTCTCCTCCATGCTGAACTCGAGTTTTACTGTCTAACAGTCGAGCAAAACACTGACTTTTGGAAATATATTTGCACACTGATATTATCATCGTCATCTCCATAGCAGGTAGGGAGTAAATGTCTACACTGCATACTAAGCCTGGGCTCTGACTCAGGTTTGAGTCCAAGCCCCGCTGCTGCCCACATGCAAACCAATCTGACTTAGGTCAGAAAACAGGACTGGTTCCTAGGGCCTCCTGGGGGGGGCGGGTCAGAGCCCAAGTTCCGCTGTGACTTCAGTCCAAGCCTGTCATTTTGCAGTGTGGATGCAGCTCAAGCCACATACCCAAGTCAGAAGTTCTGACTAGTGCAGTATGGATGTGATAGCATGGCTGTGAGACCCGGTTCCAGCAACTGTAAGCCCAGGCTTACAATGCAGTGTGGACACTGAAGCATGGGCTTGGAAACACTGTGTCAACAAGCCTAGGTCTCCCAGGACCCAGCTCAGAGTGCAGTGTAGATATACCCAGAGTGAGAAAGCTTTATCAAATGGGGCCAGGCTTGCAGCACACTGTAAAAGTAGTGAGACTCTAAATTAACCTGCTCGCCTCTGGAAGCTCATTTCACAGCCAGTCCTTCTCAACTGAGAGCACCTTCTAAGCATTTCCATACTATCCATTGCCAAAATGAACTCTGGCTTTCAGGGCTTTTTTTCATGCAACCTGTGTCACCACCTTAAAGTGCTGATACACTGTGTTTTGGTATAAAACCTGCACTGTCCCACTGAAGTTGGTAATCAGAAATGACCAGCGCCACCAACATTGCGCTCAGTGTTAGCACTGTCTGGGCAGCGGAGTAGGGCTATTTGCCTTAGGAGGAGTCTACATTTCTCAACTGCTTTATTTTTAAAAGTTCCGCCTTGAAGAAGAAAGTTACCCGCTTTGTCAGCAGTGGTGGGAGATGTGACCTGCTGCATGACAGTGGCCTGAGAGATGACAGAACTAGCTGGAAGTGGTGTGATCCCATCTTGTGTCAGACTCCAGGGGGCTGTTGTTGGGATTTGGGTTCTCTCTGCGATAGCTTGGGTAGATTCCAGATTGTCTGAAGGAGGGTTATGAGAAGGCTTTAGAACCTATAAGGGGAACAGTAAGGGTAAAATTATTATGAATAAATCATTTTCCCTAGTCAGATATACATTATTTATAATGCATAAACTGAGCCCAGCGATGTGTGTCATTGGGATATCCTGAACATGAAGAAAAACATTACCAATGAAGGCCCACATTCTCCCATCATATTTTTAAGAAACTGCTTTCAACCTCAACAGGAGTTCCACATGCAGACCAATGCAAGAATACGGCTATTAACATACAATTTGTCACATTGATTTGTGTCTAGTCTTAAATTAAGACTAAGCTTTTCAGGGCAGGGGGCATTTCCACCTTTTTGGGTAATGATCCTTATCTACTGATAAGTACCTGAACACTGACCTTCTAGGGTGAAAAGCAGCGTTTTCTGTAACCATGTAACGTCCATTAATAATACTTAGCATTTATATGGTGCTTTACATATTCAAAGCACTACACAAATACTAATAAATCATCACAACGCACCTTGGACATAGGAAAGTATTACTATCCCCATTACACTGACTTATTTTATTGAACAGAGGCCAGGATTTGAAATAACTTGGCCACGGTCACACACTGACGCAGTGCCACAGCCTGGATTCAAACGCAAGGAATTTCTGAGTCCCGACCCTGTGCATACTCCCGTAGACCACATTGCCTTAGTGCACATTAGAATGCATGTTGCATGGGGAGCTGTTAAAGGACGATGCATTTTGAAGGCCAGAAAGCCAGAATACCATACAGACACATTGTAACCCAGATCCACGTCCACAAGTCTGAAAGTTTAAACTGGGATCCCTATACCCAACTACCAGAAGCTTTACTCCTTACTGTCTGATAGATATCTGAGTGCCTTGCCTTGATCCAAGTAGCATTGTATTGCATTAAACACTAGCCAGGAGGGCTGGGTTTTTTTAAAAGAGCACACTCTTTTCTTATACTGTCACATACAGTAGGGTGACCAGATGTCCCGATAAAATCGGGACTGTCCCGATATTTAGTTGTTTGTCCCGTGTCCTGAACGATGTACGGTCGGGACGCCATTTGTCCTGACATTTTGCTTCGGCGGCACCCCGGCTTTTTTTTTGCCTGGGGTGGCAAAAAACCTAGAGCTGGCCCTGGTGTGGGGGTGAGCCTGTGGCTGCCCCCCATGTGTCCCAATATTTTGGTCTTGTCATCTGGTCACCCTACATGACAGTAGTGGACAATGAAACACTGATTTCCTTAGGGACTACTATACTAATCTATTTTGATTTGAAAAGGACCTATAAAGCAGAACATTACAGTGCGCACGTCACTACTTCTTCTGGGAACCTTGAGGCATCCCTACCTCTTTCCCCAGGTTGTCAATGGCTTTTACAGGTGGTTGTCCAGCTGCTTTGCTTTCAGTGGACTCCAGTGGGAATGGTGTCATCTCAGTGAGAGATGGCATTTTCTCCTTGGCATGTTCAATAGGAACAGAGTTTGAACTGGACCCACTTTTAGTCATGAGATTTTCCAGTCTACTGCCTTCCCTGTGCTTTTCAGCCAAATCCTCATGGTTGTCTTCAGTATCAGCTAATGTAGGGTTGAAGCCATTTTCACTGGTCACCACCAGGCCCCAGTCCGTGTAATCAGTGCTCTCTTTCTGTTTGTGCTTGATGCTCAGCTGAAAGGGGTCCTTCTCCGAGTCCCTGTAGTCATCAGTGTATTCAGGTATCTCGTCAAGGCTGTGATCTTTGCTCAGCAAAGAAAGCTCCTTCAGGTTACTCACTTCCTCAGAGGGCTCACTCTGTAGTCCCACAGAGTGAACCATATTTGGCAGCACCTGTCCATACCCTAGCAATGCACCTGGCCTCTGAGAAGGCCTAAGTACAAACGTAAGATAAGACTTCACTGTTTCAATTTTCTTAGGTTCACAATTTTCTTTATGCTGGCAGTTCACAATGTAGCAGCGCCGTTCAAACATCCAGGACAAGTCACAACCCGAAAGATCGCAGCAAGCCGCTGTGCAGTCTGACATCGACATGGCATGGGGAACTCGCATGATTTTAGTTGTGTCTAAATTAGGAGATATCACTGCGTCTGCATACGTGGCTCCTTCCGTGCACTGCTCACAGAAATACCCTGAAACAACATACACTGACATTGGGCAGAGAACTACAATCACACAGCTTTAGAAGCTGCCATCATGCCTTGGAGGGACTTTTCATTCAAGGGCAAAAATGTAAACAATATTAAGATTAAATATAAATCATTTTACCATGCACAAGTTTTGCCATTATTTTTCTTACAAGGTTTGCTAATTCTTGAAGATATGTGTGTGCATTAAGAGTAATATTTTACACTCATGTAGCATTTCTCATCTGATGGTCTCAAAGCTTCTTGCAAAGTATCTCTTATCCCATTTTACAAATACAGATGCTGAGGCAAAGAAGTTACATGACTTGCCGAACATCCTACAGCAAGCTAGTAGCAGGGCAGGGAACATAAGAACCCTGATGGCACAACATACATATTGTGACACTACTAGACCAGATGCCAGGTTTTGCCAAGGCTGTAGTCATCAACTGAGCACTGACAAATTCAGAGCTGGAAACCAGACCAGCTCACATGTATGTTAGTATTGTTCAAGACAGATGTTAGACTTGTAAGATGTGTTCAGTGTTTAGGCAATAATTTTACTTGTAATGTCTGTATCCTATGCTGTAAGGTAATATGTAACTTTTGCTTTATAACTGTAAAAATGCCTGCTCTGAACTTGTGAACCCAGGCAGGAGCAGTGGTTCACCCACCCATCAAGGAGGACTATCAAAACTAAAAAGAAAAGGAGTATTTGTGGCACCTTAGAGACTAACCAATTTATCTGAGCATAAGCTTTCGTGAGCTACAGCTCACTTCATCGGACGCATACTGTGGAAAATACAGAAGATGTTTGTTTTTATACACACAAATCATGAAAAAATGGGTGTTTATCATGATAAGTGATGTTAGTGATAAGTAAGTGGTGTTTATCGCTCCCCGGCAAGCGGGGGAGAAATTATTAGGGAGTCTGGGAGCCTCACCCATGTAGACCGTGGCTGACCCCTAGGCTCTCCCATTCAATCAGGCACATCTATCCCCATCCACAATAGTCCCTGCAGCCCCTGTCCCCTGTTCCCATGTGTCCATGAACCCCTACTCAGCTGCATCTCCTTCCCCTTCCCGATGTGGCCCTGCATCCACCCCCATCCCCATGTGTCCCTGCACCCCAAACTGGTTTCTTCTGCTGGTGTCGAAAGAATTATTTTCTTCCTTTGGACTAATTCATTCCAAATTGAGACCTGAAAAAGCAGATTATGAACAAACAGTAAAATGAAGGTGAAGACGACTGAGTGAGCTGTAGAAGCCAATATTTTAAGTTTTTCATGTTGACCTGGCTGACATAGTCAATTTTTTTTGTAATATTTCATTTAACTATTTTAGTTAAAAACAATTTTAACAAAAACAAATCTGATTTTAAAAAACTTGAATGTTTAACTAAATTCAAAAATTCATATGCTTGTTTTGTTAAAATATTATATGTTTGCTGTTGAAGAAAAAAATCCAAAATACATAACGTTGTTTTAGTTAAATAAAACAATTTAAATGTCTGTCTGGTTATGTTCTTCTCCTAATACAGCCTGACAAGAAAATCCTCCAAATATTAATGATTAACCTGTTGAATTGGAGATATTTATGAAGTCATTGGGAGGTGAACTATCTGCTTCAATTACCTTTGGTAAACGAAATAACCAAACAATCATTCATTTTCTGATATAGCTGTAAAACTAACCTGAAAAGTTTTCATAATATATCACTTTAAAAATGTATAGTGTGTACCTTCTAAAAACGAAACCTACATCTATCTCTGAGTTGTGAAGAATATGTATTAAGGTTATAACAACCAACAAGAATGCACTTTTATGTAGAAATCCATGATTTAAATTGAGTCTTCCTGACTAGCGATTTAAATCATGATTTAAATCAATTTCATTTAAATCTAATCCACCCTGGCCCAATCCCTCATGAAAACATACTGCAATTGGCAGAAACAGCCTGGAAAATTGCCCACAACTCTTTCTACACCTGATTCTGATACCCTTATTTATGATAAACAGCACCTTATCCCAGGAGCAGCCCTATTGACTTCACTGAGACTCCTTGTGGAGCGAGGTGCTGCTCAGTGGGAGTAAGGGGATCCCAAACTGGACCTGAACGAGTAAGGATAAGGTGCACTGCAGAGTATGGTATCCTTGGTCAGACAGACTCTCTGCTCAACTGCTACTGTTCCCCCCCCGCAGCATGACAGAGAGATGGTAAGGCAGGATTTTGCCCTGAGTTTGCAGTGCTCGCACTTTGAGAGGAGAAAAAAAAAATCTTTTGACTTGCAAATGGACAACATTTAATAAGGCACTAATAGAGCATAAATGCCTCCCTGTTTAAGAGCAGGTTGAACAAACACCTGTCAGGGACGGTCTAGATAATACTTAGTCCTGCCTTGAGTGCAGGGGACTGGACTAGATGACCTCTCGAGGTCCCTTCCAGTTCTTTGATTCTATATTTACAGCAGCACTTTTCTGACTACAGCTACAGTTTAATACAGGGCTGGGGTTTTGTTTTTGCCTGTATTTGTATTCCAGCTAGACCTCTATTCAAGGGAACATGAACGTAAAATAACAGCTCCTGTACCACAGTGTGCGATTCTTCAGCTTATCAGCACCCTCATTCTTCTCTCCCACACCAAGTATACTATAATTAGTTCCTCCACATTCCCATTCACCTCTGAGAATATCAGGGATGCTGTTGCAGAGGCCTATGAAAACACTTACCATAAATCAGTACTTTAAATGTGCTACCCAGCTTCTGACAGGGCAGCTGCAGGAGCTCATGGTTAAAGGAGAGGGCCGGGAGGTAGGAAACCAGTTTAACTGCTGTGTGATTTAGACATATTTATCCACATCGATAAAAGCATAATAAAATGGGAACTTGGAAAAACAACAAAATCTCTTGTAGGGTAACACAAAAGTGTGCCTCAGGTTTGTGTACAATAATAAACAAACAACCCTTCATTAAAAATAGGTATAAAGCCCAGACTTTCAAAAACTACTGGTTATTTGGATGCTCAGCACTTTCTCTGAATCAGGTGCCTTGAAGGCTTCCCAAGCTGGGCACCCAAATATTCAGGCACCCAAAATAGTAACAACAATAATGACATCCAGCCCTTGTATAGCACTGGGCATCAGCATTTTACCCAGGAGGTCAGCATCACTTCCCTCACTTTACAGGTAGAGGTACTGAGGCACAAAGAGGTGAGATGACTTACCTGACATCACACAGCAGATCAGTGGCAGAGCTGAAAACAGAATCCAGGTCTCCTGAGTCCCAGGCCATTGATCTAGCCACTAGGCCCTACAGCCTCTCCTATCATTAGATACTTTTGAAAACTGTGGCCTATATTTTTTATAAGTGAATTTCATGCCGATGCAACGTGGTAGATCAATATTCCCACAGACTGTAGTCCTCCATTTACCCACAGAGCAGGTACAGAATGGATCAGTTTTACCTGCCGAACTATAGTTCAATCTCCATGCCCTAGCCAGCCCTGGGCCTCTCGGAGGGCAGCGGCTGTTTCAGATCAGTGATTCTCAACCTTTTTTATACTGTGTCTCTATGTCACAAAAGCAGGAGTTTCAGGACCCCTTCTCATCCATTCATTCAAAAAGGAAGAGTAGCAACGACCCTCCTGGACCTGTTCACAGCCCCCAGGTTGAACACTTATGTTTTAGATCTTTTACAATTTCCCCTGCATAAGCAGGCATTCACCCTGTTATGTCTAAGCTTTACAGCATAGGTAGGTAACTTAGTCTTCAGATGTGCCGAGTACCCATAGCTTTGTCGGATGTCAAATCTGGCCAACAAAACAAAAAAACAGTGTCAAATCTGACCATCTGAAAATCAGCTCAAGAAGTTCAGTGGTGCCCAGCATTGAGCAACACACATCACCGAGGGAAGCTCTACACTTAAAAAGATGCAACAGTTCAGACTGTGCCACTGTAGCGCTACAGTGAAGATGTTTCCCCCATCAGCAGCAGTTAACCCACCTTCATGAGAGACGGTAGCTATATCGACGGGAGAAGCCCCCTGGTCGACATAGCACTGTCCATGCCAGGGGTTAGGTCAGTATAATTGCGTTGCTCATGGGTGTGAATTTTGCTCATGGGTGTTTTGCGTTGCTCATGGGTGTGAGTGGCACAGTTATACCCATGTAAGTTTATAGTGTAGACCTGGCCTGAGTGTTTTGGAAAGTCAGCTGCTGCCCTTCCATATGGATGCACAGTAGCAGATTTTTCAGGAGATACAGTGATATGCATTACTCCTGACAAGGAACAATTGAGCCCACTGGGCCTAAGCCAAAGCCCCATGAAGTCAATGGAAGCTTTGCCACCGGCTTCACTGGGAGCACCAACTGGCCCACTGTAGAGTCTGAAGCAATAACTGGGCACAGTTGGATGATGCAAGGATGAAATTTCAGCCTCAATACTACATTTCTTTGTTGGTTGGTTTCAGCTGGGATATGAAAGCCCGGCTTTCAAAGGGGACTCAGTTGGATCTCCAGTTTTCCTATCTGCACTCCACGGTGGTCCCAAGTAAGAGAATTTTGATGTCTATCTGATTTGTGAGAAACTTGCCGGAAAATTCATTACTTAGATGGTCACGTTTTAACACTTGTGCCTGCAAAACTGACCCCAATTGACTGCAGGCATAAAATTAGAGTAGTTTTTAAAAACTGTGCCTACAGTCAATTGTGGTCAGAAAGTAACATGCCACTCCACTCAGAAAAGCGACTGTGCAAAAATAGCATCATGCAGTTCCACATTTATAATGCCTGAATGACTTGCAGATTATGTGTGCTCAGTTTACAGTTAAAAAGATGGTTTTCCTAATTGCCAGCGCTGCAAAGTCATGCTGGGAGCATTCTGGCTCATGCAGCATCACCTGCAGTAAAGGTTCTGAAGGCCAAATACACCTACATCTGTGCTACCTTATACCTGCAGCAGGCTTGCACAGGCATAACTGAGGGCATAATTTGGAGATAATGGAGTTGCACAAGTGGCCCTGTCACAGATGTTAGTAATTCTGTTGGTAATGTGTAAACCAGTAAAGAATAATCTCACACTCCCAGATCTGTTTTGGGCTAACTTTAGGAAAAATTAATAAAGACAATTCCCCCCCTCCCCCACTAAAGTCTGCGGACATAGCTCTTCATACATATGCAGGGAGCACAACTGCTGAGTAAGAAGGCACCATTTTTACAGTCACTTTGTAAAGTAAAGTTATTCCTTATAAGGACAGGTTTCAGAGTAACAGCCGTGTTAGTCTGTATTGGCAAAAAGAAAAGGAGTACTTGTGGCACCTTAGAGACTAACCAATTTATTTGAGCATAAGCTTTCATGAGCTACAGCTGTAGCTCACGAAAGCTTATGCTCAAATAAATTGGTTAGTCTCTAAGGTGCCACAAGTACTCCTTTTCTTATTCCTTATAAGAAAACCCCCAAGCCCGTCTTTGAGCTGCAAGGTTCCCCTGCTCCACACACTTCCTGCTTTATTTCTCTGCCCTCACTGCCTGAAATCGTAACAACGATCTTTCTGCCTGAGCAGCATGGGACAGCACGCCTGAACGGGGCAGAAGGATTCTGGCAGAAACTAACTGAGGCTTCCTATTCTCTCACTGTCAGCTTCATAGGCCAACTGAGGCATGAATGGCATGGAGATTGTGGTAATTTACTAGGCACCAAATTGTGTTTGGCCTGGTGATCACACGGTAATATATTGCGGGTTATCAGGGTTGTTTAGAGGGCAGATGGAAGCCCTGCATGATTATGATGACAGTGCACATGGACTGGTTTGGTCATAGGATCTAACAGTAAGCTGTGCAGCAGGAGGGTTTTCTGTGTTCTAAGTGAGAAATATCAGATGGAATTAATCCAGCCATTAAGGACTGCAATGGGGAACCACTGATAAGGAAGAGTGGGTCAGTTTTAACCCCTGTCCCTTTAAGAAACTGATTAGTTGTCAAGCTGATGCTCTGAGATTCCCCCCATCCCACTTACTTCCTCTCCAGCATTCTTGGCCCTGGCCTCACCATAGCCAGTCAGAATTGGCTGTGGCAGAGGAGATTTTAGGGGAACAATTCAAAGCAGTCCCATCTCCTGGAGACCGAGCATACACACACACAGCGCTCCTGGCTCCTGCCATTGTGGGAAACGTGGGACAGACTCAAAGCCCAAGCTTGGCCACGCTGCCACTACTCAGCCAGGCTAGACCTAGATTTTAAAGCTGTAGGCAGGAATCCTGCTAATGCCCAAGAAAAACAAGCTGAAACTGCAAACATATATTTCTAGCTGAGGGGCTGTTCCTAGCCATAGCTAGTTTTCAATCCCTAGGCTTGCTGGAGTCACAAGTTCAAATCCTCAAAGGAGTGACTCAGCTCTTCCATCCTTCCAAGGTAGATAAACTGAATTCCGTGTAGTTTACTACATAAGCATCTTTTGATACAGACCTTAACCAAGGTCACATGGGCACAATCTACATGAACATGGAAGATCCAGTGTTAGTTTTCATAAGGGCAGGGTAGGATGGGGTCTGCCTCAGTATCCTGGCCCAAAATCTCCTGTCCCCACACCACTGTGCTGTGGGCTGGCTTCCACATCCAGAGGTGGCTGCATTTCAGTGGTGTTATGTGTACGTTTATTTTGGTCAGAGCTTTGGGAGCTTTAGAGAAAACATGCAACAGAAGTGCAAAATTATTATAATTTTATTATCCTTCTTCAGCATTATAAAGGGCTGAGATACTTTTGATGAGATTCTGGAAAAAAAAAAAAAAGAAATAGTTGTTTCCCAAGATGAGAACTTTAATTCTAACTTTCAAGCCAGAGCCAATTTTCACAGCTGAGTTATAAGCCTCTGAAGAATAGGATTTATAACATAAATGCTGACAAAGGCTTAACTCCAGCAGCTTTAGCAGGGGCCTATAAAAATCACTATCCTCAAAACCAGAGAAGCCAGATTAGCCAGAAGTTCATCAAAATCTGAAGTGTCACTGCATCAGTTTCTGAGGGGATGGCGTACACCTCTGTACATAAGGAATACGACTTCATTCTCTCTCCACAGGCTGCTTCCATGTTATTTAGAGCCTCTCCCTCCCTGAAATCCTGTAAGCTTTTACACAGAGATACTTCAGGGAAAGCAGAAGGCCTGTTTCTTGCTTCAGAGACCATTCTAATTGCAGATTAAACACTGGGGGAGGGGGGAAAAGCAAATAGGGAAAAATGCTAAATTACATAAAAGCAAATCCTTGACATGGGGACAAAACCAAGAGTATTGCAATTAGATTTACAAACAATGGGCTGCAAAGCTTTTACAGTAATTAGAGCAGCAGTCTGCAGGATGTTTACAATTCTGTTATAGGGCCCAGGATCAGCTGCTGAGCCTCTCTAATTGGTTCACTGATCCTGATGGTTCACTTGATGGTTCATCTTCATTTCACGGGTTGCCAGGATCCCTGTTTGTTGCTGATAAATCAAGAAGTACTGGTGGGTAGAGCAGATGGATTCAATTTCTCCCCAAGTACTCTCTTGAGCACTTGGTGGGAATCTTTCCCTGCAGCTGTGCTTATGCTCTGGGAAGGAAGAGGCTACTTACCTGCCTCGTCCCCAGTATCCCTATGTAATACTGGGCAGGATTTTGGGAGACATAGATCCAGTTCTCTGCTCTGCTACTGATTTTTTGTATGAACCTGGGTAAATCACTCACTCTCTCTTTGCTTTGGTTTTTCAGCTCTAAAACTGGGGATAAGGGTACTTCCCTAACTCACAGAGTGTTGTGAAGGTAAATACATTACAGACTATGAGATGCTCAGAGAACAGGGGCCACATAAATACCTTAAATAGATATAATCTCCTTTTTTTTTTTTCAATTGTCAGTAATTCATTCAATTTGAAATGTACTTAACATATGTCCATATGGTAGGTGCTGTACAAAGCCCATAGACAAAGATAGTCCCTCCCTGCAATCCTATAGCCTAAAAAGACTGACGCAGCAGAGACAGGACTCACCATGAAATCCAGAGGAGGAAAGAGCTTCACGTGCAGTTCTGGTCTGAAAAGTGACTGGCATTGTGGTGTTCACCTTTTATTATCTCTTGATAAGTTTAATATCAAACAACTAAAAAGTTGGTCTTTCCAAGCCCTGCACGTACAATCTAGACCAGAGGTGGGCAAACTACAGCCTGCAGGTCACATCCGGCCCGTGGGACCGTCCTGCCCGGCCCTTGAGCTCCCAGCTGGGGAGGCTAGTCCCCAGCCCCTCCCCTGCTGCCTCAGCTCGCTGTGCTACCAGCGCTCTGGGCGGCGGGGCTGCGAGGTCCTGCTGGGCAGCGCGGCTGTGAGAACCGCCAGCCTGCCCCAGTGCTCTAGACTGTGCAGCAGGCTCCGGCCGGGCGGCGCAGCTGCCAGTTCTGGTGCTCTGAGTGGCATGGTAAGGGGGCAGGGAGGTTGGATAAGGGGCAGGGGGTTCCGGGGGGCAGTCAAGGGCCAGGGAGCAGTTGGATAGGTGTGGGAGTCCCGGAGGGCCTGTCAGGGGGTGGGCATGTGGATAGGGGTTGGGGCAGTCAGGGGACAGGAGAGTTGGATATGGGGTGGGGTCCCGGGGGGGGCGGTTAGGAGCAAAGGTCCCGGGAGGGGGTGGTCAGGGGACAAGGAGCGGGGGTGGGGGGGTTAGATGGGTCCGGAGTTCTGAGGGGGCAGTTAGGGGGCAGGAAGTGGGAGGGAGTGGATAGGGGGTGGGGGCTGTAGTAAGAGAAGGCCCTGAAATATAAATTCTTGTATCAGAGGCCCAATCTGAGGCCTGAAGCCTGAACCAAAGTAAAGCCTGAACCAAAGTACTTCCAGGCAACGATAAGCAAAGCTGGGCTGTGAGCCAGAGGCAGGTCCCACTCATAGAAGTCTGCAAGAAAAGGTTGTTAGAGGCACGTGCACACACACACATAAGTGCTAATGAGAGGAACTTGTGCCAAAATGGCAGCAAGACACTCCATAGACATAACAAGGAACAGGCAGGTGCATCTTAAAGACAGGGTCAAAAGGATAACATGGTGGATAGATTTGTTTGAACTATGATGAGTAATCTGTCCTGCAATGGTATAAAAGTAGGTCCCAGAGCTCATACCTTTGTCCAGCCTAGGGGGCAGTGGAGTGTCCTGCCACTGACTGAGCTGTGTCCATTGCCAGGGAGCACAAATTCGTAGTATGCCCTGTAGAGTCTACAGGGAACTATTACTGTGCTTCGTCTGACAATAAAGCTGGCTCGGGTTCCTTCGTACCTTACTAGAGTCTGTGGTTTTGGGGGGTTCTCTCGGGGTCTGCTGTGTTAGCTATCTGCGCAGAGCTGGGGCAGCACATAGAGGGAACACACACACAACCGACTGTTATCATCATCGAACAAGAGCGGAGCACCACACCGGTAGCTACCGACAACAGGGGCCAGGCTGTTTGGGGAGTCACAGCTTTCCCTACCCGGCCCTCCATACAGTTTCGGAACCCCGACGTGGATCTCAGGCCAAAAAGTTTGCCCACCCCTGATCTAGACCCTGAAAGTCAAGCTGGGTTCTTTCCTCTTTAGGCATCATCAAACTCTTAATTGTTGCTTTCAGGTCAAATTATACTGTCTGTTGTACTGGACAATCCCACTATTATTAAATTATGCCCTCAGTGACACTTGTGAAACCTCACTGCAATCAGTAGGCCTGCACAGCTGTACCTGACTGGAACTCAGTAAACAATTCTGTTGATGATCTCAAGAAGGAATAGACTCTAGGCCCCTCTCAATAAGCTATGTTGACTCCACAATGCTAACAGCTATAAAAATATACTTTACTCACTAGAGTCAGCAGCTATGACTTTCCTCTGCAACACATCTCCTTTCTTCGTGTGTGCAAAGTGCCATATTTGCAAAATAATTGATCAGAAGAGAATGACATTTGTTTACGGTGTTGCCAACTCTCAGGATTTTATTGTGACTCTTGGCATATTTGGAGTTTTTCTTAAAACCCCAGCTCTTGGAATCATGTGTTTCATGAAAATCCTGGCTTTCATTTAAAAAAAAAAGTTTCCAGCCCCTGCGGTTGTGAAGAAAAGTTTTAAAAACATGAACCCTAAAGCATTAAAAATCAGAAAGCAAATCGAAAGAAACCAGATTTTTAGTCTTATGATTTTTAGTCTCACTGTGATATTTTGACTCCTGATTTTTGAGCACATAAGGTTGGCAATAGTGTGCTGAGAACTCACAGCTTGTAGGAATCTCAGGAGAAGTGTGTTATTAAACAGAGAAATGGGAATGGCGTCTTTGTAAATGGCACTGGGAGGTTGCTTTATGCATGCAGGGCTGCATTGCCCAGAGCAAGGAGATGGGAGTTCTACACCACCTGTAATTGTGACTGCACACTAAACTATCTTTGTGATTTTGTTATAAAGGCTAATCTCAGAACAAAGTAGCACAGTGTGAAAATGCAGTAGCTGAATATTGCGAGTCAGGCATGATGACACCTCTGAGCTTTATTACGCCAGTAGAAATGAATTACAATAAAATGAGTTTGTAAGATCACTGTGATGCCAGGTTGAAGCATGTCTCTGCAAGTGTGCCATACTAAATTTAATCCAACCTATAGCACTGTCAACTAAACAGTTGTGTTTATGATGGTAACCAATGCATGCTGTCTTTATCAATGAGAGAGCTGTACATTCCCCACTTTAGTTCAGCTGGAATGGCATTTTATAGTTATATGAGATATAAATAAATATAAAATCAATTTTGGAATACATTAGCACAACCACTCTTGATAGTTAGAATGGCCAGAATAATTTAGACCTCATTCAACACAAAATAATTTGATCAATTAATGGATTTATATCAGTGGCAATAGACTACATTATAAGAGACTCATACATACATTAAAGCCTTGTCTACACAAGTCAGCTTTCATCAACAAAACAGTGGAGGTGCACACACTGAAATGCTCCTCCCACCGATGTAACTCTCCTTTATGCTGACATAATAAAACCACTTTGACAAGAGGCGTAAGGCTTATGTCGGTTTAGTTAAGGCGATGCAGTGTCTCTGTAGACACTGCATTCCTTACATTGGTCGTTGGCAATCAATCTTGTCTATTTCATGGCTCCTGGCAAGAAAGCTGGCTCCTGGCTCCCCAGCCAGGCCTCCGCTCCCGGCTTGGGCTCCCCACTAGGAGACCTGCTGCACACCAGGATCCTGGCTTCCCACTGGAAGCATGGCAGCCAACCGGACTCCGGGTGCAGATCATTCCCCTGGAGGCGAGACCAAAGCTCAGATGGGAGCGGGGAGGTGGGGGGAGGCAGCTGGGCTCCTGGTGGGGAGCTGCACAGAGCCAAGAGCCCTGGCCCTCAGTGCCCCACACTGCCCCTCTTCAGTCGGTAGAGGTGCTCCTGGTAAGCACTACTGACCAGAGGAGGGTACTGTGAACATCAGCCATCACAGTAATTAATGCCATGGCTGTAAGTTGACCTAACACAGGTCAATTTAAGACTGTAGTACAGACATAGCCTTAGTGAGACACAAGGAGAAATTATAAGTTGCAACCAGAGTTTCATGAAGTCAGTTGACCCAAGCATGGGAGGTGCTGAGTGCTAAGGCATGATACATAGCAGTGATAGTAAGACACCAATATTCATTGACACACCTGGCTCAAAGCTCATCACATGAGTCAGTGTTACATAAGGTCAACAGCAGGGGTCAGTACCCACCAACCTCAGTGTCTGCTGTTATATGTTCTCTTTACAAAAACCAAAAATGCTCTCAGCAAACAACAGCCACCCCAAACTAATTCAGCCAACTAATAAAAACACAAATAGAACCATCTCAGCATACAGGTCAAGGTAGCTCAGCTCAAAGCCTTTGACAAAGGAGAGGACTGTTCTGCCTCTTTTTTAGCACCTTCCAATTACAACTATTCTCTCTCAAGCACACTGCATCAAGCCCTTACCATGCAAAGTCAAGCGAGCTACTGAAAGAGTCAGCTCAAATAGCAAACAACTTGACTAAAAAAAATAGCCCTGGAAGACCTAACAAATCCATGCTTAGGACTGTTAGGAAAATGCAACACACTTCACAATTCTTTAGAAGGATCAGTAGTTCAGAGAATCAGAGACAGAAAAGCTAAAATCTTTAGCACAAACATCTAACAAGCTTCTTGAGCCACAGATAATGTTACTGTCATGCACCGGAGTGAGCATACATTGACTTATTAAAATGAGCATCTTCTAGAAGACGCTGAACACCCTCCAATTCAATTGGGGTGTACGGCACCTTACAGAACCACACCCTTACTGAACTGTTTTGGCAGGGCACTGAAAGGGATAATGCCCCTGAATTTTCTGCCAAAGTAAATGGAAGTGTGCAGGGGAGGGAAGGGACACAATCAACATAAAAGGCTATATGATAACATTTGTTAACCCATAATTTACTGTTCGGAACAATTGCCTCTGGGACAGAGAGAAGCTTGTAATACATACCCTATGACAGTGCTTCTCAAACTTTTTTTTTCGCGGTCCACTCTAAAATTGCTGAGGGTCTCAGCAGACCACTTAATGATCTTTCCAAATGTTGTTTGTACCGTTAGCTAACTATTGTAAAGCGTTTTGGATAAAAGCGCTATATAAAAAAAATCTTAATAATAAACAACTTTTTTTGGTTCTACAAATGAAAGCATACAACTCTTATTTTAATATCAGTAGTCTTACCTTTCTAATGCGGGAAATGATGTGCCCTCTCTCCCCGCCACGGCAGCCCTCGAGCTAGGGATGGGAAGGAGGGGGGGGGTCTCTCCCTCTCTCCCCCACTGCGGTAGCCCCCGAGCTGGGGCTGGGAAGGAGGGCCATCTCTTTCCAGCAGCCGCAGCCCTGGAGCTGGGGAAAGCTGCCTCTTTCTCTGGCCACCACAGCCCTGCACATCCCAAATTCCCCCCACCCCCTCTTTCACCCTACTGCCCCCTCCCACCTACCCCCTATTCCCCTCAAGGCCACCACCTCACCTTACATGTGCATCTTCTCCTGGGTTCAGGCACTTAATTAGTGGAGCCACACCTCCACGGCTCTACTAATTAGGTGGATGGCCCTTTATTCTCTTGTGTGTGGCCACCCAGGTGCACACCTTAGAGGGAACTATCCACGGACCACCTGAATGGAGCTCACGGACCACACTTTGAGAACCTCTGCCCTACGATGTGAGAGATGGGTAATAGGTTTGCTGTTATTTGGAAAAATAATTGAGACATGGTTACAAGACATAATCAATGAACAAGTCTTTTCAGATGTCATGAAGGACTTTTTAGTCTAGTAATAAGTAACTAGAACCATTATTATACACTCCTATAATTTGGTAACACTCTTAATGAGTCAAATTCATTATTCCTTACACACAAAGAGCTCCCACTGAAATTTTCTTCACCAGAGAATACTAGTGTTGGCCACATAGCAGGACCTCAAATACTGCTTAAATAGGATTGACTACACGAGTAGACACATGCATCCACTGTTTACTATACAAAAACAGGCCCATCTTCCCCTCAGTGGAGATACAGTATGACAGTGTCACAGTGTTCTAGAGGATGGTTCTAGAACTATCACCAAAATATCCTGGAGTTAATGCCATCTCATTCCCAAATTCAGCGGTTTTATTAAAACTAGGCATACGAGCAAGAATCTCCCTTATTAAACAGCTAATCCTGCTTGTATCTCAAGAGACTTGCTGGCGTCCAAATAATTTCTCTATTCGTTTATTGAATTCCAATAATGTAGATTCTGCCAGTATCTCCACAGCCACAATTCCAAAAACTGTTAGCCCTCTGGCAAAATAAAGACCTTATATGAGCATTTCACCTTTGTTCTGTAGCGTCTGTGCGAACACTGCCAACGTTTGAGATAAAATGACGGATGATAACGTGGTAGTATTGAGAATCTATACTACTTTTCATTTGTTTGCTTATAGCTAAAAAAAAAAAAGTCACCAGTGGTGGCTGGGGGTGGGGGAGAATTGGTAGCATTTCCCTAAACTGTGTCTTTGCAAAAAGAAATTCTACTTACCTGAAAAAAAAATGCAGTTTTATTTTCCATGCACTAGTGCAGAGGTGGGCAAACTATGGCCCGCGGGCCACATCCTGCCCACGGGACCGTCCTGCCTGGCTCCTGAGCTTCCGGCAGAGGAGGCTAGCCCCCGGCTCCTCCCCCACTGTCCCCCTCCCCCGCAGTTACGCTGCTGCGTGGGCAGCATGGCTTGCGCCTGCCAACCTCCCAGGCTTTCCAATAAGCCTGTCCTGCTGCTGTGAGCGGCATGGTAAGGGGGCGGGGGGGGGGGGTTGGATAAGTGGCAGGAGGTCCCGGGGGGTAGTCAGGAGGTGGTTGGATGGGACAGAGGTTGGGGGGGGCACGTGGTCAGGAGACAGGCAGCAGGGGGGTTGGATAGGGGGTGAGGTCCTGGGGGGGCAGTTAGGGATGGGGGTCCCAGGAGGGGGCAGTCAGGGACAAGAAGTGGGGGGGTTGGATGGGTCGGGGGGGCCTGTCAGGGGGTGGAGGTGTGGATAGGGGTCGGGGCAGTCAGGGGACAGGGGGGTTGGATAGGGGCTGGGGTTCCGGGGGTGGGGCGGTTAGGGGCAGAGGGTCCCGGGCGGGGGCCGTCAGGGGACAAGGAGCAGGGGGGGTTGGATGGGTCAGGGGTTGTGAGGGGGGCAGTCGGGGACGGGAAGTGGGAGAGGGCGGATAGGGGGCAGGGGCCAGGCTGTTTGCGGAGGCACAGCCTTCCCTACCTGGCCCTCCATACTGTTTCACAACCCTGATGTAGCCCTTGGGCCAAAACGGTTGCCCACCCCCGCACTAGTGGCTTGATCAGGCCTCAGCTCTGAGGCCTGGAAGCATTCATCCTTCAAAACATTGTGCCTTTCATAGGCACCTGTGAGGACCTGCTCCATCTAAACAACAGATGTAGTCAGTGCTTTTCCTCTACCACGGTGCTGCTGGTGTATATGGCCCTGCCCCTCCCTAGATATGCCTCTTATAGTGCTCCGTTCCCTTTGCACTCCCCAGCACCTGTACCTAATTATGGCTGATCCAGAATAGATAGGGAAGGGTTTCTTGGAAGCTTTCCTCCACCCTCACCTGCACCCTATCTGTAGCGGCCAGAAATCAGTTTTGAACAGCAAAAAGGGGACTTTATACAGAGGCTATCAGATATAGAGTTATGTACAAGAACTCTTCTTAGTGAGGAACAGTAACAGTCTCCTTTCCTCAGCCTATTCTTATTACAAAAATCGGTAATGTTTGCTTCATTCGCTGTGCACGATTCAGACATTAACACAAGAAGTAAACTCCTACCTGTTATTGCCCACAGCAACAAGAACAGAGTGCTGAGCCCAAATGCCATTCTACACCGGGCAGGCAGTGACAACCAGGCTTCTGGCCAGCTGTTTGGAGATGATATATGACCTTAGTGTAGGTTTCCTCTAATACTGTTTAGTACCTAGCAGGAGCCTTGAAGGGCTGTAATAGACAGCAGAGGAAGAAATAGGTCAGACGTTAGCATTTTAGACTGTCACAGCACAAGCAGAGAGGATAAATGTAGGCTTGACAATTACTTCCCCAGCGTCTGTGTGATGGATGAAACAGGAGATTGGGCAAAATGAAGATAAAGAACAAATTACTTACCTGTAACTCTTGTGCTTTGAAGGTACAGAAATAGCCTACACTCCTGGGTTCCTGTATCTACAAAGCACCAGTATCTACAAACCCCTCTATGCACTTATTGAACAAAGGGAGTTTATTTCTGCTCAAGTGGAAAGTGAAATGCAACCATAAAAAACATCTTCAATATTAAAATTCCAGGCTTCAAAGATAAGTCTGTTAATTTATGGGACTTCTTGTGTGAGTAAGGCAAACAAGGGCCTCTTTGGGATTTTCAGGAAGAAGACATTTCTTCTCAGGACAGTCAAAGTTCCTCCAGGAATCCTAAGCAACTAACATATGGGTTTAATGGGGAAGAACTAATTCCAACATCCGATTTGAGAAGGAAAAACAAGTTTTATTTAGCCAGCTATTTAGCTACAATCTACTATGCATACAAAGGATACGGAGGCATACCTCCTGAGGGAAGGGAGCTGAACCTTTCGCTTGAGTATAGCCCTTTCAGTACAGAGAATCACAGCTAGTTTCCTTTGATAGTCAGTGAATGACTGGAGTTTGTTTCCTTTACAAGTCAGTCACTGAGCTGGTTACTGATTTGCCCCTTAAAACTTGGCCTTTTATATGGCAAGTGACTGGCCTGCTACAAAACAAGGAGAAATACAGGAAGAAGAGAGCTGTTTTGACATGTTTTTTTTTTTTTTTTTTACACAGGCTGATCTAAACAGGGTAGATATTGAAACAGCTCCAGATTCCAGATGGACTTCATCTGCTCCACATGCAGTCCAAGTAGCCATGTAGCATCAATTCATTAGGAAAGGAAGAATCTCCAGGGTCCCTACAAACAATCTGCAGTTTTGGAGAAGGGGAAGGTTAAAGTAGAAAAATATTTTGCTGAGAATCTCAAGTCCCAAATGTGAAAAGCAATAAATTTGGCAAGCTGCCTGCAAAACTGTGGAAGGTTAGTCACTTTTCAGAAGCCCAACACTCATTTTAAAATATAGTTTGACATTTTTAAGCCTAATTCTACCAAACAAGCAATAAAATTTCTTTTTGAGAGACACACTATTACAGAGAATCCATGGCACCAAGCATCAAAATGGTTATCATGATTTATTCAAATGACACAAAACCAAGGAAAGAACAACTATCCGTCACAAAACAGCACTACTTTATGCTTAAAAGTGTTTTGAAATTTGCAATTACAGCTCCCCATCCAAAAGAAATTCCTAGAAACAGGATGAAAATGTATTAATCCACTTCTTCTTCCCACTCTGACCACCCTTTGTTGGGCATCAACTATTAAACAAAAAAATCTTTATTTTAATCTAGCACTGCAAAAGCTCGTGCAAAGCTGGGGTGTTTGAGTTTTTGTCATTATTCAAATAGACTAAATTCAACACAAGTGTAGCTCCACATAGGGCAATGAAGTTACATTAGGAATTAATCTGGTTCAGTATGCTTAACTGAGAAGGAAAATAATGATACTTTGTTCTTAAGCAGCACCTTTTTCCAAAGGATCTCCAAACACTTACAAGCATTAGTTAATTCTCATAAGACACCTGTAAGCTAAGCAAATATTATTAAATCCATTTTACATTTTAGGAGCTAGTGATAGTGACTCCTATTATTAAAGTTGCCAACCATTTCCCATTATAACCCCAAAGTTCAACTCCTTATAACTTTGTCAAACTTTAGCTACTGGGACTGAAACTCTCCATGTTTGCTCTCTGTTTCAGGTTTAATTTCTTTGGGATGTTTCAGCTGTTTTTGAGAATAAGATTAGGGAAAAACAGGAAGTTTTGCCAACCTTAACAATTTTTCCAACTTAAAAAAAACCCAGGGAGCTGGAAGGTGTCTTATGAGAATTAACTAATGCTTGTAAGTGTTCGGAGATCCTTTGGAAAAAGGTGCTGCTTAAGAACAAAGTATCATGCCCAGATGTTAGATTTTAGGATCAAGCTCCTAATAAGTTCTTTTGCACATGCGCAAATGGCAGTTTTCTGTGGCTTATGACTTGTCCAGTTCTGGATGGATTTTTACTGGCACAGAAAAAGATATCTCTCTGACTCTAGGAACCTATCCCTCTGGTTTGAAACAGAAACTTGAAATCTGGCAGAGGGATAGGTTCCTAGAGTCAGAGAGAGATCTTTTTCTGTGCCAGTAAAAATGTTCTTCACCCCTCACAGATTTCCTGAAGCAGTCCCACAAATCAGATGTGTCTCTTTAGGATAGACTGGACACATATGCTCCTCTGGCCTAGGGGAAGGTGCATTGGGCTGGGAATCAAAACATCACAGGGTCAAGTTTCACTTCTTCTGACTGGCATTAATAATAAGGATTGTGAAGTATACAGAGTTATTAAGCAAGGCCTTATACCCTTGCCCCCAAAAGGAGGCAAGTATCAGTTCCTTCATTTAACAGAAGGAGTAAGTAAGGGTTCCACAAGGTCATATCGGGCAGAACTGGGAATAGAATTCCGGTCTCTAATACAGAAGACCCAAGACTTAGCCACTTAGCTGCACTGCCTCTCATAAATAATATGCCAGTTCTAAGATGGCTTCAAAATGGAGCTCCTCCTGTATACATAACCCATTGTTTCAGTGTACTATATTCCCCCTTTAGTGGCTGGTTCACAGAGGTGAACAGCTTGATGCTGATGCCAACTAATATAGATATTGCTTCAGCAAAAATTATTAGTATATTTGCACTGTTGAATCTCTTGGGTTCAAACCCTACTCATGATGCCTGTGGAACAAGGTTATTTATACAATAGAATTTGTATTTTTCTAGAAAATGAGGTTTTTATAAACCTACATTGTAAGTATGAAAGTAAGGTGTCAAAGATAAGCATTAAGAAGGCGACAAGCTTAATTTCACCCAACTTGCATATGCATTATGATACACACTGTTTTTACTGTACAGGACGCCTGCCTCACTCAGTGCTTTTTTCTGATGACAGGTAACTATTTTTATTTACCTTCTATGTAACAAATCGCCAAAGCCTGCTCCCACTGAAGTCAATTGCAAAACTACCTTTGATGTCAATGGGAGCAATATCAGATCCAAAATGTATATAATGCGAATATTAAGAGTACAGCCTTTTCTCCATTAAAAAAATAGAAAACCTCTTTAAAAATAATAATGACTTTAAATGTCTAAAGAACTGGGCCCATGAACACTCTCCAGAGGGAGGCAGGATGTAGCTGTGGGGAAGGATTCTGAGGTTAAGCAAATTCTGCAGACATGTGCCACTAAAATGTAACTATTTTCTTTCTCAGAAATGCCATGTACCTTCACCCCTCTGATTTACCCCACGATATTACATTGTCTACATACAAGTGACATCAGACACACTACATCAGAGCTTGCTTACCTTGATGTAGATAAATCAATAAATGCATATTTTTAAAAAAATGATGTGGATGAGAAGTCTGGTTTAAATCAACAAAGCCAGGGGATCTGGTATTATAGCTGAATCTCTATCCTGCACTCACACATCACTGAGCCTTTTTATTTTCATAATGATGTGAACAGAGAAGATAATGCTGTCAGCATTAACTTTGAATTTTCTTGGCTTTTATCGGCTTAAGTCAGACCTGTAATCTTATTCACATTTCAGAGGAAGAACTGCTCAAAATGGACTGTATGCAAGTTTATATGACAGTAAAAATATATATTGCCTTACATTGAAAACCACTTTTTTTTTTTTCTGAGCCAGCTTTCAGCTTTGCTTGAGCCAAATGGAATTCTGTATCTGGCAGCCCGAGACAAACATTTCTGCTTCATGATTTTTAACATGCTCAGCAGTGGGGCAGACCCCCAGCACCAGACTGTTCAGAGGACAAAAAACAACAACAACAACAACTCAATTTCCCCCAGAACCTTTCTCTGTATTTCAATCCTCCGGGGTTTTAACATAGACTAAAATCATTTTCCCTGTTAGAGAGAGAAAGGGACCAGCCAAGCAGTAACACATTAACATTCCCTGCACATAAAAGTTACCCCAGGGTTAGAACAATAAAAAATTGTACAGACTGGATTACCTAGATAAGGGACTACATCTAAATCCTTGGTCTGCAGAGTGGTGAATATAGCATAAGGCAGCATATCCAGGCTCTATCTTCCTCTCATTGACATTAGTGACAAAACTCCCACTGGACTCAGTCAGGCCCATACAGGAAAGCTCAGAATCTTCAAATGTAGCTCACTGTTGGTTCTGATGGTACTTGTTCTCACAGCTGATGCATTTCACCTTCAAGGTAAAATAATCAAAGACTGGAAAGAGTGTGTGGTTAGGATAGTCACAGAGCAGCTCTGGAGAACTGCAGACTGACCACCAGTGGAATGACAGGACTATGAATACCTTGCTCGTTAGCAACAATTTTACTCCTGGAGGAATTCTGAGCCAAAAAATTAAAAATTCTGCAGTCAATATTTTAAAATTCTGCAAAATTCTGCAAAATTTGTCAAAACAACACAATATAATCATGCTAGTTTCTATTATTTTGGTAATTTATTTAAACTATAATCCAATGGATGGAGAATGGAAGTGGGGAGTACTGACGAAAATCCCCAAACCTTCTTGCCTAATAGTAATGCAGCTAGGTTTGACCCTTTATTTCTAGTTATTAGTCAACAAAGATATGCAGCCATATGCTCAGGGTTACATCATAGGCAACTGAAGGGCAAACGAGGGCTGGGCAATCAAACACACAATTTATATTGGCTACTGACCATCTCCAGAAAGGTCAGTAGCAAACAGTTCATGGCGCACATTTTGATAGGAATTTTTTTCCAAAAATTTAGACAGGTTCTAATCACTAAAGCACCATAAGCATTTATAAGGCCATTCTGTCCTTTACACCACTCTGGCAATGTAAAGGAGCCTTAAAACTTTTACACCTATTTTATACTCCTGGTGGGAATTCACAAAGACACTGGGAACAATTCACTAAGCAGGCAGACTGCCACATTCTGCTCTGCCTAAGGGGACAGAGCCTGCCCCATGCCTACCTCCTCAGAAACACCCCAAAGCCCTGCCCCTCCACACCAAGTGTACCGCAATAGCAAGCGAGAGGGACAGTGTCTCTCTCTCTCTCAAACGCAAGACTGCCCAGCCCCCTGTCCCCCCAGCAGTAATTTACGTCTCTACTGGCTGCCCCAGGTGCCTGAACGGACCTACCTGCGCTGCAGGAAAGGGGCGCATGACCGCTCTTGCGGCTTCCCTTTGCTTCCCCGTCAGAAGTCATTTTTCTGTGGGGAAGCAAAGAAATCTGCAGAGGACATGAATTCTGTGCACATGCAGTGATGCAGAATTCCCCCAGGAGTAAACATCACCTCAGGGAGGATTTTCCACTGCCAGGAACCCTGTATTCTTTGGGTTATGCTGCCAGAAGAAGAACAGGTAGAAGTAATATCTTAAACTCTTCTCTTTTTTTTAAGCTAGCCAGATTTCATGTTGATGATGTCCCTTCTCCAAAACAGGAAGATACAGTAAATGAAACCTCCTACTTATTAGACTGTCCTGATTTTTTTAACAAAAAACAATTTCAAACTGAATCTTTCCATTAAATACAGCATTAAACAATCCTTCAAAAAAAAAAAGGGATACCCCAAGTAGAACTGCTCCACCAATTGCACCATTACAGTAACCCCTGGCATCTCTGACTAACACAGAAGGGAAGAAAAAACACAACAGCAGCACTCACCACTAGTATCACAAGGAAACTATCTGGGGAACAAGCAGGCATAATTCTAATGCCAAAGGATGGTGTAACAGTGGTAAACCTTTCCAAACTTAGGTGTCTAATATTAAGCATCTAAATAAAGGAGCTAATGTTCAAACTATCCACAACTGCTGTTGAAGACAGTGAGATTTACTGGTGCTCAAAACCTCTGCAAATCAGCTCCCTTATGTAGATGCCTAATAATAGGCACCCAGTTTTGAAAATGGGTTATAGACAAAACTTTCGTTATTACAACTCCAGTACATATCTGTGATTCTGATCCTTTCTCTGTTCAATTTGTATGGAGTTCTGTATGCCTTGTTTAGTAACTGCTGTAGGTTTTTATAGCCTAATTCCAGTCAATTTTGTCAGTCAAATTCAGAACTCCTACAAAAAATAATTATGTGGAAAAAAAAAAAACCTCCCTACCCAGTTAAAAATACCCTATTACATTGTACTGAAGGGTCACTTGTCTGTGTGGTATGCTCAAACACTCATCACTGCTATCCAATGCAAGTAACACAGCTAAAGCAGAAAAGTAATGATTCATTTAAAGGGTCATTTTACTGTACAATACTTAAGCAGATATGATAGCTACCTGAATAACAAATGACTTTGTTATGATTCCTGCAGATACAGCGAACAGCAAAGGAATTCCTAACAATGAGACACTTAAAAAGGTTACACAGTACCATGAGCAGTTTACAGTTAAAAAAATAAAATAAAAAAAAAAAATCAATGAACGGTGTAATTGCCCTAATGAAAAATTAAAGTGCCATTATCAGTGTCAGAATTTACACCACACTGTGACACATATAGTGACTGGAAACAAGTCAAAATCATTCAGGATTGCTGCCACTTAAATTGCAATACAGATATCATTTGCATAGCACTTAGTGTATGCACATGCCAGAGTACTTCATGCAATGTGGTAAATATGAGCTGCACTCAATAAATGCATCAATAAAGACTCAAAGATGCCAAACATCTCAGCACTTTGAATCCTCACTTGGCATAAATCCTAGTCTTAGAAGGGAGGCACCTGAGGACAAAAACTGATGGATTGTTGTGATCAACTGGGACTGTAATCAAGAGATCTTTTGGTTTCCACACATTCTTGATTTTTGTATGAAAATGGTATTTCCTATTAGTTCTCTGTATCATTGCTGAACATCCATTATGAAGGGGAATACAGTTGTCAATATCAAACTAAAGAGAAAAAAACAGGTTTCAAGGGATTGCTAATGGGACAGACAGCCTCAAAGATCCTGGTATGAATCCAGCTCATATTTGCAGTGCTGAAAGCCACGACTGTCTGATGGCTGATCAGTGGCCTCTGTGATGAGGCTGCATGGACATGGTCTCAGTCCAATTCCTAGTGGATGTGTCCTCATCATAAAAAGCAATCGCCACAACTGGCTGCCTCCCTCATCTTCGAGGCCAAAGTCGGAATGAGGATGGAGAGTGAACTACCCTTTCATATCAGAGGTCTTGCAGGTCAGACTGGGGGGACACATTGATGGGACAGGGCAAGGGAAGCTTGCACTGCTGCTTCCCATCCTGTGCATGAACAGAAAGTATCAGTCTCCAAGACTGATACCTTTCATGAGCACTGAAATAAAGAGAAAACATATATTATATGTTTATATAATTCACATTTATATATATATAAAAATCTGAATTAAGTTGTGTTTTAATAGATATATAAAATATATATAATATATTTATATATTGCATATATTATACATTAAAATACTACCTCTGATCAGATTAGCTCAGATTATTAATTTTAATAGTGTTTTAATATATGTATTTGATTAGTGTGTGTGTGTGTATATATATATATAAACACTACCTCTGATCAGATTAGTTTAGATTATTTTTGCATTTCTTTTGGTGTGCTTTTATATTGTCAAAATGGTTTACATTTTTATTAAATGCAATGAAAACTTCACTCTTAGGGACATAGACTAAGTTGCAGCGAAGATCATATTTTTACAATCAAGTTTTAAGACCTTAAAAATAAAAACAAGTTACTCAATTATGCCAACTCTCATGATTTGATTATGAGTCTCATGATTTTTGCTATTTTTCTTAAAGTCCTATTTCCTGAAGTCAAGAGATCATGTGAGAATCTTAGCCTTCATTAAAAAAAGAAAGAAAAAAAGAAAAAGAAAGTTTCTAGTCCTCATGGTTGCGGAGAAAAGTTTGAAAACACACCCCCTAAAGACTCAAAATCTAGAAGGCAAATAAAAAGAACCAATACTTAGTATCTTTTAAAAATAAAATCTAGGGGATGAAATCCTGGTCCCATTCAACTTCAACAGGACAGGATTTCACCTATAATTTTTAAGCTAATGTCATGATTTTTGGAGCCCGACTCATTTGAACACTTAGGGCTGGCAATACTGTTATATAATGTCTGATTATGACCTAAAGAACACCTCAATGCTAATTGGCAAAGGGTTCACTGATCTGTAACAGTAACTATTGACAGGCCTTACAAACTCACCACATCTAACACATTGTTTTCGAAATACTTATCCAAAGAGGGTCAAGAAAAGTCTCTAATAAAAACTTACAATATCATACTAATCCTAATTGTTATGAGATGTATGGATGGATGTTATTTAAGGAGTTGTGTATATATACACACCAGAACATGTGTTTTAAAGTCTGAATCAAAGCAGGGATGTCAAGCAGGTTTTGACCAGACTAAGGATGTATATTCACCTGTGTGCCTCGGGTCATATGTAAAATAGGCATTGTAAGCCAACACAACGGAAGACTGTTTGCACGACGTTAACATGAGGATGTGAAGGCATCATGGAGTCAGCACACCGACAAATAAACCATCCTGACTCTGGGGACAAAACAATGAACTGTGGGGGATATAAGGAGAACGCAAAAGAACACATCTTGATCCTTCACTGAGGAAACAAAAAGAACAGCGTTTTCTGCATTCATGAAAGGGGGATCCCCAGCCATGTTGGTTGGAGACGCCGGGAGATTGCTTTAGGTGACAGAAACTACTTCAGACAAAGGTTTATTCTGTTAATGTTAAGTTTAGACTCTAGGAACAGTGTTATACTTTTTGTTTTATATGTAATCATTTCTGTTTCCATTTCTATCCTTACTCACTATCTCTCAAATCTTAACCTTTGATAATAAACTGATAATTGTTTTCACTATAAATATATCTCAGTGCTGTGATGTTATATTGGAGCTGATCCTCATTTGAATAATAAAAGCTGGTCTGTTCACTATTCCTCTGGGGACAGCTTACCTGGTAATTTCTGTGAGTGTCCAGACAGAACATGTAGGGATTTGAGGACTGGGGTGCACCTATTGTTAACCAGCAAGGTAAAGTAAGGTCTGGCAGAGCCCTGAGAAGACTGTTAGGGTGCAAGTTAACTGACTGGTGGTATCAGGGAGCTCACACCCAGTTCAGCCCAAGCAAAACTTCCTCTCACCAAAGGCAAGTGAGTGATAAGGTCACTCACAGTACTGGGCACACTGAGGAAGCATCATACCAATCAACTACTTATCTGCAACTTACTTTTTGACTGACACTCCATTACCTGTCAAGGCCAAAACGTTCAAAAGTGGTCACCGATTTTGGATGCCTGAGTTTGTGAGCACCCCATTTGAGACTCCTAGACCCTGATTTTCAGAAGCGCTGAGCACCCAGAAAATCAGAGGGCGAGTGCCCCAAAATTGAGGCATCTAAAAATCACACACTTTAAAACATTTTAGCCAGAGAGATAGTGATCACAAAACCAAAAAGCAAACAGCTCTATTTTCTGGTTCAGTCTGCAGTGTCAGCAAGTTGAGAAAATTCTGGCTTTTACTTTAAAATTGTATTGGCAATAATACTACACACATTGATGGGGTTTGCATATGAAACACTTCTCATTAAAATTTCAGTTTTACTGCAGAAGTTTTCTGGCAATTACCTCATTTTAAATATAACAGTGAGGTTACCCTTTTTATGAACATAAGATGTTTCATGTCATTTTCATTATTTGAGTACATGTCAGACAACATAGAGCTTGCTCAACAAATATGAGAAGTCGCTTTTTGGTATTCAAGGCCATATGCACCTGTCAACTAATGAATACTCCTAATTTTAGGGAATTGATATTTTTATATTAAGGGAGTGCACTGAAGGATTCATGTTGTAAAATACAGACTCTGAAGTTACGTAAGTACTTAAATATACATATTTATTATAGCCTTCAATGGCCAGTCACAGTCTGATTAGCTGAGACAGGCTCATGTGACTAAGTTTAGATTACGTCCTATTGCCCGCATAGCTGATTAATTATATTTGACGCTAAAAATATGCCCAGCGGTGGGCAAACTATGGCCCATGGGCCATATCCAGCCCATCAGACCTTTTAATTCGGCCCTGAAGCTCCCGCCGGGGAGCAGGGTCGGAGGTTTGCCCCGTTCCTGTGTTCCAGCTGGGGAGCAGGGTCAGGGGCTTGACCCGCTGTGCACATGTCGTGGCTCCCGGGAAGCAGCCGGTATGTCCCCACTCCAGCTCCTACGCAAAAGGGCAGCCGGGGGCTCTGCATGCTACCCCCACCCCAACCCCCGCCCCTGCAGCTCCCATTGGCCATGGTTCCCAGCCAATGGGAGCTGTAGGGGGCGGTGCCTGTGGAAAGGGCAGCGCACAGAGCCCCCTGGCCATGCCTCTGCATAGGAGCTGGGGGAGACATGTCGCTGCTTCTGGGAGATGCTTGAAGTAAGTGCCGCCCGGAGCCTGCACCCCTGCCCCCCCTGCCCCACAACCCCCTGCCCCAGCCCTGATCCCCCTCCCACCCTCAGAACCCCTTGATCCCTGCTTGGATCCACCTCCTGTACCCCTAAACCCCTCATCCCCAGCCCCACCCCACAGCCCACACCCCTTGCTGGAGCCCTCATCCCCCCATACCCCAAAACCCCTGCCTTAGCCTGGAGCCCCCTCCTGTACCCTGAACTCCTCATTTCTGGCCCCACCCCAAAGCCCACACCCCCAGCAGGAGCCCTCACCCTCTCACACACCCCTACCCCTGATTTTGTGAGCATTCATGGCCCGCCCTACAATTTCCATACCCAGATGTGGCCCTCAGGACAAAAAGTTTGCCCACCCCTGATCTAGCTAATGATGGAGAATGAGTCAAATGATCTGGAGGAGAAAAGACTCAGTACAGGACTGCTTAGATATTGCAGGGCACTATCAGCAAAAACAAAATCCTGTAACTTAGACGTGTATACTTATTCTATCCATAGTTCCTTGCAGCTACTTTTAGACATGACTCCTGTCTCAGAGGGATTTCACACATACCTTTCGAGCTCTGAGTCTGAGTTTGTGTATGGACAGAGGGAGAGAGATTAGATACATTACCTTGGCAAAAAAGTTTATTTGCCCACTCAACCAGGGCAAGTATGTTTTGTTTCTCTTTGTTATAAGCAAGTAAAATATCACTATGATATTCATTATCGCCAGTTATCCTGGTAAAGGCTAGAGAGTATATCTCATGCCTGTGGTAATAAATCTTCTGCCAGTTTTTCAAAGCTAAGATGGACAGTATTCCCCATCATCCCAAATCTGGAACATGAAACACAGTGTGGAAAGTGACAGGTTTCAGAGTAGCAGCGATGCTAGTCTATATTCGCAAAAAGAAAAGGAGTACTTGTCGCACCTTAGAGACTAATAAATTTATTTGAGCATAAGCTTTCGTGAGCTACAGCCCACTTCATCGGAGTACTTGTGGCACCTTAGAGACTAACGAATTTATTTGAGCATAAGCTTTCGTGAGCTACAGCTCACTTCATCGGATGCATCTTGACCTTGACCTTTTGTTTTAGTATGGAAAATGTTATATGCAATGTGCTCCATGATCAGATTGCCTGAAAGAGTAAATCACATCATGTGCAGTTAATAGAGGGGTGGGCAATTGGCATGGAGCCTACTGGTCCTAGGACATTTTGCAGTTTATGAAAAGGCTGCAAAACTATAATAAACGTGGTCAAGTGGCTAAGACAGAGGACATGAAGATATCCATGGTGACCAGGGCTTGATTGACAGGCCACACATAAAGCACCAGCCCCTACCAATAAGCAACACAGCATAGCAAAAGAAGATGTGCCCCACATGTAGGTAATAAGCAGTTCCAGTAGTGGCCTCAGAGAAGTGGTAAAATACCAGTGGGTTTCGGGAGGTGCTGGAAGATGAATTTGATTCCACTGGCACTGGTGCTGCATGGCAGGAGGAGATGCATATCACAACAGCATTCTGAGGGGCAAAATGGAGAATATGTGGGTGTTCAGAGATTAGGCAAGGAAGCAGTTGATCCATACAGTCAATCAACTGGAGCAAAAACAGCAGTCATATCATAAATAGCCACAGGCATGCAGGATTAACAAAAGTGTTTATTTGAAGACAATGAAGCTAAAGGAAGAACTATCCACAGGTACAAATCACACAGCACCATAACCAGAGCTGGGTGTGCCCTTGGCAGTGATTAAAAAAGGAACTTTTTTTAAAACTCAAAACACAATTAACCTGTGGAACTCACCGCTACTTTATATAATTGGGGCAAAGAGTTTAGTTGTGTTCAGAAGGGGATTAGACATTTGTAAAAATAACAGGAATATATGCCATAAAAATAGATAAGGAAACAAATTATCAAGGAATAAGCCAACCACTAACTGCCTCAGTTGAGGAAGGAACTTTTTGCATAGACATATTGTCTATTATGGGGGCTTTGTACCTTCCTCTAAAGCATTTGTACTGAACACTGTAGGACACAGGATATTGGACTGTTGTCCTGATCCAGTACGGCAATCCTTATGATCCTAATAAGGACAGACATGTAGTAACAATACCAAAACAATCAACCACACCACACCATGTAAAGTTACATACCTTCAGAAAATAACATTCTATAAGCAATGCTCAGGCAGCAACCATGCAATGGAACCATCAGCAATGCCCAGCATAGCCAACAGCTGTGCCTGCCACATTATCCAAATGGACAGCTTCTCTCCCGTGACGAGAGAGGCCATGCATGATGAGAGCTCCACTGGATACATAGCAATATTAAGACACACAAAGTAGCACTGATAAAGTCACCAGTAGACATGGGTCCCACGCAGTTGATTAGGGAATCACACACAACCAAGAGTCATAAAACAGAATTGCATCCAGGCATTTTCCCTGTGGAAATTAGGGCATCCAGTGGCTGTTGCTTTATTCACTGCTTGCATGTCCAACACTCATTGTTGGGGGAGGGTGGGGAAGGATAAACTGCCAGGGTGCTTTCGAGAATACACCCTTGTTCCTTAGGTCATACCCCTTGTAGGATTCATCCTACACTCACTGAAGTCTGTGGCAAAGCTCCCATTGACTTTAATGGTGTAGAATTAGGGCCTTACTATGTCGTCCTTTCCTTTGCTCTCAGGGATAGCACATCAACCCAGGGCGTTGTGTGTATACTCTATTCCTCTCACTTACACTACCCCTTTCACACAATTTGCCCCATCTCCCATCCTTTGTGAGGTGTGTAGCTCTGCACACATTGTCTAAGATACTAAATTAATCTTTCCCTTTTTACAGGGAATATTGAGTATGAAAGATGAGTGTGGTACAAGGTTAATAAGAGATTACAATTGTCCTGAAGCAGGTCAAAAATTATGGAACATCCACTTGAATAGTCAACCCCACAAATGAAAAAGCTAATAAAAATGAATGGGCATTATGCAAACAAGAGGAATATATTTGTGCTACTATATATATATATTTGTGCTAGTAGCTGAAAGCCTATGCTGTTGCACAGGTGTAATTCATAAAGTTGTGTGTAAAAAAGCCAAAAATGGCTGAGAACTTAAAACTGGACAGTAACAGACCATAGATCTCAGTGATGATTGAATCATGGCAATATTCTAAACAAAACGAGTTGTCCTCTATGCTTGTAGCTACTTCCATTGATTAACACTGACTCTACAGACCTTCTAGGCTTTGGGGTTATTGTGTCTGCTGGCTGTGTTGATTTGTGTCTGGGGGGGTTGTGCTGGGAGATTTGCGTAGGTGGCATTTGGGCACATGGGTGTGGCAGCTGGGCCAGGTTATCCATCATCCGGGCAGTCTCTCATACAACCAATGAAATGGTTGCATGTAAATTAGCTGTAGAATAACACTTGTGATTGGTTAAATTACCTCTGATATCACAATGGTCTAGGATTCTGGGCACGCATAGATACATGCCTTACTGTAGCTGAAAAATGCACAGGGGTAATCCGTAAAATCAAAATGGCTGAGAACTTAAAAGTTGGACAGTAAATGATAGTGAATCAGAGTGATGGTTCAGTCTGATGATGCTCTGAACAAAAGCTGCTCTCAGCCGTGCTTGTAGTTGTTTCCATCACTTCACGCTGACTGTACAGACATCATAGGCTCCAGAGTGACACACAGAGTAACAATCCTGGATTTTTATTATACGGATTACAGTTATGCTGCTCAGGGTCAGGCCTCTTGTGCTAGATGCTGTACAAACAGAGATAGGACACAGTCTCTGTCCTGGAGAGCTTAATCCATAAATGGCTTGGATTGTAAATTCTTCAGGACAGGGACAGGGACTCTATCTATCTATCTAGATAGATGTGTGTTTGTGCAGCAACTAGTAGAAGAGACTTGGTCAGCACTACTGTAATATAAGTAATGCACACACACATGGATTGGGAGAAGAAGAAAAATAGGCTTATGTTGCATTTAATTTCCAACTCACCTTTTCATCTATAGGTTGTTGATTTAGACTGTACGCTCTTTGGGGCAGAAAAATGTTTTCTGTGTTTGTAAAGCACTTAGTATTTACATAGCACCCAAACTCTTCTAGTAATGGAATTATCGATAATGATTTTTCCTTAGATTGCAATGGGATCAAACTTTGCACTTAGCAAATATATAAGTGCTCACCATAACGTAAATACATGTTTACAACAAAAGCATGCACTTCAGTAGCAAATTACTAATTTCCATAGGCTCTGTAACTGTAACATTTGCAATATTGAGATTTCTTAGCTCCATCACATCTGCATACTTCCAAAGCAACATTTGGAAGAGACTTTTCCATTTTTGACCCTTTTTAACCTAAGTGGAAATTGAAAAGAAATGCCCTCACTACAGCAGTGAATCCATATTAATTGTTTTTCTTCCTAATCCAACAGGTGGTACACATTTGCCAAATACATTATGGAAATAAAACATTACTAACACTGAACAATTGCTATAGCATTTCCTTTATTTTTTCAAATGACCATCACAGTCATATAATAAAACCACTTTGTCCAGTATTTCTTTACACATAGGCATTATATTGCATTGTGCTAATTCAGCAAGAGGGGGGAGGTATTTTCCTAAGAGTAGAGAGTGAAAACATATTTGCTAAGGAGCATATATTTTCCTTCCTTCCTTCCTTGATGCTGTGAGATGCACAAGTGCAGCCAATTAGTCTTGGTGTTCAAGATCTAGACCAGTAATATATTTGTGAAATTCTTGGAGGGTGCAAGACCATAAAATCACTTAAAGCTCTCAATCAGTGTAGACTGGTTGTCATAATCTATTTAACAAGTAACGCACATTTCCAGGCAATATATAGAGCAGGGGAGAACATCCATTCTCTGGCTGGGAAGTTATTGAATGTTTACAGCCAGAGGGGGATGGGGATGGGAAATTCCATAGTTTCCTAACCCTTTCAAATAAATAACCGATCTATGCAACAATTAGCTTGTGCAGCACGAGGTACTTATTGCACAGCACCAACGCAGACCCAAACAACACTGAACGCACCGGCTCCCAAGCTCAAACAAGTGCTAGCATCTACAGCATCCTTTGTTGTATCTATAACATAGCCATCTGCGAGGCATGCGTTGCATACAGGGTTAACTCGCTCTCCAGCATCTATAGGCTAGCGGGGCAGGTATGACGACCGTACCTGAGACTGCTGATGGAGATGCTGCTGCTGTCGCTTCCCCAGGGCCTGGCAGCATCCTTCGCTGCCCCATCCATGGAACGGAAGCCAAGCGGGAGGAGAGGCGTGTGCGCTGGAGCCGGAGGGGGGGAGCGGTAGCGGTAGCAAGGCACCAGGCCAAGATGCCTAATGTCTTCTTCCTGCGGCTGAATCTGGGAGCTGCTGCTGCCCGGATCCCCAGCGCGGCGGCTGCAGGAGCAGGAGCGAGACAGCAAGGGCTGTTCCTCCGTTCTCCTTCCAGCAGCTGCAGCTGCTGATGCTAACGCAGCAGCAGCGCCCGGAGACGCCCCCTAGCGCTTTATCCCAGCCCCGCGCCGGGCAGCCCGCGGGGGGCGGGGCGCGCTGTAGGTTGCACAGTCAGCCCAGCCTTTGCCGGGAGCCCAGAGCAGGGGAGGCGGGGCGCTGGGAGCAGAAGATGGAACCTGTCCCGGGCTCGCGCAGCCGCGTGTCACGCTCCCGCCCAGACCGACCTCTGCAAAGAGCGGGTGGGCGTCTAGCCGTGGTGCACGGTTTGGGTGGGTGGGTCCACGGTGCAAGAAGCGGAGGGGCGGGAAGGGGGAGGGTCTCTGGGCGGGGGCGGAAGAAGGGTGTTTCACGCATTAAAGCAGATGGTTAAAAATAATGTCGATAATAAGAAGCAGATATGGATGCAGATTCCCAGCTCCTCAAAGGTGGGGAGTTGGTCCCACCCAAGAGAAAGAGGGCAGCTAGAAATCCCTCCAAGTCCTGGGTCTTCAGACCTGCTGGGATATTGATTCAGAGGCACCTCGGCTTAAAACTGCGCTTAGGCTAACAGTCAGGTTGCACTTTTCCTCCAGGGAGCTCAACCCCCTTTCAAAAGTGAACAAATATTATTGTTCTTCCCATTTTACAGATGGGGAAACTGAGGCACAGGGCAGTGCTATGGCATGACCAAGGCAAAGCTGGGAGTAGTACCCAGAAGTCTGGTTTCCCAGTCCCCTGCTCTATCTGAAAGACACAAAATGGAAGTGTCGGTGTGACAAAGATGGCTTTTAAAAGGTGCTTGCAAGCAACAGAGCTCAGTCTGCAGCAGACAACCATCAAAGCCAGTATGGGGTGAAAGGAAGGGAAACTGTCATGGTGATTATCCCCCATCTGCAAGCTGGGATCAGGTCCATAATCCCAGGGGTGGTGTGAGTAGAGGGGTGCCAACCCTGCAGATTTCAGTTCATGGAGAAGTGGAAGTGGAATGAACACTGTTGGTTTGCTGGGAAGCTTAAATACAAGGGACTCAAAGCTCAGGGGGACCCTTAGTTCTATATCCTCTTTCCCCACAGCAGCCCTAGCAATACCTCTTTACCACTGCTGCCTTCAAGGAGAACAGGGAGGCCTCCTCCCTGGGTCTTCAGGGTCTGGGAAGGAAGTGGGAGAGGGGTTAGTGGCTGTGTTCCTCCACCTTGTATCTTCTGCTAGTGTCAGCCAGGCAGAACAATGTCTTCCTCCATGCCCAGGATTTTCTGGGGAGTAGGGGGACGAGAAAAAGGCCTGACCTCCCCTTGTTCCTATACACACACTCTCTCCCTCCCGCAATGCACTGCTACACTACACTAAGCCCAGGGAGGGGATAACTAGAACATAGTTGTCAGGAATCCCCAGGGGTTCCCACAGTTTGCTTAGTGTAGCAACAACTACAAGAGGACATTGCCTTCCTCTCCCGCTGCCCTTTGACAGGTCCAGGGAAGATAGGTTTTTCAGGGGAAGGGGCAGAAAGCATCCTAGGCAGGTAGGGGAGGGGCAAGGCAGTGGCTCTGTCTGGTAACTGAAACTACAGTGGGAGGAAAAGGGGGAATGGGTCCCCATGTGAAATCCCTGTTTCGTACATGTAAAATCTCAATCTTAACACAGTATTAGTTATTTCACCGTCCAATAATGTACGTGGGGCAAAATGCACTCTGGGAGCTGCCATCTGTAAAAGGCAGTATTGCCAACCTCAGGCATGCAAAAGCCAGGAGCCAGTGCCCCTCCCTCCCAATTATTAGATTTTTAAAAAATACATGGGGGGGGGGGGTCTTTTTGTTTGCCTTCAAGCCTTTCTCCACAATTACGAGGGCAAGAAACTTACTTATTCCTATTACATGAAAGCTGAAATTCTCACAAATTAACATGACGCCAGAAGCTGGGGCTTTAAGAAAACCACCAGATAGCACGAGACTTGTGATAAAATTTGCAAGAGATGGCAACCCTTGAAATTGTCACATCAAATAATTAATAGAACCAATAATATAGCAAATCTTATCCCAAAGCACTTCATAAACCATATATACAACACCACTGAAATGCAGCTACTTTAGGGGAAAGCATGGCAGCCATCTGGCACACAGTATCCTGCAGAAAAGAGCTGTGGTAAGAGAAATCTCACCCAAGGACACTAGGGTCAACTTTGTTCACCAAAGCAGACAGGACTTTGGTTTTAAGGTCACATCCAGAGACGACACAGTAAACTGCTTGGAAGACACACACACATAGATAGCTAGATAATGTGCATATGCATACCTAAAAAGGACGAAGGTTCAAGCTGACGCTGGTGGGATTTGAATTTTTGCTTCTACGGAAGATGGAATGCAGAAACCAGAGGGTTAAAATTTAGTATTATAGAGTCTTTGCATTTAGTATTATATAATGATCAGCACCAATAATACTCTGGTCCCTGACAAGCTTCAACTTGGTTATTTTATCCCACATAGGATTATCATAAGAAGAGTTTTATCTTTCCACAGACTTGACTGGACACAGGTTCTGCAGCTGCAGATAAAATAGCAGGAAGCACATGCAGCAAAAATCTTAAGGTACTGAGCCTCTGAATTTTAAGCCTGTAATAATGATTCAGATTTATGAATTTGGAATAGAAGTAATGGATCAGTCAGCATCTGACTGAAATTCTCAATATGGCTGTTGGGAAAGAGGGAGGTATTAGCCTAACTTTGCCACAGATTGAAAAAAAATGGACATGACCACCTGGAAAGGTGCCAGGGTGTCAAATCCAACATCTCCAGCTGAGCCTACCAGAACAAGAGATAGCTTGGGAGTCAGTTAGGATCCCACCTAACACAACATGGAGGTCACATATATTGCTGCCCAAGACTTTTGAGGACCAGTCTGTCAGTGTATGACTTCTAGCATGCACTTACAACCTCCCACACCCGGAAAGATGAACTTGGGGCCCAAATCTTTTTAGTCCTCAAGGATGTCCCCCTCCCGATCCAAACCTCCCGCACCAGCTGCCAAAATTCTCCCAACTCCAGTGATTAGAGACTGTTCTCTCCCAGCAGACAAATCCCTGTGTCCTAGGGACAAGTGCCTCCAACTAATACCTATGTAAAAATCACAATTTTTTTGTTTTACGGAGTTTCTCACTAAAATAGTCACCATTTTTTTCATGAGATTTCACACTCCCTAAATGTTGCTTCATTTGCATTTTCAGCTCAATGGCTATGGCATGTTTGCATTGAAAATCTGCAGAAATGTGAATTTTCACAGAATCACTCCAAAATAGTTGGTCCATTTTCATTCTTAAACAGGTCCATTTCTGCTCAACATCAGGTCCCACAGAAAATAGACCTGGTTTTGCTCAAAGAAATCCACACACCTTAACAACATTTTAAGCAAGTAGCTTCACTTTCAATTAACACAGTGCAAAGAGACTTGAATTTCTAGTATTTGATTATAAATATATTGTATAACTCTGCTCCAACCCACCTACGTGCCAAACCCTCTCTTCTACCTCCCTACCTCTGTTCTGCCTGGTTCTATAGCTATAGTTTCTCTAAGGCACCTATAACTGCTCACTGTTATGTAAGTACTGTATAACAGTTAAAAAGAGTGCCCTAAAAGGCAAACATTTTCATCTTTCAGTGTACAGAAAATTGTTTTCTGTCTTTTTTCTTTCCTTTTACCTCCTCCCTTTCAGTTTTCCCAACTTTAAGCTGGTCCTGGGAAGATGCCATTTCCTGGGGCTTCATATCTACTTTTCCAGAGGACCAACTAAGGCTGGTGTCTGCTCTGTGAGACAGTTAGGAATACAAGTCTCCAAACTGCAATATTGAATTATTGTTAAAAACATCTGAATGGGGCCTAAGGGGATTAACCAATTAGCATTCACAGAAATAAAATTACAAAGCTATACAAAATATGTTGTGCTGCTGGTTTTGCTTCATAGTTCTGTGATTCTCTGTATGGGCTGTCTGGATCGGTGTTCTTCCAGACTCTTCAGCTTGACAGCCCCTTATTCTAAGTAAAAAAAATATCATGACCCCCTTACATTTACTGTAAAAGTAAGAATTTTTTTTTTTTTATCCCTGATAAGCCTTTATCATTTGTGCATTTTAAGAGGTTGACATAGAATAATTGACCTTGAAAGGTAAGGGTGTGTGTGGGAGGCGAAGGGGGGAAAAATAAGATTTTCTTGGCTTTAGCTTAGAACAAAATTTTCACTGCCTCATGACCCTCCTGATTGCCTTGGGGGAGAGACAAGTGTTGCTACACATTGATTGAGAAACACTGGTCTGGCTGTTTTACATTGTTATGGAAACCTGACTTTACCACCTGAAACAGCTTGGTGTACCCTCTAATAAACGCGGCAGACGTATTTGCACAAATCCCGCCTTGTTGTGTGAGTAGATTTTCACTTATATGCTCAACCACTTTCTGGATGGCCTAGGCAGCTGTGCTTGGTGCTCCCGAGACATCCACAGGATTAGGGGGACAAACACTCTGCTCATCCTTCAAGGGGGCAAATCCCACCCTCCTAATGAAAAAATAAAGAAGCAAATTCCGAAGTTTCCTGCTGCTATGTGTTCTCTTTCTCCACAGAGGAGAATCTGGTTCAATGTGTTTAATTTTTCCACAAAGTGTTTCCCCCCCCACCCTCTATTACAGGAACAAGTTGCAGCTGGTCACATTCAGACTCAAAGGTGTCAGAGAAAACAGTCCTGATTGCAGAGATCCAATTACAGAGTTATTGCCCAGTCAAAATTTGTAGCTCCAGAAATGCTGTGCACTGGAAGAACAGGACTGAAAAGCATTTTTGATGAAGATGGTAGAAGTCGAGTTGACATTTCCTGGCTGAGCAAGGTCCTGCCTTTCATAACCGTGATGAAATAAGAGGATCTGAATGCAGTAATCGTATCTGAGGACTGCTAGAGCTTCAAAATGTAAAATTCTATGTGAAGTTGGTCAGGTTACCAGTGCTCAGTCCTCCACAATTAATTACTTAATTTAATCAGGATATGGCATCAGTACAGTTCACTCTGCAAAACATTCAGAGTTATTCTGGAAGCTTGATTCTAATGTGCACCTCTCCTCACAACTAAGTGGTACACTGGCACTGCTGGGCTGTGTTGCTTTGATTTAGGGAAAATGTGATTTTTTTTCTAATGGGTTATGGTTCTTCTAATGGAGAGGGGAGGAGCTTCTCCATAGTTTAGTTTGTCACAAGTCTGATTTTGTCACTCTCCTCCCAATTTGGCCACAACTAAACCAGCCAGCTTGAAATGTCTCCTATGATTTCTCTACCCAGGAATTGATTTTGTAAAGTTTGGGGGTAATCAGGTATCTCGGTTTGTGAGATCTGACAGTTTGATTACTTAGAGGTGTTTTATTTTTGTTAGAGTGTTCTATTTCTATTTAATTTATTAATTTTAAGAACCCCATATCTCAAAAATGATGGTAAAAATCTCTGCATTCTGTATAATCTGTTGGGCTCAGCCAGGAGAGGTGCCCATGAACTTTAAGGGGAGGGTATTGGGGGGTTAATTTTTACATTATTTCATATAGTCTTATTTTGACTTTCCAGGGGTTGTAGAAACTTTTGAAAGCCAATGGCAGTATTTCAGGTGGTCTATTTTGTCTTTTTCAAGCTTGCCTTGTTTTGATTGCTGGGATTACTTGCTGTTCTGCTTCAAGTAGGTTAGAATGACATAGTACATTCCTTCCATAAAAATCATACTATCCTTCTTCAAGGCAGATACATAATTATAACTTGTTTTTTTTCCCCTTAGTCAAAATAATTGGTGTGATGCTGTATAAAGAGGAAAATAACTAATTACCCTAATACAGTTGTCACTGTTATAAAATTGCAATAAATCGTCTACAAAGTATGTCATGTATGTATCAATGGAAAGTTTTTATAGACTACTAAGTATTATTATCCTGTTTAAATCCATGTATCATTGTTGTATCTGAAGTTATGAATATAGGCTGTGTGTTTGTATCTCAAACATGTTTTCTTGGATGATGCTCCAAGACAGATTTGCATCAAGGCTAGCCAGCCTGCTTGATGGTCCATTAAGGACAATCAGCTCACCCAATGATTCAGTGAGGCATGTAAGGACATGTGATCTAAGGCTCCATCTTTTGCCATTAACATTCCATGCACTTGGCCTAAAAGTATAAAAGGAGACTGTGCCATCACTTCGTCTTCAATCCTGCTCCATATCTCTAGATATGATTTCTAACAAAGGAGAGCTTTGAACAATAGACTGTTGACCTCCAAATCGAATGCGTGAACCCGAGAGACTTATTACAAGCTAGCAGGTTTATCACTGCTATTATCCTGACCTGCAAACTTTTAAGGCTAAGATTTTGTCACGGATATTTTTACTAAAAGTCACGGACAGGTCACGGGCAAGAAAGAAAAATTCACAGAAGCCTGTGACCTGTCTGTGACTTTTACTAAAAATATCTGTGACAAAATGGGGAGGTAGGGGGTCCTCACATCGCCTGCAGCAGCTGGGCAGCTGCAGAAGCCCCGACTCAGAGCTCAAGGGTCCCACACTCCCCAAGGGGGCCCAGAGCTGCAGGGTTCCTCTGCAGCAGCTCAGGCAGCAGGGGGACCCTACAGTTCCCAGCCTCCACAGGCGGGGGGTGGGAGAGGGGCACGCTGAAGTCACTGAGGTCTCTGGAAGTCATGGATTCCGTGACCTCTGTGACAAAATCATAGCCTTAACTGTAGTGTATATGATTCCTTAATATGGTCATCTTCACCATGACTGTTTCTCACCCTAGGCTCCCCTTAAGCTACAATGTGGTCAGCTAACATGGTTTCAAGCGTGTTAGGCCTGGTCTGCGCTAGGAAATTAGGGCAGTATAGCTCCATCACTCACCTTCTTTAGGTATTAAGAGTCTGATTTTTTTTAAGGTGATGGGCACCTACAGCTTCTCTGGAGTCAATGGAATATGCAAAAACTGAGGATATTAGGCCCTGCTCCTTTCAGGGTAGGTTTACTTTACAATTAGCCACGCACTGCTGGCCCACACCAGCTGATGCAGGCTCTTTAATTGAGGTGCCTCACAGGTTCCTAGAACCCAGGCTCCAGGCCAAGGCTAAACATCTACATCAGGGGTGGGCAAACTTTTTGGCCTGAGGGCCACATCAGGGTTCCAAAACTGTTTGGAGGGCTGGGTAGGGAAGGCTGTGCCTCTGCAAACAGCCTGGCCCCTGCCCTGACTGCCCCCCTCAGGCCCCTCACCTCTGACCTATCAAACCCCCCCTGCTCCTTGTCCCCTGACCAGCCCCTCCTGGGACCCCCCCCACCCGTAACCACCACCACCCCGGGGACCCCACCCTGCTCCCTGTCCCCTGACTGCCCCGAACCCTATCCAAACCCCCGTTCCCCATCCCCTGACCGCACATCCCCCCCATCCAACCGCCCCCTGCTCCGACTGCCCCCCGGGACCCCCTGCCCCTTTACCATGCTGCTCAGACAAGCAGCACTGGCAGCCACGGTGCCCGGCTGGAGCCACCGCGCTGCCCAGCAGGAGCTCGCAGCCCTGCCACTCAGAGTGCTGGCAGCATGGCGAGCTAAGGCTGCAGGGGAGGGAAGACAGCAGGGGAGGGGCCGGGAACTCAAGGGCCGGGCAGGCAGCAGGCCGTAGTTTGCCCACCTCTGATCTACATGGTTAAACAGCCTCTTAGCCCAAGCCCCAGGAGTCCAAGTCAGCTGACTCCAGCCAGCTGGGGGTGTCTAACTGCAGCATAGATATATCCTCAAAGCTCATGGATGAGCCTCACAGAAACAGAATCTGGGTCCTGAACATTAAGGGTTAAATCCAGGGCAGAAACTAAGGTCCCAGTCCTGTAAACACTTACACCTGTGTTTGGTCTAAGCATGTGAGTAATCCTACTGATTTTAGTGGGACTATGTATGTGCTTACACAAGAGAGACAGCCAGATTTTTCAAGTATTTGGTTGCCTAAAGATGCAGATAGGCACATAGGTTGTCAAATATAAAGGGAAGGGTAAACACCTTTAAATCCCTCCTGGCCAGAGGAAAAACCCTTTCACCTGTAAAGGGTTAAGAAGCTAAGACAACCTCGCTGGCACCTGACCAAAAGGACCAATGAGGAGACAAGATACTTTCAAAGCTGGAGGGGGGGGAAACAAAGGGTTCTCTCTGTCTGGGTGTTGCTTTTGCCGGGACCAGAGCAGGAATGCAGGTTAGAACTCCTGTAAAGGGCTAATAAGCAATCTAGTTAGATATGCGTGAGAGTCTGTTTTGTTTAAATGGCTGATAAAATAAGTTGTGCTGAATGGAATGTATATTCCTGTTTTTGTGTCTTTTTGTAACTTAAGGTTTTGCCTGGAAGGATTCTCTATGTTTTGAATCTGATTACTCTGTAAGGTATTTACCATCCTGATTTTACAGAGGTGATTCTTTTACTTTTTCTTCAATTAAAATTCTTCTTTTAAGATCCTGATTGCTTTTTCATTGTTCTTAAGATCCAAGGGTTTGGGTCTGTGTTCACCTATGCAAATTGGTGAGGATTTTTATCAAGTCTTCCCCAGGAAAGGGGGTGTAGGGTTTGGGAGGATTTTTTTTCGGGGGGGAAGACGTTTCCAGGCGGGCTGTTCCCAAGCGGGCTCTTTCCCTGTTATATATTTGTTAGACGCTTGGTGGTGGCAGCAATAAAGTCCAAGGGCAAAAGGTAAAATAGTTTGTACCTTGGTGAAGTTTTAACCTAAGCTGGTAAAAATAAGCTTAGGGGGTTTTTCATGCAGGTCTCCACATCTGTACCCTAGAGTTCGGAGTGAGGAAGGAACCTTGACATAGGTACTTTTGAAAATCCTGTTTGGTTCCTAACTCCCTATCTATGCCTATAGGCACTTAAATAACTTTGAAAATCTGGCCCTTGCTTCTTGTCCCTGCATGGTACATAACACTAATTTAGACTCCCTTACATTCCCTTTTCTGAGGTGTTGCATGTATTTGCCACCTCTGAAGTTTCCCTCATCTTTGGAATGATGTACATTACCCACAAGTTCAGCTAAACTTATTTAATAAAAGGCTTCTATACCATACTCCATAGCTCGAGTGTTCTCCACCTTCACTCAGTATTCTGAACTTTAGCCCTTAGTTATCACACAACTTAATACGCTGTACTTCCATAAAATGTCCTCCAAGAGGTTAATTATTCACACCCTAAAAACAAAACAAACCTCTTCTGTTTACTCTTTTTGGAGAGCATGAAATAAAATTCAATTACACTTTCTGACTGCTCCAGCTTTACATAGAAGAGAACATTCTGTTGATGAAAATGTGGCACCAGAAGTGCACTAGATGAAGGAGGAATGCTCAGAAAGGTAAATTCACTCCAGGGATTTAAGAAATCTTACAACAGATAATTTTCAAAAGTTACCAACATTTGTTCTCATGTTTTAAAACATGCAGCTCTTCCTCATATCTAGATTGATAAAGTGAGCTATTTAATAGCCCAAGAGCATAACTTCCTTATGTCTATTGTAAGATGGATGACTGAAGAAGTTTATCATCCAATATCCTCAGTTCTTAAAGCCATTCTGTGTAATATTTCAGTTGTTTATTGAACTATTTTTTTGTTTTGTTAACATCTATTCATCCTTTTGAAAACACCAATGTTATTCTTTAAGACTGAACTCTGAATTACATGGAAATGTCCTGAGTTATGTGAGATGATATTAGGTGCCTTGTGAGAAATAAGACAATGTTTATGGCATTAGCCACAAAAGAAAGAAACAGACATTTACACTAAAAAAATTTACAATCAATATTTATTGAGACTATTACAACAAAAAGTGATAAAAGAAAAAGAGCGTGAATGACTGTTTTAATTCTTGATGGATTATATTTGAGATTGTTTTATCTCTTCCATTTAAAAATGGATTTTGTTTTGTATTTCTGTGCTTTATGCTACATTAAAATATATTTTTAAAAAGTCTAATAGAATGTATACAAAGAAAATAAAAAGGTTTGGCTTTTTACTCTGCAGATATCCCAGCAAATGTTAAATGAGTGGGTAACTCCTTAGGATTGTAAAATAAATCTTATGTAAATTTAGAATTAAATTTTTGTGAAATCCAAAGGTTAAAAGATTTAAGAGCGTTTCCAACAATACATAGACTTTAAAAGCTTTGTTTTCTTTACAGTATCACATCAAAATCACACAGAAGACCCCAGTGATCGCTGGGAAATCTACCACAGTCTAATTTTTCTAGTCCAATTAAGTCCAAACTCCGTGGAATAATTTGTCCCCCTTCTGCTGCAGTTCGGAAGAATATGCGATCAAATCGGAACTTACATTTGTAACTTGCATCCAGGTTAGAATTGCAGTTTGTGTCCCATGTATAACGGCAGTGCCCTGGTTTGCCCAAAAATTCCCATATGTCCAAAATATTGTTAGGTAAGCCACCTACTTGAGTAACCTAAAGAGAGAAAAAATGGAACAACATTATACCCACTAATGCCTTTAAGGTAATATGCATGACAATCATTTGCTGAACCTAGAATTTAGATATTACAGCACATTGTTTTTCTGCACAGCACCAGCCACAACAGGAAATCACAAATATTTAAACACTATTTAAAATAGGATAGCCCCTTAAGAATTTAAGAAATATATAAAAATATAAGCCACCTAAGACTGACTGTTCATGTTGCACTTCCCAAATCAAAGTGTGTGTAAGAAACCACTGCATTTTTAAGTGATTGAACCTGATCATGCAAGACTAGGTCTTTAGTAATACTTAACACCCTCAGTTGGAACCCTGGTAACCAATTTTTCAGAAGTGACCTTATTTTCAGTCCCTCAAATTTAAACACATAGGATCTGACTTTCCAGAAGTATTGAGTACCAAAGCTCTTGCTAATTTCAACTTGAAGTGTCAGTGCTCAGCATCTCTGAAAATTGAGTGCTAGATTTCCAAAGTTGGGCAACTAAAAATGTGGCACCCAGAATTAGGTTATTTCTGAAGGTTACAGCTTGCACATAGACTCTGTGTATTTCTTTAGAGGAGCAACACAAAGCCAACTGGGGAGGAAAAACCACCAACTCTTTTAATTTTGATGTCACTTCAGCTGTAACATTGCTCCAAAGTAGACATGCACAATCAAGCCTAAACATCTACTAGGCAGCAACCTCACTTGTCCCAGTTTCACTTTTTCACTTAATGGATGGGGTTGCTACAGGTATGTCTACACAGCAACTAGACACTCCTCACTGGCCATGCCAACCTACTCGGCCCTGTTTCATTACTGTGTAGATGTCTGGGCTACAGCTAGAGCCCAGGCAATAGCCCCCTATGAGGTGGGAAGGTCCCAGAGCTTGGGTTCCAACCTGAGCCCAGAAGTCTACACAGCAATGCAACAGCCTGCACTGGCTGAGTCCTGTCAGCCTGCACTGGCCAGCCGTGGGTTTTTCTTTGCTGTGTAGAAATACCTTAGATGGCACACCTGTGCATGTTTGAGAGTAGAAAGTTCAACATCTCTGTTATGTATAACTGATTTATGGGAAAAGTCACTGTATCCTATAAAAAGGAGGAAACCCCCCAACAGAGTTCAAAATGGTGGTTTGTTCTCAAAATAATTCTAAGCAATTTACTGCTATTTACCTCATGATCTCTTAGGTTTGTATCCCCTCCAAATATAATTGTAGTTGACTCTGATGCCTCCTGCATTGTCTTTAACACCTGCCTCAGTTGATTTAGGCGTTCCTTGGCATGACCTTTTGTGCTCTCTAGATGGGAAGTCATAAGGCAGAGTTCATTACCAGATATATTCACCTGTTAGACAAAGAAAGAAACATTAAACCATACACCGTGGAACACAGTTGAAGGCCAAAGACAAAACACTGTTCAAATATTGAACAGGAACATTCTTCTGCTTGTTAAAACTGCTATTATACAGGATAGAAGTGATTTACAACTTGATATTGGGCCTCTCTAATTCTGCTGTCATAAGTGAGATTTTTGACAGTGAATGTGCCACTAGCAGCAGGCTTAAACGTTGATTTTTAACTAAGAATTCAAATCCGGTTCAGTTCACAGCTTATATATGGCAAGAAATACTCCTCACCCTAAAATCTTTCAGGACATTTTGCTGAGCAGGACAAGGGCATTCTTTTTTAAAGTTCCTTTATGAGGGCAGAATTTTCAACTTTTTATTCCAGAGCCATGCTAACCACTCTAAGCTTAAGGCTGGAAGTGGCTTTCAGTTAAAAAGCCAATGCTGACCTCTACTTCAACCCAAGTGAAACAAGTCTGCCCAAAATTTAATATGTGTTATCTTATACTAAGGTAGAATATTTTTTTGAAAAGTCTGAGGTGTATATACAACTATTTGAAAGATAGAAAGGTTGTAAACATGCATCAGTAACTGAAGGGGAAATATTAACAAGACGTATTTTTAAAAAAACAACACACTTGCATATCTGGAAAGTCAAAAGTTTAGGTTTAGTTTACATTATCTGGGTGGTTTTGGTTTTCTTGAAGTATACAAATGCAGAGAAGGTATCCTAAATAATCTAACTTTGCCCTTCTTTTCCTACTATTCTATGCTCCCTCTGTGTAAAAAGTTCATGTCTGGCAAGTATGACGGCTAAACCCTTTACTTTGGTGGTTTGGTAAAAACCACTGCAGCATAACTTTGCTAGACACTAAAAATCTGAACCATGGACACTGGATTTATAGCTTATTACAATATCTATAACCCACCAACAACCTGCACCCCTCCTGCTGCCTATCCCCCACCCTTCCTTTCCCTCCTATGTCTGAAGGGGTAACAACAGGTCACTTCACCTTGAAATACATGTTAACTGCCTATGCTAAACAATCTGTGCCACCTTGTATTTAGCTATGACACTCCGAGTATGTCTAAACTGCAATTAAAAACCATGGCTGGCCTATGCCAGCTTACTTGGGCTCAGGCTAAGGGGCTGTTCAATTGAGATGTAGACATTCAGGCTTGGGCTCCAGCCCAAGCTCTGGGATGCTCCCACCTTGAAGGGTCCTAGAGCCCTGGCTCCAGTCTGAGCCCAAATTACACCACAACTAAACAGCCATGCAGCCTAAGCCCTGCAAGTCTGAGTCAGCTGGCACTGGGTAGCCACAGGTTTTTAATTGCAATGCAGACATACCCTTTGAGTATATTTGCCAGACCTGAAGAGCTCTGCCATAAGATTGAAAGCTTGTCTTTGTCACCAACAGAAGTTGGTCTAATAACAGATATTACCACAGCCACCTTGTCTGTCTAATATCCTGGGACCAACACAGCTACAACACTACTGCATATTGCAGCTGGGGACATATCAGACCTTGTATACTTTGCAGTTCTACCAGCAGTTGTGGACAACTTAATCTGTACCTATTCTTGGCTTATTCAGGCTAATGGCAAGAGTATTTGAGGTTTAAGAAGCCCGCAGCAGAACAGACTTACCACAGGACAGGAGTTTAACCATTTAAATGGTTAAACTAGTGTGTCTGATGCGGGGAAAATCTAATGAGAAGGTGCACTGGAATTTCATAGGTTTCATATGCATACCAAAGATCTAAGAGGTACAATACTGAAGGTCTCTCTTGTTGTGGGAGGGTGAAGTGAGGGATAATCTCCGAGTAGGTGACACATGGTGGGCTGAGAACGGTATAGAAAAATGGAGTAATATGACCTATATACACACATTGGTTGGGGGCAGCATGATTTGGTAAGAGTGTGGATGTGTGTAAGAGAGTACAGATAAAATTGTTTGATGCATCCTTTCTAGTGTTTTTATTGGAGACTTCAAATCTAAATGCCCTACTTTTCAAGTTATTTTTTCTCTTAAATTATAATGATCTGTTGATGCTTTTTCCCTTCAAATTAGTACCCATATTTACAACCTTAACTCCAGACTAAAAGATTTGTCACCTTAAATTAGACTTTCAACTGCTTTGTAATATATAGTGACCCACTTACATGCACAATTAATAGGTTTCTCATCATGGAGGTTGTTGGGAAAGGTATTATTTCTTGCCTTAAAAACTTCACTCTTGATTTTTTCAGCATTATGGCAGTGAAATAACCATCTATATTACCTAAAGAGGAATAAGGAAAGGAAAGAAAAGTTCAGTGCTGTATGCACCATATTCATCCATCCCTTCATATAGAAGAATTACCGTATATACTCGTTAATAAGCCAAATATTTTTGGTAAAAACATGACGCATCAAAGAGCGGGAGTCGGCTTATAAACGGGCCTACACCAAAATTTGATGATTTTAAACTCTATGAAAATCACTGAATTGAATAATACATTGTCGTTTTGTTTACCTGGAGCCCCTAAGTTCCCTGTGGCCACGGTTCACCATTCCCAGCCAATGGGAGCTGCGGGAAGTGGCACACCAATTCCCGCAGCTCCCATTGGCTGGGAACAGTGAACTGCGGCCACAGGGAGCTGAGGGGCTTTGTGCCTGTGAACGCTCCAGGTAAACAAAGTGTCCCAATCCGCCAGCGGCTTACCTTGACGGGCCGGGCGCCAAAAGTTTGCCAACCCCTGAAATATAGGGTCGGCTTATGAAAGGATCATACACTTTTTACTATTTTTACCTATCCATCTTGGGGGGTCAGCTTATAAACGAATGGGCTGATGAACGAGTATATACGGTATATATTTTCACAGAGATCTTTTCAGGGTGCACATTTCTTATCCTAATCCATACAACATGTAGCTATTTTCAGTAATAGTGAAGGATCAGAAAAATGAATTAATTTTAACTCTGTCCTTAATCTTAAAGTCTGTCTTTCTAAAAGAAAAAAGCTAGAAGAAAGTGACAGTTAAGATGTTCATTTATAATTTGCATCAAACTGGATTCCAGAGTTTAGAAGCCAAGGAAATCCATTTCACTGATTCCTTCCCCTCCTTTTTCCTTTCAACGGTCAGAGGGGTATTAACAAGCTAGTGAGTAGAAAACAATAACTTTTTTTTGTTTCTTCTATCCATTTGAATCAGATTTCTCAAATTTTTAAGCCTTCGTTTTTTACCTGGAATGATTGTGTAACTGACTGCTCTCTTCTGTAGGTAACTGAAGTATGGTGGAATAACCTCCTGTAAAAACACCACATCTGGACTGTATCTGAAATCAGCAAGACAAGTTTACAATATAACTTTTAAAGCAGACACAGTTTTTCACATTGTAATGCCAAACGTAAACAGAGTAAGGTTTTGGGTGTAGGGCTGGGTTTTTTTTAAACATGTGAAGTGCCTATGATGGTTTCCAAAAAAGCTCTGTCACATTTGTTGGCATGTAAAAATGCCACCATATTTGGAGGGGAAAAAAAAAAAGATTCAAATCTGTATTTTACCAACAAGTTACTAATGGGGGGGCTAATTTCCTCACATAGATCTGGATCTCAAAAACAATTATGCAGGTGTCTAATTTTATGCACGTGGGGGAATTTAAGTTAGTGACTGAAAATATAGCTTCAGAGCACATTTAGAAGCCCTAAGATTTCTAGGAGAGTCCAATTAAGACCTATCACCTTTGTGATAACACCCCCCGAGTCTCCCAGTCCAGACTGACAGGGAAAAGGGCAATTGTTCTCCTTAGCCTTGTCTACGCTAGACCTTTTTTAAAGATCTACTTCTGTTGCACTACTATCGGTGGCTCTCCTGTTACTAGCAACACTGGAAGCATTCATGTAGACAGGACACAGGCAGCAGCTTGTCACCATTTTTATGTAAACATGCTCCGAGCAGGTACAGGGTTTGGTACTGGGATAGTTTGCATGAAGGAAAAACATAGGGCCTCGTCTATCCACAAAAAATTGCACAAGTTTAGTTATCAATTTAAAACTGACCTGATAAACCAATTTAAATGTATCTAAAGGGTTAACATTTGTTTAAATTGGTTTAGTTTGCACTGCTAAACTACAATATTAAGCTAAACGATTATAGGCAAAGATTACACCTGTTTGAGTGTAATCCATCCATTTTATGGGTTTGCACTAATTTAACTAAGAAAAGTCATCAACTCAGCAGTTTTAGTGCATCTTCACAATTTTTACTGCATTCTACCTATTCTGCAAATTTTAGGTTTGCATTTTACACAAATGGTTGTAAAGTTATCCACTGCAAAGCAATCACAACAGACCAACTGAAAACTGTTGAACAGCAGCATTTTTAAGTTGGGAACTCTATTCTTTGCTGAGGTGTGTGGGGTTGGGAACAGAAATGTCTCCAATGCAATGAGACTATTTAGTTGATAACATTTTTAAAACAATATGGAAAATAAATGCAACCCCCATGTTTAATACCATGTTCAGATTCACAGTTCAAAGTACAAGTAATATGGAAACAAAAAAACAGTACTGTCAACTCAGCCACTTTATTTGTAATCAGGATTTTGTATTTCTGTTTTTCCTTTTGTGAGTGACCTTTTTGTGCTTTATCTTAGACTACACACCATAAAATAATGCAAGTTGTGCAACAGGGTCAAGTTAATACTGTCACTGGAAGCACAGCATTTGCATTTCCTGACATTATAATCTATTATTTCAATCCCACAACCTCCTGACTCATTACTATAGCTAGACATTTAATATCAATTATGCTTATTTTGAAAAAAGTTATATGTCACAGTGACTATCTGGCAAAAAGGCTTTTAGTACCAAAGCTTGCATATATTGGGAGATTAGGTTCAGAACCTCTTTTGGCCAACCAAATCACAGCTTTTAGTTAAGCTAGTTTAGGATTACACACATTATGAAATTTCTGTATTATAGTATTTCTGTATTTGGTGCTTGGATACTTTGGGGGTATACATCCTATAGACTCTTAAAATAAGATACGATACTTACGAGTCTAAATATTAAACTGACTTATAAAGGAGATAATACTTACAATGCTAAATAAGAGCAGACTCCTCTAGCTCTGTCTTCTTGATTTCCTAGATCCAGACCGTCAATATTCCAGGTAAGTAAAGAGAACCTGCTGTCATCTTCTTGTTGCCTGCAGTCTGCGTTGTTCACTCCAACACTACTAGTAGTAACATCAGCAGTCAGGTCAATACTAGAAAGAATATTTAAAATTTTTACTTTCAGTAAACTGAGCATTCCCCTGGAGTAACGTCCATCTTCTAAAGCAAGACATTTTTAGACCTCCCCAACTAAAAACCTATTATTGAACATACTGCAAAAATTAACAAATTACTCTCTAATTTTAAAACATCTAAAATAAATACATTGACTGAGAACATATGCAACAATCACATGGTGTGGTTAGTATGTAGCTGTAATTAATGTTTCTCTTTTTCATTGCAGACACAAGACAAAGGGCTTGATTCTGATTTAAATTAAACCAGCTTAACACAACTAATTTAAATTCTCTCCAAACCTTTTAATCACCAAGGAGAATCTCAGGATACATGAAAGAATCTGAGCAGGTTTCATACCAGAAAAAGAAATAATGGTCACCTCGTTTTATATGTCTGTGTTCTGAAACTACTTTGACTCCTCTATCTGTGTACACCACCTCTAAAATATTAATGACTGTCTATTTTGCCATATTTCTTTGGGAAGAAGCACCCCAGTCTTCAGTGTTTCAAAGAAGAAGGCCTGGTCTACACTACAGACTTTACTAAGATTAACCAGCATGCTTCTACAATGTAGTACACAGATTATATTGCCATATGACTTGAGTTTTCTTGTGTGATTGGGAGCAAACTATGCTCAAAACCTTGTTAAAGAGGTGTGCTCCAATTCAAGTTCCTGTAGTAAAGAAAAAAAGCTGTAGCACAGCTTGTCCCCATCAAAACTGGCAAGACAAGATCAAATGGTCTTTTAGGAAAGTTGGGGACACGATGGGATTTAATCATACTGCTTAGGCATAACAAACTTATTGTGAAGATAAAAAGAAAAGGAGTACTCGTGGCACCTTAGAGACTAACCACTTTATTTGAGCATAAGCTTTCGTGAGCTACAGCTCACTTCATCGGATGCATACTGTGGAAAGTGTAGAAGATCCTTTTTATACACACAAAGCATGAAAAAATACCTCCCCCCACCCCACTCTCCTGCTGGTAATAGCTTATCTAAAGTGATCACTCTCCTTACAATGTGTATGATAATCAAGTTGGGCCATTTCCAGCACAAATACAGGGTTTAACAAGAACATCTGCGGGGGGGGGGTAGGAAAAAACAAGGGGAAATAGGTTACCTTGCATAATGACTTAGCCACTCCCAGTCTCTATTCAAGCCTAAGTTAATTGTATCCAATTTCCAAATGAATTCCAATTCAACAGTTTCTTGCTGGAGTCTGGATTTGAAGTTTTTTTGTTGAAGAATTGCAACTTTCATGTCTGTATTCGCGTGACCAGAGAGACTGAAGTGTTCTCCGACTGGTTTATGAATGTTATAATTCTTGACCTCTGATTTGTGTCCATTTATTCTTTTACGTAGAGACTGTCCAATGTACATGGCAGAGGGGCATTGCTGGCACATGATGGCATATATCACATTGGTGGATGTGCAGGTGAACGAGCCTCTGATAGTGTGGCTGATGTTATTAGGCCCTGTGATGGTGTCCCCTGAATAGATATGTGGGCACAGTTGGCAACGGGCTTTGTTGCAAGGATAGGTTCCTGGGTTAGTGGTTCTGTTGTGTGGTATGTGGTTGCTGGTGAGTATCTGCTTCAGGTTGGGGGGCTGTCTGTAGGCAAGGACTGGCCTGTCTCCCAAGATCTGTGAGAGCGTTGGGTCATCCTTCAGGATAGGTTGTAGATCTTTAATAATGCATTGGAGGGGTTTTAGCTGGGGGCTGAAGGTGACGGCTAGTGGCGTTCTGTTATTTTCTTTGTTAGGCCTGTCCTGTAATAGGTGACTTCTGGGAACTCTTCTGGCTCTATCAATCTGTTTCTTCACTTCCACAGGTGGGTACTGTAGTTGTAAGGGGCCTAATAACATCAGCCACACTATCAGAGGGTCAAACTGGACAGTCTCTACGTAAAAGAATAAATGGACACAAATCAGATGTCAAGAATTATAACATTCATAAACTAGTCGGAGAACACTTCAATCTCTCTGGTCACGCGATTACAGACATGAAAGTTGCGATATTACAACAAAAAAAACTTCAAATCCAGACTCCAGCGAGAGACTGCTGAATTGGAATTCATTCGCAAATTGGATACAATTAACTTAGGCTTGAATAGAGACTGGGAGTGGCTCAGTCATTATGCAAGGTAACCTATTTCCCCTCGTTTTTTCCTACCCCCCCCCCTTCAGACGTTCTTGTTACACCCTGGATTTGTGCTGGAAATGGCCCAACTTGATTATCACACACATTGTAAGGAGAGTGATTACTTTAGATAAGCTATTACCAGCAGGAGAGTGGGGTGGGGGGAGGTATTTTTTCATGCTTTGTGTGTATAAAAAGATCTTCTACACTTTCCACAGTATGCATCCGATGAAGTGAGCTGTAGCTCACGAAAGCTTATGCTCAGATAAATTGGTTAGTCTCTAAGGTGCCACGAGTACTCCTTTTATTTTTGCGAATACAGACTAACACAGCTGTTACTTTGAAATTGTGAAGATAGGACCTCTAACCAAAACACTTCCTCTCTACAACTTTTAAACACTAGTAAGTTATGCACTGTTGCCATGCTTAGTGCTTTAAAGACAAGATAAGATCCATGCCTTAAGGAGCTTCAATCTAAAGTGCACAAAAAGAGACCAGGGGTTGGGGGTGCTCCAGGGATATAACGAAGTAAATAAGAGCTATAATGGGCATGCATTTCCAAGACTTCCCTGCCAAGATGAAATTTTATGGTTATACTATAATGTGAACTCACATCATCATTTTAATGTAGCTATTAGAACATGGGTGTTTGCTTAGTAGTGGAAAGCTAACCAAAGCAGTGTATTTTCTAAAAGGACTTGGAAGAGGGAGGCTATCCCAGACATAGACTATGTCTACAGTAAGATTTTTCTATTAAGATTTCCCAATTCAGTCCCACTAGTAGAAGCTAAGTGCATGCTGTGCTCCAGTTGTCAACCTGTGCTCCATCTACACTAGTCTAACACTGAACTGATATTGAGAAATTTTAGCAAAAATGTATCAGGCTCTGTCTACACGGGAAAGTTACACTGGGATAACCTCTTAAATGAATTTAGATTGACATAATTAAAGTAATGACCTATGTGCCTGACCAACCTGATTGCCTTCTATGATGAGATAACTGGTTTTGTGGATATCGGGAAAGTGGTGGACGTGATATACCTTGACTTTAGCAAAGCTTTTGATACCGTCTCCCACAGTATTCTTGCCAGCAAGTTTTTAAAAAAGCACAGATTGGATGAATGGACTATAAAGTGGATAGAAAGCTGGCTAGATCGTCGGGCTCAACGGGTAGTCATCAACGGCTCAATGTCTAGTTGGCAGTCGGGATCAAGCAGAGTGCCCCAGGGGTCAGTTTTGTTCAACATCTTCATTAATGATCTAGATGATGGGATGGATTGTATCCCAGCAAGTTCATGGATGACACTAAGCTGGGGGGAGAGGCAGATACGCTGGAGGGTAGGGATAGGGTCCGGAGGGACGTAGACAAATTGGAGGATTGGGCCAAAATAAATCTGATGAGGTTCAACAAGGACAAGTGCAGAGTCCTACACTTAGGACAGAAGAATCCCAGACATTGCTACAGGCTGAGGATTGACTGGCTAAGTGGCAGTTCTGCAGAAAAGGACCTGGGGTTACAGTGGACGAGAAGCTGGATATGAGTCAACAGTGTGCCCTTGTTGCCAAGAAAGCTAACGGCATATTGGGCTGCATTAGTAAGAGCACTGCCAGCAGACTGAGGGAAGTGATTATTCCCCTCTATTTGGCACTGGTGAGGCCACATCTGGAGTATTGTGTCCAGTTTTGGGCCCTCCACTACAGACAGGATGTGGACAAATTGGAGAGAGTCCAGTGAAAATTATTAGGTGGCTGGGGCACATGACTTCCAAGGAGAGGCTGAGGGAACCGGGCTTATTTAGTCCGCAGAAGAAACAAGAGAGGGGGGATTTGACAGCAGCCTTCAACTACCTGAAGGGGGGTTGCAAAGAGGATGGAGCTCGGCTGTTCTCAGTGGTACCAGATGACAGAACAAGGAGTAATGGTCTCAAGTTGCAGTGGGGGAGCTCTAGGTTGGCTATTATGGAACACTTTCTCACTAGGCAGGTGGTGAAGCACTGGAATGGGTTACCTAGGGAGATGGTGGAATTTCCTTCCTTAGAGGTTTTTAAGGCCTGGCTTGACAAAGCCCTGGCTGGAAATGGTCCTGCTTTGAGCAGGGGGTTGGACTAGATGACCTCCTGAGGTCTCTCCCAACCCTAATCTTCTATGACTTTAAGGGAGTCCGCACACATGCTGTTTCGCAGGGATACATGAAACAAACCCAGTTTACCAGCAGGCAGCATACAGACAGACACAGGATGCACAGACGCGGTGGGGGCGGGAGGAGGGCAATCAGAGCCTGAGAGTTTCACACGGGGGTGGATCGTGAGACGCCCCTCGCCTTTGGGAAGGAGCTTCACAGTGGGGGACGAGCAGCATTCGCAACGAAAGCAAAGCGGAGCCGCGGGGCCTCCCCTGCAGCTGCAAGGCGCTGGCCAAGAGGGGAGGGAGGCAGACGAGGGCGGTCCTGGGCCGGGGGCCCGGCTACCGCCTTCCCTGCGAGCTTGAGTCCCCCCCGCCCGCGCCGTCGCTCACCAGGTCTCCGGCGGGGCGTGGGCCTGGGTCCTCCCGCCCACGTCTCGCTGGTCCACGGGCGGCTCGAAGTAGGAGTTCAGAGCCCTCTGGAAAGCAAAGGAGCGGGAGTGAGGGCCCGGCGCAGCGGCAGCCCCCAGCCCGGCCCGCGCCCGGCCAGGGCCCTACCTGCATGTGCCAGTCGTTCTCCGCCAGGCAGCAGCGAGCCAGGGCCAGGTCGCTGCCGGTGATGGAGGCGAACTCGGCGCACAGGAGCTTCCTGCGCTTCGCCAGGGGCTGCGCCTCCGCCTCCTCCTGGGGCCGGGGCCGGGGCAGCGCCTCCGCCTCCTCCGCCTCCTGCTCCTCCTGGGGCCGGGGCAGCGCCTCCGCCTCCACCTCCTCCTGGGGCCGGGGCCAGGGCAGCGCCTCCACCTCCTCCTGGGGCCGGGGCCGCGCCTCCTCCTCCTCCTGGGGCCGGGGCCGCGCCTCCGCCTCCACCTCCTCCTGGGGCCGGGACAGCGCCTCCGCCTCCACCTCCTCCTGGGGCCGGGGCAGCGCCTCCGCCTCCACCTCCTCCTGGGGCCGGGGCCGGGGCAGCGCCTCCGGCTCCTCCTCCTCCTGGGGCCGGGGCAGCTCCTCCGGCTGCGGCACCGTCTCCTCCTGGGGCCGCTGCTCTAGCAGCCCCTGCGCTGCGCTCCCGCCCTCCATGGCTCCGCTCGCGGGCTGCCCTGCCCTGCCCTGCCCTGCCACCCCCGAGCAGCGCGCCTGCGCAGCACTCACCCAATCCCAGCGGCCCTACTAGCGGACCCACGTTCCGAGGGGAGCGTTGCGGGGGGAGGGGTGAAGTGGGCAGCGAGCTCAAGCCCCGCCCCACGGGGAGAGAAGGGGGGTCCCGCGAGCCGCGCGTGGGGCGCGCGCGCGTGACCTACGTGAAGGTGGTCAGAAGGGCCGCGAACGTTCGGCCTGTGGAACGTGGTGAATCGAGGCGGGGTGGAACCAGGCTACTGTGGCCCCGGGAGAGGGCCAGGGAGAGCGCGCGGGGCGGGGAGGGGCGGGGCCAGCCTCGCCCCCTTCTCGTGCTGCGTGTTTTGAAGGTCACCCGGCCTCTCGTTGCTGCAGCTGCTCCCAGCCCCGCAGAACTCACTCGGTGCGCCCGCTTCCGGGGCACTCTTCCCCGCCGGCTGGAGCAGGTGCCCCGCGCCGCTCTCTCTGCGGAAGAGGGACGTCGCCACCAGGCTTTAAACTATGAGCTCCTTCACGATCCACTCCTTCCGGGAGATGATGAAAGTCTTGCTGAGCTCATCCAACTTTGATCGGGTGTTAAGTAAGGTATAGTTGTAGGTAGGAATGGATTGATGCTTGGCACTTGCATAGCTTTTGTTCTATGAGGCGTTTCAGAGTAGCAGCGTGTTAGTCTGTATTCGCAAAACAAATGAGGAGTACTTGTGGCACCTTAGAGACTAACCAATTTATTTGAGCATAAGCTTTCGTGTATCCGATGAAGTGAGCTGTAGCTCATGAAAGCTTATGCTCAAATAAATTGGTTAGTCTCTAAGGTGCCACAAGTCCTCCTTTTCTTTTTGTTATTTGAGGAATGCATCCTCCAGAGTGTATCAGCAGTTGGTGTGTAGATAGTAAACATATACATATGTAGGTTTGGCAGAATTTGATTTTTTTTGTATAATTTTGATGGATACTGTCAATGTTTATTTTAAAGCATCTTTCTATATTTAAATTTTCACAGTTGTGGGAAAATTCTGGGGGCGGTTAAACAATGATTATTTAATGTAGCTGTTGAGATTCAAAAAGTTAAAGCACATGTCAACAAAACATGTCAAAGTATGGAAAGTAAATAACCTGAAATCATACTCTAAATTCTCTATCTGCATTTTTCTTGCTTTACTTATCTGTACATTTTGATTATTATGGATGGAAATATTTTATCAGTAAAAATCCAATCCAAGTCAGTGGTTTTCAACCTGTAGTCCATAGACCCTTCTGGGTCCATAGGCTATGTCTAAGGAGTCAGCGAATGGTTGGCATTACCATAGAACAGTGTTTTAAAACCTGTGGTCTGCAGACTACATCTACGATTTCTAAAGGGGTCTGTACCTCCATTTTAAATTTTGTAGAGGTCTACTAATGAAAAAAGGTTGAAAACCACTGTTCTAAACCTATATATATGCAGCACAAAGTCACTGTCTTGAGAGGCTTACAAACTAAAATCCCAGTTGGATCTTCTCAGTTTAAATCCATAGGGTTATAATAGGGGCCTGTCCATTCTAGGAGATGCAACTGCAAAATTGAGGTCAAAAAGTATGATCTTGCAAGCTCTCACATGAGTACTGCTTCCTTACATGAGAATTCAGTGGGACGAGTTGCATGATTTAGGCCTACTTTTGTGATAAGGGTTTGCAGGCTCTAGTCCTGATTGGCCAGTACACAGAAAAAGGGGGTGGGATGCAATGAAATGTTTAGATGGAATCCTGACTTTCTAAACTGCTGCTGTCTGAATCTGTGATATCCAGAATTTGTATTTAGGCCTCTATCTGACATTTGTACTGAAAGTAAAATTCTTTTTCTTGAACCCTGACTTTCCAAAATAAGTTGTCCCCTGACGTGTTTGTAAAGGTCAGGAGCAACTATGGTTTGGATTGTTCAGATTAGGGTTTTGAATAATCAGTATTCTTCTCCTCTTCATGCTATATTTAACAGACTAGGCAATAACACAGGAGAGGTTGTTTAAAATGTTATTTCACAATAGCTATAATACCTTTCTGTTTTAGGGGCTTTATAGCAGTGGCTGAAGCCAGGTCTACATCTAAAATTTAGGTTGACCTATCTATGCCGATCAGAGGTGTAAAAAATTCACACCCCGAGAGACTTCGTTAAACTGACCTAATCCCCAGCGTAGACAGCGCTAGATTGATGGAAGAATTTTTCTGTCAACTTAACTGCTGTCTCTCGGAGAGGTGGATTTAGTAGAGCAACAAAATAACTCCTTCAGCTGATGTAGTTAAATGTCTTCTCTACAGTGGTGCACCTGCACCACTGTAATGTTTCTAATACAGACATACCCTTGGAACTCCATTGTAGGGGTTTTTTTTAAATCTGTTTCAGCGATACTAATCAATAGTGAACTGATAATGTTATGAATATATTCCTCAAAAATAGGACATACATATGCCATCTTTAGTAAAATATTACTACTTCCAAATGTATAGTAAGAATCTCTTACTGAAATAACTTAATATTTCCACCTCTGTGACATTTCATCCTAAAGCCACTTTGAATGATTTATTTAAAAAATAATTTTGCAGGGATGAATGTAGTTACAGAAACTGTACTTTTCCCAGTTTTGTGGGGCACCTTATGTCCATTGTTCTCATTTTGTAATATGCAAAATTTTCAGTTGTTCCAACTGGAATCAGAAGAATGTATTTTAAATGCTCTAGAATAACAACTTCTAGGCATTAGAATCAATTAACTAGCCTCTTGGGGCTTGTCTGCATGGGGAAATTTACCTACATAATTATTCTGCTATAAGAAAAGGAGTACTTGTGGCACCTTAGAGCCTAACCAATTTATTTGAGCATAAGCTTTCGTGAGCTACGGCTCACTTCATCGGATGCATACTGTGGAAACTGCAGAAGACATTATATACACAGAGACCATGAAACAATACCTATTCCTTTCAAAATACTGATTTAGTTCCATTATTTAAATATTAATTGACATTGCTTCACTTTAAGGATTACTCAGATGTTGCTGATTTTCATTCTGTCAACAAGAGGCTACGCAACTGTGCTAGCCAACAATGTGGGGAAAAATCAAAGCAAACACTTAGTAGTAACTTTCTGTTAGCTTTAAGCCAGGTATAAAGTCAGACAAGTCAACTTTCCATTTTTAATAGAGTTCAGTAGAGTTTGTCTCAAACAACTACTGAAATCTCAAGATGATTATAATAAACTGACAGTGTCCATATTTGAGAGACAAGATGGGTGAGGTAATATCTTTTATTGGACCAACCTGTGTTAGTGAGAGAGACAAGCTTTTGAGCTTGCACAAAGCTCTTGTTTAGGTGAAGTTGGTCCAGTAAAAGAACAGGTTTAAGAATTTTATTAAGATGATAAAATAAAAAGAAAACGGTATATTATTCACCCATCTTGTCTCACCAGTATCCTGGAACTGACATGGCTACCCCAACACTGCATACGATGTGCATATTTGTTTTTATAGGAGGTATACATTTCCCTAGGGAAACAATTTGCAACTGGAGATTTATAGAAACATCTGGCTTGACACTTAAACCATAATGGTTTAATCCTTTATTTTTCTCTTCCCCTCATTAGTCTAAAAACTGAACCAAGATTTACTTTCAAGTTGATCTGTTTACTTTGAGAGCAGTCACTAGACTTGTAATTGTCCGTATGTTTCCCCTTATTGAGATTTTGAATTAATAGAATTTTGTTCCTCTTTCCTGTTTGTTCAGATGACAGTTCTTTCTGCAACTCCTGGAAAGGTTGTTTGTGAAATGAAAATAGAGGAGGAGCACACAAACAGAGGTGGCACCTTGCATGGAGGTTTGACTGCCACACTGGTAGACGTAGTGTCAACAGCAGCATTGTTGTACACAGAAAGAGGACTACCCGGGGTCAGTGTGGATATGAACATTACGTATGTATTGAACATGCTTACTGTCAAATGTTAGATCTTAATGTTTGATGTGTTCTACTAACAGGGCCTGGATTCTGCTAAGTTTCTCTTCCATGATCTAGCTACCACTTTAGTGACAAACTGAAGTCTATTCTGAAAGAACAACTTCTAATAAAGTCATTATAGATCCTGTTTGGGAATATCATCATGTGGTTGAGACACTAGTTTGAGGCAGTCAAATGTTCTTTAAGCTCCCTCTTTTATTATGTTTGGTTTAATGCCTTAGTTACTTCTAGGTAACAAAGTCCAAATTCTATAATCTTCTCATGCATGGAATTTCAGTGGGAATATCAGTGTGAGCTCTGCCTGAGGAGAAGCTGCAAGATTCAGGCCTGTGAAAAGGTGCAAGGGCTTAACTACAAACTGACTATGGTAGCTCCTTCAAAAAATAATTTTAAACAGATGAATGTTCCCTGATTTGTAGCGTGTTGTTGTATAAAACAATTGTTCTGTTTTTCATTCAAGATACATGTCTGCTGCTAAGATTGGGGAAGAGATATTGATCACTGCTCAGATTTTGAAGCAAGGAAGAAGTCTTGCCTTTGCCAGCGTGGATGTAACAAACAAGGCAACGGGAAAGTTTGTGGCACAAGGCAGACATACAAAACACCTTGGACATTAATATAAGAAAACAATATCTAAAAAGGAAAGTTTGTGCTTAAGAAGCTAGCATTGAATTTTTTTTTTCTAATTTAAGCTGTATCAGGTCACCACGATATGAAGGCAGTTAAGAGGTCTATGTAAAATGAATTGGTCTCAGTCCCATTCCTAGTGGACAAGTGTTCACATTGTAATTGGCACTAATTCTGAGCTTGTTGCAGTCTTGGTAGAGAGACCAAAAACTGAAGAGACAGGAAGACCAATGTATTTCTTTTGGGCCTGAAGATAAGGTCAGTGTTCAGGCTCACCGGCGGGACTGTGTGGAGAAGCTTTCTGCTCCCATTCTGAACCTCTCTCATGAAAACATGGTTCCAGTCCCTAGGGCTGTCAGTTCATAACCTTTCAAAAACTAAAGCAACTAACAAACTGCATTTTTTTTGTCCTATGCTACCAAGTGTTAAAGTAACAGGTGTTACAAGTTTAGTATTGCTGTTTTAAATTATTAATCTGAAATAAGAATATTTTGCAAATGGGAAATGTAATACATTGAGAACATAGATAAGTCTTTATATCTGGCAAATGCCTAACTCATTAAAAAAAATTCAATAAATATTCAAGAAGTACACATTTAATAAAAGCTCTCATACTACTACATTAAGTAAGCTCATTCAGCCTGGATGAAGAAACTATTTTCTCTGTGAAAAGTTGTATAGTTATATTGTGCTAGAGCAGTGTTTCTCAACCAGTGGCTCATGACCTCTGGGGGTGGGATTGTGCATCACAAAGTGCAATCAGGAGCATTGTGAGGTGTTGAAAATTTCAAAACCATTCTGAAGCAAATTACATTTCCAAAATAACTTTGGCGGCAGCCAAAACCTTCAAAGTGTTTGAGGTCAAATAGTAGTAGTTGTATTAGAGGGTTATCACTGATATTTTTTTATTCTTTAATTTCAAATGCAAGGGGGTTAACTTTTTCTAAAATGACCATTACCTCCTTTTTAAAAATTTAATGTATTTAAATACAGAGCTATGCCATCTTTAAAAAGTCTGTCATTCTTGCCAAGGCAAATTGACCCAGTCAGTGCTTCCTTCTTATATACAGTAAAATGGGGAAAAAAATCTTTCCTATTTTTGCCATTTAATTCATTTTTAAAAAAAAGCTTTTCCAGTGACCAGTATCTATTTCATTTACAGAACTATCATACATTAACCATTTAGTGAAAATCAATGTTAATGAATAGTATTACACCCACTTTGTTTTAACGGACTGAAAGAAAATGTGCCATTCTGTAATTATATATCTTTGTCTTAAGTAGGCTATTGCCTTATCTGTGCACTGAAACAAATCAAGCTCTGTCTGCATGCCATCTAATAAAAGCCTAGGCGCTTCCCACATGGAATCAAATACTGTTACTGCTGTAGATGAGTGAATAATGAAGAAGTGATGAACTGAATATTTTATTTGCAAAAGTTGACTAAATTAATCAACTCTATGACTAAAATTAAAAATTAATCAATAATGTGAACTATTGCGCAAACAGTTTAGCCACTGCCCTCTCGTCATATCAGTCAAAACTTCCATTTTCTTCATTGCTGCTTATGTTGGTGAGGGAATAGAGAATGAGCAGGTCTGTATTCAGAAGGCATCTGCATAGCTTTAGAAACAGAAATTAGACTCTACTGGGAGTCATCCTGTGTAATGACTGCAGGATCATGCCATTAGCATTTACTTTTGCTGTAACTCTAATGCAGTCGTTCATGTTGCGTTTAGTCCCTGTTGCATAATTAAGAAAATGGGACATAAGTGTTGTTAAGCAGGCCAGATGAATCTGTTAACTGATTTTTAAAGTATCTTTGAATGTTTATATTCCTCACAGTTTATGCCGTTTAATAAATGAAAATGGGGTGGAGGAGAAGATGATGGCTTAAAAATGTTGGGTGGTGCTAGCACTTGATAGGTTCTCTATTCAAATCTCTCAGCTCTTGGTCTGTAGGCCAAAACCAGACCCTTACACGACCAGGGTTGCCAAATCTCCAGGAATTAAAGATTGTCATGTGATAACCTTCAGGACTAGGCAATGCTATGCTCCACTACCTTACTGAGATAATCATTAAGTATTTTTAAGAATCGCATTACTTTCAAAAGTTATGGTGTATGAATTTAGCTTTTTATGCCACACAGGCCTTTTCATTTTCTTTTGAAAAAGAATATTTAGTTTCTTTAGGGAAAAGACTTACTAGAAGTATGTAAAGTGTCATCTTTGGGTGTCAAGTGATTTGATTAAAAATGTATGTGAAGCATTGCCATTTAGAGTTAAATCAGTGCTCACTACAAACAGACTTCCATTTAGAACAATCTGGCAGCTTGTCAAAGGCACTTCTCGTTTCCTGAAATGTTGTTTTGAGTGTTGAGAGTTTTAGGGGAAAAACAAAACCTGACTGGAAAAGAAGAATAGTCAGTGCTGTTAGATAACTGGATCTCTGATTGCCTGCACAGTCCTTGTGTCTATGCACCCAGCTAGCCAATTATCTACTGCCCTGAGACTGGCTTCTGTCTAATTACTACTTACTTTCAAACATTCATTTCTGGTCTCAGCAGAAGTAAAACTCTAGGGAAACAAATCATTGCTAGCAACAGTGAATGGCTGTGGATACAGAAGAAGAGCTATTATTATATAGACAGATCAGGAGAAGTTTTATGCTCTAGAGTAAGAAGCATGTGTAATGAGGTATGGAGAAACTTATCTGCACTAGTGTTCTCTTCATGCTTTTCTGACTTGTCTTGTGATTACTTCTATCCAAGCCCTTTGGCTGTACTTATGAAGCCTCTCGTTTTCATCACTTCCTTTCCCCTAATTAGCCCACAATAGTTTCACTTGGTCTGATCATTTTTATTCACTTACCTACATTCTTCCTTTGTTATAATGCTGTTATAGGTTTCAGAGTAACAGCCGTGTTAGTCTGTATTCGCAAAAAGAAAAGGAGTACTTGTGGCACCTTAGAGACTAACCAATTTATTTGAGCATGAGCTTTCGTGAGCTACAGCTCACTTCATCAGATGCATATGAAGTGAGCTGTAGCTCACGAAAGCTCATGCTCAAATAAATTGGTTAGTCTCTAAGGTGCCACAAATGCTGTTATAAATGTTTATATGAATTATAGTGACAAAATTCAGAATTCTTTTCTAGGGGGTAGATGCTGTATATCAGCTATTCATTCATACCATGTGAATGTCATATTTTAGACACTTTGACTTTATACATGTAACCTGTTCAATAAAATAGAATTTACACTTATTTATATTGCACTCTGGGAGTCAGATTCTGATATCCCTACTCTGAATAAGTTTCCCCGATTGAAATGGCAGGGATTACTTAAAATAAGGGACTAATCATTTTGAGTAAAGAGACCAGAAACTTAGTGCAAGTTAGTCATATATACCTCAATGTAATAGCAGCAACAAGTAACTATGAAATAGAAATACCAGATCAAATGTCAGTAAAAATGACAAACCAGTAAGTGGAAAAATGCCAGATCTGAAGGGTTTAAATTCGTATTTCAATATAAAAGGTTATTCTCTATCTGGGTTTATAACAAACACACCAAAAGATTGAGAATAATATTTTTGGACCTCCCAAGTGTCCAGGTCTCATTAAAAATAGGGAAATAGTTAATCCATACAGTTTGCACATTTGGTTAACAGTGTGGACATATTAAAGTTAACCTTACATATTCCCACACACACTTTGATGCACAAGACACATGGACTTTCTCCATATACATATAACTATAAAAAACCCTCAAAAGTTAAAGTTTAAAAAGAATTGTAACATTTCAAAGTAAACACTAAACACAATCTTAATTTACTCCCATTTTGTATATGCATTAGGACACTGCCTTTCATTGCATAATCATATACTCTTTCCCACAGGACCCTTCAACGGAAAAAATATCAAGTGAACTCAGATGATCCTCTGCATTGTTCATCAGTGGGATTCACAACCACGGTTTTCAGATCCACAGCACAGACCTTGACTATTTGAGCTGAAGGAGTAACTCCATTAGCTGGTGTACTATCCTGTGTAATATACTGAATCAACAAGTTACATATAGAATCATAGACTTTAAGGTCAGAAGGGACTATTATGATAGTCTAGTCTGACCTGCACAACGCAGGCCACAGAATCTCACCCACCCACTCCTGTAACAAACCCCTAACCTAGGTCTGAGCTACTGAAGTCCTCAAATCGTGGTTTAAAGACTTCAAGGTGCAGAGAATCCTCCAGCAAGTGACCCGTGCCCCACGCTGCAGAGGAAGGCAAAAAACCCCCAGGGCCGCTGCCAATCTGCCCTGGAGGAAAATTCCTTCCTGACCCCAAATCTGGCAGTCAGCTAATCCCTGAGCATGTGGGTAAGACTCACCAGCCAGACACCCAGGAAAGAATTCTCTGAAGTAACTCAGATCCCACCCCATCTAACATCCCATCACAGGCCATTGGGCATATTTACTGCTAATAGTCAAAGGTCAATTAATTGCCAAAATTAGGCTATCCCATCATACCATCCCCTCCACAAATTTATCAAGCTTAGTCTTGAAGCCAGATGTGTTTTGCCCCCACTGCTTCCCCTGGAAGGTTGTTCCAGAACTTCACTCCTCTGATGTTTAGAAACGATCTAATTTCAAGTCTAAACTTCCTGATGGCCAGTTTATATCCATTTGTTTTTGTGTCCACATTGGTACTGAGCTTAAATAATTCCTCTCCCTCCCCGGTATTTATCCCTTTGATATATTCATAGAGAGCAATCACATCTCCCGTCAGCCTTCTTTTGGTTAGGCCAAACAAGCCAAGCTCTTTGAGTCTGCTTTCATAAGACAGGTTTTCCATTCCTCGGATCATCTAGTAGCCCTGTTCTCTGTACCTGTTCCAGTTTAAATTCATCCTTCTTAAACATGGGAGACCAGAACTGCACACAGTATTCCAGATGAGGTATCACCAGTGCCTTGTATAACGTTACTAACACCTCCTTATCTTTACTGGAAATACCTCACCTGATGCATCCCAAGACCGCATTAGCTTTTTTCACAGCCATATCACATTGGCAGCTCATAGTCATCCTGTGATCAACCAATACTCCGAGGTCCTTCTCCTCCTCTGTTACTTCCAAGTGATGAGCCCCCAAGTTTATAACAAAAAAATCTTATTAATCCCTAAATGCATGACCTTGCACTTTTCACTATTAAATTTCATCCTGTTACTATTACTCCAGTTTACAAGGTCATCCAGATCTTCCTGTATGATATCCCTGTCCCTCTCTGTATTAGCAATACTTCCCAGCTTTGTGTCATCCACCAACTTTATTAGCACATTCCCACTTTTTGTGCCACAGTCAGTATTAAAAAGATTAAATAAGACTGGTCCCAAAACCAATCCCTGAGGAACTCCACTAGTAACCTCCTTCCAGCCTGACAGTTCACCTTTCAGTATGACCTGGTGTAGTCTCCCCTTTAACCAGTTCCTTATCCACCTTTCAGTTTTCATATTGATCCCCATCTTTTCCAATTTAGCTAATAATTCCTCATGTGGAACTGTATCAAATGCCTTACTGAAATCAAGGTAAATTAGATCCACTGCATTTTCTAAAAAATCTGTTACCTTCTCAAAGAAGGTAGGTTTTACACGATCTACCTTTTGTAAAACCATGTTGTATTTTGTCCCAATTACCATTGACCTCAATGTCCTTAACTACTTTCTCCTTCAAAAATTTTTCCGAGACCTTGCATACTACAGATGTCAAACTAACAGGCCTGTAGTTACCCGGATCACTTTTTTTTCCCTTTCTTAAAAATAGGAACTATGTTAGCAATTCTCCAGTCATACGGTGCAACCCCTGAGTTTGGAGATTCATTAAAAAATTTTGCTAGTTGGGCTTGCAATTTCGGGTGCCAGTTCCTTTAATATTCTTGAATGAAGATTATCTGGTCCCCCCGATTTAGTCCTGTTAAGCTGTTAGAGTTTGGAGTCTTCCTCAGATGTGGTAATATCTACCTCCATATCCTCATTCCCATTTGTCATTTTACCATTATCCCTAAGCTCCTCATTAAAGACTGAGGCAAAGTATTTGTTTAGATATTGGCCATGCCTAGATTATCCTTAACCTCCACTCCATCCTCAGTGTTTAGAGGTCCCACTTCTTCCTTCGTTTTCTTATTTATATGGCTATAGAACCTTTTACTATTGGTTTTAATTCCCTTTGCAAGGTCCAACTCTACATGGCTTTTGGTTTCTCTCACTTTATCTGTACATGTTCTGACCTCAATAAGGTAGCTTTCCTTGTTGATCCCTCCCATCTTCTGCTCCTTGTAGGCTTTCTGCTTTTTCTTAATCACCTCTCTGAGATGCCTGCTCATTCAGCTTGGTCTACAACTCCTGCCTATGAATTTTTTCCCCTTTCTTGAGATGTAGGCTTATGATAGTTTCTGCAACTTTGACTTGAAGTAATTCCAGGCCTCCTCCGCCTTTAGATCCACAACTTCAGTCCAATCCACTTCCCTAACTAAGGTAGCATATGCAGCAATAGCCCCATTTTTGCAGACAGCATACTCAAGCATATGGATAGGATGTTGTTTGAGGCAACTTTACTGTAAACAACACTTGTATCTGCCATATTAGAGAAATGCGTAAGCATATAAAGCCTTGCTCAGTAATAATGGTTGTGAAGTGCACATAATACCAGCCAGTAGTACTATAGTAGAACTCCAGATCTTCTTCCCAATCCAGTATTTCCATTTTGGGTCTCTCCCCACCCTATAGAAAGATTTCATTTCTATGTAATTGCTTTGGAACATGCATAGTGTAACTGAAACTTTCAGAAAATGAAGGAGCATCCAATAAGCTCTCTATGCAAGTAGAAATCTGTGGTTTGTAACTACCAAATCTAGATAGACTGGACTTTCACAAGGATAGCCAATGGCACATTCTTGTTCCCAGCACTATCATCTTGCTTAATTTCAGTGTTACTTTACACCACAGAACTACCAGAGCTGTTTGAAAAGTTAAAATTAGCAAAACTTTCAACTTTTCATTAGCCTTGTTAACAGGTTTAAAAACTGTTTCTGCTCAATAAATCAAGCTGAGGCAGAGATCGAGCATGTTAAATTTCAGCCAAACCAGTTAGTTTAGCATTGTTCTGAGCATTTGGAAGCATGTGCTTAATAAACAGAAGTGTTATATTACCTAAATGTGTTACAACTGCTTGATGTATGATGCATCATTTAATGTATCAATTTAAGTGTAATCTAGTAAAAATCTAGGGAAGGAATTTTATTTAAAGTATAATGGAGGAATAAAGTAGTATCAGTTATTCAGTAGGTGGATAAGATGTAAAAACCTAGTTCAACCCTCGGTAAGCTCCTGGCTCCAGCCCCTTCTCAGACCCACTCTTCCCTCTCACCCCAAATGCAACCATTTCCTCATGCTATCTGGTGTGCCACAGTAACTACTTACCGGTTTCTTCAGCTGGACAAAAAGCTACATTACTTAGTAGGTTAGGAGTGCAGATTTAGCATTTTGAAGCTTAAGAGCATTATAAAGTGATTGCCCCATAAACTCATATTCCATAGTGGGTAGGTAAGCATCCTCTTCTGCAAGCATTCTTTTCCACTGCCAAGATACATGGAAAACTTGAACCAACCACAGATACTCCTAACCAGTCTGCTCTGTTGTACCCAAATCCCTGCCCAGATTTCAATTCCTATTATATTCAGACTTAAGAGCCACGAGAAAATTCTCCTGCCAAGAATCAAGTAGGACTCCTGCTACAACATACAGGGTGCGTAGTGAGAACAGCCTCACAGAATTTTGTCTTCTTCCTATTAGACTCTTTAAGGACATACAAGGGAGGTGTACATGTGTCAAAGAATGTTAACTAAACAGCTCAACCTTTTAAGAAGCTATGTTTTGGGTGTTTATGCAGAGCTGCTACACATACTTAAGTTAGCACAATTATGCTTCATTAAAGGCTAGGGTTCATTTTATTAAATCTTTTGAGTTGTGAAGATTGCATCAGCTCACACACCTCTAGCAGAATATGACCCCAAAGATGGCCTAAAAATAATAGCTCAATGACAAACTGCTCTCATAGGGTGGGAACTTTAAAACCAAAATATTCAGTGTTCTCCATAGTTGGAGATACATTGACAAAATGAGGCAGTGAGAAATTCAACATCCTTCCTAAATGCGAGGTCTCTTGTGCCCTTCCCAAGAGGAGAGGAAAGGAAAGATGGTGAATCCCCTTCCCAGAGCAAGAGATTTAAGACTCAAATACTGAAGGGGGTGGGGGGTGAAGCCAGCCTCCTACTCCTTCCCTGGGAGTCCGAAGGCTCCAATGACATCCCAACCCACCTATTAAAACCTGTTTCCCTTTCTCCTTTCCTGACAAACTTATACAGTTATGTTACTTGTCAATTCAACATCCTCAGGAAGTTGAAAGCTTGGTAGTGATATAATAGATTTAATTTATCAAAGTGTGTAAGAAATAGTGTATAGCTTGGAATAGGCAGTGTTTTAAGAGTATACTACTGTTTAAATTGAGGTCTCTGCCACATAATGTAGGTCTGATACCTGTACATCTATAAGATTCCCATACAAATCCATAAGACAACAGCAATATGATTGAGTACAGATTACTTTCTGTAACAGAATTTTAAATTAAGATGAAGGATCTGGTCACTGTGGATAAACCTGTAGATGTCCTCAAACCAGTATCTTGATTTTCTTTTATGACTGTTAAAAGATTCTATAATTAGAAACACCAATTCCCTCACTAACTCTTATCCTTTGCCTTATTTGCTTGTCAGTGACCAGAATCTCAACTGAGATGGCCACTACCACACCCTATAATTAAAGTTTGATCAAGGACAGAGTGAAACACTAATTTCCACCTGAGATGCACTGCCCAAGACAACATATGAGCAACCTTGAACAGTTCATTAGTAGGTTATAATGTTCAAACAAGACTGTTAAAGACAGTATTCTAGAAGGTGAACCGAAGTTTCACCAAGCTGTAGTCTTACAGGTCACTGAAAAGAAACACACTGATCCTGCGAGCACTACCGGCAGTTATGCTAATTTTCAAGTATTCATGCCTAGCAGCATTTTTCAGGATCAGGCCCTAAAACAACAGAAGTAGGGGAAAGAGTAAGCAATATTTTCTTAATAAATTGAAATTATGTAATTTCACTTCAGCAGCCCTTCAGTTTGTTTTGGGGGACTTGCCAGGACAAAAGGCGGGGGGGGGGGGGGGGGGGGGGGGGGGTCAGTAGAATTCACAGTGGTTCTGGCACACCAGCATGCCCTTAAGTGAATTCAGCTGCTTTGGGTAGCTAGTTTACTATTAATGTTGTCACATCACTATTTTTAAATGCCAGACTGATATTACCAAAACCATATCAGAGATGCTGAGAACCTGTCTTTGCCACTAATTTTCACTGGAGAGACTATGCTTAGACTGTTCTACAAGCTTTAAGTCTGAAATATTTGTGGATGACATATTGTAAGACAATAGTATGAGCTAGGTAATTAAACTCATGAGCTTTGCATAAAATGAACATTGTCATCTTTCACCTAATTTATTTAATTTCCAATTTTTCCAATTCCAAACAAAAGCTAAATACAAATTTAAACAGGTAAGCACTAGTTTTACCCAAAGGGAGCAGGCTTATACAGATTTACTCCAGTAAAGTACTCAACCCTTAAGCAAAGCCTTCTTTGTCATCAAAACTATACAGTAGTCTTCATTTCATTGCACAGTCTTAAAATGTTCTGCCAGAACCAACTTTTGACACTCCAAACACTATTTTACAGTGAAGTTCACAACTGCTTTATAACGTCTATTTCAAAAACCCTCAATGGGTTTTCAAAAAGAAATGTTTTAGAAACCAGTATTTCCTGCAGTTCGCCAGCAAGTTTACAAGTCTCAACTCTCAAGAAAAAATAATCCTCTACCAACAACAAGGTTTCTGCAGCTACTATTTTACTTTAATTTTAGCTGCTTTAACTACTTCAGACTCCAGGTCTGCCTCATAATCTGTATAAATGTATCCAACTCAACAGAATACTCTTTTATACAGTTATACAGCAACTTGGGGAAAGATCCAAAAGTGAAAGTGCCAGTAAACTTAAACATGGCCCAGCAAAATAAAAAAAAGGCAAGAAATGCCTACACTGAATGAGATGCTTTTTTCCTTATAAGAATTCTTTCCCCACATTTACATTTCTATTGTAACAGCCACTTTTCTGTTCATTAGAATGAATCGGATAGTGCTCTCTGATACAATCATATTAACAGCAAGGCTATAAGGCTTTTATACCCGTTACATTCACTTCTCACCCTCCAAATACTGATGACTAACAACATTAGATGTTAGGGGGCATGATCAGCACAAATGGAAACACCACCACAAATGATCACCTTGTGCTTTCAGATACATTTGTTTCAGTGTACAACAGTCCTTTCATTTCACATTTTAGTAAGACGCTGACGCAATGCAAAAATATGCAGAGCATCCTCTCTTTCACAAGGTCCATGCAGAAAACATTTAAAAAAATTGTAAAGTTCTGATACACAAATGATTAAAAAATAATCCAGGATGATCAAGTTTCACAATGTATAGTGTTCTGAACATGAGTCCATTTTCTTCTAAATTCTGAAAGAATGAAGTGGTGAGGAAAGTGAATTCACTACTGCATTCTGTGATCTTCCCCATTTTGCTGGCCAGTACCCTACTCTGGCATGTAAGGATGGAGGTGATCCTCTATGGTACCAACCGCCCAGTGGGTGAGCTGTTCCTGTGGCAGGTACAGGCAGATGCTGCATAACTTGAAGATAGTAGCTTTGTTTTTTGGAGTCTGGGGGGGGGGGGGGGGAGAAAAAACAACACACAAACAAGTATTTAGTTTGTTCAGACCTAACATGTAGTCAAACAAAGTTACATTTTCACAGGTTTAATATTTACCCTTCCCCATTTAAAACACTCTCTAAAAATAAATGAGATTATTACAACCACTCTGCTTCATCCCCTTCTGTGTATGTAGACTCTGATCAAAATATTGGACAATGTCGAACTACTTAAGTTTTTACAATCATGAGTGGGATTTAACAAGTAGCATAGTGTCTTTGTAGGAGGGGCTACCAATTTAGACTTCTTGTGTGAAGATTTAACATTAGCTCTATAACAATGAAGAGATTCTCCAGAATATATTTTCATACAAAAATAAGTTATTCAGTTCTACATGGGGAAGGTATGCAGCCACATCATTGCAGGCTGAGATCTCAGCTCTCAAACTAAATTGAATATAATCTGGTCAGCATGCAGAATGGAGAGGCAGCACTATATTCTCTTCAGTACCAAATCAATACCCCAATATTAAGGTACACTGTTGTTTGAGCTCCCCCTGAAGATTTTAATGGCTACAGGTTGTCAGGATCTGCTGAAGATCACTTGGCATTTTGAGACTAAAGATGGTAGCTGCAGTGGTTCCTAGCCAGGAAACAGTTTGGATAATTAGAGTTCACCAATTTCCTCCAATAGTTTCAAATAGATACTGTACTTGCTTCCTGTTCTGTCAGTTGCAGTTAACAAGCTATTAAAATAAGATGCTGTTTTCAACCCCAGGATTGCTGAGTTTGCCTCAGTTTACATTAATGAGTTTACATTAGATAAAACTTCTTTAAACTGCCTAGAGAGGTTGTGGAATCTCCATAATTGGAGTTTTAAGGGCAGGTCAGACAAACACCTGTCAGGGATGGTCTAGATCAGTCGTTCTCAACCTATTTACCACAGTATATGCAGTTCTATATTATGTGGGCCACATCCATACAATATATACTACTTGTATGCCAGAGGATGTCACATGGGCTGCAGTTATGGGATGATTGGGCCACAGGGGGCCCATATGTTGAGAATTACTGGTCTAGATAATACTTAGTCCTGTCTTGAGTGCAGGGGGGTAGACTAGCCGACTGAGGTCCTTTCCAGTTCTATGATTCTAGGAGTACAGGCAATTGAGCACCTTGAAAATTGTTAGATGTTTTGAAAGAGGATGCCAGTTAGGATACTACTCCTGTCTAATGGAGATTTTTCTGAAGTTTGATATAAGAAACATGGCAAGGCTCCAAATAGGCCTCTGACTGATCACTGGCCCAAGTGGGAGGGATGTTTGACAGTGATCATTTTGTATGTATAAGAATTAAGTCTTCGACAGTAGAGCTGCAATGTTTAGAAGATGAAAGTGTTATAAAACCTCTGAACTGTTTTTCCAATAATTCTTCATTCCAACTGTAAGTTGTGAGTTGAGTAACTTAATGAAACTACAAAAAGGATTAAGCAAAATTGCTCTGACTTTCCAAAATATAAGGAATCTGTTTTAGCAGTTATTTCCAATAGATTCCATAACACAAAAGCCCTGAATCAATCTTATTTGGCAACATTTTTTGCTTATATCCAGTTGTTGCATCTTTAAGTCTTCAGAATGGTGGTTTGTTGTAACACCACTTAATTGCAAGCATAAGACCACGGCAATTTTGTTCATGTAAACTTAGATAATTACATACTTACAACTAGATCACTTATAAACCTTTGGACAATTATTCTCCTTTCATGTATTTACAAAAGGATAAAGTGTTCTCTCATAAGATAAGATTAAATATGCCAGGTCCTTAAAAACTATGCTCTGAAAAGAGTGAAGAGGACAAGCTTACCTGCAAGTGCTGTCTGTCAATGAAGAGAAACACTGACTGGTTAGGATTGTTGATAACAATTCCAGTCTTGTCCTTTCGGCTCAGAACATGCAGAAACTGTTTTTCATAGTCACCATGATGAAATTCAAACTTGGCCTGTACAGGAATAAAGGCAGTGTTTACAAACAAAATTAAATTACTAACATTCTGTGTTTTGATTTGAGTAGTAAAATTCAGAGCTGATCCCTCTCTACTGCTCAGATTTAAGCTTGGGGGAAGAAACACTATGATCAGTTTTACTGCTACCCATTAGGTTTTTAAACAGTGGTGAACGTGACCAGAGATGTGAATTTCATTCTGCTGCTGGACAGAGACATAAGCAGTGCAGAGGCACATGAGCAAGCTGCATTATTATAACAAAGAAAAAAAAGCTCTAGGATTATTTTGCACACCTGACAGCACTTGAGTATTGTCAGTTTTTCCTGTAGTATGGGTGTCAAATGTGAAAGGGGAGGGAGGAGAGAAGAGAAAATATTTGAAAAAGTTGAAGTTCAATTGATAAAAATTGACAAGGCAACTGAAGGATATTTTTAGGTACTACACACTTGGCCATTTGAAATGGACTTTCAAATTAACTGTGTCCTTGTAAGAACTCCTTGTAAGTAATTATCTTGCTTGATGAGTGTTGCTCCTTAACTCAGACTTCGTCTGAGCAAACTTGCATCCATTTAGCTATATCAGTTTCAACATGCACATCTAGCTAAAATGGTGCAAGTCTGCTTAGACCAGACCTTAAGAGTTAGACTTTTTACAGTGTGTAGCTAGTAAGAGCAGTAGGGATAAAAATTACCAATTTCAGGGCATCAAATTACATCAAGAATGGAAGAACTATTTGCAAAATATGCAACAGATACATACATTAGCATTGCTTTAGAGGCTGTCAGATTAAGAAACATTTTAACAAAACAGATTCCTTTTTACACCCTGAACTACTAAAACTTCTACTTTAGTAGAGTTACATTCTCAAAACCAAATTTTTTTTGCATTTACTCAGCTTAGACAAGAAAAATAGTGTCTACAATACTTCACTTTCTGGTTCTCATGCACTAGCACTATACATTGTAGAGCAGACAACTTCCAAGGCTTGTCAATGCTGTTAAAAAAACCCCACCCATTAAGTAAGTCCTTACCCTCCTTTTTTTTTTTTGTTTGTTTGCCGTAGGTGGAAAACTGATAGGGTAGTGACTTGGGAGAATTTGACATCTGAGCAACTTTCCCAGCCCTCCATTGAGGAAGAATGGGGTGTTTGAGTATTCTGCTGAAACAGAGAAATTTTATAGACCTCTGGGAGATGTCAAGAAATATATTCAACATCTCCCCTTTAACAGAGAACTGGGAAAGAAGCAACTTATGATTCTACTCATTGTGAGTGGGCAAGTTAAACTGGGTCAAAGTCTTCATGGGGCACATCCCTCACTAGCATTTTGAAATGTCATGGTATTTGTCAAGTAAAATATAAGCTTAAAGACTTTAGACAATTTACACACTGTTAGGCAGCACTACAGGGCACAAGTATTTTTATCTGCAGTCACTTTTAGTTGCAGATGCGTTCAGTTTTAAGAAGATAAAATATTAAGTAGAATTCTAAAAAAAAATCACTTATTTTTACAGAAAACTAGGGGCCATCATGTATGCTGCACAGTAAAGTCCTTATCACTGTTTTATAAATCTAAGAGTATTTAGATTTTATATGAAAGAATGATTTATTTAACTTTACTTTGACTCGAAGCTTGAAGTGAGATCTGTGTGAAGTTTGTTTGCCTTTCGTTAGGGAACACCAATATTGCTCTCTGATGTTTCAAGTGTAGCTGAAATTAAGACAGCTGGCTGCTTAAATAAAAAGTGGAGTTACAAGCAGTTTCAGGTACTCTGCCAGCTTTCCTTTCCACTTTGCAGCTTTACAATCAAGTTTTCCTTTTGCTTCTCACACAGCTTATTTATGAAACACAAACAAGGGAAGTGATGCTGACTATACACTTAAAGTGTTGACAAACAAGTTAGTAAACTCAAGGAATAATGTAGTCCCTCACTCAGACATTGCAGGTGTTAACCATAACAAGGATACATTAAAAAAATGTAGACAGAGGTGCCATTTCAACCCAGTGTCTAACAGGAACTTCATCTTGTTTTGTTAGAACAGCTTTGCATCACTGATGGCAGCACAACACTTGGAATTGCTTATTGCCCATTAAGCAATAGCAAGGAGTATAAAGCATAAAATATTTTCAATATCTTAATGTAATAAGCTACAGCTGGCTGTGGAACATGTACATAACTCACTAACTTCAAGCCAAGAAACGAAAGAGGAATAGCATCTAAACTTTAGTCATTCCCCTCTTCCATTTATCAAACATTATTAATACAACTCCACTTATTGCGGAACATTCATTATTATCTAAAGGAGGTTGAAGTAATAAGGTTTGGATTGTACGGAAAACAGGGATGTCTAATTCCAGTTTCTGCATCTTCTAATATATGCAATTCCAACTTTTGTGAAAATCTTTCAGATGCTAAAAGTCTGCCAATACTACTATTCGAATGAGTAACAGAAAGAAGTATGCATTCAATATTTTAGCTGCTTTGTAACAGAAGTGGCCAATAAATTTTCAAGCATTTATAAAGTAACTATCACTAGTATCTGACACCAATTTATTGGTTATGAAAATGAATACACTTTCACAAGCAACATGTACAACATGCTTGCTATCATTCTAGTTCAAAAGAGAATACATTTATGCTAAGTAAAGGCCTGATCCTGCATCACTGAAGTCAATGGGAGCTTAACCCTGGACTTCAATGAGCACAAGCTCAGGACCAAAGAGGAGTAGTGTGACAATACTTGAACTAAAAATCCTTTCCCATATCCTATGGTGAGCTGAAGCTGCTTGCACATTCACCTAATGCAAGACAGCTCATAGCAGCTATGTTTGTAATAGCATTAAGTTGGCAGGAGCTCACTATACACTGTTACAAAGAGCCTAAGGAACAAGTTGGCATTTCACAGGAAATATTAAAATCTTAACATTTCAAATAAGTTAATGGTTTTTTTTAAAATTTACAAAATACCTGAACAGGCCTATAGGGCTCATCATCAGATCCCTTCCACCGAGAAAACAGGAGACAGACTATCTTCTCAATATCATTCCGAGGCCAAAGAATGAAGTCCATCTCCTGAGTACAGCCAATCACATCCTGCAAGAAGGAGTTGAGTGGTTCACTTGTAAATTACTCTTACAGCATGATCCGTGCAAGAGCAAATATAATTCACTTTTGCATAAGGTAACAATGTTCACAATTCTTAAATTTGTCTCCACATTCTTCCATCCTAACCCACTATTTTATCCGATTTACCTGTTGTATCTAGTTCGAGAAAGCAAATGCTTTGGGACAAGAACTGGGAGAAATTTTCTGTCTGCACAAGAGCTAGCAGAGAACTAGCTGGCTTTTTTACACGCTACTGCAAAGTAAGTGTTACATAACAGTCCCCAGTTTTACAACTTCTAGTCTCAAAGAAGCTTATTATAAATTTTTTCATGGATTATTTGAGTGTCATTCATTTCAATATTCATTCAAAAATGGAATAAGCATTTACCCTTGCCACAAAAACACTGGTTTGTGAAGATTAATATTTGCCCACTAGAAGAGGACAAGGCTAGCAGGAAGAAGAACTTTCAAATTTCTAAGTATATAATCTGTCCCATTCAAGTACAAAAGGAAAGTTTCAATAATTACACAAATACTTAAGTAAATCTGATTCCAGGATAAGCACATGTGCCACATTTCAGTTCAGCCCCCAACCTGCACTCATAATTCACCATTCTTTATGTACCCAAAGTTCTAGTTCAACAAAATTTGGAGGAATGCAGGATTGGGAACAGGATTTGTAAAAACAGCTCACAACTGTTCAGAACTCAGGCCAAAAACTAGTAAGTGTAAGGAATAACTTTACCCTGCGCATAGACTGGTAGCGGGGTGCATGAAGCTGTACTATATCCTTCTGTAGAAGCTCTATGGAACTTTCCAAGGAATAGCTGGAATCCCGCACACCTTTCAGGATATTTTCTTCATAATTATTGGTCATGACTGGTATCACTTCAGACACTTCAAAAAGTGCTGACTTCTTCTTCTAAAAAAAAAAAAAAAAAAAAAGTCACATTAGGGTTCTACCCTTTTTCCAAGCAGTTTGTGATTACAACATTTCAAAGCCTGCATGTTTCCCCCCTCAGTGCTAGTGTTGCTTAAGCACTGCATTCGTAGTGTGTCTTGGAGTCATAACTCGGTCTTAAGAAGTTATTTGCAAAACTCTTCAAGACTGAGAATAAGTCAAAGAGCTCTATTTAGACAGAAAGAACAGGGAGTACTTGTGGCACCTTACAGACTAACAAATTTATTAGAGCATAAGCTTTCGTGGGCTACAGCCTACTTCACTGGGTGCATAGAATGGAACATATAGTAAGAAGATTGTGTGTGTACACACACACCTATACACACACACAGTATGTTGGAAATTGCCATACAAACTGTGAGAGGCTAATTAGTTAAAATGAGCTATTATCAGCAGGAGAAAAAAAAGCTTTTGTCCTGATAATCAAGATGGCCCATTTAGACAGCTGACAAGAAGGTGTGAGGATACTTTGTGTAATGACCCAGCCACTCCCAGTCTCTATTCAAACCCAAGTTAATGGTATCTAGTTTTCATATTAATTCAAGCTCAGCAGTTTGGAGTCTGTGTTTGAAGCTTTTGTTGCAAAATTGCCACCCTTAAATCTTTTACTGAGTGGCCAGAGAGGCTGAAGTGTTCTCCTACTGTTTTTTGAATGTTAGGATGCCTGATGTCAGATTTGTGTCCATTTATTGTTTTGTGTATAGTCTGTCCTGTTTGGCCAATGTACATGGCAGAGGGGCACTGCTGGCACATGATGGCATATATCACATTGGTAGATGTGCAGGTGAACGAGCCCCTGATGGTGTGGCTAATGTGATTAGGTCCTATGATCGTGTCACTTGAATAAATATTTAGACAGATGACTCAGGCCCCAATCCCCACAAAAGTTTTTTTACACACATGCTTCAAGTTAAACACATGCACAACCATTGACGGGACTGGAGCTTTATTGTCTAAAATTGACAGCTGTTGACTTGACAACAGCTCTAGATAGAGATTTCTGCTGGTGAACCAAGTTAATCAAAGGCATTTCACATCTGTAAAGCTGTCAATTTCCATCAAATGGAAGTTTAAGTGTCTCTCCCCCCTAGGAAAAGAACTTCACTATCAGTAGAAGGGAGGCAGATCCAATTTTGGAACAATTCTAAGGTCTAGTCCACACCAGAAGTGCTACAGTGTGCATCTGCAGTCTAAGCCAGACAGAGCTCTCCTGTCAACTTAATTACTCCACCTCCATGAGGGACAGGAGCTATGTCTGCAGGAGAAGCTCTCCCACTGACATAGTGTAACTTCACTGGCTCAGGGGTGTGGATTATTCACACCTGAGTGACACACATTATACTGAAGTGGTAGTGTAGAAAAGCCTTAATTCTAGCAATCACAGACTGTCAACCAGTGAAGAGTTACTTCATTTTCTAACTCACTTTCACAGCTGATTCTTGCATTGTTTCCACACTGACAGTTACTTATGAACTGCTTCAGCATCTCCCATTCATGAGAACACTTACAGGAACAAAAAGCAGTTTTCCATTGCACATACATCACCTGTAAATAAAGGTTGTTTGCCTGTAGGACTTTCTTATAACTCACTGAGGCTCTTGATTTCTCTTCTGAACACCTCATTAGATATATGGCACATACTCAGTCTCCATAATAGACATTATTTTATCTTCCCCTTTTTTGCATGCTCCAGGCTGGGCTATTCTAAATCTTTCCTACTGCCATTAAGCTTTCAAACACCCTAAGTCTTGGTGTGCATGTACAGGACTGACAGCAAGATGGAGTCTGGAATGCTCTACTTGGATGTAAGCAAGGTTTCAGAACACACATGCATACACAGAACGCTTCCAAAAAAACATCTAGGAAGTTACGCTGGTATTATCACTAGTTTTGAAGCAGACAGAGCTTTTCCTAACTGACACAATGTAATTGCTATCATTGCTTAAACATTTACATTTCTCTTAAATGAGTGGCATATGCTGCCACCTTATTACTGAGCATGGAATCTTTTAGCATGATAATGGCCACATGAATAAGTTAAGAAATCATCTTTATTGCCCTATGACATAGCAACTAGAGACCAGTAGGTCTACGCTATCACATTCTCAAGTAGATGTTCACAATTTTAGTTTGTGCTCCATTGAAAAGGCAGAGAAAGGTGTAACACAGTTTGACCAAAAAAATCATTTTCCCTCAGTTACTTAGATTTTCACTTCCTTAGTGTCTGGTTTTCACAGATCTGTGATTGCTACAATTGTCTATGGAGTTTGTGCAGGAAGAACAGAGGAGACCTGCATATCCATTATCACCAGACATACTCCTAATACCATTTGCCATGGATAGATATCACTCTCACAAAACTGAGGTTAGAGTTAGATTTAGACTTAGAGGCTTGTCAAAACTACCTCGGGGAGTTCAGGAAAGGAGCTTTCAGGAAGTAACTGCAGACTAAGGCCATGTCCACACTTCCAAGCGGCATTGACACAGCTGTGCTGCTGTAAAAAAAAAAATCACTCGTGTAGCCCTGTTATGCTGACATAACAAAACCAGCTCAACCAGAGAGCCTCCCTCGCCACATCACGTAGCACTGTGCACATGAGCGCTTATGCCAGCAAAACTTGTGTTGCTCGGGGGTGTTTTTTCCAGACCCCTGAGTGCCAAAAGTATTACCAACATAAGTGCTAGTATAGACATGGCCTAAAGAAGTGTTTTAAGTCTGCTCAATTTCTTAGCATCACATTCCGGAATACTGAATAGCCTCCTCCCTCATTCCTGGAGTAAACACAACTTTAACTACTGCAGTTTCATCCTCATTTTAAATTTGAATTTCTAGGATCATTCATTAGTATGTCAAACTAATTTAATCTAATTCTAAGTGAAAAAATAGTTGCCAAACAGTTAGAACCCACACTGAAGATACAAATGCAGGTATAGATGAGTTATCCAAGGACAGACAAACATGACAACATCTGGAAGTTCTGTTCACTGCAGCCAAGCAAATAAAAACTTGTTTTCAAGAATGACAGCAGCAGCTTCGGATATCCATGCAGGTTTATACCATTTCAAGAGGCGTTTTGAAAAGGAAGTCACAATCAACTTCTGTTTTAATCTGATAAAGGTAGTAACTTCAGTAGTTGTTGCAGCCAATTCTCTCTGTCACAACTAATTCAGGCCCCAAATTAGGCTTTATAGACAAGTTACATACCGTACTTTTTAATTCCCTCCCACCCTGGGAAACGATTTATTTGGATGCATGTGTCTCAAGGATGAGTTTACCACTGTGTTACAAGCACATGACAAATGAAAGCCAAAGTCACTTAAAGGCAAACGTTAAGACACCATGGTGACAAACAGATTTTAAATTTCATTTTTGACCTTGGATCATTTTGCAAAAAAACTGCTAACAGAATACAAAGAGTTGAAGTCCTATTGTAACAGACAACAAAGAAGAAAGATTTTAAAATGAAGTTACCTTGTCCTTGAATACAAAGGCAATATACATCTTGAAATCAAACTGGTCAGCCAAAGATTCTTTTTTCTTTCTAAGCTGAGCACGAAGTCTGTTCAGAGCTTGTTTCTTCCGGGAGTTTGGGTCCCCCATTTTGTAACACAGGTGGTACTAAAGCCTTTGGAAACGGTCACTAAACTATGGGCACTTTTTCATAAGACTCAAGTACAACAGAAACAAGTCATTTTATTCCCGCTAATACGACTCAATAGATAAAACGCGAATGTAACCCAAAAACACGCACCTCAGGTAATATTTTATGAGGCTATCATATTAGAGGGGTCAAGAAACAAACTATGTAATTGTCCAACCATGATTGGACAAGAAGCAATTTTGCAACAGTACCAAAAAAAAAACAAAACCTAAAAATTCTGAAGAAAATATGCTTGTGTGAAGAGTTTAACCACAGGAATAAGTGGGTGAGAATGAAAAGGAAAAAAAAAATCTTATCACGATTTATGTGTACAATAAAAAGCAACTGGCACAAGCCCAATCCATGTGGGGTTATCTGTGCCTTGCTTACCAAAAAAAAAAAAAATTAATATATATAAAAAACAAATTACAAATTGCGTTTTACCCCAGCCAGATTCATGACTCTGCTGATTATTATTCTGAGATTTCCACTATTGCTATGTTGCCCCCTTTTTTTCTTTCTTTTTTTAAAAGGATTATTACACTTGATGGAGAGCAGAGAAGAGAGTGCAGAGGAGGAGGCGTGCACATCCCGGGAGGTACGAGATTTCCCTGCCAACAACAAAATCATCAACTACAAACAACATGGTGCTGGTTTGCAGAAGAGCAAAGAGGAAAAACAGCGGAGTCATTTCTAACTTCATCCTGCTCATCATCAGGCACATCATCGCCCTAAGGCTGCCACTGCCAAGGAGAAGAGGGATCATGATGGCCATAGATGAGGGGTGGGTGTGGGTGAAGGGAAAACAGTATATCGCCTAGAGACTCAAACACGACTTGATCCCTCGGTCCCGACTGTCCCCACCCCTCAGGGTGAGAGTCCTACATTCCCCAACACCCCAGAGTCTCCCTGGGCTGCTGATCCCCCGGGGATCCTCCTCTCTCTGCCGCTGCTGCTGCGCTCCTCAGGGAGCCCGATTTAGCTGGGGCTAGGCATGGCCGATGCTTTTCACTTCCCCTTGGGCCTCTCCCTACACAAGGCGGCGGGGGACGGCCTGTGCCTAGGGCAAAGAGGCACCGACTCAGTGGCCTGGCGTTCCCCCTCTCACTTCATGGTAGCGACTTTACAGACATGGAGAGGCCGGTGGGTTGTTTTGAAAAACAGATTTTTGTGGGGAGGGGAAAGGTGCAAATTTTTACCAATTTTTTCCCCTGTCTATTTTGAAATTTTGGTGGTAGATTGTTTGCAAAAAAACAACAACCAAACAAAACAAAAAAAAATACCCTTTTTAGGTTATTTTTGCCTCACTCCAGCCATTTTTTCTAGGGGGTTGGGGCTTCTGAAAGAGTTTTAACCCAAAATAAAGTCGTCGGACTAGGTTAAAAAAACCCACCGATTTTTTTTCCTCTCCTCTCAACAAAACACCCCCAAATCCCCCCCAAGCAGGAAACGGAGAGACTCAGGCAGAGACCGAGGCCCACTCGCTACCCGCAGCCGGCGGGCGCAGGAGGAGCAGTGGAGGCGGCGGCGCTGCTAGCAGCACGGGGAGGAGCCATGTCAAGATAAAGCCACGAAGCCGCCGAGCCCCCCCATCCCTGCTGCACTGGACACGGTGACCGGGCCGCCCGCTCTGCCGCTGCTCAGCCCCAGCGTGGTCCCCATAGTCTAGCTCAGCGCCCCGGTGCCGGGGGAGGGGAAATGGTGGCGGAGGCGGCAGCGGAGGAGGGAGGAGGAGGCCGGGTCCCTGCGCTAGCGGCTCCTACGGAGAAGACCAGGCGATGGCGTCGAGTCCCGGCGGCGGGTGCGTGGGGAAGCCTCGCACCGCCTAGGCGTTTCCTCTCAGGCGGCGGCGAGAGCGGAGGCGCCTCTCAGGCCCGGGAGCGACCGACAGCGACAGGACGGACCGAGAACAAACAACTTAAAATGGCAGCGCCTGCCCGAGTCACAGACTAGACGCCGCCCGGGACTCACTGCGCAGGCGCGCTCCGCTGGCACGTACCATCTCCCAGCTCTGCGGGGGGGGGTGCAGCGCGAGCCTAAGACCCAGCAGGGAGCCCATAGCGGCGGCCGAGCTAGCGATGCCTTTGGCAGGGGGGAAAAGCCAGCTTGCGCCCCGCGCGTGACAGGGAAGGCGGGGGGAAGGGAAGGTTGTGCATCGCATTACGGTAAGGAACCCGGGTGTCCCCCCCCACTTGAGTGCAGGTCACGGGGCTCTAGCGACCCACGTGACCCGCAACCATTGCACCGCTTCCCGCTCGGGGACCCGGATGGAGTTGCTCAATCAGACCCACGCTGCCCCACCCCATCGTGTCCCTGCTGCGGGGGGGCAACGTCTCGGTCTCGCCTCTTGCCCCGCCCTTGGCTCTGGGCGGGGCTCCGGGGCCTCGCCTTCAATCTCTGTGGGGGCAGAGGGTGCTGGCAGCCGCCCCACCCCCGCAGTGCCGCGCGCCCCCTGACGGCGGCCGCGGCACCCTCCGCCCGGGGAGAGCCAGGCGGCGGCGGGGGGCTGCTGCTGCACGTGGCCGCCGCGCGGGGAGGCGGCCCCGTGACGCTGCGCTTCGCCCAGGGCGGCCCGGCAGCTGTACAAGGGGTTAAGGGGCAAAGTGTAGCCTGGCCGGCTGCTGTGCAGCCACGGGCCTCTCCTCGCAGCCCGGGGCGCTGAGAGCCCGACAGCCGAGGCCAGGGACAAAGCTAGCACTGGGCTGTGGCTCCGAGAGCGCAGGGTAGCATGGATTAGGGGGCGTCCATAAATTACATAACACTTTTTGGGTAACTTTTCCATACCCACCCTCCCTTGTAACACTGAAAGAAACACACAAAATTAAGGACCCGCCCTGTTACATAATGTACAGACAGCCTAGTAGACGGCCACTAACCCCCTGCAAAGGTGGGCACCAGCGTAAGAATACAAGACCCATCCCGGCCAGTGGGAGTTGGGGGGCGGGGCATGCGGGTGAAAGCCACGCAGAGTCGGTTGCTTGCCTCCACCGAGGAGCCGGACCTGCTGCTTGGCGCTTCTGGGGTGCAGCGTGGTCCGTGGTGCCAGGACAGGTGGGAAGCCTGTCTCTGCACCCTGGCGACACCGCTGACCGGGAGCGCCGGAGGTAAGTTCACGCCCCAATCCCCTGTCCCAGCCCTGAGCCCCCTCCCTGAAGTGAAGGGTATGTCTTCACTAGCAACATTAAAGCGCTGCCACGGTAGCGCTTTAACATGGCTGTGTAGTCGTGGCACCACTGCTGGGAGACAGCTCTCCCAGCCCTGTAAAAAAACCATCCCCACGAGGGGAGTAGCTACCAGTACTGGGAGCCCAGCTCCCAGTGCTGGTGCACTGTCTACACTGCTGGTGCACTGTCTACACTGCCACTTTACAGCACTGAAACCTGCAGCACTTGGGGGTGTTTTTTCACACCCCTGAGTGAGAAAGTTTCAGCGCTGTAAAGTGGCAGTGTAGACAAGGCCTCAGTTTCAGTGGTGTAAGAAGAACTGCTGAGCAGGAATTGCGTTTGCATGCCTACTCAGCATTTTGCAGGTGCCTCAAAAGGGAGGAGGAACAGTTGCAGAACCTGTCTAACCTTATACTTTTAGTAAGCGTGGCAATCAGCTCATCTAAACAAAGGCAGCAAAATGGGAGCACTTGGGAAATTTGACAGAAGGCCTGCCAATACATAACTTTTTTTGCATTACAAAAGAGAAGTTTCCCATTCAACCCCACTCCTATGCTCCTGAACAGGAAACCCAAATTAATAGAGAGGAAGTAGAGTAGAAGCCATTATAAACTCAACAATTGATAACAGACAGTATACAGGTTTCAGAGTAGCAGCTGTGTTAGTCTGTATCCGCAAAAAGAAAAGGAGTACTTGTAGCACCTTAGAGACTAACAAATTTATTTGAGCATAAGCTTTCATGGGCTAAAACCCACTTCATCGGATGCATGCAGTGGAAAATACAGTAGAAAGATATATATATATATATATACACACATATGTATATATGACACATCCACTCCCAGTCTTTATTCAAGCCTAATTTAATGGTGGCCAGTTTGCAAATTAATTCCAATTCAGCAGTCTCTCGTTGGAGTCTGTTTTTGAAGTTTTTTTGTTGTAATATTGCTACTTTTAGGTCTGTAATCGAGTGACCAGAGAGATTGAAGTGTTCTCCGACTGATTTTTCAATATTATAATCCTTGATGTCTGATTTGTGTCTATTTATTCTTTTACATAGAGACTGTTTGGTTTGGCCAACGTAGATGGCAGAAGGGCATTGCTGGCACATGATGGCATAGATCATATTGGTAGATCTCCCTTGATTTCAGACCTAAAAGTGGCAATACTACAACAAAAAAACTTCAAAAACGGACTCCAACGAGAGACTGCTGAATTGGAATTAATTTGCAAACTGGACACCATAAACTTAGGCTTGAATAAAGACAGGGAGTGGATGTACATTACACAAAGTAAAATTATTTCTCCATGCTTATTTTTTTCCCTCTACTGTTACTCACACCTTCTTGTCAACTGTTGGAAATGGACCCTCGTGATTATCACTACAAAAGGTGTTTTTTTTTCCTCCTGATGATAATAGCTCACCTTAACTCATTATAGTGGGTATGGCAACACCCATTTTTTCATGTTCTCTGTGTGTATATAATATATATCTTTCTACTGTATTTTCCACTACGTGCATCCGACAAAGTGGGTTTTAGCCTACGAAAGCTTATGCTCAAATAAATTTGTTAGTCTCTAAGGTGCCACAAGTACTCCTTTTCTTTTTGCGGATAGACTAACATGGCTGCTACTCTGAAACCTGTATACTGTCTGTTATCAATTGTTGAGTTTATAATGGCTTCTACTCTACAGACTAACATGGCTACCACTCTGAAACTTAACATTTCAGTTCCAGAGTATTATTTCTTATATTAGGTTCCTGTGCATTCAACAAACAACTTTGTAGTTTGTCTCTTTCCCCGTTATTTGTTTTTATAAGGTTGCAGTCTTATTAAAATATCCTCAAAGAAATTATCATCCATACACCATCTTCAAAGTAGTTGGTCACAATGCATGCCGGTTTATCGTGATCCCCATTGCTATTAATTAACTCTCCCCTGAGAGTCCATAATAGCCTCCTCCTTGTTAAAATGAGAGATTTTCCTACAAGTATAGTGATCCCTCATGCTTCAATGGAGAAAGATGAAAGGAGAAAGCTGAAAAGTGCCTTTCCCCTCCTAGATTTTTCTTTAGTTTAGAATTGTGTGAATCATTAAATTGTCTCTTAGAACGGTTAGGAACCACCTCCTCACATACAACGGGATCTCTAAAGTGCGGTTTTACTTTGAGAAAATCTATGTAAAAAAACCTCAACAACTCTGTTCCCTCTAAGTATTCAGAGACATAGCTGCTGACTTCAGTGACTAACATACATTTTTAGTCCCACATCCACAGAGACTTAGGCGTTGCAGCACCTAACTTTTAGGGGCCTAGAAAATCACAGGAACAATACTGTGATCCACAAACCCTGAGGTTAAGTACCTAGGATCCTATACAATGAATGAGGGACGGCTGCTACTCTGAAACTTGCCTTAGATTGTGATCCACAAAGCCAGCACTCTAGTGGGGGAGTTGCCTAAAATAGCCAATGGAAGATGCCAGGAGAGGCATACTAAGCCCTGCCCCTCTCACAGAGATAAGGCCTAAGACCAAGCTGCAGAGAGGTGCCTAGCTCTGCTTGAGATGCATAGGTGTTTGCAGGATCAGGGTCTTAAGCTGACAGGTGTACAAAAAGAGCCAGAGGAGATGGATTGCCGAGACACCTTTCTGCTTCCCCCTCAGTACCCTAGATATATCTTGTTTAAAATTAGTGCTATTTTTGTCTTAATCTAAACAACTGAGACTAGGGGCAAAATTTTCTAAAGCACCTCAGTGACTTTTTTCAGAGTAGCAGCCGTGTTAGTCTGTATTCACAAAAAAGAAAAGGAGGACTTGTGGCACCTTAGAGACTAACAAATTTATTTGAGCATAAGCTTTCGTGAGCTACAGCTCACTTCATCGGATGCTCAGATAAATTTGTTAGTCTCTAAGGTGCCACAAGTACTCCTTTTCTCAGTGACTTAGGAGCCTAAATTTTCCCCAGAACTACATTACTCCAACTCTTTCTATTCCATTAAATAGCCTATAACAAGAGATATATTTATGTTTGCTCTTTCCGCTACAGCGGTTGCCCATGCTGCCTGATTCTGCTTGCTTCTTAGAACAGACAAATGAACATTGTTCCCCATCTTTGCTCTTCCCCGTCTGCTGAGATGAAAGCCCCTAAAGATGTGTATGCATATAAAGAATTTTACTCCCCAAAGGCTACAGGGCCCCAATAACATATGAAATATTCATTGGAAGTGGAGGAAGGAAGGGAGGAGTAAAACGTACCAACCAATATACTTGGGTTGTGGGAGTCAAGCAGAGGCTCTCCGACTCACCTACCATATTGCTCTACCATGAATAAAAATGCAAGAACATTATCTTTGCTGAGCTAATGGGGCTCTACTTAGAGGTCGTTAAGAAGTGTGGAATGGGAAAAACAGAATTTCACCTTGGAAAGGACCAGCTAAATTGATACCATAGCCAGGGCTGCTTCCTTGTACCACAGCTGTATTAATTTTGATGAAATAAATAGGCCTAGAGTCAAAGTTATCAACATGACCCTGAGGTGCCACAAGTAGTCCTGTTCTTTTAACATGACCCTGTCACTGTACAACACTAAACAATTAAACATGGTTCATGGGTTTGAGTACAGAGGCTTCGGACTGCTTAGTTCCCTGGCAACAACTTCCATTAAAATCTGTTTATAACCTTTTATTAAAGATACAGAAAAAGAAGGAAAAACAGTAAAAGCATTTAAAAAAGCAAAGCATTAAGTAAATCTTTCACTTTAATAATATCCCTTATTCATTTTCCCTTTATGTGTAGAGAATATATATGGGGAAAACTCCTTGTCTGACTGTCTTTTAGATGTTATTAAAGATGGTAACAAACTGTCATTTCTGGGGAAAAGACAGTTAGCTGAGATGGACTGGAGCTGTTGTTGATGTTGTTAATGTTCCATCTTGCTTCCTTTATGACAAAACAAGACAAATGCACAAAAAGAGAGAGCAAAAACAGCCACGATGGAAAATGCAGCTTCTGTCTCTTGTGCTGACTTTTACTTGCAACCTTGCCTCTGGAAAAACACAGGCATGGCTCACAGTCTTATCAACCACTCTGAGACCTGGCAAACTAGTATCAAACTCAGGCTGTTTAGGGCATTGCTTTTAGCTCGTTTTCTAGTCATGGGCTCACAGCAGTGTTGCAGGAAAGTACATACTGTTGGCCAGCTAAGCCAGGTTCTCATTAAACAGAAGTGAAAAGGAGAAAGATATCAAAGTGGGGGGAGGAAGGGGGGAATGGTGGGGAAGGAAAAGGACGCACACACAAGGAGGTGATAGCAGGAACCCAGTGTCACATTCCAGGTTGTTCACGATTTAGCTGAAGCTGGTGGAGATGGTGATGTCATCAGTTCCCTCTCCCTGGATGGTCTAATCAGGACATCTCTCAGGATCAGGATGATGAAGGTCCAATGATGTAACAGTGGATGCTGGTGTCGCAGGAGATTGTCAGGGTGGTAAAGTCCACTTCTTCCAATTCAGCCACCATTCAACCTGGTGTACTGATCCCCCAAAGTCTTTATTTCATTTATTTACTTATATTTAGGGATCCCAAAAAGGGGATGATGGGCAGAATAGCCCATCCCCTCTATATTTTGTTCACTAGTTAGGCCTAATTTCCAATACACCAATTCTGGTCCATTAATGTCTGATTCCATTCTCCTCTTGTTTACCAGTCATGATCTTCATACAGTCCTTGGATGGCATCAGCAAGCCTTTTTGTTTGGACTAATCCAGCTCTTTCTGATTTGAACTTTTGCTGACTTTTATAAACAATTGTATGTAACAGGCTGAGTTAGACTTTTGTTACCTTCGCAACTTAGAGCACAGGCCTCTATACAACATTTCCTCTCCTATGAACTAAATCTACTTGATCCCATATGTTGGTTCATAAGATACAACTGTAAAACAAAAATCTTATTTTATGTTCAGTATATAAGAAAAAGTATTTAGTTATATTTTAGGTCTGCAAATTCTGTATCCCAAAATTGCTGTCTCACATGAACAAAACAACAAAAAAAACACATCAACATAAAAAATAAAACAGAAAACACATTTGCACAAACAAAACAATCACAATCACAACAAAAAATTTGGTGCTGCAACAGCCCTTTCAGAGCATTTCAGAGCAGACACTCAATTTATAGTTGATATAGCAGCAGTCCTGACTTAAGACAGCATTTTGTTAATGAGGGGTAACACAGGATACTCTTTTAGTAAAAGTCTGTTTTAGCAACTTAACCTTCAAAAATTTAAAAGACTTAATTTTTACTGCATCTGCTTTCTTTAAAATTCCTTTACATTAAACTAACAAAATTATTCTCATTACAAAAACTACAATTCTCAAAATAAACAAAAGAAAAACAGAAGCAAAACATAGCATATCTTAAAAGGTTTAAAAATTCATAAGTATAAAATGAATTGTTAAATGGTCTTATTTTTTTAAATAAGAACATTAACAGTTTGCTTTGCATGCTTAACCTAAACAAGATCAACATGTTCAAGGATTTTAAAACAAACTTTTGTTTCTCAAATCAACTGTAACCTCTCTAGCATTGTCTTAAAAATAATGTTTGTGTTGACTGGATTTAACATGATATAGGATTACACAGTCAATCTGAAGCATAACCATATTCAAGTATTGAAAGCCATGTGGTGAGGAGAAATATGGAGTGATATTGCATAAAGCTCTCTCTCATAGGCCCTTATGCTGTTAAAGGGAAAGGACTGAAAGACAAAGGAGGAGTGTGTGTGTGTGATAAGACAAGAGACCCTTATGCTTTCTGTCTCCTTAGGTTCGGCCTCCCTGTCCAGAGTCTGTCATCTGGTAGGATTCCTTCTCCTGCAAAGAGGACCCCTTCCACCCTAAATAATGAGTCAATCAGTAAAGGTAAAATCAAATAAAGTATATTGAAGGGTTTATAACAAAGAGTGGGACAAATAAGAAGGGGAATAAACAGCAAAATTGCGCAATACAGTGATTACCCCCAAACTCAACCCTACAAAACAGGTATAAAAACCTTCTTCACAGATCAAAGCAACAGCATGTGCTTGGGACCTCAATCCTCTGGCTAATGGCAAACCTTTGGAGAGGAACTCCAAGGCGTCCCTTGATGTTCCTTCGGGACCACGGGAAGCAGGAGAACAGCGATGGATGATGACAAAGGTAAGTGTTGTTTCTTCTTCTCTCTTCTATTTACAGGTGAGGAAGCTGTTGGAGCAAAATCCCTAGCCCTTCTATCACTAGGATGGATAGATGTCTGCAGGTAAAACCCATGAACCGTGACTGTCCCTGGCTGCCACTCAGATGGACAGCCCTGAGGCTATGTTCGGGGCAGCTTTTTATACACTTGCACGGGAAACCCCTTAGAAAAGGTGGGAAACCCCTTCTGGGAAACCCCTTAGGAAAAACCGGTTCTGACTGGAAGTTGTTTACAACTCCAGGAGAAATCAAAAGAGCAGGAAACTTAACCTATAGTTCATGTGAGCGCAAAACTCCATTTTAGGACCAACATGATGGATTCCTGTAGTCACAAAACATATAAGAAAATAAACCCAACCTAACAATGCCCAGATCCACAATAGGATTTAGGGCTTGTCTACACTTCTCTGAAGTTCAGACTATGGAGGTGTGAATAGCTATGTGCACCACAACTGTGCTGTAACATCCCTGTGTGGATGCTGTGGGTGTGAACTAAAAGATTCCAAGTTCGTGATAATGTAGTCCTCTTCCTCTGGACTACATTAATGCAAACTAGGAACCTTTTAAGTTGAACCCACAGTTCCCACATGGAGGATATACAATGCAGCACTGGGTGCGCACTGCTATTCACATGCCCATAATCTGAACTGTGGGGCACTGTAGACATAACCTTAGGGACTTAACTCCCTACTTTAGGCACCTAAGTCAAAAAAACCCTGCTCAGCTAACCCTGTAGGCATCAAACCCAGTAGGCTTCTAAATTTTTGCCCCTGGGCATGTGCACAATGCCTCACACTAGGCATCCAGATACTTATCTCATGCCTAAACCCCAGCAATCTCTCCTGTTGAAGATATTTCACTTTAGTAAATAAAGAATCATTGATACAGGAGGACAGGATCCTAGGTCTCCTACCTCCTAGATGAGTGTGGTAACCAGCAGGCTATAGAGGCATTCTCATTTGCATTCTATATCTGGCCTAAAGACTATTTAATCCAAATTTAAACAGCTTCAACAGGAGAGACTGCACGAGAGACACACCAGAATATCCCATAGCCAAGGGCACGCTCCGTAGAGGTGAGAGACTCCTGTTCAAATCGTTTCTCCCCATCAGGCAGAAGGAGTAAATTAAACCTCTCTCCCACATCCAAGACGACTGCTCTAGCCACTGGACTAAATGTTATAAGTACACTGGTGGCACCTCCTCCTCCTCTGGTGTTTCTTACAAAAAAACAGCTTAGATGCCTAATTCCAGGAGAGGGCTCATGGCTGTGGATCCCAAACAGAGATAGATACCTCCTTCTGGTCTGGATTTAGGCACTTTAATCCCAGAGAGGGGTGGGGCTTATGGCACCCTGTCACTGGCATCCACTGTTGGCTATTTTAGGTGGGCAGCTGCCTATAGCATGCTGGCTTTTGTGTATCCCTTCTTAGGATCCTCTCTCTCCATTCATTGTATATGAAACCTGGGAGCCTGGGCTTTTCGGATTCGTTTTTTTCAGGTGCCTAAAAATTAGACACTGCAATGCTCAGCACCCACAACACCTAAGCCCCTTTGTGGATCTGGGCCTTAGTTCATCCTCCATTCATTAAGGTGAGATGAAAACAAAGCATTACCATTTAAATGAAGATGTTGGTATATACCAACTTTTGTCTGCCATATGATCTTCTCCATCATTGGTGGAGTTCATCATCGTAATCGTTATCATGGCAAATCTCAAAGGAACGTGGCCTCCTTGCAAACTGAACAATCCCAGATCCATCTCTGGCAAGGGACTTAAGGTGCTCTGGTTATATATTCAGTTTATGTCCATCACTAGCAATCTTATTGTGCCACCGAAACTTTTGATGCCCATGTGATTGCCAGCTGTGTAGCAGCATTCTATGCGGAATTAATTGGGTCTTCCATTCTAATATTACGTCCATACCAAGAAAGCTGCTGAAATGGAATCAGTGCCGATGGAGACAGTTGCTGGGTTTGGCTTTGAATATTTTTATTTCTGATGGTGTCTGGAGCAGCTGATGAAGACAATGAGAATTGAAAACTTCAATCTGAATATCTGCAGCCTTCCTTAGCACCCACATTTCACTGCTGTACAGCAGAGTTCATATAACCATGGTTCTATAGATTTGCAGCTTTGTAGCAATCTTGATGTCACAGTGTCCCCACAGTGGCTACTGAAGTGCCCAAAACATGGCAGCAGCTGCTGCTATACTATTGTCCACATCTTTTGAGTATCCACCAACCCTATCTATGATGCTGCCCAAATATTTAAAAGTTGCCACCTGCTCAGTGTCCCAACCGGACAGGTTAATTCTGAGCTGTTTGTAATCCGGAGCTGTAGCCTGCTTAATGGTAATGGCGGTGGTCAGATGTTGACTGCGTGTGTGTTCATGCAGTGTGCTGTCCCAGCTCTGCACAGATAGCGGAGATTACAGACCTCAATTAAACTGCCCAGTAAATCCACAGACTCAGTTTTCAGCAAAGGCGCCAGCCAGGTTTATTGTCGATGAAGCACAGTAATAGCACCTGGCAGACTCTACGAGGATACTAAGGCATATATGCCCATGACAATGGATGCAGCTCAGTCAGTGGTGGGACTTTCAACTGCCCCCTCGGCTGGACAAAGATAATCCCTCTAAGATACATCTTTATATCCCGATACAAACAAGTTAGTACTTCCCCTTTGTCATAGTTAGTTACTGCCCCCTGACATCACTAGTTATCAACCTTTATCTCGTACATATTGGTGGGATTAAAAGATTTCTATTACGTACTGTCATCCTGACCTTATCTTTTAGGAGGGGTCAGTGTGTTCCTGTTATCCTTGGGAAATGTTTTTGTACCATCCTTGATATCGGGATGTTCTGGTATCACTTGATATTGAGATGTGTTTGTGTGAGCACTCTGTGACTAGCACTTCTAAGGAATGTGTATTTCTGCATTATCAGCCCTGTTCTTGCCAAATTTTGTGAGCAGGGCCTGCCTCTTGCTCATAACCTGACTTTGCTTTATATCAGCAAAGTTTTGACCACTACTTTAGTTCAGGCCTCATACCAGGCCTCTGATACAAGGGCTTATGTCTCAGGCTCTCTTCCTATTACATTTCCCACACTTTTTGTCTTTTTATGGGGAGGATATTTACCCATTGGCCCAGAAAAGCATAATGCATAGACTGAAGATGACCCAGTGGGCTAAACACTGTTATGTGGTTACCTTACTTTGCCATTCACACATTCATGCCCCACACATTCATCTGTCACTTAGTTTGCACATTTCCTCGCATGACCAATAGACAGATTTCATTTTCTAATTGTTTTTAGTCCCTTAGGTGGACCTGGGAATGTTAGGCCCGGGACTTTGATTGTACGTAATTTTGTGCCTTGGGGGCACTCTCAGATAATTAATATATATGAATAATATGGATATTTGTATATATTTGTGGTGTATATGGGCATATATGTATAGCATGTATGTGTACATATAACACCACCTTATATTTAAGCATAACAATTCTTTTCCAATTTGGTATTGTGATTTGGCCCTTGTGGTACTGCAGACAGCAACACACTCCTAGTAGAGCATTTACAATTACCACATGTATTTTTATTGGTAGTAGGCTAAGTGTTTTGAAATACTGGGATAGGCAATATTACAGTGACCCACAGTGCTATGTATATGAGAAGTAAAACAGAAATTTGGAGTAGTGACACTACAAATGAGGCCTTTATATATAAATGTCTTGTAATTAGTTACTACCCAGTACTGTCCATTCATGTTATAGGTTACCATTACTGCTGGTTGTCACTCTCTGATAAGCTTTACCAGGCAGGAAAAAATGTGGATAACAATTATAGCTTTGGTTAAGGTCTGACTGATGTTATAATGACAAACATCTGACAATCTAGGGCTAACTTTGTTCTCCCATTTAAACTGCTTGTTTTTACTCTTAAATATAGGAGTATTGTTTTCAAGCATTGCCATAAAAAAACATCAGAGGAGATCAACATTTTCTTGAAGCAGTGATGTGTAAAGGCATAAACTATTTTCTCACAGACACTGTGAGATACTTTCACTCCACCAACTCCTTGTTACTGTAGTACCCCTCTTGTCCCTCAGATAGCTGCAGAACAATGAACTGATTGCCCCCCTCAATTAGGGTTTGCCATGCAGCGTATTTCAGGGCAGTATGGCCTGGTTCTCCGGCTCCTGACCAAGGACTCACCCCTGTAGGACCTGAATAGATACACCTCCCAGTTTGAGAGTGAACCACTGATAACCACTTTTTGAATACAGTCCTTCAAGCAGTTATGCACCCACTTTAATTTCACCTGCACCACATTTCCCAAGTTTGCTTATGATAAGGTCATGTAGGACTGTGTCATAAGCCTTACTAAAATCTAGATATATCACATCTACTGCTTTTCCCCCATGCAGTAAGCCAGTAATCCTGTGAAAGAAAGAAATTAGGTTGGTTTGGTATGATTTGTTCTTGACAAATCCATGCTGGTTATTCCTTATAACCCTATTATCCTCCAGGTGCTTACAAACAGATTGTTTAATAATTTGTTCCAGTATTTTTCAGGTATCAAAGTTAAGATGATTCATCTTTAATCCCCAGTGTCTTCTTTGTTCCCCCTTTTAAAGAAAGGTGCTATGTACCCTTCTCCAATCTTCTGGGACTTCACTTGTCCTCCAGGAATTCTCAAAGATAATTGCTAATGGTTCTGAGATTGCTTGAGCTAGTTCCTTAAGGTCCCTAGAATGAATGTCATCAGGCCCAGCTGAAGTGAATACATCTAAATTATCTAAATATTCTTTAAACTGTTCTTTCCCTGTTTTGGCTTTCATACCTTCCTCTTTGTTGTTAATATTAACTGTGTTGAGTATCTGGTCACCATTAACCTTTTTTTGTGAAAACTGAAGCAAAATAGCCATTAAACCCCACAGTTTTCTCAATGTCGTTAATTGCTCTCCTTCCCTTGCTAAGTAGAGGACCTACACTTTCCTTTTTCTTTCCCTTGCTGCTAATATATTTAGAGAACCTCTTCTTCTTGAGAGTTGTTAGGAGACAATGCCAGGACCCTTGGCTCTGAGGATGCTGCCTTATCTCCTGCTGATCCTATCAGACTGGTTTGGATCAAAAGGGTAAAAGTCTGGGAACTCACAAGAACAAAACAACTCTGGAGGGATTAAAAGGAACCTGTGTCTGAAGAGATGGGGATAATTATTTGGGGAACCAAATTGAGACAGATACTCTATGGGGTGTTTGAAAAAGTTAGGCCTGTCTAATTTACCATCAAGGGATGATAAACCTTTAGATAAGATAAACGTGTGTAGTCTGTTTGCTTTTTTAAAATACTTTTTCGCTAAATGCTTTGCTCCTACTATTATTGTATTTTGGTTTTTAAAAGTCTGTCTGTTTACTGTATACCCCAGGTCACAGGCTCCTGAAGGGAAGACTACAGGTACTTGAACTAAGTCAAATCTGTTGCATAAGGATGATTGATCCACAGGATACTATAGATCAGGGCCTGGCCTAAGAGCGGGAGAATTGCAGAATTCCACTCCAGAAGAGGTAAATGCAGGAGGCCTGACCCCAAGGGGGAGCACTCAGAGGGACCAGAAACGAGACAGATGCAGCTAGCTCTGTAACTGTGACGGTGGCTACTCCTGAAATCTAATTAATAATTAATCACCTAGGCTTAGAAGAAGAAATAACTGTATACTGTCTAAACAAAAATAGTACTTGTGGCACCTTAGAGACTAACAAATTTATTTGAGCATAAGCTTTCGTGAGCTACAGCTCACTCCATCGGATGCATGCAGTGGAAAATACAGTAGGGGGATTTTATATACACAGAGAACATGAAACAATGGGTGTTACCATACACACTGTAACGAGAGTGATCAGGTAAGGTGAGCTATTACCAGCAGGAGAGAAAAAAAACCTTTTGTAGTGATAATCAAGGTGGGCCGTTTCCAGCAATTGACAAGAACATGTGAGGAACAGTAGGGGGAAAAATAAACATGGGGAAATAGTTTTACTTTGTGTAATGACACATCCACTCCCAGTCTTATGTCAAGAATTATAACATTCAAAAACCAGTCGGAGAACACTTCAATCTCTCTGGTCACTCGATTACAGACCTAAAAGTGGCAATATTACAACAAAAAAACTTCAAAAATAGACTCCAACAAGAGACTGCTGAATTGGAATTAATTAGACACCGTTAAATTAGGCTGGAATAAAGACTGGGAGTGGATGTGTCATTACACGAAGTAAAACTATTTCCCCATGCTTATTTTTTTCCCCTACTGTTACTCACACCTTCTTGTCAACTGTTGGAAATGGGCCATCCTGATTGTCACTACAGAAGATTTTTTGTTTTTTTTTTTCTCTCCTGCTGGTAATAACTCATCTTCCCTGATCACTCTTGTTATAGTGGGTATGGCAACACCCATTTTTTCATGTTCTCTGTTATATGTGCGTGTATATATATATATATCTTTCTACTGTATTTTCCACCGCATGCATCCGATGAAGTGGGTTTTAGCCCATGAAAGCTTATGCTCAAATAAATTTGTTAGTCTCTAAGGGTGTGTCTACACTACGCAATTAGGTCAAATTTATAGAAGTCAGTTTTTTAGAAATTGTTTTTATATAGTCGATTGTGTGTGTCCCCACACAAAATGCTCTAAGTGCATTAAGTGCATTAACTCGACGGAGTACTTTCACAGTACCGAGGCTAGCGTCGAGTTCCGGAGTGTTGCACTGTGGGTAGCTATCCCGCAGTTTCTGCCGCCCATTGGAATTCTGGGTTGAGATTCCAATGCCTGATGGGGCAAAAAACATTGGCGCAGGTCGTTCTGGGTATGTCATCAGGCCCTCCCTCCCTCCATGAAAGCAACTGCAGACAATCGTTTAGTGCCTTTTTTCCTGAGTTACCTGTGCAGATGCCATACCACGGCAAGCATGGAGCCCGCTCAACTCCTGTCACCGTACATCTCCTGGGTGCTGGCAAACGCAGTACTGCATTGCTACACAGCAGCCGCAACCCATTGCCGTGTGGCAGCAGACAGTGCAATAGGCCTGATAACCATCGTCATCGTGTCCGAGGTGCTCCTGGCCGCCTCGGTAAGGTCAGTCAGGAGCACCTGGGCAAACATGGGCGCAGGGACTAAATTAGGAGTGACTCGACCAGGTCATTCTCTTTAGTCCTGCCGGCAGTCCTATTGTACCATCTTCTGCCGAGAAGCCAGGAGATGTGGATGGCTAGCAGTCCTATTGCACCGTCTGCTGCCAGCCAAAGATGTAAAAGATAGATGGAGTGAATCAAAGCAAGAAATAGACCAGATTTGGTTTGTATTCATTTGCGTCCTCCGTGAAATCAACGGCCAACAATCGTTTCGGTGAGGTCTGTCAGGGGCACCTTGAAAAGTTTAATGGAGATTCAGTCCTGCCTGAAATACCAGGGGGAGGGATAGCTCAGTGGGTTAAGCATTGGGTTGAGCATTGGCCTGCTAAACCTAGGGTTTTGAGTTCAATCGTTGAGGGGGGCCATTCTGTGTGACAGTTGTTTTTGTTTCTCCTTGATGTAAAGCCACCCCCTTTGTTGATTTTAATTCCCTGTAAGCCAACCCTGTAAACCATGTCATCGGTCGCCCCTCCCTCCATCAGAGCAATGGCAGACAATCATTCCGTGTCTTTTTTCTGTGCAGACGCCATACTACGGCAAGCATGGAGCCTGCTCAGATCACTTTGGCAATTAGGAGCACATTAAACACCACGCGCATTATCCAGCCGTATATGCAGCACCAGAACCTGCAAAGCGAAACCGGGCGAGTAGGCAATGTCAGCGCGGTGACGAGAGTGATGAGGACATGGACACAGACTTCTCTCAAAGCACAGGCCCCGGCAATTTGGCCATCCTAGTGGCAATGGGGCAGGCTCATGCAGTGGAACGCAGATTCTGGGCCCGGGAAACAAGCACAGACTGGTGGGACCGCATAGTGTTGCAGATCTGGGACGATTCCCAGTGGCTGCGAAACTTTCAGATGTGTAAGGGCACTTTCATGGAACTTTGTGACTTGCTTTCCCCTGCCTTGAAGCGCAAGAATACCAAGATGAGAGCAGCCCTCACAGTTGAGAAGTGAGTGGCAATAGCTCTGTGGAAGCTTGCAATGCCAGACAGCTACTGGTCAGTCGGGAATCAATTTGGAGTGTGCAAATCTACTGTGGGGGCTGCTGTGATGCAAGTAGCCAACGCAATCAAAAATCTGCTGATATCAACAGTAGTGACTCTGGGAAATGTGCAGGTCATAGTGAATGGCTTTGCTGCAATGGGATTCCCTAACTGTGGTGGGGCGATAGACGGAACCCATATCCCTATCTTAGCACCGGAGCACCAAGCCGGCGAGTACATAAACCACAAGGGGTACTTTTCAATAGTGCTGCAAGCACTGGTGCATCACAAGGGACGTTTCACCAACATCAACGTGGGATGGCCGGGAAAGCTACATGATGCTCGCATCTTCAGGAACTCTGGTCTGTTTCAAAAGCTGCAGGAAGGGACTTTATTCCCAGACCAAAAAATAACCGTTGGGGATGTTGAAATGCCTATAGTTATCCTTGGGGACCCAGCCTATCCCTTAATGCCATGGCTCATGAATCCATACACAGGCAGCCTGGTCAGGAGCTGTTCAACTACAGGCTGAGCAAGTGCAGAATGGTGGTAGAATGTGCATTGGGATGTTTAAAAGCGTGCTGGCGCAGTTTACTGACTCAGTTAGACCTCAGCGAAACCAATATTCCCATTGTTATTACTGCTTGCTGTGCATGCCACAATATCTGTGAGAGTAAGGGGGAGACGTTTATGGCGGGGTGGGAGGTTGAGGCAAATCGCCTGGCCGCTGGTTACGCGCAGCCAGACACCAGAGAGGTTAGAAGAGCACAGGAGGGCGCAGTGCGCATCAGAGAAGCTTTGAAAACCAGTTTCATGACTGCCCAGGCTACGGTGTGAAAGTTCTGTTTGTTTCTCCTTGATGAAACCCCCCACCCCCTTGGTTCACACTACTTCCCTGTAAGCTAACCACCCTCCCCTCCTCCCTTCGATCACCGCTTGCAGAGGCAATAAAGTAATTGTTGCTTCACATTCATGCATTCTTTATTAATTTATCACACAAATAGGGGGATAACTGCCAAGGTAGCCCGGGAGGGTAGGAGGGAAGGACAAGGCCACTCAGCACTTTAAAAGTTTAAAACTTATTGAATGCCAGCCTTCTGTTGCTTGGGCAGTCCTCTGGGGTGGAGTGGCTGGGTGGCCGGAGGCCCCCTCACCGCATTCTTGGGCGCTTGGGTGAGGAGGCTATGGAACTTGGGGAGGAAGGCAGTTGGTTACACAGGGGCTGTAGCGGCAGTCTGTGCTCCAGCTGCCTTTCCTGCAGCTCAACCATATGCTGGAGCATATGAGTTTGATCCTCCAGCAGCCTCAGCATTGAATCCTGCCTCCTCTCATCACACTGCTGTCACCACACTCCTCTCATCACACACTGAGGAGAGTAAGTGGCGGGCTGAAGAGAGGGCTGAAGCTGAAAGGGTATTTCAGCTTCAGCCCTCTCTTCAGCCCGCCACTTACTCTCCTCAGCTCACCACCTCTCCTACTGGTCATTTTGTGCTTTCCTGCACTCTGACATTGTCTGCCTCCACGCATTTGTCTGTGCTCTGTCAGTGTGGGAGGACAGCATGAGCTCAGAGAACATTTCATTGCGAGTGCATTTTTTTTTCTTTCTAATCTTCACTAGCCTCTGGGAAGGAGAAGATCCTGTGATCCTTGAAACACATGCAGCTGGTGGAGAAAAAAAAAGGGACAGCGGTATTTAAAAAGACACATTTTATAGAACAATGGGTACACTCTTTCACGGTAAACCTTGCTGTTAACATTACGTATATAGCACATGTGGTTTCGTTGCAAGGTCGTATTTTGCCTCCCCCCACCGCGTGGCTAGCCCCTTCCCCCTCCCTGTGGCTAACAGCGGGGAACATTCCCTGAGGCAAACAGCCCAGCAGGAACAGGCACCTCTGAATGTCCCCTGAAGAAAAGCACCCTATTTCAACCAGGTGACTATGAATGATATCACTCTCCTGAGGATAACACAGAGAGATAAAGAACGGATGTTGTTTGAACGCCAGCAAACATACACTGCAATGCTTTGTTCTACAGTGATTCCCGAGAACGTGCTACTGGCCTGGAGTGGTAACGTGTCCTACCATGATGGATGGAATAAGGCTGCCCTCCCCAGAAACCTTTTGCAAAGGCTTTGGGAGTGCATCCAGGAGAGCCGCGAATGCCAGGGCAAATTAATCATTAAACACGCTTGCTTTTAAACCATGTATACTATTTTAAAAGGTACGCTCACCAGAGGTCCCTTCTCCACCTGGCGGGTCCGGGAGGCAGCCTTGGATGGGTTCGGGGGGTACTGGCTCCAGGTCCAGGGTGAGAAACAGTTCCTGGCTGTCGGGAAAACCGGTTTCTCCGCTTGCTTGCTGTGAGCTATCTACAACCTCATCATCATCATCTTCCTCATCCCCAAAACCTGCTTCCATGTTGCTCCCATCTCCATTGAAGGAGTCAAACAACATGGTTGGGGTAGTTGTGGCTGAAAAGGGCATGCAGCTCATCATAGAAGCAGCATGTTTGGGGCTCTGACCCGGAGCGGCCATTTGCCTCTCTGGTTTTCTGGTAGGCTTGCCTCAGCTCCTTAAGTTTCACGCAGCACTGCGTCGGGTCCCTGTTATGGCCTCTGTCCTTCATGCCCTGGGAGAGTTTGACAAATGTTTTGGCATTTCGAAAACTGGAACGGAGTTCTGATATCACGGATTCCTCTCCCCATACAGCGATCAGATCCCGTACCTCCCGTTCGGTCCATGCTGGAGCTCTTTTGCGATTCTGGGACTCCATCATGGTCACCTCTGCTGATGAGATCTGCACTCACCTGCAGCTTGCCACACTGGACAAACGGGAAATGAAATTCAAAAGTTCGCGGGCCTTTTCCTGTCTACCTGGCCAGTGCATCTGAGTTGAGAGTGCTGTCCAGAGCGGTCACAATGGAGCACTCTGGGATAGCTCCCAGAGGCCAATACCGTCTAATTGCGTCCACAGTACCCCAAATTCGATCCAGCAAGGCCAATTTCAGCGCTAATCCCTTTGTCGGGGGTGGAGTAAGGAAATCAATTTTAAGAGCCCTTTAAGTTGAAAAAATGGGCTTCGTCGTGTGGACGGGTGCAGGGTTAAATTGATTTAACGCTGTTAAATTCAACCTCAACTCCTAGCGTAGACCAGGGCTAAGGTGCCACAAGTACTCCTCATTCTTTTGAAATGTTAAGCAAATTGATGTTACACTGCCATCTAGTGGACTCTTAGGGTGCTAAAGCCTAGTTTTTACAAAGTATCTAACCTTAAGTGTATGTCTACACTGAAATTGAAGGTGTAATTGCATCTCGGGTAGATATATCCACACTAGTTTTATCCACACTAGCATGGCTAAAAGTAGCTGTGAAGATGTGCAGCACAGATCCCAGCGCAGGCTAGGAACATGAGTACATACCCAGGGTTTTGGGTGAACTTGGACCAGAAGCTTGTGCCACCATGTCTTCACTGCATTTTCAACCACACTAACAAGATTAAAGCTGGCATGGATATGTCTACCCAACTGTAGTCACACCTTAAGGGACAAATTCAGTCCTGGAGTAAAGGTTCAGAATTGCTATTGTCTTTATTAGGAATTACACCTGCTTACTCCACTCTGGCCCCTTTATGTTGGGTAGAAGGGCCAGAGATTGGAGAAGACAACTTTATGGCTCCTCTTCTCTCCCCGCTGAGGTCTGGCTCGCAAGCTTTGGCATAAGGGCAGGGCTGAGGCAGGAAGGGCATGACAGGGCTATGTCTCTTAGTGGTGTGCACGGTAACAGGATCTAGTCTCTTCAACCATCCTATCCTCCAATTCACTCTCACATAACAATACTGGGAGTTTTACTGCTTACATGAAACTGATTACATGAAAAATTAATATTAGGAAAGTATTTAAGATATTTTTATCTATATTTAATTCAGCAGCTGGAAATAAGGAGGATCCTTAGCACCATGTGGCCAGGCAGTTCTCTATAAACCACAAGTGTGTGCTGCCCAGACCACAGTGTGGGAACCTCTGATATATAGCCCACAAAAAGCTGTCAGACGGAAATGACTTTTGGTCACTATCTATCCGGGCTAATTAGATACAGAGCTCTGGGTCTCAGCTCTGCAATGAGCTTCACATAGAAACACCCATGAAATTTCACACAGGTGCAGGGGTCTGCCCACCCAGAGATAGTTGCAACATGGGAGCCCTAGAAATTAATATAAATCATGTATTACAAATCCCCTGATGCATCCAGACCCCTAGCTAACTGCTTCTATTGTCATGTCCTGTAAAATAGATTAGAACATTTATCATTTGCCACAGATTATAAAAAGTCTAAAAAATAAATGCATTTTCTCTGGCACAACACAATCAAACAAACTAGATGAGCTCAATGGGAAACTCTGTGTATTTATTCAGATTCTACAGAAGTGCAAACAGTCATAGCTATTCATGACATTCAGATTTTCATTCTCTGTGAAACAAACAAACTGAAATCCAGTATGACACACTGAACTTGGAAAGAGAAATACAAATGGTATTGAGACTGAAAATTGTTTAAATCAATCCAGAAAAAGGTCACAACATCTTTTTTTTTTTTGTGCTCAGTGGGCTAAGTTATAATTATGCAACCTAAAACCTTTCAGTGTGATTTCTGGTGCAATTACAATGGTCTCCACGATTAAATCCTATCAGTTAGCTTCTGACAGAAGGAAAAGATCTGGTGTAGGGATTCTTTACCAATCCTTCAAACTGAAGAAACTGAAGAGAAAGAAAACTCACACTGAAGTATAAGGGTGTGCAATAGCAAAAGTTCTTCAACTGGTTAAATGGAAGGAGTGGCTCCATTGTTATCCCCACCCGGACAGCAAAGCAAGGGACAGATTAAAAGGATAAATAAAACTTGAGTTTATCAAATCACAGCCTTCTTTCACTACATCAGCCCATTCTAATTACCAACATTTCCAAAAGCAGTTATGCCACTTTTCAGAAATAAATTTCCCCTGACATTTTAATTCTTTTTATAAATGCAAACAATCTTTATAGAAGTAAGTGCAATCATCAATTAAGCTGAGTTTGAAAAAAAACACATACACTGAAATTTTATATTATTATTAGAAAATATTTATATAGTGCTATGAATGGACATGTGTATTACAGAGAACCACGCATTCCCTGCCACAAGAAGCATACAAACTAAGGGCTAGTCTACACCGGCAATGCAGCAGCACTTTAAGGTGCCCTGTGTGGTTGCTGCGCAGTGCTGGGAGAGAGGTCTCCAAGCGCTCTAAAAACAGCACCTCAATGAGGGGTATAGCTCCCATTGCTGGCAGCGTGGCTCCCAGCGTTGGGGCACTGTTTATACTGGTGCTTTACAGCGCTGCAACTTGCTGCACTTGGGAGGTGTTTTTTCACCCCCCTGAGCGAGAAAGTTGCAGCGCTGTTAATTGCCAGAGTAGACAAGCTCTTAGGCCCTAATCCTGCAAAGACTTATTTGGGCAAGTCTACACTACAAAATTAGATCGATTTTATAAAATTCGATCTTTAGTAAGCGATTTTATACAGTCCATCATGCGTGTCCCCACTAAGCGCATTAGGTTGGCGGGGTGCGTCCTCAATACGGTGGCTAGCATTGACTCACCGAGTGGTGCACTCTGGGTAGCTATCCCACAGTCCCCGCTGCCCATTGGAGTTCTGGGTTAAGCTCCCAATGCCTGATGGGGCAAAAACTTTGTCACGGGTGATTTGGGGTACATGTCGTCAGTCTTCCCTCCTTCCTTGAAAGCAACCACAAACAATCGTTTTGCGCCTTTTTTCCAGGGTTATCCGTGCAGACGCCATAGCACGACAACCATGGAGCCCGCTCAGCTGCACACTGCTTTTGTGAGCATTGTAAACACCTTGTGCATTATCTTCAGTATGTGCAGAGCCCAACTAGGAGCCGCCAGCACGAGGAAGATTGTGAGGAGGACATGGCACAGATGTTCCTGAAAGCATTGGATGTGGCAATTGGGATATCATGGCGACATTGGGGCATGCTGATACGATGGAACACCAATTCTGGGCCCGGCAAACAAGCACAGGCTGGTGGGACTGCATAGTGTTGCAAGTATGGAATGATTCCCAGTGGCTGCAAAGCTTTTGCATGCGTAAGACCACTTTCATGGAACGTTGTGAGTTGCTTTCCCCTGCCCTGAAGCACAGGAATACCAAGATGAGAGCTGCCTTGACAGTTGAGAAGTGAGTGGTGATATCCCTGTGGAAGCTTGCAACGCCTGACTGCTACTGGTCAGTCGGGAATCAATTTGGAGTGGGCAAATCTACTGTGGGGGCTTCTGTGATCCAAGTAGCCAATGCAATCAGTGACCTTCTGCTAACAAGGGTAGTGACTCTGGGAAATGTGCAGGTCATAGTGGATGGCTTTGCTGCAATGGGGTTCCCTAAGTGTGGTGGGGCGATAGACGGAACACATATCTCCATCTTGGCACCGGATCACCTTGCCAACCAGTAAATAAACCGCAACGGGTACTTCTCAATGGTGCTGCAAGCACTGGTGGATCACAAGGGACGTTTCACCGACATCATTGTGGGATGGCCGGGGAAGTAAGAGTAAAATTTAAGAAGATACGTTTCTGAGAACAAAAGGGAGACTCTTTCACAGTGAATCAGGCAATTCACAGCAGACAGCACATGTGCTTTAGGTACAAGGTCGCATTTTGGCTTTTATATTGACCGCCTGCCAGTATGGTGACACATCGCACACGGCTGGGCAACAGAATTTGGTTTCCAGGCAGCTAGGGTAAGCCAAAGGTACGTGGGGTTGGCTTCTTCTACGTTCATAACGTGGGAATGGTTTCAAACCGCAGCGCCCTCCTTTCCCATAGCAACCAATCCTGGTTGGGTTTGCCGTTTAAAAGGAGGGCCTGCGGTTGCCCTTTAAAAGGAGGGGCTGCGGTTTTGGGGTGGATGTGAGGCATCCCTTATGCGTGGCTACTCTCCGGGATGATCCCTTTTAGCCAAGCGCATACAGCCCAGCATGACTGAGGTCTAATGTGCTGGGGATCACCAAACAGAGAGGATTACTGTTCCTTTACAAAAAATCTCCTATTTCAACTAGGTGACCATGAATGATATCACTCTCCTGAGGCTGATACAGAAAGATAAAAGACCAAATATTGCATGAATGCGACCAAAACCCAGGACCATTCGCTGCCATGCTTTGTGCTGCAATGATTCCAGACTACTTGCTACTGGCTTGGCATGGTAAAGTGTCCTACCATGGAGGACTAAATAAGGCAGCCCTCCCCAGAAACCTTCTGCAAACGCTTTCAAAGGACCTCCAGGAGAGCTTCATGGAGATGTCCCTGGAGGATTCACCTGGGGTTCCATCCCCAGACACGTGAATAGACTTTTCCAGTAGCTGTACTGGCCGCAAATGCATCCCAATTCTTCAGGGCAAATCAAACATTAAACACAATTGCTTTTAACCCCTGTAGTGTAGTTACAAATGTGCATTGACCAGAGGTGCCGTCTTTGCCTTCAGGGTCTGGAAACAATAGGACCTGGGAGGGTATTGGCTCCAGGGTGATGAAAAGCTCCTGACTGCTGGGGAGAACGGATTCTCTGCTTGCATTCTCCTGCTCCTCCTCTTCCTCATCCACAAAATCCTCCTCTGTGTTGCGTGAGGCTGCCACCTTGCAGATGTCCATGAACAGTGGTGGGGTAGTGGTAGGGTCCCCCCCTAGAATGGCATGCAGCTGATCATAGAAGCGGCATGTCTGGGGTTCTGGCCCAGAGCGACTCTTTGCCTCCTTTGTCTTTTGGTAGGCTTGCCTGAGCTCCTCAATTTTCATGCAGCACTGCTATGTGTCCCTGGTGTAGCCTCTGTCCACTATGCCCTGTGCGATTTTGGCATATATATCAGCATTTCTTCTGCTGGATTGGAGTTCTGACTGCACAGATTCTTCTCCCCATACAGCAATCAGATCCAGTGTCTCCCATTCGCTCCATGCTGGAGCTTGTTTGCGATTCTGGGACGCATGCTCACTTGTTCTGCTGAGCTCCCCACGCTGACCAAACAGGCAATGAAATTCAAAAGTTCCCCGAGGCTTTTCCTGTGTACCTGGCTAGTGCATTGAAGTTAAAAGTGCTGTCCAGAGCGGTCACATTGGAGCACTCAGGGATAGCTCCCAGAGGCCAATACCATTGAATTGCACAGTGCTGCGTCTACAGTACCCCAAATTTGACCCAGGAAGTTTGATTTTAGCACTACTCTCCTCGTTGTGGAGGAGTACAGCAGTTGATTTTAAGAGCCCTTTAGGGCGGTGGAACGGGGTTGATTGTGTAGCTGTATTCCTTATAAAATCGACGTAACACGGCTAAATTCGACCTAACCTTGTAGTGTAGACCAGGTCTTATACATGTACTTAACTTTAAGCTGTGAATAGTTCCATTGAAGTCAATGGTACTTCTCAGTTTAAAGCTTAGCATGTGCATAAGCCTTTGTAGGACTGTGATTTAGGACCTGACGTGTTCAGATCTGTTAGCATGGACCAAGCTGTGGTCCATGCAAGCAAATCTAAAGCCTTGTCTACACTGGCAAATTTCTATGCAGTAAAGCAGCTTTCTGCATTGTAACTCCCGTGGTGTACACACTGCCAGGCCAGGCAGCACAGCTCTGGCTCTGAGCAGTCTCTACTGCCTGCCACCGGTGGGGCCTCACCCACCTCCCCGGCTCGAGCTGCCTGGTACCGTTGCAGAGGCCAGGCTGGTCTTAGCCAGTGGGGTGAGGGACAGCATGCCCTCCGCCCCGCCAGGTAAGTGGGACTCCTGAGGGAACCCAGCCTGGGCAGCTCCCCAGCCACTCCAGCCTGCCTGGTCGTGCTGCTGTTCCCAATGGGCTGGAGCACTGCCCCAACCCACCCAGGACACTCTGCTGGCTTGGCCTGGCAGACACAATGTGGGGTGGGGGGCAGGAAGTGAGGGAGTGCGACTCTGGGTGTTTGGGTGGGGTGCTGGGCAGTGAAGGGTCTGTGGGGGGGGGTGCTGGCTGTGGGGCGATCTGTGTGAATTGGGGCGCTGGGTAGTGGGGGGGTCTTTATGGAGCACTGTGCAGTTGTGGTGCTGGGAGTATATGGAGATACTGGGTAGTGGAGGTTCTGGGGAGGGCCCTGGGCATAGGGGTCTGTGGGCGCACTGGGCAGTGGGTGGTGGTGTGCAGGGCACTGTGCAGTTGTGGTGGTGGGGTCTCTGGGCGGGGGGAGTGCTGGATATAGAGGTCGGGGGGGGGGTGCTGGGCTAGGGGGCATCATGGCACGTAGTGCGGGCCTGTCCCTGAGGGGAAGGGCCGTGTTGGCAGTGCAGGGCCAGGCTAGCCAGTGTGCATCTCGTGGCTGCTGGTTTGTAAACAGTGCTCTCGCACTTTGCTGGGCAGAGTTGGGCAGGGCAGGGACACCCCGCTGCTGCACCTGCTCCACTTCCCACAGCCGGACCCTCGCTATGGAAACCGACCCTCCAAATATGCCCCATTGCCCCCATGGGGGCCCACAGATATGTTTGGCGCTGAGATCACAAAAGGCTAATCCGACCTGTAAGTGGATGGAACGAATGAGGGAGGAGAATGGATTGGGAGGACAGGAGTCATTGCTGGGTATGACACAGGCAGAAGGGGGATGAGAGCTCTAGCCGCAGGTGATCAAAATGACCTTATCCACTTTCCCAAATGTGTTGGGTAACACAAATTCTCTCTCTCACACACACACTCAGATTTTGGTGGGGGGCAACTTTAACTGTTATTCCAGCCAGGGGCTCCTTAGGCACCTGGAAATGCTAGGGTTTTTTTGTTTTTTGTTTTTGCAGGTATCAGAAATTAGCTAACAGGAGCACTCTAGCTAATTCCTATACAAAAAAGATAAATAAATACCCACAATGGGATCTGGGAGTGCAAATGTCAAAGGACAGATAAAAACAACAACCTGTGATTGTGAGGGCTGGCTTATGATTGTTGTAATCTGTAATACATTGTAATACAAAAAACTGTAATACCTGCTCCTTGGAGAGAAAGTCCCATTCACCCCTGACCTGCCCTGGCCCCAGAGGTTCTGCTGCCACCCGGGGTCCTGGCCACTGGCCGTGAGTCTCCGGAGCTGTCCCAGCGTGTCGTCCCCCCCCCCCAGCCAGCGCCCTGACAACGAGCAAGTGAGAGAGGGGGGATGGAATGAGCAGGGGCGGGACCTTGAAGAAGGGGCGGGGCCTCAGAAGAGGGATGGGACCAGCGTGCTGGGTTTTGCGCCGGTACACACTTGGCAACTGTGCCCCCGCTTCTCCCGCCCACTGCCCATCCCACCCCAACAACGCTCCGCCCCCTCCTCCTCTCTCCTCCTCCTCCCGCGGGCGGGGCGTAGCGCTGACGCGCAGGGCCCGCTGGGCCCCGATAGGCGGGGAAGGAGGAAGTGGATACGGTTTGGGATTGGGCGGGTGAGGGGGGCGATGGGAGGACGCACGGTTTCCCTGGCCCCACCCGCAGCGTCGCGCGGGGCTTCACGGGAGGGGAGCTGATCACGTGGCGTGAGCCGGGTGGATATTTATAGCCGCGCGCGCGCGCTCAAGATCGCTGGTCGCTCTGTTTTGCTTCCTGGTGGCGCGCGGTAGGACGGCGGTAGCGTGAGGCACGCGCGGGAGAGGAGTCGGGTGCGTCTGAGGGTCTCTGGGTCCCCTGCTGGGCGGCGGGGGGAGAGGGAGCAGGACGCCACCGGGCGGAGGGGGCAGGGATCTCAGCGTCTGCCGGGCGGCCTCGCGCGATTGGAGCGGAGGGGCTCGCGCTCCGCTGCGGGGCTGGCTGCGTGTGCGGGTTTTGGCGGGTTTCTCCCGGCAGGGGGCTCGCGGGTTTGGCGGTTGGCGGGCTTGCGCCCTGCGGCGGGGCTGGCCGGGTGGTTGGGGTTCGGGCGGGCTGGGATCGAGGGGCTGAAGCCGGGGCACGAGGCAGAGGGGCAGGTCAGCGCCGGTCCTCGGGGGCCTGGCCGGGGGAGGTAACCCTGCCACGGGGAGACCGGGGGAGGGGGGCGGTGGCAGGTGAAGGTCGCGGGTCCGCCTTGTGGGGGGGGGGGGGGGGGGGGAAGGTCTCCGACTGGGCTTTCCGCTGCTGGCGCTCGGCTGCTGGCTGAGGGTGGCTGGCGGGGGCGCCGCATGTCCGAGGGCTCTAGCTTCGGCGTCCTGCTCTGGATCCCGCGGCCCGCGCTGGGAGCAGAAAGCACAAGTTCAGTTTGCCCAGTGGCATGCACGTCTGTCACAACAGCCAGTGCGGCCCCTCTCACGCGGGGCGGGGACGGGGGGGGGTCCAGGCGCCCTGCCCCGAGGAGCCCCTCCGTGGTGTGAAGGGGCGAAGGGGGTGCATGCGGCTTAAATGTGCCACCGCCTTGTACTGGTTTGCCCCTCACACGAGACTGTTAGCTGTGAGGGGCTCGTGGAGCTGAGCGGAGGCTGACTGCCCTTGTGGCAGGTGGGAGCCCATGGCTGGCTTGTTGTGACAGACGTGCATGCCACTGGGCAAACTGAACTTGTGCTTTCTGCTCTGACTAATAAATTTGCTTTTCTGTGTCTTTGCCTTTGTTATAAAACACAGGTTTGTAGTCAGATGAATTTCAGTATGAAGGAGAAATTGGATGCAGGAAAAGCCTCAGGAACGATAAAGGTCTGTAACCTAACTCAGCATTACTCAGTCTTTAAAGTGGTCTATGAAGGTAAAAATAAATAGATCAGATTGTAATGACAGACTTTGCCCTGGCATCTGTAATCACTCCAGACTTAGCTGAGCTCTTTATATCCACACCATTTTATAAAGCTAGCTAAAAAGAGATCATGTGCCTTTATTATCATGAAAGATGTCAGATTGATGCTCTGGAGACTCAGTCCTTCTGTTTTTTTGCAGAACAGGTATGTAGTTCACAAAGACACTGAAAATATGCCACCCTGAGGATAAAGAATTACAAACTGCTTAGCCTGCACTGAGTTTTTTCCCAGTGTTTCAGTGATCTTTTAAGTATGTGCATTTAGTTCCAGGCACATGTTTTTATATGGCAAACTTCAAATGCTACTAACCTGGATCACACTTGAATTGGTGACTTACTGGCTTCGTATCTTGTTACCAGTTCCCTAAACCACCCAGTCAATGTAAAGCTAATTCTACTAGATTTACAGGTTTTTATCATGCAATAATACATAAAATAGTATAACTGATTAGAGAACTCTTTTAAGTCTGCATTTCCCAGCCCTGTAGCTGGCTTCCCCTATCAGCATGGGTCTTAGACAGCAAAGAAAATAAACCACAAGAAATAGGGGGGGCTTTAGAATCCGTTCCATGTGAGACTGCTTAAAATGAGTTAATTTCATAATGTGAGTTAGATTTGATCCCTCTAAACTAAGATCCTAATTAAAAAAAAAAAAATCTGTGTTGCAGTTTTCTGAAGCAATGCTCTTATTTTTGTGCTTGAAAAAAATCATTAGAATGAGACTTCATACATGAAGTTGGGCACTTGACCATTGCTTTAGTCTTCAGGTAGTAGTTTTGAATGTATACCATTGCATCATTCATATATGCTGTGCATATAAAATTGTTGCTAAATGCACGAGGGGGACCAAGTTATTAAATGTCTGACTTGTGAGTAGAACCATCATAATACTAATCTTCAAAAAATTCCCCACATTGGAGACTCTAGACTCCAGAGCATGTAAAACTCAAAATGGGGTGCCTAAGATAGCAGGGAAGTTGCTTGGTTATTTTTGTGGCCTCTTTAAACTGTGGGGATTTCAAGAGATGACCTTCCAAGGTGAATGTCCAGCCCAGAGGAGAGGACTGTCTTCACATTGTGCCTGGCTTTACTAGGGAAAGTAATAAGCTGTGTTGTTAGTACCCTACTACCAGTAACCTTGCTTTACTCCTTTTTTTCAAATTTGCCTAGTATGTAGTCAGTCTTAAATCCAAATCTAAAACAAATAGTTTTATTTGGAGACTTTTTACTCTTAATATAAAAGTAGAGCAATGATGTACCTAATACAAGACTAGTGCAATCAGGGGAGTATCTGAATTCTGGACAGTTCAGAACAAGTATAAGACTTCTCTAAAAACTTGTAGTCTTGACTTTATTTGGTGTGTTGGGTGAAGTCCCGGATGATTCAGTCTAGGGAAAGACATGGGGGTAAAAGTCACCTAGAAGTAATTTGGGTATTATAATGTTGAGTGGCACTTAATCATATGTTCCTAATTCTGCGTAGTGGAAGATCTGTATTCTTACTTACAGGAACTTTAAAATTGCTCAGTGTTGTAGGGTGTGAAGACTAATCCTGTACCCTTAAAAGGATAAATAGTATATCTGTGTAATGAAAAGTTTGTTTTTATCAGACATGTCCATGACTAAACACTTATTCTTGGGCTCATCTTAGCAAGCATATGGCCATGATCTTATTTTGGTGTCTGGCTGACTCACTTTTCTGGATGCTTCACTGGTTATCTCAAATATGAAGAACAATGGGTTAACTAAGCACCTGGCATAGTATTAAAAACTGCATTTTGCCAGGGGAACATTGACCAATCATAGTCTTCAGTAGCTGCAAATAGCATCTGTAATGCTGGTTCCCACGGTAGTTGGCATTTGTCCTCAAGTTCAACACCAAGCTAATTGGTGGCAGAAATTTTACCGTGGGAAAGGTGAACTCTTCTCATGTGAAGTACAGTGTGAATCAGTAACTTTCTCACGCTTGTATGGTATTGTGTTCTTGCTATCCCTGTTTGATTGTCTACCATTGTTTACTGTCCCATGGTGGCAGTGTAACTAATGGTTTAAAAAGCTTTAATGCAGGAAATAGGTATTGACATAGGACAAGGAAAGGTGATAAATATTCTGTTCCACAAAACAATAGCCTTCCTGGATCAGTGTTATGCCCCAAGCAAGGAAATTCTAGATGCCTGTTGATGAATGAATGGTTGAAGTAGAACTTCTGTTAAATGCATACAGCCCTTGAAGAACCACTTACATATAGACAGGTTTCAGAGTGGCAGCCATGTTAGTCTGTATCTGCAAAAAGAAAAGGTACTTGTGGCACCTTAGACTAAAATTTATTTGAGCCTAAGCTTTCATGAGATGGCTCACTTCATCGGATGCATGCAGTGGAAAATACAGTAGGGGGATTTTATATACACAGAGAACATGAAACAATGGGTGTTACCATACACACTAACGTGAGTGATCATGGTAACACCTATTGTTTCATGTTCTCTGTGTATATAAAATCCCCCTACTGTATTTTCCACTGCATGCATCTGATGAAGTGAGCCATAGCTCACAAAAGCTTAGGCTCAAATAAATTTTAGTCTCTAAGGTGCCACAAGTACTCCTATTCTTTTTGGACTTGCATATAGATAGTAAAAAATGAACCTTGCTCATGATTACCTGTGCATGTTTTCCAGTTTAAACTGATGAAATCACCTTGAACAAAAAATAAGGATCACTCTAACAACTCAAAACAGTTGTCAAAGTGCAGAAGCATTCATCTGTGGTGAATGGCTAGTATAACTTGCGAGATTAAACAGAACACTTGCACTATAATTTAATTGGGAATCCAGTTAGAACACAGCTGCTACCTGACCTGTTTAAAATAGTTCTACTTTGTAGTGTAAATGAGACGGAGTGTCTTAACCAAGATAAGGCTTATGTAGGTCTTCAGCTTTTTATAGAACAGTTAAGATCCAGCTTTGCTACAAATACAAACTATATTGTAATTGTAGTGTAGTAAACCCTAAACTAAATTAAAACAAAGCTTGTTAATCCTATTTGTAGGAAAGACAAGTGGATTGATACATTAATCCATTACCTTAATGTGGCATGAGAAACTTCATAAATTACCCTACTCCATCCAGGAGTTTAACTGCTTTGTATTAAAACTTTTCTCTTTTCAAGAAGTACGTCACAGACAATGCAAACTCAGCCCCAAGACGGACTCTTAAAACGATTCAGCCTTCAGCAGCAGGTTGCCTTATTGGCAGGGTAAATGAAGTAAGTATTTAGATGTAATAACTCTACAACACAATCTGTAACAGTAACTAAATGCTGTTATGTTTAATGTAGAAGGGCTAAGGTACTATAATATCCATTAACTGTAAAAAGAACCTTTAAACTGTATAGTAATTACATCATTTAGCTTTGAATAGTAAATCTAGCATAAATATTTCAAATACTTTGAAAGCACTTGAGAAGAAATGCTTGTTCATCAGACCTATACTGCTAGTGCAAGAAAGCTGTCCGATGGCTGAGAAAATGTCTTGTGAGTTAAGCTTTTCTTCAGGAAATCTGGAGGTGAGTTGGCAAGAAGTTGTGCCACCCTTGAAATACAGATAACTTCCGTACCTATGAGCAATAGGTAAAGGAGAAACTCCATCTGTTAGTATAGCTTAGATGAGTTTGCAAGTGTATGAAGACATGTAAAATGTCAAGGACAAATAGCATTTCGGCAAACCAAACTTATTGTATTACAGCCTGCTAAATGTTCGTTCAAAAGGAAACTTTGGAGTGATCAGTTAACTGCAAAGACCTGCAAAGCTGAGGTTGTGGACCCAAAACAGAAAAATGAAAATCTAAAAGGAGTCACTCAAGCTGTTGATCTCATGGTAAAAAGTATGTTTTCTTGTTTTACACTTCCAGCAATCGCATATTGTTTGAAACTTCATGTGTATCTCGATAATACTTAATTTTGGTATGCTACTAAAAGCAAATAATGGGCTTAGAATTGTTAAATTGCTACTTGCCAACATTAGGTAGCAACACGTACTCATTTCAATGATCATGTCCTCTTAAGCATCATTCACACAGATCTATGCAGAGTTTAAAAGTTTTACACTGTCACTTAAGGTGACTTGGCCAGCAGTATGTGAGGCTCAAAAGCATTTAAACTTTGGGAATTGTACTTTAGTTTAGCATGCTGTCACAATTCAGGCCATATTACCACTTGCCAACCAAATTAAGCAGATAGCCTGACCCAGTTTTTTAAATTGTTCTAAATTAGGAGAGAGAATATCTGGGTTCAAGCTATGTGATTGGTGTCTTGGAAGTTGTTAGCCTTGGCTACTTCTAGTGAGCCTATTCTGCTGCTACTCATTGCAGAAGTGGCTATGTTCAATAGGTCTTGCAGTTGGGACCATTCTGCAATGCACATTGTGACACTTATTGAAGCGGCTTCAGAAAATGCTCTTCAATAATGTCAAAAGCAAATTAGTATAAGCTTGAATTTGACCCATCTTCCAAATCAAATGTCTCAAGTTACTAAAAGCTCATTTGTTAACCACTTTGGCGGTTTTTAGCAGGTCAGAATGGGTTGTAGAATATTGAAATGACACATACTCCAAACATATGGAACTCTTATATTTAAATTTACTCTATTTTAATTTGCTTGAATTCAAGGCTTATTTACATAAGATACACGAGAGATTTTTCGTATTAAACTCTTCCTACAGAAAATCCTCCGTCTCGGTACTGGAAGGAAGTGGCTGAAGAGAGAAGGAAGGCACTGTATGAAGTGCTTCAGGAAAATGAAAAGGTAGTTCATCAGGTTAAATACCTTTTCACTTTTTTCTCTTCGCTAGTCCCTATATAAAACTTTCTTTTTTTCTAGCTGCACAAAGAAATTGAACAGAAAGATGGTGAAATTGCCCGTCTAAAAGAAGAAAATGATGAACTGGTATTACTTGCAGAACATGTGCAGTACATGACAAATATGATTGAGGTAATCTCATATGACTTGTTTTCAATCCATAGTGTTAACTGTGATGTAAGTGACTGGGGTGTGTATCAAATCATGACTTCTGTTTTGAGTACATTTTTGTGTTCTGTATAGGAAAAACCTGATAAGGTTGGTTTACTATGCTGCAGGTACTGGCCCAAGAATGGTGCTGTACACCTAGCTGAGTGAGTGACTGAGAAGCAATCAGTGTAAGCAGTCTAGGAAAATGAACTTTGTATTATCAGCTTGTCCAACCCATATAACAATGACCCTTCTGATTGTAAGGAATGAGATGGAGTTTCTCAGCCTGGACATATACCTGAAGGAAGACACTGCATTGAAGGGTGGTAGATACCACCCCATATAGGCAGAATCTGCTTGAAGAGAAGACCAGAAGGAACTCTGCCTAAAAGGTGGACAAGACATCACACACAATGCTGAAACACCCCCCAGGCTGATCTCAAGACTTCTTGCCTTTCAAAGATCTCTAGGGCTTTTTTTAAATGATAGTGACTGGCTAAATTCTTCTTAAAATCTTGTTCCTTGCCTTCTGCCACTTTGTCACCAAAGGGATTAAGCCAGGAGCCAGAATTACTTACAACAAAATGGAACTCTAGGGGAGCGTGTTTAAGCAACAGGGGGCTCAGAAGGCTTGAGGCACTGGTTTTATGGACTATGGTAATTAGATTCCCTAGACCCACAACCCAAGAAGGGGCTCTCAGACAAGGTCTGTGCCAGTGTGCCTTAGCCAGAATCTGTGGGTAGACTCCCCCCCAGGCCTAGAGGGGCCGAGAAGCATACCGGGACCCTGGATTGGGTCCACTTTCAATACATTCAATACCCTGACCAGAAGGACAGGGCCAGATTGTAACAGTAATTATTCAGCCAGGTGGTGTGGCTCTTGGAAGGTAAATTGTGGGTGACTGAGGAATCTTTGTACTCTTGGCTGGAATGAGGTTGGGTGATAAGAGTTATCTGGGGACTCTGAAGCTAGAAGTACCCCTAAAAGAGGTATTTGTGCTGAATAAGATTGAGGACTTCAACCTAGGAATCTTGATTTCTTTCAAAGGCCTGGTCTAAAATGTTTGCACTGACATAACTAGAGGTCTTACTAGTGGAGACCAAATGTGGACATCTGTATATCTGTATAACCTGTACTTGTAAGCTTACAGGCACAAGCTAAACAGATAGGTGCTCACACAGGGTTTTGCACTGATTTTTAACTAAACTGGCTTAAAAATTTGTGTATAGAAAAGTGCTGAGACTGAAGTATATGCAGTGGTGATTCTCCAGTTGGATAATTCAACTCTTGTTATAACATTTCTTGTACATAGATTTATTCTTCCATATTTACTGTCTTATGGGATAAGACCACCCCCAAAACTACTGTAAGAGGGGTAAAGAGAAGTTTTGCTCTGAACCGATATGAATAGTTGAAGGTTGGCATTATTCATAATGTAATATTTAAGTTTGTCAAAATCAGGGGTGGCCAACCTGAGCCTGAGAAGGAGCCAGAATTTACCAATGTACATTGCCAAAGAGCCAGAGTAATACATCAGCAGTGCCCCATCAGCTCCCAGTGCCTCCCCGTTCCTCCTAGTGCCTCCTTATCAGCTGTTCCTGGTATGCAGGAGGCTTGCGGGGAGGGGGCAGGAAGGGGTGAAGTGGGGCTGGGGGCAGGGGCTGAGCAGTGAGCACCCTCCAGCACATTAGAAAGTTGCACCTGTAGCTCCAGCCCCGGAGTCAGTGCTTATACAAGGAGCTGCATATTATCTTCTGAAGAGCTGCATGTGGCTCCAGAGCCACAGGTTGGCCACCCCTGGTCTAACTGGAGCCCAGACTCAGCTGTTAGCTGACTCTTGAATGCTCTAAAGCTGGCTGTTATGTCTGGTAAAGAGAAACAACTTAGACAAATTGTTCTGGGTTACCTAAATCTTCAAAACTGTGCAATCTGCTCCTCTAGGACCAAGAACCAACAGGCCAGTACTGAGCTTTATTTTTTCTGGCTTGGCAGCTGTTAAACTATTTTTAAAGCTCTGATGACAAACTTTTGTTACAGCAATACATTGTGTGAAACTAGGGAAACAATATTAAGGTGGTATAGTAATAAACTTAATCTCAAACAGTCCCTTAACCAAGAGATGAACTCTGATAAAATAGACTTTGCCTCAGCTGCCAGGAAAATCTGGAAGACCTTAATATCAGCAAGCCAGATGCAACTTGCAATTGTAGACTGCATTTTTGGGGTGAGAGTGTCTGCTTTTTATTAGGCAGGGTTTCTGTCACTCGGAAGCATAACCTTATCACTTGATGACTTAGCTAATATGTGACTGAGTAAAACTGAATGCATTTAGACTTGGCACTCTAAATATATCAATATTTTCTGTGGAAATTAAAGTGCATCCTTATAGAAACACAACTTTAACACATTCTTAAGAGTTCTCTCCTGTATCTTCTAGAGACTAACTGGGCAGGCACCTGATGGCCTTGAGTCACTGAAAAATCTAGACTTGGAGGAATTTGAGCAGGAGGATGAAGAGAGTGATTCTGAGGGTGATGTAGATTGGGATTCTGAAGAGTTGCCTTCACAAGTCTCATGTGATTCTAGGGAGAATGCCACAGATTCATCTGCAAAGAAAGCTAGAAGTCTGTGAAAATGGCATGGCAAACTTGAGTGGCCAGTGTGCACATGGCTTCCTATTTTAATTGCTAAATGACTGTCAGAAGAATATACTGCCAAAGTTTACCTCAGATAAAAGTTACAAGTCTTGTGGAAGCTTTAAAAGTTCACAATGGGTTTTAACTGGTAATATGTAGCAATGGAAATAGCTGTATACTACCTAAACAAGGTATTAGACTGAATTTGGTCACTTCTATAAAATGGAAATACTATGTATTTCTAAGTTGTGTAAATAGTATCTGTTGCTTTGACATGAGAATGTGTACTTGATAAATAAACTAAACTCTACCAAAACTCTCTGCCTCTTAGGTGGTGCATGTGGGGGACAGATTGCTACAGTCTCATACTCTGGGAGATGTAGAAGTCTGGTAGTCACTGAACAAACATGAACATACAGCATAAACAAGTGATATTTAGTTAATGCCTCATGGAACTGCTCAGTGTAATACAAATTTGAGTACTGTATAACTTGTTTTAGAACTTGATTTGTCTCAAACTAGAATTAAGGGTAACCATTCTCTAGGCAAGCCTTTCTGGGTGAATTGTAAAAAATCTACAGCTGGGCTACTAAGAGAGGATCTAGTTATGGGAGTTCTCTTCTGTCTGTAAAAGGGCTTGGCGGTATCAAGCTACACTCACATAGGATTCTTTCCTGGTGTGAGTTGTATAGGCTACAATTGCAGTTCTGGCATGTAGTGAACTCCCAACAAAATGGTCATTTGGGGAATACCTTGCGTGGATGGTGTTATGGATGGATTAGTTAACTCCATTGTCCCCTGCTGTTTCTGGCGAAGACTAAGCTGCATCAGGAGGAAATCTACAAATGATTTCTTTGGATATTTATCCTCTCTTCCTTTCTCCAATGAACTATTGTTACTAGACACCTGTAATCACTTCCTGCATCTTATCATAGTAGAGACTCCTTGAATCCAGGTACAGCTTGTGTAAAAAACTTCTCTCCAGTGTTAAAAGTAGTTCATAAAGTGTTTACTCTTCTGCTCCAGTAAGAGGAAAACATAAGAGGAAGTTACTCACCTTGTGTAGTAACAATGGTTCTTCAAGATGTGTCCCTATGGGTGCTCCACTTTAGGTGTCTAGAGGTGCAGGGGCACACAATCAGATTTTTTGGTAGCAGTGTCCTGTTGAGCCCAAGCATGTGCTCTCCCTCCCTCATGGTCTGCCTCAAGGCTATTTAGCACTGCATAGGCGAACCCCCTCACTTCCTTCTCTACCAGAGCCCTATAGAGAACTCTGAAGTAGAGGGGAGGAGGGCAGGTTGTGGAGCACCCATAGGGACACATCTCAAAGAACCATCGTTACTGCACAAGGTGAGTAACTTCCTCTTCAAGTAGTGTCCCTATGGATGCTCCACTTTAGGTGACTCCAGAGCAGTACCCACCACTGGAGGCTGGGACTTCAGAGCAGAGTCTTTTACTACAGAGTACCGTGGAGTCGAAGATGGTGTCAGCAGCCAAATCTTCAGTGATCGCATAATGTTCTGCAAAAGTATGGACAGAGGCCCCAGTCATTGCTCTATAGTTTAGGGAGATTGGGGTATCCCTGTGGAATGTGATTGAGGTAGGAACTGATCTCATGGAATGCATATGGATGGAAGCAAGTTACACCCTTGCAAAGTGATGCAACTAGATACCCATTTGGATAGTCTTTGAGGAGATATCTCGGAGCTTTTGGATCTTTCTGTGGACAAAAGGAAACATGTAGGGCATTTCCTGAAGTCCTTAGTCCTGTCCAAGTAGAATGCTAACATCCTTCTAATATCTAGCATATGCACAATTGTCTCCCAGTTATCAATGTGGTTTTGGGAAAAAACAGGAATCTGATTCATATGGAAAGTGCAGAAAAAGTAGGGAGAAACTTGGGATATGGCCTTAGTTAATCTTTTTTTTAAGACAAAGGCTGTGAATGATGAGTGTGCCATCAGGGCTGCTGTTTTTCCTGTGTGCCTAGCTGAGGTGATGACAATTAGAAATGCTGTTGTCATGGACAGGTGTAAGAGAACAAGTTGCCCTGGACTCAGAGGGAGGTCTAGTCCAAGCCCTGAGAACTAGGTTAAAGTCCCAGGCTGGAGCGGGTGGTGTCACATGGGGGAAGAGTCCCAATGCCCTTAAAGAATCTATGCATTAGTGGTTGAGCAAACTCCAAGTGGGAAGCCATTTTCACCATGAGATGTACCTTAAGGGAGCTGAGAGTTTAAAATGTAGTCCAAAATCAGATGGAGGAAAGATGAGGTTGGGTCTGTCTGTTTGGAATGGTACAAACTTGGAGTTTCCATTTTGTAGATAGGTATGGGGACTGGTCAGCTTGGGTTGTGTTGCAACATGTTTCAGCTTGTCAGAGCATTCTGCTTCTAAGCCTTGGAACAAAGAAAGATCCAAGCCTGGAGGCAGAGGACCCATGGGTTGGGGTGAAGGGTCAGCCCATTGTTTTGAGTGGGTGAGGAGTGGGCTGATATCAGAGGAACAGGAGGGCATATTGCCATCTGCATCAGATAAGGGAGCCAGACTTGTCATAGTCAAGAGGGGCAATCACAATAGCTCTCGCTTCGTTCTGTTGAATTTTCAACAGAATCTTGGATAGGGTAGGAATCTGGGAAAAGACATACAAGTGGGCCCTGTCCCCTGGGAAGATGAGGGCAACTGCCAGTGAATGTTTCCCCAAGCCAGCCCTGGAGCAGTAACAAGGACCTTTCTTGTTCCCATAAGTAGCGAAGAGATCCATAGGCCTCTTAAAAGTTTGGGTTCCCCAAAGGGTGGCTATATCTTGAAGCACCTCTGAATTCAGTATACAGTCATTGTCATGAGAATCCTGACAGACTGTTGGTTGTCCTGTTCTGTATCCCTTGTAGACAGCTGAGATGAGCACATTGTGATGGGTGCATCAGTTCCAAAGTTTGAATGCTGTCTTGCACAGGGAGGGAGAGCTGGTAGCTCCTTGGCAGTTTATACAAAACATACAGGTCACATTAAGTCCATCATAACCTTTGTGGTGTTTTTGATGAAAGGCACAAGCCACCTCAGTACCACTGTCATGGAGACTGGGCTGGCAGCTGTAACAGCTACATCCAGTGGTGTCTCTATGACTGGTCTGGCTATTAACTGACCTTCTCTAAGAATGGTCTGAATCAGTTTTTTGTTTCTGGTAATGTTTCAGAAACATCCTGGATTTCCCAAGATTAACAATTGTTTTGGCCATGACAGGTCAATAATTTGACTCTAAACAGTAATGTTGTCGATGAATACACCATCTTGTGAAGCCTGATCATATGGAGTTGACTTGGCATTATGTTGCTTGCTTCATGCATTAACCACATCCACTATGATGGAGTTGGGTTGCAGATGCTGAAAACAAAGTCTCTCTCTTTGGGTAGAGATTTAGGGTGGCTTTTGTTTACATTCAGTTGCTGGTTGGTGCGATGGAGGCTGGCTCTGCCTGATTTTGGTAGAATCAGCTCATTAATTGGGAGGACAGTTCTAGATGAGAAGGTAGTGTGCAGAATTTCCACCAACTTGTGATGTGAATCTGCCACTTCCTGTAAGGGAATCTGCAGCTTGTCTGCCACCCTCTTGATAAGATCCAGAAAGCTCTTAAATCTTCAACTAGTGATGCAGGGTGAGCAGCAGTCTCATCTGGGAGAGATGAGAAGCGTGCTCAAGAGGTAGCTTCCTCTTCAGGTGTGGGTTTTTCTCCTTCCTCCCCGCCCTTCTTTTCTATTCTGAAAAAGCTTTCTTCTGTCCTGGCTCAGTTTGCTACAGCTGGCACCTATCTGGTGGACTCTCCCTGAGAGACACCAGAGACGGTCACACCATGTGTGTATATACCTGAAGAGTTATAATATGGCCTTGGGAGGGAGAGGCAGGCACAGGCGGTTGGCATGATGGAATTGGGGATGACCCTTGTAGTGTGGTGGTGGGCCACCTTGATGGGCCAGGGAATGATCTCCTCCTGGCCAGTGTCAGATTAGTCAGTGGGTAAGGGTGCCACTGACTGGGGTATTGGCAGTATACAGCCCAGTGCTAAGAGCAATTCTGGGTGCTGGGATGTGCTCAATACTGGGGTCCTGGTACCAAGTAATGGGGATTGTGGTTCTTCCCCATCAGGTCTCCAGGGTACCAGAGCTCATGCAGTACCATGGGTTCATTTGGTACCACAGAGGAGGGTCTGTGGTACATTGTCAGTACCGATAGTCAGGCAGAGCACTCCCTAAATGAGTTTTGCCCAGTGCAAAAAGTTTGTTGCCCCTTTCTTGGAGATGGTATGGTAATTGTCTCTCCCTGGGTACTGAGGTCACAGGTCTCCAGAGTATCAGAGCACCTGTTACCATGGGCTCATGCGGAACCCCAGAGGAGTGTCTGTAGTCGGTATCAATGGTTGGGAAGGTGCAGAACACTTCCTAGATGGGAGTTTTGTTGCATCTGGTACCAAAGGGTTTCTCTCTGCCACTCTTTTAGAGATGGTACGGTAACTGTCCCCTCTTCTTAGGGGATGGTACCATTGCCTCAGAGCATGACCAGGGAAGCCTCTGGTGTATTGGTGCAAAGCAGAACTGACAGCAGGGCTTCTGTGTCTCTCTCTTAGAGATGGTACGGTAACTGTCCCCTCTCGGTGCAGTAATTTCTCAGAGCAGCACAGAGCTTACAGAAGCCACTTGTTGGTGCTGAGAGCAGAACTCGGAGCAGGGCAGAGCCCACAGCAGGAAGCCCCTGTGCCAAACGGGAGCAGCAGCTGAGCTTACAGTAGTAGGTTCCTCTGCTGGTATTGTCCTACCAAGGTGGCTGCTCTGGGGAGTTCCACTGTCTGGCCTGCTGCTAGGGGCTAGGTGTGGAGATGGCTGAACTGGGGAACACCCCTCTGGCTAGCCAGTTGCTCCGAGGAGCCTTTCCGGGGCAGTCTGCTAGTGGCTTTTTTCTCTCCTCCTTTTCACCACTCAACCCCTTTTGAAGTGAAGGCTCCAGGGATGGTCCGGGGTCAACACCCACCAGTGTCCCTTGCAGACTGAAGTGTTTTCTCTATAGGGAGGAATTTTTACTTCAGCTCCTGTGAGGCTGCAGTTTTAGGTGTGGCAGGTAAAGCACTTGTGTGATGGTCTCCTAGGCACAATGAGTGTCTGGCCATTACAGGAACGGACTCCTGGCAAGAGAGGCACTGCTTGGAGCAGAGAGAGCCAGGCAAGCCCCTGAGCAGGGGGTTGCCCTCCTCTAGCAGGGAGGAATATGCAGAAAAACATCTTTACTTTTTCAGTTTCAAAAAAATAAATAACTGAGGCTACTAGATGCCTGGGGTTGAAATGCCCCCAGACAGGGAAGGAAAGTGTTCTTTTCCTTTTTTCTCTCCTTTTTAAACCAAAGGAATAAAATAAAACACTAGCCGAAGTACTTTTAGTGAGAACAAAGGTAACAAAACAAACACTACTTACGCTAATGACACAGATAAGGAAGGGACAACTGGTCGTCAGAGGCCAAAGGCAGTAGAGAAGGAAGTAAGGGGGGTTCGCCTGTGCAGTAAGTGGGGGAGAGAACTAGTCTTTCTAAAATGGGGGGGGGGAAATGGCTGTGGTCAGTGCTGAAAGCAAAAAAAAAAGTGTATTGTCAATGAGTCAAAGCTGATCAGTCCCTTCCCCAGAGCGCTAACTTGTTTGTACAGCTCTTAGTGCAATAGAGCCCAACACATTAGTTGTCTTGGATACTACTGCAATATAAATGCTGAACCAGAATAAGTGTGTAAGTGCTGCTAACAAGGGACCACTCTGAAATGTAATTGACTTTTGTTAGAATATTTGCTAATTGTCCACATCTAATCAACTAAGTGGTAGGTATAAGTGGTGGTGAATTTTTAAAAGGTTTGCATTTTACCTAAAAGTGAAAACTCTAGTCTTGCAGTTCTCAACCTGGGGCCCAATCAGCACACAGCTATGGCGTATGTAACGTCCTTGGGGCCATACAGGTGGTTTGTGTGTGTACAGTAACTCCTTGCTTAACGTAGTTACGTTCCTGAAAAACGCTACTTCAAGTGAAATAAGGGAATCCAATTTCTCCATAAGAATTAATGTAAATAGGGGAATTTTTTTGCCAGACAAGACTATTTTGTATATATATACACAGTACAAGTTTTAAACAATTTAATACTGTACACAGCAATGATTGTAAAGCTTGGTTGAGGTGAAGTCGATGGGATGCCTTACTGCTAAAAGAAAAGGAGTACTTGTGGCACCTTAGAGACTAACTAATTTATTTGAGCATAAGCTTTCGTGAGCTACAGATCACTTCCTCGGATGCATACTAAGCCACAGTATGCATCCGATGAAGTGAGCTGTAGCTCACGAAAGCTTATGCTCAAATTGGTTAGTCTCTAAGGTGCCACAAGTACTCCTTGTCTTTTTGCGAATACAGACTAACATGGCTGCTACTCTGAAACCTGTCATTACTGCTAAATGATGAACTAGCACTTAGCTGAGCCCTCAAGGGTTAACACATTGTTAATGTAGCCTCACACTCTATAAGACAGATTGAATGGAGGGAGGGGAAACAGCATGGCAGAGAGAGGCAGACTCTGTGTGTGAGAGATGCACATTGCCCCTTTAAGTACACTGAGCCCACTCTAAGTACATTGCCTTTTTAAGTAGATCAACAAGGTGAGGCAGCAGCTGCTGCCAGCAAGCTCCCTCTGTCCTGAGCCTTGCCATGTCCCCCCTGTTCTGTGAAGATGGTGGGGGAAGGAGTGGGGAGCAGGAACGGGGGAGGCAGATACCCTGACATTAGCACCCCTCTCCTCCCTTGCATAACAAGCAGGAGGCTCCCTAGAGCAGCTCCAGGGCAGGGGGAGGGACAGCTAAACTGACTGGCAGTTGATAGCCTGCTGGGCAGCTGCTGCACAGGGGAGTGGGGAGCTAAGGGGGGCTGCCAATCCCCCCTGGTTCCAACTCCCCACCAGCTAGCTGCAATGGGCTGCTCTTCCCGCAAGCAGTGGGCAAAGCGGGCAGCTGCCAAACAGCGTTACAAGGGAGCATTGTGCAACTTTAAATGAGCATGTTCTCTAATTGATCAGCAACATAACAACGTTAACTGGGATGACTTTAAGTGAGGATTTACTGTATATGTGTTTGTATATATGTTGGATGTGGCCCGCAGTGGTAAATAGTTGGGAACCTCTATTCTAGTCAACTTAAAAAAATATTGTCTACAGAACTGACAGCTATCTAGCTCTTGAAACAGAAAATGCTCTGGGAGAGGGGAGGGGTTTAATGCAGCTATCAGTTTCACTTAAAATGGAAGATAGAAACCATTGCTCAGTAGCAATAGCAATACTTAATAGTGACCTATATGATCAACAATTGATTACCTTAATCTCTGCATTGTGAAGGAACAGTGAATGTTATGTAATATTTCCCAACGTTTATGGGGTTTCAGTCCTCATCTTTGCTATAAAGTAGCTTGGTTTTTGCCTTATGTACTAATCTTCAGTACACTGCAATAAGTATGTTTATCATGCCCTGCAGTCCTGCATGGTTCTGTACATGCTTCAAAATCTCCCTCAAAAGAGCCCCAGCACCACCTGTCAGTGTGTTCCATAAGCTGTTTACTTTACATGCCAGAGTGCATCTGTGCTTCCTGCCACTTCAGAAACCTACAAGCCCTGTTCCTTCCCCCCAGTCAAGGAAGAGGTAGGACCTGCAATTAGGGAAGTTGACCATCGTGAGAAAATAATCAAGGAAAAAGGGTTCTTGGCATGGTGGAGAGAGGAAGCTTCACCTGGCCTTTTCTTGCTCTCTAATGGCTCTAAAATACAGACAACTAACCAGTTCAGTAATACCACTCTGAAGTGTTTAATGGTGCATACATTTAAAACACTTATTATCTGAAGATCTCAAATTTCTGAAATGAGCATCCTAATTGCCCTTATCTTGCAGACATATGCTTACTTTTACTACCAAACGTAGTCCTGTTGATCTCAATGGGAGTCATAGTAAAGTTAATCAGGTGTTTGCCAGATTAAGGTTCAAATGTTTGCACGATGAGAAGCAGTTTTCCTCATCAGATCTGATGAAAATTTGCTTTACTGAACCTCCTACTCACATAATTTGTGATCTGAAAATGTGAGCTCTGTTTCTAAAATCAAATAAGTTAATGTTTTAAAAATATTTAGTCACAATTTACCATTTGAATTTTTTCTCTTAAAGGTAAATGAAATATATAACAAAACACTGTCTCTATAGCTGTCTTACGTGTGGGTATTTTGTAAATTTTTTTCTAATACCTTTGTAGAGTCCCTGAAAGTACGTGCCATACACCAAGTATTTTGATTTCATATACCTTGTTATGCATTTTCTTTATATAAAGTAGTGTTTGTTATAAGTAGGGTAGAAACTGGCTTGTATTTTCTCAGATGAATATGGCCTGTCACAAGCAAGTTTTCAACAAGTTAAACGTCTCAATCATAAATGAATACATTTAGTTTGCATTTACAGTTTGTGGTACTTTTGGGACAAAAACGTTTCACGTCAAATACAACATGAAATACAGTATTGGAAAACAAAACAAATCATCTTTGTAATTTTAAAAGACAGTGATCAGCAGGTCAAGGAGGGGAAGAGAAAGGTAAGGGATCAGAGCAGGCCAGCCTAACAGTGGTTACACAATAACATAGGAGGCAGGAGAGGGAGGAAATATTGATGTCTTTAAAGGTGAGAAGTGAGGGATTGTAATTGTGCTATTCACTCCCTCTACATGTCATTCTTGCTCCTATCATAGCAATGGCTTGTTCACCTACTGTTCTCAAACATCAAGCAGCAGATCCTTAAAAAGCTACTAGTGTGTGAGCATAGATAGCCAGTAGCACTGGAATCAAGGAGATGGTATCCAATATAGCCATATCTTACAGCCTTAAGGCCTTTCAAATGATCCTTCTTCCCTTTGATAAAACACTTTGGGATCTAGATGAAGATTTCTGTATGAGCAAAGTATTTAAAAAAACAAAAAAACAAAAAAACTCAACCCTACCACCTTAGTTTATTACCTGTTTATAAGCAATCAGTGCATAGGTGTGTCTGTGTGGGGAAAGAGGGGGGCCATAGTTGCTCAAATGAGCCACTATGTTCTAAACAAGTTTAAGGCTAGATGTGCACATCTGGAAGCTCTGAGTGGAAACTTAATACAGTAACTCCTCACATAAAGTCATCTCGGTTAACATTGTTTCCTTATTAGGTTGCTGATCTGTTAGAGAACATACCCATTTAAAGTCGTGCCATGTTCCGTGTTAAGGTTGTTTGGCTCTTGGTCCACCTACCTGCCTGGCGTTCCAGTCACAGCTCGGGGGCTTGCCCCGCCCTGCCCACCCAATACTTCTGCTGGGAAGTGGGGTTACGGCTTGGGGGCTGGCCCCGTTCTGCCCGCCTGGCGTTCTGGTTGGGGCATGAGCGGGGGCTTACCCCACTCTGTCCACCCGGCATTCCAGCTGGGGAGCAGGCAAGCCCTCGACTCCGCTCCCTGGCAGGGTTGCTGGTCAGCCAGAGCCGGGCAGGCCCCCGCGCCCTGACCCCACTATGCTCCTGCCTCAAGCAAGCTTTCACGGTCATCACTGGTGAGTACAGTATTGTTGGTTTAAAATTATTTAAAACTTATGCTGTATGTATATAATGTCTTTTGTCTGGTGAAAAAAATTTCCCTGGAACTTAAGCCCCCCTATTTACATTAATTCTTATGGAGAAATTGGATTTTCTTAACATCGTTTTGCTTTAGTAGCATTTTTCAGGAACAACTACAACATTAAGCGAAGAGTTACTGTAAGTACTTTCAAAAGACTGTATCAAAACAGGTGCAGTTGTTTTGAAAACTTTCATGGGAGAGGTTCCCAAAGCACTTCCTGCTTTATGAGCTGTACCCAGCACGTACAGCCATGAGGGGGAACCTTTCCCAGAAAACGCTCTTCAGTTTATAGGGCAGGCACTGATCTAGAAGGGCTGTAAGAGAACCTGGCAACAGGATTTTGATTGGGACTGAGAGGCTCTCTGGTATCTCCATGTGATTTAAAAAGATTCACAGTCCTGGCTCTGTTCGTTGGGACTACTTGTATGTGTAATTGTTTGGAGCATTCAGACTCATGATGGTAAATGCTTCAGGACAGGGACTTCTTTATACATGTTTGTAAAGCACCTGGCATGCTGTGCACATTTTGTAAATCATAATGTCATGCTTCATGTTTTCAAGACCTTGCTCTCTCTTCAAATATCCTATTTTATTGTAAAGGCATGCACCGAGGAGTGGGTAGCAGAGTGAGGCTAGCTGTCTGAAAGGTTCCTGAGCCAGTGCAGGGGAGAATAGATTTGTGTGAGGATGGGGGGTTAATTTTGATGTATCTTAGTATTCCTTTAGAGTCTGATACTACCCATTTATTGTAATGTCAATAGGAGTAGGCCTTTTAGAAAGAAGCAACGTGCATTCCCCCAAGTTCTGCTGAATCAGTATGCTGACTAGCATCTTCAGCAGACATATCACATCCTGTTAGGGCTATGCTATACAGAGATCACCCTAACCCCTGCTCCAGCCTACTATTCAAGAGAGTATTAGTCTGGAGTCCTTTGAAGTTACTCTGCAGGTGTGTCAGGAAGGGAAAGGAGAAGAGAGGTTTTTGGTAAGGCATTGGCTGGGGAAAATGAACCTGATGGCAGATTACCTGTTCTGTAAGGTAGTCCTGACTTTCCAGTGGGGGGAGAGGGTGAATAATGGATGAGTATAGGAGCTGAGGTAGGTCCTGTTCATTTTTTTTAATTCTAAACTAGTTATTGGGGGATGGGGAAGAAGAGTGACATTATTTAATTTGTCTTCATTTTCTTTATTTTGCCATGTAAATAGTTCACAGATTATAACAATCCTTGAGAGGGTTATTTCATTTTAAATACCAGAAGTAAGTTGAGCTTTGTGAAACCCCAAAAGGGAAAACAGTACTTCTGCATAATTATCTGGCCAGCCAGACCATTCCATGCTAGACAGGAATTTCAGCTTTGTTACCAGCTTTTGACCTCCCAATTCATGGAGTATTCTAATGTAAGGGATATTGTGGCAACAAAGGACAGTCAGAAGGTAACAAACCCAGAACTTAACCACGGTAATATGGTTGCTAGCTGGGGATGAATCTTCATCTTCAGTGAGACAAGCAAGAAGAATATCAGCAAGATTCAGATCTTTTACCTTGTTTTGGTTACTGTAATTTATATAGCAAATACCGCACAGCCCTTGGAGCACCAGGATCCTCACATTTGCTGAAGTGTCTGGCATGTTCAAGATATCAATTAGGTCCTGGATGTATTCTGATGCGCATATTCCAGCATTTGGCCCACCTGCAATGGAAGAAGCTATCTTTAGTAGGTCATTGGCTAGTTCATCATTTGCATGTACATTGGAAATTCTGAGCTAAGGCTACCACAGAACCTTTAAATTGTGTGCCACTAAGGAAACTATTGTATAGGTGAAGGATAGCCATGAGGCTGAGGCCCCGTCTACACTGGCAAGTTTGTGCGCAGTAAAGCAGCTTTGAGCGCTGTAACTCCTGAGGTGTACACACTGCCAAGCCGCTTAGTGCGCAGAAATTGTGCACATTCCGCGCTCTAACAAAACCACCTCAATGAGAGGTGTAGAGCTTTCTGCGCTGGGGCTACAGCACTGCAGCGTCAGTGTAGACACCGTGGTAATTACAGTGCTGCAATTGGCCTCCGGGAGGTTTCCCACAATGCCTGTTCTTGCCTCTCTGGCCATTGGGTTGAACTCTACTGCCCTGCCCTCAGGTGACCAACCATCAGCCCCACCCCCATACATTCCTTTGCAAATTTGAAAGTCCCCTTCCTGTTTGCTCGGTGATGCGTGCAGTGGTCTCAGCGCATCTTTCCAGGTGGCCATGCCTGCTCCACGCATCAGGTGATCCCCCACCTGGCGTAATGCCAAGCTGCTGGACCTCATTGCCGTTTGGGGAGAGGAGGCTGTCCAGTCCCAGCTGCACTCTAGCTGTAGAAATTGATACCTATGGACAGATTGCTAGAAGCATGATAGAAAAGGGCCATGGCCAGGACCCAGAGGCAGAGGACTACTCAGAGGCCAGAGATGCATGCAGTCAGGAGCGCTTTTCTACCCAGAGTCGCCTAGCCAGTCACAGCAGTCAGATCTTGGCGAAGTGCAAACAGGAGAGGAGGCCCCTGGTAAGTGGATCTGATTTTGGGAATTGCTGAAGCGAGTTGTTGGGGGCAGGAGGTTTGCAGAAAACAGGCTGGTCTCCCACCTCATGCCTAGTTTGAGTGGTGGAACGGGTTGTTGATACTCCCTCACTTCACGGGAATCTCCCTCGGAGATCTCCAGGAAATGCTCGTGGAGATACTGGGCAATCGGCTGCCTCAGGTTCCTCGGCAGAGCTGCTTTGTTTCTTGCCCCATTAACGGTAACTTTCCCACACCACTGTGCCATCATGGGGGGGACAGTACACATTGCTGCACACAGGCTAGCCGCATAGGGGCCAGGGTGGAAGCCACAGGCTTAGAGAAGACCCTCCTTTGTTTTCCGGCTCACCCTCGGCTGCGAGACATCTTCCATAATGATCATCTCCTGTGGCAAGTGTGGGGACAGGAATGATTATCAGCCCACCCTACAGTGTTCTCTCCCCAAGAGCCATATGCCCAGTGTACAACAAGGTTCAGGAACAGTAATTTACCCTGTCCCTGCGGCTACTTACCATTTTGGGGGGTCTTGTGGCTTTATTGGCAGCAGAACACTTACAAAGAATTAGGAAGCATCCAAGAAGAACTAAGGAGGACTTTATGCGTGAGGTTATGATGCACTCCGCTGCTGAGAAGGAATTGAAGGAGTGGCGGGACAGCGAGAAGAGGGACCAAAAGGAGAATGTGGCACACCAGAAAGAAGCCACAGAGCGGCTCTTAATAGTTATGGAGCGCCAAGCAGCCATGCTCCAGGCGATACTAGCTCCGTGCCCACCCTCCCTTGCAGCTGCTGTTACAAAACTTTCCCATGTACGCCCCCCCCCCCCCACACACTGTCAGCACACTCTTATCAACCCCCTGGCTCTAGTCTGTACCTGCTGCATTCCACTGCTACCCTGCACAGTCCAGCCCTGTGGACTCCTAGTACCCATTGCGCTCAACACTCATCCCTCTGCAGTTTAGCCCTGCATCTGCTGCATTGTACTCCAAAGGAGAAGGTTGGGTATGATCCCTGGACATACAACAAATCTGTAGCTGTCCCTGCACCCCTCCTCCTCTTGAGACCTTCCCTTCCCCTATTCCCCTCCCTGCTGATGATTTTTTTTTCATTTGACTCTCTCCTCTAATTGTTTTTGAATAAAATAATTGTTTGAAAGCAATAGTTATTCTATTAAGTAAAAGCACAAAGAGCAATGCAAAGCAAGATACAATTATGTTAAGGCCCCTTCTTGCATCATGTGCACCAATCACCTCCTAGCATTACAAGCACTGCAATCCTGAGCATAGCAACAACTATTAGTGGCTTTCAGCTTCAAATTGCTGTCTCTCAGCATCCCTGTTCCTTATGGCCCCGCGCTGTGCCCCTCTAATATCCCTGGTCTCTGGCCGTTCAAACTCGGCCTCCAGGTGCTGAACCTCTGCAGTCCAGCCCTGAGTGAAGCTTTCACCCTTCCCTTCCCAAATATTATGGAGAGTACATCATGCGGTTATAAGCATATGAATATTGTAATCGGCCATGTCCAGCTTCCCATACAGGCATCGCCAGCAGACTTTTAAATGGCCAAATGCACACATCAGTCATTCTGCACTTGCTCAGCCTGTTGTTGAACCACTCCTTGCTGCTGTCCAGTTGCCCCATGTATGTCTTCATGAGCCATGGCATTAAGGGGTAGGCGGGGTCTCCCAGGATCACAATGGGCATTTTGACTTCCCCTATGGTGCTCTTCTGGTCTGGGAAGAAAGTCCCTGCTTACAGCTTCTTGAACAGGCCACTGTTCCAAAAGATGTGTGCATCATGCACCTTTCTGGACCAGCCTGCGTTAATGTCTGTGAAATGCCCACAGTGATCCACAAGCGCCTGGAAAATCATTGAGAACTACCCCTTGCGATTAATGTACTCAGTGGCACACCAGGTGGGGAGGCAGGGTCAACCAGGCAGAATCCAAGTGTTGAGGGGCTCAGGGTGGAAGAATAAAGGTGTGGAGATGAGAGGTTTCTGTGTGGGACAATCTGAGTGCACAGAGGCTCATTGGGGAGTTCCAGGTGCAGGGACAATGGGACTCTGCAGGGGCTTCCAAGTGAAGGTGGTTGGGGCTCAGTGGAGGAGTCTGGGGTGGGGGTCTAGGTGCAGCTAGTTGGGGGTCAGTGTCATGGGGGTTTGGATGTGGGGACTCAGGGTGGTTCAGGAGGAGGGTTCATCACTGTGGGGGTTTGAGTGCGGGGTACTCGGTGCAGGGGGGCTCTGTGTGCAGGGGTTGAGGTTCAGTGGGGTGGGGTTTGGGTATGGGTATGGAGGGCTAGGGGGGTTCTGGGTGTACAGGGTAAGTTTTGACAGGGGTGTCTGGGTATGGGAGGTCTGGATGCATGGCGGATGGGGGAGCAGTTCCCCATACAGTGATCTCTCCCCCTGCAGCTGAGGAGAGGTGGGGGCAGGCAGGAAGGGAGGATGCTGAGCTTCCTGAAGCTGGGGGAGGTTTCTGGGGGTGGGTCTGACACAGCCCTAAACACTCATTGTAGGGGAAGAGGAAGTCCCGTCCTCTCCTGCCTCCAGCCCAACCAGGACTAGTAGCTGATCCTGGCTCAGGGTAGGAACCACTGGCTGGGGTGTCTTCAGCCGCACAGTGATTTACCTCTCTGCTGGCTGCCTGAAACAATGTACCTGCACTGTTAGGGAGTGGTGTGTGACTGCTCTTGCAACTTCCCTTTGCTTCCCTGTCAGAAAGTCATTTTTCTGTGGGGAAGCAAAGAAATCTGTGGGCGACATGAATTCTGCACATGAACAGTGGTGCAGAATTCCCCCAGGAGTAGTTTGTGTTTTTTCAGAACTGCATTCGAAGTTGGTAGCAATTTAAGCTGCTTACGTTGTGTTGTTCTTTAATCTGATTCTGACATTTATCATCTGAATTTCCTGCTATAGGGCATATTTATCACACGTTTTTCCTTTTTATCAGAACAATAGCACATTGCAATTCAAAAAAAGGATTTCATGTCCTAAAAAACATTTGGGGTCTTCGTCCAAGGAATAAATGCTGAGAAGGCACTTTATGGCATCACTGTGACTACTAAAATGCAATCTAGTTATATAAGCGTAAATCTGTCACTCCCCCGTCTTTTCTCCCCTCCTCTCCATTCACCACCATTCCCCGTCTGTCAATGCAGAATTCACTGCATGCTGCAAAACCAATGTGGTATCACTAAGGAGTGGCAGTAGTGGGACAGAATTCGGGGATCTCACACCAGTTGTGCACAACCAAACACAGCTACATGGATTAGCCGTGTAACCCAGCAACACAGGCAGGTTGAGGGAAGAGTTGAGAGCAGGCTCAGTAATGTTATTGGTCCAGCAGTCATTCCCATCAAAGAGCTGCAAGTGAGCTTCAGAGAACATCTTCCCCCACAAACTCATCAGGTCTCTCCAGTGCCCAGCCTGGTTCATTGGGCTGTGCAGTGGGGTCAGGATTTGCCATTTAATGCAAGAAAACTTTGAGTGGCAGCAGATGGAATAGACTGGAAATAACTTGAGAACAAGAAACATTGGTTGTCGTCTGTGCAAATGTTGCCCTCTGATATGTAAAAAGATTGTCTGTCTATGAACAGCACAGTGCCTAGTACACAGTAGAAGCATCTCTGCATTAGCTTTGGGCTGATAAGCCATTTTTAGTGGCAAAAACATTCATGTAAGTGAGCATTTTAAAATGCAGCCATTACAAGTGATGGTGATTTACGTGGGTTCTTGGGCACGCTTGTTGCATAAATCCACTGATAGCTGCCAGTCTGGCTTCTGAATTTGGCTGAGCTATTCTCTAGAAAACTTGGCCAGATTGCAGAACACATGATGAGTGAGTTACACTTAAATTTTTCTGTGGAAAAAATTGTGAGATGGAGACATCATGTTCATTAGATCTCTCACTGCATGACCGCCCTCCCTAGTCCAGATTCTAGATAGCCAAACACCTGACTTTCACAGCTACTGAATCACTTTCTTTTTGAGTTTTTGGCTGACTTTACACTCCCCAAAGTAATAGAATATCTGCCAGCAGTGTGTACTTGGATCACAACATACCAGTAACTTTTCTCTGTACCTTTTCTTACATTTAGAAGGAGGAGGGTCTCCTCTACCCACAGTGGTACTATGACTAACATATCACATTTCTGAACATTGAGGGCAACTGATTATGAATATTTCTGACAATTATAGTAGGCTTGCTGTCTGGCAGGCTCAGAGAACCCCTTCTTTTCTTAAACAAGCTCAGTATATTATTACTATTTATCCTTACGGTTCATACAGTTTTAAACTTGTGCAGTGGTTCTCAACCAGGGGTATGCGTATCTCTGGGGGTACGCAGAGGTCTTTTAGGGGGTACAGCAATTCATTTCTAGATATTTGCCTAGATTTTCAATAGGCTACATGAAAAACACTAGCAATGTTACTACAAAGTAAAATTTCATATAGACAATGATTTGTTTATATTGCTCTATATACTGTCCACTGAAATGTCAGTACAATGTTATATTCAGATTGATGTATTTTATAATTACACGGTAAAATGAGAAAGTAAGCAATTTTTTAGTAATAGTGTGCTGTGACACTTTTGTATTTTTATGTCTGTGTAAGCAAGTAGTATTTAAGTGAGGTGAAACTTAAGGGTAGGAAAGACAAATCAGACTCTTGAAAAGGGTACAGTAGTCTGGAAAGGTTTAGAAACACAATAGCAGCTCCCAACAGCTGAAGAGAGGGAATGAAGAACACCATACCCAATTAAAAGGATAGGAAAAACTTAGGACACAATGATAATAGGCCAACACCAAAGCAGCTCCCTTCCTAGGCACGCTTTCCCTGATGACTTCTTCATCTTGTTACAAGAACTTTTCCCCTAGCATATTTTTTGGGGGGTGGCTGGTCCTTTAAATTTTTGCAGAGCCAAGCAGCTGCAGTTCTAAAGTCATTTTGTAACCAGCACCTGCTGAATTTCTTTTCCAGCTGGTGAGTACCTGTTCTGTCCTTTCCTCCCTTCCTCTCCCCCTTACTTTTTTTATTGCTAAAGAGGAAGGCAGGTGAAAAACAGCAATATTGCTGAACCAAAGCATTTAAAAATCGTGAGATTTTAAGTAGTAACAATCATTGGAGGCTTTAGTGTTCACATTTTCAAGTGTTTCTCCACAACTGCAAGAGCTAGAAATGTATCCTTTTAGAAATGGAAGTTGGGGTTTTCATGTAACCATTAGGAATCCATAAATTAGGGCCTTAATTTATTTTTAAAAATTTAAGGCCTTATTTCCTAACTGACTTCACTGGGAGCAGGACTGGGTGCTATATATTCTGAATCTCATAAACTGTTTTTAGTAGTTGTAGTGATGCAGGGGAATGGCCTTATTTTAGCACATATATGAAACCGTAGGTTTAAATTGTACTGAAATAGCAAACAACAAGCCAGTTTGCCTTGTTACCTGTGTACACTAGCAGTCCAATATTTTTTGCAGCTTGGGCTCTCTGTTCAAGGGGTAGTTGTGCGTTCCTCACATCGGTGCCATATCTAACAATTTTTTGCTTATGAAAAATGCTGTCAGTTGGATTGTAGGGCTCTTCCTTCACAGAAGAGAAAAAGGTTTTGATGAAAGTTTCATAACAAGCTTGGAGCTTCTTAAACATACTTTCAATGACTCCTCAAGAAGTTGTCCTTAATGACTTTCTTCAATGTGTGTAGAAATCTGTGTGCTCTGAAATTAAATAGGAAACAGCTGGAAAGCAACAGTTTTAATGCTGATTTTGAAGAAAATCCCTCAGGTTAGTAACTAAGCAACACTTTAGAATAAAGTTAAACAGAATGAAAAATGGAGGCAGCTCTTTGTTGTAACACAGAATCTGATGACATCAGAGGATTTATTTTAGCAAATCAATGTTCTATGCCCTAATGCCCCCATTTCATTGTAACACATTATCTTCTTCAGATGTCTGAATTACATGTGTTCTGTTGGTTTACACCGTGTGCAGCATGCTACAACCAGGGGCTGTAATCTTATTTTAGAGCAGGGAGGGAAGGAACAACAGAAACCAGACATGAGCCTATTATATTTCCAGAATAATGTTTTTAATTTAAAACACGATTAAAATAATTTCTCATTTTGCTTTGCAGAAATTCAGATAGTACCAGTCACATAATGATTACCCCTCAACCCTGGGTCTAGTGTTGTGAAAAAGCTCTACACCTTAAATCAATCTGGCTTAAAATGCCTTGTGTAGATGGAGGGTACTGGAGACTAGCATTAGAGCATTGGCTCCACATTTCTTTGACTTGAGCTAATCAGACCCCTCCACCTTTCCAGGCTGATTTTTCTTCCCTTTCTTTTTTCTGCCTTTTTTGTATGTGTTTTTGGTTTTAATAACTAAAACAATCTGTCACTATAGCGTCTTCTGGCCAGCAGAAAGTTGGGGCTACAAATCTAGTCACCCATGAAAAAGCAAAAGGGGGGGAAAAAACAAGCTAGCATTGCCAGTTTTGCCATTGAATTCCATGAGAAGCTGCAGTACTGCATATCTGCCACCATGTTGTGCTGTGTAAAACTATAAATGAACAGCATGCAGGGGCGCAGCTCCATTCACGTTTCCAAGGCCTCCTGGCTGTAGTGAGAACCAGAGCACTAAGGTAGTGCTGCACCAAGATTTAACCATGATTAGCTGACATGATGCTGAACAGGATTTACCCTTGGCTATGCTAATTGCAAAGTAGTGGATAGCATTGTTGTTTAACTAGACTTTTCAAAGTTGTGCCTTAATTTTGCAGGTTTCAGAGTAGCAGCCATGTTAGTCTGTATTCGCAAAAAGAAAAGGAGTACTTGTGGCACCTTAGAGACTAACCAATTTATTTGAGCATGAGCTTTCGTGAGCTACAGCTCACTTCATCCGATGAAAAGCTCATGCTCAAATAAATTGGTTAGTCTCTAAGGTGCCACAAGTACTCCTTTTCTTTTTGCTTAATTTTGCAGTGGAGACAAGACCTATCAAACCAGAACTATTAATCCCTTTCCCAGATGTTCTTATGAAATACCTTCATGATAGTACAACAGTGAATCTCTACTTGCAGATTGTTTCCTGGGAGACATCCTACTGCACAAAGGGAGCTTCCACAAGTAGCAAACTAAGACCGTAATTAACTATTTGGGGGATTGGCCCCAGTGCCAGCCTGAAGGGAGTTGCACCATTGAGAACTGAGGCCTTCCTTGTCTACAACAGATGGGCTCTGCCCTGGGACAGCTACAGTGATTAGTGGCCACCGATGACTAGTGCTGGGGGTCAATTTCCAGTGTAGACAAAACCTGAGAAATGTGTATTAAGGTTATTTAGTCCTCACAGTGGAGAAGGTAGAGCACACATTTTATAGTTTGAACCAATGTGTTTAGTGATTAAAAATATTCTTTATTATAACTTAACGATGATAGGAAATATGAGTACAAATGCCACAAAACTAGAAGGCAAAAAATAAGCAGATGTCAGAACAAAAGAACATGATGGGAGAATCAGCTCATGCAGTAGCTGTGATATAAAAACCATGACATGGTTATTTAACCATCTGTAAAAAGAGCCTATTTCCTTCAGTAAACAAGTAAATATTTCAGACTGTACAAATGTACCTTTAATTACAGGAAGAATATATATATATATATATTTATAAATATACAGCTGTATGTACATTGTTGCTAACATTCACAGTCAGAAAAACTGTCTGCCACTGTATTTGGCGCAAAAGGCTTCTTTTTGAAGTGAACTTTTAGTGATCCTTTTCTGTATAGTCTATCAGAAGCTGGATGTTTTAATTAACATCTAAATAGTATTTCATGTCAGATGTGCTGCAGTACAACAATGCTCTTCTGTTAAATTACACTCACCTCGTCCGTTAACTTAAGGGCTATAATCAATAGCTTGAAGCACTCAGTCTTTCATACTTGGAGTTGGAGGGGGAGGAAACACTTTTATTTGCACCCTGTCTTTAACAGTTCCAAGGTCCTCTTTACTTTGCTTTAATTCTTTATACTGAAATTACTCTATAGCAAGCTGCTATGCACTAGCCAGAGTGCATGTAGCCCACTCCTTCTTGTAACCTAGGAAACAAAAATGGCTTCAAGGATTCAGGCAATTGTATTATATTCTTTTTTCTTTTTGAACAATGAGCACATGTAACCTTCCATTTATTTCTGTAAAACCCACGTAATTGCTTGATAGCACAAGCAAATCCCTAGATTAATCATGGTTCATTACTGGCGGGTGAGAGGGAGGAAATAAAAGACCAGTAGAGGCATTTAAAATGAGTCAGTGAAATAACATCTCCTGGGGTTTACAGCCTGTTGTTTCTGGAGGCAAAACTTGATTTGAAGAAACTTGATCTATATTTCGTCGTTAAAATCAATCTGGGTAGCTGAGTTTCAGTCCAGGCTGATATAATGCTGCTAGGAACCCTGCAAGGCATCCAACACTTAGCGCAATGTGGAGCGAAAGCTGCTTTGTAGTTCCACTTTTCCACTTTGTAATTCCCTACCTTTCCTTTTTAGATGCAGCATCACATTTCAAGCTTACACAACAACTTCAATAAAACAAGTGCAAAATTGTGTAAAAATATGAAGATGCTGAATTCTAAAATCTTATATAGAAGTTTGCTGAGACTGATTTACTACATCATTTACTCTGAAACACTTGAAGAAGCATTATCTTCAACATACAACTGTTCTATCATAAGCTAGGAAGAAAAGCCAATAGGAACTCAATAACTGGAATTTACACTTTTTTTTTTTTCTTAAAAAGTCTATAAATTGCTAACTTTCAGGACATTCTTTAGAATTCTTCAAAAGTTTTTTTTGTTTTTTTTTTTATTAAAGCAGTTGAATTACAGCACCATTCCAGTTAATGTGAACAGTCATAATGACTGTTAACTGTTAGGTAGATTATCTTGCATCTAAAAAGCTGTGGCAACTTCAGTCCCCCGACGGCCTCCAACTTTAACAAATTCCCGAGGAAATTTATCCAGCTGTTCATATGCCAGTCGCCCATCTTCACCTGAGCACAAAACAGTCAAGCGTAAATAAAATGTTGCATCATTTGTGTACACAAAATCGCATACCCTGCATTCCTTTCTGTGGAAAGAATTGCTTTGCTGATGACTTTTTCATAGGAATTTTCATATGTTCAGTGCAAATTAAGAAATTAGCCACAAATATTGAGCGTGCTATGAATGTTCAAGCTACTCCTTAAAAACTTTAATCTGCATCTCTGTAGTAGTAGATAACCCATATACTGTTTACTTGCATAAATGTATTGGAACACCATTGCCTACTCTTTCCCACTATCTGTCTTCTCAAAAAGCTATCTTCTATCAAATGTTTTTGGGTGGTATATAAAAATTCTATCACTTTCACACCACATTTTCAGAGGAAATGGATTAATATCCAATAGGATGGTGGCCAGAGTGTAATTTTAAATGTTATTTGTACAGGCAGTCTACTAAATTCACTAATGGTGTAGTAAGGATTCAGTTTTATATGAAATTGTGTAAAATTATGGGCACTTATCAAAATAAATAGGCAAAGGAAGGATTTGAGTAAATTAAAACATGATATACTCTCATCTTTAATGAGAGCTACAGATCTGTAATAAGGCGTATGGATTTACAAATGGTCTGAATAGCATTACAAAAGTTTGGGCTAAGTGGGGAAGATTTGTTTGGAGCAAAGATGAAGCAGGTGAGCCTTGTGATCATGTGATGCTGTTTGCACAGGTGTACTGCTAAATGGTCTGTGTCTTTCCAAGCTAAGTTTACCTATGACACAAATAGAAAAGAGTAAGCAGTGCTTTTGCTGTGTCTTACCAGCTTTCCTTTTTCATTATTGTTTTCTGTTTGGACATAATGTAATGAAGTTCAATCTAATATCTTGCATGTGCTTTCAGAGAAATGAATGAGGTCTTCATGTGCCATAAGGCAGGTCAGAGTGGGAATGTGATCTTCTACGCAAACAACCCTGGGTTAAGGTTTTTTTGTGTCCCAAGCAATACCATATCCAATAACAGAATGAATTCTTAGTGAACTAGTAACGCTCATACTGGGTGAGAATAAAGGTCCATATAGCCCAGTATCCTGTCTTCCGACAGTGGCCAATGTCAGGTGCCCTAGAAGGAATGAACAGAACATCCATCCTTTGCCGCCCACTCCCAGCTTCTGGCAAACAGGATATGGACACCATCTCTGCCCATCCTAATGGCCATTGATGGACTTATCCTCCATCAATTTATCTAGTTCTTTTTTTGAATCCTGTTATAGTCTTGGCCTTCACAACATCCTCTGACCAGGAGTTCCACAGGTTGACTGTCCGTTGTGTGAATAAATACTTCCTTTTGTTTGTTTTAAACCTGCTGCCTATTAATTTCATTTGGTAACCCCTAGTTCTTGTGTTATGAGGAGGAGTAAATATCACTTCCTTATTTACTTTCTCCACACCAGTCATGATTTTATAGACCTCCACAATATCCCCCCTTAGTAGTCTCTTTTCCAAGCTGAAAAGTCCCAGTCTTATTAATCTCTCCTAATATGGAATCTGTTCCATACCCTGAATCATTTTTGTTGCCCTTTTCTGTAGCTTTTCCAAATCCAATATATCTTTTTTTGAAAGGGGGTGACCAGATCTTCATGCAGTACTCAAGATGCGGGCATACCATGGATTTATAGAGGCAAAAAGGTATTTTCTGTCTTATCTCTCCCTAGCTTTTTTGACTGCACTGCATACTGAGTGGATGTTTTCAGAGAACTATCTACAGTGACTCCAAGATCTCTTTCTTCAGTAGTAACAGCTAATTTAGACCCCACTATTTTATATGTATAGTTAGGATTATGTTTTCCAATGTGCATTACTTTGCATTTATCAACATTGAATTTCATCTGCCATTTTGTTGCCCAGTTTTGTGAGGTTCCTTTGTAAAACTTTTTGCAGTCTGCTTTGGACTTAACTATCTTGAGTAGTTTTGTTTTTCCAGATCATTTATGAATATGTTGAACAGTACTGGTCCCAGTACAGACCCCTGGGGGACACCACTATTTACCTCTCTCCATTCTGAGAGCTGACCATTTATTCCTACCCTTTGTTCCTATATTATAACCAGTTATTGATCCATGATCTCTTATCCCATGATTGCTTACTTTGCTTGAGAGCCTTTGGTGAGGGACCTTGCCAAAGGCTTTCTGAAAACCTAATTACACTATATCCACTGGGTCACCCTTGTCCACATGCTCATTGACCCACCTCAAAAAATTCTAATAGATTGGTGAGGCATGATTTCCCTTTATAAAAACCATGTTAACTTTTCACCAACAAATCCTGTTCATCTATGTATGTGATAGTTCTGTTCCTTACTATAGTTTCAACCAGTTTGCCTGTTACTGAAGTCAGGCTTACCAGCCTGTAATTGCTGGGATCGCCTGGAGGTTTTTTAAAATTGGTGTCACATTAGCTATCCTCCAGTCATCTGTTATAGAAGCTGATTTAAATGATAGGTTACATACCACAGTTAGTAGTTCTGCAATTTCACATTTGAGTTCCTTCAGAACTCTTGAGTGAATACCATTTGGTCCTAGTGACTTAAACTAAATAGTAATATCAGTTTGTTCTGAAACCTGCTCTAATGGCACCTCAATCTGGGACAGTTAGTCAGATTTGTGACCTGAAAAGCATGGCTCAGGTTTGGGAATCTCCCTCACATCCTCAGCTGTGCAGACCGATGCAAAGAATTCATTTAGTTTCTCCACAATGGTTTTATCCCCTTTCCGTGCTCCTTTAGCATCTCGATTGCCCAGTGGCCCCACTGGTTGTTTAGCAGGCTTCCTTCCTCTGATGTACTTACAATTTTTGCTTTTACTTTTTGAGTCTTTGTCTAGCTGTCCTTCAAATTGTTTTTGGCCTTCCTAATTATATTTTTACACTTCTCTTGTCAGAGTTTATGCTCCTTTCTATTTTCCTCAATAGGATTTAACTTCCACTTTTTAAAGGGTGCCTTTTTGCCTCTCACTGCTTCTTTTACTTTGTTGTTTAGCCACAGTGGCACTTTTTTGGTTCTCTTATTATATTTTTAATTTGGGGTATACGTTTAAGTTGAGCCTCTATTATGGTGTCTTTAAGAAGTTTCCATGCAGCTTGTAAGTGAGTGTGAGAAACAGAAGAGTGTTTGAAGAACTTTCACTGAAGTGGTGCATGTAGCCTCATTCAAAGACTCAGCTGCTCAGCAGTAGTGGGCTTAGGTACTGGGTATCTCCATGGGAAAGAGTATGGGCAAAAGGAATCTCCCCTTCCCCACTGACACAGAGTAGCTGCAGAGCTGCTTTAGTGATTACTCCAGCCTAATGACTGACTGAACCCCCAACATGCACCTGCCATGAGGAGGCCGAATGGAGGGATCTACACAGTTGCTCTTCCCCCCCGCCAAATTAGTCTGGCCCAGTAGATTTAACAACCAAGAGGCCTTCACATCCACACAGGTGGAGGCTGGATGTGCCCCCCTGTGCCTGATCCTGCATTCTTTGCATATCCAAATCTTCTGCGAACATCAGTTTCAGGTGCATAAAGAATGCTGGATCAGATCCTCAGCGTGCTTCTCCTTTATTAAACACTAATACACCAGTTGTAATGAAAATAGCCACTTGGTTAGTGAGAAGCAAGTGCACTGTTACAAGAGAAGAGACGCTATTGTGAAAATCCCCATGGTGCGGAGGGTCACAAAGTCCTCTATGCTACTCTAGTGGAATCCTGCCGTGGTGCTACATAGCAGGAAAGCTAGTGGGGGGAATCTGTGGACCATCGAAGAGGCTTCATGACAGCCCTGCCGAGGGTGAGTGTGGTGTGGCTCAGGGGAATTTAACTCCTTGCAACATGTAAAAAAGGGGCTGCGACCATTCTTCCTGCTCACGAGCAGGCACAAAAATAATGGGAGACAGAGCAGCACTGCCCACAGTTGGAGTTTCTCACTCTCCCTCTTACGCTGAACAGTATCTGCTCACAAAGTCTGTACACGTGCAGAGTGAATTTCATAGAATATCACCTCTGAGCCACAAGTAACTAGCTAGATCTTAATCTCCCTGCTCCCCGACAAGGTTGCCAGTATAACTGTTATAGCTAAGGCCCCGGGGCACTCTGTGGCAAGATCTCTGGACTCTGGGGAAGCAGAGCTGAAGTTCGGTTGCAGCTTCATTTAAATTAAGAAAAGTTTTTTTTAATGAAATCTGGAAATATTCCAGTCAGTGCAGAAGCCCTAGTGGTGGTAACATATGTATTACGTTTTAAGCTGTTCCCCACGTTTTCACTTTTCAGAGTGTTGCTGGGGCTTTCTAAATTGACACCATGCCAATGCATTGCAGCAGCTATCTTGTGGAAAAGGAAGTTTTGGCAGCTGAGCAACGAACAGATCAAGCTTTTGGCCCTGAGGAGGTGAGGGAGGCAATCTGGGATTGGATGTTCCCATTGAAATGATCAGCAGTGAAACAGTTAACAATTAACACCCTACTGAGACGAAAAGGCCAGTTTACATCTTACAGATGTATTGTTTCCAGTTGTCCGCAGACTCAAAAAGACCATCAATATACACTGTTCATGTTTGAAAGGGTTTCTTCATTGCTGCGAGGGCTAGAGATACAATTTTCTTTACAATTAAATCTTTGATTCTAGAAAGAAGTTCTTCAGGAGGGATTGGATTCCCTGGCTACAGAACCCCAGCATACCCAAGAGATCTGGTTATTAATATCCCTTTTCTTTCTCTATACTTTCCCCCACCCTATATACATTGATCTGCAAGGTAAATGAGATCAACTTGGTTGCTCTTGCTTTCCATTCCAAGGTTAATTCTATTTGGGTTACAGACAAGGGGGCCAAATTTGGGGCTATATAGAGGGGTGAGTAACATGCTGGTTTGCCATGGTGAGTATATGTCAGTGTAATTTACAGGCTGAGGGCACAAGGGGGCAGAGTTGTAGGGAAAAAAAACCCCACCAATAGGGCCACTTCGGAAGGTGTAAGTAAGTTAGAGCAATGTTTCTCAACGACTGGTCCATAGACTGGTGCCAGTCCCTGAGATCTCCCTGACATAGTTTACGAAGGCATCAAGCCAGCCCCTGGTATCAAAAAGGCTGAGAAACACTGAGTTATAAACCTACCCCTTTTCTCATTTTACTTTGTACGGGGGAGGCCTTTATGGAATTTTTTCTATTTGTGGTCCAGGTTGCTGGCAAGGTATTTCTGTTAGGGTCAATTCCTTCTCAACCATTTTTAGCTTCTCTTCTTCCTCCTTTTTGTCTGATTCCCCCCCTCTCTTTTTCGTCCAATTTCCTTTGGTTTCTTTTTCTTTCTTTCTTTCTTTTTTTTTTTAAGCTGTTTGAGTTTACAGGTCCAGTTGTATTTTTATTGTTTTAAAAAGTGTATGCTTCTTGGATGCGTTAAGTAGATACTTTATACAACAGTAAAATAAATATAACACACACAACTCACCAAGAGAGAGAAGGGTTTCAGATGCTACTTTTCTGATTTCTTCATTGTCAGATTGGCAGAGAGTAACTAGCATTTTAATACTTTCAGTAGCCTAGAAAGTGGAAAAACATGTGTTGACATCAGTTACTATCTATTCGTATTCTTGTGTGAGTACACATAAACCTCCTTCTCCAGATCTCTCTCCCACCCCAAACACATACAAACAGTGATTTGTATCTCTGTGTTTGAGCTCATTTTGTTACTTTCCCAGAGAGCGAGGAGTAACTCTGTTCTGTACTTCTGCTGCAAAAAATCTCAGACCTTTGGACAGAGCAACAGTTGTGGTTGCCCTTGCCATGGGTGCTACAACTGTGAAAGTGGTGGTGAGTGGAATAGAGATGGGTGCTGTCCCATCACACCAGAAAGAAGGTGTTTGGAGCCACATAATCTTTGTTCCTTTAAAGTATGAGATGACTTACTGGAATTTTTTTTAAAAGTATAATTTGATGTCTTCTTTTTTTCCAAATAGCGGTTCTCATATATTTCACCCATCGCTGTAATATCTGAGCACTTTCCATTTGTGCATTAAGCAATGTAACTATCTGTCCTATGGTTCATTCTCCCCCATCTCCTCTGCAGGAGGAGAATAGCAGAAAAACCCAGCCAATAGGGTAGGGCTAAGGTTAGGGTGGGTGTGCAGGTCAGCCAAGAGTAAAATCTCAAGTGTTTCCATTTTCCATTGCAGGCAGGTTCTTCACAGATTCATCAATTTTTAAAGGGACGATTAGATCATCTAGGGTGACCTCCCGTATAACATAGGCCTTTACATTTCACCCAGCTACCCCTGTATTTAGCCCAATAACTTGTTTGCCTAAAGCATATCTTCTCAGAAATCCCCAAATCTTGATCTCTTGGTAGTTTGCTCCAATCAGCCTCACTGTTAAAAATACGTACCTTTATTTCTAATTTGAATTGTGTGGCTTCAGCTTCCACTGTTAGTTCTTTTATACCTTTCTCTGCTAGATTAAAGAGCCCTTTAGAACCAGTTATTCTAGTAGTATTAATGGTATAATGCCCTTATGTCCTATGGGCATCTGCGCATGGCTATTGTTTGAGTTGGAAGGTCATAGTTACAGAGGGTGCATTGTCCCATAATAGCTAGAGGATGTTATTGTATGCACATAAGGATACAGGAACTGATATGTGGTTACACTTCAGTTATATTCTCTGGAGGGAAGTTCCAAGAGGGATCACCACTGTGTAATGTCTATGTCTCATAGAATATTATTATTATTATTTTTTATGGGGCACCTACTGCAGTTACCTAACTTCAGGGACCATATGAGGGCTCAGGGATTGAGAACAGCTGTTCCCTCCCATGGCCTTTTACTGGCTGTGCAGCAAGGATTAATTTTTTGTGTGGTGGGGGGTACAAAAATGGCACCAGAAACTGATATTGAATAGGGGACTTTCATGTATTCCAGCCATTTGGAAGTTTTTACTTACAGGTTACACTGTCTCAATTGCTGTGGTATCATGTAATGTACAGAAACGTATGTCTCTATCTTCCCCTTCCCTCCCCTTTTACAATTTTTGGCTATGTCCATTATAATTTTGCTTGAGAAGACAATTTTTTTCCCCCTCTACCAAGGCTCTATACTCTGGACTTTTTTTTCCATGTAGGACATACCCTCTATCGCCCAAGATAAATAAGATCCTTTTTATCAAGGCGCGAAGAGACAGATGCCTAATACATAGTTAATCATCATCAGAAACTGATTGCTTTAAAAACCAAGATTCCAAACAATTCAGGCCAACAAGCCATTTGTAAAATATCAGGGAAGAAAATGCAAAATAAAAAGCAATGCTTATGTTGCTGCTGCTGTTTGCATCTTGCTGTATGTGTGTCTCTGTGCTCAAGAGGCTCTGTTGCAGGGGTTCTCAAACTTCATTGCACCGCGACCCCCTTCTGACAACAAAATTACTACATGATCTCAGGAGGGGGGACCGAAGCCTGAGTAAGCCCCATTGCCCTGCGTGTGGGGGGGCCAAAACCTGAGCCCCACCGCACGGGGTGGGAAGCAAATCTGAAGCCCAAGGACTTCAGCTCCAGGCAGGGGGCGTGTAACCTGAGCCCCGCTGCCCAGGGCTGTAGCCCTTGAGCTTCAGCTTTGGCTCTGGGTGGTGGGGCTCAGGCTTCAGCCCCGGGCCCCAGCAAGTCTAAGCCAGCCCTAGCAACCCCATTAAAATGGGGTCCCAACCCACAGTTTGAGAACCGCTACTCTATTGAATAGAAGCTTTGCTTTGCTCTCCCATGGAAGTTCAAAGCAAGAACAATGTCCAACAACTGATTGCATCACTTTTTACCTGAAGGCATTTCAGTGCCATGCAAGCTGCTTTCTGTAGGTGGAGGTTAGGCTGTGTTAGCACTTCACAGTAGTAAATTAAAGCCTGGAAAACAGAGGACACCAATTAAGATATTTTGTAGCTGTGTTGAGCAGAAAAGTGAAACTAATGTGTGTATCACTACATTTCCAAACACAGAAAACCAAATTACCTAACAATGTGGATACAGGATTGAAAAGAAAAAGCCATCATGTATTGAGAAAAGGAGTACTTGTGGCACCTTAGAGACTAACCAATTTATTTGAGTATGAGATGCATCCGATGAAGTAAGCTGTAGCTCACGAAAGCTCATGCTCAAATAAATAGGTTAGTCTCTAAGGTGCCACAAGTACTCCTTTTCTTTTTGCGAATACAGACTAACACGGCCGTTACTCTGAAACCTATCATGTATTGAGTAACTGGATGGCTCTGGATATGATAATGGGGTATGTCATTGGTTGAAATCCAGTCCAAGTTCTGTGATGTATGTGGGAAGAGATAGTGGCCTTGGTCCAGTTCTTAGCAAGTGTGCACGTTAAAGCAATCAACAATAATTGGTGCCCTTGATGGCAGTTTCTCAGAGGCCATGAAGTGGGTCATGGAGACTGAACTGCTCTCTCCCCTTTTAAGGTGGTCCCTCTCGCCCCAGGGGTGGTAATGACTTTGGGTCACTAGTGACCTAGGCTGGATTGGAACTCTGAGAGAATGAAAATGACTATCACAAAGCTAACAGAAGCTGCTAAACCAAGTTCACAGCTCAGTTCTAGAACTGTTCCAGTTACAGATAAGCAAACCAGAATCCGCGTTAGTTGCAAATCTCAAAAGCAGGTAGCTCCTAGTGAATTCCAGGGTGTTTTGATACAAGCACCATGCTGCCTTTTCCCTCCGGCAGTGAGCCAGACATAAATGCAGCAGGCCTGTGCTTGGAGAAGGGGACTTTTTTTTGTCCATGCAGAAGTGGGGCGAGGTAGCGCAGAGTGATATTGCACAGTTGGAAAGTGAGGGAGGACAAAATATGGAGAGACTGAGTGAAGAGGGAATAGAGGGACGGAGGAAGAGGACCAAAAGGAGAATGAGCATTTTTTTCCTCCCCTTCTTTTGCATTCTATCGTTTCCCCCGTGACACTAAGCATCCCTGTATTCACACCCTCCACACTCTTGTAATAATCTTTGTACAAAACATGCCTTGTGATGTATCATTTGAAAACTAATAACTGACTGATTAATATTCTTGTGTGTACACAGGTAAAGGTATATGCTAGAATTATGACTAAAGTGTGTTTAAACCAAGCATTCCAGGGGGCGGGTGGGTTGGTAAACAGGTCTGCACTAGACAAAGGAACATGTTTTCCCTACCTGGGAGTTACTTCCAAAGTACTTTGAAAGACAATGAGAATGTATTTACATATCACCTAAAGAGATCCACCAAGTTAACAAGGGGTGGAGGCAAACCTCACACTAACAAGTGGGGTAGGAGACACCCAGCAGGAGTGGGAAGCTTGGTCTGGGTTTTACTTGTCAAAGACTACATTGCATAAAGACTGGGGGGAGGGGGTGAACCTCAAGTGATAAGCAGTTGAATCAACTGATTGTATACAATAGTACTGTGTTATAAAAGTGTAGAGAGTGAGGTCTTCTATGAAAGCCTATGACACACTGGTGACTAATGTCATTGAGAATTGTACGCACTAACACTACATGAGGCATTACCAATACTCATTGATATTAGACTTTCCAATCTGTGGAAAAACAGGCTCCCTCCCGGGCAGGACAGGAGAGAAGGGAGCTGTTTACCTGTTGGATGAGGTGTTCATCCCACACCAGTCCTGAAGGGATTAAGGCAGGCTAGATGGGCCAATTAACTGCATAGGCTGTACCTGGAGGGAAGCCAGGGCTCCATAATGCTTAATTAAGGATGAAGCTTACCTGGGCAGGACCAGACAGGGCTTCTATAAAGCTAATGCCAGAGGGGGCCGTAGGCAGAAAATCTGCAGTCACTCTCTGACAGGAGGGAAGTATGTTAGAGATTGCATGGTCTGGCAAGAAGCCCAAGGGGAAAGCAGCCATGGGGAGCAAAGGACAGGTGGAAAACCCAGAGGATAGAAAGAGGGAGTAAGACAGAGCCTAAGGAAGGAGCAACCAGGTCTGAGAGAAAGTAGACCATAGTTGTGGAGCACAGGGTCTATGAGCTGGAACTTGGAGTAGAGGGCGGGCCCAGCTTCCCCTCCCAGGCTCTGGGGAAGTGGCACAGCCTTGGACATCGGATGGAAGACTACCAGGAACAGCTTATCCAGAGAGACGTTGACAGACCCCAGAAGGGAAGGCCTATAGTGACCTGGCCGGAGGGCCAAGTCCTGATGCAGGAGCAGCTGCATCACAAAGAAGACTACTACCCTGGTTTCTGGAGTGTGAGATTGAGACAACGGGCTGAGTGACTGCAGGAAGGGGCATCCAACGAGTGGCAAACTAATCCCAAGATTAGCCATAAGGAGGCATGCCAGCTGTGAATAGTGAATCCTATTAAACCTGTCTTCTAGGTAAATTAAGCATGGTGGAGTCAAAACAATGGAAGCCCCATTTACATACAGGGGGATGAGAAGCCCATAGGAAGGGAGTAACAGCATGAGCTCATCCTGCATCTTGAAACAGTCACTGAACTCTGGAAGATATAAGCAAGCCATCTTTGGCATCCATTACTAGAAAGACAAGAGAACAGAGCTCTTAGCATGCTGAGAAAGATGGGTCCTTCAACCAAGCTTAGTGCTGAAGTCTCTGGAACTGACTGTAGGTGAGAAGCCTACTTAGGCAAAGATCTTTTACCTAGAAAGACTAGAGAAACCAGCCCCTTATGCTTTTGTAGAAGGTCCTGATGGAGAAAAAGTGAGTCATGACTGTTGAGAGAAACCATCTTGAACAAAACCCGTGTCTTACTCTGTTAAGTATAGATGCATGTTTTCACTTTCATTTGCTTGTGATCCTTTCTAACTTTATTCCTGTTACTTGTTACTCAACCTATGACCTATTGTTCATACATTTGTTTTAGTTTTACTATGAACCAAGTCAGTGCAGTGTTTAAATGAAAGGGTGTATTTACCCCAGTGAAGTGGTAGGTTATGTTTTTAGAGGAACAAATGGACCTTACTATTTCTCTGAACAGTCCAGGTGAGGGCTAGATATTATACAATACATGATTTGGGGGAAATCTGGAACATGGAGCTTGTTGGGGTCACTTTGCTGGTTTTGAAATCAAGGCTGCTGGAAGGCAGAGTGGGGCTATAGACAGGCTGCTGGGGTCAGAGCCACTGAACAAGGGCTGTTTAACACTCAGGCTGTGACCTGCAAGCTGGTAGGCTGGTTGTGAGCAGCCCAGGCTGGGAATTACAACAGCAAAGCATTGTGAGGCACACTCTGGGTTGCAGGGAAAATAGTGACGCAACCTCTCACTGATCTGGATTGCCATCCCCACCTCCTCCGGACCCATCACACCCTCCTCCTGTTCTGCCCCCTCCTCATAACCAGGGCACCCAAGAATGAACCTTCACTGGGGTAGCAGAAGAAAATGGGAAGTATTGCAGGTACAAAAGTCAATCATTACCTCTCCCTCCTTCTTCCTTCTCTTTAGTTCACTTGTTTACACTGCCTGAATTTCAAATCATGTTATATCTAAACTAAAGTCTTTGATCCAAATTCTTTTTATCACCTAATTAGGGACCATGACTCTGATTCTTGTTTGCTCAGCAGCAATTCCCTTCCTCTAGACATCAGGATGCTGCCCAGATCTTACCACCTTTGGAGCAAAATATCAGACCCATCTCTTTCCAAAAGGGCAGTGCTTGAAGAATGGCCCAGCAGCATTTCAATAATCACCAGATAAACAACTCAGCGCACCCACTAATGCTGAAACATGATAGATGGTTGGAGAATACAATGCAAACCAAATAGTTTTAAATTAGTGACCAGATATTACTGTGACAGGTATTGTACAGGCATACCTGCACATTTGTATATTATGTTAGGCTTGGAGAAACAAGGTGGGTGAGGTAATATTTTTTATTGGACCAAATTCTGTCAGTGAGAGAGACACGAGCTTTTGCGCTTATACTGAGCTCTTCTTCAGGTCCAAATAAAATAAATAAAAAGATATTACCTCACCCACCTATTCTGGGACCAACATAGCTACAATAACACTGCAAGACTCTGAAATGTTACTTTACACATTAGAACATGATTATATAGGTCTCCTATGCTGTATGTTGTTTTTTCAATTAGGGGACAGAGGAACCATACCTACCTTCTCCCTGAAATGCTTGTTTTCTGCTGAAGCTGACAAGAGTAATGTCACAGCCTCGCCAATTTCATTTTTATTTTCAGTTAGAAGTAAAGCCAAGGACCTCAGTACTTCCTGCTGAGGTGGAAGACTGCTGGAGGTTAGCTCAGCTATGTTCTGTAGCCATTTTTCATCTCTTAAGGTCTGCAGCTTCTGAACTACTGAGGCTAGAATGTAAAAGAAAGAGATGTCAGTATTCTCCTTTTGTTCATTTATTCTCCCCATGTGTTATGTTGCTCCTTTCCACTTAAAATAGCTATTCACTGGCCCAGGGGAGAGCTGAAAAATTCCTGCTTCATTGAGTTTCCAGCATTGCAGTGCTCCGACTTGGGGAGTGTTTTGCTTTTTGAGCAGTGCCTCCCAGATACTCTTGCTGAGGACTGGCATGCATTCTCCACAGGAATAAAAGATGTGTGTGGATGTGCTAAATGGGATGTTAGGTATCTTATTCCCAGCCCAAAGTGAAATAATCAAACCTTAACTGCAGCTAGAAAATCCAAGAAGTTCTAATCAGTGATCGTAGCACAGGAAACTTGAATATCTTACGGGGAGAGTTGAGTTCAAGGCATGTTTTCCTTTGGCATTTTCAGTATCTTAAGACCACATGACTCTTGAGTGGAGTTTACACTGGACATGGATATCTGATTATAGTAATAGTGATGTTATATTGGTCATTAGTTTTTGTTTTGTTTTAGAAAAGTGTCTAGATTTAGTGCTCAGGAGAGCGAGTGTCTAATAGCATCGGCTTCAGCCAACCACATTGAGAGCAGGATTCTCCACACAGCCCTGGGGAAGCACTATAGGGGGAGGCCTTGCTTAGAGTCAGATCTTCTCCTCTGCTGTATATTGGTACCAAGGACATGTTTATGTGCCAGTTTTTCCTGCCCACTTATGTCCATCTCTGCTGACAGCCCCTACTAATATGCCTCAGTACTGAATATCTCTCCTATCCCAGTTCTTTGGCCTCTGTTGAGTAAAAGCTGGCAGCTATGCCAAGATGTGCTACAATGTCCTCCGGGGACTAGGAGGCGTCCCTCAAACTCCATTTCAGATGCACTAGATTAACAAACGAAATTCACATCTCCAGGAGTGAAAGCCTAGAGCACTATGGGCTTGGGCCCAAGAGGTGCCAAGTGTCTGTTGCCCTTTTGAGTTCACAGGGCCTCAGATCTTCTGAAGTGCTGAGCTGGCAAGGCACAGAGTTTGCTCAGCTTCCTCAGCACTTCCCAAGAGGGGCTCAGCACTTCATGAGCTCAGTCTAAAATGATGATGGGAGCCAAGGAAAGACTGAAATCAATAAAAGCTGTGGGCACTCGGCACCTTCCAGATTTTGGGATCAAACCAACAGTACCATCCAGCCCCTAAATATTAGTTTTCTACACACTTGTTTTTAATACTAATGAGCAGGGCGGGCTCTACAGCTTTTGCCGCCCCAAGCAGTGAAAAAAACTGCCGCCGCGGCCGGCAAAGGGGAGAAGGTGCCGCCGAATTGCCGCTGCGGCCGGAGGAACTGCTGCCCCTTTCTAACTGCCGCCCCAAGCACCTGCTTGGAACGCTGGTGTCTTGAGCCGGCCTGCTGATGAGCATGTGTGGGTGAGGAGGGGAGGGGGGAGTGTCAGTTGGAAATACCCGCCCCTTCCTGCAGTATACACATGTGCCACTGCAATCATATCTGAACACCCAAGGCAGTTTTTTCCCTCTTTTCCTTGTTGGTTAAGGAAAAATCAGCCCAAGGGCTGAGTTGTTTTATCTGGTGCTTGAAAGCACCTTGATACGTTTCCCTTCTACCAGCCAGAACTTAGACACTCTACCTTCTTTTGCAAGTTGCAACAAATAGCTTCCAAGGTCGCTAACGCTGTTGCTGGCAAAATAATTGTAATACTGAAAAACTGTTAGGATTTCAGAGGACAGACTGGATGAGAGGACTGGTTCTCTTCGGTCGAGGATCTGAGACAGCAGGGTTCTGAATACTACATGCAGCAGGAAAAGACAAAGGAACACTGTATTAACAAGAGCAAAACACTTTCGGTAGAGAAAACACTGCAATTAACTCGGTTCAACACTTTACAATGAAAAAAAGGTAGAACTTTAAAAAAAAAAAAAAAAAAAAAGAGAGAGCGAGAGAGACACCTCCCAGCATCAGCATTTCTAATCTTCACTCAGGGCAACATTGTCCTGTCTGTCTGGTCCTCATCTGTGTAATATCTGAGCTCCTCACAATCATTAATAGATTCTATCCTGATAAAACCGTGTGAGGTAGGGAAGAACTATTACCAACTTCCAGAAGGGGGACTGAGCAGATTATGTGACTTGCCCTATGTCACACAGGGTGTCTGGGGCCGTGCCAGCAACTGAAACTCTCTTGAAGCCAGTGCACCACCCTGTCCACTAGACCATCCTTTCTCTCCACCTGACAGTGCATCATTAAATAGAGGCCCAAATGCTGTGCCCAGTTGCACCTCTGTAATACCACTGAAGTCAATGAGATTGCCTAGGGGTAGGAGTTGGCCTGGAGCATGGATCTTTTGCTGTTTCATGTTCATACACAGAGCTTCTATTGATATCAGTGTGAATTTGGCAGGCAGAACAGGCAAGAGAATGAGATGGGCAGTGCAAATAGAGAATTTCCCCCTAATATCTGACTAAACGAATACACTGTATCAGATCTAGTTGTTTTTTTAAATCATGTGGACTTTAAAACAGTTAATTTCTTTGGGTTTACTATTTTGGGCAAAATCTGGCTTTACAAGTTGTGTCAAAAAACATTTAAATCGGTTACTTTCAGGTAAGGTTTTGAACCACATCCCAGTTGACTTCTGTGGGATTGAAGAGTTGGAACTGAAGGTGAGCAAAACTTGGTCTCAGCATACTGGCATTTTTCAGAAGCTCACTACAAGACAGATTCTGCCAGATCCACCTGGACTTGCGGATAGAATGTTTTTGTTGTGTTGTTTTGTTTTTTGGAAGAATCTACCTGTTTCTGCTAGTCCTGGGCACTCTTCATTCACAGCTGTGGCAAAAGTGACATCCAGCTGTTTTATCATCTTGTCTGCAGAGGTATGATACACCCCTGTGGGACCCGTGCACTTAGTCCAGAAAGACAGCAGTGATAGCTTCTTATGAAATTCTGGAATTGCTGGGGGGACGACAAAACAAGTGAAACAAAATCACAGAGATCAGATTGCTGTGTTAGTATAACAAAAACACAAGCGTACATGAATACTTGTTCTCACCCCACTGCTGAGTAGTCAACTTCCCAGTGCACAGGAAGTGCCAGCTCTTAGAGCTTTTAAGGTGTTTTGGGTTCCCATACTAAAACTCCAAATGATGAAAGCAAACTTGCTTCTGATCCAGTATTGGGAACTAGGAAATAGTTATTTAATTACCATTAAGTACCAGAGAGATGTGAGGTAATAGTGTGAACACAGGACTGGGCACCACAAACTCCAGAATTCTAATCCTGGCTCTGGCACACTCTTTTGGGGCAACTCACCTATCTGTTTTGCCTCTCTTTCATGATCAGCAAAATAATGCTAACAATATTTGCCTACTCCACGGGGCTTGTGAGGATTAATATTATTTGTAAAACTCTTTAAAGATGCAAAGATGCTACAAAACTGCTAAGTGTTAGTCAATAATGGTAACTAAAAGTAGTCTCCTAGACAAACTATTCAGAGACTGTCTCTTGCCTCTGCTCCTGTAAACTAGAGCTTCCCCAAATAATCTCCCCATTCTGGGCAAGGAGAGGTGGAGGAAGAATCTGGCGTCTCAGAGGAGACCCCACACCAGTTGCTTTGGCAATACCCTTTACTACTGCAGCCATCTGCTTTTTTGTGTGTGGTAGGGGAAAGGAGGCACATTGGAAATTGTGAGCATCTCTTCCCTTCTCCTCTTGCCTTTCTGAATATCATACCTTAGCCCAGCCTGAGGTCTCCTGCCACCATCTGTTGACTGATACTGGTTAGATGGTGGTACAGTGTCCATTTGCAACTGTGTGTCAACCTTTAGTGCAATGGAATTTACTAAAAAATCAGACAAATGACTGCTTAGGAAGACTTACACACACGCCCAGCCTTTCCAAAGAGCAAACCCCCATACTGTTACTTACCTTCAGTTACAGAGATGACGTTCCCCATGTTCTCACTGCTGATCTCTGCAAGGTTCTCAACTACTACGATCTCCTTGGACAGCTTATCCAGGAGGTTTCTTACAACAAATGGAGTTTTACTGGAGAACACAATTTGCTAATAAAACAAGGGTTAAAAAAAAAAGTTCGGAAGATGTTTCATCTTGCTGAAACAGTCTGATCTGAATACAGATACTTTTAATCTGTAAGAACTGCAGTGAGAAATTGGTTGTACAGTAGAACCTCTGAGTTACAAACACCTCAGGAATGGAGTTGTTCGTACTCCGAAATGTTCATAACTGAACAAAAGGTTATGGTTCTTTCAAAAGTTTACAACTGAATATTGACTTAATACAGCTTTGAAACTTTACTATGCAGAAGAAAAATGCTTGTTTCCCTTTCTTTTTTTTAGTAGTTTGTTTAACACAGTGTACTGTATTTGCTTTTTTTGGGGGGGGGTCTCTGCTGCTGCCTGATTCTGTACTTCCGGTTCCAAATAAGGTGTGTGGTTGTCTGGTCAGTTTGTGAACTCTGGTGTTTAACTCTGAGGTCCTACTGCATAGTATCTCCTTAAAGCTTCTGGTGCATGTATGTTTCACAGTTGTTGCAAACTGTTTCTTAGGGGCTCAGTTTTTATGCCTATACTGAAATGCCTAAATCTATATCTAGGAAGGTAATTACTCATTTAAATAGCAAAGTGCTGCTTTAGGCACCTAACTCCTTCCATAGAGTTTAAGACTAGGGCAGAGCATTAGATCATCTAGTCTGACCTCCTGCATAACATGTGCAGCCCATAGAATTTCATTCAGTTACTCCTGTATTAAGCCCAATACCCTTCCGTATTCTACATGGCTGGGATTTAGCTGTCTAAATCAGCAAGATGCCAGAAGCAGGACTTGATTTCCATTGTAGCAGTGAGCCTGTGGCCATTGGAAATAGATGTTAACTGTGTCTGTTTGGGAGTGAAGAGCCTAATGCAGTAAATGAGGCTCCAGTATGCAGTATTCCAATACAATAGGAAAACACTGATGTTCTCCAAAGGGGGCACCCTTCAGGAAGTGGAAAATCCTGGGACAAATTTTTACTTTGGTTAGGGAGGGAAAACTTCCTAGAATGTATAACTATCCAGACTTGGTTCACACAGACTGGACTTCAGTGCAACATTCCACTGTGCTTGCACATAGAGTCCAAAGCAAAAGGTAGCATTTTACAGTTCCTGCATTTAAAGAATCATCTTGGTTTTATACCCAAAATACCTTTTTGCTTTTAAATAACGCACATATCTTGGTTGACTTCCAATGGCCTGGAGTTTAGCTAGAGTAAACAGTGAATGAATGGGCTTCCATGTCACCTCTGGAAATCTAAAGTCACATAACAAGGCTGACCCTGCAGCTGCTCTGAGCGTGGAGTGGAAGTCAGTGGTGCAGGGTCAGTGCCAGGATCTGAGTCCAAGGGGAAAGTGAATTGAGTGGTCTGCACTTTCTGCAGTGGACACCAGTAGTCACAAAACTGCCCTGTAGTTTCAGGTCTTGCGCTTAGCTCAGAAGAGGGCCAGGACTGGCATAACAGAGGTCTGACAGGTCATGACTGAGGCACATTAGAAGAGCTACATCTGCAGAAGCTTTCTTGGTGTCAGCCAGCCCCTCAACTGGCTCAGTCTAGCAGTACTCCTGCCTTGCTTTCACCCAGTACTAAATTCATCAGCCAATTTAAACCCTAAGAAACTGGAAAACAAATGCATCTGGGAATATTATTATAAAAATATAACCCAAAAGAGCAGTTGTACCTGAATGAGCTGTGTACAGTACTGTAAATGCTTAACTATTGTGATATCAAGACTCTCATTCCCTGTGGTCAGTGGGAGAGGACTTCCAGCTACACTGGTCCCAACTCCTGTGTCTTCAGTCAAAGCTTCACTGAGGTGCCCTCTGGCTTCTGGGTGATCTGACCTGTAACTGTGAATGCAGGAAGTTGGGTAAGGAGTTGATTTTCTTCTCCTGCAGACAAAGCACGTTAACTCAAAATGACTAACATCAGGCACAAGAAGAATTGCTGCAAGCAGTGATCTGTAACCAAAGAGCCCTTGATAAGCCAGAAACCTTTTAATGAATACATCATATCTTAACTTGGCAGTAACATTGTGTAATGAATGTGGAATGATTGTACACATTTAAAAGACAAATTGCTTCCACAGTGGTCTACTTGTTTCTCCAGAACAATGCCTCTTTTGTGGAGAACTCACCAAGAAGTCTTTGAAATTTGCCCTTGTTAGCACTTGTTATTTTTTCATCTGTTGACATTATTAGTTACCAAATTGTTCTGGATTAAACTGCATTATTGATTTGTGGTTTCTCAAAAATTAAACCATTAAGAACTAATTTATCAGTGTTTTGCAGGCACCAGATTTAATTGTCAGTAAAAGAAAATAAGAGACATGATGTTTCCATCTGCTGGAATAAAAGACGTGATGTTTCCATCTGCTGTTTTAGGCATAGTGTGTATAACAAACCATATTTTTTCATCATATTTTTTCCACAGGCTAATACTTATTCTCACTGTGTTTAAATCATTATTTCCATTTTCTTGTTGTTGCAGTAATGTTCTCTCATGGTTTGAAAGTAGGGCCCTGATTCTGATTTCCAATACGCAAACACACATTTACATGTGCACTGCTTTAGGTGGATGCTCTAAACTATGCATTAAAATTCACCTAAAATCAGAGTAGGAACTGAGGCTGCTTTCAAGGTCTTCATTTAAAAAAAAAAAAAAAAAGGAAACCTTTTCATTTTAAGCTAATTCACTTAACTAATTGCTATGGTGCTTATATAAGGCTTGACTCTGTCAATATTTTTTTGGGGGGGGGGGCAGGTGGAGGGGAAGTATGCAATGAGGTTTTTCTTTTCTTCCCCCCCGTGGCAGAATAGTGACTGCTTGTTGTGCTAGAAAATCCCTTACAAGTGCTATGATGGGCAGTGGGAAATGTAGCTTCCCTTTTAGGAGACTGCTGTGTGTTCTTTGCTCCTTTTGCAGTCATATTTGCAGTGTGTAGACTTTTTGGGTCATGTTTTAGTTCTCCTGAGGTTACAAATGTATATATGAGGCTCTAATGATAAAACACAGTCAGCTTCACAAGGTGACATGACAGCACCTAACAAACACACAACTACTTCTCCTCTCACAAAGACAGTGGTGGAATGAGGGCACGTAACATGCAGGGCCATGAACAAGAACCAGTCATCACTCTTTCATTCCAGAGGTAATCTACACCATGCTGTTTAAATCTGGCCCTATGTTACTGTTACTGACAATCCTAATCCACTGCAAAGACTCACTGGGCTAGAGAGAAAAGACAGGGTGGGGGGTGAAAAACACAGAGGAATTAGTTACTAAATCCAAACCAAGGAAAACCAGGTCCAAACCTATATCAAGGAAGAAGCTCTGCAGATATTGATCTCTAGTGTGCTAATTTATTACATTTCCCTTCTGGGGGACAGACTGTAGCTGTTTGAACAAGAAAAATTGATACCTGCATTTGCAGAGTTTCATGTATGTTAACCACTAGAAAACCTCTTGATTTATAATCTCAGATATCTAGTTTCATCTTCCTTGAATAACGTGTGCACCAGGATCCTCTGTTAGTGACAAAGACGTAGTGTAGCGGCTTGCCTTGAGAACTGCAAGCTGGCCGCCACTATTGACTTACCTAGTCTTTTCAGTCTCGGTGTCTGAAAATACTGAGTCAGCACCTCCTCCACCATTACAAACCTCATCACCTCCACCATCCTCATCATCAAAGTCAGAGGTGTTCAGGAAATCAAAGCTTTCTAAAGCACTTTCAACTGTTAGACTGACACTGGAGGACCTGCTTCGGTTTACTGCTGGCTTGCACTGCAAAGGCAGAACAAACCAGTGAACACCAAAAATATATTTAACTACTGAAAAAAAGGATAACATTGAAGTTTACAACTTTTTATATGCTTTAAAATTTCATTTTATTGGATTATATTGATTTCAAACCTTCATATTCATAAGAAATACAATCAAAGTCTGCACACTAAAAAAGCTCCAAATAGAAAACATGTCAAGGCTGGGGTTCAACTCCGTCCTATAGAAATGACAGACATTTCACTTAAAGTCAAGTGAAAAGCTCTTCAATGGCCTTAAAGAGGACAGTCTGTTAATTAACATGTGGGAAGCTGAAAACGTAAGGCACATTCCATAGCAGTAATTTTAGATACAGAAGCTTAATTACATGCATTCATTTAAAATGTACTGGCCAAATTCATTCCTGGGATAACTCCAATGGAGTTTAAATCTGGTATGAATTTGGTCCCATCTCTCCAGATTACTGTACAGGACTGGAAGCAGGAGGAAAGCAAGACATTCCTCTATCAAATATCATGGTACTGGCCACCCCAGGAGACAGTGCTTTTTAATGATAAACATAATCAAGGAGATTCCTAAAGGCAATTTTATAACCCAGAAAGTAACGATTCCAACCAGAGGAGATGCCTTCTTTTCATATCACTAGGGAGGAACTCTGTGAGAAAATCAGAACAACAGGGAGAAAGTGTAAGTAAAGCTTCATGGCCTCTGTAAGAAATCTCTAAGACCCCAATCCTGCATAGTGATCCATGCAGACAGACCCCACATTCTGTGCGGAGCCATGCTGAAGTCAGTGGGGCTCTCCATGGGACAGAGATTTACTTGTGTGGACCATCTTGCAAGATCAGAGTTTGTCGGTAACTTGACTTAGGATCAGCTCCTGCAGTTTTGCACAGCAATTTCTACAGTTTTAACTATACTCATCATCAGAGACAGCCCGAAGCCACAAAGTATGGTTCCAGAACAGAACCTTCCCAAAAGTTGGTGTTAAGATTCAGAGTTCTGGTTTAGCCCATTAGTGAGAGATGAGCTACCTGAGAAGTTCAGATCTGATTCCAGAACCACACTTTCCCACAGCTTGGGGTGATATGCAGTTTTGCATCTATGCCATCTGTACATAATATTAATACTTTAGCATCTACAGTATCTTACACTTTTAAAGGCTGTGTATAAGCATTAATTAAACAATCCTCACAACACCCCTGTGAGATAGGTATGTGTTATCCAGCCTTTCATTCAGTTTACATGTTTGGTGGGCTAGTAATGCAGCTTCCTGTCCTGTACAAAATAAAACTGTAGCAACCGCACTGTCAATTTTCTCTTCCTGCTGACATAGTCAAGAGAAGCTTTCTTCAGCTAGAACAAGCTTCTGTCTTGACCTTTTGAATGTGAAGTCCAGCAACTCGGTTAGTGACCCACAGTCTCAATCCTCAAGCAAATTAACAGGTTGAATGGCGATCTCAAAGAAGCAGAGGTTTCAAGAGTCCAAGTATCCCACCTGCACATGCATCCCCCCTCTGTTCCTTTGTATGATATGCTTCACAGAGAGAAAATGAGTATTTTCCCCTGCCCCAGTACTGTTCTGACAGCTGACCTCATTTGCACAAGCAGCAGAGCAGCTGGGAAGTTCAAAAATGACTGATACTTGTAGTCTCTCATGTACAAATCCACTTCGGAGCTAGTTCAGGGAGTCAGAGCAGGAGGAACGGGCTGTCAGAAAAGCACTTAACTTGGAAAAGTATCATGTAGCTGTAAATGCCAATGGAAACACAGATGTTAAAATGGTAACGCAAAAGGACAACCTCTCTCTCCTTTCCTTAGTTATGCTCTTCTTCAATTATGTGGCTAATTCTACACTACTCAGATCATTCCAACAGACCACCTGGCATATGAATATGAAGCACTTGAAAGCAGTTATTCCAAATTAACTCTGTCCTCATGATAAAGAATCATGAATATCTTCTTGTGGGGAAAAATGTGCATCACAGTGATTAGTGAAGAGCTGTGAAACAAATCTAGGGTTAAGACATTATGTACTGTAACATATGTAAAATACTTTTCCCTTTTAGCTTCAGTCTCATTCTTAGACTAATTACAGGATTTGTAACATTACTTAGTCCTGCCTTGAGTGCAGGGGACTGAACTGGAAGACCTCTTGAGGTCCCTTCCAGTCCTACACTTCTGTGATTCTAGGATTTAGATAGATACTTAGGGGTGGGCTTGCAAAAGAGCCTACATGATTTAAGAGCACAAGTCCCAGTGACTTTCAGTAGACCTTGTGCTCCTAAGCCACCTAGACATTTTTGAACAATTCCACTCATCCAGTTATAGGGCCAGAACTTCAGCTGGTATAAATTGGCAGAGCTCTATTGACATCAGTGAAGACATGCTGAATTATAGCAGCTGAGGATCTGGCCTGTAGATTTTTAAGGATAGAAGGGACTGCTGTGATCTGTCCTCCTGCATAACACAAGTCAGAGTTTCACTAAGTAATTTCTGCAGCAGGGGAAATGTATTCAATTATTTGTTGATTATGGTATCCTGCTACTTTTTCAATTTCTATATAATTAAATTAAAATACAAATTGCTCAAGAACGTAAGGTAATAGTAACCAAACTGCAAACAACAAAGCTTTAAAATGGGTCACTCTAGAGAGATGGTTGGTCAATGAAGGTCGGAGCGAATCAGTTGGTTTTAGGTATTTTCCCAGTGAGCTCTTGATATCAGACTGAAAAAATAGTACTTTGCTGTTTACAGTTAATAGGGCCAATCATACTCAGATTTTCTTTACGTTGATGCTTCCTGAAAATATACTTACTTTGAGAATATCGTCCAGATGCATCACCTGTTGGTCCAGGTCATGAAATTCTTTATACTGTTCTTTATGTGGCTCAAGTGCTAGGAGAAGCCCCTGAAAGGCATCTTCTATGCTTCCATCTAAATAAGACTTATATCCTTCTGATTCGCCACTTATTGATCCCTCACACTGCAGCCTTTCAGGTGTCATTGGAGCCTCTGTGGAGGTGAGCCTTTTTACCAGCTGTTTGGTGATGTTGCCTTCATAGGTGTCCAGTTCGACCGGTTTCAGCTCTGACACTTCATCGGTCTCTTGTAGAAGTGACACGGGGACACTAGAATCTATAAACAGGTTATCACTCCCAGGGCCTGGAGGCTTTTGGTGAACTTCAGAGGCTACTCTGGAACTTTTCTTGTTCTCATGTACTGGTGTATGCGCTGGCTGTGACTTCAAGTCTTTTGACTCAGGTGTAGAGTCCAGGGACGAGTTTGTGCTGGAACTGTCCGTCGTTGGGTTATTTGAGGATTTGTGCTCTGGAGGTGTGACAGTAATTTCAGGACTGGAAGGGTTAAGGGCAGAGGAGGGATCTACAGTGCTGGGTGGGGGAGCACAATCTCCATTTGGTATATCGCCAAAACTGAAAGATAGTGGTCTTTTCTCATTGGCTGCCATCCCATTTTCAAAGATGTCGTCTGGCGAATTGGACTGCAAAGATAATGTAAACTTGTAAAAATAACACACAAGGAATGCATTCCACATGATACACAGGTGTGTAAAAAAAGAGAGAGAGACACACACACAAATTCAGCCCTGGCATAAGCTGGCACAACTCCTGCGCATTTCAGTGGGAGTGCTACCTGCCACATCAGGTCTGGGAAACTTGGTCAGTATCTTTTCTGTTGGCAAAGTAAACTGAGCCCACTGTTGAGTGTGACACAACAGTAAGATCTGAATAGGTATAATTGGATTAATTCTCAGACAGCAATTTAATTTGCATTATTCAGTTTACTACTTCACATAGAAAAGCTCTGTTCATTGTTATATTGTTACAGTTCTTTTGTGCACGTCTGTACTTGTTTAATGATTGCTCAGACTTCCTGTTTCGTTTTTTCCATTTCTAAAGCAATAAAAAATATCCCAGAATCACAAAACTGTTTAACTAGATCATGTTAATGTTTAATATTATATGATTTTCAGGGACACAATCTTACTCGTGAAATACTTTTGACAAAAAAATTAATGTCTTTGTTACACTAAGAGTAACTGGTGAACATAGATCACATAGAACAGTGGTCACCACCACGTCAATCGTGATCGACTGGTCAATCCTGGAGACTCTGCCAATTGATAGCAGTCTCTGGGCTGCTAAAAGTCCGGCGAAGCAGCGGGGCTCAGACAGGCTGCCTGCCCTGCCATGGCCCCACGCCACTCCCGGAAGTGGCTGACTGCTGGCACGTCCCTGAGGCCCCTGTGGGGGGAGGCAGCTCCGTGCGCTGCCCCCACCCCCAGCAGCATCCCCGCAGCTCCCATTGGCAGGGGCAGCACCTGCAGGCCCAGGCAGTGCACGGAGACCTGCTGCCTCCCTCCCCCCAAGGGGCCACAGACATGTGCCAGCAGCCAGCCACTTCCAGGAGTGGCATGGGGCCACAGCAGGCAGGCAGTCTGCCTGAGCCTCGCTGCACAGCTGGCCAGGAGCCGCCTGTGGTAAGCCTGCACCTCGCACCCCCTCCTGTTCCCCAACCCCCTGCCCCAGCCCGGAGCCCCCTCCTGCACTATACTCCCTCCAGACCCCTCACCCCCTCCTGCACTCCAATCCCCTGTCCCAGCCCAGAGCACCCTCCTGAACCAAACTCCCTCCCAGAGCCTGCACCCCTCGTCGTCTCCTGTACCCCAACACTCTGCCCCAGCATGGAGCCCCCTTCTGCACCCAAACTCCCAGAGCTTGCACCCCAAACCCCTGCCCCAGGGCTCAGCCAATGCACACCCCACAGTTGAGAATGTTGCATTGATTTGTGACAATCCCTGAAGGATTTTGGATCTATAAAACCACAAATGACACTAATAAAAAGTAAAATTCAAGAAATGTCCAGTGGATTCTATGAGATTAGGTACAGTGTGACGATATGACCCCTGCACCCAAACTCCCTCCCAGAGCTTGCACCCCTCACTTCTGCACCCCAACCTCTTGCCTCAGGCTCAGCCCAGAGCCCCCTCCACACTCCAAACCGCTCAGCCCAGAGCCTGCACCCCCTCCCACACCCCAACCTCCTGCCCCAAACTGGTGAAAGTGAGTGAGGCTAGGGGAGAGCGAGTGACGGAGCGAGGGGGGAATGGAGTGAGCGGGGCGGGGCCTCGGGGAAGGGGCGGGGTAGATCCTGGGTTGATTTTAAATTCAAAAAGTGATCTTGTGCGAAAAAAGGTTAGAGACCACTGATCTAGAAGATCAAAGATAACAGAAGAACTCGCATGATGCTGTTTCCACCAGTTCTCTGACAAACTGACAGGTAGAAGGTAGTAGTGTGTATAAATGGACAGAATTTTCTGCATTTAGGTCTGTGCAGTGGATCTCTGCTCTCCACATTTTACACATGTGCACATCTCTCACTGAGCTCTATGGGAGTTTTATACATTGTAGGGAAAGCAAAATTTAGGAGCCAAAACTTGCCACACAGATCTGACTGGGGAATTTCACCAGAATGCATTTTTTTTTTTTAAGTGAAAAATAACCTTTGGTTAGACAAGGCATCAGTAAAAAGGAGCAAAATGTCTGAATATCTTATATTTAACTCTCCTTTAGTATGAATAATGTGGTATTTTAAAAAAAAAATCTCTATCTTCTTCACTATAAACAGGTTTGAGCCATTCTGAAGTTTTAGAACAAATTCTTCTGTTATTTTAACCAATCTTTAAAGTAGATAGTGAGAAATGAAATGTAGAACATTAAAGGGATAATAAAAAAAAACAGAGCAAAATGGGAGGTATCAGAATCTCTTCAGAATGACATTGAAAGCCTACAGTATAATGCCTGTCGTTTAACATAGTCCTTACCCTAGAATTTTTTGAATTGCACAGCAAACTCGCTCACAACTCACATATGAACACAAAACAGATGAAAAGTGACAAATATTTTGCTGACAATTTGCTGAAGAAAGCTGTAAGCATTTATACACTGGCTTAGTTTATAAGATTAAAGCATCCAAAATTCTACTGAACTTTTGCCCAGAGCTCTTTATATCTTTCATTCTAAGTCTAAATATATTTGAAGTTCTGTTTTTTTTTTGTTTTTTTTTTTTGTTTTTTTTGCTTTTTTCCACGTGCATACCTTTTCAAACTTTCTATCAATGCTGGAAGTCGGATTACAAGAAAAATATAGACCAATATCGACCAATCTAACTTTGCATCCCTAAAGACGGGTTGTTTGACTATCATTTGTAGCTGAATCTCTGCCCCATCCCTCGATAGGGGCTGTGATCCTGATCCTATTGAAGTCAATGGGAATTTTGCTATTGGCTTTCCTGAGAGCAGCATTGGGCTTTATACTCATAGTCTCTCCCTTGCAACCTGTCAGCAAACTAGAGGATCTGTGATGTTAAGCATCAAACAGAGCATGCACAGAAATGAAACATGAGCACTGAAACAATCATTCATTACACACACCCACACAAACACGCCCCCCTCCCACCAGCAAAACTCACATATTGCTCTAGCCCTGCTTTAGGCCTCAGCCTGAGAGATGGCAGGTCACTGAAAGAGCGACTGCGCTGCAGCCTGTCAAAGAAAGTGTCTTGCAGAGTATCTAAAACTGACAACTGCGGCCTGTCTTGCAGAGGATGTAGCCATTTCTTCAGCAGTTAAAGCAAAAGGGGGAGTTAGTTGAACGCATCATAGTTATAGCACTTAAATGGCCAGCTTTAAAGATATTAATTGTGGGTGAAATTCATTTCAGTGCAAGGCCAATGCACTACTTAAATCCTACTTAACCCATCAAAATATGGTTTAAGTGGGACTTAAGTGGCACCTTGGCTTTGTGCAGGTCCTTTGCATAAGGGTGAATTTCACCCTGCGTTAGAATAATCCTAGTTTGTTGTTTAATCTAATTGTTTTAAACTGCTATCGCCCAATAGACATACATTTTATAAAGTCTCCCCAAATCTTACAAGCACACAAGCAGAAGTATGGGCATCCAATAACTGACCATATTATATTTTAGGGTTACAGGAACCTAAACACGCTTTCCTTCTAGGCTGAACAGCTGGAAGCGTGTTGCTTTAGCATTATGTGTGCTGAACATAAAGAGTTTAATATGGCATAATGATGAAGCTGGGAAAAATGCATTTTAAAGCAATTAAGCATTTACTATTTTGATGAGGCAGTGAGGGTCTCTTTACATAATTATGTGGGGCCAAACTTAACTCACAAAGAATAAGTGATCCTTGAAGGTGGGGGTTTCTGGAGTCCCTTGGCTATACGTGGACATTCTTCTTTGAAGAGCAGATGCTTTGTTCACATTGCCTGTGGATGGGGTCAAGTCCTCAACGTCAAATGGGCTGCAATAAATAAATAATTAACTAAATCTCACCCTAGGCAGAATGAGACTGCATCACAATTACAGGGACATTGTTTCCTTATTTTATTATTATTCATTTAGTTCATTAGAATCTGCACGTGACACAAAAGAAAAGTAATGGATTTTAGCAGCATACCTAAAAAGGAGAATTCAGATTTTAAGTGAACCATTAAAGAGAAAATCTTGTTCATTAGACAGCTCAGAAGTGTGATTCTCATTTAGGATAAAAAGCAGTCCGCTGCCAGGAATAATTTTATGTATGCTAATATGATGTGACTCCTACAGCATGAAGAATTTTCTTGCATTTGAGATGACAGGTATAAAAAATAATTAGGAGTAAGACGCTCTACTGTCAATAGAGCTGTTACATCACGATGGAATACAGCAGTTGTCATGATCGGTTTCATGCTTTATTGCATTATAAGATAGAACATACACAAATGGAAATAGTAAATACTTCAGTGTTTGTTTAGAGATGACGGGTAGATAAGTCATTAAAATGCCATAAAATCTCGCTTTGAACCCTTGCTCTATCATCACAAGCTTATTATTGCTGTGGGGTGAGCATGTCAAGGGATTTCCCACTACCGTGAAGCAATGTGTCAAGCACGTGAAGGCTAGTTTTTAATGCTCTGGGCCAAATTCTGTTCTTGGTTATTATGCTAGTGTAAATCTCCACTAAAATTTGCACCAGCGTAACTAAGATTTTCATGCATATCAGAAGGGCCCAATTTTGCCCTCAGATGTTTGAGTTTGATTAGGCAACATCTGTATGGTACCTATATGCCCCTCATCACGTAGCATTTGAGTGCCCCAATCTTTAATGTATTTATCCCCATAACACCTCTGTGAAGTGAAGAAGGGCTATTCTACCCTTCATACAGGTAGAGAACTGAACAAGCACACTAAGACCTTGTAAAGACTTGCAACAATAGGTAGAACATGTGCAGCTACACACTGCAGTGAGACAGGCTGTGTCCACACTCGTCACTGTGGTGTGTAGCTATGAATGACAGGAAAAGGCTCTGGCAGCGGGAGGCAACAGGACACTACTCTGCTAAAAACAGCAGTGTAGACATGAGAGGCACTGCCAGGGCCTGTAGAGAGTAGTGTTGCCAATTTTGGTTGGACGTATTCCTGGAGGTTTGGCAACCCTAGTAGAGAGCCGTGTAGGGTACCCTCCCTAGGGTACAGGCATGTAGGGCAATCTGCATTATTCTACTTGACTAAGCTGTACCTTACAGTCTACACTGCTATTTACACCTGCGTTAGCTGGGCGAGCAGTGTCTGTACTCTACATGCTGCCTTAAGTGTAGATGTACCTTTCATGACTAACCCCAAGTCACACAGGAAGTCTGCGGTAAAGTGGAAGACATCACTGTCTACCAATGCTCTTCATCAGGGAAACAAGAGGATATGAGATTCTACTTGGTTTTGAAAAGCTGCTGACGCAGTAAAGCAGTTCTACTTACTACCAGGTAATTTCAAGGTTCAGCTTTATAGTGCCAAGGTCATTAATGTCAACAGCAACCACCTGAGGCCGAGCTGCAAACAAGTCCTTTGTCTCACAGGTAACACTTCCCACTAGAATGTGAGTAGCAAGTCCTTTAACTTCTGTGACCTGCAAGGGTAAAGAGCAGCAGTATTCGGAACAGGGCCTCATATTCTATTTCAGCTTTATGGGCAGCTTTTAGCAGCAGGTGGCTAGACAGTACAAATTGGTGTGTTTACCTTAATGGAGATCAGCCCAACAATAAGAGGGAGGAAAACCATTTCTTCTCCATCCCAGCTTTGCTTGCCATTCACTTCAATTTTGCCTTTCAATTTCCATCGCTGGCGGCCATAACGCATGAAAATCTATGATAAAGAAAAGTCCTCTGAGTTCCTTGGCATGCATGCTCTACCTGTTCTCAGCCGACAAATGTCAGACAAAGATCTGAGGAAAAGGGTAGTTTCTGAAAATACACCTGAAGAATAGATGCTATGAATGCTGAACTCTGCTTTCCACCAAACAGGGAGGAAAGTCTATGCGGAAGGGGCACTGCACTGAGTTCTCACATTCATTTAATAATGTAAACCTGCTCTCATAGCACTAGATGTCTTACAGAAATACTTGCTCCTAATGATCCAGAACCCAGGGCAGTAAGGGAAGGCAACTCCTTAATACCAGAAATCCCTTCCCTCTCAGCAGCTGAGGCTGAGAAAAAGGAGATGGTGATGTCATTAGTAATACTGCATCACTGCTAGAGATGGACAGACTGAAAAGATTCAGAGGTCAGATTTGCAAAAACACCACAAGTTGATATGCTTGGGAGATACTTGTCCAAATGATTTGAGGTTGCAAGGGGAGTCCCATTCTCTCGTCCCCACACAACCTCCTCTGGCCGCAGCTTCACTTATCTGCTCTATTATCTCCTTAGCTAGGGGAGAGGATCACAGGGCTGTCTGTTACCTCTATTTTCAGGCACCAGGATTCTCTAGGAGCTGACAGGTTCCCTCGGGAAGACAGAGAGAAATCCTGCATGCTCCAAGATTTTGTGCGCTCTGTGGCATAAAGGTAGTGAAGCCACACATTTAAGTGAAGCCCCATACCTAATGCTACATTTTAAAGCAGGGAGAACAGCAGGCCACCCTAGCTGGAGGATCTTGGTATGGGAGAATTAGGCTGCCTGGCCAGTCTTCTGTAGAGGGGACCTGCTACTAGCTAGTGAGCTCGCTGCCCCCTATGGAGGGCCTGCCACTGTAAATAAGAAATGGTGACTGGTGGAAAAATAAGTGGGTTTTGGTAAAAGGGGAGGGATCTTTTATCAAACTACTGACTTCCAAAGGTTCTAGTTGGTTTTGATCTGCATCTAATAAAGGTTGATATAAGAATGGCCATACTGAGTCAGTTCAGTGGTCCATCTAGTCCGGTATCCTGTCTCCAAAAAGCAGTCATTAATGGTGTCTAGAAACTTTATTTCTGCATCCTGTCCTAGGTGACAGGTACCCAGTCAAAATGAGGAGAGTTGAAATCCCCATTATTGAGTTTTCTATTTTTATAGCCTCTTTAATCAACCTGAGCATTTCAGTTGATTCACCATCACCATCCTGGTCAGATGGTTGGTAGTATATTCCTACTGCTATATTCTTATTATTCAAGCATGGAATTTCTATCCATAGGGATTCTGTGGTACAGTTTGATTCATTTAAGATTTTTACTATATTTGACTCTATGCTTTCTTTCACATATAGTGACACTCCCCCACCAGCACAACCTATTCTGTCATTCCTATATATATATTCTGTCCTGGTATTAATGTCCCGTTGATATAGGGTTGCTCTAATAGATTTGTTCTATTCAATCTGCCCTGACTGGATAAATGAGGCATCTTCTGCATAGAAGAATTGGAGACTTATGCCAAGAATAAGGTATTGTGAGACATGATTTCTTTCTAAAACAAAACTAAAGACAGACCTATTGTTATCTTAATAGCCTTTATCCAGTACTTTAGATCTGATCTTGAAGTCTTCACTGTTGACACATTCAGTCATAAAGACAACAGTGGGGCTTTTCTTGCTATATACATGAGGAAAAAGCAGCTCTTTCCAGAGGTGTCACCACAATAAGTTACTTTCAGGATCACGTACAAAGTGATGGAAATCCCCCCCGCTTATTTTATACTAAGGAAACTGACACGATACTTACCTCATATTGATCTCCAGGACAAAGACGAGCAAAACCAGCCAGACCTAAGAGCAAATGACATTTGAGATCATTTTCAGAAGACACTCTTTATTTAACACCTTGTTCCCTTTCTAGCTCCCTTTACTTGTGTAAGCTGAATGCTTAAGACCTGATCAAAACCCTAGCACTCCTTTTATGGCATCAGTGCAGTCATGCCATATGCATCAGCACTTTGTGCATCTTTTCTAAGAGAATTGAACCCACCAGTATTTCTTACTGTTTGAGATTCAGGCTGCCTCTTTGGCTTCTATAAAGATCCCACGGATGGCAGGAAAGCTGCCGGGTTCATTTTTTGTTGCTGGGCAACATGAGAGTAGGATGCATTGGTAGCTGAGAGAATAACACGATCACGGATTTGGTTTGTTTGGGGTTTGAATGTCTGATTTATGCTCCTGGCTGGATTTTAACTATAAAGACTTCCTACTAGCCCCTCAAATTCTTTAGTGCAGCTCTACAAATCAGTTAATAAGACAAGCCCCAAATCTCAAGTATCTTCTGCTGGATTGGAAATGCATTTCTTAGCCACTACTACAGCCCCAAGAAATGGAAACTGCATCAAGAATCGAACAGCTTTACAGGGGACATCACATAAGCTTACAACTTTGTTCTTTTTTCATGATCTCTGTGTCATGGTTTATTATAAATGGTGATCATGTGAAATGAACAAAACTATTTGAATGTAAGGCAAGTAGACAGTCATGCTAGAGAGATCTTGGATAACTTGCTGTCTGCTAGTTTGCTCTTTGTTCAGTATATTCACTATCCAAACTGGTGGTAGGCAAATGACAGTGCATTTTTTCATTCTATTTTTTGCCGAGTGATATTTGTTATGCTACATGGTCAGATGGTGAATTTAATGATTCAACTCCTGATAAAACTGAAACAGGTCGCCACATTCAGCAACACGCAGCATCCTAGATTGACATAAATGGCATTAACTATATGCCATGACATGTTTTGGGTCAAATTCTGCTCTTGGACACACACATAATTGCAACACCTCTATTAAATGCAAGTATTCGGTGAAGCATTAAGACTATATACTTTGAATTGCACTACGAAACCTTAGATCTGCAGGTAAATTGATTCCAATACCATATGCAATGTTGCTTGGTATATTTTAATACACACACAGAGAACACTCATTCATAACCAAGGTTATACTCCAAAACTGCTCTCATTTACACTGATGTCACTTCTCTGACAACAATTAAGTTCCACTAAGGTAATTGAGAGCAGAATCCAACCTTAGTTTGTAGGGAGAGAACTTGGCTTTGAGGCAGCTAGTGAAGTGGTCACTAAGTACATAAACCTGGTGTCTTGCAGGCTTACAATAATACTGTGTTCTGTTTTCAAGTCTTGTCTGTAGGTGGCAGCAATCCTTCACAAGCCTAATTTACCGTTTCAGTAAGAGCTCTTCCTAAATTTAAGAAGTATTTGCCATTTGATATAAAAATCCAGAGAATGCCAGTACTGCCAGCCCCAACTGTTCAAAAACCATGAGTCAGGCCTCAAACAAATAATGAGATTGGTTAAAAATAATTAATCTGGGGGGTTCTTATTTGCCTTTTGCGGAGCCTTCAGGGTTCAAGTTTTCAAGCTTTTCTCTGTAAACATGAGGGCTGAAAGCTTGTATTTAAAAAATAAAAAAGTGGAGATTCTCATGTAACCATATCACTTCATAAGCTGAGGCTTTAAGAATAACATCTGATATCATTATGAGGCTCATAAGAGTTGGCATCACTGATAACTGCTTTACATTTACTTGCAAACAGTTACCAAACAGATTCAAATTATAAAGAGCAGGATTCTTTTAAGATACTTTCTCTTCATAGATGCATAGGAGTTCGAGATACACACTCATTTATGTCCCTCTCCCTGCCCATGCAAGACTGTTCCCTACAGCTACTGTACACATCTGCTATTTTTTCACAAGCCTAATTTAAATGGTCTCACATGAGGGAACTTCTTCCACTTTCCTGCAGATTCTCATATCTCCTTCTTAGGAAGCTATTGCTGATATTTGGCATAAAAGTCTTCAACTTTATTTCATCCCATTATTCCTAATTACACCTCTTTATATCACCCTAAACAATTCTTATATGGGCCCAATCACTATAGTATAGTCTCTAAGGTGCCACAAGTACTCCTTTTCTTATAGTATCTGAGTAGCTTACAAATTAATGTATCCTCTTAACACCTTGGTTAGGTAGGGAAGCATTATTCCTGTTCTACAGATGGGGAACTGCAGCACAGAGAGACTAATACCTTAAAGGTATTAGTTACCTCACTCCCATGGATTTCAAAGGGCGTGAAGTGCCTAAATGCTTTTGAGGATCTGTGCCTACGTGACTAACACAAAGTCCCACAGGAAATCTGTGGCAGAACAGGGAATCAAACGCAAGACTCTAGAGTTCCAGTCTTCGCTGCCGTACCCACAAAACAAACCCTCTTTTTAAAAAACAAGAGGTGTTTAGATCCAACCTACTGCAGGTAAACCCTATTCTTTTACTACTGGTTGATCTATAGTTGGTCATTGCGTTAAGAATCTGGACCCAGACCCTTTCCTTTCACTTCTTTAGTGGGTGGTTTGAGCAGAACACAGCATATCCTCTACTCTCTCCTGAACACTGGGAGCAGAAGAACAAAGCAGCCCTCTGTCAGGGCTCATGTTGCCTCCCACTTTCTAATTTATTTATTGTTTATAAATAATTTACGTTTACTAGCACTCTGCTGCTGCTCCCATCTCTACAAAGATGCTTGTATCAGCTAACTTGGTCTCTGCTGGGCAGTATCACTGAACATATCTTATGTAAAGAACATTTTCTTCAGCCCAATAGAAGGGGGAGAGAGAGGGTGGTTTAAAACTGCAGCTCCATCTTTGTCTTTGATGGGGGGGGGGATTGGCTACAGCATTTGTTTGCGTGAAGGGACACAAAAGGGAGTGGTAGGGAAAGCGAGTCTGAAAAGCAGTATGAAAGCACTGTGGTTAACCCGGAAGGGGGATGCCTCTCCCCCAGTATTCTTCAAACGGCTACAGCTTGATCAAAGTATATTTCCATAGAGGCTGGAGAGGAATAGTGGGAGGTTAGTTTAGTTGACTTTTGTGCCATCCCCCAGCACTTAGGGCTGTGACAGCACCTAGAGCACTGGAGATAGGTGGCACTCCATGGCACACACGTGGTGATGTTTAGTACCCCTCCTTTCGACGTGGGAGTTAATCCTGAACGGAAGGCTAGCAAGGCCATTGTCCTTACTTCATAAAATGATCGTGATTTTTTTAAACATCATATGCATGAAAATAGAGCGAAGGCCCTTTACCATCTGACATTATTGTTCATTCAGTACAAGTGGAGGAGACTGTGTTGCTCTATTGGTATTAATGCATGACACAAAATAAAAGTGATTTGCACGGACATGACTGGGGATGTTTAAGCTTTTCAGAGACGTATATTTCAGCTCCACCCTCAGATCCTAGGGTTACAACAACGTTGCTGTATCATCTGCATTGAACTTCACAGAGAAAATTCTGATGATGCATCATTTACCATTTCTCTTCTCCCAGTCTTTTACGTTAGGGGTTTCTGCATGTAATCAGGGTTTTTATTTAAGTGCTCCATTCCTGATGCTTATTCCTCACTGATGTGCATGGAATGAAAAATCTGGCTACCATAAGGTCCCATTGATTTCACTGGAAGCTTAGGGTTTGCAGGAAATGCAGGGTCAGGTCTTTGAAGTTTGGCCATTTATGACAATAATAATTTCTGCTGCAATCAAAAGACAAGTCGCCTTAAAAACTGCATCACACATTCATCTCGATAACCAAAGCAATGCAGTCTAATTACCCCATCTCCCTCAAAAATAGGAAGAATTGTCTTTGAAGAGCTCACTGTACAGAATTGCGCATCAAACTAGTATGATCAATTCTACTGGGTGTGGGTGTAAGTCAGGGTTCTGAAGGCTCAGCAATTGATGTGACGGGAAAAACAAACCTCTCATACATTAAACCTAAATTAGCTTTTGCTCTCAGAAACACAGAGAGAGCTCTGGCAATTCTGTTTATGCAGAAGGTTTGGGAGGGAGGCAATTACCTTTCATCTTGATGCAAAACTCCCCCAATAGGTTTTCCAGCTCTCCTTCAATGGTACACATGTTCTGTGTTGGAAAAAGGAAGATTGACATCAGGCCAACCAACCTCCCACATTTTGTTTAAAAAAAAAAAAAAGTTTAGAAAGAAACGATCCCACAATGTTCAGTAGATAAAAATAAGTATCTCAAATTAAAATCAATATGCCAAAGTCAGCCCTGGAATAGACAGATGCAGCTCTATTGACTTCAGGTGAGCCAAGCCTGTTTACACCAAGGCTGAATTTGGCCCAATGTTCTTCTTTTGTTGTATTATAATCCTTGCATTGGCAGAATGAAGCGGATCATTTTCCCACCCCTCCCTCCAGCCAAGGATTTGTTCCAAGGTGGATCTCAACATGTTTTTATGCTTTGAGCTACGTGGAACACACTACGAGAAAAGGGGCATTGGACTCTACCCAATGCTTTCTCTGTATTTAAGGAGATTGCTATAGCTGTGGTGGTTGTCACACCTTTCTATAGCTTTCCCAGGTCATGATGCAATCGCACGTTAATAAAGTAGATTTGATAATACTGAGTAAGATTAGAAATGATGCAGCAGATGTCTTCACACAAATGGGTTCCAGGATAATGGAAACCATAATGTACTGAAATCTGCAGAATTGGGAAGAATTTAGTTGGAGTACAAATAGACTCAGGGCAGACTTATACCTTTTCCTGAACAGTGGCCCCAGGATGCATATTTCGATGGAGATATTATGGCATTACAATATAATGTCACTGTGCCCACTCCATCCATCTCTGACAGAGTGACAAGCTTGTATTTGCAGGTCTCCCACTGCCCCATGGAAGTAAATACAAAATAGTCCCATAATATTTCGAATCAGTCAAATATTTCAAAAGTGAAAAGTAATTAGCTGCATTGATTTACAGGTGGATCCTGCAGTCCTTATTCCGACAAAATTCCCATTGAAATCTATGGGAACGCTCCCATTGATGTCAAGCAGTGCAGGACTGGACTAAACAGAGCAGCACATACCTCTGTGTATTCCTTGTAACTTCTGTTGATTTCAGACAAACTCTCTCGAGCACCTTTGCTGGCGGGTGACATTGCAAATGCTTGCTTCATTTTGCAGGCACCGTCACAAAGACGTCTTTGGATACAATAGGCTTCGTACAGCTCATCCACCTAGCAGGAACAACGAAAGCACATTAAAATAAAGAAACCCAAAGGAATCGTAAAATAGGTTCCATTAAAAGGAAATAGAACTGAACAATTCTGAAATTTTTTTTTTTTTAGATACACCAGCGGGTAAACAACTGTAGCTTTGATGCCATCACATTAAAGTTAATAAGGATGCAATACGGAAAAACATCCTCTGCTATAAAACTTCATCAAGACAACAGAGACTCAGCAATTTGTACTTTAGTTCTGCAGACCTTCAGCTACTGTTTTCATATGGGATTTGTAGAACTCTCTCAATCTCTTTTAGAGATCAATTTCAAGCTTATAAAAGAGCTTGGATTTGACAGCCCTGGGGAGTAGTAATGTCCTCTGTTTGGTTTCAAAACCAAGGATCGCACAATAGTGGCAGTGAAAGAAAGCTTCCTCACAACATACCACTGCCCTGTTGTGGAGGAGTTCTTTCTAGCAGTGGGAAAGTAGCTGAGTTTCCGAATAGAGCCTTGGCCACTATGCTGATGCCAGGTAGTGTCAATCGCAAGTCCTGCAGCGTGAATGCCAAGACCTGGATGGAGGCTGTGACAGATACTGCAAATACATGCAATATCTTTGGGGACAATATTGCATGAAAGCTATGAAGGTTTATGTATGATTGATTATGTTCTGCTCCATAGGGGAGGGTTACCACAGCTCCTCCAGGGACTAAAAACAGTGAGAGGTGATTAAAGTGAATCACTGAGACCAAACAGCTCTAGAGAGGTACCACCCCCTCCTTTTATCTATATATACTGATTCAAGCTGGGTTTTCCAGAGACTAAGAAACAAAGGAAAGACTTTTGGTATAAATGGATGAGCTTGAACTGACTCAGGGCCTTCTTTCTGATCCAGCAAACGGACAGGACCTTCTGTCCCAGGGCAGGACCCAACCCTTGCAGAAGGGTTGGCAGGACTTTGATCTACTAGGGCTCTAAAAGACTGATGGTTGACCTCTGATAAAGTTTTAGCATGCATGCAGGAGCTTTTATTTATTAATACTTTTCTGTGTAATGCTTTTACCTTAACCAATAAAGGTGCTTGCTGAGAAAAAGCTGTGTGGTAACCTGTAACTGCTGGCAATACACTGGTCATAGCCCTTGAGGAGAAAGCAAAGCTCAGGCACTGGTCTTTAGACAGACTGGCTGACTGGGGATATCTGAGTATAAGGGGGCTGTGCAGCCTTAAAACTCCTGGAGTGGGCCACGGGGGTGGGGAGGATACAGGTACAGTTACCCTGAAACTGTGACAGAGGCCTTTAACTCATTTCATATAGACCACTGAACATCCATTAGATGGTAACAACTTGGGCTAAGATTTTCAGAAGTAACTAGCAGTTTTCGGTGCTGACTGTCCACCCTTTGAAATTCAGACCCCTTGAAAGTGTCTCACATTGGGCACCCAAAACTCCCTAATCACTTTTGGAAATCTTGGTCCTAGTTATCTCCCAATGTGGGCCAGTTTTAGATCATAACTTTAAAAGAAAAAAGCTCCATATGCTATTAATAATTCCTTATGCTTATCCAACACCCCAACTGTGCTTTTCTTTTAAAACCTTATCCTTCGTGTGCACATTTGTTATAGCGGAGTTATTTGCTGGGGGCTTGCAGCGGTGGGACTTCTACCAGATTCATCTCCTGCAGCTGGCTGCTGAATCTGAACAAGTGGTTTCATTAGTAAAACGAAGTTATTTTAGGAGTTGGATTTTTTTCTGTGAAACTAAAACTACAAGGAGGTTGTCACATTAGTTCTTTCCACTGTTCCTGCTAACAGTGGACAAGATTCAGTTTTTATATATTCCACTTTTTTCTAGCGGATCATGCCCTGCATCCTAATGCTGCTCGGTCATGGATCTTTCACAGCAGAACTTGTCTCTATCAAAACTTGTGTTAACTTGACTTCATATACTACCTGCCACCATGACTTTATTTTATCTACCTTAGAAATTAACCTGAACCAAAACCTGGATCTCCAAACTTTAGGAATGTTCAGATCCTAAATCAAAATTTCCCATTCAGCTCTATCTCTAACCAAAATACTGTTGCCTGTTTCCCAATTGAATGGGAAACAAGGAGTGTGATTGAGTATACCCCATCTGAGCCCCCTCTGTCACAGTTTCAAAAATCGAAGTGTAAAAATCAGACTAACAAGGCTGATTTGGGTTCATAATGGTGGATATAATTTATCTGAGGGACCTGTAACTAAAACAGAAGGCAGTTTACAAATGGAATACTGCAACAAAGATTAATGGAAGAAAAGGTAACTTTATTAACACTTCAGAATTACAAACCAAGCTTATCTGAGATGCAAGCCCACTGCACTTAATCTTTCCAGCTAGTAACCCTCTAGTCTCCATTCTAAAGAGCTGCTATAAATAGTTTTCACTTGCTATTTATGACCATAATCCGGGTGGGGCCTACCCCTGTGCTCAGACTCTGTGTCTGCACATGTGAGCCTCGTTAAGATGAATTCATTTGCCACTGTAAAGATCTGCCACCTGTTACTACACTTCCTGTTTTCCATGCTTTGTTTCCTGTATAGAATGACAACAGTACTTAGCACTGATAGGGCATTGCCGCTATCAGAAGACAGCACAGTTTGTCTTTGTTCTGAAAGATTCTTCTGCTTCTATCCATTTAAAAACCATTTTCCTAAATAGCTGCCTAAGATCTGATGTTATAAAACTCTCTCACACAATGGTCTATTTACTTGTCACCATGGGTTATAGAGCAGTGAACTAACATATGGAGCAAGTAGAGTTGTTTTTATTAGTTCCTCTTATGTTTAGGATCTCTTTTCATAAACACAGAAACCAGCAGCTCTGTGCAGGATGGGGATGGCATAGGAGGGATTTAGATAGAAAATGTGCTTTAGGCTATAATTTTGACATGCAGGTTACCAGCAAGGAAGTATATTGTTTGGAGAAAAAATTTCAACCTACTGTATTTCTTAAAGATTTTCTTTGAGCTGCGTGATTATGAGAACAATGAAATTAAAGTGTTTTTTGTATGCCTGGTCACTCTTGTATATAACAAGCAGCGTGTGTGTTTTTTAAATGAATCCCAGTAGACATTTCATCTATCATATAAATACATCATTTTGTCAAGTTGGGGAAAATGTTAATTCGTAGATATATTAATGACTAAAAGAAAATATACTGTGGGTTTGATTCTAAGGCAGACTGGTGTAAATCTAGAGTACACCAACTGACTTGGATGGAGTTATTCCAAGTATATGCTGGTGTAACTGAGCAGAATTTGGCCCAGTGGAGTAAAATGGTGTAAAAACTAGTGTTGAAATCCAGAGGACACTCGCAGTCTGACTGTGAGACTTTTAATATGCAATAGATCAAATTGTGAACTTAAACTTCTTGCAGGTGCAAGTGTGCCTTTACCTGTACCTTTCAAGGAAACTTATGATGAGATCTTAGCTTACCCATGAAGGGCCTGACCCTGCATTTCCTTTGCACCCATTGTCAGTGGAAGTGTTTGGTGTGCATGTAGAACTGGCGAACCTCAGAGGTTTTAAAGCTTTTTAAAATCCTTTCTTTGTTTCTGTCTCAGGAGTCATTGCAGTACTTTAACTGCATCGGGGAGAGGCAGCGAGGTGGGTCCCTCTGGAGTGGAAGCTTTCACACTAGGCAATGGTTGGTTTTCTTAATAATATAAAAGCAGGTATAGAAGAAACATGATAGAATTGTTCATTACCATACTAATGTGGAACTCCAGCCTTCTCATATATCTTTCTATCGCTTTGATTTGCTGCAAATAAATAAGAGGAATTAGAGATTTTTTCCAATAGCTGAGATGATTGTATTTTTATATAGATTCCTTGCAGAAATCTTCTCTTTAGCTGGTTTTCCTGTATCAAGCCATTGTGAGCTTCAAAGAAACTCTTCTTCTCCAAACTGTGAAGCTTTCTTTCATTCTGGAGAAGTTTTTGTATATGAACCTCAGATCAGGTGCTTTATCTTAACGTAATTAGTCTTTCACTCAAAAGTAGAGCTGGTTGAATTTTTTCCATCCCAATCTATTTTGTCCAAAAATGGTTCTGACCAAAACACAAATTTTTATGGACAAATTTTCATTTAAAAATATTTTTTCAATTAAAAAAAACCTGAAAAATTTTCATTTTAAATGAAAAAATAATTACAATCAGTTAGTTTTTGGTTTTCAAAATGCCAAAATGCTACCAGAAGTTCTCTGAAAACTCAAAATGTTTTCGTTTTTACATTTTTTTTCTTCGTTTTCATTAAAGTTTTTGGGTTTTTTTTGTTTTTTTTTTGTTTTTTTTTTACATTTCCCTGTGAAGAACTGCCATTTTTTCAACCAGCTCTCCTCAAAAGCTTGAAGGCCTTTGCTTTTTGCAGGATCAGTAGTGAGTGTACAGACTAGAAATACTCTGAAGACTTAGTGGACCACTTGTGTAAGTGGGCACAACTCCACTGAAGTGCCCCAGCAGTATATTTGGCCGTCTCTTAATGAAGAGGTGGCAGATATACATCCAAATTCCAGAGCAAGTGCTGGCTGGAGCCAAGGCAGTAGCTATCAGAGGTCGTTCTCCACTGACTTTCTTTGTATGTTTCTCTAGAGTTTATTTTGGGGGTTACCATTCTGTGTGTAACCTGCCTGAAGCGGGTTCTTGCTGAACTCCCTGTGGATTGTTTCTGACCCCTCAGGACTTGATCCTACTCCCACTGAAGTCAGTGGCAAATCCTGCCTGCCTCTCCCCATCAGTGGTGGTATCTGATTAGAGAATCAGGCTCTGAGAAGCTCTTTGTGCCAGCTGTCTCCAGGTCTGGGTACATATCACTCAACTTTTAATGTTTTCTTTGCAGCATCACTGCCCCAGAGGGTAACGTACCTTGTCTAGATCATACAGCACTCCCTGCAATAAAGAAAGGGAGATGATGATTAGCTTTCAGAGTAGCAGCCGTGTTAGTCTGTATTCGCAAAAAGAAAAGGAGTACTTGTGGCACCTTACTGACTAACCAATTTATTTGCTTGTGTGTCATACCGTTCCATTGAATGATACACTCCCCCAGTGCCTTATTATGTTTAAATAGCTGACATATCAAACAGGATCCTGGGTGGGAGCTCACCTAGGGTGGTCCACTGTCCCTTAGTACAAGGGATGTCCCTTACTTTTTCATCTCTGTACAACAAGTTTGGGAGTTGCTGAATGCGGCAAAAACAAGCAAGAAATACCCCTGCCGAATGTAGGCGAGTACTGTTTATTATTATTACTATTATTAGTGATGATGATGATAGTGGGAGGAGAAGTGGGGTGGGGTGGGGGTGCTAAGAAAACAGTACTTTTGAAATACAATGTTGATGACCCTAGAAGAACTGCTTTTCTTTTAAACTCCCTTGTCCCCCCTTTTCCTCCGATACCTTGATCTGTGCAAGTAGTATAGAACACTTTATCATCTGAATCGTCGGATAACACATACCAGCCGCGAGTTTCTTTTCATGTCTTTTAACTGAGTAGTTAACTTATCCAGCTCTGTCTGGTGAACTTCCAGATACTCGCTGTAAAGATAAACCAGAAAGGGAATCATGAACTCCGCTACATTTCAGTACATAGGGTGCTGATTGCTGACCTCTGTGAAAGGAATATTTGTGTAACAAATAGTTATTCTCATCACATACTGGCTTAAACAAGTACAACATGTTTATACTGACCTGACTGTCATAAAAACTCTCCATATTTCCCTAGTGCTTTGCATGTGCAACCCTCTCATGCTTCACACCAACTGAACAAGCAATAGGAACATTTCTTTAGCGCTTGAGTAACAGGTTAACGCTTTCAAGTACATTTCACAGCTAGGTTTTGTGAGAACTAAGCTGCTGTTTAGTTTGTGGGTTGCCTCTGTCCAATCACTGTCCTTGTGCCTATCTAACAAAGGCATTACTATGTTCTGTGATGTTATCTGGTATCACATTGTGTGGTGTGACTCTCCTATGTGATGGGAGGCAAATTTGAAGCAACAGTCTAGGGGTGAAATCCTGGCCCTATTGAAGTCAATGGGAGTTATGCCCTTGACTTGAATAGAGCCAGGATTTCGCCAAGTGTGTTTTTGTTTCCTGTGAACAAGTGGGTTTAACACAGGAGAGCAGAAGTCAGCAGTTGGATTTATCCTACCATGACTGAGGCTCCCCACTCCCATGACCCATTGCTTCCACTCTAAAGTAGTAAAGAAAGCTTCAGACATCCAGTGATAAATTCTCTTACTCCAATCCATTCTTTAAGGCCCTATAGACCTCTTCCATCCTTTTAGGCTGGGGCTCTTTGGAGGCGGTGCTGTTCTTATGCCCCAAATTGTGCGTTTTCTTCACCTTTGCTTGGGGCTTCTTAAGTGCAGAGGAATTTTCAACAAACGAGTTACACCTGCAAAATGGACATGAAAGGAAAACACTATCAATCACAATGATCTTAAAGGACTGTTGCCTGATGTTATCTCTTTTGGCAAAAGTAATCTTCTTATAGTAGTGCCTGCTGGAGGACTGTTTGTTTACAGGTTAAGCAGTATTGTGCTCAGGCTATCAGCATCTGATGTTCCAGCTGCTGAGACTTGAATGCCATTCTGGTAAACAATAGCCTGAGGCTTGCCCATGGCAGACAGCTCTATACATCTTATACTGGGTCTGTCCCATCCAGCAATGCTAGGGAATCATAGAACCCTGGGACTGCAAGGGACCTCAAGAGCTTCTTGTCCAGTCACCTGCAGCAATGCCTAAGCTACACCCAGTTGGTGAGAACAAAGGCAATTTTTAATCATGCAAAACCTATATGCTACTAAATAGCACTGTCTTGATGTTTGCATGCACAGCACAACTGTGCTCTTATCTCAGCCACAGCCTCTAGGCACTATTGCACTGCAAATAAATAGTAATTTTACTATATTTCATAATCACACACTCTCATGTGGCTTCTCAAAAGTCCCACTGAATTCTTGTTTCTTCTTGTTCCCTGCTTCACTGAAAGCTTAAAAAAAAAAATCGCAGGATTTAATCAAGTTATCAGTAATTTACGTCTACACATAAGCGAACTTCCCAGCCTGGGTCAACAGACTCATCTAAGTTAGTGGGTCTCGCACTATCGCTCTAAAAAACAGCTGCATAGACAGCCTTTTGAGGTGGTGGTGGCTGGGTTCCGAAGCCTGGGGAGGGAGTGGGTTTCAGGCAGTTCTGGACATTTTACAGGTTGAAAAGATCATATAACTGTATAATTTAATGGACTAAAATCTATATGCCAGCAAAATTCCTCTGAGATTGAGGCCCGAGGGTGAACCCTATATTCATAAAAACAAAGCCCAATAGATTCCCGGCAGTGAAGAGACAGGGTGTCTTCCTTCTTTATTCTCCATGCAAGACAGCTGAGTCGCAGGGAGAACAAACAGACAGTCTGACCTGCAGCACCCAGATTCAACTCGGGGGACAGAAACCAAAAACCTTCCCGTCTCCAACGCGAGTTTCAATTCTTGAGCTGAAAGCTTCCCCCCCAAAGATGGTACTTGCCTGGATCGTCTTTCTTGAAGACCGCTGAAGCCAGCGAAGGATTGACTTCTAATAATCCCATTGGGACCACCTGGGGAGAATGACTGTGATCCTACTGACATGATTTCCGGGAGCCTGGAAGATATTCCTGCAAGATAATAGAACAAAGATTAGTGACAGTGGTAAAATACAGACAGGTTGAAGACCAGAGACGATTCTGCATTCATCAGAAGTGATAAAGGGTAAATGAATCCCACAAGGTGAATAGAGTCATGAGATGATTAGATGTTTACAAGCCTGACTCTTTACTTCATAGTCTGTTTATACTGACAGCTCAGTTTTCAGAATAATAACAGGAATGTCTGCAAAGGCATTTTCTCTGTTTAATTCTCATGGAAAATACAAGGGATAGTCAGTCTTGCAGTTGATTTGTTCACGTTACTAAGAACTAAACTCTACCAATTTGCACATCTTCCATGAATTCCAGGATAACATCTATAAGAGCAGCTTTCTTGAAAGAATTACATTCTAGATGTAAAAACACAGGTTAGAGAGAAAAATGTAGTCCATTAGTTTCAGCACAGGACTGGAAGCCAGAATCTTCTGAAATCTAATCCTAATTCTGACACAGGCTACCCCTGTGGCCTTGGACTAGTCATTTAAACGCTCTGCCTCAGTCTTCCCACTTGTGAAATGGGAATACATAGTTACCTACTTCATAGGAATCACTATGTGTTGAGAGCTCTGAAGAGTAAAAGGGCTAGGTATTATTACAAAGACAATGATGAGGGTTCATTGAAAAATATATGTAGTCCTAAACCTGTTCTCTTAGCTTTCCTTATCTCAGTAACTGTTAGCGTCTTATTGCAGAGAGAGAGAGAGGGATAGGGGGAGATAATGTGGGTGTATTGCAGGAACTCTGGGAAGGGAAGGGAATTATCTGTGTGGTGATAGAGAGGAAAAAGTGCAATTCATCAGACCGTCTCTGCTATCTTCTGTGGCAAGAATGTTGTCTATCCCATTCAGCATCCTCAGTGAAATGAACTGGAGATTTCAGTTAATTTCCTAGTAGTTTTTTTTTTTTTTAAAATGTGGACACCTGTCTAGCACAACTGACTCTTTGGCAACCTCAACAGAGAGGTAGGGGCTGAATGGGCAGTCAGGGAGACTGAACGACCCTCATACCCTTAGGGTTGCCAAACAACCCTGAAGAACCAAGGCAGGGCATTGTGGCTCAGACTACATTGCTGTTGCTGTCTGGTGGAAAGAGGATGACTCCTTGGGCTGATAATCTAGGGCCTTTCACAAGCATTAAATGAATTTACTAAAAATAGGCACTGAAACTATGTAGTAGCTTTATCCTTACTGCCTTTCAGATGCACTAGCTGAAGAGAGTTAATTCTATTTTTGAAATGTCACAGGCAGCCCAGTTATATTTTGATTAGTAACTTTTAAATGGCCAAATACTCTAAGATTTCCTTAACCACCACTGGAGGCTTTGCCTTCTCTGATACAATTTCAGAGGGAATTCTATTTCGCAAGAAGAGGTGCTTTTACAAGGAGCTTTGTGAAGCTCTGCCAAAAGTATTTCTAGCCCCAGGAGTGTTGTCACTATTACTAACCTGAAGATTTCTGTGTGATGCAGCCAGCATTGATCTTGTGATTCAAAAGCCAGAACTGATTGGATTCTCATGGTTACAGTCAATCCAGATTAGATATGATCTCGGTTTTGTGATATGCTGGCCTTGTAGTTGCATCAGGCTGTGACCATCTTTCATCTGTACCATAACTACTAGATCTTTGTTAAAGAGCCTTAAGAAGCTCCATTAATATCTTAATGAACTTTATGTGCCTTATTTTTTTGTAAGCAGGAACCGAAAGTGTCTGCCTTAAAATGGACTAAATGTACTCTGTAATACACAGTATGCTCCTTAAATATACAGAATGCGTATTAGGTTTTATACTGGTTATAGCTCATTAGCCAAATCTTCAGATGTGTGCAGGGCATATGTGAAAAGGAATGAATTGTCTTTTAGTGTAATATTTTAGGAATACGAAACTTGCAAAACTTTGTGCCACGCCCCCCTCTCACAGGGCTTCCACAGATGCCTTCTGTACATCTGTGTCTGTGCCATAACTGCATGAAATCTTATATCAATGCCTTTTCGTTAGTCCTGTAATGCTTTATTATTAAGCAGAGCAGTAACTATTAATAAGAATAAAATTTTGATCTAATTTACGTAATGGCATAAATTTCCTCTATGTATTGCTGGAGATACTCCAGCTTGACATCAGATTAACTGAGACCAGAATCAGGCCCTACGTTAGGATCCAATCCTTCTAGACAATGGGCACTTCCTGTACTGTGCCAAGTTTCTCAGCTTCCACTTGATGATGCTTAGTACCTGGCAGGAGCCACTCAGCACCTTACAGGATCAAACTCCCATATATGAATACAGTACAGAGTCTAAGCATTGATTAGAGTCTGAGTCAAGTAGTTCAAACCCAGCTGAGAAACAAGACACACATAATGGGGAACAATCTGATTACAGTACTTTCAGGTACCATGCTGCTAGTTTAAGATGTTCTCTCTATTTTCTCAAATGACTTTAAAACGGTTAATCTGTGCACTGCATGCGGCAATTTGTATTGCTTTAAAAACAGATTCAAATCAGTAATAATTGTTCAGTGTTTTCCTGATTTGACATGATGATTAGTGCATCCCAGACAGACTCTAGAGATGGTGTGAAGGTAAAAGCTAAACAACTCTAACAGTCAGCTGGGTTCAACTACAGTAACATTTATACAGATCATCAAATATTCCTCAAGAAAAAAGCAGAACAAAAACAAACTAAGTTTGGTATTAGTCATGAAGCCTTGGGCTATATCTGATGAGGTACTGCAAATTCAAAACTCTAGTCAAAATGCTAACACACACTACAACAATTATCTATTCCATCAGGTCCCTATTAGTGACAAAAGAGTAAAAACCTTAGTGTGACAATGTGTTGATTTAATAAAAATTTAATAAATATTTATCAGTCTAAACAAAAATATTTCCTGAGTGTTTGTGTATGATAGATACACACACAAATATTTTCAGTTGTCATCAGTAAAAAGGAAATCAAAGATCATTTTTAAAAGGGAATTTTCCACCTAACTTTTCTTTTGTTAAAAATATTTTGACCAACTTTACCCTTCATGTTTTGTGCCGATTTATTAGCTGTGAATCTACTCGTGAAATCCACATGAAGTGTGGAACAAATACAATTGATGTTTACATTAAGACCTGTCTACATCTACTTTTGCTTTGTCTTTGTATGAAATGGAAAAAATCCAATTCGCCTCTCAGATCTGGCAGTTAGAAAGAAAACATCTTTTTATTTTTGAACTGAGCAAATTAAAAATGGGAGTATAAAACATAGACCACCACCACCACCATAATGTCCTTAATTGAGTCACTTTTCAGAATAAAATAGCATTTTATGATAAGTCTCTTAGTATAGGCTGAAAATATACCAGTCATTTGGGAGGATACTCCAATTTTATAATGTGATTATGCCTGTATTTTAGAAGAAAAAAAAAAATTCCTCTCTGCAGCAGAGCTTCCAATACAGCCCATGAGCTGGGACTTTTTTCCCCTTCTCAATGACAGCAGATAGCAGGAAACTGCAGATAATTGACAATGTCTCTGTCCCTGGGGAAATAAAAGCTCCATCTCTCCTTTCATTATAGAAACAGTGGTGAAACAGCTGGGTTTAAGCTAATTAGACGGGAAGGTATTGGAGGGAATAGTCCTTCTACAGAAGGACTCATTTTCAGCCAGTGAGAGTGTGTTTTCTATAATGCCAGAATACTTGATAATCTGTTTACTTAGCTAAGTGAGTGGTAAATATACTCACAAACATGTTTGCTAAATCTGACTGATGATACAGTACTGGCTGTATACTTGTACCCTTTTTTGTTTGTTTTTCTCATGAACAATTTAGCTAACTGCATTTTGTTCACCTACATTTTTGGGGAGGACCTATTGTGGGGATACATGTGCAAGTCAGCATATAAACAGGCAAATAACTATCTTGGCACTGGGAAGGTTCCCCCAGCCACCTGATATATCCTGACTTCCTGTGTTTTGGTGTTAGAATAATCGAGGCAGAAAGACCATAAACAGGACAGCGAGAACCAGTGATTTTCAAACAGACTATGTCAATACAAATAAGTGATCATTTAGTAGCAGCAGCGAGTAGGACAAGTTAAAAGAGACGGGGGGCTCAGACAGCAGCAAACTCCCTTGCCTGGAGATACATGATCCAGCCCCAGAATTTAGAGCAAGGTGTCTAAACTGAGGCCAGATATGGAGGCAGGTAGAATCTACACCCAGGACCAATGACAGTATAGAACCATCTTTACACAAGGCACAGGACCATGTGTGTGGTTCTGCAAACAAATGGGCAACTACTGATGCCAACCTTTCTGAAGCTGCAACAGGAACCCTGTCCATCATCAGGAAAAGTCAGGGCTAGCAGTAGCGGTTCCAGTCAGGAAGGCACACCAACAAGCACAACAATTATTTGGTGTGAACATAAGAGAAAACTATACGTAGACCCTGCTAGACCGCCACATACATCTGGCTTGTATCTTTTTCTCTGCCACAGCTGAGGAGGAGCTCAGCTATTTTTAAATCTGAGGTTCACACAAATAGCCAAATACACTACTCCTGTGCAAAGAAGACAGAAGGGTCCTAAGGGGATGCTGACATCTAATGAAGTCATAACTGAGGGTAGAATTTGGCCTAGGAGTAGAATTTAGCCCTGTGAGTTTATATTGCATACTAGACCCTATTCAAGTCTCGCTGAAATCAGTGAGCATCTTCCCATTAACTTCAATGGCAGTTGGACCAGGCTGACACTGTGCTTTCCACGGCTGAAGTGATTTGTGTATTTGAAATCTTGGCTATTCACCAAGGATTCTTTTGGACTCTGGCTCTTTTGGGATAACTGATTTATTTGTAGTGGATCCATAAGCACCTCGCAGCTTTATGTCAATGGAACGTTTACTTGTCGCTTTGTGAAAGAGATGATCATTTTAACTATTTGTGACATTGCTCGTTAGTCCACGGTTACTTCAATAGGAGCATAAAGGGGCACACGCCACCGGTGCAGCCTAGTAGTCAGGCAGGGGTGTGGCAGTTTGTCTCCCTCTCTGACATCACCCCCCTTTCCAGTTATAGTTCTATCTTGTGGGGTCTGTCCCTTCTTTGGTGGCTCAGCCCATTCCAGTCCAGGTGTTTTGGCATATATCCAATCACAGAGAAGTCTTTCAGCACCCTCACAAGCTTCAGGGCTTCCACCTTAGTTCACCTTAGAACTTGAGGTCTGGGCCTTTGAACATTCATGGTCTTCCCCAGCTGGATTCTCCACTGAGGTAAAGGCTTCTATTGTTGTCCCATTTGTGGGAGTTGGTCGGGGAGTCTACACCCACGCTTTCCACTGGGCTCCAATCCGGGGTGCAATGGTGGACAACCAAATTCTGCACCCTGGGGTGCTAAGCAGCTGCTTCTCTGTATCCCTTTCTACCCAAGTACCCTTTTCCCGCCACAGTAAATTAAAGAACCACAAATAAAGTTTCTGACTTTCACAATCAGTCACCAATCTCTCCTTTTCAGGCTTTATCAGGACTCTGTTGCCAGGTGTCAGGCAATGAGAGCTCCTGGGCAGTACTTCCCAAAGCTCAGAGCAGAGATCTACCCCCTTCTACCACCTGCTTCCTTCTGAGCTGCTGTGCTTCCCTTTTTAAATGCCACCTCCAGCATGTGTTGGCTTTACAGGTGCAGTAGCGCAGGGCCACCTGGGCCCAGAGCTGCTCCTTAACCCCTTGTTCTCCACGGTGGGGTTTGTATGCCCTATCACAAGGGATTAAAAGGCGGCAGCCACTTCCAGACTTCTCTTGTAAGCAAATATTGTGTGCCAAGAGCCTTATTGTAGTAAAATAAATTAACAGACACATGAAACTCCCATGGCTGTAACTTCCTTGCAAAAAAAAATTTTATATATAAAAGGAGAGTGGGGGAGGAAGATACCATTAGAAAGGAAAACGAACACCAATCGCTTTCTTTAAACATATAGTTATTGCAACCAAAACTAGAGACGGTTCATTGGCGCAGCACTGGGGCGGCGGTTTGCCTCCAATGCCTTGTGGTAGGTGTTTCTGCAGCTCCTTCACTTTGACCCTGCACGGCAGTGTGTCATGTTCATGGTCGCTTTCTGTCGTGCATCGTGAAATCTGTCCATAGGTATCATAATTCCTACGGCTGGAGCACAGTTGAGACTGGACAGCTTCCTCTCCCCAAATGCTGATGAGGTCCAGCAGCTCAGCATTGCTCCAAGCGGGGGATCACCTGGTGCGTGGAGCAAGCCTGGCCACCTGGAAAGATGCGCTGAGACCATTGCATGCGTCCCCGAGCTAACAGGAAGGGGACTTTCAAAATTCCCAAGGAATTTAAGGGGTGAGGCTCACAGTTGGTCATCTGAGGGTAGGGCAGTAGACTTCAAACCGATGACCAGAGAGGCAAGAACAGGCATTGTGGGACACCTCCCGGAGGCCAATCACAGCGCTGTAATCGACCAGGGTGTCTACACTGGCACTGTGGTATTGTAGCTCCGGCGCAGAAAGCTCTATGCCTGTTGTCGGGCTGTTTTTTTTTTACAGCTCTGCAACTGTGCAGTTTCTGCGCACTAAAGTGACTTGGCAGTGTGTACATCTCGGGAGTTACACTGCAGAAATCTGCTTTACTGCGCAGAAACTTGCCAGTGTAGACAAGGCCTGAGAATGGTCTTCCAGCCACTTGTGCATCCACCTTCTAGTTGGTTCATCTAGGCTATATTTCTCTAGTTTGTTTGTGAGAAGGCCATATGAGACTGTATCAAAAGCCTTATTGAAGTTGAGATATGACATCTATTGCTTCCCTCCTATCCACAAAGCTTATTACCCTGTCAAAGAAGGATATTAGGTTGGTTTGACATGATTTGCTCTTGACAAATCCATGCTGACTATTTCTTCAAAGGTGCTTATACATTGATGGTTAGATAATTTGCTCCATTATCCTTTTCAGGTACTGAAGTTAAGCTGAGTGGTCTATAATTCCCTGGGTTGTCCTTATTCCACTTTTTATAGATAGGTACTATATTTGCCCTTTTCCAGCCCTCAGGTTTCTCTTCTCTCTTCTCCACGAGTTCTCAAATATAAATTGCTAATGGCTCAAAGATCTTTTCAGCCCATCCCTTAAGTATTCTAGGATGTGTTTCATCAGGCCCTACTGACTTGAAGACATCTAGCTTGCCTAAGTAATTCTTAACTTGTTTTTTCTTCATTTTACCCTTCAATCCTACCCCATTTACATTGATGTTCACTATGTTAATCGTCCAATCACTGCTAATTTTTTTGGTGAAAACTGAAACAAAAAAGGCATTTAACACTTTGGTCATTGCTGAGTTTTCTGTTATTGCCTTTCCCTCCTCATTTAGTAATGGCCTACTCTCTCTCTGGTCTTCCTCTTGATTCTCATATATTTGTCAAATGCTTTCTCATAACCGTTCATACCCTAGTTTAATCCCATTTTGTGGCTTGGTCTTTCTAAATTTGTCCCTACATGCTTGTGTTGCTTTTTTATATTCATCCTTTGTAATCTGACCTAATTCCACTTGCATGATTCTTTTTTGAGTTTCAGGTCACTGCAGAGCTCCTAGTTAAGCCAGCATGGCCTTTTACCATACTTCCTGTCTTTTCTTCATTTCGGTTTAGTTTGCTCTTGTGCCCTTAATAATGTCTCATTGAAAAACCGCCAACTCTCCTGAACAATTTTTTCCCCTTAGACTTGCTTCCCACAGAATCTTACCTACCAATCCAGAGTTTGCTAAAGTCTGCTGTCTTCAAGTCTGGCGTCTTTATTCTGTTTTATTCCTTAGAATCATGAACTCTCTCATTTCATGATCACTTTCTCCCAAGCTGCCTTCTACCTTCAGATTCTCAACAAATTCCTCGCTGTTTGTCAGAATCAAATCCAGAATAGCCTCTACCCTAGTTGTTTTCTCCACCGTCTGTAATAAAAAGCTGTCTCTAATGCATTCCAAAAACTTGTTGGATAATCTGTGCCTTGCTGTATTATTTTCCCAACAGATGTCTGGGTAGTTGAAGTCCTGTACCAACACCACCAAGTCATGTTTTGGATGATTTTGTTAACTGTTTTAAAAAAAAAACAAACCCCTCATCCACCTCTTCTTCCTAGTTAAGTGGTCTATAGTAGAACCCTACCATGACCTCACCCTTGTCTTTTTACCCCTTTCATCCTTACCCAGAGACTTTCAACAGGTCTGCTTCCCACTTCTGTCTGCTCAACCTCAGTGCATGTGTATACATCTTTGATATGCAAGGCAATACCTCCTCCCTTTTTCCCCTGCTTTTCCTTCCTGAACAAGCTGTTCCCCCCTTCTATACCAATATTCCAGTCATGTGAATGATCCCAGCAAGTTTTTGTGATGCCAATTATGTCATAATTGCAATTATTCACTAGTATTTCTAGTTCTTCCTGTTTATTCCCCCTACTTCTTGCATTATAACATAAGAATGGCCATACAGATATCTAAGATGTTTTAGATTTCCCTTCCATGTTCCCTGTTGTCTATTCTTTGTCCATGCTGTATGTCCCATGTTCCCCCAGATTCCAACCCTTCACCCAGGTCTCCATGCTTTGGATTTACCTATGGGATTTTGTCTCCTGCCCCTGTCGAACCTAGTTTAAGAATAGGAGCAGACTTTATTCAATTCCATATAGGTTTTTATGCTACACTCATTACTGTAGTATCTGAGTGCCTTCCAGAAGTGCATTAAGCAAAATGACTAACATCGGTCACACGTTGTTTGTTCTTTCATCCTCTCCCTAGAGGGGGAAGTGTGTGTAGTGGTGTGTCTTGTTGAGATAGATTCTTTTTAAATATACATGTTGCAATGTGTTTATATTGCAGAAGGCAAGGTCAAATACATGTGCCTTGCACTTGGAGTGGAAGGTGTTAAGGTTTGTGATGGTCCTTGTGATTGGGTTGCTGTTCTCTTCTGCTGGGTAACAGGCACGTGAGCACCATCTAATGAACCATACTTGGCTACCAGAACAAAATCATTTGCACTTGTTCCATCCGAATCAAAAGCAATGAGATATTCCTAAATAACTGCAGATATATATTAAGCAGCACGCATCCCAGGACAATATCTACTGGTGCATGGCTGGTATGAGCTGTGAGATAAAGTTAACTTGAGTATATCGAAAAAAACAGCTGGGTGAGCTCGTATGGTTTCAGCAATATTGCTGTGGAAAACCAACATTATAGAGATTGAACTGTAAATAAGAGAGCTCATTCCTTCTGACTGTTGCTGCTGGATCACGACTGGGGGTGAAGGAGGTTGTTGCTATCCTCACCCCTGCTGCCTCCAACAACAGTAGGTATTTGAAGGAAGGCTGCTAGAAACCTCCTCCCATCTCCAGCAGAAACAAAATTGCTAGGCTAATTTGTATCAGACAGCTCTGCCTTTTCTTACTGACATACGGAACATCATCTCAGAGAGACCTTTATTCAGCATCCGGGGGGCTCTGAGTCTCATTTCTCGTTCCACTGAAAATATTAGTATTTGGGGTGATTTATCTGAAGTCGTGTCCCTTTTCAGTTTAAACAGTCTCCATGTCAAACGTGTTTTTACGATGATGCATTTTATTGTATACATTTTAAAAACTAGTTTTGGTGGACTCCTGTTTTTCAGACTAAACATCAGAGGAGAAGTCCTTAGAGAATTCACCTTAAATATTTGCACATGAAGCCCAAATAAGTGAAAACTTTCATTTTAATAGCCCAAGTTAATAGCAACATGGTAAGGTAATTTGGGTTTAAAAATATAGGGGGGTCTGATTCTTACACTCACTAGTTTTATGCTGATGTAATTCCACTGACAGCGGTAGAACTAGGTCAGACTTACGCCAGTATGAGAGCAGAACTGGTGCTAGGATTTTAACCTGACAATATCCCCTTCAAATTTTGATAAAATATACCTTTGGGGCTAAAACCGGCTTGCCTTGCTAACATGCAACTCCGACTGATGTCAAGCAAGACAAGCAGTATTTGTCCCCGTTTTTGTGTAGTACCATAATTAACTCCTTCCCTGCGGTTCCCTCCATTGTTTTATTCGCTCCTTTTCTTGGAGTGCTTAATACGTGCCTGCTTTCTTGGGCATCGTAGCAGAAACTGCCCTTTCCCCGGCTTGTTTTGCCCTCAGAGAAATATGGGCAGCTTTTTTCCCCCCCGTGTGTTCCTTAACCTTGGTTTAATGCACACAAAACAGAGTTATTTGGCTGTAACTAGGCAAGGAAAAATGATTTTCTGTAGGTACTAAGTGGCTCCCACAGGACAAATGGGTTCAGAGTACCTGCCCTCTTTCTTATTTGTTGCCTCTACATTTGTTTTAAATGGACATCTGGACTCAGAGTATGAAATGCAGTCACTGATGTGTCTGATTCTGTTCCATTACACCAGCATAAATATAGGGTAATCCCACTGGATTTATACGGATGTAAACAAGCAAAATTTGGTCCATTGGGGCTATAGGAGTGTAACTGAGAGAGCAGAACATGGCATCTGATTGGATTGGATTTTCATCTTCTTTTGTTTTGTTTTTAAATTAAATAAATTTGTACAAATTTGCTGAATTCTTTTGTTCAGTTTATTATAATTATCTTTCATATGCGATTGAGTTTTCTTAGATGTAATTGAATAATGATTTCTACGTATATCTTAAATGAGGCTGTATTGATCACTGATTGATCTTTGTCAGTTACTGAATCTGTAAAGTGCTTTTTAAAATGGGGGGAAAAAATCTTCTACTCTAAGCACCAGTGTTAGTACCTTAGGTAGGTAGGTAGACAGACTAATGCTAATAAAGAATAAACCTAAAAACCATGCCAAGAACTACTAATTTGGGCTCAAATTCCACCCATCATTGAATCCACAAAGACTACTGACGTAGGCACAGAATGATGACTTTAATAGTGTTGCACTGTAACAAACAGGACAGAATTTGTTCCAGTATCCGAGGGGCCAAACTAATGAAAGGTTCTTGAAGGAATTACCTGACTCACCCCACAAACAAGCACTCTACAACTGGATACATTATATGGAATTTCACCGTCAGCTCACCAGACAACAGGGACCGATGGTTGGATCGACTGTCATACATTCTATATGCCTAGAAAAGGTCTGTTCTATATCAGGTTGCAAATGCTGGCATCACTGATGATCCTAGTGAATAAATAGTTGGTGCAGGTAATGTTCTTTACTGATCAAAAGTATCAAGCAATAGACAGAAGGGTTAATTATGGAAACAATTGGCCAATCCGCTCTGAAGTAGGTGTGACTCCAATGGAAGTCCGCATCCATGGTGATGTTAAACAGTAATGGTAAATTACATATCAAGCATTAAATGGTAACGTAGAGCAACTTTCAGAGATTTTGCATTCAGTGGCTGTATAAAACGAAGGTGTAATTTACACATGGAGGGAATAAAAGGGAAGATGTTGACAGGAAGAGCAAGCTAACAAGAGGCAGATTTAAGATAAAGTGGTCCGTGGGAGTGCAGCTTTGTAATTCCTGCCTGTTGGTGGTAGTTCTGCTGTAACCCTCATTCATCGGTGTCAGTGGCAGTGTACTGATATGGAGTTAATGTGACCACACTTTTTTGAGTGTGAGAAAGTAATCAGAGCTAGCTAGATGCAGAATGGCCAAGCTACTACTGTAGTGCTCTGGCAGTAGAAACTTATTTGTCCTCTCCCGTCCAGAATAAACAAACTGCATTTGTACTCAGTATCCATTTCAGCAATGTCTAAGTAGAGAAATTAAACAGGCTCATCACCAAACAGAGCATAAAATATCATTTTCAAGGCCTTTCAGTCAGTAAAATGATAAAGACTCTTAATGGCTACTCTGCAAAAAGTAAATGATGAGAGATTAATTAAAAAGCATCAACCATTTAATATAGTAATTCTGTTTCACTCGGTGAAGTAATGATATGTTACTCATTACTTTGTTGTTAAAGGCACACAGTCAGGTGTGTTAAGACAACATATTATACTTAACTCCTTTTACAGTGCTTTTCATTAGTAGGTCTAAAAGCACTTCACAATCCTCAGTGAAGCATTATTATTGCTGTTTTACAGATGGGAAACTGAGACACAGAGAGGCTAAATGACTTACCCAAGGTCACACAGGAAGCCAGTGATGGAACAGGGAACTGAACCCATGGCTCCCAAATCCTAGGCGGCTAGTGCCATAACCACTGGATCAGCCTTCCTTCATAACATACCCTATAGCTATTTATTCTTGTACCAAATATGAATATTACAACAACATATTTAATTCGATCTTTCCAACACTTAACAAATGTGCCCATTGCAATAGCACCTACATAAAAACACACCAGAGCTGGGTGTTATGTACTTCCATAGCACCTATATGTTGCTTTATTCATCTTTAGGCTACAGGATAAGTGCTGAAGAAACTTTATCTATAGCATGTAATCATGCAGTTAAACATTGTATTATAATAATATACATGAATGGTGGCGAGGAGTTCAGGTTGTGTGTTCAAATTTAACTTTTTCACTTCTTGGCTTCTGAGAATTTAAATCAATAACCTGAATGTTACATTAGAGGAGTTTTTGTGTTTTAGTACAGATATATAAAACGCTAGGATTTGTCTTTAAAATCCCATTGGTGGTTATTAGTCACATGGCCAACTTTATTTTAACTGTTAAATCCTGAAACATGTAGGAGGCAGTAGCGTAATAATGACCTCAACACCAGGGGTGAAAGTAACATTAACCACTTACCGGTATGGGGCCGGGTCCTGGCCCCCGGAAGGGGCGGGGCCTCAGGCAGAAGGTACGGGGCTGGGTCAGCCTCCCCCAGCCAGCCCATCCACGCTGCCTGGCCCCGGAGGTGGATCGGGGGGGGGGCGAGGCAAAAGGGCCATACGGGCCAGTACCGGCAGCCACTTTTTACTGGTACGCCGTACCGGCCCATACTAGCCTACTTTCACCCCTGCTCAACACTAAGGTACAATTTGCATACCCTGACCTCCCACACATCCGCCAGCCAGCCCTGTTAGCATGCCAGACCTCAGCCAAAGTCTTATAGAATGTCATAGAGGTGACGCCAGGAGAATATTAAATAAATCCAAGGGTTCTATGGAAATGAGTTTGAAACCTTATAGGAGATAGAGATCATTCTCGGTACAGTTCTATCTACAGGTTTTCTGAACCATTCTATAGAATTCTGTAGCAGGGATATAATTCTCTATCAAATTCTGTGGGATGGTTCAAAAAACATATAGAAAGGTTATTTTCTAATAAATTCTATAGGTCTTTTCCATAAAGGCCTTTCCTTCCCCCCAGTTCTGCTCCTTGGGGCAAACAGGAGGGGGTTAGTTAAGAAGAAAAAACAAAATCACTTCCTCTCCCCCCAAGATTCGTTATAATCAGACTTACACTTACATTCTCGGTGTTACACCAATGCACTTGTGTTACTGAAAGATATTTTGGCACTTTGTCTATCTGCCTTTGTATTTTCTTCTACTTACATACAGCACATGGACAGAATCTTGTGAACATGATTTAGTTCTTGCTATGGTAATTACAGTCAGACCTAGTAAATCCAAATCAGATAACTCCATTTGTATGCCGATTTTAAAAAATCCACAACCCTCAGTTGAAGAAGCCAATAGTAGACTTTGTACATGCTACAAGATTAATTACTACCGGGGTGCTGGAACTATTTGTATAGTGGCGTTGCTGAGAGCCATTGAACTAAACTGCAAACCCTGTATATAATGGAAACCACTTCAAGCCGGAGGTGTGGCAGCAACCCCTGTTCTAGCACTTCTGGTTACTACTAAAATCTTTGAGACACAGAGACTTGTGGATAAACCAAGCATTGAATAGTCAGATCTCACTACATTCATTATTATTGAATTGCAAGTTATGTATCCTGAGTAACTTTCCCTTGCATAAATTAAGGCTGCATAAATTTATAACACTATTTTCTCACATTCTGTTATTAAAAACATTCACTGTGAACTTGATATGCTGTTAAGGATCATATGGGAATCACACTATGGCTTGCACTCCAGTACCCTCACTCTTTTCTTTCTCTCCTTTGCTAGGATTGCAGAGTTCTCAGATTCATATGGTAGTAAAAGGTAGTCAGAAGTCGTTTAACCATTTGCTCCATGCACTGTTTGCTCATAGATAATTGTGTTCTGCCCTTTTGCCAGTGAATGTAGCTAGACTCTTGTTTAAATGGTGATTACATGGGAACACCAACCGTCAGATTGTGACGTACTCAGATACAACAGTGATGAGATATCAATACATTCACAGATAGAATATGAAGAATCTAACTGACTGATAATGCAAATGTCTCAAGGAGCCCTTCTCTAGTGCCCTATTCAGTGCTAGAACTAAGTAATCTTAGTGTAATGAGTGAAAATCTAAAACCATAGATGTGAGGAAGTTCAAATGTGAAGTTCCCACAGCAACTCCCTTATCCACACACAAAAATAAAGTGATTTGTATGAATGTAAATGTTGCTCAATTTCTGCAATTTATACACAATGTGTGAGTAACAATTGGTGTGGGATCCATTACATTGAATTTACTGGTCTTGATTCTCCACTAAAGCTTGTGGGGAGGTTCTGCAAAAAACGTTAACTCTGAAAACTGAAATATTTTGGCTAAAATATTAAATGTATTTATTTTTAATTCAGAAATACTGCCATGGTGCCTCATGCTCCTATTCTCCTCTACAGGTAGGGCTCCCTGCTCAAACTACATGTTCCATGATGCACCATGGTCTCCACTCTTGATGAAAGGAGGTGGTGCATAATGGAAAATGAAGTCCGGCTGGGAATCCTGGCCCATCAAGGAGAATGGAAACATGAGGCAAATGAACTACCACTCCCATGAGGCACTGTGATGACATATCTGAATCAAAATAGAATCACAGAAGTTTCAGACTGGAAGGGACCTTGAGAAGGCATCTAGTCCACTCCCCACTCTCAATTAGATTTCAGATGAAAACTTTTTGGTTTTAGGGCATTTGTGTTTTTCAGTGAAAAAACTGAAATTGTCTGTGGAAAGCAGACATACACTTAACAAAATGAATTATTTTGCAGAGAAGTCCATCTTCTGTCAGAACAGTTGAATGGAAAGTTTTTTGGCCAGCCCTATTCTCCACTGCCTTGCAGTTGTGTAGTCTTTTCCACCTGTGCACAGTGGGTGTAAAACACTACCATCTGACATGGTAGCACTTTACACCAGCTTCACACAGATGTCAATGACTGCACAAAGACCAAGGCAGTGATGAATCAGGGCCATGCTCTTACGTGGGTAGAGCATGTAAATACACTAAACTTGCATTATGTTTTTTTTTTTTAAATGGGAAGATTTAGAAAAGAAACCCCCCATTGGATAATTTGCACAGTGAAAAGAAACTATAACATATAGGAGGGCTGAGGTTCCTTTCTTGCCTTCAGCTGAGACGTGGGATTCAAACAGGTTGAGAGTTCAGCACCTGCACTTACCGACATGAGAACACATTGAAACAAAGGTTTTGTGGGCCAACTTACGCATACAGAGATGCAGGTACATCTCCACTGATTTCAGTGGGAGTAGCACATGGTTATTTGAGGACAGTATTTGAAATCTGAGTATCCTTAATACACCATTCCTAAATTTTAATATTGATTGAACTCTTAGTATTCTTAATTCTTAGAATGTCCTCTACCCAGCACGTGGGTCCTGCACTGGCAGAGGAATGGACTGGCAGTTTCCATCTCTTGCTACTATGATTTATCTGAATGTCTAATAACTGAAATAAATGCAGCTATGTTTATTCCAATGGGTGGCTATCCAGATTAACACAACTTGTATTTGTGTATACATCTAAATAAGTGCACTCAGTGAGCACTAAAATGAGTAAGGAAAATGTCACATGGTCCTATAGGCCAGTGGTTCTCAAACTAGGGGCGCCGCTGGTTCAGGGAAAGGCCCTGGCGGGCCAGGCTGGTTTGTTTACTTGCCGTGTCCGCAGGTTCAGCCAATGGCGGATCCCACTGGCCGCAGTTTGCTGGTCCAGGCCAATGGAGTCTGCGGGAAGTGGCGCGGGCCGAGGGATGTGCTGGCCGCCCTTCCTGCAGCCCCCATTGGCCTGGAGCGGCGAACCGCAGCCAGTGGGAGCCGCGATCGGCCAAACCTGACGCGGCAGGTAAACACACGGGCCCAGTCCACCAGGGCCTTTCCCTGAACAAGTGGCGCCCCTAGTTTGAGAACCACTGCTGTAGACTGTTCTTATTTCCCAACTCATGTTTTGCAAAATGTACCTACCTAACCACACACTCCTTACCTTGCCCCCTCCAGGAAGTGCTAAACAAAGCGGGACTGCTAGAGTTTGTGCTCAGTAAGAGAGGCCATTCAGAGGGACCCCACACCCACCATGGAGCCTAGTCTCTCTTCAGCAGCACAGTGACGCCACAGATCCACTAGCTAAAACCCTGCGTATACGGTAGGAACGTGCACACTGGATGTAGTTGCTACTGTAATTCAGTGGTGCTTGCATTAGTGTGATCAGTAATGGTGCCTGCAAACCCCACTGAGATTCCCTACGCAAAGTCTATTTATTTGGACTTTATGAAAAGTTACAGAGTACAGCCCTTCATATGTACCATGTCTTAAATTTTAAAACAAAGCAGTTTTTTAAATTGAACAAGAACTAGGCACATAAAATTACTAAAGCATAAAAAAAATGTCCTTTCATGCCTGGATAACTCAAAAATGGCCAAATGCCATTTCACTAGACTTTCTGTACAATAGATACATCTACCTTCCTATGCATAGACTAAGAATAAGCATGAACTTTTCTTTCCCAAGACATTCTGGGGCCTTTTGGGCACGGTTTTAGAACAAACGTGTTTATTGTAAATGATAATTTTCCTGCTATTGTGCTGTAGTCTTCTAGGAACGTACTCTTATATGTGATAAAAGAAAAAACAGACACCTTATTAAGAAAATAATTTGGCTATTTGGATGCTTATACCAGGAGATGATGTTCCAGAAAAGAGGCAGTACTTAACTTTGCTCCAGTATTTTCCCCAGGAATTGAAATTAGGGGGTTGTGTTCGAATTTACAGGGGGGTAAGGGATGAGACCATGAGGGCAAAAGTGGGCTGTATGGCACCATAGTAAAAACTGAAAAATGTTTCACGACCATCTTATTTGATTTAACCCATGTTTCAAAAAATCACACAAGTTGGCTATTCAAGTATTCCATGAAGCACTACATCCTCATCTTCCTTGATTTCTTATAATTGTCATTTCTGTTAATTAACTTTTCAAATGCAGTGTGCTCATCTTTGGTGGCTTCTTTTGCGTCTGGTACTTCTAGTCCTTCAATTCATATGCTCATTAGTTCATTCACATGATCAGGCAGAAGGCAACTTCTTTCAGAGCACAACATTCTATTCAATGACAAAAAAGAACACTCACCTGTAGCTGTTGTTGACTGGGAGCAGCAAGAGATGAATCCTACTTCTTTCATCCCAGGAAACAGAGCACAAAGATTGCGTTGAGCCACTAGTGATAAAAAAAAAAGTTGAAGTCAAATCTTCATTCCTTCGCTGTATGACATTCCACTCCATGTTCAAATTCTCTTTTCTGTCCTGTTCATGTGCCAGCCCCATTGCTGGTACTGCCTCATTCCACTCAACTGTCGGTGTTTTATAAGACAGGGATCTACTCCACGGAGGTTGGAGTAGAATCTACAACTGCAACTTCTGGATTAAGAATCAGCTCTGTGTATTTTTTCAGCTGGCTTTACAAACACTTCTTCTCCTCTTCACTTATATTGAATTAAGTGCCTTCATTAGCCAACTTCTGGACTGAAGTCTTTGCTTTTTCCAGTATGTTTTTAATGGATCTCTATCTGATTGATCCAAGTGTAGCTTCCATTGCTGGACAAAGATCTACAACTGTTGTAGCAGATGCCTGGATGGCATTGTTTAATGACTCAAGTGGTTTCAACAGTAGATTTATAAGACAGAGAATGGCAATTGTCTTCTCTGAACTTAGTAGCAAAATTGTCTTCTGAGTCCGCCAGCCTCACTTCTTAGATCCCATCTTGCTAGATACTGTCCAAAGGCAATAATAATGGTTTCAGTAATTTTAAGACAACAGCCAAAGATCGCTCATGAGAAACCAGTGAGTTTCTCCAGGTTGAACTAATCTGAACTTCAGTTCTAGAGCATCTTCTGTTTTTTCTAAGATGTTCAGTCTTTTTGGACTTTTGTTGAAAAAAAGAGTATAACAAAGACATTAAATTTATGGGTTTTTTAAATGTCTTTTGAAGATTCTGCAGTTAGTACAAGTGCTAGCTGAGTAGATCATAGAACTGGAAGGGACCTTGAGAGGTCTTCTAATTCAGTTCTGCTTTGAGTGCAGGGAACTAAGTATTATCTTGACCATCCCTGACAGGTGATTATCACTGGAAGTTTTTAAGAGCAGCTTAGACAAAGACTCCACAACCTCCATAGGCAAGTTATTCCAGTGCTTAACTACCTGACAGTTAGGGAGTTTTTCCTAACCTCCCTTACTGCAATTTAAGCCCATTGCTTCTTATCCTATCCTCAGAGGTTAATGAGAGCAATTTACCTACCTCCTCCTTGTAACAACCTTTTAGGTACTTGAAAACTGTTACCATGTCCCCTCTCAATCTTCTCTTCTCCAGACTAAACAAACTCAATTATTTCAATCTTTCCTCATAGGTCATGTTTTCTAGACCTTTAATCATTTTTGTTGCACTCCTCTGGACTTTCTCCAATTTGTCCACATCTTTCCTAAAATATGGTGCCCATAACTGGACATAATACTCCAGTTGAGGCCTAATCAGCATGGAGTAGAGCAGAAGAATTGGTATTGCTACATACTTTCTGCAGTTCTCCTTTCGAGGCAGTCATTTCCCATTTTGTATATGTGCAACTGATTGTTCCTTCCTAAGTGAAGTACTTTGCCTGTATCCTTATTGAATTTCATCCTATTTACTTCAGACCATTTCTCCAGTTTGTCCAGATCATTTTGAATTTTAATCTTATCCTCCAAATCACTTGCAACCCCTCCCAGCTTGGTCTCATTGGCAAACTTTATGAGTGTACTCTCTATGCCATTATCTAAATCATTAATGAAGATCAGAACAGACCCAGGACCAATCCCCACTCAGTATGCCCTTCCAGCTTGACTGTGAACCACGGAGAACTACTCTCTGGGAATGGTTTTCTCACCAGTTATGCACCGCCATATAGTAGCTCCATCTAGGTTGTATTTCCCTAATTTGTTTATGAAAATGTCATGGGAGACAGTATCAAAAGCTTTACTAAAATCAAGCTATACCACTTCTGCTACGTTTCAGAGTAACAGCCGTGTTAGTCTGTATTCGCAAAAAGAAAAGCAGTACTTGTGGCACCTTAGAGACTAACCAATTTATTTGAGCATGAGCTTTTGTGAGCTACAGCTCACTTCATCGGATGCATACTGTGGAAATGTCTTCTGCAATTTCCACAGTATGCATCCGATGAAGTGAGCTGTAGCTCACGAAAGCTCATGCTCAAATAAATTGGTTAGTCTCTAAGGTGCCACAAGTACTCCTTTTCTTTTTGCACTTCTGCTACTTGCTTCCTAGCCACAAGGCTTGTTGCCCTGTCAAAGAAAGCTACCATGCTGACTGTTACTTATCACCTTATTACTTTAACTTATTGTTACTTATACCTTATTATGCTTAATTATTTGCCGCTTGTTGCCCTGTCAAAGAAAGCTATCATGGTGGTTGATGTGATTTGTTCTTGACAATCCATGCTGACTGTTACTTCTCACATTATTATTACCTTAACTTATTATTAAATTAATTACCTTATTATTACTTATCTTATTATGCTTAATTATTTGCTCCATTATCTTTCTCGGTACTGAAGTTAAAATGGCCTCTGCAGTGTGTATAGGAGAGATTAGGGTTTCACTTTTCTCTGAACAAAGCTTGTACTCCATCATGTCTTCCAGAGAAGTTTGCAGCTCCATCAAATGCACAAGCAGCCATCTGTTTGGGCTCCAGTTTACAAGTATTTGACTCTAAGACGTAAGTTGTCACAGATGCAGCTAATAACCTGAACCTCTAGAAATGCATCTGTTGGTCTACCACTGCCATCAAGATAATGTATGCAATGAATTAATACTTGACACCAATTTGCATCGGCACATTTATCAGCCATGTAGGCAAATTTTTTAATGTGATGAGAGAGAGTTCTTCATTTTTTCAGTTGCTGTGTCTTTCACTGTTGCACTGCATGCTTCTAGCCAGTCAGTTGAGTTTCTTGCATAAAGATAGTGAGCATTTGTCAGTCTTGATCGGAACCAGTGTCCAACTTCAGGGTTAACAAGTGACAATGCATTTTAACATTGGCCTCCGGTTTGTAGTATCTCTTCCCAGCATTCTTAACAGCCTCATAAAGTACTTCTAAAATTGGCTTTGAGAGTGACTAGCTTCTAAGGCTTTCTGCATGTCAATGGGGTCTAGAGGCTTGGTGTTTTGCAGCCTTTTCATGTAGTTTGTCAGCACTGGGTTTGCTGATTGGTCTGGAAAATCAAGCTTCTCCAGTTTTATCAGTTGTAGCAGTGGGAAGCTTTCCTTCTTCGTAAGCTTTTTTGCAAGAGGTGCATTACTAGCCATCTTTTCTAACTTCAATAAACGGGAAAAGTTTGACTGACAAACATCGGAACTGCCTTCAAGTTGTAGAGACACTGTTTATTCAGTAGGTAGCTGTATTTGTGCTTCGGTCTGTTTGGATGTAGATACAACACTTGAAACTTCAGATGACATATTGGTATATTCTTGGTTGGTTTGACCACTGAGGAGGGGATGGGGGAATTCAGGGTGGGGTGTAGGGAAATCCCTGCTTTTGCTCCATATGTTGAAACAAAACACTCCTATGGCTATTTGCTAACTTGCTTGTTTCCAACAGATTCACTATAAGTGAGTTCATCCCCTTCATTTGCCTGAATGGAGAGGCTTAAATAATATGTCTAGCCTGACTGACCGTACTAGCATGATCTTTTCTCAAAGCTAAAGTGTAGGCTAATCCCAGAACCTTGTCATATACACCCTGATCAAATTCTGTTGCAAATCCAAAAGCTGCTCTAGTTGACAGAGGTTTTGCAGTTTGCTATTTAATGGCATCTTTTGGACAAGGTTAAATTTGATGAATCTCCTAAATGCTTTGGTTAAACTACTATTGCCCTCTGAAAATCAGATTACTAGAAACAGATATGGTGTTACCAGCAGGCTGAGCTGACCTCAGAAGCTCCAGTTACTGTAGTTAATCTGAATGTTTGAGTGTCTGAGGAGTACATATTGTGAGCAGTGGGATAGCAGAAATTAGATGGCTGACTGTCAGTCAAGGTCAACTTACTATATGCACTAAAGGACTATGGTGCTTCTGATACTTTAAAAGGCTGGGAGATAAAATGTAGTATTGTGAATGCTTCATGTATTGCATTGGTTCCAGGGAACTGTCAGTTTCAATTTGTTCCTTATACTGAAAAGCAGAAAGAGGCCTGCATGTTTTGTGGCTAATCCATCATTTCTTTTGTGTTTACGGCAGGGAAAATTAGAGAATACAAGAATAACAAAAAAGGCAATAAAAAATATATTAGCTCTTTTTTTTGTTATTGTTGCTCATGCTTAAAGAATTCACATCCTAAGGAGGGCCTTAGACCAAGAGCTTGTGTAAAAAAGACCCAGGCAAGCACCTGTAATTGTTAGTAGCAGACTGCAGGTACCAAAAGCAATTAAGGAAGAGTTTGGGTTGCCTGCTTTTTTCCATAACTTCCTGTTACAAAGACAGTCTGTGCTGGTGGTTGCTTTTTAAACAATGCCAGAGTGCAGCAAGACCTTGGTTGTGTTTCTGCTACTCCTTAATTAATCTGGCATCAGGCATGAGTGGGCTTGTGCATTGTTCAGAACCGCCGCTCACTTCAGTATCAAAGGGTTTTAAAAGTTTGTACTTTCAGCTTTCAGTGCTCTGAACCTAAATCCCATGGAAACTGCCTTGGGGGCCCAATTCTGCTCCCACTGCACTGCCATAGACTTCAATAGGAGCAGGGGCTGGTCCTTCACCACACATAATTTGCAAGGTATTGATTATTACTGTGCATAGAAGAAGGCATGTGTTTTTCTTTGCAGTGAGTGTTTGTTTTATTGATGGTGAGCGGTGGTGTATACCAAAGTGGACTTGACTTACCCTGCTGCCATAAGGATATGGAAATTGCAGGGCCCCCCCCCCCACCTCCATTCCTGCTGCAGTGAGAGTTGCTGCACCATTCACCCCCAGGGGAAGACAGTGATTGCATTGCTACCCTCTATCTTCTCATGCAAGCTCTACCAGGAAAGGAGACTGTAGTATGATGGGGTTGGACTGGAGAAAGAGTGTCAGTTTCAGGATAGACTAATTTGGTGTGAGACCTGAAAAATCAGGAATGGAAACTGGTCACCAGGCTATCACCAGACAAGCACAGGCCTCTCAGCATGCTCAATAAAGATCTCTTTCTTACAACTCTCCCAGCTGCATCACTTATTGCTAATGAAACAGGCAGCTGTTTGCTGAGGGCTCAATAGGTGTCCTGCTGACAGGGTCTCAGTATATCAAAAGGGACTGAGAGGCTTTTTCCATTGGACCATATGAACTGGAACCATAAACTCACTGAACATTAAATCCCACCACATGAGGGTAGATCCATCCCCATCATCGTATTCACTCATTATACTCCACACCTGAACATAGCCATTATGTGAACAACATACCCCCATATCTCAATGTCTGTACTTTGACTGGTTAAACTTTTACCCCAAATTGGGGAGATTGCAGATTATGTATTCCTTACGCCACCCGTTCCTAAACCGAATTTCGCACCCCTTGATAATCTGTACCTTATTCCCTGATAACCAGAAACTTCTATGCCTAAACTCTGTACTGTTTTCTTTTTACTTCAACATTTTCTTAATAAAATTATTAAATCTGCTGAGTGCTCTAGCCACATTCCCCCCCAACCAGCACTCTTCCTTGCAGGGAGAGCACTGGCCAGCCACTGGTCCTGCAGCACTGCAGGGCCTGAGAGAGCTTTTCACCACCACCTTCCACCCACCCACCTTCCAAAGGGATTTACAGCTGTGGACAGGTGTTAGCTCTGGAAGGAGGTTATGTTCTGCTTTCAGTTCACACCAATGTAAAGCTGAGGTCAGTCCACTGCCATCAGTGGGTTTACTCTGGATTTACACTGGGAAGAATTAGGTCTTTCATCAAAAGACCTTTTTAACTCATTGTGGCCTGATTCTCCTCCCTGGCTTCCACTGGTGCAAATCAGGCATAGCTCTGTTGAAGTCACTGTGCAAAACTGGCATGAGCAAGAGGCAAATCTGTCCCTTTTCTTCATTATAATATTCAGATTCTCTAACCAATAAAATTTCCTTTAAAGAAATCATGAGAAGGGTGAGGAGACATGAAGCAGAGTGAATCTCACAGAGAAACCAAGCTCCTGCTAAAAGGGAAAACACCCAGAATTCTTAGCATTTCACTAATAGAATCATCCAGTAACCATATAACTTGAGGTTGACATGACAACAGCCTGTATGACACTACTACACATCCCCATCTACATCTATTAACCAGCTGTGTGCGCATGCTTCTAAGGCATTGCTACATTGTCCATTTACAGCTGGTATTCTTTGCCGGTTGAATGACCACAAACACAAGCTGCCTGTCTCCCTCAGCCAGCAGCTTAGTTTGGCAGGCAAAAATTACCCCAGTAAATGAGTTGTTCCTGAGTGTACAGTGTTGCTAGCCACTGCTGCGCATAAAGCATAAAGTCAGATCAGGCATCCCTCTTTTTTGGGAAGAAATGGTGCACATATAAATACTTGCTTTACTTTTATCCCTACTCCTTCCTAGTAAGAAGGCAGTTGTGGCCCATTTCTGAGTCAGTATGTACTGTGAAAATTATCTCTCCTCTTGATCAGGTTTATATGCAGGGCAAAAGGCTGCTATTTAAGTTTCATGAACACAGTGCTAGCAGTTCCACTCAGCATAATATAATAAGATGTATCAGCATATGATCAAGGCCAGGCTTTGCACAGCTGTTACTTTGAGCGTTTGCGGATGAATGAAATGGTCACAGACCTTGACACAAAAAGCAATAGCAACCCATTTTACTTGCATATGCTGGGATGGTCCCCCTCAGGCTCCTTGAAGAGTCGTTTTCCTTTGAAGATCCCAAAGTGCTTAACAAATATTAATGGTTTCATAGCATCCCTGTATTCTCATTTTACAGGGGTGTAAATTGTGTTACAGGGATGTAAACACAGAAAATTTCAGAGGAAGCCGTTGGTGGAACCAGGAGTGGAACCCAAGAGCCCTGACTCTCAGTCCACGGCTCCAAACACCAAAAAACACTCAAGAAAATGTCGCCTGGATACAAAAAGGTAGGTTAGGGTCAAGTTACAATTTTTATATATCTTAAGCAATATGTGGCTTTTCAAAGACTTAAAGTCCAGGTTGTCAAAGTTAATCTGTAGTGACGAGTACCATAGGCAGCGCCCCCACCTTTGCAGGCTGCAGGGATTTTGAATGTACAGAACAAATTATGGTATGTTTGGTGTATTTTAGAGCTACAGTGTATCATTTACTTAACCATAACCCATCAGTGTTGAGTTATTATCAAAAGACAATTTGCCATATTTTCCTATTTATTTAAATCAGAACTCCCCTTTGTTTTCAGTAGGGAGCCCTGCTTGAATATGGACAGGACAATGTGGACCACAGTAGCCCTGTGCAGCATATTCTGCCTCTTGTGAAGAACCACTTTTAAGTGAAAAGAACAGGAGTACTTGTGGCACCGTAGAGACTAGCATAAGCTTTCGTGGGCTAAAACCCACTTCATCGGATGCATGCAGTGGAAAATACAGTAGGAAGATTTTATATACACAGAGAACATGAAACAATGGGTGTTACCATACACACTGTAACGAGAGTGATCAGGTAAGCTGAGCTATTACCAGCAGGAGAGAAAAAAAACCTTTTGTAGTGATAATCAAGATGAGCCATTTCCAGCAGTTGGCAAGACCATGTGAGGAACGGTAGGGGGAAAAATAAACATGGGGAAATAGTTTTACTTTGTGTAATGACACATCCACTCCCAGTCTTTATTTTTCTCTCCTGCTGGTAATAGCTCACCTTAAGTGATCACTCTCGTTACAGTGTGTATGGTAACACCCATTGTTTTATGTTCTCTGTGTATATAAAATCTTCCTACTGTATTTTCCACGGCATGCATCCGATGAAGTGAGCTGTAGCTCACGAAAGCTTATGCTCAAATAAATGTGTTAGTCTCTACGGTGCCACAAGTACTCCTTTTCTTTTTGCAGATACAGACTAACACGGCTGCTACTCTGAAACCACTTTTAAGTAATTTCTCAGCTATGACTGGCAGCTAGCACAGTAGAGTTTTTCCCCTGGGAAGCAATTTCCTCATCCCCCAATGCCACCCTCGTTGGACACACCCCTGCCTTTTGTTTATTCACAGAGAGAGATTTGTTCTTGAATACTAATTAGCTGTTGGAGAATACTGATGATAATGCTTCCAATTTGGGAGTGTTTCCTGCACTCTCCTGCTGTGTGACAGCAGCTAAAACACAGTAATTAAGATCAGCGTGGCAAAATGCATAGTCGGATTAAATAATGCAAAACTGGTGCTTGAAAATGTGCAGCTTTGCCAAATACCTTTATATTTAACCTTCAAAATGGCAAAACAAACAAACAAAAACAAACACCATCTTCCAGAAAGCGACCAAACAGCCTTTTTAAAAAGTTTAAAGATCAGATAGGATAGGAAGACAGGATTAGAATGACCTTTTGTGACCAGACAAGGTGGGTGAGGTAATACGTTTTATTGGACCAACTTCTGTTGGTGAAAGACACAAGCTTTTGAGTGTACACAGAGCATGTAAAGTGTAGTACAACGTGAAAGTGCAATATGTTTGCACCAGTTCGGCTTGGGCACTACCCAAAGGCTAAAGGGGGAAGAGTTTAAGAGGGTCAATCCTTTCTCAAACTGATAATACCATAAAAGCTTGCTGGGAATAGAAAAACAAAATCGAAGGGAATTCTGAGATGTCTTCTGGATAGAAACAAGCTTCCATGCAGTGATAAAAATGATTAACATGCTTTTCCTGGCACAGCTATTCAGATCCTTAAAGAATGCACACAAACAAAAAGGGTTTTTTTCAAATGTACAGATTACAACTACACAAAAGATTGTTTCACGCTCTCTCTCCCTAAAACCCCACACCAGTGCTCTAGGACCTTCGTAGACTATAGGCTTGGTACAGCAACTGCTTTTGTGACAACAGCCTTTAAAAAAAAAAAAGAAAAAAAACCTCCAGCTACTAGCTTGATTACTTCCAATCTCTTACAATTTAAGTCTTTTATTTTTCATTTATAATATTTTTCCTTTCCATTTAGGTCCCCACTATCTTATCTGCTCATTAGGGCAAACTGGCTGGCAGTGGTAACCTAGGTAGAAATACCGAGGACAACTTCTCCAAACTCAGTGGATAGTTTCACACTATTGACCTGTGACTGGTGAGCCATGGAGACATAACATACAAACTTTACTCTTACAGTATATACTTTCTGTACCATTTTTCCCTACTCTTGAGCACTTTTCTTGATTTGGCATGTTCATACTTTAGAATCCACCACCTTCTACAGACATTGTAAAAACCGTCACAGATTCTGTGATGCTCAATTCATTTTACAACTTTGAGCTCCACGCATAAATTCCCTGTTGTCCTGGAGTGTCACACTAATCTCACACATCTATTTTAATAGTAATGGTAACATCCATCTTGTAATTTAATATTGACAGTTAGGAAAGCATTTGTTGAAACATAACCATAATTACTTCTAGAGCTTCCTAACACACTGCAGACAGCGAATGCACAAAACTATAGCATCCAAACCGACACCATTCACAGTGATAATCAGAAGGATCCAGGTTTATAATTCTCATTAAAACCGGGGGGGGGGGAACCAAACCATGTACCTACCTAAATATAGAGATTCTCATTCATGGCAGGGCTGTTGAATGCACTGGCTTGTAACCCAAAGTTCCTCTTGTACAGTAGAGCTTCATAACAAGTACACTAGGCTCTGACTAGTTGGATGTGTATTGTTGTCTTCACAGTCAACCCTGGTTTAGTTGGTGTTTCAGATTTAAAAAAAAAAAAAAGACGGGGGGGGGGGGAGAAGAGGGGAATCCGTCACCAGCTTGTCTTCAGCCGCTGTCTCTGATCTGACTCACCCTGCTACCGGGAAGAAGCAGTAACTACACCATTGTCCCTGATAAAGTTACAGGAGGAGACGAGAGGGAATGTGCGTGTGAGAGAGAGAGAGCGTGGGGAGCAGTGCCGGATTAGCCTAATGTGTGCTGGGAGCTGAGGCTCATAGAAACAGCTGCTTGACAGATCGTTTTAACTAGCTATCGGAAGCTAGGGCGGTGCATTTCTTTCTGCTTTCAGCTAATCGCTCTGGCATCCTCGCCTCCCCTACAAACATTTCTGTAATGCAGTTCCCCACCTCTCCAGGGAACTGGGGTTTGGTTTCTTACATATTGATCATTTAAATAGAAGTGCCTTTTTTTTTTGCCTAAACTAATACACCACAATTCTTTTTATGTGGTCTCTTTGTAAATTGCTCTGCAGCTAAAATAGTCTTTTAAACTATACAGGGACCTATTTTGCTTAAAGGCTTTATAAAATAAAGGGGTGGTTTTTGTTTGAATGTATTCATTTCTAATATGCTGTGTTTAAAAGGGCACTGTCAAGGCATGTTTTATACCCTTAAAAATCTCTCTCTTTTCTAGAATGAACTCTAGCAATTGACATCTCTTTCCATGAGATGAACACACAGTTGTTGCAATAGGGTAATCGTAAATGATCAGCCACTGGCCTTATTTTTATAGAATAAACATAATAAAATCTGCCATACTGCAGCAGGTTACAGCCATACAGCAGTATGCCTGTATCTGCCATACAGCAGTCAGGTCAATCGAGTCCTGGACCACTGGCTACTTGATGCCAAATGTGCAATGCTGCACATAGGTGACTCCTTTCTGATCCCTGTGACATTCATGTTATGGTCTGATGCATGAGATTTGATTGTCTTTATCTCAGCACATGTAATTACAAATGTAATTTAAAATCCAGCCATTGTATCTGACTTGATGACTTCCTGTGGCAATGAGTTCCACAGTCTGTTGCAGGAAGAACTATTTTTTTATTTGGTATTATTTATGTAGCACTCAATAATGCACTAAGTGCTATACAGAAAAAATAAGACTGGTCCATGCCCCAAAGAGCTTACAATCCAGGAGCCTCATACTACAGATACATATGACTGATCATAATGTTTATTACCAAGAGTAGTTCATTGATGCCACAGGCCCATTTGCACTAGTGTGCATTATAGTTGGTAGCATCTGAAAGATCAAGTTCTCAGTTTAGACACACTAAAGTGTAGAGTAAAGTCGACACTAGAAAGGTGAGTCTAAGTGAAAAGAGGGAACCTTACATTTTATGCGTTGAGCCTTCTTTCTTGCATTACCATCGGGCAGGAGATAAAGAAAGGAATGACCAGGTTTCACATCAAATTCTGTAATATTTCTTTCAAGTAAAATCTTCTTTCTTCTATCGTAAATAATCCCAGTTATTGTGATCTCTCTTCATATGTCAACCCTGACAGATCTCTAAGCACATTTATTACTGGTCTCTCACCCTTTTCATTTTTCCAGTGCAGCTTTTTTACAGTGAGGTGACCAAAACTGGACATAATACTTGAGGTATCATTCAATATAATGTCTGCACAGTATTTCCTGTATTAGTTTCTGTCCCTTTAACATTTTTAGCTGCGGTGCATTGGGCAGACACCTTCAATAAACTGTCTACAATGACTCCTAAATCTAAGAGCAAACAATTATGTGGATTTGGTAGACAAATACGATTTTGAAGGGTTAATCAGATTTGCAGCATGCAAGCATTGACACTGTCCCTTAATATCTACATCTTTATACATTCTGATTAAGTATGTCACGATGGACGAAATTCACCCTTTCAAATGCAAATATTTTTCAGAGACGACACATGACCTTTCACAAGAATGGTAGTTTAGAAGTGAGTTTAAATACAGCAAAGACGTGGGCTGTAGCCCACGAAAGCTTATGCTCAAATAAATTTGTTAGACTCTAAGGTGCCTCAAGTACTCCTGTTCTTTTTGCGGATACAGACTAACACGGCTGCTACTCTGAAACCCAGCAAAGAATAAGCGGGTTTCAAAATTAGGACCTGATATTACACCTTGTACAAATGAAAACATGAGAGTATATGTTCTAGAAGACATAGAGCTTGCTGAATCTGATTGCCCCTTGGTCTTAATCCATTTCAAATCATAATAATGAAGATATTTTATTCACGTTGTATATAGAAATTAAATAGGATGCTACAGCTTTGAAAAATAGTGGAAATGAGAGCAAACTTCTCGAGATTCAATTAAAGCAGAAATAGATGTTCTACATTTCAAACGAACTGAACTCTGGATGCAATTCAGAGAATTTGCTGCCCGAGAAAAGCAGCTGTGCTCTTCGGGCTGCAGGGGAAGAGAAGAGGGAATATTTGTTAAAAGCTATAAAAGTCCCTTCATGTATACTTAATACGCTTCTGAGCCTATTTCAATCTTTTGAGGTGGTGGGTGACAGGCAGTGAATCTGGAGGCCTGGCTTATTTGTTAAAGGTTCTCAGTGCTGGGCTTTACTTGCTATATTTCACCTTGACCCTGACACTCCTGAAATAGATATTTAGTAATTACTGTATATACCCAGTGTGTTGCAAAACTTCCTCTGAGTCTTGTTATATCCTCTTTCAGGAGGTTTTTAGAACTTAGTGTTACAGAAACTAATACTTCCTCAGTTCCAAGCGTCCTTTTCTTTCCAAACAAATATTTCTTTATCCCATCTGTGTGCATAAGCCAGGGAGATATAGTCTATCCTTCTGGGACGTCTCAATATCATTTTGCAGTAGCAAATGCAGAGAGATGATGACCCTGCTCCTAATGCTATAGCCTGCTGAAACCGCAAAGAACCTCCATAGTTTTAACAAAGCTCTGGATAACATCTTCTTTGCCCCACTGTCCTTCTGCATGTTCATTGACCCCGGCACTCCTGCTTTTGAAAGAATCAGTCATTTCACATGTTTGCTGTTTTGCTAATTACGTGGAAAATGCCAGAGAACACTGCCTCCCTCCATAATTAGGCAGGCCTAAAAGCTGCCATTGTATTGTGATTGGGCTAGTGCTACCATACCTATAAATTATTCACTCTGCTGAAGTGTAATCTGCTGTTATGTTAAAAATGGGTCACCACTTATGTCCTAAGTACAAATCTCAAAGTGGCAGAAGCAAAACTGATTCTTGCTTACTCTACTAAACTAGAGTGACCTCTCCAAAGTATTCTGCATTAAAATTAACCTGAAGCTGCAATGCATGTATGTTTCCATTAATGATACACTCTTTCATAATACCTGGCAAATACACAGTGGTTTACAAACACTAATGCTCAGAACAAGCCTGAGTGGTATTCACCCCCATTTTACAGTTGGGGAAACTGAGGCAAGGAATCTTACATTACCTGTTAGGCTGCTCAAAGCCTACTTGTTCCACATGGTTTGCAACCAATAACCCAAGGCCAAAGAGTGAGTCAGGGCTAGAGGAGAGATGAAAATTCAAGAGTGCCTAAATCCTGTGCTCATACTAGCAGTTTGTGCAGCTCTGTCTCTCATAAGGGCTGGACACATCTGCTGGCAAACAGACACTGTAAGCTATGTGGCGAATCTCTTGAAAAGTCCTTTAACTTTTCTGTTGTCCCATGGTCCCTGTGACTCCAAGCCATAGAATCTCCTAGGGCAGCAAAGGGCAGGAGAGTCTGAGGCATTCAGCTCCATTGCATTGCACTGCCACTAAGCTGGAAAGGGAAAATAAGGCCGTGCAGTCTGGACAGAGTCCTCTCACAAGTTGCCTTTGCCTTCAGCAAATTCACAGAGGTCTGAAGGGATCCCACTGGATTTGGGGGCTGAACCCTGGGGTCATTTAATGGGGGGGAAAGTCCTGCCCCCCCAAAGGGACAATCTGAGAAAACTCTGTGAGTTTGAAGAATGTGGCAGGTATCAACATATTTAAAAATGACTATTATGGGAACTGCTGTCTCTCTGATTACTGTCATGCTGCCTGCTACCTGGGTACAAAGAGGTAACTTAGTACTGAGTGGTTTTACACATTGGCAGGAAGGCAGACAATAATTGTAGATAGTCCAGCCACTGATAATCAACAAACCATTCAGGTCTCAGTTCCTCTGAAGGTTTGTCCCCACCACACACTGACCAACAGGCTGGTAATGCCACGCTGGAGGCAGGGAATCCAAATGAGAAAAGTGAAACAAAGGACTTTGAAGGCATTAAAAACCTTGGCCCTGAAGCTAAGAGCAGGTTGAAAGGAGCAGCAGCTGCGAAGGCTGTATCTCTCCACTCCCAGATTTTGGGGTGTCTGTGATAAGTTAGACCTGCCTAAATTGCTAGATAAGACAATATGCAAAGAGGACTTTTTTGTTGTTTTAACACTTTTCCTCCCTGTTTGCTATATTCCCATGCATAAAAGAGTAATACTTTGCTTTGAAGAGGCTGTCTCACAGAGTCACTGCATTTTCATACTGATCACAGGGTCTTGTGAAGGGAAGTCTCTGACCAAAGCCAAAGGAGGTTGGGTCTGCTAAGAAAAACGGTCACGTAAACAGAAGAGTTATAACCCCGTAATTCAAGTCTAAAATCATGAATGCATTGCGGGGTTTCACTCTGAGGGAAGTGTGGGTACTGTCACTTGAAAGGGGTGCCCACAAAGAAACTGAGGAACAGCTTCCCCTAAAGCGTGACAGTCCCCTTTCCACAAGAGGTGAGCAAATATGGTCAAGAATCAAGACTGTAACTTCCAGGTTTGGATAGGAGGGAGAAAGTTCACCTTGGTATCTGTAAGGTAACCATATTATAATAATCCAGTAACCCCTCCCATTCTCTACACTGCCCTCCCTCATTGCTCTTTTGTTTTCCTCCCACTACCATCTTCATCCCTTCTCTTGCTCTTCCCTGTACATCGGGCATGCCCTCCCAATTGCCATACAACAAGCACCCTTTGTTCCACAAAGCTTCGCAAAACCTACAGATTTCACATTGCGTGCAAATAATAACCCATGTGCATCTTCTGTTTCCTCCCCTTTACTGTGCTGCTATCTCACCTGAACTCGTCATTTGAAATGTTTTACCTTCGCTTGTAATAATGAATAGCATTTGCACATGTAGTACTTCTCACCTGCAGACCTTAAAGCACTTCATGAAGTTGGGCAAGCGTTGTTATCCCCATCTTATAGCTAGGGCACAGAGCAATTTTTTGGTTAGCCAAGGTTCTGCAATGAGTCACAATTAGAACCCAGTTCTCCTGAATCCCAGCCCTGTGTTCAGTCCACTGCTCCACAGTAATTCCTCTGCCACAGTTAAGTGGATTGACATGGGAGTGTGTGTGTTCTTGGGGGCAGGGGAGTGAGGGAGTCCCCACTGCACCAGCCAATTAGAAGAGGGAGCTGTGGGGTCCGGAGGAGTGCTGCTCACTCAAGGCAGGGACAGGAAGGGGAGTTTCCCTCAGCTTTTAGTAGAGGGGGGAGGAGCTGCATGCTCCCTAACTTATGCTTGCTTTTCCCCGTGCTGTTTTGTGCTGTACTGTATCCACAGTGATCTTAGATCATTAGCCCTCAGGACAGGGACTCTCCCAGCTGTGGCTGTCTGAAGAATGCTGTGCTCACCTATGGAGATTTGAAAATCACAACTAGTAAGGACGAACATCAGTAGATATAAAAGCAAACATATGCTTTCCTGCCCTCATCTATGCAACTTCGGGGGCAGGTCGACAGCGAAAGAACATCTGACCTATTTAAGTACTGAAGAAGCCATGCATCTGAATAAGTGGCTTTTTACCCACGAAAGCTTATGCCCAAATAAATCTCTTCGTCTTTAAGGTGCCACTGGACTCCTTGTTATTTAAGCACTATATTTTTTCAAAATCCCACACTTCACATTCTTTGCTATCGGCCCCTCTTACATGCAGGTTTTTTATGGCAAACAAGAAAAGCTCACAAGAGGGCTTGACGGAACTGTACATTCCAATTTCTCATAATGCTTAGCAACCAGTGCAGGCCAAGCAGCCTTTAAGTGCAAGCCAAGTGTGTGTGCACGTATGTATGTCTATTACTGTGCCTTTCTCCTGTTTTTTCCTGTTTTTTTGAAAAGCATTCCATGTTCTCTAATTAGTATGCATGAAAAACTGCTGAAAGCTCATGGTGTCTTACTGGACAGCCAAAAGTCAGACATGTGACGAGATGATCAAAGCTAATGTGATAATCTGAGGTCTAAAGTGACAGTTGCTGAGTATCCAGTTTGTTTTTCCCTAGAGAGACGCTCAGAGGCACTGTTCCATTGTTTGTTATTAACTGGTTTATGGGAAGGATTTGTGCTGGATAACTAAGGGCAGGTCTACACTTAAAATGCTGCAGTTCCATGTCTGAGAGCCCCAGTGTTTGATATTTGGGTTCATGCACATCCCTAACACAATAATGCATCAGAGACACTTCTGCTGAGCCTGTGTGACGAATGTGCCGGGCCAAATTCTGCTCTCAGTTCTACCAATGTAAATCCCCTGTAGCTCAGAAATCAGTGAATTCACTGGGGTAGCTCAGCAGAGCTCAGCCCTCAGTGTTTTAATATCCAGCTGAATTGCCATTATTTTTTTACCCTAATCACCCCAATACAGGTAATGTCTACGCTGCATCTGGGAGCCTGTTTCCCAGTGTGGGTAGACAGACATGGGCTAGCTCTCCTCAAGTTAAAAAGAGTAGGGTAGCACAGGCATTAATTTGGGTTAGCTGTCTGAGTACAAACCTGTTCAGACCCCCTTGGGCAGCTAGCCTCAGCTACTGCCCCCCTTCCCCCCCCCCCCGGCTTCACTTTAGTATGCTAGCTCGAGCAGAGTTAGTGCATCTCCGCAATGTAGACGCACCTCTAGTAGTGCCATTTAGTCACTATTCAGAACAAAAATTAGAACCTGTTTCTTAACCATACTACCGCTAAGATACAGCTGTTGCTTTCTTTTTAATACACTTGTCAGTGCATATTTCCATGGCTTAAAAATAGCAAATGTAAAAGTGCACAACTGTTGTGCGAGTGAAATGCCTCTCTGACTGCAATAACCTTTCTGCTTCTGTAAAGCAATGATCCTAAACTGCATCTGCTAAATGGTTAAATAGAGAAACCACAGCAGACAACAGTTTATGTATCCTGATCTGCACTCTCCTAACATCCTATGGCAGGAGAATAGGAAATTGGTGGGTTCCAGCTTTCTCATGGAAACTGATGTTTAATCACCTGCACAAATCTAATGTTATTATTGAAGGGAAAGGGACCATTTCCTCTCAAGAGGGCAAACAGCACTATCACCATGCATCTCACCAGCAGACCAGAGAAAGCTTTTCATACCACATCAGTGGGTCTGTCAGTGGATTTCAATTAAACAAAGGATATTTAATGCAAACCAGAAAATCATGTTAATTCGGCATTTGGCAAGACTGAGGTTAAATGGCAGTGAGGACCATTTTCCAACATATGACCTATGTACAGCATTTGAAGTGATTAGTGACAGCAGCCCAGCACTAATCAGTGGCTCGTGCCTCTGATTAAGCTAACTTTTCCTGGTTCATGACAAGTGTCAGGAACAGAAATGGCACAAAGCTACCCAGACTGAGGGGCCTGAGCAGAGTACAACACAACTGTACTGCCTACTAGTCCGCATTTAAAAAAAAAAAAGAAAAAAAAAAGGATATGCGGTGCTAAAAGTGAATTCAACAGCATTGTAAAACTCTACCTTTTTTTGTTTTATATGCTTCTGAAAGCTTTTGTCTCAGCCCATTTTAACATTTTTTTTCTAAATTAAGAGAGCCTCATTTATGATCATACAAATAGTATCACTTGACAGGCAACATTGTCAATAAGCGTTTAAGATCTTGTAGAAGCTCTTTGGGTTTATGTGATTATTTAAAATGTCCCTGTCTGTAAGAGCTAATCAGAACACATCTTCTTAGCTCAAAGTGACTTTGCAGTCAAAAAAATAATTATAAAAACTACAATGTGGGTTTCCACATATATTCTCTGTGACTTCTGAATTATGACCAGATACTGCAAACCCAACTTGAACAAAACTCCCACACTGATTCTGTTTATAAACTAAAAGATGATTTTTCCATATGCCCGCAGAGAAATCAAGTTTATGAAAACCAAGTTATGCTCTTTCTGGTTTTTGCATCATCACCAGCAATAAAGATTCAGCAACTGGAGCTCAGATGACAGTTCTGCTGATGAAGTATGAGGCACAATAGAATCCCACTCGCTTTCCTGTCGCTGTATTAGCTCTGTGATGCTAACAGATGCAAAAAACATCTTTTTGTCAGGAAATTCAGATGTGACTCTGAATATACACTTGGAGAGATTACTTTTGAACATAGTGTTTTGTTTTTTAAACAGTAAACACACTTTAATCAATAATATGCCTTTTATATCAACTTCAGGCCCATCTGCATCCCAGAACTAGGGTTTCCCCAGAGTGGAACAAGAATGAGGTATAAAAATGATAGAATCATAGAAATGTAAGTCTGGAAGGACCACAAAAAGTCATCAAGTCCAGCCCCTTGTGCTAGGGCAGGACAAAATAAACCTAGACCATCCCCGTCAGATGTTTGTCCAACCTGTTCTTAAAAATAGCCAGTGATGGGGATTCACAACCTCCCTTGAAAGCATTTCTAGAGCTTAACTACCTTTATAGTTAGACAGTTTCCCCTAATATTTAACCTAAATCTCCCTTGCTTAAGAATAAGCCCTTTACTTCTCCTGCTATCTTCAGTGGACATGGACAACAATTGATCACAGTCCTCTTTATAACAGCCCATAACATATTTGAAGACTATCAGGTTTCCCATCTCCTCCCCGCCCCCATTTTCTTTTATCAACACTAAAGATGCCCAGTTATTGTAACCTTTCCTCGTAGGTCAGGGTTTCTAAATTGTCTATCATCTTTGTTGCTCTCCTCTGGACTCTCTCCAGTTTGTCCACATGTGATGGGGCATCCATCCCACACTGTCATGAAAGGGGTTAATAGGGCCCTAGAGAGGCTGTGTGGGGAAGTGGCCGAAAGGAGAGAGGTTGTGAGGAGCAGTCAATCTGGGCCCAGCAGGCCCATATAAGAAGAGCCACAGGGCAAAGCAGAATCAGTAGCCGCCTGGAGCTCGAGGCAGGAAGACTGTGTCTCTACAAAAAGAAGGATTCTAGGAGGACTCCTCCTGAAGGTCGAGACAGCAGACTGGACTTCTACATAGAGTGCTTCCGCTGACGTGCATGGTTGAAATTGTGGAAAAGCGGCATCACTTGCCCCGCAACCTCAGCCGTGCAGAACACAATGCCATCCACAGCCTCAGAAACAACTCTGACATCATAATCAAAAAGGCTGACAAAGGAGGTGCTGTTGTCATCATGAATAGGTCGGAATATGAACAAGAGGCTGCTCGGCAGCTCTCCAACACCACTTTCTACAAGCCATTACCCTCTGATCCCACTGAGAGTTACCAAAAGAAACTACAGCATTTGCTCAAGAAGCTCCCTGAAAGTGCACAAGATCAAATCCGCACAGACACACCCCTGGAACCCCGACCTGGGATATTCTATCTACTACCCAAGATCCATAAACCTGGAAATCCTGGGCGCCCCATCATCTCAGGCATTGGCACCCTGACAGCAGGATTGTCTGGCTATGTAGACTCCCTCCTCAGGCCCTACGCTACCAGCACTCCCAGCTACCTTCGAGACACCACTGACTTCCTGAGGAAACTACAATCCATCGGTGATCTTCCTGATAACACCATCCTGGCCACTATGGATGTAGAAGCCCTCTACACCAACATTCCGCACAAAGATGGACTACAAGCCGTCAAGAACACTGTCCCCGATAATGTCACGGCTAACCTGGTGGCTGAACTTTGTGACTTTGTCCTTACCCATAACTATTTTACATTTGGGGACAATGTATACTTTCAAATCAGCGGCACTGCTATGGGTACCCGCATGGCCCCACAGTATGCCAACATTTTTATGGCTGATTTAGAACAACGCTTCCTCAGCTCTCGTCCCCTAACGCCCCTACTCTACTTGTGCTATATTGATGACATCTTCATCATCTGGACCCATGGAAAAGAAGCCCTTGAGGAATTCCACCATGATTTCAACAATTTCCATCCCACCATCAACTTCAGCCTGGTCCAGTCCACACAAGAGATCCACTTCCTGGACACTACAGTGCTAATAAACGATGGTCACATAAACTCCACCCTATACCGGAAACCAACTGACCTCTATTCCTACCTACATGCCTCCAGCTTTCACCCTGATCACACCACACGATCCATTGTCTACAGCCAAGCTCTGCGATACAACCGCATTTGCTCCAACCCCTCAGACAGAGACAAACACCTACAAGATCTCTATCAAGCATTCTTACAACTACAATACCCACCTGCGGAAGTGAAGAAACAGATTGATAGAGCCAGAAGTGTTCCCAGAAGTCACCTACTACACGACAGGCCTAACAAAGAAAATAACAGAACGCCACTAGCCATCACCTTCAGCCCCCAACTAAGACCCCTCCAACACATTATCAAGGATCTACAACCTATCCTGAAGGACGACCCAACACTCTTACAAATCTTGGGAGACAGGCCAGTCCTTGCTTACAGACAGCCCCCCAACCTGAAGTGAATACTCACCAGCAACCACATACCACACAACAGAACCACTAACCTGGGAACCTATCCTTGCAACAAAGCCCGTTGCCAACTGTGCCCACATATCTATTCAGGGGACACCATCACAGGGCCTAATAACATCAGCCACACTATCAGAGGCTCATTCACCTGCACACCTACCAATGTGATATATGCCATCATGTGCCAGCAATGCCCCTCTGCCATGTACATTGGACAGTCTCTACGTAAAAGAATAAATGGACACAAATCAGACGTCAAGAATTATAACATTCATAAACCAGTCGGAGAACACTTCAATCTCCTCTGGTCACTCGATTTCTGATCTCAAAGTGACTATCCTTCAACAAAAAAACTTCGAAAACAGACTCCAACGAGAGACTGCTGAATTGGAATTAATTTGCAAATTGGATACAATTAATTTAGGCTTGAATAGAGACTGGGAATGGTTGATTCATTATAAAAAGTAACCTATTCCCCCTTGTTTATTCCTTTTCCCCCCCGCCCACTGTTCCTCTGACGTTCTTGTTAAACCCTGGATTTGTGCTGGAAATGGCCCACCTTGATTATCATACACATTGTAAGGAGAGTGATCACTTTAGATAAGCTATTACCAACAGGAGAGTGGGGTGGGGGGAGAGAAAACCTTTTGTAGTGATAAACACCCATTTTTTCATGGTTTGTGTGTATAAAAAGATCTTCCGTATTTTCCACAGTATGCATCCGATGAAGCGAGCTGTAGCTCACGAAAGCTTATGCTCAAATAAATTGGTTAGTCTCTAAGGTGTCACAAGTACTCCTTTTCTTTTTGTATCTCTAGTAGGCTCCAACCCTGTAGCACCTTGGACAGAGCAGTGCAGGCAGGGACCCAGGGAGTCCAGAAGGAGCTCCACATGGGCTGCTGGGACTGAGCAGGATGTTGGGGCTGCAGGGAAGTGGACCAGGGAAATGCAGCAGTAGTCAAGTAAGTAACTGCGGTTCAGAGGGTCCCTGGGCTGGGACCCGGAGTAGTGGGTGGGCCTCAGTCCCCCCCACTCGCCACTGGAAAGTGGCTGGATTGCCATACTAAACCCCCGGAAGGGGGGAGCACAGATAGTGACACGGAAGATGCTGCGGTCCCTGGAGTGACGTGGGTCAGAAAACAGATGTGACAGTGGGCAAGGCACCATCGGGAGAGGGCGTACCGATCTGCAGAGCTAATCCCTAAGACGGCCAGCAAGAGGCACCAGTGTGCTGAGTGGAGCCTCATTACACAACATCTTTCCTAAAGTGTGATGCCCAGAACTGATCACAGTACTTCAGTTGAGGCCTCACTAGTGCTGAGTAGAGCAGCACAATTACCTCCCATATCTTACATATGGACACTCCTGTTAATATACCCCAGAATATTAGCCTTTTTCGCAGCTGCATCACATTGTTGATTCATATTCGATTTTGGATCCACTACAACCCGCAGGTCCTTTTCAGCAGTACATAAGAACATTAGTACGGCCATACTGAGTCAGACCAAAGGTTCATCCAGCCCAGCATCCTGTCTTTCTACAGTGGCCACTGCCAGGTGCTTTGGAGGGAACGAACAGAGCAGGTAATCATCAAGTGATCCCTTCCCTGTCATTCATTCCCAGCTTCTGGCAGACAGAAGCTAGGGACACCATACCTACTCATCCTGAGTAATAGCCATTGATGGACCTATCCTCCAGGAACTTATGTAGTTCATTTTTGAACCCTAGTCTTGGCCTTCACAACATCCTCTGGCAAAGAGTTCCACAGGTTGAATGTGTGTTGTGTGAAGAAATACTTCCTTTTGTTTTACACCGGCTGCCTATTAATTTCATTGAGTGACCCCTAGCTCTTGTGTTATGAGTAAATATCCCACCTTAGTTGTCTCTTTTCCAAGCTAAAAAGTCCCAGTCTTATTAATCTCTCCTCATATGGAAGCCGTTCCATACCCTTAGGGAAAGAGCCCTTAGGGAAAACTTCAGGTTTCTTGCTGAATTGACTGACAATTGACTGACACTTTCTTGGGTTCCAAGAATTCCAGTTAATGGAATGGTGACCCAGCACTGGGGTTTTAAAACTTCAGATTATACACTAAGAAGAAAGTGCCATGAAATTTCAGGAAAGGATAGTCACTTTCACAAACAGCTTCTTGGAATTCAGGGTAGCACAGAAATAGTTGCACAAAAGCTTGTCATTTTATTGTTGCTTCCTCTTAGGTTTGGTAAGAGGAGAGGAAGGAAGACAGGCCACCTAAAAGGAAAGCCTGGGATGATGAAATTGGAGGTGTTGCAACTACCTGTTTGTAAAGTGAATGTAATTTTGGTCTCTGCTACATACTTTCACTTAATGAAGGAAGGTCATATAATGAGCTGATTATGGGCAGTGTTCTGAATAAGTGTGTTTTAGGTATATTGTTTTTTGGAAGCAGTGGGATGAATTCAGGGCCCTATTTTTAACATGGGCTAGACAATGAGACTCCATGAACAGGTTTGTTCACTGGGATCATCACCACTAGACCTTGTCTACAGCAAGAATTTTAGGGAGTTCTCCCACCATTGGTCTAGCAACTGTAGGAGCATTGATGTAGACTGGTTACCATTATGGATAAGAATGTGCAAGATTAGGCAACATACTGGCAAAATGGCAAGCAGCTGTTCTCCAATACCACTGCCACCGCTGTTAGCATCACCTGAGCTGCACTGCTGCTAGGCTAATAGCAGGAGTTTGCCAAATTTCTAAGTGCAGATGCAGCCTAGTGTATTTATTCCTCTGTGTCCCTCCCTTGTATTTTCTCCTGCTGCCACATTTCAGTGTTTGTTTATTTACTTAGGGTGGAACTGACTTCCAGTGGAACTCGTGCTCCTAAATTGTTTAAGCACTTGTGAAAGCCCCACTCTTTATTTTACTCTGTCTTTTGAATGACCCGGTCCTTTTTGTTCTTTTTCTCCCAATTGGCTTCTGGCTGCTCAGCACTTTTGAAAATTAAGTTTTACTAGACTAACTTTAGGCACCCATTTTTTTGGAAAGTCTGGGCTTTTGAATCCTTTAATGGCCAGGCAATTAAGTTAGACTGTGTCAGTGTCCATCCATTCTTAATTCACAGATGTTCACATTTATGAAAGTTTACAATCCAGTCTACTCCACCCAGTTTTTCATTAGCACTTTAGTCTCACCTGTTATCCAGTCAAAAATGACTATAATCTTGGGTACAAGAAAGTAGATGGTTGTTTGGGGAATAAGTACCTTCTCTTATATTGCATGCAAAATGTTCTCGAGAGCACACATCCACCTAGCCTTTTGGAAGGCCATTCCCATGAAATGGTGACGTTCAAAACTTAAATGGGATTGTTTCAACTGAAGCCATAATGGGAACCATATTCAAATCTCTTGACTAACTCAGCTGCCCTCCTCCGATGCAACTCTCAGCTTGCAGCTTTTGAAATTTTGACTCAAATTCTATGGGACCAGGCCACACTCCATAGATTAAAATCAGATGTAGGGATCCCCTAAAGAAATTATGCTGTTACGTGGAACCCGCTGAAAATCAAGTTTAAATAGCTCTATGAGCCAGGGTTCACTTTCAACATTTATGTGCCACTTTAACACTGTCAAGCATTTGACAGTTCTGCCCTCTGTCTTCAACTCATGCTGTTGTACCGTTTTCCATTTCCGCACAAACATGTGAGCTAAGCATTAGCCTTAACTCTGAACTTCCTGGCTTCGTGGATTTGTGAGTGCCATACCCTTAATACACCAACCACAAAGACATGGTTAGCATGTGTTTGTGTGGGTGTGTGTTCACAACAGGCTGTGAAACTGTGCACTGAATTGTTAAAGGAGTAACGTTACCGGTATATATGCTAAGTGACTGTTTTAATCACTCCAAATTTATTTTATGAGTTTAATAATTTGGTATGACACTAGAACTCTTATATTTTTTACTGAGCTGTACACTGAGATGAGGAACTACAAATATTAGAGAAAGCTGATATGAAGGAAAGGCAATGTTGGGTCAAATTTGACAAGACACTTATTTGGCAGCCTGAAATGCTGTCTGAGCACATCTAGTAAGTTGCTTCACTAGCCCATATGTACCCTGCTTTCTTCTCAGAAGGCTGGCAAAATGCTACTATTTTAGGTGGCCTGGTTTTCTCATTACTATTATTATTATCCATCCAAAAATAATGTCGATCATGAAAGTCAGTTAGGCTAGCATCAAGGCAGAGTTAGGAAAACAAGATCAAAGATCTTTAATTAAAAAAGAGGGAGACAACAGTGCAGAAACAATCTCTGATTTAATTATTTTGTAAAAAAAGTATGCCATCCTTAAAGAATCAATCACTTCTACTTAAAATACAGAGCTTAATGCACTGTTACAAATAATTCTCCAGCTGTCACAGCACAGGCTTTGAAAATCTAAAAACTATTGTGGGGTGGGGTGGGAGGAGATAAGGGTGAGCAGACCTGTCCAACTATCTTATTGTGGATCCTTGAACTAACAACCAGAGCAAACTCCTTTTTAGTTCTGTTACCTTTCCATCTGGTAACCACAATCAGCAATGACTGGCGTAACAAACAGACTAATGAAGAGTTGGTTTAACAAAAAAGAAATTAAAAAATGAAAACATTATATGTCACATACTTTAAAAATCCATCCTTGTTCTGAATGATAACAAGGTCTATAAAAGTCCTTGGCTAAATGTGCTGAAATCTGGGCCTGTGGCTAAAAAAACTCCGTTAAGAAATATATATTCTGCAAGAAAACACTGTTGCCTTGGTGATGAACTATTTATTGGGCATTCTTCTTTCTTGTCACTACAGCTCAGTGTGCCATAAGCATTCTCCTTCTCTAGGCACATGAGATAAGCTGAAGGGATAGGTAGGGCTGGTGATGACCTATAACAGCTTTCAGTACAAACTGTCCATAATGTCCCAGAAGTATGAGAATAGACTAGGCCCAGGGTTCATACATTTGACAGAGGTTGGTCTTCAGTAAAGAATATTCAGTAATATGTCCTTGGTGTTTGAATACTTATTTCCCCACTTCCTAAAAGTTGTTTTTGTGAAAATATACAGTCATAGAGAATTACCCATAACGAATGCAAATAGTTTTGAAATGCATATGTCTTTTTTTAAAGTGTACACTCAGTAGTTTGATAATACATGCATCAATTTGATGCACTCTGTAGTGTGGAAGGAGGAGAAACATGCAACCCCTATGAGGGGGCAAGGAGTTTTTATGGGGAATCGAAGAGAGGAAGCCACATGTGAGGATAGGAGGCAGTCTAAGTAGGAATGAGGTTCATTCCCAAGTGGCATGAAAAGCCTGCCGAAGTCCCTGTGGTGCTTGAAAGTTTCACCTCAGTCTCTGCAGGACTTACTATATCTTTAAGGACTCCAGCCACTTAGCAATATTGAAACATTATTTTATAAACTAAGGGAATTCCCATGCAAAAATCTTTGTTAATTTGGAATTACATTTGGAATAAATTTACTCACTTTAACCAAAAAGTCCTCAATAGAATATTGCCATTTTCTCAAAAGATACAAACTGCTTGAAAATTCCAAGATAATGTTCTACTTGACAAAGTCCCCCTCTCACTCCATTTCAAAAGTATTCCACTGCATAGTTCTGGTCACCAAAGAACATAAGGCCCAGAAGTGCCACTTTGAGAAAAGCTTCACACCAGTTCATTAAGAGCAAGTTATTTGGTTTTGTGGTCTCTAAAGAGATGAACCTGTATGATGGTTGTAAGAATTAATAAGCTCGTCTCAATGTGGCGCTAAGGAGGCAGAGTTAAGGTCATATGTGTTACCTCAGCTGTACATTTTTATACTTTTTGAATGATTTATTTTTACATGTGGAATTTTAACTTGGATTTTCCAGGCTTTCAAAGATTTCTGCATTAGAGAAAACTATAATCTTTTAAGGAATATTTTTGGCTAAGGAAGAGATTATTTTACCTTAACTAGAATTGAATGAAGGTATTGGTTTTTGTGAATAACCATATAAAATTGTCTTTTAAACTTACAGTAATCATAGGAAGGATCTTTCCTAGTTTTTTCCCTACCACAAACATATATCAAACGAATATTGAGTGTTATTTTCACCCTAATTTCAGGTAAAACTCACCCCAATCATGAAACTTAAGCAATTTAGGTTTATCTCTTCAAAGAGGGACTTTCACAAGGAAGCAAACTCGTAGACATTTTTAAAACATATTGTGCACAGTCAATGTAATTACGATTCTTCAAGGAGCTCTTCAGTAGATGGCAATGCTGAGATAATGGTTGCATGACCCAGTAAGCAAATCAGCTCTGGGCAGGGAAAGGACCTCTGGGATTTCATGTATATAGTTGTGGACTGTCTAAAATGGATCTCTTGTTTACTAAATATTATCAAAAATAGTTGTTTTTGCTTTTTCATACTCTGGAAGAATTAAGAGGATTTTGTGTTAGCTTTACAACAACCACTGAAAAGTAGGTCAGCTATCCTAAGTGCAACTGGACAGGCTATTCAGCGGTGAGAGAGGGAGATGAGCATGAGTGAGTACAGGCTAGTGTGGAGTAGCTGTCTAAAAGACTTGCTAATAACTGCAATTAAGTTCTAAGTTTAGATATATCAATAATTGCTAACTACATGTGGAAGTACATGGGGCTGCGAGCTTGCTAAGTTTGTACATGAATGGGAAATAAGGAAAATCTAGGTCATATGGAGGGTATGGTCTGGCTTCTAGTGTACTCATACCCCATGATGGCGTTAGGGAGCATTGTGCTGTTTGAGGTACTGTATTTCTAAAAGATATAAACTCAAAATCCCAAACACTTATAGTCACTAAAACCAAATAGCATTTTCTCAAGAGCAGGTGTGTTAATTTAATGCTCTGCCCAAATTCTTATTTGGTGATTGCTTAGGTACTAGGATGATGAAGGCCATATAAGAATTTATGTAAATGAACTTCTGTACTTTTAAGTGGAATAAATATTCTTTGATTCCTATCTGTTGCTAACATGTCTGTGCACTGTTAAAAAGTTGCTGTATTTCACACCAGAAGTGGTTGCATTTCATAGATGGGCAAAGTGTTTCAAAGTGGTCATTTGTAAAACTCTCTAGGGTCCTTTGAGATGAAAGGTGGCATATAAGTGCAAGAATAAGGAAATTAATTATAAGATCTTCTTTCAGGACATACATTTGTATGTGTAGTTTGGCCCCCTCAGCTGTATCACAGAGAATTTTCTAAGTATATTAGGAACAAAAGGAATCCTAACAATGGTATTGATCCATCATAAGAACAGCCATACTGGGTCAGACCAAAGGTCCATCTAGCCCAGTATTCTGTCTTCTGACAGTGGCCAATGCCAGGTGCTTCAGAGGGAATGAACAGAACAGGTAATCATCCAGTGATCCATCCCCCAGCTTCTGGCAACAGAGGGAGACTATCCCTGCCCATCTTGGATGGACCTATCCCCCAGAAACTTACCAAGTCCCTGTTATAGTCTGGGCCTTCACAACATCCTCTGGCAAAGAGTTCCACAGGTTGACTGTGTGTTGTGTGAAGAAATACTTCCTTTTGTTTGTTTTAAACCTGCTGCCTATTAATTTCATTTAGTGACCCCCAGTTCTTGTATTATAAGAAGGAGTAAATAATACTTCCTTATTTACTTTCTCCACACCAGTCATGATTTTATAGACCTCTATCATATCCCCCCTTAGTCATCTCTTTTCCAAGATGAGAAGTCCCAGTCTTATTAATCTCTGTATTCAAGATGTGGGTGTACCATGGATTTATATAGACACAATATGTTATTTTCTGTCTTATTATCTATCCCTTTCCTAATGATTCCCAACATCCTGTTAGCTTTTTTGACCACCACTGCACATTGAGCAGATGTTCTCAGAGAACTATCCACAATGACTCCAAGATCTCTTTCTTGAGTGGTAACAGCTAATTTAGAGCCCATCATTTTATATGTATAGTTGGGATTATGTTTTCCAGTGTGCATTACTTTGCATTTATCACCATTGAATTTCATCTGCCATTTTCTTGCCCAGTCACCCAGTTTTGTGAGAGCCCTTTGTAACTCTTTGCAGTCTGATTTGGACTTAATTATCTTGAGTAGTTTTGTATTCTCTGCAAATGTTGCCACCTCACTGTTTACCACTTTTCCAGATTATTTATGAATATGTTAAACAGCACTGGTCCCAGTACAGACCCCTGGGAGACACCACTATTTACCCTCTCCATTCTGAAAACTGACCATTTATTCCTACCCCTTGTTTCCTCTCTTTTAACCCATTTCTGATCTATGAGAGAAACTTCCATCTTATACCATGACAGCTTGCTTTGCTTAATAGCTTTTGGTGAGGGACCTTGTCAAAGGCTTTCTGAAAATCTATCAATGGAAATGATAGAACTGTCAAAGAAGTATTCAATAAATATTTCTGTTTTGTGTTTGGGAAAAAGTAGATGATTTATTCTTATTGCACAATGATGATGAAATACTTTCCATTTCATTTCAACAGTAACTAAGGAGGATGTGAGACAGCAGCTACTAAAGTTAGACATTTTTAAATCTGTACATCTGGATAATTTACATCCAAGAATTTAAAAAGAGCTGGCCAAGGAGCTCTGTGGAACACTGAGGACTGAAATAGAAATAATGTTTTGTACTAATGTTGGACTAATATTTAAAAAACATAAACAGGATGACCCAGGCAATTATTGAATCTGGGCAAAATAATGGAATGGCTGATAAGTACTTAATTAATAAAGAATTAGAGGAGAGTAATATAATTAAAGTCAATCAACATGCATTCATGGAAAATGGATCTTGTTAAACTAGATATCTTTTTTAAAAATGAGATTACAAGTTTGGTTGATAAAGGAAATAGTGCTTATATAATATACTTAGACTTGTGTAAGGCATTTGACTTTGTTCCACACAGTATCTTGATTAAAAAACTAGAATGATACAGAAACACATTAAATAGATTAAGAACTAGCTGACTGGTCACAAAATGTAATTATAAATGGGAAATAATCATCACAAGCAAGTTTTGTTTCTTGTGGGGTCCCTTAGACATTGGTTCTTGCACCTACATATTTAACATTGTTATCAGTGATTTGGAAGTAAACATTACTGATACAATTTGCAGATGATATAAAGACTGCTGGAGTGGCACATAATAAAGAGGACAGATCACTGATTTAGAGCAAGAAAATAATATTCATTTCAATACAGCCAAAGTTAAGGTTAAAGAACAAAGAATGCAGGCCATACTTACAGGATGGGGGACTCTATCGTGGGAAGCAGTGACTCTGGAAGAGACTTGGGGATCCTCATAGATAATGAGATGAACTTGAGTTCCCAGTCTGATGCTATAGCCAAAAGGATTAATGCAATTCTTGGATGTATAAACAGGAATATCAAATAGAAGTAGAGAGGTTATATTACCTCAGTATTTGGAACCAATGTGACTCCTACTGGAATACTTTGTCTAGTTCTGGAGTCCACAGTTCAAGAAGGTTGTTGATAAATTGGAGGGGGGTCAAAGAAGAGCCATGAGAATGATTCAAGGATTGGAAAATATGGCTTATAGTGATAGACTCAAGGAGCTCAATCTATTTAGCCTACCAAAGAGAAGGTTGAGAGGTGACTTGATTCCCTATATAGGGAACAAGAATTTGATAATAGAGGGTTCTTCAAAGCTAGACAGACAAAGCTGTAGCAAGATTCAGAATCTCTGGAAGCTGAAGCTAGACAAATTCAGACTGAAAAATAAGATGCAAATTTTTAACAGTGAGGGTGATTAACCACTGGAACAATTTACCAACGGTCATGGTCGATTCTCCATCACTGGAAATCTTTAAAAAAAAAATTGGATGTTTTTCTACAAGCTCTGCTCTAGTTCAACCACAGTTATTGGTCTTAAAACAGCAATTAATTCAGGGAAGTCCTATAGCCTGTATTAGGCAGGAGGCCGTGCCAGATGGTCACAATGATCCCTTCTGACCTTAAAAATCTCTTCCTCATGTTGGTTAATTCATTTGTCTCTTCAGGCTGAGCTTTAGCTATCAGACCATGTGCTGCAAGTCACCTCTCTAGTCTGTGATAGACTTTCCTTACCACACCCCAGAAAAAATATTATCAACATTTTACAGCTTAAAAAGGGGGAAATTTTGGACAGATTTTTGCTATAATTATGAAGCTACAGATATTTTTAGTATCCCATTACTGTAGGGCAACATAGAATTACAGGAAACAAATGTATGTTGACCCAGGCCTTTTGCAGCATTAACCAGTGTAGGAGACTTGAAACGTGGAACTTAAACTTCCTCCTAATTCTTTTCTCTAGACTATGGTGGGTTTTGCAGTGGATCCAGCCTCCAAAATTCGTAGGTATCTGTGGATCTTAGTAGACATGGGAGGATCAGTGTTACTCATGCGCTGGCCCTGTTTCCATTCTGGCCTCCTTTAACCTCTGGTAACACTAATCTGATGGAACCATGCTGCTATTGGTTCCTTTGCTGGGTGCTGCCCCTTGATTCTCTCTTTTCCATGCAAGTGGAGGTGGCTCAGGAAATGCTCTGAGACTCAGAAGATGGCACCTCACTGGCTGGCACGGCCCACTTTATGGGAGTGCACTGGGCCCTCACTGAGGCCACGAATGGCGCTACCAAGTGCTTTGGAAAATAAAAGCAAAACACTGTATTTCACTCAAAAGAAAGGAAATAGGACAAAGGGAAAATAGAGAGGGCTTCATCTAGATGGACTGTTAACCCCCCCAAATATGGGAACCTGTTCCTAATACCATCTAGCCAGCCAATGTGGCTGAGGGTCAGATCATGTTACAACTATACAGTGATATTATGGGAAGACTTTTGGGGGCTCTCTTGAGCCTCTGGTTAAGTCTGCCACTAAACTAAAGGGAAGGTAGGATGATTCTCCAGCCTTTTGCTGGCTCCTGATAAGTCATTCCTGCCAGAGATGATTTAGCCATGGGGTCCACAAGGATTGCATGAATGCTCTGTGTGTGTCTTTGGACTGGATTACATTATATCAAATGCAGGTACTCAAAAAAAAGAAGAAAAATTCACTTTTACCCCTCACATTTCAAATTGGGAACACGGGACAAAAATATCACAAGCATTTAAGTGGCTATGGATCCTAAATCCCATTGACTTCCAGTAGGTCTTAAGCACTTTTGAAAACTGTACCCAAAGGAATTCAGTTGAATCAGACCAATGATGTAGCCTGACATCGACACTACCAGCTGCTTCAGAGGAATTACAAGGAACCCTACAGTAGGTAATTATGGGATAGGCTGCCCACAGGGGAAACCTTCCTCCAGAACCCCAATAGTTAGAGGTTCGTTTAAGCCCTGAAGCAGGAGGATTTATATTCCTTCCAAACTGCACAAACTGAACTTTGCGCTACATTATTGTATACTCAGTATTGTTTTCAGGTACGAAGCATAAACATTTTCAGCTAAAAGAAAAGGAGTACTTGTGGCACCTTAGAGACTAACAAATTTATTTGAGCATAAGCTTTCGTAAGCTACAGCTCACTTCATCTCAGATAAATTTGTTAGTCTCTAAGGTGCCACAAGTACTCCTTTTCTTTTTGCGGATACAGGCTAACACGGCTGCTACTCTGATTTCCAGCTAAGTGTAAGTTGGTTTGCTGGGTGGCATTGCCTCCCTCCTGGGCTATGATTATTAGAAAGTACTTGTGTATAAATGAAAGCACAGGAGTAAATGCTCTGACGTCTCAGCCTGCCTCTGCAAATGCACTGCACGTCTGGCATAGGGATATGTCACAGCGTAAGGGGTGGGAGGCTATTTGTGGGGAACCTATTCAAATATTGACAGCACATCACTGAAGACAGGATTTTAAAATGTGTTCTCTCTGGTCTCGTCTTTACTCAGGCTAAAATAACTTGGTTTGGCCCCATCCCAAGTGACCAGCCAAACACTGTTTAAACTGAATTTGCTGAAACTATGTTGCAGCTGAGTTTAAAGGTTAGCAATCTTTGAGACCAATCCTGCAAACCCTCTGTGTGTTGAACTCCCATGGAAGACCACAGGAGTTCTGTTCAGGGAGGGCTTCTGTGGCATCAAGTCCTTTGTGTCTAAGGCAGTGGGGAATGGTGGGAGAAGAGAGAGAGACTGTGGACCTGATTCTCATTGGCCTCCACCTGGTATAATCCTTTACACCAATGGAGAGTGAGTGCAAAGTGGGTGTAAAACATTCCCATTCTCATTTAGTAGCCTTTTGCATTGGTGCCAGTGACAGCACAAGGCTTATGGCCATGGTGAATCAGGCCCACAGTGTCAATCACTGAACACAGGCCCCTTTGTATTAGCTTACTTTGCAAAGTGTAACTTTTTAGATCCAAAGATGCACTTTTGTATGTAGCTCCCCCTTTGCTTTCCCTTTTGAGCTAACACCCTCGCTGTGTAACCTGTCTGCCTAGTTAATATGAAGCTCACTCACTATATTGCACCCAGAAAGCTTTTGTTCCCATTATTTTACCGAGAGAAAGCAAGTCTTTTTCAACCGTATCGCTGCGAGTCCTAGCAGCTGTCCTGAGCCAGTGGAGAACTTCAACCTTTGCCAAAGAAACAGAATACAAGCTAAGTACAAACCTGTCTTCAGTCTGTGTTTTAAAAAGATCTGCTTAATAAAAGTCTCTTTACCTTCACAGAAGATATCATCTGCTTCTCCAAGAATAGTCAGATCTTCCTCTAGGTGCTGCATCGTGGCCACAGCTCAGCAAGAGGTAGCTGCTACAGAGCTGAACGCTTGAATTAGTTTCTAGGCTACAAGAGGGCTATTTCCTTTCACCAGTTTCCTAAACATTTTGGTGGTGGCATCTTCCGCATTTGCACTTACAAAAACAGTTTCATTCATATGAATAAGGCTTCTTGTTTTTAGCCATAGCCTTTGAGATTAAGTTTGAGGTGGGGTGTTTCTTTTTGCTGAGAGAGAAGAAACCTAGAGGGGAGATGCAGACAGCACAGACTCAGATCAGAATGCAGACTGCATTCACAGCCTGATTGCAGTGAATACTGTTCTAAAGCAACATTGCCCAGCGTGCATGTTATTTAAAAGATGAGTATGGGGGTGTTTTTGCATATGAATGTGAATGTTTGTTGGTGGCAATGATAGAACCAGGGAATAATTTGCATTCATCTTTATATAGAAAGGGACAATTCAACTGGAGTATACCACCGTGCTTTATGAGTGTCATGTGTTCAGTGAACACTTTTAAAATTAGCATATTAAGAGTGATAACACTTTTTCCTTGCGTTTGAAAATTAGTACATGCTGAATAGATATAGTTAACCCACTGAACTCAGCTGTTGTCACTGTCTCATTAACGAGAATGCATCGGTGGCTGTACGGTGGGGACATACTGCCCTCGTAGTTAAGCTTCCTTGAGTCACCAGTCGTGGTGCATCACCATCCTAAGATACTAATCACCTTCATGCTCTGAGCAGAGGTACAAAATTAGAACACCGATAAAGCCAAAAGTCAAATCTCATTTAGAGTTGAATATCAGAAATATTTTAATGTAAAACCCAACCCGGGTGATTTTTCTGATTGTTTATATCTGCCACATGTCACTTCTCTCATATCAGAATTATTGAAGCAAGTAGATTTACTCCTGGAGTCTGTGAGGATCTTATGCCTGCCTGAATGACTATCCTCTTGCCTTGTAAGTTTCTGCCTGATGGAAGCAAACTCGTGCTTAAGTGTATACACTTGAATAGTCCTACTGACTTCAGTGGGACTACTCATATGAGTACGATTATTCATGTCTCTGTTTGCAGGACTGGAGCCTTAGAGAAGTAATCTCCCACTTTTTTTTTTTTTTTTTTTTTGCGCTATTAGGACTTCTTATTCTTGCAAGGACAGTGAATCCCAATTGACTTTTGTCTTGTTAGTATAGTGGCTGTACCATTCTGCCATACCCTTTAATGACAAAAACACTAAACAGCAATTCATTCACTTCACCATCCAGTAGGTGAGTTATGAGCAGTAGTGATTATTATTGCCTATTTTAAAGCACATCGTTGCTTTTATGCATGGTAGAAGTGGCATGTTATTGCACTCTTTATTTTGTCTTGTGACTGTGCTTTTATATTTCTGTGAAATCCTACTACCTTTGAAAATCTGCGTGTCTTCAGTGTACCATGCATGCACTGCAGATTTCATGTGACTTTTCAATGGTTTCAATTGCACAAGTTACGCCATTTCAGACAAAAATAAAGCTTGAAAAAAAAATTACAAATTTTGCTCATAGTGATTGTAAAAACATGAAACAGCTCTTAGCTCACATCTGCCCAAAATGGCAGCAACTTTTTGGCACCCAGAATGGAAGTTAGCACCGCAATGTAGCATAATAATAAATTGTACTGACAGAAGATGCAGACCTATTTTCTAAGAACCCCCTTGGCAGGATCTGAAGGATCTCTCCAGTTGCAGGCTGGGAATCAGGTTGGCTTCCTCTACAGCCGCCCTCTAGCTTCTGGGTTTTCACGAGACTCTTCACCGTCCTCCTCCTCTTGCAGTGACTCTTGCTCACCATCAGGGGCTCAAGTCTCCACAAGGGTATTAGGTAAAAAAATCCCATCCAGCTCCTCATAAAATGGACAGGTCATTGCTGGTTGCTCTGTATATTTTTCTTAGCTGTCTGCTCTTTATATGGCATTGGTAGGTACCCGGTTATAATCTGTTTTGGCCATCTACTTTGAGATCTCCTTGAACAGTATTTTTTTTATTGAAGTAGTTGGCCACAAGAGCTGCCAGCATTGTCACGTCTCCCCACATGGTGAGGAGACGAAAGATCACACCATGGCTCCAAGAGGTTGCTCGATGCATGTTGTGAGGACTCTGGAGTAATAGCATTGCAATGCTGATATATTGGAATCCAGGAGCAAGTGAGCCGGTCTTGGCCCTGCGCCAGTTTTTAAATGGGGGAGGGGCATCTGGTCAACTTGACCCCCAAAGCAGGGGAGGGCACACAGGTCACTCATGGATGCCCACAAATCAGCGTGGGGTAACCATTGGAGGACTACCAAAGTAATGAGCAGCAGCAGTGTGTCCACATGAACAGCAGTCTGCACTAACTCAATTTGCATCAAACTTAGTACACATTGAAAGAAGACTCTAGAATTCACAGCAAGTAGGGAGTTTAGGGATTTAATGATTTGTTTCATGTGCACATGGGCATTTTCAATCTGCACTAACTTGAATTAGTATGGACTAAACCCCCTGTGCAGACAGGCCCTGATATTATAATTTCTTCAGGGCAGCGACCGTCTTTTATTATGTATTTCTACAATGTCTAGCCTAATGGGGTTTGATCTTTGATCTCAGTTGGTGCCTCTATGGTACCACTGTAATATAAATAATACACAGAAGAAGGAAGAAAAGGATGGGAGGCAACGTTGTGGGAAGACAAGTAGAGGGTGGGATTGGGAGGAACGAGAAAATAAATCAGCACAATAGCAGCAGCAGAGAGATGTGAGAACAGGAAAAGTGAGGCGGAGTGGAGCTGCGGGGGGGAAGGAATCAGTCTGAGGGGAAAAGAGAAGCTACCGCCAAGAGAGAGGATTACCAGGAGAAAATCCACGCCACTTATAATGCTGCCTCCAGAAGAACAGATTATGTTCAGGAAGTAGTAGGAGTGATAGAAGGCTCAAATCAGCTGAGCTACCATGATGGGTGGAAGGAGACAGAAAAACAAAGGGTGAAGAAGTGAAGGAGAAACAGAAACAGTGAAGAGCAGAAGGGAATGGTACACATTTATTTCTATGCAGTAAAATGCTTCCTGGGCTGCATCTGTTTGTTTAAAAACAGAAGTTTTGTGGGAGGATTCCCAGAACCACATCTGGATTTGAGAACTAAAATCCGCCAGCTAAGGCAACTCTTGCCATATTGTTTCCCTTTAACACTAAGGGTATGTCTACCCTGCAGCGGGGAGCGTGCCTCTTAGCCTGGGTAGACAGATTAGCGCTAGCTCAGCTCGAGCTGGCACACTAAAAATAGCAGTGTAGATGTTGAGGGACGGGAGGTGGCTTGGAGAAAATCCACGCCGCTTATAATGCTGCCTCCAGACGAACAGATTATGTTCGGGAAGTAGTAGGAGTGATAGGAGGCTCAAATCAGATGGACTAGCCCCCCAGCTTCGGACCCAGGGCGTCCGGAACAGGCTTGGACTCGAGCCACGGCCTGAGCTGCAACTTCCATATGGCTATTTTTAGCACGCTCACTCAAGTGCTGCCAGCATGCGTCTGTCTCGCTGGGCTGGGAGAGTTGCTCCGAGTTGCAGTGTAGACACACCCTTGGGGGGGCCCACTGAATTTAATGAGGCCAGGACTTCAACCTATAAGGACTAACGAAGGGCAAAAGAGTCTTGCACTTTTATATTCAGGCTTCTGTGTTTGATTCAAATAAACTCCAGGATTAGTGATGTCATACACGAGGACACGGGATTATTCAAGATACACAACTGCCTAAAAGGAAATAACAGGGGAAAATACCCTATAAGAAGATGCTAACTTCTGTGTACTGCCCTGTCTATGTGTCTCATTTGTAAATTCAGCATAGAAAATTTTAGCCCTTTAACAAAGTTTCTGAAACACTAAGGAACAAGGAAAACTGTCCTGGTTATTATAGCCCTTTCCTTTTGTACTTCATTTCCCCTAGGATTTAAAGTTATTTCCTTGTGCACTGTTTTCAATCGCCCCATCCGGATGCCTGTTACTTTGACAGCCCTTTTTTCTTTTATTTTCAGGAATTAAAAGGCATCAAAAGCTGTTTTCTTTCCAGAAAATATCTGTCACCCGAATGAGCGCTAACTAGCCTGGTGATGAATGATAATGACTCAACTTCCACTTCAACACACAAAGAAAAGTCTTTTTGATTCATTCCCATTTGCCACACTGTCTTCCCCTAAATGACAGGATCATGGTACATCATCATCACTGGCTTGTGAAGTTCCTCGCTGAAACCTGTCTCAAAAGGAAAATCAGGCCTCTTTATTCACGATGAAATGCTTTAATGTGTGAAAACGATCTATATCGGCATGGTTCGGCTCTATCTCCTGTTCTCCCTGCCCCCTTCTTTGGCTGTTTTGTATTTGGGATTCTTCTATCAGCTTGCAGGCCAATTTATTTGTCTTTTTCTGATCTCAGGCATCGAAGCTACAACACCCTGTCCCCACCCTTCCTTTTGCAGCAGCTACTTTTCTCCTTCCCTCAAGAAGCATTTTATATCTTTCTCTTTCACGTGTTTACCAACTTTATTACTTTTCTTGTCACCTGTTGGTTAACTCAGCCCACTTCCCTCCCGCCAGCAATTACTCATTTTTCGTTGACATAACCACATCTGATGCCTGTTATCACAGAAAGTTACCACCCATCCTCAAATAGCCTGTAAACAAATAGTGAAGGGTGACAAGTGTTAAAAACAAGGGTGGGGAGCGTGGACCAGAGAAGTAATGGAAAGCAGCTTATAGAAAAGCTTCTCCTTCAGCAACCTTAACTCTGTTTGCTTTTGTTTTTCATTTCCTCTGCAACCTATTGAAAAAGATATCTGTCACATCAGCCTCTGTGAGATGTTATAATATTGCCAAAATAGCTACTGAGCATTCATTTCAGTATGTAATTCAGAACTCCCGTGTGACCAATATTTTGAGTGTCATATCAGCAGTTAGAACTCGCAGATCCAGAAAACCTCGAAGTACTTGACCCTGCTCTAATTGAAGTCAATGGGAAAACTCCCATTTGCTATTACTGCACTGGGAAGATGCACCATGTTAGAAAGGGTGCTAGAGCAAACATGATGTTAGAAATGACAGCATCTCATGCAGATGGGGCCCAGTTGTGTTTAAAAATGTCTTAGCTGATCATAGTTAATCAGATTCCACCCAGGAAAAAAATCAAGTTTAGTATGATGTTAGTTAATGTTTTCTAACATGTGGTTTCCCAGTGTAGACAAGGCCACGTGACTCCAGTGGTGGAGGAGTGGGCTCTCGAGCTGTGAGCCTGGTCTTGTTGGGGAAGTTCCAGTCTCTTTTCAGAGACGCCACGTGCCAAGCCAGGGAAAATGTGAGGAAGAAATATACTGTAATTTTTCACTTTGACTAAACCAACATTCAGTATTGACTATTAGCTAATTAGTACTGAATAGCAGAGCTGACTACAAATTGATATTTTGACATTTGTTCTTATCTCAAATTGTGATGAAAAGTAGCAATATCAAAACTTTTCATGGAACAAGAAGTTTCATCAAATCAATTTGGAAATGTCAAAACATTTCATTTCTAATCAGTTCCATGTTAAATTGTATCTCCCTGTAGTGCCTCAGTGCCTGATGGAGGAGCGGTCTGTGTTCCTTGCTTAATTTATAATGAAAGAGGTGCCAGGACCTGAGCAATTTTTTTACATTCATAATTGATGCAGCAAGCCCAGAGGTGCCAGAGCTATGAGGTGCCAGAGCTATAAACTGCCAAGCCCAGAGGTGCCGGGGCTCAGCCTTGGCAAGCCCTGACATAAATCAAGCCCTGCTCAAGCCCTCATTCTCCTGTATGGGCAAGCTTCCTGGCTGGACTACATCTCCCATGATCCACCACAACTGTACAACTTCCATGAAGCCACAAGACTTGCTCCTAGGGGAGGGTGTGGTGCATAATGGCAAAGGTAGTTGCTGGATGGCGAGAAGGGGGGCATGAGGCACCCGAACTACAACCCTCATGAGGAACTGTTGCACCTTGGGCAGATGCAATCTAAGGCTGAACTGACTCAACACAAAATACTTCCATTTGGGCTGAAATATCTTGTTTTGATATTTTCCCTCAGAAAAAAATCAAAAATTTTCAGTAAAATCAAAATTTCCCTGCTAAAAATATTGATTTTGTGGAAATTGTTTTTTCTATTAAAAATAATTTTGACAGAAAATGTATAATCCACTGTACTGACCACTAAACACATGTTCACTCTGAGTGCCATGTGGGTCCACCAGTGCGGGAAGGAGATATAGGAAGCCTCTTCCCTACTTACCTCCCCAATCCCTGGGCAGAATTACTACCTGACACTCCAGGATTTGCAAGGGCCAAGATTCCGTGCTGGTTGGTGTACCATGTCCTCAGGAAGGTGGGACCAATTTCAACTGTGTGCATCTAGCCTCATCCTGTAGTCTGGGCAGGCACTAGGCACTTAGGCCTACATCTTACATAGTATTTAGGAGCCCAACTTTCACTGATCGGTGAAGAGACCAAAGGAAGCGGGGCGGGGCGGGGGGGGGGGGGATAAAGGAGAGGGGATTGGCGCAAACAGGCAATCAGCATAGGAGAAAGAATGTTTACTCAAAACTCTGAGCAACTTGTATAGTCTTGTTTTGAATATCCCTGCAGTTTCAAATCTCTTGCTCTTAATATCCACCTATGAAACTTCAAGAAGCTAACCATAATTTTTGTTCTAGCTGTTTACTCATTTGACGGGGATGGAGGTCTCAGTGGGAATTAGGCTATGTTCACCTACAGATATTCAGGGGTTCTGACTAAGGTTGAGCCTGGCAGAATTTTGTTTCTTGCCCAATTATTTTGCATTCGTAAAACTTTTTTGTATAATTTTAACCCCCCCCTTTTTTTTTGAGGGGGTATATTCCTTTTTTTTAAAAAACCCACCAGATTTTTTAGCTAAATGGAAATCTGTGCTGTGTATAAAGGAGAGAAGAAGAACGCTCCAAAAAGCTGTCGTAAGCTGGACAGTACGGCGGAACAGGGAGTTAATGCACTCTGAGATTTCATGGGAATCCTCCACAGAGATCTCTAGGAAACTTTCCTTGAGGTACTCAACAATCCTCTGCCAGGATTCTTTGGCAGAGCTGCCTTGTTCCTTCCCACACCAAAAGGCACTTTCCCATGCCACTCTGCAATCACTTGGGCAGGGACCAAAGCTGTACACAGGCGAGCAACATAGGGACCGGGGTGGAAGCTGCAAGTGTGTAGCAGATGCACCCTTGCTTCCCTGCTTACCCTCAGGAGTGAGATATCTTTCATAGTGACCACTGCCTGTGGAAAATGGTGGTACAGTTTAGACTGTTTCCACCCCTTAAGTGACCTGCAACCTTTTCAGATTGCCTCAGTGCAATAAAAGTGTCCTTGCCCTGGAGTTCACTTACCATACTTGGGGTCTTCTGCCTCATGTGTGCTTGCCTAGGGTCACAGAGAAAGTGATAGGTATGTTACCAGCAGTGTGCTAATGTTACTGTTTCAATGCTCTGTGTGTACCTGAAAATAGCTCTACTGTTTACTGTGAACCATATGTTTCCAGATTTCACCTTGAGAAACAACTGCCCTACAGCCGCAGAGCATCTGCACAAGATAAGAAACCAGCTGAAACGGACCAAGGAGGATATGTTCCAGATTGTGCTGCAACAGTCAGAGGCTGAAAACACTGAACGCAAGAAGTGGAGGGAAAGTGAAAAGCAGGAAAGAGAAGAGAAGGATTCGTACAACAGGGATGCCACAGAGAGGCTGATTAAAGTTATGGATTGTCAAACTGACATCTCCAGACTCATAACATTGCAGACTGAGCAGATGCATGCCCACCCTCCCCTTCACAGCATTGTGAACTCTTTCCCATGCACTCCCCAAACTCCCCCTGTACATTCCTTTCCACCTTCTGGCACTTTGTGCTTTCCTCCACACTCCCACCCCTGCAGACAGCTGTTCCAATGAAAGCAGGACCTATACTCAACTATGAAAATCATCCCTCTCCCATTTCCCCACACCCAACTGTGTAGATGGCTATGTGTGTCTGTGTCTTGGTGTGGTTTGTCTGTCAATAAAAGCAGTGTTTTTATTAATACACACTCTTTATTTTCCCACAAGGGATGATACCTCATGGCACCATGCAAATCAGCACTTTTATCAGTCCCGCATTGAATTCTAGGCCTTAACAATCACAGTTGCTTCATAGGCTACCAGATTTAAGTAATCATTACAGTCCCAAGCATAGCAACAATCATTACTGGCTTTCTTGTTGGAAGTCTTGTCTCAAGGCATCCCTGATTCTTACTGCCCCATGTTGCGCCTCTCTAATAGCCCTGGTATCTGGCTGCTCAAAATCAGCAGCCAGGCATTCTACCTCAGCAATCCACCCTTGAGAAAACCATTCGCCCTTCCCTTCACAAATATTATGCTGCGTACAACACGCAGCTATAACCATTGGAATATTTTCCTTGCTCAGGTCTAGCCTGCCATATAGGCATCGCCAGTGCGCCTTTAAGCAGCCAAATGCACATTCAACGGTCATTCTGCACCTACTCAGCCTGTTGCTGAACCACTCCTTACTGCTATCTAGGTTTCCCGTGTATGGCTTCATGAGCCATGGCATTAAGGGGTATGCTGGGTCTCCTAAGATCACGATGGGCATTTCTACTTTCCCTATGGTGATCTTCTGGTCTGGAAAAAAAGTCCCTGCTTGTAGCTTTCTGTACAGACCAGTGTTCCTTAAGATACATACGTCATGCACTTTTCCAGACCACCCCATGTTAATGTCAGTGAATCACCCACGGTGATCCACAAGTGTCTGCAAAACAATAGAGAAGTACCCCTTCTGATTGATGTACTTCGTTGCAAGGTGGTCCGGTGCCAGAATTGGAATATGTGTCCCATCTATCACCTCACCACAGTTAGGGAAACCTATATCTGCAAAACCATCCACAATGTCACGCACGTTGCCAAGAGTCATGGTCTTTTGCAGCAGGATGTGATTAATGGCCTTGCACCCTTGTGTTAACACAGCACCAATGATTGATGTCCCCACTCCAAACTGGTTCATGACTGACTGGTAGCAGTCTGGAGTTGCCAGCTTCCACACTGCGATTGCCATGCGCTTCTCCACCGAGAGGGCAGCTCTCATTTGGAAGGCCTTGTGCCGCAGGATTGGGGCAAGCTCTGCACACAGTTCTATGAAGGTGGCTTTCCACATCTGAAAGTTCTGCAGCCACTTCTCGTCATCCTACACTTCTATAACTATCCAATCCCACAACTCTGTGCTAGTTTCCCGAGCCCAAAATAGACATTCCACAGCTTTCAGCTCCTCCGTGAATGCCAAAAGCAATCTAATGTTGCTGCTGTCCATGTCGGACACCATGTCAGGCAACTGTGACTGCCGTTGCCTTTGTAACTTCTAGAATAATTCCACTGCCACTCACGATGTGCTAGTGAGAGCTAGCAGAGCAGTGGAGAGCAGTGCGGGGTCCATTCCTGGAAATAGATATGGTGGGGAAAGCACTAACGGACGTTGAAAAATGCCGCAAACTGAAGATGGAAGCACATTGAATGCTGGGACAGAAAGCAGTGCATCACGGGGCATTGAGTCTGGACCCATAATGCACCGCAATCCCCTCCGCCTTCCCACAAGACCTAGCAGTAAAGGGGGGGAAGTAGAAGAGGGAGAGCTGCAATGTGGGATAGCTACCCATAGTGCACTGCTTTCATTGGAAATGCAAGCGCCACAAGTGTGGACACACAGTGGCACCAGTGGAAGACAGTGTGGACATGCAACAGTGCTTTTAATTGACGCGCATTAATGAAAGTGGTATAACTTTTGGTGCAAAAACTTGCCAATCAGAGTTTTACTTTGTTGTGCTTTATGTATCTGAAGGTTAGACTTTTAAGGAGTGAAATATATGAACATTTTATGTAATCTTTTACATGTATTTTGTAAATAATGGGATACATTCAGTGAAGCTACATGGAAGATGTAAACTATCCCTTCCTGAGCTCCCTGGACCCTCTGTGCCCCAGTGGGGCAATTTTGCTGTTGCTACACTCTAGGGTTTTCCTCAGGTGCTGGAGGCCAGGGGAGGTAGCTCCATTTTCTGGCTGAGGCTTCACAGAAGCCCTGCTAGCAGAACCTACCAAGGGGAGTGTTCATTTCTCTAAGTCCTACTTTGGCCAGAGCTGTGAACTCTGAGCTGGACTGGCCCATACAAACCCCTTGGTGGACAGAAAGATGCAGCCACTTTCATGCACTGCAACTCCTCCCCATCAGACTTTCCAGGGTCTATACTGACAGAAGCCAGCACAAACCTAAGCTCAACCTGCACCTGTTTTGTAGGAAGACCTTAAAAAGAGAGGGGGAAATTTTTTAGTTTTGAGATTTTTGAACTCCACTTGATTTTAAGAGGGTTATAAATGTACCTCCCACTTGAAGATGGGTCTGAGCTGTGGAGTTAGGGTTTCATTCAGGCTTCTTTCTCTTCTCAGCTTTTTCACACTGTGGTGTGAGACTAGCAGATAACCATCTCATCCTGAAGTGTACATGTAATCCCCCCTGCTTCTCCCCATTGTTTTTCCTTGTCCATTTACCCCTCCTTGTACCTTTTCCTGCCCCTTCTATGATTCTTTCAAATACAATATGAATGGTGAATGGGTTTTTCAAGCATAAAGTATTATATGATAGGGAATATTACATTTACACTTTCACTTTCCAGCAATGCTTTGAGAGTCCTTACAAAAATGCCATTGCCTTGTATTTGCCACTTTTTGGTACACTTGATGCCACTATAGATTGAGTTCTCTGAATAATTGCAACAGCAGAGTTTACTTCTCTTTTCTGAAACCGATAGGATAAGAGGGCACATGGGAACGGAACCTGTGGTAAAGGAAACCTTACCACAAGGCATCCCCACCCTGCTTGACTTCCCCCTGATATAATGCTACAGAACGTGTGCAGAACTGGATGTACCCTAGGGGCATAGTATCTCTCCTGTAGGGATTGCTTCACTGTCACTCCTATGGGCTAGGATAGAAAAATAGATTTTTAAACAATGTAACTCTATTTTGCAATGTAGTGAAGCAATGGAAGATTCGGAAACAGTGTGATTACCACAGCTTGCAGAGGTGTAAACAGTCTGATATTTGCATTGATGAATTTTATTTATTTTATTTTTAGCTGAAGGGTGATAACTAAAATACAAAGGAAAATCAGGAAGAGAAGGGGTGTTGGCTTGGTGATTTTAAAACATGAACAGCAAAGATTTTATGGGAAACAGAAAAAAACATCTCACAAAGATGTACAAGCAGTCGGTGGATAGACGATAATACAATAGCATCTTTCATCCAGAAAAATCTCCAAAGGTTTTACAAACCTTAACTGTGAGTTGAACTTTCCTCAGAACCACTTAAGTGTATCAATAGTTTCACAGCACACAACAATGCTACGCAGCCCTTTAGATCAAGGAGTCGAGAACAGCTTTCCTCAAATAAAACCACAATTGGGCATGTAATTAGACAGACTGGTGTTGACCCCGGTGTCCTGATCAAATTTCATTTTGGGTAACATTCCTGCTATTGCCAAAAAGTACTTGTAGCTCTTTGTTGACCATAAGAGGTCAGGATCTTGGTTTTTACAAGAAAACACAGTGCCCCCTACTACCATATTTGCACTTGTCCTAGCCTGACTTAGAAGAAAGCTTGCCAACTACTGAATCACTGAAAACCACTCCTTGCAGCAGCCTCGATTTTTCTTACAGGTTTCCTTTCCAGGTACAGACTGAGCCTGACCTTGCTTAGCTTGAGAGAGCCTATAACCAAATATATGGTTACAAATAACAAGGATTTCCCCCAAATGTTACATTTTTTCTTCTTCTGCGTCTCCCTGAAGCTTCTCTTTCGGACCAATGTCCCACCTGTGCAGAGAAACCCCAGCATGTACTGGGCTGCAGCACTGGAACAGTCAGTATGTCAGGCTGTGCCAAAAATAGCTCAGTCTTGACCACAAGTTTTAAAAAGCGATCCACGTGTTATACCATTGACATTGCAGAGACTGGTGGCAGTGATATAAAATAATACTGGCTCAGGAATATGAAATAAGCACTAACTTAGCTGATTCCCCATGGGCAAATTTCTTGCTCCAGTGCTGAACAGCGGCATGACTGATATGACAAAGCGAATGCATGCTTGGATGGCTCAGCACAGGCATTAATAGCAAAGTAGCAATTTCAAGGAACTGCAAAAAATAAGGGTAAAATGTTGGTGCATATTCCTGTTACTATGTTTGTATGGCTCCATTTTATTTGAAAAGTTTTAAAGAAAAGCCATTTGTAGTACATTTTTTACTTTGACTCTATCTTGCCTATCTAAATCCCAAGATAGAAGGAAAATCGTTATTTAGGACAAGCACACTATTAGGGCCAGATTTGTTCCTGCACCAAGAGCCACTCAGTGCAGGAAAGGGAGGGATGGACCAGCACACAGCAGGTTACAGCTGTCTGTTTGTTGTTGTTGTTGTTGTTGCATACCTGCAGCCACAGCCCCTGTGTAGGTTAGAGCAGTCTTGGGGGTGCTCTAACCAACAGCATCTGAAGATGGTCTCTAAGCGACCATCCTCATCCTCCAGTTAAGGCTAGCCAGAGCACAATACATGCCCACCAAGAATGGGAAGCAAAGAAGCTGCTCTGACAGAGAACACTCGTCCAATCTGAAGAATTTTAATCTGAGTGACACAAAGCATTTGGATTGGGGGAGGGAATCTTTCCCTCAATCTTGCTTTCTGTTCTACTATAAACATTAAACACCAACCTACTCTACCTGCCTTTAAGATATGCTTGGGGTTAAACAGACAACATTGTCAGATATATCATTCTAACTCCTACTCCTCAGCTCTTTGTGTATTATAACAGTGCACATGAATCAGTGGGCTTGTTCCAAGACCAGTCTTTTATGGGAATTGCTTCCTACTTGATAGGACTGAGGGATCAGGAAGGTCCTTGATGAGGGACCATGTGACTTAAGAGGTCTGCATGTGGTTAGCTGAGGACTGGGAGAGAGCAGGTTAGAAAGGAATTTCAGAACTGAAGAGAGCTTCAAGAGGTAGTAGGGTAGAAGCATTAGCTGAGAGAACTGCAGGAGGGCAAGCTCAGCTTGGAAGGACTAAAAGGAATGGGAAGTGCTGGAAGGAGGGCTATAAGGATGCTAAAGCCTGTTATGAATTGAAAGGATGAATTGAGCCCAGGGAAGAAGGCTGAAAGGTTTGCTTTTGAGTGTTGTTTCATGTTAATAAACCAGACCTCAGAAGGGAGATTTAACCTGAAAGGCATTAGTGGTGTGGTGTCCTGAGTAGGAAGAAAGCAAACTGAAGCAGTGAAAGGCCTGATGTTGAACTGGGGGAGTCCCTGCCACACAAATGCAGCAGTAGTTTGAATCTTTGCCATGTCTCTTAGTAATGAGTATAGTCTGAATTCTGCTTCTTGCCAATGCATCCTCCCTTTTCTCTGAAAGGCTCATACAGGCCAGTCAACCCCATCCCATTTACTGAAACTACTGCTGCTTTCTACTGTGCCTTACCTCATTATTGTACTGACTGATAAGAGGAGTTTGCAGTTAGGCATCACTAGAGTCTCCAATAAGGAGAGAGCAATTGAGTGTGGGATGAAAAATCTTCCATTTGATCCCAATGCCCACAAGACTAAATCCGACCCTGCATATAAGATTATACAGACACCTCCATATCCCCATCACCTCCCCCCCACCCCACACTCCTCCCAAGATATAAAATAAGATGTTGCAGGTCTATCTGAATTATCAGTGGCTGATCATGGCATCACCAAAATGAACAAAACAGCTAGCAATATGAAAATCAGCCTATCAGCAGCATACCATATGAAGAACCCAAGTAAGAGATCCTACAGCCTACATTTTTACAAGCAATTAGCAGGTTGGAAAAGGTGCAAGAAACAGAATGGAGATATCTAAATTGACACATACAAGTACTTGTCCACTCTGCTGGGATTTCACAGTGTAGGCTGAACTAATTAGGAACAATTTCTGAACTGTTCTCCTTCCCCATAGAGAATTCTGTCTGGAGCAGTTTTGGTAGCTGTCCAAAATCACCTACTTTTTTTGTAGACTGGCTCTCTCATGGCAGCGGTTCTCTGGAAATTCTAAATGCCATTCTGAGAAAACTTTAAATACCTTTCTGATTATGCTCCAAGATTTTAGTAAAGGGTAGAAAGAAGCCAGGGAGCAATCTCACTATGCCCCCTCTCCACCAAATGGGGGAAGTTAGGAAATGCAAATACCTCCATATCCCCATCATCCCCTCCCCTCCGCTTCCCCAAAACACAAAATAAGATGTTCCAGGTCTAGCTGAGTTATCAGTAGCTGCTCACAGCATTACAAAAGTCAGCAAAAAAGGCTGATTTTCATATTACCAGCTATCTGCTTAGTCAAGCTAAAAGGCCAAATTCAGATCTCTCCAATCTTTTGCTCTAAGGCAGTCGTAGTTAGTCACTTGTATTTGCCACTTTACTAAGCAACAGAGTAAAAAGCTGCTTACAGCCAGCCTGAATTTGGCTCAAAATGTTTATCGGGGACCAAATTCTACTCTCAATTACACAGCACAACTCCTATTGCAGGAAATAGGAGCTGCACCCGTGTGACTGAGCTGTTTTTGGCCATATGATCATCCTAGGCCAGTGGTTCTCAACCAGGGGTATGTGCATCTCTGGGGGTATGCAGAGGTCTTCCAGGGGGCACATGAACTCATCTAGGTATTTACCTAGTTTTACAACAGGCTACATAAAAAGCACTAGTGAAGTCAGTACAGACTAAAATTTCATACAGATAATGACTTGTTTATACTGTTTCATATACTATACACTGAAATATAAGTTCAATATTTATATTCCAATTGATTTATTTTTATAATTATATGGTAACAATGAGAAAGTCAGCAATTTTTCAGTAACAGTGTGCTGTGTGACACTTGTATTTTATGTCTGATTGTGTAAGCAAGTAGTTTGTAAGTGAGGTGAAACTTGGGGGTACACAAGACAAATCAGACTCCTGAAAGGGGTACAGTAGTCTGAGAGCCACTGTCCTAGGCTAACTGAAAGGTGGGGGAGGCTCTCAGCATAAGGAATGCACGGGTTAGAAGATGAAAACACCCTTCAGTCAGGCTTTGGGGAAAACTCTGGGGTGAGGTTTCTTTAAAAAGATGAGCCCTGAATTGAAACCTCCATCCGTTAAGCAACAGTTCAATAAATCAGAGGAGGCAGATTTTTGTGGCATAGCTCTCTCTGTCTCGGGGGCATAAAACAGAATGATTTATGACATCAATACATCAAATACTATTTACATTTTTTTGTAGATTAGCAAAATGTGCAGATGTAATGTGAACAGTTAGTTTTAAAGAAATGAAATAAGCTCAAGTGGCACATTTATTGTCAGGGTTGTTCCTCTTTTTTAAAACTCTTAGAATGGGTGCCAGGCTGAATGCTAAGTTGTCGCTCAGTGAAACAGGTTTCAAAAACACAGCTGAGAAATGTGAAAATGAAGTCTGCTTGTTTGAAATGGGTTGCTATTCAGAGCAGAGACGAGAAGGAAGGCAGCTGGTGACATATTCAGGGATGTTCTGTCTCCATCTGAGTCTTGTGTAATGGGCCAAATTTTAAAAGTAGCTTCAGTCTGGCCTCTAATTTGTGCCTGCAAGTTTTATTGTATATTGGGTAGTTAGACAGCTGTATTCTATCATTTGTGAGCACGACTGTTGAAAATTTGGCCCAGTGGGTACAGTAGCTCTTAGCTGTGCACACTTTATGGGCAAGATCCTTAGCCAGTGTAAATTGGCACAGCTCCATTGACTTTAATGGGGAGCTACACCAACTTACACCAGTCAAGCATCTGGCCCTACTAATCTGTCAAATTTACTATTTCGACTTGAATCTTTTGATTTAGGAAAAGATTGAACACGGATACTCAGCTCTTGAATTACTTTCTTTTCTAGAATCAAGTGAATTGCTGAGGAGAGGCAGGGGGAAAGATGTGAGGAGAGGAGAGGCTTAGGCACTTAAGCAGCTGACCTGGTGTGCCTGGCTGACAGGCCAGAGATAGGCACCTCCCTCTGCTCAGGATCCGTTATGAATCCTTCCCAGGAGTTAAGCACTTAGTCAGGTCAACTGCTTCTGTAGCCTATACCTTAGCAACCAAAATTGTCTGCCTCTCTCTCTCTCCAACTCACACCCATCTTATGTTACCCTGTGTACCCGACTGTCTCTTGTGTGGGTGCTGTGCTGCTCCGCCACCTATCAATGGCCTGCATCTGGCCCTCCTGCTGTGGGGTTTGACAGGCATTGGGTCTTAGGCATGCTCAGATCATGCCTACAGGAGTGGGCCACACTGGTAATTCATGTGCCTCATGCCTCCCTTCTTCCCTATGGGCTAGGCGCCCCAGCTGGACTACATCCACCATGATTCACTGTGGTCATGGGACTCCCAGCATGCACTATAGCAGTTCAGCCAGAGGGAGAGATTGCTGTGCACCATGGGAGACGTAGCAGATCAGTCCATAGGGCTGAAACAGAGCATGTGACACCTGAAGGGGGGCGGTCCTTGCTGGCCGAGAGCTGGCACGCAGCGGGGGCTGAGCTGATGGACCAGCAGAGGGAGCAGCTGGCCCTGCGCGCTGCAGCTTTGCCCCACCACCAGCCTTGCACACCCACCCCCATCGTTAGCCACTGGATCTCTCCCCCAGACTCACCACTGGTGGGCGGGCGGCTGGCAAGCAGGGATCCAACCAGCAGCAGGACCTGCCAGTACTAATGGGGGGAGGGGACAGAAAATATGGGACAGTTTGCCCATTTTTAAGAAAAAGATGGGACACCTGCAGTAGGGCTTAACTACGGGACTGTCCCTTTAAAAACAGGACATCTGGTCACCCTATCTTTAGGACATAATCAGCTTGATTGTCAGTGGGGTCTCAACCAGCCAACATTTGTGCATGAAGAGTGCATGGGTGACAACTTCATTCCTCTGGCACAATGGAACTTTCTACCATAAGGGTAAAGTAGAGCCTTGAGTGGGACTATTTTTCTAATCCTGCTCCCTTCCTGCAATACCCCCTCCGAGCCGCTCCTGCATTGATCCTGCATTTTTATCCTGCTCCCACTCGCAAAAACCTTAGATCTGACAAATCCCCCAAGAGAGACAGATTCTCCCATGCTACTAAAAACAATAAAACAAAAACCCAAATGGGGGGGGAGAGGGGTGTGTGGGGGGGAGGCGGGCAGAATTCAGGCACAATTTTTGCCACTAAAAGAATAAAACAAATCTTGCTCAAACGTAAAAACATACTTTAACTCCTGTTATAATAGACATCAAATCTCTAACCCTCACTTAAATTTAAGTATTAGTATCTTTATTTAAAAAGAAAAGAAAAGAAAAGAAAAACTTGCTTTACATTGCTGAAATTCTATTTCTGACAAATTGACGAAAGATTTAGTGTTTTCCTGCAAGTTACCCCAGTCTGGTTTTTTTGCCCACCCAATCCCGCTCATAAGAAAGTACATTTTACCCTCTCCTGCTATTATGGCAGTGGGTCCTGCAGGACCCATGGGATCCCGCAGGACCCGCGGGATCTCAGTCCTACTGTAGGGCTCTGGGGTAAAACTAGTCTGTGCAGGAGATAGAACTTTCTCAAGGGACAGTCTGAGACTGTAGAATGAACTCCCAGAGGAACCATCACAAATCTCACCACCTTCTGTTCCAAGGTCAGGGTGCACTTCTTCACCCTTCTCTTGTCTAACATAAATATACAGTAATGTGTTTTGTGTGTGTGTGCACCTGTGCATGCATGTGTGTATAAAGGACAACCTACCAAAAGGAAACACTCCACCCTGGGGAGAGGATGAGAAAACAAACGCATAACAGATGTTAGTCATGTTGCATAACACACTACTGGAAAGTACTCAGTTACTATGCCTGGACTGATAGATACAGAGATTATAAGGCCAGAAGTGGCCACTAATCATCTAGTCTAACTTCCTATATAACACAGACCATAAGACTTCCCTGAATGTAATTCCTGTTTGAACTAAAGCATATCTCTTAGAAAAACATGCAAACACAATTTAAAAATTGCCACTGATGGAGAAGCCACCACAACCCTTGGTAAATTGTTCCAGTGTGTCATCATCCTCACTGTTAAAATTTTGCACCTTATTTCCAGTCTGAATGTGTCTAGTTTCCTCTTCCAGCCATTGGATATTGTACTACCTATCTGTGCTAGATGGAGAACCCATTATCAAATTTCTGTTCCCCATGTAGGTACTTATAAACTGTGATTAGGTCAACCCTAAATGCTTTGTTAAGCTAAATAGATTGAGCGTCTTGAGCCTATCACTATATGGCATGTTTTCCAATCATTTAATCATTCTTGTGACTCTTCTCTGAACACACTTCAGCATCCTTCTTGACCTGTGAACACCAGAAACAGACACAGTATTCCAGTAGTGGTCACAACAATGCCAAATACTAAGGTAATATAACCTCCCTATTTCACTTGATATTCCCTTGTTAATACATCCGAAGATCACATTAAGCCTTTTTGGCTGAAGTATCATACATGTTCAGCTCTTTTTTCAGAGTCAGTGCTTCCCAGGATAGAGTCTCCAATCCTGTAAATATGGCCTGCGTTCTTTGTTCCTAAATGAATGACCTTACATTTAACTGTGTTACAACACATATTGGCAGCTTTCGTCCAGTTTACCAAGCCCTCCAGATCATTCTGTATCAGTGACCTGTCCTCTTTGTTATTTACCACTCTCCCAATCTTGATCAGTGATGATTTCATTTTTTCTTCCAGGTCACTGATAACAATGTTAAATAGCGTAGGGCCAAAAACTGAATCCTGCAGGACCCCACTAGAAACAAACATGCTCAGCGATGCTTTCCTCTGTACAATTACATTTTGAGATCTGTCAGTTGGCCATTTTTAATCCATTTACTATGTGCCATGTTAATTTTGTACTGTTCGAATTTTTCAATTGAAATGTGGTGGTGTACCAAGTCAAATACCTTTCAGAAGTCTAGGTATATTATATCAGCATGGTTACCTTAATCAGCCAAACTTGTAATTTAATAAAAAAAAGACATCACATTAGTTTGACAGGATCTGTTTTCCATAAACCCATGTTGAATGGCATTAATTATATTGCCCTCCTTTAATTCTTTATTAATAGAGTCCCATATCAGCCATTCCATTATTTTGCCTGGGATTGATACCAGGCTAAGAGGCCTATAATTACCTGGGTTGTCCCATTTACCCTTTTTAAATATTGTCACAACTTTAGCTTTCTTCCAGTCATCTGCAACTTCTCCAGTGTTTCAAGAGCTATTGAAAATCAACATTAATGCTCTAGCAAGCTCTTCAGTCAGCTCTTTTAAAATTCTTGGATGTAAGTTATGTGGACCTGCTGATTTAAAAATGTCTAACTTTAGTAGATGCTGTTTAACATCCTCCTGCATTATTAGTTGAACAGAAAGTATTTCATGTCCTATGATTTGACTACATCATCTGTTTCCCCCAAATTCGAAACAGAAATATTTATTGAACACTTCTGCTTTTTCTGCATTACTATTTATAATTCTACCATTTTCATCTAGTTAATGGACTGATGGCATTATTAGGGTTCTTTTTGTGCCAACATACTTCAAAAGCTCCTTCTTATTGTCCTTAACTCTGCTGGCCATAGGTTCTTCTTGTGTCTTTTTGCTTCCCTTATTAATTTTCTGCAATTTCTAGGTTCTGATTTATATTCATTACTTTTCTTCCACTTGTTTTATATATATATTGTATAGCTGCCTTTACTTCCCCTCTTAAAAATGTTCTTAAACAATTCCCAATTATAATTCTGTTTTAAATTTCTCTATTTTCTGTTTTAAATTATTTCTCCCAACTGCTTTGTCTCATAATTATTTTCAGCTCTGTGAAATTGTCCCTCACTATGGCAATGAGCACACTGTAAGAACCGATAACAAATAGAAGAGAAAACAGAACACAGTGTCTATGCACACTGTCACGCTGTCTGGAGTGGCTCATGACTGTGAGTGCCTACCTCAGGGCAGACTGTCAAAAACGGCAGACACCCCAAACTGGCGGTGAGTTCTGTAATTAGATTTCACCAACCCAGTAACAAATGTAGACTCCTGGATCATAACAGTCTTACCATGGAGTCACAGACAGTCCCCTTAGACCAGGGGTGGGCAAACTTTTTGGCCTGAGAGCCACATCTGGGTATGGAAATTGTATGGCAGGCCATGAATGTTCACGAAATTGGGGATTGGGGTGCAGGAGGGGGTGAGGGTTCCGGCTGGGGGATGCAGGCTCTGGGGTGGGGCCAGAAATGAGGAGTTCAGGGTGCGGGAGGGGGCTCCGGGCAGGGGTTGGGGTGCGGGGGGGTGGGGGCTCTGGGGTGGGGCTGGGGATGAGGGTTTTGGGGTGCAGGAGCAGGTTCCAAGCATGGGACCAAGGGGTTTGGAGAGTGGGAGGGGGATCAGGTCTGGGGTAGGGGGTTGGGGCATGGGAGGAGATCGGGGTGTAGGCTTCAGGCGGCGCTTACCTCAAGCAGCTCCCAGAAGCAGCGCCATGTCCCCACTCTGGCTCCTATGCGGAGGTGTGATGCTGGCCAGGCGGCTCTGCAGGCTGCCCCGTCTGCAGGCACCGCCCCTGCATCTCCCATTGGCTACAGTTCCCAGCCAATGGGAGCTGCAGAGCCAGCGCTTGGAGTGGAGGCAGCATGCGGAGCCCCCTGGCTGCCCCTACACGTAGGACCCAGAGGGGGGACATGTCGCTGCTTCTGGGAGCCGCACGGAGCGGGGAAAGCCCCCAACCCCACTTCTCGGTGGGAGCTCGAGGGCCGGATTAAAAGGTCTGATGGGCTGGACGTGGCCCATGGGCCATAGTTTGCCCACCCCTGCCTTAGACTCTGCCGTCTCTCGTGCCACGGAGACAAATTTTTGTATTTAGTGATAAATGGTCACTTACACCACAAATCACAATATTCAGGTTGCTTCCAGTCCCAAGAGACCAGTCACTTACCCCAAATCAACTGGTACCCTAGATCTTACACCAAAGACAACATCTGTAGCCAATCCTGTAATAAACTATCTAAACGTTTATGAACTAGGAAAAAGAAATAAGTTATTTTCAGGCTAAAGCAAGCAGACACACATATACACAAATGAGTTACCATCTAAATCCTAAGCGTGACAGAGTTGTAGTGATTTGTCTATTCAAAGTGTCTTTCAGGACAAACCTAGAGGTAACCTCTGAAAATCTCTTTTCAGAGAGTCTCTGGCCCTGTCAGAGTTCAAACAGCAAAGGGAGATGAAAATTTTTCCTGTTACTTTGTTTTATTTCTTTCATTCAGCTTCCAAGTCCACAGGACAAACTTCCTTGCACGTAGCATTTCCAAGGTGCAATAAGGCCATTAACCAATCCTTTGTACTGCAATGTTCCTTGATGGCCCTTCTGATTCTGATAGTCCTTCTGGATGCGTGGGGGAGCAGGGACAATTCCCATGCGTGGGTTCACAAGTTCAGAGCAAACATTTTCAAAGTTATAAAGTAAAACTTGCGTATTTTCTTATAGCATGGAATAACAACATTACAACTGAGATTAATGCCTGCAGCAACTTATAAGCATTTCATACAGTCTAATTACTAAATACATTCTTATAAGACGAATACCTATTTTGAGCAAAACTAACATACAGGTGAACTGGTCTGGTCTCCAGATATGAATTTGTTAGTTTTTAGCTAATTCGTTAGTTCTTGGCAAGAACTGGCACCTGGTTTGCCAGCATCACAAACACTTTTGTACAAAGCCCACTTTTAACTTATAGCTGAGAAAAGCTTATTAAGCAATATTGTTCATGCACACATGGAAGCCTGTGTCTGAAAATCAGGATTATAGAAATGTTACCCTCCATTTTATATATGACACTTAGTTACCACAGTAATGGGCACATTAGACCTGCCTGCAGATAGTATTATCTCATGAATTATTTGGGAGAATAGACCCCACAAAGCAAACTGGGCTCTTCTCTTGCCTGAGCTGTGTTTAAGACAACACTCTAAGTTCTAAAAGAGAGAGGCACATTAATATATTATAAAGCAGTGGAACACTCAATAATTAATTTTCAACAAGAAGAATATTCTATTTCAAGAGCAACATAAAAGGACTTTTGGATTCTCTCAGTCTGTAAGCAGAACTCTGGGGAAGAATTTGAAGCATATTCAGAAATGGGATAAAGAAGCAGGCTCAGATTTCTCTGCAAGTGTGTACTGAGCCCTGGACACAGAATAGCATCTCTTTTAGAAAAAGAGATGGAGCCATTAGCGTACTGACCCTATGCTTGACTGTGAAAGGTGGAAGTTTATCTGAGCCTAGTGACACAAATTATAATCCCTTATAGGTATTCATACTTTTCTCAGGTGGTGGTACCTTAGCCTGATCCAAAACCCACTGAAATCAATCATCAGACTCCCACTGAGTTCAGTAAGCTTTGGATAAGATTCATCATGAATGAATAACTTCACTGCCAACCGTATGCACACGCTTATTCTAAATTATTTACACTTTTCACTGTGAAATCGCTTTGTACTCTTTGCTTATGTGTGTCTTGTCTCTTTGGGCAGAATTTGGCTCACTAGTATTAGAATCCTGTAAGGCCATAAAAGACTGCAGAGAAGCAGGATTTGCCTCTGCTAATAAACTCAGAATGAGCCATTAAAAATGGACACTACTGATCTTTGAAAAACCCTGTGTAAAACCAGAGAGCAATAGCTATATGATTGCATGCACAATGAACAAGTGGGTATACAGCATTTCATTACTTTAAATTCACTGCATTATTACTGATTACGGCCATCCTTGGAAATAAAATTACCTTCCGAGACAACAGGAGGCAAAGTGTATTAGATCCACGTATTTCACAAAAATAAAAGCCATTTTAAAGCAATAGTTCATCTCTACAAATATGTGCTCTGTATATTAAAGCAGTCACATTTGGAAGGGATTTGCTTTTTAAGTGGGAAAGTTAAACAAGACCCAATTAGCATTAACGATCTGCTTGTACTAGTAGTGGGGGAGCACAGGTTCTCAAATCACTCCCCGTGGCTTCTAGCTGAACTGCATATGTGATTAGGCTGTTGCTCCTGCAACTGCACAAAGGTCAAGAGGCCTAGGGACAACTGAGTGGAATCAGACAACAGGTCTCACTCAGCTCATCTTCTTGAGAACAGGGTTAGATCCTAGCAGGATTTACAGAAGTGCTTAAGCAGGTTAGGCACCTAATGCCCATTGCAGCCAGGGGAGATAGGCACTGTAGCAATGGGATGTGGCTTCCCTTCAAGACAGATGGGGAGGAACCCCCACCTGCCCCACTGTTCTGTGCCCAGAAGACTGGTCAGCATGTTTTGGTCGGATCCCCTCAGACCCAAGGGTGGAACCATCTGCCACTGTTAGGGCCCTGGGCTAGGATTCGGTGGAGTAGGGTGGGCTTGGGTCCCCTAACCGCCTGCAACCAACCCCATCCCCAGGGTGGCAGCCTCCGAACCTTAGGCCATCAGGCCTGCGTTTGTCTGCCATCTGCCTGAGTTAGGACATCAGGTGAGCAACAAGGGTGATGTTGTGTTGGGAGTTTACTATAGACCACCGGACCAGGGGATGAGGTGGACGAGGCTTTCTTCCGGCAACTAACAGAAGTTACTAGATCGCAGGCCCTGGTTCTTATTGGAGACTTCAATCACCCTGATATCTGCTGGGAGAGCAATACAGCGGTGCACAGACAATCCAGGAAGTTTTTGGAAAGTGTAGGGGACAATTTCCTGGTGCAAGTGCTGGAGGAACCAACTAGGGGCAGAGCTCTTTTTGACCTGCTGCTCACAAACTGGGAAGAATTAGTAGGGGAAGCAAAAGTGGATGGGAACCTGGGAGGCAGTGACCATGAGATGGTGAGTTCAAGATCCTGACACAAGGAAGAAAGGAGAGCAGCAGAATACGGACCCTGGACTTCAGAAAAGCAGACTTTGACAACCTCAGGGAACTGATGGGCAGGATTCCCTGGGAGAATAACATGAGGGGGAAAGGAGTCCAGGAGAGCTGGATGTATTTTAAAGAATCCTTATTGAGGTTACAGGGACAAACTATCCCGCTGTGTAGAAAGAATAGTAAATATGGCAGGCGAGCAGCTTGGCTTAACAGTGAAATCCTTGCTGATCTTAAACACAAAAAAGAAGCTTAGAAGAAGTGGAAGATTGGACAAATGACCAGGGAAGAGTATAAAAATATTGCTCAGGCATGCAGGAGTGAAATCAGGAAGGCTAAATCATACCTGGAGTTGCAGCTAGCAAGAGATGTTAAGAGTAACAAGAAGGGTTTCTTCAGGTATGTTAGCAACAAGAAGAAAGTCAAGGAAAAGTGTGGACCCCTTGCTGAATGAGGGAGGCAACCTAGTGACAGAGGATGTGGAAAAAGCTAATGTACTCAATGCTTTTTTTGCCTCTGTCTTCACGAACAAGGTCAGCTCCCAGACAACTGCACTAGGCAGCACAGCATGCGGAAGAGGTGACCAGTCCTCTGTGGAGAAAGAAGTGGTTCGGGACTATTTAGAAAAGTTGGATGAGCACAAGTCCATGGGATCAGATGCGCTGCATCCGAGAGTGTTAAAGGAGTTGGCGGATGTGATTGCAGAGCCACTGGCCATTATCTTTGAAAACTCATGGCGATCGGGGGAGGTGCCGGATGACTGGAAAAAGGCTAATGTAGTGCCCATCTTTAAAAAAGGGAAGAAGGAGGATCCTGGGAACTACAGGCCAGTCAGCCTCACCTCAGTCCCTGGAAAAATCATGGAGCAGGTCCCCAAGGAATCAATTCTGAAGCACTTAGAGGAGAGGAAAGTGATCAGGAACAGTCAGCATGGATTCACCAAGGGCAAGTCATGCCTGACTAATCTAATTGCCTTCTATGATGAGATAACTGGCTCTGTGGATGAGGGGAAAGCAGTGGACGTGTTGTTCCTTGACTTTAGCAAAGCTTTTTACACCGTCTCCCACAGTATTCTTGCCAGCAAGTGAAAGAAGTATGGATTGGATGAATGGACTATAAGATGGATAGAAAGCTAGCTAGATCTTCGGGCTCAATGGGTAGTGATCAATGGCTCCTTGTCTAGTTGGCAGCCGGTATCAAGTGGAGTGCCCCAAGGGTCGGTCCTCGGGCCAGTTTTGTTCAATATCTTCATTAATGATCTGGAGGATGGTGTGGATTGCACCCTCAGCAAGTTTGCAGATGACCCTAAACTGGGAGGAGTGATAGATACGCTGGAGGGCAGGGAAAGGATACAGAGGAACCTAGACAAATTAGAGGATTGGGCCAAAAGAAATCTGATGAGGTTCAACAAGGACAAGTGCAGAGTCCTGCACTTAGGATGGAAGAATCCCATGCACCGCTAAAGACTAGGGACTGAGCGGCTAGGCAGCAGTTCTGCAGAAAAGGACCTAGGGGTTACAGTGGAGGAGAAGCTGGATATGAGTCAAGAAGGCCAATGGCATTTTGGGATGTATAAGTAGGAGCATTGCCAGCAGATCGAGGGATGTGATCATTCCCCTCTATTTGATATTGGTGAGGCCTCATCTGGAGTACTGTGTCCAGTTTTGGGCCCCACACTACAAGAAGGATGTGGATAAATTGGAGAGAGTCCAGCGAAGGGCAACAAAAATGATTAGGGGACTGGAACACATGACTTATGAGGAGAAGCTGAGGGAACTGGGATTGTTTAGTCTGTGGAAGAGAAGAATGAGGGGGGATTTGATAGCTGCTTTCAACTACCTGAAAGGGGATTCCAAAGAGGATGGATCTAGCCTGTTCTCAGTGGTAGCAGATGACAGAACGAGGAGTAATGGTCTCAAGTTGCAGTGGGGGAGGTTTAGGTTGGATATTAGGAAAAACTTTTTCACTAGGAGGGTGGTGAAACACTGGAATGCGTTACCTAGGGAGGTGGTGGAATCTCCTTCCTTAGAAGTTTTTAAGGTCAGGCTTGACAAAGCCCTGGCTGGGATGATTTAGTTGGGGATTGGTCCTGCTTTGAGCAGGGGGTTGGACTAGATGATCTCCTGAGGTCCCTTCCAACCTTGATATTCTATGATACTATGATAGCCAATTTGGGGTTGTGCCCCTGCACCCTCACCCTTTTTGGTGCTGCGTCTCACCTAGGGGCCTCTGCCCTTTAGCAGGTTTTGGTTGTGTGACCTGACTGGGAGCCTGCACCCCTAGCCTGTTTGGTGGTGCATACTGTCTGGGGACCGGAGTCCCTAGCCTGTTTGGTGCTGAGACCCGCCTGGGGGCTTGCACCGCTATCTATTTGGTGCTGTGTCCTGCCTGGGGGATTGCACCTTTAGCCTGTCTGGTGCTGCGCACCACTTGGGGACTTGAACCCTTACCTGTTTTGGAGCCATGCCCTTTAGTCTGTTTTGGAGTTGTGCCCCACCTGAGGACCACCGTCCTTAGCCAGTTTTGGTGCTGCACCCCAGCCTGTTTGGTGCTGCACTTACATGGGACCTGCACCCTTAGCCTGTCTGGTGCTGCGTCCTGTTTGTTTGATGCTGTGCCCCGCCTGAAGACCTGCACCCTTAACCTGTCTGTTGCTGCTCCCCTCCTGGTAGCCTGAATTCTTTTGCCTCTTTAGTGCAGTGCCCCACCTTGGGGACTGCGCCCTGGCCTGTTTGGTGATGCGCCCTTTAACCTGTTTTGGTGCTGCATTCCATGGTCTGGGAACCTCAGCCCTTAGCCTGTTTGATGCTGCACCCCCAATGTGTTTGTTTGGTGCTGATCTTCTACTTGTTTGTTTCATGCTCGTCCCACATGGGGCCTCTGCTCCTGGCCTGTTTGGTGCTGTGCCTTTTAGCCTGTTTGTTGCGATGCCCTTCGTGGGGGCCTGAGCCCTTTAGCCTGTTTGGTGTTACTCCCCACCTGGGGGCCTCCATCCTTAGCTGGTTTTGGTGCCGTGTCCCGGCCTGTTTGATGCTGTGCGGACCTGGGGCCTGCGCCCTTTAGCCTGCTTAGTTCTGCTTCCCGCCTGGGGGCCTGTGAACTTAGCCTGTCTAGTGCTGTGCCCTCCTTGGAGGCCTGTGCCTTTTAGCTTGTTTTAGTGCTGCACCCCTCCTAGGGGCCCTCAGCCCTTGGACTGTTTGATACTGCGTCCTTTAGCCTGCTTATGGTGTTGCCCTTTGTGGTGGCCTGCTCTCTTTAGCCTGCTTGGTTTTGCACCCTGTGTGGGGGCCTGTTCCCTTTAGCCTGTTTGGTGCTGTGCCCTGCCTCGGGACTGCGTCATTTAGCCTGTTTGGTCCTGCGTCCCTTAGCCTTTTTGGAGCTGTGGCTTGCCTGGGGGCCCGTGCCCTTAGGCAGTTTGGTGCTGCGATCCACCTGGTAGTCTGCCATCTTTAGCTTGTTTACTGATGCATCCGTTAGCCTGTTTCGTGCTGTGCCCTTAGCCTGTTTGGTGCTGCGCCCTGCCTGGGGGCTTGTGCCCCCGGACTGTTTAGTGCTGCACCCTTAGCTTGTTGGGTGCTGTGGCCTGCCTAGGGGCCTGCACCCTGCCTGGGGTTAGGGCTCCGACTACAGGTTGCTTGGTCCTATCTACTGAGCCAGGACCTTGAAGACTGCTTGTTATAAGAGCGAGAGGGTGTGGCCTCCCTTCCGGCTGAGGGGAGTTATGGCCAATATCTCCTACAGGCACCTAAATACATTTGGGCATCTGGGCCTGGGTGCCTAACTGACTTAGGTGCTTTGAAAATCCCACTAGGCACCTATCTGTATCTCTACAGATCTGAATATTTTTGTAAATATGGCCCAGGAAGACCAGGGGCCTGACACCCTTTCATTTCTGCTAGAAGACCACCTTCATTAAAGCCAGATTCTGCCATCATTGTTCATGCTGAGCAGTAGTTTACTTGGAACAGTCACTGAAATCTGTTGGAGTGCTCCACAAGTAAGAATTACTTGTGTCCCTGTCATGCTGTCTTAAGGCAAGTTTGACTGGACATTTTGGAGCAAACAACTGATCATTTTCACTGCAACCAAAGTGACTGATACTGTCAAGAAACAGCTCCTCCTATTGCAGCCTTTTCATCTTATTTTAGAACAAGAAGTGATTTTAAGATGTTGAAATTACACCAGCTCATGCATCCTCTTCTATACCTAGTAACCTCATTCATGTCTGCTCTCATATACAGATATGGGATGACACCTTGGTAGGTTGGGAAACTAAATGTTTAATGCAGATTAAGGAAGGAATGACTGATTTAATATAGGTTTCAGAGTAGCAGCCGTGTTAGTCTGTATTCGCAAAAAGAAAAGGAGTACTTGTGGCACCTTAGAGGCTAACAAATTTATTTGAGCATAAGCTTTCGTGCGCTACAGCTCACTTCATCGGATGCATTCAGACTGAATGTACTCCTTTTGATTTAATATAATCATTGTCACTCTACATATATATTAAAAATAGCCAAATGTTCATGTTGAATTACTGTAGTATGAAAACGTCACGATTGGTTTACATTTACAATCCCTCTACCTGTATGTTTTACACTGGAGAGGGAGGCGCACCAGTGAGAATTATGTGCATGTCAGGAGGATATGACAGAAATATGGTACAACCAATTTAAATGAAGAACTAGTGAAAGAACAAGAGATTTCCCGAAGACATGCAAAATCTTCATGGACACTGAAACCTTCCAAAAGATATACAGCTAGTCATTTAATAGCATCCCTGTGCACTGAGATGTATAGGATTGAGACCAGCTGACCTGTAAACAGGAGAGGTCAAATTCTACCCTGTCCTGAGTAACCTCACTGACTTAAATGGTGGTGCAGGAGCGTAAATCATGGCAGAATTTAGCCCTGTAAGTCTGTGTCTCCCTCGTTTGTATTAACTCCATAGCTATAGTTAAAGAAGCAATAAGAGCAGGTGATACGTGCATAAATCCAGTCAACAGATCAATATATTATACCTTAGACTTGGTTCTTAGGATATTTCTGTTCACTAGTGTTTTTAATATCTAACGTTTAATGGCTTTCCTGACAAACTCTACCAACACACACTTCAATTCATAGTGAGCCAGTTCTGGGTCACATTAAAGTTTTTCTGAGGAAGCACGATGTCTCCTCTGTAACAAGCTGCATCAATCCTGCCTCACAAAATGGCAGTTACCCATGGTGATAGGCAGACTTTGTAGCAATCGAAAGAAAGAAAGTAAAGTCACAACAGCCTCCTCAGCCACAAGTGCCAGATCTTAATAGAAAACCACATGCACAAAACAACGGCTACCTAAACCACCGTGCCATCCCTAGGCCTAAAGGCAGACTGAAAGGGGTCAAACAAATCTAAAAATTCCGAATGCCACTGGCTTTTCCTCACAATAAGCTTCAGGGAGTGGGAAAATTAGAGCCAGGGCAATGGTTGGTGAGACTGCCACCATCAAGCAATGGTTGCTTGAATAAAGGCTAAAGACCACCCGTTTGAGGGGAACTGGTGAGCTACCATCTCACAAGATAAGGTGAGACGTGTCAGGATGCAGTTCTTTAGCCACTCCATGTACAGATTTCCCCAAGAATTTCCAAGTGCAAAAGCAACAGCAGCAGGCCCACAGATTTTACTTTCTGGGCCTCTGCTCCGTGTGTCTATATAGCAAAAAAAAACCCCAAAATAAACAAACAGACTCCACAGGGCTCACGCTGTGGGGCTAAAAGTAACAGTGTAGACATTCAGGCTCGGGCTGGAGCCTGCACTCTGAAACCCAGCGTGCCCCATAGCTCAAGCCCAAGTCAGTTGACCCAGGCTCCAAGTTTTGCTGCTTCAGAGATTTTTTTTTTTTTTTTTTGCAGTGCAGATATACCGGTGATAACACTATATTAATCACAGCAATTTCCTAACAACCTGGTGGTATGTCTGGAGCAATGCACCTAATTTCATATGAATTTTCTGTGAAGTTTTATGGCATTTCCTTGAAATTCATTTCAGTGAGTTCTCTTGGATTTCACTAATCTGATATACTATGTGTTCCTGTGATTAAAAATGATGTCACTCATAGCTACAAGGCATGTTTTCATGGTTTATTTATGCTTTCCTTTTTCTTTGTGGTGGATGAAGGATGAGATGAGAGTTCATTATGGAAGGGATGGAAGCAGACTTGTTTGTTTTTACTACCAATGTTTTCTACATGATAAAAATAATAATCTCTGCTTGTACAGGGATTTAGGTATTGAATTTCTCTTGCCCAGTGAAATGATGACAAGCAGATTCCCTTCATCAAGGGAGCGATGATTCTTTCAAGAGTTGTCAGCATAAGCACAAAGTATGATTCGTTCAGAAGGATTAATAGATACTGACCTAGATTTGTTCTCATAATTGGTGAAATATATTGCCAGATAAAATAATTTATGCTAAGTATTTAGGAGAGACAAACCTACCTCCATGTAGTGCAAAACAAACAAGACTTAATCTGAGCCTTGACCAAAAATTTGGATCTGATTTCCTACCCAGATTACACTACTCAAACATTCAATCTAATCACCCTAAACCTTGGAAATAATTGGAGTTGGATTTCCAAAATCTCCAGGTTTTTGGAAGGTTCTGATTCAGAGTTTTGATTTTGCCCATTACAGAGGTACAGCATTTAGATCTACAGATTAGTCTTGGGGGGAGGGGGGCTAATTCAGATCCATCTGTGAGAGACCAAGTTAGATTTTTGTGGCCTCTTTACAGCTCTAAAATTGCAATTGTTCCATGGTGCACAAGGAATTCAGCCGCATAAGCAAAACTGCTAATCCTTATTTATGCTTGTCTCTTTCACCAAATGAAGTTGGTCCAATAAAAGACATTACCTCACCCACCTTGTGTCTCTCATATCCTAGTACCAAAGCGGCTACAACAGCACTGCATACAACCCTTATTTAAACAGAGCTTAATTCTCACAGATGTTATTAGAAGCTAAATAGAAATTTACAGAGAATAGTTAACTATTAATTCCCATGAAAAAAAGAATTAAATACACAATGGCATTTCATCTCTCATCATTCATATATCTGAGAGGAAAGAAGCAGCATAAATAAAATATGAATTAATGCCTTCTAACTCAAATCATCATTTTTGTAACAGGAAGATGTAAGGAAACACATGAGAATTCAGAGGAATGAATTCAAATTATTCAAAATGTGTTCCATAATAATGATGATTCAGATTGGTCCAATTCATCAAAACTGATTTGAATTTAGCAGTTACTCTAGTGTTCCAAAAACTGTTTAGCTCTTAAAACCTACATTACCCAGTGAATAAATGTTTCGAGAGCTGAAACCAGCAGCATTTGTGGTACAACTAGAGAGTCTGATTATAATATCACATACATGCCAATTTTACATGGAGTTAACTCCACTGACTTCACTGGCATTGCTTGTGATTTACCCTATTCTAAGTAAGACTGTAACTGGACCCAGAACATTTGTTTGTAAGAGGTTTTAAAATAATGTTTTAAGTTTGATTAAACTGCACTATTGCTTTGGTTAAGTTTTAATAGTATGAAGTTTATAACCATTTACATCGTTCAGATCCCTCCTATCATATATGGACATAGGTCTTGGAACATACAGGATATAATACCGTTCAAAAGCGTTTTTATAGGGCCATATCCTACTGTCCCCACTCAGTCATTTCTCAGGCGAAGATCCCACTGAAATCAATGAGAGTTTTGTCTAAGTAAGGAGCTAGAGGACCAAGACCAGAAAATTCTAAGACTGTCTTGAGTGGTGCAAGCTCCCTCATCTCCTGTTGAGGCAATGAAAGTTTTTTCATTGATTTCAGTGGCAGCAGGATGAGGTACAAAGTAAGGATTTGGCCCATATAATTCATACATTACTGTCCTTAAAAAGGATGCCAACAAGAGCGGCCCCCCAAAACTCATAGTGAATATAGTCGTGAATCTTACACAGATATCTGTTCAGTAATCTGAGAATATGAGCTGGCCTATTTATCCTAGAATAAAAACTAAATAAATAATACAAAACCACTACAAAGGAGAGTAAATGCAAATGATATGACATCATTGTGCTCTGATGTCATGATTAGGAAGTGCTTTTTTAATCAAAGCTTTGCTAATGTTCTGCATCTGAAGCTGTGAAAACAATGACTTCCCAGTTAGTCATTAAAATTCATAATCTCTGTCTCGGATTGCTGGGAACGAGTCCCTCTAGGGGGTGTTTCAGTGAAGCTGTTTATATTGGCACATTTTAATGTTCATACAACCTGCAGGTATCAAAACGATCATTTCTATTTATTAAGGTTCTGGAAGCAGAACTTTTAAGAGGACAACCTATTTTGTACATTTAGAATTTGTGAAAGTACAGAACATAGGCAGATACAAAAATTAGTGATTTTAATTTTTTTACTATTGATGATACTTTGAATTTATATAGCATCTTCCACTAGTGACATATGTATTCTAAACATTTTATGGATGGGGAAACTGAGGCACAGAGTAGTAAAATGCATGCCCAAAGTCAGAGCAAATCAGTGGCAGAACACGGAAAATAAACTAGAATGAACTCCTGGCTCAAAGCACTGGACAAAATGCCCTTTGAGGGAATAACCTAATCCAGACTAAAAATCACAAGGAACAGAGTGATTTCATGAAATGCCATGTTTGAGAAGAAACTCTCTGTTTAATGGAAAACACTTTTTGCTCTCTTCTAAATGAGTAGGAAAATGATTAAAGGGTTAAACAGACATCAAACTAATACAAATGACTGAACTATCTGTTTTATGTAAATACTAAGGTGTTCCATACTCTTCTTTGCTGACCCATATAAAAATACTCTCTCAGATCTTTTCCTTCTCATTCTCTTTCAGTAGACCTGAAGTACCCAAAGTACATGATCACGCCTGTGATGGGGCCTGTGCCCCTCACTGGCCCCTAAGGGGTTAATAGAGCCCTACCAAGGCTGCGCAAGAGGCCACCAATTGGAGAGAGGCTGTGAGGAGCAGCCAATCAGGGCCAGGCTAGCCCATATAAGAAGGGCTGCAGAGCAGAACAGCTTCAGTCACTGCCTAGAGCTTGAGGAGGAGCTAAAGGCAGCAAGCACCCTGGGCAGACTAGTGCTGCAGGCAGAGACCTGGTGAGCTAAAGGCAGCTCCTGGCAGGCTGCAGGGATCTGCAGGCTGAGACCAGGGCAAAGAGGATGCTGGGGCACGGGGAAGTGGCCTAGGGAAACTTACTGAGAAGACAGAGGGGATGCAGCAAGTGGCGACCATCTACAGGGTCTCTGGGCTGGGACCCGGAGTAGTGGGTGGGCCTCGGTGTCTCCCTCACCCCCTACCTTGCCACTGAGAAATTGGCAGACAATTGGCTGCAGGAGCCACTGAGGGAAGTAGTTGGACAGCAGGCTGCGATACTGTCCCCCAAGAAGCGGGGAAGCAGAGAGTGAGGCACAGCCGGAGGGCTGTGTCATGAAGAGGATGCTGCAGTCCTGAAAGTGACCTGGGTCCAGGAGCAGAAGTGATGGCGGCAAGACATCACCAGAAGAGGACGCACTGGCGAACAGAGCTAATCCCCAGGACAGCTGGCAGGAGGCGCCAGAGTGATGAGTGAACCCTGTCACAGTGCCATTGAAAGTAAAGTATTTCTTTCATGGAACAACTTGCAGTGAAACATTTCAGTATCACACTTGGATTACACCCATTTTATTCTGAAGCAAATGACTGTTCACAAAAGTGGGATAATCAGACAGAAAACACTATTTAACGATGCTACTCTGTATTTAATGGGATCAACCCTGAGCTCCGAAAGATGGAGCACAGGGGTCAGAAACGAGCTGCATCTCCCCAAATGGGGATTTCACTTGGCATAATGGAGTGGCCAGCTGGTGTTGCTGACTCCTCCACCATCTCTGCAGCCCCTTCAGGCCAGTGTGCTGCACACTGGCAATCTGCAGCTCGTGGATGGTTGGGTGTAATGTAGAAGAGCAGTGGGTCTGCTCTGTACTATGCTGAGGGGCCAAACTGGCTCTGTCTGCTCTCAAGAAGAGGAAGCTGCTAATAGCTCCTACTTGCACCCAATGGATGGAGGACACAGTTGAAGACTAGAGCCCATGTATCCAAGCAATAGACCTCAGGACTTCTATATTTTTTTTTTTTTGAGGCGATATGTATCATAGAATATCAGGGTTGGAAGGGACCTCAGGAGGTCATCTACTCCAACCCCCTGACCAAAGCAGGACCAATCGCCAACTAAATCATCCCAGCCAGGGCTTTGTCAAGCCTGACCTTAAAAACCTCAAAGAAAGGAGATTCCACCACCTCCCTAGGTAACCCATTCCAGCGCTTCACCACCCTCCTAGTGAAAAAGTTTTTCCTAATATCCAATCTAAACTTCCCCCACTGCAACTTGAGACCATTACTCCGGATGCTGCCATCTGCTACCATGAGAACAGTCTAGATCCATCCTCGTTGGAATCCCCTTTCAGGTAATTGAAAGCAGCTATCAAATCCCCCCTCATTCTTCTCTTCTGCAGACTAAATAATCCCAGTTCCCTCAGCCTCTCCTCATAAGTCATGTGCTCCAGCCCCCTAATCATTTTTGTTGCCCTCCGCTGGACTCTTTCCAATTTTTCCACAACCTTCTTAAAGTGTGGGGCCTAAAACTGGACACAGTACTCCAGATGAGGCCTCACCAAAGCCAAATAGAGGGGGAACGATCACATCCCTTGATCTGCTGGCAATGCTCCTACTTATACATCCCAAAATACCATTAGCCTTCTTGGCAACAACGGCAGGCTGTTGACTCATATCCAGCTTCTCGTCCACTGTAACCCCTAGGTCCTTTTCTGCAGAACTGCTGCCTAGCCATTCGGTCCCTAGTCTGTAGTGGTGCATGGGATTCTTCTGTCCTAAATGGAGGACTCTGCACTTGTCCTTGTTGAACCTCATCAGATTTCTTTTGGCCCAATCCTCTAATTTGTCTAGGTCCCTCTGTATCCTATCCCTACCCTCCAGCATATCTACCACTCCTCCCAGTTTAGGGTCATCTGCAAACTTGTTGAGGGTGCAATCCTCGCCATCCTCCAGATCATTAATGAAGATATTGAAGAAAACCAGCCACAGGACTGACCCTTGGGGCACTCCACTTGATACCGACTGCCAACTGGACATGGAGCCATTGATCACTACCCATTGCGCCCGAAGATCTAGCTAGCTTTCTATCCACCTTAAAGTCCATTCATCCAGCCCATACTTCTTTAACCCCACCGCCTGAGTCATTTTTGTTAATGACTCATCACATATCTAAATAATGGTACCAGGACACAGATGACTTAAGGAAACATAATATACATTTCTCTTGGGAAATTAAGGTTTGAGTCTAACATCCCCTTTGAAGTGAAATGAGCACTGTAATTTAAGAGATCAGATTTAATCTCACAATAATAATGGGTTAGGAGTGGAGGTAGCTGGGATATGCATTAACTGTTTAAATCTACTCTAGTGTTTGGCCACCAGTTAACAAGTTCGTATCCAGCAGCTCAAACTCACTGTCAGGGCATCCTATGTGCGTTGCCACAACACAAGCCTTCAGATCTTGTCTGCACTATAAAAACTTGAACCACACCTGAGATTAGTTGCCTGCCACAGGTGACACTGAACATTGCTTAGTTTAGCTGCAGCTTCCGACATGATCTTCAGCAATAGTTCAACTGCACCGGTGGCTGACCACTGGTGTCAGCAAATGTTTGATTTCATAGTGTAGACAAGGCCTATCTGGAATCTTCCTGGTCCATAGGAGGTAGGTGGGGTGAAAGGCAAGCCTGCCCTTGGGTGGGGCAGTAGGAGCTGTGCTTCTGTAGGAAGGTACTCTTTGCACATCATCATAATGAAGGACAAAACTCAAGCTACCATAAATGAGATACTAATGGAGGTGACTGACTAAAATAAACTTAATTATGTTTGTTTATGGTAGAGTGGTGACAAAAAGTGTTAACACTCATCTCATCTGAATTATCACATAGCATTTTTTTTCTAGTGTACAAGTTCCAGGAGGAAATGAAATCTTATGCTCGAGTAGAAAGGTTATTGAGAACTAGGAGAGAACCAAAGCCAGAACAGTTCCTGTTTCAACTAGCATATTTCATCAAGAAATTATCAAAATCCTAGCTACAAACAGCAGAGTATTCTGACCAACAGCCCAAATAGGTGGTACTGAGTGTGCTACATTAGCTAATTAATTGCATCTTAGAAATGTCTCACTGAGCAAAGATGGTAATTGAGTAAAATCATCAAGCAGTAGCAAGTTGTATATTGGTATGAATGTCCTAGCAGGAGCACACTGTTTCACAGGTTTCAGAGTAGCAGCCGTGTTAGTCTGTATCTGCAAAAAGAAAAGGAGACTTGTAGCACCTTAGAGACTAACAAACTTATATGTCACAGTAAGCTAGCAATCCCAGCAAGACTATGCTGTGAACAAGGGAATCAAAAGGTACCAACACAGAACTGCAAAGGTTGCTCCAGCAACTCCAGTCATTGTCCCAGTGGGACTCTTTACTAATTACAGTAAAAGCTGTGCTATCCGCACTTGCTATCCCGCAGAAAGTTCTATTAAACAGCATTTCTTTTATCTCCCAATACAAATCTTCAGTATAGTAACCGGGAATAGTATACAGCCCAGGAGATTATGCAGTTACACATTCTGCACTCTACTTTTATGCAAAAAAGGCAGAAGTATGCAAGCTGATACCAGGGATTTATTCATAAAAGCAGCTTCCAGAGTGTGTCATAGGGTCATTACAGATTCAGCCCAGTCTCTTACACCTTCTACATCGGGGTGGGCAAACTTTTTGGCCTGAGGGCCACATCTGGTTTCCAAAATTGTATGGAGGGCTGGTTAGGGGAGGCTGTGTCTCCCCAAGCAGCCAGGCGTGGCCCGGCCCCCACCTCCCATCCGACCCCCTGACAGCTCCCCCAGGACTCCTGCCCCATCCAACCCCCCCACCCCCTTCCCTGATGGCTCCACCAGGACTCCTACCCTATCCACCACCCCCTGCTCCCTGTCCCCTGGCCACCCCTGGACCCTCCACCCCTGAGTGCCTCCTGCCACCCCATCCAACCCCCCCATCTCATTCCTGACTTGCCCCCTGGGACCCCTGCCCCATCCAACCCCCCTGTTCCCCGCCCTCTGACTGCCCTGCCCCCTATCCACCCCCTGCCCTCTGACCACCCCCCCCCCAACTCCCCTGCCCTCTATCCAACCCCTTCTACCCCCTTACCATGCTGCCTGGAGCACCGGCGGCTGGCGACAGCTCTGCAACTGCACTGCCCAGCCGTCCAGAGTGTTGCGCCAGCGACACAGTGCGCTGAGGCTGCGGGGGAGGGGGAACAGCAGGGGAGGGGCCAGGGACTAGCCTCCTGGGCCAGGAGCTCAGGGGCTGGGCAGGAGGGTCCCATGGGCCGGATGTGGCCCACAGGTCGTAGTTTGCCCACCTCTGTTCTACATCTACAATGATAATTGATGTTGATAAGGATGACACTGAGGCACTGCAAGATCCTGAAGTGCCTTCTGAATCATCAAAGAAAGACTAAATTATGTTCAGTATAGTTTTAGTATTGTGTATTTTTAGTGATCTGGGTGTACACCATGTGCTGCCCATAGTGATATGTAGTGTCATCAGATAACCTACTGTATAGAAAACTTTATCTCTATACAACTAAGTGCTTCAAGAAACCAACCACTCTGCAGTACAGTACTACTACTGGATTGGTGAGTACCTGTTTACTATTTTCTACATTATTCATTTTATTGTATTCTAATTCTTTGAAAATTGGTATTCTATTGGTAAGTATAACTCTTAGTTAACTGGAATTTGTGATTAACCAGCACTACCCTGTGAGGGGTTCGGTCACAGAAACCCCCTTGGGACTGTCACCTCATGTGCTGAATTTTCCCTGCCAGCTTGGGACTCCAGTACCCTGCCTTGTTGAGCCAGACACACTAGCCTGCTGCAACACAGCCCAAGGGTCTGAACCGCGCCCCCAAAGCTGCAGGCTTTAACCGAAAACCACTCAGCTGGTTGCCTATCTCCAGCACCCAGACACCCAGTTCCCAATGGGATCCAAACCCCAAATAAATCCGTTTTACTCTGTATAAAGCTTATACAGTGTAAACTCATAAATTGTCCGCCCTCTATAACATGGAAAGAGAGATATGCACAGCTGTTTGCTCCCCCAGGTATTAATAACTTACTCTGGGTTAACTGGTTAACTTTTTATTCTTAAATAAAATCACTTTTGTTTAAGAATAAAAAGTAGGATTTAAGTGCTTCCAAGTAATAACGGACAGAACAAAGTAAGTTACCAAGCAAAATAAAACAAAATACGCAAGTCTAAGCCTAATACATTAAGAAACTAATTACAGGTAAATCTCACCCTCCGAGATGTTCCAATAAACTCCTTCCACAGACTAGACACCTTCCTAGTCTGGGCCCAATCCTTTCCCCTGATACAGTTCTTGTTAGTTTCAGGAGGTATTTTAGGTGAAAAGCAGAGGTTCTCTCATGACTGGGATACCCTTTGTTCTCTTTCACCCCCTTTTATAGCTTTGGCACAAGGTGGGAATCTTTTGTCTCTTTGGATCCCTACCCCTCCTTCTAAATGGAAAAGCACTAGGTTTAGGTTGGATTCCAGTATCACGTGACACGGTCACATGTCACTGTGAGACCTCATTCTTCCAGGGCTGCCCCGCAGGGAGGAGGCTTGCAAGTAAACAAACCCATTCACAGTTCATTGGATTCTGAAGCACCCTTGATGGCTTCCACTTAATGTGTTTACATCAGTAATACAAGTTTATATCTTATTCTCCTAACTCCAGACACAGAAATAATACATGCAAACAAATAGGATGAACGCACTCAGCAGATTATAACCTTTGTAATGATAGTTTACAAGAGACCTTTTGCATAAAGCATACTTCACTTACAGTCATATTTACACTCATAAGCATATTTCCATAAAATATTATGGAGTACAACATCACACCCCTATTCCTCCAACATGCTGGATAACAAAGCTTTTACTGTAAATGGTTTGCATATTTCCTCTGTATAATAGATGAGCTTTGATATGGATAGATTGCTTGTGTGTCTCATCAAGGTCCTTGTTACAAGTTATTTTTGGAGCCTGAGTTGAAGATGCTGTTTGTGACCATAAATATGACAGGGTGTGATGTAGTGTAGGTGCATTTTTTGTTGTTGCTTCTTTTGAGATGATGATGAGCTAGATTTTGCAGGGATTTGCAGATCAATAACTTTTTTTCTTACTACTTTTTGGTATTTTTTTTTTTTCTAATTGGAGATGTAATACATACAGTACACAGTAATATGGTCATTTTTTTAACCCTCTCTTACTACCACCAGGATCTTCCTCTACTATTCTATACGTGCTATGCCTATAGTGAGCTTGTCAAATGGCTTAACGTTCTCAGCCTCAGATTAGGCACTCTGGAACAACAAGTTCAAACCCAGGTAGTGCTGACTTAGATTGATGCCAAATTTTTCAAAAGAGCTCAATATGGTCAGCATGAAGCCACAGCAGTTAACATATCACTTGTGTGCGTGCATTCTTGGCTCCTTGCATAGACATGGTCTGGGTGTGACTGTCTTTTGGGTGAGACCTCAAAATCCCCAAATTCCTGTCTGTTCTGCATGCCAAGATTCTTTTCCGAGGGTTCTGAACGATAAATTTCTCTTCTCCATTGACCACTGTTGAGGGCTGGTCGACTACTGCACTGTATACCAGAGGTGGCTGCATTTCAACAATATTGAGGCAACATGTTAAGTTCTTTGGTTCCATTGGCATGATATATGCTATATAAATTTTCTAAGCAGTGGCATTAAAAGTGACTTCTGATATCAAGTAGAAAAGCCCCATCATCTGTCTTGAAATGTGAAAATCACCTTCTAAGAGCATGGTAGGAAATGTACTTCCCCAAATTAATCCCTCTTAGTTTGTTGATTTTAATGGGATTGTGGCTACTTTCATCAGCGATAAATTTGGTTCAACTTACAATACACTGCTCTTTCATACTTCAAGAAAACTAGGACATGTAAGAGCCTGTTAACCAAATAAGAGGCTAGAATATAAACTGGTTCAGGGAAGAATTTAAAATTCCATCAAAAAGTACTCACTTTTCTTTACGAAAAGAATGCCCACAGATATGAGCAGCTGGAATTTCAGGGCTGGAGAATATGAGACAAAACCCAAAATATATTTGAAGGACAAAGCCACACCACGTACTTCTGTTTCTGTTACAGCTGTTTCTGACACCTAAAATTCTAAGGCACCAAATTAAGCCCTCTTTGTGGCACAGCTGAGAATTGCTGAAAGTTTATATGAAGGGAGCTAGAAATGCCAACCGTCTAGCTATTAAAGTAGGGCATTTTCACAAATGGAGAGAAACAGCTGTTGAAGGAACTCCCCTCCTTATGGAAACTCAATACACATATGCATGCGCACCCACACAATAAAAAACTGAAGCTAAGTCCAATAAAATAATTTGTGATCAAGAAAAGACAAAGCAACTCCTGATTTTCATAACCATACTACCATGGCTCTGTTTGTAGAACTTTTTAGCTTTATAGCAGAAAATTTTGGCGGCATAAGAACAGATATGTAGGTAAAGTTAACTGAAACCAGAGGTTAGAACTGCTATCCTTTAATTCAGGTATTGAACAGAAATTTCTTCTGCCCAGTGGATCAAGTTGAAATTAAAAATTCTTTGGCACATCTCAAATAGGGTAGGGGACACAGCTAGTGTTCTAGTCAACATTATCTTCATAAATAGTGAATCTCCAAGGCTATGTGGGCTCAGCTCACAGGGCCAGATTTTCACAACTGTTTAACTCCAACAATGGGGAGGTCCACATCTTCAGAAGAGCTCAACTCTTCTTTAGGCACCAAAATAAGTAGCGAAATTTTTCAAGAGCTCAGTATGGCCATAAGTGTCACAATGGGAGCTACTGCATTTTGAACTTTTTCAGAAATCTGGACCCAATTTGTGGGTGCTCCGTAAATGAAAATCTGTCCGTAGAAACTCTTCTGAAAATATGTCCCATAATGACTGCTGCGTTTGCCATTAGAGTCAATGCATTACCAGTCTTTCTTATATAAGCAATATTAGATATGCCACCGTAAAACCATTTTTATTACTTCTAAATTCAGATGGGATATTTTGTTAGGAGGTGTTTTCCCCCAAAGGAACTAGGTGTTCAGCAACCACACATCTGGTTGGTTTCTCTGTATTTTAAACAGCTCTTGTATTTGGTGGTATTTAAGTTTGGATGTTTATCTAAAAGATATGGTGTAGCTGAAACAGGAATTATTCTAGGGAAGTTCTATGGCCTGTGTAAGGCTCTAGTCTAACCTTCTGCATAATAGTGGTCCCTTCTGGCCTTAGAAACTGTGAATCTACGATCATATTTTCTCTCTCATCAGCTTCTGATTGTGACAAGGAATTCCTAAAGCCATGGGGAAATGAGGGATATTGCCATTGGTATAACGTGAGAATAAATTAAAATCAGAATATTAAAAAAACTTGACAGTGATTTTCCTCAGGAAGCATATGGAGTTGGGGTGGGAGAGACAAGAGATTACACAAAATGGTGGGAATTTAAATGGCCATTAGAAACTTTAACAGGACTGTGTAATAACATACCAGTTTGACTTTACAGGAAATGAATGAAATAGCTTAGAATGGTGCCGCTGCCTAGTACTGCCTAGGAAAACCTTTGAAAAACAAAGTCAAGACTAAATCTTCCAAGCAGTCAGAGTTACCTCCTTCAGGGACCTGGTTCAGTGCTCAAAATGAGAAAGAACTCACAAGAACGGAACTATTGCCTTTCCTTACCATATGTCCACCCTCACAAACAACCATGTATGGAGCATTTATCCTTGAGAGAAAGGAGGACAATTACAAACAAGTATGATTTGTTGCAACTGAAGAAATTACTTAAAGGATCTGGCTGGACGTCCTCTGCTGTCCTCACCCTTTATTACCTAACCTTTTACATTGCTCCTCAATTTTGATTCATTCTGTGAATTAAGCGCAAACCTCTCAGCAGGCTAGGCTCTAAGTCATGCTGCCACTTAGTGGCCACTATGGTTAAGAGAAAACAATTCAGCCCTTAATTGCTCAGGTCACCACATCTTGCTTTGCTGTTTAAAAATGTACTGCTAGCAGGAACTGTGCTTTTAAAAAGTCGGATAGCTGGCTTTAGACGACACTCTCACTTCCCCTCTCTCATGAGCACTGTTTCAGCCAAATCCCCCTTCTATAAAATAGAGAAGTGTGTCCCGAAGGCAGCTTGTCTGTCCAGCAATCCACAACAGGGAAAAATGGTGGCATGTTGCTGTTCTCTCTGCATGTTTATCAATACACTCTACATCCTTGCTGTGCTTTTCTCTGTGTGGGACCTGACTCTCACATGCCATGAATGACCCTATACCTATAACATGGATTTACTGGTATTTCTCTCCTGAGAATGTCAGATATTTTTGAAATAGTTCTTCAATATCTTCTGTGCATTGAATAGTCTCTTAGAGGAAACATACACCCCTAACTTTCATTCAGATTCTTAAGGTGGTAATGTCATCATGTGGTTAGAGAACAGGTCTAGCGGGAAGTGAGAGTCAGAAGACTTGGGTTATATTCCTGACCCTGCTACTAGCTCATTGTGTAATCACAAAAGGGAAAGTCACTACTTTTCAGCAAGCATATTTTTCCCCACTTTGTTCCTCCCACAAACCCTACTAATCTAATGTATCTCAACATGTTGAGATGTTTTTCTCCTTACATGTCCCTATTTACAGATTCCTACATTAACAGGTAGCCACATGAAATTACTCTTATATAGGTAGGGCAATAGCAGAACCACTTCCAATCTGTGAATGCAGTCCCAATGCCAAAATAGAATCTTTGCCTTTATCCCCCTTGATAGACTCATAGACTTTAAGGTCAGAAAGGACCATTGTGATCATCTAGTCTGACCTCCTGCACATTGCATGACTCAGAACCTCACCCACCCACTCATGAAACTCTGGCTGAGTTACTGAAGTCCTCAAATCATGGTTTACAGACTTCAAGTTACAGAGAATCCACCAGCTACATTAGTTTAAAACTGCAACTGACCCATGCCCCATGCTGCAGACGAAGGCGAAAAACCCCCAGGGTCTCTGCCAATCTGACCAAGGTAGGTTTTCCATTCCTCGGATTATCCTAGTAGCCCTTCTCTGCAACTGTTCCAGTTTGAATTCATCTTTCTTAAACATGCGAGACCAGAACTGCACACAGCATTCCAGATGAGATCTCACCAGTGCCTTGTATAATGGTACTAACTTTCCTGTCTTTACTGGAAATATCTCGCCTGATGCATCCTAGGACTATATTAGCCTTTTTCATGGCCGCATCACATCAATGGCTCATAGTCATCCTGTGATCACCCAATACATGCACACCTTTATCCTCCTCTGTCATTTCCAACTGATAAATCCCCAGATTATAGCAAAAATGCTTAATGTTAGTCCCTGAATGCATGACCTTGAACTATTAAATTTCATCCCATTTCTATTACTTCAGTTTACAAGGTCATCCAAATCTTCTTGTATAATATCTGGTCCTCCTCCGTATTGGCAATACCTCCCAACTTTGTGTCATCCACAAATTTTATTAGCATGCTTTCACTTTTTGTGCCACGGTCGGTAATAAAAATGTTAAATAAGATTGGTCCCAAGTCCGATCTCTGAGGAACTCCACTAGTAACCTCCCTCCAGCCTGACAGTTCACCTTTCAATATGACCTGTTGTAGTCACCCCTTTAACCAATTCCTTATCTACCTTTCAATTCTCATATTAATCCCCATCTTCTCCAATTTAACAAATAATTTCCCATGTAGAACTATGTCAAATGGCTTACTGAAATTGAGGTAGATTAATGGGACTAAATCTACTGCATTTTCTTTCTCCAAAAAAGCAGTTATTTTCTCAAAGAAGGAGATCCGATTGGTCTGGCACGATCTACTTTTTGTAAAACTATGTTGTATTTTATCCCAATTACTATTCAGCTCTATGTCCTTAACTACTTTCTCTTTCAAAATTTGTTCCAAGACCTTGCATATAACTGAGGTAAAATTAACAGGCCTATACTTTCCTGGATCGCATTTTTTCCCTGTCTTAAAAATAGGAACTATATTAGCAATTCTCCAGTCATAGCATATGATTCCTGAGTTTACAGATTCATTAAAAATCCGTGCTATTGGGCTTGCAGTTTTATGTGCCAGTTTCTTTAATATTCTTGGATGGAAATTATCCCGGCCCTCTGATTTAGTCCCATTAAACTGTTCAAATTTGACTTCCACCTCAAATGTGGTAATTTCTACCTCCACATCCTCACTGCCATTAGCCTCCCTGCCACTACCCCTAACCTCTTCATTAGTCTCATTGAAAACTGAGGCAAAATATTTGTTTAGGTGTTGATAATTCTTAATCTCCATCACATCCTCAGTGCTCCCACTTAGAATCATAGAAGATTAGGGTTGGAAGAAACCTCAGGAGGTCATCTAGTTCAACCCCCTGCTCAAGCCAGGACCAACCCCAACTAAATCATCCCAGCAAGGGCTTTGTCAAGACTGACCTTAAAAACCTCTAAGGATGGAGATTCCACCACCTCCCGAGGTAACCCATTCCAGTGCTTCACCACCCTCCTTGTGAAATAGTTTTTCCTAATATCCAACCTAAACCTCCCCCACTGCAACTTGAGACCATTACTCCTCGTTCTGTCATCTGCCACCACTGAGAACAGCTGAGCTCCATCCTCTTTGATGCCTCCCTTCAGGTAGTTGAAGGCTGCTATCAAATCCCCTCTCACTCTTCTCTTCTCCTTCAGACTCAATAACCCCAGTTTCCTCAGCCTCTCCTCATCAGTCATGTGCCCCAGCCCCCTAATTATTTTCGCTGGACTCTCTCCAATTTGTCCACGTTTTTTCTGTAGTGGGGGGGCCCAAAACTGGACACACTACTCCAGATGTAGCCTCACCAGTGCTGAATAGAGGGGAATAATCACTTCCCTTGACCTGCTTGCAATGCTCCTACTAATTCAGCCCTATATGCCATTAACCTTCTTGGCAACAAGGGCACACTGATTCCTATCCAGCTTCTTCTCCACTGTAATCCCAGGTCCTTTCCTGCAGAACTGCCGCTTAGCCAGTCGGTCCCCAGCCTGTAGCAGTGCATGGGATTCTTCCGTCCTAAGTGCAGGAGTCTGCACTTGTCCTGGTTGAACCTCATCAGATTTCTTTTGGCTCAATTCTCCAGTTTGTCTAGGTCACTCTGGACCCTATCCCTACACTCTATCTTATCTACCTCTCCCCTCAGCTTAGTGTCATCCGTGAACTTGCTGAGGGTGCAAGCCATCTCATCATCCAGATCATTAATGAAGATGTTGAAGAAAACCGGCCACAGGATCAACCCCTGAGGCACTCTGCTTGATACCGGCTGCCAACTAGACATTGAGCCATTGATCACTACCCGTTGAGCCCGACAATCTAGCCAGCTTTCTATCCACCTTATAGTCCATTCATCCAATCCATACTTCTTTCACTTGCTGGCAAAAATACTGTGGGAGACCGTTATCAAAAGCTTTGCTAAAGTCAAGGTATATCACATCCACCACTTTCCCCATGTCCACAGAGCCAGTTATGTCATCGTACAAGGCAATCAGGTTGGTCAGGCATGACTTGCCCTTGGTGAATCCATGTTGACTGTTCCTGATCACCTTCCTTTCCTACAAGTATTTCAAAATGGATTCCTTGAGGACCTGCTCAATGATTTTTTCCGGGGACTGAGGTGAGGCTGACCGGTCTGTAGTTCCCCGGATTCTCCTTCTTCCCTTTTTTAAAGATGGGAACTAGTTTTGCCTTTTTCCAATCGTCTGGGACCTCCCCCGGCCGCCATGAGTTTTCAAAGATAATGGCCAATGGCTCTGCAATCACATCAGCCAACTCCCTCAGTACCCTCAGATGCATTGCATCCGACACCATGGACTTGTGCATGTCCAGCTTTTTCTAAATGGTCCTTAACCTCTTCTTTCACCAATGAGGGCTGCTCACCTCCTCCCCATACTGTGCTGCCCAGTGCAGCAGTCTGGGAGCTGACCTTATCTGTGAAGACCGAGGCAAAAAAAGCATTGAGTACTTCAGCTTTTTCCACATCATCTCTCACTAGGTTGCCTCCCCCTCTCAGTAAGGGTCCCACACTTTCCTTGACCACCACCTTGTTGCTAACATACCTGTAGAAACCCTTCTTGTTACCCTTTACATCTGTTGCGAGCTGCAACTCCAGTTGTGCTTTGGTCTTCCTGATTACACCCCTGCATGCTTGAGCAATATCTTTATACTCCTCCCTAGTCATCTGTCCAAGTTTCCACTTCTTATAAACTTCCTTTTTGTGTTTAAGCTCACCGAAGATTTCTCTGTTAAGCCAAGCTGGTCAGCTGCCGTATTTGCTATTCTTTCTGCACACTGGGATAGTTTATTCCTGCAACCTCATTCATGCTGCTTTAAAATACAGCCAGCTCTCCTGGACTCCTTTCTCCCTCATGTTATTCTTCCAGGGGATCCTGCCCATCAGTTCCCTGAGGTTGTCAAAGTCTGCTTTTCTGAAGTCCAGGGTCCGTATTCTGCTGCTCTCCTTTCTTTCTTTTGTCAGGATCCTGAACTCGACCATCTCGTGGTCACTGCTGCCCAGGTTGCCAGCCACTTCTACTTCCCCTAACAATTCTTCCCTGTTTGTGAGCAGCAGGTGAAAAAGAGCATGGCCCCTAGTTGGTTCCTCCAGCACGTGCACCAGGAAGTTGTCCCCAACACTCTCCAAAAACTTCCTGGATTGTCTGTGCACTGCTGTATTGCTCTCCCAGCAGATGTCAGCGTGATTGAAGTCCCCCATGAGAACCAGGGCCTGTGATCTGGAAACTTCCGTTAGTTGTCTGAAAGCCTCATCTACCTCATCTTCCTGGTCTGGTGGTCTATAACAGACGCCCACCACAACAGCACCATTGTTCTCTTGCTTCTAAACTTAACCCAAAGACTCTCAACAGGCTTTTCTCCAGTTTCATACTGGAGTTCTGAGCAATCATACTCTTACATACAGTGCAACTCCTCCACCTTTTCTCCCACCCTTGTCCTTCCTGAACAATTTATACCCATCCATGACAGTGTTCCAGTCATGTGAGTTACTCCACCAAGTCTCTGTTGTTCCAATCACATCATAGTTCCTTGACTCTGCCAGGACTTCCAATTCTTCCTGCTTGTTTCCCAGGCTTCTTGCGTTCGTGTACAGGCACCTAAGATATCTAGCTGATTGCCCTACTTTCTGAGTATGAATCAGGAGGCCTCCCCTGTTACACACTCCTCCTTGTGTTTCCTCCCAGTATCCCACTTTTCCACTTACCTCACTTCTTCTTTCCTTGTTTTCTTCTTATGTATATGGCTATAGAACCTTTTACTATTGGTTTTAATTCCCTTTGAAAGGTCCAGTTCTGCTTGGCTTTTGGCAGTTCTCACTTTTTCCCCTGCACTTTCTGACCTCCAAGAGGTAGCTTTCCTTGCTGATCCCTCCCATATTCCATTTCTTGCAGGCTTTCTGCTTTCTCTTAATCACTTGCTTGAGATGCTTGCTCATCCAGCTTGGTCTGCAACCCTTCCCTATGAAGTTTTTCCTCTCTCTTGGGATGCAGGCTTCAAATAGCTTCTGCAACTTTGACTTTAAAGTAATTGCAAGCCTCCTCCACATTCAGATCCTGAGTTCTTTGGTCCAGTCCACTTCCCTAACTAATTCTCTTAGTTTTTTAAAGTTAGCTTTTTTGAAATAAAAGACCCTTGTTACAGATTATTTTTTGTTTATCCTTCTATTTAGTTTAAATTGAATTAACTTATGATCATTTGAACCAACGTAGTCCTCTACAACCAGTTCTTCTGTGAGGTCCTCACTACTCACCAATACCAAATCTAAAATAGCACCACCTCTTGCTGGTTTAGTGATTATTTGGTGAATAAATCTGTCAACTATCACATCCAGGAAAATCTGGGCTCTGCTACTATTAGTAGCACTTGTCCTCAAATCTATATTTGGGAAGTTAGTCTCCTATAATCCCATCATTCTGAGTAGTATTTATTTCATTAAAAACATTAAAGAGGTCGCTATCCATATCCAAATCAGATCCTGGTGGTCTGTAAGACACCCCAAGCACTATATCAGGGGAAACTCTAATCGCTTTCTTCCCCCAAAGTGATTTTGGCCCAACAGACTCTGTCTTATCCATTCCATCACTTCTAATTTCTTTACAGTCTCCCTCATCATTAATATACAATGCTACTCTACCACTCAGCAAAAAATGCGTGGAGACAATGACAAATCTCCCAGTGACTTCAATGGAGCTAAGATTTCTCCCATTCTCTTGTATTGTGCCACTTAGTTGCTTAGTCTTACTTTCCTAATTATAATTTATTTTCTTCTATAGCTAGAGATTGCGATGTCCAAAAACATAACTGGAAATCTTTTGCTACGTCAAAAACCCAGGTATATAATAGCTTCCCTACTGACACTCAAATGGGAGCAGGCTACTTATTCAAACCCACTTCTTCCATCTCTGCACTCACTGGTTTTAATCTGGAATTATATGATTCAGTTTTATTATTTTCCCTGATATGCACAATTCTCTTAGGAGTGCAATAAAAACATATTTTTACTGTCCTGAACAGATCAAAGCCCCGAGGCTGCAAAAACTTATGCATGTGCTTAACGCTGAAGCACAAATAGTATAATTTCCTCAGTCTGTACAGTAAAATGCCAGAGTGTGTGACATTCCCATAGTATGAGTGAATAGCTGATACATAGTTGCATCTACCTCCTATAGAATAATTCTGCAGTTTCCTCAGTACCTATAATTATAGCATCTTTAGGTATTTAGCAAATGAACAAAGATGGTAAATAATGGGGAAAAAAGATGATTAGACCACTTAAAAACCAAATGAAATTATTTTGGGCTGATTAGAGTGCAGGCAGGAGCTTTAAGTGATAAAAACAAAAGAAGCTTCTTCATGAACATAGACAAAGCTTGGGCAGTAATAATAAGACATAAATCAGACAAATGTGAAGAGCGCAGTAGAGGAGATAAGTTTATCTCCAGACCTTATCACACTTGCTCCTCACCCCTACCAAGGCACTTCTTCTGAAAGAAATGTTTGGTCTATATAATAGTAGCTCTTCTTTTGTATCCAAAACCATTCACTATTGCTAGCATATTGATTTGCTTCCCTGTAATTTTTCTTGTTCCACCAAGACCAGGAATAAGTGTTTGAAAATGGGTTCTGATTAGAAAGGAGCCAGTCTCAGGATAGTAGGTAATTTGGCTACCCGTGTTCACAGACACCAGGTCTGTGCAGGCAATCAGAGATCCAGTTATCTAACAGCACTGCCTGCTATTTCCCAGGTGTTATTTTCTCCTAAGAATCATAATACTCAAAAGAACATGGTGTAGGAAATGAGAAGCACCTTTGGTACCAGATTGTTCTACGTGGGAATCTATACATTTGTATCTAGCTAGGGTTTTAATTCTCTGAGTTACAATATTTCAGAATCCTTTTTCTGAGTTCAGTGTGTCTTCTGCTTTCAGCCTCAGTGTTTTTCATTGTTAGGGAAGATATAAAATATAAGAGGAAAAGCAATTGCATTATGCAACACAAATGGGGAACAAATATTGTGAGGAAACTCTGATCATCAAATGTGTTTTGTTTGTAGCAAACAATTATACATCTATTAGAAAACCATCAAAGACAACTGTAAATAACCAAAACTTTGTGGAGGTAAAAAAAGGACCATTATAACAGGGAGGCGGATTGCCCTGTCTATTAGTAAAGACAAAAGACTGTTTCAATATAACAGAGTGGGGAGAGGCACTCTGTATCCATTCACTGAGGAAACATCTTGTTGGTGTTTTTCATGAAAGATTGGATCCTGGCTCCTGGGAAGCTAGCCAGCTCTGCAACAAACTGAACTTTGGGGGTAACAAGGAAATACTTAAGACTACTTTTTAAAGTAGTGCTGAAGGTTTTCTGCCTTCTTAGCAGTTATATATTTTCTGAAGAATCATCTGCTAGAAATGGAGGAGTGAGCTTGATGATCCATAGCATGATTATACTGTGTGTCTCCTCCCTGGGCCACATCCCTTCCCTTCTCAGCCCTCCTCCTCCCCCCACCTTCTGAGTGATATAGGAGTCTAGATACATTCCCCCTGAATCTGTACTGATAAACAGCTTCTCTGGACCCAGCATCAGATAGCTGTTAAATAATGGGTCCTCCAAGAGATGCTAGTACTGGATTTGAACCAAGATCTTTAAATACTGATTTGCTGCAATTGCTGGCTAGAAGCAAAGCAAGAATTTTGCTGGATATCCACACAAGACCAACCAGCGCAGGAGTAGAATCAGATTTTATCTTGAGAGGTGTGCTAGTGTCTGATTTGCCAGACATTATCTTCTTCTGTCTCCCTTCTGAAATAACTTAGATGCCAAGTTTTCAGTAGATCTCCAGGAAGTTTATTTTCATGTTCTGAAGTTTTGGAAAGATAAATGTTGTAACTATGGATTTCACTATTTCCTTGTGGAATATTGATCTCCTTATGGACTTGTTGAGGGACCCAAAGTCTAAAAAGGGCTGAATGCCATTGTGTCTCTTTGTAGCACAAAAATCCTGTGCCCTTTCCAAAATGTCATTCCACAGCACTGATTCTATCATCTTTGGATGCTACGGAGGGATTATATATGGGGTTGGTTTATTTTAACTTCCTTTGGGAGAAGGACAGAATTGCCCCTGGGCAATAGACGAGTTCTATTGTATATCCTTCCCTGATTATCTCAAGCACCCATTTTCTGAGGAGGTTCACACCCAGATAAAGGCCCACCCTGAAGCATCCATCCACAGAGGTAGGGAAGGGGAATCTGCCTAGACTTGGGAAACCCAAAAAAGTATGAGCAGCTTTGGGGTTGAGTTTTTTCCAGGGAATCACAGCCTTGGTCTTCCAACTCTCAAGAAAGGCATTAATGGCCTCTTCCTAATGTGTAATCTCTACACTGGCACCTGAAGCTTTAAAGGGAGCACCTTCTGAGATAAGGTAGTTTGAAGTGTCCTTCACTGGAAGGAGAGAGGGACTTATTTAAAGCCCTCAGTAACTACTTTATTTTTAGACTCCCCACAGAGCTTCCAACAAAATAATTAGTAGAAGTATAATCAGAGGTTAGCTTTCAGTTCCAGTTTCTTCAAGCTGAGCCATGCCACTGTGACACATCTTTTGAATTGTTGAATGTACAGCAAACCAGAGTCAGGTGAGGCATCCATCCTGAAAAAGCTGCTAGGAAAATCTAGTTTTAAGGTAGTATTGCTTTTAATGCAGTTGGGGTTTTGTTGGTAATGTCCATCCGTCCATCCCCCCGGCCAGTTGAGTATAGACCTCTACAATAAGAGACTGCAGCCAAATGCACTCATGACTGATGCTGCTGTACCCAATGTGGCAAGGTACCACTTTTGCCATGTCAGCCTCAGCATTCTCCCCTCTGGTGGAGGGAGGGGGGGCCTGGACTAAATCAGTCCTATTCCAGAGGCTTTTAATTCTTAACTTTGTTTTTTTTATAAGATGGGCCTCAGGGTAGGCCCGTGTAGTTCTCTTAAGCAAAACAAAACAAAACCAAACAAATCCCATAACACACAAGAAATATCTTTTTTCCCCCCCTACTGGAGGGTTAACTTCTTATGCTGGCTTCTGGTTACCAGCCCTTCCGCAAACAGAAGTAAACTCAATGTTTCCCCTACAGGGAGGAGAACAGCCCTCCATCTGGGGAAACCTCTTCTTGCTGCTGCTGCTGCATCTAACTCTGCTGCAGCTTGTTTCTTCTCCCTCCTTCTACTCTCTCACCTGAAGAGGGATTTAAAGGTCATCAGCGGCCCTTAATTTGACTTAGGTATTCTAATTAACCTGAGGTAACCTCTTTTCAGTTCACAGGAAAAAAGGCCTTCACCAGTCTGACAGATATCCCTGCCCTCACAACCACTCTCTGATAGCTCCTTCACGGAGCCGTGCGCAGGGGCTTGTACTTGGCGTGGTTCACCCATGTCCCTTCTGTGGTGTGAGGGAGACCCTGGCACACATTTATCTGGAGTGTGCTAGGTTACAGCCCCTATTCCGGCTCCTCCTAGATCTCTTATTATGTTTTTGGCTGCACTTCTCTCCCCATCTTCTCATTTACACACACCCTATCCATGGCCCCACGAAGTTGTGGGACCTCCTTGTCAACCTCCTCCTGGTGATGGCCAAAGTGGCCATCTATAACAGCAGGGAGAGGATATTGGCTGAGGGGGTTCTTTGCAACTCTGGGGCCTATTTCTGGTTCTCCCTCCATTCACGCATCCGAGTGGAGTTCCTCTGGGCAATGTCCGCTGGCTCCCTTGACACCTTTGAGGAATAGTGTGCGTTGTCCAGGGTTCTCTGCTCAATGTCCCCTTTTATGTTCTCTCCTTTTGATCCTATGACCTTCACACCTGCCCTTGTTTTCTTGTCCCCCATAATCAGTTGTGTTCCTGGGCTCAGTGGATCCTCCCCAAAGGCTGAGGGAGGAGCCTTTAGCTCTGGTCAGGCTTACACCCGCCCACTTCCCCTCGAATTTTCAATAGGACCACTCTCTGATAGCTATCAGGTCTGTCTTCATGTATGCAGTGCAGTTGTAGCCATGTCAGTCCTAGGATATTAGAGAGACAAGGTGGGTGAGGTAATATCTTTTACTGAACCAACTTTTGTTGGTAAGAGAGAGAAGCTTTCGAGCTACACAGAGCTCTTCTTCAGGTCACTTTGTCACCCCAAGTTTAGTCTGAGCTGTGCTCTACCCAGAATAGAGGGTGGGCTGGAGTTCCCCTACCAGCCACTGGGGAAGTGGCATAGACTGAGCAGTGCAGCAGAAGATTGCCTAGGACAGTTTTCTAATAAGGCTTTGCTACCCTGGAAGGGGAGAACTGATCTGGCTGGAGGGCCAAGCCATGAAGAAGAGAGCACTCTGAGTCAAAGAGAGGGGCACAGCAGAGCATGCAAACGAGTGCCAGAAGGGGGCACCGGACCTTGGAGGAGCTAATCCTCCGAGCAGTCAATAGGCGGTGCACTAGCAGTGAATGTATCCTGTGACAGGGCCATTGTCATGCAAGTGGCTGCTGCCATGCAGAATATATTATTGAGCTGGGTTATACAATTTGGTAATTCTCAGGAGATTACGGATGGCTTTACTTGCATGGGGTTCCCAAACTGTATTGGGGAAATTGCTGGGACCCAAGTGCCTATCATTTGCCCCCACCTCAGGCCTCTAAGTTTCTAAACAGAAGGGGTATTTTTTCATGGTGCCCCAACGCCTGGTAGACCACTATGGCAGGTTCACCAGCATAAACGTAGGGTGGTCTGGAAAGGTGCACGGTGCTAGGATCTTTCAGAATTCATGCCTGTTTACCTTAATGGGGTGGAGACTGGGTCCTGGTTGAGGGACTTCACTGTCTGAGGGCCTAATAGCAAACACTACAGCAGAGCATTCTGCCTGTGCATTGCCTCCAGGTGCTGCTTCTGCATGTCCCAGTCTTTCTTCACAGCGTCTCAAGTCATGGCAGTGCTGTCCAAGGCAATTTCAATGCTGTCTTTGGATAGCTGCCTGTCTTTCTCACTCTTTGAGATCAGAAGTACCTCCAGCTCTCTATAGTCTCCTCCACCACCACCCCTGCACCACACCCACACACAAAAGTAAGGAAGTCTCCAAACATCTCATCCTTAGACCTCCATTTCTTCCCCCTCAGGTTAGCCAGCCACTCAGCCATCGGTAAAGGCCCTGTCTTGAGAGTCTTGCCACTGCAGATGTTATGGCTAGGGGAGTAGAACATAAGAATGGCATACTTGGTCAGACCAATGGTCCATCTAGCTCATGATCCCATCTTCCATCCATGGCCAATTCCAGGTGCTTTAGAGTGAATGAACAGAACAGGCAATTACCAAATAATCCATCCCTTGTCCTCCACATGTGGCAAACAGAACAGTAGAGGGGAAAACAGGCAGTTACTGTTCAGATTACAGCTATTTCCACAGAAGCAAAGATAGAGGGTTATAAAAAAAAAAAAAAAAGCTAGTTCTGAATTCCATCCGCTGAGATTCATCCCTGTCTTGGGGAAACCTCAGATATGGTACATGATGTGTGCATGTGAACTACACTGAACTGTTATTTATATTCCTGGTTTTGGCTCTGCAGTTCATGGGGTGCTTTGGAGATACTCATATGAGATCAGAGGAGTTAGTGAGGTCACTGGGGTGGATAGTCATCCTCTCCACTTCTCCTTCAGGCTGTCCTGATTCTCAGTGATGTTACACTGAAATGGGTGACTAGACGGCAGAGAATGATCTTATTCAAAAAGGCAAAGGGCACACCAGCGAGCTCTGCTGTGAAGTTATTCACCAAGATGGTCCCCACCAGAAGTGCTGCAGGAGCGTAAGGGAGTTGTGAGTTATGCTAGGGATAATGATTGTGCAGCTATGTTGCACAATGTCTGGACTAAAAGTGAGCAATTTCTCAGTCTGATTCTGCTTCATATCCCCTGCAGACATGCTGGGAGTGTAGAGGAAAAATGAATCAGGTTCTGCACTGATTGCTGAAATCTTAACCACCCCTAGTCTTTTTCCATGAACCCTGCAAAAAGCCATCCAGAGCTGTACTGCTATGCTATCCCAAACCTAAACTTACTTTCCTGTACAAATCCCATTACAGACATATATGCTTCAGCAGGGACCAGTAGCCTTAATATCTTTAGGACAGTGGTCCCCAAACTTGTTCTGCCGCTTGTGCAGGGAAAGCCCCTGGCGGGCCAGGCCAGTTTGTTTACCTGCCGCGTCTGCAGGTTCGACGGATCGCGGCTCCCAGTGGCCGCAGTTCGCTGCTCCAGGCCAATGGGAGCTGCTGGAAGTGGCGCGGGCCGAGGGATGTACTAGCCGCCATTTCCAGCAGCTCCCATTGGCCTGGAGCAGCGAACCGCGGCCACTGGGAGCCGCAATCGGTCGAACCTGCGGACGCGGCAGGTAAACAAACTGGCCTGGCCCGCCGGGGCTTTCCCTGCACAAGCGGTGGAACAAGTTTGGGGACCACTGCTTTAGGACATGTAATTGCCCATGCCTATGTATACCTCCTATAAACTGTGAATACGAGGTAATTTTTTTTCTGTAACAACTGCCACAATCAACTTTTTTGAATTTTGCACAGCAAAATAGTATCGTTATTTGAATCTGTTGTGCAAGTGGAGGGAAGGAAGAGGTTGCAGCTGCTATTCAGAGCATGCAGATAGAGCGGAGGGTGGGGGCAATGTTTGCCAAACAGGATTGATGCATGGAGGAAGAAGGGAATTAGCAGATGGGTATGCACCTTTTGTGGCATAGGTTTGTAAATAGCCAGGGGTCAGGGCTTCAGCACAAGATAGAAGCCTACCGCCTGGCTGATCCAGCCACCATTTTGAAAACATGTCTGCAGGGCAAGAATGAAAGGGGACCATGTTGCGGGATGGAGGGAAGGAGGGCAGCAGGAGGTGGAGACTTAGAAAGTCTCCTAGTTCATACCCACCCAAAATGGCAGCAGCCATGGGACACCCGGAACAGAACCTAGCACAGCAGTATAGCATAATAATAGTAAGTTGTGAAGATAGATACTTACCTCACAAGGTCCCTTTGATAGGATCAATAGGATTTTTATCCTGTGTCTGGGGCTAGAAATCAGGCTGGCTTCCTACATGGCTACCCTCAGGCTCATAAAAGCATAGGTGCTGGAACTAGGGGTGCTGCAGGACCCCTTGGCTTGAAGCGGTTTCCATCATATACAGGGTTTACAGTTTGGTTCAATGGCTCTCAGCACCCCCACTATAAAAATTGTTCCAGCACCCCTGCCTGAGAGCCAAAGTGATCGTGATTGTTCAGGGAGATCTCTTCACGATCCTTATCTTTCTTCAACGACCCTTACCCTTAGAGGTTCCAGTCTCCACAGAGTCCTTAAAGACGTCCACTCTCCACAAGGGCATCAGGCTCCGTAGTGATGTGGTGGCAAAAAATCTTGTCCAGCTCTTCATAAAATGGACAGGTCAAATGTGCAGCATCAGACTTTCTTCTGTACATTTTTTCCTAGCTGTTTTCTTTTTATAGGACACTGGTAGGCACCCTGGTTGTGACCCTTTTTGGCCACGTTTTTTGAGATCTCCTCAATAAGTTGTTCTTATTGCAGGATCTGCCTGCATCATTGCTTCTCCGGAGATAGTGAGGAATTCAAAGATCTCACCACAGCTCCAAGTGCCTGTGCAAGGCATGGTGGAATGTTGCTGGAGTAATGTCACTGCAGTGCTGATATATCCAAATCCAGGAGCAAAGGGGCTGATCCTGGCCCTGTGCCAGTTCTTAAATGTGGGAGGGAACATAGGTCAACTTGACCCCAGAGCAGTGGAAAGTACACAGGGGACAGACAGATTGGTCACAGATTCCCACAAAGCAGTGTGGGATGGTAGTTGGACGACTACTAAAGTAGGGCACAGCAACATTGTGTCCACACAAACACTAGTCTGCACATACAGTAACTCCTCACTTAACGTTGTAGTTATGTTCCTGAAAAATGCAACTTTAAGTGAAATGATGTTAAACAAATCCAATTTTCCAATAAGATTTAATGTAAATGCAGGGGGTTAGGTTCCAAGGTAATTTGGGGGGGGGGGGCAGACAAAAGGCATTATATACTGTACAGTACTGTACTGTAGTTGGGAAGTGTCCCTGGGTTACTCCACACAGACACAGCCCGCTGTAGGCAAGGATGCTAGGAAGCACCTTCACAGCAGCAGTGGCAGCTTTACGGAGAAGAACAGGTGCCGACTTTGCTGGGGGATGCACCAGGCCCGCCTCTTCCCGTCCCCGCTCCACCTCCTCTCTGGAGCATGCTGTAGCCCCGCTCCGAGAAAGTCCTAAGCGCCACCAAACAGCTGTTTGGTGGGCTTAGGACTTTCTGGGAGGAGGGTGAGGAGTGGAGACATGGCGCTTCCTCGCTCCTGCCCCTCCCTCCCAGAAAGTCCTAAGTGCTGCCAAACAGCTGTTTGGCGGTGGGGGAAGCACTGGGAGGGAGCGGGAGGAGGCAGAGAAGAGGAACTTGTGCAATGCTCCCTTGTAAAGTTGCTGCTCTTCCACAAAATCTTACATGCAGTGTACAGAGCAGGCAGCTGAATGACGTTATAAGGGAGCATTGCACAACTTTAAACAAGCATGTTCCCTAACTGAGCAGCAATGTAACTTTGAAACAATGTTAAGTGGGAGGATGTTAAGTGAAGAGTTACTGTACTCAGCCTGCATCAAACATAGTATGCTTTGAAAGAGGACTCCAGAATTTGAACTAAGTAGGGAGTTAGTGGGCTTTATTACTACAGAGTAATAATGCATAGTGTACTGTATCCTTTTTACACAGCAAGACCTATCAGAAACACTGGGGGGGGGGGGGGTAAGGGCTCTATTAGAAAGAGTAGGCTAGAATTACAATAATTCATTCATCTTGCTAGGGACCTTGTCTTCTTTTTGTACAGCACTTTTTGTCCTAATCAAATCAGGACTGGGAACGCCACCACCAATTACCTAAAATTAAATTCTTTATTCTATGAATAAATAATAAAAAGGTCTAGTTGCATGTGCTGACATTTCCATTCCTTAATATGTCTGGAATATTGGGGGAGGGGTTATAATGATATTGATATGACAAAAATATTAAATTCCAGACTGAGAAAAAATTGTTGCAAGCAAGGAATAAAAGCCTCTTTTTAGCTGTCCTTCCATCTTTAGCCAAATACTGAATTTCCTTCTATAATACCATAAACGTTTTCATTGACCCTCTGAACCTTCTCTCTGAATATGGAGGAGAAAGTCACCTAGCAGTTCTTTTACAAGCTTCTCTCCAGAAATACATTCACCCTCTGTTAGAAGCCCAGGGTGCGTTGTCATAACAACCGATAGAACACCATTTACACATCAGGTTCAGAAATGAGCTCAGCATAACAAAAGCTTTTCAGCATGGACAGTGGGGACTGAATGTAACATGAACAGCTGCAATAGAATTACAGCAAAAGTAAATGTGACTGGCCTAATACTACGGTTGTTATACAAGCAAACTCCCATTGAAGTTTAAATCCAGTTTTAAAAGCTGTGCAGATATCTTCCAAATATAGGCTACTTGGCCATCCTTCCCCACCCCCTCTTACTCGCATTCTCTATTTCCTTTTCAGCTTGAGCAGCAATGAAGTCAAAGTGGCTTCTGCTTGCTTCAAGTTTGAAGTGAGCAATTTAACACTGCTATTGTTTTTAAAAGAGAAGCTCTGATCCTGCTCCCATTACACTCAATAGGAGTTTTGATATTGACAGCAATGGGTCCAGGCTGAGGGCGGAATAAAGTGGTGTAAGCCATCTTTGCACCCTCCCAATTCTGGGCTGCTTCAGGAGCTGCAGTGGCACCCCAACCTAACAGAAATAAAGTAGAGCGAGTGCATCTCATTTTGGTGCCACGAGTGGGTGGTGCTTGGGAAAGATCACTTCCCTCCTACTTCCCTCCCTGACCCATTGAGCCAAATGATCAGAAGGGAGCATAGAACCTAGGGGCGTTTCTGAGCATCTGAACTCTAATAAGGTAGAGCCAATCCTGCAGACCCAAATGGGGCAACTAAGCTCCCCCAAAAGCAAACAAAGCCCAAGGAGTTTTGCCTGAGGCACCCAGTGGGCCATGTATGATCATACTTTCAACGTCTGCACTATCAACTGAGAGTGGAGTCTCATTTTGTCATCACAAGTACAGGGAGCTTGTCTTGTGGACAGAGCTCAGTAGAGAAGCACTGCTTTTCTTCTCTTGCAATTACAGGCAAACTGAATTACTCCTTATATATTCTTCTTAGGAGCTTTCTTCTGTTTCAAGGTTGTCTGACATTTCTAGGTTACACTTTAGGAACTCAGTGTAGAAGCTAGCCTAAGTACTGCAGTTCCAAACAAAAAAATGCTTTTGTTGTGAATCAACCAGCCCCCACCCCAAACACCAAGCATTGTTACAACCCAAACTCTCCTTTAAATACCAGAATAAGTAGGTTAAGGCTGGTCCTGGGAGTTATTTTATCTTCCATACTCTCAATCAGACAAATTCCTTCTGGCCTGACAAGGTGGGTGAGTGTAGGGAGCCAGGGTGGCTTCCCTCCGAACCAGAGGGTAAAGAGCCACCCTCTCAGCCTGAGTGGGCGGGGCCAGACCAAGCTTATGCCAATCCCCGGAAGGGGAGGGCTGGGACAGGAAGTACAAAGGGCGGGGCCCTTTGCCCAGTGAGGAGTGCACCAGGGAGGGAGACAGACACAGGCTGCTTCCTCGAGATCCTGCTGCTGACCCAGGGGAGACCTGACCGGGAGGAAGGCCTTTGGCGACCAGGCCTGCCAGTTGCTGAGGACCTGGAGAGACCCGCTTGAGAGACTGGGTAGGAAGTAGCCCAGGGACAGAACTGCACCATGGGGTGGATGTGTTTGGTCAGCGAGCGCAGATGGCCCCACGCTGGGCCAGCGTGAGCCCGACACAGAGGGGGAGCTGGAGCTGCCAGGGGCTGAATACCCGGATGAGCTGGAGGGACCGGAGAGACCCGCTTGAGAGACCGGGTAGGAAGTAGCCCAGGGACAGAACTGCACCATGGGGTGGGTGTGTTTGGTCAGCGGGCGCAGATGGCCCCACGCTGACCCAGCGGCGGGACCTTCGGCTCCCGCCACTGTCAGGGCCCTGGGCTGGAACGCAGTGGAGTTGGGTGGGCCTGCGTTCCCCTACCCCGGCCAACCTGCCTCGGGTAGCAGAACCACGCGCTACAAACCCGTGCCGGCGCCCCCCTGCCTGAGGGGCGCGCTGCAGACTCCGGCCGGCACACCTTTTCCGCTAATTCCCCAGCGCCCGAAAGGTATGACTAAGGCCTGCCCGTGGGACCCTAGCTCTCCATCGCCCTCTAGTGGCTCGGTGGACCGATTGAAACCTGTAACAAGTGGTGGAGAACATGGGCCGGCGATCCCTATCCCTGCAGGAAGGGGTTAGCGCGAGGGGGCCTCTGAAGTTCCCCTACTTGAAAGATGGAGATGGAAAGGCTTATCACGTTCCTGGCTGAGAGCCAGCAGCAGCACCAACTCGTACAGCAACTGGGTGCCCACCAGCAGCAGTTGCTTCAAATCCTGGGGGCCCAACACCAGGAACAACAAACCCAATGCTTCCAGCAGCTTGCAACCCTGTGGCCGGGCCATGGTGGGGCTCAACCGGAGAGGGCAGCCACCCCGACCCCTCCCGCCCCACCAATCCATCTGGCCAAGATGGGGCCTGAGGATGACCCGGAGGCCTATCTGGTGACCTTCGAGCGGGTTGCCTCAGTGGCTGGTTGGGCACCAGAACAATGGGCGACCCTCCTCGCCCCATATCTGACGGGGCTGGCCCAGAATGCTTACCGTGGGCTCCCAGATGATGAGGCCTGCATTTATGCTCGAGTGAAAACAGCTATCTTGGATGCCTTCGACATTACCCCGGAGACTTTTTGGCAACGGTTTCGGGAAAAGGTCTACCCACTGGGCGCCAGACCCCAGGCCATGGCCCAGGAATTGAAGGACGCAGGTAGCCGATGGCTACAACCCAAGCGTCGAACAGCAGCTGAGGTGACTGAACAGGTCATCCTCGAGCAATTCGTGCACATCCTCCCGCCCCAGGGGAGGGCTTGGGTGTTGCGGCACCGGCCACAAAGTCTGAGCACGGCCGTCGCGCTTATGGAGGACTTTCTTGAGGCAGAGGCCCCGATAGGACCGGCCAACCGTCCCCCAAACCCTGGACCCAATGCACAGAAACTTGAAAGGGGGGGCCTACCCCCCAAACCAACGCATCCCACCGTACCCGACAACCAGATGGCAGCAGGACCGATTTTTCCCAACGCCTCAAGTCGACCCCACACTCTGCCCCTGGATGCTTAACCCGACCACCGGGCCCCAGCCAACTCTGCAGCCCCACCGGTGCACCCACGCGGCCGGGGCGCCCAGAGGTAGGACCTTGCTTTCGATGTGGCGAGTAAGGTCATCTGCAACAGGGCTGTCCTGCGATGGACTGCAACTTTGGCCTGGTGCGCACCGGGGAGCGATGGGCCTGTCCGCCCTCCGTGGCCAAACTGACAGTTCCCATGGAAGTCGCCGGGATCAAACCCGTACCGGCGCGCCCCTGCCGGAGGGGCGCGCTGCAGACCCGTACCGGCGCGCCCCTGCCGGAGGGGCGCGCTGCAGACCCGTACCGGCGCGCCCCTGCCGGAGGGGCGCGCTGCAGACCCGTACCGGCGCGCCCGGGGCTTGAGGGGCGTGCTACGGACTCCGGCCGGCACACCTTTTCCGCTAATTCCCCAGCGCCCGAAAGGTGTGACTAAGGCCTGTCCGTGGGACCATAGCTCTCCATCGCCCCCTAGGGGCTTGGTGGACCGATTGTAACAGAAGTTGGTCCAATAAAAAAGATACTACCTCACTGTGACAGGTTTCAAACAGCTCTTCTTCAGGTCTAGCCTGACCAGGCTATTAGAGCCACGATCTGTTTCCTCCCATCAGACACTGCTTCAGAAATAATCTCTCCCTCTATGCACTTACAAAATCCCGGCTGCCAGAGCTGCTGCTGCTGTACTGCAAAACATTCTGTAAGTCTGGCCTTTTTAAATCAAATGTAAGACCAGACAGAACCATTAGATCATCTAGTCTGACCTCCTGCATATCAAAGGCCATACATTTAACTCAAATGCCCCATGACTTCAGTTAAACAGGACACTAAACAGCTGTGTGCCACAGGCAGAGAACAGGAGAGACTACGGTGGTACTAGTGCTGGAGGCCCTTGCAATGGCAGGGAATTGGTTAGGTGAGATACATACAGATGACCCCACCAGGCGCTCTGCATCCAATGCTGCAGAGGAAGGCCAAAAAAGCCCAAGGTCCCTGCCTGGGGTGGCGATGGGGGGTTGATTTAAATTACAACACAGAATACAAAGTGTACAGTACTCACTTTATTTATTATAAATATTTGCACTGTAAAAATAAGAGTATTTTTCAATTCACCTAATACAAGTACTGTAGTGCAATCTCTCTCATGAAAGTTGAGCTTACAAAAAAAGAACTATGTACAAAAAAGAAGTGGAATGGTGGCCGAAGCATGAAGGGACATATGAATGTTTATCTGGCAGGTAAATACCTTGTAATGCCGGCTACAAGAGTGCCAGGCAAACACCGGTTCTCACTTTCAGGTGACATTGTAAAGAAAAAGCCGGTAGCATTATCTCCCATATATGTAAACAAACTTGTTTGTCTTAGCGATTGGCTGAACAAGAAGTAGGACTGAGTGAACTTGTAGGCTCTAAAGTTTTACATTGTTTTGTTTTTGAGTGCAGTTATGTAACAACAACAAAAATCTACATTTGTAAGTTGCACTTTCACGATAAAGAGAACACACTACAGTACTTGTATGAGGTGAAATGAAAAATACAATTTCTTTTGTTTAGCATTTTTACAATGCAAATATTTGTAATCAAAATATAAAGTGAGTACTGTACACTTTGTATTCTGTGTTTGTAATTAAAATAAATATATTTGAAAATGTAGAAAAACATCCAAAATATTTAATAAATTTCAATTGGTATTCAATTGTTTTACAGTGCAATTAAAACTGCGATTAATTGTGATTACTTTTTTCAGTTAATTGCGCAAGTTAACTGCGATTAATCGACAGCTCTATAAGTAACACTTCCTTATTTACTTTCTCCACACCGGTCATGATTTCATAGACCTCCACAATATCCCCCCTTAGTAGTCTCTTTTCCAAGCTGAACAGTCCCAGTCTTATTAATCTCTCCTCATATGGAAGCTACTCCATACCCCTAATAATTTTTGTTCCCCTTTTCTGTACCTTTTCCAATTCCAGTATCTTTTTTGAGATAGGGCAAGAATATCTGCATGCAGTATTCAAGATGTGCGCATACTATGTATTTATATTGAGGCAATATGATATTTTCTGTCTTATTATCTATCCCTTTTTTAATGATTCCCAACATTCGGTTAGCTTTTTTGACTGCCGCTGCACATTGAGTGGATGTTTTCAGAGAACTATCCACAATGACTCCAAGATCTCTTTTGAGTGGTAACAGCTAATTTAGGCCCCACCATTTTATATGTATAGTTGGGATTGTTTTCCAGTGTGCATTACTTTGCAGTTATCAACACTGAATTTCATCTGCCATTTTGTTGCCTGGTTTTGTGAGGTCCCTTTGTAACTCTTTGCAATCTGCTTTGGACTTCACTATCTTGAGTAGTTTTGTATGATCTTCAAATTTTGCCAGCTCACTGTTTATGCCTCTTTCCAGATCATTTATGAAAATATTGAAGGGCATCACTATTTACTGCTCTCCATTCTGAGAGCTGACCATTTATTCCTACCCTTTGTTTCCTATCTTTTAACCAGTTACCGATCCATGGGAGGACCTTCCCTCTTATCCCATGACAGCTTACTTTGCTTGAGAGCCTTTGATGGACCTTGTCAAAGGCTTTCTGAAAATCTGAGTACATTATATCCACTGGATAACCCTTGTCCACATGCTTGTTTACCCCCTTCAAAAAATTCTAGTAGATGGGAAATCATGCCTCACCATTTACAAAAACCATGTTGACTTCCCCAACAAATCATGTTCATCTAGGTGTCTGATAATTCTATTCTTTACTATAACTTTAACCAGTTTGCCCAGTACTGAAGTTAGGTTTATGGGCCTGTAATTGCTGGGATCATTTCTGGAGCCTTTTAAAAATTGGTGTTATATCAGCTATCTTTCAGTCATCTGGTACAGAGGCTACTTGAATTGATAGGTTACATAGCATAATTAGGAGTCCTGCAATTTTATATTTTAGTTCTTTCAGAACTCTTGGGTGAATACCATCTGCTCCTGGTGACTTAGTACTGTTTAGTTTATCTATTTGTTCCAAAACCTCCTCTAATGACACCTCTATCTGTGACATTTCCTCAGATTTGTCATCTAAAAAGAATGGCTCAGGTTTGGGAATCTCCCTCACATCCTCAGCCATGAAGACCGATGCAAAGAATTCATTTAGTTTCTCCACAATGGCCTTACTGTCCTTGAGTGCTCCTTTAGCATCTTGATTGTCCAGTGACCCCACCAATTGTTTAGCAGACTTCCTGTACTTTAAAAAAATTGCTGTTCTTCATATTCTTTTTTGACCTTCCTAATTATATTTTTACACTTCACTTGCCAGAGTTTATTCTCCTTTCTATTTTCCTCACTAGGATTTAATTTCCACTTTTTGAAGGATGCCTTTTTGCCTCTCACTGGTTCTTTTACTTCATTGTTTAGCCAGAGTGGCACTTTTTTGGTTCTTTTACTGTGTTTTTTAATTTGGGGTATACATTTAAGATGAGCCTCTATTATGGTGTCTTTAAAAAGTTTCCATGCAGCTTGCAGGGATTTCCCTCTTGGCACTGTACTTTTTTTTTTTTTTTTTTTTTTTTCTGTTTTAACTAACTTCCCCATTTTTGTGTAGTTCCACTTTCGGAAATTAAATGCTACCATGTTGGGCTGCTGTGGTGTTTTTCCCTCCCCTCCTCCTCCCACCCCCCTTCAGGGAAGTTAAGTCTAATTATATAATGGTCACTATTACCAAGCAATTCAGCTATGTTCACCTTTTGGACCAGATCCTGTGCTCCACTTAGGACTAAATCAAGAATTGCCTTTCCCTTTGTGGGTTCCAGGATTAGATGCTCCAAGAAGCAATCATTTAAGGTGTCAAGAAACTTTATCTCTGCATCCCATCCTGAGAAGACACGTACCCAGTCAATATGGGGATAGTTGAAATCCCCTATTATTATTATAGCCTCTCTAATCTCTCTCAGCATTTCACAGTCACTATCACCATCCAGATCAGGTGGCTGGTAGTATATCCCTACAGCTATATTATTATTATTCAAGCATGGGATTACTATACATAGAGATTTTAAGGTCAGGCTTGACAAAGCCCTGGCTGGGATGATTTGATTGGGTATTGGTCCTGCTTTGAGCAGGGGGTTGGACTAGATGACCTCCTGAGGTCCCTTCCAACCCTGATATTCTATGGTACAGTTTGGTTCATTTAAGATTTTTACTTCATTTGATTTTTATGCTGTCTTTCACATAAAGTGTCACTACCCCACCAGCACAACCTGTTCTATCTTTCTGATATATTTTGTACTCTGTGTAACGATGCTGGTTCTGGTGGGACCCAAATGAGTGCCAATTCAGGACAAATTGCTTAAAGCAGGGCAGTTACAGCCCAAGGCTGGGGTTTCTATGCACACCAAGGCAAACCAAATCAGCCAAACAGAGAAGACTTTGGTTTTACCCCACTGGCTAACCACAAGTCACACAAGCAATTCCCTTAGACACACCAATTTCCCAGTATCACCACCAATGTCACTTGTTATGGGGACAGATGGTTATGAAAACCAATATCCCAGTAAAAGAAAAAAGGTTCTCTCAATCCCAAAGGACCAAGCCCCAGACCCAGGTCAATATACAGATCAGATCTTACCCACAAATCACACTATTGCCAATCCTTTAGAATCTAAAATCTAAAGATTTATTCATAAAAGGAAAAAGATATAGATGAGAGCTAGAATTCGTTAAATGGAATCAATTACATACAGTAATGGCAAAGTTCTTGGTTCAGGCTTGTAGCAGTAATAGAATAAACTGCAGATTCAAATCAAGTCCCTGGAGTACATCCACAGCTGGGATGGGTCATCATTCCTTTGTTTAGAGCTTTTGTTTGTACATACATCTCCAGATGTATGAAGCAGGATTGAAGACAAGATGGAAGAGCTGTAGCTTCTCTTTCTTTGTCCCAAAGACAAGCTGTCCATCACATGGCATGGAAAAACCTCAGAGTTCTGTCCATAGGGATGTCTTAGAATCATAGAATATCAGGGTTGGAAGGGACCTCAGGAGGTATCTAGTCCAACCCCCTGCTCAAAGCAGGACCAATCCCCAACTAAATCATCCCAGCCAGGGCTTTGTCAAGCCTGACCTTAAAATCTCTATGTATAGTAATCCCATGCTTGAATAATAAGAATATAGCTGTAGGGATATACTTTGTCAAGCCTGACCTTAAAAATATCTAAGGAAGGCGATTCCACCACCTCCCTAGGTAACGCATTCCAGTGCTTCACCACCCTCCTAGTGAAAAAGTTTTTCCTAATATCCAACCTAAACCTCCACCACTGCATTACATGAGACCATTACTCCTTGTTATGTCATCTGCTATCACTGAGAACAGGCTAGATCCATCCTCTTTGGAACCCCCTTTCAGGTAGTTGAAAGCAGCTATCAAATCCCCCCTCATTCTTCTCTTCCGCAGACTAAACAATCCCAGTTTCCTCAGCCTCTCCTCATAAGTCATGTGTTCCAGTCCCCTAATAATTTTTGTTGCCCTCTGCTGGACTCTTTCCAATTTTTCCACATCCTCCTTGTAGTGTGGGGCCCAAAACTGGACACAGTACTCCAGATGAGGCCTCACCAGTGTCAAATAGAGGGGAACGATCATGTCCCTCGATCTGCTGGCAATGCCCCTACATATACATCCCAAAATGCCATTGGCCTTCTTGGCAACAACGGCACGCTGTTGACTCATATCCAGTTTCTCGTCCACTGTAACCCCTAGGTCCTTTTCTGCCGAACTGCTGCCGAGCCATTCGGTCCCTAGTCTGTAGCGGTGCATGGGATTCTTCCATCCTAAGTGCAGGACTTGTTAAACCTCATCATATTTCTTTTGGCCCAATCCTCTAATTTGTCTAGGTTCCTCTGTATCCTATCCCTACCCTCCAGCATATCTACCTCTCCTCCCAGTTTAGTGTCATCTGCAAACTTGCTGAGGGTGCAATCCACACCATCCTCCAGATCATTAATGAAGATATTGAACAAAACCGGCCCGAGGACCAACCCTTGGGGCACTCCACTCCACAATCATAACCAGCAAGCCATAACCTTGTCTTAGACACCTTATTTGACTCCCCTTTATACAAGATTTGGTGCCACTACAGGCCCTTGGTTGCAACAATGATCTATACGGTCCCAGTTCATGTCAGTAAAGTCACACCCTGGTATTACTGTCCCCCATTGATTACCCTCATTCCACCAAGTTTCTGTGATGCCTTCTCTGTCAATATCCTCATTTAATACAAGGCACTCTAGTTCACCCATCTTATTATTTAGACTTCTAGCATTTGTATATAAGTACTTCTTTAAAATTGTTACTTTTCAGCTGTCTGCCATTACGTGATGTAAATGAATGGGATTGTTTTTCATCAGATCCTACCCGTATTTTATCTTCCATCCTCTCCTCCTTACTAGGACATAGAGAATCTCCATTAATAGTTGAACTCCTTTAACTTCACATCATACGGCTTGTTTTCCCCTGGATCATTTTGAGGTCTTCCTTTGAACTCTTTCCAGTATCTCCCCTCCTTTCTTGAGGTGTGGACACCAGAACTGAAGACAGTATTTTAGTAGCCGTCTTACCAATGCTGTTTACAGGGCACTTCCCTGCTTGATATTCTCCTTTTTATACATCCATGCAACACATTATCCCTTTTTTTGCCACAGCACTGCACTGAGAGCTCACAGGCAATTATCTACAATGACCTCTAAATCCTTTGAGTCTTGAAAAGCAGTGACAGGGTCTCCCATCCTGCAGATATAACATGTGGTCTTTGTTCTCAGATGTGTTACCTCACCTCTGGCTGTATTAAAATGCATTTTGTTTGATTATGACTATTTAAATAGGCGATTCGGATCACTCCATAACAGTATTTATTATCCCTACCAATCCTTGTATCATCTGCAAACTTTACCAGCCAAGATTCTACCTTGGACCAAGAACCAGTCCCTGTGGGACCCTGCTCATTGATAACAACTACATTTGAAGATTATTTATTTGTAAACCAGTTTTTAGCTCTTCTAACATGTGCCCTTTTAATTCCATATAATGCAAGTTTTTTGGTCTGAACACACTTCTATGGTCTGAAAAGTAATACGTTTGTAGGCACTGTTATTATTTGGGTTCAATTTGAATCGTGTAGGTTTTTCATTTTAAATAACTAGGTCTAGTTTAACTAAAATTTTATTTTAAAATGTACATCTATACAGTGAGTTTTATTCTTAGGGTATGTCTATACTACCCGTCGGATCAGCGGGCAGCGATCGATCCAGTGGGGGTCGATTTATCGCATCTAGCCTAGATGCGATAAATTGACCCCCCCAAGCACTTTCCTGTTGACTCCTGTATTCCACCGGAGCGAGAGGTGCAGGCGGAGTCGATGGGGGAGTGCCAGCAGTTGACTCACCTCAGTGAAGACACCGTGGTGAGTAGATCTAAGTATGTCGACTTCAGCTACGTTATTCACTTAGCTGAAGTTGCGTAACTTAGATCAATCCTCCCCGCTCCCCCAAATTTAGACCAGGCCTCAAACAAATTTCATTTGGTATAAGGTATAACAGTTACTAATTGCTCAAGCTGTTTTGAAACTTGATGACAAGCGTATATTTTATTTTTATTCTACATTGACTTGGCAACTTATGGAACATGTTTGTCAATTTTTTCAATAATTGTTTTATTGAGTTAACATCTTGAAATTATCAGTACAGTTAAAAATTACAGCTAAATTTATTCATTCTCTGTTTATAAATACTAATTGGCACCTACTGAATGCATATAGAGTTGACTGCTGCTTTGAAGTAAATGGTGTCAAATCTAAAGTAAAAAGAGATTCAATTATCATAAACATCAAAGCATCTTGTGAATGGAGCTCTGGAGAATGACTGATGTGGAAATGAGGAAGTGTTTGTTTCTCACATCAAAAACTGAGCAATGAAAATGTATTTTTCTGCTGTTAATTATGTCATGGAAAGACTTATACTTTATTGGGAGGCTATTCTCCCCTCTGTGTTATGTGTAACTTCCATTAATGTTAAAGAGAGTAATGCACATGCATCTCTTAGGAAAAAAAAGCTACATTCCATCACTGAGTACAGGGCCTACAAGAAACACTTAGTCTGACCTCTCCCTAGGACCAGTGTCAGGCTCCTTTCAGAGCTACTGGGACTCAGTTCTGGTGAGCCCTACTTCCTATACTAGTTCGGGAGGGTGACTTCTGAATATAATTTCAGAATCCTGTGATTTAAAGTAAAAGCTTTAAATGACAAGTTAAGACCACATGCTCTCCAGTTCCATCAAGTGGGCTTAATACTAATTGCATAATGTTGTAACCTGCAAAAAAATTAAAGATAAGATTGGTCATAAAAGTGGAAGAATGCATTCCACGCTAGATATGCATTCTATTGTTTGGGTGCAGGTCTCCTTGAGGGAGGCTAGATTAGTTTTGTTCCTTCTGGGGCTGTTAAAATGTATGTTCAGTCATTATTTTAATGGCTTTCTTCTCCAGAGTTTTTCAAACAACACAATCGGTTTAGAGTTCACTTCCTCTCTGACACTGCACTATTGCTTTACAGCTTCTTAGTCTTATTTCATGTCTTTAAAACCCTAGTATAACAAATTTGGCTGGTTTTCTTAATGTGTGTTATGCAATGTTGTTGTAGCCATGTTGGTCCCGAGACAAGGTCGGTCTTTTCAATGTTCCACTAATCCTTTTGCTCTCAAAGGAGTGACACATTGAAGAACTAAGCTTAAATGCATAGACAAGAAATGAAAAGGAACACCACAAATTAAAGAGACAAGGTAGGTGACATACTATATTTCATTGGACCAACTTCTGTTGGTGAGAAAGACAAGCTTTCGAGCTTACACAGAGCTCTTCTTCAGGTCTTGGAAACATATTCAGAGTTTCACAGCTAAATATAAGGTGAAACAGATTGTTTAGCATAAGTAGTTGGCACATATTTCAAGGGACCACTCAAGGAGAAGTGGCCCATTAATACTCTTCCAGTCATAGGGGGGAAAGGCAGCTAGGAGAGGCGTTGTTAGTGGGTTATAGATTGTTGCAGTAAGCCATAAATCCAGTGTGTTTATTCAGTCCATGATTTTTAGTGTCTAGCAAAGTTATGAATTTGAGCTCCCAGGCTCATCTTTTGAAGGTATTGTGCAGATTTTCTTTGTGAATGAGAACTGAGAGGTCAGATATTGTGACAATTTTGTGAAAAGTTCACCCACAGGTGATAGTGTTTGTCTTTTATCATTTTCCTGTGTAAGTTCATTCATGAGAGTAGTGATTGTCTGGTTTCACCCACATAGTCGCTGAGGCATTTAGTGCACTGGATGAGATACTCCACGTGTTGTGACAGGCATGCATAGGACCCATGGATCTTGTAAGTGTAAGATGTGTTATGGATGAGGGGGCAGTGTTGGTCATTGTAGCAGTGGAAATGTCTATAGGTTTTACATCTGTTGTTCTGGCAGGGTCTGGTGTCACTTTGAGTTGGTGTGTCCTGGTCTATGGGGAGCTTGCTTCCAATGATGAGCTTGGAGAGTTGTCTGAAGGCCAGAAGGGAAGGTTCAGGAAATATTTCTTTCAGGATACGGTCCCCACCCAGTAAGGGTTGTAGTTGTTTTCTGATATCGGGTATTGGTTCCAGTGTGGGGTGGTAGGTGGCAACTAGGGGGGTGCAGTCAGAGTGGGTTTTGTGCCCTTGACATTTTTGAAAATTTATTAATTTAAATAAATTCTGAATAGACCCCTTGAATTTGGAACACTGTGCCTACACGATATCAGAACTTCATGAAGCTGCCTATGTATGTTATAATATTTTTTCCAAACAACATTCCCTTTATTTAAACAGGAAAAAGACAGATCTTGTATCTAATATTTCATAAAGGCTACCAAAATATATATTTATTTTTAAAAGCCTACCACTAACAATTAGGGGGAAGACGATAGTAGTGGATAGTGGCAAATACAATCTATTTTGAACCTTTACTGCACACTTAGGACACGTCTACACTAAGAACTTTAGTTGATGCAAGTTACGTTGGCATAAAGCCGCTGCAGTTAGTACAGTGTTTGTGCACGTGCAACCTTGTATCAGCAGTGGAGTGCTTGTATCAATGCAGAGTGCAGTGTCCCACGCGCAGGTATCCCAGTGTGCAACCCACCACTGTCCAGAGCACTGGTTTTTGCGAAGTTTAGACAATGCATGGTGCGGCCAAAACAAGTCATGCAAGAGACTGACTGGGAGCAAGGGGTCACTTTCCCAGCAAGTAACAGTCTGTCCCATAATGTCTTCTATATCCCATAATTTTTGCACCTTTTTAAAAAAATCCCACAAACCAGGGTGACCCTCCTCACTATTCCCCATCTCTGACAAAAACAGAGCCTGCACAGCTCTATACTGCTCTGCTGAGCAGCCAGTCTGATTTCTGGCAACAATGAAAAGCAGGTTAATAGCATGAAAGGCAGCGTGGTCTAATGGACTAAGTGCAGGGCTCAGACTAGAGCCCCGTGTATTCCAATCCCAGCTCTGATATTGACTGCTTCTATGGCCTTAGATAAGTCACATAGCATTTCTGCTTTAATTTCCCTCATCTGCAAGATAGAGATAATAATACTTATCTACTTCAGTGAGGGATGGCAAGTTAATAGTTAATTTTGTAAAATGATATAATTCACCAGAATACCCTCAAACCCTCCAAAGGCTGAGGACATAGCATTCTCTCAATCCCTGTCCATTGCAAAACTGTTATAAAATGTTGGCATCTGTATCAACCAGCAAAAGGATGTGATTTCCCATTCTGCATTAGGGAGAGAAATACTCCCTCTGTGTAGGGTGACCAGATGTACCATTTTTATAGGGACAGTCCCATTTTTTGGGACTCTCTTATATAGGCGCCTATTACCCCCCCACCGCGTCCCATTTTTTTCCACAGTTGCTATCTGGTCACCCTACCTCTGTGCTGCGCCTCACCCTTTATATGTAAACCATTTCCCCAGCCCCATGCAGTTACCTGATTCTGATGATCAGGATTCAATCACATTTTGGGGAGGAGCGGCAAAAAATTGTTTTGCAGGCTTGTCCAAAGAATACTAAGTCTAGCTTCATCAGACTGGTTGCTGCTAGCAGGATTTTAACTCAGTTTCCCAGATAGGAAAAAAAAAATCCTGTTCGTATCAAACACTAGTGCGATAAAATAATGTTTACTTTGATTTTGCTAATGCAAGCAGAACCATGTACATTTGCTTGTGTTAACAGGCAAAAATTAAACAGAAGCCTTTGAGATTTTAAAAGTTGTCACAGAGAATCCATCCCATCTACTATATTGGATTCCCTTAGTCTGATCCGCAAAGCTACAATTACAATGCAAAAGCTTGCCTAGAGTTTGAAAATGCTTTTATGCAAGGAAGCATTTTTATAACAGAAAGCTTAAACTGTGCCTCTAGGAAGTTCTCCTCAGAGAACCCCATACAAAATGGTGATCACAATAATTGGGCCTTGATAGGACACTGCAAAATCCTCAGTCTGTCTTCCTGGATGACCACATTTGTAAAGAGAGGCCACTGTGGAAGGCTGGGATTCTAGTGACATCAGAAACCAAACAGTGATAGTTTCCTTGCCGGGCACCGGCTGTGTGTTGTTTATAAAATTAATATTTATAAACAGAACAGGTACAATGTGTCTAGCAATAGCGTAAGTTTTGCCACAGCGCCTCAACCTTGATCACTAAGAGCCGCATCTAGGCATGAAGGGAGTAATTCAGTCTTAGGGCCAGATCCTTGGGCTTGGCCTCTCGGTAGTGGACACTCAAGCCATAGACAGGAACCCCTTTTGGTTACTATTGTCTCAGTCTGGATTCAAACTAGTAACCTAATAATAAAAGATTCCAGAGTCTAGAACCTCTCTCCTAAATCACCCACACAAGCCTCCCATTCTTTCTTCCCTTAAAATTTTTATTTCCATTTGAACCCTCCTCCCCCTTCTGTGCTACAATGTTTCCCGAAGCTGGAGCCAAAATAAAATGCCTGCCCTGCGATCACATATGTACAAAGGGAGCACTTTCCCAACCAAAGAAACCTCTTTAAATTATTCAGAGTATCTCCACTTCTCCGATTTCCCATTCTTTCAGTTTGTATAAACTGCTGTAATAGTGCCAAATGCATCTAACCACTCACTCAAGAGACAACTGAATTAGGACAAGTGGATAATTATTAAATCAGAATGCGGAGCGTAAATGGGGCAGCCTGTGTTAAGATGTTCCCAAATAATTCCCAAACTATTTGTCAGTTCTTTAGTTGTAAATAATAAGGAATTTAATTTGGAAAAGGTTAATATAAAGGTGAAACAGGATTGTTTTTTCTTCTGACTAGAAAATAGGAATTGACCATAATGCCATGGAGTGCATAAATATTCGCAGTACACAAGTACTTGCGCAACAGCAAATATACAACAGGTGACTGATCAGAACCAATGATTAACTCAGTAAATAAAGAGTGTAGGAATGTAGAACACATCTGCTGAAATTAGTGTTTCTGAAATCTAGAAATAATACTTTGAATTTGAAAGGTTCTTAGTTTAAACTCCGAGTTGGCTCCTGTGACAACATACTGTTCAAGAGGATAACTGTGAGTTTGGTATTCATGGGGCAGGACCGATCCTGGTATCGCTGACATTTCAGGATAATTATAATAAACTAGGATATTGAAAGGACAGTGATTTCTAGGCACCATACCTGGCACATAGCATGCTTGTTTTTACTGTAGTGTATTTTAACCTTTTGTAGTGTGTCCCACTAGGCATTTTCAGTTAAGTTCTCTTTTGCCATACTTGGCCCATAACCTTAAGATGAACAGAGATAGTTTGTCATCCCTTCTTCATTCCCTTGTATGTCTCTGTCTGTCAACAAGTGGTCAGACACTTACTAAAGAAGTCCCCGCTCTTACTCAATATAGGCATTACTGCTGCAGAGACTCAATAGAACCAAAAGGCCACTGTTCCCTCTTGTGAGCCAGCTAAAAGGGAGTCTTCGAAGCTGGGGCTAAACTAGTATGACCTGTCACCTTGGCTAAGACAGTCTCCGATTTTGACTATATTAAAGCAGCTGCCACTTCAGCGCAGGATATTCATCATGGTAGGGAAGTGATCTACCTCCACCAAGGCCCCCGTGAAATAATGAATGATGAACACAACCCCCCGGTACAGTATTTTCCAGTAAAGCCCATGTCAGCTCAGTGTTAGGTTTGAGTTCCACCAACCAAAGCAGTGGGCAGGCAGTTCTCCACACTGTGCCTGCAGTCTGTTAGGTTCCCAAACCAGCCCCCTGGGTTCATTACAGCTGATCCCATCCTGAGGGGTGTATCCAATTCTTCTGGATTCCCCCCACCCCCCAATTTCTTTCCCCCGTTATGCAATAAAATGAGCCAGGTTTCTGACCACCCCCACCAGTGCTGACCTGATTCCAGGGTCCCCCCCAAAGCGAGCTGTTCGGCTGGGGGAGTGTCCGCCGTCGGGGCTGGGCCCAGCCTAGCTGTAGCCTGTAGGGTTAGAAATGGTGCATGCCCCGGCCCCGCTGGGAAGCAGTGCGGCCGCCCCTCACCTGCCCCACGTAAGGGGTTGGGGGGGGGGGGGGGGCACGCAGACTGGCCAGCCCAGGGCCGGGAAGTTTTAGGGCTGCCCCGGTGCTCAGCGTCACGCCGGCGGGGCGAGAGGAGGAAAGGGGGATGGAGGGGGCGAGCCCCCCCCCAAAGTAGCACTTACTCCAGACCTGCCGGCGCCGAGCCCGGTGCCTCCACAGCCTGGTCCTCGCCCAGTGCAGGCGCGGCGGCAGCTCCATGGCCAGCTGCGCGGGGCACTCCCGGGGGCGGCCAGGTAAATCCCCGCGCGGAGCCCGTGACCCGCCAGGGCGGCCGTGCCTGGGAGCCACCTGCCTGCGCGGCTCGCAGCCCAGCGGAGCGCTCAGCTCCTGCCGCCGGCCCCGGCCCCATGTTTTATGCATGAAGCTGTTGGGCGCGTAATTTCATCCCGGGCAGGCAGCGGGGGCGGGGGCTCAGGCCGCCCAGCGTGCCTGCCAGCTTGGCTCCTGCCTCCACTTCCAGCTGCACTGCAGCAGCGCCCCGGGCCTGGGTCAGGGCACCGCTGTGCTAGGGCGATACCAACACAGAACACGGGCCCTGCCCTGGAGAGTTTACAGTCCAAGTACCTAACACTGTACCTAAAACCTGGGTCTCTAACTATATATTTTAGCAGCATCCCGGGGCACAGGCAACGTGATTTATTGTGTGTGTGTGGGGGGGAGGTTAAAGTTAAACAATAATACCGTTGAATATTGCTTGAATCAGAAGTTTTTTGAACCATGACTTAAAATTGTCCTCCTTTATTAAAATGAGCTCCAAACTCAATGGTTCCTTTGTTAATGCAATCCCTTAATTTTCAGGGGCATAAACCTCCCCAATAGTCTATGCCTATGAATATGTTTACTTGGGTGTGTTGTTACCAGCAAATATCCCTCTATAACAGGGGAAAGCAGGTAATCATGCACACAGCATAGTCCTTCATCAGCTGAGGGAGAGGAAGAGACTTAAAAAAAAAAAAATCAATAATGAGTCTCCCTGAAAATATATGAGGCAGCTTACACTCCAGGTGCCTCAACTGTGAAGTTGTTCCTGATCTAACGTTCTGTTGCTTGAACATTTACAATTAGACAGTAGAATTCTGAGCTGTGCTAAATGTAGCCATTGAAACTCCAGACCACCTGACCCTTGCTTGGTTTCAGGTTTCCTTACCAGCTTGACATTCACACCAGGTTCATCAAAAGGTCCATTGGCTGATTTTTGTTTTCATTATGTAATTGAGTGAAATTTGTGCTTTCACCATAACACCAAATGGGATGTAGCAGTGTTTCACTGCATGTCATTTTGGGGTACTCAGTCTAGAGATGGACCCAAGTCATGATGTGAATCCATAACTGGATTTCAAAAGCTAGGAAGTTGAGTAGTGGTTGAATCTGGAATTTCAGTCCAGGCCCATTCTAGTTCATTCACCCCAGAAAGTCAAGGCTAAACTCAGGGTGTAAGCCCAAGCAGCCATAGCTCTACAACCAATTTTGCCAAGTCTCACTCACTCATTTGAATTTATAGGTGCTCAGAAACTAAGGTGATGAGTGATATAAAATGACCCATAAATAACATACATATTATCCTTGTGATGAAGGATTTTGCTATGAAACTTAAGAAATACAAAATGATAAGCATATTAAACTTTTGAACTTCTATGTAAACTATATTTGCATCTTGAGGCAGCTCAGAGTAGCCTTTCCACAAGAGCTTATATTGTAGGGAACAACCCTGCTCTCATAATATGAACTAGGTGACCTAGCAGGTCTTTTATGTCTCTCTAACGTATGTGATTGACCTGTCACACTTATCTGTTTCAGTTGCTTACCTTTAAAAATAGACTTTGAGGGTGAAATCTTGGCCCCACTGAAGTCAACAGTAAAACTCCCATTTACATCGGTAGGATCAGGATTTCACCTTTTGTGTTTACAGTACAAGACATTTGCACATGCAAAGTATATCGAAGAAAAATGTCCCTGACCCTTCAAGGCAACCAACATCCGTCCTTGCCTCATTCCCTAGCTTTTAACCAGCTGAGACACCCACATAATGTGGACAAAAAGGCTCTCACTGAGGGACAAAAGGAACGCTGGGTAAGGCAACATTAACTTCTTTATTTAGAATTCTAGGTTGCTATAACCTGTTTCACGAACTACTCACAGTAGTTCTGACATACATAATTTACAATAATAAATGATAAATAACAGTAGTCACGTGTGGGTTGGAGGTAAAATTGGATCTGAAATGAGAGATGTCGACGGGTATGGCTGTTTTTCTTCTGTATATTTTTGTATATTCAAACCTAAATATTGCCTTTAATATTTTTATTATAATCATAAGGAAAGGTGGAAATAAGAACAATAAGATAGATGAATTATGTACTGTTTCAAGGAAAATACCCTAAAAGGGCAAATACATTTTGCTTGTGCTGATGATAAATTATTTTCTCACATATTTGCTGTTCCTCCTCCTCTTCTTTTCTTTTTTTTTTAAACACAAAAAGCTTTATCAAACCCTGGAATAAGGCATTTTGAACATTTTTTTTTTTACTTTAGCGTAGGCAGAAGAGATTAATTCTACACTTGAGTGGTTCCTAATAATCGGTGGTATTATTATTTATAACACGTAGCATTTTGATGGCTGATTTGCATTAAATTATCTGGAACCAACGTGCAAAAAAAAATTGAGTAAAGCTTAATTGTGTGACTTTTTTCCCCTCATTCCAACTTATTTTTCTGTAAATGAATGTGAAATGTCAGAATCAAAAGAGAGAGCAGCAGCATGTGTGTCTCACTGCATTTTACTTTGAAATATTACTGTGGCGAAAGAGACCTTCAATTACACAGTAAAAATGGAAACTGCTGAGCCAAGTCACACCCAGTTGTGTTACTTTGAATCTCAAATCAGCAAGGAAAACTTTGGATCATTAAAAAGTAAAGGCTGTCAAACTCCACAAAGTTTTCAGGATCAAACATAACCACTTTAAAAAAAAAAATCTTTCTTAACTGAAACTTTCAGCAGAATAAATAAAACAACTAATGAAATATCAAATGTTTCATATATAATATATAAAATAAAGAGTTAAGAGACTTAGCAATATCTTATACACTAACATTTAAAGCAATCAAGAGATTTAAATTTTCTGTGGTCACAGCAGTGTCCCAAGGGATCCACCTGTTGTAGAAATAAAAGCTTCAAGTTGGCTATGAAGAGCAGCAATAAGTTTATCTATTCCTCACATTTCCTGCAGTCTGGCAATCCATTCTTTTTTTGGTAGGAATTTTTCTTTTTAGCTAGTAAGCAATATATTTCCTGTCTCTACCAATAATATACTCAGCCCTGAACATCCTTAACTATTCAGTTTTCCAGTAAATAATGAGGCATATCAACACTTTTTGCTGATCTATTCATATAGAAAAAAAGACCTACTCTCCTAAAGCAAAGGTTAAAAATTAGGGTCAGACTCTATGCAAAGCCACATTTTCCCTACTGACAAATTCTAAAACTCTGGCTCTGGATTGAATTTTCAAAAATGAGCGTTGGTCTAACTCTGCTCTCACTGAAGTCAATGGGAGTTTCGCCATTCACATGAACAGGAACAGAGTTAGGCCAATGGTTGAGTCTTTTTGAAAATCCCACCCTCCAGGGTTTCAGCAACAAATCTAGTCAAACCTCAATTAACCCAAAATCTGATTATCCAAATTGCAAGACCAGCCTCTGATTTTGGATGCGTCCATTTTTGAGTGCCCAGTTCGAGACATCAATACTTGATTTCCTAAGCTATTGAGCACCTCTTGCTCCTGATGATTTCAAATGGATTTCTGAGTGCTCAGCACTTCTGAAAGTCAAGCCCAACATGTTTCAGTTTAAGCACCACAAATCAGTGGGCCCTTAAACAAAAATTGGCCAAAAGCCTCCCTGATATGCGGCTTTTGCATTTAAAAACTCCCTACTTAACCAAACCCTTGATAGTCTAAATTAATTGAATGTCTCCCATTCCGTTCAAATTACTGAGGTGTGACTGTACTATAATTCACAGAGAATATCAAAAGGCATTCTTGTTTTTTAGGGAGGTAGTACCCAGTCAAAAAGAATGCTGTTATATTCAGGTGTGTGAATTGAGACTACTTCTGAGAATGGTGGTAGAACTGTGTGTGTCTGCATGCACTTCCATACCACCATTATCCCCAACATCATGCTCGCTAGTGGGATCATGATCCTCCTTCCATTGAAATTAATGGCAAAACTCCTATTGAAATCAATGGAAGTAAGATTGAGCCCCTGTGACACTTTCTTGGGGCACCCAGAACTATAGGTGACCTTGTTACCTTTCAGTGGGACTTGGTGGAGCCAAATTGGGTGACAGTCTTTTAGCCATCCCCGACAAACTTCCCAGGACTCTGGCAGCCCTTACATTGCCTTGTAGGTAACACTTGGTGCATCCGAGTTCCGGAGCCTCCTGGAAAAGCATTCCCCTTGAGCATCCAGGCCCTGTCATTGGAAGGGTTGTGAATCCTCCAGGATTGTCTTGGAGTCTCCAGGAATTAAAAATTAATCTTTAATTAAAGTTTATCATGTGATGAAACTTCGAGGAACGTGTCAAACCAAAACTGGCAACCCTAGTCACTGGACACATAACATAAAAATGGCCATACTTGGTCAGACCAAAGGTCCATCTAGCCCAGTATTCTGTCTTCCGTTAGTGGCCAATGACGGGTGCCCCAGGGGGAATGAACAGAACAGGAAATCATCAAGTGATCCATCCCCCGTCTCCCATTCCCAGCTCCTTGCAAACAGAGGCTAGGAACACCATCCCTGCCCATCCTGGCTAATAATCACGGATGGACCTATCGTCCATTAATTTATCTAGTTCTTTTTTGAACCCTGCTATAGTCTTGGCCTTCACAGCATCTTCTGGCAAAGAGTTCCACAGGTTGACTGTACGTTGTGTGAAGAATACTTCCTTTTGTTTGTTTTAAACCTGCTGCCTGTTAATTTCATTCGGTGATCCCTAGTTCTTGTGTTATGAGGAGTAAATAACACTTCCTTATTTACTTTCTGCACATCAGTCATGATTTTATAGACCTCTATCATATCTCCTCTTAGTCGTCTCTTTTCCAAGCTGAAATGTCCCAGTCTTATTCATCTCTCCTCATATGGAAGCTGTTCCATACTCCTAATCATTTTTGTTGCCCTTTTCTGAACCTTTTCCAATTCCAATATATCTTTTCTGAGATGGGGTGACCACATCTGCACGCAGTATTCAAGATGTGGGTGTACCATGGATTTACGTAGAGGCAATATGATATTTTCTGTCTTATTATCTATCCCTTTCGTAATGATTCCCAACATTCTGTTAGCTTTTTGACTGCTGCTGCACACTGAGTGGATGTTTTCAGAGAACTATCCACAATGACTCTGAGATCTCTTTCTTGAATGGTAACAGCTAATTTAGACCTCATCATTTTATACGTATAATTGGGATTATGTTTTCCAATTTGCATTACGTTGCATTTATCAACATTGAATTTCATCTGCCATTTTGCTGCCCAATCACCCAGTTTTGCGAGATCCCTTTGTAACTCTTCGCAGTCTGCTTTGGACTTAACTATCTTGAGTAGTTTTGTATCATCTGTATAGACGCCAACTTCTGCTGGCACCGGGGGGTGCTCGACCTCCCTCTGCCCCCGGCCGTGCCCCGACACCACCCCTGCCCTGCCCCCCCATCCCTACCCCACCCCCATTGCAACCCCTTCCCCAAAGTCCCCGCCCCAACTCCACCCCCTCCCTGCCCCTATTCCAACCCCTTCCCCAAATCCCCATCCCAGCCCCGCCTCTTCCCCGCCACATTCCCGCTCCTCCCCCCTCCCTCCCGGAGCTTGTTACGCCACGAAACAGCTGTTTGGCGGCTGCAAGAGCTGTGAGGTAGGCGGAGAAGCAGGGACATGGCGCACTCAGGTGAGGAGGTGGAGGCAGAGGTGAGGTGGGACGGGGAGGGGAGGGAAAGGGAACTTAGCTGCCAATTTTTCCCGGAAGGTGCTCCAGCCCCAGAACACCCAGGAGCTGGAACCTATGATCATCTGGAGAGTAGTTTTGTATCATCTGCAGAAATTACCAAATTCATTATCTCCAAAGAGTCAGTGAACACACCCGCTTGGTTGATTCAATAAAGAATTCACACTTAGCTTAATATTACAGCGCTGAGATTTACATATAATAAAACAAACAGACGTTTGTTAACAAGCAGAGTTTTAAGTGATACTGAGTAAAGATGGTAGAAACAGAACTGGTCACAAGTAAAACAGAAGTATAACGTGCTTCTAGGAGACTGTGTATAACTCCAGCAGGCTATACTCCTTTGTCTCAATCAGTTTCTCATCCTCCGAGCCTTTTGCAGAGCTTGCTGACTTTTAGTCAATTGAGGATTCAGATTTTTCAGGAATCACTTCCCTCCACCAAGAGTGCTTCTCAGTGAAATGGATAACTAACTGTCTTTTTGCTTCACCTCATATTTCTCTAAAACTTATTGTATTGACCCTATGGACAAGTCAACCCCCTGTGACCTTGGTGTCCATTGCTGATCTCACATCACCGCATCAACCTGTTTTCCTGTTGACTTAATATGCAAATGGACGTTCATTTGTGTTGGTTTCACAATGCTTATTTTACATTAGAGACAGGGAGATAGTGATGGTCCCTCCTTTTTTGGTTGAAAATGTGTTTTTCCCTTTGATTTGTTACAGACTTTAAAACATAATATCACTGACTATCCATAATTCCTTATGTAGTGTTAATACAAACATTTTACAATTATTAATAACCAGTGTGTTACCAACTTTCATTTGATACCTTACAAGACACTCTTTACAGATTAATATTATGACAGCAATGTGTAAGGTGTCTGTCAGTTGAACCACCAATCAGCCTCTATGTGCCAGCACTTAAAAGTGACTTAAAGAATGTCAGAGATATGATCTAATTACTTTTTGTCCTGGAGTGCTTTTCTTATCCTGTATGCCAGAAAATGAAAGTCTTAATTCAGCAGGATACTTTCAATTTGGCTGGAAATGCCTGACCAAGTGATTGACTCCATAAGTGATTTCTCAATGGATTTTTATATATCCTTCTGGGCTGGCCTGCAGGGCTTTGCTCATTGGAAAACTGTACTTTCTCCCTCACAAGGATTTCCTGCATACTCCTTGCTGTTTCAGTAATCCTTTTCTGGATCCATCAGTGAAAGACTACAGGTTCAGTCCTTGCTAAAAAAAAAAAAAAAAAAAAAGTCTCTCAGCATTTTGAGTTTCTGACAGTATTTTTCTTGTGCCACCCGTCTCTGCCCCATCTGTGTTCCATGTTTGTGTCCTGACAGGTTGAGAAGTGAAGTTGGTCCTCTTTCCTTGGCACAATTCCTAGAATCTTCACATTATTTGTCCACATTTAACTTTCTACTTTATGTTCCATGTTGCAGAAGTTCTTGTACAAAGATACCTCACTGCAAGTAGTGAAGTCCGTAATCTCAAACTGAGCCCTCAGTTTCTGACATGACTACTGGCTCTTTCCCTAGCATGCTTTTGATAGCAGAGCTGATTTGTTGGGAGACTTAAATTACCCAATTCAGAAAGTGCTTTGAGTGCCTCAGATTGAAGGAGCTAGAGAAATTAAAATCATCATTTTTTAGGCTGGCAAACCTCTGGTGAGCCGAATGTCAGCGCACTGTACTTTAACACACATGCCAGACATCCGTTTTCATTTCGGCTGTTGGATTCAATCTTAGAATAAGGAGTTATAATACAAATGCTAGAAAAATGCTGCTAAACTATAATGATGCTATCGGATGTCATTATAATGTTATGAGTTGGACTGAGTTTAAAATCTGATTCAAACTGATGTGTGAAGACACCTAGCACCTAAGATAGTTGTCAGGAACACATAAGGGGGCACACCTAAAACAAGGCTTACAGAGTCTGCTCAGAAACTAGTACCATGGGCGCAGGGAGTTTCCACTGGGTATTGTGACTGGGGGAGAGGGGAGGGGGGGCAGACAGCCTGAAGGAGCTACTAGAAGCTCGGTGTCTGATCCTGGATGCATGGAGAGGTTTTTGGGTTAGGTGTGCAGACTGAAAAAAAATGTTCTCGGTGCTGTGAGCCAAATAAACTGTTTCCCACTATTGGATTCCTTCTGCATTCAGAGACACAGGACTTTGTACATTCTTTGTATATAAACAAAACTGCATCATATACCTGACTGTCACCAATTTCTACCCCCAACTGGAACATCTCCTGGGCTCCAAACTTTGACTAGCCGCTCAGGTCACAAAGGGGCAATAATAAACAGTACACTGTATGTGTAAGTGATTTGTGGGTCAGAAATGCCAGTGAGCATTTCCATTTATCCACAGCTCATCATGTTGAAATGGCAATAATCCAGTGGGGAAGTTAAATCACTAGGTAGCAGAGTTCATAAATACTGTATAGGAAAAAAATCCATGATGGCTCAGGATAAAAAACTGCATATAGTTTCTGTATATTCATGACGTTCTGTTCTTGTGCCACCTACTTACCAACTGCTTTATTTATGTCATCATTATTAGTGAACTGTCTTGGTTTATTTTTAAATATTAACTTTCTTTATTTAATGTTTCAGAATGAAATAATCACTAGTATATGAAAAGGGTATAATTCCATCTTAATTTTTCTGGTTATAACTTCTTGAGCTTGACCAGCCCAATTCTGTACTGTTCAGGCAAGGTGGGATGCCTTTCTGGAAGATATGCTTTAGTCAAACACACAAAATATTGGACTGAATACAGAGGTAGCTGGATGAAATTCTATGGTCTGTGTGATACAGGAGTTCAGACTAGATAATCTAATGATCCTTTCTGGCCTTAAAATCTATGAATTCCCACTGAAGTCAATGGGATTGTACAGCTGTTAATTCAGGCCAAATTCGGGCCTAAATTATTTGTTGTCTTTTGGTATTTCCTCTGCCCCCTCCCCACAACTGGCTGAAGTAATCCTCCAGTGCCATAAAAGGGGAAGATCTTGGGATGCAGGGGGATGAGGAAAGAGAATCTTAAGTAACTCAGAAGGGGAGGTGGAGGCGTGAGCAAGTTTAGCCCCGGCCACCTAGGTATTTTTGATGATTGCCCAAGTAGAAAGGCCTGCAGTACTTCCTTTTTAAATAATAGATTCTAATATCTATGTGAGCTGTTGGTAAACTAATATCTGCTGCGCTTGCCTACACAGTCATTACATTACTTCTGTAGAACGCCGAGTGAGCCCTTCAGTTTGTAATTATCTGTACAAACAATTAATTATACTATAAATTCTAGACTAGATTTATTTGCTCGGCTGATCATTTTTTTCATTGTAATATACTGATTGGGTTTTATAGGTCCTATATGTCAACACTTATGTTGATAGGACCATTCAAATGATAAGAAATGCACAAGTCCTGGAAAATAATGGTTGCAAGTCAGACAGGACCTACTAATTGCTTCATTCAAGATGTGATACTATCTGTATTGATGGGAGGGAGATTAATCTATGTTAATGGATCTATCCCACTGAAAACAATGGATATGATTCTGGGGGGGAAATAGGTATGAATCTACAGGCCGAGTCCAGCAAGCTGGTCAGGCCTCTCAATAGCTGAACTACCATACATATCTTGTGCTGGAAAGTCACTTAAGATGAGATAGAAACTTGTGTACTCCTTAGTTTTTTCTCTTAATGTAAACATGAGATACTCAAGGAAATCATCTGCCGAATAAACTGGGACCAAAAGGACAGCACTGTAGAGAAGATGTGATCCTTCCAGTTATGTAGAATTCCTACTCCAAAAACAAAAGCTGTTTACCAGGGGTTCTGCTGAGTTTGAAACCAAACAAGGCAAATGATGTAGATGCAGGAAATAAATTGGATGTATGCTGTATCTCAGAGTTGTGGACTGCCAAGACTGAAGGATTAATGTGCACTTCTAAAACATGTGGCAGAGGGAGCTTGAGTCATTGTTGCATTTGGGAGAACAAAGAAGACAATTATCCCTGACTCACATATATATTTGAAGGTCAAAGAGAAGAAATACTGGTTATTCATTGATTTCAAAAGGGATGAAATCACATATATTATGGCATACCTGTAAATGACTGATTATGTGAATGTTAACACTTATGAAAGAAGGCAAGTCACTCATATTTGATGTTAATTCTCTTTCTTGTGGTGAAACAACTAATCAAATGTGAATGATGGAGGTCACCTATTTAAAATATTTTACCAGAAAATTAGAAATGAGTTACAACAATTTAATATAGTTATTGAGTCACTGAGAATCAATGTCCTCGTGTATCAATATGGCATCATGGAAGAATGAAGTGATAGTGTCTTCTATCCTCTTCCTCCTAACTGCTGAGAGACATTTTTCCTTTAAGATCGGAAGGAGGCTCTGTTCTTCTCTGAGGCTGCGGAAATATGACACATCTAACAAAGTGTGTTGTTCATCATTCCCCGTGCTATATCTGTCTGGCTCCCATCGCCATTGTTCTGAACATCTCATATCCATAGGCGCTGACTCCATGGATGCTCAGGGACTGGAGCACCCCTGGGGAAAAATTAGTGGGTGCTCTGCACCCACCAGCAGCCAAGCTCCCCGTCCCACGCCACCTCATCTCCTCCACCTCCTCCCCTGAGCACGCCGCGTCCCCACTCCTCCGCCTACCTCCCAGCACTTGCCACCACCAAACAGCTGCAGCAAGCTCAGGGAGGGAGGAGGGAGGAGCAGGAATGTGGTGTGCTCAGGGGAGGAGGCGGGGCAGAGGTGGGGCTGGGGCGGGGATTTGGGGAAGGAGTCGGAATAGGGGCAGGGAGGGGACGGAGTTGCGATGGGGACTTTGGGGAAGGGGTTGGAATGGGGTGGGAGAGGGTGGAGTCGGGGCAGGGCCGGGGGCAGAGCGGGGTTGAGCACCCACCAGCGCCAGTAGAAGTCGGCACCTATGCTCATACCCCTGGGATGAGGGAAAATGTTAATATCCTCATTTTACAGATGGGGAATTAAGTAACAGAGATGGTGCCTCATCCAAGTTTACACAGGATTCTGTGGCCGAGCCAGGAACACAACCCAGGTCTCCTCAAATCTAATGTAGTATCTTAGCCATAAGGCCATCTTTCCTCTCTGTGTCTTAAGTTGTACAGGAAGTGATCCTATAGTTGCCATTCTGTTTTCTCTGTCTGAGACCATTGTAGCACTCTGTCCAGCTACAATGACAAGCTCATGAGATGTTCAGACCCTGTGCAAAGTAAGATGGCAATTGTAAATGTCATTGGATCTTTTTGTTTATTTCCACTTACATTTTTAAGAAAGTATCAATTAGAGTTGGAACAATTCAATTTGATTAATATCATGTACTACTGAATGTATTGTTGTAAGTCTTTTTATAAGTGAAGTGTATTGTCCTCCCAATTTTCCCCCATATGGTGGTTTCTGGAAGTACTGTACCTAACAGCAGTCCTTTACAGAAATATCAAAGAGAAGACCAAAGCCAATTGGCTGACAATGTGACCTCGCTACCAGAAATACTGTTTTTGAGACATGACACTTCCAAACGTAACATGAAAAGGTCTCATATCCCCACATACCCGTAAAAAAGTCAGATTTAAGGCTGAATTTAAACCTGTTGCAGGATAGAGCACCCATTGCGTATTTCAAATCTGTACTGTAATGTGCACTTTTCACCAGTTCCCCGACAAGCATAACAAAATAGACACAGTTTATCTGGGACATAGTAAACCATTATTTGGCCTTATCTATATGGGAAAGTTGCATCAGTATTACTGAAGGTGTGAATTTAAACTGATATGAGTTAAACCAACACAATCCCTTATGCAGATACTTTGGGTGGCTTTTTTTTTTTTGGTTTAGTTTAAGTCAATTGAGAACAAGTTTAAGTTAAACAGAAATAAGTGACTCTTAAACAGAAATAAGTGTCTACACAGACATTCACACCAGTTTGACTATATTGGTATAAAAATTAATTTAAGTTAAACCAGTGAAACTTTTACATACGACACAGAACATAGTATAGAATAAACAATATACGATTTCAATATAACTATTCATAAAATGTCTTGATGGTCCAAGTCTAAATGCCACTGGGCAGGTGTCTATATTTGAGAAATCACCACTTTAGTGTCACTAACTGGCACCGTTGATGGCAGTATCAGCAGAGAACTCTGTGATTGCATGGGCATGGAGACTGAGCCATGGTCAGGGTTGGTCTCTTCAGATCAAAACTGGGACTAATTGATATGTTAGTGTGGCAAAAATTGAACAACTGCTGTCTTGTTCTGTGCATAAACTCAGGAACAGCCTTTCACTGTTCTGACAGGCTCTGCCTACCAACCCAAGGTTCAAATAGACTTGCACCTTTTAAGAACACTGAATTGACCCACATCTTTAGCTGAAATATATTCAAGTCTCCTCAAAATAAAATGCCTCGGTCCTGCATTCTACAGGGGAAAGAAATACAGTGTGTCTCAGAAGTCAGTGTAAATCAATTCATAGCTCTGTTTTATAAACCTGACGGTGCTTAGATATAATGAAGTAGCTAGAGCGTACTAGTTGAAAATGTTCCTTTTCATGCAACTATTTTTGTAAATCCTAGTGCCAGCTATGTTGCATGCAGAATTCTGAGTGTGGCATTGCCAGTCTCCATGAAATTACTGTGAGGGAAACAAAAACATTTTATATGTTTTGCCGTCGCACTTTTTTTTTCTTCTCCACCTTATAAGGTTGGCATTAGCAAGGTGCTACAAAAATTATGCTCAGATTGACAATATGCCTTGCCATGTGTTAAGACTTTTCTTGGCAAATTGCAAACATTTCAATTTTTGTTATAACTGCCTCAAACATGACAGATTTGTTCTTTCATCAGTAGCAAAGATCACTCTCATTACATTCTGAAGTGGAGCTAAGATGAGCTAAGGCTTCAACTATGCTAACAGGGTATACTAATAAAAAGAAAAGGAGCTCTTTGTGATAAAATAACTTGCCTTAGGTGTATTTACTGTCCATTCTATCTGCAATGTGTCAAGAATAATTTCCAGTCAGTTTTTATTTGAAAATGATCCCAAAACCTAAAAGGAAAGGATGAATGGGAAATTAACTCAAAGAATTGTACTATGCACCAACGGGATCCATTCATTTGCCATGGCAAAGACTGTCAAACAGACTAATCTAGTGCTGGTTGAATTTTGTTCATTGATAAAGTTTTATCATAGATAAGTGGGATTTTGTCAAAAATGAATTATTTTATGAAAAAAGTATTTGACAATTTAAAAAATCTCAAAATGAAAAATTTGGGGTGAAATCAATTGTTAAACAAAAAGTATGAAGTAGTGAAGAAATTTGTAGTCTCTATCAGCTTGTAACTTTTATCTCCTTTTTTGCACTTAAAAAAAGGGATTTTTTTTTTAAAAAAAAAGACAGAATAAGGGGGGAAACCCCTTCTTTTCTCTCACTTTTTCCCTACTTGAAAAATGTGGAAAAAAGTAAAATAAATAATTTTTTTAAAAGTGAATGAAAATGCAGGGAGGACAGAGTCAACACTTTCAAATGGTCCCTTCCCCACTTCCCCCCAACCCTCACCCCAGGAAAAATAAAAAGTAATTTATAAAAAATGTGACAGAAAATGTTAATTATATAACATTTTCTGTTAATGGATTTATAATTAATATTTATTATTTCTATAGTGTATTAGAGGAGCATAGTATTTTGCAGACAAATTTTTAAAAAGAGGGGTCCCTGGCACAAAGATCTTATTTCCAAGACCCTGATCTGGTCACCCTTACTTTTGAAAATGCTCTTTACGCAGACAAATGCCTCCAAAGAAATCAATAGACTTACATGAATATAGATTACCCACATTGTAACCCAGAATTTGACATTCCTTCGTGTAACCCCAGACTGTGACAGTACTGCAGTCAGCCATCTTGTATGTTCATTAACTGCTAGCTGCCAAACACCACATAGCTAGGAATAATCTTAGCCCTGAGAGGCAAGGCCGCGCAGCTGCATGTTTTGCAGTTCTGCTAATCAGAATGGGAGGATGTAACAGGGAGTTAATGTACCGTGAAAATAGAAGGAATGTTTGGACAGCCGACCTTGGTTTTAAGTGCCTCTGACACCTTTGATATGTACATTTTATTGTTGTTCCAATGAGTTTTAAATTGCAGATGTTTGATTTTTGGTTGAGGATTTTTCCTTTCTTGATGATTATGTTGTGTGAATTAATGATCTTGGAGCAAAATCCTGCTCTGTGGTGTATTGGGGCAATAAGGAATGAAGAGAACACAAGGAGCCTCTTTGTTCCTCTCCCAAACAAATTTGCACTGCAGTAGGGCAGTATTGAGGAAGAGAGGCGATACTCAGTTCAACTAACACATCCACTGTCAAATTATGGCCCTAAGGAGCTGTGGCTTGGTCTCTACTAAACTGTAGGGGGCGTACTCTCATTTTTGAAGGTTCAGTAAGGTGTGATCAAGAACCTGTCCCTTCCCTCTCGCCCAGGGCATCTTGTCCTCCTCTGAGTTTTCAATTAAGATAGAGAAAAATTCAGAGGCAGCCCTTTTCCATTTTAATTTGCATTCTGTTGTTATTTTGGAGACAAATATCAAAGCTACCGCAATGCTATTATACCAAAGGATCTATGAATGTTATGTGGAGTGCATCTAAGTTTCCTGACATCTGATGTTAGTTTCATGTCAAGAAGCTCTAATGGGGCTGCTGTGAAAAATTATAACAAACCTGCCCAACTGTAATCTTTCTGTGTCACTGTTGATAATTCTTCAGCAATATAGTTCCTCACCTACTGCATGAGTTATGTCTGCCAAGTTTTTGGCCATTCACAGTATTTTCAGATACGCATGGATGATATTTTAATTACTAGCCATGGAATAAAATAATGAAGATTTGGCAGCTAACCAGAATCAAGGCTGTTCCTGCCACTTGACATGCATATGATGCACCAATAACCCTCTAACCCTTTATGTTGCAAATAGCTGCTATAAAACAAATGTGTAGTAGTGAGTAAAATATAAAACAGTACCTGTCTAATGGATGGGCTTCAATGAACTATCCGGCAAAAAAGGAAAATAGAATTTTGGCTTCAGGTCTTTCACCATTTGGGCCTGGTAATTTACTAGGTTCTTCCTTTCAGTTTTAATGAACTGAACTGAAATCACAAAAACAACAAGGAGTCCGGTGGCACCATAAAGACTAACAGATTTATTTGAGCATAAGCTTTCGTGGGTAAAAACCCCACTTCTTAGATGCATGGAGTGAAAATTACGGATGCAGACATAAATATACTGACACATGAAGAGAAGGGAGTTACCTCACAAGTGGAGAACCAGTGTTGACAGGGCCAGTTTGATCACGGTGGATGTAGTCCTACCCCCGATACTTGAAATCACAAAGTTGTTATCAGGCTCTACATTGTACAATCAAGAAAATGGGTTTGGTTTTGTTGTAAAAATATCAGAGCAATTGCTAAATTGATGTTTGTGTCAGGCAGGCCTGTTGCATTTGTGATAGTGATTTTAAAAAATGAAAAATATGTGTGGGTACGAGGGATGGTTCCAAGGCATACATTTCAGATCTACATCTGAGCTATCCTATGCAAGCCTATTCCTGATAGATACGATAAGTAGAGCATTGATTAGCAGACTCACCTCATTGTGTGAATGTCAGTCGTCCCTTGGGAAAGGTCGGTCCCAGCAATGACTGGTAGGTCCAGCATTGATGTAACTTTGTGTAACACACATGACATGAAGAAAAGTTTGACCGTCATTATCCTCATAACTGAGACTCTTCACCCACACACTTTAGAAAGAATAAAAGAGCCAGTCAAGACACAGGAAGAGAATTGATAGAAGATTGGGAGGTGGGGTGGAAGAATTGCATTGTAATCGAGCTAGCTTGTGCGTTTCAATTTCAAATTACTGTACATTAATAGAAAACTCCCCTGGAGTTGTTATAATAGAATCATACTGCTGCTGTTTATAGTATGAACTGATAGTAGGTAGTTACTGATGTTAGTGGCAAACAAAAGGGTAGTAAAGATAGATGCCTCTTGTTTGTGTGACCTTGAATAATCAATTAGTAAATTATCATTTAGTAAGTCAGTATGTAATAGGATGGGGCATGACATCCCAGCCAGTACCGGATTTACCATGGCGCCGGGCCCACGGTCCAAAGCGGCCCCGGCCCAGCCTGTTCTTCTCTGTCCCCCGTCCCCCGCTCTCTCCTGTGGGGGCAGCGGGCAGAAGCTTGGTCCTGCGGGTTCCCTCAGCAGGGCAGGCTCCACCGGCAGCCAGGCTCCCCACAGCGTGCCACATTCCTGCCCCTCTCCCTGCCACCGAACAGCTGTTTGGTGGCGCCAGAGAGTGGGAGGAGCGGAGCCACAGCGTGCTCGCCACTCGGGGGAGGAGGCGGAGAAGAGGCGGGGGCGGGGCCTTGGGGAAGGGGGTGGAATCAGGGCATACGCCCTCCTGCCGTGAGCCACACCCCCAGCCCTCTGCCCTGACCCCTGCACCCCCCTAGCCCCAATGCCCTGACTCCTGCACCCCCTCACACACCCCCAGCCCCCGTCCTGACTCCTGCACCCCCCCACACATACTCACCCCACCCACATTCCATACCCTGACTCCTGCACCCCGTCACACACCCCCAGCCTCTGTCCTGACTCCTGCACCCCCCACACATACCCAGCCTCCCCCACACCCCATGCCCTGACTCTTGCACCCCCACACATTCACACCCCCACTCTGAGCACCAAAGGGAGCTCCTGCACCTGCCCCCACATTGCTACCTGCACCCCTCGCACCAAATGGGAGCTGCCCCAGGTAAGTGCTCTACACCCCAACCTCCTGTCCCAACCCTGAGCCCCCTCCCTCACCCTAGCTCCTGGCCAGACCCTGCACCCCAACCCCCAGCCTGCTCCTGCACCCAAACTCCCTCCCAGATCCTGCACCCCCACCCCTCAGCTCAGTGCAGAGAGAGATGACGAGAATGGGCTAGAACCAGGGAGAAGGTAGGTACCTGCTCTATGTGGGCAGGGGTGGGGGGGGGATTCTGTTTACCCTCTCCCCAGCCCTGCTGTGCTTGCAGTTTACCGCCGATCCCTCCCTTGCTCCAGGGACCAATCCTAGGTCCCGCCGCACTATGCTTTTGCCCCTGGCCCCTGCCTGGCTCCAGTCAGCAGGGACTAATCCTCCCCCCATGCCCCATTGTGCTCATCTTGCCCCTGGCCCCTGCCTCGCTCCAGCTGGGGACCAATCTTTTCCCCCCACCCCTCATGTCCCGCTGTGCTCCTGCCCCTGGCCCTGCCTCGCTCCAGCTGGGGACCAAGCCTTCCCCCTTCACCATGGCCTGCTGTCAGGGTGGATAAAAATCAATGACTAAAAAAAAAATTTAAATTCGGATTTTTTTTTATTTAAATCAGATTTTTGAGGAAAAAACCTCTCTAAAGATAGTTTTAATTAAGATACATTATATCTCATAATGGAATAGGGATTATAAATTCTAATTCTATAGTATGAGACAATATATTCATGTAATGTTTAAGAAAAGTTTTGTAAATGAGTTCAAATAGTTCATGGATTAGGGACCCAATCTTAATGGGGTTCCACAGGCTTCTGTATAGATTATTTAGGTTAATCTTTCTATCTACCCAATGGGACTCGGTGCTCAGTCTAGAACAGGAGTGGGCAAACTTTTTGGCTTGCGGGCCACATCGGGGTGCGAAACTGTATGGAGGGCTGGGTAGGGAAGGCTGTGCCTCCCAAAACAGCCTGGCCCCCGCCCCCTATCCACCCCCTCCCACTTCCCGCCCCCTGACTGCCCCCCTGAGAACCCTCGATCCATCCAACCCACCCTGCTCCTTGTCCCCTGACCGCCCTCTCCAGGGCCTCCCACCCCTAATGCCCCCCGGGACCCCACCCCCTATCTAACCCCCCCGTTCCTGCCCTCCAGAACCTCTGCCCCATCCAACCGCCCCTGTTCCCTATCCCGACTTCCCCCCCCCGAACCTCCGCCCCATCCAACTGACCCCTGCTCCCTTTCCCCTGACTTCCCCAGGACCGGCTCCCTTACCATGCCGCTCAGAGCAGCATGTCTGGCCACTGCACCGCCCGGCCAGAGCCACACATGCTGTCGCACTGCCCCGTAGAAGCACGCAGCCCTGCCGCCCAGAGCACTGCCCGTGCGGCAGCTTGGCTGCAGGGAAGGGGGAGCAGCGGGAGAGGGGCCGGAGGCTAGCCTCCCGGGTCAGGAGCTCAGGGGCCTGGCAGGATGGTCCCATGGGCCGGATGTGGCCTGTGGACCGTAGTTTGCCCACCTCTGGTTTAGAAGATACCATCAGAGATGCCTGTTAACAGAAAACATGTTTTTAAATAAATAAATAATATATAAAGGTGAAAAATAACAGACCTCAAATCTATTGTCCCTCTGCAAATTGGTGTACACAAAGTCAATCCCTCACCTCTCTTTAAAAGTGAAAAGTTTCAAAAAGTTCAATGAATAGAACATTGTTGGGGGCGAAATAGATCTGGACAAGGAGAAGAAGTCTGGAGATAAATGTGAGAAGCGAGGGACATATGCTTTTTTGTTAAAATATTATGTTTGCTGTTGAAGAAAAAAATCCAGAATACTTAACGTAGTTGTTTTAGTTAAATAAAACAATTTAAATGTCTGTCTGGTGATGTTCTCTTCCTAACGCAGAATGGCAAGAAAATCCTCCAAATATTAATGATTAACATGTTGAATTGGAGATAGTTCACCTCCCAATAACTTCATAAATATCTGCTTCAATTATCTTTGGTAAATGAAATAACCAAACAATCATTCATTTTCTGATATAGCTGTAAAACTCATCGGAAAAGTTTTCAAAATAAATCACTGTTTAAAAATGTATAGTGTGTACCTTCCAAAAATGAAACCTACATCTATCTCTGAGTTGTGAAGAATATGTATTAAGGTTATAACAACCAACAAGAATGCACTTTTATGTAGAAAACCATGATTAAATCGAGTCTTCCTGACTAGTGATTTAAATCATGATTTAAATCAAATCCACCCTGCCCGCTGTGCTCTTGCCCCTGGCCCCTTCATTCCCCAGGGGGGCCCAGAAATATGTTTGGTGCTGGGCCCACAGAAAGTTAATCCGGCCCTCATCCCAGCTACTCATAGACTGAAGAAGTTGTTTCTCTGAGTTTTTGGTATTTTGGGAATCCAGCTAGCTGCAGAAGAGTCTAAACTGGAAAAATGGTCTGAAGTAAACAGGATGAAATTCAATAAGGACAAATGCAAAGTAGTTCGCTTAGGATGGACCAATCACTTGCACACATACAAAATGGGACATGACTCCTAGGAAGGAGTACTGCAGAAAGGCGTCTGAAGTCATAGTTTTGTCACAAGCTAAATGTGAGTCAACAGAGAACACTGTTGCAAAAAAAAAGCAAACATCATTCTGGGATGTATTAGGAGGAGTGTTGTAAGTAAGATATGAGAAGTAATTCTTCTGCTCTACTCTGTGCTGATTAGGCCTCAACAGGATAGAGTATTGTGTCCAGTTCTGGGTGCCACATTTCAGGAAAGGTGTGGACAAATTGGAGAAAGTCCAGAGAAGAGCAACAAAAATGATTAAAGGTCTAGAAATCAGAAATCAAGTCCTGGCACAAATTAAGCACTGCTTCCAGCCCTATGATTCTATGAAAAGAAGAAACCTGATACTGCAAAGTGTCTTGATAACTGCACAGCAGGGTGAAGTGGTTTTGGCTAGATTTTCCTAGTGTTTCCCGCATCCCACTAACAACATGTCTTTCTTGGTTGGTCTGACCTAGTTGTATTTCATCCAGGCACTGAGCTTACTCAAGTACTGGGACTGCATTTGATGTGACAAATAGATAGAGTTGAGTGTTGTCTGCACACTTTTAACACTTGATCTGTGCCAGAGTGTATGTTGAATAAGATAGGAGAAAGAATCCTTTGTGGTCTTCTATAAGTGAGGGCTGTAGAAGAGGAGAGGAAAATTAGAAACAGGGCAGTAAATTGGTGACATCAGTTACACTGAGCAACAGCTACTGCTCTCGATTATTGCATGCTCTATAGTGGGTGAAAATTTGCCATTCTTAACTGAAGTTTTTGTTAGCACAGGGTGAAGAAGCTCATAACATCTATCCCTCTGCAGACAAGATAGGCATGGATGTGAGTCATATGTGGACGTTTCACTATCATTCAGTGTTTCCTGTAGAATTAAAGGGCTGAAATCCTGAGAAGGAGGCAATTGATGTGTATCCCGAGAGACAATCCTGAGTATGGGAGATGTTGTCTATAAAGGAGGCTAACAATTCCTCCCAGGGAATAGTGCGAAGGGTGCAGTTCTGGGGTCTGAGTTGAGGCATTCTGGTTTTACAAACCAGTTCACAGTCTGGAAATGCTTTGGGGAGCATGACTTCATAGCCGCTGAGACAGTGGAGAAAGATCTCGTGGCTGTGGTGTAGGCTTGTAGGATTCCTTGTACTATAGCCTGTCTGAGTCTGCTTGAATTTTTAATAGATGCGTATGGAATCATAGAATAATAGGGTTAGCAGGGCCTGCAAGGGTCATCTAGTCTAACCCCTTGGATTTGTTGTGTCTAAACCATCCAAGACAGATGGTTATCCAGCCTCCTTTTGAAAACCTCTAGTGAAGAAGGAGCTTCAGACTCCTTTCTTTATTATTCTTCTGTCATAGATTATCTGAGAACCATGTAATATAAAGGGGCAGTGTGGAAGAGGAGGCATGTTGGTATCAGTGTGGTGATAGATACCATGGGTTTTCCATTAGCACGTATTGGACTACCCTAGGATAGATGATCCATGTTGGACCCTCTTATCACTGACTTCAGTCTGCAGACAGGGATGGTTCATGTGCCTTCTGTAACTGAAGATCAGGTCTATCATGTGCCTTACTGTGTTGTGCTAGGGAGCAGCCTGAGGGGCACAAGCGGAGCTCACTCAGGGCCTGCAGGGTCTCCTGGATGTGGTAATGCAGGCCAGATCAGAGATCAGGTCACAGATAATGAAGGGCTTATTGACAATGACCTATGAGAAGACAGAGTTGTGGATGGTGAGTCCATGTTAGGGCAACCTTTGATGGTCCTCCAGAAGCCTGGGAGGTGGCAGGTGTTTAACTGTTTCTGCCACTGTGTTGGGATAGAGCAGTGAAAAGGGGCAAAGCTGATGTAGCTGTCGTGCTGCATAGTAGGTGGATGGTGGTTTTTTGTTTGTTTTGGGGGATGAATGAGTGTGGGAGGGAGGAGAATGAAACAGATGGGTGGAGAGGTTGATGCTTTCCTTTAGGTGCTTGTGTGGTGTTGGGGTGTGTCCCTACATAGGCCCTGAATGGGTTAATGTGGGCCTGAGAGGCTTATTATGATATCTGGCTGCACCTGGAGGGACAGCCAGGCTTAACTGATCGTGAAGCTCAGCTGGGCAAGAGCAGGCTGTTTAGTTTAAAGAGAGGAAGTTTGTAGTTGGAGGGAGCTGGGCCTGAAGGTGGTGAGGTTAGGCCTGAAGGTCTGGTGGGGGGTGCTGGGCTGAGGTGGAAGGTTTTCTCACCTCTGGAAAATCAAGAGCTTAGTAGTGAGGGAGAACGGGTACAAAGTAGAAAAAAAGAAAAGAGCAGAAGTAAGACTCAGATTATGATGATGACATAGGCAAAAATGCAAACCTGAGCAAAGAAATAAACCAAAATGTTAAAATTGTAAGATCACTAGCAAAGGAAATAAGAATAGGTGATGTTAACCCTGTGAAAGTAGCTGACTGGATTGAAAAAAGCATAGGAGACATAGTAAGAGCCTGAAGGTTGCAAGATGGGATCTTTTAGTTGAATGTAAAAACAAAGAGCAGGCTGATAAACTACTGAAAACTAAAACTTTAGAGAAAGTTAAAATAAGTTGCCAGCTATCAAAGTACTTCCCCAAAAGGAAGAGGGTATTATATGCGGTACCACTGGAGTTGACCAATGATGAGATAACAAAAGTAAGGGAATAAATAGTCTAAAAAAAAAAAAGAGGTGAAAATAAGCCATCAACAGCTGTACTGATTGCATTTAAGGGAGGGCCTTTACCTGAGAAAGTAATATTTGGATATCAGATATTTAGAACCAAGCCATATATCCTCACTCTCATAAGGTGTTGTAAGTGCCAGTGGAATGGGCATGTAGAAAATGTTTGTAAAGGGAAAATGAGATGCAGTAAATGTGGGGATGAACATTCCTATGATAATTGTATAGAATGGGCACAGTGTAGTTACTGTGGTGGGAATCACCCTCTGGCACATAAAGGATGTATTGCAGCAAGACAAACTAAAGAGATACAAAAGACAAAAATTGTTAATAACATATCTTATGCAAAATATGCAAGGAGACTCCCAATCATCAGATGGAAAAGGAAGAGAAAATTAGCACAGGAAAAGGGGAACTACAGATACAGCCTCATTCCATAACGAATATGATCAACACTGCAGAAGGAACAGATGATATATTAACTGTGAAAAAAGAGGCTTATTGCATTGAAGATAGAAATGATAAATTGCACATTGTAAACAGGGAGAAATCAGAAAAAAATGAAAATTATAGCAAGGGCAGTGGAAAAATACGTATATGTTATAAATCTGTCAGTGGACTGTATTCATGAAATATTGAATGAGGGTAATGGTGAAATATGATTGGAATGGGAATCACAATCTTTTATTGGAATGCAAGAACTAAAAGAAAATATATGGGAAATGAGAACTAAACCAGATATTTCACGTATCTAAGAAGCATGGTTGGTTGAAATTTTGTTTTTAAAATTTCAGGGTATATTGTGTTTAGGGAAGACTGAAAACTAGGTAGTGGAAGAAGAAGTGTTTTAACTTTCATAAAGGAAGGATCAAACTACATAGAAATACCGAATGAAAAATAAGTCTCAGACATAACGCTGTTGAGATCCCAATGCAGAAGAGAAATATTTCTTTAAGGATTTATAATATCTATATAATGTGGGAAATTAGAAAGCTTGGAATTACAAGAAATAGTGATGAACTCTAAAAGATCCCGTTATATGTGGTGACCTAAACCGCCATAATGAGTTGTGGGGAAGTAGGACAACTGATAGTAATGGCACATGCTGTCATAAACATACAGCTAAGGGTAGCATAAAATCCCTCCTTTACCTGTAAGGGGTTAAGAAGCTCAAATAGCCTGGTTGGCATCTGACCAAAAGAACCAATAAGGGAAGAAGATCCTTTCAAATCTGTGGGGGGAGGTTTTGTTTTGTGCTCTCTTTGTTGTTCTCTCTTGGATAGAGAGGGACCAGGGTGGGAAAAACCATCTCCTAAAACTCTACCTGAAATAAGCATCCAAGATTACAAAAATTGTAAGTAATAGCAAGGAAATGCATTAGCTTATCTTTTGTTTTAGCTTGTGAATTTTCCCTATGCTAAGAGGGAGGTTTATTCCTGTTTTTTTTTTTTTTGTAACTTTAACGTTTTGCCTAAAGGGGAATCCTCTGTGTTTTAAATCTTATTACTCTGTAAAATTACTTTACATCCTGATTTTACAGAGGTGCTTCTTTTACTTTTTCTTTATAATAGAGTTCTGTTTTTAAGAATCTGATTGGTTTTTCGTGTCCTAAAAAACCAAGGGTCTGGTCTGTGCTCATCTTGTTTACCTATTTGGTTGGTATATGATTTTCAGTACTCCCCAGGGAAGGGGGTGAAGGGACTTGGGGGGATATTTTAGGGAAATGGGAACTCCAAGTGGTCCTTTTCCTGAATCTTTGTCTAGCTCACTTGGTGGTGGCAGCAGTACCATCCAAGGACAAGGAAGGATTTGTGCCTTGGAAGTTTTTAACCTAAGCTGGTAGAAATAAGCTTAGGGGTCTTTCATGCAGGTCCCTACATCTGTACCCCAGAGTTCAGAGTGGGGAGGGAATCCTGACACATGCCTATAAAAGTTTATAGATGAAAACAATCTAGTGGTTTTAAATGGTGGGATCCCATTTAGATTTAATGCAACAGATGGTACGTTTTCTTGCTTAGACCTGGGAGTTATAACAGCAGATATTGCAAGCAAATGAAGCTGGGAAATACATAAGGAAGAAGGAGTATGGAGTGTGCTCCCCACACTGGCCCTGCAAGAGTTGAATTAGGTCAGGTGGGCCCAATCAGCTAATTAGTCTGAAAATGGGGGCACTTTAGGCTGGAGGCCGCTAATTAAAGAGAAGCTCACCCATGAGGGACAGGCAGGGCTTCTCCAAAATACAGGAAATTGGAAGCTAGGGAGGGGCTGTAGGAAGGCAGGCTGTAGTCACTCCCTGAGAGAAGGGAGTTAGAAGGCTGGCAAACCCAGAGAAGGGAGAAGCCAAGAAGGCAGGAAAAGGCTCAGGGAGAAAGCAGCATGGTAGGACAATGCAGGCCTTGGCTGCCAACTGGAGGGCCCCTGAGCTGGAACCTGGAGTAGAGAGGGCAGGCACGGGTTCCCCTACCAGCCACTGGAGATGTGGTACAGGACAGGCAGAAGACAGTGGACTGCCTGGCTGGCTTGTCTGGGAAAGACTTTGTTACATCACCCGTGGAAGGGGAATACTTAGGGTGACCCAGCTGGAGGGCTTAGTCACAAAGAGGATGCTGCAGCTCCTGGAAGCAAGAGAGAGGCTGCAGAGGAGAAAATGACAGGTGTAACTGCTGGAAGGGGCATCAGCCTGACCAAGCAAGTCCCCAGAACTGACAGGAGGTGGCGCCATCCAGCTGTGAGTAGAGCGACTCCATTACAGAGCGATCATTTCTCTATACTTATTACTTTTCAAGGATAAGGTAAGACTGAAGGTAATGGAAAATTACCCACCTGGAATTTTAAGAAAGCTAGTGGGGGAAGGGATGTTACATGGTATCTGTGAGGAAGATTGGTGCCTAGTCCCTGACCTCCTCACTCTCCACATCATTTCGTCTCTAATTACTTTCCAAGCAAATTAGCAATAGGTTTCTGTCATAAAAGTTTAAATTAATCCCCTGGATAAACTTCAAACTGTTGACTGTGGATTCCAATGAAAAAAGACCCAAGCCTGAATCACCTAAGCAGCTGAAGGGGGAAACAAGCCACAGCAGAACCTAGCCCAGCATATTGCAGCACTGCCTGAATCCAGTTGGTCTGTGAGGGATTCTATCTCAAAAGATATTCATGGCCTCTATAAAGATGTATGAAAAATAATCTACAAAAGACTACCATTGAAACCAGTGAAATTAGAAAAGAACTTGCCTTCTTAAAGCTTAGACTAAAACTGGAAGAAAAACAGGAGGACTTAGAAAACAGATTTCAAAGAAGCAACCTTCACCTCTTGGGTATTGCTGAGAGTCTAGAGGGGAAGGATATTAAGTTTTCTTCAGAAGTTGCTCTGTGACACATTTAAATTGGACCCCTAGCTGCCTCTATTAGATATTGAAAGGGCTCATTGAAGGCCTTGTACTAGAAGGCAGGAGTCTGACAAGCCCAGACCCATCATCTTCAAGCTGCTGAAGTTCAATGACAAATTAATATTAGTGAATGCTGCCAGAAAAGCTGAAACCCTGATGTACAAAGACCACAACATTTCTTTTTCCTGACTTGTCTGTTACCTGCACACTCTACAGCAGTGCTTCTCAAGCTATCTGATGTGGGGGGGCAGTCATTTTTTTCCAGTGTGCGCGCAGACCGGCAGCTGATGGCGTGCCGGTCCACGGACCACCACTTTGAGTAGCACTGCTCTACAGCACCCACCTTTACCCAGTTCCTAGGGCACAAGCTGTAACTCGGTTCATTTAAGAACTCACCCTTACCCAATTCCCAGGGCTCAGGGCATACTCTTCTGTGGGTTTTGTAGCCCATAGGATTACTTTTCTAGCTATTATATCCTACTAATCCAGCCAGCCGTACCAAATAATATGTTTCTCTTTCTGAATTAATCCATTTTATTCTTATATTTTATCAGTATTAATTCCTATGAATTTTAGGATGTGTTGAGGCATATGATATGTTTCCTAATAATTATACATAGAATACGTTTTGCTGAAATGCAAGAAGCCTACCGGCCTGTAAAATCCGCTATATAGCTAAAAGTATAATCAGTTAAGAGTAAGTCAGCATAAAAGCTGGTAACCCTTTGGCACAATAAGAATGGTCCCTGAACTTTGGGGAACCAAAGGGAGGAACTGTACACAACACTGAACAGGTTTATCCGGTATCTACAACCGGTTGGTAACCGCAGGGTACACCACAACTTGGAAGTCTCCAAGAGAGCCTAGGTTGGCAGTTTTTGGAGTGAGCTAATCCTTATTAATATATACAGAGTAATAATAATCCACTAACCTATAGGATAAGGGTACCCATAAATTTCTTAGGGTACGGAAATAAGATTTGGGTATAGTAGGTTGGGCCTGAAGTACATAGCGTCAGGATCCCACAAAATACCTTGTAAGGATATCATATGGAAGGTTTTTGTTTGCTTGTTTGTTCCCCCCCCCCTTATCTCTCTTTGAGCTCTCTTGTAGTCTTTAGCGCCTTCTTTTCTTTATTAGTCTATAGACTATAGAAAATCTTTTTATCCACCTATCGTTCTATCAGCTCAGCTTGTGCAGTATAGTATAACTACTCAACATTCCTAACTATTGGGGAAGCCAGCACCATTGTGTTATCGGGCATGCCATTAGTAAGGCTGGTCCTTCACCTCCTATTACCGGGTCCTCAAGAAAGAGTGAGAGTATGTTAGGTTAATATACATAATGTTACCACCAGGAGTTTTGGAATTCTTTTACTGTTTTGCAGTTATAAGTTTCATAGTTTTTATTATTCTTTTGTTAACCTCAATAAAATTTTTATCAATTTGGTATTGTCCTCAGTATAAGTGTTTTTGCCAGGCACCCCGAGAGTCCTCTCCTAATATAGAACTCTCTGAGTTCTCATACCCTGTTGTCTGGATTGGACAAGAACCTATAAATCTTCTGGTTGGATGCGATCAGTGTCGAGCCATAACAACTAACCCAACAAATTCAGGTCAACAGTTTGCAGGACCTTCTACCAGTGAAAGAGCCTTACACAGCAATATCTTTAACCTCTATTTATTAACAATGACCAAGCAGAATACACACACTAAGCATGCTGTGCTCACCAATCCTGATCATGGAGGCGGTCTTTCCCTGTTGGCCAGGCAAGGTCAGTCTCATCTGGGTTCTGGTTGCTGCATGTCACAGTCGTGCATAGGATTCTAGCAGCTCTGATGTTGAGCTATGTCTTGGAGGTGAGTAGTTCTTCTTCCAGGTATTTTCTTATTCCTTCTTTTCCTTTTCTTTCCTTTTCCCAGCTGGTCGTCTTCTTGGACCCCCAGTTTATATAGTGAAACGAGTCCTGCTTAGCTATACCTTAACCAATCATTTTACTAAAATATTACAAAATAATTCTTTGACCAATCCTAATATAGTGCAAAAATAATTCTTTAAACAATAATACCCCACCACCTTAGCTGATTTAAAACTTGCATAATTACTTATGCAACAGACAGAAACAATGAAAGAACCAGACAGAAACCATGCAGATAAGCAATAAAGAAGTGGGGACCAAAAAGGCAAAACAATACAGAAGTATAGATTTCACAATCAAAACTCTTGATAAGTGATTCCTTGCCAGAGAGAGTGCTATCAATCAGTTTTCTTTAAACATCTTAAGATCTGTTTCTTTATCTGGTGGTGGTGGGTACTCTAAGGACAGGAACACATTCTTAACAGTCCGATATAACATTGTTTTAATGTAATTTAGATGGACTATGAGGATGTGACTTTCTGCTGCTTCTCTCATGGCTGCTGCTCTCCTAATAATGCTGCAGAACAAGGCCTCAGACTTTACATCTCAGCTGAGCTTAGCAAAAAGAGGGCTGCACTCAATGGCACAAAGCAGGAATCAGCAACCTTTGGCACACAGCCCGTCAGGGAAATCTGCTGGTGGGCCGGGACGGTTTGTTTACCTGCAGCGTCCGCAGATTCAACCCATCGCAGTTCCCACTGGCTGCGGTTCACTGTTCCAGGCCAATGGGGGACTGCGGGAAGCAGCAGCCAGCACGTCCCTCGGCCCATGCCGCTTCCCGCAGCCCCCATTGGTCTGGAACGGCAAACCGCGGCCAGTGGGAGCTGCGATTGGCCGAACTTGCGGATGCTGCAGGTGGATTTCCCTGACGGGCCGTGTGCCGATCCCTGGCATAAAGCAAATCCTGAGGGGGATCAATGTCAGAACAGCATCAAGTAGCCATACACTTTCACTATGGATTTAGCAGGCTCCACAAGATTTTGCATAATCCCCTCTGAAGTGTGGCAGTTACTTCAAAGACTGAGACCAGATTTGACCAAAAATAGCAGAATGTTACTTTCTATCAAAATAATCCATATCTCAACTTAAAAAATCAGTTTGTTTTTGTATGTATGCTTGTATATAGGGTAATATTCACTTACATGATCTTCCAACACCTAGGAAATAACCAGCTTGGCTGAACTCTTCTGTTGATCTCCTTTGGAACTGAGCAAAAACAACAATTGTATAGCACTGCAATGCATAGATTAACAGTTTAATGCTAAACTGGGGGAGATAGCACCACCTAGTGACTGAAGTACTAAGAACACAGGAACATAAGAATGGCCATACTGGGTCAGACCAGTGGTCCATCTAGCCCAGTATCCTGTCTTTTAATAGTGGCCATTGCCAGATGCTTCAAAAGGAATGAACAGAACAGGACAATTACCATCCCCAGTCGTCCAGTTCCAGCTTCTGGCAGTCAGATTTAGGGACATCCAGGGGATGGGGTTGCATCCCTGACTGTCTTGGCTAATAGCCATGGATGGACCTATCCTCCATGAATTTATCTAATTCTGTTTTTAATCCACTTATAGTTTTGGCCTTCAACGTCCCCAGGCAACAAGTTCTAAAGGTTGACTATGCATTGTGTGAAGTTCTTCCTTTTGTTTGTTTTAAACTTACTACCTATTAATTTCATCAGGTGACCACTGGTTCGTGAGTTATAACACTTCCACATTTACTTTCCTCACAACATTCATAATTTTATAGTCCTCTATCATATTTCCTTTTAGTCCTCCCTTTTCAAAGCTGAAGAGTCCCAGTCTTTTTAATCTCTCCTCATATAGAAGCTGTTCCATACCCTAATCATTTTTGTTGCCCTTCTCTGTACCTTTTCCAGTTCTAATATAGCTTTTTTGAGATGGGGTGATCAGAACTAGGTGCAGTATTCCATGTGTGGGCATACCATGGATTTATATGACATTACTGTTTTATGATCTATCCCTTTCCTAATAGTTCCTAACATTAACTTTTTTGACTGCCACTACACAGTGAACAGATGTTCTCAGAGAACTATCCATAATGACTCCAAGATCTTTCTTGAGTGGGAACAGCTAATTTATATCCCATTATTTTGTATGTGTAGTTGGGATTATGTTTTTCAACATGCATTACTTTGCATTTATCAACATTGAATTTAATCTGCCATTTTGTTGTCCAGTCACCCAGTTTTGTGAGATCCCCTTGAAACTCTTCCCAGTCTGCTTTGGACTTAACGATCTTGAGTAATTTTGTACAGTCTACAAAGGTTTCCACCTCCCTATTAACACCATTTTCCAGATCATTTATGAATATGTTGAACAGCACTGATCCTAGTGCAGATACTTGGGAGAGCCTGCTATTTACCTCTCTCCATTCTGAAAACTGACCATTGATTCCTGTCCTTTGTTTCCAATCTTTTAACCAGTTACTAATGCATGATAGGATCTTTCCTCCTCTCCCAAGACTGCTTACTTTGTGTAAGAGGCTTTGGTGAGGGACCTTGTCAAAGGCTTTCTGAAGGTCCAAGTACACTATATCCACTGAATCATCTTTGTCCACAAGTTTGTTGAGCCCTTCAAAGAATTCTAATAAATTGGTGAGGCATGATTTCCCTTTGGAAAAGCCACGTTGACTCTCCCCAACAAGTCCTGATAATTCTGTTCTTTACTATAGTTTCAAACAATTTGGCTAGTCCTGAAGTTAGGCTTACTGGCCTGTAATAGCCAGGATCACCTCTGGAGCCTCTTAAAAATCAACGTTATATTAGCTGGCATCCAGTCATCTGGTTACTCCTGGGGAAATTCTGTGCCAAAACAATTAAAAATTCTGAGCAGACTATGTTAAAATTCTGCATATTTTATTTGTCAAAATAACACAACATAATTTCAATTATTTTGGTAATTTATTTCAAAATGCCTGTCAACAAGTAGGTCTGTAGCAATACAGACTATAAAAATTATTCAGGAAATGTTTTTAATAAATTTCTTACTAGGCATATTAATACAAAACTTTATGTAATTCATTTAAACTACAATACAGAAATGTATGTCCTGCATCTCTGAGAAGCAGTGTAAAGGCTTGGTGGAGTCTGGTAACAGAGGAGCTGAAGGAGAGAGAAGTAATTGCTGGGAAGGAGCCTGGGAGTGAACCTGGAGGATTGTTGGGTGTGGGTGGGAGAAGTGTGGGTGGGAAAAGTATGGAACAGTTTTTGTGTTTTTGTTGGGGAGGGGTTGTTAGGGAGTTGGGGAGCCTCCCCATGTGGACCTGGCTGACCCCTAGCCTCTCCCATTCAGTCAGGCATATCTGCCCCTGTTCCCATATGTCCCTGCACCCCCCAGCCCTCCCTGGTGTCCCAGCACCCCAACTCCCATTCAGCCCCCACCCCAGTCTATCCCCCCCCCCCACTAGCCCTTATGAGCTCCATTCTGTGACCCCAAGCAGCCCCGTGTATCTCGATCTTTCTGTCTATCACATATCCCATGCCCCCCTCACCTGGCCCTGTAGGCATATTGCTGTGAGAAAAGCAGCCTCCGTGCTCTTCCTGTCAGCTGATGGCTGCTACAGTGAGCCAGCTGCCCTTTGTTTTGGCACCATAGCAGCCCCTGGTGGGTGAAAGGCATAATTGCAGTGCCTCTCTGGCAGAATGTATTTTTGGGGGGAGAAAAAAAAATCTGCAAGGGACATGAATTCTGTGCATGCGCACTGGCACAGAATTCCCCCAGGAGTATTTGTACAGAGGCTGATTTAAGTGATAGGTTCCATATCACAGTTAGTAATTCTGCAGTTTCATATCTGAGTTCCTTCAGAATTCGTGGGTGAATAGCACCTAGTCCTGGTGACTTATTAATGTTTAATTGATCAATTTTTTCCTAAAACCTCTTCTACTGACACTTCAATGTAGGACAGTTCCTCATATTTGTCTCCGAAAACAAATGGCTCAGGGGTGGGAATCTCCATCACATCCTCTGCAGTGAAGACCCAGGAAAATAATTCATTTCTGCAATGGCCTTATCTTCCTTGAGTGCTCCTTTAGCACCTCAATCCTCCAGTAGCCCCAGTGATTGTTGGCAGGCTTCCTGCTTCTGATGCACTTAGATTTATTTATTTTATTTGGCTGTTTTTGTGTCTTTTGCTCTTGCCAGCAATATCTTCAGAAATGCAAGGCCAAACTCTTTGCTGGTGTAAATTGCCTCTGCTCCATTGACAGCCCCAGTATTGCCCACACCAAACATTCAAAATCTGAGTCAGGCCTGAAAAAATCATGAGATTGGCTTGAAAAAATCACAAGATTTTTTCAAAAAATGTTTATTTGCTTCTGGTTTTGAGACTTAAAAATATGGCCTGCATATGACTTAAAGCTTTTCTCTCTAACTCTGAGGATTAGATGTGTACTCTTTTTTTTTAAAATTAAAGATGAAATTCTTATGTAATCACTTGACTTCAGGAGCTGGGCCTTAAAGTAAAATACCCAATACCACAAAACTCTTCACCTCAGTGGACCTGTGGCAATTTAAATTAGCAGAGAATTTGGTCTGCAAAATGTAAATGATCTTAGAGACAAGCTTGAGTTACAGAGCTGAGATCCAAATCAGCACTTTCTCCATGGCATTCCACTCTGGGGTTTGATTTGGCACATTATAGTGTTATACCAATAAATTAAAAACCAGCAGGATCTTATTAAAGGGAAAAAGGCAAAATACCACATTTATTGTGAATACAGAAAGAATCATAGTAAGCAGTTAATTACAGCTATAACATTCCATTCAATCTCATATTTATTCACACATTCCTTCACACACACACACACACACACACACAGGTTCTGCAAGGTTGTTATCATAGTAAGCAGTTAGTTATAGCTATAACATTCCATTCACTCTCATATTTATTCACACATTCATACACACACACACAGGTTCTGCAAGGTTGTTATCATAGTTACCAGCCTTAGAGTTGCTCATGCCAAGCCACTGGCCAGGTGGCCTGGACATGAGGAGGGAGCAGGGCCTTGTCAGATGCTCATCTGATGCTCCTGGAAGTTGCTTTGCAGAATCAGACCCCAAAGTTCTCACTTTTTAGAGTCTATTTGTATAGGAATTTCTTCCTGTGCCAGTCTATGGGAATTGCTTCATCATGCTGTTGCTGAATCAATCAGCAGATAGCACATTCCTGACGGCTCCGTGCTGCTAGATGTTATCTTGTTCTTTGGTTCTCCCATTCTTGAGGCTGTTGGGTGGATTCCAGTCTGCCCTCCGGGGGTCCTCTGGTTATTTCCACTTGACGCCTTCTTCAGCCGATGGACGCTGGATTCTTAGGCTGGCACCTCCCTGATCATTCAGTTATTATCCACACCAAGCATCCATCCACATACATCCTCTATCTCTATTTTAATCACAATTGTTAATACAACAAAAGGGCGGGGAGTCTCTGAGTGCTGTTTCTGTTGTTAGAGTATTGCTTTGAGTCTCTCTCTCTCTGTGAATTGCTTTGAGAACAGACTCTGTCTTAGAATGTACTAACACAATTAGCAGCTTGCAAGTTTCACACACAGAGGGAGAGAAACAGTACCAAAAACCAAGAGACCTCTTAATTAGCAATACCCTGGAATTTAAACTATGGGGAATCAAACTCATTTGTGATTTTAATACAGAACTTCTTTAATATGATCCAACAATAGATGGAGTAGTAATTATTTATTGTTTGCACCATGGTAGATAAGGGTGTCTGAGGTGCTTTTCATTCACTCCCTGCCTGAGAGTGTATAATTTTTAAACAAACAAACTCTTGTTCTTATTCAGGATCCAACTCAGGCTACTCCATATCTCATATTTGGCACTAACAGAAATTTTACACAATACCTCTCGTGGTTAAATATACTTTTCATAGCCTGTTCACTGTGAGAAATATTTTTTTATTCTGTGATCTTTTCAAATACTGAGCATAATGGATGTAATTTTTGTTTTAAACAATGAGTAATGTCTCCTAAGCAGCAGCCTTAAGATAGCCTGCAATGCTCTCTGCCGTCTTCTTTAACAATACACCTCAATAACACACTTAAGGATTTGAAACCAGCAAAATCTTTTACCCTTGACATTACTGTGGTTCAGGCTATTATGTAAAAGATACTGGGATAATTCCAGAAGCATAGAAATGTCTTACTATAAAAATAGTATATTAACAGGAAAAGATGGACTTACTGATATTTATTTTATTTCAGCGCTTGCTTAAAGTCAGTAACTCGTGATCTATCAAAGGCATATTCCTGATCTTTGGGGTCTTCCTGTATGGTAACTGGCTAAATTTCTATAGCCGATTAAAAGTAAGGCTAGTAGGGTCCTTTTGTGATGTCCACCAGGGTTCACTCTGGATTGAAAGATAGTTGTGCCGCTTTAATTCTCCAGTCTGGTGTACACTGTCCCCTGCTTTGCTGTATACGCTGCCACTCTGCCCATTCTCCCCAGCCTCTAGGATACATGTCACTCCCAGACATATACCTAAATGCTATGCCCAGCCACTCTTGAATTACATATAGGGCAACACTCACATATCCCTAGTCCCAGCCTTGCACCCCAGAAATGTAGGGTCTTGTACTGCTCAGTTACTCACTGAGCAATACAAGCTCATAGTCTGTCATTTTAACAAAGAAATTACCGTGCAGCAGCCTTAGTAACCTGAGTAGATTCCCCAACCCTTCAGTCAAAACCACACTGGTTTAGATAAAACATTAAAACAAGTTTATTAATGATAGAAAGATATGTTTAAAGTGATTATAAGTGGTATAGGATAGAAGATCAGAATTGGTTATAAAAAGAAATAAAAGATAAAATTGCAAGCTGTTTCCTAAACTTTACCAAACTAAGATTTGAAGCGAACAGCTTTTCTCACCCCCTGGATGTTGCAGGCAATTCACAGTTTTTAATACACAGGCCAGATTCCTTTCCCAGCCTGGGGCCAGTTTCCCCAGTTCAAAGTCTTTCAAGCAATTTTGTTTCAGTAGAGGTGGGGGAGGAGAAAGGTGGACAGGGATCGTTGTTCCCTCTTTTTATATTCTGGCCCTTTTTACTGGAAAAGTCCTTGAAGTGTCATGGAGTCAGGCTGCTCCATGGTGTAGGTGAGCTGCTGACTGTTCTTCAGGTGAATTGTAAATTTCTTGATTACAACTCCCCTGATGGTGAATGGCTGGTTAAACAGACAGTGGTCTCTTAGCACCTCGCTGGGTGTTGGCTACCCCTTCATCTCTGAAGAGCTAGACTGTGGGTGTTCCCCAGAATTACAATATGCTCCAGTAACAAACATTTAGCAAAATCTCATAACTCCATGTACAATGACGATACACATATTTTAACAGGACAATAATGTTCAACATCTTATGATTTTCAAATGATACATCACAAGGTATACTTTGTACAAAACATATCATAATTAAGGCTGTGAGTCTGTCACGGAAGTCACAGATTCTGTGACTTCTGCAGCGGCTGGTGCTGGCTCACGGGCTGCCCAAGATGGGCCAGCAGCAGCAGTTTGGGTGTGTGAGAGGGGGCTCAGGACTACGGGCAGTGGGTTGGAGGGTGGGGGGGTGCTTACCTTGGGTTGGGGGGCTCCCTGGCATGGCCCTGCAGCTCCTAGGTGCAGGAGGCTCTGCACGCTACCTGCGCCCACAGGCCACGCACCCACAGCTCCCATTGGCTGCAGTTCCCAGCCAATGGGAGCTGTGCAGCTGGCGCTTGTGGTGGGAGCAGCATGCACAGCCCCCTCACCCTACCGCTGCCTAGGAGCTGCAGGGACACAAGGAGCTGGGTAGGGAGCCTGTGAGCCCCGCCAACCATCCCTCCCTCAGCATTAGTGGGGTCCCGGGCCACCTCCCCCAGCACCTGCGGCACTGCCGATCACCCTCCCAGAGCACCCACAGCCCCCCTGACCAAGTTTTAGTTAGGGGTATATAGTAAAAGTCATGGACAAGTCCCGGGCTGTGAATTTTTGTTTATTGCCTGTGACCTGTCCATGACTTTTACTAAAAATACCCCTTGTGACGGGTTCAGTCACAGAGACCCCCTTGGGACTGTCACCTGATGTGCTGAAATTACTTCTGAGCCCGTTGTCCCTGCCAGCGTGGGAATTCCAGAACCCTGTCCTGTTGAGCCAGACATGCTAGCCTGCTGCAACACAGACCCAGGGTCAGGTCCATGCCCCTAAAGCTACAGACTTAACTGAAAACCGCTCAGTAGCTGTCTCCAGCGCCCAGTGAGATCCAAACCCCAAATAAATCCATTTTACTCTGAATAAAGTTTATACATAAATATAAATTTATAATTTATTCATAAATTGTCCACCCTCTATAACACTGGTAGAAAGATATACACAGCTGTTTGCTCCCCCAGAAATTAATCACTTACTCTGTGTTTATTAATAAACAAAAGTGATTTTATTAAATATAAAAAGTAGGATCTAAGTGGTTTCAAGTAATAACAGATGGAACAAAGTAAGTCACCAAGCAAAATAAAGCAAAAACACGCAAGTCTAAGCCTAATACTTTAAGAAACTAATTACAGGTAATATCTCACCCTCAGAGATGTTCCAATAAGCTTCTTTCACAGTCTAGACTCCTTCCTAGTCTGGGCCCAATCCTTTCCCCTGGTACAGTCCTTGTTAATTCCAGCAGACCTCTCAGGTGCTAAGCAAGGGTTTTCTCATGACTGGCCTCTCTTTGTCCTGCTCCACCCCCTTTTATAGCTTTGGCACATGGTGGGAATCTTTTGTCTCTCTGGGTCCCCACCCCTCCTCCTCAATGGAAAAGTACCAGATTTAAGATGGATTTCATTATCAGGTGACATGGTCACATGTCACTGTAAGACCCCCTAGTCTCCATTCTTCATTGGCTGGCCCCCACGTACACAGGAAGGCTTTCAAGTAACTAAGGCCATTTACAACTGATTGTTTCTGGAGTACCCTTAATGGTCTCCACTTATCAAGTTTACAGCAGTGATACAAGTTTATATCTTATTCTTCTAACTCCAGCTATAGAAATAATACATGCAAACAAATAGGATGAACACACTTAGTAGATTACAAGCTTTCTAATGACAGCATACAAGGGATATTTATCATAAAGCATATTCCAGTTATTTCATATTCATAAGCATATTTCTATAAAGCATATGAAGTGCAACGTCACACCCTCCTCCTGAACTTACTGCCAGAGACTTGGACAATGTCCATGGCGGAGGCAGTATACCTAAAATTCCTCTTTTCTGGACAGGGCGTCTGCTACCCAGTTCTCTTTTCCTTTAATATGCATAATTTCCATGTCAAATTCCTGCAGGATCAGGCTCCAGCGTAGCAGTTTGGAGTTTGTGCCCTTAGTCCGATTAAGTCATACCAAAGGTGAATGGTCAGTTAGAATCCTGAACCACCTATTAAAGAGGTAAGGCCTTAGTTGTTTGGTGGCCCACACAATGGCATAGCACTCCTTCTCTATGACAGAGTAATTCTGTTCAGCAGGGGCCAGCTTTTTGCTTAGGAACGCAATGGGATGGTTCTTGCTGTGCTGCCCTCCTGTGCCTGCATCAGCACAGCACCCAACCCTGTGTCTGATGCATCAGTACACAATTCAAAAGTCTTATCAAAGTCAGGGCTGGCCAGCACAGGCTCTGCGGACAAGAGTGCTTTTACCTTATTGAAGCCTTTCCGGCATGCCTCTGACCAAAAGACTTTATTAGGTTGATGCTTTTTACATAAGTCAGTGACTGGGGAAACAATGTCACTTAACCCCTCCTCAAACCTCCTGTAATAGTTTGCCAAGCCTATGAAAGATTGGACTTGCCTTTTAGTTTGGGGTACAGGCCATTTTATGATGGCTTCCACCTTAAGAGGGTCGGGGGATATTTTGCCCCCCCCCCCGTGTCCTAGATAAGGGCAGCCGAAGTCCCATCTTGCATGTAGAAGGTTTCACAGTTAGCCCGGCTTCTTTGAGCTTTGATAGCACAATTCCCAGATGCTCCTTGTGCTCACCCCAGGTGTTGCTGAATACAGAAATGTCATCTATGTATGCCCTAGCATAATTCTGCAAACCATAGGTGCTGACTTCCCCTCTGCCTGATGGGTGCTCAATCCCGCCCCTGCCCCTGCACTGCCTCTTCCCACCCCTGCACTGCCCTTACCCCACCCCCATTCCACCCCTTCCCCCAAGTCCCTGCCCCACCCAGCCTTTTCCCACCCCACTCCCTTCCCTCAAGTCCCTGCACCTGCCCTCCCTCTTCTCTGCATCCTCCCCTGACTGGGCCATGTCCCCGCTCCTCCCACTCCCTCCTGGAAAGTCCAAAGCTTGCCAAACAGCTGTTAGGCTGCAGGGGGTGAGAAGCACTGGGAGGGAGGGGGAAGAGCGGGGATGCGGCTCGCTTCGAGGGGGCGGGTGGAGAAGGAGGCGAAGAGGTGTGAGCTTGGATGCCGGTGGGTGCAGAGCACCCGCTAATTTTTCCCCGTGGGTGCTCCAGCCTTGGAGCACCCACGGAGTCGGTGCCTATGCTGCAAACCATTTAACACTCTGTTGACCAGTCTCTGGAAGGTTGCCCCAGCATTTACCAGACCAAAAGGTAGCACTGTAAATTCATAGAGCCGTATATCAGTGATAAAAGCTGATTTTTGTTGTGCCTCCCCCTCCAAAGGGATCTTCCAGTAACCTTTAGTTAGAGCAAAGGTACTGAGGTACTTGGCTTGGGTCAGAACATCCAGCATGTTATCAATTCTTGGCATGGGGTATGCATCTGTTACAGTGACAGCATTGAGTTTCCTATAGTCTACACAAAAACTTACAGTGCCATCTCTTTTGGGGACCAAGAGCAGGGGGAAAGCCCACGCATTGTCAGATTCCTTAATCACTCCCAGGTCCAACATGCTTTCTATCTCAGCACGAATTTGCTCCTTCACCTTGCTGGTGGCCCTGGAAGGGTGGCACTGTGTCCTTTTTTGTGAGGATTCTATGGGACAGCAAGTGTGTCCTCCCTGGTTTGTTGGAAAATACCTCACTGTACCTTTGCAGCACTGATAACACTTCCCCCTTTTCGACTGGTGTCAGCTCACTACGGAGTTCCATATTTTCCAGTGTTGACCCATCTTGGCATTCAGCCATCAAATCAGTGAGTGGGTGTGCCTCAGTTTCCCCTTCAACACAACAAATCACGTTTGCCCCGGCTACTCTACTGTGACAGGCCTTGAGTCCATTTACATGTACCTGTTGGGGCACAGTATCATCAAGGGGCTTTTTAACACCCATGACTAAAAAGTAGCCTTAATCATAATCCTATAACAGGAGTGAATATGGGGGTTCAGGATGTTATTTTGGAGCACAGTGTGTCACAGCTATCTCACAATGTGCTGAGCACCAATCAGTAGATATTCACAACCTTGTTGGATCAGACCTTTACTGACCTAAATGGGGGGAAATTTTCTGAAGGTGGAAGTGTGCTCACCTTTTCCAGCCCAAGTGGTTTCCAAGATCTCTATCAAGCATTCTTACAACTATAATACCCACCTGCTGAAGTGAAGAAACAGATTGACCGAGCCAGAAGAGTACTCAGAAGTCACCTACTACAGGACAGGCCCAACAAAGAAAATAACAGAACGCCACTAGCCATCACCTTCAGCCCCCAACTAAAACCTCTCCAACGCATCATCAAGGATCTACAACCTATCCTGAAGGACGACCCATCACTCTCACAGATCTTGGGAGACAGGCCAGTCCTTGCCTACAGACAGCCCCCCAACCTGAAGCAAATACTCACCAGCAACCACACACCACACAACAGAACCACTAACCCAGGAACCTATCCTTGCAACAAAGCCCGTTGCCAACTGTGTCCACATATCTATTCAGGGGACAGTATCATAGGGCCTAATCACATCAGCCACACTATCAGAGGCTCGTTCACTTGCACATCTACCAATGTGATATATGCCATCATGTGCCAGCAATGCCCCTCTGCCATGTACATTGGGCAAACTGGATAGTCTCTACATAAAAGAATAAATGGACACAAATCAGACGTCAAGAATAATAACATTCAAAACCCAGTCAGAGAACACTTCAATCTCTTGGTCACTTGATTACAGACCTAAAAGTAGCAATTCTTCAACAAAAAAACTTCAGAGACAGACTCCAACGAGAGACTGCTGAATTGGAATTAATTTGCAAACTGGATACAATTTAACTTAGCTTGAATAGAGACTGGGAGTGGATGGGTCATTACACAAATTAAAACTATTTCCCCATGTTTATTCCCCCCCGCCCCCCCGTTCCTCAGACGTTCTTGTCAACTGCTGGAAATGGCCCACCTTGATTATCACTACAAAAGTCATCCCCCCCGCCGGTAATAGCTCACCTTAAGTGATCACTCTCTTGTTACAGTGTGTATGGTAACACCCATTGTTTCATGTTCTCTATGTATATAAATCTCCCCACTGTATTTTCCACTGAATGCATCCGATGAAGTGAGCTCATGAGAGCTTATGCTCAAATAGATTTGTTACTCTTGACGGAGATTCCTAGGAGCTACTGTAATGCAAGTAATAATAAAACTCCAGGTTCTGGTGAAACACCTCCTCTTCCTGCAGTTACAGCCAGCATGGTCCCTGGGCCTAAGGAGAATGTACGTAGGTCCATATTTTTTGAAGATGGGGTAACTGAGGAACAAGACAGTCTAACAGGTTGTCAGAGGTTATATGGGAAGTTTGCAGCAGAGGCAGGAACAAAATCCCAAGGTGATAGATTCACATTTTATCCCCTAGACTACAATGCTTCTTTGATGGGATGTCCACTCCACACAGGACTGTAAGGGGTTAAGGTGGCCAGATAGGCCTATTAACTCCACAGGCTGTACCTGGTGGGGGAGAGAGGAAATTGATCACAAACAGGTTCATCTGGGCAGGAACAGGTGGGGCCTATAAGGCCTGGAAGCTGGCAACAGAAACGAACTGCTGCTGGGAAATGGAGGTAACTCCTTGAGAAGAGGGTGGAGGGTTTGGCGCTGCTACAGCCAGAGAGAGGAAGGGAACTAGGAGTTGTAGGGAGCAGTCCAGGGAAGGAGCAGTGAGGGGTGGAGGAGGAAAGGTGTGAGGGTCTGTGGCCTGTAACCTGGAGTAGGGGGCAGGCCTCAGTTCCTCTACCAGCTACTGAGGGCATGGCATAGACCAGTGGAGCAGTCAATGGGAAGATTGCCTGGGTCACTGTGGGAGTGACAGAATTGAAGGACTGTATGCTGGAACAGGGAATGCTGTGTGACCTAGCCAGAGGGCTGAGTCAGGAGGAGGCTGTCGTGATTCCTGGATGAGAGAGGAGCTGTAGAGCCGAATGAGAGATGAGGTGATGGCATACAACTATGGGAAGGGGTATTGACCTTGAGAGCTAATTCCCAGAGTGACCAGGAGGAGGCATCAGACAAGTAGTGGGAGGCGCATCCTGTGACAATTTGGTGGAGTAAGTGGGCACTTGATCACCCCTGAGGGAAGGGGATTCTGTGGAGGATTGTATACTGAGCGAAGGGCTGTATGAGAGAGCCTCCCTGTTGTAAGGGGACTGTGAGAGAGACACTGTATGGCAGTTGTCCTGATACAAAGGGCCAGAGGTAGACTGTGCAGGACAAGTACCCTAGGGGGGAGAGAAGATGGAGATACCTGCAGTACAGGCTTTTGTGGCTGAGGGAAATTATCCTGCATCAGAATGCATCTGTCCTCCAGCTATAATTGGATGCCAGAACAGCCCTAGACTTGCTCTAGTTTACTCTAGGGCCAAAACTGTCCAGTCCCATAATCCAAGTGGTCATTGTTCTTATCTACTGATTTAGGCCCAGATCCAGCGATGAGTTCTGCTTTGGCACACAGGTCCACCAATGAGGATCTCTGTGTGAGGTTGGCACCATGGGTGCTAGCCCAGGCCCTGGGGAGTGACAGTGGAGAAGGCAACGCCTTTCCCAAGATTCCTGTGGAGGAGTGGGGACAGGTTCTCCCCCTACTGAGAGAAAGACCATGAGATATAGCACTGAATAGCCTGAGTGGCCTGGAGCCAGCAGTCATGGCTGACCGCTCCAAAACAGAGCTGCTAGTCAAAGAGGAGGATCCCGCTGGGGCAAAGAATCCCCTTGGCAATCAGCAGGGAGAGGGGAGAAAACAAATTTACCCCCAATCTGTGGCTGGTTTCAAAAATATGTCTTGAAAGCAAATATTGTTCTTCCTTTCTGAATTAGAGAATGGTGGGGAAACAGTAGGAAAAAACATAGCTTTATATCTGCAGGGGTTTACATGGCTCTTTAATCCCCTATTACTTAGCTTCTTTAAAGAAGGGCTTGTCCTATTAGGAAAGTCAAACTACAAAGAAAGTCCAAAAAGGAGAGGTGTTCCCCCACCTTTGGGCAATATCTGGCCACTAGGTGTCATTCCTTACCCACAGGAAGAACAGTTAACATTATTGTTCTCACATAAAAATGTAAAAAGAAAAGGAGTACTTCGATGAAGTGAGCTGTAGCTCACGAAAGCTTATGCTCAAATAAATTTGTTAGTCTCTAAGGTGCCACAAGTACTCCTTTTCTTTTTGTGGATACAGCCTAACACGGCTGCTACTCTGAAACATATAAAAATGTAGTAAAGGTCAAGTAGCTTCCAGGGACCACAACAATTAGGAATATGTAGAATGAAGAACCAATAAAGGTTAGATGGGCACAAACCAACACCCTGGATTGGAGGAGTCTTCCCCCTTCAATTCTTGGGGAGTTCAGATCCAGTCTTTTCAAGTTGGGCCTCTCTCTAATAAATTAATTTAAACAACTCTTTATTCTATTATTTATAATACATTAACTTTCAGAGGGTCCTATCAAGTTTGGGGCCCAATTTTGGTAGCACTGTACAAATACATAGTAAGAGACAGCACCTGACCCAAACAGTTTACAAGACTCTAGAATAAAGGGTGGCAAATAATTTTCTTGTCCCAGGAAAATTTTTGAATTTCTCAGAACAGAAAAAAAGTCAAAATCTTGAAATTCTTCTCATACTGATAATCCCCCCATTAGCTTGGGTCAATCAAAATTTTGTTTTACATAATTTCAAAAGGTTTCATTCTGATTTTGACCTTTTTTTTTAAATTTTTTTTTTCTATAGCTTAAATTTAAAAAAATCATTTTGAACCAAAAAAAGTTCTGATTTTTTTTTCATTTTAGCAGTGTTAAAATGGGATGTTCTGACAATTCTGAAACTTTTTTCCAACTTGTTTTCAAAATGATAAATCCACCAAAACCGACCCTTTCCTGTGAACGCTTTTGGTTCCAATAAATTTGGAATTTTCTGACCAAAAAAAAAAAGTTTTGTTGAAAAATTCCTGATCAGCTCTACTCTAGAGCACATGCTTCTGTTTAACAACAAGATTAAAAAGCAATCCCTAAAAGCTGCTGGGAGATAAAGTCAGAAATGTTGGTATCTTTTGGATAATGGGGGACAGAACAGTGAAAGGTATCTCATGCAGAAAAAACATTGTGTCAGACTTTCAGAAAAGTTCAAAACCCAGTGGATTCCATTTTAGGCACTTCCATTAGGTGGCCAGATATGCCAAAGTGTTTATATATTCCTGCCAGCTAACCCTATATAAACAGCATCTTTATTTGTTGTTGCAGACTTCAGAAACTCTAATAGTTTACTCACTCCAATTGAAACACATCAGACATTTTTTCCCATTTGCCATGGTTAATAGAGGGCCATACACTGTAAACCTTACTCACTCTGGACAGCGCTTACTCACACAAACAGTCCCGCTGGCTCCAATGGGATTACTTGGGTGAGTAAATGCCTTACTCACTATGAGTGTTGCAGAATCAGGCCCAGTAGGAAAACTGAAAAAATCCTCTGTAAATTTTGTTAATCTCCTTCAACTGTGCTGTATTTTCCAAGTGGCGAGCAAGGTCAGTGTGAAATGAGTTTTACACATAGAATATCAAATAACTATTGTTTTGGGGGTCTTTTGTCTCTGATCAGGGTGCTACCTTAGTTTGGGAAAGAGGGAAGGAAAGACTTGTCCCTTTGTGTCCAGTTCACGGAGGAACTGTTCTCAAAGTACATTTCTACTCTGAAAAGTGCCTATGTAAAAATAGCATCTTCATACACAAAATTTATTCAGTCTTATCCGCTGGTGATAAAAAATAGTTTTTTCACTGCTTTTTTACTCCTCATAGCCTGGAGCAGCAGAACAGCTAAGAGTGAGTGTGGATTGTATTCCATGTAGTGCTTTGTTAATAGGATTGTTTATTAAATTCCAGTCAGTTAAACCCGTGTAATCCTACTGAAAACAATGGAGTAAGACACATGTCACGGGGGGGCATAATCTGAAGCTGGTGCAGGTATAGCCAAGGTCTTAGTTTTGCCTGCAGAATCTTTATTACTGGTACTGCTGCATGAGATGGAAAGACTCCAACGTGACTGTTAGGGCCCAGGCTGCATTAGCAAGGTTGGCAGTTTGAGAAAACACTTTTCCTCGCAAATGGAATATATTTAATGTAGAAATCATTGTGAGGCAATAAACCCAGAACCCTGCAGTGCTGTGTACAGGCTCTTTATTTAGAATAGAACTGTACTTTAAACTACTCAAGGAAATTGGCAAATATAGATTGCTTAGAGAGGTGGCCTTCTGATGGTGGGGCAGATTTGTGACTCAGTGGGTTTGGAGATAATTTGGGACGTTAGATCTGTTAAGACAAGCAGTTGCCTAATAAGGGTAGCTTCTTGTACAGGTTTATAAAAGTTACAGGTTTATAAAAGATTTTACTGAACAACTTAATCTCATATAACTCTGCAGCCTGGCAGTCCTGTGCATTTTAAGGTTGAATGTGCATCTTCAGCATGAGTGCCTTCTGCTGGTCACCTGCGGGGCAGAGCAGCTTCCATATGTATCGCTTCAGAGCGGAATCTCACCCAGGGCTAGGGCCCTACCAAATTTACAGCCATGAAAAACTCTGAAATCTTGTCTCCCCATGTGAAATCTGGTCTGTTGCGTGCTTTTACCCGATATTATACAGACTTCACGGTGGAGACCAGCGTTTCTCAAATTGGGGGTCCTGACCCAAAAAGGAGTTGCAGGGGGGTCAGAAGGCTATTTGGGGGAGCAGGGGGGTAACAGTATGGCCACCCTTACTTCTTCACTGCCTTCAGAGCTGGGTGGCCAGAGAGCAGCGGCTGTTGGCCGGGTGGTCAGCTCCGAAGGCAGCGCCCCCCAGCAGCAGCAGCACAGAAGTAAGCATGACAACACCGTACCGTGCTCCCCTTGCTTCTGTGCTGCTGCTGGCGGTGCGCTGCCTTCAGAGCTGGGCTCCCGGCCAGCAGCCGCCGCTCTCCAGCTGCCCAGCTCTGAAGGCAGTGCTGCTGCAGAAGTAAGGGTAGCAGTACCATAACTCTGCCCTAGAATAACCTTGTGACCACCTACAACTCCTTTTTGGGTCAGGACCTCTACAATTACAACACCGTGAAATTTCAGATTTAAATAACTGAAATCATGAAATTTACAATTTTTAAAATCCTATGACCATGAAATTGACCAAAATGGACAGTAGATTGGATACCCATGGGAGCTCTTTGCCTCACCAAAGCATTTGTACAATAGCTCCTGTGACTCTGTTCCCTGCTGTATGTGTAATAGCAAGCCTTTAGGAATGGCATGTTTTCCTTAACCCAGAGGAAGAGCTCTTTATAGGCTGATCATCCTCATTTTAGAAATATTGCATAGTAAGACCCAATTTCTTTGCTGAGAAAAGAAATGAGTTTGTCAGATAGGTGCAATGCAGCCATGGAAGAGAGGAAAAATGAGGAGGAGTCAGAACTTGTTTTTTTCCTTTTTCTTAAATCATAGCAACAGGCTTCCAGGGAAGGGATGAGACAAAACAGGCATAAGCCCATTAGTGTGCAGGTAGCAAGTAAATAAGCTCCATCAGGAGTCTTATTATAATCATGTTCACGTTGAAGTGCTGATAACCTATATTTTGCTACCTATAAAGAACATTAAGTTCAGATTCCTTCTGATGCAGCACTGAAGATCGCAAAATAATCCTCCCAAATGACCCCCACCCTCACACACTAAAATAAGGATTCCTGGAGCAACCAGCACACTAGATCCACTGTGCCACTGTTGGAAAAGATAATGCAGCAGGCTGCACTTTCTGTGTCTGGTCCACACTGCTAACTGGTCAGGAAAAGAGAGGTGTTTACTGCCCTGCATCCTGCCTGCCCCCTTTGACTTGGCTTGTGCCTTTCATCTGTCCTGTGCACTAACTACCCTGCCACCCTCTGAATTTTTGATAATCTTTCTGCAGAGCCCAGCAGTTCTGACACACTCTTCTTGGGCCCTGACCATGGTGACATGGGTTCAGAATTAACTCCCGAACCTCCATTTTTAACCTAAACCTTTAAACCTGAGTATTGTAGCCTATATTGTACAATATACCTGCTGTGTGGAGATATCTGCAGGATGACCAAGGACATTTCCAGCTTTAATTCTCATTACCCTGCCTTTGGTTGTTGTAAGCTTTGGGGGGTTTATTTAAATTTATTATTGATGAATAATACCAGATGGACAGGACTGAAGACTAAGGATCCTCTATTTATCCACTGTACAAGAGCAGCAATACCAGCTTTCCCCAAACTGTCTGATCAACACGACTCAACTGTGACCTCCAGGGACTATTTTTAAGGCTGAGAAAGTAGCTCAGTCTCCATTCAGTTCTTGGCCTCTCTGCTGAGACTACCACCCCGGGGTACCAGTTGTTGTGGTGATGCTTGTAATGTAGACAGATGCCTCAGCTGAGTTTCTGGTAAACCCCCAATTCACTTAATACAGGGCTTCTGAGAGAACTTTAGGTCACTTCCATCCTCAGGGTGATTTTAACTCCGGGAACTAGACTGAGCTAAAAAGATCCTGTGTCCCATTACTAGGCTCCTGAAGGGCTTCATATTCTCCGGCCTTAGTACTGTATACCAAGTACTTGTCTATATCTTTAGTGACAAAGAAGCTGTTATTTATCCTGATAGCAGGTATGATGTACTATACAGATAAGTGAATGAGGCTATGTCTTTATTGCAAAAGGGCTATATTTTTATACTGAGACAGTGCTCTCTCAGTATAAAATCCTAGTGGAGACAAGACCCAGTAGTTTTTGCCTTGATGAAACTAGTCAGGGTGGATCTTGATTAGCGACATCAGGTAAACACTACCTTTGTCTCCGCTAGGCTTTTACAGTGAGATAGGCATCACAATGTAAAAACACACTTTTTTTTTTTTTTTTTTTTAAGAGAAGACAAAGCCTGAAGCAAAAACCAGCCTATCTTGCTCAGTACTGTGTGCACTGTCTTGGATGCATTGCCTTCTTACCATAGGAAAATGATCTCTGAAGTCTCTGTGTGTTCATCATGGTACAGAAGTGCTTTCTTAAAAGCACACAGCAAAAACAAAATGAGGTTAGCAATGATCTTTCTATAAAGGCAAAAAGCATATCTGTTTGTTTCAATTTGTATTTCACACCTTGCTGCCAGCAGCTCTTCTATCTTTTTGTGTGTTAACTGAGCTGGCAATCCAGATATCTGACACTGGAAACAACATAATTTTCCAAAGTACAGAATTTAACAGACTGTCAAAAAAAATCATTTTGACCTCCTGCTGGTGAAAGTGGAGTTAATGTCTCCTATCAATAAAGAACTGCTAACATGTTGAAAATATGATGCAAATGAACTAGCACCAGAGCAAGAGAATTTTCGTCGTGTGTTGAGCACCTCATAATTTTGCTGTCAGTTGAAGAGCTAAGATTGCTACCAGCAGCCTATAATACACAATGAAAAGAATAGGAAGAATGAAGTTGTAAGGGAAAGACAAGCAGATGTGTGCAATAAGACAGGGAAGGAAGATGATAATTAAGTACCAGTTCTGATCAGTACATTAACCATTTAGGGCCTAACTAAAGATAAAAAGAAAAGGAGTACTTGTGGCACCTTAGAGACTAACCAATTTATTTGAGCATGAGCTTTCGTGAGCTACAGCTCACTTCATCGGATGCATACTGTGGAAACTGCAGAAGACATTATATACACAGAGACCATGAAACAATACCTCCTCCCATCCCACTCTCCTGCTGGTAATAGCTTATCTAAAGTGATCATCAAGTTGGGCCATTTCCAGCACAAATCCAGGTTTTCTCACCCTCCGCCCCCCTCCACACAAACTCACTCTCCTGCTGGTAATAGCCCATCCAAAGTGACCACTCTCTTCACAATGTGTATGATAATCAAGGTGGGCCATTTCCTGCACAAATCCAGGTTTTCTCACCCCCCCACCCCTATACACACACAAACTCACTCTCCTGCTGGTAATAGCCTATCCAAAGTGACCACTCTCCTTACAACGTGCATGAAAATCAAGGTGGGTCATTTCCAGCACAAATACAGGTTTTCTCCCCCCCCCCTTTTTTTTTCCTCAAAAAAAAAAAAAAACACACAAACACACAAACTCACTCTCCTAATAACATCAGCCACACTATCAGAGGCTCGTTCACCTGCACATCCACCAATGTGATATATGCCATCATGTGCCAGCAATGCCCCTCTGCCATGTACATTGGTCAAACTGGACAGTCTCTACGTAAAAGAATAAATGGACACAAATCAGATGTCAAGAATTATAACATTCATAAACCAATCGGAGAACACTTCAATCTCTCTGGTCACGCAATCACAGACATGAAGGTCGCTATCTTACAACAAAAAAACTTCAAATCCAGACTCCAGCGAGAAACTGCTGAATTGGAATTCATTTGCAAATTGGATACTATTAATTTAGGCTTAAATAGAGACTGGGAGTGGCTAAGTCATTATGCAAGGTAGCCTATTTCCCCTTGTTTTTTCCTACCCCCCCCCCAGACGTTCTGGTTAAACTTGGATTTATGCTGGAAATGGCCCACCTTGATTGTCATGCACATTGTGGGGAGAATGGTCTACTTTGGATGAGCTATTGCCAGCAGGAGAGTGAGTTTGTGTGTGTATGGGGGTGGGGGGGTGAGAAAACCTGGATTTGTGCTGGAAATGGCCCACCTTGATTATCATGCACATTGTAGGGAGAGTGGTCACTTTGGATAAGCTATTACCAGCAGGAGAGTGAGTTTGTGTGTGTGTGTTTTTTGGAAAAAGGGGGGGGGGTGAGAAAACCTGTATTTGTGCTGGAAATGGCCCACCTTGATTTTCATGCACATTGTAAGGAGAGTGGTCACTTTGGATAGGCTATTACCAGCAGGAGAGTGAGTTTGTGTGTGTGGTTTTTGGAGGGGTGTGAGGGGGTGAGAGAACCTGGATTTGTGCAGGAAATGGCCCATCTTGATTATCATACACATTGTGAAGAGAAAAGGAGGACTTGTGGCACCTTAGAGACTAACCAATTTATTTGAGCATGAGCTTTCGTGAGCTACAGCTCACTTCAAGAGAGTGGTCACTTTGGATGGGCTATTACCAGCAGGAGAGTGAGTTTGTGTGGGGGGGGGGGCGGAGGGTGAGAAAACCTGGATTTGTGCTGGAAATGGCCCAACTTGATGATCACTTTAGATAAGCTATTACCAGCAGGAGAGTGGGATGGAAGGAGGTATTGTTTCATGGTCTCTGTGTATATAATGTCTTCTGCAGTTTCCACAGTATGCATCCGATGAAGTGAGCTGTAGCTCACGAAAGCTCATGCTCAAATAAATTGGTTAGTCTCTAAGGTGCCACAAGTACTCCTTTTCTTTTTGCGAATACAGACTAACACGGCTGTTACTCTGAAACCTAACTAAAGATAGTTGATGTTAACCGGAGTCTTTCCATTGAAATGAAGATAAAGAAAGTTATTTATGAATGAACCTCTGTGCTTTGGTCTATCACACAAAATATAATATGGTGATGTTGTGCTTGTGCTTTGAGAACTTGTGTGCGTTATAGTGACAATAAAGATTGCCGAGTGACTGCGGGAAAACTTTTTCCGAAAATAGTCAATCAAATGTATGAATGAATTTTGAATCCAGAGCAGTAATCCTTTCATATTTGTTTTCAGTGAACATTTGAACACTTGAGCCTCTAGTACTAAAAGAAAATTTCTGATTGTAAAATTCACATTTTGTTGGTTTGTTACATAAATCATCCTCTCAGGAAACAGAAATACTATCGTGTGACCTATGTAACTGACAAACACAGTGCAAATTGTGGACATTATAATCAAACATACAATTCAAAATTTGCCACATGGTGGTCACATCCATAAGTCATATGGTATTGTTTCTGTTCTTTGATTGGATGACTTATGTAACTAAGAACAAACAGTGGAATGGAGATTGTAAATTGCAACTATTTATTCACACATTGCAGTCTGCAATCCATCAATTATTTTCTGAAGAAATTTGTGAACAATTTTTAATAAATTCAAACATTTTCTGATCTGTTTGTAGATAATTTACAAACAGAAAAACCATAACATGAATAGAATAAGTTATTCATTACATGTTAAAATCAACTCTAATAATAAGGCTTTATTTCATATTGGTCCTTGCACTGGAGCTTCTGCCTTTGAAGTGTTTTCCTCCTGTCGGGTTCTCCTTTGGAACCCTGGGCTTGATCCTGCTCCAACTGAAGTCAGTGGTGAAATTCCCATTGACTTCAGTGCAGCAGGATGAGCATTCTAGGGCTAGCCTTGCACTCTGGTCCACTGTGGGAGGAGAGGATGAGGGCACTTCCTCTCCTTCCTTTCCAAGCAAGTAAAAAGGCAGCATCTCTCCTGCTTTCCAAACCAACTGGCCACAAATGCCGCAGTGAGCAGCATGCTTTAGTTACATGCACATGCTGCTCCTGAGCAAAGGAGTAATATGGCTGTCAGTCTGGTGTTCTCTTGTGGCTATATAGACCAATCTGCAAGGAGCAAGTTCACAAATAGATGTCATATCAGGAATGTGTAGGCTCCCATTGAAGACTTGGCATGACACTTGGCCCTTTTTTCTCTCCATTTTTCATATGTCGTTCTCAAAGTTTACAACCTTTTATTGTTGATAGTTCTCCATTCAGGTCTGTCCTTGGCTGTGTTTTCAAAAATATCAGTATTATGCCGCATGAGTTGAGAATTTGCTTAAGAGTGTCTTTTGAAGTGTTTACATTGACTGTTCTTCCTGGGCTCTCTGAGTTTCAGCTCACCAGAGAGGATTTTTTCATAATTCTGTCTTCACTAGGGCTGTCAAGCAATTAAAAAAATTAATCATGATTAATCACACTGGTAAACAATAATAAAATATCATTTATTTCAATATTTTTGGATGTTTTCTGTATTTTCGAATATATTGATTTCAGTTACAACACAATACAAAGTGTACATTGCTTTATATTTTTGTTACAAATATTTGCACTGTAAAAATGATAAAAGAAATAGTATTTTTCAATTTACCTCATACAAGTGCTGTAGTGCAATCTCTTTATCATGAAAGTGCAACTTACAAATGTAGGGTTTTTTGTTACATAACTGCACTCAAAAACAAAACAATGTAAAACTTTAGAGCCTACAAGTCCACTCATTCCTACTTCTTGTTCAACCAACTGCTCAGACAAACAAGTTTGTTTACATTTACGGGAGATAATGCTGCCCACTTCTTATTTACAATGTCACCTGAAAGTGAGAACAGGCATTTGCCTGGCACTTTTTTATTTACAAGCGGAGTGCCCCAGCGGTCGGTCCTGGGGCCAGTTTTGTTCAACATCTTTATTAATGATCTGGATGATGGGATGAATTGCACCCTCAGCAGATTCGCAGAAGACACTAAGCTGAGGGGAGAGGTAGATATGCTGGAGGGTAGAGATAGAGTCCAGAGTGACCTAGACAAATTGGAGGATTGGGCCAGAAGAAATATGATGAAGTTCAACAAGAACAAGTGCAGAGTCCTGCACTTAGGAAGGAAGAATCCCATGCACCACTACAGGATGGGGACCGACTGGCTAAGTAGCATTTCTGCAGAAAAGGACCTGGGGATTACTGTGGATGAGAAGCTGGATATGGGTCAGCAATGTGCCCTTGTTGCCAAGAAGGTCAATGGCATATTGGGCTGTATTAGTAGGAGTATTGCCAGCAGATCAAGGGAAGTGATTATTCCACTCTATTCGGCACTGGTAAGGCCACACCTGGAGTATTGTGTCAGTTTGGGGCTCCCCACTACAGAAAGGATGTGGATAAATTGGAGTCCAGTGGAGGGAAACAAAAATGATTAGGGGGCTGGGGCACATGACTTACGAGAAGAGGCTGAGGGAACTGGGGTTATTTAGTCTGCAGAGGAGAAGAGTGAGGGGGGATTTGATAGCAGCCTTCAACTACCTGAAAGGGGGTTCCAAAGAGGATGGAGCTAGGCTGTTCTCAGTGGTGGCAGATGACAGAACGAGGAGTAATGGTGGGGGAGGTCTAGGTTGGATATTAGGAAACATTTCACTAGGAATGCGTTACCTAGGGAGGTGGTGGAATCTTCACCACCTCCCTAGTACTGGAATGGGTTACCTAGGGAGGTGGGGGAATCTCCATACTAAGAGGTTTTTAAGGCCCAGCTTGACAAAGCCCTGGCTGGGATGATTTAACTGGTGTTGGTCCAGCTTTGAGCAGGGGATTGGACTAGATGACCTTCTGAGGTCTCTTCCAACCCTAATATTCTATGATTTTGTAGCTGGCAAGGTATTTATGTGCCAGATATGCTAATCATTTGTATGCCCCTTCATGCTTCTGCTACCATTCCATGCTGATGATGCTTGTTAAAATGTAGAAAAACATCAAACAATATTTAATAAATTTCAGTTGGTATTCCATTGTTTAACAGTGTGATTTAAAACTGAGATTAATTGTGATTAATTTTTTTAATCACTATTAATTTTTTGAGTTAATTGCATTAGTTAACTATGATTAATTGACAGCCCTAGTCTTCAGTAGTCCTGTCCATATAAGTTGAGCTTTGATATCAGTATGATTGTTTTTGACTTTGATGCTGATTGTTTTGCCTGTTTCAGGGATGTTAATGTTTGACCCTTTGTCTTGTCAGTGGATCTTCTGAATAGAGGAAAGGCAGCATATGTGAAATTTTTCTAGTTGCTTGATATATCTGTAGTAAACTGTCCATATTTCACTCTCATGTAAAATGGATTCTATCATTGCTGCATTGTATATCATAAGTTTTGTTGACAGTTTGATAGTATGCTGGTTGAATGTCCTATGGTGAAGTCCCCTGAAAGCCTGACTTTCCTTTCATGTTCTGTGTGATATTTCTTGATCCAGGGAACCATTACTTCAGATGATACTGCCAAGATATGTAGAGTGATTGATTGATGTTCTTTAGTTTTGCACCATAGATGGTGATGTTTGGCTCAGTGATAATGGTTGATGGGGGCATGTTGGAAGAATATTCTAGTTTTTTCTAGGTGAGTCCAAACCGTTTAGTTACCTCTGAGAACTTGTCAAGGATAAGCTGTAGGTCACTTTCACTATAACTAGGAAGAGTACAATTATATGCAAAAAGGGCTTCACATACGAGTTCCTCAAGGACTTTTGTCTTTGCAGTAAGCCTTCAGAGATAGAATGCTTTTCAAACAGTTCTGCAGATGCCCTTTTGAAGATTGTCAATTGCATAATTCAGAACAGCTGCAAAGAAGAGACAAAAGAGGACTACTGCACTTTTTGTACAGGATATGTGTCCAGTACTGCTCATGCTCCCTACAACCAGTGCAGCTCCTTTAGGTAAAGTAGGATTTTGCCTAGAACAGTGGTTTTCAATCTGGGGTCTAAGATGTACACCTCCATTTTAAATTTTTAAGGGTCCACAAATGAAAAAAGGTTGAAAACCACCGGCCTACAAGCTCTTATAACACTTGGTACAATGGTGTCATTTTGCACCAAACTAATGATCTGTTGCCACTGAGTATTTGAAAATGAGGTTTGAAATTACAGCCTGTAGGATCTATGCTCTGAAAGAAGACTAATTTGACTGCCTTTCAAAGAGGTAAAATCTGCATAAGCAACATATGCATACATACTATTGGAAATACTATACTAGTGCGAGAGAAACTTTTTTGGTGATAATGCAATTGCACATTATTTGTGTTGTACCTGAAAGCTGGCAAATGAAACAACAAAAATTAGTAAAAAGTAGTGATTTTTTTAAAAAATAATTTGCTAAAGTTTACTGGTAACATTTATGCATCTGAAATAACTAGAGTAATTTCAACTTCATCATTGTTAGGTAGGTATGTTGTACTGTCTGATGTTATTCAGGACCCAGCTGCAGACAGGCTGGAAAATAGGAATTTACTGGCAAACTCAAATCCCTGTTACATCACAATAATGTGATCTGAAATTATTTTATAAATTTGGTTCCAGCCGTAAGAAGGAAATAAGATGCAAACCCACAAAAGAGGGGGAAAGTTTCACATTAATGTGCTGGGATTTATGTGCTTAACTTGCCATGCACTAAGACAAAGGTATGTTGCTAATAATAACTAGGTAATCGTGTGCTCTTTTTACGGTTACCCTTTTCTCTTCTCATTCTGTTGCTTTCCTTACAGTTTGTTACTTCCACTCATTGAGTTACATCTAAAATTAGTTTCTAAGTTCCTCAGGGAGGGATCATCTCTCTCTCTTTGTTCGGTAACACATGTAGAAGAACTTTGGGTGCTTTAGAAATGATAAGAGAAGGTTACTCACCTTGTGCAATAACTGCGGTTCTTCGAGATGTGTGTCCCTGTGGGTGGTCCACTCCTGGTGATGGTGTGTCCCTGCACCTTTTCTCGGAGAGTTTTGCAGAAGTGCCCATATGGGTCACGCACACGCGGTGCCTGCCTTGCACACTGTTGGCGCTTGAAGAGTCGCACATGTGATCCGGACTCCTCAGTTCCTTCTCTACCACAGAGCTTCCTTCAAACTCTGAAGTAGAGGGGAGGGTAGTGGAACACTCATAGGGGGAGACATCTCGAAGAACCTCAGTTACTGCACAAGGTGAATAACCTTCTCTTCATCTTCATCTTGATTTGCCTGTGGGTGCTTCACTGCAGGTGACTGTAGATGTGCAGTGCCATCTTAGGATGGTAAGAGCTTTGGAGTTGGTAAGATTACTGTGGATAGTACCGCTAGGCCAAGCCGGGTATCTACTTTAGGTCTTTGTGATTGCATAATGTTTGGCAATGTTACGTTCGGAGGCCCACATGGCAGCTTTGCATATGCCTAAGGGGAATGTTGTTTAGGGTATGTCTTCGGTACCCACCAGATTGGCAGGCAGCGATCAATCAGTGGGGATCGATTTATCGCATCTAGTCTAGACACGATAAATTGACCCCCCGAGCACTCTCCCGTAGACTCCTGTACTCCAGCGCTGCGAGAGGCAGAGTCGACAGGGGAGTGGCAGCAGTTGATTCACCGTGGTGAAGACACCATGGTACGTCGATCTAAGTACATCAACTTCAGCTACGTTATTCACATAGCTGAAGTTGCATACACTAAGATTGATTCCGCCCCCCCCCCCGTGTGGACCAGGGCTTTGGAATGCTGTGGACATTGATATAGATCTAATAGAGTGCATCCTGATTGCTGATGGCAGTTGTGCACCTTTTAATTGATAACATAGGTGAATGCATCCAGATATCCATTTAGAGAGTCTCTGTGTGGTTATGGAGGTACCTTTGGAGTGTTCAGCGATAGATACAAAGTTTTAGTGAAACACTAAATGGCTTGGTTCTGTCCAAGTAGAAAGCCAGTGCTTTTTTAATGTCCAGGGTGTGCATCGTAGCTTCGAACGAGTTCTCATATGGTGTAGGAAAGAAAGTTGGAAGCCTTATAGGTTGGTTAACATGGAAAGATGAGTGTACTTTGGGTAGGAATTTAGGATGGGTACGTAATATGACTTTATCCTTAAAAAAGATTGCCTATGGTGGGTCTGCAATGAGCACCCCAATTTCTCCCAGATGTCTCGCTGATGTGATCGCTACCAGGAATGGCACCTTCATGGACAGGTTTAATAAAAAGCAGGTTGCTAAAGGTTCAAACTATTTCCAAGTCAGGGCTGTTAAGACTAAGTTTAATTCCCAGGGCAGTGTGGGTGGTCTAACATCTGGGTAGAGTTTGAATGCCCCGGAGGAATCATTTGGTGATTGGGAGGGCAAAGATTGTAGTGTTGACTATCTTCTGGTGAAAGGCAGTGATAACTGCTAGGTGTACCTTTATTGAGCAAATGGAGAGGCCAGATTGTTTTAGTTTCAGGAGGTAGTCTAATATCAATGGAAGAGGTACAGATGTTGCATTAGTTTGTCTGGTAGTGCACCATGCTGTAAATCTCTTCCACTTATATAAGTAGGTTCTATGTGTAGAATGTTTTCTTCTGTGGAGTAGCACACTCTGGACCTGGTCAGAACAAGTTAGCTCGTCATTAGAGAAACATAGAGAAGTCATGCCTTGAGATGTAGCATCTTTATGTTCGGATGTTGCATTTGACGCTTCCGTAGTGTCAGTAGGTATGTGTGGAGAGGGAGTGTGATTGGAGCACATGCCGACATCCGTGTTATGTACGGATACCATGGTTGTCTTGGCCATGTGGGAGCTATTAGGATGACTCTGACTTTGTCGGTCTTTATTTTCTGTATTACTCTGGGTAGCAATGGTATTGGTGAGAACGCATAGAAAAGGTCTGTGTTCCAACTGATCAGGAATGCATCTCCCATGGACTGCTTTCCCAGACCTGCTTTGGAGCAGAATTTCAGACACTTGGTCTTGCGGGCAGTCTCAAATAGATCTATCTGTGTGTGACCCCACTTTTGGAATACCTTGGAATCCTTGCAGGTTCTATTCCCTTTGGTGGTCATGGGGAAAACATCTGCTGAGTTCATCTGCTGTGGTGTTCCAGGAATCAAGCTAGGTATGAAGCTGAGATATGGATATTGTGTTGGATACACCAATTCCAGAGTCAGATAGCCTTGGCGCATAGCGAATGTGATCGGGCTCCCCCTTGCCTGTTTATGTGAAACAGGCAAGCAACGTCATCTGTCATTACTGTTATGTTCTGGTTTCTTATGAATGGCAGGAAGTGGAGGTAGGCATTGCGGACAGCACGAAGTTTCAGCAGGTTTATATGTAGACTTGTCTTGGTTGTGAACCATAGTCCCTGAATTGTGAGATGTTGCATGTATGCTCCCCAACCAATGAGAAAGGCATCTGTTGTGATCATCTGTGATGCAGGATCTTGTGTGAATGGGATCCCGGAGCTCAGGTTGTGTGGGTGAGTCCACCAGGTTAGTGATCCTTGACCTTGGGGGGCATTGTTAATCATATGTTTATTCTGTGTTTGTTTTGTCTGTACAGAGTTGCTAGCCATCTTTGCAGGCAACACATGTGTAAGTGTGTGTGTTTGGCCACAAATGTGTATGCTGCCATGTGGCCTAATAGTTGTAGGCATTCATGGGCTGTGACCTGTGGACCATTGCATAGCGTGGATATATGTCCATTTATGATGTGAACCTGTCTTGCGGAAGTGACGACTTTGCCGCAATGGAAACAAGGGTAAGCGCCGATGAATTCTAACCATTGAGTTGGTTGTATTGTTGATTTTTTTTTTATTATTTTTATTTTTTATGTTTAATTACAGACTAACACTCTGGAAACAATCCATCATAGTCTGGGTAGACCGAATGGCGTCTAGATGGGCGTGTGACTTCAAGAGACCGTCATCCAGGTAAGGAAATAATATTCCCAGTTTTCTCAGGTGTGCTGTTACCACAGCAAGGATCTTGGAGAAAACATGAAGTGCTGTTGACAGGCCAAAAGGTAGTACCTTGTACTGATAGTGGTCGTGCCAAAACTAAATTTGAGGAAACGCCTGTGTACAGGGTGTATCGTGACATGAAAATAAGCATTCTGCAGGTTGAGGGCTGAAAACAAGTCCCCCTGCTCCAGTGCTGATATTGTTGTTGTTAAGCTGACCATCTTGAATCTTTGTTTTTTCACAGACTTGTTCATTTGAGGGTCACCATCCTCCATTTTTCTTTTGTGTTAAAAAGTAGTGGGAATAAAACCCCTTCCCCCGTGTGGTACAGAAACAGTCTTCACTGCCCCCAATTGGAGGAGATGATCTACCTCTTGGCATAATAAGTGTTTGTGAGAGGGGTCCCTGAAGTGGGACGCGAGTGGGTGAGGGGGTATAGAGAGAAAAGGAATGGTATAACCCGATTGGATGACTTCCAGGGCCCATTTGTCCATGGTGATACTCACCCAGTTCAGGTAGAATGGGAGCAAATGGTCTCCAAATAGCTGGGTGGATGGTGTAAGCATTGGAATGTGGGAGAGGTCTTCCAGACCCTTGACCAAGCCTTCAAATTAGCTTATTAGAGAAAGTAGGTTGAGATGCCACTGATGATGGAGGGCATCGTCATTGTGGTTTCTATCTCTGTCGTTGCTGTAGGCCACTGGTGTTGCTGTGTGTATGTCGGGTATCTAGGTCACTGATATGGTTGATTACCTGTATTGTCTCCCTCTTGTGGCAGGTGTATGGAAGCCAAGGGACAAGAGCATGGCCCACAAATCTTTCATCATGTGCAGCACCTCGTTGGTTTTGGCTACGAACAGTTTTTCTCCGTTGAATGGGAGATCTTCACCTGTACTCTGTATCTCCCGTGGAAATGTTGAGGAGTTGAACCACAGGGCTCATTGCATGACAACAGCCATAATGGTGAATCTGGCTGCAGTGTCAGCTGCATCCAGTGTGGTGTGAAGAGCCGTATGTGTGATTATCTGTCCTTCAGAATTTAGAAATTTAAATTGTAGTCTCTTGTCCTCAGGGATGTCATTAATAAAGTCCATACATTTGCCATAGTTCTTGTGGTCGTATTTGGTGAGTAATGCCAAATAATTTGAGAGTCTAAATTGAAGTGTGGATGAGGAGTATTCTTTGAGGCCAAAAACATCCAATCTCTTATTCTCTTTATTGAAGGGGTGGAGCAAAAATGCTGCTGTTTGCCCCTTTGGTTGGCTGTCTCCACTACCAGTGAGCTGCGTGCTGGGAGTGCGAAGAGAAATTCTGATCCCTTCGAGGAAATGTAATATTTTAGGTCTGCCCTTTTGCAAGTTGGTGGAATTGTGGCTGGAGTTTGCCACACTGTCTTGGTGGGTTCCATGATAGCCCCATTGATTGGCAGTGCTATCGTGGAAGAGGAAGATGTCTGTAGGATACCGGTTAACTCCTGTTGAGTTTCCAGCATTTCCTCCAGAGCAATCATAAGCTTATTAGCTACACTTTTGAACAAGTCTTGGAAGTGGGTGAAGTCATCTGCCGTGGTCGGTGGTGGAGGCCTAATAGCCTCGTCCAGTGAGGAGAAAGAATTATTGTTGGGTGGCGAGGTGTCAGGAGCAGTGTCCTTTTCCTGCTCTGCCATGGGTTCCTCCCATGTGTCCACTGCTACAGTCTCCAAAGGTGTAGGCGGAGATCTGGCGTCTTCCTTATGTGGTCTGGGGCACCTGTTATGGTATCTTCTGTAAGACCCCCAGGGACTCCAGTATGGCCAGTGACCAGGAAAGGGTAGGGGTGGTCACATCCATGGGTGGCCATACCAAGGTGGCATGTCGTGAGCATATGTGGACCGTGATCGTAATGGTCCAGCAACAATAGGTGTCCTGATCAGGGAAGACTGTTGAGGGGAGAATACCTCTTCAACCTCCTCATCTTCATCACTGGAGAACTGTGATGGTAGGGGAGACAGCTATTGGTGTGGTACCGTTGACCTTGGTGAGACACTGGTGCCTATGAGAGGGGACTCCAGAGTCAAGGAGACCGACAAATCCTTGTGGTGGAGAAAATGGCGTGGTGCTGAGAGCGTCGGTGCCTCAGGGCAGGGTGCCGATTGCACCGGTGGTGCGGTGTGCTGAGTCGGTGCCGTTGTCGCTTGTGTCGGCACCGTGGCTCTAGAGGCATTAGTCTGCAGCGTTGAAATAGGAGCAGTTGCCGATGTTGTCTCCTCTGGAGGTACCCACAGTGCCATGGCGGAGGCAGGCTTAGAGCCATTAGCTTCAGCACTGGAGCGGTGGGTGCCAGTGGTGCCGGAGTATCATAGGTGCTGAGACATGGTGCGGCCAGCAGTCATGAGAGCGATCTAGTAAGCAACTGTTTTTTGCTGGTCTACTCTCTGATATGAGGAAGACGAACGTTTTTTTTGCTGGCCTTTTGGCTTTCGGGGACTTTGGTGGTGAGGGAACTGGTGACCCATGCTGGGAAGAGGGTTCTTGTCCTGGGTAAGAGGCTGATCTCAAGGAATTCTCCATTAATATAAGTTTAAGCCTCAGGTCCCTGTCCCTTCTTCCCCTAGCCTTCAGTTTGCTACAAATGGCACATTTCTGGAGAACGTGAGATTCCCCCCAGACAACAAAGACATTGAGTGTGTCCGTCTGATACAGGTATCACCTCTCTGCACATCGTACATCTTTTAAAACCCGGTGAGCCAGGCATTTTTGCAACCTAATACTAACTTTACTACAGGATAAAAACAAGGATATATTTTTTTTAAAAAAACAAGGGACATAAAGCTAATAACTGAAACCTAACGTATATAATCTATGTTAACTCACTAATATGTCTAAACCTATCTGTTTGAAACTAAAGGTTTTCAACAGGGCTGCTGAGCTCCGTCTCAGCCCAGAGAGAGTTGAGAAGGAATTGAGGAGTCCGGGACGCGTGCGCAATACTTCAAGCACAAACGGTGCACGAGGTAGGCAGTGCTGCAAAACTGTCTGAGTGAAGGTGCAGAGATGCACCATCACCAGGAGTGGAGCACCCATGGGACATTTCTCGAAAAAGAACTGAGGCCTCATTCCTTTGCGGAGTTTTGTTTGGGTGGACCATTGTGCCCCTACAGAGCTCCATTGAAGTTGGAGGGGCAACCAAGTGGTATGCTGCAAGACAGGAGGTGTCACTGGGGCTCTGCATGAGCATAAGGCTCCTCCTATTGCTGGGACCATTGTAGGACTGGAGTGCTATTAAAATAATAACTAGGTCCGCAATGCTACAGTGAGCTCCGCATGGAAGGGCCCCTGTGTGTACATATGCAGAGCCTCGCTGATATCTCCTGTTATCATAATTATAAGGCATTTGTCCCTCTATAGTACCTTCCACCCCAGAATCTCAAAGTGCGATATAAACATGAATGAGTGTAGCCACTTGTATTCTGTGTTGAGTAAGCAAATGTTACTACCGTTCTTCAGATGAGAAAACTGAGAAGCTGGGGGAGTTGAAGTACCTTGCCCACTGTCATATGGGAAGCCTGTGGCAGAGCTAGGGAGAGACAAGTCTTCTGACACCCTGTGGTGTATCTTAACCACAAGGCAGTCCTTCTTGCTTAAGGAGGGGTGAAACTTAAAGGGCTCGTGGTGCAACCAGCTTTAGATAAGAATCTAATATTTTCAGAACTTTATCAAAAATTACTCTAAAATTACTCAGGTCTTCCTCTTCTTTCCCATTCCTATCACCAACACTCTCTCCCTAAATTCTAACAGACCTTTGTCCCCCATTCCCAATTCTCTTTCCCCTATATCACATTGGTAATAGAGGGTCAAGGAAGTCAGTCAAGCTGAGAAGTCTCTTAACTAGGCTATTGTTGACATGTGGTATGTTTGATGACTTCCCAGTTTAGAGGTTGTCAAGGTTCCTTCCCCACTCTGAGCTCTAGGGTACAGATGTGGGGACCTGAATGAAAACCCCCTATGCTTATTTTTACTAGCTTAGGTTAAAACTTCCCCAAGGTACAAACTATTTTTCCTTTTGTCCCTGGACTTTATTGCTGCCACCACCAAGCGTCTAACAAATATAACCGGGAAAGAGCCCACTTGGAAATGTCTTTCCCCCCAAAATCCCCCCAAGCCCTACACCCCCTTTCCTGGGGAAGGCTTGATAAAAATCCTCACCAATTTGCATAGGTGAACACAGACCCAAACCCTTGGATCTTAAGAACAATGAAAAAGCAATCAGGTTCTTAAAAGAAGAATTTTAATTGAAGAAAAAGTAAAAGAATCACCTCTGTAAAATCAGGATGGTAAATACCTTACAGGGTAATCAGATTCAAAACATAGAGAATCCCTCTAGACAAAACCTTAAGTTACAAAAAGTCACAAAAACAGGAATATACATTCCATTCAGCACAACTTATTTTATCAGCCATTTAAACAAAACAGACTCTAATGCATATCTAACTAGATTGCTTATTAACCCTTTACAGAAGTTCTGACCTGCATTCCTGCTCTGGTCCTGGCAAAAGCCACACACAGACAGAGAGAACCCTTTGTTTCCCCCCCTCCAGCTTTGAAAGTATCTTGTCTCCTCATTGGTCATTTTGGCCAGGTGCCAGCGAGGTTATCTTTAGCTTCTTAACCCTTTACAGGTGAAAGGGTTTTTCCTCTAGCCAGGAGGGATTTAAAGGTGGTTAGCCTTCCCTTTATATTTATGACAGAGGTTCCCCAGAACTCATTGCCCTGGGAAAGCTTTGGACTTTGTGAGATTTAAAGAGAGTAGACTAATCAGCAGAAGTTGCTATGCTTACTAGGACCCTAAGATAAATATTTGCTATGGTAGGAGACTTGTTGGGATGGGAATCAGATCGAGAGAGCGGGAGAGAGAGGAACTCACCCAAATATTTAGACCCTAGAAAGGGGCTCAGGTTTCAGTTTGGAATTTGGGCTGAGGGTCAGGAGCATTCTGGTTCTTTTCTGCGCTCGTCTGGCTCACCCCTCCTTCTTCACTAGCCATGAAAAAAATCTGAAGAAAACTTTTTTCAGATATTTTGAAGAGTAAAAATCATTCAGACAGAGTATTTTTCAACAGCTCAGTTCTGAGGGATAGTTAATCTCACAGTACTGATAGAAACCCTATCAAAGCATGTTTTTTCATTTTCATCAGAGTCAATGGGAGAGAAAGAAAGATGCATGCTAAGGCATTTCACACAATGGAGGTCTGCAGTGGAAGAGGGGAGGTAACTTCACAGACCTGAAAAATGAGGGAAGTTAAGTTAAAATGACAAATAGGTCAGGCAGCTGCAACTCCCACTGAGCACCCTTTGTAGCTCTTGGAGCGGATTCTCCATTGCCCTGCAGCTTGCATTGTCATTTACACCTGTGCAAAATGGGTGTAAATGTTACCATTCTGACTTGAATAGCCTGTTACTTGTACAGTACTTTATGCAGTGGTAGATGACAATACATGGTACAAGGTGGTGGAGAAACGGACTTTGTGTTTAAGAATTTGTCATCTTTGGCTGTCTATTCCCGAAACTGAAGCCATAAACATTATAACATTGTAACCAAATGTGATGGAACATGCAAAGGATAATGCCTTCATGTGAGAACTAAGCAGCAGAAGCAGATGAGCTCTTGAGAAACAATGATCTTGGAATATGGAAATTAACAATATAATAATACAGTGGTATAGCCAGAAATTCTTCTGAATAGACTTTTTAAAAGATTTTCATGAGGCATCAGCTGCTGTTTGTAATTCTTTTCTTAATGCTATCTTCAAAGTATGCCTTATCAAAATATACATCTCTGCTGCTGTATTTATATTCAGCATATTTAAAATCAAGACAAAACAGGCTTTTTACATAGTACCAAAATAATCATAAGAGCATCCAGAAACCAAAGGAAAGGGTTTGAAAAGACTCACATTCACAGATAAGGGCAGCAGTCTGTTAGCAAGTGTTTTGTTTCCTTTGCCAAATCAGTGATTGATTGAGTGCATGCAATTTTCCTTATCAATACTGTTGTAGCTGGTAAAACAAAAAACAGGCACATCATCATTCACCAATTTAAGACATATTTATTTATTGTGCAATAAACTAGCTGTTTGTCTTCAGTTCTCTTTCAGCCTTATGTTTTGTGGCAAATCATCCATAATCACTGGGGTCTTTACAATATTTCTAAACAAATGCAAAGTGTGGGCTCCAAATGTTATGTTTAATAGTGACTCCAAATCTGGGCAGTTAAGCAAAATAAATTGTGTAAAAATAAAAAAAGCCAGAGAGGGATCAAAATTAGAAGTCATGCTGATTATTTTTATTCTGAGATGAAACAAAGTGGTTTGACAAACTTCACAAACTTCTGAACTTGGATATATTTGGAAGCACATGAGTGATTTGAATGTAATATTTCACTGAGCTCTGCACAGGTGGGTGTTACCATCTTTGTGGATGTTTTCATTTCCAAAACTCCAATGATAGAAAAGAAATTTTTCCTGAGTTGGACAAGTCTGACTGATGAATATTGTAGGCCAAATTTTGTCGTTGGCTAAACCCATTTAAATCCATTATAGTAAACAATATCCATGTGGTTGCACTGAGGATTATGGGGGAAGAATTTGGCCCTATGGCTCTATTCTCAGAAATATCACATTCAGTGAGGGTTGCCATCCATGCTGATATTCTTGGGACAATCTGATGTTTATGGGTCTGCCCCATAACTGTAAGTTAGCTTTGCAGGATAAGTGTTTCAAATTCACATGATTTTCTACATCATGATGGTGCTTTGCCACGTGTTAACTTGACAATGTAACTTGAAGGTCAATCCAACTCCCACTGAATTCAGTGGGAGAGGCATCAAACTCTTGACATTGCATTGTCACTTCTCAGCACAACATCAAGATGCTTCAGTGCAAATATTGCGACACAGTGGTGCAAAGATGTTGCTATGTAGGACATAGTTAAGAATATGGAACCCTGTCCTATGACATAAAATATCTGTGGTAGATCACAATGGTTTGGAATAAGAACATAAGAATAGCCATACTGGGTCAGACCAAAGGTCCATCCAGCCCAGTATCCTGTCTACCAACAGGGGCCAATGCCAGGTGCCCTAGAGGGAGTGAACCTAACAGGTAATGATCAAGTGATCTCTCGCCTGACATCCATCTCCACACTCTGACAAACAAAGGCTAGGGACACCATTCCTTACCCATCCTGGCTAATAGCCATTAAGGGACTTAACCTCCATGAATTTATCCAGTTCTCTTTTAAACCCTGTTATTGTCGTAGCCTTCACAACCTCCTCAGGCAAGGAGTTCCTCAGGTTGACTGTGCGCTGAGTGAAGAAGAACTTCCTTTTATTTGTTTTAAACCTGCTGCCCATTAATTTCATTTGGTGGCCCCTAGTTCTTATATTATGGGAACAAGTAAATAACTTTTCCTTATTCACTTTCTCCACACCACTCATGATTTTATATACCTCTATCATATCCCCCCTTAGTCTCCTCTTTTCCAAGCTGAAAAGTCCTGGCCTCTTTAATCTCTCCACATCTGGGACCCGTTCCAAACCTGTAATCATTTTAGTTGCCCTTTTCTGAACCTTTTCTAATGCCAGTATATCTTTTTTGAGATGAGGGGACCACATCTGTATGCAGTATTCAAGATGTGGGTGTTTCATGGATTTATATAAGGGCAATAAGATATTCTCCGTCTTATTCTCTATCCCCTTTTTAATGATCCCTAGCATCCCGTTTGCTTTTTTGACTGCCGCTGCACAGTGCCTGGATGTCTTCAGAGAACTATCCACGATGACTCCAAGATCTTTCTCCTGATTAGTTGTAGCTAAATTAGCCCCCATCATATTGCATGTATAGTTGGGGTTATTTTTTCCAATGTGCATTACTTTACATTTGTCCACATTAAATTTCATTTGCCATTTTGTTGCCCAGTCACTTAGTTTTGTGAGATCTTTTTGAAGTTCTTCACAGTCTGCTTTGGTCTTAACTGTCTTGAGCAGTTTAATATCATCTGCAAACTTTGCCACCTCACTGTTTACCCCTTTCTCCAGATCATTTATGAATAAGTTGAATAGGATTGGTCCTAGGACTGGCCCTTGCGGAAGACCACTAGTTACCCCTCTCCATTCTGAAAATTTACCATTTATTCTTACCCTTTGTTCCCTGTCTTTTAACCAGTTCTCAATCCATGAAAGGATCTTCCCTCTTTTCGCATGACAACTTAATTTACATAAGAGCCTTTGGTGAGGGACCTTGTCAAAGGCTTTCTGGAAATCTAAGTACACTACGTCCACTGGATCCCCCTTGTCCACATGTTTACTGACCACCTCAAAGACCTCTAATAGATTAGTAAGACATGATCTCCCTATACAGAAACCATGCTGACTTTTGCGCAACAATTTATGTTTTTCTATGTGTCTGACAATTTTATTCTTTACTATTGTTTCAACTAATTTGCCCGGTACTGACATTAGACTTACCGGTCTGTAATTGCCAGGATCATCTCTAGAGCCCTTCTCAAATATTAGCTTTACATTAGCTATCTTCCAGTCATTGGGTACAGTAGCTGATTAAAGGATAGGTTACAAACCATAGTTCTGCAATTTCACATTTGAGTTCTTTCAGAACTCTTGGGTGAATGTCATCTCGTCCCCGGTGACTTGTTACTGTTAAGTTTCTCAATTAATTCCAAAACCTCCCCTAGTGACACTTCAATCTGTGACAATTCCTCAGATTTGTCACCTATAAAAGACGGCTCAGGTTTGGGAATCTCCCTAACATCCTCAGCCGTGAGGACTGAAGCAAAGAATTCATTTAGTTTCTCCGCGATGACTTTATCGTCTTTAAGTGCTCCTTTTGTATCTCGATCATCCAGGGGCCCCACTGGTTGTTTAGCAGGCTTCCTGCTTCTGATGTACTTAAAAACATTTTGTTATTACCTTTTGAGTTTTTGGCTAGTTGTTCTTCAAACTCCTTTTTGGCTTTTCTTATTACATTTTTACATTTAATTTGGCAGTGTTTAGCGCCTTTCTATTTACCTCACTAGGATTTGACTTCCACCAGATCCTGTGCTCCACTCAGGAGTAGACAGAGAGTTGCTTCTCCCCTTGTGGGTTCCTGTACCAGCTGCTCCAAGAAACAGTCATTTAAAGTATCGTGAAATTTTGTCTCTGCATTTCATCCTGAGGTGACATACCCAGTCAGTATGGGGATAATTGAAATCCCCAACTATTATTGAGTTCTTTAATTTGTTAGCCTCTCTAATCTCCCTTAGCATTTCATCATCACTATCACTGTCCTGGTCAGGTGGCTGATAATAGATCCCTACTGTTTTATTCTTATTAGAGCATGGAATTACTATCCATAGAGATTCTATGGAAAATGTGGATTCATTTAAGATTTTTATTTCATTTGATTCTACATTTTCTTTCACATATAGTGCCACTCCCTACGCCCCCACCCCCGCACGACCTGTTCTGTCCTTCCGATATATTTTGTACTCCGGAATGATTGTGTCCCATTGATTGTCCTCACTCCACCAGGTTTCTGTGATGCCTATTATATCAATATCCTCCTTTAACACGAGGCACTCTAGTTCACCCATCTTACTATTTAGACTTCTAGCATTTGTGTACAAGCACTTTAAAAACTTGTCACTGTTTGTTTGTCTTCCCTTTTCTGATGTGTCTGATCCCTTATGTGAATGTTTCTCGTCTGATCTGGCCCATACTTTATCCTCTTCCATCCTCTCCTCCTGACTAAAACCTAGAGAATCTCTATCAATAGACTCTCCTCTAAGAGAAGTTTCTGTCCGATCCATGTGTGCCTCTGCAGCAATCGTCTTTCTCACATTGCACTGACTTCATTTTCATCAGGAGGGAGGATTCAGATTAGATGGTGCTCAGACCAGGGGCAACAGAAAGGTATGGAAAATGTGAACACTGAAATGAAATGTAGTGTATGTAAATACAGAATGTGAAATCCTATTGGTGTGGCTAGACAGAATAACCTCCGAGAAAGCAAGTCAAATTCCTGACAACCTACTTTATGTGAAGAATTTTTAATCTTATGTACTAGTGCTGTGGTTCTGGATTGACTACACTGATTTCCTCTCTTTATGTCAATCATCTCCCTGATCAAAAGCCCTCTGAAGTTCCTGGGTCCTTCCTGCTCTGTTATTATCAGTACATATAAGCTGTGCAAGCTGCTGTGCTCTGTTCAGCAATCTAAGTCACACATGATCCAGCCCACTGCTCTCGTTGGCAGTTATCATTGTGTCAGAAACTACAATAAGTGAAGTAGTCTTTTAATATATATATATAATAAATATCCACTGTAGCCTATTAAATGACAGGCAAATCAATTATCCCTTTAGAAGACTTTTAAAGTGACTTCATAGACGAGGTCGTCTTCTCTGCTAGTGGGTGGGGGATGCTATTCTTCCTTAAAAAGCTTAGTTAATGAAAAATCGCTTCCTTTTTTTTATCTACTGTCAAAATCCACAAGGCCACATTTTCCTCTCAGCAAGTCAAAATGCAATTATCCACTCTGTTCTTCTCTGTCTTACAGGCAGGAATCACTGCAGCATTTCTCAATTGTTACAAGGCTTTTACAGAAGGGTGAAGGGAAAGTTAACCTCTTTCCTGTTCTGTGGACATGCTAAATATACAGCAAATACAAATAATAATGAATAGGTCTTCACACAGAAATTGGACTGTGGCTGAGGGGAGCACTGGAAAGCATCATGCTCTGAGTGCAGATGGTCACTGATTCAAAACCTGTCTAATTCTGTTGCTCAGTAAGTGAAAGTGTTCTCTCAAAATACATGGTACATTCTCCATTTCTTGAAATCTTTAAATCAAGACTAATTGCCTTTCTGTATATGGATGCCCCCCAAAATAGTGCACATGGGATGCTCAACTGACCCCCCTCATGTCCACCCCCTCCTCCAGGGCTGTCTTCTGACCCTCTCCCCACTGACTCCCCATGCAGGCATTCACCTCATTGTCTGTACTTGTAGCAGGCCTTGAGGCTGTTGCTGAGGGAGTCTTACAGGCAGAGCAGAGGGGACTCAGGCTATTGGAAGCACGGTGGGGCCAGGTAGGCCCCAGGGGAATCCGTGGTGTAAGAGCCAGCCCCACAGCAGCAACAGAGAGGAGCAGCACTGACCACCGCACTGCTAACTCACATCTGGCTCTGGCATGATTCAGGGGTGTGTGGAGTGAGTTGGCAGGTCCAAAACTGAGTGACATTGCGACATGGTGCCCAGGGTTTACAGTGCTGCTCAGATTTGGCCCCATGGTCCCTCCATCATGGCAGACTGTGGGGCCAAACCTGAGTGAGCAGTGGGGCGGCCAGTGCTGCTGCTCCTCACTGCTGCCTTGAAGCCGGCTCCTGTACCAGGGGTTCCCCCTGGGGGGCTGCTCAGCCTTGCCATGCTTCCAGCAGCCGGGCTGACAGTGGTATGCACCGTGCATAATGTGTGTAGGGCCGCAGGTGTATCCCGCACATCTCCTGGGTGCGGTGTTCCTGTCCCATCTAGTGGCACTGAGACCACTAGAGAGAGAGATTAATGAGTCTGCTCTACAACCTCAGCTAAGAGGCATATGGCTTTTAGCTCATGCTGTAAAGGCTCATGCACTAAGCTCCAGAGGTCCCAGGTTCAATCCCACCCGCTGATGACCAGGGCCTGTTGGTGTTACACAGGCACTATTGCTTCTGAAAGATATGCTTTAGTCAAATGTAGGTTATTGGGCTCAATACAAGAGTAAATGGGTGAAATTATGTGGCCTATATTATATAGGTGGTCAGACTAGATGATCTAATGATCCCTTATGGCCTTAAAATTTCTGAAACTATGAATTCTTTTTCATTCTTCTGCTTAATGGTACCTGTGTATCCTGGTGCTGCATATGCACGCTCACTCTAACATGCATGGAGTACAATAGATCTAAGTATATTATTCAGAAACCATACGAAATGCATGTCTAATAAGTAAAATTGGAATGAATGGGGGATGATAAATGAAATTTATTTGCTTTATATTTTCTTCATATGTTTTCCTCATTTGCTATTGACAGATGTCCTTCTAGTTTACTTTTTCTTTACAGATTTGCATTGGCTATTTTTCCAAGAGAGAGATATATATCTAATTTCATCAATTATGCTAGTGAGCATATTTGTTTTGTGGTATGGCTACCTCAAAAATTATTTGAATAACTGGTGGGTGTTGTAGGGGTGAGGAAATGGGTGGTCACAGATTAACCAATACTCACTATTTCAAATGGCAAGTTCTGTTTCTCCTAAAGACCAAGGCATGCAAGTAATCCTTGTTTGCTGAGTTTTATTGTTAAACATATGCTGCTTGGAATTATGCTGCTGTTGCTCTTGTGGAATGAATTTGTTTTTCTCATTAGACATAAATAACTTTGATCTCCAAAACCTGTCACTTACTTTCAGAGTGTTTGAAATATGAGCTTTATGTATTAATCCACCCCTTCAGGATGTGGGACAGCCAATCAGGATCCTGCTGCAGTGAAAATGATCCTTTCAATGAAATTACAGGCCTCCACTAGAAGCTACTCTAAAAGAGTTACAGTATTCCCATTGCTGTTTTACCTCTTCCCTCCCACCCCATATAATAATTTGTCCTTGTTTTCATATGTATACACAATTATATGTATAATTAGGTTATTCAAGGGCTATATTTTTGTAATTTGATTGGTATGCACTTGCAAAATTCTCAACATAAATGTGTAATGAGAAAAATATATTAAGATGTTATCTATTTAGTACTAGGAAAGGAGGGATGTTTGATTCCTTTCTGTCTACTACAAACTGGAAAACTTTTGCTTTTCCTTCTCTCTGAGACTGGGAAACAACCCCCAATAATGACATCCCTTCTTTATCTTCAGAACAGGTGCAAAACCAACTGACCTTCCCTAAAAAGAGAGATAGGGTATGGGAATGAGAAAGAGATAGATGAGCTTTGGATCAAAGGTTATCCAATCCATTTAAAGGTTTAAACTGATCCAGGTTTGGCAATCACTTTCCCAGGCAGCAGACAAGAAAAACTGACTTCATGATCACAGTCACTCTATCTTATAAACCTTAAAGAAACAAACAAAAGCCAAGTTCCTGGAATACAAATCCAGAGAGTACATGAGCAAAAGCAGTTTCGTTACTCTTTTTACTCATGGGTAATACTTCTATCAGAGGTCCCAGTCCTGCAACTGGGTCTGCAGGAGCAGATTCCTGCTCCCACACAGAACTTCACTGACTTCAAGTGCGCAAATGGGTTCTCCCATGTGGAATCAGTTGCAGGACTGGGATCAAGATTAGATGATACAGTACTAAAAATGAATGCTTACACTTCTGGTGCTAGCATTGTTACAATGTTTCCCATAGGTATTACTGGTTAAGAAAACTGCTAGTGCAAATAAGGCCAAATAGTGATTACTGAATATGAAAAAGTGTCATTAATACAAAAGTGTAATTAATACAAAATCTTTTAATTCTGTTTATGTGAATTAAGTAAAAGGTGGTATCCTGAAAGGTCCTGACTTGACAGCCCAGATAACTGGTGAGTTTGATCCACAATCAGATACAGCAAGGACAGCAATGGAGCTAGTTGTCCCACCTTAGACCTGTGTTCCCAGAGGGAGATACCAGCAGTAGTGGAGAGAGTTCCGTCTCCTTATACATTCAATTCTGTGGCCTCTCTGCTGAGGCTGCCAGTGCCAGGGTGCATGATGGTGGGTATTATTACTCCAAATTATCACTTATATGATTTGTGTTATGGTAGAGAGCCCAATCTGGATTGTGACCCTGCATACTAGGTGCTGTACAAACACATAGTAAGAGACAGCCCAGGCTCCAGAGAGTTTAGGGTTCAAATAGGCAAGATAGATCAGGGGAAAGAGAGGCATCAGTGACTCGCCCAAAGCCATTAGGATAGGAAACTGATGACTAGAGTGAGAAGCACCCAAATTTGATTAAAGAAATATGCAAGCCACATGATCCGTCTAGGAGCGTGACACTGTGTATAAGCAATATGGGACATGTCTGATTGCAACACCCCTTTGCAAAATCATTTTTCAGAGGCGGGAGAGACTTTCAGAACTCAAACTGCTTCACAATTAGATCTCTGGTGAGGCGGTCTTCCGCCCCCCAAGTGTCCGGGACCCCTGCAGGGCATGTGGTTGTGTCATCCGGGTGGTCCCTGTCCCGCATCTGCCCCCCCCCCCCCGCCTCAACTGTCTGGAAGAGAGGAAGGAGGCTGGGAAACAGGAACCCCTCCAATCCCAACCAGCAGATGGCCCCCTTGGTCTCTCTCTTTCTCTCGGCAGGTTCTGTGGCTCCGGCGAAAGCAAGGAGGGGCTGCTTAATGCCCCTAATTTGTCCTCTCTCTCCCTCTGCGCATGGCGTGTGCCTAGAAACTCTCCCGGCGGCGGGCAGGGCTGCCAGCATGTCTCCCTGAAGGAGATGCTCTTGGCGGGCAGGCGCGCGGGCGGCGCTCCCCCGGCCCGGTGTGCGGCGGCGGCTTCCCGGCCGCGGATCGCTCTCGCGAGGGGAGGCGAGCGGCTCGGGCTGGGGCGGCGTAGAGCCCTCCCCGGGGCTGCGCGGGACCGGCCGGGAGCGAGGAATTTCCACCTCCGCCCACGCCTTCCGCTGGCGCCGCGGGGCCAGTCGCTGCCCGCCGGGCGGGGAGGGGAAGGAGGAGGAGGAGGAGGAGGAGGAGACTGCAGGGGAGCGGAGAAGGAAGGAGCCGCGGGGGCTGAGCGCTGGAGCCGCGGGTGACCCGCCCCTGGAGAGACCCCGGCACCGGAGCCGGGCGGAGCCATGGAGCAGTAACCCCTTGAGCCCTTCCAGCGCCGCCACTTGTCCGGTCCCCCCCCCACCAGCCGCGCGCCCGCCCGCCCGCCCCCGTTTTGCTGGCGCGGGGATTGGGACGAGGGAGCCAAAGAGTTTTGCCCGCAGCGCCGCCGCCGCCGCCCCCCGCCAGGGCCACGATGAGCGAGGAGAGCTCCGAGGTGCCCCGGGAGCAGCTAGGTGAGAGCCGCGTTTCTCTCCCTCCGCGGGGGTGGGGGAAGGACGGGTCTGTTTGGGGTCCGAGCCTGCTGGGGAGGCGGCGGGCAAGCGGTGAGGCCATCGTGGGGCGGGTGGCGCTGGCCATTGCCCGCCGGAGCCGGGCCGGGGGGAGGCGTGGTGGGGAAGGTGCCGCGAGGGCGAAGGTAGGGTGGGGGATTCAGCGAGGGAAAGCCAGGTTGCAGCGCCTCTGTTTTTTTCTTTTTTTTCCCTTGGCACTGCTGCTGGAGAGAGTTGCTGCTGGGGGGTGGGGTGGGGATTACAGCCTTTCAAGCCCTGGAAATAGCAGCCCAGTCCGGAGCGTTCAGCCGCTGTGAGCCAGCGAAAACCGGAGTGAAAGCCCCGTTTCAGGGGCTGAAAAGTAGACCGGGCATGTCCCCACCCTGGAAACGTATAGTGACACTATACATGGGCCTTCGTGACAGCACCGCATACAGCAGTGGTTCTCAACCGGGGCTGCACCGAGGTCTTCCAGGGGGTACTCAACTCTTCTGGATCAGTGTTTCTCAGCCTGGGGGTTGTGACTCCCGGAGGGGTCACGGTATGGGTTTAGAGAGGTTGCAAATGCAGGGCCTGCATTAGGGGGTGGCAAGCAGTTCAGTTGCCTAGGGCCTCACACCACAGGGGGCTCCGCAAGGCTAAATTACATGCTTCAGCCCGGGGTAATGAGGCTCGGGCTTCAGCCCTGCTATGCAGGGCACTGGCTTCAGACAAGGCTCACAAGTCAAAAACAGGAAGACAAATCAGCCTCCTGGAAGCGGTACAGTAGTCTGGAAACTACCTGAAAGCGGTACAGTAGTCTTGAGAACCACTGGCATACACCGTGTCAAGGTTGCAGTCTATAAACGGCAGTCCTTGAAAGGAGTAGCCTATAGATTCAACATGGAAAGCAAGTGGTTAAAGGACTGTTGTTTTTATTTAACTTGCAATAGCAAGAAAATTTATAGTTTAAAACTACTTTTAACTTCTCCATCTCCTTTTATGCCCTTATGCATATCTATGGTGCCATATACAATTGTTTGGAGCCCTTTGAAATACCTGTGCATAAGGGTATGAGTGAGGGAGGATATTTCAGAGAGCCTTAACTTTGACATTTTCTTAGCTTTTGACATGTTAGAACATACACTTAATTTTATTCCAGCATATATATCTTTTTTGTAATTCAGTTCTCTGGGCATGCAATCTGTAAGGTAGTGTACAAAGAAAAAACTATTTGTTTTTTACTCTCCACAAATCACAACTGATCACAAGTGGTGCTAAAGCTGCTTGAGAGCTTCTATGCCATGAATTATTAGTATAGTAGGTGGTGGGGCTAGGTGTAGACAGAGAACATTTTGAACAATCAGCTTTTTTTGGTCTGCCTTTAAAACAGCCAGATATGTTTAACTGTTGAGCAGTTAGCATGTGTTAACGTTGTGAATGGATTTCCACTATAAATTAATACGTGATGGGTTAAGGTGTGTCACTTATGCTAAGAGAACCATGGAGCAAAGCTGAGTCATTATGACACGTCTTCCACAAACAAGACATTAGATTGTACCATAAAGTACCAACATCTGTTACTAACTTGAGTGAAATTTCAGAATTTTGCTCTGATCTTGCAAGCTTATCTACATAGGCAGACTTGCTATTGCAAGTTAAATAAAAACAACAGACTTTTAAGCACTGGCTTTCTATGCGGAATCTACAGGCTACTCTTTTCAAGGCTTGCCGTTTATATATAACAACCTTGACGCAGTGTATGCCAGTGGTTCTCAAGACTACTGTACTGCTTGTCACCCTCTCACTGAGAGCCAAACTATACTTCAGTGGGTCCAGGGTTCTGTTCACACAGATCAGCATACAGTATTGGGGACCTTTGTGCCTGTGTCTAATTCGTATTTTTGTTTGCTTACATAATTTATTATGAAGAGAACACTCTGGTCATAGTGGAGTATTTCATAAGGAGGAAAATTTAATTTTCTTGCTAGACAATTCAGATTCCCTAGTGATCTGAGAGCTCTGTGAAAAGGACATTGAGCAAAACTTAATGGGTAAAACACATGGCTAAACTGGGAATCAGAACTGCCACATGCTTCCTATGTGACCTTCAGGAGGTCACTTGGGACACAATATTCAAAAGTGTCTATGCTAATTTTGAAACACTTGCAGCCTGGTTTAAGTGGTACTTGGATCTCAGGATGGGTACCCAGAAATGGAGACCATCAAAATAAATGAATACTTGAAAATTTGGGCCTTAGCTTCCTGTTACCTCATGTTTCTGGTCTGTAAAATGACTTGAAAAATGCACTTGCTAGTGGTGGATAGGAAACGTTCTTTATGTGGGGAATTCTGTAAAATTTAAAAAAAAAGTTTCTAGATCTCAGTTACAAAGATAACCTTAGTGTGAATTGGTGCCATGAATTTTTCCTGAGTCTCTACTCCAGTGCCTCTGATGGTCCTTTATAGCTTTCCCAGCCAACAGCACTGTAAAATGGACAAGTTTGTAATCAGTTTCGCTGTTGCTATTTAAAACCCTGTGTGAAACTGACAAGAATCAAGTCAACTTCATTCTGCTGCTGCTTCAAAAAAGCTGTGAACAGTGGCAGAAACACTTGGAGCTATTAACTGGGGAGGAGGAATCAAAAGATAAAGGCTGGGATGAGGGTGGGTAAAGTTGTAGAGATACCACCAGTACTCCTTTGACAGCAGCCATGTGGCCTGGAGGGACTGAGTTTCTGACTACTGCTGGCTGGAAAACAGAATTCCCCTCCTGAAAAAAATTTCAAATGTTTTGAAAAAAATGTTCATCCCAAATTCGCAGGATGGATTTGAATTAAATCGAAGTGATTTAAATCATGATTTAAATCACTAGTCAGGAAGACTCAATTTAATCATGGATTTCTACATAAAAGTGCATTCTTGTTGGTTGTTATAACCTTGGTACATATTCTTCACAACTCAGAGATAGATGTAGGTTTCATTTTTAGAAGGTACACACTATACATTTGTAAAGTGATTTATTTTGAAAACTTTTCAGATTAGTTTTACAGCTATATCGGAAAATGAATGATTGTTTGGTTATTTCATTTACCAAAGGTAATTGAAGCAGATAGTTCACTTCCCAGTGACCTCATAAATATCTCAGATTCAACAGGTTAATCATTAATATTTGGAAGATTTTCTTGCCATGCTGTATTAGGAGGAGAACATCACCAGACACACTTAAATTGTTTTATTTAACTAAAACAACAACGTTTTGTATTCTGGATTTTTTTCTTCAACAGCAAGCATAATTTTTTAACAAAACAAGCATATGAAATTTTGAATTCAGTTCAACATCCAATTTCTTAAAAATCAGGTTTGTTTTTGTTAAAATTGTTTTTAACTAAAATAGTTAATTTTTTTTGTAATATTTCATTTGACTGTGTCAGCCAGGTCAACATGAAAAACTTAAAAGATTGGCTTCCGTTGCTAACTCAGTTGTCTTCACCTTCGTTTTCCTGTTTGTTCATAATCTGGAAAAGAAAAACAAGCTTTCCTGCTTTTTCAGGTCCCAAACAGTTTCTCAATTTGGAATGAATTAGTCCAAAGGAAGAAAATATTCTCTCTACACTTGCAGAAGAAGCTACTGCTGTTAAAAGTGAGATGATCACTTCAACAGTCTCTGAATCCAAGTGCTTAAGTGACGTCCACCAGTACACTGGTGTGACTTTCTTTAAAACATCATCAGCAAACATTTATTTCTTGAATGGTTCACTCTTAGCTTTGAAGTTTATTATAGTTGGCATTATGGAGGGATGATTGCTGGAGGTCCATGTCATAGCCAACTCCTCCTCTTCAGCAGTTAACATTTGACCCTGGTACTGAGTACTGAGAATATTTGCAAGAAAATGAGCTGGAGATAGTGCTTGTCCCATTCATTTTTTCAGTGCTTGTAATTTAACTCTGTCATTGCATAGTTCTCTTTTTAAGATCTCACTCCGTTCCTTCCAAATTTCAACAGCGTCAGCAATAAAACAGGTATTTCCCTGCATTTTGTTCAAGGCTACAGAAGTAGTATTCAGGGTACTCAGCATGTGTTCAACATTTCTCTTAAGCCAATGTTGAGAACTTTGGCTGTGACAGCGCCATCTATTTTTTCCCGATTTTGTTCACAAACTGTCATCAGATTAGGCCAGTTCTTGATACAGTGCTCAAAACAGTCCACCGCTGAGTTCCATCGCACGTCTTGTGGGAGAGTTATCTTGGTTTCCCCCCACTTTTTTCAGAGCAGCTGCTGCAAAGTGGTTGTTATGGAAGTATTTTGCAATTTCAACAACATTAGCCTTTATATCTGGAGCACTGAAGTCTTTGGCTAGGAGGTGCATCAAATGAGCACTGCAACCGCATGTTGTTAGCTTGGGACTCTCTTCTAAATAATTTCTTCTCATCTTGGATACATTTGAAGCATTGTCTGTGACCAGGCTGCGTACTAGACATTTGAATTTTTTTCCACAGTTTGTTACAGCTTTTACTGCTACTTCTTGTAAGTATTCTGCTGAGTGTGCATTTCCTGATGTATCAATTGTTTCTGTAAGGAAGACATTCCCTTCTTCTGTTGTCACATGTGCACGTACAACAGGATCATTGTGGACGTTGCTCCACCCATCAAGACTCAGGTTAACAATTCCACTCTCTAGACCTTTTGCACACTGCTCAATTTCTCTTTCCTATACTTTATCCAGCAATTTGCCTGCGACATCTGCTCTGTAGGGTGGACTGTATCCTGGTCTTAATGACTGAACCATGTAAATGAAGAGTAGGTTCTCAATCAAACGGAAAGGAGAGTTCGTTGCATAAACAAACTGGGCAATTTTTTTCATCAGTTACCTCTTTTTGTAATCTGCTGGTTCTTATCACAAACTTATCTATGGTTGTTTCTGGATGATGGAGATTTTTTTTTTCTTTTTTGCTACAGGTGATACACCGTGGCTATGTGACATACATGATGTGACTGAAACACTGTCACAGGCAGATAACTTTGAAACTATAGAAAATGATGGTGATCTTGAAGGTGGATAGTCTTCAGAATCCTATCTGTTGAGGATGGATTCTCCTAAACAAAATAAGTCAATGCAATTATTTAATTATTATTACCCTACTGCTCATTTAGTATTACTCATTGCATTCACTGACACTCAGTACTACTTTAAAGGTGAAATTGTAAAAGGGAGATCTGCCCATTTCAGCTCTTTATTTTTTATCACAACTGCTTCTAAAATGTTAGTACCATAGAGTTAACAACTATATATTTTTTGCTCAAACATGAGAATTAAAGAATAGTCCAGAAGGCAGGCAGTCCTTAAGAAAGAAGTATGAAATAAAAAAGTTTACCAACCTGAAGATCCTGCATGTTCAGACGTGTTCCTTTCATCATCTTCAACGCAGCTTCCTCCTGAGAAGGAACACTTCTCATGATGTTGTTTCATTTGGGCGACCAGGCCTTGCATTTCTTTGTTGCACTGTTTGCATTTTGCACGCATGCCTGTCTTACCCACAGGTAGAGGGACTTCATTAAAATATTCCCAAACTGGCTCTCTTTTACTGCCTGCTGCCATTATAGGTTTTCCCTTCTAGTGAGGACGTGATTTGGTAGATCTCAAATCAGTGAGGGCTACACTCAGAAAGACCTCAAGACTTCTGGAATATGCTGCTCAAACAGTTTCACTTTTGTTTCTACTGCCTGTCCCTCCTTTTTCACATTTATCTCCAGACTTCTCCTTGTCTAGATCTATTCCGCCCCCAACAATCTTTTATTCATTGAACTTTTTGGAACTTTGCACTTTTAGAGAGAGATAAGGGATTGACTCTGTGTACACAAATTTGTAGAGGGAGAATAGGGTTGAGGTCTGTTATTTCTCACCTCTATGTATTATTTATTTACTTAAAAACGTTTTTGCTGTTATCTCTGGAGACACAAATCCAGGGTTTGAGAACTGTAAAACTAAGCATCTCTGATGGTATCTTCTAGATTGAGCCCCGAGTCCCATTGGATAGATGGAAAGATTAACCTAAATAATCTATGCAGAAGCCCCTGGAATCCCATGAGATTGGGTCCCTAATCCATGAACTGTTGGAACTCATTTACAAATCTTTTCTTAAACATTACATGAATATATTGTCTCATACTATAGAATTAGAATTTATAATCCCTATTACATGATGAAATACATGATAGCTCAAAGATATCTTAATTAAAACTATCTTTAGATAGGTTTTTTTCCTCAGTAAGTATTTTATTTAAAAAAAAAATCTAATTAAAATAAAAATTGATTTTTTTTATTTTTTATTAAATCATTGATTTTTATCCACCATGCAAATTGGGATAAAAAGACAAAAATTTGAAATGTTTCATGGGAGAGAAAGTCTCTAATTCCATTTTTCAGGAGAACTGAAATGACATTTTTCAGCTTGCTCCCTGGGCTTGCCCAACTTCCTGGGGAGTGAGCAAGAAAGCCAGTCAGGAAGTCCGAGCCCCTGGGAGTCTACCAGATGGACTGCCACAGATCCAGGGAGCCCAGTAACCTGTCAATCAGCCAGTGTGGGAGCAGGCTGCCTGGCCAGCCACATGGGGACCGGGAGCTCTCAGGATTTTCTGATGCAAAATTGAAATATTATCTCAAAAAAATTTAGATTTTCTGGAAATAGCATTTCCCATTGGAAAATCATTCCAGCAGAAAATTCCTGACAAGTTCTGTTTCTGACTCATTGTCATACTACTGCTTCCTGATTGCAGAAATCTGTGGCTTTGTCTAGGCAAGTATGAAAGGTGTGGTGTTAGTTCTAACACATTTTAACTAATACTTGAAAAATTTAATGTAGACAGGGGACAATGCCTTTAACATGTGTTTAAACGGATTGAGTTAGAGCCTAGTTGGGAAGCCTATATTTTGGCTTTTAACACCACTCCTTTAAATCTTAGCATAAATAAGGGTAAAGTGAAAGAAAAGATAATTTGCCTTTTAAAAAGTACCAGTTATGTATGTTTGAAAGGCCTTTTTCCTCCCAAGTACCATTTTTTTCTCTCTCAAAAAAGAAAGGTGAATGTAATACTTATAAGAGGTGATAAATTGACTGCCCTTGTGGCTGAATTCCACTCTTTATCCACCAGTGACAGTAACAGTGTAAGCTTCCTGACACCACTTCATGGACAGGCTTGAGGCCTTAAGAGAAGAGTGGTTAGTTTGGTCTTTATGTTCATTCAGTACTTGGTTGCTGTGCTGAGAATGTCAAAAATTATGTAAATTAATATAAGTTTGGGTGTTGGTTCCATGAGGTGCATATGTAACCACTAGGCCTTGGCCTGAAACCAGTACTGCATTTCACAGAGCCTCTGTACAGCGGTCAGTGGTTAACATCTGGAAATGGGCTGGATTCCCATCATAAATTAGGTGTGGAAAAACTCTGTATTCTATTATTAGAGCCATCTGACCACCAAAATATTAACAATAAAGGGCTGAATTGTGCTGCTACAGCATGTCCATTGACTTCAACAGGGTTTTCAGATGAAGTGAGAGCATAAGTTTGTTCATAGTGTTTTAAAGTAGTGAAGAATGAGCCATTTGATTTTTCACATACAGTAGTTGGTTCAGCCAGGTTATAAGCGGTGCTCCCAAAGTGGCTTGTCTTGGGGATATTTTTAGTATCCCAATAGAATGGGAACAGTGTAGAGCAGTGGTTCTCAAACTTTTTTTTTCGCAGACCACCTGAAAATTGCTGAGGGTCTCGGTGGACCACTTAATGATCTTTCCAAATATTGTTTGTACTGGTCGCTAACTATAGTAAAGCGCTTTGGATAAAAACCCCTTAATATAAAGGGGTTAATATAAAAAACCCCTTAATAATAATCTTTTTTTGTTCTACAAATAAAAGGACACAACTCATATTTTAATATCAATAGCTTTACCTTTCTAATGTGATGGATGTGTCCTCTCTCCCTCGCTGCGGCAGCTCCTGAGCTGGGGCTGGGAAGGAGGGGGGATCTCGCCCTCTCTCTCCCACTGCGGCAGCCCCCAAGCTGGGGCTGGGAAGGAGGAGGGTCTCTCCCCCGACACAGCAGTCACAGAGCTGAGGCTGGGAAGGAGGGCCATCTCTCCTCAGCAGCTGCAGCCCTGGAGCTGGGGAAGTTGCCTCTTTCTCTGGTCGCTGCAGCCCTGCACATCCCAAATCCTCCTCACCCCCTCCTCAGCCCACTGCCCCCTCCCATCTATCCGCTATTCTCCTCAAGGCCACCACCTCACCTTACATGTGCATCTTCTCCAGGGTCCAGGCACCTAATAAGTGGAGCCACACCTGCACGTCTCCACTAATTAGGTGGGTGGCCCTTCATTCTCTTGTGTATGGCTGCCCAGGCATGCATCTTAGGGGGAACTATCCGCTGACCGCCTGAATGGAGTTCGTAGACCATGGACCTCAGTTTGAGAACGTCTGGTATGGAGAAATATGAAATGACATTCCGCTATGTGCAGCGTAAGACTTTAGTATAAGTCTAATCTCTACTCAGGACAACAGACTTGTTCATTAAGTAGCTGAGTATATGACAAACTTCTCATAAATTAATTGTGGCTTTATTTTTTTTATTGGAGTCAGACTGATGTGTGTATAACCTATATTAAATGAGTGCAGCAGAGAGGTGCAGGGTAGAAAAATGTCAGTTAATACAATAAGACTGAGGAATTTTCCCTGAAAGTGTGAAAATATTGTTTGTTTTTTTAAACTTTTCTTGACAATGGAAGTATTGATTAAGGTGTTCTCCATTATTTCAGAAAGTATCAAGGATGTTATTGGGAGGAAGATTAAAATTTCAGTGAAGAAAAAAGTAAAGCTAGAAACCAAGGGAGATAAAGTGGATAACAAAATATTGGTAAGTACAGTATAGTAACTCTAATTAAAGTAGACAATCATTTAGGAGAAGCTCATTTCAGCTATTGTTAAGAAACTAATTCTCCCCATGGAAAATCTGTCTACATGTACTCTGAACAATGTATCACTTGTTTTCTCTATTTTCTTGCCTTGTGTGTTTGAAAACTGTGCATATATCTCTAGGTTATTGGTTATAACATCCCACAGGTCATTCTTGTTGTGGTCTGACAAACTATTGTGTGACCATATCCCAAAATAAAGGGGACCGTTTATGGATTCCTTGTGTTCCTTAGACTCTCATGGACATCAGTGGGAATTCTGAGTGAGCAAGAAACACAAGATCAAACCCATAAAGAATTGTATCTCTTTTAAGAATTTTTAAACTGTGTCAAACACCCTGTTTCTCTTGAGGCTAGAGACACTGCCAAACAGTGTAACACTAACACTGTCTAGTCTTTTAAGAGACTAATCTATTATTTGTATTTGTTTGTTCGCATAGGTTGAGGCTATTATAGTTAAAAGTAAATGCTCTTTGTATGTGACTCTGTCATTATTTCTAAAACTGTTCAGGAGGAAAAAGTAAAGTTAATCTCATTCAAGTATATTTTCCTGTTTTCTCAAGGCTAACATGTCTGTCCTTTTAGATAAGCAGAGAACTGTAGTAATGTGTTGGTACTGGTACATATTCTCCTCTTGCATACTTGGATTTGTATTTAAAAACAAACAAACCAAAAAAACCCCATCACAACCCTTGGGCATTCATTTGCCAGTGTGTTTGATACGTACATGTGGGGAGAAGCAGAGAAGGATAATGAAGTACAAAGGACTGTAAGAACAGATTTAAAAATTTTATTAAAGCTAACGTTAAAAAATTATATAATACATAGCTTGGGAAAAGTGTGTCTGTACATCTGGGTATAGTGCTTAAATTATCCACAAATGTTAGTTTTCAAAAGTCATATGATACATAGAGTACATAATCAGCAATAACCCAAATTTAGGTGAATAGATTTAACAATACAGTTTAGATATTAGAATCCGAATACTCTGGTACATCACTCATGAAAAGTTGTACAGAGATTTGGTTGTGGAAAGCAAAATATATTAACGAGAGGAGATTTTCCCTCAGTAATTGAGAATTAGATAGGTTGTCCATTTAGAAAATACAGTCCATGAGGAACGTATTTCAGTTACTTTCCTGACTGTGCTTTACTACTATAAAATTTTGCAGGATATTCTGAAACAGAATGCACTGTTTACTGTATCAGTAAAGTTATAGATTTCAAAGTTTTGTTGCCAAGAGCAGGTTCTTGTAGTTGTGTGACAAGAGGCACTGAGTTGATATTTGTGTTTTGGAAACAAGTTTATTTCTTAAATCTAAATGTGTGAATAGTTTGCATTCTGTCTTTATAAAGTATGTTGGTTATTCCTGAGCTGTAGTGATGTTGATAATAGTCTATCTTTCTGTGAGGACAACTACTTAAGGAGTTTGAAATATCTTCTGCGTAACATCTGTCCAAGTATCTTTTAATACGCAGCTCTAGGGCCTACAGTTTCTATTAGGTTGGGAATGTGAATGTTGATTGATAGCCACTATTTATTTGAAAGCCATGTTTACAGAGTAGGCTGACAGATTCACTGAAGCAGTAACACTTGATTGACTTTTGACTTACACAGAATCATTATTGTTATCAATAGCAGAATATACTGTGGAAATATTATCTACTGTTCAGGATTGATGGAAAATACTCTTTAAAATAATAGTGTTAAGATTAGCCTGGGTCTGCGTGAGGCAGGTTTTATTTCTTTTTTCAAGTTTTGTGACTTCATGTATGAATTTTTTTATTTTAAATGTATAAACTTAAATCGTGTCATGTCTGCACAGTGAACATTTTTATCCACCTACACACAGTACATGGCAGTAAAAGAATGTCAGGCTTTCAACCTGTAAGGGATATTTTGAAAGGACATCAGTAAAACTTCTAAAAATGTGATGACTCAGATAATTTTGTCTCTTTTGAAATCTAGTCTCCTAAGCTCTCAGCTGGTGATTTTAATGTTTTATGACTGGCTAGATCTGCCTCTTTTTTATGAGTTACAAAAGTGTGTGAAGACTTATATAAAAATGTCTCATTCATTGCACAGGATGGACTGTGCTCTGGGGTTGAACCACTGAAGGAGGCTGTTGTCTGTAAGACCCCTGCCTCGCTTGTTGCAGAATTTGGAAGGTGTATACCTATTGCACACTGCCTAGAGGAACTCCGCTCAGAGGCATGAACAGAAAAAGGATGGATGGCCATCTTGGCCATTGCCAGGAGGAGGCTGATGAGGAGGTCTTGCCACTGGGTTGGGCCATGGATGGGCTATGCATAAATGAGGAGGTTGGGGGGAGAAAGGCAGCCAGAACTGCATAAGAGGTTCTGGAGGAGCTGGAAGAGGGTCTTCAGTCTGTCATACATTTAGGTAGGTAGGGTATGCCAGAGTCGTCTCCTTGCTGCAGAAAGGATAGGTGTTGTGGGAGTTTATATACTATGCCAGGTACGTGCCCATGATCATGGCTCCATGGAGGAGCAGCCAACTAATATCCCTGGTGGGCCGTGGAACCACAGTGGGGTACAGGCTGGCCCACTGGAGTTCTTCTGCCTCCTCAGGTGGCTGCAGGTCCCGCCATTTTGGTGTGAGGGTGGGACATGAGGGCAAGGAAGTAGATGGTAGGAAGCATGAACACCATGAAACAGGAAGTTTCCTAGGCATGGTTTGGAGATAGTCCGTCTGGATGTCATTCGGTTGATTTATTACTTATTGTGAGTGGCCAAGGAGGCTCATGGGGGATCAGGGTTATGTACCTGTTGTGGTTTCCGGGAGACAGTGGACCTAAGACCACCCATAGCTAAAGACCCTCCCCTTTAACCAGTGCGGAGGGGCCAGTGAACCCAGGCCACAACTGAATACTGGGGACAACAAATGAAAAAACAGTAATGGGAGTGAAGATCATAAGGTATAAATCAGGGATAGGTCTGCCCAAAACTAAAAGCTTGCCCCTTCAGCCAAGGGGGCGGAACCACTGATACCAGGCTACTAGTGACTTCTCAGGACAACAAATAAAAATACGGTATCATCGGGAGTGAGGTCAAAGGTTATTAATGAGCGCTCCAGAGGGGGACACCAAGCAGAGAATCCCAGACAGCACCCACTGCTCCTCATAGGTGTCTAAGGAGTCGGTGGACTCTGTGTGGAGGCATAAATGGACAAGGGAATGGAAATAGGCCTAACAGAGCACCTCCCCACCCCGTCCAGCTTCCTCCTCCTGCTATGATGGGTGGCTGACTTGGCCAGTATCTGAAGGAGGTTGATGAGGAGGTCTTGTGACTTCCTGGGGCCATGGATGGAGTGTGCTAGGACAGGAACTGTGGGGAGAAGAACAGCCAGAACCTCAGTAAGAGGTTCTGGAGGAGCTGGAAGAGGGGCTGCAACCTGACGCAGTGTGCTGGGGTCTCCCTTTTGTCGCAGAAAGTACAAGTGTCAAGAGTTTATGAACCACCACATGATGTCCCTGGTGAGCTGTGGTACCAGAGTTGAGTACAGACTGGGTCCACCGGGGTTCTTTGCCCTCCTTAGGTGGCAACAGGTCCCATGTCACTTGGTAATGGGGCAGGCTGTGAGGGCGAGAAAGTGAATAGTGTGACGTATGAGTGCATACAGATGTTTCCTGGATGTGGTTCAGAAGTGGACTGGCTGTTTGTCATTCAACCGACTTAGGTTGCATGTCAGGGGTGGCCAGGGAGGTCTACAACAATCAGGATTGTAAAGGCAGAGGCTTGCAAAAAGAGAAAAGATGGTTTCCTGGTTCAGGCAATTTGCTGCCCTGGGAAACTGGATCCTATACCTTCCCCAGCCACAGAGTTGCTGTGTGATGCTGGGTAAGTTACTAAAACCAAATTTTTCCCCTGATGGTAACTAATGGTGTGTTCCTCCTGCTGAGGTTTCATTTGCAGAAATTCTGAGCACTCTGCAACCAAAATCAATGAGAGCTGTACTGTGAACATAAAAATCACGATTTAATGGTAAGTACTCTAAAAAATCAGGTATTAGCCATCCCAAATTGGGCAACCAAAATTAATGGACATATTATACCTTAATCTTTTTATGCTTCAGTTCTAATAGTGTGCAATGAGGAGAACACAAAATATTGAATAGTTGCTCATTAGTTGAGCACCATCCATCTTGTGCACTGAATGAGGCAGAGTCCCGTAGAAAAAATGTGTTAATGAAATTAAAAACCATATCATAGTATATGGGCAAAAGGGGGCTGATTTAAGCGTGCCCTTAATTCTGGCATTTCCTAACTTTGGAGTGCTTGACTTTGCAACCTTAGTGCTCTTTTAGCATAGGTTTGTGTGCATTAAAACAGTGGTGTTTAAAATATATTTGCCAAGGGTTAACATATTTTAAAACACCACTCGTTTTCCCAGTCTGTACCAGTCCAGAGAGGTTAAGTGATGTGCTCAAGATCACAGAGGAAGTGTGTCAAAAGCTAGGAATAGAATCCAGGTCTTCTGTTTCCCAAAGCAGTGTTTTAATTACAAGACCTTTTATTCTTCCTTTACAGTAAAATAATACAAAACCCCCCAGCTCTTCAAGAAAATGAAATTATTTAAAAATTACTGCACTTTGCAGATGGCTAAATGCACATGACCTATGGCCTTGCAATGGAAAATATATTCAAGGTACTATGGATTTAGGAGCATAACATTAGGCACTGAAGTTTGAAAGCCGTGAAGTTGTGACTTAGCTTGTTGCATATTTTTCACTTTTTATAGTGAGCTTTTTGCTTCCGTAGTTTCCACTTGCCGTTATTTTCAATTCATCATAATGATGTGAGCAATAAACATGGCAAATGTGACTTACAGTAGAATCCCAGAGTTGCGAACACCAGAGTTACAAACCGACCAGTAAACCCCACACCTCATTTGGAACCAGAAGCATACAATCAGGCAGCAGCAGAGACTGGAAAAAAAAAAAGAAGCAACAACAGTACAGTACTGTTAAACATAAACTACTCAAAAAAAAAAAAAAAAAAAAAGGAAAGCAGCATTTTACTTCTGCAGAGTAAAGTTTCAAAGCTGTATTAAGTCAATGTTAAGTTGTAAACTTTTGAAAGAACAACCATAATGTTTTGTTCAATTACGAACATTGCAGATTTACGAACAACTTCCATTACCGAGGTGTTTATAACTCTGAGGTTCTACTATACCTTAAATGCTGATCTCCAGCTTGCAGCCTGAAAACTGTAAGTCAGCTACGAGAACCCCAAAATTACTTCAATGAAAGTAGGATCAGCTCTCGAGTATTTAGGGCAGAACTTCAGCCCTAAGTCCCCCTTGTGCTATTCTGACAGAGCAAGGTGCACCGAAAGCTGCCCTAAGTGAAGACATTGGAAATTCCCCCATCCTGGAGAAATCCCACTCCTTCCCAGACCCTTCTTTTTCTCTGATGTGTGAGATGATTTGGAGGGTGGGGGAAGGGTGGGTGCATGGCTTGAGTGTGCTGTGTTCTATTGAGCACCATCAGCATACCACCCCGCCCTGCCCCCAAAAGGGTTATTACAAGCCTGTACAAGTCAAAACAGACCTGAGGCTGTTCTGATCGAGGTTGTTTGTGGCGGAAAGATGGCTAGCATGGCTGAGGACCTGGTCTTTGTTTCCCTTTATCTAAATACATACAGACTTAGCCCTGGTCTACGCTCGGGGGGGGGGGCGGCGCGGGCGGGCGATCGAGCTAAGTTACGCAACTTCAACTATGTGAATAATGTAGCTGAAGTCGACATACTTAGATTGACTTACCATGGTGTCTTCGCCACGGGGAGGCGACTGCTGCTGCTCCCCCATCGACTCTGCCTGCGCTTCTCGCGGCGCTGGAGTACAGGAGTCAACGGAAGAGTGCTCGGGGATCTAGACTAGACGCGATAAATCAATCTCTGCTGGATCAATCGCTGCCCACCAATCCAGTGGGTAGTGAAGACATACCCTTAGAATATATCTACGCTGGCAGAATTACAGTGCTGCTTAGAGAACGCTGAAGGGAAACTGCTGTTGTGCGTTCACACTGTCAGCTTCCTGCGCAATAGCATGTTCACACTCGTGGCACTTGCATCGCTATTCAGAGTGGTGCACTCTGGGCAGCTATCCCACAGAGCATCTCTTCCTCTTCTGCCGCTAAGAGTTGTGGGAAGGCAGAGGGGGTCATGGGGCATCCTGGGCTCTGTCCCAATGCCCTGTGATGTATTGCTTCGCATCCCAGCAATCCCTGTGCTTCCATCCACATTTGGCACAATCTTTCAATGGTTTGTGTATTGTGCACCCTGCCTCTTCGGTCTGCAGGAATGGATCCTGAACTGTTGACCAATATGCTGGTCTCTCTGACCAACATGTCACAAGTGGCAGTGAAGTTATTCCTTAAACTACAAAGGCAAGAGGAGTTTGACATTGATCTCACCATGCATAGTAGCTATGACACGAGATTGCTTGTGGCATTCACAGAGGTGATGACCACAGTGGAATGTCACCTTTGGGCTCAGGAAACAAGCACTGAGTGGTGGGATCACCTCGACATGCACGTCTGAGATGACAAGTAGTGGCTGCAGAACTTTCGGATGAGGAAAGCCACGTTCATGGGACTATGTGATGAGCTCGCCCAAGCCCTGCGGCGCAAGGACACAAGAATGAGAGCTGCCCTGTTGCTGGAAAAGGGTGTGGCGATTGCACTGTGGAAGCTGGCTACTCCAGACTGCTACCGATCGGTCGCTAACCAGTTCGGAGTGGGAAAGTTGACTGTTAGACTTGTGTTGACAGAAGTGTGCAGGGCCATTAATTGCATCCTGCTCCGAAAGACCGTGACTCTGGGCAACATGCTTGACATTGTGGATGGCTTTGCACAAATAGGTTTCCTAGCTGTGGAGGGGCGATAGATGGCACACATATTCCAATTCTGGCCTCAGATCCCCTAGCCACTGAATACATTAATCGCAAGGGGTATTTCTCAGTGGTTCTTCAGGTGCTTGTGGATCACTATGGGCGTTTCACGGACATTAACGCAGGCTGGTCCGGAAATGATGCATGCATCTTTTGGAACACTGACCTATTCAGGAAGCTGCAAGCAGGGACTTTCTTCCCAGACCAGAAAATCACCGTAGGGGAAGTCGAAATGCCCATTGTGATCCTGGGAGACCCCGCCTACCGCTTAATGTTGTGGCTTATGAAGCCATACACTAGGCATCTTGACAGCCGCAAGGAGCGGTTCAACAACAGGCTGAGCAAGTGCAGACTGTGACTGTTGGGTACCTGCTGGCACTGCCTATATAGGAGACTGGACCTGGCCAATGACGAATATTCCTATGCTTATAGCCATGTGCTGTATGCTCCATAATATTTGTGAAGGGAAGGGTGAAAGCTTCACTCAGGATAGGGCTGTACCACTGAGGCTCAGCGCCTGGAGGCTGAGTTTGAACAGCCAGAGACCAGGGCTATTAGGGGCTCAGCGCAGGGCCATAAGGATCAGAGATGCCTTGAGGCAGCAATTTGAAGCTGAAAGCCACTAATATTTGTTGCTATGCTTGGGAGTGCAGTGCCTGTAATGCTGGGAGGAGATTGTGATGGATTGGTGCAGATGATGCACTATAAAGGCTTAAGAAAATTGCCTGTTGCTTTGCAGGGCTCTGTTTGCTTTCAGTCAATGGAATAAAGATTGCTTTCAAACCAACACCATTCTTTTATTAAAAAACAACTGGAGGAGAGAGACAAACAACAAAACACATCAGCACTGTGGTGATTGGAGGAAGGGAGGGTCCCAGGAGGAGGTGGCTTCCCGGGATGGTTAAAGATTTGTGTATGTACAGGTATTCTATCCAACCTTGTCCTTTGGAGTATAGTGCAGCGGGTACTGTACTTCATCAGGGCTAAACTGCAGAGGGACGGGTGTTGAGTGCAGTGGGTACTGGGAGTCCGCAGGGCTGGACTGTGATGGGGCAGGAGTGGAATGCAGCAGGTATAGACTGATGCCAGGAGGTTGATAAGAGTGTGTTGGCGGTGTCTGGGGGGCGCATGGGAATGAGTTTTGCGACAGCAGCTGCGGGAGAGGGCGGGCGCGGAGCTGCTCGGTTTGTAGTGCCTGGAGTGTGTCCTCTTGGCGCTCCATAACTTTTAAGAGCTGCTCAGTAGCTTCATTCTGGTGTGCCATGTTCTCCTTTCGGTCCCTCTTCTTGCTGTCCCTCCACTCCTTCAGTTTTTGTTTTTTGGCCGCGCACTCATCATGACTTCACGCAGAAAGTCCTTTGTTCTTTTAGTGTTTTCTAATTCTGCACAGCTGTTCAGCTGGTGATAACAAAGCGGGAGGTTGGGCTCCCAAGGTCGTATCTGTGAAGTCAACATGCAACATTTTACAAAAGCAGTATTGTTTGCAGCACAGAGACCACTGATTCAGTGATTTAAAACACTGCCACTATTCATATACCTGTCACTAACTGGCTGATCCCAGGCAAGCACACATGAGCCACAAGACCCCCAAAATGGTGAGTAACCTCAGGAGCAGGGGAAATCAGTGTTCCAGGTGCAGTGCTGTAGCCCTGGTGCAGAAAGCTGTATGCCTCTCATCGGGGTGGGTTTTTTTTGTTTTTTAGAGCGCTGCAACTGTGCAGTTTCTGCGCACTAAGTGGCTTGGCAGTGTGTACACCTTGGGAGTTACAATGCAGTAAGCCGCTTTACTGCGCAGAAACTTGCCAGTGTATACAAGGCCTTAGTCTTATTGGGATCAAAAAGAGCAGTACGAGCATTTTGTATTCAAGTTTGGAGATTTTTTTGCTTGTTTTTAAAATCCAGTTACTTGCATACTCTTTTTTGATTTTTTTTAGAGATCTACATGTATTTATTAGACTTAATATAACTAGTTAGGACTTGATCATTCAGAGATTAAAAAAAATCATTAGGTAAAAACTATACATAGACTAATGTGGTCATAAGTGTATAAAACACCAATTTGTTCAAAAACAGTTTAAATCTCTTAGTACCAAGCTAAAATTACGGGGTTCAATTTTTTAAATTTAATTATTTTTAGAATATGAAGAACAGAAAAAGAAGTGAGGCTTTTCTATCCATAGTTTTAACACAGAAGTGGAATGGTGTTATGTAGGAAATGAAACTACTTATATCTCATACTAATCACAAATTACTTGTTCACTTTATATAGCTGGTCCGTTTTTTGTTTTCCTAACCTCCAGGTCAAAATAGCTTGATGTGATTTAGTAACTAGAAGTACTTTAGTAAGAAATTCCATTCAGGTATCTGTCTTATGCAGGTACCATCAGTTCCTTTAAATTGCAGGACCCAGGGAGTGCATTTCTTTTGTAGTAAAACGTTGTGGTGCTATCTGTAGAACTGTGACTGTTGCAGCAGCAAGTCTGGCACTCCCTCAGACGTAGGCTTTTCTTATCCACAGTGAATCCACATTTGAATATAAACTCATAGACTTTTAAGGACAGAAGGGACCATCATGATCATCTAGTAATCTGACCTCCTGCACATCACAGGCCACAGAATCTCACCCATGCACGCCTGTAATAGGCCCATAACCTCTGGCTGAACTACTGAAGTCCTCAAATCTTGATTTAAGAACTTCAAGTTACAGAGAATCTACCATTTATTTTAGTTCAAATCAACAAGTGACCTGTGCACCACACTGCAGAGGAAGGCAAAAAACCCCCAGGGTCTCTGCCAATCCGACCTGGGGAAAAATTCCTTCCTGACCCCAAATATGGCAGTCGGTTAGATCATGAGCACGTGGGTGAGACCCACCAGCCAGACACCTGGGAAAGCATTCTGTGTAGTAACTCTGAGCCCTCCCTGTCTACTGTCACTGTTGGAGACATTTGCTAATAGTAGTCGCAGATGGGCATATGCCATTGTAGGCAATCTCATAAGACCATCCCCTCCATAAATTTACAAGCTCAGTCTTGAAACACATTAGTTTTTTGCCCCCACTAGTCTCTTGGAAGGCTGCTCCAGAACTTCACTCCTCTGATGGTTAGAAATCTTTGTCTAGTTTCAAGCCTATACTTGATTGCCAGTTTATATCCATTTGTTTTTTTATCAGCATTGGCCCTTACCTTAAATAACTCCTCTCCCTCCCCGGTGTTTCTCTCTCTGGTGTATTTATAGAGAGCAATCATACTCCCCTCACCCTTTGTTCGGTTAATCTAAACAAGCCAAGATTCTTAAGTCTCCTCTGTAAGGTCGGTTCTCCATTCCTCTGATTATCCTAATAGCCCTTCTCTGCACCTGTTCTAGTTTTGAATTCATCTTTCTTAAGCATGGGAGGCCAGAATTGTGCACAATGTTCCAGATGAGGTCTCACCAGTCCCTTGTACAATGGTACTAACACTTCCCTGTCCGTACTGGAAATACCTCACCTGATGCATTTTAGGATTGCGTTAGCCTTTTTCACAGCCACATCACATTGGCGGCTCATAGTCATCCTGAGATTGACCAATACACCCAAGTCTTTCTCCTCTGTTGTTTTCAGCTGATACATTGCCAAATTATAGCAAAAAATTATTGTTGTTAGGCCCGAAGTGCATGACTTTGCACTATTAAATGTCATCCCTTTCTGTTATTTCAGTTATCAAGATTGTCCAAATCTTTTTTGTATAATATTCCGGTCATTTTTCGTATTGGCAATCCTCCCAAGTTTGTGTCATCTGCAGATTTTATTAGCACATTCTTCTAGAGCTCAGGGAAGCTTAATAGCTTATCTCTTTCATCACCAGAAGTTGGTCCAACAAAAGATATTACCTCATCCACCTTGTCTCTCTTAAGTAGGGTGACCAGATAGCAAATGTGAAAAATCAGGACGGGGGTAGGGGTCCACCCTACTCTCAAGTCACGTAATAATGAGGTATGTGATAATTACGTTAAATGTGAAGGTTCTTTTAGGATAATGCTGCTTCCTCTCGGTTTCACTGGAACTGAACCTTATGACAGCTATTAGTGCGTGCCTATGAGGATGAAAGGAAAGTAGGAGTCAGTTTGTTTTTTGTTTTTTGTTTTTTTTTTGTTAAGTTTTGTGTTTTGTTGGTTTTGTGGCTGTGATTGGTTGGTTGTTTTTGGTGTGTTGTGTTTCGGTGGTTGTGGTTGTTGGGGTTTTTGGTTGGTTTTTGTGTTTTGGATATTTGACTCAAGAATAGATGATTGCATGAGCAATTTGAGAGCTTAGCCTTATGATTACACCAGAATAGCAGCTCATTTGCATTTTCTTTCTTCTCGTTGTGGGCACCAGACATAAGTGAGAGTGAGCAATTAGCACTCATTTATTCTTAACGCACACCAAGTATCTACTTCTGTGCTATCACTCAGACTTGCACACACTCCTATCTGTGTTCTGGAGGCACAAGCTGATCTCTAGTGCTTCATTTTACTATTTTAAAAGCTGTCAGGAATAAAAATAGGTAGGAATTCAGTCTGTGTCCAAATGGTTCATAGAATCTCTCTCTTGATTTTTCTCAACACAGAAAACTCAAATGCACCACAAAACCAATTATAGGTCTAAGATACGTCCATGATATTTTAATCCTCTGGCCAGACACCCTAAACACCCTCATAGATTCCCACCACAACTTCAGCAACCACCACCCACCCATCCATCAAACTTTCTCTAGAACACTCAGTATCAGCTTCCTGGACACCACCGTGAGCAGTGGGACTGTATGGACAACTATATACAGGAAACCCATGGATCACCACAATCACCTCACACATCCAGTAATCACCCCAAACACACCAAGAAATCTGTTACCTTCAGCCAGGCACTCAGATAGTACAGAATATGTTCTGAGGAGAAAGTCTGACACTTCAATAGATTTAAAACTACCTTCACCAAACAAGGATACTCCACCAGAGAAGTAGATTGCATCATGGAATGGGCCACCCAAATACTCTGAGAGTACCTAGTTCAGTACAGAAAATAATACACCTCTGACTGTACACCTCTAGTTGTTATCTGCCACCCCATATTTGAACCCATATAGGGTATCATTAGGCAATTACAACCCCTCCTCGATGGGGACCCCATCCTGAAATAAATCTTTTGGCCTTCAGACAACATCCCCAGCCTCACCAAACTCAGCATCAGAAACAAGTTTCCCACAGACCAGGACACATGAACTCAGAGTGGCTCCAGTCTTGCCATAACAGATGGGAATCCTGTAGACCTGCCTCCACTGCTATGAAGATCAATATACCGCATAACACACTTTTCAAGATCCATGAGCTCTACGTATGCCTTCACGTGTATCTCATCCAATGCACTAAATCCCGCAATACAATTGTGGGTGAAATGAGACAATCACTATGCTCTTGAATGAACTCTCACAGAAAATTGCTAAAAGAAAAAAACAACATATCCACGGGTGAATGCTCGCACAAAGTGATCACTCTGTCTGTCTGACCTCTCAGTCCTCATTCTCAAAGGAAACCTCCAAAACACTTTCAAAAGATGAGCCTGGGAGCTTAAATTCATAACTTTGGTAACTCATCTAAAAATCCTGGGTTTAATAAAGACGCTTGACTTGTGGCTGCTTATAACAATCTGTAATGCACTAACTACTTTTTTGTGTGTCTATGACTGCAGAGACGTTAGCTAGCCACTTTGCCTTGAATGGTTTCTTATAATACATGTTAACTACTTACGCTAAACAATCTGTTCCACCTTGTATTTAGCTGTGACACTGAGGGTATGTCTACACTATGAAATTAGGTCGAATTTATAGAAGTCGATTTTTTAGAAAGCGATTTTTATACAGTCGATTGTGTGTGTCCCCACTAAGTGCATTAAGTCGGTGAAAGGCATCCACAGTACCGAGGCTCGCGTCGACTTTCGGAGCGTTGCACTGTGGGTAGCTATCCCACAGTTCCCACAGTCTCTGCCGCCCATTGGAATTCTGGGTTAAGCTCCCAATGCCTGATGGGGCAAAAACATTGTCGCAGGTGGTTTTGGGTATGTGTCGTCAGTCGCCCCTCCCTCCGTGAAAGCAACGGCAGACAATCGTTTCGCGCCTTTTTTCCGTGCGGGCGCCATACTGCTTTCAGCAGACTGTGCAGTAGGACTGCAAACAGTTATCCTCAAACAACCACTTCTGATGCCACTCTGCTCTCCTGATGCTATGAATCCACCTTGCAGGTCCTCTGTATGACCGTCATCCACTGCTTCTGCTGCCACTCTGCTCTCTTGGTGGTCTTGCAGGGCTGCTTCTGCTGCAACTCTGCTCAGCTGCTCTTGTCTTGCCATACCACGGCAAGTGTGCAGCCTGCTCAGCTGTTGTCCTGGCAGCAGATGGTGCAGTAGGTTTGCAAAACTGGTCATGCAACCACCGCTTCACCTGTAACTCTGCTCTCCTGCAGATGCCATACCACGGCAAGCATGGAGCCCGCTCAGATAGCTGCTGCAGTTATGAGCATTGTAAACACCTCGTGCATTATCGTGCAGTATATGCAGAACCAGAACCTGCAAAAGCAGGTGAGGAGGCGATGGCAGCACGGTGACGAGAGTGATGAGGACATGGACACAGACTTCTCTCAAAGCACGGGCCCTGGCAATGTGGCCATCATGGTGCTAATGGGGCAGGCTCATGCCATGGAACGCCGATTCTGGGCTCGGGAAACAAGCACAGACTGGTGGGACTGCAAGTCTGGGATGATTCCCAGTGGCTGCGAAACTTTCGCATGCGTGAGGGCACTTTCATGGAACTTTGTGACTTGCTTTCCCCTGCCCTGAAGCGCAAGAATACCAAGATGAGAGCAGCCCTCACAGTTCACAAGCGAGTGGCAATAGCCCTCTGGAAGCTTGCAATGCCAGACAGCTACCGGTCGATCGGGAATCAATTTGGAGTGGGCAAATCTGCTGTGAGTACTGCTGTGATACAAGTCGCCAACACAGTCGCTGAACTGCTGATATCAAGGGTTGTGACTGTGGGAAATGTGCAGGTCATAGTGGATGGCTTTGCTGCAATGGGATTCCCTAACTGCGGTGGGGCGATAGACGGAACCCATATCCCTATCTTGGGACGGATCACCAAGGCATCCAGTACATAAACCGAAAGGGGTATTTTTCAGTGGTTCTGAAAGCAGGAGTCCACGTACAGGTGTGGGGTAGTTGTAGGGGCACCCCCTAGAATTGCATGCAATTCATCATAGAAGCGGCATGTCTGGGGCTGTGACCCCGAGCGGGTGTTTGCCTCTTGGGTTTTTTGGTAGGCTTGACTAAGCTCCTTAAGTTTCACTCAGCACTGTTGCGGGTCCCTGTGATAGCCTCTGCCCTTCATGCCCTTGGGGATTTTTTTCAAATATTTTGGCATTTCATCTTTTGGAACAGAGTTCTGATAGCATGGATTCATCTTCCCATACAGCGATCAGCACCTCCCGTTCGGTCCATGCTGGAGCTCTTTTGCAATTCTGAGACTCCATGGTCATCTCTGCTGATGAGCTCTGTTTGGCCACTGTGGCATGACCACGCAGGAAATGAAATTCAAAAGTTCGCAGGGCTTTTCCTGTGTAGCTGGCCAGTGCATCCAAGCTGAGAGTGCTGTCTAGAGCAGTCACAATGGAGCACTGTGGGATTGCTCCCGGAGGCCAATACTGTCGAATTGCGTCCACACTAACCCAAATTCGACCCGGCGATGTCAATTTCAGCACTAATCCCCTTGTTGGGGAGGAGTACAGAAATCTATTTTAAGAGCCCATTAAATCGACAAGAATGGCTTCGTTGTGTGGATGGGTACAGGGTTAAATAGATCTAACACTGCTAAATTCGACCTAAACTCGTAGTGTAGACCAGGGCTCATTCTTTCCCAGACCTGAAGAAGAGCTTTGTATAAGCTCGAAAGCGTGTCTCTTTCACCAACAGAAGTTGGTCCAATAAAAGATATTACCTCACCCGCCTTGTCTCTGCAATAACACTATCCTTTTTAAACAATCATGCCCTCTTCCCGCATACTGTACTGAATGTTATTAATGTGTCCAAGAGTAAAGGGTATAGCTTCATCTTGTGTCTAAGGCTATGTCTACACTAGAGAGCTTACAGTGTAGGCATAGCCTAAGTGTTCCAAACAACACAATCAAATAAATCAAACTTAACATCTTTGTATTGTTGTATAGGGATCACAGAGGATAGAGATGGGAATGACCTTGAAACTCATATTGTCCCTATCCTGGATCCCCATGCTGTGTTGTTTCCTAGAGTCTATTGCTTAGTGGATTTTTGTTTTTGTTTGTTTTTTCCCCCAGGAGTCTACTTTTAAATATTCTAAGCAATAGGCTTCCATAGAATCATAGAATATCAGGGTTGGAAGGGACCCCAGAAGGTCATCTAGTCCAACCCCCTGCTCAAAGCAGGACCAAGTCCCAGTTAAATCATCCCAGCCAGGGCTTTGTCAAGCCTGACCTCCATCATTTCATGGGAAGACTATTTCATGGCCTAATAGACATTCCTGTTAGGAACATGTAGGGTAAATACTAGGAAAACCATTTTTTTTTAACTGAGAACAATTGAATGAAATTATATCCTGATGTAAATAATTCCTTCTCTCATTGGTGATCACAATAAATAACCCTTACAAGGTTCTTAAAAGTTGCCAGCATAGTGCATTATTCTTTAGAGGATATCGCATAGCCAAGATCGGTCTTGTGGTTTATGGCATTTGAAAATAGTCTATATGCTTTTGTTTATATATTTCTTTTCAAAATTAAGGTATCCCATATTTGGTTCTGTATTTTCTTTAGGTGAACCGTAATGCATCTGTAATGTCTGGGTGGTACCTGGCTCTCACTGACCCCCCTCCCCCACATCACTGCTCTCGTCCACTTGCTGACAGATGTGTACAGGCAGCCCCCTCACATCTCTTTCCAACACAGCCTATTTCTAGGAGGGGAGTAGCACAACTTTGCTTCTCTTAACCCCCTCCGAATAAGAAGGAAGGGATTACTGGTTAACTCTTGGACCAGCCCTCAGCTGGTGTTAATTGGCATAGTTCCTCTGACTGCAATAGAGGTACATCAGTTTATTCTAGCTGAATTTCCTTACCATTTTTCTGAGATGCTGGCTGCTCTGCTGCTTGCTCTGCCTAGTCCAGGGCCAAGGAATTGGGAGGATGACCCTTTAAAAACATCTGTGTCATGGCATTTCATTCCAGTTCTTCCGTTCCTCTCATACGCCATCTACAGAGAAACTCTTCCACTTGCCCTACTGAGGAGCAGGCAAATAGGTTCAACTTCTTGCTTACCAGGACTGGGCTACGTACAGGTTTTTGTACCAATTTAACTATAATAGCAATGGAAATGGTTAAATTGTTGTAAACCCTTAGTGTGGACACAATTGTATCTATATAGAGTGTTTAATTTTAATATCTCTTATTTTAGTCACTTATATTGTCTAACATTGATTACTAGCTATAATGGTTTCTAAACTGAAATGGTATGCAAAAACTGTGTCGACCAGCCTTTGGATTGTAATATCTTCAGTTGATAACAGTATTCAGAAGACTCATTTTTATTAAAGGGAAATAGAAGCTGGTATATATTGTCTGACATCACACTTCCAGCAGGAGAACGCACATGTGTGTAAAAGCTTTGAAACCCTGCTTCAGGCTGCCAGTTTTGTGAGTAACATGAATAGGCTTCAACACAACTCTGTTGTTCCTAGTCATTGCAGCATGTGTTGGAGTCTCTCTGGTGCCACACCATAAATAATGGACAGTGTTGTTCATGGGATTTAATTAGAAGCGGAGAGGTAGTGGTGTTTCTGAGACACACCTCCAACTGTTCCAGCATTCGATTTTATTGGTAAATACTCACACAGAGCACACAATCTTCCTCCAAACTGTAGGATGAGATTAAATAATTAATGTTATCCCAAATCTCAATACTCTAAGGCAAACAGTTACCATTGGAACCTGACTGTTGGAAAGTCAGGTGACAGGATCTGAATATTGATCTGTTGTTTCTAGAGTGCCTGATTCTGACACCTTTCAACAGCATCTTTCCAAGCAAGCAGCTGCATTGATATCTGCGAATAAGGGTGGCTGAATGGAGCTCATAGTGAATGTTGCAACATGATTGCATAAAAGCCAGAGGATGGAGTAGAAAAAAGAATTTTATTGCCAGTTTCTTCTCTCAAACTCTCCCCCAACTGGTGGTTTTTTTTGTTTTTTTTTTTAAAGGCTTTTTTTTTTAATGGGCCTTGCACTTGTTGTTATGTCTTGAAATGACTTACTGTAAAAATCTGTACTTTTCTTGTATGAAGTCATGGTGCACTTTACTGAAAGTGATGTGGAAGACACACTAAGCTTGAACTAGGCCACTAGGTTCACTAACTGAACAAGTTAGTGCAGCATAGCATGAAAAATGCCTTTTGTTGCTCTGAGCCACTCTCTTCAGTCGTTGTGGCAAGAAAAATGAGGGGAGGGGCACTCAGTGGTCTAGTTTTTAGTAAAATATTTACTGTACATTGCCTGCTGTTCTTATCTTATCTTATTTTTTCTAGTGGTGGTGGTATTTTAATGCTGTAGGAAGTAATTAAATGCCAAGGATGTTAAAAGTAGTTCTTAAACGTAATTGATGCTGCTAAATGTTCTTCATACTGATAATAGAAGTCCCCAAGCTGATTTCTGCTCTTGTAGAGTCTATCTAATCTCTCTGCATTTTTAAAGTACCCGTCCCTGTAGGTGCTACTAGTGTCCTCTATATTAGTAAGGGCTTTTGGATTCCTTTGTAACTTTTAAATTGGCAAAGGATTACTAAAGTTGAAATATTAAGGGCCAGACTCTGATGACTTTATGCTCACCTTCAGAAGTACCTTATTCCTCAAGTAGCCTCAGTGAAATCAATTGCTGAGTAAGATACTACTCATGGTAAGGGTATCTGAATATGGTCCAAAAGGAAGACAGATGGAAAATTCATTAATCTTTCGATTTCAATGACGACAAAATGAGGTGAGAATCAATAGGCTAGTGCAAAGTTGGGAGAGCTTGCCAATGGCTGTGCCTATGAGTGAAGTTACAGAAGACAGGGAGAGAACAGGCTTTCCTATTCACAAATGTGTAGTAAAATCACCTCATACTGAGAGGAACTTGGAATGCAGCAAGCAAAGTCACAGTAATGTCATAGAGACTTGGGCAGAAGGTTCTGGAAGAGTGGCGCACGGGTGGGATGAGAGCAAGGGGGAGACATTGACTCTATTTTCCTGCTCTAATATAAAAATGCTTAGTGCGTATATAGTGCTGTTACTCTTCAGAGTGTCTCGCAAACATTGATTAATCTTGACAATACTCCTGTTTAAGCGAGGCTCACAGCTGATATAAATTAAGTGTGTGCGCGTGCACGTGCGTGTAAATATTTTTTGCTGGAGTAGATAGTTTTGAAAACTACATTAAAACATATTGCTACCATAAACTGACTTCAAATACAGCTGGCTGATCTAGATGGGGCCAAAGCAATTTAAAACATTGTGTTTAAGACTCCCGGAACCTGTTTGTGCTTTTTGGAACCATTTTATAATGTCACTTTATCCAGTCTGCTATCTGAGCAACTGCTTTTGGAAGTCATGTTCTACCCCTATTTTCAAATGCATCATCTTCTCCTATAGTGAGAACAGGGCCTTGGATATGATAAATGTGGGACATCTAGTTTCTTTTCCCAGAATGAATGTAATTATGACCCTTATCGCATACAGTCTCTGAGTATCACCCCTCAGAAAGGATTCGGTGTCTTCATTTTTAATGCTTGCTTGGCTAAATTTGGGTTTTGTGTTAGTATGGGGAGGAGGCATAGCTCAGTGGTTTGAGCATTGGCCTGCTAAACCCCGGGTTGTGAGTTCAATCCTTGAGGGGGCCATTTGGGATCTGGGGCAAAAATTGGCGATTGGTCCTGCTTTGAGTAGGGGTTGGACTAGATGACCTCCTGACGTCCCTTCTAAGCCTGATACTCTATTCTATTCTTTTTCACACTTTCATATTTGTGCCCAGTATGAAGTCTGAACAGCTGATTGTCTTGGAGGGCATGCTTTAATCTGTAACTGACTGACAAAGAAAAGTATTTAACCTTGGCTTTGATTCAGGGAGGAAGCTTTTTTGGTTTCAACAGTGAAAAGAAGAGAGTGGCTTTTTTCTCTCTAATGTAAAACATTAAAAATGCTAACACTGCTATTTCTCAACTTTAAATGTTGTCATTTGTACATGGAAGTTTGAAAGCTTTTAGGTGGCTGTAAGATTAACTCTAACATTGAATCTACTTTGCTGTTTAATCCATTGTTCAGATATGACCTCTGCTAATACATTCTCTGGAACATGCACTTTCCTAGTCCAGGAAGCAGCCTTTAGCAATAATTTACATATATAAAGGAGTTGTTTAACTAAGTAAATACTTCATTGTAGGCCCCTCTAGGGTGAGTATTTTTTCCACTGAAACACATAGTTTACCAAAAGTCCAAACTGTAATGCTGAGTGACTATATCTTAATATTCCAAATGGAATATTGTCTTTTGAAATCTATCCCATATAGGTCACTAAATTGAGCTCCTGTGGTTTGTACATGTTAGAAAGTCTGTTAAATCAAAATGTTATGGATTTTGTGTGCTATTTTCATGAATGTTGCTTAAAGATGCTTTAGATGGAGGGTCTCCAGTGTGGTAGACCTTTTTGAGTGGTTTTGGTGAGGAAATCTGGCGCTCTTCCTGGAGGAAAGTCTTTCAGATTCACTTGTGGGTCTGTCTTTTGAGGACCTGGGGGTGAGTGAACCATGGAGGTTGACAGAGCACTGTGGTCTCTCAGGGAATGTCTATGGTGCAGTTAAAAACCCATGACTGAGTCAGGCTTGTAGGGCTCGGCCGAAGGGGCTATTTAATTGTAGTGTAGATGAATGGTTCTCAACTAGGGATACGCATACCCCTGGGGGCACAGAGAGATCTTCCAGGGAGTACATCAACTCATCTAGATATTTGCCTAGTTTTACAACAGGCTACATAAAACTGCTAGCAAAATCAGTACAAACTAAAATTTCATACAGATAATGACTTGTTTATACTGCTCTATATACTATACACTGAAATGTAAGTACAATATTTATATTCCAATAGATTTATTTTATAATTACATGGTAAAAATGAGAAAGGAAGCAATTTTTCAGCAATAGTGTGCTGTGATGCTTTTGTATTTTTATATCTGATTTTGTAAGCAAGTAGTTTTTAAGTGAGCTGAAACTTGGGGGTACTCAAGACAAATCAGACTCCTGAAAGGGGTACAGTAGTCTTGAAAGGTTGAGAGCCACTGGTGTAGATCAGGGGCAGGCAACCTATGGCTTCGGCACGTGTGCTGATTTTCAGTGGCACTCAAGCTGCCTGGGTCCTAGCCACTGGTCCGGGGGGGCTCTGCATTTTAATTTAATTTTAAATGAAGTTTCTTAAAACATTTTAAAAACCTTATTTACTTTACATACAACAATAATTTAGTTATATATTATGGACTTATAGAAAGAGACCTTCTAAAAATGTTAAAATGTATAACTGGCACTCAAAACCTTAAATTAGAGTGAATAAATGAAGACTCGGCACACCACTTCTGAAAGGTTGCCGACCCCTGGTGTAGACGTTTGGACTTGGCCTGATGCCCAGACTCTAGGACCCTGCAGAGCCTGGGCTCCAGTCCAAGCCTGAACGTCTGCAACTCAGTTAAACAGCCCCTTTGCCAGAGCCCGAGTCAGCTGGCACGGGCCAGCCGCAGGTAACTAATTGCACTGTAGACATACCATCAGAGGTTGATATCTGGATGTGTGTGTTTGGCGGGAGAGGTTCTGAGCCTTATTAGTTTTATAGCCTAAAGGGTACGAACGAAACCTGCCCAAAACTTGTATCCTTTTTAAAATATATTTTCTTAATTAAATACTGGACTTGCTTCAGTGAATGACTTAGTCTATTTAGGGTATGTGTTCTGCTTACTCCTGCCTCCCAGAAAATATTGCAAACAATTGTTTGAAATGAAAACTGATCTCCGGGAGATATGCATTATTTAAGACAACAGCTGGCAGTTCCGATCCTCAGCACGCCGCCTTCCTCTCTGTAAGTGTTCCAGATTTTCATCACTCCCCATAGTGTGGAAGAAAAGTGATGCTGTCTGTAACACGTTGGCAGTATTTGCTTGAAACATCCCTTTCCTCTCTGTTGGCAGGTGTAAAGCCTGCTTAGAAAGCGTTAAGTGGGTTCTGCTAACAGAATGAGGCAGATGACTATTACCCCCTCTCCTTAAAAGAGAGTTGGGCCTGGCAGCTTGAAGAGAGTGGATCTAGGGTGTAGACTGAGCAGTTCTGAAGGAGGGTAGGAACCTACTTGCACATTTCTTTCTGAATTTCTAGGCCTCCATCTTTCAAAATATAAAAGTTTGCATGGCACTGCTCAGTTTTAAAACTTGATTAGAAACCATATTAATTGGTTTAGTTCTATAGCAATTTGGAGAGAGAGGAGAATAAAAGATTGCTCTGTGAAAAGAAGCCCTTTCTTTTGACCAGCCTTTTGAATTTGTAAGAGTGCTGGAAGGAGCACCATTTTTCTGAATAGCATTCTCTGCCTTAATCATAGGGTTTTTGCTTACCTGGTTATTTTTGGGTGTTAATGGCATCACTTTTAAAGTGCATCAGCATTTGTAAGAGAGGGACACGGGCTTTCCAGAATTGACAACAAGAAGAGAAATAACTTTTTCCACATCCCTGTGTTGCTGTTTCTGAAGTGGTGCAGTGTTAGAGCCCCCTTTCCTGGAGCCGAGACAGGAAGAGCTGGCTCAGCCACTAGACTTGCACTCAGAAGCCTGACAGGAATTAAACAAGCTGCTTCAATAGTGTTTTGGTTTCTTCCCCCCCCTTTAAATATATTTTCTATGGATCAAGCAGAAGGGACTGGTCTGAACATTATACCAATCTAACAAGGCTGTTGTGCAGCTTAATTGTTTGTAAAGTAATTTGATATCGTTGGGTAAAGTTGCTATGGAAGTGAAAGCGTATTATTTCTATTTATTGTTCAGATATGGCTGTCCTAGAAAAAATTCATTATACGATCACTGATCTCGACAGGCTTTTTAGTATTTTTGCAGGAGGAGTATTATAATTCTGGTAAGTCTCCAGGAGAGAAGTTGCTGAGAAGTAAAATGTTTGGGAGACCTGATGATGCAGAGACAGCACAAGACATTATAGAAATGTAGGATGGGAGGGGGCCACAAGGTCATCTATCCCTTTCCCCCCGCACTGAGGAAGGATCAAGTATACCTCCTAGACCTAGAACCATCCCTAACAAATGTTTGTCTAACCCGTTCTTAAACATTTGTCAGCAATGGTCTAGCTTTGTAGATGCGTTTCAGATTGGATATTAACACTTTGATCCCAATCTCTAAGTTGAGGTTTTTAATAATATAATGAAATGTGCTGCAAAAATACTTAAAATACGTAGAAGCTAGATCCATCTTTGGGAAGACTTCTTAATTGTATCATTATAGTACATTGCAGTCTTTATTATCCATGTGACTTAAGGGACACTGAATAGGTTTGGATAATCAAGGTTCTGGATAATCAAGGGAATTTTCAGTGTAATTTAATGGATGTCGGGGGAATGTGACCTTCTCTTTGGTAGAGGAAGTTCTGCATAATGGAGCTTTGGATAATCTGACTATTGTATTCGGAAGGCAGAATTGAAACTTTGTCTGTGGTTGTAATTTGGTACATAAATGTTATACTTCTCTTATGACTAACAAACATAATATTTGTAGCAAAAATATTTGTAGTAGTCTAATTCTGTTTTGTTACAGCAGTACCGATTGAGAGTAACTAATGGTTTAATGAAATTGATTTGCATTCATACTTATGTGATTGAAAGTTGATTTTGTCCTGTAATGGTCAAATCCAGCCCTTTCTATGAAAGAAGAGGCTTCTTACGTATTGTTTGGTGTGCACACTTGCGGGAGAGGAATGGATGTGGGTTGCTCTGAGTTTCCTGTGCAGCCCAGTGCATGCAGAGAGAGGGGCAAGATTAGAGAATCTGCTGCTACATGAATCTTGGTTATTTGGGCTGGGTGTTAGGTTTAGGGGTTGAGCCATCCTAGGTGCATCTAAACAAGAAAATTTAGTACCTGGATTACAGCAACCACTAGCAATAGTGCTAAATTGCTTGTATAGAAAGGGTTTATTCAATTATTTTTTATCACCATGTCATGAAAACTTGTCCCGAGCAGATTATATTCTTACATAGTAGTAAGAACTCCTGAACCCTGTCTACACTTGTAGTTATGTGGTTGTTACCACTGTACAACTGCGCTCTTGCTACCAGTTGCTGTAATATGGATACTATTGTTTTTTCCATATATAGATAAGGTCCATTTGTAAACTGAAGATTTTGGTGGGGGGTGTGTGTGTGTGTGTGTGTATGTATGTATGTGTATGTGTGTGTGTATATATATAAAATATAAATATATAAAACTCAGTGTAGTAACATTTTCAATATATAATGCATTCAGCTTGAAGTGCTTTGAATCACACTGTGATTTTTTTAAAGATCCGGTTTGTTACACCTTTAAAAAAAATAAGTGACAGAGATCACTAAACTCTGAAATTATTTCACTTTAAGGGCAGTGTAGTAACTGAAACAAGAAGCAAGAGGCAGCGAAATCAAATCTTCTGAACCCAGCATGTTGTCTCTTGAATCAAGATGCAATTCATTTGCTAAATGTGTGGTTTCCCTAGACAACATGCATATCTCTAGGTTTTGGTATGCTGATTTGTTTCAGTCTGAGCACATTCTCCTGTTGTTGCTCACTGTTTGAAATGTTATAGCCTGGTTCACCTTCTATGCTTTTGAGCCCTTGTAGCTTTATCTGTTTCATTTATTCATTATTAAACACACTTCGTTCTGGTTGAAAAGTGCTATAAAATCCTTTTCACTGTACTGCAATCAGCCAGGAACACACCATCTAGATAGTTTGGAAGTATTATTTTTTTAAATAATGTAAGATACTGTTCCCTAATTCAAGTCTACATTATCAATACAGTCAACTTAAAAGCATTGTGGATTCTCTCTACCTGATTCCTTGGGCATTGGCATATGTAAACACATGGAGACTAAGTGTGAGAAATTCCATGATCCTGCATACATTTTAGGTCCTACGCATTGATATTACTCCAGACATAAAATTAGGTATTTTGTGTGTGCCACAAAGATCCAATTGTGTATTTAATGTAGTCTGTATAAAGTCTATGTTTGTATAATTTTTCAAGCTTGGGTGATTAAACTTAGGGACACGAATCCAAATTTAGATGCCTAAATAAATGGCCACCTTCTTTCAGTTGTGTCAGAAATCAGTAGCTAGATTGTTCAGACATCTAACTGCTGCATCATCGAGGGTGGCATGATGTTGCAGTTAGGGCCAGCCATAGGCCAAATGGCATCCCAGGTGAGGAGCAGCTTTATTGCTGCCCCCGCACCCCCTGCCATTTTAAAAATACCTTATTTTTTTTGCATTTGTAGCCCATTTCACAATTTTGAAAGGGCCCGGTGTGGGGAGCCCGGGGTCCTTTAAAGTGCCACCCAAGCCCCGCTGCTGGAGCCCTGGGGTAGCGGTGGCCCTTTAATTCGCCCCTGAGCCCCGGGGCTCTCAGCTGCCTCAGCAGCTGGTAGCTCCGGGGTGATTTAAAGGCCCTGGGGCTCACAGCCACAGCCGGAGCCCCGGAGCCTTTAAATCTTGATTTAAAGGCCCCCCTCTTCTGGTTGAGGCCACGACCCCTCAGGACTCCGGCGTACCGGTAAGTCCTTTAAGTTACTCTCACCTCTGAGTAGGTGACAGCCTTAGAATGGTAACCCTAGTCCTTTAGTTCAAAAAATCGTTTTTCTTGCCTTTGCCCTCACGAACGGAAGCACCGTGTCAGAGAGATCCAGAGACTGGCCAATGGCATTTTCCAGCGATAAAATAGCAAGCGATGTCAGTCTCTGGCTATCGTCAATCGAAGATATGTTTTAATGAGCCTGAGCTTTGAAAAGTTGTGCTCACCACTTGCTACTGTGACCGGCAGCGTGAGCAGAATCCTCAAAGTTATCCACACGTTATGAAAATTGTCCTTTAGTTCTGCATCATGAATGAATTGGAGATCTTAGAGTGAAGAGCGCTTCCCGTGTGGCAGAATGTGAGAGATGTTGTCCCGTTCGACACAGAAGTCTTTATCATTGATGTCTGAATATTCCCCGTGTGTCAGTGTCTGCTGAAGGTCTGTACAATTGTTCAAGAGTGTTTTCCTGTCCGCAGGCAGCTTACTAAGGTCATACAAAACCCTTGAGATCTTTTCATGGTGTTTCATTTGTCCAGGCCTTTCTTTGATGGGCACTCGAGCAGTGTCAACGAGCGAGCAAAAAAACCGACCTCTTGAATTTTTCTTCCAAGCTTCCTATCATCTGATCTCTGCCCTCGTAACCAAACTGTCTCTTCTTGCGATGAATACGAGTTTCCTTGAAGACAGGCTCAACTCCTATGTTTTCTGCCACTTCTTTGGCAGCAGTGATGGCATCTTCAAATCTGTTGTCTCTGTAGGCCCCAAGGCAGCTTTTCATCAAAGTAGTAGCAGTTGCAATGTCCATCGACTGAGTTTGTAATGACTTGCTTACAGTGTTTATTTGGAACAGGATATCATGCCAAACCACAGCTGAGACCAGAAATTTGAAGTCAGAGGTGTGGTTTGCCAAGCTTTGCACCTCATGTCTGATTCCGCCTTAGGCTTCACTCGGCCACGCCAGTTCCATCAGGGCATGGTAAACCTCAGTCACTTGGTACCTCACTGGCCTTATGCTGTCAGTGTGGCTCTCCCAGTGAGTGTCACTTAGCGGTTTCATGATCAGATTACCATTGTCCATGAGGATCTTCCACCTGATAGTTGATGCTGAAAACAGGATGTATATCCTTTGCAGTATTCCGAAGAGAGATACTGAATCTAAAGAGGATGACGCTGCATCTGATACAACCAGGCTGTGGGAATGGCAGCCACAAGGCATGAAGAAAGCTCTTGGATTCTGTGCAAGGATCCTTGCCTGGACGCCATTATTTCTTCCCTTCGTGTTCGAGCCATTGTCATAGCCTTGGCTAATGTGTGGCTAAGGCAAGCACTAACTATATGGGTGGCTCTATTCAGTTCCAAAGCAACAAGATGCATATGCGAGACCTGTCTACTGCCTTCTCATGGCATCCCCTATTAGCAGCTTAAAGCAAGACAAAAGTAGACAATATGCAGAATATAGGTTTGTGTTCTAAGTGATGATAAATGGCCCAATTTAGCTGTGACTTCCGTTATGGGTGTTCAGCCACTCTGAAAACCAGCTCACTTTTTTTTTTCTTTTAATGTGCCCAACTTATTAGGCACCCAAGTTGGCAATGTTTTTGGTATTAGTAGTCTTTATTATTTGTAAACAGTGAAAACAACAAATCAAGGATTCTTGTCTCCTTCCTGAGTTCCACCCTGTTTAAGCATTGAATTGCCCATTGCATTGTTAGTTCCCTTACTTGAAATTAGGCATCTTCTGCCTCCCTTTTATTACTGTTGTAGAAGTTCCTTATATTTATCTTTCTTTCGCTTTGTTGGATCAGCTGTCCATCACTGTGTGTGTATTTATGTCAATCATATTTGTATCCCTACTACAATAAAGTAGGTGATAGAAAAGGCCATGCTTTATTTTGCTTGCTTCACTGAACCTGCTTTTTTCCCCTTACAAATTTAACCGACTTTTTTTTTTTCTTCTTTTGGCTCATCCTGCTTCTTGGTAAGCGAGCATCATGGTAAATAATAGGCTGACGTTGGTCTATATTGTAATTTTTCTTTGGTTTTTAAATGTATCTGATTTGGGAACCTTCTCCTTTTTCTTGGGAGAAGCCCAGCTCCTTGGGTCAGCAGCAGTGCACGGACGCTGCCTGAAGACATGCTTTGGCTTCTGGTTCCAATGGCTGCCACAACCCCAAGGACATTTACTATGGGTACTGTCTTATATGACAGTGAGGGGAATAATTGGCCCTTCCTCAAAAACATAGTTGAAAGGCTGTTGGGAGAAGCATTGTCTCCGGGGAGTTCAGGCCTGTGGGATACTGCCCAGCCTGCTGAACTCTTTCTTGCTCCTCAGCTTTTGTGTAACAAACTGTAGCACTGGACTTGATGCTCCTGCCAGTGGTCCTTTGCTGCCCAGAAGGAGCCCAGATGTGCTCTCCCTGCTTTATCAGGATTAGACAATTTATCTCTTAAGTGGGTGAAATGAGGCTGATAAGGCAGTGACAGAGCTTGGTTTCCCTTCTGGAGACCAATCAAAAGGCTGATGTAGTCAGGAAAGAGTTGAAGTTCTGGCTTTAGGCTTATCCAGGCCTGCCTATGTTGGGGGGAGGAGAGCAAAGGGGACAATTGCTCAGGGGCCTGAGCGATTTATGTTGCCTGAGCGGGCCGCAGGGCTCTTAGGCACGCGCGGGGTGATACCGGAGGCAGCAAAGGCAGTCGGATGGGCATGTGGAAGCCCTGGCCATGCCGGAAGAGCATGCCCAGCCGGCAGCAGCTCGCTGAGCACCAGCCAGCGCAGGCGCAGCATCACCCAAATGTCAGGGCTGGTGTGTGCACCAGCCGCTGCACAGGGTCCAGCTCCATGCCCATGTGGCGATGCCATGCCGGGCCAGCAGCAGCGTGGGGCCTCGCTCCAGCCTGCCCTGCACGGTGCGCAGCGGCAGCTCATTGACTGTTCTGCCCTGGGGCCTGGACTTGCTGTCAGCAGGCCTGGGTTTATTAATAAGTTCAAGGAGTCTAGCGGCCTCAATTGCTGCTACCCCTGAACTGCCAGACAGCAGCTTCATGTTACCCCAGGCACTGATCCACTGAGAGGAGAATCAAGCCCTGTACTGTAGTACTGGTGTGTGGGTGTGTGTGGGGGGGCATTGAGGTGATTCTGCTGTAGCCCCAATGGTGTAGATGAGCCGTAACGCTGTTCCGGTACTATTAAGCAGCAGCAATAAATGTTGTAATCGAGCCAGAACATGCATAAATATATTCTAGATAGCTGGGGAGCCTGCTATACATCCATGCGCTATTGGCTATAGAGCTAGAGTTCTGTGAGCTGGAGCCAGGGTGGATTTGATTTAAATCAAAGTGATTTCAATCATGATTTAAATCACTAGTCAGGAAGACTCGATTTAATCATGGATTTCTACATAAAAGTGCATTCTTGTTGGTTGTTATAACCTTAGTACATATTCTTCACAACTCAGAGACAGATGTAGGTTTCATTTTTAGAAGGTACACACTATACATTTTTTAAGTGGTTTATTTTGAAAACTTTTCAGTTTTACAGCTATATCAGAAAATGTATGATTGTTTGGTTATTTCATTTACCAAAGGTAATTGAAGCAGATATTTATGAAGTCATTGGGAGGTGAACTATCTCCAATTCAACAGGTTAATCATTAATATTTGGAGGATTTTCTTGCCAAGCTTTATTAGGAGGAGAACACCACCAGACAGACATTTAAATTGTTTTATTTAACTAAAACAGCAACATTATGTATTCTGGATTTTTTTCTTCAACAGCAAACATATAATATTTTAACAAAACAAGCATATGAATTTTTGCATTTAGTTAAACATTCAGGTTTTTTTAAATTGTTAAAATTGTTTTTAACTAAAATAGTTAAATGAAATATATATATATATTTTTAAAAAAATTAAATTGACTGTGTCAGCCAGGTCAACATGAGAAACTTAAAAGATTGGCTTCTGCAGGTAACTCAGTTGTCTTCACCTTAATTTTCCTGTTTGTTCATAATCTGGAAAAGAAAAACAAGCTTTCCTGCTTTTTCAGGTCCCAAACGATTTCTCAATTTGGAATGAATTAGTCCAAAGGAAGAAAATATTCTTTCTACACCGGCAGAAAAAGCTACTGCTGTTAAAAGTGAGATGATCACTTCAGCGGTATCTGACTCCAAGTGCATAAGTGACTTCCCCCAGTTCACTGGCGTGACTTTCTTTAAAACATCAGGAAACATGTATTTCTTGAATGGTTCACCCTTAGCTCTGAAGTTTATTATAGTTGGCATTATGGAGGGATGATTGCTGGAGGTCCATGTCATAGCCAACTCCTTTTCTTCAGCAGTTAACATTTGACCCTGGTACTGAGTATTGAGAATATTTGCAAGAAAATGAGCTGGAGATAGTGCTTGTCCCATTCGTTTTTTCAATGCTTGTAATTTAACTCTGTCATTGCATAGTTCTCTTTTTAAGATCTCACTCCGTTCCTTCCAAATTTCAACAGCGTCAGCAATAAAACAGGTATTTCCCTGCATTTTGTTCAAGGCTACAGAAGTAGTATTCAGGGTACTCAGCATGTGTTCAGCATTTCTCTTAAGCCAATGTTGAGAACTTTGGCTGTGACAGTGACATCTATTTTTTCCGATTTTGTTCACAAACTGTTATCAGATTAGGCCAGTTCTTGATACAGTGCTCAAAACGGTCCACCGCTGAGTTCCATCGCACGTCTTGTGGGAGAGTTAGCTTGATTCCTCCCACTTTTTTCAGAGCAGCTGCTGCAAAGTGGTTGTTACGGAAGTATTTTGCAATTTCAACAACATTAGTCTTTATATCTGGAGCACTGAAGTCTTTGGCTAGGAGGTCCATCAAATGAGCACTGCAACCATATGTTGTTAGCTTGGGACTCTCTTCTAAATAATTTTTTCTCATCATTGTCTGTGACCAAGCTGTATACTAGATATTTGAATTTTTTTTCACAGTTTGTTATAGGTTTTACTGCTGCTTCTTGTAAGTATTCTGCTGAGTGTGCATTTCCTGATGTAGCAATTGTTTCTGTCAGGAAGACATTCCCTTCTTCTGTTGCCACACAAGCATATATTAACCCATCAAGACTCAGGTTAACAATTTCACCCTCTAGACCAGTGGTCCCCAACCCTTCTGTGGCCAAGAGCACATTCATGCCTTCAGAAGAGTGTGGCAGGCAGCGACGCTTCTTGGTGGCATTTTGGTGGAGACTCTTCTTTGGTGGCCAAACTCCTTGGCGGCATTTCAGCGGCAGCTTCTCCGCTGGAAGCGCTCCTCTCCTCTTCGTTCCTTGACACCGGCCCTGACAGCGGGCGCCATGGCGCCCGCAGGCACTACATTGGGGACCACTGCTCTAGACCTTTTGCACACTGCTCAATTTCTCTTTCATACGCTTTATCCAGCAATTTGCCTGTGACATCTGCTTTATTGGGTGGACTGTATCCTGGTCTTAATGACTGAACCATGTAAATGAAGAGTGGGTTCTCAATCAAACGGAAAGGAGAGTTTGTTGCATAAACAAACTGGGCAATTTTTCATCAATTACCTCTTTTTGTAATCTGCTGGTTCTTATCACAAACTTATCTATGGTTGTTTCTGGATAATGGAAATTTTTTTTTCTGTTTTGCTACAAGTGATATACCATGGCTGTGACATATGTGATGTGACTGAAACACTGTCATAGGCAGATAACTTTGAAACTATAGAAAATGATGGGGATCTTGAAGGTGGATAGTCTTTAGAATGTTTAGGATGGATTCTCCTAAACAAAATAAGTCAATGCAATTATTTAATTATTATTACCATACTGCTCATTTAGTATTACTCATTGCATTCACTTTAAAGTGCATTCACCTACTTTAAAGGTGAAATTGTAAAAGAAAGATCTGCTTATTTCAGCTCTTTATTTTTGATCACAACTACATCTAAAATGTTAGTACCATAGAGTAACAACTATATATTTTTTGCTCAAACATGAGAATTCAAGAATAGTCCAGAAGGAAGACAGGCAGTCCTTAAGAAAGAAGTATGAAATAAAAAAGTTTACCAACCTGAAGATTCTGCATGTTCAGACGTGTTCCTTTCATCATCTTCAAAGCAGCTTTCTCCTGAGAAGAAATACTTCTCATGATGTTGTTTCATTTGGTCGACCAGGCCTTGCATTTCTTTGTTGCACTGTTTTTGCATTTTGCATGCATGCCTGTCTTACCCACAGGTAGAGGGACTTCATTAAAATATTCCCAAACTGGCTCTCTTTTACGGCCTGCTGCCATTATAGGTTTTCCCTTCTAGTGAGAGAACGGTATGGTAGATCTCAAATCAGTGAGGGCTACACTCAGAAAGACCTCAAGACTTATGGAATATGCTGCTCAAACAGTTTCACTTTTGTTTCTGCTGCCTGTCCCTCCCTTCTCACATTTATCTCCAGACTTCTTCTCCTTGTCCAGATCTGTTCCGCCCCCAACAATCTTCTATTCATTGAACTTTCTGCAACTTTGCACTTTTAAAGAGAGATAAGGGATTGATTCTGTGTACACAAATTTGCAGAGGGAGAATAGGGTTGAGGTCTGTTATTTCTCACCTCTATGCATTATTTATTTATGTATGTATTTATTTATGTACTTATTTATTTATTTTAAAACATTTTTGCTGTTAACAAGCATGTTATCTCTGGAGACACAAATCCGGGGTTTGAGAACTGTAAAACTAAGCATCTCTGATGGTATCTTCTAGACTGAGCCCCGAGTCCCATTGGGTAGATGGAAAGATTAACCTAAATAATCTATGCAGAAGCCCCTGGAATCCCATGAGATTGGGTCCCTAATCCATGAACTGTTGGAACTCATTTACAAAACTTTTCTTAAACATTACATGAATATATTGTCTCATACTATAGAATTAGAATTTATAATCCCTATTCCATGATGAGATATCATTGACCTATAATGTATCTTATATAAAACTATCTTTAGATAGGTTTTTTTCCTCAATAAGCATTTTATCAAAAAAATCCAATTTAAATAAAAAAAATCATTGATTTTTATGCACGCTGGCTGTAGTGCTAGGGTTCTGTGAGCTATAGAGATAGCAAGATTGTTCTAGTGCCCTGTGTACTATTTGCTTTCGGGATATAGTCATAATGTGCGGACTCCTCCTGTGGCTAGACAGTGCTTGCATTTTCCATGCCACCCCCTGGGGCTGAGCTGAGCCCATTCTCTATCATTTTACAGACACCAGCTTTCACACTGAACCACTAAAGCATCTCCGTATGGGCAGCCATGCCGCACCCTTCACTGGTGGGTCCAGTCTGCTCAGTGTTCCCTGTACTGCTCAGCCCTCTGCCCAGCTGTGCTCCACACTGCTGCTCCTCAGTATCTCTGCCGCCTGGCAGCATCTGGTGCCCATGCGAAGCACCTGCCCACAGCAGCTTCTTGGTGCCTGCCCAGAACCGGTGCTGACTGCAGCCTCCTGGTGTTTTCTTGCCTATTTTAGTCAAAGCTGTACAAGGACCTGTGCTGTTCAACATATTCATCAATGATCTGGAAAAAGGGGGTAAACAGTGAGGTGGCAAAGTTTGCAGATCATAGAAAATTACTCAAGATAGTTAGGTCCAAAGCTGACTGAAGTTACAAAGGGATCTCACAAAACTGGGTGACTGGGCAACAAAATGGCAGATGAAATTCCATGCTGATTAATGCACATTGGAAAACATAGTCCTGACTATACGTATAAAATGATGGGGTCTAAATTAGCTGCTGTCACTCAAGAAAGAGATCTTGGAGTCATTGTGGATAGTTTTTGAAAACATCTGCTCAATGTGCCATAGCAGTCAAAAAAGCTAACTGAATACTGTGAATCATTACGAAAGGGATAGGTAATAAGACAGAAAATATGTCACTATATTAAATCCATGGTAGGTGCACACCTTGAATATTGCATGGAGTTCTGGTTGCCTCATCTCAAAAAAGAGATATAAGATACGGAAAATCTTCCCCCTGAGGAGAGATTTAAAACACTGGTACTATTCAGATTGGAAAAGAGACGACTAAGGGGAGATATGATGGTTGTATAAAAAATCATGAATGGTCTGGAGAAAGTGAATAAGGAAGTATTATTTACCCCTGTCATAAATATAAAGTGAAGGGTAAACACCTTTAAAATCCCTCCTGGCCAGAGGAAAAATCCTTTCACCTGTAAAGGGTTAAGAAGCTAGGATAACCTCGCTGGCACCTGACCAAAATGACCAATGAGGAGACAAGATACTTTCAAAAGCTGGGAGGAGGGAGAAAAACAAAGGGTCTGTGTCTGTCTGTGTGATGCTTTTGCCAGGGACAGAACAGGAACGGAGTCTTAGAACTTAGTAAGTAAGCTAGCTAGATATGTGTTAGATTATGATTTCTTTAAATGGCTGAGAAAATAGCTGTGCTGAATAGAATGAATATTCCTGTCTGTGTGTCTTTTTGTAACTTAAGGTTTTGCGTAGAGGGATTCTCTATGTTTTGAATCTAATTACCCTGTAAGGTATTTACTATCCTGATTTTACGGAGGTGATTCTTTTTACTGTTTCTTCTATTAAAATGTTTCTTTTCAAGAACTGAATGTTTTTTTCATTGTTCTAAGATCCAAGGGTTTGGGTCTGTGGTCACCTATGCAAATTGGTGAGGATTTTTATCAAACCTTCCCCAGGAAGTGGGGTGCAAGGGTTGGGAGGATTTTGTGGGGGAAAGACGTTTCCAAACAATGTTTTCTTAGGAACCCAGAGAAATGTTTGGTGGTGGCAGTGGAAAACCAAGGGCAAGGGGTAAAATAGTTTGTACCTTGGGGAAGTTTTAACCTAAGCTGGTAAAAGTAAGCTTAGGAGGTTTTCATGCAGGTCCCCACATCTGTACCCTAGAGTTCAGAGTGGGGAAGGAACCTTGACAACCCTTTACATACCATAAGAACCAGGTGTCACCCAATGAAATCAATAGGCAGCAGGTTTAAAACAAACGTAAGAAAGTCCTTCTACACACGACATGCAGTCAGTTTGTGGAACTTGTTGCCAGGGCGTGTTATGAAGGCCAAAACTATAACTGGATTCAAGAAAGAATTAGATAAGTTCACGCAGGATAGGTCATCAATGGCTATTAGCCAAGATGGTCAAAGATGCAACCCTATGCTCTGGGTTTCCCTAACCTCTGACGGCCAGATGCTGAGAGTGGATGATATTTGCCCTGTTCTGTTCATTCCCTTTGAAGCAGCTGGCGTTGGCCGCTGTTGGAAGATACGACGCTGGGCTAAAAGGAACACTGGACTGACCTAGTCTGGCTAGTCTTACGTTCTTATGTAAAGTGGCTGCTCGGCAGTGGTGGTGGCAGTGGGTGCAGGGGAGACTGGACGCTCCCGAGGTGGGAGGCTGCTGCGTGCAGGAGCACTGAGCAGCAGCAGCAGTAGAATGCTGGGCCCTGGTTGCTCCAACCTTCTGGCTGGCTGAGACCGAAGAACAGATGAGCAGGACAACAGGCATGGAGGACTAGCAAGATAGGGGCGCAAGAGCGGGTCAGTTAGGTGAACAGAGTCACTGGGGCAGGTGGCCAGGGACAGACAGGATCCTGCAGGACAGCAGGGTGGATGGTGGTGCAAATGCGGGGGGGGGGGCAGTTGCTATTTACAGCCCCCAACTGGGGGGATTTTCTCTGGACAGTGGCTGAAATTGGAGCTGGAGGTGCTGCTTGCCAGGAGCGAACAGGAGAAACTTTCCTGAGATTCCAGGTCCTGCTGGGTTAACTGCAAAAGGGAGATGCGACCCAGACCAGCTTGGGCTGGCTGTACCTCCCTACCCCTGCTCCACCTGCCTGTGCCCTGGCCCTTATTCTCCCTGTCGCCCCCACTCCACAGTGCTGGAAACTGGTAGCCTGAGCCCTAGGCAGCCCCCGTGCCTTAACCTTCCTGGTCCTGTAAGCTCTCTGCTCCCCTCATCCCCTGCTCTCTGCCCCTTCTAGTGGCATTCCAGTATCTTCAGTTTCAGGATGACACCACTGCCTAGCTCCCGTGACTGATACAAAGCGGGTTAGGTGTATACATCGCAGACGGTGTCAATCCCTTCAGGGTGTCAGAAACAGTATCCTCTACTGACTCAAGTACTGCTATGCCCTAGTGGTGAAATTGTGGGCAAATCCCAGCAGGGTTGGGATGTCTCCTTAGAAAACAGGGATGATGTCCAAAAGCTGAAATATTTAAAATAAATCAGAAATAAATCACTGGAGCCCATGACCAGTATGTATCTAAAGACTGTGGTTCCAGTAACTCTGTAGTCAGTGTTCGTTATCTAGTAGAAGCCACTACTCCATTTTAACTTAAGGGATACCTTTTCAGTGCTATGTGTGCAGTGGATCAGGTGCATGTTGTTCCTCTCCAGCAGCAATGGTCCTAAAATTATAGCAGTTTAGGACAAAGAAGATGCATGTTTAGTTTTAGTGGTGCAGATATTGCTGAATGATAAGTTAATGTATAAGTTACAATGATCGTTGTGAATAATTTGCAACTAATAAGTTATCCGATGACATTGGGCCCTCTCCCTGCTCATAGAATCCATGCCAACAGACTGAAATATCCATAAATGTATTCATTCTGCAATTTGATTTTAATACTTTTTTCCTTAAAATTTTAAGGACCAAGAGTGAATAGTTCACTGCAAGTGTGCATTGTTCATCAGTCAAATGCTTCATTTTATCTGGTCGGCTAATTCAGAGAGTAGTGTGTCCATAACCAAAAAGGATGAAAGTGCAAGCAACACTGGCACAAATACTTGCGTGTGTGAACTTCAGATTCAGTTTTTGTGAAGACTCATGCATGTGACTCTGAAAATTATTTATATGAATGTTCTTATCACAAAACCCTATTTCTCAAATGTGTGTGGAAGGCAAACATGCAAGGGCCCTGAGCATTTCCGAAGGGAAATCCATTAAAATATTCAAGTGAAAGGTTGTGGACATGTGGAAGTGTGTTTGGTTTTTTTTTTTTTTGCTATCTTTTTGAGTAGCTTTAGCAATGACACATTTTGAAAATGAGTGGTTTGGAGTTTTATTGGGATTTCTACTGCTTTCCTGCAGCTCTTCTGGATTGGAGTGTTTCCTATTCAGTTGGCCCATCTTTGTTGGAAGGGTTTAGACCATGTTATTTCTTTGTAAATCTGGCTTCTGACAGAATGGTGGTAATTCCAGAGTAGGTAAAGGTTGGTTTAATGAACTGCACATTCCATTACAAGAATGGGTTAGATGGAGGTTGAGAGAGAAGTTGGTTGTTCAGAATTACTGGTAACTGGAGGAACTCATTGTATTGGTTCTTCTAGTGACAAGGGAGTAAAAGGAAAAGCCACGGTGTACAAATGTCTCCGGTGTACAAATTGTCTCACCTTTCCATAATCCCTTCATCTTGATAGCCACATCTTCTATGACTTGTTTCTTTTGGATTTAACAATATTAATAATAAGAGGCCCATACAGAAGCTCTGAGCATCTTGCGGTAACCGTAACCATCCAACAACATTAAACAGTAAATAAATTCCACCAGCCAGCAGCATGAAACAATCAAATGGAGGCAGCAGTTTATCTCAGCCAGCTAATAAATCCCCTCACTCCCATTGTATCCAGGAACATCCTCTCATTTCACCAAGCTCCTATCAAATAAGTGGCTTCTGCAGCATGGTTAGAAGATCATCAAGTGTGGATTTAGTGAGACCAAATGAGGGGAGCAAGTTCCAGAGTCCTGAGGCCTTCTACCCATAGCCACCTTTCTCGTAACAAGGGGGATCCTACCTCCTGACTGCAGCTGCAGCAGCCTGTCACAAGTTTAGAGCAACTTGGTGCATTTGATTTTTTTTTTTTTTCAATTTGGCAGCCCAGCTTTTCAAGTAGAAAGGATGTAAGATGTGATTGCTCTAGCATTTCAGTAGAAGTGGCGCAGACTCAGCAGGATGGGTGATTATGCATTTGTTTGAATTGTGATTCTCCATTGAAAGAGCTATGTGTTGGACCAGAGGGAGTGCTTGAGATCTGGGCATATTTCTTTTTTTCCTTTATTTTTTTGCAAAGAGAAAGTTTGAATCAAGTACAGAGTCGAGCTGTTGATGTAAGCCACAGGACTGTGTCAGTAAGTAAGACGTTCAGATCTTTTTGTGTCAAGTATGAAAGGAGTTTGAGCATAATGACAATTTCCATAGAAAGCCTGAAGAGCAATTTTCAGAAAGGATCGTGTTTCACAGTTTGCTGTTGTATTGTCAGAATTTTTTTTTAAAAAGGTATTGATTGTGACTCGTAAACATAAGTGTGTACTCAGTAAGATGACATGTTTTTAATTATAGAATCTGTAGACACATAATCTGTAGTTCCTGCTTTCAAAGTGATAATTTTAAAGAGATATAATGCAGTGTGAGATTATAAAAAAGGACACATCTGGTAATTGTTGTGATGGCTCTTTTTAAAAATGAAAAAAAGTGAGCATATTTAAAATGAAGAATGGATGGCTGCAGCATCTTCTTCTACTGTGAATATTACCTGTAACTTTGAATTCAAATTCTATCCCCAAGCGATCCTCCATACCGATTTGTTGCTAGGAAGTGAGGTAGACATTTAAGTATAAGGCAGGTTAGATACTTAGCTTACTTATTCCAATTTGTGTTTTTGTTAAAACAACAAGACCTTTATTTGTAATATTGCAGGTCTTGTTTCTCAAAAGTGGCCTTGAAAGATACATATGAAACCATTTTATTATATTAATTTCAATATAGCCTTTTCAAACATGAACTTCAGGGCACGAATCCTGTCTTTTACTTTTGTAAGCTTCATCTTCCTGAAACTGAATTTGTGAAAATAGAGATTTGTGACCTAAACATCTTGGTTGGTAGCACTCTGTGCTTCACTGGAGCGGCCTATTGGTTTGAGAGAGACTGTGGGAGGAGTTCTTCTTTAGGATGAAATGCTGGGAGCCAGGAACCCCCTTAAGTAATTCCTTTCTATTTTGGCTGGTTGTAAAGACAGGGAAGAGGCCTCATTGCCAAGAAGCTGGCTGTGGAGCAATGCTTCAGCTTCAGAAGATGCTTCTCTCTGTCTCCTCCCTAAACAGTAAATACAGCACATTAAATTCCCATCAGGGATGGGAGGATTTAGATAGATGGAGATAGAAATTGAGCTTTTTACTCATCAGGGCCACCCTGCTGTATACATTTCCAGTACAGAATTCATTCCTGGAATGTGAAGGCATTGGCGAAGAAAGCGAGTGGTCACTTGGGCCAGGTGCGCGCTGCAAACTTTTATCGGTATAACTGCATTGCTCAGGGGTGTGAAAAATCCACACCCTTGAATGACACAGTTATACCGACCTCATCCCCAGTATAGACAGCACTATGTCGACAGGAGAGCACAGCCGCACTGCTGTACATGAAGACAAGCCCCTGGTTTGTATTCTTTAGTAGAGGGGAAAGCCAATGTGTACATGTCTGAAGCCTTGTCTACACTACAGGGGAAATTCGATGTAAGCTATGCAATTTGAGTTATGTGAATAACGCAACTCAACATAGCTTAGATCTATTTACCGCAGGGTCCACACTACGCGATGTTGACTCCCCCTACTCTTCTCGATCCGGTGGAGTACAGGAGTTGACGAGAGAGTGATTTGCGGTCAATTTAGCGGGTCTAAATTGACCGTCGATGCATCGATTGCTGCACCTTGATCCCGGTAACTGCAGAAAAGCCCTAAGACTCCCTCTGCTACAGTAGAGAGAAAAGAGATTTAGTGAATGTAATGTACTTCCATGCTCCAAAGTAATTTGACAAGGTTCTACATCAAAGATTAACTGCCGGTCCTAGAATGAGAAGTAAAGGATAGTTATGTGTGGGAAATTTGGCTGAAGAGCTGGAAACAAAGTTGGATAAGGTTATTGTAAACAATGGCTTGCAAATAAAGTGGGATAAATGCAACCATTCTGAGACCTTTGTTCCCCTGCTTTTTCTGTGGTGGTCACCATGCTTCATCCCGTTCCTTAATAATCACAGACAACATCTTATCAAAGCCCCTTGGATAGTAGGAAACATTCTTTTGCCCTCTTCCTTGGACTAAGTGCCCCAGGCTTGGAACGTCTTAGTTCTTTTATTATTCCCCCAAAAGCAGAAGGTTCTCTTTGTCTCTGAGAACAGAACAGAACACAGCAAATTATTCCCCTAAATGTCCAAAAAACAAAATTCTCTTAAATAAAAACAAATTTATTAGAAAACTGAGAGGAACATCCCATTAAATCAAAAATAAACAATGTAAAATCATATCTAATCCCACTCTAAGAAACATCTTAACTAGATAAGAACGATCTTGTGGGAATGGTTATTTTCTTCCCTGAATTGATTTAAACTTATGTTCTGCATTCTTCTCATGCTGTGAGTTCTTGCATGTTGCTTAGCACCATAGTCTCCTGGGGTATGTCTACACTGCAGTTAGACACCCGGAGCTGGCCCGTGCCAGCCGACTGGGGCTCACGGGGCTCAGACTAATGGGCCATTTAATTGCAGTGCAGACATTTGGGCTCTGGGACTCTCGCAGCATCCCAGAATCCAGAGTCCAGCCCAAGCCCGAACATCTATGCTGCAATTAAACAGCCCCTTAGCTTGAGTCCCGAGAGCCCAAGTCAACTAACATGACCCAGCTGCAGGTTTTTAATTGCAATGTAGACATACACTTGGAGGCCAGCAACTGAATCAGTGGCTTACCCACTCCTACTTAATACTCTTGACCATTTTAAAAATCCAAGGTGTGAGTCTTGCATTACCATATTAAGCCATGGAATCCTAATTTGTAGTCACAGAATGTTTGTTCAGGTGCAATATCCTGGGAGATGTAGTAATCTATTGTAAATATAATAGTCGTATACCTTATTTAATGGAAGCTCCCCTCAAGAAATACAATTATTTTTCCATACCGTGCACAAAAAATTTGGATTTATTACTGTTACTCTCCTCCTTTCCGCCTGCTAGTTGCCACACTCACACACTCAGTTGTGCGTGTCGTCTTAAATTTGATATGGAAAGCTTTTGAGGGCAAGGACTGGGTTTGTACATCACAATGGAGCCTCATTTCTGATTGTGACCACACTGTGCTACCACAATACAAAAAATAAAGTTTCTCAACATTTCAAAAGTTTTTGTTCCTACATAGGTGTCAACCATCAAAGCACAAACGTTCTTTGCATACAGCATAAAGTGTGTTTGCATGTTAATGGCGTTTAATGATCCCCCCCAAACTATTTTCCCCTAAATTGCCAGACAATGGGCTATTTCCTTCTTTGTCTTAGCCTTAAAGTTCCTGGATTTTTCCGTTGTTTCCTGTTTCTCAGCAATTGGAATCTCTCTCAAATATGGCTTCTCAGTGAATGGCTCCTACTCTTTCACACAGACTTCAATGGATTTGACCCAAAGAGGTAATAGAGCCAACACGTGTCAGAGATAGTTAACTAAAGAGAAATGTAAAACAATATACATGTGAGGTGATGTGTATTGCCAGGTTCTAGTCCTTAAGTTGTTGCCATTTCCTTCCATCCCCCCGCCTGTGACCCTACAGGATTGTTGAGGAATGGAGAGCTGAGCTGTTGGTTGGTTGCGTCTCTGCCTTTTGGAGGCAGGCTAGTGGTGACCAACATCTTCTTTCTCTCTTGGAGATGGCGGGATTGTGGTGGGAGGACCCTTGTGACCTGTTCAACTCTAACTCTCTCTCTCTCTCTCTCCCTCCCTCCCTCCCTCCCTCCCTCCCTCCAAAGAAGAGGATCTTTTTCCCCTTTCAGTTCCTCCTGATCAACCTGGCTTCCTTTTCTCTTTTCGATTAGATATCAGTTGCAAGCAGTATTTGTTGTGATTAATAAGAGAAGTTGTAGTGAATCTTTCAGTATTTTATATCTGCATGATGTTGAAGTGTTACAATAGGTGGAGGAAACTCAGAAGGTGGAAGAAGCATCTAAAATTGGCAACTTGCAGTGGGCAGTTTTCAAGCCCTTATGGGGCAGGGCTAGGGGTATACACCCCTGGTATGTTTTCAGAGCTTCTTGCCACTGGGTTCATTCAGAGGTGTCAGCTTTTGCTCCTCAAAAGTCTATTTGTGTGTTAAAGCATCTCAGGTGGGGAAGGCTTTGCACTGTTTGCATGACGTGGGAAATGCGAAGTATGGAAATTGTTTTCATCCACCTTGTGGTCTTTCCACATCCTTCCTTTCATTCTGAAGGCTGTGTGCTCTATTCTGCCCTCACATACATGGGTGCAACTCCCATTGGAATGAGTAGGGTTGTACAGGGTGTAAGTAGAGGGCAGAATTCACTCCTAGGTGGAAGAACACCAACAGAGGAAGCATTTATCAGCTGAGTCACACTGTATAAACAGTGCTGCAGAAAGCAAAAGGAGGGCTGACTTGTACTATCACACATTGCGGCCAATAATTAATTTGGGAGCAAGGGATCAAGTTGGGGAATATGTGTAAAATAGAAGTGTCGTTCACCATAGCAGTCAGGAAAAGGAGCCAATGTTATTGCAGAAAAAGCCGTCAAAACGATTGAATGCCCAGCAACCACACTAACACAGATAATACAGTAGGTTGTATTAGCAAAGGAATAGAATTCAGAACAAGGAGTGGTGCTGGTACAGAACCAGAATGTTAAAGCAACCCACGTGGAATGTGTGGGCAATGCTTATCAGCCCCCTTAGTACCTTAGGGTGGTGCCTGATTCTAGTCCCTTTGAAGGCAATAGCCAAACTCCTATTGACTTCAGTGGCATAGGATTGAGCCTTCATTGAAGTTACAGAGTAAGATCAGCATTTTTAAATGTGGCACAGGAGTTTGGTAAGCCTGTCTTCTTCTCTCACAGTCTTTAAAACGACCCATGCAGGGTCCTGCAAGGGAGAACTGTGTCTGTGCCCTGGGGAAAGCGCTGTTAGGAAGGAACAGAGTAATACTACCAAGAGCAAGTATAATGTTTTATAATGTCCCCTCAGTTAACGCATTGACATATTGCCTTAGGAAAGAGCTTTTAAAAGACACCGCAGTCTTTAGAGTATTCTCTTGTATAGTATCTTGACTCTGAGCAGTATAAAATCTCAATTTATCATAACCTCTTCCTACTCCTCAACACTTTTTTCCCCTCTGAGGATGTTCACATCAGAGGGGAGTATGTAGCCTCATACAACAAATTATCAATGCTTTCCTTCTACGGTAAGAAGACCCTGTTACTTCATGTCTAACCAAACATGAATATTTTAGACCACATGGGAAACTGTATAGAGCCAAGGGTGTACTGTTGGAGCAGTCCAGTGTGTCTCTCCAGCACCTGAAATCCAGGACAGAGTGGCATTCCAGCACTTCACCTGGCTCATGGGGTCACAGTACCACTCAAGTTTGGCCCGTCTGCCCCTCTGTCCTGATGTGGGGGTGGGAGCAGCAGCCGGGCCCAATTTAAATAGGTGGTGTTGTGACCCAGGTTATAGGGTTGCAGCGTCGCTCAGATTTGGCCTGACTGCCTCTCTGCATGATGGACGGGCTGCCTCCTGGGTGAATCCTAAGTGGTGCAGAGACCTCATGAGCCAGGTTGCAATCTCATTTGACACTCAAATTTGGCCTGTGCTTTAACAGTGCGGGGAAGGCGATGGGAGTGAGCAGAGCTGCTGGGTGGCCGGGATCAGCAGGAGCAGGAAGGAAGTGGAGCGCCGAGCTGGAGTCGGGTGTGGGCCAGTGAGTGGGCAGGAAGATTGTGGGGGCAGTGGATGACAGTCTGGGGCAAGTTGTTGGTGGGCTATTCGGTGAGTGAGGAGTGTTGAGGGCCAGGAGGTTCGGGGTGAGCGGGGCATGTAGGGGGCTATGGCTTGTGAGGCTGAGTTGCAGCGAGTGGGATGTATGTCAGGGCTGCTGGGGTGCATGTGGGGACTTTCAGAATAAGTAGGGGCTGGTGGAAAACCATTGTCAGCCTGGTCTGGTCATCCAGTTAAAGTGTTTTTATAGGGTAACTCGAGCATCTGGATCATGCCACTGAACTCTTGCCCTTATTTGAAGTTTGCACAGAATATTAATATTGTAAAAAACAGTATTTTACATGCGCTGCCAGTGGGCATTTTGATGAAGTCCATATGTGCTTTGGATGCACCTTGTGAGTTTGTTTAAGGTTTGGCGTGTAAACCCAGAGTTATGCGCATTTTATGTTGATACGATGTGTGAAGTTATTACTAATGTGTGAAGTCTCATAATTGCTATTACACAGATTTTCAATTAGATACAATTTCCTGGTAAAATGTTAGTTGGGTTTTGAGTGTGGGTGCTTTATTTTATGGTGATGTCACACACAAGATGGATTTTGGAGACTTATCTTGTGCATGAGAAAATGACCAACTTGAGAACTTCTACAGGGTTCCTGTGCTATAAAATTTAGCACTGTGTCACTATATAGAGCTGTGACTTTGAGATTAAGAATTATACAGGTTACATACCCATAGGTATTATGCTTTCATATAGGACCAGATTTACTTAATGCACCTAGTGCCCATTGAACTCAGTGGTAGTTATGGGCCTACCCTGCTTAGATGCTTCTAAAAATTCCACTGGGCACTTTTCTGCATCTTTAGATTTTTAAGTACCTTTGATAATCTGGCCCATAATATCTAATGCTAGGATGTTAGTACAGATGAGTGGTTTGCCTTTCTATCTTTGAGGATCAAAAATAAGAAGGTCTTTGTGGATGGAGTAGTATTTTATGAATCAGTTTATCCTATGTTGTGGGAAAAATGTCTTGAAGAAATATTGGGTTGTTTTCTTGACATATCTAGTTAAAAATGGGGAAGTACCACGTCTTGACTATTGATCCTCTACTAGTTATATCAGAAGTAATCTGTGAGGCCACATACCAGCTTTTCTTTGTCCTTTCTTATTAAGTTGTCAAGTTTTAGGAGTTCATCCTCTAAACATGGAAATTAAAATGTTTTCTAACCTGTGAAGCAGAATTTGCAATCATGACTGAAGTAAGCAAAATTCAGGAAAACAAATTCTTTTTGCATAACTGTCAGTCTGTGTCAAGGAAGGCTGAACAGTAAGTCTGTCAACAGTACAAAGATAATTTGACCTACGTTAGGTTGACTTACAGCCACCACATTAATTGCTGAGGTGGCTGATGTCCACACTACCCTCCTTCTCTTGGCGGTGCACATCCTAACCAGGAGTGCTTTCACTGACTGAAGAGGGGCAGTGTGGGGGAATGAGCTCTCAACACCACGCAGCTCCCCACCGGGAGTCCAGCTGCCCCCTGGTGCCTCTAGCCCCCGTGCTCCCAGCTTGGGGGAAGCCACCTGGGGCTTCTCGCCTCTGCTGGGGAAATCCAAGCTCAGAGTCTAGTCAGCTGCCATGCTCCCAGTGGGGATACAGGACCCTGGAGGCAGCAGGGCTCCCTGTGGGTAGCCTGGGTGGCAGCCTGGCTTGGGAGCCAAGAGGTGGCTTTCTTGTCAATTTCATGAGCCGTGAAATAGACAAGAATGACCGCTAACAACCAATGTAAGGAATGCAATGTCTCTACATGGACATTGCGTTGCCCTAACTACACCAACATAAGCCTTACACCTCTCACTGAGATGGTTTTATTATGGTGGCATAGCAGGGGAATTATATCAGCAGGAAGAGCATTTCAGTGTGTGCACCTCCTCTGTTTTGTCGACAAAACTGTGTAGTGTAGATAAGGCCTAAGGTCTGAGAGTTATGGGTTGACGTGCTTTTGGTGGAGCTGTGTGGAGGAATATTGCCAGTATACACTGTGCCTTGAATTAATAGTTCTCTTTTACAAACACTAGGTTACACCCCCCCACCACCAAAAGAAAGTACGATACTTAAAGTGTAGAAATAAGTGTAAGAGGAGATGGGGGAATTTCCTGCAATGCTAAGTACCTAGTTTATCTTTTAGTTTTTCTGTTACATGCTCCCTTGGCAGTTAATTAATTTTAATTCTCTTCTGTTCTGGCAGGCATCCCCACAAAGCAATAATTTATATATTGATATATTGCATTTATCAATATAAAAATACTGTCAACCGAGTTAATAATGTACACGCTGGTAAATACAAATCTTCACCCGTGTAACTGCTCAGTGGATACATGGTCACCCTATCACAAAGAAAATCTTTGTAGAAGTATGTTTTTTGCATATTTCACTAACACTGTTGACAAAAAACCATATGCTATTCTAGAGATATGCTTCATTACAGATCTCTCTGCAGAAAATTTGTTGAGAGAGAAGCTATAAATATCCAGCCTGTTCAGTCAGTGCATTCATACGTTAGGTAAAGTCATTTGTCAGCGTATCATTGGATGGTCACATTATGATCACATCGGAGAAGTATGCCTCTGAGGAAAGAATAAGCTCTAACTAGTAATGACAGACAGGCTGGACTTTTAGAGGCTGCAGAGAGCTGTGCTTTACCCTATCCCTTTTTGCTTCTATACTGTATTAAAAATCAGAATGCTAATCCCTAAATTGTCTAGATTTTTCATAATTTAGGAAGATGTTACAGGGAAATCTGCTTGGGATGCTGAATGTCCATTGATTTTTTTTTTTTGTTTCTCCAGTTGTAAGATAAACCAATTACATTTGACTCTGGTTCAATGGATTTATAACCAGGATAAATTAATAGTATTATGACTACTAAATGAGGTCTTATCATAAACTGTGTTCTCTAGAAAATAAGATTAAGCTGTTTTGTGTGATACTTTCATAAAACATCCAAAAGGCAATGTGTTCTTGAGACTTGTGTTGTGCTTATTCTTAACTAGATATCATTACCCTTACAATCAAACATGACGCAAACTTCAGTAACAAAACTTTGCTTAGCCCTGGTCTACACTATGGGGTTAGGTTGAATTTAGCCATGTTAGGTCGATTTAAAAATGACTGCGTCCACACAACCAACCCCGTTCCGTCGACCTAAAGGGCTCTTAAAATCGACTTCTATACTCCTCCCTGACGAGGGGAGTAGCATTAAAATCCACCTTGTTGGGTCGAATTTGGGGTAGTGTGGACGCAAATCGACTGTACTGGCTTCCGGGAGCTATCCCAGAGTGCTCCATTGTGACCGCTCTGGACACACTTTGAACTCCGATGCACTAGTCAGGTACACAGGAAAAGCCCCGGGAACTTTTGAATTTGATTTCCTGTTTGGTCAGCGTGGCGAACTCAGCAGCACAGGTAACCATGCAGTCCCCCCAGAATCGTAGAGCGTAGAATGTTTCTATGCTACCCCTATCAGCTTCGTCCCTGAGGTTATCGCAGATTAGAAGGCGAAAAAAATGCACTCGCGATGACATGTTTTCCAAGCTCATGCAGTCCTCCCGCACTGATAGGGCACAGCTTAATGCATTGAGGCATTCAGTGGCATAGGCCAGGAAAGAATTAAGTGACTGCGAAGAGCGGATGCTGGATGCAACGCTGAGGCTAATGGGGGAGCAAACGGACATGATGAAGCGTTTGTTGGAGCTGCAGGAAAGCCAACAAGAGCACAGACCCCCGCTGCATCTACTGTATAACCACCTACCCTCCTCCCCATGTTCCATAGCCTCTTCACCCAGACGCCCAAGAACGCGGGCCAGGGGAGGCTCCAGGCTCCCAGCCACTCTACTCCAGAGGATGGCTCAAGCAATAGAAGGATGTCATTCAAACAGTTTGATTTTTAGTGTGATTACAATAAGCAATGTGGCCTTGTCCTTCCCTCCTCCCGCATTCAACCTGGGCTATCTTGTCCGTTATCTCATTTTTTTTAATTAATAAAGAAAGAATGCATGATTTCCAAACAATAGTTACTTTATTTCGAAGGGGGGAGGGTGGTTGGCTTACAGGGAATTAAAATCAACCAAGGGGGTGGTTTTGCATCAAGGAGAAACACACACAACTATCACACCGAAGCATTGCCAGTCATGAAACTGGTTTTCAAAGCCTTTCTGATGCGCAGTACGCCTTGCTGTGCTCTTCTAATCGCCCTGGTGTCTGGCTGCTCAAAATTGGACTCCAGGCGATTTGCCTCAACCTCCCACCCCGCCATAAACGTCTCCCCCTTACTCTCACAGATATTATGGAGCACACAACAAGCAGCAATAACAGTGGGAATGTTGGTTGCGCTGAGGTCTGACCTAGTCAGCAAACAGCGTCAGCATGCTTTTAAACATCCAAAGGCACATTCTACCACCATTCTGCACTTGCTCAGCCTATAGTTGAACTGCTCCTTACTACTGACCAGGCTTCATGAGCCATGGGAGCAAGGGGTAGGCTGGGGTAGGTGCAACCGCGTGGTGCTGCCCCCTGGGAGAGCAGCCTGAGGCAGAAGCCTCCAGCTCACAGGAGAGCAGAGTTGCAGCGGAAGTGGTGGAGCCATACACCATGCCCTGGAGGTTGCTAGGAGCCGGGCAGGGAAGACGTTCCCAGAACCCCCAAATTGCCCCAAATTTCCTGGTGCCTATGCAGCTGTGTGCTGCTCCAGTGGCCAGCCCGATCCCCTGGCTGGCTAAACCAGCCAGGAAAGCTGCCCCCGCCCCTGTTCCGCCCCGCCTCTTCCCCAAAGCACCCGCCCCGCCTCTTCCGACCCCTGCTCTGCCCTGCCCCACTCCACTCCACCCCTTCCCAAAGCCTCCGCCCCAGCCCCACCTCTTTCCACCCCTGCTCCGCCCCAGCCCCGCCTCCACTCCACCCCTTCCCCTGAGCTACATCCTGGGGGACTGCAGCAGGGGTTGGGCGGGCCCTGCTCTGTTGGTTCCCAGATGTGCTGCCCGTGAGTGCTGGGGGGCAATTCCCCCGTGCCCCCCCAAGGCTGGGAGCCAGGGGAGCAGAGCGGAGCAGGCTGTGGCAGGGTCGTTCCACTTCCTGCCACCCTGTGATTGCAGGGTCGGCCTGCCCTGCAATCAGCGGGTGGCAGGAAGTGGAACGACCTGGCCCCAACCTGCTCTGCTGGCTCCTGCTGGGACGCGGTTCCCCCCTGCCACCCAAGCCTGCTCCGGCCGCCCACAGACCTTGGGCGCACACCTCCTCTCCCCGCCCACTCCCTCGGAGGCCTGGGGCCAGCCCTTCCCCACGGGGGGCTGTGTAGGGCACCACAATGTCTAGGGACAGCCCTGTTTGTCCCTCCAGTGCCTTGGCTCTAATACTAAAAAAAAAAAAATGGCTTCAAGTCCATGCACTTGAAGTTCCTCTCAAAACCTTGCTGGAACTCTTTAGGAAACATTTCTGGAAGAGGACAGAGGTTCCTTGTTAAGATAATCAGGAGTTATTTATCCAGACGAGAGATTATACTGTAATAGGCATCAAGAAAGCTTTTTCAGAAATACTGTAAACCGGGAAGTAAGAGACAGAACTCTCTACCTATGGACAATGATAACCTTTGACTTAAATACTGTAGAATGTGATTAAATTGCTAGAGCTCTTGAAATGTCAGGGGAAGTGATATACATCCAACAGTGCTATGTTTTCAGCCTCAGAGGTAGGAAGAAATAAAGTGAATAAGCTTCACTTGAACAGAAGTCATGTGAAGTATTCAGTCCTCATATATCTGGTGTTTCAGTTATTAGACACTTACTTAACATTAAAATAGAAAATGCAAAGTAAAAACTTAGTTTTGTTGTTGTTGCTACTTATAGCAAATATACTTATTCACGCTGGCAAATATATGCCAAAGCATTACATTAGGCTCAGAAACAAATCAAAGCAAAGAAATTTAAGGCTGACACAGCCATCAGTTAGCCAGACTGTACTTTGTATCTAGTATCTTTCCACTTATTGAAGTAAGGCTGACTTCAGAGCCCAAGCTCCAGCCCAAGCCACAATTCCCAAGTGTTTCTACACAGCTATTTTTAGAGAACTAGCGCGAGTTAGTTGACTAGGGCTGGGAGGCTCACTCCCACTCGCTCTAAAAAGCTGTGTAGACAAACCCTTAGGGGTTTAGTAATTGCTCTACTTTCTCTCCCTGCCATAATGAACCACTAAATCTTATGCCTATAGTGTATGCACCTTCCTCTGGAAAATCTAGTAAAGACCATTAAAAGTATATCGAGTAAGCTTTTCTATGAAAGCTAGTAAAGTATGCTAATACAGTGTGCAGTCAATTGTTTCAGCTGCTTGGTTTGGGGGCTTAAACCTTCTGTTTTCCCCTTGAGGTGTCGCACTCTGATTATCACATCCAGGTCCTCCTTTTCCCCCCTCTCTTTGGAGATGGGTACTTATATTTGCCCTTTCCCAGTTCTCCAGAACCACATCCATCTTCCATGAGTTCTCGCAGATAATTTTTAAGTGATGGAGTGTTTGTAGGATGTGGTCCTAATTTGTAGATCAGATTGTAAAGTACAATATAAGTATAAGATGTAATATGTTGTTTTTGTAGAACTATGGTTCTCATTTTACTGTAACTTCAGATATTGATCCAACTGTCACCCTTTGCTTCAAAAATCTTTACTTTTGGTGGTATAACATCACATGTTTCTAAATTATTAATTTTTTTTTTTTAGCAGTTGAAACCAATTGCATGAGAATTTACATGAAAGGGTTTAACATTGATCAAGTCATGCTAGGAGAGCTTTGAATAAATCTGCACAGTAGAGAAATGGCTCTTTATGCTTTTTGAAAGACAGATTAAAAAAGTAAACTAAGGGTGAGGTGGAGTACTCCACTGAAATGTGTTTTTCCATAAAGCATAGCTGTAGAGTAATAGTAATGTTGCACATTACTAGCATTCACAAGCTTTCTTAGAATTCAGTGTGGTCTAGTTCAGCGCCTGGAAAACAGAATTAAACAGACAGTTGAATCATATTTTCTGACATGACTTCTACTGTACTAGTAACCACAGCAGCCCATAAACCACTTAGCTAACTTACAGCATGGAGAAGGAAGTTTTGAATGCAAATAAGAAAATTGATGTTTTATGCTTTTATATTACCGTAATTTGAAAACTGCAACACAAATACACAAAGAGGATGAGTGCCATGAACTATGTACAATAGTTAAAGTTAATGCAGGTGAATACAAGTCCTTTTCCATGTTTTTTTATCAGCCAAGATGGATAAGTGTTGTCCAGGAATGTTGCCGTGGTTGGTAACCAAAGCACCTCTGAAAGAAAGCACTCCAGTCTTCCTATGAGAGTGCTGCTCCCAGCCCCTGGATGCTGTTTGGGAGTCAGTTTCCTTGCCACTCATATTTTTAAGATCTTTGTTTCTGGTGGAGCAAATTCCCATGTCCAGTCTTTGGATGGTTGCTTCAATAAACTGTTTGTTTGTGGTCTGGTGCAGAAAGCTACACACTTCAGTCAGGCTGAGGTATCAACTGATGGGAATATTTTGATGGATTTTATGGCTTCTGGTATCACTCTTGAAAATTTCAGTCTCATAACTGGAGTTTGAATAAAGCGGAGCAGCCAGAGGCCTGCATTCACCCATTTTTATTTCTTCTTTTCAGCCCCAAGAAAAGAGGGTCCATCTTACATGCAAAGTTATGTGATGGACAGTTTTATTTTTAGAATACTAAGCTACATACCCTCTAGTTTGCTGGGATAGCCTGGCACTGTTTGGAAGAGATAACTGCTAGTATTGCAGCTATGGGGAAGGAGTTGGTGCCCTGACATGCTGAACATGTAGTGCTGAAGCTTGTTGAATTTTTGTTTGCTGTTCACTTTAATCTTTGACTCATGTTACAAAAATGAGCATATACGTACATTCCTTACAATGATGCACCAGTGTTTGTAGATCATATGTTTTGGATAGGTTAAGAAACATTAATGTCCCTTTGCATAAGGAGCTAGGTGAAGTACTGTCCCAAAAAGCAAAGTAAATATCCACTAGGATGAAAGAGAGAGACCGTCCCAAAAGCCAGGAAGAATAGGGAGGGGTAGCAATCTGTTTAAAACAGCTAAATCTTTGGTCAGGGTAGGGGTTCCAATATTTCAATATTGTAATAACGAACCTGTTGTCTCAATCCTGCTTCCTCTTCACCTATTGAGAGGCTAGAAATTGTTTGGAACAGTTGAGCAAGACTCAAGAGGTCAGTTCCAGGAACCCGGGAAAGGCAGAATAGAAGAGAGGAAACAGAGGATGCAGCTGTTAAGGAGAAATTGGCTCAGGAGGTAGGGGGATCTTCTGTACACCAGCAAAAGATGAAGGCAGGTTCCCACAGAGCTATCTAATCTTCTCTAACCCGCCCTCTTTCCTTACATGTGTACGGGTTTTTTTTTTTTTGTTTAATTTTGTTTTTAATCTAAAACTTGACACAATGATTGACTGGGTAAAGATATTGGCATTTTCAGTTTCCTCAGTTTTAGGAAAAAATTGCAAGTTTCGTTTGCTGCTTTCTTATATGACATGACAGATGTTCCAAACCAAATACTTTTTAATGGCTGTGCAATGCCTGAGGGAAATTTGAATAATTGTTCTTTTTTGCAATATGATTACATGCTAGAAGCACAGTACTGCTTCTGCTTAAGTCAGTGGTAAAATTCTCAATGATTTTAGTGATAGCAGGGTTGCCTTCCTGTGTGTTCAAGAATATTTATCAATGATACTTCTATGCGAAATACAAACATGATTTCTAAATATAAGCACATTAATCATTTTTCTGTGAAGTTTACTGTTTGAACCCATGTTTTATGGTAATGCTGATAACAAAACTCGGAAAGCTGGCTGTAAAAGTTCATTGCAGTTGGACACAACTTAGTTCTTGTTCTAAAAGCTGAATAAGAGGAATTAGCTATGAGATTTTTACAAGTTTACTAACAATTGTTCCCATTCTATAGTTGCATGAAATGATATCACGGATCCTTTTATCTTTCCTGTTGCTGCTGAGTCACCTCTGATTAAGCAGAATGACTTCCAGGCAAAATGGGTAGGCCTCTTGGTTTTGTAACTGTTTCATCGCGACCACTTCCATTTTTGTTCCCTTTATTTAGTACACTGAACCAAAACTGATTATTTCCTTTAAATCTAGTTTAAACTGGTTCCTGTCTCTATTTAGTTAAGGATTCATCTGGGTCTAGAAGGAACACTGAATAGTAAGTGAATCCTCTCCATATTCTGGGAAAGTCCATCTTCTGGGAAGGAGATAGCAACGATAGATTTTTACTCACTTCAGCAGCATGTTTTAAATCCTGCTGTGACCAAGGCTAAAATGAGCATTCACACAATAAACAAGTTTAAAATTCACTTGCCTGTATCCATATATTTTTTTTAGATTCACAAAGGGTATAAATCAATAGAAAACAACTCTTACAAAGATTGACAATGTATTAAAAAAAAAAAATTATTGGATTCCCAGCCTCTCATTAACTATCTGCAGGGGCGTTCTATGGTAGCTATTTCATATCCTGATACACGCTGGGGACCTAAAGTGAGGCAGAAGTGAGTTTCCAGTTGTCTCTTTTGAATGCCCGTCTTACTCATTTAGTGGTGGTTCACTTGTTGCTAAAGTACGTACAATTTTGTATGTACATTTTGCAGTTCATCTTTAACTCCTGCATTAAAAGTGGTTGGGAAGGGAAATTTACCTGTCTTCATCCTCACGCTATCCATTACAGTTTAGCCTTCTTAAAAAGAAAATCTAGCTACTAAATATTTCCAAGCTGCGTACTGGGGGTGAGAGAATTATGCAACTCATTATTAAAAGTCAGTTGAAAGACACTCAGAATTAAGTGCTCTGCTGATTATACTATGGAACTGATAATTTTATAGCCATTGCTACATTATTAGCGGTTACTGGAAGCTTTTTTAAAATGGAAAACTTTTCAGAAAGGCCTTACTGACCTGATTAATATGTTCTTCTAGAAGACACAGAATGAGATCAACAAATCCTTGTATAGCTTAAGTGTACTGTAGAAGATTTAATGCTGTAATTGCAGTAAGGAATTAATTTCTATAAACCAAAAAATATAGATAGATTATTCAATGATATAGAAAAGAAAAGAAATAAACTAAAGATTAAGGAAAGACTTTAAAAGAAAAGAAAGAATTAGACACATCAGTAACAGAAGCACTGTAACAGTAACAGAGGCCTCAAACCTTTACATGTAACTGATAAAACATCAAAGGTTGCAAATTTTGTTTTTTAAAAAAGCTGTTTCCTTATGACTAAGCAATGAATCAACACAATCCATTATAGTGAAATTTTTTTAAAAATGCTAAGTAAATGTTGCTTAAATATATGGGAAGGTAGTGGAGCTGTGCTGCTGGCTTCTGTAATACGCTGAATAGTGCTCTTTGGAAACAAAAATAAACCAATGTCAGTTGGTTGCGGAATTTCAGTTTTTTTCCCTTCATTTCCATATAAATTCTCCTATCCCTTCCCATGACTCCTTGAGCCTGAAGTGTAGTCAGGTTTGCGGCCTCAAAGTCAATCTCAGATGGTTTTAAGATCCTTCTTGCCTACCTTTTGGAGCTGAAACAGCTTTTATTTCTGCCCCATTTTAACCCTCTTAAAACCTCTCCTCTTTTGTGACTGACCACTTTGTTAATTTTCCTCCTTGTTAGAACTGGAACATTCTGTGAAACTGTGTTTAGAATGGTGTCAAAAAAGCTGCCGCCCAGCCTTTTGGGTAGAGGCATAGGGCTACAGAAGTCACTGATACAGAGAGGCAGCAGGAATTGAAGGATTAAAAAATTAAGAAAACAGAAGTTGTCTTTGTCCATACCCCAACTGGAAGGGGTAACTAAAGCCTTCCTCTCTCCACCTCTTCTATCAATATGCAGCATATCATCACTGATAGTTCTGTTCTCCATTTGTTCACAAAATTGAAGTTTTTATTTCCTCATGAGTACTTTCTTATGGCTGCGTTGCTTCTAGGACCTCAGGATATTTTCTGCCTTGCCTTTTAAACTCCCTGTTGACCAATTTAACTGAGTTCTCTTTTCCTCAAGAGTTGGAAGCATAAATCAATCTATCATATAATGGAACAGAGTTATTTAGAGGGAGGTAGTGGCTCCAGCTTAATTTTTAAACAATAACTCTAAGGCTGTAAATTTTGCCAGCATATGTTGTTTAATATATATGCTTTTCTATAAAAAGAAAAGGAGGACTTGTGGCACCTTAGAGACTAACCAATTTATTTGAGCATGAGCTTTCGTGAGCTACAGCTCACTTCATCGGATGCATACTGGTGCTCATTACCATCATATCTGAGTGCCGCAGAAACATTAATGAATTTATCTTCTCAACACCCCTGTAAGGAAAGGACTCTTTACTGATGGGCAAGTCACAATCTCAGCACAGAGTTGCACAGAATCTCTTTTCTGAGTCCCAATCCAGTGATTTAACCACAGGATCTTCCTTCCTCTCCAAGCAATCTCATTGCCTGCATTTGGTAGATGGGTTTGTCCTGTGACTATTGCAATGTTCAATGTCTTAGGTAAATTAAAATCTGGCAAAGAATAATTTCACAGGTGATATGGGGGGGGTTTCTGTTAAGTGTAGTCTGAACCAGATAGCTGTGCTAAAAATAAAAATTAATCGCGAATAAGTTTGTACTATGAAAAGTTTGAGTGTCTCACAGTCCATGAGTGTCAGCGTAGGCTGTCTCCTATGACAGCTCTGCTAACTCTTTTTACCCTCCAGCAATCTTGCCTCAAGATTGCTAAAGCTGACACATTAGCATTGGTGCTTTTCATTTTTCAATTAATTAGGCATTCTGCTGCTGAGTCTGTGTGGTGAGCTGAATTAATAAATTAGTAATTAAGTTGTGCTTTCCAGGCAGGCAGTGAAAATGATAGTGGTCTGTCCAGCAGACCTTATTTTTAGCAGGGAACTTTTTGCCAGGATTTCATTAGTGAATGGGAGGCTGTGAAAGCATTCTGCCTGGTCAGTGTGGGAAGTGTCTTTTTACATATAAAACTAATCTTCTTTCCTTCCAACTTGATGCCTGGTTTAGAGAGTATTTTTTTTAGTGGAGTCTCATTTATAAATGGATAAATTTTACTTCCACTTCAAGTTGGAAAAACTAGTGTTAGCAAGCGAGACATTTCTTCTGTTCTAGTTTACTTGTGGACACTGGCATTCAGTGTTTGCTGAAAGCTGCAGGAACAGAGTGAAACTGATGTTACCCAAGCCACTTTCAGTCTGGCAGGCCTGTGTGAGGATTATGGGGGTAGGTACTTGTTTGGGGAAGTGGGAAGAATTAGTTTGACATGTCCTTCTGAGAGTTTGTGTCCTATAAATCTAGTAGGAGCTACAGAGTAAAAAAGTGTTAAGTTCTGGCTAGTTGCAGGACTGCATGTTTTCATTCTGCTGCTGCCCTGTTTCTGTCACTCATTAATGGGTTTTGCAGGAATATTGAGTGTGTCTTCATCCTGCCCTGTGTAAAATCCTCCCTGAACGGAATTTTTGAAATGTGGAAATATAGGTGGGATAACCTTGATCCTGTGCCAAATTTAACCTCCTAGAAATTTTTTAGACTTTCAAGTCAGATGTACCCATTTATACTATATATACTCCACTGCGCATGCACAGAGTTTGTCCCCATGGATTCCTTTGCTCCCCACTGAAAAATGACTTTCTGACGGGGAAGCAGAGGGAAGCCACAAGAGTGGTCATGCGACCCTCCGTAGCAGTATTTTGCGGGTGGCCAGGACAGCTGGCAAAGAGGCGGTTCCAAAAGGGAAATCTTCCTATAGCAGGGGAAATGTAACTAGAGTGGGTAAATGTGTATCTGTTCATGGACCGATAGGTTACCCTGGGATCCCCTGCTTGTATTCCACCCACCTCCACCCTCCCACAGATAGCTGCGCCAGGCAAGGCTTTTTTGGATATGGATATGGGATCTGTGTTTCTGTGCCACTTCCTTTGTTGTTTATCAGAGTCTTGCTTCAGTACTCATTCAACAAGCTGTTACAGTAAGCATAAAAAAAGGAAATTAAACAATGAATAAAATGCCAAGCTTCTATCACACTGTCAGCTTCATTAGAAAAACCAGTGATAAAGTACGTATGCATATAATTACAATAATTAAACATTTGTATCCAGCTGAATAGTGCACACACTTAAATTAAAATAGCATACTTCTGAAACATAAAAGGCTGGAAGCTGTGCACTTCAGCACTACTGCGGAGCTTTCATCACCGGAATACGCGGAGAGGTTATTGGATAATTTTTAACCTTAGCTCAAGAAAGCTCTGTACTGTTGGCTTCACTCTGCATCATTTGTATATTACAGCAGAGCTGCTCCTTCTGCTGCACATCAGCATTTTCAGCATTAAATGTTTTTAAATTAAGGAATTTTAAACTTGGCTGTGCTTGTGGATGTCCAGCTTCAAGCTGAACAATGCATTTGTTTTTTTAAACTGTCAGTATGGACAAAAAGGTGGAGGAGGAAGAAGGTAACACCTCACTAAATGGATCTACTCCCTTGTATAGTTATGTATTGAGGAAGCTTTAATTTGAAGGTTTCAGGACAATTGGAGGGAGGATGGTGTTTGTCTCTTGTCAATTTTTTCGCTCAAGTCTTGTCAGAGTGAATGTATGTTACTGAAGATTTAAATTCAGTGACTATTCCATTTTAAGTACCAGAAATGTGAACTATTATTAATTCTTTTTAAAAAAGTATCCCCAGACTGAACGTAGTATTGCCAGTCCCAAAAGTTTAAAAATCATAAGTGAGGCCCCAGATAGCGTGAGATTAGAAAAATAAATCTGTTGGGTCTGTCTTCTGATTTTTGAACTCTCCTTGTTCTCTTCAGGCACTAATAGGCCTGCCCCCAAATACGTACTGATGTTACATCTTTGAGAATGAGGCTTACTTTGTGGGGGAAAAAAATTGGTTATGTGATGTTCTGACCTTCTTGGAGCTTACGCAGTCAAATTCTTCAACTTTCTGCGTGCTCTAGAAAAATCTCCCCGCTCTAGAAGAATCTCCCCACTCTAGAAATACAACAGTAAAACCAATATTAATGCAAAGTCTATAGTCACTTCTAAATACAATGTCCTGCACTATAAAATAATTCTAGCAATTGCTCCAGTGGCCGTATACAGACTTCTATATATTTTCACCACCCCCATATGTGTTATCTTCAGGGTTTGAACTCACAACTTTCAGATCCATAGAAGATTCCTCTTCTACTTCACAGATGAAAGTAAACTGTGGGGGAAAGCATGCTGTTATCTTTTGCGTGGACCCACCCATAAAACGGGTGGTCGGGACCCTTCGGGGTCGTGAGGTTATTATGTGGAGGGGTTGCGAGCTTTGCCTCCAGCATTTATAATGGAGTTAAATATATAAAAGTGTTTTTAATTTATAAGGGAGGGAGGGGCGTCGCACTCAGAGGCTTGCTGTGTGAAAAGGGTCACCAGTACAAAAGTTTTGAGAATCACCGCCATAAAAGGAGATACAACACAGACTGTCAATTGGTTAGACAAATATTTGTCAGATAGCAGTTGGAGACTGGATATCTGTATTCTGGGTTTCTGTTCCCGGCTGTGGAACAAATTTGTGGTCTAATAGTGGTTACAGTCAGCATAGCCAAATGTAATAATATCCTGTTTGGATTGTCTGTGGGATCCTCTGAATGTGAAACCATGAGCTTGTTATCCCTTGAGCTAGAGAACCAGAGCTCATAGTATGGAAGCAAAAGCAGAGTGATAAATTTCTATATGTGGTCTAGCTGCCACATGGAGTTAGTATGGGTTACAGAAGAACCTAATTTACCATATTGCTTCTAAAATACTGTGTGGCAAAGTGGATGAAGTTATATTAGGGACGTGGGTTCTCGGTGTTGCCAACAGCAAGCATCCAGAAGTCATGAGGCAGGTCCCACAATCTTGAAATTGGTCTTAGAATTAATGAGATTTAAAAAACAAAACAGCGTTTGGTTCCTCACTTTCAGGTTTCTGAGCCATAAGGGTGAACTTGGATCATATTAAGTTCTCTGCAACCATGACAGCTAGAAACTTTTTCAAAACAAAACTGAAATTCTGACATAATTACTTGGCTGTAGGAGCTGGGGCTTTAAGAAAAACACCACGTGTGCTGAGACTTGCAGTAAAATTGTGAAAATTGGCAACACTGGGTTCTAACCCCAGTTCTGCCGGAAATGATCTTAGGCAAATCCTATGTTATCTGTGAAACAGGTGTATGATAGTTATTCTCCAAGGTATAAGACATTGACTCATAATGAGGGTTGTGAATAGAGCCCATCGGGAACCAGAATTTCCATGTTGTGGGAAATGCCAACATTTCTTAAAGCTAACTTTCATTCTGATTTAGAATGAAAAGCAGAAATGTAGAAATTTCTCACAAAACAAAATGCTGAAACATGTGGGTTTGGGACCACTAAAATATTTTGATAGTGTTAAAATGTTTAGATTTGACTTGAAATATATATATAAAATATATAAATATCAGATACAGTCAAATATTTTTATATAAAAGTTGAGATGAAACATTTCAATATTATTAAAACAAACTATTTCAGTTTTTCCTTGAAGGGTCCCAGAGCCCAGGCTCCAGCCCAAACCTCCACACCAGGGGTTCTCAAACTTCATTGTACTGCAACCCCCTTCTGACGACAAAAATTATTACACGACCCCAGGGGAGGGGAAGGCAAAGCCTGAGACCGCCCGAGCCCTGCTGCCCTAAGTGGTCGTGGGGAGCAAAGCCTGAGTTCCAGCACCCCAGCCAGGGGGGCCAGAGCTGAAGCCCAAGAGCTTCTAGCCCCAGGTAGGGGGCTTGTAACCTGAGCCCTGCCACCCAGGGCTGAAGCTCTTGGGCTTTGGCTTTGGCCCTGGGGTCCAGCAAGTCTAAGCCAGGCCTGGTGACCCCATTAAAATGGGGTCGCGACCCACAGTTTGAGAACCACTGCTCTACACAGCAGTTTTATATCCCCTTAAGCTCAAGTCAGCTGACCTGGACCAGCCACAGGTCTCTTATCGCAATGTAGACATATCCTAAATGTCTAAGGCAGTGGTCCCCAAACTTTTTGCCTCCTGCCCCCCCTTATGCCTATCCACCACCCGCCCCCATAAGGCTTTATGGAAATATGCTTATGAAAATATATATATGGGACAACTTGAATATGTTTTATGCTACATATGCCGTGTAACGTATAACATGTAACATATCCATGTAAAGGTTATGATCATCTGAATCTATTAATCCTATTTGCATGCATGTATCAGTTTTGTATTCAAAGTTATGAATATTGGCTGTGTACTGGCTTGATTTTTAAGTAGCCTTTGTAAAGCATTTGGTCAGCTTCTTGAGAAAGGAATGTGCAAATTAAGTGCCCAATCAAGAAGCATTTAAAAAACAATGGATGTTGGAAGGTTCCATAAGAAGTCTTCCTGGAGACATTCAAGATACCATGTGGACAATGGCTGCTACCTGTAAGTTCTGAGTCATGCATGGACATGTGACTTGCCCATGTGACTCCAAAACTCCATCTTGGGCTGGACTTCGCATAGGAAAGAGGAGGGGGTCTCCACCCACAAGAGAGAGTCTAAGCCCGTAGGAGACCCCTCCATTTTGTCTTCAGCTTGCTCAAGAGATAGCCTTTCCACCCCCAAGGATACCTGAAAGAAACTGGGAAAAAAGGACACTACAGGGGGTGTGAGTGGTTGCTGGACCCAGACTAGAAGGAGACTAGTCTGTAAAAGGAAGCTTACCACTTAAATCCTACTTTCTGTATTTAATAAAATCACTTTTTAATTAACCCAGAGTATGTATTAATACCTAGGGGGGCAAACAGCTGTGCATATCTCGCTATCAGTGAACAATTGAGTTTACCCTGTGTAAGCTTTATACAGGGTAAGATGGATTTATTTGGGAGTTGGACATCTGAGTGTTAGACAGGAACACTTCTTAAGTTGCTTTCAGTTAAGTCTGCAGCTTTTGGGGCACCTGGTTCAGACCCTGGGTCTGTGTTGGAGCAGACTGGCATGTCTGGCTCAGCAAGACAGGGACCTGGAGTCCCAAGCTGGCAGGGAAAGCAGGGGCAGAAGTAGACTTGGCACATCAGTTGGCAACCCCAAGGGGGTTTCTGTGATCCACCCCATCACAGTGGTGTATTCGAGCAGGATCTGTGCACAGCTGATTGCTTTGAGATACTGGTAGTGATTTTAAGTGGTTCCAAGTAGTAACAGACAGAACAAAGTGAATTACCAAGCAAAATAAAATAGAACAGTGAAGTCTATGTCTAAGAAAACTGAATACAGATAAAAACCTCACCCAGTAAGCTTCCTTTTACAGACTAGTCTCCTAGAAGTTTCATCAAGTCACTGAAGGCTGAATACAGGTCAATGTTATGCTCCAAACATTTTTCCTGGATCTGCCTTATGACAAAAATAATGTCCATAATACTATGACCTGGTCTGAAACTGCACTGCGCTTTTGACAGATTCTCCTCAGATATGTTTGCAATGAGTCTGTTCAGTTGAATGCGAGCTAGTACTTTCCCCTGCTGTACAGAGGAGAGCAATACCTCTGTAGTTTCCAGTCAGCTTTACTGCCTTTGTTTTTGAACAGTTGTACAATAATAGCATCTTTGAACTCTTGTGGCATTTCTTCTTCCCAAATGCTACTCAAGATGTCATGAAACATCTCAATAACCTTTGGGTCTGCTACTTTGTACAGTTCTGCTAGAATGCCATCCTTTCAGGACGCTTTGCCAGAGTTCAATTGTTTGATGGCTTTCATAACTTCCTCCACTGATGGAGGGAGGTTGAGATCCTCTTTGATGGGTTTCTCGGTCGATCAAGGACATGCCGATCAACTGTGGATGGTCTATTGAGTAGACTATTGAAGTGTTCTGCTCATCCCTGTATGATTCCCTCCTTGTCTTTGAGGGTTATACCATCTGCCGACTTCAGGGGAGCTGTGTTATATTAAGATGGTCGGTAGACTGCTTTGAGACAATCAAAGAACATCTTTGCGTTGTTTGTATCCATGTAATGCTGAACTTCTCAGCTTTCCTCTCCCACCACTCATCCTGCATTCCCCTCAGTTCAAACTGGGCCTTGCTCTGTAGGTACTTAAACATATCTTTCTTTGAGATGGAAGTGAGATCATTCTGCCATTCAGCAAATGCTTTCTGCTTGTCACTTAGGAGTTTGGAAATGTCCTTGTTCTCATTGAACAATCCTGGTGTACCCTTTTCTTTGGCCCCAGCTCTGATTCAGCTGTGTCACTAATCACGTCTTTGAACTGGTTCCATTTTTCTGTTGAGTTGCCAGTGATTGGTGGCCATGAAAAAAAACTTGTCATCAAGTGACTGCTGAAACTGATCCTGATTGTTGCTGTGCTTGAGCTTTGCTATGTTGAAGACTGTTCTGTTGAGCTTGTGGCGCTTGCGCTGTGAGGGGCTATATGCAGGTTGAGCATTGCGCTTTCCTATCTGTGGTCTGTCCAGCATTCTGCATCACGCATGGCTCTGATAATTCTGACATTGTGGATGTCTCATTGGTGGGTGATAACATAGTTGATCAGGTGCCATTGGACTGTGGGTGCATCCGGGTCGTTTCATATTTATCATTCTGCTTAAAGATGGTGTTAGTGTTGAGCAGAATATGTTCTGCATTTACCCAAGAGGAGGATTCCGTTGCTGTTCCTCTTTCCACTCCATGTCATCCTATCATGCTGCTCCAGTAACTCCTCTCTCTCCCATCTCTAGCGTTGAACATGGATGAGCTTGTCATATGCAGAGGTTGATATGACGGTGGAGTCCAGGTAAAAGTAGAACTGCTCCTTGCTTTCCTCTATACTGGTTATTATAGGCGCATAGGTACTGACGACAATGACATGCCGTAAAGGATTCAGGGGAAATCAGAGTTTCATGAGCCATGCATTCAGGCCAACAGGGAGGTCAGGGAGTTGTTTCAGGAAAGATGATGTAATTGCAAATCCAACTCCATGGATCCTGTCTTCATCCTCTGCATTTCCTTTCCAAAAGAAAGTGTAGTCGACTCTTAGCTCACCGATGGAACCTTCTCCGGCCAGTCTAGTCTTACTCAGTACTGCAATATTAATATTGTAGCAGGCAAGTTCTCTGGAGACAAGAACTGTTCTCTCAGGCCTTTGTGCATTGCCTCCGTCCATGTGTGGAAGGGAAGCCGCAAGAGCAGTCATGTAGCCCTCTTCAGCAGCCTGGGTGTGTCGTTTTGGGCGCCCGGAGCAGCTGGCAGAGAGGTAAATCACTGTGGGGGGGGGGGGGGGGGGGAGAAAGGGGCTTGGAGGCCTGGGGAGGCCCTGGCCAGTGGCTCCTACCTTGCGCTGGGCTTAGCTGCTAGTCCCAGCTGGAATGGGTGCGGTGGAGGATGGAACTTTCTCTTCCTTTGCAAGGATGGTCTGAGTCTGGGTCAGACCCACTCCCAGAAACCTCCCTCAGCTGCAGGAAGCGCACCTCTTCCCTCCCGCGCCCCCGGCTTCCTGCCCCCATCACTCCTTTGCCGCAGGTGAAAGGGTCACTGTACAAGGAGCTGCTTACCAGTTCCTCCAACCCGCATGCACCCAGACCCAGGCTAAAGGGATTTGTAGCCTGTGAATGGAACACCTGGGGATTTTAAGCTATAAGCAAGTGCAGCTTGCCCCTTAAGAATCTGCAGCCTGCTTGTATCATAACTTAGGGTGAGGATTTGCTATTCATATCCAATCTCTTTAGTATATTAAGCTTAGTTTGTGTGTTTTTGTTTATTTGCTAGGTAATCTGCTTTGATCTGTTTGCTATCCCTTATAAATCACATAAAATCTCTTTTGTAGTTAATAAACTTGTTTTTGCTTTATCTAAAACCAGTGGGAGTTATAACTTGGGGTAGAAAGCTGTTGTATATTTCCTCCCCACATTGGAGGGGCAATTTTCATGAGCTTATACTGTAGTTCCCTGTGCAGCGCAAGACGTAAGTTTGGGTTTATGCTCCAGAAAGGGGTGCATGCCTAAGTAGCTGGGAAATTCCTTAGCTGAAGCCTCCCCATGCAGAGCTGATCAGTGTCTGCATGTAACTACAGCTGGGTGTGTCCCTACCTGTATATGGGCTGGTGAAAGTGCAGGTTGGAGCCTGGGAGAGGGCTTGGCAGGCTGGACACAGCAGTACAGTGTAAAGGGAGCCCAGGCTGGTGGGTTAGGAGGGCTCAGTGGTACCCCAGTTCCAGGTGGCACCCTGGGGGGAACCTGTCTCACCCCTTACACTCAGACCCCCCTGCAGATTCCCATTCCCCCTGCACCCGGAACCACCCCCCACCAATGAGCCCCTGTACATCCAGATCTGCGCCTGGACTCCTCACCAGGCCATCTGCACCCAGATGGCCCCACACATAACCCTCTCACCCCACATCTGGATCTCCCCACAGTAAGCTCCTTCACACTTGGATCGTGCTGGGCTGAGCCTGCCTGCCCCACACCTGGATTGGGGGCTAGATTGGACGTGTATGCAACACTTTGTCCCTCTCACTCGCTATGGTGGTATAGCCAGTGCAGAGGGGAAGGGCCCTGGGGGGTTTCTGGGGCATGCTCGGCCCTTGTGCTATGTCAGGGTCGGATGCAGCCTCACTGCTGAATCCATATCGTGGGGGAGGAGAGGCTGCAGGGTAATCTCCCATCTCCATGCAGCCAGTGGCCTGTGCTCCCCATCGTCATACTGGAGCCTCCAGGTTTAATTATTGACAAAATATGCAAAATTTTGCAGAATTTTAAAATATTGTGCACAGAATTTTAATTTTTTTGGCACAAAATTATTAATTTGTTAGTGCAGAATTCTCTCAGGAGTAAGTATCTTAATATTGTATGGGTATATGTTTAACCAGGACTGTAACTGAGTGGTTTTTGGATATTACATGTCCATGTAAACTGGCACATGACAAATATAATATTGCATATTAGGAAATGAATTTTTTTTGGTGAATTTTTTTTTGCATTGGTTAGTCAAGGGAGATATTTCTTCTCTTTTATATTTGTCATAAACACAGGTTCACAGGAGATGCACTGCAGGAATCCTCAATCTACTGTATGTAGATTTGCGGCATTTCATTTGATGGAATCTCAGAACAGCGAGTGGGGTGGAGTACAAATGACTAATTATGAACATTGTACAAGGGTAATTCAATTAATGCATATTCTAAAATTTAGATTTACAATGTCTATTTTACCAGGCTCTGAAATGTGAAGATTCTCAAATTTTGCTAACCATTTCATGTTTGCAAAGTAGGATAGAAATAATTTTCAATGGATAGTCTCTTAATCCTGTACTATACATTTGGGGAACTGTTAAATGTACCTCTGTGTGATTTCTGACTAATCCATGTTTGTTTAAAAAAAAAAAAGAAAAAAGTAAGTAGCCATTATGAGTTCACTCTAAATTAGCTGATTCTTTGTCAACTCTGAGAGGCATAATAGATCATCCTTGGTATTGGACCTTTGTGCTCTTTCTCCCCAATGCTTTATGAAACAAATGTACCACAGTATTAGAGGCACTTGAATTGACATCTTGATAAGTGGAAGAGGTTGTGTTGAAGTCAATACCTCAACCTATAATGATGGGAGCCAGACGAGATGCTTAAGAAAAGACAGGTTACTGCTGGAGTAGATAACAGGAATAAGGATTGCGTGTGCTCTTTTTTGGGAGTGCAGTACTTACATGTAATTATGTGAGCATGCAGACTATGTAGTGTCACCAAAATTTGGTTACAGGAGGATATCTAAATAGATGTTACTGAGGCTGGTTAAGGTGCTATTGAATCAGGCTAAGATACTGTAGGTAGGCCATTCACAAAAATAAACAGTGATTTTGAGAAATGTACTAATAAGGGTGTCAGGTTTGTTAAATATGATATAGTTAACTTTTGCAGTGAGCTGCCTCCTTTGACATTCTACCTGTATCTTCTATCACCTTCCACACACAGTTGTGGAAAGCTTTTCTACATAGCCAGAACTGAGCATTTGTCCTGTTGCAATGAGGTATGTGCCTACTAGTAAAAATTCAGTATAAGTGACACCAGGTTCCTGAATATGGTAGAGGGTAGCAAATGTTGAGTTTTAATAACACTCACTGGCTGAAGGTGGGAACTGGAAAGGGCTAGGCTTTAATGTGAAAAGTCTAGGACACAGAAAATAACAAATACGCAGAGCTGGAAAGACATACTTGGTCTGTAAATGGTGTATGAGAACCATAAAATAATTGGCGACACCTTGACATGTTAGTGTTTGAGGCATGGTGTTCTATCACCATATAAACAAAAACATAGAGGAGTCCTTGTGGCACTTTAGAGACTAACAAATGTATTTGGGCATAAGCTTTCGTGGGCTATAAACCTCTTCATCAGATGCATGTATTTTCCAATCCCACAAAAGCTTATGCCCAAATAAATGTGTTAGTCTCTAAGGTGCCACAAGGACTCCTTGGTGTTTTTGCTGATACAGACTAACATGGCTATCCCTCTGAAACCTATCACCATATAGGTGCAAGTCATGAAACAAATTGATCACATCGAGCTATTGCATATTGATTAGTACATCTCTTTTTGATGTTGTTCAAAACAATTTGCTCTCTCTCTACTTCCTCCACCCAGCCTTTGAGGGTGCTTAGTGGGGTTATTCCTCTTTCTCCTATTTACTCCTTTCTCCTCTTTATTGGAGGGACAAAAAAGAGCTCAGTAGCTCCATCTACTTGTTCAGCATTCTTCATCTTGACCTGATCATGTCAGGCAACCTGATTCATGCTTCTCTGATCACAGCAAAAGGAGCTCCAGCCAAATCCATTAACTTGGAGGTTGAAATTTAGCATGACAGAGTGGAATAAATTTCAGCACTAGGTCTACACTGCTAACTGGTGGGAAGGGGGACTTTCTCAGAGTCAGCAAGGCCCTTCAGAGCCACATGTGGATCCCCAAAAAGCTGTGTGAAGCTCTAGAGCTATCGATGTATCAGTGTTTTGTAATGAGTCCGTGCTGATGGTAAGCCAGATCTGTGGAGAAAAGAATGACTACAAAGGTAAGTGATGAATTAATCTGGGCAAGAGTGCTTGTGAAAGATTCTCTGACATTGCTGATAAACATTAGGGAATTTGCATTCCAGTGTCTGTTACAAAGGACTCTTTAGTAAAACACTTTGAAGTTAGTAAGAGTTGTGTGGCTTGGTTTTGGATTAGTTTGATTTTGTTTTTTTCAGGTGTTTTTTGTTTTTTGTGTGGGGAGGGGCAATTGTCATTAAAAGTAGTGGTAATAGGCTAATGCTGGATAAAGAGTCTAATGAATGTAGTTTAAACTCAAGGCAAAAATATGTCCAGTATTTTGAATTATTGCTACTTTTCTTGAACAGTCTCCCTAGTTTCCACTGTATTGTGAAGCTTGTCACTGTTTATAGGTTTGCTTGCTGAACCAAGGAAAATTAAGGATAGTTCAGCAAGAATGAGTGTGTGCGAAAAAATCAAAAATGGATTTAATAGGATTGGATAAAAAAATTGGAATAAGATCCAAATGAGAGAGATTTATGTACTTTCTGGGGTATTGATGATCTGCTTTATATGAAAGACTTCTGTAGCCTCTCTTTCCTGGGGAGTGTTTTTTTTTTTATTTTTTTTTTTATTTTTAATCACCTGCAGTTTTAAGATGGCGTTCACTCTCTCTAATACATAGTGGTGACTTAGGCTTGAGCTGAATAATTTTAATGCTTAACTTTTAATGACTCATAGAAATATTTCTTATTAAACATTCTTGGTTGGTTGGTTCTCATGGCTAGTAGAAGTTGGAAAACTAATACTTACTTGACCTAAGACAGGCAAATTTAAAAATGAGCCCATTCTGAAATTTTCATTTTTAGAGAAGGCATTGTAATTACAGACAAAACTCAAATAGCCCTGGGTCATGGTTACTGACTTGAGACGTTATCGTGCATGGAGGTACAAAGATGTTTCATTTACAGTTTGACTGGTGAGCAACTATGGATGGAAGTGCCAACAGGTGTTTCAAAAGATAAATCAGAAGTGTGAATTTGACCAGATCACACTTTGATTTCACATGTCAAGAGTATTTGAGAGAGTGGATCAGAATTTGGATTGCTAGGGAGCTGCAAAATTAGATGAGTCTTATTTCAAGATGGCAAACTGTTTGATCGCTACTCTAGCTGTCATGGGTCAGCTAGGCAGAAATGGCCAGGAGGTTGCCATGGGTTATTTGTTCCACTGGCTTCGTCTTTGGATTTATGTAGAGAGCAAAGGAAATTAATGACAGATCATAACCTTCAACTTGTGGTCAATGCACTGTCAACTGCTAATAAGACTGCCACTAGCCATAATTTGCTTGTAGATGATGCACTGGATTTTGTAAACCTTATCAAGATTTGTTTGGATAAACTTTATGGCCCTGAGTTGTCTTATCTTGTTCTTGAGTGATACTTGGGTTAACATGAAACTTACAGGGCTAGGTGGAGTACAATGCCATGCATTTTTGCATTTAATCTTACATGTCAGAGAGATCCTGTCACAAGGCTACACTCTTTTGGTTGTGCCAGTCTTGAGTGCCAGGCCAAAAGAAAATGTAGGGCACTCTAAGATTCACTGGACTTCTTACCCAAACTACCGGTGTTCTTGTTCAGTGTGTTGTTGGCATCAATAAGGTGACTTTTTCTGGATCACTTTAATTTTCATGTGGGTGAGGCCTCTGATAGGTTAACTCATGCATACTTGTGAACAGACTCATTTTGATTTTTGTTTTTTTTTGGTGGGCACGTTATAATATTGAAAATAGTAGCAATTAAACCATTGTTGAGGTTCTGTCATCTTCTCTAGATTGAGATCAGGCTGCTAGACCCATTTCCATGATCTGCCCTTAGAAAATAATGGTCCCAATTAAGCTACAAGACGTATGTCATATTAGTAGTAGTAGTATTAGTAAGGGGCATTATTATTATGAGTGGAATTACTGGATTGCCTAAAGGCACCATTGTGGTAGGTGCTGTACAAATGCATAGTTAGAGATAATGCTTGCTCCAAAGATCTTATCTAAATACGCAAGACAAGGTGCGGGAAAGGAAATCTTATGATTCATGTGTTAAAGATGAGGCACACAGGAATTGTGGCTTGCCCAAAGTCAAACAGTCTGTGACACAGCTGGGATTTGAGCACATATCTTCTGAATCCTAGGCTAGTGCTTTAACTATAAGACCATCCTTCCATTAAGCTTTGAAAGATATTGCTGTTCAGTGACTGGGTCACACAGCTGGTGATATAATGGAACATTATAGCCATGTGTTGTCATAGCACCCAGAAACCACCTCCCTCTGAATTATGCTCACAGACTGACACAGTTTATGAATGGCCTGTGACAGATGAAATGGCAGGGGAGAAAACCATCTGTGTGGTTTTTTTTGTTTTAAATGCTCACCACACTGGTGTTGGAACCCCTTAATCCATCTTTTAAAAAAGATTTCTGTACAAGTGTTTTACATATCTTAAATTTCCCTTCCTCCCACTCCTGCACAGGTATTGATTTATCAGAAAGCTAGGTCAAATGAAGTAAGCTGAGTATTCTGAATTAAGCAAAATTCATGTTCGTTCAGGGTACGTCTTTACTGCAATGTTAACTCAAGTGATTGGTACCCAGATGTGAGTGGCCACACTACAAATTCCTACCCAAGTGTGTCCACTTGACGGCGTCCACACTACTGCAGCACTGTCCTGTGAGTGGTTCTTAGTGCTGCAGTAAACTGAGCCACTCTAGGATTCCCTCCCAGTAAATTGTAGAAGAACTTGTCTGTCCTCCTGGCACACAGGGGAAAGTATGGGAAGGCACTGGAGGAAAGTCAGCACTCAAGTGGTTTAGCCTGCGTCCTCATAGCAATTTGGGTACATTACCAACCAGAGTATAAGCAGTGCCTGGGCTTTTGGCTACGCCCCAGGATGGGCCAGCTAGCCTAGTTGTAAAGCATCACCACACAAAGGGCTTGGCTACACTTACATTTTATAGCGCTCTAACTTGCTGGCTCAGGGGGGTGAAATATCACCCCCCTGAGCGCAGCAAGTCAGAGCGCTTTAAAGCGCTAATGTAAACAGACTCCGAGGGCTGGGAGCTAATCCCCTCGTGGAGGTGGATTACCAGTAGCGCTGGGAGAGCTCTCCCCCAGCGTTTGCGCGGGACCACACTCTCACTTCAAAGTGCTGCTGTGGGAGCGTTCCTGCGACAGCGCTTTGAAGTTTCCAGTGTAGCCATGCCCTCAGATGAAAAAGTTTTTCTTTGTGAACAGGAGCTGGATTGGGGCAACACCCGTGTAAGGGCCTACGTTAACTCTGCAGTGAAGACACACCCTCTGATGTATTACTGGATTAATGGTGTCTTGAGAACGACAGTGTGCCATAAGCCCTGTCTTCACTGCTGAGAACTGACACGTGTGAGCTATCCCCAGATAAAACCATTACGAAGACTAGGCACTTTAGTTTTACCACAAAGTTAATTAGGCAGGGTCAAACACAGGTGGAGATATAATGATGACCTTGCTTAGTTTACCTTGTGGTAAAACTGAGTGCCTGGTCTTAATTGTGTTTTTACCTGGGGATAGCTCTCACGTGTATTTTCACCTCTGGGTAACTTACACCTTTTCTTAGCAGTGAAGACAAGGCTATAGAGTGTGTTTTATTCTTATGCTGAGGTGAAGAAATTTTGTTTTCATTGCATGTGCAAAATCCTCACCTGATTATCTTTTCTGAGTTGTAAGCAATGTCATTAAACTGGACTGCCTTTATTCTGTACAGAACCAAGCGTGGAAGAGTTAACTTTATTTTCTGCATAAAATCATTCAAATGTGGACACAACTGCTTCTGTGGTGGTTTTATGAAAGGCAAGAGATGATATACACACTGTCCTTGTTAGCTGGTTTTCACCCAGTTACTCTTGCTCAGGGTTTTGGGTGATATCTAGTGTTGTGCTCAGCCAACTGTGGGGTGGGCCTGAGTACTTCATGGCTGGTTCTTAGGGGATAGGAGTGGGGTCCATAATTGATAAGCACTGGTAACTCCTTCTCTGAGGAGAGCAAGCTGTCAGTCGCCCATGGCAGTAGGCACTGAGTAAACAAAGTGTGACTAACTATAATATTGAATTTTACCAGCCTCCTAAGTACAAATAGTTCATTGTTCTTGGTACAGCAAGATCAATGGTAACATTGAAGTCCCCATGCCCTGCAGGCATGCATTTGAAAATGCTAAGAGGGTGGAATGAAGCGAAATTCCGTTTGGACTCCACCCCTCTTCCCGTAATGTTGCAGATGAGAGATAAGTAGTTCATTACCATAACTGACTACAGAACACAGGGACGAGGTGGGGGAGGTAATATATTTTATTGGACCAACTTCGATTGGTGAAAGAGACAAGCTTTTGAGCTTACACAGAGCATTTCTTCAGGTCAGAACAGAAAAGGATTAATGTGATTGGCTTGACATAGGTCATAATTAGGGCTCTCTGTCTGTTGCGGAGATCACGGATTTCATGACTTCCTGCGACCTCCGTGACTTCTGCAGTGGCCAGTGTGGCTGACCCAAGGGCCCTTTGGCGGGGGCTGGAGCAGTGGTGGGCCCCCCGGGGCTCCTCCTTTGGCAGAGGCCGGAGTGGTAGCCCCCGCCCCAAGAGTCAATCATGCGTATTTTTAGGAAAAGTCATGGACAGGTCATGGGGCTGTAATTTTTTTGTTTTTTGCCTGTGACCTCTCCATGACTTTTCCTAAAAATACTCGTAATTGAATCGTAGCCTTAGTCATAATATTCTTTAGCTTTATTCAAGTGCTCCAGACTAAGAGATGTTCATCACTGAGTCTCCCTAATTACTTTACATTGATGAAAAGGTAACGTAAGAAGGTATTTTGTTTAGCTGGTGTACCATTACTGTGTTTTATTTGATAGGCTCATTAACTTGCATAATCCTTATCTGTCATAAAAATATCTGAATGCTCAAAATAGCTTAGAGCATGTACTATAGTTCAGTCTTGTGATGTCTGATAGTGGCTATAGCCTAGGGATCTAGTGCTCTGATTATCATCGTTCTAATGATCAAAGCTTGGTCTGGAATTTTCCCTTTTGGCTTCCTCCCACCCCTTCATGGTGCATAGAACCTTACTATGTAGCTCATAGGGTTATCCCAGGTGGTACAATTTAAAAATAAATAAGCTGGACTGAAGGTTCCCGTGAAGGATGTTTTCTCAAAATTGTAAAGTCTGGATATTTTTTTAAGCATGTGTGATGGATGCAGAGCTGCCCTGTAATAATTTATGAATTCTATATGTAGACCAGGTTATGGGGATATTTCCTGAATGACAGTTGGGTTAAATGATGGAATGTTTATTGTATAAATATGTTGGTTTAATAGCAGGCTGCTGGAAAAATGAATAGAAACAATAGTTTGAGATAAGCTACTGCCCAGTAAATACCTCAGGGTGGTTAAGAGACTATGCTGAACTATTAACTGTCAAGATCTTACCTCCAGGCTCCAGCCAAGTTACACAGCTTTTTTTGCCAGTGATGGGGACCAGCAGATCAAAAGGACTATAAACAGATAAAAAGACACTCCCTCTCTGTGCAGAGGTCAGGCAATTGTTGATGAGAAGTTGAGATTCACAGATGCACTGGAGATGTCTGAAGGAGCTAGGACAATCTGGGTCTCCATCATAGGTAGGGCCATACCAAATTCACGGCCATGAAAAATGTCTCACGGTCCATGAAATCTGGTCTTCTGTGTGCTTTTACCCTATCCTATACAGATTTCATGGGGGAGACTAGCGTTTCTCAAATTGGGGGTTCTGACCCAAAAGGGAGTTGCAAGAGGGGTGCAAAATTATTTTAGGGGGGTTTGCGGTATTGCCACCCTTACTTCTGTGCTGCCTTCAGAGCTGGGTGGCTGGAGAACGGCAGCTTTTGGCCGGGTGCCCAGCTCTGAATGCTGCATCCCACCAGGAGCAGCGCAGAAGTAAGTGTGGCAATGCCATACCATGCCACCCTTACTTCTGCACTGCTGCCTTCTGAGCTGGGCAGTCAGTGTGTGGCAGCTGCTGAGTGAGGTCCCAGCTCTGCAGGCAGCATCACAGAATTAAGGGTGACAGTACCATACCAGGCCATCCTTACTTCTGTGCTGCTGCTGGCAGCGGCTCTGCCTTCAGAGCTGGACTTCTGTCCAGCAGCCGCCGCTCTCCAGCTGTCCAACTCTGAAGGCAGCACCACTGCCAGCAGCAGTGCAAAAATAAGGGTAGCAGTACCCTAACCCCCCCCCACCCACAACAACCATGTGATTCCCCCCACAGCTCCTCTTTGGGTCAGGACCCCTACAACTAATTAATTGATCTTTAAATATTCATGGTAAATAGGCCCAATGGCCTGTGATGGGATGTTAGATGGGGTGGGATCTGAGTTACCCAGGAAAGAATTTTCCATAGTATCTGGCTGGTGAATCTTTCCCATATGCTCAGGGTTTAGCTGATCGCCATATTTGGGGTTGGGAAGGAATTTTCCTCCAGGGCAGATTGGAAGAGGCCCTGGAGATTTTTCGCCTTCCTCTGTAGCATGGGGCATGGGTCACTTGCTGGAGGATTCTCTGCTCCTTGAAGTCTTTAAACCACAATTTTGAGGACTTCAGTAGCTCAGACATAGGTGAGAGGTTTGGGTGGGTGAGATTCTGTGGCCTGCGTTGTGCAGGAGGTCGGACTAGATGATCATAATGGTCCCTTCTGACCTTAGTATCTATGAAACTACAACACTGGAAATTTCAGATTTAAATAGCTGAAACCATGAACTTTACAATTTTGAAAATCCTGTGACCATGAAATTGACCAAAATGGACCGTGAATTTGGTAGGGCCCTAATCATAGGGTAATAGGTCTGGTAAGATGGGCATGCATATAAACTGTTTTTAAATCCTTTTTTTCCTCTTGTTGTGGTTTAATCCTATTGTTAAGATTAAACAGTATTTAGGTTTGTAGAAGGCTGTCCAGTCCCGCTATTGACCCAGACTGCCGAAGGAGAGAATCTTAGGTGCTGAACCCAGTTGGACCTGCTGGGTAAGCACAGTCGATCCACTGGGTACTGTAGCCCAGGCCCTGGTCTAAGAGTGGAAGAACAAAGGAATCCCCACCCCCAAACTCGGGCACAAAGCATGCCTCTGAAGGTGTGCACTGAAGAGACCAGACAGAGCACAAGTGTAGCTAGCCCTATAACTGTGACAACATGGTCTATTATTTTTATTTGATATAGAACCATAGCTGTGTATGGTGCTGTACCGATGTATAAGACATGGGCCCTGCCTTGAGCAGATTGTTTTTCTGTTAAGTTGTAGTATGCATCCGATGAAGTGAGCTGTAGCTCACGAAAGCTTATGCTCAAATAAATTGGTTAGTCTCTAAGGTGCCACAAGTACTCCTTTTCTTCTTATTAAACTAGTAATTTAGTAGAACATTTACGATTTATGTTCTGTGAAAGGGAATGGGTTTATTAAATGCAACCTTATTATTAACACATCATTACTGAGGAAAAAGCTATATGTTGTTTTCATGGAAAGGTGAATAAAACTACAGGTATAACAGTGTCAAACATTTAATACTTTGATCAACCTAAGAAACACCATAGTGACACATTGTACTGGCTTTTTACACTGTCCAAAGTACTGTAGCAGCTATTACCAGTGTTTGCTACAGCTTTCTTTAGGAAATTTGATTGGAAGTGCTGCAAATAAATGGCATATGGACTGCTGCCTGCTTTGTAAATGACGAATAATACAGGAGAAGTGCTTTATAGTGTTTTTTTTTAATCTTAATGTTAAAGGCAAACCACAAAGGAAAATAGGGATTTGTGCTCTTTTCTTGGTTTCTATCATATAAAGAAGGCCTGAAAGGTCTGAGGTGGTGTTTTGGTTTTTCTCTTGCATGTTTTCCCCTGAAAAATACCCAGAATATCAAGCCTTGCGTTCCCATATTATTCCCCCCTTCATGTTACCTCTGAGTGCCTAATTTTTTACTCCTCTAATTTTGTACTCCTCTTATTGTTTCACAAGTCTTTTTATCCAATATGCAGAAGACCTCCTTTCATGGAACAGTGGATAGTATAGGTGACCTTTTAAAATTTGCAAACAAAGAAAACATTGTCTTTATGGTCATAATCGCCCTTTTGACTGCTGTGATCCATGTTGGAGAGTTGCCTTATACTTAGTATGAAGGAACAGATTATAGATTGAGAGGAGAGATAACCTCAAAGGTATTCACACAAGCTGAAATTTGATTTCTGAAGCTACTCATGTCTCTTCAAATATCAGGAGTGTTGGAAGTACAGCCATCCTGTCCAAATTTTACTTGTTAGATTATGGAAAAGAAATACAGTATGAGATTAATTTGAACAAAGTAAAAACTGATTTTCCAGTCCACGTGTTCCTTTGCTGTGTTCCACTGTTCAGAAGTTCACATCTTTTAATTTCTGTAAATTAATTTCAGTAGTCTCTGTGCATCTGTTAGTGTAATGTCTTTCTCTGTTTAGGCACCATGTCTATAGAGAAATGGGACATTTTGAACAAAGTGGATTTTCTCATTAGATCCTTCACAAAATGATTCCGGATAATGGGAGAGTTGAGTGTCTCATCCTTGTTGCTAAGTTTTTATGGTGTATACAGTATAGCATTAGAATTGGACACATCTTCAGGGGTGTAATATTAATCTTCCAATTACCTGTAAGCAATATGATTTCACTGAGGTTATGCCCGTGTAGAGTGAATTTAGGTGAGTTGCTCCTTTTTTTCCCTTCATTGAAAAAGGTGCAAGGACTGAAATGACGAAGGATAGAACTTGTATGAACTCTAAACTCAAAGTTCATTGTTGAACTGAGATTCAGCATGCAACCTAGGAGTCACCTGAACAGTTACCTGATAACATAAGATGAGATCAGGTAGTTATCAAAGAATGAATGCTGCATAGTAATGCTAGCTGTGAAGCAGAAGAGCTGGGTTTAGACTGTTGCCACTGAAATTTAAAAGTGGAAATAAATGCATATGTTAAATGACATTTTCAACCATTTTAGGAAAATTGGTCTTTTTTTTAGCTAAACAGTCCAAAGCCATAAATGGAATTGACCGTACATATATAAATATTCTACTGTACATACTTTTATTCTTGTTGAGCTGCCTGCTGCCCCTGTGGTCAGTCTCCATCGCCCATTTCGCCCACAAGCACTTTCATGCTTCCTTCACTGTGTTCTTATAAATATTGAAGACACTTCACCAAACAGGTCTGCGGAGCAGCTATCCTGTCCTCAATCAGGACTCACTTCTGCTGCAATACCCACAGTAAAATGCCAGCTAGTACTGGTGAGGAAGATGGCTGGTAGACACTTTGTCAATACTGTACATCTAATTAATCTATTACAACATGGGGGTTGAGGAAGGACTCAGAATCATCCAGCTTGCATGTAAGTGGCCTATAATGCTTATTTCCATTGTTCTTCCTCTTCTGCACTTTCCTACTATTCATTATATCCCTGGTTGTATCTTACCTTAAATTGAACTGGGAGCTTTTCTGGCAGGGATTTTCCCTGCTACTCGCTTTATAAATACTTAGTACACAGGGCCCCTGATGGTGATTGAGTGCCATTGTAATAAAAATAGTTTAATAATAATAATAGAATTACATAAGGCATTCATTTTACTTAGTCTTTTTTTGAAAAGCGTTTTGATTCATGTTGGATTGTTGTGTGGATTTCTGCTGCTTAGTCACGGTTTATTGGTTCCAACTGAATTTTGAAAGATATCAATTAATTCTGGTGGACAAGACAGAAAGAGAAAGTAGATCCTACCATTGGTGATGCTGTTGGGTGGCTTGAGTCAGTTTTCTGCATGGCCATGTTAGCTGGACGACACTATAATGACTGACTTTGTGATCACTTTCTAATGGAAAGTATGGAAAAACCCTTTTCTAAAGGTGAAATGAAAGCTGTTTAAGATCTCAAATCAGAAACAGAAAATATTTAGACAGTCTCCTTTACTTAACACAGAACTTAGGTTTCAGAGTAACAGCCGTGTTAGTCTGTATTCGTAAAAAGAAAAGGCGTACTTGTGGCACCTTAGAGACTAACCAGTTTATTTGAGCATGTAGCTCACGAAAGCTCATGCTCAAATAAACTAGTTAGTCTCTAAGGTGCCACAAGTACTCCTTTTCTTTTTACAGAACTCAGGGTTCACTTTCACGGCTGCAGTTGATAATATCACTCACTTCCAAAGGAGTGTCAGAAACACAGTATTTGGGTGTTAGTGATATCATTAACTGTTGTAAGAAGAACACAGAAACCTGAAGTCATGGGCCAGAACCTCACCTGTTGTGAATCAGCATAGCTCCATTGACTTCAGAGGAGTGACATCAATTTATAGTAGCTGAAGATTGGGCCCTATGTATCGGCAGATTTAAAAAAAAAAAAAAATCCCCACTTTTCCATTACAGTTTAAAATATACAGTTTCCTGGCACGTGTGATCTTTCCAGAATACCTGTAATGAAGGACTAAGGCAAATAACATTTGGAGTTAATTTTAGCATTATTACCAAAAAAACCCTATTGTAACTATTGTAAGATGTAATATTTGGGCCTGTAGTCTAGTATAGTGCTTTCTTTGCTAAGAAAGTTGCCATCCTATGTGTATGTATAATACTCACAGACAGTGTGTTTTGTAATAGCAAGAAAGTGAATTCAGGATGTGCTATCTGAAAGTGCTTTAAGGGAGGATTCTTTTGCTGCTATTAGATGTGATTTGGAAAGGACAATGTGGCTTTGTGACCCACAACTCTCCCCCACTTTTTTTTTTTAAGTTGGTATTTTATTTCCATTTGCTGATCTCTCTGTCATGCACAAGATCTCCAAAAGATTGCAGCACCTGTTAAGTTTTACCACTTCCTGGCTGTAGCAGAAATGGTCCCATACAAGTAAGTCTCCGTGGAGACTAAGGTCTACAAGTCTCCAAATGCTTTTTTGGAGGCATGTCAGAATTATTGGCATTTTCTCTTCATTTTCATTCACTATAAATTCAGGATAAAGGAAATTATTTCCTCTCAAGGGTCATACTGTGAACTGCAGAACTTGAGGGGATGCAGTATTGTTCTTGCTAATAATTGTGATTCATGGCCTTCACAGGATATTGATTTATTCTACTGAAGTGGGTTGTGACATTACTATGAAAGGAGTTGGAGTAGGGGTGGATTTTCATGTGATTCCTAGGGAAGTTAAAATGTGCTGTTTTTCTCAGTCAGTTTTGTGAGTTTGAAAGGGAAACTTTCAAGCATACACCTCACATTTGAGTGATAAACCCAATAGTACAGTAATATCTGCAATACTTATTTTGGTAATTTTTTTTTCAAATTTGGGTGCCTAAAGTTAAGCACAAAATCCATATTTAGTCACCTAAATAAGTGTCCTGATTTTTTTCAGAGGTGCTGAGCACCCACAATTTCCATGTATGGTCATGAGAACTGCCAGTGCTCATTTCCTGAAAATTGGGACACTTTTCACTTAGGGGCCAGAAGTTATGGGCTTGATGCAAGAATTGCTGGCTGAAATTCTCTGGCCTATGTTCTGCAGGAGGTCAGACTGAATGATCATAATAATCCCTTCTGGCCTTAAAATCTATTAATCTGACTTCACTGGCTGGAAGTTTTACACTCTCACCCTCCTTTCACCTTCCTGCACTTAATGTGCATACAAGAAAGTGGGAATTAAATATTTTAGAACCTGATCAGAGAACCTATTCAAGATGGTAGAGATTTAATTGAATGGTAGTGTTCTGTGGGCTTTTGACCAGCCCTTTACGAAAGGGTTTAAGTAAAGGAGGGAGGTGGGGAGCACAGTTCCCCTTCTTCTGCTAAAAGCAGAAAGAAGGGAATGCTCCCTCCTGTTGCTGGCTTTGGCAGGTCCCCCCCATCCTCCTTGGATGGCGTCATGAGAACTCTTCCTACTGCTTCAATCTCCTTTGACCAGGCCCATTATTGCCAAACCCAAATGTTAAAAAATCATGAGTGAGGGACACCAAAAATCTTGAGATTATGTAAAAAGAATAGATTGGGTGTTCTTTTTATTTGCCTTCTGCTCTTTGAGCCTTTAGGGTGCACTGGGGGTCACATTTTGAAGCTTTCTCATCAGCCACGAGGGCTAGAAACTTTCTTTTTCTTTAAGAATGAAGGCTGAAATCATCACATATCCACTTTACTCCAGGAGCTGGGGCTTTAAGGAAAACAATAATTATCATGAGACTCATGACATAATCATGAGAGTTGGCAACACTGCTACTGTCCTAACAAGACATTGCAACATGTGATAGCTGACGTACTGCCCCATGCTTATCTAAACCAAATTGATTCGTTATTCATTTTACAGTAGTGCCCAAATAGTATGAAGTGCTGCACAGAAATAAAGGAATATGCAATGTCTGCTCCCAAAAGCATACAGTCTAAAAATTAGAGACACAAGATGTTGAGGTAATAACTTTTATTGGACCAATTTCTATCAGTGACAGAGACAAGCTTTCGAGCTTACACAGAGCTCTTCTTCTGACCTGTGCTTAGGGTTGTCAGACGTCTGGTTTTCGACCAGAACGCCCGGTCAAAAAGGGACCCTGGGGACTCCGGTCACTGTTAAAAGTCCAGTTGGCTGTGCAGGGGGGCTCCGCGCAGCTTCCGGAAGTGGTGACATGTCCCTGTGGCCCCTAGGCGCAGGGGCCAGGGAGGCTCTGTGTGCTGGTTCCGCCCCAACCGCCAGCTCTGCAGCCAATGGGAGCTGCAGGGGAGGCACCTGCAGACTGTGCAGAGCCACCAGGCCACGCCTCTGCCTAGGGGATGAACATGCCTTAGCCCAGGGGTCCCAAACATGCGGCCCGTGGACTTACTTGCTGCGGCCCACCAAGCTCCGTACCCTCCCTCCCCCCCAGAGCGCCGCGTTCCCGCTCCTCTGCCTACCTCCAGGCGCCTAGCACTTTCCAGGAGGGAGAGGGAGGAGCGGGGAGCTGGCAGAGAAGAGGTGGGGATTTGGGGAAGGGATTGGAAGAGGGGCAGGGAGGGGGTGGTGTTGGGGTGGGGATTTTGGGGAAGGGGTTGCAACAGGGGTGGGGAAGGGGTGGGGAGAAGCGGGGCGGGGCCTCATGGAAAGGATGGAGTGGGGGCAGGGCCGGGGCTTTTGTATCTTTTTATGAAAAGGTGTCAGTGATGCGGCCCTCAGACCAATGTACTAGTCCTCATGTGGCCCTCATGGTGATTTGAGTTTGAGATCCCTGCCTTAGTCCCGCTGTGCCACTGCCTGGGACCGCCTGAGGTAAGCGCTGCCCGGCTGGAGCCCACATCCCCTCCTGCACCCCAACCCCATGCCTCAGCCTTGAGCCCTCTCACGCACCCAAACTCCCTCCCAGAGCCTGCACCCGAACCCCCTCCTGCACCCCCAGCCTTAGCCCTGAGCCCCCTCCAATACCCCAAACCCCTCATCCCCGGCCCCACCTTAGAGCCCACACCTCCTCCTGCGCCCCATCCCCCTACTCCATCCCTGAGCCCGCTCCTGCACTCCAAACCCTTTGGCCGGAGCCCCCTCCTGCACCCCAAACTCCACACCCCCAGCCAGAGCCCTGACCCCCTCATCCACACCCCCAGCCAGAGCCTTTACCCCCTCCCACACTCTAACCCCCTGGCCCCAGCCTGCAGCCTCATCCTGCATCCAAAACCCCTCATCCCAACCCCAGAGTCTGCACCCCCTCCTACATCCGTTCCCCATCCCAGAGCCCCCTTCCGCACATTGAACTCATCATTTCTGGCCCCACCCCAGAGCCCGCACCCCCAGCTGGAGCCCTCACCCCTTCCTGTACCCCTGCCCTAGCCCAGTGAAAGTGAGTGAGGGTGGAGGATAGCGAGCGATGGAGGGAGGGGGGCTGGAGTGAGTGGGCCTGGGGTCTCAGGGAAGGGGCGGGGCCGGCCAGGGGTGTTTGGGTTTTGTGCAATTAGAAAGTTGGCAACCCTACCTGTGCTGGTATCATTGATGTTAATGGGTACTTTGTAGTTGACTTTAATGGGATCAGGATTTCACCCCAACACTTCGATATGGACTCCTGCTTCTGTAGGAGGGACTCTGATTTAAGAAGAAAAAATAATCTGCTTCCAGGCTGAAGAAAGGGACTCTAAAGCAGAATGGTTCTCTAGAGCAGTGGTTCTCAATCAGGGGTACGTGTGCTGCTGGGGTATGCAGGGGGTATGTCAACTCGTATAGATAAGTGGTTCTCAAACTTTTGTACTGGTGACCCCTTTCACACAGCAAGCCTCTGAGTGCGACCCCCCCTTATAAATTAAAAACACTTTTTAATATATTTAACACCATTATAAATGCTGGAGGAAAAGTGAGATTTGGGGTGGAGGCTGACAGCTCGTGACCCCCTGAGGGGTTACGACCTCCAGTTTGAGAACCCCTGATATAGATATTTGCCTAGTTTTACAACCAGCTACATAAAAAACACTAGTGAAGTCAGTACAAACTAAAATTTCATACAATGACTTGTTTATACTGCTCTATATACTATAGACTGAAATGTAAGTACAATATTTATATTCCAGTTGATTTATTTTATAATTACATCATAACAATGAGAAAGTAAGTAGTTTTTCAGTAATAGTGCGCTGTGCCACTTTTATATTTTTATGACAGATTTTGTAAGCAGGTAGTTTTTAAGTGAGGTGAGACTTGGGAGTACGCAAGACAAATCAGACACCTGAAAGGGGTACAGTAGTCTGGAAAGGTTGAGAGCCACTGCTCTAGAACTGGTCAATTATTCATTACAGATGATAAATGTAGCCTGCTTTCTTGTCACGAATTACTCACAAACAAGTCATGATTTTTTAAATGTTAATTATTGGCAGTTCAGACGTTGAATGAACAATGAATTTTGATCTATCGCTTGTCCTTGAGCATTATTAAAAAAAGATCAAATACTGGATACAATAATTTGGTAAATCATACCACCATTATGCATTGATTATAAATTTATTGACTGTATACCAGTAGTACTTGATGAGTTCTAGCAATGACAAGTCACTATAGGAAGATTTAGACTAGGGGAAATAGTCATATTAAAAACCGATATAGCTAAACCAGTGCAAATCCATGTTTGAATACATGTGGATCATCTACAACTGCTTATCCATTTAACTTTTCCCTGTAAATTTAACAGAGTAAGTTAATATAAACTATATTTAAATTAAAGTAAGTGTGGGATTGTACACTTTTTTTTTAGCTAAATCGCTTTAAAATCACACCTTTAATTAAACAAGTGTGTATGTGTTTGTGTTGGGGTGGGGTGGGGGACGGATGACAAGGCCACAGCTGCAGCTAGGTAGAGTTCTAGCTAAAAGATTTTAAAGCAATTTGGATGGAAAGTGCTATAAATAGAATAGTAAATGATTATCAGGAATGAATGGGGCCAGATCATCTTAAAACAGCATTAAAAACCAAAGAAACTGTAGTTTTTTTAAAAGTACAGCAGTTATTGTCTAGACTGCAGTATGATAATTCTAACATTGTTTAGCCCCATTCTTGTTTAATGCCCAAACTATCATGATGATAACCTGTTTGGCTACAGCTGTGTTTAAGAGCCCTTCTAGAAGGGGCTGATGGGTTAGGAGTTTTTTGATTTTGTTTAAATAGTAACTTACTGTCCTTTGAGCAAATGTGAAGAAAATCTTTGTGTGGATACTCTGCATCATAGGGCAGTCCTTGAATATATAAGGCTTTCAGCCTTGTCTACAACAAGCTTTTTTTCTGAAAATGTTCCCAATAGTGGTGCAGCTCTAATGGATGGGGGTGCCAGTGTTTTTAACCGTCAAATTGCGTATACTGTGAGGAGCAGATTTAGGGGCTTCCTGGAGCTTTTGTCTGTATTGGCTCTTGCTCCTCTTCTACCATTGGTGGAGCTGCACTAGTAACAGTGGGGCATTTTTCAGAAAAAAGCCAAGTGAAGACACTGCCTTAGGCTATGTGGACACTGCAATTGGGACAGCATGTGTAGGCATGTGCATGCTAGCTCTGATTGAGCAGTCTAGCTAAAAATAACAGTGTGGCCACAGTGGCATGGTTGGTGGCATGGGCAAGCTGTCCAAATACAATCCTGCCTGGGACTTTGGGCATGCATTCGGCTGGCTAGCCCATGCTGCTGCCTGTACCATCATGGCCACGCTGCTATTTTTAGCAACCTAGCTTGATCAAAGCTAGCTCAGGTATGGCTACACATGCAGCATTCTCATCTAATTTCAGCATAGACATATCCTTACAAATGCCTGGACTGGATCACAGTTCCTAGCTGACGTAACATCAATAGCCTCATCCACAAACAATCTGAACTACCACTTGGCCAACAAGGAGACGCACCAAACATTGCAAATGCACTAATATCCTAAGCAAACAAGGTGAGTACTTCTCTTACAGACCAAACGTAGGTCATGAAGCTACCCCCCTCGAGGTCTTGGCTTTTCCTCCTCTAGAAATTAACATAAGAACGGCCATATTGGGTCAGACCAAAGGTCCACCTAGCCCAGTATCCTGTCTTCCGACAGGTGCTTCAGAGGGAATGAACAGAATAGGTAATCATCAAGTGACACACTGCCTGTTGGCCATTTCCAGCTTCTGGCAAACAGAGGCTAGGGACGCCATCCTGCCCGTCCTGGCTAAAAGCCATTGATGGACCTATCCTCCATGAAATTCCTTTTTAAAAATAAAATATGAAATGATAGTAAACAGTAAAGTTCCAGGAAGACCCAGCTAGTTTTATCCTTTTGTAGTGTATATAGGTATATCAGGGAAGCTGAATCAGAGGGCTTCTTATTCAAGTTCAATGTAATGAGAAATTAACATGAAACAAATTGATGGCACTGTCCAATTTTTAAATGGGCTACAGTTAGGAAGCTTTAAGGACATCTGGCTTAATGCTTGTGAAACCAGACGTCATCCCCAGAACTGGCCTGGGAAACCACTTTGTCGTCATGGGCTGTGCAGAGTTCACGCAATGATCATCTGAAGGTTATGCTGAAAGAAAACTCAATTCAAACTAGTTTGTCAAAGGCAAGAGCAGTTAATAAAACATTTGAGCCTTCCAAATGATGATCACACTGAGAAAATAGCCAGCTCCCAAGCATCAAATAAAGTACACATGCTTTTAGACGCTGCATCAGACTTAGTTACAGAGCAGAATTCTCTGCTGCTCTTAGATTTAAGGGACTGTGATTTCCCTTTTATAATGAAGCAGTGTCTGCCATTTTCTTGAACGTTTAACCTGAATTTGGGTTGTTGGAAATGGATGTTTTTAACTTCCACGGGGGCTTGGTCATACTGACTGCATTTTGCTAGGTGTGGGTTTTGTATGGTGCACATTGAATAGGCACAGCTTGGATCAAAAATGTTATGAATAAAAAAAGTAGATGGCTTTGTAATTAAAGACTAATATAAGGCACAAGGTGGCATGTACAGCCTTTCATTTCTTGACTTTGGAGTGTTTTACTGTGCAACCTTTAGGTTTTTCACAATGCAATATTTAAGGGAAAAAAGATAGACTATATAAATTTGGAACTCACTGCTATAGGCTGAAGTTCAGGCAAAACAGTTTAGTAATTTATATAAATTTACAGTTTATATAAATGTCATATTTGAAGTTGCAATTACAAGACATATCAATCCTCTTATTTCAACTGATCATATAAGCTGGGGTCTGGAAGTTATTGCATGACTAACAGGAGCATTACTGCAATGTTATGCCTTCCTTAGAAGTCTCCAGTATCGACTGCTGTCATAGATGACCAGACTAGATGGAATATTGTTCAGTTTTGGTGTGGCTAGTCTCATTTTTGGATGGAACAATGCTAGACAAATAATACGTCACTATTCAAGAAAAATAATTACAATATAATATTTATTCTGTAAATAAATTGAGATTTTTCCCTATAGGAAGCTCAAGCTACACAGGCAGACAAGAAAATGTGTGAGAGATGGGGCAGGAGTTGAAAGGGTTTGTTTGTCTTTGTTTTGGCTTGGCCTGGGCATTAAACACGCAAGTGATTTTTCTCAAATGTAGGGGTTTCTGAACACTGGAATTCCTTTTAGCTAGATGTAAGAAACAAGGGGACATAAGTAATTCAACCATCAGTGGTAGGTACTGTCTGAATATTTGAAATTGGCCTAACCTTCAAAGTTCTCTTCAAAAATTTCTCCAACAGTATAAAAAGCTTGACCAGGTAGATGTAGTGTGTATACTGAGATTATCTGATAATATTCTGTGTCAGTCAGATAAGAGAAAGCGTCTACATGTTGAATAGTGTTTACCCTACATGGGGGAATAGGTCCATTGTTGAGGCCTCATTGTTTTGACCTCCATGGTATATAGGAATAAAATGCCTGACAAAAAACCTATTGTATGTTTTCCATGGGAGGTGCTGCTCTTATTACTAAACTGCAGGGGGGAAGGGGGGCAGTCAGCACTGGTTGAGCCATTGGAGGGCTACCTAAGCCACCTTCAATTCTCTCTGTTAATCAAGTAAGAAATTTCAGGGTACATAATTACCAGAGAGTAGTTTGTTCTTTTTCTTCCACTCTGTGGAAGAGGTGATGTTTGAGCCCTCAACAAAAAGTTTGTGTTCTGCAGAGGGGGAATATATGATACTCCAGCCATCTTATTCCTATAAATTGAAGAACGTATCCAAAGGGGTGTCATCCAGTCATACCCACCCTGTGCTCCCATTAAAGCTCATAACCTAACAAAGATGGGTTGTGTCAGTACTTGAATGGGAGACCTCCAATGGATAGCATAAGGGCTGGATAAGATGGTTCTGTTTGACTCAGTAGCTGCTACTCACCTCTTACAGTCAGAGTTGATCCAGTGCCGCAACACAGCACCAGGAGGGACTGTGCTAAAAGCATAGTTTTCCAGATGAGATGTGAAACTGTATTGGAGAGGGGGAGGGAATTCAACAAAGGCTCAGGTTATGAACCCAGGAGAGCCACTAGGAAAATTTACTGCTCCCTTCCTCTACCAAGGAGAGAGAGGATAAATAACTTGGACTGAGGAGAGTGGGGAAGTAACATCTTAAAAGTCCTGGATAGGGGTGGTCCCATTTTTGTCCTACTTATGCAGGTGCATTCTGCTGTGTGCTCCTCCCCTTCTCATAGAGGAGAGCAGTGTACCCGTTCAAATGAGGGGGAGACTTGTTTCTCAGTGTAGTGGTAATACTGAAAGAATTAATAAATCCAATCTTACCTCAGTTTAATAGCCACAAACAGGTAGAGACAGTTCTTCATATTGTAAATATTCATTTACATTTCTGATTACAAAATCAACCTAACTCTGGCTGTTCGGGAAGGGAATGGAGAGCTGATGACAAGTTTAAAAATCATTAAACATGTGTTGCTAGTTCACATTCAACCCAGGTCAATAGTGAATGAAAATTGCCATTAGAGCTTGTGGGGAAATTATATTTTTAGCCTGTAATTTTTTTCATGAAAATGAACATTTTCCCCTTTTTTTTCTAAAATATTTTCTTTGATATTTTTCAGGGTTTTGCCAAAATAAATAAATTTAAAAGATGAAAAAAGTTTAGTTTGTCTGAAAACCTTAACTCCTTTGATGAAAGCAGAATTTTTTTCATGGAAAATTCCTTTATATAAAAAATCTGTTCTCTGTTGAAGAAATATTGTGATGGAAATTTGTTATCCAGCTGTAGTAGTTACCATATGATAGCTGTTCACTAGCTAGGAGAAATAAATTGGTAGTCCTATTCCAGTTCATAGTGGGAAAAGATCCATCACAATGGGCGCTAGCTGGGACTCTCTCAGGCAGTCTCAGCAAGGAGGCGGTGGGCATGGATTAGCATTCACGTCACACTCCCTGTCAGTATGCGGCCCAGGCTTGGGAAGCTAATGATCCAACCAGTGGACCAAATTCAGCGATGAATCCTGGTCACATGCCATCTGAGGCATGTTACATATAGGCTGAGAAGAAGCACAGAGGCCAAGGAAGCCTTATTTGCATCAAACTTTCTCTAAAAATCTTTCACAGTTGCTGTAGCACTAGCTCAGTACAGTGCTAGCAACAGTAGGGAATGCTAATGCAAGTACTTGACCAGCAGCTGCCATGTTTTTACCAGTCACACACTTTAAGCAGATGACGCTGTTGCTAAAACAGCAAACCACCTGCACTGGCTCTCCCTCAATTACTTAGCCCTAGGAGGGTGGAACCGGTGACATCAATGATGGGAGATATTTAAATAGAGTTTGGTATAGATGCAGCTGGCTGAATGGACATAGAGACTGGTCCATCTATGTTAAGGTTGAGTTACGTTGGCGGGTAGTGCGGGAGGCAACATTATTATTTATTACTACTGTAATAATAATTGTATTTAAGTAGAGTTCAAATTGTGCTATATAGAGCAGGTCAGGGAATGGTTGGGGGGTTTCCCCCCTGCAGAACATTTCAGTAACTTTTTTTTAAAAAAAACTACACATTGAAAAAACTGAAAAAAATATTTTTTTGTTTTTGAAGAAAAGTCTGAAAAATGTATTTGAAGCAGCCTTGGAAATGTTCGTTTTGACTTTAAAAAAAGCTATTTAAAAGAAGTTTTGAATAAAAATTTCAACCAGCTCTAGTGCTAGACACTTCAAATAGCGACAGACTTCCTCCCTGGGAGAGCTCACAATCTAAACAGACAAAAAAAAGATGAGATTGGAGGGGGAAGGAGTATAACGTTACCCAAAAAAGGTTGAGGCAGGTGATTGACAAGGGCCATGTTAGTTTCAGTGTTGTTTTGTTACATGTGTGGAAATGAGAAAGGAGTCAGCAGAAGAGCAAAAGCAGGAGGGAGGAAAAAACAGTTGGCCAGAAGAGTGCAGCTGGGCAACTGAGGGGATGTACCCACAGGGTGGAGGGGGACCAGTAATCAATGGCAATACAATGCATGAAAGGAAAACTATCCAGACATATTCAACCACAAAACTAAAAACGTTTATCCCTCCCACTCTTTGGCATTCTCATCATTTTCTCTCTATATGTGTTTACATTATATACAAATACACACACACGTTTTACAAATTCTTGTCTTTTGTACTACTGCCCCAGTTCCAGAAATAAATGGCACTACACAGGTGTGAGGGTTGCCAAGTTAGTTAAGTGGTTATAATGTTAAAAGGCTGGGAAGGCTCCTTCCTGTTGTTCCCCATGTGAGGAAGGGAGAAGGTTGGGTGTAGTGGGACCTGAATGGTTTTCTCTGGGCTGGGGAGAAAGAATCAAGGGAGCTAGAAGACCTTGACTTACACCTGTAACATTGGCTATAGATGATGATGGCTGCTTTAGGAGAGTGTCCTGAAGGTCTGGGGATTTCCATAGTTCGTCACCGATAAACTCTTCTTTGCATTTCAAATGGCCTATGCTATGGAGGAAATTAAATGAAGTATTTAATTCTTTAGGATTAATAATCTGTTATCTTTCAAAAACACTAAACTCCTAGACATTTAATTATTGATTAGAAAAACCAACAGGAATGGGTGTAAAATAGTTACTTTCTGAAACTCTCTTTTCATTATGGAACAAATACAATTTCCATTAACTCCTCTGCAGGGTGAAGGGTTTTGTTATGTTTTGTTTTCTGTTTTCAACAACTTTGCATAACAGCTGTGTGCGTACTATACCATACGTGTGTGTGTGTGTGTGTGTGTGTATAAACCCTTTCTCATTAAGGAGAGAAAGTGTCATGTACAAAGTATTAAATCTAACATTTCTTAGAATGATGAAAGTAGAATTGGGGGGGGAGGGAATACACTGCAAAAAGCAAAATCTATTTCCAGCTATCCCCGTGTAGAAACAGCAACATTCTATAGCACAGCAGGCTGCTTCTAGTCTGATCAGCTGGAGAGGCTGTCAATTGCCCATAAACCTGGAGAGAGGCTCAGTGTACTAAGAAGGACGTTGTGACCATGACTGAATGTCGTTCCAACATTAATACCTGCAGTGGCTTAAATCAAAAGTGGGAGAGTGTGCCACCTCTGCATAAGAAAATGTTACCACCATAACAAATGAAGCTGGGGGTGATGTTGCTTTTTTCTATAGAAGAGCATATATGCATATGATCATGAAAAATAAAGTTGAAGCATAAAAAACTGTAAGGTGCAAGAAGCTGGGGTTTTTAGAATTGCAAGTCAGTTCCACACCTACAGTCTTGTTATGTAATTAAGCTTCAGGGAATGGAATATAAAAAAGGCTAATACATGGGAAACCCTGTGTAGCGCCATTTATTTCTGGAACTGGGGCAGTAGTACAAATGACAAGAATTTGTAAAGTGTGTGTCTGTATGTATAATCACACACACACATACAATGTATGTATATATATATAGGGAGAGAGAAGACGATGAGAATCCCCTCCCATTCTTTGGCAGACGCTTTTAGTTTTGTGGTTGAATATGTTTTTAGGCTGCTCACAAACAGAAATAAACACATACCCAGTTCTAAAACGGTGACCGTTCTTTCTAGCTACCTCACAGGGATATTGTGAGGATTCGTTCATTAATGTCTATAAAGTGCAAGGTGTTCTTACAGCAGGAGCACGAAGGAACGACTGTGCAGTAGTTTAATAAGCATTTCCATTCTAGAGGGCCATTTTTCAATTGCTGATAACTTTGTCAAATGTTCACCCTTCAGACTGAATTTTTGTTTTTAAAAATGCTTTGCAGGTCACCTTTAAATTGTGAATGAGCATTCTCAGGGGTGGCCCAATTCAGCAGTACATCAGCCCAGCTTCTGTGCTGTGCATGTGTAATCAGGCCCTTAAGGTACATCAGGGTGCCACCTTGTGGTGGTGTTTGTCACATCTATTAAAAGAGTTCTTACGATGTTTGTCTTTTCTTTGTTTAAATGTGATCTACCACAGATACTGATATTTGACCTCACTTCTGCACAGAAAATATGCAAAAATCCATTTCCCCTCTCACTTCTCCCTCCCATTAAGAAAATGCAGCAATACAGAAAGTGATCAAGCAGTGAGAGCAGACAGTAAATTAGATGTCAAATCGTAATGAGATATGGCAATAATAAAGGGTGATGCAAGTTTGAATGGCATCCAGAAGTGGCATGCAAAAGTGCAAAGATACGTTAGTCTCTCTCCATACAACTCTCCAACAATCCATGCCAGGAATATTATGCTCGAGTTTAAGGGATTTCAGAAAAGAGCTATGGAAATTATTGGGGCAAAGGAGAATGCAACATGGAATTTCCAATGGGAAAAAAGAGGAGTTAGGCTTTGTCTGTAATGGGCTTTTGCACTGACTGCAGCCATCAGTGTAACCACACCTTTGCAATCTCTGATGTGGACAGACCAGGTCTGCGGCGCTTACCACAGTTTCGCACAGGAGTTATTTGTATTGGTGCAAAAAGTTGTTTTGCCTGCTCATGCCAGGGGCTTGCACTGGTGTAGCTATGTTGGTAGCTGACCAGAAATGACAGTAATCTGGCAAACTCTCAGTCTAGAGAAGGCCTTTATCTGTAGTTTGGCTAAGTGCCAAGTAAGTAGCATGGGAGGGGAGGAAGAAACATCATTCTAATATTTGAAGAGTGCAAATGCTAAGGAGGGAAAGGAATTATTTAACCCAATCAAAGGAGGAGTAGATGACTATAAACATATCCCCCTACTCCAAAAGTAAAGGGTAAATGAGGGGAAACTTTCTGATGGGAAGAAGTGGTGTTCTGTTGAATATTCTCCCAAAGGAAGCTGTGAAAGCTTCATCACTTGTGATGCTTTAACACTACACTGTACTAAATGATGCGAGCCAAATTCAGCCTTGGCTCAACTGGGAGCAACTCATTTGAAGTCAGTGGAGTTGCAATCACTTACACTCTCTAAGCCTAATCTAGCCCCAGTCACTTTGGTATTTAGGTATTTACAAAATTAGGAATGCAATCATTTGTACAATGATCAAAAATCCTGGGTGGATTCTCAGAGGGAGAGTAGGTGGCTTAGTAAGTCTAGATATGAATCATTACATCTAAAGTACGGTACTTATTAGCAGAACAAAGACTATTTACATTACTGTTTGGTTTAGATTTTGCAGGGAAACTATTGAGGATGAGTTCAAGGTGAAACAATAGAGTAGCTGTGCTTTTTAAAAAAGTACAAATATTGGAGGGCATGAAGCAAATTTGCATGGCGTTTTCCTACAAAGAGCCTAAATAAGGAAGCACATCACAAATACACCCCCTTTCTTCCTTCAAGTAAAATGTAGTGCAAGTGATTGAAACTAGTTAATGCTGAAGTAATGGCAGGAGCAGGGTGAGAGGGTAGAGTTCATATGAAAGGGTAAGAGGTAGAGAATCTGAGATGGTAAACCACAAAATTTGACCACTATATATTTATTATATAGTTTATTTATTGCATCCATATTTCAAAATAGAGATGGTTCAAAGGGTGCATATCAGCTGGAATCAACATATAGTATAACCTTTTTGTGTTCCTATTTTAATCTTCATAGGTTTTTTACTTGTTTTGTTTTTGTCCTTAAGTAATACACAGTTATTGTTTTGTAAAGTTTCACTCTCAGGTTTTCTCCAGAGGGAAAAGATTGTTAAAAGAATTATGTATTTAATTTGCTTGTGAATTACAAACCATTTAAGTATACAATAAATTTGGTGGCCTGAGTTGATGTGGATTATTAGATAAAAATGCAAAATTAGTGTAAAACCGTGCTACACTAATGACCTGCCCAAGACTGATAGATGCAGTGTGTTATGTTAATTTGGTACAATAACATTAGCAGGGCTCCATAAATGCAAATTTCAATATCTGACGAGATTGCAAAAATGGGTAATAAGCCTAGAAAGAAAACGTAACACAAGATGCATCTGTATATTAGTATTTTGTTGATGTACTAGTGGCACGGGTGTGGGGTGGGGGGGAGAGGAGTCTGTCGTCAATGTTGTTGTTAGTTACTGAGGCAAAATCATGAATCTGTACAGAAATAACTGCTTTTTGTAAGCAGTTTTATTTCTATACTAATAAGGTGGCCTTGTATAAGGCCTGGTCTACACTTAAACACACGCCCTAAATGTGATAGCTATACAAACCAGACCCTCCAGGGTGGATACAGCTATGCTGATGGAAGGATTCCTCCATCGATGTAGCTACTGTGGCTGGGGGGGATAGGGGTGGTGTTCCTACACTGATGGAAAAGCCCCTTCTGTCGGTGCAGGTTGCGCTCTTCTATGGTGTTATGCCAGCATAGCTACAGCAAACTAGCAATGCAAGTATAGTCTTCATAGTGTAGACCGGGGTTCTCAAACTGGGAGTCGGGACCCCTCAGGGGATCGCGAGGTCATTACATGGGGGGTCGTGAGCTGTCAACCTCCACCCCAAACCCCTCTTTGCCTCCAGCATTTATAATGGTGTTTAAATATATTAAAAAGTGTGTTTAATTTATTGGGGGGAGGGTCGCACTCAGAGGCTTGCGATGTGAAAGGGGTCACCAGTAAAAGAGTTTGAGTCCCACTGGTGTAGACGTACCCTGAAATGAGCTACAGTATAGGCAGTCCTCTACTTTATGATGTTCGAGTTGCAACGAACAGCACTTACGACGCTTCTCCATTGACACCCTGGTTCGACTTACCACTATCAGTTTCGAGTTTACGACACTCAGTCCCGCAATGGAGTAGATTGCAGCTCTGAGTTACGACGTTCCGATTGACGATGCAATTGTAAGGAACCAATGGTGTCATAAGTCCAAGGACTCCCTGTACACTTATTCAGACTAAATTGATTAAAGAAGCTGAAGAATGCGATTAAATGTTACGTAAACTGGGAACCACTGGACGTAGGTTAAGAAGAATAATGGTTTCCCTTAGGCCTGGTCTACACCAGGGGCTCTCAGCCTTTTTCCTTTCTGAGCACCCCTCCATGCTATAAAACCTCCACGGCCCACCTGTGCCACAACACCTGTTTTCCTGCATGTAAAAGCTAGGGCCGGTGTTAGGGGGTAGCAAGCAAGGGCAACTGCCGGGGCCCCACACCACTGAGGGTCCTGTGAAGCTCAGTTGCTCAGGCTTTGGCTTCAGCCCTGGACGGCAGGGCTCGGGGCCCTGGGTGGCAGGGCTTCAGCCCCCCGCAGGGTTGTGGGGCTCCGGGGCAGTGCTAAAACCAGAAAACGCCCTAAATCTTCTTTAGGATAGCCAAGAAATCTGTTTCATTGTTTGTATACTCTATTTTTGTTATAAAGGTAAATCAGTCAATCAAATAAAATAACTATTTTTAGCAAATCATTGGTTAAAATGGTCTCTCTCAGGATCCTATCATGAATATACCCATCAAACCAATTTTAGTGCTTTGGGGCCAGACTTAATCTCAGATGTATAATATACATTATAATAGATCTTAAAATGTCTGCTTATTGTGCAACTGCAGTTGCAGATCTTTTCTAGATATGCAATGATTTTGGACTATGCGTGCATCTGGACATTCATTAGTTAGGGAAGGCTATGGAATTAAGGATAAATACATTTTAGAAATCATTTGTGTGTGGGGATGGTGGTGTTTACTATTTAAATTGTAATCCTTTCTTGTCTACAAATACGGCTTTGGAAAAGGCAGAGTAAGATGTTAGATTATAGATATAGTGAGCTGGATACCTCCAGAGCAACAGTCTAGTTATGTGCTTTGCATAACATCCTGTCTCATGATCTACTTCCTTCACTCTCTATCATGTAAATTATACACATCCTCACACAGTCCTCTTACGTGTTTTATCCTACTAGTCATTACATCCACAGTACTCTATATCCCTCTCTAGTGCATGCTTCTCTCTTGAAAAGATGATTTAATATATTTTACTTTATTAATGAATTAGTAGAATTTGTGACAGAACAAATTGAGTTGGTTATGAATGAGTGAAATATACATGTTTTGGCTAATTTAGTGGAATATGTGAACATTTTGTTATCTGATATTAATGTGAGGCACAAACTGAGCTTTACTGGCATTTTTAACAGATTTACAGTATTCTGAAAGGCAGGCATTTTAGCAGGATGCTAAATTTAAAACAGTGCACATTATTTTCAGGTGTCTTCATAATTCCAACGTCTTTTAGATTAGAAAAATAAAAGTCTTTCGGTAACCTTAACATCTACATTCCATCAATTCATGCAAAAAACCAATATTTCATACACATTAAAGAAATGTTCAATTACACAATTGAAATATATATTGATTACCATTATTTGTATTATGGTAGCATAGAGGATATGTCTAAATTTCAGTATAAGCCCAAGGTTCAAACTGAGGCTCAGGTCTAATCCCTCTTCTGTCTACACAAATCGAGCTCACCTGGGGCTTGGCCCCAGGGTCCCAGAACCCCCCAGAGTAGAGGGTCTGAGCTTGAGTCAAGCTGGGACCCAGAGTTCAAACCCTGTTGCTTTGCAGCGTAGATGCAGCCACACTGGACTTGTGCTCTGGGAGTCTGCCAAAAGTATCCCAAAATCCCACAGGTGGACTTTGCCTGTTCAAAGAACAAAGAAGTTTGGTAGACAGTCCAGTTCTGCCACACTGCATCACAAACAAAGGGCTAGAGCCGTCACATTTTGGGAGAGTGCTAGGAAGTCTGGAATATGGGTGGTTGGACTCAAGTCAGCATAATATAATGTAAATGCTGGAGCCCCCGGTCAGCACCTTGGGGTTCAACAATTCCTAACCTGGGGTTACAAATGAGTTTAGACACACAAGCCTTAGGTTAACAAACCCAGGGTCTGCTAACTTGAGTTCTACAGATCTGGGGCTTACATTGGAGTATAGACCTATTCCTAGAGACTGGGGCCCCATTGTGCTAGGCACTGTACAAACATATTTTGTACATGCGTGTAGGGCAGATAGCTTATCTCCCTAGCTCAGGAAAGACTAATACCATGCCCAAAGCCTTTCCTTCAGGACCCAGTTTATCCTTCAAACACAGTAAAACTGTTCAACATAAATTGTACACATGAATCTGGTCTTTTCCCCTAACCAAGTGTCTTCACATGGGTCCGGAGTTCTCTCCCCTTTTGTGTCTCTTCCCGTCTCGCTCCAGGGCCTGCCACTGGAGCCAGCCTCCCTCTTCCAACTGAGTCACTTGCAGGCTTCTCTAATCACTTTATTAGTCTCAGCAGGGAGCTAGCTGAGCAGTCACTGTGAGTCTGAGCCCATCTCCCCTTAAAGGACCAGCCACCCTTTGACTGTGATTTTGAAAAACAAACAACAAAATACGCTTTTTATATTGTCCTTTTTAAAATCAGTACCAACTTTACAGAACCTTCTCCACAGAACAACGATTAGCCCATACCTCATCTAATGTTTTCTTCCCTATGGCCTTACCTTCAAGGAATAAGAGAAGGGTAAAAATTGGTGTTTCCAAGATTGTCTTCGTACATTTTTGAACTCTTTTAAGTTGTCTTAGGGAAGATGTTAGTATATTTTTAAGCATTAACAATGTTACTTAAAAGGAATTCTGATGTCACACAAAATTTTGAAATGTTTAAAAAAAAATGTCAGAAAGCCCTAAACTCAGGTCAGCTATATGAAAGGTCAGGTTGCATACTCATGGATTCAAAAGGCCAAAATTGTGATAAATGTCAACACTGTTCTTGTCAAGTTGGTTATTACGGTGCAGCAACAGCTCTGCTATAGTTAAACTTGAGCATTCATTTTAAAGTAACAGAATTGAACTTTTTGTACAACAGTAATTTAAAAGCAATCAAATTCTTTTATTAGTTTGTAATTACATTTGTAACAGTTTCACCAGTAAGAAATGTGGAATTCTGAACTTTGGCTGAATGGAAATCTCTCTCTGTTCTATTAGGTTTCAGAGTAACAGCCGTGTTAGTCTGTATTCGCAAAAAGAAAAGGAGTACTTGTGGCACCTTAGAGACTAACCAATTTATTTGAGCATAAGCTGAGCTGTAGCTCACGAAAGCTTATGCTCAAATAAATTGGTTAGTCTCTAAGGTGCCACAAGTACTCCTTTTCTCTGTTCTATGATACCCTTCAAGTAGAAAGGCTTTTGAGCAGTCTGGGAGTAAGTACCCTTTTGAAGTGATGCATTTAATAAGAGCTCCTTAAGTCAAGCAGACACTCTGGCAGTGTGACTTTTACAGGTACTTCAGTCTGAGACCTTGGTACATTTAAAGACTGAGTACATTCTGTGGGCCAGCATTCTGTCCTGCACTACAGTTATAGTTGAATTGGGGCATCCACTTACAACTCAGTTGTGCTCCAACCTTGTTATAGCATGGTTTGGGTTTGCTTGCATAGGTAGAGTTATGATATGTTATAACCACATTAAAGAAACACGCTATCTAGTTACAACACAGGTTGGGTCCATCTATGCAGGCAAACCTGTTAAAACAAGGTTGTGGGGCACAATTTTAATGTAACTAAGGTGTCCCAGTGTGCTTATAAATGTGTTGACAGGATCTACATGATTTGTAGGCCAGCAGCCAGAATATAAGTAAAGGAAGCCGCTCTCCAAGAGCTGCCCCGCTCCAGATACTTTCCTAACTCTGACCCTAAGACTAGATAGGCAGGGGCAGAAAAAAGGAGGCAAGGAAGCTCTTGCCATGGCCAAGAGCCCCCTCCCGTGCCTGCTCCACTCGTGAGACATTTTTCTAGTTGAGCTTGTTGCTGGTGAGCAGCGGTGAAGCTGGCCTTTCATCCCCAACTGGGTGCTCCTACAGCAGGGGTGGGCAAACTATGGCCCGGGAGCTGCATCTGGCCCTCCAGATATTTTAATCTGGCCTTCAAGCTCTCTCCAAGGAGCGGAGTCCAGGGCTTGCCCCGCTCTGGCACTCCAGGCGGGGATTGCGGTCAGGAGCTTTCCCCACTCCACACGGCTCCTGGAAGCAGTGGCATGTCCCCCAACTGGCTCCTATGCATAGGGGCAGCCAGGGAGCTCTGCACACTACACTTGCCCCAAGTGCTGCCCCCGTAGCTTCCATTGCCCAGGAACTGCGGACAGGGCAGTGTGCAGAGCTGCCTGGCTGTGCCTCCATGTAGGAGCAGGAGGGAGGACATGCCGCTGCTTGAGGTAAGCGCCGCCCGGAGCCTGCACTGTTGAGCCCCTCCTGTGCCCCAACCCTCTGCCCCAGCCCTGATCCCCCTCCCACCCTCTGAACCGCTTGGTCCCAGCCCAGAGCACCCTCCTGCACCCCAACCCCTCATCCCCAGCCCCACCCAGAGCCTGCACCCCCAGCTGGAGCCCCCCCATACCCTAACCCCCTGCCTCAGTCCGGAGCCCCCTCCCGCATCCTGAACTCATTTCTGGCCCTACCCCAGAGCCTGCACCCCCAGCCGGAGCCCTCACCCCTTCCTGCACCCCAACTCCCAATTTAATGAGCATTCATGGCCCACCATACAATTTCCATATCCAGATGTGGCCCTCGTGCCAAAAAGTTTGCCCATCCCTGTCCTACAGCAACCCCTGCTGCATCTAGCTGTTGAAGGTAGTCAAACGTCTCCTAATGCCACCTGTTCTCTTCAGTACCAGAAATTCCAATAGAGCTCTTCGCTTGATGCTTATTGGTTCCAGTTAACGACTAAACATCGCTGCCCCCCAATGCGCCGGGGGAGGGGGGGGCCTGGCTGCTTCCTGCACGCACCCAGGGGTTTCCATCTGTCCGCCCCGCGCCTGGGGCTCTGCTACTCCTGCATCCAGGGCTCTGCTGCCGCCCCTGGATGCACGGGGCTGGCAGCCGGGATCCTGGGCAAGGTGTGGGGGGGGGGGGGGAGGGCAGTAGAGCCCCACGTAAAACATGGGGGGGCTGCAGCGCCCTCGCACCCCTAGTTTCCCATTAAACATTTAACCGATTGAATTTCAATAGGTTAAACAGTTACTTTTTTTTACCCACTATTTACATCCCTAGTTGGCAACCCTAGCTGCACTAGAGAGAGATCCGAGTTCAGATCTGGATTTCAAACTCTCAAAGTTGGGGGCGTTTGGCTCTGGATATTTGGTTCATCTTTCATGCTGATGCTAGCCTAATATGCACAGAACATGGGTTTTTTTATGTGTGTTTATTAAAGCTACTTATCTGAAGTTAGATGCCAGTCTAATGGTTAAAGTACAAGACTGGATCTAAGAAATGTGGATTCTATAATTAGCTCTGCCACTAACTGGAGGTGGGGCTTTGGTCAGGTCATTGGACCCTAGGTGGATCAGTTTCTCCATCTGTGAAATGAGAATGAGTACAGAAATCTGCTACTTTTGACTTACCTACATATTGAGGTAGTGTTCTCTCTGGTCTGCCTGTTGAATCTCCAAATTTTTGCTTTATCTACCTGCACATTCTTTCCCATTGACATCAGTGGGAGACACATGCATTGTTACTTTAGAGATCCACTGGGTTTATCGGAAGGGAAATGTTTGTCCATAATCTCTCAGAATGCTAATATTTTATGTACATTGGACATATTTGTGTTCACTTGAATACTGGCATTTTTGCATTCCTGGTGTTTTCGCTTTTCAAATTCATTTCTTTTAATAATTTCATAAGAATACAATTATTCAGATGTTACTGTGCAATTTAGTTAAATATATTCTGTGTAGGTGGTATTAAGATTCCTATAGTAGCCGATTTATAGAAAACCAGATCACAGAATTCTCCTTGCTCTTGTCTACTAGATTAGAGACCAGTCCAGCTCCCAGCTAAGTCAACTGAAAGACTCTTACTGACTGCAGTGAGAGCTGGATCAGGTCTATATGGCCTGACTCTGCAAACAATCTTTATCATAAACTTCAGTGGGATTATTTACCTTAGATAAGTACTACATCTGGGTAGTAAGTGTTTGCAAGATCAGGCCCCTGGTCACCAAAGAAGACCAAAATTAGTGTCCTTATTGTCTGTGAAGTTATCTTGTTCAATTCTGCTCATTTTTATCTGTTGGAAACTATAAGCCTGTCTTTTAAACAGTCAACCACTGACTCAGTGTGACTGTGCAAGTCATTTTGTTCATGTGATGCCTTGGATTACTTAGTTATGAAAAGAAGTAAAAGTCTTCGTAAAGAAAGATTCTTACCAAAGACACTAATATTTCTGAATGCTGTCCCTGTAGATATGAAACACGGCTTCTGCTTTCCATTTTTTAGGTGCTTACATCATGTCGGGCCTTCTTGTTGACCTCCCGCATTCCCACCAAGGTAAGTTTGTTTTATTTCAGTACTTGTGTTGCAATCATATTCATACATTGCGTCTGAAACGAGATCGGAGGATTGGAGTAGTAATGTTTGTGTAAAGTTGTTATAATGCCTTTTCAATAATGGCCTTCTTAAATGGTTTTGTCAGCACATAGATGAAACATTATAGGAGAACCTAGACTTTTAAAAATGTGCATGAGTGAAGAACTGCATTACAAATAACTTGAGGTGTTGTAACGGCACAATCCATAAGACTCCTAATGGGATCTAGGTGATCCAAACAAGTTGATGACATTACTCTATGGGTATTGCCTATACTGCAGTTGGTGGGTGAGATTGCAATTAGGAGAGACATACCTGCTCTAGGTTTAATCTAGCTGGTGTGGCTAAAAAATATAAGTGAAAAAGTGGCAGCATGGGCTATCCACACAAGCACTTGCTTGTACAGCCCACACTGAAGCCTGTATCACTGCATCTTCACAGTATTTTCGCTACACTTGCTAGATTTAAGCTCACGGGTAGGTATGCCTATCCACACTGCAATCATACCTCTGATTGCAGTATAGACATATTCTAAATTGTAGTCTCTCTGATTTCAAAAGGGATTATATTTCAAGCTCCAAATTAGAAATGATGTGGAGTGTTCTGAATCCTACTGTTCTCGGTGGAATAATCTCTGTTGTTTTCCATGGGGGCCATAGTTTGCTATGAGAAGCAGTTTGCCAACCTACCTTATAAAGGCCATGAAATACTTATTTCAGTCCCATGACAATTTGGAATGATTGTCATGGCAGAGGAACAATACATTTCTGTGTGGAGCAGGATGATTTTGAATCAGGTGATGATCTCTCCTCCCACCCAGAGTCCATTAACATGCTTTTGGCAGATGTTCATGTTCTGCTTAGTTGTGCACGTATGCACAGAAAGGTTAACAAATGATAATCATTGGTGCTGTAAAGTGTTCCCCTCCCTCATATCCAGGTTGAAAACATTTACTGAAGGCTCAGACTCTCCTTTTGGTGTCCCCAATGTTTATGGAAAGAAATGAAGGCTGCACATTTTCATATGCCAAATAGAAATGGTGTCATTTAATGTTCTGAGAATGGAAATGGCAGAAAAAATCAATGGAAATAGCCACAGTATTAATTTACCACTGGAAACACTTTTTAAAAATGTCTTTTTAGTGGCTTTATTTCATAATATCTGTGAGGTTTATTGTGCTGTATTTTCTACTTTTAAATCAAAGCCTAAAATTTGTATTCTAGGCTAATGAAAGTGGTGGCATCAGTGATAACTGAAATGGGTGAATAGTTTTCAAAAGAAAGCCGCTCTTCACAAACACAATTTCTTTTGGAATTTGGATCCCTTTTGTTTCAACAGCCAGTATGCTTGAAGAAAGCATCTTTCTTTACTAGCATAGGCGTGCATGATAGTTGACTTCCTAAAACCTAGAAAGTTTTAAAAGCTGCACAGGATCTTAATGTTACTGATGGAGCTCAGTGACTCCTCTTGATGTCATCTAGCGAAGGAGCATAGACAATAGAACATACAACATTTTCCTGAGATACTATTATAACCTGTGATTATTTAATACAATAACAATGAGCAAGTGGTAGAGTAATTTAGTTGTCCTGAAAAGTGCATTGTGGACTGGAGGATGATGTGATTGATTTGTATTTTCAGTTTTGTTAAGTTTATTGCTATATTTTTTTTCTTTTATTTATGGCTGATCAAGTATTTTCTTCCCTCCACTCCCCAAATGATGCAAAAGACTTTATTTTTGCTATATGAAGACATCTCTCCCTTATGCAGGCCTTCTGAAAGAGGAATTGAAAGGTTACAAACACTCACCACCTTGGTTCCTTCAAGGAACTTGGGTGAAATCTAGTATGTCCTGAGAACTTCAGTTTTGAGGTTACTGTATTACTTTTGTATGGAATTCCAAGCATTAATTCATCTTGAACAGCTCACAAAATTGACACTGAAATTTTATTCCATGCACATGAATATAATTAAAGAGATTAAGATTGGTTAAATGTGACATTTGCCTAACACACACAAAAATGTCAAGTTATGGACTTCTCTTCTCAATACTCTAATCTCTGCACAGTGCACTTCCACACAGAGTGACAGACTCCACACATTCACAAGGAACTGTCTTTTCCCTCTAATAGAGAAGGAAACACACCACATACACACTCTGTATTACAAACTTAGCAACATTATCAAATATTGAATGTTGACATAAATGCACAGATTAAGTATCTGGTGTATGATATGTTTGAGGGGTCAAGATTCCAAATGTGTATTTGGTACTAGTTTGCAGTGAGTTTTAGCTATGTGGAAAGTTTGAAAGTGAATAAACCCAGATGGCTGTTAGCTAGCGGTATCCTAAAAAGGTGAAACACTCAGAATAGTGTTTATCCTTTATAGGATACTGCTAACTAACAGAATAACTCTTAACTATTTTTAATTAATAAATTAACATGGATACTTGACAATCCTGAGAAAATTTGACTCAAATTATTTGTTATTCATTTTGGAAAGATTTATTGTATTACGTGTGTGTGTGTGCGCGCGCACACACACAACATTGAATCCCTTCTTGAAGTGGAAAAAAAAGAAAAGAATCCAATCTTAATTATAGAGGTGTTGCCACACCTAGCTATTGCACACTGAAATTCCAAAAGGGTTCTTTGCAGGACCAGCTTTTTGAGTCTGTTGCTTCTGTATAGATTTTTGTTTTGTTTTGAAGAGGTGTTTCAGGTTAGTGTGAATATACAGAGTTGTCACACATGCAACACATACTTGTTGTACTGGGGCCATCAGAGACTGCTGGATAAATAATGTGCAAAGTGGGAACAACTTAGATGATGGAAAGTAGCTCCTAAAAGATCCCCAATGGTCTGTTGGGTAAATAGATGTACACTATGCTCCTGACTATGAAATGTGTTAAATAGACTCTTAAAATGTTCCAAGGTTCTAGGGACCTGGGTGACTTGGTATTGGACCAGCAATGGGATATGGAGACTTTCACTGCTTTGAACATAGTGTATGTCATAGTGATCAAAAGCTGCCATCTGATGACTGGCTGACCTATGTGAATGTAGAGGAAGTTACAGAAGATAGCTGTCCACATCACAAAAACTGATATTAACTGGCAATCTCAGATAAGAAGTAATTGAATGGGCATGAAAATGAATGAATTTCTTACAAGGTGGTCTCTCTATGCCAAAACGAGATACTTTGGTGTGAGCAATGAGGAAATTCTTGCACTGCTACTGCCTGGGCTGCATCTGTTCTGTGGCTAAATAAAAAGGACCTTTCCATTCCTGGTTGAGGGGCACCTTTCATGAACAGTAAGTGTAGTTTTCCAGGCTGCTTCATGCTGTGATGCTGCTGTACATTTTGTTTCCTAGTTTGGTGAATATTTTTTTGTCCCTCTCTTCAGCTAAATGATTGGAAAGAAAGTTCACCCTTTTGTGAAAAACCATTTTTAACCGAAAAGAAAAGAAAAAAGAAAGAAAGAAAAGAAAAATCAGTTTCACTAAACTAAATACAAACTTTTTTTGCAAAAAGAAAAGGAGTACTTGTGGCACCTTAGAGACTAACCAATTTATTTGAGCATAAGCTTTCGTGAGCTACAGCTCACGATGAAGTGAGCTGTAGCTCACGAAAGCTTATGCTCAAATAAATTTGTTAGTCTCTAAGGTGCCACAAGTACTCCTTTTCTTTTTGCGAATACAGACTAACACGGCTGCTACTCTGAAACTTTTTTTGGTTATTGCTCATTTCTTTGGAGGACAGAAGTGATGAGTTATAATTAGAAACTTTCATTGGATTTTAGCCTTTAACTCTAAAATCCTCAGTGAGAGCAGAATGGCTTTAAACTGTGTTGCCCATCTACTCACTGGTGAAAACTAGTAGTCTGTGAGGAAGATTACTCTAGATAAGAAGTGTCTTACATAGTATTATAGGCCTGTGTAGGTATTATTTCCATAAAATAAATTGTCACATTTATGAAGAGTGCTTTTATAAATAGCTTCTAAAGGATTAATTAATGATTAATAAATGGTTAACCAGTTAGAGTACAATAGGTCAAGAAGTTGCTTATAAACATCTATAACATTTTGTACTGATGTGCTTAGAACCACTTATAACGCATACTACTCAGTCAAGTAACAGCCTTGAAACTTCTACTAGTCATTTTTAACGCATAAAAAGTTATTTATAAATATACCCTTAATATAAAATGTAATCAAATATACTAAATATTTACTTGTACACAATAAAGTTATTACAGCTGAGACACAATTACTATTAACCTTCTTGTTTAATCAGTCCAGATGCATTCCTCTTGCTTAACTTGTGAATAATGTGGCGTTTTAATATGTTTTGGTTAACGTTTAAAAATGAAAACAAGGTATTTATATTCTGCACTTGTTTTACATTACAGCTAGAACTAACTTTCAGCTACCTGGAAATCCAAGGAGTAACCTCCAGTAAACCAGGTCAGGTGAGTGCTTTGAAGACCAAAAGGATTTAGTGTTGTGAAGTTCTGATCTACAGTGCCAGAAGTATATGCTAATTAGAATGAAATCGTTTACTTTCTACTTAGTTTTAAACCTTCTTTCTGATCAAGCAGGTAATGTTATTGAATGTAGAGGTTCTCGTCTAGTAAGCACAAGGCACATTTGAATTCTTATGTTCGCACTGCTTGTAAAGCCGAGCAATAATAATAGTAATTTAAAAAGTCAAGTTTAGGAATGAAGTGTGTGGGTGGGATGAAGATAAGAAATGCATCCCTTTCATAACTCAGCTGGAACAGAACTAATTGGATGTAAGTTTTCATTTGTAATATAAATGTGATATTTTCCTCAGCAATAATGAAGAACAATGATGTTCTCAGGTTATTCATCCCATACCCTGCAACTCTATGGATTTTTATGAGAAACACTGGCAAATAGTGGTGCTTAAATTACACACAAGACCTGAAGAAGAACTCTGTGTGGCTCAAAAGCTCATCTTGCTCACCAACAGAATTTGGTCCAATAAAAGATATTACCTCCCCCACCGTGTCTCTCTAATTTCCTGGGACCAACACAGCTACAACTACCTGCATACACAGAATTAGTTTAATTTCAACAGGGAAGTTGAGCATCTGGGCCAGAGTTCTCAAATCTAATTGTATCAAAGTCTATGTAAGTTACAATATCGTACCTCTCTGTGTTGGTTTTTGAAGAGGTTGTTAGAAAAGGGTGCTACTGCTTTTTTATTCAAACACGGCAGAACTGTACATTTAACACTTGATGCTTTCAGTCTAGCTTTTGGCGTTCTCTATGTACTCATTTTCTTGGAAAACTGCAGAAGTTTTTCTTTAAGTAGATATCAGGAGGCACTTATAAAACTGTGTATGTTGTGTTGTTTTTATTTTGGGGGGGTTGGAGTTTTTTTGAAAGATGCTAAAATATAAGAGCAGTATTTTTAAAAGCTGTCATCCTATTTATAATAGGAGCAGATGATGAGAGAACAGATAACTGTGTTTTTGTAAAAAGAAAAGGAGTACTTGTGGCACCTTAGAGACTAACCAATTTATTTGAGCATGAGCTTTTGTGAGCTCACGAAAGCTCATGCTCAAATAAATTGGTTAGTCTCTAAGGTGCCACAAGTACTCCTTTTCTTTTTGCGAATACAGGCTAACACGGCTATTACTCTGAAACCTGTGTTTTTGTGTGTGTGTGTGGGGGGGGCATTTATGCAAGGTTCACAAGTAAAGTGCTTCTCTTCAATGGCAGAAAGAGAGGGAGGAAATTTTAGCTTTCTTCCAGCATATCATTCTACCTAAAATCTTTTGATATGTTTAAGCAATCCTTACATTAATTATGTTTAAGCATTTAGATCTGTAGATGAAGACTGGCTGACTCAATGACAGCTTCTTGTGGAGCAGCAGCAGAGCCTTGGTCTACACTAGGGGGATGAGTCGATGTAAGGTACGCAAGTTCAGCTACGAGAATAGCGTAGCTGAAGTCGACATACCTAGATCGACTTACCGCGGCATCTTCATGGCGGTGAGTCGACTGCCATCACTCCCCCGTCGACGCCGCTTGCGCCTCTCGCGGCGCTGGAGTTCCGGAGTCGATGGGAGAGCGCTAGGGGATTGATTTATCGCATCTAGACTAGATGCGATAAATCGACTCCCGATACATCGATCTCTACCCGCTGATCTGGTGGGTAGTGTAGTGCTACCCAGAGGCTATGAATCTCCCTGTGAATAGTGTGCATAGCAGGGAAAAAAGTTGTCCATTTGCTCAGCTCCTGAGAGCAGTTGTCTAAAATCCCTGTAAAGGAATTAAAAAATAATGTAGAAAAAAGTGCTTGAGGGTCACTATGTACACATTAGACTATTACTACATCTTCTAGGATTATCTTGTGTAGAGGAAGATATAATGTGATGCCAAATGGTAAAGCCAAAGGCTGTTGAATAGTTTATGTGTCAGTAATGCTGCAATCTAATTTAAACAGTTGGATAGCAAGATCACTTTTTTTTGTTTTAAAACTCCCCCACCATCTCTCCTATGCATCAGTGCTGTGAGGTTAAACAAGTTACTACATCCTTTGAACTTAGGATAATACAGTTTGTTATGCCTGCCAAAGATATTTTCTCCCTGACAGGGTATTATCTTATCTTTAGATGTAAATGGCACAGATCAAAATCCTTGAGTGTCTCCAGAGGATCATACTTGTTGATTACTTAGCTATTGTTTAAGCTCAATAAGGCAAGCTCCATATATTGCATATTTTTCTGCTTTGCTGTACTTTTCTTAAGCTCTGAAACACGTTTTAAAATTGGAGATCTCTGCTGCTGAAGCTTTCAGTTTTGGCTTGGAAGTCTCAATTGAGATCAGTTCATTTTTAAGCCTTCATGCTGTGATGGTGGAAGACATTTGGCCTAAAGAAAAAGAAAACAGACTTTGAATATAAATTTCCTTTCTGTATTGGAGAGTAGTTCTTACTTGGAGCATTTGTCACATCATAGTAATAATCAATGTGTAAATAAGCATATGTTTAACATTCAACCATTATTAATGAAAAAATTTCTTTAAATGGAAATTAATTCTACAGTACTTATATTTTTTTTCTGATTTTCTGATATATTTTATGTAGCTGATTGTTGAAACGGAGAAATGCAGCATTTCCATGAAGATTGCTTCATCAGAAGATGTGAATGAAGTGATGGCACACATTGGAACGTGCCTCAGGAAAATATTCCCTGGTCTGTCTCCAGTGTAGGTACTCATTTTTTGGGCACCTGTAGTACATATAGCTCACCAAATTGTTCAGGTAGGCTGACTAGCCACTGTTCCCTGCCCCCTGGTCCTTACCTTTCATTAGGAACATACGTTAGATGTAAGAAACGTTTTGGGCCCGGCTCTGACCCTCACTTGAGCTCCTTTGTAGTAATACGGAAGAATCCTTAACTAGTGTGAAGTCTGCAGAGAGGCAGGCATGGCTGGAGCATGCTGTATTTTCGAGAATCCCACTGGGTGCCAGACTGTCTCTGCAGTTCCAAGGATTGAAAGAGAGCCTAATGGTGCCGAAAGGTCACCTTTTTTTTTTTTTGCCCCCTCTCTTCACAGATCTTTGGCACACCTGAGGGTCCCGCCCTTTGTTTTCAGTAACTTCTTTTCCCTAATGGTTGTCCCTAAACAACTGTGATGTTCGCTAGTTCTTTCCAGTTAATTATCCGTGGCTAAGATCCAAATGGGGGAGTGGAGGGAGGACTGACCCTGACATTCATCATTTTTCATACGTCAACAGTTGGGAACCCAGTTGTTAAATCACATACCTTCAGCAAAACATCTCTACTGCTGTCTTTCTCACCTGCCCTCAGAAATTTGTCTGCATTTTCTACTCTGCTCCAGCATTCCATCTTTCCCAATCATTCCTACTTTCTGTTTCCTTTCTCCTGTCTCTGCCATGCTCCTTTCCTGCATTTTTTCATCCTACAGCAATGCTGAATAGTTTCTTTTATCTTCTTCACTTTGTTCTCACTTGGTTCCTTGGTCTTTCTCCCTGCCCCATTTTAATTGGTGCCTCCCAGATCTTATGACTCTGCTACTCTCCATTCTACTCCTAATTTTCTAAGAGTTTAAAAACCAAACATATATATGTTCCATATAAAATATAATTTTCCCCTTGATAAACACTTTCACAAGTAATAGTTTTAATACTCTCACTCCAGAAAAATATAAATGATCCAGCAGAAGTCATTTATTGTTTTATCTCTGCATTGCATCCTGTGTTGTTCAACTTTCCTGTAGGTTGAGTAGGAAATAGTCACTAAACTTAAACTGGTATTTGTTTCTTCCTTTCTTTTTTTTAGATCTCTAAGGCATCACTACGGTTTACCATAATGAAAACTAAAATCCTTCTTCAGGCTCATAATAAGGCAATTTGTTGGCAGGAACAGCTAGAGATACTGTAGCCAAAAGGGAGAAAGGGAATGGAAGGAAGGGGACTTCAAAGCTGCATATTTTTCAACATCTTATTTGATTATTTTGGACTTCGTACCTTTTTCTCTTGGGCTGCGTTGGTGGCATTGCTGCAGCATTTTGTGAAACTATATAGAGATCTGGGTTCGGGGAGGAGGGGAGGAAAGCCAGGTGTGATTCTGATGTCAAACTGGTGTAAATCAACAGACTCTCAAAGTCAAGTCAGTGAGTATTTGCAGTTGTAAAACTGGGGTCAGACCAGAATCCATCCAAAGGGCTTTGTAACCACATATCCTATATGCTAAGGAAGTCGACATTCGTAGGTCTGTAGGGGAAAGCAATTGATGCATCACGCCATTAGCACCTATTACTAACTTATTCTAGAGTTTTACTAAACAGAGGGAGCATGCATGTCTGTTCTTCCCCATCAGACAAACATGATATTCTTTCTTAAGAATAAAGGCAAAGGGGATAATTTTTTTTGTTCTAGAGAGGAAAGAAAACTATCTGAATATAGAGGTTAGAACCAAGGTAGCCAAAGTGTGATCCACAGAGTACATGTAGCCCTTCAGGAATCCTCATGCTCTCTGGCACAGTATTTAATATTTCAGTAGAAACTTTCACATGTGGCTCTATAGAAATAGCAGCATTTGAAGTGTGGCCATTACTCTCATTGTTGATGTAAAATAATGAGAACAAGAGATGAGCCTGGTACAGAACAGGAATAAATGAGCCTTTGGTGTCAGAAGGCCTATGTATGATAAGAACTACAGTTGAAGACTGTGTCTAAAAAAAGAGAAACACCTTGATGTAGTTGCAGCATGGTCTCAGGCTGCAATGACATATAGTCTAACAATGTAACCCTGTTATTTTGGGGGCCTTGAATTAGTGGACAGATGCCATGAGGCTATGTTGCTTCAGTGAGCCATGGATTTGAGTTGTTTGCCCTTGCTAGTGTGAGGGGAAATGGGATAGATTACACTAGGAGTCATGGGATTAGTTCACTGGATAGGAGAAGGGAAAAATAAATACTTAGGGCAGGTCTACACTGAAAATGCTGCATCAGTGCAGCTGCAGCACTTAAATGAAGATGCTCCCACTCTGACAGGAGAGCATCTCCCCTCGGCTTAGTTAATCCATCTCCACAAGATGCAGTAGCTGTGTCGATGACAGAAGCTCTCCCACCGACATAGCGCTGTCTACACCAGGAGTTAGGTCGGTATAACTGTCGCTCAGGGGTGTGGATTCTTCACACCCTTGAGTGACATAGTGATACTGATACGAGTCTTTAGTGTAGACCTGGCTTTACTGTTTCTGCAGCTTTACATTTGGGTTTGAGGAATAGACTTAAGGTGTATTAAAGATGCTAATATTTTCCTTTATGTGCACAAACATATGACAAATACATAAGATTATATTTAAAACACATGCAAGATTTGTGTGTGTGTGTGTGTGTGATATATATGCGGACACATATGTACAAACTTTTTAAAATCATGCACGTTTTTCCCCTTGCATGTAGGAGAATCATGAAAAAAGTAACTATGGAGCCCTCAGAAAGACTGGCTAATCTCCAGGCACTGTGGGACAGCCAGACTGTAACAGAACTGGGACCTTGTGGTGAGAATGCAATTTTAAAGCTGAAATGTAAAAAAAGTTGGAATCATCAGAGTCAGGAAGTTCAATTCTATTTCTGGCAGAACCCAGTAAAGGTTTAATTTAGTTTTAAGGTATAATTAGCACAGAGTGGACTCCTGACTGGTGGATGAAGATACTATTTTTAAGCTTCATTGCAACCTGCCATATATTATAGACAACATACTATAGTCTTGGTCTGTTTCAGCTTCTGCCGGCAGTATATAATGGATAGGTTTCTGAGAGGGAATGAGGGAGAGTTTTGAAACGTTGTGCTTACTGTTTTTGTTGTTTGCTGTATTGAAAAGTGTTCTTTTATTTTGTTTCCAGGGGGATTTTCACAAATGTATGCATGTGTTTGTGACTGGCTTGGATTTCCATATAGGGATGAGGTACAGTGGGTAAGTATGTATCTCACGCAGGTATATTTCAGCTAACTATACAAAAAAGGAGAGACTGCACACTGTGAAACCAAGAAAAACAGTTTTCCTGAGATGTGTTTTTGTGCTTTTATAACAGGATGTGGATACAATCTATCTGACCCAAGATACCAGGGAGTTGAATTTGCAAGACTTCAGCCATCTTGACCACAGGTGAACAATGTCCAATAAGTATAATATACTCCTGGGGGAATTCTGCACCAAAAAAATTAAAAATTCTGCACGCAATATTATAAAATCCTGTGTATTTTATTTGTCAAAATAACACAATATAATCATGCCAGTTTCAATTATTTTGGTAATTTATTTCAAAATACCTGTCACCAAGTATGTTTGTAACAATACAGAAAACAAAAAAGATTCAGGAAATGTTTTGACAAATAAATTCCTTACTAGGCATATTAATACAGAACTTTGAGTAGTAATTCATTTAAAGTACAAGACAGAAATGAATTTCCCGCACCCTTCAGAAGCAGTGCAGAGGCTTGGGGGAGTCAGGGGCAATGGAGGAGCTGAGGGAGAGGGAAGTAATTGCTAGGAAGGAGCCTGGGAGTGAACCTGAAGGGTTGTTGGGTGTGGGTGGGAGAAGAATGGAACTGGGGATTTTGGGGGGATTGAGGGGGAGGAAGGGGTTGTTAGGGAGCCTCCCCCATGCAGACTCTGACTGACTCCTAGCCTTTCCCATTCAGTCAGGCACATCTGCCCCATCCCATGTGTCTCTGCACCCCCACTCAGCCACCCCCGAGTCCCCATGTGGCTTTGCACCCCCATTCCCATTCAGTCCTTGCCCCAGTCTGTCCCCCCCACTAGCTCTTCTGAACCCTAGTCTTTGTGACCCCTTGCAGCCCCATGTGCCCTACTCTGTCTATGTGTCCCGTTCCCCCCCCCCCCCCGTCATCCCCCCCCATATCCCATACCTCTTTACCTGGCACTGCGAGCAGGGTGCTGTGAGAAATGCACCTTCTCCTCCTCCCTGTCGACTGCTGGCTGCTACAGCTGATGAGTTGATTGCCCTCCGTCTGACCAGCAGCCCCTGGTGGGCGAAAGGCATAACTGCAGCTCCTCTCCGGCATAATGTATTTTCTGCAGAGGAAAAAAAAAAAATTGCAGAGGACATGAATTCTGCATGTATGCAGTGGCACAGAATTCCCACAGGAGTAGTAGTAATACTCTGAAAGTCATAATTTTCTCCTTTCATCTTAACTAGTCCTTCGTAAAGGGTTGCTCCTTTCCCATGTAAAATGGAGACACTGTGAGAGCTGTCAGTTGGGGGTTGCCTGATGGAGTGGTCTTACTGCTCAGTTTAGCTTCCACAAAGCCGTTCTTCCCCATCAGCACAAAAACCATGCAGAGCACACTTCATTTTGGAGCTTGCTTACTTGCATTTTTTCCACAAGGGTAGTGTGGTGAGTTTGCTATGTGGGGTTTTTTTTTCTGTCTGAGTTCACCTTTTTTAATTTGACTTATGGATGAAATTAGGTAATAGATTTTTTTTGTCTGGGGCACCACAACTTGAAAGTTCCTTTCTAGGTCTCCTAGATAAAGTGAAGAAGCAAACTGTGTAGCCTTTGCTCCTGCAGAGTCTCCTTCCCCTTGTGTGTAGAGTAGGGGAAATTATTTTTGCCAAAAGTCTGCAGAAAATTTAGAAGTTACCTGTTGTTCGGAAGGTAGAGATTTCGGCTGGAATGGAAGTCATCCTGGATATGCTCACTGATGGAAAAAATAACTAATTGAGAATAATTGGGGATCTTGAAAACAGTGACTATGAGCTGCTTGAATTTGCTAAGTACAAAATTTGGTTCACCAAATGCAGCAGTATAAGGATAGTAATTTTCAGGAAAGCTAATTTTGAATATATTTAGTATATAAGATGTAGTGGGAAGAAATATTTAATTTAAATTCCACCAGCATGGAAGAAAACAGGGAAACCTTGAGACACTATAAGGTGTGGCAGTTTCACTGATAGAAGAATGAAAGAAATAAGTATCTGCCAGAAAGCCGGGGTTTAAAATCTTATAATGGAAAAGGGAAATGCAGGAGGCAGGCAAATAAGAATATTCAGTCAGGGTTTCCTGAGGCAAGATAAGGACAGCAAAAAAGCAAAATAATTCCATACAAGCCAAACAGGTAAAGGAGCATAATAATTTAAAATGTATTGCAGGTGAAAAATACCAGAGAGAATGTAAGGGTCCATCAGTAAATGAGATGAGGTTATGAAAAAATTATTTTAAAATGGCTGACTTCCTTACTTATATAGAAAAGAAGTTTGAACCATTAGTAAGTAAGGAAGATCCTGTAAAAGTATTATCTATTGATGAGCAGATAAAGGCAATACTTGAAAAACTGAAGCATGTATGGTACAAATCAGCTGGTTTGGATGACAGGTGTCCTAGTATCTGAAAAAAATTGACTAACAAACTTATTCGAGCACATGCAATTGTGTTGCAGAAGATGCACCAGAGAATGGAACATTGAGTTTTGTGGTCCAAAGATTAATAGATAGGGAATCAGAATATCATTTTAAGATAACTTCTAGGAGATTATTTATTACTGCTTCAGATCAAAGATCCAGTAGTTATTAAGGGACATTTACAAGTCACAAAGCCTCTTGTGATGTCAGGACAAGACCACTGCAGCATCCCATGATTTAGAAATTAGCTAAGGGAGAACTTGTGGGTGAAAACATGCTAAGTTGCTGGTACAAGCTATTGGGAAGCCAAGATCTTTTGGTATCAATTAAAGATACTAGTTATGAGGTCTGAGATCACAGTCTGAGCCTAAGATTTTTAGGGCAAAAAGTATATTTGTATGTGTTTTGTAATGTGTCTAGAACACTGAGGATGCTATGAATAAGCAACAAAAATAAAAATTTACCAATGTTAGTGAGTCTTGATTTTTACAGTACTATCTTATATCCTTCAGACCAGACTGTCAGGATCACTAAAATGCCATGAAAACTATTGTAGTTCGGCATCCTGTCTTGTGAGGTAACAGTAGAGTGATATGGCATGGTGATAGGAACTGAAGTGTTGACCCTACCTTGATTGTTACCATGCATTCCAGGCACTGCACAAATGCTTTTTATATTTTTCCTACAATGTAAAATATTTCTGTTAAGCCTGTTTTGCAGGTGCACATTTCTGCAAGAGGTCAGCATAAAATTTCATGAATTATAGATAAAGAGTTTGGGAGCCAAGGTTGTCTAACACAGTAGCAGTGTATAACAGAGTTTGCCACATGGGAATGCTCCTTCTTATGTTTTATTCGAAGGTGTATTGTGCTGTGAACCAGAAAATTGTTTAACTTACACACACACACACACACACACACAGAGAGAGAGAGAGAGAGAGAGAGAGAGAGAGAGAAGAACTTGCTTAGCTTTGCATCAGAATATTCACCTGGGAAGCATATATTTTAGTATGCTTGAACGTCCTATGAATTGTCTGGGGGAAAGTGTGAGCAACCTTCAGTTGGAGACGTGTGTTCTTTGTTTTAAAAATATTTCCGTATTTAGATTTCTCACCACTTTTAAACACACTGGGGGCAAAGGTGTTGAAAAACATGCATGTGGTGGCAAAACTTGGCATTGTTGAGACTTGCTGAGATTTTCTGCATTCCCTTCAATGCTTTTGTGTTATGTACAGTACTCTTTTTGTAAATAACCCTTTATTTTTCAATAGTGAAGTAGCTAACATACTAACTTATAAATACGACCAGCTGAATATAAATTAGTGAAGAAAGGTTGTGGAAAATCTCCATTTTTGGAAATGGTCAATAATTAATCATTTTATTTAGTATTCGTTCTCATTTCCCAGCAAAAGCTCTGATGTCACTGTACAGCATATACAACGTAATCACAACAAAATGTAATAAAAAAATTATAAAATATTTTTAAAAAATTGAAATCTCAAGAATGAGTGAGGGGGAGAAGAGAATTAAGAACAGGAAAGAAATAGATTGGAAATGAGGGAAAGTAATAGACACGGGGCTGACAGCATTCAGAAGCACCTTTTCAAATAAAATTTAACAAAAATATACTAAGGTTTTTCTGAAATGTGAAGGATGAAATTAGGTAGATTTCCATGGGGAGCAAGTTCTACACAGTAAAAAGTAACTGTCTTGCCATCTTCAGGCATGATGGGTGAGAAGATGGGAGCCCTAGACAGCTGAGTTGTGAGCGCGCAGGTACTCCTATCAGTCATATAAGTCGCTAAGAGTAGGTGTTGAATATAATTAGGGGCAGGAATTAAGGATAATCCAGCAGTGTCAGTTTAGAGTTATCCCGTCACTTTTTAGGCAGACAATGTTGTTTAAATAACGGATTTTTTTAGGATCACGATATCTCAAATGAGTGAGCAAACATGTTGAATAAGTTGTAGTTGGTTGATGGGGCAGCATTACTGAAAACCTTGCAAAGAAGAAATTGCAACAGTTGTTCATCTGACCACAAAGTTTGTATGCTACTGTTGCGAGGTCATTATGGTATAAATATGTGTACCTGACGCAAAAACTGCACAACTGAAAAATAAGTCTGCGTTTGTACCATGTCCCATGCATAGCTTTCCAAGGCCAGGGCAATGACAAAAGAGACACCAAGGTTCTTAACCTGAATCATTACCTTCATACTAATCCCATCAAGTGGAGCCACACAGGAGAAACAAGCTTGTTTTGTATAGCTGACCTCTACTCAACAGCAAGACATCTGTTTTTCCAGGCTTGAAGATGAAATAGTCCTGATTTATACATCTAACAATATTCAAATACCACTTCACAGCTGAGACCAAAATTGCAGAGGCTATTGGACAAGAGATAAATCCTTGTGTATCATCATCATCACACCAATGATACTGTACTATATGTTTGGAAATGAATTCACCAAGAGGCTTCATGTATATATTGAACAACACTGGCAATAGGCCTATTCCTTGTGGTGTACCATATTTCTATATCTAAGCTAGAGTATACAAATAACCTTCTTGTATATTAGCTTTACAGTTGGTGTACAACATTGATGTTGTGCAGCAAAATATTCTCTTACTGCTTTAGAGATGGACTTATATTTCAGAATATAGAAATCTACAGTTCCTGAAAGAATGTAATCTAGTCAATGTTTGTCTGAAACATTCATGAGAATCACAGGTGCATCTGAGTCTACACTTGTTTAATATCCCCACCAAAAATGACTGAAATAAAACAGGTAAATGGGGGGAACATAAAAGAAAGAGGAGCTGTGTGTACAGAGAAGATGCCTGCCAGTGCATGCTCCTGGATGGAAAGCTTGCGAAAGAACCGTCAAAAAGGCTAATATTTACAAATTATGCCCCAGGAGGATTGAAGTTCAGTTTGCACTAGCACTAGCTAGATTTAGAATAGTTACATATAGAGTAGCTACAGTAGAACCTCAGAGTTATGAACACCAAAGTTATGAACTGCCCGGCCAACCACACACCTCATTTGGAACCAGAAGTACACAGTCAGGCAGCAGCAGAGACTCAAAAAAAGAAAATGCAGTACAGTACTGTGTTAGTAGTAAACTACTTCTACAAAAATGGGGAAAGGTCAAATTTTTTTTTAAAAAAGGTAAGGAAACAGTTTCTTTGCTTGTTTCATTTAAATTAAATAAGCTTTGAAAGAACAATCATAACATTTTCTTCAGAGTTGCAAACATTTCAGAGTTATGAACAACCTCCCTTCCTGAGGTGTTCATAACTCTGAGGTTCTACTGTAATTCCTGTTTCTACCGTGCAAGGCAAGGGTTTATAGAGTGATTTGTGTGTGTGTGTGTGTGTCCATATATATTAATGTGGGGGAGGGAAAGATTATCTGACTGCTGAGTTGTACTACATAGCATACTAAATGCTATGATAATATTTGATATGTTATTCTGTTCCGGTGTTGCATGCAAAGGTTTTTACAGCATGCCTTTATCAGTGTTTATTTGTGGAGAAATTAACAGAAGGAGAGCAGATCAAATTAAGAATCTTGGAATAAGGGAACAGGAATCATTTAGAATTTCATTTGTGAAATCCCTTTTACAATTAGGAGAGGGTTTTTGCTGAAAGTTACATTATCCTTTTGCGCGGCCCTTGTTTCCTTTGGGAATATGACTTGAGAGAAGAGACAAGGAGATGCTGACTAGAATTAGTCAGTCACAGAATTATATTAAATCATCAGGCTGCCAAAAAGCTTTTAGGATCATGCTCAACTATAATTAATGGTGATTAAGAAGCTTAAATATGTCATAGGCTGAAAAAAAGTAATGGTATGACTAGGGATGGCAGCTCAGACAATTTCCTGGTTTAAATATTCATATGAATATTATTTGACCAGTCAAATGTTCATATTAAAATTAAGTCAAGTCATATCAAATCCAATTGATTTCCCCCTACCACTATTTGTATTTTTAGAATGGAGAGCTTTCTAAAATCCTGATGATTGACTATTTATTAAGAAAGAGTCAAAGTAAATTAAGTATATAAGAGTAAGTGTTCAGCTGACCAGCTTGACAATAAGTGTGAACAGTGTGTAAAAACATTTTTCTTTTTCTAGAGACTTAATACCTATAGTTGCTGCCCTGGAATACAATCAGTGGTTTACAAAGCTGTCCTCTAAGGATCTGAAATTAGTAAGTAATAAAATGAAGGTGCATCTACTGTTATCTGGCTTTGCTGTATTTTATAGCACACTATAACCCTTCTCAGAAAGATGCATTTATTCATCAATGGAAAGCTGAGTAGACTTAGTCTGCTGGAAAATAATTTTTCTAAAAATCAACTTTCAATAACATTTAATTAATAAAGTTTACAAAGTTTATTTGAATATAGTGATGCCACAAAATACTTTATTGCTTATTTTTAGCTGTTTTCAGCAGTACTATATGACTAAATAAGAAACCATTTTGGGGGGTAGGGGATATTTGGATTGTGTTTGCACTGCTCCTGCACTATGAAAGTAGGCTTTCCTCTCACTCTGCATTACATTCTGATTAAAAGAAGCATCCACTTTCTTGTAGTGAAGACAGTCAGATATAATCATAAATATGTAATCATATACGGTAATTATTGTTCCACCAAACCAGCAAGATGGACTGGAAGAAGCTGTTAAAAATGGCTGATTATTAGATGACTTTAAACTTGATACATCAAAATAGCTTTATTTAAAAAGTGAAGGTTAATTCTCCCAGATGCATTGTTTTTCAAACCTGCCCAAAAATCTTTCTTCAGATCTAGGATTGGAGTCTGGGGATCTTAAAAATGAAGGCCAAATTCTCTGCTAATGTGAATTGGTGCAAAGTTATTGACCTCAAAAATTTGCTTGTAGCTTTTCCCTCAGTAGTGTCACATTACATGAAAACCTGATTGCTAGTGATGTACTGAAAGCTGTGGTATCTGAAAATAACTTTAAGAGGCTTAAGAATAAATGTAGAAAGTGCACTTTCCTTTCTTCTTTGGAGACCTAGTTTCAAATCCTGATGTTAAAGTGAGGTGGAATTGAGTTGGGTTATCTTGTTCTAGTACATATCATAAAACCACAACCAAAGCATGTGGCACAATCGGTAGTCTCTGCTTCAGAGACTCAGGACTGAAACTGAAATAGTGTAGTATTGCAAGTCTCAACTGAAGTATATTGTTAAAGCTATTCAGAGAGGCTTGCTCAGTATTAGGGCTGGTCAAAAATTTTCCATCAAAATTGCTTGTGATGGAAAATTGGGTTTTTGTCAAAAAAAAAAAAAAAATTCACAAAAAGTGTCTGCTTTCTGTGGAAAATTTCCATTTTTCTTCAGAAAAACCAAAACCCCGCAAGCACCCAAAGACTGTGCTGTTTCTACTAATGATGGAATAGTTTGATGTGGACATGCCACTACAGTATTTAATGGGATTTGAAGTTCTGATGCCTCATGTCCCTATTCTCCTCTGTGGGCCCGCGTTCCTAGCTGGACTACATCTCCAATGATGCACCCCTCACCAAGAGGGGGACTGTGGTGCATCATGAGAGACGTATTCTGACTAGGGAATCTGCCATATAGAGAATGGGAACATAAGGTATCCAAACTACAACTCCCATGAAGTACTACAGCAGCATTTTTAAATTGGAATCTTTGATTTTTAGCTGAGAACTTTGGGTATTTGCATTTCTGCCAAAATCAAAATTTTATGTTGAAAATATAGATAACTAAACTTTTGTCTTAATTTTGTCAAAATTTTCTGCAGGGTAAAATATCCAATTTTTCAACGAGTTCTACTTAGTACCGCCTTATCTGACTCTCAGTTGGAATATGCAGTGTAGTTGTATCCATTTTGGTCCCAGGATATTAAGAGAGACAAGGTAGGAGAGGTAATATCTTTTCTTGGACCAACTTCTGTTGGAAGAGAGACAAGCTTTTGAGCCACACAGAGCTCCTGTGGGTACGTTTTTCACAAAGTGATCACTGTCTGACCTATCAGTTCTCATCCTCAAAAGAAAGCTACACAACGCTTTCAAAGATAAACCTGGATGCTTTAATTCATAACTCTGCTAGATACTAAAAATCATGGACTGAATAAAGACTCTGGATTTATGGCTTATTACAACAATCTGTAATCCACTAACCCTCTTTTTTTGTCTCTTGAATGCAAGAGGTGGTAATGGGCCAGTCTACCTTGAATGGTTCCTTAGGATATGTGTTAACTGCTTATGCTAAACAATCTGTTTCACCTTGTATTTAGGTATGACGCTTCCTTTCCCAGGCTTGAAGAAGAGCTCTGTGTAGGCCATATCTACACTGCACACCTTAACGGTGTGGCTGTGCCACTGCAGCCACGCTGTTATAAGGTGTGCAGTGTAGCTGCTCTTTGTTGCTGGGAGAGAGTTCTCCCGGCAACAAAATAAAACCGCCTCTGTGAGGGGTGGTAACTTTGGGAGAGCATCTCCCACTGACGAAGTGCTGTCCACCTGGTGCTATTCGTCATTAAAACTTTTGTCATTCAGGGGGGTGGTTTTTTCATACCTCTGAGCGACAAAAGTTTTTACAATGAAAGTGCCAGTGTAGAAAGTGCCAAGCTCGAAAGCTTGTCTCTCTTGCTTACAGAAGTTGGTTCAAAAACGATATTACCTATTCCACCTTGTCTCTCAAGTTGAGTGACAATTAGCCCTTTTGTTTTCATGATCACTAAGCTAACTACAGTGGTGTGAAACCTTTTAGCATGGAAACCTAAAAATCAGCAGTGCTCAGACTATTTCCTGTTCCATAGCTGATTAGGGTTGCTGTCAGACATTGTCCTTTTCTCAGGACACCAATATGGACGTTTGTGTGGAGGGGTTTAATAACAAGCTTATTTGATGTCCATCCCCTGAAAATCTGGGAGTGAGCCAGTGATGGGCTCAGTCAACCAACTGAGGCCCACCAAAAAGGCACCTGAAGGGGTTGCTGGTGGGGCAAAGGGATGATGAGGGACATGGGGCCGTGTTTGGAGAGGGGGTGTATTAGAGAATCTATGTAGAGGGAAAGAGTGATACAACTATGGTTTCTTTAGGAAACTGTTTTATTTTGCTGGGATTATCTTGAGGTTTCTTTGGCATTCTGGGGTTTGTACAAACATAAAACTTTTCAAACAAACCACAGGGGGCGCAATCTTAGCAAACGGAACCTCGTGGCTTTGATTTGCTGAAACTGGTTGAATCCAATTAGCAAGTTTCAGAACTGCCTTTATTTTAGAGCTGTACAAAAGTAACTCCTTAATTCCATGCACTGAAACTGGCAGTCAAAAATATCTGGAGGATAATACAAAAGATGATTGATGGCTAAATCCATGTTATAATGTCATTACAGGGAGCCAGTTTAAGAAAAACAAATCCAGAATCAATACTATGTACTGCTCTTTGCATCTCGCACTATGACACTGTCTTTGGTAGACACAACTGTGCCTTTCTCACAAACAGATTAAACCACTTCTTTGTAATCACACTGGTAAACCAAACATTGATCATATTCTGAGTTACCTAAAAAATAGAGTGCAGAATCCATGCCTGTGGTAATAGAAAAGTGACAGTCCTTAAAACACCAGTACAATCTGCATTATTTAAAAGGAGGACTGAAAGTAGATTTTTCTCCCCTCTGTGTTGGTTTTTTTAAATGAGTTAAGAACTATACTGAAAAGCTAAAAGGCTAAGAAATTTAGCCTTAGAAATTGATTGAGTTGTGGGGTCAGACACCAGATAGAAGCATAAACTCTCAGACCCCAATACCAGTGTCGTGGGGGCACTTTTAATGGGGAATGATTTATTGGCCTGAGCAAAATCATCTTAGCTGTCATGGTCATGACAAAAGCTCAGTTTCAGACCTCTAATGGAACCTTGATTTTGTGTGTTGGGGGACCACAGAGTTCAAAAGCAAAACAAAGAATAAAATAAAAGTGAGGCGATAGTATTATTTGTTGTATAGCTCTTGGGATCACAGCTGAAGTAAAATTTTAAAAGTACAAAATTTCTCTCTTCACTTTTACCCTCTCCAACATTAGCAAATTAATAGCATAAAAGCAGCGTTATTTTACTCTAATGTTTTGTCTCATCGTGGATCCTACAACTGCCCATGCAAATTACTTATTACAAAACATGACTAATGTAAACATGGTGGGGTGTGTAATGGCTCTGTGTGGGTTAGCAGGATCCACACTAAAATACCCGGAGCACACTGCCCAACCACAAAGCTCTTTCATGGAGTGTCTGCAGCCAGAATGTGTCCCTTGTGGGTCTGCATTATGATACTCCTGTTTCTGGTTTTGTGGTCATTCTAGTTCAGGCTTATTAATTATGTCTGTTCTGTAAAAGAGTATCATGGACACAAAGTTTTTAAATAAGTAATGTTATTAATCACACGGTTTTTCTGTTGGAAATAAGGTTTTGTCCTGTTTTGTTGGCCTACACCTTGAGTGACTCTGTTAGTTTTCCTCTCACTTACCAATTTCCCACTTAGCAATAATTCATTTGGGAAAGATTCTATCTTACGTCCTCCTACTAGGTTTTGGAGGCTTCTGCTACTATTATTTATTTTTTGTATTGTGGTGACACCTAGGAGACCCAGTTATGGCCAGGACTTCATTATGTGAGGCTATTCCTAGCTTACAGCTGTATATTTTCAGTGATGTAAGAATGTTTTTGCTTTAGTAATATTGTTATATCATTTTCATGGCAGTCCACTGATGTCTGTGAGCAGATCCTGAGAGTGGTGAGTAGATCCAATCGATTGGAAGAATTGGTATTAGAGAATGCCGGGCTTAGAACGTAAGTAATTTTTTAAAAAAAATTACGTTAGTTATGATTTACCCATAGGACCGTAGAAAGTAGACTCTGTGATAGAATTGGTAAAATAGCTAATACAAAAATTACAACCCTGTTCCAAAGAGCTCATGGTCATATTTTTCAGAGGTTGTAAGTGTTCACAAACTCCATTGGAGTCTCTGGGGGCTACATGTGTTAGCACCTGTGAAAATGAGGTTGTTACATTGTCTACCTTCTACTTATTTGTTCCTTTACAAACAAGGAAGCTGGCTGAACAGCTGGTAGCTGTGCAGAACAGACAGTTTTAGAAGTGATTTGAGCCTCAAATATCTCATGATTTCCTCTCAAAACTTAGTTGCCAACGTTGATATGAAAAACTTGATCTTTTAGAAAACGCTATGTTCAGTTTCTTACTATAATAAGGAATACTATTGGACAACAGATTGCGGTATGGATGTTTTGTATGTTGGTGGGACACACAGCCTGTTAAGATAAAATGAATATATCCTAATCAAACTACAAAATGTACTTCTCTGTATTTTTACTTGTGGTACTTGAAAAGCAAACAAAAAATAGACCTCTTGCAATAGTCATTAAAAAATGAAGACTTTTAGAAATAATGCAATTTCACGCTTAAATACTCCAGCACTATTTCAGTACCTTAACCACCTCCATTTCTTGTGAGAGAGACAGCAGATTCTTACAATCTCTAGGAATTAGCCCGAAAGTTAAACTTGTAAACTAGGATTTGCTGTGGCCCTTTAGAGCACACACTTCTGTACTAGATTTGGAGTAGCATGTAGTTGCCCCAACCCATTGTGCTAGGAGTTGTACATTCAGATAGTAAGAGACGGTCCTTGCTTCAATGAATTATTAATCTAAATAGACAAGCCAGACAAAGGGTGGGGAAAAGGAAGTATTATCCTTGTTTTACAAATGGGAAACTTAAGCACTAGGGATTAAGTGACTTTCCACAGGTCACTCGAAGTCTGTGGTAGAGGTTGGAATTAAACACATCTCCTGATCCCCAGTCCAGTCCCTTAATGTCCATCATTCAAAGTGTAACAAGTAACTGACTGTGTCATTAATTTCTTCATATTTTGTGTCATTTTACACAGAAATAACATTTTGATACTATTATAAGGTTATTGACTGTCATTGCACGTTGCCTTCATTAACTTGTCATATATAGGTCTGGTTTTGACTTTAATAGAGCTTGACTGACAAGCATCCCTGAGACTTTTGATTTTGTAGCACCATATACATTCAGAGTACTTGGCATGTTGACCTTGTCTCTCTCTGCTATAATCAGCATTAGCTATCTGTCCCTGTAAAGGTGTATTTGTCAGTTCTGCAGGTTATAATGTCTCTTTGCTGGGAAGAAAGGTATTCATCCCATTGATACTGGCTATCCTCACTTGGCATAGGCTACAGACAAAGCATTTTTAGGGAGTTATGACCACTTTCATAGTCAAAGTTGAGAAATGCTACTAAGGGTAAATTTCAAAAGTGCCTAAGTCCCATTGCCTTTTAATGGGACACAAGTCACTCTATGTGCTTTTGAAAATTTTATCCCAAATCTGTAATACAGGGGCTCTCAACTTTTCCAGACTACTGTACCCCTTTCAGAAGACTAATTTGTCTTGAGTACCCCAAGTTTCATGTAATTTAAAAACTACTTGCTTTCATCAGACATAAAAATACAAGTGTCACAGCACACTATTCCTGAAAAATTGTTTACTTTTTCATTTTTACCATATAATTATAAAATAAATCAAATGGAAAATAATATTGTACTTACATTTCAGTATAGAGCAATATAAACAAGTCATTGTATGAAATTTTAGTTTGTACTGACTTCGCTAATGCTTTATATGTAGCCTGTTATAAAACAAGGCAAATATCTAGATGAGTTGAGATACCCCGTGGAAGATCTCTGTGCACAGGAGTACACATACCCCTGGTTGAGAACCACTGCTATAGTATCCTAACATAAAGAGGATAGATCGCTCTTTGTCCCTATGTAAAGCAGAAAGTGGCATTTTGATAACTATTTAGATGGGTAATTGGGACAGAACTTATCCAGTAAGGCTATTGGCTTTTAGTTGAAAAGGAAAAATGATGAGTAGGGACAGTGCAGTAGAAGCTTAGTGAGTTGGCTGAAATAAGGTACAATAACTATGTAGCCCACATTGGAAGAATGGGGTGCATATAATAACCAGAGGACTGGATTCTTTGGTTTGGCAAGGCTTGTCATCTTAAAGTAGCAGCCACGGGAGCATAACCCTTGTGTATGGGGACCTGTCTGCTGGCAGAAATCTGGCAGAGTTGGCTGGATGGTTTCCTGGCCAGTGCCACCCTTCCATCACTAAAGGGAAGGAGGGGTATGTTAGGAAATTTCGGTCCGTGGGTATGGCACTATGAGGAAGGGACATAAATTAGGGTGGAGTGTTGAATCAAGCCCTAAGACAGACAAAAATGTGGTGATAACAGTGGCAAAGGGGTAAGAGAAGAATGAAAGAGGAAATTAGTTGTAAAAAGTTGTTAAAGCTCAAAACAGTATAGGCCCTGCCAATACACAGCACCTTCTCCTTAATGAGTGTCTGTTTGTTGACCTTCTGGGTATGCTGCAAAGCCTATTTGTTTGAGCAGGTACTGATAGGGAACTGATGCACATGAGGGCAGGATTTCTGGGAAAGCGTGCTGGTGATTAAACTGTACTGATCACATGATGATCAAATGATGTGGTCAGAGGGAGAAATGGGGCTGCTTTGGACAGTTTGTTTTGTAACTCCTATTTTGCTATGTTTGTTTTTTTATAATATATATAATCTCAAAGGCACTCAGAGCTAGGATGGGCATCCTTTAGTGTAATATTGGATAAAGTATAAATAAAAGATTGCTGTTGAAAGGCAGCAAATTGTGTAAATAGATGTGACTAAGGGAAATATTGTACATGTCTGCAACTGTTAAATTTGGCCATTTCCATTCATTCCAATAATTGGGTCATTTTAAGCCTCTGAATATGGTGTTAATGTAGGAGATAATATAATAGTCTTCTTTTGTTTTATTTTCTTGCAGAGATTTTGCACAGAAACTGGCCAATGCCCTAACCCATAATCCTAACTCAGGACTTCATACAATTAACCTTGCTAGCAACCCTCTTGAGGACAGAGGTACTATAACATTTACATTTTTCCTTTTATACAGTCAGAGTAATAGGATTAGTGCTACTTCATTCCCCTTTGCCTGAATAATAGAGCATTGTGCTTGGTGTAATTGCATCGTAAATATCTGTTGCTCATAGGTCACTGAGAATTGCTTTTCTTCTTTTAGTTTGTAAATGTCCATTAGTTTGAGATTTACCAATAGGTGTTGAACGGTTTTAGTGTAACCATGGATTTAATTAAAGTTGGGCTTGTTTGGCTTCACAGAGATCACTTTTAAGATAACTGATGGGGGGTGAAGCACTGTGCCTGGGGTGGAGAGAGAAGAAAGGGTTTCAAATACTTTATTGTAAAAAGTAATAGAATTGGTTTAAGGCCCGTCTGAGAGTGAGACACAACTTTGTCCCTTGGGTTATATATTCCAGATGTTTTCTAGCAGCTAGAACTACCTCTTTAATTCATCTGTGCTTATATAAATATTTCTAAGTGCATTGAAGCTGTCAATTTTTTGAGCTGCCTTCTAGTGTTCAATATTGCAAAAAATTTAGCCCCATCAGTGCAGCCCTTACACTGAGCATCTACATAAGTCTGTCCCTTTTCAGCAAAATGAGAGACAAGCACATGCTTAAAGATTCAGCTTTGCTGAATCTAGGCCCTAATTTCCGAGCAATTTCAGTTTAGACTCAAGTCACTCCCATCTCTTCTTTCTTCTCTTTCCACCCACCACCCTAAAAACTGAAAATTGTATTTTTAAATTAAAATAAAATGTTCAGTCTAAACTTGATCCTGGAAGTACCGTGCCTATGGAATTCCTGTTTACTTCAAGTAGGCATTCCATGCAACAGGCATTCTCATGATCACATCCTTAATACATCATTTGTAGGGCTGCTTGAAAAACAGGTGTTCTGTTCTGTGAAACCTTTTGTTTCATATTGTTTTTTGAGGAAACAATTCAAAACAAAAAATTTTGACTTGTCACTGGAAGACAGATGTGAGGGGGTTAGTCTCCCCATCTCCCTTTCTCTGTACAGTGGGAAAGGTGTGTGTCGGGGATCCCCCCACAAATTTGAAAATGTTTTAGTTGGATTCTACTCTGTTTCAAAATGAATCAAAATTATTTTTTGTTTCAAATTGTTTAGTTGAGAAATCAGAATTTCAAACAATGGGAATATTTTTCATGAACATTTCCATATAATTTGAAAAGCCTTTTTTGAACAATTTTGACCAGCCAAAGCTCTTTGTAGTAACCACATTAACTTCTTTACAATAAATAGTCATGAGGAAGAAAAAGGCTGTCACATTTTATACAGGTTGTTGATTTTGTTTTTTAATAATTGAATTTAGGTTGGTTAAAAGGAAAGCTCACTGTGTTTCTTTTTTATTTAAAAAAAAAGCATAAGCAGGCTTGGTATAATGGAAGATCTTTTGTCTATAAGTCAGGCTGGGTATTTCACATGCTACAAAAAGAACAGTTCAAAACATACAGAAGTAATGACGTACAAGAGAAAATGTAGGCAAAACAGTTAATTATGGATGTACAAACTTGGATTTTGACCAGTTTCTTCTTAGTTAAATCTTTTCGGCTGAACATTCAGTTAAAATTTAGTCTTCTTAAAAATGCGGAAATTAAATAAGTTACTTGGCTATTTTAAATTGCAGAGACATTAAATATAATTTCAGTATGCAAATGTTGCATTTCATTCAATTCAAAATAAGACCTGTTCAGGAGTTCTGATATCTTTTGTGTGCAAATTGTACTTGAGATTGTGTGCGCGAATGGAAGAAACAATATGACTTTGTCATAAGAAAGATGTATGCAAAATCATAGTTAATTACAGATAGGGAATATGGAAAACATCTCTGTTTTTAACTTGTCACATCAACACGAACTGGGAGTTTACCACGGTTATTATGTAACAATCAGAGTATTCAGTAGTAGTAGTAGTTTTCAGTTGTGTGAATGATAAGGGAGGGAATGAGTAATTTTCCACTGTTAAAATAGATTGATTTTTTTTTTAACCTTATTGAGCGCAAGTAAATATATTGTATGATTACTCGAATAGAAGATCAGAACAGGTGTTTGTGTGCAGATAATGCCAGAATAATATTTTATTTGCTTGAGATTTAACAATTAGTGTCTGTTTAAAAAAAACTGTGCTGAGTGTGGTGGCTTTGTACTATGAACAATGCGTTAAATCATGGTTGGATTCCCTTCATTGCACTGTCAGATTTTGAGAGGTACCTGTGGAGTGTATTGGCAGTCTAGAGATGAAATCCTGACCCTTCTGGCTTGAATGGGGCCAGGATTTCACCCTTGGTTTCTTTTAAACACCTTAATGTTCAAAATCATCTCTGTACTTTTGTCTTTTTATCAAGCTCTCCTTGTATTCCGGTTGCAGCTTGGTCTTTCTCTCCTGCTTTGTTACTGGAACTGACACCGGTTTTGTTGTATGTTGCCAGAAGGGGCAGTCTGATTAAAAAAAATTCAGTCTCCTGCTGCTCCAAGACTTGAATGGCTCCACTGAGTTTGTTTTTCTCTACTATTACCTTTCCTAGGTCCTAGCTCACTGGCTCCCAGGGCCTCATGCTGATGAGGCTATAAGACAGGGGTGGGCAAACTTTTTGGTCTGAGGGCCACATCGGGGAATAGAAATTGTATGGCCGGCCATGAATGCTCACAGAATTGGGGTTCGGTTGCAAGAGGGGGTGAGGGCTCTGGTTGGGGGTGTGGGCTCTGGGGTGGGGCTGGTGATGAGGAGTTTGGGGTGTAGGAGGGTGCTCTGGGCTGGGACCGAGGGGTTTGGAGAGTGGGAGGGGGATCAGGGCTGGGGCAGGGGGTTTGGGCATGGGGAGAGGCTGAGGAGTGCAGGCTCTGAGTGGCGCTTACCTTAAGCGGCTCCTGGAAGCAGTGGCATGCCCCTTCTCCAGCTCCTATGCAGAGGTATGGCCAGGTGGCTCTGCATGCTGCCCCATCTGCAGGCACTGCGCCTGCAGCTCCCACTGGAGCACTGGAGGGGGCCATTGGAGTGCATAGGAGCCAGAGCGGGGCCATGCTGTGGCTTCCGGGAGCCACGTGGTGCGACCACCGACCCATCGCCCTGGCTGGAGGACTGGGGCCAAGCCCTGTGCTGCGGCCCCCGACCCAGCACCCCAGCCAGAACAGGGAAAGCCCCAGACCCCACTCCCCAGCGGGAGCTCGCGGGCCGTAGTTTTCCCACCCCTGCTATAAGATCTCAGCAACTAATGTGGGTGATGCTGACTGGATTAGAGATTTTGTTGGCTGTAGTGTGAGAGAAGGGGAAAGGATATTTGCTACACTCCAGTAAATAGCCCAGGTGCAACAGAACACTATTTACTCTCCTCATACTGCCTTCCCTCCTCCTTTCTGCCCTTTTGATATCAAAATCATATTTGGCTTTTAAGACTCCTGCAGAGAACCAGCTACAACCAAGAAGTGGAGAGGAGCTGCCAGAGAACATAAAATCCTGAGGCTGTAGCTTAAAAATTTTTAATACTTGAGTCTCTTACTTCAGTGGAGCTGAAGAGATTTGTAAAGTGTAGTTGGGAAAGAAAATGTATCAAGGATCCCAACCCAGTAGTCACTAGAATTAAATATGACCCAGGGTTAGCAGGTCCAAAATTATACCTGCATCATCTTTAATGTTTTTTGCAAAATTTGTGAGATTCTTTGCATGGGTTTTTATGTCAAGAGAAATATTTTGTTTCTGCCTTCAGTTGGGGTTGATTTTTATTCCTGATCTTAGTGTGTTGTATTGAGTCTATTGTCACAGGGGTTTTTAAGCAATGTACAGACACCTTATCCATACAAAAATAACCACCTCTTTTTTTCAAACAAAAACGGAAGGAAATGTAAAATAAATTTCACTAGTTAATAAAATGTTTAAAACATTGTCAATCGGTGCTTCATTGAAATTTCTCCAGAAGCAAATGTTTGTTAAATAATCCCAGGTATTTTTCACCTTGTTTTCTCTAACAATAAATTCCTACAAAGGTGAAGTGCAGTTACTTGCATATTCTCATAAAATAACCTGAATTCGTTCTTGCAATAAGTTGGTGAATACATCCAGTTACTATTGTATTTTTACAGTAGCCAAAGTAATGCATCCTCATGGCAACAACTTGACCATATACACAAAATATGGCCTGGAGTTTTGGACAGTCTGTGAAAGCTCCATGTATCGGCAGTATACATGCCAACCGCACTTTTAGAAACAAAATAACCTTGAAACAAAAATTCCACAAATGTCTGAAGTATAACCACTTATGTACTTAAGGTAGATAGATAAAAGCATATGATAAATATAGAAAAAATATTTCTATGTCCATTGAAGTAAACTTCAGTATTAGCTTTTTTTTATTATCCATTTTGGGTTTTGGCACAGAGGCAAGCGTATTCTTTTTAAAGAGATATATGTTCCCCCCAGGAAAGCTTAGCTGGATTATAACCTGTGATCTGGTACAGAGAAGTATATGTCACACCTCATTGCATTGCTGCAGTTTACTTGTTGATAGATTTATTCTGGTAATGAATATTTTATAAATTGGTTCAATCGTTACTGAGCAGATGTCTCCTTAAATATTCCATCACCCATTTAAAAATGGAAAATACATTTATGGAATGCAGAACCTCAGAGTGAGAAATTGGGTTTTTGTGTTTCTTTCAGCAAAATGGTGCTGAGTAATATAGTTGGTGCCAGAGCCCTAATTCTTTTTTTATTCAGGAAATGGTCTATTATGTGATTTTGAGACTGTATAAAGGCCAGTATATATTTATCAGTCTAATTAAATGAGATAAGTGACCATTATGACTAGAATGGAGGCTTCAGATTCCTAAAGCAAGTTCTCTGCTATGTTACCTGCATCAGAATTATTTTATACAAAACACACACTGCTCTGCAGTACTAGTTCAGCTGTACAAAATACTTCAGTCCTTTTTCAGCAACGCCTTTGCCTGTTTGTCTACTGAAGAAAGGGTTTGACTCAGTTAGGAAGAGAGGTCAAGGTTAGCTAACCTATATTAACGAAACTCCGTTGAACCTTGACCTTTTTTTTCAATAGACCCAAAGAGATCCTTATTACTGGGGAAGCTGCACATTCACTACTGTTGTATTTAACTTCATTATCATTTTCCTGTGGCAGAACCATAAAGCTCTCAAACTATCCATGTGCTGACATCATGGCGCACACGTTACCTTCTCTATGACCCTTGGTCCTCAAAAACTTAAGCACGCACTGTGTAGCTTTAAGCATGTTAAAGTAAAAAGGACTTGAGGTGGTTGTCATCTACATCTTTGGGCCAACCCTAGAAGAAATTGAATTGTGTTTGTGAGGTGTTGAACACCCTACATTCCTTTTACTTTCACTGTGTGGTCTATTTTTATGTCAGTGGTTCAGAATCCTGAAAGCCACTTGCCATCAGAAAAACTACAAACTTTTACGCTCTTTTTTTCCCCCCCTTAAACAGGTGTGTCCTCTCTAAGTATCCAGTTTGCCAAACTCCCGAAGGGACTGAAACATTTAAATTTATCTAAAACCTCATTGTCACCTAAAGGTATGTTTTGTACTTAACCCTGCACTTTTTCTCTGTTTGGTGAATGAGTAAAATGAAACATTTTTGGTAGTGATGGATCCTGTTGTTATATAATTGTAAAATAATTTCTTGTGTACTGGATTATTTCTCTCTGTCTAATTTGCCTACTTATATGGCTGACATTATGAGTATCTGAACCTTATTTCTTAACCATAGTAGGCTCTTCAATTATGGGCCTGATCCAAATCCCACTGAAGTTAGATGGAAGCTTTCCACTGACTAATGTAACACCGACAGACCCCAGTAGTCGGCAGGCAGGATCGAACTGGGGCCTCTGGAACTAAATGCATGAGCTAAAAGCCATATGGCTCTTAGCTAAGGCTGTAGAGCAAACTCATTAATCTCTAAGTGGTCCTGGTGCCACGAGATGGGACAGAACACCACACCCAGGAGGTGTGTGGGTTACATACTTCCCGTAACTGAGGAAGCGTGTCCTGAGCTTCGGAGACTTCCCAGTTGAAATCCTGAATGAGGCCCCACTTGTAACACCAACAGACACTGGTCATGGGCGGGATTGAACCTGGGGCCTCTGCCTCATGCTAAATGCATGAGCCTATACCGCATGAGCTAGAAGCCATATGCCTCTTAACTAAGGCTGTAGAGCAAACTCATTAATCTCTAAGTGGTCTTGGTGCCACTAGATGAGACAGAACACCACACCCAGGAGGTGTGTGGATTACACTTATATAAGATTCGGATCAGATCCTATATTATTGAAGAACTGTCTGTGTTTAGCTTATTGTTGGAATAAATATATCTTGCATTTATGGCTTAAGAAGAGGTCTGAAGCATACAGGGTTTTTTTTATAATAGCTTATACTTTGTGTTAAACTTTTCAAAATGCCATTTGTAAAGCTATTGAAATATCCTTTTTGTAAGTCACATTTGTAAAGTAAAATGGTTTGTGGGTGACTGTTTAAAGATTGCTTTGTGGTGACTGGGGCATTTAGTTTCTTAATTCACAAATTTCTCACTTAAAATAATTGAAGAATGTATAACCACATGAAATATTGTGCATCACTTGTTTTTTCCATCCTGGGTAGTGAAACAAAAGAGATTTTAGATCTTCCTTTAACTGTCATTTCACTTGTAACAGTAAACCAAGCTGTGTTACCATTTTAGATGTTGCTTTTTGATGTGGGAGCCCCCAGTGCTTCTAACTTTCACAGGTTGATCTTTTTTTAAGAAAAGCTCTATCCAACATATTTCTTCAGCATACCATTTTAGTAGATGGCTCATGAAACTACTGGGGGTGGAGGCAACTCTGCACCTTTGAAAATGGACCTGCTACTAGCGAGTAGCCTTTAAATTGATTTGACATTTGTTGTTGTGCAGTGTGTTTTGTATTATGATTCTTACTAGCCCAGTCATGAGGCATGGCTGCTGGAATTTTGGTTCTTTAAAACCTTATAAAACTTTAGTTCTGTTCATTGTGTTAGTAGTCTGTTCTTGGTGACAATCATTTAGTCAAGGAATTTTGACCACCCTGATATTTATCCTTGGGGTAGGAGAAAACTCCAAATATTTACTCAAGTCTTTAGACCAAATCCAGCCCCGACAAAAGTGCACACAGCTTCCAGTATGTTCAGTCACCTCCTGTACTCTTCCTCACTTGAAGCTCCATCATTTGGTCCAATGGCATCTACAGTGCCATTTGGGATATTATATCTGTTTCCCCCTATCTCAAGAACAGTTGTCAAATTAGTCAAGACCGTTCAACCAAATGTTAATCAGCAAGAACAGAGCATTGAAGCAATGAACAAAATCAAAGGGATTTTTGTGGTTTATTTTTAAAAAGGTCTTAAAACAAAAGCAGAGTCCATCTAACATGCCTAATGATGACCTAGTAACAACCCTAATGCAGACTGCACTGCAATGATGCTCAAATCTACAGAGACTAAGACCTTACCACTGGATATTGTGCTAGAGTAACCCTTCAATATTCCTATTGAAAACATGCCTGACTAAAACACCTCGCCTAATGATATGACTTATCTTGCTGTTCATGAGAGTTTGTCTATATGTGCGGTCCCCTCAAAACAGTGAATTTCCTGCCTCCCATGCCTCCACCTCTTCACTACTTTTGTGACTGTCTTTACAGCTCCTTTTATCAGTCTGCTCTCCCTTGACTTAGACAGCATTGCATTAATTTAACCTTGTTTTGCATTTGAAGGTTATCTTTGAAACCATAAAGGTTAGAACTATTTTTGTAATAAAAGCCTATTTTTGAAGTGAGTGATGGGACTCACTTGGGAAAGTTTCCTATTCAATACTAGGCAACTGGACAAGTGGATTTTTCCAGTCTTTTGCTTTAGGGAGATAATAAGCAGCACTTACAATGCTTTTCACTTCTTCCCAAAGCTCAGTATAACCCCTTCTTATTGTTTTACCTTACTACTTAACAAATACATTTGATATGAGATTTCTTTGAGATTGACAAGTGAACTGCAGGTAGCAACTTCCCAGATGGTCTTTCTTTAAATATGGTGTTTCATAGTTCCTAACAGTTGTTAGGTCTGAGTGCGATGAAACAACATTATAGGCTTCATTCAGACTGAAGTAGGATCTCTGTTAATAGCACAGTATACAATAAGGGAAGTGCTATTAGAGGTTTAGCAATTTGGAGCTTTGACTCAAATAGAAAATTCCATGTGCTTGGTTCAATTAAATCTCAGCTTTTTGAACCTGATCCAGAGCTCATTGAAGTCAATGAAAAGGCTCCCATTGATATCACTGGGCTTTAGATCAGATCCGGTGACTTTGTCGTTAATGAAAGACTGATTCATTTAAAAACAAACAAAAACCCTAAAGGAGAAGTGATTCTACTTTTTAGCCTAGTGCCCCCCAACATTAACTAGCTCAAACATTGCTTCATTATCCTAGTTCTCAGAATCATTTGCTGCTGTTGAATCATATGCTACTGTTGCTATTCGGATGGGATATAGCATGGTGTTTGTGTGCGTGTACATCTGCACTGCTCCTTTCTACTTCCGTATAGTAACAACTGCTGTTAACACTCGTTAAAATGGGCATGTGGCTAGAACCCATTGTGCCCAGGTAGATCTGTTAAAGATTCAAAAAACTTGCATTTTGTATATAAAGTGTTCCAGCCCTGCAGTTTGCAGGTGGAATGTGTTTAGTAACAAAGACTTACCATAAAAAAAAAAAAAAAAAAATTGCAGAGTGAAGAGTGAATATTTGAAAGCTTGGCAGATATATTATCATGTATTGACTCTTTTCAGAGAGAGGCCCATTTCCAAAAATAATCCCTGAAGCCAACAAGCATGCTACTGTACTAATATTGATCTCATCTTAATATTTTGGTGTTTGGAAAACTAGAGCACCAAATCTAAATATCTGTGGCTCCTGATTTTGCCAGCTTCCGCCTCATATGTTCCTTGGCAAACCTATGTCCTTTCTAGCATTATGAATTTCAACGTATTTTTAACCTGAAAGATGGGCACTTCTATCCATTGCCAATCCGTGTTTATGAAATGGTTGTCTTGTCTGAAAAGCTGCCGACTGTTGCTCAGCAATTCAAAGCACTTGTCTTCTCTGTTGCTTTGACCAAGCACTTAATAAAATCCATCCTTCTATTATAGGAGGCAATGATGCTTGTGTGTCTAATGGATTTTCTCAGGTACTTACTGATTGAGAGGCAGCCTACAGCCATCCAGAATGATTCAAGAGTTCAGTGATAAACTACCATGCCTAATATGCAAGTTACATTTGCTGGAGGTGTCCACTTCATCTCTGTTTTAAATAACTTAGGAACCCTTTTGAAGGGAGTGCTGATTTGTTGGTTCTTGACACATAATTTTTCAGTTTAATACCAAAAATATTTATTTGTTCTGAACAGGATTTAATACTGTACATCAGTGTGTTCAAATATATATTTCCTGATATGTTAGTTCGTCAAATATTTTTCTGAAATTACCGGTGAATACATAATTTAAATGTTTGAACTTCTATGTCTTGTCAACTGCCTTTGAAGTAGTAGTGAACTATAATTGTTAATGTATTTGCCTTCTGCAGATGTTTTTATTTAAATATTCTTGTTTACAATAAGATGTCTTCACATTACTTAAAATATAGTTTGTGTGTAATGTTAAAAAAAACCACTAGAATTGAGCTAAATACATGGTACAGTAAATGTATCAGAAGGTTGTTCCTAAGGATCTGGTAATACAGGTTAAGGGCCTGGTCCTGCCAGATTTAGGGAATCCCTAATGAAGTCAATGGGAGCTGAGGGAGTGTGGCACCTTTCAAGACTGGACCCTGTAGGAGAAAAATAAATCCTAACAATTCTGATAGCAGGAGACCATTGATATTTGACAGTGTGTTCACTGAAACTGTGTCCTGACAGGGTTTATGATAATTCTTTATTTAGCCGAACTAAGTTAAATATTGACATTTTGTTGCAGGGGTGAATAGCCTTTCCCAGTCACTGAGTGCCAACCAGCTGATTGCTAACACTCTCACCTACCTTGACCTCTCAGGGAATGTTCTCCGGGGTGATGATCTCTCCGTATGTGTTCCTTATTCTTCTGATTCCTGAAAAAAATGTATATATTTAATGTAGTGTGAGTGGGGAGGGAGGATTATTTTGGGGGGGATATTGTGTTAATTTAACTCAAGTTCTAGTGGTGATTAAAATGACACAGTGATAACATTGCCTTCCAGTTGTGACGCTGCCTGGTATGGGACAGAGCTAAGAGTGCCAGTCTCAGGTCAGACTGCCAGAAAACAGGGCATGTACTCCAAACTGGTGGTATATTCAATCCTAAAATTTCATCAAGCCAGTAACAAATGTGTGCTTCCAAAATACTATACTAGTTATTTTGAAGCCACGGACAGTCCCCTGCAGGACCTCTAGCCCCTCATGTACCACCCAGACAAACCAAACTTCTGTCATAAATGATTATTAAAACCAAAACTCACATATATTAGGTTCTTCTAGTTCCAAAGAACCAGACACGTACCCCAGGTCAAAATATACTTCAGATCTTACCCCCAAAACATGCTGTAACTAAAAACTAAAGGTTTATTAATATAAAAGAAGAGCGTTATTAAGAGGTTAAAATGAAATCATATACATTACAGTTCATTTCAGAGTTTGTAGATCAGTATAATAGCAATGATGTTAAATCTGCCATCTTGCAGTAAGTTTCTCTGGTTCATCCCAGATATTGGGGTCCTCAGCCCATTGTTCAAAGCTTTTCTTTGTTAGATATCGTAATCCAGAGATGTGGAGCAAGAAAGAGGCAAAGGAATGATGATACCCCCCCGGTCCATGTGCATGGAAAGTTACTGTCTCAAACATGGAGTCAGGGATCACATGTTCTGCATGTCCTGCTGAGTCATTGGGCCTCCACTGTCTATGTGCTCCTGCTCTCTGAGGTGTCCTTGGGAGGGGCTCACTGGAAGAGTTGATTCTCCTTCATGGCCCATCAACCATGGCTGGCTAGTCTGGATGTAAATCTGTCTGGTGGGTGTTTGAGATACAAACACAGCAAGGATTCATAACTTCATACACAATGATAATACACGCATATAAACAGGATAACATTGTTCAACAAATCACAGTTTTTCCAATGATACCTTATAAGGCATACTTTGCATAACATCTATCACAACTGTGCAACAGTGGTGATACATCAGTGTTCATACTTCAGTGTACACATGGTCATCTTTCCTTCTATACAGTGTCACACCAGTATAAAGGCAAATTAAGTTTTACACTTCACATGCAGCTAAACTAATTCACTTCACTTTGCTCCTATGCAAATTCTCACATTTGCTGATCAGTCAGAAAACTGTCAATTGTGTCAAACTCTGGTGGTCATATGACATAAAAAATTGTCCACTGAATACCACATGAAAGTAACCAAATTCAATAAATTGGTCTGGTCTTTTGTGTTACTGCCAGTGAGGTCCAGCATTGTTTCATTTTCGGTGTGTTGAAGGACACTAGGCTCAAAATAACATTTTATTCAGACTTTCTTCATCACATCCATCCCAGTCTCACTTATTCACACGTCCTCGGTGTCCAGGCTGGGATACCTAAGAAATGAAGATTAAGGAATTCAAAATAAGCATTACAAAAGTCCATTTTCACTTGACACACACTTGGAGTATACAAAATAAAATGCCTTCTGGCTTTATGTGAATTCCACCCCAGATTTTCCTTGGTATCTGCTAGACATTCATATACACATTTACAAAACACATCATCCTGTGCTTAAGAGAGCAGAACTCTCAGGTGAAGAACTAGAAGAATGTTGACAAATGAGAGCCTTTAGAGAAGCAGCAAAAATAAAATAAGGGAATAGATTGGTTTACTTAAAACCACATATTTACAGAATTTATAATAAAATTAGTGTGCGTAGCTCAGTCAAACAGTGGTTGAAGGGAAAGTGATAGCGGGCTGCAAATATTTTAAAGGGTGCAAACACCAGAAGGGAGAGACATTTTTAAGTGGCACAAGGGGATGTATCTAGTACAGGGGTAGGCAACCTATGGCACACGTGCCAAAGGCGGCACGTGTGCTGATTTTCAGTGGCACTCACACTGCCCAGGTCCTGGCTACCGGTTTGGGGGACTCTGCATTTTAATTTAGTTTTAAATGAAGCGTCTTAAACATTTGAAAACCTTATTTTCTTTACATACAACAGTATAAGTGTATAATATATAACGAAACTAGGGAGAGACCTTCTAAAAAGGTTAAAATGTATTACTGGCACGCGAAACCTTAAATTAGAGTGAATAAATGAAGACTCGGCCCACCACTTCTGAAAGGTTGCTGACCCATGATCTAGTATATTAATGAAATGAATTTTAGCAATGTAAAACTTAAAAGTATTTTCATGGTATTGCACCTAACAGTCAGATCTGTTAAATTGTGGAATAATTTTCCAGCAGAAGTGATGGAAACTCCATTGTTTGCAATATAAAATTAAACTGAGGGTTTGTCTATGCTGGCAATTTACAGGGCTGTAACTTTCTCACCCCTCTGAGCACCACAAATTTCAGCGCTGTAATGCGCTGGGAGCTATGCCCCTCGTGGAGGTGGGTTTTTTAGAGCGCTGGGAGCGCTCTGCTGTGACTACACAAGCCACGTTAAAGCGCTGCCACGGCCGTGCTTTAGCATTGCCAGTGTAGACTAGCCCTGAGCAAAGCACTGGAAAATTTACTGTAGGGAATATTCATGCATTGGTACTAGAGGGGCTAGGTGACCTAGTGTTGTAGGGATTTAATTTTTCAAAAGTCCTGAGCACTCTTAACTCATCTTGACTTCATTTGGAGTTGCAGGGGCTCAGCACTTCTGAAAATGAGGGCCAACTTTTCTTATCTCTAATTTGTTTGGTTCCTAGACATTAAAAAAATTGTCAGATGTAGCTGGTGCCTTTACCTAGGCTAGTGCATAGGTAATATATCCTTAATATTATAATACACATCATTCATTAAAATATTATGTTATCAGACCCATTTTACAATATCTCTGAATTGACCTAAGGCACTGGTAATATGTGTTTTAATAAAGTCTTGTCAGAAAGAATTATAAGGTTCAGACACAACTTAGCTGCCGGCCTTATGCAGTAGAAAGGGTTGACTTAAACTTTCAAAACTGATTAGCCATTTTGGAGTATGGTTGCAATCTGGATGGCATTCCAATCTATTCTGAACTAAAATTAATTAGCACTTTCTGCAAAATGTGTAGCAAATTGCCGGCTACTCAAGATAAATCAAGCTATGAAAGTCAAGAATGCTATGGGGTAAATGTCATCCAGGCAGCATTCTTTTCCTGTCTTTTTAAAGAATGTTTTACTTTTGAGGGCTAGAAGATAACATCCATTCAGAGAAAATAGCTTCAATCAAAACTGTTGGAGTCCAATTTAAAATAAATGTCTGAATTTTATTTGAAGAGATAAAATAAAAATAATTCTGTGTAATATGTACAAAACATAATAATCATATTTTTTTTTCTCATTTGAAGAGCTTGTATAATTTTTTGGCCCAGCCAAATGCCATTGTTCATCTGGATTTATCCAACACAGAGTGCGCACTAGACATGGTAATCTTATTTCTTTTGGTGGTTCAAAAAAACACCATTAGTATTAACAACAGGTTTATTGCATATAAACCTACCTTCTTTATTTCTCAGGTGTGTGGAGCTCTCCTCCGCGGATGCCTTCAGCACCTAGCTGTGCTCAGCCTGTCCAGAACAGTTTTTTCTCACAGGTATGGGTTTAAATATAGTTATTTCCAACTCCTGGAAATATTTTATTCTTTTTTGCCCTTCTGCAGCAGTTTTCTTATGTGGACCTCAAGCAGCTTTAGATTTTCAATTAAGCGCTGTGTGACAGAGATATTATTTATCCCCAAAGTATATTCACCTGTGCAACAACTGTTTCTCTGCATATAAAAGACAAGGCCGGTGTTAGGGGATAGCAAGCAGGGCAGTTGCCCGGGGCCCTGCAAAGCTAAGTTGCTCAGGCTTCAGCCCCAGGTGCAGGGCTTGGAGCCTTGGGCTTCAGCACCATGCAGTGGTGCTTCAGCTTTCTGCCCTGGGTCCCCACAAGTCTAATGCTGGCCCTGCTTGGCAAACCCCCTAAAAACTGCTCGCGGCCCTGAACCCTGGTTGAGAACCACTGGAATAAGCTATCCTACATAATATGCTCGCTCTGATCCTGACTCAGCAAAGCACCTATACACATACTTAACTGAGGTAGGTAGTGCAGAGGTAGGTAGTGCAATTTGAAATGTAACTATTCCCTTACTTATGGTTAAGCATATGCTTAAGTGCTTTGCCGGAATGGGCCCTCAGTCAGGCCATAGACTCAACAAAGTGGAGCCCTGCCTTGTTCTATTTGTTCCTTCCCATACCCTTTGGAGCCCTGACTGTTTCCTTTCCATTCCCTGACGTGGAGCTGTTTGCTAGACATCAGTAGAACAAGCTATCCTGCATAATATGCTTGCTCTGATCCCGACTCTTTCCATACTCACATGCACATTGAAAATTAAATCCACTTAGGTTACACTTGCACATACACACGGTTCCAGTGAAATGTTGGCAGACTGTAAGTTTAACATGAAACAAAAACCCAGGGCACTCGCTCAAGGTAAAATTTAATAGCTAAAGCATATTGCTTTCACCCCCCACCCCAGAAATGGCAGAAGTTTTCCCTCAAACTATCAACAGAACAAAACCAAAAACCACTCCTGAAAGCTGAGCCCAAATATGCAAAATTTTAGCCTAAAGATAAAACTTTGTCACCTGTAATTATCTGAAAATGACCCTTTGAACTGATATTCTTGTGCAATTCTAAGTGTAGGCGTCTACCTGCATTACTATAGTTACCATTTAGATTGTGGTAAAGCCCATCCTGTTCTAGGCTCTTTCCAAACACTGAGGAAGACAGAGTTCCTGTTCCCAAAAAGCATTAGTACTGTACCAAAGGAATTGACTTATCTGCTTGTAGGCACAATATTCTAGAACTGCACTGAAAATCAGTGTTAGCTAAAAAATTAAACATTAATTTTCAGTGCTTTCTTATCTGCTTTTTTTTTCTTTTCTTTCTCTCTTCCTCCCTCCCCCCAATTGCAGAATAGTCCTTTCTTTTAGGGTAGAGCTGGGCATAAAAGATAATGTCATTTCACAGAGGATTTCAATATTTCTAAATCTAGTTTTGTTCCAATGCAAAACGAAAACCAAAAAGTTCAAAAGTCTCTGTGAAAGGGAATGGAGGCAGGGACCCTGGAAGTGCTGGGGTCCCTGTTTTCAAGGCAGTTCATCTTTCAGGCTGCCCCAGCGTGGGGGACCTTGGGAGCCCAGACTGCTGAGCAGCTGAGGCTCCTAGAGTATCCAGGTGGTCTCAGTTCCTCATCAGCCCACCAGGCAGGCTGCCAGAAAACTAGGCGGAATTCCAGTGGAACCCTGTTGAAATTGAACAGTCTTCTACAAAATGTTTGCTTTGATGTGTTGACCAATTTGGATGAAAAAACTGTTTCCTCTGTATCTTTCGGACCATCTCAATTTTGGGGGCCTGATCTCATATTCACTGAAATCAACTGAAAAACTTCTGTTGACTTTAATGGACATAATGTGAGGCCCTAATCAAGCTGAAAACATAGTTTAGTAAGGAAGAGAACACTGATTTGAAGAAGAGAATTTGGGTTTGTGGTGGTCGGTACTCAGTTCCGCCCCTGACTGGCTCTGTGATCTGAGAGAGTCAATTACTCTCTCCAGGCCTCAGTCTTCCTTCTGTAAAAAGAAGACAGGCCTCCTTTACAGACTTGTTAAAGTTACTCTTATGAAACCTTTTGAGAGCTGGTTATGAAGCATTGCTTTTATTTTTATTCTAGGGGATTCAGACTCTGCCATGGTACTGTTTTGCTATTTATGTTAAAAAGAGTGGCAGATATTCTATCCCTTAGATTTTCAGTCTGCAGTGGTGCCCACTGAATATTGAAATTGGACCATAAAAACAATAGGAATAAATACCAGAATGGCCTTAAATACATTTGCTCCTCTTGAAACCCAAGTTTCACATTATATAGCTAGTATTTTTATTTATTGTTATTGGAAGTCAGTAGTGACTATTCTCCCCCTTTCCTTTTTTTTTTATTGAGCGTAGTCCTTTTGAGGATATTGACTGACAGCACTGGAGGCAGAATCCTCTCTCTGGAGAGCAGTTATATCACAGGAAATAGCAGCGTAAGCTGCCCTGTCTTTCCAGATCGATATGCCTCAACACTAACCTGGAGGCATCACTTCTGCACACCTATTGCTTGGTACTACATTCAAACGTTAAACAATAACTGTCTCTAGGGGTGAAAAGTTATTTCCTTCTCATAACAATTTTGACCCTTTGCTTCTCTCCTGGTGTTGTGAATGCCTGTCGACTAGTAACTGGGCTGAAGTCACCTGGTTATTTTATGTAGGTCACCAAGGAACCATTAGTTAGTAATACCTTCTGAACAAGAAATGGGACATTGATGAATGCTGTTGAGTCTCCATTTTGAGGCCTTTTTGTTTTTGAGCTAATTGAAAGCTACCTAGATACGATTGTTAAAGATTAAGTACATTAATTACTAATAAAAGGGTGCTGCTGACCCTGACATCATGAATTTGCAATCTGTTGGATGTTCAAATGTTGCTTTTACTCTCCCCCCCCCCCCCACCCCCCCCAATTTACAGGAAAGGAAAGGACGTTCCCCCATCGTTCAAACAGTTTTTCAGCAGTTCACTTGCTTTGATGCAAATCAGCTTTTCGGGGACTAAACTCTCTCCTGAGCCTCTAAAGTAAGTGCTGCATTGATTTTTCCTGTGACTTAAAGACACAGTTTGCATGGTTATTTATATACATGTCTAATCCTGAAAATGGAGAGGAAAGCAGATCATGTCTGCACATTATTCAGAGCCCCATTTACACTTTGTCACTGAGAAAGTGAGTTTCATAATGGTCACCCATGCTGAACTGGCAGAGTTGGAATGTAACAGCCTGGCTCGCTGCTTAAGGGCTGGGGCTAGCCATCCCTGATCACAGAATGAGCCACACCTGGGAAAGATCAGGTGAAGAACAGCAGGAGGCTGCAATGAAGGGTGCTCAGGAGTCAGCCAAGCCTGTTACACCTGGCACAGGCTGCTGCGGGGACCCCCTCCTCTCAAGGAGAGAAGCAGGAGGCCTGGGGGAAAAGTAGATGCAGAAACTGGAGGAAGCCATTTGTCTGCTGGCTGAACAGCACAGTGGACTCAGCCAGTTCTTCTGCAGGAGCAGCAGGAGGGGCAGCAACAGCAGAAGGCACAGTCGGCCTCGCAGCAGGAAGAATAGATGGTTGGGTTTGGGGCCCAGAGGTGTTGCAGAGACCACCGCCACCTGCGAAAGATAAATGTCTTTGTGTGTTTCTGGTGTGGAAGACCATGGTTCAACAGATTTGAGTTGCTGTGGGAGGCATAAGAAAAAAACAAGCATGAGAGGTCAGGGACCCAGAGTAAGGGTCCATCCCAGTGTTTTAGATGTGGCATGGAAGAGTACATTAAGGTGGTCTGCCCCTTGCATAATGGGAAGGGAAAAGCCCTGCAGACCAAGAAAGAGTGAGGGAGAGTTGACAGGTGGAACAGTCTGTGTGTTCCCAGAAGTGTGTCAGTCCTGTCTACCTGTAGTGAGAGAAGCAAGTTGGAACGGTGAACTGTGTTTGAGCACAGGGGGAAATAAAGCCAGAGTTGACTGCTGGGAATGTGACCAAACTTGGAGGATGCCCGAGAACGGCAGGGTTGTGTTAGTGTTTGGGAGAAGGGGGTGAACACAGAGGCTGCAGTGAAAGTGGACATTGCAGTCATGGCAGCCCCTCTTAGAGCTGCCAAGAATGCAATACAGCACTGGGAGGAGAGACTTCTCTGATGGAGAAGGATCAGAAGGAACTTGGTGCCTTGAAGGATAAGTGGCAGGCCCTGCAAGAAAGGGAGCAGTTAGCAGAGGAGCATCAGATGACTCTAGAGGAGAGAGATTGCCCACTCATTATGCTGAGCCAGTTGAATGGGGAGCTAGAGAATCTGAGATGTCAGACCCCACAATCATGTTGTCGACAACAGTGGAATTGCATGGTGTGGGGAAAGTAGAACTTTCAGGTAGAACTTGACCCGGGGTGGGCAAGGTTCTAAGTGGTGGGAGGCAGGTAACAGGGTGGCTCTTCCTTTAAGGGCTGGAGGGCTGGCGAACCCTAACTACAGAATGAACCACACCTGGGAGATACAAAAATGATTGCCCTATAAAAAGCAGCAGGAGGCCACAATAAAGAGTGGGTGCTCAGGCATCAGCCAACCCTGCTACGAAACCTAGGCTCTCCCCTACGTTTCTACTTGCCTAGCTAATATTGCTACACACTGCTCTGTCTACACTAGACTTCTAGATGTGTTAGTTAGCTAACATTTTCTAAATCCCAGTGTAAACAGAGACTGTAAGTTGACCTGCCTGGCTGGGAGACCGATTGTTATGGAGGGAGATGTAGGAAGCAGGCAGTAACTTAATAGGTGGTTAGCTAATGGACTGGAATTTAATATAGCTTAAAGGCTAAATCAGTGAGGTGGAGGGGGAGGTCTGGAGCTAGTGATTGGGTTAGAGTTGGAGGAAAAACCTGGGATGGAATCAGCCCAGGAGAGAGAGAAAAGTGGAAAGGATAGGTGGTGGGGTGGGGAAATCACAGTGAATACCATAAGCTAAAGAATAGCATAGCTTTTTTTGAGATGCAAATTGATACAGGGAGAGAAGAGTAGATGAGATAAATAAGACATAGTTAACGAACCATCCTGAGGAACTGTGTAACCATTATCTTCCATTCTTTCCATTCCCTCTATTACGTTCTCCTTTGTTATATCCTGTCTTAAGCTTTGCCTAGACTGGGAAAATGTTGTATTAATCAGTGTTCTTGAACACTACTTACCACCTAGTGTAGGCAAAGGCATGGTGTTGAAAAACATATTCGTTATAGTTAACCCACGGGGGTGCTCACTATATGATGGATGTGGATAGCAATGAGAGCAAAGGAAATGTGTAGCCATCAACACGGAGCAAATGTTGTTGTTCTTATGAAAAATGCCATGAGACCTTTTAATGTCCCTATAGAGAGTAAAAAAGACCAAAGACCCTAATTCTGCATATTTAACGTTTGGATGTGACAACTCACAGACTTAAAGTTAACCATGTACCTAAGTGTTTGCAGAATTGGAACCTAATTTGTTAAAGATGGTCTCAAAAAACCCTTTTCACAATACACCACATGGTATTTAATTATATACTTTCAGCAGTATGGTACTATTTATTGCAACCCCTCCCTTTTTTTTTTTTTAAATTTAAAGCAATAAAATTGTTTGGCTGTTTCATTATTGTGCTGTTTCTTTGGTTTACGGTTTTCCCTCCGTCTGAGCTGAAGTGTTTCAAGGTACTTCCAAGTACAGTAAGTCTCAGTGCAACTTGATTTCACCCTCAAAGTTGAACGGTACAGTACAGATTGAATGGTACAGTTCCAAAAAATCCCATGGATACTGTTTCAGCCATGATAGTACTTGGGACTCAGTATGTTTGCAGTGCGATTGTTAGCATTTTTCTCTGAAATATGATTTTTTTTTTTAAATCTTGCATAAAATTAAGGGGTTGTCTATGGTGGGGTAATGAGCACTACATGGCTGAGAGTTCTTAAGTGCGCAAATGTGTTGTGCATTAATTGGCCCATGTGGACCTTGCTGGTGTGCACTAAATGGTTCCAAGTGCACTTTATCAAAGTGCGAACCAACAGTGCTTGCACAGACCAGTTAATGCACAACAGATTCGTGCTCTTTAGAATCATACCTCCACAGGGCACATCAACCCAAACCCTAAAATTCTGGTTTAAATCATGAAGAGGCTATGAGATTAAGTCTGAAACTGCTGTTTTCACATTTACTGGGCTTTAGTTATTACAGAGGTCTCTAAATAGAAGATAACTTACTTAAGTAAATTGGAAATGAAGGCAAATCAAGGGAATTTGAGAAGTAACATGGTATACAATACCAATAATATTTCTGTATCATCTTTCATCTGTGTATGTCTAAGAGTTTTGCAAACATAGATCTTGCAACAGCTCTGAGAAGGAGGGGAAAATTCCCTTTTTATAATGTGAAACTAAGGCACACAGAAGTTAAGCGACTTACCCAAGGTCAAACAGCAAGCCAGTGGAAGAACTTGAAATAGAGCCTTAAAGTCCTGACTCCCAGTCCTCTGTTCTACTGTTAGACTATATTCTCTGAAAAGTCGCTGTGAAGATGATGCCATCTTAAGCAATTGATCTGCTGCTTGTACCTATTCAGTTATATCTGCCCGCTTTAGTGATTGAACATACGTTTAGTAGAGCTGGATGTAACAATTTCATCCAGGGTTCTCAGTTTGCTTGAAGTTTCAGAATGTCAGAATTTGCTTTAGTTTATAATCGGAATGAAACCAAATGTTAATTAAACTTACCATAAACAAGGAAACCTTCTCCTCCTCCCCTCCCCCCGCCCAATTTAGTTTCAGAAACACTGAAACATGGTGATCCCAAAACACAATATGTGAAATTGACCTTCTTGATGGTTTCACGGCCGCTAAATATTGATGATCTCAGCAACTGCCTGGACTCCCAGGATCTGCAGCTTCGGGCAGCCCTGCTATGGTCTTCCTAGGTCTTCCAGGCTACTGGGCTGCCCTGAAGCTGTAGCCTGTGCTAGGCCTTCCATGCTCCCAGCTCCACAGCAGGGTGTCTGGCAGCCCTGCTGTGCCGTGGAGCTCCAGCTGGAGCCTAGGCTTTCAAGTCTAGGCACCCCACTCGGCAGCAGAAATCCTGGCAGCACTGCCATGGAGCTGGGAATCTAGCAGCTTGGAGAGCTCCTGCTCCAGCCAGGACTCTGGGGGCTGGCAGGCTCTCTGCTGCAGAGCTGAAGATCCTGGAACATGAACTCTGGCAGTTTTCCAGTGCGCCATTCAGTTTTGCCTATGCATTTCCATTGAAGAGAATGGTTGCACAGGTGTTACTGAGGGCATAATTAGAACACAGTGGGGTTGCACAGGTGTAATGAGGACAACATTTGGCCTGCAGTGTCTTTTATTACTGCTGATAATTTATGAGAAGAAAAGAATTAACGCTGATTCTAAGATCCTAGGGGGTGTTTACGGCACTGGCAGTTTGCCGTGCCTGCATAGTAGCTTTTGAGGGAGCTTTGACAGGAAATGGAAGCTTTAGGAAGCTGTTGCTGAGCTTACACAGCAGCAATTTCTCCAAGTTACTTTTTCGGCTGTTAAAATGAAAATAAATGAATTAATCAGTAGAAAAGGACGGAATCTACCGCTCAGATCGAGGGGCAGGTATGATGTGGTTTACATGAAGGATTACCTGGGCTCCGGTATGAAAATCTAGATTCGCTGTTACTTTCATGCTCTGCATGCCACGCTTTACACATTGTCTGCCGTGCACCAGGTCTCTTTGAGGCACATGGCTCAGCAAAACAGGATTGTTCTGTCTCTCACTGAATACTTCGGATTCTGTTAGCTTGACCCTGGCTGAAGTGAAGGGCAGGCAAAAAAGTTATTCCATCTTTCTGTTGAGTAACTGATTTAACATCAGCCTCCTCCATACGAAGCCACTAGTAGTTGTCTGAGGTGCTCTCCGAAGCACGCATACTTACATACTTGCTAGTACTAAGGTCCCAATACAAGCAGTAGCATTTAGCTACTTGGGCCAGTTTCATCCCTGGTGCAATTCTGTTGATGACAGTGAATCTATATTAAGGATGGATTTGAGACAACCCTGGAGGATTTCAGTTCCATAACTTCCCTCCCTCACTCCCCAATTTGGAGTCCTGCTTCTATGTATCATGCAATTTAAAGGTAACGTGTACCCATGTTGTTTGGAATAGTGCTTTGAAATTCTCAGCATGGATAAACTGAGAATTGTCTATATGTTGACATGTGTTTGAAATGCCATACTTCAGGGGGAACAGAATGGGTGAAGTTTTTGTAGAAACAGCTGACTAGCAGTTGCTTGTTCAAACTGTGAAAAGGAGTTGCAGCATTTGTGGCATGTATGTGAGTAAGCTTAAGGTCATTTCATTCACATGCTTTTAGGCTGTGACATCACCTGGTCATGATGACAATGGCATCATGCGCTACGGTAATGATACAGCTGAGTGGGGACTCCCAAGGCAATGACGGGCATGCCCTGATGATGGCTATGTTTGTGTGATGAAAGTAATACTGTATAATGCAATGTACCTTCGCCAAGTGAAAATGTAGATTTTCAAGTAATGGATGTTTAACTTTAAAAACTAAATACTATGTTCTAAGGGAAAATACTGTTGATCTGCTCCAAGGTTAATCGCAGCATGATTCTAGTGCACCATACACTTTAAATATATATATATATATATATATATATATTTATTTCCTGCAAGTTTTTGGGAAATCGTCTGTGCTGTACTGCCATGATAGCTCTCTAATGTTGTAATCATTAATATTCTTCTGATGAAAATGCAGGAAATGTGTCTGTGGCGAACACAATTAAACGTTGATACACAATCTGTTTTACTGTGTATTTATTTGCATTACATCCCTTCCGAATTCGCTGTAGGACTCTAACTATAACATAAAGAGTTACACGGTCATTGCCATTTAAGAGTAACATAATTGCTGTGTTTTGTTTTAATATGGCTCTTTGAATTATTGGTGGTGTTACTGCTTCGGTTTTGTTGTGAATTTGGTGTTTTATAATACTTCTAATCTCGATCTTTTTCAGAGCACTCTTATTAGGCTTGGCTTGTAATCCGAACCTGAAAGAGGTGTCTTTAGATCTCAGTAGCTGTGAGGTAAGAATACTGTATCAGAACAAGTTGGAAAGCAGCAATTACTTGGAATTACTCTTTTCATCAGATACATGGAACCATTTGCTCCTCTTTTGTAGTTAAAAGATATAGAAAAGATAAATTATTTTTATAAAAATGAGCTGATATATATAGTGCCAACCAAATAGGAGTAAAACTATTTGTCGTGGGCTTGGCTGGTAATCCTCATTGCAAAGATTTTTCTAGATGATGCAGAGCACTGCACTGTTAGAGGCATGGCATCCTCTGTAAAATGGAGTTGTAATGTAAAGTGGGCTTTTCTAAACCCCAGGCAACCTGAGCTGAATGGGTAGCAGCAAGCTGCATATCTTGAAGCTCTTACTGCAGTCTGACTCTCTTCTCCCCAATTTCTCTTTGAGCCCTGCACCCCTTCCCAGATTCACTCTCAGATGTTGTAAGAAACTCTGGTTTTCTAGTTCCAATTGGAACCTCTTGTCGGAGATTATTGAAACATCTCTTTCACTTTAGGAGGCCTGGTCCAGATGTTCTTCGAATTTTTCCACAATAAATAAATAAAGCACCCTTGTTTATAATAATCCATTGGAAGTTTGAAGCTAGAGTTTACTACTTTGCTTCGGTTCTCTACCCTTTCCACAGGCTGGAGCTTGCTGTGTGCTGAGCACTCTTTTGAGGTACTTGGCACTCTATCTCATAGAACTACTTAGCATTGTTCAGGATAAAGACCCAGTTGCATTCACTAGATGGTTCTTATGAGTGCTGCATAGATGAAAGATCACTGAAGAAGTTGAGGAAAGGAGGAGAATCACTCACTCAACAACTGTGTGGACTTTGCAAACAAATATGAGAACAAAAGAGTAGTCTGAACTAAGCTTAGCAGTGAAAACCGCAGAGGAAAGGGCCCATAGTTTTTTGTAAAGGTGACTTGAATGCCCTAGTGGTGGGGCATCCATAGTGTGATATGTATGGAATGCTGTTTGTGTCAATTTCAAACTAAGCTGTATACCGGCATCTCTGGACCAGATGCATAATGTCTTGGTAGCAGGGGTGTAGTTTGGGGGAGGTAGATGGGACATTGCCTTCCAAAATGGCAAGCCTCAGGCAGGCATGGAATTTGCCCCCTCCATCCCCCCATGCAGCCCTGTTGGGCTGACTGGAGCTGCCCCGCCAAATATAGAAGTAAAACTATGCCTGTGCTTGGTAGCCAGTATGAAGAAAGGGAATTAATTAGTGGAGATTTGTTGAGAAAAGAGGATAGGAAAAGTTGAGGCTAGTTGACCTGAAAATAAGACCTCGTGAGCTGTTCTGGTTTGTATGTGTGCTTTCACATGACATACCTATTCACGTTGCATCGTCCCCATCCGTCTGATTGATTTTTGTGAGCAGTCAGAGCACTGAAATGTACAAAAATTCTGCTCTCTGAAGTGCTTCTCGAGAGTAAAGCACACTGACAGGGCAGAGGTTCAGCTAGCTACCTGCACCTCCAATAATCAGATAAGCCAGAGTTTGGTTTTGGTGGGTCTCCTAAAAGAGAAGTTGGCAGCACTCATTTGGGGAGAACTGGTGGATTTTTTTCAAGATTTAAATAAAAAAGTATGTTTGACATATCTTAAATTCTGGGCCTGTCAAATCTGGCTCTTCCCCTCCAAATAGGAGAGAGCTCAACTTGATGAACATAATTGAAGTGCAGAAATCCTTATCCTATGCTATGTTGTTGTCTGAAAATTGATCACACAGTAAAGAGTGGGAATTACATTAGGAGTTTCCCTGATGAGAGAAATACAACCTATTTTTGAATGCATTTAGTACTTTGTTTTGATCTATTGTATCCTTTTGAAACCATTTTCTCTTAAAGAGCAGTAGTGTGTAAATTGCAAATAAGATAGCTTTCAAGTCAGGAAGAGGGAGGGAGGGAGGAATGGGGGGTGTAGTTTCAAAGTCCATTTTTTAAAATATGGAGTCCTGGGTTTTTTTGTTTTTTTGTTTTGTTGTTTTTTTTAAGAGTAGTTGACTTTTGTGATTGTAAATTACATACATAATTTTGCTGGAGTTCACGGAAAGGAAGACACAAACGTGGCTTTAAGGGCTGGCATTAATGGGGGCAGTTTTTGGAATTAGGCAGTTTCTGCAGTCAGTAGAGGAGAAAGCTAAACCACCAGGGCCTGGGGTGGAGGGAAGCCCCTCAGTTGGGGGCCATGCTATGTTGAACACTGAGCCAAGTCTGATCATGGCATATACCTATCATCTTGTGAGCCCTCTTCCACATCTTGTGCAGAGAGGCTGGCCTCTTTCTCACCCCTGTCTTTCTTAATTAAACTGTCCAACTCTGTACTGGTACTGTGGTTCCTGACCCATGGGAGGAAGTGTATCCCAGGAGTAATGCCAGAGTCAGGAGAAGATGTTCTCTTCTACCTTTTGGTGACTTAAATAGGCTTCCTGCTTAGCTTAGTTTGAAGGATTACCTCCCCCAAGACAAAATGTGAACTTAAAACAGCTGTAAAAGAGAAAATCGAGCCAGTCAGTCAACTGACATTTCTCCATAGTCCCTTGCCGTGACTTGTCTCCCCATGACTAAACCGCATCCATCCTCTTGTGCTTTTAAAAAAAAAGTTATGCTTGCAACAATCTCATCCATAATGTAGGGTAGGAAGCACCCTGACAGGAGCTGAGACTGGTTAGATCTCTGACCTGGTTAGACCTCTGACTCGCTCTGGATGAGCAATCAGTGCAGCCTTTGCCCAGCAATAAAGTCTGTGAGCCAGTTTCCCTCCTCTCTCCCAACTCCAGCTCCTGTGAGGGTAGCAATAAGAGGCAGGAAGCCCTGATTCTTCCACCTTTGTCCTTCCTTCTCCCTGCTCATGCAAGGTTGTATCCAGGCTGCAGGTCCGGGGGCCTTAATTCTGCATGGAAAGATAAATTTCTCCTTTCCTCTCTTTCTTTTCTCTTTTTATTTGCCAGCACATCAAATTTCTGGTGTACTAACTCCAATCCAGAGCTTGATTGTTTTATATTGCTAATTTTATTATGAAAACTGCAGTTTTATTTCTACCTGCTCAGCACTGATATATTGCACTCTTTTTCCCTTCTGCTTCACTTAGCTTGGTCACTGTGTAAGTACCCTCCATGCCTTACCTTCAGCATATTAACCGTTAAATTAGTAAGCACTTTGTTTTCACTCCCCGCATACTGGTACATTATAGCTTCTGCTGTGCTTTCTGCTTTTTAATTGCTGAAAAGCTGGTTCTTAATATGTGATGTATTGGTATTTGTGATCTCCGAAGTATGGACACAGGATGTGGGGTTTTATATCCTCTCATGGGTCAAGTTTACAAAGGACTGTAAACCTAATCTTTACTTTTGTACACTCTGTCTTTTGTGGGAGCAAATAATATAATTTTGACTCTCTCTGACTTTTGGGATCAAATGTTTCTTTACCCTTACATTAAGTAGACATCAATATTCTTATATTTGTGTCCCCTAAAAATTGCAAATATAAAATTGTGGATGTAAACTTAGAAGCTGCCCTTGAAAAATTGTTCCTGTGTGTATTTAAAGCATGCACAGAATTAGCATTTAAGCCCTATTTTGGATGTAATTTTGGCGCAGAGAAATTGTACCATACTATTGATTGATACAGAATCCCCTTCGAGATTCTTATAAAGTTTTTTGAATCCAAAAAGAAATTCTGTGAGTACAGAAGCTGACAGTCTGTTGAAATGTAGCCAATAAAAAATGTGCTCAGAGAAATGTTTGTCTAAGTTATACTTTCTTTTTTATGTAACACGAGTTCAAGTCCGAGCAAAGCCAAATTTATAATATGCCACTAAGATGTCCATATTTTTAAAAAGACAAATTAAATAAAGGCCGAGTCCATATAATATGTCAGTTCCACTGGCTTAACAATAATTAATGTGGCAGGTTGTGTAAAAGGGTTGTCTAGTAGCGTGTGAGTCAGTGAGCAAATTCCAAAGTGAAGTGGAATGATTCTGGCACACATATTGCAAGTGTTACAAATGCTGTTAGTAAATTAGAGATGGACTAAAGCTGCACAAATTTTGATCCAGATTTAGATTTTTAACTCCACCAGTTCCAGGAGGGTTTGGATCCGGGGTTTTCTTTCAGTCCATTGAAAAAAGAGGGGCTGTGTACAAAATATCCTTCTTGGTTTAGGCGTATTTTATATTTAAGATTTTAGCTTGGCCCCATCACTGTAATAAAAGTCGAAATTGGGGCATTAAGCTCTTTGTCCACCGATGAGAAATCTACAACCTTTCTTAAAAATTGCTAGAACAGTTAACTGAAAAATATTGCTACAAAATATTAGTGAAATATTGCTACAAAATGTTAGTGAATCTGGATTAGAGCTGGGTTAAAGGACCATTTTTGCTTAGAGAATATTCACAAAAATCTGCCAATTTGGTTCAGGATATTTGGTCAAATCTACAAATGAGGTGAAATGTTGCCCCTTTTTTATGCATAGCAATATAACAGAGACAGTACTTTTCCCCCCCGATGGGTGAAATGGCAGCTTTATGCTTATAAATCCTGTCTTTTGGTTTCATGAAAACCAGAAAATAGTTTGGAGTGGCAAATATAAAATGTATCATTACTGTCTTTTTTTGTAGTGGTCCTACTCTGGGTGATGTTTATGTAGGGAAGACATGATTGCGTTGCATTAATAAGAAATATGAAAATGTTTTTCCTTCTTGGAAAACGTTACTTTAGTATGCAATTCATAGAAATGGTCAATAGTTTTTAACCTTTTAAAGTCTGTGGTTTTAATAATTTGTATCCCTGCCTTTGAAGCCTTTTCAGAAATTTCACTAAATCTTGAAACTGTATTTTAATATGCTGCAATAATTCAGATTAATAATGCAGTACTTTAAACCACACAAGTAATCCTTTCTGTCGTCATGTTTTTCCTCATCCTCATTTTGAATAAGGAAAAGCTCATCTTCTGATTCTCGCTGCTATGATTTTATTAAAGTGTTATAGCTGTTATAAAGCTTTTTAAAAAGTCATGATTGGTCAAAAAAGGCCAAACCCCTGCTGATCCTTGACTTGTTGCTATTTATCACCAACTCCCTTCTCTCTGCTGCACATAGCACCTTGCTTTGGTGCTTAGAGGTAGCAGAAGGCTCTTACTGTAAAACTTTGTCTTTAGAATTCAAGGATGGAAAGGAATGCATAATATCTTTGGCTTTTACGTTGATTGATATCCATTCTTCCCAATAGGAACATAAAAGCACTTAAACGTTTTTACAATAAGGCAAGCAGCAAAACCCCAAAGTCTCTGCCAGCTTGAAGAGTGAAAGGGGGTTTGTCAGTACCACTTAAACCCATCCCTGGTTAAGCTTCTGTCCAATACTTGTTACCAGAAAAGAGAGAGAATTTTACCCTTTTATTATATGCATATCACGAGAGATAAGCATAGAGATTTCTGTCTAGGCTGTAGCATTAATGTCAACAAGTTATAATGTTGTTGCTATTTTTGCTCTATGTGGTATCCTTTATATTTACAAAACTCCTGCTGCTATTTTCTGTTATCAAAATACCTTAATTAGTTGCAGATGTTTTGTCTGTCTCTAGTTGAGATCTGGAGGTGCACAAGTTCTGGAAGGGTGCATAGCAGAAGTACACAATATCACCAGCCTAGACATTTCAGACAATGGTAAGTACATGTAAAAGGGGTGAAAGGTAATGCATGCCCTGAAGCTGATTAAGAAATGCTACTTAAATAATTTTATACCATGATGTAATAATGTTTATGTACCATAGGGCTTTGTGTGGGGTTTGCAATATCACAACAGGTTTTATTAAGAATGGCATCAAAACAAAGTGTGTCCTTGGCTTTGTTTAAGCTTAAGATAGCTGAATCCGAAAGTTATCCAGTGCCTAGTAAGTTTCATCAGCTGAAACATTACCTTTATCAATATGGTAGCCAGAGTTCAGCATATTCATTTTCTCACCCAAGAACAGACTGAAATGCAGCCTGTTTTAGCAGGTTGGTTTATTCACAAGCTTCTTACATTAGCCTCTTTGTATCTGGAGGCTGCAAGAGCACGTTGGTACATATAACTGTTGAGATTGGCAATGTAGCATGTTCTTCTAATTCTCAAAGCCAAGGAACAGAAAAGATCTCCATTGCTTAACAAAGAGAAGAATGTTTGTCCTAGTCTTCGCTGGCGGACTGAGGTTTAGGGATTAAATCCTCCTCCTCTTTTTCTGCTGTGTGTGCAGTTGTTGATTAGCGGAGAGCTTTTAAATGGTTGATCACAAACAATAGGGTTGCCTTGTGGAACAATGGAAAATGAAAGGAGACCAAAAGATTTAAAAATAAAAGAATTTAAAAGAAGTGTTCCAGAGTCATTTAAATTGACATGTTGGTGTAAAGTCACTCAAGTGAATGTGGTTTTGTTGATTCAACCCCGTCTAGCAAATGGAGTGTGTTTTTAATTCTGCATTTAATCTGATTCCTCACAGGCCTAGAATCTGATCTCTCGACACTTGTAATCTGGCTTAGTAAAAATCGATCAATAAGACACTTGGCGTTAGGCAAAAATTTTAACAACATGAAATCCAAGTAAGGTTTTTATTTTTTTAAATACTAGCAAAATTGATAGCGAAAAGCTGTTGATTTTAATTGTCTCTATCACTTTTTGCCCTGCAGAAATCTTACTCCTGTACTTGATAATTTAGTACAGATGATTCAAGATGAGGATTCAGTGAGTACCCTTTACCTTACTGTAATAATGCATATTTTATGTAGCATCATCCTTGCAGTTTACCACTGGTTTACTACTGTGAATTTATTTGCTGCCTGTTGTTTTGATAACATTATAAAAACATATTTTGTTTGTTCTGATATTTGTTTTGTTAAATAAGAAATTAGCTTTAAATTGTAGTTGGGATTACATATAACTAAAGGGGGATCTGTTTTTCGCTTAGTGCATGCTCAGAGCTCTCTTTATGCAGTAATAGAAGATGCACATTGGAAGAATAATTTATTCCAAAATGTTTGAAGTTCTTAACCTAGTTTTCTATAAGTCATACAGTCCTATAGGCACAGATTTTAGACATTTTCATTTCTCAGTAGAAGATTGCAACCCTAGGTTTTTTGGGGGGTGGGGTGAGGAGAGGTAACACTTGCAGAATACAGAATGGGTGTTTCCTCATACTGTTCTTGATTACCACATTTTTTGCTCAATAGCATACAGAATTGCTGCATCCGCCCATCAAAATCTTTCACCCAAGGAAAACTGAAGAAAACTAGAAGAAGTTAAAGGAATATTTTTCTTTATATATTTATTATTTTCTTCACATTCTTAGGAAAAGCCATTCTCTCAGTACAGTACTTCAGTGGGTAATTTTAATGCATCTTTGCATTGAGTGCTCCATTGGCAGCCTCTCCTACAGTCTTCCTTTCCAACCCTTCCCCAAATTTCAAAAGAACCTTTGTTGGCTGGACTTTGCTCCCCCGTTGCCCTATGTGCGTTGTTCCTGGGTTGGCCAGAAGGGATTTCTTAGGGATGCTGACCTCTCTCTGCTCTGCTTTGCTCTGCTCTATATAGGTTTTTGTAGCATGTTTATCACCTTCTTCAGTTCCTTCTCTTCTCTGTCTCCCTCAAATTACAAGTAAGCTCTGCTTTCTCCATCCTCCAAAAATAACTGACTCTTGACTCCAGCTACTGGCCCACCTCCTTTATTCCCTTCACCTCCAAGTTCATTGAATCCACAGTCTGTAACCATTATTTCTATTTCCTCTCCTTCTGGACTACTCCAGTCTAACATCTGTCTTCTCCACTCCATTGAAACTGCTTTTGCCAAGGTTTCTAATGACTGATTATTTCCTGGCCAGATCTAGGACCTCTGCTCCATCCTCTCCTTCTCGACCTCTCAGCTGCTCCTCCCACTCCCTCTATTCATAAGGGTCACACAGGGTTCTGTCCAGCCCTCACCATCTCCTGTCTTGATTGTTAGAGCCTTCTCCTCTCTGCCTACCCTGGCTCCTGTACTGTACTCTCCATTTCATGCATAATGCAGAGAATAACACTCTTTGGATCCATGTGCTGACTCGCTCTCCTCCTCAGCATCAACTCCAAGATCCTTGTCCTCATTTTTAAGGCTCTGTATAACTGCTTCTCCCCTTCCTACTTATCTGACTTCACCTGAAAGCCATCTTCAGGCTTTCTTCCATGTCCCTCCTGAACTGATACACAACATGCCCTCACCCTCTCTTAAGTCCAGAGCAGTCCCTAGGGTGACAAATCAGTCCCCGCCATAGGTGTGGGAACTACAGGTGCAGGGGTGCTGCAGCATCATCCCTGGGCTCCCGGCCTTATGTGCCCAGGGTCTCGGCTGCCACCCCACGCACTCAGGGTCTCGGCTGCTGCTCCGCGCGCTCAGGGTCTTGGCTGCCCAAAGCGCAGGGCCCAGAGCAGTCACCCCGATTCACCGTACCCAAGGGAAAGCGCTGCTTAAGTCACTTCCTGCCTTCAAACACCCTTCTCCAGTGACAAAGGAAGTAAGCCAATGAAGTCATTTATTTAGACGTTTGAAAAAATGTCACCTCTTCTTTGTGCTGTGCTCTGATCTTCACTGCAGAACCATGTGATCTTATTTCTGCAATCCTGTGTCAACTCCCCCCAACCCTCTCCCTACAGTTTTATTATCTCTCTCTTTGCATCATGTTTGCAATTAGTTTGTAAATTTCTCGGGGCAGGGATCTTGTTATTAATCTGCATTATGAGGTGCCTGGTATATTCATGGGTGCCGAAAACAACAATAAAACTGTCTTCTAGCATCTGAAGGATCTAGCTCATAAGCCCGAACTCTGTTGTCCTGTGTGTGAACAAGTTGTTTCAGACAGACTCTAAGAATGACTCTCTGTCCATGCTGAGGTACTCCTGAAATGGAGGTATCTTCACTTTCACATGCTTGCCAATATTGTAAAATGATCCTCTCATTTTCAGTTCTTTTGTTTTTCTTAATCATAACTGTTACTTAACTAATGGTTGAAAAAGATTATCTGCTGTTTTGTAGTACCTGATGTTAAGAACACTGGGGGGAGAGATTATAATCTGAAAGAACCCCCTGCAAAATAATTCTTCAGATATTTATACATACTTTAAACAGAGCTATTGCTGTGTTGAAATATAGAGAGCATGTTACTTAGCTGTGTAGTGTTTTAAAGGCTCTGTTGTTTTCATACCATTGATAGAGAAGCAGGATACTAAATTGTTGGTTTTTTCCTCCCCTGCTGAATGACTAATGAATGAAATGCTTTAAATGTTTCGTAGTTTGGTATAATGACTGAAGAAATGCAACCAGCCACTCACATTTTTCTACACAATTTTTAAAACAACCAGCAAAATACCAGGTATTAAAGATGCATGAGAATACAATACCTGAATTGTATTTTTTTTTAAATCTATAAATAGATCTTGTACCGCACAGCCCATAAAAACTTTTATTTCCTCGCACTGCAGTAAAGGCTCAGGGGCTGTATAATTACCATACTTTATTCTTTCCCGCTGCAGAAAAATGGATGCTGCACTGCTGGCTAAACATTACTCAAACTGATGATTGAACCTCCTGTAAGGGGTTGAATGCCCTCAGTTCTGATGTCAGTGGAGGGTGCTCAGCACTTCACAGGAGACTCTCTGCACCTTGCAGGATTGGGTTCTTTGGGTTTTTTTAAAAGCATTTGTATTCTTAGATTAAATAAATTGAATTTGATAATTAACCCCCAAATGTACCTAGCAAGTATGTGGCAGTACCAAATGTATATGGTCTCTAATTACATTCTTTAGAATAAGAAATGTTTTTCCCCCTATTCCTTCCCTGAATAAGATTAATTTGAAAGGTGTTTAATGTAGCAGTTCAACATCCATTTTCTGCAGCAGGAAAGAAGAAAGTGTGTGTTTGATATCAAGCTCCCAATATGCATCTGAAATCATAGGGTGCTGCTGGGGAATAAGTTTTTATGATCTGTGCAGAATCGCATCTATTTATACAAGATTTTTTTAAAAAGAAATGTTCAGTTCAGATATTGCATTCTCATGCATATTTAACACCTGGTCTCTTTTTTTTTTATTTTGTAGAGTAACGTTTGCTCTTGGTTGAATTTTTGCACTCATGATATTAGATCATTTAAAGCATTTCACTCATTATTCATTCAGTAGGGGCGAGGGAAAGACACAAGAAAACCAGTTAGTAATTCACCTACCTCTCTGTCAATAGTGTGAAAATGAAAGCGTTTAAATGCATCACATGCTGTGAATAACATGCTGTCTATATTTGTAACGTGGCAATACCATATGTATAAAGAGCTGAAGCATTATGTTGCAGGGAATTGTTTCAGACTAGAAACTCTCCTGTCAGGGTTTAAATAGAGGTGGACAGGAAACAGTTTTCCCATCCTATGAGGATTTTGAAAACATTTCCAATCCCAAATTACAGCAAAAACGTTGAAAATTTTCATCAGGCAAAAATGCCCACCCTCCTACCCCCAAATCAGATTGAGTCAATTGTTTTAATTTTTGACCTTTTTTCAAAGTTATAAATTAACTTAAATTTCTAAATAAATGGTTGTTTCAACCTGAAAACCAGAAATTTTTCATTTCAGATATGTCAAAATGGCATTTTTTTTCAAAAAAAATTTCGAAACAGGAAATTTGTCAAAGCCAACCCTTTCCAGTGAACAGTTTTGTTCACTGACTTGGCATTTTCCAATGTGAGACGTTTTGTAAAAATAGTTCCCAACCTTCTCTAGTTCTGACTGCATAGCCTAAGTAAACATCAGGCTCTTCAGAGCAACTGATGAGCTTCCTAACTAAATGCTGAAAAATTTGAATACATTGATAATTGTTTAAGAAAACAAAATACCAGAAAGCATAACTGCCCTCTCAACTGGTGAAAATGAAGCTGCCTTAGCTTAAGAGGTGGGCCATTATGAATGGGTTCGTTCCTGCAAGCCTCGTGGAAATCATTCATTCCCACACAGGGCATCAGTTTGGGTTATGAGCTTCATTCCTCAGCCAGTAGGAGACACAAGTATTATTATAAATAATTACTTTATGGCACTTGAGTATAACAGATCGCTCATAATGCAGAAAAAAAAAAAACTCTATCATGAGGAGCTAGCTGGCAAACTAATCAACTTCAGACATGAAGCAATGTGTGGGGCTAGCATGACCGTCGGGAGCAGCTGCAGGTGGAGAGACAGGGTAACAGAAATGAAGTGTCACAGTTACTCACTCAAGGCTATTGGCTAGCATGAAGAAATAAAGGCATTTTTATATTCGGTGTTTAAATGTCCTGGTTGGCTCCCTTCTTGTCACTCTCTCAGGGGAAGGGATTTAAATGAGAAAGAGAGATGTATCAGCTCTATGCATTAAGAGTTGGCAAGGAAGAAAGCGTAGAAACGGTTATAGTAAAAGTAGACAAGTGGATTATCTGAGCTGGCATCGTTGAGGTGGAAGGAGGGCAGTGTCATTCAAAAAAAATTGGACTGAGTTTTGTAGGACTTCGAAAGTAAGGACAAGAAGCTTAAAGTTGATGCTGTGGAGAAGGGGAACTAGGGGAACATCTGAAGAAGGATGACATGGTCTGATCAGTTGGAGATGAGAGTGCTCGTTCTAGGGCCCTACCAAATTCACAGCCATGAAAAACACGTCACAGACCATGAAATCTGGTCTTTTGTGTGCTTTTACCCTATACTATACAGATTTCACGGCGGAGACCAGTGTTTCTCAAATTGGAGGTCCTGACCCAAAAGGGAGTTGCGGGGAGGGTTAAAGGTTATTTTAGGGGGGTCACGGTATGGCCACCCTCACTTCTGCGCTGACTTCAGAGCGGAGCGGCCGGGAGAGCAGCAGCTGTTGGCTGGGCATCCAACTCTGAAGGCAGCAGCCCGCCAGCAGCAGCACAGAAGTAAGGGTGGCAATCCCATACCATGCCATCTTACATCTGCACTGCTGCTGGCAGTGGCTTTGCCTTCAGAGCTGGATTCCTGGCCAGCAGCTGCCACTCTCCAGCTGCCCAGCTCTGAAGGCAGTGCCGCCATCAGCAGAATGAAGGTAGCAGTACCACACTCCCCCCCCAGCCCCTACAATAACCTTGCAACCCTCCTCCCCAACTCCTTTTTGGGACAGGACCCCTATAATTACAACACCATGAAATTTCAGAATTTAAATAGCTGAAATCATGACATTTAAGATTTTAAAAATCCTATGACCATGAAATTGACCAAAATGGACTGTGAATTTGGTAGGGCCCTACTGATTATCTTCCAGGAGACATTCAACGTTGTGCAGGGTCAGGTCCCAAAATGGTTGTAATGTGTAATAATTTTTCCCCATTCTGAAAAAATATATAGCACTAACAGGTCTAATTTATACGTTAAATCACTGGAGTTGCTAGTCTGGCTAGAGCAGTTGTAATTCTTTAGTAATCCAAGGATGCTGTGGTGGTATTAATTTAATTTAATGGGAGGTAAATGTCTCTAGGCTTATACTGAGCAAAAGTTCAAGTGTACATTTTTATGTTCACAAAGGTTTTTTGTCCTAATTTTAAAATTAAACAAATGCAGCTTACAAGTCCTAAGCAAAGTTTAAAAGGAAAATAACTTTTCAAGACGAGAAAACTGCTGGGCTAATCAATCACTGTTCAGAAATGGTCCATTTTACTATACAACAAGCTCCACAACAGTCGAATTTTCTCCTTTTAAGAATAATTAAGGTTGTATGTAGTGATGATCCCCTGCATTTTACGTTTCTGTTTTACTTGGTGGCAGTGGGGTAGCTTAAGCAAGTACTGCTGGACTGATTAGTGTGTTCATGTGTCCTGTTTTTCTGCTGTGACTCTGTCTCACAGAAGCACTTAGTACCTCAATTAAACGTGTGCATCCAGTCCCAATACCATTCCAATGTGAAGTTAATATTTTTCTGACTGCATAAGGGAATAGAACAGGGAAGCACTGACAGCGCTAGGAGAATTAATAATTATTTGATAGCTGTCATTTAAAATAATCAGTGCATTGCTTTGTCAGTGTTAGACTCTTTAATTATAAACCCACTATGCCTCCAAATCTGTGTACATTCTGTCTTTATAAACATACATCTCAATGCAACATGCTTTTTGGTTATAATTTGTTGTTACTTGTCATACAGTAGTGACAAGGGGCCTGGGCTGTGTAGTGGTAGGTAGTACTGTACAAGCATTTTGGTCTCTAAAAGGGGTATTCACTTTTTGAAGGGTTATAAACTTGGTGACTGTTGAATAAAGGGAAATATTTTAAGTTATCACACATCATCAACTTTGTATTATAGTTCTTAGATGTCTTTAGTAGTTGTGATGCCACAGCAAGGTTAAGGTGATGGAAAAACTTATGTTATAATTCATAAACTATTGCATTTGGCTATTTGGGGCCGCGGGGAGAAGACAAAAATGAGTCTGTGTTTGTATGTATGTTTTTAAAAAGATATTTTTAGTAAAGTCTTTCGAGTCAATATACAGGATCCACAGCATACCAGTGCTCCATAGTGGCCCACAAGAAGCAGTTGCAGTAGTACATATTGTTGTTTTTTTCAAAGTACCTAAATGGAGCATAATCATGCAATGAACAATAATCACAGTGATCTTTCTACTGCGTACAGATGTGGTCCCCTCATCTCAAAAAAGATATACTGGCATTAGAAAAGGTTCAGAAAAGGGCAACTAAAATGATTACAGGTTTGGAACGGGTCCCAGATGAGGAGAGATTAGAGGCCAGGACTTTTCAGCTTGGAAAAGGGGAGACTAAGGGGGGATATGATAGAGGAATATAAAATCATAAGTGATGTGGAAAAAGAGAATAAGGAAAAGTTATTTACTTGTTCCCATAATATAAGAATTAGGGGCCACCAAATGAAATTAGTGGGCAGCAGGTTTAAAACAAATAAAAGGAAGTTCTTCTTCACTCAGCGCACAGTCAACCTGAGGAACTCCTTGCCTGAGGAGGTTGTGAAGGCTACGACTATAACAGGGTTTAAAAGAGAACTGGATAAATTTATGGAGGTTAAGTCCCTTCATGGCTATTAGCCAGGATGGGTAAGGAATGGTGTCCCTAGCCTCTGTTTGTCAGAGTGTGGAGATGGATGGCAGGAGAGAGATCACTTGATCATTACCTTTTAGGTTCACTCCCTCTGGGGCACCTGGCATTGGCCCCTGTTGGTAGACAGGATACTGGGCTGGATGGACCTTTGGTCTGACCCAGTATGGCCGTTCTTATGTTCTAGTCATCTTATGCGTGTCTACAAGGGACCTCTCTTAATTTCAGACTTGTCACCCACTCAGTCTTTTTTAAAGGAATGGATGTACACCCCCAAGCTCCCTCCCTCCCTCTTCCCCCCTGTCCCCCCCAAAACCTCTTAATGTTGAGGTTACTGTAGTAAAACAATATAAGCTAGGCACTTCAGGAATAAAGTTGTCAGATTGTTTGACTTGTTCTAATTGTATTTCAAAGATCTCAGATCTTTGTTTGTTTACCATGTTATGTTACAGTAGCTACAGTAAACACTGCAATGAATCTGTTACATAGTGTCCCCCCTGTTCCCCACCCATCCCTCTGAGAGGTTCACTAACTTCTAAGGGAGCCCTAAGAACCCTCTTTTAGTTAATGTACTAGAATGCATTCTCAGCTCTTGTTTGTTATTTATATTGTTTATATACTCCACAGCCTTTGCAGTCACTATCCCTGGCAGATTCCAAGCTGAAGACTGAGCTTACCATAATTATCAATGCATTGGGCAGCAATACTTCTCTTACAAAAGTGGATATTAGTGGAAACGGAATGGGAGACATGGGAGCAAAGATGCTAGCAAAAGCCCTACAGATAAACACCAAGCTCAGGTATATCTTATTTGCATTAGAAAGGTTGTATGTTTAATAATGTTGTAATCCCTGTTGCCAGCACTCCCTTTCTCCTGTTTTCTCTTATGCAACTGACAGGAAAGTCACCTTGCAGGGTTATCAGTTCCCCAATCACCATCCTTTTTATTTAAAATAAAAATTAAGTAAATTCTCCCTGCAAAAACCTCTACAAATAAAATACATTTATTTGTGAGAATTTTAAACTGCAAAAATCTGGAAATTCTCCTTTAAGTTGGCTCTCTTAAGTTTAAATTAAATCATTTGACCACATCCATCAGTTAGTAGTGGAGGAACCAGTTCAGACAGAATAAGAATGGATACAATCCTTTCGTGATCCCTCAAGCAAAATCTAAAACCTTTTAAAGTTCAGAACTAGCAGGATTTCAGAACTGCTTCTTCTGTGGCTCCTCTTGGTTTTCCCTGGGGGGCCGTGAGCAGGTTTCAGGGTGTCTGCCAAGCAGGACCAGTGTTAGACTCTCTGGGGCCCAGGGCAGAAAGTCTAAGCCCAGCCACCCAGGGCTGAAGCAGAAGCCTGAGCAACTCAGCTTCATGGGGTGTGCTGTGGGGCCCCGGGCAACTGCCCTGCTTGCTACCCCTTAATGCTGGCCCTGGCTTTTATATGCAGAGAATCAGTTATTGTAGCGCAGGTGGGCCATGGAGTGTTTATAGCATATTGTGGGGGTGGGGAGGGGTTCAGAAAGAAAAAGGTTGAGAACCCCTGCTGTAATGAAAGCCTACTGCAGTGCATGTCTGTGAAGAGGAAAGTTTAAATGTGGTGGAGGTACTGTAACTGAGAAATCTCTTGCCTGTGTAGGTTTAAATTAATAGCGGTCAACGTGTGTTGTCATTTTTAGTGAGGTTGCTGCTTTTGATGTATTACAAATAGAAAATATAATGCAGGATCAATTCTACATCGGAAGCAAGGTAGACAGAATAGCCTAGTAACTCTGTCCTTTATTTCTATTATTCTAAGGTTTTAATGAGTAGCTAAATTTATGTTTCTAAATGATTTTGCCCTTTACTGTGTATTTTTGGACACACACAACTGCATAACCTTACAATACAAAACTGCATTGGAGATTACTGCTCTGTTCAGTTTGTTTAAAAAGGGGAATTGCTTTTATTAATTCAGTCTCTGAGCTTTGTACAATTTTGTTTCCCAACAGAACCGTAATATGGGATAAGAATAATATCACCGCACAGGGCTTCCAGGACATAGCAGTTGCATTGGAAAAGTAAGTTTAAAGGAAGATAACTGATGCAAGAGGAAATCAAGAAATATCTCCTAACAGTGCTGGGCAGGAGACAATGGGATTTAAGGGTGCTCAGCACCTCTCATTTTGGGGCCTGTTGGGACTAAATCTAAAGTAAAGCTTATGAATTCACACTGAGCTCAAAAGGGAGGAAAATGGTTCTTTCATTCTTCTTCCATGCTCCAGTGGTAGGCACTATATAATAATGTTAAAATGTGGAGGAGGTTGTATTAAACTCTTTTCTCTCCATTGATCTACGTTCTTAGCAGCCATAGTTTGTGCTTTAAAAGAAATTAGTTGTCTGAATGAAACTCTGTGTCCAATAGTCATCACCATAAAATCAGCATTTTGGTCTGTGTATCCATCAAGTAAAAGCTAATAATGAGGATTTGGGGAACTGCAGTTGTTCATTATAATCCCTATGAAGGTGTGTAATTTTGGGATCGTTGAGATCACATATGCAGTAGCATCTGTTAGAATGACAGACTGAATTACTTTGATCTATATCCATCTCTGTCACTTTTCTGTATATGATTATGTTTTTCAGGGGAAAAATGCAGATTTTAAATTAAGCAGCGTTTGGAGTTGTTTCATATCATTAGATCCTATAGACAGGGAACAAAGAGAGTCTTTTGAAGGTGAAGATAATAGACAATTGCTAGTCTCCAGACAGGATGTTTTGCAAAAATGTACAGCTATTTGAGGTAGTATCTTAATCCTCTGTAGAATCATAACTCTTGCAGTTGGAGTTCATCAACCAGATTTCTGTTATTGGTATAGGATGCATTCATTTCCCTCAGTTTCAGTTTGTGCTTCATTTCAAAATGGAATTAGTTGTACTCATGGAGGAAATTCATAGGAATGGTCTATAATTAAGAAAGTAATTTTGGAGTGATTCCAGTGATATTAGTGAATAATTAAAAGAACTTGGAAAGGCTATTTATCAGCTTGCAGACCTTTATTCTTTATAGAGCAGCAACATGCATTTACAGGAGAAGTCTGATCAGAAAATATTACATATTTTTCCTGTTAACATCAGGTGCTTTTCCCCTTCAGATATGCTCAGGTAAATAAACAGAAGAGGGATCCTAAAGCCAGAGGAAATGAACTAGACAGGAAAAGTAAATGGGGCAGATAGTGCTTTTTATAGACGTGACATCTCATTTACTTAGCGTGGAAGCTTAGGTCATCTTCTGTCGTCCTTAATGTTTTAATACCACAGACAGTATCACAACCCAACTCATGAATAGCGAAGCTTGAAACTCTGAAGACTGGGATTTCTGTCAGTGTTTGCTGAAAACAATTAGCCTTTAAACAAATCCATCTCAAAGACATATTGGGAACATCTTCCTCCATATGTTTCACAGAAATACATGAGACTTTGCTAGTTTTCTCGGAGAAGATAAATGTCACCCTTAACAGAATGTATTGTAAAACTATTAGATATTTTTAAAAATGTTGCTGAGACTAGATTTTTGTATTCCTACACTGGCAAAGCCAGGCTTCTGTAGTGCCATGAGTCTAATTGCACAAGATATGGAAGGAAAGCAATATAACACATGCATTTTTAAAACGTCAAAATTAGATATATTTTTCCCTTTTATGTGAAGGTCCTGTGACCTAAATGGGATTTCTGCTATGCAATTCTATAGGATCAGTCAAAAGAAATACAGAAAGGATATCATTGTCTGTTAAGTTTTATATAAAATGTGAGTAATTTCTATAGAATTCGATTAAGGCCCTGGTTCAACAAAACACTTAAGAATGTACTTGTCTATCCCCATGCAACAAGGCCCATGCTTACATTCCATTGGCTTTAATAGAACTTAAGCATGGGCTTATGTGCTTTGCTGAATCAGAGCCTAAATTTCTGTAGAATTGTATGGTACTCAGCTTTATAGGACTTTCCATAAGAACTTATAACAGAAATATCTCAACTTCCAAACCTAATATTGCAGGAAGAGAAGCAAGTGCTGTGTATCCCCTGGGGAGCTGGGACTCTTCCGTTGCCTGTGGTATCCAGTTCAGATCACAAGACTGGAAGTATAAACTGACTATAAACCTATTCCTGTTAGAGCAGAGTAAACAGTGAATGTTATTGCAGTAACTCTGCAGTATGGGGCAGGAGTCCTGGAGAAAACATAGCATATAACAATATCGTGTAGGATTATTGTAATGTGTGATACAAAGGGGCAGAGGTAGGGTTCTATGGACATCCTTCACTTCAGCGTTTTCCTGGCCTTTGAGTGCTTCTCTGCAAAACTTAACAATTCTTTTAATATAGGTTTATTGGTAGGGAGTGTAATAATACACTTGATAAGCAAAGCAACACGTGTTTCAAACCTGGAAATGGACTTTATTGAATTAATGAGTTATTAGGGAAAGCTGTTCTTGTTATTAGAGAAAAATGGAGCTTGAAGAAGGAAAATAACAAGCATGAAGGGATGTTTGAGACTTCAAAGGAAGCCAAGAAAAGAGAAGTAGAGTGTGAGGATAAATATTGGTTGGTCTGATGATCAAAGTTTCGTGCAAACTTTAAATTCTTTTTTTCCCCCTAGAGTTTAATTCAGAGATGAAAATAAATTAACATTCCAGAACAATTTTGTGTGTCGGGAAATAAATGGATTATGGAATTTTTCATAAGATGCTGTTCTAGCTTCATGATTATACCCATGGAGTCTCCTTGTGTTTCATATCTTTTTCTTGTCCTGGGGGCTCAAGCCTTTGCTTATTGATTGTAGCATATAAGCACTAGTAATTATAGACTGCACTGAACGTGCTATAGTAAATGACAAACCGCTGCTCGAAATCCACATGGTTTTTTAAAAAAAGAGACTTTTTCCCCCCTGCCAGGTACTTTCAACAGCTTCCATAGCAACTATCCATCTTGAGGTCTGTTATCTCTGATATTTAAAAATAATCCATACTAATGGAGGGCCAGTTATTGACTATTCTATAGCACATGGAGACACACAAGCTTTTGTGGTGTGGACAATTCTTTTGAAAGATAAGGCAGTAAAATATAGGAAATAATTATATAAAATAATATTGGGTTGTGGTTGCTGCTGTATACGTTTTGGCAATTGCTATTAAAGAAAAATGCAGCAATTAGTTGCAGCTCAAGTAGCTGCATATATAGTAATATGTTAAATAGTGAATTTCACACCCGTTTGTAGAATTCTCTCTTTCTTTCTGATTATTTCCATTCAATAGGAGCTGATAATTCCTGGTCTTTCTTGTAAGTAGAAAAAAAGGTAACCCAACTCCCGGGGGGAAAGTTTTCAAAAACATAAACGGCAGCCTAGTCATCCAACTCCCATTGAAAGTCCATATCTTTACCTAGTGTATAAATATCTTTATCTCTCTAATTAGATATAGGAGGAAAATTTTCAAAGGCACAAAAGGAAGTTAAGTGCCCAGCTCCCACGGACTTTCCGAGGCAGTTAGATACCTAACAGCCCTTTGTATCTTTGAAAATCTCCCCCTATATCTAACTAGAAAGAAGAGTAAGGTTCCATTCCTGCAAATATGCATGTGCTTGACTTTAGTGTGGCTACTCATGGAAGTAAAGTTACAGACATGTTCAAGTGTTTACAAAATCAGGGACAGAATTATTGGCAAAAAAACTAGGAGCTGACTTTATTTGCTACTTTATGCCTTATAATTATATGTAGTAATTAGATTATTATCTCTCATTACAGTAAAGGTTTGGTTTTTTTATTTTGTTTTAGGAATTATACTTTAAGGTTCATGCCAATACCTATGAATGATGCTTCTCAAGCACTTAAAACAAACCCTGAAAAAACAGAGGAGGCGCTGCAAAAGGTATTACATATACAATTCACTCTCAGAAAAAATGAGTAATAACTTCATGCGGTTGTAAATTGGCTGAGTAAGAATTCTTTGCTAGATTCATTGAGTATTTCATTTACATGGACACGCATGAACATGTGGACAGGTTATGGTAATCAAGAATCATAACTGCATGGAAGGCTCTGTGTTCAAAATGATTCATTTGAACTGAGCCATAGACTGCAATGGCTTAATAACAACGAACCACAAAATAAGGAAATACTGATTAAACTGTGTGTGTGCGCACACGCGCACATGTATATGGTTAGAAATTGGCTCGTGTGTGTATTTCTGTGTATTTAGATGGTTTTGTGCATTTTATTGCTGTTGAAGCGCAGAGAGTACTCAGCACAGTACAAGACACAAAAGACAGAGAGGCTGTTGTGGAATGTAGACTCGTTTTTAATTTGATGGGTAGATATCAGCATATTTACTTGATGTGTTCACGTTACATAAACACCACACACACACACACACACACACACACACACACACACACCATCAAAAATTAATTTAACTGAAGTGATCTCTTGGATAAGGACTATGTTGGCAAAAATTTGTCTGTAGCTGTCCAAATCTCATGGATTATAGAACTCCCAACTTTTAATACAGTCAGTCATGCAAGCTCTAAAGGAGTCATCTTGTCTATCAGGAAAAAAAAACATGGTCTGCAACTTTTTAATGAGTTGGGTTTTTTTAAAATAAGGCTGGGGGCATAAAAACTCACAAAGCTGTGATTAAGTAATGTAAGTATGTGATCCTTACGAGCCAAAAACCTTGCCGTTAAGTGATCTTCAAATGGAAAAATACTGCTTTTTTTCCTTGATGATGTACATGGATGATCTGAGTTCTGCTTCTTTTTTAACACCTGAAGCATATGGGCTTATATCCATTATGTTAGACAGATTATAATATTTTCATAACAGTGGATATTCCTTTTATCAAGAAAAAGGGAGATCTTTTTAAAATCTATTGAAGCTCTTGGCCTTAATGTTATCTTGTGGCAATGAGTTCTACGGTTTACTTATGCACTATATATGAAGTATTTTCTTTTCTCAGTTTAACATTTATTCACAGGATATACAAGACCTCAGTTTGTTTGGCTTCTTTTGTTATTAAACAACTTTTCAGGCATTTTTTTTACACATCATGAAGAAACAAAAACAAAAAAAAAGTACAGTCATCTTTAAAGTAGATTTGGGTGAAATTTTTCAGGCCAATAGTTTATTTGTTGAAAAATGCTGTTTTAGTGGATCCAAAATTATTTGCAAATTTGACACAAATTCACGGAATAGTTTTGGCCCAAATATTTTTTGTGGGGACTTAGATGCCACCCACAAAGCAAAGGTGGTGGTGGCCAATTTATAAGTTTTAGCCCAGTGGTTAGAGCTCTCACCTGAGATACGGGAGATCCAGGTTCAGATGCCCCTTCTGCCTGATGTGGAGCAGGGATTTGAACTTGAGTCTCCCCCATTGGAGGAGAGTGCCCAAGTCACTGGGTGGGTCTCTCTCAATCTCCTGTTGAATCTATTTCACTTTGTATAAATAATTAGTTTTTGAAGCAGGGACTTGAACATGGGTTTCCCACCACCAGGCTAGAGTCATTTTGCTCTTTTTTCCTTGGCCCAGTGCCTATTCATGGTCATTCATAGTGGAATTTGGTTTCACCAAATCTGAACTTTTCTTTTCTTTTTCTTTTTTTTTTTCTTTCAGAACTGACAGTGAATTGAAAAATTAGTTATTGACCCATCTTTACTTTAAAGTGCACATTATCCTTTAAGTTGTCATTTGAGCTTTTCACAATAGCTTGAGTAGTTGTAAAAGAAATGTGTACAGTATCTTGTATGCATCTAATTTCTAGTATAGATCATCATGGTGTTAAAGACAATGTTTTAATGAGAGAGAAAAATGGTAGTTCATCCCCTTTAGACAACTTTCAAACATTAAATGTGTAAAAATGAATAATTGGCCATATCAAGAACACTTCATCGACAAAATGGGTAAAGAGCCCTCCAAATTTATTCAAAACACCAAGCCAAATTTTACAACTTACAGATGTTCTAAAGCAAACACCTAAAATGGGACATTTTAGTGGGCCAACAATTAAAGTCCAAATAGATATTTTAACGATTTGTAGCTTTGTTTTTTAAACAAAAAAATGCTCATGCACCAGGATGCTTGTTAGAAATTTTGTAACTTGATATCAGTGACTTTTATACAATACTGTAAAGCCGGGGTTTATCCTGGCACAGCTGACAGCCCTAGCTATGATAGCATAGAAGTGCTATTATAAAAATATGTAAGCAGTATTTGTTTTTTAAATTTTCTGCAAGTGTATTTGTTCTCACTTTTCACAATGGTGTTTTTTAGGTTTACCTGTCTGATGTGAAGATATGTTCTCACTTTGTTTCCTAGTTGCAGAGGACTACATAGAATATTTAAATATCACATGAAAAATGTTAGGTATATGTTGAGGTGGATCAAGGGTGTTAATTGTTTTATTTTTTGTTTATTTGCTCCTAATAGCTCTTAACTGTATAACTCTTCAAGGCCCCCAAATCAGCAACATACTTAAGTACATGCCTAACTTTAAATTAGTGAAAAATCCCATTTGAAGTCAGTGGGACTACTCACATGCTTAACTAACTTTCTGAATCAGCGCCTAGATAGTAAAAGTTCACTTGAAAGAGAGAAATATTGAAAGTGAAAGATGGGGAGAGTAAAAGCAGTATCCTAATCTGACTTTTACTTTTAGATAGAAAACTACTTGCTTCGTAATCATGAGACCAGAAAATACCTACAGGAGCAGGCGTACAGGCTGCAGCAGGGCATCGTCACCAGCACCACACAACAGGTGAGAGCCTTGTGCTTTGCCGATAGCTCTTCCTGTATTAAATGACTGCCTCTGGGCCAAATTGTTCTGTTTACACCGGCGTAACTGAAAGAAACATTTGGCTTTGACAGCCTGGTTGGTTTTCAAAAAAAGTTGTCACTGCCAAATTCTGCACTACGGAAGCTGCAGAAAGACCAAGTTTTTGCAGAAGCACCTATGTGCTACATGGACAGGTGCTGTGCAAAAGCCTAAATTGAGCAAGAAAGAGAGAGTGTGTCATGTTCTCTGCTGTGCCTCCAGGAGGTGCAGTACAGAAGATTCAGCCCTGGGGCAGTGAGGAAAAGGGTGACTTTAAGCTCCCTTTGTGCTCTCCAGCTTCTGGGCTGCTGCATGGGCTAAAAAGGCCCAGGTGTAACTTAGGAAGTTATGAGTGGTGCTCTAGTGCAACCGAAGCCAGGGTGGCTTTGATGGCAAATGCTATAACTCTGGCACCTCCCACCGTGGCATACCTCCTACACCAGAGCTTGCAGGAGGGCCGGCAAACGGGGTGTAGGGTGATCCTTGGCAGCCCAATACAGTGCCTGCCCCCGAGCAAGTCTTTCCTGGCTTCTTACAGGTTGTTTACATCCCCAGTACACCACCAGGGCAAGGTGGCAGAAGATGGATATGACAAAATGGCTTTTACTTTGAAACTGTCTTAGCCACTTGGTATTCCAGTGAAACTCCAAAGCAAATGGAGGAGCAGAGCAGCCTTATTCTAATCCTTAGTGTAACCAGTAAAACGATTGCCTCTCCTTATTTTCTCTTTACAATCTTTTTCTGACTTGTGATTCAGAAGTTTTTTCTTCTCGCTCCATTATATGACAAATCAAATGTGACAACATTGTATTATTAGAGCCTAAAACAATTTTCCACCCTCTTGACAGAGAAAATGATGCACAAGGATGTACTGGCATTAAAAACTGCAAAGGCAATGCCTTTTTATTTTATTTTAGTTGTCATTCATCTAGTCCATTAGCATCGTTTTCATGTAAATAATTTCCTGTGACATTGTTTAGATCTTTTTACAACTTAACCATTTCCCTTTTTTCCCCAGAATAAAAGCACACACACTCTTCAATATATATAAACGTGTGTAACTACGGAACCTCAAGGGAGTTCATCTTCACTATTTTTATGCTATATATAAATTACTCCTATATGGTATGTGATCAGGAGTGAATAATCTAGTTCATCCTGTGTCACTGCATGATTATTCCCCCAGTATATTCTCTGTTGATTTGTCCAGTCCAGTTTTTTTAATTATCCCAGCAATGGAATTTCCCCCCAGTCTAATAGTTATTTAGTTGTTTGTAAAGCCCTTTGAAGAGGAGAAGCACTATAGAGCAGCAAAGAAAGAAGGTGCTGTGGACGCACTGCTGTACTAGTTGCAGTTTGAAAAGTGTTGAATCTACAAATATTACATGATCAGGCATGTACTTGGTTGGGGTTTCAACATGTTAGGTGGATACCAATTTTAATGAATTCACTTAAACTCTCTGTATTGTCCATGTCCTTTTATACGTGCTTCCTGGCCACACCCCCGATTCCTTTAGTCACAAGTGACTGTTAAACAGAACATGTGGCTCATGCCTGCCAGGCATATTGGTCTGTCTTGCCCATCTCATAAAGGCACACCTACACTACCTTCCCACTCTGTGCTTGGAATATTTTGTATTGAAAACAAGTACTGAGCATGTGATTCAAATACATAAAGCTTGATATAGTGCTTTGTGAAAGATCTGGGGCAGCTTTCTGCTTTGGTAGCCACAGATCCCAAATGAGTATTCTTTGTGACTGAAAATATCTACTGTGCGAAAGAAATTCCCAATGCTTACACAGTAATGTTTTGTTCAGACAATAGAAATCATTGCTAGTGTTTGAACTGGTCATGGGGGAGCTTAGTGTTACTGTGTCCAAGTTCTTGGAACAATTCAGTAACCTTCACACCGAGTTTTATGGTTGGTCAGTAAGTTTTTGTGCCATGCCAAAAAAACAAAACAACCCCACCCCAACCCTGAAAAGATAACTTATAGCTGTGGGGAAAAACAAAATTAATAATAATTAATAATAAATAAATAATGTGGTGGTGGTTTGTTTGGACCTTTTTTACTATAGTAAGAAATATATGTAAATTTTTTAAACCAGGAACGTATGTACACACACAGGCTCTGATCATGCATTCCTAGTACTTTTGCATCCCAACAGCAATTCCCACCAGGTTCATTTTGATTTGGAATCTGGGCTGAATCCCACAAAGACTGATATTTAACTTTTTGTTTGTTCAGCATCACTTCTTTGCAATTTAACCCCTTATCTACTTTTACATCTGCTATTTCCTCTTCGTTTTTTTCTTTTGTTCTGAGTAGATGATTGACAGAATATGTGTTAAAGTGCAAGATCATCTCAACTCCTTAAGAAATTGTGGTGTGGATGCTGTACAGGAAGACCTGAAATCCGCAGAAAGGCTTATGCGGGATGCTAAGAACTCCAAAACAGTAAGCCCTGCTGAGCATTTAATATTTGGTTGTGCTGAGGAGGCTAGTATAAAAAGCTTTGTAAAAGAACTATAACCCTGATTCAGCAAAGCACTTAATTACATACAAAGTCCCTCTCTTTTTCCAGGGCTTATAATAATGTATCACATGAGAGTATTTTTCAGAGTATATGAACTGGTTATTATTTAAAAATGAACTTTCAATAAATATTTAAATGAATATAGTCATTTCTATCAGTTTGTTCAGGATTGAAGGTAGTTGGCTGAAAGCTAACTTTTAAAGTTGTTATATCTATCTTACAGCTATTACCAAATCTGTACCATCTTGGTGGAGCTTCTTGGGCAGGAGTGAATGACTCATTATCCAATCCGATACAGGAGACACTGGAATCCATGGCTGGGGAAGTCACGAGGGTTGTGGATGAACAACTTAAGGTCTGAATGTAGGGTTTTTTCTAATATACCTTGCATATACAAATGATAACGAAAGAGAGGTGTGCAATTGCATCACGATTTTCCATTGCTATTGTGAACAAAAGAGTATATCTCATGCACGTTATGAGAACTAGAAAACCCATCAAACTTCAGTTATATTCTTGATGTTGGTTTTGGCATATTATGTGCTTATTGCCTGGGTGGCTAATCACTAAGACATTTTTCTTAGTAAGAAGTACAAAATTCACTTAAATGTTTGGCACAGAAAGAAAAGGAGGAGGGATACACCGCCAGGTATTGGCACTTCCACCCTGTCTTGTGGTTTTGCCAGAGGAGAGCAACTTTTAGGTTGCAGCTGAGACTGTAGGAGAGTTATACTGAATGAGGGAATCTCCCAGGCACCCTAGAAAGCCCCTAGAAACTTTCTAGGATGTACTTGCCAGTCTGGGTGCCCCAATGGAGTGGAAGTTGTGAGCACCATGTGCTGAGAAGACTCTGCTGCTAGGGAAGATCTATCAGCAGAAACTTGGTCTGTAAATCAGTCCCACCAATTTCACTTCTGTCTTTTTGCTTGCATGTCTTTACCACAAGGCTTCCTTCTAGGAGCTCCCAGTCAGTTGCTGTCCATCTTTTCAAGGGGGATCCTTTTAAATGTTTCTTACCACACCTGCAATTCTTCAAATAGGAATTAATCCCCAATGATCCGCAATCACTCAGCTTCCCACCTGCTTAATCATTTGAAACTATATACCAGGTCCTGTGCTGTAGTTAAAGGAGCTGAGGAAGAGATGTGCATCCCACGTAGTTCATATGTTTAAAAAAAGAGATCTACATTAGATCCAGCAAAGGGACAAGGTGGAAGATTTTTTCAATTCTGTGAAGGAGCATTTGAAAAGTATAACAATGTTGTTAGGGGTGGGGAGGGATTAACCTGTTCATACCATACTCCTGTTCACCAGTAAGCAGCCAGGCTATGTTTGACTATATTTAAATTTATCAAAGAATCTGAAAATGCAGATTAGACTTCTGAGACAAAAATAAATGCTTTAGTCAGTGGGAATGTAATGAAGAACAGTAATAATAGCACATTACTAATTACTTTTCCTAAATTAAAAAAGTTAATGAGGAGGAAAATGTTGCGGATTATAGACTATTTTGTTCCCCTCTCCCCTTTATGCGTAATAAGGTGAGGATTCTATGTATCAGTTTTTATTTTAAATCTCTTTTTGCATAAGAGCTTGTAGAGGTGAAGCTAATCTCTCCACAGGGTTCTTGACTGTAGAGTTTCCAGGCTTAGTCATTGAAATATGCATAATCAGTTCTGTTCTCTGTGCAGGACTGATGCATTTAAGTAAGTCCTGTGCATTTTAAACAGCCTTGTCAAAGAAAAGCTACATTTAGAATTTCATTTACAGACGCATTGCTTGGTTGTATTGTGGCTTAAGATTGAGGCATTTATGTTTACACATCTTTAAAGCAAATGGCACTTTTTTAGGTCAAGTTTAGTATCCTTTTAGAATTACTTCTATTATTTGTATAGCACCAAGGGTCTGCTAGGTGCCTTATAGATAGCGACAAAGTGAAGTTCCTCTATATATACTTAGGTGTCATTCTTCCAGGTCAGGCTGAAGACTATTTTTTTTTCTTTAATTTGAGAAGGGGATTAATCTTTTTTTTGTTGTTGTTCTCTTGGATTGTTTCTGCTGGTTCAAGAACTCTCCTGCGGTTCACCATTTGTTTGTGAACCTAAATAGGAGGCTTATGTAAATCAGCCTTATTGGCATATTGTCCTCAGGACAGAAACTGTGCCAGAAATATTTTGGAGCTCTGGTTTTGACTTCAGTTCCCATAGCAATAAGAGCACACCTTTTCAGGAAGTAGCCAGTGGAAGCTGGAAAAGGTCACCAAAGAACCTTTGAACAAATGGGAAATGGGATTTTTCCCTGAAATGGAAGGTAGGGGAGGTGAAGGAAGGAGTGGAAGAAGAATAAGCAGCTTGAAGTTAGTGAGTCAGCCAGGGAAATCACAGCTGAGTTAGAAATCACAGCTGAGTTCCTAGAAAATACTTTGCAAGTTCCTGCAGAGTATCACTGCCAGGCAAAGTCACCTGCTGATGTAAGGAACCCAACGGTTCTTTTTTCAGCCAATGAAGACCTCAGGCAAGACATAAGATCCTGAAGCAAGAGAAGAGACTCTTATATGGCCCAGGGGACTGCTTCATCCAATCCTCCTCAGAAACACCTGTCTCATAGATTTTAAGACCAGAAGAGACCTTATCTTAATTTTAGTAAGGCTTTTGATGCAATCCTGCATGACATTCTCATAAGCAAACTAGGGAAGTGGGGTCTAGATGAAATTATTATAAGGTAGGTGTACAACGAAAGGAGTAGTTATCAATGGTTCGCTGTCAGACTGGGAGAGCATATCTAGTAGGGTACCGCAAGAGTCAATCCTGGCTCTGGTACAATTCAGTATTTTCATTAATGATTTGTATAATGGCGTGGAGTATATGCTTTTAAAATTTTCAGATGACATCAAGCTGGGATGGGTTGCAAGCACTTTCGAGGACCGGATTACAATTCAAAGTGACTGTGGCAGACTAGAGAATTGGTCTGAATTAAACAAGATGAAATTCAATATAGACAAGTGCAAAGTACTTCACTTAGGAAGGAAAAATCAAATCAACTACAAAATGGGGAATAACTGGCTAGGTGGTAGTACTGCTGAAAAAGGATCTGGGAGTTAAAGTGGATCACAAATTGAATATGAGTCAACAATGTGATGCAGCTGCAAAAAGGCTAATATGATTCTGAGGTGTATTAACAGGATTGTTGTATGTAAGCCATGGGAGGGAATTGTTCCACTCTCCTAGGCACTCGTGAGGCTCAGCTGGAGTACTGTGTCCAGTTCTGGGCACCACACTTTAGGAAAGATGTAGAAAAATTGAAGGAGTGTAGAGGGATATGATGGTATTGCCAGGCCCAAACATTCGCAAGTCTTGAGTCAGGCCTCAAAAATCATGGGATTGGCTTACAAATCACGATATGGGTAGGTAGATAGATGCGCACACACACACACTTATGTATATAAGTTTTTAATTTATTTCTGTCTCCTGGCTTTGGAGATTTTAGTGTTCACATTTTCTAGCTTTTCTCTGCAACCATGAGGGCTAGAAACTTTCTTTTTTTTATTTTTATTTTTTTTTAATGAAAGTTGAGTTTCTCATGTGTAATCACTTGATTCCAGGACCTGAGCCTTAAGAAAAACAGCTAATTTATTGAGACGTGATAAAATTGCAAGCACTAGCGACAGTGGGGATCAGTCCACACATGTCTGGCTTTGCTCTCAGGCCACATGGAAGGAAGACTCTTCTAAACACCAACAGGGAAGCACAAAAGCCCTTATTTGTTTAAAAAAAAAAAAAAAGATTTAAAAAATTGGGCATAGGTTTTAAAAAGTGCTTTCTCTGAAAATAATTTTTTTTTAAAAGGTCAAGCTTTAATTTATATGTCAACTGGAATATTTATATGTATTGTAATTGAAATCAATATATTTGAAAATGTGGAAAAACATCAAAAATATTTAATAAATTTCATTTGGCATTCTGTTGTTTAACAGTGTGATTCAAAATTATTAATCACAATTTTTTTAATCGCAGTTAATTTTTTTGAGCTAATCACGTGATTTAACTGTGATTAATCAAGAGCCCTAGTGTGTGTGTGTGCGCGCCTATGTATATATATTACAAATTAATTGTGATTAATCACACTGTTAAACAATAGAATACCAATTTAAATTTATTAAATATTTTTGGATGTTTTTCCACATTTTCAAATATATTGATTTCCGTTGCAACACAGAATACAAAGTGTACAGTACTCACTTTATATTATTATTTTTGATTACAAATATTTGCACTGTAAAAATGATAAACAAATAGTATTTTTCAGTTCACCTCATACAAGTACTGAAGTGCAATCTCTTTATCGTGAAAGTGCAACTTACAAATGTAGAATTTTAGTTTTTACATAACTGCACTCAAAAATAAAACAATGTAAAACTTTAGCGCCTGCAAGCCCACTCAGTCCTACTTATTATTCAGCCAATCACTAAGACAAACAAGTTTCTTGACATTTACGGGACGCAATGCTGCCTGCTTCTTATGTAAATGTCACCTGAAAGTGAGAACATACAATTCTCCCCCAAGGAGTTCAGTCACAAATTTAATTAACCTTTTTTTTTAACAGGCGTGATCAGCATGTTCTCTGGAAGGGTGGTTGAAGCATGAAGGGGCATGTGAATCTTTAACATGGCACATAAATATCTTGCAATGCCGGCTACAACAGTGCCATGCAAACGCCTTTTCTCACTTTCAGGTGACATTGTGAACAAGTAGTGGGCAGCATTATCTCCTGCAAATATAAGCAAACTTGTTTGTCTGAGCGATTGGCTGAACAAGAAGTAGGGCTGAGTGGACTTGTAGACTCTAAAGTTTTACATTGTTTTATTTTTGAGTGCAGTTATTTTTTTGTACATAATTCTATATTTGTAAGTTCAATTTTCATGATCAATATATTGCACTACAGTACTTGTATTCGGTGAATTGAAAAATGCTATTTCTTTTGTGTTTTACAGTGCAAATATTTGTAATCAAAAATAATATAAAGTGAGCATTGTGAGCATTGTACACTTTGTATTCTTTGTGGTAATTGAAATCAATATATTTTAAAATGTAGAAAACATCCAAAAATATTTAAATAAATTTAAATTAATTTTTTTAATCGTGTGATGAATTTTTTTAATCGCTTGACAGCCCTAATATATATATATATATGTGTGTGTGTGTGTGTATTGGATATTCTTGCCGGTAGATTCCTGCTCGCCTCTCAGGCAATGTACCTCTGCCTATTTCTGAAATAGGAAATAGTTCACAGTTATCGCCATCCCCATCTGAGGAGACTCTGGACACCTTTTAAACAAGGAGGGTAGGACTGCGAAAGAAAACTGTGATTCAGAGCACAGATTAGCTGACCGTTGGAGGGTTTATTAGACTTCTTCAACAGAGTTTTCTTTTGCTTCTTAAAAATGCAGAGGTAGTGCTGAGTGTGCAATGGGAACAGATGCATTGTTCTGGTAATTAACCAAATATAGTTTTCTCTAGTTATAACTTTTATATTTACAAAAAAAATGTGTTTGGTTATCAAATCAGGCAAGTTGTTCCTCTCAGTTTTGTTCTGTAAATGCTTTTAAGATGTGTAAGCATACACAGTGCTGTGATCTCTCCTTCAACTAAAGCAATGCTGTGGAATTTCTGAGGGAGTGTTTATTGTTTTCTCTCACTTTGTGCTACAGGCGCTGCTTGAGTCTATGGTGGACGCAGCTGAGAATCTTTGCCCAAATGTGATGAAGAAGACCCACATTCGGCAAGACCTGATTGAGGCCAGCACCGAGAAGATTTCCATTCCACGTACCTTTGTTAAAAATGTGCTCTTGGAGCAGTCTGGAATTGATATCCTCAATAAAATTAGGTATGTTAAAAGCACTATGAAACCTGTCCATAAATACTCAGAAGATGGTTAAAGACCATGTGTTGAGTTGTCTTTCTGTGTTGCTTGTGTATATGTATATCAGTATGTTTCCTGAACATTCCCACGTAAGAATTCATATAGAAACTGGTATGTCACCCTACAGGCCAATCGGCGTGGTCCAGGAAGTGCAAATATTTAGGTTTCTACAACAAAGTTAGTTGGATCATGTAGCACATATCTAGTATTTGGTATGCCTATTTTCCTTCTTATTTCTGTGGCTTTAAATGACACAATCAACATAAAAATCATATGTCTGAAATATGTTATCTACTGTTGTTACTGCTAACGCCTAAAGTTACTATAACTGAAGGAAATTAGAAGATAACAAATACTATTGGCCACTTTACCACTTTATTTTGTGCATTTGATGGCATATTGTGTGTTGCTGGTTTTGCTGTTCTCCCTATTTAATCGGAAGACACTGTAACCCTTTTATGTGGGGGGGAGTTTTGCACAGCAACAAGGATCAGACAAACACATTTAAACATTTGAAAATAGGATATTCAAGCCACTAAAATTGGAAGGGGAATGCAGAGGCAGTATAGCACTTTAAACTACTTGTAATTAATTATTTCTGAAAGATGAGATTCCAAGCTAGTTTTATAATATTTTTCTTTCTTTATTAAATTTACACCAGAGCATATACAAGATGTACTATATGGTCAAGTTCAGGAGGTAGGAAACTTAAAACTTTATGGTTGCTATCATTTTGATGGAGATAATTTTCTGCTAGGCAGGGTTAATAGCAAAAGCATGTCATTTTGCATTGTAATGGTTGTATCTTTGCAATGGGAAAAGAGAAATTTATTTGTAAAGCATTAAAACTTAGGTATGTGAGCTTTTCAGAACACAGTAAAATTTCAATACCCATGGCTAAACAAGTGTATTTAGATTTTGTTTTTAAATGGGAAGCGTGCGCTTTTTTCCCCATTACTCTTGTCAAGTTCAAGAGTAGATGAATGAAACTTCTCTCTCTTTTGATCCTCCCTCCCTTCTCACATTTAAAAAACAAAACAAAATGACCTTTGCTTTGAGACCAATCGTGGAAATTTTCAGCCCCACAAGGAAATGTCATAAAAGGTTATAAGCAGCTGAAAACATAGATATTGCAGAGTTAGCTACACCTTCTGATACTAATGAAGGCCATAAAAGGACTTTTTTAGAGTCACAAGTTGTAAATAGTTGTGGGGGTTTTCAAGCATATCAGCCATATGTTCTTCTACGTTATATTATTAACACTATGCACCAATATAATACAAGGCAGTCCCATCTAATGGGTCGGAAGACATACAGACCAATTCTCCTCTCGTTGTTTTCTTACCAGAAACTCTTATTATGGGATTGGATTCTCAAAAGGAGTTTATGGGAGCTCAGAATCGAACTTCATTGCATTATAATAGGAGTTGGGTGCCGCATTCCCAGAGGCTCCTTTGAAAATACCGGGCACATTTAGGTTCCATTATTATGTCACTGCTATCTGTTGCTATTATTGCTTGTACATATTGCACACAAAGAGAAAGGGAACATAGCTTTGTGTGTTAACTTAAACTGTTTTGTGGGTTGATACCGATTTATGCAATTAGGAAAAGATCACAAAGCCAAGAGCCAAACCGTCTACTAAAGCAAGCAAAGTCTTTGTTGGGACACTTGTCTTTGTCTTTGTTTATGCTAAGGCCTAGCTTGCACTTAAAAAGTTTTACTCATATAACTATGTCAGTTGGGGAGAAGGGGTGATTTTTAAAAAAAAATTTTTAAGTTGACATAATTATGCCAGTAAAAACCCTGGTGTAGATGCAGCTATACTGTTGTAAGGCACTTTATACTGGTTTAACTTATTTTCTTTTGCCGAACCAGAATAAGCCATATTAGAATAAGCATTTTTATGAGAGTTAAACTGCATCCTCACGATGGAGTGGGATGTGTGTTAACGCTTTAACTATGCTGACACAGTTAAAGCGATACAATTTTTAAGTGTAAACAAGACAGGACAAAAGCAACCAGAAAACATTTTTTAATCTATTTATTCATTTAGGAAGTTTGACAGGTTTACAAATCGTTGCCATGTTACCATATCAGAAACCAAGTTGTAATCATTACAACCGTGAGCTTTTGTTACAGAAATATTATACAGTAAATATAGTAATCTCTCTATTTAATAAGGTATTACTATATTGTAAAAATGAGCCTCGGCCATGCCAGAAAACAAATTCAGTCACAATAGAAAGTTTGTATTTATTCCTCCCTGTGAGATTTCTTCTTGCAAATAAGGAAGAAAATAAAGGGGTTAGAGATAAATAAATCCTTGCTGCAGCCAATTTTAAATTCTGCATTTTGTGAGAAGTTTAACCTAGGGAAATTCTGACTCAAGGCATCAAAGGGTTAACCATTTAATATCTTCAAAAGGGCCACTGTACATCTTTTGCCTACAGCATGTTGGTTGGTTACCTAGAGTTTGTTTCAAGATTTGGCTCCATGAATTAGTATAATTCTGGAGACTTCTGCACTCTGGGAATACTTACTACTACTAACATCAGAACAAATAGTGAAACATTTCTCTGTGTGTAGACGTAATAGTCACCATCTAAAGATGTGTGATGACAGTCAAAGCTGAAAAAAAAGTTTCATTTCCATGAAAAGAGAGTGGTAAACCGCAACACCAAGTACAAATCTAATGTAATGTTGGTTTCTGTAGGCTTGTCTTCACTGCAGTGTTAGCCTGAGGTATAGCAAGCCCACAACCCAACTCCCATCCACAAACACACATTTCTAAGTCAAATAAGTGGTGTGTTAAATTCTTGTTAGCTGGCCCAATGCTGGGAGGAGCGGGTGGTTTTGAAGCTGAGGTGATGCTGGCACACAAGCTAGTAATGGATTGGGGATACCACTGCAAGCTGCAGCTCAAGTGAGCTCAACTGCTAATCCAATCAGTGTGCTAATCAAGTCACTCTGTGGGTATATCTACACTGCAGCTGCGAGTGAGTTTCCCAACGCAGGCGAACAGACTCACACTAGAGGGGCTTGAGCTAGCGTGCTAAAACTAGCAGTGTGGACTACTACTGGCTCCTACGGAGACTCAGCCTAGCCACCTGAGCTCAGACCCAGAGTGTCAGGTGGGCGTGAGAGTCTGAGCTGCCATCGGAGCCACAGTGTCTACAGTACTATATTTAGTGTGGTAGCTTGAGCTGTGCTAGCTCAAGTCTGTCTACCTGAGCAGGGAGGCTCATTCCCAGCTGCAGGATTAACAAACCATGTGTGACTTGAGTGTGTTTTTGCAGCGTGGCTGCTCTAACTAGAGCTAAGCGTGCCCGAATGGAGTAACTAGAGTATAGTAACTCGTACTTGTTGCAGTGAAGGGGCAAGCCCAGTGTATACAGTGCTGACGTGTTAAATCTATCAGTGAGTCTGTGTTCCATACGTGCTTGTTGAATGCTAAATACATGGGACTGGCTGAAACAAAATTTGTAAGGCAGGAACTAGTTATTTAAAGCAAAAGCACAAACAATTTGCATCCCAGGAATGGTAATGGCAGGTTGCAGAAACAATACAGTTTCCATTTAGCTGACAGAAGGGTACAAAAAGGAGACAGGGCAATGTGTATAGAACTAATTGTTAGGTAAAACAAGCCTTAAACAGGTAAGACTGTCTGAATTCACTCCAGAACAGATTTGTCTTCTCTAACATCAACGCATGTATTTGTAAGCAAATCTGACCATATAGTTGTTATTAAGTTGTCCCTTAGCCAGATGTTTTTGTTTCTGCCATTAGAAAAATGTTAGAAGCAGGTTGAAAATGGTCCAGGAGTTCTTGTGTGTATTGCAGGATCTGAGAGTTATTTCTGAAGGGTTCAGTCCTTCTACTTGCACCTTCTTGTGTTTCATTCTCAAAGACAGTGGCAGACTCACAGATAATCTTCACACCCATAGAGCTTGTGCTGTAAGGGATGGCAAAGTTCTCTTGTGTGAATTGAAAGTTACTCTGTTCCCATTTTCAATGTTCACACAGCGAAGTGAAGCTGACTGTGGCGTCTTTCCTGTCTGACCGAATTGTGGATGAAATCCTGGATGCACTTTCACATTGCCATCATAAACTGGTGAGTGTTTGCACCAGTCTGAGTAGTTCAGGGTATCTTACCCCTACCACAGCATTCATGACTTGTTCACTTTCTTCTTCTCACAGCTGCATTTCTAAATCTGCCTAATTTTCATCAGCAGCGTCATTTGAAACATGGTCATAAGGTGAGTAGTCCTGGTTTAAGGAGAAAACAGCCACAGAAGAAGCTGCATTATTTAGCTGCCTTACTATCTCTTGTATGAATTATCACATCTGAAACCAAAAATGGCTTTGCAAGAACATATATTCACTAGTTAAGGAGACAACTACTGGCTGTCGCAGTGAGACATTAGGCATTGCGATTGAAATAAAGTCAGATTTCGTTCTGTAGGAGACTGTGGAGCAAGCTGTAGAGACCTTACTTCCCAAACTGGTGCATATTCTGAGGCTACTTCAGAAATGTGAGGTCTTAGACTGGAAGATGTATCTATGTAGAAGATAAAATGTTCAGCTATTTACTGGAAGACGTTCTGCTGTCAACCACTTAACTGTAGATGTACCTGCTTCCTGAAGATTAGAGAAGAAATACTGCTGTAGGTCTACAGATCAGTTTATGGGCTCCTGTACGTTAAATGTTGTTTTTAGAGGAGGGGGAATTAGATTATTAGACTCAGACCCAAGTTTGATGAGGGTGGGAGGAGCTAATGCTGGATTGCACAGAGCTATATAAAAAGACTGGCAGCAATAGCAAAAAAAAACCAAATTTCCAAAATTTTCCCAAAGTTCCACTGTGAGTCAACATTCCAAGCGTAGGAGCAGTATTGGCAGCATTGTCAATATAAGACAGATTTGTTTTACTATTATTGGTGCTCCTGCTGTTATGAAATGCTTCCTTTGTAGATCAAAGTATAAAGCTATTGAATGCACAGACATTTGAAGAAACACAGTAGTTCCACCTAGGAACTATCCAGTTAGATCTGTGTCTACCTTGTTTTCTATATCACTGGCATGTTAAGTACCCTGGAGAGAGAGAATTTCATTAAAAACATTAATTTTAAGGCTTATTAAATATGCAACAAATTTTACATGTAGGGGAAATTTTATACCAAGTATAATTAAAAACAGCTGAGGATTCATGTAGAGTCCTTTCTGAGATTATGAAAGGCTAGTCTCAAACAGAAACTTTTGTTTCAAGTGTGAATGCTTTAGGAACAAGCAAATTCAAATTGCCCTAAACCATATTAAGCCCAAGGTCAACCTATCTCCCATTCTATGTTGGAGCTTTAAAATCATACACAATATTAAGTGTAGCGTCACATTTCATTTTACATTGCAACCAGGTCTCTGATTATGGTATTTAGTGGGCATACAACACAATGTCACAATTTTTTTACCACTTGCTGGCCACTATTTTGGGCCAGCCTGGCAGCAACTGACTCTGTTGCATCAGTGACCAATCAGAGATCTTTACTGCCAAATTCAAACATCAGCAGCATCCTGAAAGTTCTTCTAAGCCCAAGGCAGGATCCAGAGAAAGAAGCACAAGAGAGAGATCTGATTTCTTACCAGACTGTTGCCCCAAGGAGGACTGTTACTGCAACCCCAAAGGGGCCAAAGTCACCACTACTGCATGAAGACTGTCTGTTTAGAAAATAACCAGCAACAACTCTTGGCTGGGTTGAATTGAGAAGCAGGAGGAGGACCACAGCAGAAATCCCAGACCTGAGACCAGCTCCCTGCCAGATAAACCCAACAAAAGATCTTGGAACAGAAAAAAGCCCCTAAATCTGAACTGAAGAGACCCTGACTGGAGAGAAGCCAGCAGACACCAATTAGAGGAACCCAAGGAGACTGCAAACAGGATGGGAATGATTTCTATTCCACAGCTGAACGTGAAAGAAGATTCAGCAACATCAGTGACAGCATGCATACTGCTCACTGCAGCCTCTCAGTTCCCAGATGGAACTGAGATGTTTGTGAACATTGTTGGGCCATCAGTCAGAAAGCTTGGTCCAGAAAAATATATTGGATCAGTTCTTCTGAGTGGGAAAAGATGCCACTGTATGCAAAGCACACAGAAAAAGACAATCATAAAAAAACCTATGCGATCAACTGGTGGGTACATTTTGGTAGAGTGTACCCACACAGTTTCAATTCTGACCCTGGACTGAAATTGGGTTCAGTGTTCTCCCTTCACACCATCCTCTTCTTCTCATGCTTCCCCTATGAATGTGCTCACAATCTTTAAAATACTAACTTTAGATATTTTCTATTGACAGCTCATCATAAGGCGAATCCAAAATAAGATCCTGTATTGACAAACATCTTAAACTGATACAAGTAATATAAACCACAGAGGTGTAATGGATACTTTTCTCCTATTATACCCTTTGTCAGTGTTAACATTAGCAGGGAACATTTTCAGGTCAACATTCTAAGCATTATGTTTCATATATTTTAAGGCCAAAAGCGACAATTAGATCACCTAGACTGACCTGCTGTATTTCAGAGATCATTACCCCTGTACTGAGCCCAATGATTTGTGTTGCACTAAAGCATATCTTCCAGAAAGGCATTCAGTCTTGACTTGAAGACATCAAGAAATGGAGAATCCACCACTAGCCTTGGTAGTTTTTTCCAGTGCTTAATTACACCCACCATTAAAAATTTGTGCCTAATTTGAATTTGTCTGACTTCAGTTTCCAGCCATTGGATCTTGTTATGCCTTTCTCTGTAAAACTAAAAAGCCCTTTAAAACGCAGTATTTTCTCCCCATTAAGGTACTTTTTTCCATCTTCTTTTAGATAAAATAAACAGACTGAGCTGATAAGGCTGTGTCTATACTACAGAGCCCATGCCAGTATAGTCCCCTAACATAGATGCCGCTTACACTGTCAGAAGGAGTTTTTCTGCCAATGTAGGAACATCACCTCCCCAAACAAAGTTAGCTATATTGATAGAAGCATTCTTCTGTAAGCACAGGTGCATCTACACTGTAGGTTTCACACTCCTGATCAATATAGCTATCCTGATATAAGTTTTTAGTATAGACCATGCCAGAGACCCTGTAAGGAGTTCTCTACAGTCCCCAAATTTGTGTATCTCTTCTGCTTCTGCTCTAATTTGTCAATATATTTTTAAAATGTGGATAGTATTCCAGTATCCGACTCAACAATGCTGTATACAGAGGTAAAATCACCTCTGTATTCCTACTCACTTCTTCCCTGTTTACATCGCCAAGGATGTCATTAACCCTTTTTGTCACAGCAGCACAACGGGAGCTCATGTTCAATTGCACGTTCATTATGAACCATAAGTCTTTTTCAGAGTCACTGTTTTCCAGGATAGAGTTTCCAATTCTGTAGATATAGCCTGCACTCTTTGTTCCTTAATAATATATAACCTTGCATTTGTCTGTAGTAAAATATCTTTTATTTGAATGGGCTCATACTGGATTGCTCTGTATGACTGCCCTGTTCATTTAAGTATTTGTTACTTTCATGCAGTTACCTTTATCAACCTAGCGTGTCATCTCATCAAAAAACAAAATCAGGTTTGGTTGACAAGATGTATTTTCCTCAAAACCATATTGACTGGCATTAATTATATTCCCATAATAATAAAAATATAAATTTAATTTAATTCCATATCAGGTTTTCCGTTGTTTTGCCTAGGATAGATGTCAGGTTAGTTGGCCCATAGTTACCCTGGTAGTCCCACTTACCCTTTTGGAATATTGGCACAATGTTAATGCTCTTCCAGTGTTCTGGAATTTTCCTGGTATTCCAAGATTCATTAAAAATTTAACCTCAGTGGGCCTGAGATCTTCTTAGCCAACTCTTTTAGGATTCTTGGGCTCAAGTGATCCGGGCCTACTGATTTAAAAACGTGTCCTGAATAGATGCTGTTTAACATCCTCCTTTGTTACTAAAGTACTTCATCATCCTCATGTGATATGAGTCCATGATCCTACTTCTTTTCAAATATAGAACAGGAATATTTATTTAACACTTCTGCCTTCTCTGCATCATTAACCATTTTAATATCTCCTTCTAGTTATGGGCTGATACTGTTTTTAGATTTATTTTGTTCCTAGTATACTTTTTTTAAAAATCTCCTCCCTAGCCCTGCCAGACATATATTTATCCCTGATGTCTTTAGCTTCCCTTATTAATTTTCTACACTTCACAATTTCTAATTTGTACTGATTGCTATCTAGTTCCCCCTTTTTCTATTTGTTTGAGAGAAAAACAAGGTAACTTTGAGTAAATACCATCCTGGTTCAGCAGAGAAGTGAAGGCAGCAATTAGATATAATATTTATTTAGATATAATTATTTATTATAAAAATATTGTATTTACATTTACCCAAAGTTGTCCTTTTTCTTGATTATACAATCATGGCTTTTTGGCCATCTAAAAAACTCTTCTTAAAGAACATCCCAATCAGTTTTACTCATGATTTTCCTAAGCTGTGAGACATTAGCCCTTTTAAAACACCAAGTGTTGTCTTCTGTTTTGCCCATATTAAATGTAATCAAATCATGATCACTGGGCCGTAGGCAGCCACTAGCTTCCAGTCCAGTGATTTATTCATCATTATCCATCATAATGAGGTCCAAAATAATTACCCCATTTTGCCTGCACATTTTTTTATATTAGAAAAGATGCAGCACTTGTGATTCCTACATTTATTAGTGAAAATCATTCAATCCTCCTTTTTTTCTTCAGTTGAGTATGCTAGCAATTTGTACATTCGTCACAGTAGTTTTTAAATGAAATGGCTTAGAAATGTTAGGTATGGTATGAGGTTTTTTCCTCCTTTGGGTGTTTTTGTTTCCACAGTCCAGATAAGCAGAATCTCTTACTATGTGATTCTCTCTTATTAGCCCTGTTTTCTCCCGTCCTCCTTCCCTACCATCCAGTGTTGTGTGATGAGGGAATAGTTCTACAGGAAGATGCGGGAGGGCCTCCGATGCAAACAGTTGAGCTTACCCATTGTTCACCACCTATCATCACCTGCAGTGCATAACCACTCTGTTTAGTTTTTGTTGTTTGTTTGTTTTTAAAGATTTCTGATCAGTAGTTTCATCTCTTGATCCTTGTCTCTAGGCTGACCATTTGACCAGACGTGGTAAACCACTTCCACATCAGGAGTCACTGGAGATTGAATTAGCTGAAGAGAAACCAACTAAGCGCTCCACCGTCACAGTAGAAGATTTGACTGAGATAGAACGTTTGGAGGATCTAGACACTTGTATGGTAAGATGCTTTTCTTCAGTCCAATGGTTAAAAATCTAATCTTAAAAAGGTCCTTATGCAGATTTCAGTGGGCAGTTTTTATTATATCAGCAGAATGAAATTAGGAATTTGGCTCAATAAATATAAATAGTTGTTGTATGTAAAACAAAAAATTATCCAAGCCAGGTATCGTAGATGAGTGGAAGGAAAACCCTTTCCTTTGTTCCATTATCCCTTTTCTTGGTATCTGTTCAGACATATTCTCTTGTAAGATAACCTCTCTTGCCCATGTTCATACAATACCGCTAATATAAACGATACCTCTTCTGCAGAGATGCTAGTATATGGCACTGTGATGGCAGCAATAAATCAGACTCTGCTACTTTGGCATGCTGTTTCCTGTCACCACATGCTTCTCTCTGCCTCTGTCATCGTGCCACTTGACACTAATCCATCAAGGAGGATAGTGGGCTTTTTGAGACCCAGAGGTTAAACTGATGGCCATGAACTGCAGACGATTTTTTTTATATATGGAGGAAGTCTGAAACTCTTGCACATGTAATAAGGCTACAAAGGATGTAGAACTAATGTTGGTGTTGGGTGAGATTTTCAAAAGCACCTGCATGCGTTAGGAGCACATCCCACTGAAATTCAATGGGACTAGTGCAGTAAATCACTCAGAAACTTTTTATATAGTTTTTGCATAAACGTTTTAAATAAATTACCTCTGGTCTCCATGCCATATCTTGAATCTTTACAGATGCACTCCAGTAGGCTGCCAATTATAGTTAATATTCGTTACCCTATTTCTTTTCCAACACATTGTGGACATTTTTTGCTCAGTGTCTTGTTTGCTGTAGAGGTGACATCCGTTGGAGGCAGCAACTTAAATTAACTATAGTATCCACTCCCATGCCTGGCACCTCATCAGAGTTTGCTTTGGTGCCGCATGTGTCTCCGACACCAGTAAATCCCATTTTCCTCCCTTTGGGGCATTGGCTGTTACAAGAGTCATCAAAGATTCTCATTACCAGTCCTCTTGAGTTCCAGAAGCTTTCTGCAGCCAACTTGTCAGTTTAGGTGTTTAGTGATTGCGCTTAATGGTGGCCCTGAGGGACAGCATCATAAGACACGTCACACTTTAGCACAAGCTTGATTGTGCCTGTAAATGAACTTGAACGAACCAGATTAGTATGCAGAAATCTATGGTAGTTGAAATTTCTGCTCTTAGAATTGTACTTTCAGTATGAAAATGCTCTCCAGGTAGGGTTTTTTAAAGCAAACATAGCCCTTGTCTCTGTCATCATACAATATATGTAAGGGGACCATGCTAGTGTTTTATCTTTTTTTTGCTCATGTTTTTTTTTTTAAAAAAAAAGGAAAATATGAAGTCACATATTAAATATTAACTGTTTGTACCTTACCTAGAGCAGCTGTTTTGAAGAGTATTTAATATCCCTGTCTTCCTCCCCATTCATACAACTTAATCACATGGCTGAACCCCTTTTGTAATTCTGATTCTCATTGACATCCACTTGCTATGGGGAATGAAATTATATTTCAGATAAATACACTGTATACAGGAGCTCTGATCGCCCATGGTGTTGAAAACTCCATTTGTTCAAAAATTAAAATGTATCCAGTTTCAAATATATATATTCTTGAGCTGAGAAATTCATATAAGGACTGCTTTTGCAAACTATGTGCCTTCATTTTGCATTGTGGTATTGATTGCACTTGTATAGGAGACAAACTGAGAGACAAACTCAGTAATGTGGGCATACCAGCCTTGCACAGTGCTGGTGTCAGTTTGTTGATGTTGTTATAAGTGTCCTAAGAATAGATATCTTCGCTTCTAATTCCATCCAGTTTAGCTTATATCATGGATGTTTCCAGATGGGTCTATTTTAGCTGAATGAATTCCATATATACTTCAGACATGGCCCTTGAAAAAATGTGGGTATAGAATCAATGTGGTGAAAGAGAGGTTTCCATTATATTAGTTTCATAGTTTTCCCAAAGCCATTTATGTTTAGTTAGAAAAGTTCATCCTGTGGGGCCCCTTTTTATATGGCATCAGAGAAACTTTGGGAATTAGTCCATGCAAGAAACAAATATATTAATGAAAGGTTCTAAGAGGGAATAAAAAATGCACATGATTTATGAACCATAACTTAGTTTATTTTATTATCATTGAATGAGAAATAGTAGCTTACCCCAAAGTTTCTAAAACTTTGTTAATTATATAGATCATTAGCTTGTTTGTCCATTAAACATCTGTTTAAGGTAGGTTTTTTTTTATGCTGGCAGCCTAAATGCTCCAACAGACCAGAGCTGTGTGAAATATTCTCTTCAGATCTCAAACTCATTCATGCTGAATTTGGATTTGGTGTTCAGCCTGAACCTGAGCCCGGGCTTTCCACTGACATCTATCCCTTTGCCCCAACAAGCTCCAAAGACACCTGTGGTAGAGGAAGCCAAGGAATTGTTGGAGAGGAAAATATAAGAGGTGAACTTGAAACTGCCAATGTTCTAGAGGTGCTAGTTGACGTCCATCTGCAAATGGGACCCTGCCATGTTTGGACAGCCCTGTGAGATATATATTTAGATACTGTCAGGATGAGGGAAGGTGGTTGGATGAGGAATGGTCTCCACCAGCCCAGTCCAGAGAAGAGAGCTGCTATTCATTTCTGAACTTTCTGTATCAGACAACAGAATAGAAAGGAGTGCAAGGAATGTGGCTTTGAAAATGACTATTAAAAATAGAGATTGAGTTTTATTTCCAGTATCTGCCTGTAAAGAATTAGAAAGGGTTTAACACTGTACATTTACAATGCTTCAGAAGTTATTCAGACTTGATTCCTAGACAACATGTCATTATGGCCACAACCCAATAATCTGAATGACTCATCAGCCGCGGGAGAACTTGCCATTCTATTCTGGAGAACACTGGGAATGAGTGAATGATCCAATATAGAGCAGGAGAGCTTGATCATTATTGACCTGGGAGTTTCTGATCGCCCTGAGTTGTAATACAGTAAATTGATGCTACCCTAATCTGCAACTATCATACTTGTCTAAATTTTAATTAGAGCTGTATTTATCTAAGGGCCTATTATGATCAAAGTTGTGTGTAAGTAAGATTGAATGTGACAGCTTTGTTGTTTTACGCAAAAGGCCACTTAGTCTGCTCAGATGAAAGGAATAGGCATAGACTTTTTGAAAGATTTGAGTCGGTAATGAAGGTTGACTTAACTTAATAAAATTATACGTTTTCTCACATTTTCTAGATGTGTGAGACAAGATTGACACTTTTTAAGGAACAATGCATTTTACCACTGGCTTAAGATAAATCACCCATTTTAACCTAAGTAGAATATCAAGCACATCTGCATATGTAATTTTTTCAGCAGACTGACTGATTAACCTTTCCTACAAAAGGGAATTATGTACATTATTTGTTCATCCTTTATTCTTTCAACACAGGAATTATTCTGCCGCAGGACTGTAGTTTTTAAAGGATGCTTGAAAGCTGATCTTCTTTAGAATGGACAAAATATAGCTATATTTCCAAGAAAATTATTAAGCTATTTGAATATTTTTTCCCCTAGAATATTAAGAAATAATCATTTTTGAGCTTTTATTTAAAAAGCAGAGAAGTTATGAGTGGAATATATCCTGTACTAGAAGACCGTCACATGTTAGTGATCTTGAAAATACCCATTCTAACGACATAACATTGTTACTCTCAGTAATACAGAGTGCAGGGCCAGTGTAAGATAGTTTCCCAAGAGAAAAGCAGGCAATCTGTTTATTTACATTCCTCTGGTCTAATAATAATAATTAATAGGAAATTATTTCAAAAAATGTCAAAGAACTGTAGGTTGTAGCATATGTATCTGTTTGTGAAATCCTTTTAATAATGTTCCTGTGAAAGAGTGAAATGTTTGGGCTGTGAATTATGAATTCACTAGCTGTTTGTGTAACCCATGCCTGCTGGGTGTGGTGCTCTGTCCCCCTCTAGTGACACCTAGACCACTTAAAGATTAATGAATCTGCTACAGCCTTAGCCAAGAGCTGTGTGGCTTTTAGCTCATGCAGTAGAGACTCATATACTAAGCTTCAGATGTCCCAGGTTCAGTCCCGCCCGCTGATAACTGGTTACATTCGCCGCTAATAAAAATGGCCTGCCTCAATGAATATCAAATCCGCTTTTTTAATACTATAAGTAGACAATGGTGACTCTATAGGAAAATGAAGGACCGGTAGAAAACTTTAATGAAATGTAAGCAATAGCTTAATATTGTAGTCTTTCAGTGATACTGCAAGATAAAGAACAATTTCTGTAAAGGAACAGAAGACTAGGGGAAAAATAGCACTTACTTACTTTGGGATATACTAAAGAGCAATTGTGGCACAGATCTAGCACATAGGTTCAGCCTCCCGCAACAGACTCATGATCCTGGAAGTCTTGGAAGATAAGACAAACGTTTACTTCTCTGCTTTCAGAGCCAAATATAAAACACACTTCTTTAACCTACATTTCCTACATTAAAAAAAAATTCACAAAGCACCAAAAATAAATCCAGCCCTTTCTGACTGTGGAGGAAAGAGAATGAGCAATATATCTGGTATAATTTTGGAAAGTATTGTGATGTGGTATATTGATTGGGGCAGATAAGAACAAAGCTAGTGGCTGTCAGTGTATTTACTGTGACTCTCCACTGATACCCTGTCCTCCCACACCTCTGTCTTACCACTTCCCATTTGTCTGCTTATTCACCTGCTGAGTAACTGACTGAATCCTACATTGTGATTCAGTCCTGTATCTGTCCCCCTGTAGCAGGGACTTTCTTTGCTGTCTGTGCAGTGCCTAGTACAGTGGAGTCCTAATTCTTGCTTGGGATCCTTGTGTACCACCGCAGTAGAAATAATTAATGGTATTATTACCGCTTGTATACTCTAGCAGTGATGAGATCTGGAATCTATCACATCAGTAGTACTTTGCTTCTAGCCCTCATTTGTTTCTGTCCCCCACCTTATTGTCCGTTCTGGAAGTTATGGCTGAATGGTTTTGAAGGATATTGAGACTTTAATTTTTGGAAAATGGAGACTATTTTTATAAAGTGGGGCTCCTTGCGAGCACTATCATCTAGGGGAGGTGTAATGTGCATCCAGTTCTGGCTTTGGCATTGCAGATCTAGCTTTTTTGTGGTGGTATAGTTCAAGCAAGAGACTTTTGTCTCTGCAGTTTCTCCAGATTCAAAAGGAGTTGCACAGATAAAGAAAAGCTTAAAAACGGTATATTGTCACATGGCATTATTTTGTACCACTCCTTATGGGTCCTGGATTGGTTAACTTTTCCACTGACTCTAAAGCCAGGGGTTCTCAATCTTTCTCACATTGTAAACCCATAGTCCCTCACAAGTAGTCCCCTGCACATACACACCAGAATCCTATGTGCTGATTCCCAGAGCACTTTAAAGGAGTCACTTTAGAATCTGGCACAATAGCATATGGGGACATTCTTGGAATCCAGGGAGGATCGATCACAAATGATAGAGCAAATCTACTTCACAGGAAGATCAATGTAAACAACGCAGGGAGGTTAATAATACCTCTGCCTCCCCCACATTCAGGACAACTTCTGAAGACACTCCTGGGACTCATGATCCATGATTCTGTGTCCATAAGCTTTTTTCCCAGGTATACAATGCCATCTGAGAAATCAAAAGACAGTTGGAATTTGCATGAAAGTTGACAGTTTTGCAGAATCCTATAGATGTCCCATTCATTTTCAAATGTTAGGAATATGCTAATACAGTGGAGTCACGTCTTATGTGGGGGTTAGGTTCTAAAGTTAGCACGTAAGGCAAAAATCGCGTATAGTCAAAATTACCCTTGAAAATCCCTTAAATCGCCCATAAAGTACAGTATACTGTACATGGTTTTGTGTATACAACCCTGTACAGTAATATGTATAAATGTATAATGTATACAGTAATGTACAGTATATAATAAAGAGTACATATGCAAAATATAATTTTACAGTACTGTATTTTAATTACAGGGGGTAATTACAGGGGGTCATCAGGGCTTGATGTTGATCCAGGTATATGGAGAAATTGGGTGACGGAGAGCGAGTCGTAGACAAAGTGGTTGGCTCTGGTTCAGCTCGAGAAGTTGATTGCATAGGCTCATCTGCTGCTGGTTGTTTTTCCTTGAAAAACGTGGTGATTGGCAACTGTCGCTGTTGTCTCTTGAGCTGCTCAAACATTTCTTGATACGGTCTCAAATCATCCGTAATACTACTTGTGATTTTGAGGCTTCGTTCCATACAGGGAACGTATTCAGAAATTAAATCATTCAAGTGTTTCGCTGCTTGGATCACTTCAACAAATTTATGAAGATTCCAACTTGCTGGCTCTTCCTGTTCGTCGTCGTCATCATCATTGTCTTCTGTAGGCAATTTTATCAGTTCCTCTAACTCTTCGTTAGTCAGTGTTTCTCTGTGGCTCTCAATTAATTCTTCAGTTTCTTCCTCAAGGATGTCAACAAAGCCGTCACCACCCACTTGCCTGGCTACCTGAACAATGCTTTTCACTTCTTTTTCAATGGTTGGGAAACCCTTAAAATCATTCACACATTCTTTCCATAGGTTTCGCCAACATGCATTGACTGTTTCAGGCTTGACTGCATCCATTGCCTGTTTAATATAAGTGATGCAATCAGCAATGTTGAAGGACTTCCAACACTCCATCACATTAAGATTAGGATCAGCATCCATGGCGCTACGTATCCGTGAGAACGTAAGCCTCGTGTACTTGGCCTTGAAACAGCGAATCACGCCTTGGTTGCGAGGTTGGAGGAAGGAGGTGGTATTGGTGAGGAGAAAGACAACTTCAACATCGTTATGTGCAAACTGGAGTGCCTCAGGATGGCCAGGAGCATTGTCTATGATCAGCAACACTTTAAAGTCAAGTCCTTTCTCTTCGAGGTACCGCTTGACCTCCGGAATGAAACACTTGTGGAACCAATCCAGAAATAATGCTGCCGTCACCCACGCCTTTTTATTTGATTGCCAGAACACAAGCAGGAGATTTTTGTTCTTGCCTTTTAGGGCACGGGGATTTGCAGCCCTGTAGAGCAAGCCTGGCTTTATTAAATGCCCAGCCGCATTGCCACAAAACAATGCAGTCACATGGTCTTTAACTGCTTTGAAGCCAGGAGTTTTTCTTTCTGATTTCAAAGTGTAAGTGCAGTTGGGCGTTTTTTTCCAGAAGAACCCAGTCTTGTCAGTATTAAAAACTTGTTCCGGAAGATAGCCCTTTTCTTTGATTGTTCCGGGTAGGCTTTTGCTGCCTCTTCATTGGCAGATGCAGCTTCACCAGTAGTTTGCACGTTTTTGAGGTTGAAGCGGTTGCTAAAACCGTTAAGCCAACCTTGGCTGGCTTTGAATTCCTTCTCATCAGAAGGCTGTCCCTCTTCGGCAGGAGGTTTGAACGGCGCATAGAGGCTAAGAGCCTTTTCTCACAACGTGTTGTCATCGATAGGCACACATTTACGGTTCGTGTCTTCCAGCCATAAGTTTAATGCCTTTTCAGTCTTCACTAAAGTCTTATCATGCACCTGGCTCGTCACCTTAGCAGTTACTGGAGCACTTGATGCCACTTCTTGACGAATTTTTCTCTCTCGAACGTTGATGGCACGAATGCTAGATTCGTTGTGGCCATATTTATGCGCCACATTGGAGACCGACATACCATCTCTCAATAAGTCCAACACAGCCAGTTTTTCCTGCAGCATTGGAACATATTGCTATTTCTTTGGTTGAGCACCCGATGAAGTAGTTGGCTTGTGTTTAGGGACCATGTTGTACGAAAAATACGTACAGTGTCTTTAAACACTAGAATCACACTCAGCGCAGCGAGATGCTCACACTATGAGAGACACGCGGGAACTGAGACTGACTGAGGGAACAGCAGATTCATCTCTCCCATCTCACGCTCACTCCGGGGCATACACTCTTTGAGTGAAATGGTGGGCGGAATCGCCCGCACTATTTACAGGTCTCTTGTTTTTCTTTTTTTTTGCCGAGCGCGTATTGTTGAATTTGTGTAAGTTAAATGCATGTATGATGCAACTCACTTGTATTAATTGTTACTTTTTACTGGATAACATTGTATATTGTTTTACGCTCTGACTCTACCAGTGGTTACAAGACCTCTGTCAGTGATTATCCAATACATACTGTGACAGTTTTTCTTGGGGTGCAGTGTGGGCTGCTGAGCCCTCTGTCTCACCAACCTGGGGTATCCCTCTCACTCTGTGTTGCTGTTGCCAGGCTACAAACCTGTGGCAAGTACTGCACGAAAGCTCATGCGCAAATAAATTGGTTAGTCTCTAAGGTGCCACAAGTACTCCTTTTCTTTTTGCGAATACAGACTAAGACTGCTGTTACTCTGAAACCTGCACTTACACAGACATTCACAGGCAGGGATATACCCAACTGAGTTACATGAATGCTTTGTCAGCCACTCATGAACCAACAATAGAGAGGCTTCAGTCCTTGCCCCCCAGTTCCCCAGCCGTACACCTCAGAACTATACCGTCTTGCCCTGGTCAGAAGCCTTATCAGTGCAAGTTCATTACCCAATCCACCCCTCCCTCGATGTAGAGAGGACACACACTTGCCTTTGTAAATTGAGCTGAGATTTCCCAAGCACTTTAACCAAAACTCACTGTTTTAGATAAAATATAAAACAGATTTACTAACTACAGAAAGACAGATTTTAAGTAGTAAGTGTAGAAATCAAATTGGTTACCCAAAGAAATAAAAATAAATTTTCAGTCTGAGTTCTACAAACTAAACAGGATTTGAATCAAGCAGTCTCTCACCTGATAGATGGTACAGTCAGGTCACAGATCTTTAAAACACAGGCTGGAACTGCCTTCCAGCCTGGGACCTCCCTCCCCAGTTCAAAGTCTTTGTCCTCCAGACGTATTTCCAGGTGTTGAGTTGTGCGGGGAGTGAGGCCAAGTCATGATGTCACTTCCCCTCTTTATAATTTCTTCCAGCTTTCTGGAAGGATCTTTTGTTATGGCGTGGGTCAAGCAGTCTCCATTTTCTATGTGCTCTCTCTGAGAAGTCTTCTGAGATGATAACTGGGAGAGTGGATTCCCTTCAGTGTGCCATCAGTGCATCTGGCTACTCCATTGTTGTACCTAAAAGGCTGGTTGTGGGTGTTCCCAACCTCACAATATATTTCAGTAATACACCCATAGAAAAACTTCATAACCTCACATACAATGACAGCACATACAATCCAACAGGATATTAATGTTCAACGGATCAGTACTTTAAAAATGATACCTCACAAGGCATACTTTGTACAAAACACATCATAATTATATGACAGTGGTGAATTTGGGGGTTCCAGGGTGCTGCTTTGAGGTACAGAGTGCCACACATACCCACAGGGTGGGCAAGCAAGATGGTCTCGGTTGCCAACTTCCAGAGGGCACCACCATGCTGCTGGGCTGTTTTCCCTTCTGCTCTGATTGGCCGGCCTTTATTTTTATTTTTTGGGGCCCTGTTGCTGTGTGGGTGGGGCACTGAAAATATTTTCAACCCTCAGAGTCAAAACAGCTAGAGGTGGACCTGCATGCCCATTACATTTTTAGGCTACAATTTTCAAAAGTCACTAATGACTTCAGGTTTCCAACTTGAGACACTTTAAAGAGACCTGACTTTCAGAAAGTGTTGTATACCCAGCCTCTGAAAATCAGGTTCCTTTAAGGTGTCTGAAGTTGGGAAACCAAAATTACAAGACTTGTTAAAATCTTGTTCTCAGTCTCTATGGGGTTGAGAGAGGAAACACATTAGAATTGTAATATTGGACAATTCAGGTACACAGCGGTACTGTATGTTTTCCTAAATCTAGCTCAAATTTCTGTGTCAGATTCTACCTTACTTGTCATGATCTATGCTAGTTATTGGCCTGTCATAAAATAAATTCAGAATGCAAGAAACTGTTTTCAATAACAATCAACTACACCTGATGAAAAAGGTGTCTCCACTTTTCTGTCTAGAACATGAATTGTGTAGTGCTGATATTGGATATTTTTTACCTTAAGGCACTTCAGTGTCATGAGCTTTGGCAGTGATCCCTCAGGTCTGATCCTTTTTCCCCAGAAAGCTCAGGTTTTGTAACAGAAGAGTGTGTAGTTTTCTGTTTTATGGTGATATCTAGCTTATTAATATTGACTTTGTCACTTATTGCCAGTTTGATTGTTGGCTCATTCTTGTGGGTTTTTTTAAATGAGTCCAATGATCATCCATCATTGGCTCACTCTTGTGGGATTTTTACTGCACTGCATATTTTCAAGGGGAGGGTTTTACACATAAGTTACACATTCTGATTCAATTAATGTCTAACACATTGGTTCTCAGCAAGGGGTATGTGTATCACTGCGGGTACTTAGAGGTCTTCCAGGGGTACGTCAACTCATCTAGATATTTGCCTAGTTTTACAACAGGCTACATAAAAAGCCCTAGCGAAGTCAGTACAAACTAAAATTTCATACAGACAATGACTTGTTTATACTACTCTATATACTATATGCTGAAATGTAAGTACAATATTTATATTCCAATTGGTTTATTTTATAATTACTGTATATTGTAAAAATTAGAAAGTGAGTAATTTTTCAGTAATGAGCTATAACACTTTTATTTTTATGTCTGATTTTTTAAGAAAGTAGTTTTTAAGTGAGGTGAAACTTGGGGGTAAGCAAGATAAATCAGACTCCTGAAAGGGGTACAGTAGTCTGGAAAGGTTGAGAACCACTGGTCTAGCAAGCTCACCCTCTTCTAGTGGTTGAGGAGCTTTCTGTTCTGATTTGTAGCATGGGCCTTTTCACATCCTTTTAATTCCTTTAGTGTCTCACTTGATTGGTTTGGCCCAGATTATATATCTGGTTTGTTCAAGGCAACCTAGTTGGCCCAAGAATTCTATGGTATCTTTTAAAAATAGGAGAGACACAGTTCTATCCTACTCCTAGTAGTCCATGTACACTCACTTTGGTATCTACCCTAAATTGTGCTTTGCCATGAATGAGAGGAGGATGTCTGATTCTTTTTACTATACTAAATTTCTATCTCCAGACAGTGTGGGCAGAGAATAGTAGCTCACAGGAGGAGGAGGGAAAGAGGAAAAAGAGGATGTCTATAATGGGAGGCAAGGGAGAAAGAAATTAGCCATTTTTTAAAGTGGAGGTGGATTAATATGATTCTATTAAAACAGAATCAAGTGGAAATAGAGGGGGAAAACCAGGAACAGCAAATAGTCCATTTCTTCCGCCCTTATTCAGGTTCTGAAGAACCTTACTCTATGTATAGTCCCATTAGAAAAGGTGGGGGTATTAGTGCAGTATGATGTTGCTCCACGTGAGTAAATGTGGCAGAATCCATATAAAAATTATGCATTGGAAAGGGAAAAGGGGACTAGAATATTGAATTTAAATGAAAATAACAAAAATTGGGTAATATTTAGAATAGGAATACGCAGAAGGTGGTTTTGTTTCTTTAAGACAAAGTGTTAACAGCATTAAACAAACAAAAACAAGACTGGGGGACAGATATATCGAAAATGTCCTGTTCAAAACCGAATGGAATGCGACTTCAGCTCTTAAATTCTAATCATGGGTAGAGTCCCATAGTGCAGTCTTTAAGTATTCCAGGGAAAGTTCAGGTCCATGTGTTGTAATATAACTCTGAGTAATTGCAGCCTGTGGCTACATTTTGTTCATTACCTAGCCCATCAATTCTTGGCTTACAGAAGATGAGGTCTTTCCTTTTGGACAGAAGTACTCATTCTGTATCATGTCTAACTTATTTTAAGACTATATGCTGTCTCATGGACATCTGCCTAGGTAGGGAAATCTCAGTTAAGGATAAAATTCACAACCCCTAAACACAGAGTCAGCACAAGGCTTATGCACCACTCAATCATATTGAAAACCTCATGTAGTGCTCAAGGTGGACTTGAGTGAAGTGTAGGCCTCATGTTTTCCCTCTTTATAGGGGTCAGCTTCACCCCCTGGGCTTGATCTGGCTCCTATTGAAGTCCGTGGCAAAACTCCTGTTGAATTCTGTGGTGTAGGATCAGGGCTAAGGGAATATTAGACACACTTAAGCCAGAGACCGGGGTATAGGATCCTTCAAGGTAGGAGGGTCCCAGAGCTTGGGCTGAGCCCAAACGTTTACACCACAGTTAAACAACCCCTTAGCCCAAGTCCCTCCCGCCTGAGTAAGCTGGCACAGGCCAGCCGTGGGCATCTAATTGCAGCGTAGACATACCCATAGACTTCAGAGGGGTTGAGATTTTTATTTTATTTTTTGTGTGTGTTGATATTTAGTAAGGATGCCTTAGAAGTGACCTAGAGGATTCAGGATTATCTGTATGCTAGGAAGATATACCTGACAGCCTCTTGTGACTGGTACATTTTGTGCCTTGAGGAGCACATTGGCTCAGTTAACGTGTTTTTTTTTTTTCAAGGATACTGCCTCAAATCATAATGTTCTGAGCAAAGAGGCTGCTAATCCATTCACTGCTCCAAGTAATCTAGGTCTGGTTCAGAGGCATGAGCCTCCTTTGTGTCTGAAATGTCATAGCTTTCAGAGCACAAAACCTCCGAGGATCTACCGATGGCAAGGAGGTTACTGGCATTTATGCCTTGGTGACTATTGTTCAGTTCAATAGTTATGTCATTCTGAGCGTAGAAAAGAGAGACACAAAAATAATTCTCTCTCTCCAGTTCAGGATCTAGTGCTGCCATGATATCCACACTCACACGTGGCCAAATAAATCAGATCCTTTTTACAAGCATTAATATCCACCCTGTGAGCTCAGAAGCATGAGGAAAGGCATGTGACTGGTTCCCCCTGGGGTGCCACCTGGAAGTGGGGTACCACTGAGCCCCCCTGACCCAGAAGCCTGGCCTCCCTTTACACTGTACTGCTGTGTCCAGCCTTCACTTTAACCAGCACACATACAGGAAGGGGGTCACCCATATGCAGTTACATGCAGACGCTGTGATCAGCTCTGCATGGGAAGGCTCCAGGTAAAGAACTTCCCAGCTACTCAGATACACACCCTCCTCTGGAGTGTAAACCCAAAATTATACCGTCTTACACTGCACAGGGAACTGTACAGTGTAAGCTCATGAAATTCACCCCCTCCCTCAATGTAGGGAAGAATATGCAACAGCTTTCTGCTCCAAGTTATGACTCCCCCACACACTGGTTTTAAATAAAGCAAAAACAAGTTTATTAATTACAAAGGATAGATTTTAAGTGATAGCAAACAGATCAAAGCAGATTACCTACAAATAAACAAAACACACAAACTAATCTTAATATACTATACTAAAGAGATTGGATATGAATAGCAGATCATCACCCTAAGTGATGATACAAGCAGGCTGCAGATTCTTAAGGGGCAAGTTGTACTGGCTTACAGCTTGGAAACCTCACGTGTTCCATTCACAGGCTAAGAATCCTTTTACCCTGGTCCAGCACTTCCACCAGTTCAGTCTTCGTTCCTCAGGTGTTTCCAGGAGTCTCCTTGGGCGGGGAGCCAGTGAAGAACCTTGATGATGTCATTCCCCTGCCTTAAATAGCTTTTGCAAATGGCGGGAACCCTTTGTTTAAAAGCGTGGTTCCCACACCAGTCACTGGAAAAACATTGATATTCCAAGATGAAGTCCAGTACCAGGTGACCTGTTCACATGTCCCTGTAGTGTTACAGCAGCCGTGAGTCAGAGCTGTCTGTGGCATCCTCAGGAAAGCTCCCCGGTGAGAAAGAAGCTTCTTCTAAGGCCTATTGTTTCTCCTAATGGCCCTTCAACCTGAATGGGCCCCTTCCAGCCAGCCATCTAGACTGAGAGCCTTTTGCCTAGTGGGCATTCCACAGGTATAAACACATTTGTAATATAGATACATAGTCAATATTCCTAACTTCAGATACAAAAATGATACATAGGATAATCGTATTCAGTAAATCATAACATTTCCAATGACACCTCACATGACTTACCTTGCATAAAATATATCAGAATTATACCATAATCATATCATCATAATATCTCTGTGACTAATGTGGGTGCAGTGTCACAAGGAGTTTTACTGACATTGTTCTCCAATTTTCCAAATATACAGGGGTCATCCTTCAAAATGTTCACCTTGCCTTAGAATTATGCGTTTATTAAACAGCTCAGTATTTATTGTATTCTAGGAGTTTCCTATATTTAATATAGAGACGGTTTAGGTCATAATGCAAATATTGAAGTTATTTAGTTATGTAAGGAAGGGTGACTGCTGTACAAGAGGCTCTTAGCCCCATCCTGGATTTCAAATTTTTGAATAATTCTGTCAAAAATGGAGAATTCAGATGGTTTTTTTCAGTATCTATTTTTCCCTTACAAAATGGATGAGACTGGATGTATGGTCTGAACCAGATGCAAATTTTTCTGTACACGTGGTTCCTTGAGATAATTACGCAAGATGAAGAAGTGTCAACTTATAAATACTTTCAGGAACTGTTAGATTTATTCCATACAGGCTTTTTCTTCCTTGTAACAAAAACTTTGGCTTTTTTCCCCTAACGTACTTTAATAGCAGGCATTATGTGGTTTAAAATAAAGATGTAGAAGCAGTATTACTAGTTAAAATAAAACATGTCTATAATTTTGTTGAAATTTCTAGTGTGCATTTGAGCCATATCTCAGCAAGTAGCAAAGTTGAAGGTTTCTTGGTTATTAAAATTAAATTAAGCTCAAGGACAAATCTGCTAAGTTTATTTTATTACATTGCTATGCTTTTATTTTGGAGGCCATTGTTATGCAAAATAATTCTAAAGTCAACACAGTTTAGAAGAGACTAAAATGAACGAATCATGTACTTTCTCCAGAATAATTTGACTCCTTGAAAAAAATAAAACAAATACATTCCTTACATTTGTGATACACAGATCATTCTGCAAACATAAAACCCATTGTACCTTATGTGTAGAGAGCAAATAAATTGTGAAATACAAGAAGCGACTTTGAGGTTGTATCCTGAACTGGTAATAATTAGCATAACTCCACTGAATTCAGTGGAGCTACGCCTGTTTACACCAGCTGAGGACCTGGCTCTTGATTTCTAAACAATGCATTAGTGTTTTTGCTGTTGAATGTTATGCCAGATATTTAGTTAACGGTCATGTATTGTAATATTCTATTTTATTTTCAAGGATAATGGTACTCTAGGGTAGACTTTAAGGATTATGATCAGTGATGCCATCAGGGTAAATGGGAAATGCTTAGCTAAATCCCTGCACTTTGTGCTAAGAATTTACCTCTTTAAAATAAGATATAAAATCATTGGCAGTTGAAAGTATTAGCCACAACTCCGTTTTTGTCTTGTTTCTGGATTTTTCTATAGTGATGGGTTAGCAGCCTACCCACCCAAAGACTCAGTGGTCCAAGGAAGGATAGTTTATTTACTACTTAACCCAATAAGTACTGATACGCTTTTCATGATTTACAGATGTGTAATGCCCCTAACCATTGTGCTCTTTGAGAATAATGTAAGTGTGGAAAATCATGATTGATGGAATGGTGTTGCAGCCTTGAGGGTCATTTTCCCTGGGCACTGGAATTGTGCAGGGTTTTTGGTAAAATGCCATACTAAACTTTTCTTTTGCATAATCTGTTAAAAGGACATTGCCAAACTCTTTTTTAAAAATGCATGTTATTTCACTGATTGTTTATAACATCTTAAATCCTTGAAAATAAATATTCTCTCTCTGCCAGTTTATTCCCATTTGGCAATTTCCCCTCTCCTCCTTCCCACTCTCATTTTCAATGAAGCTCTTTGAGGTTTACATGCTCTTTTGTGCTCCATCTTCAGTAATGGTGTCCCCACTTACTCTAGGAGTTGTTATTTTAACGTATATTTATTTTGACAGATGAAAAGGAAGACATTTTACAGGGGACTCTCTCAATCTGGAGTCAGACCCTAGTTCTGCAGTCAGTTTCCTCCATGACCTTGGGCAAGTCTCTGTGCCTTCCCCATATGTCAAATGAGGATTATAATGTTTCCTTTTTGTCTGCTTTGTCTCTTTAGACCCCAATCCAGCAAAGCTGTTAAGTATACTGTAACTTTAAGTATGTGAGTAGTCCTGTCGACTTCAATGGGACTACTCAAACCTTGAAAGTTAAGTATTTGCATAAGTCTTTGTTGGACCAGGGCCTTAGATTGCAAGCTCTTTGGAAGCTGTCTCTTCCTGAGGCGCTAATCTCAGCTGATTGCTCAAGGTACCTATGAGGCAGTAGCAGAGCATTACCAGGAATAGTGGCTATAAAGAAAGGTTTTGCTGTAGTTTGATTTCTAAATGCCAGCGGGGGAGATTTATCGTAAGAGCTCTTTAGTTTTGGAAAGATGTTTCTCAAAAGATTCTACGCTTTTAAGGCAGGTAACATTTTGGGCCCAAACTACATAATATTCATTGGGGTTTTTTTAGCCAAAAAGACAAAATATTGAAAAAAGTTAGGGGGTTAGGGAGTTTCTAATGTTGTTTTTCAAGTAAGCGTCAAACCACAGACAGAATAAGTGATGGGTAATGTCTATACAAAATGAAGGCACTCAATAGGTATTTAACAGACAATGGAAAAGTGCGAGGGTGTTTTCCATTCTAGCAGCTATGAAAACAAAATAAATATGCTTTAAAACAGCATTTTCATTACTTCAACAGATTAGTAAGAAAAAGAGGAAAACAATCAGAAAATTCTTTTACTTCCATCCCAATTCTGTGCACTATTCACAATGATTAATATAATGGACCAGCTCCTCCAGTTTAAGGTTCTATGTGCGGCATGGCATCTGCACCCCAGACCACATAGTTAATATTCCACTAAGGGGATCTAACACAACAGCACTTCACTGAACAGCCCAGCACCTATAGCAGTGCACTAAAGAGCGCTATCAAAAAGTCTCTTAAATAATTAGCACCCTATAGAGCTAAGGCAAGTCATGATCCCCAGCCTAAAATGTTTTCCATGTCATCTTTGAAAATACAAGTTTCCAGAGGATATTTAAAGAGGTGTTTTGGAGAGGAACAGGAAGACTGTTCCAGAAGGCAGGAGCTCTGTTGGAGAGCAGGCTTTCCCACCACCACAAAGCCTAATAAGGGACAGAGATGAATCCCTGGCAGAGGGAATTTAGCGGAATAGAGAGAGATGGCTCCAGAGACAGGAAGGGAGGGTGGGGGCGGGGGCAAGTTTTATGGATGCTTTCAAAAACAAAGGCAGTTTGACCTGGATCGTGAAATGATTTGGGTGCCCAGAGGAGGTGTTTCAGGGTTGAAAGAGTGGGGTATCCATATATGTCTGAGGAGGAGGGCAGAAGGATTCTGCCCCAGGTAGATTCTGGACAACCAGGACTTTGGGGTAACTCTAGAGAATGTAGTTAAAGTAGTCAGTCAAGATGAGACTAAATGAAAGTACAGAAGAGGATTCCAGCAGAAGTGTGGGGGACCAGCATACAAAACTAATGCTGCAGCCATGATAACAGGTAGGTTTGCCCAGACAAATATTGGAGGAGAATTCAGTTGTGGGTAAAGCTAAGACTGCATGCACTGCAGCCAAATGGGATTTCTGAGTCAAGCGAGGAGATAAAGGACATGGTGCTTATGTGAGGATTTTGTTCTTGTCCTTCAGAAGCACTTCTGTCTTTGAGACATGTAGCTGAGGGTAACTTCAAGGAAATTAACTGTCTGACAAGAGGATCATTACTGCAGAAAATATAAAACATAAAGAAAAAATAATATGATTGCTTTTCTGTCCCTTGAAAACCTAAACAATGAACTTCACATTACTAAGAATACAGCGTTCTGTTGCAGGGCTGGCCTTTTCTTGACAAGCTAAAGGACAGCATATTAACCATTAAAATGCAATACTCATCACAGTACAGTTAAACAGGATACTTGAGGGTATTAATTTTTCAGTCTGAAGAAGATGAGAATATCTGTGGCACTTGATTACAGCAGAAGTTCTTGTGAAAATTTAAGACGTGGTATTAACTGTAAGCTTTTTCCTTACCCTAAACTCTATTATGGAACTATGTTACCTCTGGATCTCTATTCTGCATGTTAGTGTCCACATTTAAGACTAAGATGAACCTAATTTACATCCCATCCTCTCCTTGGACTGTTACCTTGTTGTGGTAAAACTCCACTAGTAATAGCAACAGGGGAAGCCTGAGCATAGAAAGAGTGCAGGTGTTGCTACCATTGGTGGAGCTGCATTGGTTGAAAATTACAGGTCTTAATTTAGCCAGAGACCACATCCCTGGTTAAATATCACATCCAAATATGGAGAAGAGAAAACTATTGCCATGCCTCTCTGTGTGAAGGGTTTTTATCTCATTCTTGCATATCACCTTTCCTGCTAAGACTTGTAAGTGTTTCAGCTTTAGTTTTCTTTACTTTTGGTGACTTTTAGTTTGCCTCTCTCCCTGGGAACTGCTGTTGCTTTGTCTTCCCTCCATTCATATTCTGTTTTTCTTTCTTTTTTTTTGCTGCATGGAGACTCTCTGCTGTACAAGTGTAAGTATTTTTTTAGCTTTGCTTTTTCTGGCCTACTTGTTTATGTTTTTGTGCTCCATTTGCTTCTGTACTGCCTTCCTAGTCTCCTGGGAGATTGTAGTGTCATCCATCTTCAGTTACTGAATGAAATACGCAGCAATTTAGAGGTGAGATTAGATTTTACAAGAAGGTTGAGCTAACATAACGTCTGATGAATTTAAAACAGCCCTGGACTTGAAGACTAAATGAAGCAGAGTGCTGATGAAAGAGGTACAAACAAAAATGTTACTGCTCAAGAAAACTCTGTTCATTCAGTTTCGTATTGAAGCCAAGTCCATCTTAATGAAATGAAAATTGAAATTTTCCTGTCATAGAAATTTGAGATTGAAGAGACCATTAGGTCATTGTGTTTGGGCTGGTTTGTTTTTCTTTGTCACATTGAATAGTACCTAATTTATGAATGCTGGTCTCATAATTAACTTTCTACACCGTCACTTTATCTGCTTTTTTACAAGTGGAAAATGCTTACGTAGGTTTTCGTGGGGTTTTTAAACAAATTTTTGAAAAGTAAAATGGGAATGAAGGGAGAGAAGGCAAATCACTGGGCTTCTGTGGGTGGAACAAGATCAAATTTGAAAACTTTTGGAGGGGTGGGGGGAATGTGGAAAGTGCCATATCCTGATCATTTTGGGAGTTATATCAGTTGTTCTAATCTGCATGACTGTTTTGTAAAGATAAAACATTCTGCTGCTTACCACACACTGTTTACTAAAACCTAGAAAGGTGCCCTGAGTGTTTATATGTGGTTCTTGTTGTTTTTTTCCCATGCCCCAGCATTTCTCCATGTTTAGTTATATAATTGGAGAAGAAATATAGGGGGATAGGCCCAAGAGATTCCAGAAGGGCAAGAATTGGAGTCAGAAGGCAAGGGATCTGGTAAAGTGACTGAGTTACTTAAGAAAATGGCATGGGACTTGGGATTTCAGAGGCAGATTGGATCAGGGCAGCTTCATGGGAATATCTGACCCTCCCATTAAAGAGTCCTTAATCAGTGAGCATGGTTCAGTTTGTTGGGTCCCTGCTACTGAAGAGCGCTGACCCACTTATATGGGTGCACCTCCACAGGGGAAATAACTGGTGTGAGTAGACACAGAGACCTCAACATGCTATCTAGATTCTGAGCCCCTGTCCCTGGCAAAGCAAGGGTTTGTGGACTTGGGAGTAAGTGTAGCAAAGCTCTCTCTATGTGGCTTCTACGTGAGTCTCCTCATAGACAGAGCAGCCCTTAGCCTTTTGTCTGTTCCATTCAGCCACCTTCACCATGCTTGGAAGAGTGGGGGAGGGTGGAGGGAGCATGGGCCAGAAAAAGCTCAGTGCGTTGACCCATTCAGGTAAAATCTGGGGGAAAATGTCACTCACTGGAGCCCCAAAATGTGTCTGTAAAAGCCAGGATTGTAACAGGAGGCAGAAGAACTGAGTCGCTCCTCTGTTTGTATGGCCAAAGGCGGAGAATTGTTGAGTGAAGGTAGAAGGGGCCTGGTCGTAGGGAAGTCTGAATAGCCTCTGGTTACTGTAGGAAATTGGATGCAAGCCCACCATCTCAGACTGGAAGAGAGGTCACGATCCGGAAGTTCACATGTCCTCTGTAGTAATGAAACATCCTGGGCTGCCAGAGGATACTGCACACTGGCTGAGATTAAGTCTTCTAATAGCCTCTAAAAAGAGCACACTGGCATGTTTAAAACAACACTTTGACCCATTTTGCTGCGCCTGTGATCCAGAAAGGTCACTTGGTAAGAAGCCCATCTTGTTATTTGTACAAAATCTAAATGGTTTAGACAACTTAAGAGTTTTCAAATAAAATTGTATGTATAGCCACTCCTCATGCAGCCCTGGCAAGTGGATAGCATTTATACCCTTCCACGTCCAGCCCTGGCAAACACTGCAGTTGGTGGGTCCTGCTTAGCTGGCAAAGAATTTTTAGTGGTGATTCATGTCCACAGATTGACACATGATCACCAGCCTGAGCCTGATCAGGGGTCATAGTCTCCCCTTCCACTGACATCTCAGTGAAGATGACATCCAGTGCGTGTCTGGGAGCATCAGTGCAAGAAATTCAGTGCTTGTCCTATACTGCTTTGTAGCGGTGCCCCAATTTGGCATTCTAGTGCAGGGGTCTCAAACTCAAATGACTATGAGGGCCACATGAGGACTAGTGGATTGGCCCGAGGGCTGCATCACTGACACTCCCTCCCCCTCACTGCCCCACCTCCATTCCACCCCTTCCATGAGGCCCCGCTCCTGCCCCGCCTCTTCCCACCCCTTCCTTACCCCCATTCCAACCCCTTCCCCGAAGTCCACACCCCAACTGTGCCCCCTCCCTGCCCCCGGGGGGGCAGGAGGGGTGCGGGGTGAGGCAGGGGCTCAGGGCAGGGAGTTCGGGTGCAGGGTGTGGCAGAGGGTTGAGGTGCAGGCAGGGGGCTCAGGGTAGGGAGCTGGGGTGCAGCAGGGAGTTGGGGTGCAGGCAGGGGGCTCAGGGCAGAGAGCTTGGGTGCAGCAGGGAGTTGAGGTGCAGGAAGGGGGCTCAGGGCAGGGAGTTGGTGCAGGGGGCTCAGGGCAGGGAGCTTGGGTGCAGCAGGGAGTTGGGGTGCAGGAAGGGGGCTCAGGGCAGGGAGCTGGTGCAGGAGGGGTGCGAGGTGCAGGCAGGGGGCTTAGGGCAGGGAGTTGGGCAGTGGGGTGAAGGACGGGTTTGGGCTCCGGCCCGGCACCGCTTACCTAGAGCAGCTCCAGGGTGGCAGTGGTGCGCACTGGGGCCAGGGCAGGCTCCCTGCCTGCCCCTGCCCCTGCCCTGGCCCCGCTCCGCTCCGCTCCGGGAAGCAGCCGAACCACATCCCTGTGGCCCAGGGAAGGGAGGGGGGTGGGTGAGGGCACAGGGCTCTGTGTGCTGCTTTTGCCACTCCTCCAGGTACCTCCCCCGAAGCTCCGATTGGCCATGGTTCCCTGTTCCTGGCCAATGGGAGCTGTGGGGGGCGGCGCCTGGAAGCCAGGGCAGTGCACGGAGCCCTCTGCCCCTCCCCCCCAGGCCGTAGGGATGTTGTGCCGGCCGCTTCAGGGAGCGGCACGGAGCTCGCAGGGCCACGGGGGGGCAATCCCACGGGCCGCGCAGCCCGTGGGCTGTAGTTTGCCCACCCCTGGCCTGGAGGGGCGGCGCAGGAAATAGCCCCGCGCGCCACATGTTTGAGACCCCTGTTCTAGTGCCTATGCAGCTCTTGTAGATCCCAACTGTTATTCCGAGAACACCTGTTCAAACTGAAATAGTGTCTGTCGTTCCCCGTGAATGCAAATGTCAGTTGATGAGATGTTGGATAATCCCCCATCAACCTATTTTTTGTCACTGTTTCTGATCTTCAGAGCATGAACTCATCGGTTTGGTGGATCTGATTTCCAATTACATCACCACAAAGAACAGCAATCGGACTAAAATACACACAGATACATTATTGTGAGGAATAGGCCACAATTGCTAATGCAACCAGGAACTGGAATAGTGATCTAATTGCTGACCCTGCTCAATGCTAAACTGGCTTCAGCTTCTCGTAATTAGAGTTGAAATGCCTTTAACCATTTCAGACACAGATGTTGCTTGTAATTCCAATTCTGCTGGAGTGGACAAGCAACTGTTCTGGTGTATGGCTGTCCACTAATTGCATTCGCTCTTGTCTACTACATGTTTAGCTGAGCAGTTTTGTACAGTTCCGTCAAGCTGCTGATGTAGCCTGTGCCTGGCTGATGAATCTTGATATAAAAATTGCATTTATTTTATTGATAGCCATTTTGTAGTACTTGTCACTATAGTGTCTGTGCTCCTGGCTTGTTCTTTCCACTTGCTCTGTATTATGGTGCATTACAGAAGCACTTTTCAATTTGAAGTGATGCTATACTCTGAAAAGTGTCAGAAATAAAACCGCACTCTGGGGCTTCAAGTTTATTGTTACTCCATGACTTAAATGCTAAATGTGCTCAGATGACAATGGAAAAGGTGCTGCTGATGACTTCTTCCTGGTTGCTCATGAAACTATGTTATTTATTGATGTGTGTCAAATATGACATCCTCTGGAACTGGAAACTCCCTGCCACATAAAGGCATGTTGGCTTCAGAAAATACTTTATAATAATAGTGGGAAAACATCTCTATTGCTCAAAAGATACAATCAGACTACTATGTAGTCTGGCCTCTCCTTTTTATTATTTATTTATTTGATCAAGTGGAGGCAGGTAAACCGTTTAATGCTAATACGAAAATCTATCATAATTTTGTCCAGGTCTGAATAGTATAAAGTTGCAGCCATTCAGATGGAAATACTGATGCAGACAACTGAAGTATGTGTGTGTATATATATTGCGTGCACACGTCTATAAATCATTTGAATTGTCATTATTTTATCTAATTATATTTTTCACTAAATTTCCTATAAATAAAAAGCTAGAAAACTCTTTTTAAACATTAAACCATCCATGTTGCAAACTCATTCTGAAGTCTTGGTGCCTAGGTACACCTTCTCGGGCTCAAGCATCATCTGAAGATTTCTGAAGCTAGAACTTGATTAACAATTCTGTTGATTGTGCGTAAACCAGAATAGAATCCAGCCTGCTGACTCACTCTCAGTTGTGTAGATATTCTACTGTTAACAGGAATAAACAGTAGGTGGAAATATATATATGCCGCTAAAGCAAGCAGATAGAGTTCCGAGACTCAGTGGAAACAGATTTGTGTGAGTAAGAAGTTGTCATTTTTTTAGAGTGACTTCTCAAAAGATAAGCACACTTTATAGTTTAGCTTCTTTGTCCACATTAAATTACATGAGAGGCTCAGAATTGCTGATACCTGCCTTATCCATTGCAAAAAGCCTTTCTTACCATATGAACTTCCAGGATACTTCATAGAGCAAAATAAATGTGTCTTTCTTCCAGTGAACAATGTGAGGTGTTACGTCTGTCAGTTGTTTCCTTAACACAACATTTTCTTTAATCTAGGAGTGAAAAAGTCATCTAATAATAATGTACACATTCAATAAATAAATTTTTGAATTTATATTCTGTGAATATAACCCATACTTGTGGAAACCCTGACATTGCCAGAGATATCGCTGATAAAAGCTGGTTTCCACTTTTTAAAGATGTCTCGGAGTTATATCTTCTAGTACTACTACATATACTTGGGGAATCTGTAACAGGGCTTGGCAGGATTCAATTTCCTGACACGCTGAAATCGACAGGAAAAAATGCACAATTGGTAAGAGTGCAGCCTCTCCCTACCCACCCTGCACCTTCTGGGATCAGGTATCACCAGCCCTGCAGCAACACCGGGAGCCCTCTGCAGTCCTGCTGTCACTGGAGTGAGAGAGAGAGACCGGGTCCGTGACAGCAGAGCTGCAGATGACTCCCTGTGCTGCCGCAGGGCAGGTGACACCTAATCCCGGCAGGTGTGGGGAGGCTGTGGTCCTGGCTCAGTGGAGCAGAGATGCCTGACAAGGGCCACAAGGTGGTCAAGTCCTTGGCCACGGGGGATGCCACCCCAGTGCTGAATGGCTCCTACCCAGGGATGTCTTCCACGCTCCTGGAAGGTGAATGAAGAAGTGGGTTTGTGACCAGCAGGGTTGGAGAGGGCACCCTGTACTGCTGCTGCAGGGCCGGTGACACCCAATCACTGCAGGCACAAGGTGTGGGAAAGGCTGCAGTCCTATCAGGGCAGAGCAGAGACCCCTTGCCAGAGCTGTGAGGAGGAGGACAAGTCCCTGGTGCTGGGGGAGGTCACCCTACTGCTGACTGGCTCCATTCCCAAGCAGGAGACATTCAGCTGCGGGTGCCCCCTACCCCCTGCTGCAGGGTGCTCATCGTTCTCCTCATAGTCCTAGCCAGGGGTCTCCTCTGCATCCTCACTCTCACAGCCCTGCTCCCTTACCAACCAGGAGTATGAGAGCCATCCCTGGGCAGAAACTGTTCAGCAGCACCCTATGGATGGGGTTCATCATCGTCCTCTCATTCCTGGCTGCGGGTCTCTACAGGACCAGGAATGCAGCTTCTCGTGCATCTTGGGCCCCTCAGCCATGCAGCAGCCCCCTTGTCAGTTCTGGGAGCCCCTTGCAGCCTTGCTTTCAGTGCAGCCTTAACCCCAACCCTACAGCGCCCCTCCTGAGTTTCCAGCAACTGTAACAACAAAAACAGTTAAAAATAAAAATCAACATTAATCACTGAAATGAGAAAAACAAAAATTGAATTCTGCCAAGCCTGTGTGTAAGCCAGAGTAGTAATTAAGCAACGGAATGTCAAAAGTGCTGTGTGAAAATAGGGCATTTAGCTATTAGGAAAAAATAATTGCTTTTAACAAATTTTAAACAAAAAACTGCAGCACACTCAGCAATTCATCTGGCTGACAAGGAAGTGAAATAGGCTTTAAAAGACACAATCTGTGGTAGTAAGGGACATGGAGAACCTTAGGGTGGTGACAAAAGACCTATATGCCTAAATTTTTTGATTGATTTCAATAAGGTATCATTGATAAATGAACGGAGGAAGCATGGTTTTGTCGTTGCAACAGAAGTCCGAACAACTGCGATCTATTTCTGGCTTTGCCACAGATGTACTGTGGAGTAGTGGGCAACTCAATTAACTCCTTGTACTTCACTTTCCCCATATGTAAAACTGAGATAAAGTAGCCTCACTTGTGCCGAGAATCACTTTACTAATGTTTGTAAAGTTCAGTGATACTTATATTTCAAGCTTGAAATCAGTTGGATGTTTTAGACGCAGTTCTAGCCCTGCCTCACTGGTGTACAATCGGTTCATATCAATGAAATGTCAGATAATTTTAAAGTATTTAGGAAGAAAAAAAATCTGTTCCTCCCTGTATTTACAAGGCAAACATGCCTTATGAACTGGTTTGTTGGTTCTAAAGGTAAGAATTACTCTGAACTATTTCTTCTATCCAAATAAGCACCTCTTTATTTTATTTTTTATTCATAGATGACTCCTAAGTCTAAAAGGAAAAGCATCCACAGTAGAATGCTCCGGCCTGTATCTAGGGCTTTTGGTAAGTGGGTATCTTTTCTTCTTTTTCCCTTTTTTTCTTTATAATTTATTAAAACCGCTTCCTTACATTCAGAAGGTGAGAAAAGTGTTCCTGTATTTGAAAATGCAGAAGACTCTCGCTCTGGACCGCAGTTTGTGGTCCAACGAACTTACTTTATTTTTTGAAGTTTCTATGGTGAAAAACTTCAGAAATAAACATTTATTAGCTATAGTCCACCTTTTTCCACAAACATGTTACTGTCCTAATGCAAATGATGCCATTACTTTCTGTTTAAAATACCATATTAAGTTCTCATTAAAGGTTTTGATTGCTCTTAGAAATGGAATTTGACCTGGATAAAGCACTGGAAGAAGTACCTATCCATATAGAAGATCCACCATTCCTTTCCAGCAGACCGGACAAACGAACTTTTGGATTCATCTCAGAGCTACCATCCGAGGAAGGGAGAAAACTGGAGCACTTTACAAAATTAAGGCCTAAAAGGAATAAAAAACAACAGCCCAGCCAAGCATCAGTGAGTGACCATTAAAAGATTGTTGAGGATCTAAGTCAGGGTGGGCAAACTTTTTGGCCCGAGGGCCACATCTGGGTATGGAAATTGTATGGTGGGCCATGAATGCTCACAAAATTGGGGTTGGAGTGCAGGAGGGGGTGAGGGCTCTGGCTGGGGGTGTGGGCTCTGGGGTTGGGCCAGAAATGAGGAGTTCAGGGTGCAGGAGGGGGCTCTGGGCTGGGGCAGTGGGTTGGAGTGCAGGAGGGGGATCAGGGCTGGGACACGGGAGGAGGTCAGGGTGCAGGATCTGGGCAGCACTTACATCAAGAAACTCTTAGGAGCTGGAGGGGGGACATGCCACTGCTTCCATGTGGAGGTGCAGCCAGGCAGCTCTGCATGCTACTCTGTCCGCAGGCGCTGCCCCTGGAGTTCCCATTAGCCACAGTTTCCGGCCAATGGGAGCTGCAGGGGTGATGCTTGGGGCGGGGGTAGTGCACAGAGCCCCCTGGTTACCCCTAAACATAGGAGCCGGTGGAGGGGGGACATGCTGCTGCTTCTAGGAGTCTCGACACAAGCGCAGAGCGGCATCTGACCACGCTCCCCGGCTGCAGCGCGGGAGCAGAGCAAGCCCCAGACCCAGCTCCCAGGCGGGAGCTCGAGGGCTGGATTAAACAGGCTGGAGGGCCAGATGTGGCCCCTGGGCTGTAGTTTGCCCACCCCTGATCTTAGTACTTGGTTGTTTCTTACAATAAAGACTAAATCCCACTTTTGCCAACCCCAAGCACTCAAAAAGCATGAGTCAGGCCCCCCAGAATTATCAGATTGTCTTTAAAATCTTGAGATTTAAAAATATATTTTTTCTTTGCCTCTGTTTTTTGAGCCTTTAGGGGTGCACTCAAGTCACCTTTTCAAGCTTTTCTCTGTAACATGAGGGATAAAATCTTATTTCGATTTTTAAGTGAAAGCTGAGATTCTCACGTAGTCACATTACTCCGGAAAAACACTAAATATCGTGAGACTTGGTGACACTGAAATCCTTTTTTTTCTGCACAAAACCTGAGTAAACTGGCACGTATTCCTGTCTCCAGCAGCTCTCAGTAGAACCATTCCAGGACCTCTGCAGCCACTTGTGACCCCATACTCAAGACACGGGTTGAGCCAGTGGATCTGAATAATAACAGATCACTCTCTATGCCATTGCCCGCTCCAAAAAATACAACCTAGTTCACTGCTGCAGATGGAGCTCCTGTGGAGCACAGTTAAACGCATATGCGGGGTCTCTGTGGTTCTTTTTGCTACGTAAACAACCCCAGTTCTGCTTTTTCTCTGGCATGGGCATCTGCAGACAGAATTTGCATCTAAAGCTATACAGCTAGATCCTTGAGGAGAGCAGAGATGGTGTTATATCACTTGTCAGCACACCTTATCCAAGAGGCAGCCCAGGGGCCAGTTTGGCCCCTGCTGCAACTTGGAGCAGCCTCATTACTGCTCCAAAATTATACTAGCTGGTTAACAGGCTCCTAGAGACCCTTCCACTGGTCTGGGATTGCTGGAGCAGAAATCACTGTGGCCAAATACTCCCTATGCTGGGAAAGGCCAAGAGTAGATAGTATAGAGTTTTATTTCACTCAGGAGTTCCCCTGTGCCAAAGAAACCCTAGCCAGCTGTTTGGGTCTTTTTTAAAGTCAACTTGCCATCTCTTTTGTACTGACAGAGCCGTGCAGAGGGGACAGAGACTTAGCTGGCCCTTCGACTGCAGTACACTACAGCCTTGTTTTTCCAAATATCATACTAAACTGAGTCATATTCTCCCACTTTCTAAACTTCCGCCAGTCGTCTCAACTTATTTAATGTGTCCTGTGACATCTGGGTAAGTGAGGTCATCTGGCACTGGGACTATACCTCTGTTATGGAAAACTTAGCACCGGCACTATGTCCAGGCAGAGTCAAGTTCCATTTTCTTCTGCTTCCATGCAGTCATATGTTTTCAGAACTGGAGGATCCTGCTGTCTGGGGGAAGGGAGGAAGGATTGGGGGTTTTTAGTGCAGTGTTACCTCGCATGGAAATGTGAAGCGCAGCATAGATAGCATCTTGTATTTGAAAAGCTTTGCTCACTGTTTATGAAGAACAAGAAAGTGTTATTCCTTATGTCAGTGCAGTATTTCTGGGAACAATGACCACATTTGGATGACAAGGCATTTGTTTTTTCTTACTTGCACAGACTCAAGGTGACCGGTAAAAGAGGAGGGGACGCTTTGTTGTCATTATTTATTGTTTTATGCTGTTTATTGGAGGGTGGGGAGGGACACATCACACCTTTCAGGTGTTCTTAAAGAAAAGTGTGGTTTTCTGTTTCCTGCTTGTTTACCCCAGTTATTTCAGGAGTGTCAGATCTGGGTTTCCCTGGTTTTACTAGAAGAATCTGAAGCAGTCCCTCCCCCTTACCTGAAAGGGTGAGAGTGCTAAATTTTTAACAAAAACCTCTTTTCTCCCAAGTTTTTCTGAGGCATTGTAGTTACAGGTGTTAACAAAGAACAGGCCAACAAGTTTTAAATAGACTGAATAAAAATCCATTCCTTTCTCAGTTGTTCAGCATTCAGTCTGTTGTGACGTCTTATCCCACTGATTTTTCCAGTCCTGCATGTAATTCAGTAAAGAAAGGACCTGAATTTCTTTCTTTCTTTTTTTTTTAAATTGTTTGCTTTTTTTCAATTTTCCTTTCAGGCCACTTTCTTACGGCATAAAGAGACAAAAAAGGATCACTTAAAATGAAACTAAGACCACTTTCTCTGCTGAACGTATTTTACACATTTGATGCAATTTTCTCAGCATTAGATGAGTAAAGTATAAAATATGCAGAAATCAATGTATTGTTGCAGTATTGAACAATAACTGGCATTACAGGTTGTATCTGTAAAATCGTTCTGTGCCTTGGTTATTTTGGTGGTGATTGTACATTGTTAGTGATGCAGTCACTGTATTCGGTAGAATTTTAGTTGTTGGGGCATGCCTTCAGACACGACAGACGGACATGCAATTAGGATATCCTATGTCTTCAGACATGACCAACGGACACACAGGAATACACGGAGATTGGAGTCTTCAGTTACGGTTGTGCGTTTATTGTAGCAGAAGCTCAACTACACCCTGCAGAAAGCATAGCTGTACCACACTCGTTCCCTCCCCCACATCCCGAGAAGTGAGCACCAATATCCTTTTGCGTTTCCCCTCCCTAGGTGGGCAGTTCTGGTCTTGGTCTTGGCCCAATAATTGCCCTCTAATTTCTCTGCTAAATCCCCCGCCTCTGTTTATGTTTACCTCTGTCATTACTTTTGTTGCCATATAAGGAGCTGTTTTAAGCACTTGACTGTCTTTTTCTCGTGCACACCTGCAGGCTTGTGGTTATGCGGTTTTTCGTGTGCGTCTTCTGCCTGTAGCTTACCAGACAGACTCAACGTCAGATAGAGCCAGTCCCTCACATTAGTTACCTCTTTTTCAGAATGTTACATGCCTGCCTCCTTCAGGAAATGCTCTTGGCTTTGATACTTAAATATTTCTTTCTCTGGAGAGTTTCAGTGCCAACATTAAATGGATTCTGACTTCTCTTGAAGTCAATATCAAGATTTTTTTGACTGATGAGCTAAATATTTACATCCAGAGACAATAAATATCGATGTCCAAAAACAGATGTCAGTATATGTGTTGTTACATATGTTCTGACATTTCCAATTAGACAAATTCTTTTCAGAAAAAGAAGTCATCACTATGCTACTTTGAAAAAGATGTTTCCCTTATTAAAAAAGAACACATTCTGTTTTAAGTGGAAACAATGCAATTTTACCAAAAGGACTTATATTTTCAAATGAGGAATACAGTGCCACAGCAGAGGTATATAAGTGCTCTAGTTACTGTCTTATTGTTCATTTTATTAAATTACAAAGCTCATCACATGGTTCAGCAATTCAGGAACCAGAAAGTTTCATGTATGTATTGTGACAAAGTTCCTCCTCTACCTTGGTGGGTCTTGCGCTTATTGACGGATTTGCTCGCCTCGGAGATTCACGGCAGCCCTCAGTTTGGCTGTTTACGTGAACCTACAGTCCAGGTCAACTCCTCCTGTGTCTGACCAGGAGTTGGGAGGTTTGAGGGGAACCCGGGCCCGCGCTCTACTCCAGGTTCCAGTCCAGGGCCCTGTGGAATGCAGCTGTTTAGAGTGCCTCCTGGAACAGCTGTGCAACAGCTACAACTCCCTGGGCTACTTCCCCATGGCCTCCTCCCAACACCTTCTTTATCCTCACCATAGGACCTTCCTTCTGGTGTCTGCTAATGCTTGTACTCAGTCCTCCAACAGTCCGCGTTCTCACTCTCAGCTCGTAGTGCCTCTTGCTCCCAGCTCCTCACACACATGCCACAAACTGAAGTGAGCTCCTTTTTAAACTCGGGTGCCCTGATTAGCCAGCCTTAATTGATTCTAGCAGCTTCTTGATTGGCTGCAGGTGTTCTAATCAGCCTGACTGTCTTAATTGTTTCCAGAAAGTTCCTGATTGTTCTGGAACCTTCTCTGTTGCCTTACCCAGGGAAAAGGGACCTACTCAACCTGGGGCGAATATATCTGTCTTCTATCACTCTCCTGTAGTCATCTGGCCCGATCCTGTCACAGTGTCAATACATTAGTTCATATTCAGGCTACTTTCTTATTTGTCTTAATAAGAAAGGGTTTGATATTAACAGTAATTGTTCTCTCATACCTGTAAGAGGAGAATCTGTCCTGGCCCCTTAGAAGCACAGAACCTGGATCTCAGGTGCAGAGGGGCTAAGGTGGCTTTATGCCACCTTTTATATTTTCTAGATTTTGGGGCCAGAGCATTCACTGATGTAATTTAGACATCCTAGGGAGACGATCTAAGTTAAGTTTCAGAGTGGTAGCCGTGTTAGCAACTTCCTCGTGCTGCCTTGTGAGTGGTGGCACTGCCAAAACTGGGGCTGTTGCAGGGTCCTCTTTAGAGCCATCTAAAGAGGCTTTATTCAGTGTTTAAATTGGGAGTGTTCTCCCCCTCTGGATATGGAAGTTTGGCAGCAGAAAGGGATTATGGAAGACCAGCATATAGAGGCAGAGCCAAGGAGAGAATCCCTCCCATAATATTTAGTGTGTTTCATCTTCAGAGAGCTGTATAAACACTAACTGATCTTTACAATACTCCCGTGAGAGAGTCACCCAAGTTGGATAATCTCTTCCTTTTGTCTTTTGGCTTTAAGGTCTACTTTTCAAAGGCACAAAGAGGAGTTAGACCACAGTTCTCAATGAAAGTCAGTGCTGGGTGCCTAAAGTTAGTCACCTAAATCTGGCATTCAGTTTGAAAGTTTTGGCCTAAAGTGCCTTGCCTAAGGCCACAGAGGCAGTCTGTTAGAGGCATAATTAGTACACTACAGTTCTGGCTCCTAATTTTGTATTCAGACCACTAGAACTCACACCGCTTTCTAAACCAGGTGAACAACAGCTGACAAAGATTCTCTCTCTGCCAGTATATACAGTAAATACACAGATCAGGAGTTCCATTTTGAAAAACTGCTAACAAAAAAGTGTGCTTGAATACTAAATAACTGCTCTTCCTACACAATTTAAAGGATTTGAGCTTTTGCCTTGTTGGAATTAATAATATATTAAATTATTAATATGGGAAACCACCAGGCACTAATTTAACCATAAATAAGAACATAAGAATGGCCATACTGGGTCTGACCAAAGGTCCATCCAGCCCAGTATCCTGTCTACTGACAGTGGCCAATGCCAGGTGCCCCAGAGGGAGTGAATCTAAAAGGTAATGATCAAGTTGTCTCTCTCCTGCCATCCATCTCCATCCTCTGACAAACGGAGGCTAGGGACACAATTCCTTACCCATCCTGGCTAATAGCCATTAATGGACTTAACTTCCATGAATTTATCCAGTTCTCTTTTAAACCCTGTTTTAGTCCTAGCCTTCACAACCTCCTTAAGCAAGGAGTTCCACAGGTTGACTGTGCGCTGAGTGAAGAACAATTTTCTTTTATTTGTTTTAAACCTGTTGCCCATTAATTTCATTTGGTGGCTGTTAGGGGGCTTATTTCTTCACCCACTTACTTCTCTGGTCCTTCTCGCATGAACAGAGAGCAACAATACCCGAAGTCCAAAGGTGCAAACAATTCGATGTTTATTGGGGTGAACTTCCAGCAAGCATGATTCCAGTTTCCTTCCTTAGTGTCCCCCTTCCCAGCTCTGACACCACAGAGCCTTACCTGTGTCCCTGTTCCCATTTCCCCCTTTAGCTAAACATGATTCCAGTTTCTCCACCCTCATTCTCTGTTCCCATTTCCCCCACCCTCACACCCACCCACAGACTATATAGTAAAACTTGAGTTCTGCTTAGCTATACCTTAACCAATCATTTTCCTGAAATTTAACTAACCAATCCTAACATATTGTAACATGATTATGTAACCAATTATATCCCACCACCTTAGTTTACACCCAGCAAAATTAATTATACAGCAGACAGAAACAATCACAGAACCAGACAGAGATTATACAGACAAAAATAGGGAAATGGGGACTACAGTGATAGAACAACAAAGAAATGAGGATTTCACATCCCAGCTATTGATAAGTCAGTTCTTGCCAGACAGGATGCTATCAAACTAAGTTTCCTTTTACATTTTCTAGGCACTTCCCTTTCTCTGGAGGTGGTAGGCATTATCAGGACAGGAGTGTATTCCTAACAGCCCAATAGCACCTTCTTTCAATGTGACTAGTTTGGAATGTGAGGATGTGACTGGTCGCTTCCCAGCTTATGGCTGCCTCTGTTGCTTAGCCAAAGGCCTTAGCCTAAGAACAGGGCCTCAGAGTGTCACCGTAAGAGAAGGACCTTACACTGGCAGACAGTGATTTTCATTCTTTCTTTTATACCTCTAACTAGCCAAGTGATAAGAATACACCTAAATTCTTAGAGTATAGGCCTTTACAGACAGGCCTGAATATCTATATCCTAACAGTGGCCCCTAGTTCTTGTATTATGGGAACAAGTAAATAACTTTTCCTTATTCACTTTCTTCACACAACTCATGATTTTATATACCTCTATCATATCTCCCCTTAGTCTCCTCTTTTCCAAGCTGAAAAGTCCTGGCCTCTTTAATCTCTCCTCATATGGGACCCGTTCCAAACCTGTAACCATTTTAGTTGCCCTTTTCTGAACCTTTTCTAATGCCAGTATATCTTTTTTGAGATGAGGGGACCACATCTGTACGCCGTATTTAGGATGTGGGCATACCAGGGATTTATATAAGGGCAATAAGATATTCTCCGTCTTATTCTCTATCCCCTTTTTAATGATTCCTAACATTCCGTTTGCTTTTTTGACTGCCGCTGCACACTGCGTGGATGTCTTCAGAGAACTATCCATGATGACTCCAAGATCTTTCTCCTGAATAGTTGTAGCTAGATTAGCCCCCATCATATTGTATGTATAGTTGGGGTTATTGTTTCCAAATATCTTTATTAAATCCAAAGGCCAAATGACATCTGTACAATTGCTCTAAACATGCCTAAAAAGCAGTTTACTACATCCAAACACTAACAAAACGTGTATATGTTTTTGATCAAGATACTTACAAATGGGCTAAACCCAAGAGTGCTTAGATCCACATTGGTTGGCTCCAACATGGTCAGGCAGATATTAGCAATGAATCCTTTAAGAGTTTTACTTTTTTATACCCTTGAACAAACAGATTATGTCATTCCCAATTACTGATTTGAGCTAAAAACCAATTGGTGACAGTTCACCCTTATTTCCAGTCTTAATCCAGGGGAGATTTACGACCTCCTTTCTTCCCAAGGCCTTTCCTCCCCTGCTCCTTGCTGTCTCACAGTTTTTTCCATTGCACTTGAGTTCACAAAGGTTTTAACTCTGGTGTATGGGTTGGGAAGGGCCATGTTGGCTCATTCTGCGACTGATTCTCTTAAAATCATCTGCAATCACCCCTATTGGTCAAAGGCCTTCTTTTTAGAAACTTTCCCTTATCTTATTAGTTAATCTTTTGAACCAGACATCTTCCCTTCTTCATTCCGTATGGCCTTATAATTTATTATTTTCAAGGCCTGCCTTCTGCTTGCTAGTCAGGGCCTTTCTTTACAACTTGTATATTTCCTTAACCACTGTTAAAATAACTCTATTGTTTAATTTCATATTTATCCTTGTGCCTTACAGCATCTTTGAAAAGTGAGATTTCTTACTGCCATGCTTTGTTTCTTATGTTATGTTTGCTTTATCAGGTGTGTGGGGCAACACCTCAGGAAGGAGAACAGAATGGCCTCATGGGTAGAGTGGACGAAGGTGTTGATGAATTTTTCACCAAGAAAGTGACAAAAATGGATTCAAAGTATGTTCAAATCCTCTAATGAGTCAAAGTAAAGACCATGCTTTCTTACTGATAGTTTGTGAGGATAGAATATTTATGGTTAACACATTGTATTTGACTTCTTTTTCTAATATTCAGGTCTCCAATTTGCATAGCTACTGTCAAAATCAGACTATATCTTAATAGCCCAGTATATCAGTGAATTTGACTACTCATTTTAAAAAGCTTACTTTGAAATAAATTGCTTTTAATATACACTATCAACCAGATTATCAGATGATGTATATTAGCATAGCTCCACTGACTTCTTCATACCCATAAATGGCATCACTCATTACATCACTTATTATGACATCACTGGAGCGATACCAATTCACAGTGGCTCAGGCTCTGGCCCTGTATCTTTAATGTGTGTTTAGTTAAGACTGTTGTCCTCCATAAATGACATGGGGAAGTGATTTATGTTTATTGATACGTATAAATTAAACACTTGTTTTACAAAATTGTATTGCTCTGTTTGTGTATGACTCAATCCAAAAGGTCTGCCTTCTACATCTCACATAACAAGAAATCCAGCCTACAAGGGTTTAAACTAGATGGATATTTTATAGAGCCAACAGTAAGATGTTCTGGTTTCTTTAATGTGACTGTACAAACAAAAGCTAGTTCAAGACTACCTAAAGTGACCTGTTATTTGCTATTTTTGATTAAGTAAATAAAAGTAAAATGTTTAAGTAAATCGTAAGTGTAAATTGGTAAATGGCTGGAGGAGAGAGGGAAAGGAAGTGTTAAAATTGAGTGTGAATGATAAATATCAAAAATGACAAGCAGATGGCAGTAATTCAGGATTGCAAATACGAAACCATACATGACATCCAGTAAGTTGCTGTGAAATCATGTTAGCTAAAAAAAGAAATGTTCTGAACAACTTCTATACACAGTAATTATGGGAATTTTATACAAATTATGTATACCTTTAAACTTTTCTTGTGTTGCCACTGATTTTGTTTTTATGGAGCAACATATCAGTATTTTACGGTTTTTCAGGGCAAACATTAGGTAGTGTATATGTTGCCACCCGATGTACCATTCTCCCAGAAAAGCTGTGAATTTGGTAGGGTTGGGAACATAGCTGGTCAGAACTGCATTGGTTGTTGGTGCAGAGATCTGGAGTACTAAAAGGGGCAGCTCCCCAAAAGTTGTGTTTTATCCAGTACCTGGGTCATGATGGTAGCTGGTAGCTATTCGTGGGGGTGAGGATACCCTTAAAAGAGCAGACACATTGAAATTATGCTTGGGGGGATGACTGAATTAGAGCCATTCTGATGCAACTTGCAGTTTAGAGGTAGGAGTAGTCAGGCCAGAGGTACGCCTAAAAATAAATTAGTGAAATATATGTCCTAAGTGGCTGACCTGCCTCTGTGGCACAATGAGTAATGCTAGCCCTACAGTTCTTAGTGACTTTAATGGACTTTGGCCAATAGCATCAATCATAATAATCAATTTCTCATTTATAAGCGTTGGATAATAATTGGGCACAGAGCAACTTCCTGATGATGCAAACGGTTAGCTTTGCCCAAGAGAAATCTTTGAAACTATTAAAAACAGGTATTTTTCCAGGAAAAAAAACAAAGAATGTATGAACATTTTTCTGTGTGTCTGTTTTATTAGGAGATCGTCAATGAAACGTTCAGACGCCAACGAGTCCAGTGAAGTGGGTGATGAAAGGAAAAAAAGAGATTCTCGGAAAAGTGGGTTTCTCAACTTAATTAAATCTCGATCCAAATCTGAACGTCCTCAGACTGTATTGGTGGCAGAAGAGCCTTCCTCACCCAAAGGGGCTGTCAAAAGTCCAGCTGTGGACACTACTAAGAAGGAGCTAAAATCAGCTGAACAGAATGGCGGCACAGAGCAAGCCGAGGAATTAAAAACACCAGACTCTCTAGAGGAGATACAGCCAGAGGATGCTGCAAGAGCGGAGAGGGGTGACAACAAAGGCAGCCCACAGGGAGGTCGTAGGTATGGGGTGCAAGTGATGGGCAGTGGACTCCTAGCAGAAATGAAAGCCAAGCAGGAAAGGAGAGCAGCTTCTTCACAGAAGGTGAGGGCGGCTTATTTTTGATTTGTGGTGACTCTAGTTGATGAAAAGTAGGAAAGAACTGAGCCCTATAAAGGCACACAAGGGTAAGAGGTTAACATTTAATATATTGGCTATGTTATATTAGAAAGACAAGATGGATGAGATAATACTTTTTATTGGACCAATTTCTGTTGGTGAGAAAGATAAGCTTTTGCTTTTACACCGAGCTCTTCTTTGGGTATCATATGTTATATGTCATGGGTGACTTACTGGCACATAAATGAAATCTGTATCATAGAATTAAAGATCAGTTAGTCCCTATCCCCTGCCCTATGCAGGATTGTTTCCTACAGTCAGGATTGAGTTTACGAGTGAGCCAAGTTGGTAAATGGGTGGGCCCCCTCTGTTTTGGGGGATGGGTCTATTAAGGAATGGTTCTTCCACCATTTGCACTGTACTATAAATGAATTACTTTGTGTCGGGGAATAATTCTCCCTTTCAAACAATATTTGCTGATACTCAGTTTCAATTGTCTTTTAATTGCATCACTTTACTCCTATTACAAATCCTTTGTACCACATCTAATCATTCCTATTCTTTCTTTATGCCCTTAAAATACAAATAATCATAGAAACTAGAGATGGAAACTACCTATTTGGTCACATGTGGATTTCAGCTCTTTTTTTAGTGGGCAAATAGCGTAGTATGTTGAATTGAACAAAGAACCCTGCTCTCAGTACTGTTCAGGGAGCAGTGTCTTTGTATAGCTTAATATGTAACCTTCCTGTAACCGTGTCCCATATAAACCTAGTTTTGTCACTGAGCGCAATAGTTTTAAAACTGCTTTTCTTCTTAGGATTTAAACTGTAATGCATTGAACACTCTTCTTAGCCTGTCAGATGAGGACATTCTGCATTAATCTATAGGCATTCCTGTAGCACTAATAGCCAAAGGCTATTCAAGGGACACTCAAGTTAAAAATCATATATTTTTTATAAAAGAAATTTCCTTTCCCAACTAGGGCCAGATCCTGCCATCCTGACTCACGTTGAGTAGTACAGTAAACCCTTATATAACACAGTAGTTACGTTCCGAGAAAACGGTGTGTAATATAAAAATGCGTTGTATGAATTGGGGGAAAATAGTTCCCTGATATCACAAAGTTGTACATGTTGGAGGCGCTCAGGGCAGCGGGTTGGGGCGCGGGAGGAGGCTCAGGGTGCCGGATCCAAGGGGCACTCACCATGGGCGCCTCCCCACAAGCAGCTAGGAGGCTCCATGTGCTGCCCCCGTCCCTCCCCGAGCGCTGACTGCGGGGGCGGCGCCTGCGGGCAGAGGCAGCGTGCAGAGCTGCCTGGCTGTGCCTTAACCTCTGCCAGGAACAGCAGGCATGGGGAGCCGCCCGAGGTGAGTGGCCTCTGGATCCGGCACCCCGCACACCCTCCTGCGCCCAAACTCCCTCCCGTGAGCGCACACACTATATAAGAATAGTGCGCGCAACATAAAAATGAGTCACTAAAGGATAATAGCTCACCTTAATTGATCACTCTCATTATAGTGTGTATGGCAACACCCATTTTTTCATGTTCTGTGTGTGTGTGTGTGTGTGTGTATATATATATATATCTATATATATCTTCCTATTGTATTTTCCGCTGCATGCATCCGTTGAAGTGGGTTTTAGCTCACAAAAGCTTATGCTCAGATAAATTTGTTAGTCTCTAAGGTGCCACAAGTACTCCTGTTCTTTTTAAAGGAAAACCTCGTTATGTCAAAAATGCTCTGTATAAATGCGCGTCATATAAGGGTTTACTGTACTGTGACTAGTTCCGTTGATGTCAGTGAGACTGTTTGAGGAGTAAGGTACTATAGAATGTGAGTCAGAGTATCACATTCTGGCCCTTAACCTTTCATAACACACGGTGCTATTAGTTAATTGTTCAATTCAACAATGGGCTTGGTGCTGTTCAAAACAGAATTCTTGCTTCAATGGCTTTATAATCTAAAGATTATAGTTGTGCAATACCAGCATGTTGCAATTTTTTGAAAAATTGTTAGGTAACCACACTTCTCACATCAGTGGGTGAACACAGGTATCATTGGTTGAAAAATTGAACAAACAGAAGGTCACTCACCTTTTGTACTAATATTTTTTTATTTACTTTCAACTATGCTGCTTCTTTACTCTCTGTATTTCTCTCAGCTTGGAAAAGAAAATAGACTACTCAGTTTGTTCGTAATTCATTTCTAGTTTCCATTCACTTGCCCAATGGTGTAAGGGAGGGGGACGTTGGGGAGGGGGGGAAATATTTATATTGGAATTTAAAAAAAAATAATTGCTGAAACGTTTTTATTGGTCTTAGGTTTTTGTAAAAGCTAGGGTTTTACTCACCTTTACCTTTTGTATGTCTACACTGCAAATAAAAACCTGTGACGGGCCTGTGCCAGTTGACTAGGACTTCCAGGGGTTCGGCTGCAGGGCTTTTTCTTTGCAGTATAAACTTCTTGGACCTCTGGGACACTCCCACCTTGCAGGGTCCTAGAGCCCAGGCCCCAGCCCAAGAACTTGAAGGCTACACTGCAATTAAACAGCCCCTTAGCCCGAGTCCTGCAAGCCTGAGTCAGCTGGCACAGGATGGACACAGGTGTCTAATTGCAGTGTAGACAAAACCCGTAGGGCCATTTTTGACCTGGCAATGTTTTATTTTTAAAGGTGGTGGTCAGAAAGCTGAATTAAAATAGGATTTCTGTGCAAAAAAGGAAGTTCAGTTATCTTTGTTTAAGATTAATCACAAGTCTTTGTACTGTGTTGCACAAAAGAGAAATGGTTAATGTTCATGTACATCATGCAGGGTTGAAATATGTAATAGCTTTGTTTTCATTTTGATGAAAAGTTGAGTACTCTGAGTAATCCAGCAGATCTCAACTAGTTTCGTTATGAGAGAATTCAGTCTTTCATTTTTATTCATAACTTAAATGGTGGATCACCAATTCCCTTAAAGTTTTCAGATTTATCAGGATTCTGATGTTAGTGAATTAAATTTTTCTTAAAGATACAGATGGTTGTTTAAATTCAGATCTATCCTAAGTTAAAACAAAGCCATAAGGAATTTACTACTTCATTCATGACCTTCTGCAGTCTTATTACAGTTACAAATGATGAGCAGGTGTACAGTAGATGAAAAGATGGCAAAAGCTTTTTTGTTTTCTTTTACTGTGAATTTGATGTGTGAATTGGCACTAATGCCACAAAATAAATGAGTCGGAATCAGTGTTTTTTCTGATTTTCTCCAGATATAAAGATCATCTAGCTCCATCTAGTGTTTGCAGAACTGAATATTTAAATATCTTTTGGCAGGATATACAGGCAACCAAGCTCCTTAACAGCCCTGTTTCTTTATCAGGGCTTTTATTAGAATTTTTACACTCTCAGGTGCAAGTGCTACATTTCCCTGTCTTGCCCTCCTTTTTTATGGAGCCAAATAAATATTTGTGTGTGTAGTGCAATAGATATTTTACATATGACATATTCATGTAATTAGTCATGGACAGACCTAGACTGCAGCGAGACTAGCATAGCTCTGGTGCAAATGATCATTCATATATTTGTCGGCCCCTCCTAGCAAGCGCCAGACAGACACTGCTGATTTGGTCAACTTAATGTACCCTCTCTATACACATGCACATGATACATCATTTGAAATATGATTGTCTACTTTAATATGAGCTATAATGTGGAGCTGTCAAGTGGTGCTCTTGCCATAGAAACGGGGATAAACAATGAGACCGCCAACACATTAAAATGACCACTGGGAAAAATTTGCATTTGTTTTGGTTAGTTGAATTAATCTCTGTATTATTTCAAGACATAAAAGTGGATTTCTTTGTGAACTCAAAACATCAATCTAAAGGGTAAAACAAAATCTAATAATACATTTAGATGGTTATGCACAATTTTTTTTACTTCATCAATACTTGCAAAGGAAAAGGAATATTTTTCTAAGTATGAATGAAAATTCACAATCTATGGTGAAAATAGCAAATTATATTCTTGAACGCAAAGTGACTTTGCCTACATTAAGAAAATGAATTTTCCCCACAAATTTGGGGAGGATTTTTCCCTTTAAAAAGAGAGAGACACCCCCTTAGGGCACGTTGACAAAGAACGTGGCTTGGGGGAGAATTTAGCCAAAATAGACCATGGGTCAGGAGAACTAGGAGTGGAAAATGAACCTGGATCTCTTATACAGTGGTACAAAGTACAACACTCTTGCACGAGTGGGCTGGCTTTCACTTTTTTTTTTGTTTGTTTGTTTGTTTTTTGAATGACCTTTTAGCTTATATGGGACTTGTGCACTTGAAACCAGTCCATGGTTAGGCCTGCTCTACGCATAATTTTTGAACGGATTTAACTATTTCGGCTAGGGAGTGAATTTATACAGTGTAAAACCCCCTATTGTGGATGCAGTTGTACTGATATATCGTATCCTCACTAAGGGATTGTGTGCTTTAACTAGATCAGTTTCTAAACCACAAACTGTGCGTTGGCAAGCCCTTAGTGGAAATGTGGGGAAATGCAGTGACCATGTCAGTTCTTAAATAGGTGGAGTAAACATTGAATAATTCCATTCCTTTGTATACGATATATGAGAGACACTTTCTCATTAAAATGTTTTGGGAGCCATTAGAGCATCAGCAAAATGGAAGCACCAGTTAATTCATGAAGCCCACTGTACTGTCCTTCATAGCTCTCCTAGGCAGCCAAGTCTACCAGGATACCTATGGTAAGTTGCACCTGACAATGGCTAGACAGGGTGGCCTTCAGGGATAACAGATATTAATAGTTTTTGTTTGTTTATTTATTTATACCTAAAATACTGTGTTTTATTTGGTTTTTACTTTAAACCCACTAATTTTCATATAGCTAGTATAAGCCTCCCTATCGGTTCTTATCACTGTTACCCTTGTCTTCCTTCCTCCATTTTCCTCTTATGTCTCTCTTACCTAAATGATGCATTTAGTCTTCACTTAGATTGAGAGTTCTTTGGGGCAGTGTTTGTCTTCAGTATGTGTTTGTACTGTGTCTGGTTGGGACTTCTGGGCGCTACTGTAAAGACGGCGGATAACCTCACAGTGCCAGTCATTCCACATTGGTGTCCTGGTGGCAATAGGATGTCATGAATGTGGCAGTTTTATAATGCTGAAAGTAGTAATAACTATGGAAAGCATTTGTTTGCATTTCAGAGTTAGAGATCTGTCTTCAAATGGCAGATTTAAACCAAGATCAGAGCTCCCTGCAAAATGTATTTTATTTTTTAATTTAAGGTTTACACTTTACGCCTAGTCTTCTGAGTACTAGCCTTCCTATTTGTTGCTGGTTTGCAGGTAACTTGTGGGCTCTGTATGGTTCTTCTGGTCTCTTTGCTCTATTCATATGAGTGAGCAGGGTATTGAAAGGAACAGTATAATCCCAGAGACCAATTCTTGTACCACTGTATAAACAGGATCCTCTCGAAAAGGGATACACGCATATTCCTGGTGCACTTGGCCTCTAGACAATAATATGGCTCAAATAATTTACAGATTTATCTCTTATAGCTTTTTTCTCCTTGAGGCAAAGACATCATGGTTAAGATTTCTAATAATGTGTGCATGAAGTTAGGTTCAGGATCCATATTTTGGCACCTAAATAAGTGATCTGATATTTCAAAGGTTTTGAGCACCCAGCAGCTCCTATGAAGTTAAAAATTTTAAAAATCTCAGTCTGTAAATATTGAAGGAACTGGCACTTCTTGGATTCAGCTCAGATTTCCAAGATATTTCCCCACATGCACGTAGGTTTTCATATTAACTAAGACCAGTTCAGCAATCTTTGCTTCAAAATTTGGATCTTTAGCAAGGTGTCTCTGTTTCTTCCTAGAGCAGATAAACTCTTTAATTTTGTCCAGTGTTTTATTTCACTTAATGTCAATAATACATTTGGTCATCTTGAGTGGAAAAGAACAGTTTCTAACTGGACTGTCGGATTCCAACTCTCATTATCCCTTGGCAGGTTTGTCACTTAATGAGCATGTTGTCATGACTCTGCCAGCACTATGGCCTTGTTGGTAACCAAAATCACTGTGGTCTCCTTTCCACATAGGAGATTTCCAAAGCTGCAACCAGAAACATAAAAACACATCCAGGCATAATTACTAGAGCTTCTTTCTGCAATTTTTAACTTCTGGATATAAGATTCTTTGTAATGGACCACTGAATATTGTGATTTATAGATGATAATTTTGAGGGATTCTCTTTCTCTTTTTTAGAGACTAGGGAACGAAGTGGCTCCCAGGGATTCTCACAATACCACAGTGAGCTCTGAACGGCTGGACGGCAGTGGTACAGGTACAGTTGTTTTGAGTTTCCTTGAGAACAGCACTTCCTATGATGCCAATAAATTGAACACTCTCCGCCTGAAATCACACTTCCAGCTGCATGTTGTGTGCCTACTATTTTATAAGCAATCCATTAAGATTAGCATAACTGAAAAGTGATTAGAGGAGAGAGCCATTTTTCTAGTTTATTTACTTTCTGCATTTGACAGCACTTCATATATAGTCAGTTTCAGTGCTGGGTTGATGGCCAGTTGTTTCACTCATACACTTCTCTGTGGGGGTGGGGCGAGAACTGGTGTACGTGTTCTTCCCCGGGCCCTTTAAGAGGGTGTTCACTGGTAACCGTGGCAGCAAAGCTGAAACTGAAGATCAGGAGGCAGCAAGTACAATGTGCACAGAGAGAAAAGGGGGCCGTAAGCATGTTTGCTCCTGTCGTAAACCAGGAGTTCATTTTGCAGAGTTTATAGCAGTGGTTCTCATCTTTCCAGACTATTGTACCCCTTTCAGGAGTCGGAAACCTGAGCCCTGCCACCCAGGGCTCAAGCATGTCACTTAGCCTCATGGGACCCCCTGTGGCATGAGGCCCTGGGCAGTTGCCCTGCTTGCCACCCCCTAACACCAGCCCTGCACTAGCGACCCTCTTAACCCTGTCCTGTGACTCCTCTGGGACTCACGAACCCCAGGTTGAGAAACCCTGATCTAGGTGAGTTGACGTACTCCCTGGAAGACTTCGACATACCCCTGATTGAGAACCACTGGTTTATAGTGCTCACAAGAAGGTGCTGGATTGAGAGTCATGCAAGCGAAGTGCTTAGTCCACTGAGCAGATCCATCACAGGCAGCGGCAGTTCAAGGTTTCAGGTGTATAAAATATAGTGTTGCCAAAGTGTGTGAAAATAATTCACAAACCATGTTTGAAACAGCGTTGGCTGACCAGTCGTATCAGAAACCAGTTTATGGTTTCCAAACCATTCCTAAATGTGGTTTAGAAGCTAGTGTAGGAAGAGATTGTATGAGAGAGCCCTATGAAACCATGCTTTTAAATCATCCTGGCATCACAGTTTAATATCTTTTGCTATCTATGTTCCAATAAGAGAGGCAGATCTGAGGTTAGAGGACCATGGAAAGTGGGCACACTAAGAGCTAACGGGTGGTTGATCTCCATTTGTCCTTGCTGCTCACTCCTGTAAATGACACATTTCCCCCTCCCCAACACCAGTGCAGTGTGTGCACAGCAGCCCCTCCTGCCTCTGTCAGTTCTCATTTCACCACTGTAAGGAGCTCCCTCCGGCTGCTCCTGTTGCAGTTATAGTTTGTCATTGTTTTGGTTAATTTATATCAACTTACTGTGTTCTAATAATATTAACAGGCCTGAGGTTAGAAAAGCAAGTAATGGAGTTAAAGGGAAATTGCTGGATGTTACTGAGAAACAGAAGACAGTGTATGATTCAGAGACAGAATATTTTCCTCTTTTAGTTCATGTAGGAAACTGCTGTCTGAGTGTTAGCCAGGCTCTCCCTTTCTCTCACACAAGTGTGGGGATAAAAGTGTGGAGAGCCTTCTGCTGTTTAGCTTACAATGCAAAGATTTATTGCGCACACATGCATGCACCACGATCCTTTTGGTTAGCCCACAACTCAAATCCAACAGAGCTGAAAAACAACTACGTAAGCTGGAAAAACATTTTGGAGATTGGCCTGCAGCTGACTATATCAACATTCTTCCTCCCCACACACTGCACTGAGAATTCCTGTGCTCAGCACTACTGTAACAAGTAGGTTTTCTGAACTGGAATAGCAGTTAGCTAGGCCAAGTCAGCATCTGTGGACACATGTTTTGCCTTGTCAGAAAGCCAAGGCAGCCTAAATTTAGGTGAAACGAGAATTATGTGCAACCCAAGCATACAGATTGTAAATCACTAAAAGTGAAGAATGCTGTCACCCAGTACGCATACAAATCCAAAGATTGTTTGCACATACATGCGCATATAAGCCTCCTGGAGTCCTCCCAGGGTTTGGAGGAAGGAAGGAAATTAGGGCAGGCAGTTTGCTTATTTGCAAACTAGTGTCCAGCAAGCTTTATACCAGCTTGCGCAGCTGGCTCTAGCTGTATTCGATTTAAATCCTGGGAAGCAAGAGAGATTTGTGTGCAAATGCATTCAGTCTTTGCCTGGTATAAGGAATGTGCTGGCAAGCTTGCTAATAAATGTGAAACAGTGTATTCCACAGGCAGAGTTACTAAATAAATTAAAGTTGTATACATAGGGTCGCCATTGCTAACAGATTTCAAATCTGATCTGAAAACAGAAAAACAGAAACACGCACACATATTCACCAACAGGTCCGGGTTCCTTGTCTCTGTCCTGGATTCCACTATTAGTCTTTGGCAGGGAAAAAAAAAGAAAAGAAAAGGGGGGTGGGGGAGGGGGAGGGCTGTGGTTTTCAACTTTGGCCCGTAGCCGTGCTGTTCTCAACGATGCTGGGCGGTCAGAGACTGCCTGTGCTGCTGCTCCTCTCCTGTGGTGCCGGGATCCCCTGCTGAAATCCCACCTCTTCACGCCCGCGCAAGGAAGAGTCCCGGAAAGAGAGGGTAGCCTCACTCCCTCCTCCTCCCTCCCCGCCCCAGCCCGTGGCTTTATTCCACCCTCAGGGCAAGAGAGAAGGGGGAAAGAGAGGCAGAGACACCCGAGGGAGCAAAAGAAAGGGACCACAGGAGCGGGTGAGATACCTGGGGAGAGGGGAAAATTTGATAGCTGCCGGAGAGGAATGGGGGATACCAAAGGGAAGGAGAAACCCATTGGATTAGAAAGTGTGAGAAAATATCCCATGAAATTGGAAAGGGGAAGCAACCCATATCACCAGCTCCTGCCGACAATGACGGAACAGCCACCTCCCCGATGTACCCAAGAGTGTGGTGACACCCAGGCCTGTTCATGGGTGAGTCGTACAGCCTGACAAACACGTTGCTGGCTCCTCATTGGACCGCTGCTCAACTCCAGGTCTTGAGAGTTCTTCCATCACTGCCTTTCTACTGTGTGTGTATTTCTGCCAACAGTGCGCTTTGCCCTGTGGGTGTACCTGCCCAGCATGCTTTCTGCTTTGTGTAGGACATTTTATTTATTATTATTGTTACTATTATTTTAGTGCCTAAACTCCACCAAACCCTCCCAGAGAATCGTTTTGCCTTGAGTAAAGGTGACTCTGTCATGGCATCCTTGGAAAAAAATCCAAAAACTGAACCAAAGGCTGAAGCTGGTGCAAGGGCTAGATGTTCTTCCAATACGCCCACGAGTCCAAAACCCCCAGTGCAGTCGAAGCCCAGCCCGACGGGACGTCCCACAGTTCCACAGAAGCCACGCTCTGCCTCTCGCAATGGTGAGGAGCTGTTCTGGCTGGTTTGTCCCATTGGAAAAAAATGTGTGAACAGGGTTTGTGTGTGAACTATAAAGGAGACGCTAATAACTAAATCCTGGAGAGAAATTGGACACAAAGAGAGAGATTTTTCTGTCATTTGCTCTTGAATTGCTTCCCCCCCCCCCACCTCCTAATCCTAACTTTTTTTTTTAATTACCAGAAGTGTGATTTGTAATGGTAAATTCTGAGAAGAAATAATGACAGATTACAGAAAGTCACAGAGCTGTTTTATGCTAGATATTATTTTATTATAAAAGTATCCAGAGACACTACTTTGGGATGGAAGCCCCATTGTGTGACGCGCTGACTAAACCAATTACCTTTGTATTTTCTCTAAACTCAAAACCCCCTGACTCTAAATACCAAAATGTTTAAATTTTTGATATTTTGTAGGCTTCTCTAAGCCCTTTGAGGAATTAGCCATCACACCATATAGTATACATAAATCTCCTCTGTACTTAGATTCTTCATTTTTGACTTTGGATTGTTTTCCTAAATGTTACGAAGCCTTATGCCCCATCTCTTTTTCCTTTCTTGCCCTTATTGACTGGAGGAATTATTATTCTCACTCCAAATCCATTGGTTTTGTCTTTTATAATAATGAAGAGTTGCTCCTTGAGCCACTGCTAATGTCTGCTCTCTACTAACCTCCTTTTCAGGTACTATCTAAAGACTATAAATGGAGATAAAGTTTAATGATTCAGCTAGTCTCCTACACATTTACCTGCCTGTCCACTGGCATGCAACTGCCCAAAAAGTTATGGACATTGAGAGTGAAAAGAATTCAACTGTGGAAACTCTGACTGGCCTGGCAGCTATGACGCACACACTTTTTACTAATTACTAATGGCTAAAAAGCATGATTGTAACCACCCCGATGCCTTTCTGATATTTAGGCTCTTCCCATGCTCACATTGGTATCTGCTGGCCCTAGAGAAGAACCATTTGCAGAGGGAAATGGCAGTTCTTTCTTGCCCTTGATTGTGTACTCTGTCCATTACCTGCCTAGTCTTGTCCCTGCCTCACCAGTGGTTAGAACTTACTTTCTCCCTCTCTTGCAGGTACCAGATCACCATCCAGCCTTTAGGTTGTCTTAATATATTTGTATTGGTTATTTTATAGTCAGTCATAAAATAAGATATCCCTTCAAGTAAACACCACTAGGTGTGTACAACAGGAAGGCATCACTTGTTTAGCCTTCTTCTTAAGTTTAAAGTAGATATCTGAAAAACCTACAAATAAGGAAGGTCTGAACCTACCTGAAGCTCCAAAGCTGTCTGTTCCTCATGTTTCCTACAAAAGATGTATGTCCCAGGCTGTGCCCTGAAGGGAAATCAGATATTCCCCATCATTGCTACCACTGTTTCAGATCCTCTAGTGGTAGCAGAAATGTGAGAGTTAATGTACAGCAGACTCCAGCAATTCCTGGCATTTTTACCACCCTGCTGTGGTAATGCAATAACCAGAGCCCTGTTTACACTTGTGCTCAATCATTGCTACCACTGATGAGGCTGAGTCAATTTTTGCCAAGAACTGTTAGTGCAGAGAAGGCCCTGGGATACCGACAGCCCACAAGCTTGGTCAGTTCAAATATTAAGTAGCATTTGGAGGATTATTTCATTCCTTAGTCTAGACCAAAATTGCTGTTTCCTTTGTGATGGCCACTCATTGGTAAGACAAAACCCCATTCTTTTCCAATATTTGTTTCAGTGAACTCATGTTCTAAACATTCACATAATATCAGTCAATATTTCCTAAGGACCTATTTCTCCCACCTACACCAGTGCACCATTTCCTTCATTAGGTGTTTTTTCATAAGCATAAATCTAAGGTACCCGCTTTGCAGGCAACCTAGTTAATGACAATGACATTGTACTTGTACGGGGTCTACGTACAAAACATCACTGACGTATTTATATGGCATGTATAATGCACATCAGACCACTGAGAGAGTGTCTGTCAGTTATGCAAATGCTTAAAAAAATTAAAAATACCTGGAGATTTCTTCAAAGTTCAAAACAGAAATTATTTATTTTATTTTTATTTATTTTTTTAGAAAAAGGTGTATGGAAGAAGCTGTAGTATTCCCTTCAAAAGTATAGAGTTCTGTAGACTACCTATGAAAGTTCAGTTTGCTTTTATTTTTATAATTTATAGCTATGACACTTGATTAATTTTTCACATTGTCAAGATGATTAAAAATATCAGTGTGACAAAACAATTTTTAAAGAAATTTCTGAATAATTTTCTTTAACTTTTCTTTATTAATTGCATAATTCTCTTCTAGCCCTCTAATAAAATTAGGTTGGTCTTTTCAGATTTTTATTTGTGCTTCAATAATAAATCAACACAATAGGAGTTGAAATTCAAGTCTACAAAATAATCAACAGCTGTAGCAGAACAATTAACTACTGTATATTAGTGGATAGTTTCACTAAACTTGCTAGCTAGTAAAATTCTTCCAAAAGGGTTGAGTACCATCAAGGATTTTCTGTTAACCTTGTAAGATGGTCCCTTCTGGCCTTAGAATCTGTGAGTCTAAGACTTCCTGAACATTTCTTCTTGTTTGCCCCAAATTCTAGCATAGCTAAAACACTGAATATATCCTGCACGTTGTTAGTTGTGTATTGTTTTTTAAATAGTTCATTAGAATTGTCTGCTATGTGGATGGTATTCTTGGAAGCTGTCTATCAAGAAATATAATGTATCTGCTTGTGTGTGTGGTATTTCCACAGAGGACATCCCAGAGTCTCCATCAGGCCCTGGTTCCCCTAAAGTTCCTCTGCTTCCACCTGTGCTAAAGAAAGTTCCTTCTGAGAAAGAAAAAGATGGTCAAAGCAGCCCCCAGCCCGCTATCAGATCATTTTCTCAAGAAGGTAAGATTGTTGATATAGTCACTGTCCCAATATCCTTTGCCTGGCCTGACTCAGTTAATGGGTACCTCTTCAAAATATATCAGACATGATTTCCTGGTTTCTTTTGCCTTGTACTTTGGGATAGGAAACAGGAAAATGGTGTGTGATAACTCGTGGGTCAGTATTTTCCCTCCTGTCTCATTTCATACAGTTTGATCAAAAGAGGAGAAATAAATCCAATGTCAATATTAATATAATATAATGTAGCGATTTTACAATGAAATCACAGCATCAGAAACATGAAGTAAGTGACACGTGTCATATACATTATATTTTGGTCAGTTAAAATCAGGCTGGAGATGTGTACTGATCACAAAAAGGTAAATACAGCTTCCTTGGTGAGCTGGTTGGAGTGGTTAAATTTCTTTTTCTAGTCTGCTTGCTGAGTCTGTCTCCCCTCTGGGGATCATTGCATTCTGTTGAGTTCATGTCAAACACATGCTCAGTATGTCAGGGTGCCTGGGCAAGAACTCTGAACATTGTGAGTTTCTAGGGGATTCTGTAAACCACTTTCTTCTCTTTGTCTCACTTTTTGGATTCTAGCTGTTGCTGATGTGCTGTGCTGTGTGTGTCACACAGAATTGGCTTCCTCTTAGGAGAGCTGGGAGTAGGGAGACAAGGGAATTATAGGGTATGTCTGCACTGTAGTGTAAGCCCATGGTCAGTGTTCAAGAACTCTGTTAGAGAACTGATCCGTGTTTTAGACCCCTGGGCTTGAGTTTCTACATTATATTTTAACCCTACATTAAGCCTTTTGTAACCTGTGCTCGAACTGTGCCCAGATCTGAGTCAAAATAACCATATCCCAGAGTCCCACCACTCCCCCCACACACACTTGAAATGTGGCTGCTCTAGCCCTAGGCCCATGGTGCACTGTGGGAAAACTTTACTGCCAGTCCTGCACATTCACTTTGCAGAAGGCTTGGTTGGTTCACTCTCCATTCCAAGCCCAGAAGGCTCTCTGATAGTGTGCTTGCAGATTGGTGATCAGAAGAGAATGGGTTAATGTTGACCTGAGCTGCTGCTAATGTTGACCTGAGCTGCTGCTGTTTGCAAAAGGGGGTTGGCTGCCGTTTTCAGCAGAGTAGATTGCATATTGTTGAGCCAGAGAGGACGAGGGAAGTTTTCCCAGGGAATTGTGTCATACTTCTGGCTGACTTCCAGGACTCTAATCAAGAGGGGCTGTGTCTACACTGCAAAGTGATAGGGCTCAGACCCTAATTCGAGCTTGCACCCTCCAGGCCTGCAGGGTCCTGGGATCCTGGATCTGAGACCTGAGTTAGTGCAGTTGCAGTGTAGATGCAAGTGCGGTTGGGTTTGAGCCACACTCAAGCATAGGCTTACGTCGCAGTGTAGACATATCCGTGGAAATCCAGCTCAGCACAGTAAATTGCACATAACTCTCTCATTATCTTTGTGGAGATCACCAGCTAATACAAACCAGGGTCTTTGAAACAGTGCAGACGTCAGACCTTTAAACCAGATAAAAGGGCCAGAGCGGTGTAAAAGGGCTCAAGAGTTCCAGCCAAGAGAGAATTCCTCTGGCACTGCAGAAGACAGCCAGGCTGTCTTCCAAGGACCCCCTTACAAATCCTGGCATAAAGGTTGTGCTGGAGTGGTGCATGGCAATACTGTGGAGATTGTGAACAATGCCCATAGTTTAGGCCCCCAGAGCTATCTGAAATACTCCAGGTGCTGTTCCAACCCCAGAAGTAGCGCAGGATCAGGAGGACATAAAGGTGGCTTAAAATCACTTTTTCCCCTCCCCACCATCCCCCTGGGCTGTAAGTTCTGTGTTGTGTCTCCTAAAGGTGCAGCCCAGGCTGTCTGGACGTCCTTGTGTCAAATCATAGCTTGTGGAGACTCGTGGACTAAACACAATATTGCACTGCTCAGGAAAACAGAACATCACCAGTATAAAGGGTCTCTATCCAGATCTTGACTCTCACTTGAGCCCTTATGTGCAACACTGGCAGCCCAAAGGAACCATAAAGCTGTCCCAATGGGGCAACTGGGGAGTCCCTGAGTTGTGTAAAGCCAGCATAGCTAGCTTTACATCTCCTACCCAGCACCCCTTCCACGTTGGCGTTATGCTGGGAGCATGGCCAGTGCATGCAGCAATCCATGACCAGTGTAATGGACCCAAGGGAGCTGCTCTAACTGGCTCCAGGGCTAAGTCGGCCCCCATCAGCTCTGGGAATTGGGAGATTGCAAAATTAGCATCGTGAAACCTTCCTTCCTACCCCCCAAACCCCTTGGGTCTTGCACTGAGACCAGCTTCGCCGGACCCAAGGATTGGGACCTGGAAATGCTTATCATAGTCCCTTCCTCACACTGGAAAGTAGGGATAGTCTCTGCATTATTTCCTGATAAAACACAGAGGTTTTAGCTTACAAATTGATGAGAAAGTGGCCAGAAAATGTAACCAAGCTTGTTACCACTTGTATGTAGCAATAACATGGTGTAACAAGATGTGGGACAGCTCCCAGCTAGTGTGAAATCTGAATACTCCGCTCCTTTGCCAACCCCCCTCAGCAAAGGGGGCATGTTAAAGAAGTGAAGAGAAGTGATTGTGGCTGGAGTGTTCCTGCACTCCAGTAGTGCTTGGCTATCTACATCAGCAGGCAATGGTAAGGTACTGCTTCTCTCAACCCAACGGGATGTGAGTGGACCATTTTGATAGTTCTGGAATATGCATATGGGTCCTGATGGAGTCAATGACTCTTTCCCTTAACGTCTGTGGGCTTTGGATATGGAGAAAGAGAAATTAGAAATGAAAGATATAGTGGTGCCCCTTAAAATCTCACCAGTTCCGCTTTAGATAAATAGATACAGTTACCCCAGTACTTACATACTCCTGTATAGTGAAGACCTAGAGGATTACAGCTATTAAGTAAAGTTTTAGTTATCTAAGGCAGTTGGCAAGTTTCTGAACTACTGTATTTTTGTGTATGTCAATAGTTAGGAATGATCGGCTTATTTAAAATAGTCCACGAATTCTTGTTCTTAAAGGGAGTCAGCCATGCTGATGATTTCTCCACTCCTTGCTGTCGTAGATCTTGACTCCAAAAGAGACACGATCTAGTAGACAATTTTGATTGCAGCTATGGAAGACTGAGAACATTGTTCACAAATAATTTGTGATTGCAATAATAGGATTTCCTAGTCCTTGATTTATCTCCCACACAAAATAGACCATTTATCAGTTATTTAAATTAGAATTGCCTGGGGAACATAGAAAATTACGCTTCTGTTTGTTTGTTTGATCCAGTTACCTGTTTCATTTATTACTACAGTACTTGTTCATGTCAGTTACTCCTGTTTCTTTATTCTTTGCCTCTTTTCAGACTAGCATGCTCAACTGATTCCTTAAACTGGTAAATCGCTGCAAATCTGCCAAAATTATTGCTTGGTGTAAACATGGTTATATCCATTGAGAAGGAAGGTGGAAATTACTTAGATTATAAAATCCTCTTATGTTAATTAATACAACTACACTATTTGGGGTAATCACAAAATACACCTCTTTTTACATTGCATTTCCATAGATTAGCTGCTGAATTCTGTAATATCAACAAATGCAGATAACTGTGCCAATTAAGTTAAACATGAATCAGACTCTGCAGAATACTCCCTGGAGTAACATACTACAGAGCATATTACTGATTATATGGAGTGGATAAGATAAAACTGTCTTTTTACTAACCATTACCTTCCATATGTGGCTTATACATAACATTTGAGAGATATAAATTAATCCCTTTTCCCTGCTAGAGCAAACAGGAGAGTATAACAAAAGAGATACAGATCATGACTGTGACAAGCCAGCCAGTGGAGGGAAAAGAGCTTCAAGGCAGTACTCTACCAGTGCAGAAGAGGAAGTGAATGCACTTGTACACAGGAAGTCACAGCCAACAACTGGTTAGAACCTTCCATTTTCATTTTTCACTGGCACAGTGCTTAACAACTGGCACTAACAAAGGTAAAGATGCATGTAGAAAATAACAGCAGGGAAACTGATAGGTATTTTGGTTTGCCATCAAAAACTGAGAGTGGTAAATCCTAAAGGGACATCCATCATTTCTGTGCTCCCACTGGAACCTCTTTCTCTAAAGGCAGATGTTATCCAAAGCAGAAATATGTGTGCGTTCTCTCTCCACACTGTCAAGCACTGGAAGCTGTCACAATGCACATTGAAGTTCTCTGACTGAGGGGACTACACTGAGATTGAAAAACCCACAGCACCAAGCATCAAAGCCTTGGTCAGATGACTCGGGCTCACAGGGCTCATGCTGTGGAGTAAAAGTAGCAGTGTAGACATTCTTGCTCAGGCTGCAGCCTGGGCTCTGAGTCCCTGCCCCCTCGCATGGCCTCAGCCTGAGCTGTAGCCCAAGCCTGAAAGTTTACACTGCTGTGTTATACTCCCGCAGCTGGAGCCCTGCAATCCCAAGTCAGCTGACCCAGGCCAGCCCTGGCTGTGCCCATTTTAGATTGAATGTTGTTAGTGCCAGTTTTAGCACATCACTCACTGAACCTTTTGAGAACTTAGTTTGTTTATTTGGATACAGTACTTCACTAGAATTACTGGAGTATTGGTTCTTAAACTGAAAAGCAAATTCTGCTCCGTGCTTAAGATTTTACTGAAGAGTACCTTTAATTTACTGTAAAATTATTGAAATAAACTATTTTCATAACTTGCTTGAAAGCATGAATTTTTAAAATACCTTTTAGTAACTATTGTTCTCAAAATGTTGTGTGCTTCTCATTACCTCTCATAACTGATTAATATAAATGATTCAAAATGACTTGGTTTAAGAAGGAATTTTGACACTAATGTACAATTTCATTCATCTACATTTTTTTAGCTACATCTCGTGTGATCATTTCATACCCTCTGTCTATTTCTTTCACTACTTGTGCTATTTTCTTTAAAGAAAATAGACTTTTTTTCTACCTTACCATGCAAATTGATCTTTTCTCTTGGGAGGAATCAAACTTAATGTACTTGAATTTGAGACTTCCCCATTAGGTGAGTCATATTTTTTTTTCTCCCCATCATAATCGAACTTGCATTCTCCACATTCTTGATATTAGGTCCGGCTTTAAGATAGTTATCATAGATAGTGAATATCCAAGGCCCAGTCATGCAATGGGATCTGTGCAAGTGTATCCCTGTGTCACTGCAGAGCCACGCTGACTTGCCTTCAGTGGCACTCTGCAAGGGATCTGCCTGCACAAATCGGATTGCAGAATCTGGGTTCACATGCCCAGTGCAATATGTCAGCACCATTCCGGATAAATTTCCCAGTCCCATTATGTTATGGCACAGAATAAAATAGCTTCTATGGTAAGCTGAATTTCAGCCTTTGACAAAGGTGTGAGTGAACAGTAGGAGAGAGGATATGTCTGGGTAAAATTTTCAACAGTGCCGAAGTCCCATTTTCAAAAGAAACTTAGAAACATAAGTCTCATTTAAGTTGCTTTTGCAAATGGGACTTAGGCACTGTTATATTTCAGTTTATCATGACATTTGCTACATGAAAGAGAAGGATGTTGCAGGATGTGGCAAATCAAGAGGTACTTACTGTTTGCAGTTCTTGGAGTCTTAAAAGAAATACAGTAATAAGGGACATAGTACCCATTTCTTTATAACATACTTTTTCAGGTACTGAAGTCTGCGCACTAGTGGATTGATCATGAGTCTGGGAGTTGGAGGCTTGGATTTTATAACAACTCTGCCACCGACTCACTGTGTGACCATGTGCAAGGCACTTAGCCTCTTTTTGCCTCACTTTTCCCATCTGTAAACCTGGGATGATGATGTTTGCCCTGTGGATGAAAACTGCTGCTACTTACTTATATTTCCATATTTTGGCTAGCATAGTTTGGAGTGTCACACTGATAGCTGGGCAGGCAAGATGCACTGCGTATGTAAGCGGAATTGTGTGAGATACATGCAGTTGTCCCTAGTGATGCAGGGTATTTTTATTTTTTTTAATTTCCCTCACACTAGAGATCCAGAAATGTGCTATTGGTGGTCTAAATAAAACTTGTACAGAAGCAAATAATGTCATTATTTGTTAGCATTTTTATATAACACTGTAGCCCAGGGCTGGCCAACCTCTGGCTCCGGAGCCACATGCTGCTCCTTGTATAGGCACCGACTCCGGGGCTGGAGCTAGAGGCACCCACTTTCCAGTGTGGTGGGGGGTGCTCACTGCTCAACCCCTGGCACTGACACAGGCTCTGCCCCCTTCCCTGAGCCTGCCATGCCCTTGCTCCTCCCCCCCCCCCCCCCGAGCCTCCTGCATGCCATGGAACAGCTGACGGGGAGGGAGGGGGAGGTTTGATCGGTAGGGCTGCCGGTGGGCAGGAGGCGCTGGGAGCGGGAGGTAGGGAGCTGATGAGGGGCTGCTGACGTATTACTGTGGCTCTTTGGCAATGTACATTGGTAAATTCTGGCTCCTTCTCAGGCTCAGGTTGGCCACCCCTGCTATAGCCTACAGGCGTGCATGGAACTTTATAGAGAGAATAAGGACATGAGGCCAGCTTCAGTGTTCTGCTGTTACCCCTTTGCACCTTCGTGGCAGTGTAAAGGGGCTGTATATCTAGAGAATCAGACCTCAGGGAATACCTTTGCTGGAGTTAGCAGGACAGCTCTGCACCACCTAGTCCCACCGGAGAGGAGCACATTGTACTGTAGGTGTTATTGGTCAGTGTGGCAAACCAGTGTAGCCGTTTAAAAACTGGCACAATTTAGAGCAGACTTAAGTCTACACCAGGGGTGAACCAGTCCCAGATAACCCCAAAACACAGGAGGCAAAACTTTGCTTAAAAGGCACCTTTGCCCCCTGTACACTCCTGTTCCAAATGAAGCTTGGACAGTATGGTGAATCTAGCCCAGATTCCCTTTCCAAAGGTCTTGCCCTGGGTGCCATTCAAAGGATAGGAGTAAAAATTGTTGTTACGGTCAGTTTGATCATGTGGACAGTATTCATGGAAAGCTTTGGAGAGAATACAACCTTTGAATAGACTTGGAACAACACTTCTGCATATGTCGTCCTGTCTACACTAGGCTTCTTTGCGAAAAATTCTCCACTGCTGCTAATGGCTATACAGCGCCGTCCCCACTAGCAGTGCTGGGAAAACTAGTGCAGGCAGGCTGCTGTTGGCATTTTAAGCACTACGTTGGCCAAATCGACTCTCAGCAGGTCTGTACAACATGGGAGTGGGGGACTCGAACAGCTGCCAGTGCCTTGTCTGCACTAGCTGCTACTATGAATGGGACTGTACTGGTACAGACAAAGTGGGCAATTTTTCAGATAAGGCTTTAGATGAGTAATGTGTGGGAAGACTTCTGGTTATGCTAGCTGATGGTGCCTTGGTACATTTCACATCAAATGTAAGCAGCCTAAATGATGAGCAGGATTTACAGATTTGATGATGCTAAGTGTAGAAGCTATTTTAACTAAAATGTTTTGTTTAATTGGGTGGGAGGAGATGACTTGCAATAAAGGGAGAGATCCCCATTGGTCTCCTAAATTTTTAAAATGTCATTTTTAAAGTGAAGTGTGGATTTTCTTCAAGTGCTCAGCATTGCCCCAGTTCCACTCCCCTTAAGGTCAGTGGTAAAACTCCCATTCATGTCAACAGCCATTTTAGTTAACGGTAAGCTCAGAAATCTTCTAGCATTAAGAAAGTTCTTTTCAAACCAGCTTCACTGTTTATACACTACAAGAAATACTTCTGACTCGAGCTCTTAGAATGCTGGGCTGAGGTCATTTAGTGCCCATTTAAATAGGTGGTAATTTCACTACCACTTAATTGACAATATGCTGTAGTTCAGCAGTTGCACTTTTCATTCTAATTTTGCTCGATCTAGTATGCTCGATTTACTGCTCTTCTTTCTTCACTCAAACTTTGTCCTTCCTATTCTCCATTGGGTATGGAATGATATTTAAACCTCAGTGCTAATGGCCAAATTCTGTTCTCAGATGCATTCATGCTGTTGAATCACTGTATGCATCCAATGAAGTGAGCTGTAGCTCACGAAAGCTTATGCTCAAAGAAATTGGTTAGTCTCTAAGGTGCCACAAGTACTCCTTTTCTTTTTGGAAAGCAAATGCAGTCATCCAGTGATACAATGGAAGGGCAAATTTGTGTGTGTATATAAAAATAATGCAAACTACTGATTTGGGGGTTATTATGAGTGTCCCTAATAACTTGTGGGTACATCGTGCCAGACACACGTACGCCTGGAGAAAATGCTAATCTTGAAATGGCATTGACTTGTTAAGTGTTTCAATTAAAATTTTAGGAAACTTTTATCCAAATCATTTTAATGTGTACAGCATAGTGCTTTGTTTTAGATCTCAAACCAAAACTTTCCCTGTTTGCAGACTGACACTGGTGTGAAGTTCTTTTCCTTTTCTTCCTCCCTTCCCTTTCTAGTTTTAATAACAAAGGGCCCACACCAGTCACACTGGAGGGAAATGGTAAAGCTTCTATTGAGTTCACGGGGAGTAGGACCCAGTGTGCTAATGTTTTTTTTTCCCCCCCTTGTGAAATCATTAGTAAGACCTGCTTCCATATTTTATACAGCTCCAAAAAGAAGCCCTGGACACCAGACCCATGAATACCAAGAACTAAAACAGAGGTCTTTAAGTAAAGATGGCCAGCAGGGAAGCAAGTCCAGTGACTCTGGAGAAGAAGCAGATAAAGATTTTATTTTTGTTTAGTTTTCAGTACAAATGCTTGGTAGTGCAAGATCTTTCATAACAATCTGGGTACAACAATCAATGACCCTTCTATTTACCAGCCATTGTTTAACCCTGGATGCATTTTTGTGTATACACCTAAATGATCATGATTTACAGTACAATCAGTATGCATTGATTTGGTCTTTAACTTCCGTTATGTATGATTTCAGACCTTCCCTTCCATGCCTTTGCTAAAGCCAGCAATTATATCATGTACTCTACTTGAATTTCTCTGAAGCAGCTACAAGGAACACCCCGCATTAGGGCATTTAGAAGCAAAGCAAATAACTGGACACTATCTTACACTAATACACTGTACAGCAGGTAATGTGTTGTACTGCTGAATGTAAATGTGTCAAATCTGCACGTGACTTACCTATAAATATATTCTTGCGGTATGAAATTGCACATTGTAATTTATATTAACAGAGCACACTAATCAAATAATTTGTATAAATTATATATATTAGATGCTTGAGTATGGTTTTTACATTCTCCCATAGGGACCTTCTTTCTTCCTGTTGTGTTGTACATAAAACTCAAATGCTTACATTTGTGTACTGTCAGAAAGCACAACACAGAAGAATCTGAATGAAATCTTATGCTTCCGCATTCATACATTAATGTATATAGTTGATTGGAATGAGAGCAATTGACATTTTATTAATATTGGTGTTTTCTAGAGGCCTTCTTAAGTTCTGTCTGCATATTAGCTTCCTTTTAATGTGTAATTCTAAGAGAAAAATAATTTGACGCCTGTAAAAACAATTCTGCTTGTTTTTTCATATTTCACAGACATTCACTTGCATTACAGGTTGAAGCGATTTTATGTATATTTGTACCAATAAAAATGATTTTACAACTGAAATATCAGTCTCTGTTTTTAGGTATAAAGCTATTTTATTTATCATATTTCGGTTCCTATGTTTGAATGATGTTAGTGTGTCGTCACAGACCGGGCTTACAATTTAAAAAAAATGCTTTAAAATTTGCATAGTAACAGATATCTTCCTGTTGCAGATGGACATGAAATGCTTCATAATTTTCTTTATAAAACTGTTTGAGGACACATACACGGATCGCTTTGCTCATGACTTTCAGGTAAAGCATCTTTCACACAGGCAAATAGCCACCAGTTACATCCAGTTTGTGTACTCTGAACTGCATTACAAGCAGAGGGCCTGAATTCCACAAAGAATTAAGCATGTGAGCAACTTTACTCACATGAGTAATTCCACTGACTTCACTGTGGCTGCTTCAATGAGTAAAGTCACTCATTTGCGTGTTTGTAAGATCAGGCCCATATTTTGTATTTCCAGGGGATCTGATTCTCCAGTGCCCTGGATGAGTGTGGAGGTGCTGGGTCCTGTGGCATCTTAAAGACTAACAGACATATTGGAGCATAAGCTTTCGCGGGTGAATACCCGCTTCGTTAAATGTACATGCATCTGACGAAGTGGGTATTCACTCACGAAAGCTTATGCTCCAGTACCTCTATTAGTCTATAAGGTGCCACAGGACTCTTTACTGCTTTTACAGATCCAGACTAACACGGCTACCCCTCTGATACAGGTGCTGTGTGATGTCTGTGGCCTGTGGTACACAGGAGGTCAGACAGGTTGATCAAGTGGTACCTTCTGGCCTTCAATTTCTATGACTCTATAATGTGCCCTAGGTTGAGCAACAGGTTAGTGGCAGACCTAGAATTAGAACTCAAGTTTCCTGACTCCCAGCCCAGTACCCTATCCACTAGGCCACACTGTCTCTCAATTATTAAAGACGTGTGCAGGGTCCTAATAAGAATCATGCTGGGTGCTATATAAAAGAAAGTCCTGGTCCTGAAGAGTTTACAGTCTAACCCAATATGAAACATAAAGATGTAATAAATAGCTGGAGGGGAGATTGACCATAGATGAGCATGTCAGTGATTGGAGCAGGTGGCTGCAATGTGGCTTTGTGTGCATTTCAAAGCAAAAGAATTTGTTAAACTATAAATAACTCAGAAATAATAATAGGGATAATCCTATTGTCTGCCTGTCTAACCATGAAGAGCTGGTGATTTACTGTGAAAACATAATGGTAGAAGTACAAGTGGGTCTTCAAGAGGGCAGAGGCTCTACAGAGGGATTTGGGGAGAGTGTTCTATGCATAAGTGGGGACATGGAAGAAAGGGAGAAGGTGTGAGTGGAAACAGGTAGGTGATGGATGCTGGAATCCTTGGTGGAGTAGAAAACAGGAGAGGGTGACATGCTAGGATAGAGGCAGACAAGTAGCAAAGGGGCAAGTTGTGAAGGGCTTTAAAGATGAGGCCAAGAAGCTCATCTTTGATGTGGTAGAGAAGGAGGGAGCCAATGCATAGAATTAGCAGGGGTGATCTTAGCAGTTATGATTTGAGTAGACCTGTCAAAGTGGATGGACTGAGCCCACTTGCGGATCCCTCCCCAAAATCCATTCTTTAAAGGCTCTACAAAAAAGTCAACAAAAACATATTGTCAGTGCTAGCAAAAGCTGCTGATTGGTCTAACCATCAGCAATGACACCATTCACATGTCCATCACTAGACGGAGATCATGAATCACAGATAACAAGAACATCTCCCTATCTGAAAACAGACCGGGATCAAACATACCTGTCAGATCAAGATGTGACTTAAATTGCTTCAACACCATTTTCTCAACGATCTGCCCCCAGAACAGTAGGTAAGAGGCTAGATGATAAATTGTTAGTGTTTTAAAACATTCCCATACGTAGGATGGGATCCTGGTGGTGAATATCTGCTTTCTAAAAGGAGAACTGCGACCATTTGGAAATCCTATTTTTAGGCTGGTTGACCCACAAAACCACTATCCCAGGATGAACCAGGGATTAATTTGGCCTGTTAGGCAAAGTAGAAGATTTATGTCTGAGTGCCCCTTTCAGATCGCAAGCCCTTGCTGTCTCTGAGAGCTGTTTTATTTCTCCATTAATTGAATAATGCTGATGAGATTATCTGATTTTTGTTTCCTGTTACACGCACAGTGCTTACTGAATAGAATTTTGCGAGAAAACATTACAAAAGTTCTGCTAGACTGGGAATGTTTTTCAGATGAGGCATAAAAGTGTGGTCCTGACCAGTTCTGGTCATTAAAGCTTCCATAATACTTTTAACATGACCAGAAGTGTTAACCCTGGGATACCATAGTCCAGCATTGGTAATTACACTCTGCCTATCTAAAATTTATCCTGTGCTTTTAAATAGTGAAGCTGTTCTTGCCTTCTCCTAAAGGGAAAAACTTGTGGCACAGATTGTTACTGACAAATGCAGCCCAGGTGAGTAGTGACCAGAAGTTGTCACCAGCTGACAGTGGTTCAGTGGCCAGTAACTTGAGAGGTCACAAACCACCAAGACAACAGGCTAATTACACTCTTGCTAGCAGTCTCAGTAGACTGGCCAAAGATTGAATGGGCATGGAGACCAAAGAAACCATCTTGTTCCTGGTGAGTGAACCCCTGTTGTTCAGGGGTGGAGCAGGGTGGGAAAACTTGCACTGCCATTGCCGTTATGTGGCTGGACAGACGACTTCAGTCTCTCATGCTTATGTAAGGTGTTGGATTGACTGTCCTTTACACCCCACAGATACCAGCTGTATTTCAGTGATATGGAAATTGAATGATCCCTATGAAGAGTCTGCTAAATTATTTGGGTTTCTTCTGGATGAAAATTGCTGTACAAATCGTATAATAGCTCTTTCTCTTTGCTTAGAACGTAAATATTGTCAAAAACAATTCCCTTGACTACTTACTTCATGCACAGTTGTTCCTCAGTCCTAATACCTTTTTAAATTGTACCATTTATATGAAAAACAGAAAGCCCAAACGTCTGGGCTGAGGTTAAGTACAACAGAGCACAGGAGGTACAGTGTGGCTAAGCCCAGCTAAATGCCCAAATGGTGTTGCCAGAGGGTCTGCAGGATGATAAAATTTGTAGGCCACAATACTTAGATAATTGTTTATAATACCTTCACCCTAGAGTGTGTGTGTGTCCATTAACACCCACTAACTCTGCTCTTATGGTCACTTCAGCATTTTAACCCATATTTCTGTAGATCGAAAGTCCTCCTCTCCTTTTTATGATTTTCCTTATCTCACCTCTCATTATTGGAAACTCCGTCTTTCTGCATCCCTGCGCTTCTTTTCCCCCTTACTCTTTTTTCTCTCTCTCTCTCTCTCATTGCCACCTCCTGCCCTTCTCATTAGTCGCAATATATCTGAACCTCCAGAAGGAACACCTAACCTGTAGCTAACTTCCCACAGTGAATTACCAGAGAGGGGATGCAGTAAGTTATTTCTAGCCAAGAACTATGAGCTCATCAAAGCAGCCAGGCATTCCTGTCCCTAAGGCTATGTGTGCATTGTTACTTAAGTAGGCACTGTTAGATACTGGCAGGTTAAAACACTGTGCTCACTGCAGGTAGGAATCTTCTTTTCCACTAGTAAAATCTTTAACTCCTTCAGTGATCCCTCCAACCTTCCAACCAAGGATGGGTTATAGTTAGGTGTGGCAGAATTCAATTTTTATTTTTTAAATATTTTTATGGATAATATTACTTTTAAGCAATTTTTTATTTCCATCTATTTAAGTTTTCATAATTGTGCAAAACTATAGGTTGTATGCTTTTTTCATTTTTTTTACTGTGTACATTTTAATCTGGAAAATTATAGGGGTCAGACAATTTATTTAATGACAGATGTTGTGATTCAAAACATTAAAGCTTTCTAACTATTAAAACCCCAAATTGTCAATATCACATGTCAAAGTATACATGGTAAATATCCTTAACTCCAACTCTAGCAAGTTCTCACACATTTTTCTTTGTGTATTTGTACATTTTTATTATTATAGAGGGAAATATTTTTTCATTGGTTTGTGAGTATACGATAAAATCAACATTTCCTGACACATCTCGTCCTTCCAAATCTCCTTGTAGTTTAGCACTGTCTTCTGAGCAGGTCAGTTTTGTTGGGTGGATTTGGCTGTGCAATACGTGGCAACCCCCTCTCTCCTCCTTATGAGAACAAGAAACCAGCAGTTGCTAAATGCATTCTCCTACATGATCGTGCAGAGAACATCCCTTGGTCCACAAACCGAAAAGTGAAGAAGAAAAAAAAAAGGGGGGGGGGGGAAGGGAGTCAGTCAAAACATTTCATTCCCATAATTAAAAAAAAGTTTTGCCCCCCCCTTTTTTTTTTACATTTTTAATGTGTAAATGAACTTAAAATTGGAATAATTTGTTTACCTTGAAAAACAGAAGTATTTTTCATTTTGAAAATATCAGAATATGATATGTTGACAATTTTGCACCTTTTTTCAATTTTTTTTCTGAAACAGGAAATTTGTGAAAACAGACCGTTTCCCGTGAACAATATCTGTTTTAATTAATCAGCATTTTCTGATGAAAATACATTTTGTCAAAAAATTCCCAACTAGCTCTACTCCAGAGAGACTTTTTCCATTTAATGATGGCAGAATATTTGAGAATCATGAGAATGGTGGTTCATGGCTTCACTGAGATTGATGGCTTATGAAAGAAGACTGGTGCACACTACATAACTGCAATGGTTCTAGACATCTGATGGGCATGAGCCTAACCACTCTCAGTATTATTTTCACTGACTTCTTGGGGTTGCATGAGGGAAAAGTTGGGCCCTTATCTATATATTTGTGCTTTTTGAAATGCACAGCAAAGTAAGCAAGTGGCATGGAATATTTTTCTATAAAGGATAAAACACTCATACTTCTGGGCATATGTCAGTCAATTTATGGCAGTTCAGAAATAGCTGAACTTTGTGTTCTCCTTTGTGTTCTCTGTCAGTCTAAATGTAAATTCCAACAGCCAGAGACCATGTTGTTTTCTGTGTCCAGTGCTTAATAATGGAGGAAGGATGATCTGAGGGTTAAAACACTGGCCTGGACTTGGGTGAGCTGCCCTGCTGTGCCACAGTGTGTGATGTTGGGCAAGTCACTTAATATAACTGTGCCTCAGTTCCTCAGCTCTAAAATGTCCCATCTTTGATCTGTCTTGTCTAAACTGTAAGTGTTCCTAGGCAGGGACTCTCAGTTTGGATGTACAACACCCAACACTGTGATGCTCTAGCAGGCGCTGACTTCCTCTCTACCTGTGGGAGTGCTCAGCTCCGCCCCAGGCCTGCCCCCACTCCACCACTTCCTCCAAGCCTCCCGCCCCACCTAGTTCCGGCCCTGCTCTGCCCCAGTCCTGCCCCCATTCCATCCCTTCCCCCAAGACCCTGTCCTGCCTCTTCCTGCCCCTGCTCCACCCCCAGCCCTCCCCCCACTCTACCCCTGCCCTGCCTCTTCCCACCCCCTTCTCCAAGTGTGCTCTGTCCCTGCTCCTTCTCCTCCTCCCTCCCAGCACCTCCTGCATGCCACGGGACAGCTGTTCTGCGGCGTGCAGGAGGTACTGCAGGGGGGAGGAGCTTAGCTGCCAGTGGGTTCTAAGCACCTGCTCTTTTTTTTCTGTGTGCACTCCAATTTTCCTGAAAGTGCTGTGCCACCAATACCATCCCCCAACATTTCCAACAGGGGGAAGAAAACTCCAGGTCACCTCTTACGGGAACGAAGGAAAGATGTACCTTTTAGTCAAGGTAGCAGGAGCTGAGCTCCTTCTACCCTTGTGTCTCATTCCATATCCTACAGTAAAGAGAGTAAGATGTGCCAGCAAATACAAGAACGGTCTATTCCAACATGAAACTTTATTGACAAAATTCCTATCAGAGAGGTCAACTTTGACATCTCTTCATCAAATATCCTGGGGGCTTTAGTATGAGTGTATGCATTTGATAAGCCCAACTAAGACAGTAAAGATTAGGCACTGCAGTCTTCCTTTAGCAGAGATAATGACATTATCCAAATGCTAGTGTAGAGTTTTACTCCTATCTGATGAACCCTACCACCTGATCCCAGCCACAAAATCTTTAAAGTCTTTTTTCCCCCCCCTTGGCAAGTTGAATTCGGGAGGATAAAAGCTGCATGGGAGAATGATCATTTTAATTAGATTGATACTGCCCGGAAAAGGACTGCTGTCTAGCCAAATCCAATTTGCTTTAATTTAGCAGAGGAGTAAAGTTAACTCTCTAATCTCTGCTGAAAGACAATGTTACAGAGAGGCCAAACATTAAAGGCTTGTCTTTTTTTTTAACTTGTTTAAATGGAACAGACTCAGAGATTGGTGCAGGTGAACCATATGGAAGGTTTTCAGCTTCCACCTTACTAAAATTAATGTTAAGGCCTAGCAGATTGATGAAATAATTGTCATTAAGAATAACTGTGATGGCAGCCTTGGCTGAGTAACAAAAATCAGCATATGATCAGCAAAAAGATTTGACTTTTGCTCCCTTAACTGCCCACAACTTTCTGCAGCTTTGCAAGTTGTCTAAGTGTAACAGCAAAAAGTTCAAGAACCTGGGCAGAAATTAACCAGGGGAGGGGGAGCTGGTGGTGATGGGAGGGAACTCCTCCCCCACCGTAGATGGTTGGTGATAGGGGGACAGATTTTTCCATTATAGAAAAGGAGGTGGTTTAGGAGACTCTCAGTTGGGCTGCCTATACTTCCTCATCGGGTGCTGCTCACGGTTCAGGTACAGGACTGGAAGTCCCAGAAACTCCTCAGTCAGAGACCAGCTCCTCCTCCTGCTCTCTCTCTCTCTGCAGGTTCCCCTGCTTGGTGAGTCCTCCCCACACTAACCAGGAAGAGAGGGGGTTGCTGCTAACCACAAGCCAATGAGAGGGAAGGGAGATCGCCAATACTTTAACCTGAAGAGTTGAATGTGAGCTCCCAGTGTGACGCTGTGGCCAAAAGAGCTAATGTGATCCTGGGATGCATAAACAGGGGAATCACAAGTAGAAATAGAGACGTTATTGTACCTCATATTTGGCACTGGTGCGACCACTGCTGGCATACTGTGTCCAGTACTAATGCCCACAATTCAAGAAGGTTGTTGATAAATTGGAGAGGGTTCAGAAAAGAACCATGAGAAAGATTAAAGGATTAGAAAACATGCCTTATAGTGTTAGAATCAAAAAGCTCAATTTATTTAGCTTACCAAAGAGAAGGTTAAGGGCTGCCTTGATTATAGGCTGTAAGTGTCTACTTGGGGAACAAATATTTAATGAAGGGTTTTTTAATCTAGCAAAGAAAGGTATAACACAATCCAATGGATGGAAGGTCCAAAAGCCTAGTGGAGCAGATGAAGATTGATGTCTGGAAATGCTGGTGGCTGCACGTGATATGTGGGTGATCTTTTGCTGGAACTCAAGTTGTGGCTACAGTCAAAATTGGATCATCATTTCTTTAACTAATTAACCCATCACCCCTTCCATGCCACCCTTATATCCACATGATTTAGAGGTTTCTATTGGTCACCATCCCCAAGCACCTGGATGTCTACCTTCAATATAATACATTTAAACAAACAAAAAATGCCCACCCTAGCACTGTGTTACTGGGAGCTGTGCTGGAGGGGGACAACAGGACTCAGGGTGGGACTCAAGGACTTCAAATAGGAAGCTTGTGCCCATCTTAGATTTTTGGTGGTGGTGCAGGGGGAGAGAGCATCTTTTTTCAGGATAGAACTTTATCTCCAAATTGATTTTCATGGGGGGTGTATTTAATCTGTTGTTTTGATTTAGTTCCCCCTTCAGTATATCTTTTATCTGCTTCTCCAGCATTTACTTTTCTGAAACCCTCGAAGACCCCTTACCAGGCTGCAATGCTTTATTCATACCATCTCTAACTCCAGCTGCTTGGAACAGCTCATTTGCCATAAATACTTCTGACTGCTCTAATTTAAATCATACGATGTGAGGTGATTAGTGCTGGGAATTAAAACTCGTGCTCCTTACAGTATTAATACACACAAAGCAGGTAGACCTGCACTTGACAAAAATTACCAGCAATCATTGCACGCTCATCAGGGAAGCAAAATCAACTATGCTGAGAGGTACCAATGCTAGCATCATCATTATTGTTTTTAACCACTGCAAGACTCAGGGTACCTGCTGAAATTATTTGTTTTGGGAAGCTAATCTCATTCATACATCTGCAACTTTTACTCTCTTTCAGATACTCTGTGCAAAGCAGAGAGCCAAATTCTGGCCTCAAATCTATGTGCTGAAGATGGCCCTAATTCTCCTTCTGGAGACACACAAATATGAAGCTGATAGTTAGCTGGGGATCCTATTGCCCAATAATTTATTTAAATGTAGCTCCTTGTTCTGTTTGAAAATTATCAACAAACAGACCTGGATTTTTACTCACATTTTGTCATCTGCAATTACTGGATGAATCCTTTAAATAGACACATTTTAGCCTATGGGTTGCTCGCAAATTATTTACTGTAATTATTACTCTGACAATTTGCTATTGGTAATTCACTACTGCGCTTTGTGACTGGTCACCTTGTGAGTTACATGGTATTGCTTCAGTTCCCTGATTGGAAGAGTCCCATACCCGCAAAGAGATTTCAAGACAGCTAGGCAAACACTTCCAGCATAATTACTCGTGCAATAACATTTGTATGGGGCCTGAGCCAACCCCTACTGAAGTCTCTGTGTATTTGAGGAACTTTCTCTTCTTGCAAACTTGGTTGCAAACAAAACATTTGCTTGTGTGAATTTTCTAGAGAGGGTTATGACTACAGTTGAAAAGAATTATTATTACCAACAGTGCTCAGCAGTGTATAATTACTCTAGGTCAAGAGAGTCTGTTATGGAGAGTTTACAGTTTTGACTACAAAACAAGATAGGCGATTCAGAGGAAGCTAAAAGAAAAGGAGTACTTGTGGCACCTTGGAGACTAACAAATTTATCTGAGCATAAGCTTTCGTGAGCTACAGTCTATAGCTCACAAAAGCTTATGCTCAAATAAATTTGTTAGTCTCTAAGGTGCCACAAGTACTCCTTTTCTTTTTGCGAATACAGACTAACATGGCTGCTACTCTGAAACCTGTCAGAGGAAGCTGTCACCTTAGTTAATTGTTTCATTACCCCTGGTGATTGATTTTCTTAATTTATAATTAATTTATATTCACAGTTCTGAGTAAAACAGATATTGCCATATATTTTTGCAGTGTTCTTCCAAAGTTAATGATAATTGTGGTTACACAAAAATACTTTTGCTCAATATGGTCAGAATGAGAATAGATCCCAGAACTTCGTAAGAACCAAAAAGGCTCTTTGTGATTTGAAGTTTAATTGCTATAATTTCAAAATAAACCAATAAAAGAAACATCTGAACTAACAATCTGCCCTCATGAAGACTTAATGGAAAAATCTCATACTGCTAAATATTATTATATTATCTTTCCATCTATTTCTGAATAAAAAAGGATAGAAAAAGGTGTAGATTTCAAAATATTAGAAATATATCAGTATGATGCAATGGGACAAAATATAGTTATTTCAAGTCATTTGGGCTTAGTTTTAGTAACAACTGTTTTGAAATCCTTTATCGCTACATCTAGGATGTAATCCACAGACAGGACATGACCTTTTGTTATAAGATTATGGCACCACACAAAAAAGGTTTATAGGAGCAATATTTTAATCTTAAAATGATCCCAGTTTTGTTTCAGATGCTGCAAATCTTTAATCCTATGGCTTCAGGGAATGTCTAAAATAAATGTAAAACAAAAAGGATGGGTTACTCACCTTACAATGAGTGGAGCTCTTTAAGATGTGTTGTCCCTATGTGTAGTGTACTTCAAGATGCGCATGCAGCCCAGACCAGACAATTTTCCTTAGCAGTGTCTGTCTATAACCCCACTCTCCTTGTGCTCCCCACTGAGGTGGGGGGAAAGGGGCTGCCAGACTGCCACTATCTAAATTCCTTCTCTACTGCAGTTCCCAGCAAGAAGAAACCAGGCAGTGGGGAAAGGACAATGGGTAGTGGACATACAGGGGCAACACATCTTGAAGAACTCACTTTACTACAAGGTCAATAACCTTTTGTTCTCTGAGGAGCGATTGTCCCTGGGTTGTGCCTGTCAGGTGTCTCATGAGTGGTGTTTCTTGAAGGAAGCAGGTGCCTGGAGTCCTATGACACAACAGATTGCGGAACTGTCCTGCTTAGAGAGGCATCAGAAGCAGCTGCTTGCACTAGTGCATAGTATCTAGTATAGGTATGTAAGGAACTCCAAGTTGCCGCTCTGCAGATGTCAGTAATAGGGACTTCTCTAAGGGAAGCTACCCATGCTGCCTGAGCAAAAGTTGACTGCATTCTCACGTGGTATCAAAGAGACATTGTTCACCTTGTAGCAGAAGTAGGATGCACACTGAGATGCATTTCAATAGCCTCTGTGAGGAGATGGCCTCTCCTTTTATATGTTCCATGAATGAGACAGAGCCAGGGAACTTCTGAAATGATTTCATTCTTTGCAGGTTAAAGGCAAGAGACTTACACGTGTCAAGCGAGTACCATGCTGCATCTTCCCAGCTACATTGAGGCATATGGTAAATCACAAGTAGTTGGATAGTTTGACTGATAGGAACCAAACCCCTAAAGCCACCTCTAAAATGTTTTAAAACTATTTACAGAGAGAAGCTGAGGAAGTCAACACAAGCACTGAAGCTGACCATGGTTGTCCAGCAGCCCCTTTTATTCCCTCAGGGCACGGCAAGGCAAGGGCACGTGTGCGGACCACACAGACACTACTAAAGAGGTTCTCTGGTCCTGAGTACATGGAGTGAATGCACAACCTGAAGTGTTTTGCACATAGAAACAACCACTCCAAGAAAAACCTGCTTTATTAAGAAAACAGAATATACAGCAGATGTACTCGAGTTGTTTTAAGTCTGGTGGTGGTAAATCCACATTTCAATTTATTCCTCAGAAATACTGTATTCTGAAGAGCACCCTGCAGAAATAAGGCAACTTGTTGGGAGTCCCTCTATTTTGGTCCATATAACTCCATACACTTTAGAACCACTGATGTTCTGCTGTGTAAGTTTTAGGGCAGGATGTTAAAAGCCTATGTAAAAGGTCCCCCACTCCTGAATGCTAAGGCTCTTTGGGGCTGGGGCCAGGGGACAGCTGGCAGATCTGCTCCTATACACACCCTCTGACCCTTCAGCTGCTTCCTTCCCCACAAAGTCCACTCCATTGGTTACGGGGAGGATTTTTCAATGGGGCAACGTTGAATTCCCTGGTGCCCACCAGCATTATTCTGGCAGAGTGGTAAGAAGAGCATTTGGGCCTTACTGCATACCTCTTTGAATACATGTTTAATAGTGCTATAAATTAAGAGCCACATTCTGAGATCCTTCCTTGCAGCAAGTAGTAACTTACTCCACAAGTACTCCCCTCCCCATTGACATCAATGAGACTCCTCAGGTAATAAGTAGCTACTCATCAAGAGAAAGAGTATCTGAATCTGGCCCCAAAGAAATACTTCAGGCCTCCAACTCCATTCCTTATTGAGTAGCCTATATCAAAAGGATTAATCATTTTACAATTACTTGTTTTTTTTAATGACATTCATGTGGTCTTCCATGATATTAGAGATATTAAGAAATTGCTGTGGGATATTTTCCCAAATCTCTTGTGTGCCTTCCCTTTACCCTCTCAACCTTCCTGGGGTGTCTTTGTCATCTTTGGGTGCCTACGTAAGATTGTGTCTGGAGTGCAGGTTGTCCAAATGATGATTCTTTGTGTGTGTATTTGTTACTTTAGTGCTTCTGTTTGACAGCTCTGGAGACTGGTATCCCGTATTTACCACTGAACAGGTACAGCAGAGTGAGTGGCAGCGCCAGCATCCTCATACTGCCCTGCCAATGGGCCTGAGCTGTGACCCAGAGGGACAATCTCCATGAGAGAGAGGTTAGTTCATATTGAGTACTCATTCATAACCTTTGGGATAAGGCTGCCAAGTAGATCCAGTTGTGGTGGTGGTGTGGTTTGTGATGTGAAAGCTTTCACACTGTGAATTGAACCAAGGGATTGAAGCAAAGCTCATTGAAAGTTAGTGAAAAAACTCCAATGGGCGTTGGATCAGGCCCTTAAACTGCCCAGCTCTTTCACAGAGCAAGCCAAATACAAGGCCAACAAAATTATCTCCTGATGACACTACACAGTATATTAGGATTTGTTTGTGCTTTTAAGGATTATGGGTCCATTCAATTTTAGTTAGTTTCTCTTGAATTAGTTTCTTTGAGGTGCAGCCTCAGATATTCCTAGAGCCTTCATTGTGTTTTTCAGTTTTTATGGACAATATTTTAGGGGAAGGTTGTACAGACTAACCAGCTGAGTCAGCAGATATGGAAGGTGTAACAAATGCAAGGGTGTGTGCCTCCCAGGAGAGCAACTTCATGCATGCTGTTGCGATGGCAGCGGTTCCTCCATGCTGAAGCTAGAGTGCATGGAGTAAAAGAGCCGGGGTACAGCCAGAGCTGAGATCAGGAAGGGCCTGTGCAGCGAGAGACAGAAGAAAAAATGGCGCACCACATCAGCCACCTATACACAGAGCAGCACAGGCCCTGGGGATGGTGTGTGTGCATATGCCAAATTACCACCCACCCTCTCTTTCTTAATGATCAAACACCAGGGTGCCTGGGGAGTGGGAGGAAAGATGGGGTCTGAAGCAGCAAATCTTCATCATACTTGCTAGAAGCTGTGCCCAGCTGCAGCTCCTTCTCCCTCTCCCTCCAGATGGGACTGGTTGGAATAACGGCATCTCTCTCCACTACTGTGTTGTGGCATGTTCCCAGTTCTTTAATTTGAGGTACAATGAACCTGGCCAGCCTCCACCCCACTTCCTTCTCTCTCCATGACAGCCAACCCACCAGACTTCCCTTTCCAGCGGCTGCACACACTGGAGGGCCTGCAAATATGGCTGGCCAGATTGAATAGAGAGGCTGAAATCTCAGATAAAAGTGAGACCAATGGACAGGTGTCTGGATCGAAGCTTTGACAATGGGAATAGGGGCAGGCAGACTGCTCAGGCAGTGGGCTGGACTAGTCAACCGAGGCTAAGCCTGGTTCTGAGGTGGTGGGAGGGGACCGGCCCCGAGGTGGAGGGGTTAGACTTTGTGGGGGTGGGAGGCAGAACAGATGGTCAAGCAGGAATGGAAGGCCAGGCTCACAGGTAGCACTGACCATGCAGCTAGGTCTCAGGAGGGCTATGAAATTGGGAGAAAAGTCATAACCTCTCTCTCTCATTTCTTACCCTCAGCAGGAGACTTATTCTGGCAGATCCCAGCTTGTTATTTTCATGGTCTCCACCCAGCTGGCATCCTGGATGGGGCCCTCGAGCACAGCTAAAGAAAGGTAATTTTTCAGAAGTTGGAGGAGAGGGGCAATGAACAGCTGTGATGAATTGATGTTATGATCAGATAACTGGGGTGTGGGAACTGATAAAGCTATTGGATAACACTGAAAACAACAAGACAAGATGTTCTTTTAATTGAGTCCTACTCCTACATTTAACATAGCATCCTGGCAACACAGAGGAGACTTAAGAGATGGAGGGAATAATTGCAGTCCTGAATCTTTGAGCCAAGCTAAGCTGTGGGGACTGGGAAAGGGAGCTTACCCTACACTATGTTGTTTTTCCTATATTAACATTGTCTGTGCTGATGTGGAAGGGGTGGGGGAGCCCATGTTCTTTCTCCTCCACAGGCAGATCACTGATAATACTTTAGGGTGGGTAGGTGGATGTTGCTGAAGAGTGAGTGCCATCCATCCCCAAACTGTACAGACTGTGCCAAGGTTCAAATGACTATGTAGTTAGAAAACAGTTGACCATATGGTTAAGGAATCAAGTGGATCCCTCTTGCCTCCTTCCCCTTCTAAGCCTGGACCTGATTTGTTGGGGCTCTGGGAGTTTCTGAAAGGACAGCAGCAGTTACAGGAAGCAGATTTTACCATCCCTTGTCTACTCTTTCTCCTGTAATGTCACAGCTAGGGAGCCAAGCTGCTGCCTACAGGATCAGAAGAGGAAGTTAGGAAATACCCTTACGGAGAAATCCTATAGAAAACTATTAAGTTTCTGTAAGTTCTTTGCACTGTCCTATAAAATGTACTAGCGAATTATAAATATGCTATAGAATTCTACAGGATGTTAAGAAACCCTATGGAAAGGATCTCTTGTCTGTATTAAATTCTGTTGGTTTTAAAGTAATTTGAAACCTTAATAAATTTCTATAGAACTTTCTTGGCTTTGTCCCTATTAAATTCTATAGACACTTTCCATAAGGATTACAAAATATGGTAATATTTTCTTTAAATCAACTAAAATGGGTTTATAAAGACCAAGTTTAGTCTCCTAGGCCATCGATAACGGCCTCCTAGTAAATGTTTATGGAAGAGCCATGCTTTTAAAAGACAATTAATAAATAAGTAGCAAATAACTTTCACTGATATTTGTTTAAGGCCCATATGCTCCTTCTCTGTGAGTAGACAGAACAGGGATCCTGCCTAGGTGTGCTTGGACAGGAGGAGTGCCTCCCCCACTGCATCATTCCCTTTGCCCTGCAGAAGCCCCTTATAAGATATCTTACAGAGTTTGAGCCCTGCAGTGTGATTGAGCACGCCCAGGGAACTGCCACTCTGCTACATCAGCCTGAGGGAATTTAGTGGGTAAGTGAACGTTGGCTCCAGAGAGCCATTTCAGGAGCAATGGCAGGTGGAACTATGGGTCCATCAGGGGCAGGAAAGAGTCAGGAGCGCCTAAGGCTGTGCAGAGGCATGGGGCCTATGCAGAGATGGCTAGAGATCTGGGGGTCCAGAGGGCTGAACCCCATTCAACGTCCATGTAAGGGAGAAGCAGAGGCAGCCTTCCTCAAAGGAGTGATCAGATAGAGAATGGTGGAGTGTCCAGTCCTGTTGATGAGAGGACCTGTGCGGTTACCCCCAGACTGCCTGATTTATCTGTCTTTTTGCCAAATGCTCCTGTTCCGGGGGCTCCCACTTCATGGTGGGGGCCTTTGGCTGAGGCTGCTTACAGCCTAGGCACTCCATTGAACATGTCAGAAACCTTTTGTCTAGAGTACAGTGTGGAGACCACAGTCAGCTGGCTGGGATATAGTTGTAATAAACAGCTTTCATGCTGTCAATTAAATGCCTCTGCTGTATGGCAGCTACTTTTTCCTTCCCCTACTTAAACCAACCAAGTGGTTTTATTCAATTACCTAAAAGGTTAATGGGCTCTGATAGCTTAGAATAGGTCCATTATGGATCTGAATGTTATATTTATCTAACCGATTGGCCACAGATTAAAAACTTGTAATTCATAGGTGTGATATCTCTAAAAGCAAGTAATTTGCAGGTACGGTGTTCTCTGTGTGACCAGCAATTTCTACTGAACAAATGCACGCAAAGATTTTCAAAAGTGGGGGCCTAAAGTTAGCCTCCTCAATCTGCATTTAGGCGTCTAGCTACGTGACTGGCAGGATTTCCAGCAGTGTTCCCAATGAAGTCAAATATATTTATAAATTAAGATGATGGGAGTTGCTGGGTATCAGAACTTTTGAAAATCTTGTGACCTACAAATGAGTTCTTTAAGGGCCTGGCCCAAAGCCCATTGAAGTCAGTGGAAGTCTTTCCATTGATTTCACTGGTCTCTTGCTCAGGCCCTAACAGTCAAACATTAGCCACCCATTTTTGATATTTGGCAGTGCAATTCTCCCTCTCACTTCAGCATAGATGTGACTTTAATTTCAAAGAAGAGTGGGAGAATCCTAGCAAATACTCTGGAACTTCTTTTTATAGTTTTGGTTTCAAGGGAACTTTTTGGAGTCTTGTAGGACATTTTTCTTTTAATTAAAACTCACATTTTTCATGCAAAATATAATTTAAGGAGCCCCCTCTGTCCCCCCCAAAAACCCTCATGGACGTGTATTTTTCAGAGTAAATGGATGTCTGTGCAATGCCAACATGAAGGATTCTAGTTTTAAATCAATCCTCCCCCTGCTTCTAGGTGTACTTGAATTTCTAGGTCTACCGGTGTTTGAATAAAATACAAAAATGTGCAAACCAAAATCGGTCTTGCAAAACTGTATGCAAGAGGACTGAGGAAACAAGCATTGGCACGGGAAAAAAATAGACCAAGACTTCAACAGCACTGTACAGACAGCTCCAAGGGCTAGGTGCGTGTATGCAGACCACACACATCCCCCTAAACAGGACAGTCAGGTGACTTTGGTGCGCTTGGGATCAGGCCCTTAGGGAAGAGCCACTGTGAGAGATGCTAAAAAAGATACCCCCCAGCCAGCGCTCTCTAAGTGGCCCTGCCACCCTGTATCGAGCAGAGCAGAGCAGGGGTCAATAGGGAAGCAGTTTCTAAGAGCCCCCCATGTAGTTAGCGGTGTCCTCTCTTTGCATCCCTGCCGCTCTCAGACACCAGAGAATGGGGGGGGTTGATTTTTAACTTGGGGGGGGGGAGTTCTCTTCCCCCCGCCTCCCAATGGCTCAGCCTCTGCCCTTCCTCTCACCTGGGCCCATGCGCGCGCGCGCAGGGCGTGTCTTCCCGCCGGCTCCTCTTCGGAAAAGCGCCCGCCCCTAGTCAGTCGCGGGGGGCAGGCAGAGCCGGCGGCGCGCTGCAGGGACCGCGGGCGGGCAAAGTTCTCTCCCGCCGCAGCACCATGGACAGCAGCCCCCTGGAGCAGCTGGACGCCGCCGGCTTCCTGCACATCTGGCAGCGCTTCGACGCCGACGGTGCGGGAGGTTCGCTCGCGCGGGGAAACTTCGCGCGGGAAGGGAGCGAGCCGCGGGGTGGGGGGGCGCTGAGTGTCGGGCGAGGCAAGGGGTCCCGGGCCTGGGAAGACGGATGAGCTGGGCGTGGGGTGGCTTTCGGTACCTGGGCTGCAGGGGGCTGTGTATGCGGGACTCCCTCGTGATGTATCTGGGGCGTGGTCCCTAGGTGTGCATGCCCCGGGCCGGAGTGATGCACCTGAGTGTGGTGCCTGAGTCTATGTCACCTTGAGCTGGGGCTTCATGTAGGTCTGTGACTTACCACGTACTTCTGTGTTGGCCAGCCGTGGCACATGTTGCTAGCGCCCCTGATAGCGCGCAGGCAGGTCGATAGCATTAACAGCCCCGTGCAGCAAGAATCAGGACAAATGTCCTCTTTGCACCCCAACGACGATTTTTTTTTTTAAAAAATCAAGTACTTGCTGAGCATCCACCAGCACTGAGTAGCTGAATCAGTCCTTCCAGGAAATCCTGAATTTCCAAGGGTTGACCTTATATACATAAGGGGGGGAAAAGTAACAATAAACTTACCTTGCAGAGAATGCACTTGGAGCACAAAACATTTGTCTACTATGTTACTACTACTGCTTCTTTTTTCCTTTTGGCCAAGACCTTTGCAATATAATAAAGAAAAATTAAAAATATTAAAATGCTAAGAATTTGAAATAAATATAACAACTCCCAACTTTAGGCGATGTGCCATAAGATAGGAAGGATGAATAGACTTATTTAGGAATAAAGGGAACATTGTCCCAACTTAGTACAGTTTCTATAAACATAAAAATGGTTCTATAGTATGTAAGTTGTGCTTAGAGTTAGAGCAATAATTATGTCTGATCAATAATGTATGTTTTAATTGTGTTTAGACAATGGTTACATAGAGGGGAAGGAGCTTGATAATTTTTTTCATCATCTGCTGAAGAAACTGGGCACATCTGTAAGTACTTCCCAAATTACATGCATATGAAGATAAGCACAATTGCATTTTAAAAGGTTTTGTACTTTTTGCTCTGTGACTACTAGTTTCCTTAGTGAGAGCAAAGATAAAAGGTTTTATTTTCTCCTAGCAACAACAGGTGCTAGGAGAAACAGGTGCAATAACTCTACCAGTATTAGAGCTGTTTATTTTCAGTCCAACATCTGTTACTCACTCCAAGGTTATAATTGTGGCACAAACCAAATCTCCTCTTTGAAAGCTTGGAGGAAAATCTATTTAGATGAATAAAAATGGAACTAAAGCTCTTTAATACAGAATTTAGTCTTGGAGGGGAAAGTAACAAGTATTTATGCTTGATTCAAACCAGTGCTGGTTTGTTAATATGATCACTGACTTTGGAAATAAAACTACCATAGAATTCTTCCTGCATTAATTTTAACCAATGCTTATGAAAAGTTATGCCTTCATTCTTAGAACTGGCTAAAGGATAAACATATGAGTCAAACATATTGCTCATAAGATCAAGACTTGTGTATATTTGTTTAGTTTGGTTTGGTTTGGTTTGGGTTTGGTTTTTTTGTTGCTCTGTTTCATGCTATTTATCAGTGCTTCTCATCTTATGCTGTCCACAAATCAAAATGTACAAAAAGTTTTATGTTAAAATCTCCCTTTCCCCTTTATCTTCAGTTCATACTTTGTCTTTGAATGTCACTATGTGCCAGAGAGAACTTCTGCCACTGAATATATCTGTCCTAGAATTTGCACAAAGATTACATTTAAAAAATTATATTTTCACTACATGGTCAAATACAAGAGAAAAAAAAAGTCAGCATCTCTTAAAATAGAAGAAATGGACACAAAGCAAATAAATGTGAAGCAACGCCATTAAATAAAAACAGATAATAAAACAGGAAAAACAGGCTAGTTAAATCTGAACAGATTTCTGACTGCAACGTGCAAAATTAAGAATGCGGGTCTTATATACTCCAATTTGTAATTATTCTAAACAAAAAGGAACTTTTGTTTCATTTGCAAAACGAATAGTTTTATTATGAAATATTGCTTGCATGTATAGAAAAGTCTATTTAGAATTTAGATAGAAATTGCATAAAGGCAGAGAGGATTCAGAGATGAGGAACGAGAATGATTATGGATATTGAAAAATTCATGTGAAGAGAGGTTGAAAAGACTGTGATTATTTATTTTAAAAAGGAGATGAAATTGAAGGCTTCCATTCTCCCTGTTTCATAACATAAGAAAAAAGGGCATTCAATGAAAGGTGGCATATTCAAAACTGATAAAAGTATAATTTCACACAATGCAGATTTTGACTAGAACTCATTGCCATCGGATGTTATCAAGACCAAGAACCTAGCAATATTCAAAGAGGGATCAACATTTATATAGATAAGACTATCTAGATTTATAACAATGCTAAAGAAAGTATTGGAAGGGATATGAGACTTCAAGCTTCGGTGTTTAAGCCAACCTTTAATTATGAGGTGTTAGGAGAAGAATTTTATCGTGCAGATTATCTGATGTTTGCCTGCTGTGGGGTTTCTTGCACCGTCTTCTGAAGTCTCTGGTGCTGGCCACTGTAGTACTGGACTAGATGGGCCATGAGACTGCTGCAGTATAGCAAGTCCTATGTTTCCGTGATTAGGTATTGCACACAGAGGTCTATGTGAAGTCTGTTTTGACTTGAAATAGGGCATTACATACCAAAACAGTAGTGCACAGAAACTAGCACGTACAGGGTTCATAATGAAACATATTTTTCCCTCTGTTCAAGAAGGTACATAATGACAACTCTCATTATTGCCAAAAGTTGTATGTTCAAATGATTTAATTTAAATCAGCCTGCTTTTCCTTTCTGCATCTCTCATTTTCTATATCTACTGTTGCTATTATAAGAAAAAGTTTCACATAAATAAAAACCCTCTGAATTAAATTTAAGGAACAGATTATGCCACACTTACTCATATGGAGAGTAGTATCTTGCTTTGCACAGGAGTCTGAATAAAATCAGTGGGACCAGTAAGGGGCTACTTAATAGTGAGGGTGCCAGTATGTGGCCCTTAGACAATATGATCATGCGTTGACTTACATCCCTTCCCCTGATATCCACCATTCAAGAAGGATGTTGACAGATTGGAGAAGGTTCAGAGAAGAGCCACAAGAATTATTAAAGTTTTAGAAAACATGCCTTATGCTGATAGACTCAAGGAGCTCAATCTATTTAGTGTAACACAGAGAAGTGTAAGGGATGACTTGATTACAATCTATAAGTACCTACATGGAGAGCAAATATTTAATAATGGGCTTGTTGATCTAGCAGAGAAAAGTGTAACACAATCCAGTGGCTGGAAGTTGAAGCTAGACAAATTCATAATGGAAATTAGGCATAAATTTTTAATGGTGAGAGTAGTCTGGAACAATTTACCTAAGGTCACAGTGGATTCTCCATCCCAACATGACAATTTTTAAACCAACGTTGGATGTTTATCAAGAAGATATGCTCCAGGGATCGTTTTGGGGAAGTTCTATGGTCTGTGTTATAATCTGACCTCCTGTGTATGATCACAATGGTCCCTTCTGGCCTTGCAATCTATCGTCTATTTTCAATTCTAATTGTTTAACTAAGGGCAAAATTATCTCAAATCTGTAGGGCAGTATTCAGTCTCATTATTCTGCTTTTCTTGCCTGGCTGGATCTCCCATTGTGGCTACTGAGAAATACTGAGGCTGAGTAAGTCTGAGAGTAGAATTTTGTGCTTTGTTTGGAAGCTCCTTAGGGGAAAGGACTCTTAAGCATCGTGAGCATTGTAGCACTATATATGAATGACTTATTTTTGTATAATTATCATATAACATTATGTTTACCCACCGTTTTTCTTTCTGTACACATCACCTATTGGTTAGTCTCTAAGGTGCCACTAGTACTCCTTTTCTTATCACCTATTCTGTACATGCTTCCTACTGATGTGTGAAGAACCCCTTCCCACAGTGGAAAAGTCAAGGCCCCCCTGGAACTATTTTTCATTACTCTAAAGAAACACATGGCCTACTGATATCAGCACAGGACTGGGAGTTAGGATCTCTGCATTTTAATCCTAGTTTTGACACTGATTCCTTTTATGGGCACTTAACCTCTATGCCTCTTCTACACTCTGGTACAGAGAGACAATAACACTTAATGACATACCTTGCAGACACATTACAAGGATTAATTAGTTACTATTTCTAAAGTGCTATACAAGTGATAAATAACATTATCAGCTCTGGAAGTTGTCTCTGCTTGAATAGTGAACAGTTTCATAATTATATTTTTTCAACCTCAGCTCTCTAAGCTATTATTTTCCCCTAATGACCACTGTAGTCTGCAACTCTGTTATTTTTCCCAGCTACATCTTCGTCTGACATTAAATGCAAGAGCATCAAAGCAGCTGGGGAAACAATTAAAGACAGAGTCTATGAGCCACTTGAGAATCAGATTTGTGGATTACGATCACTGGGCAAGAAAGAGGATTCAGAATGTGTCACTAGTGGAGATGGGTCCAAACCAAAGTCTTGAATCTAAATATCTTTGAACTTTTGGGGGTGTTCTGAAATAAAGGAAGATATGAATTTTGCAAAGGGCCCCTAACTGTATAATGGGCCAAACCCAATCCCAGATCCAACCCCTTTTTCCTTATCTAAATTTGAAAAGCTATCAGGTCACACAGTTCTACCATAACTCCTTTGATTTGCAAGTAGATGTAGCTTAATGGTCCACTTCACCTTGAATCGTCCCTTGAAATATGTTACCTACTTATGCTAAACAATCTCTTCAAACCTTGTATTTAACAGTGACACTTCAAGTTAGTTTCCCAGGGCTGAAGAAGAGCTCTGTGTAAGTTCAAAAGCTTGTAGTGACAGCTTCCCTTGTAACTTTTAGCCCAGTTACTAGCGTATTCATCTGGATGTGGGAGACCTGGGTTCCATGTTTCCCCCTTCCCTTCCTGATGTGGAGCAAGGATCTGAAGGTGGGTTTTCCCAGTTTAAAGGTGAGTGCTCTAACCACTGAGCTATGGAATAGTCTGATGTGGAGCTCTCGCCTATTGAAGCTGGTTCACTGTGGACAAATCGTTAAATATGCACTTGGCCAGAGAGAGAAGTGAAAGGAACCATTGTCCAGTGGTTAGGGCACTCACCTGAGAGGCGGGAAACTCATGTTCAAGTCCCTGTTCCCCATCAAGCAGAGGGGAGAACTGAACCTAGGTCTTCCATAGCATGGATGAGTGACCTAGAGGTTAGAAGGGAGGCTGCCTCCTCCTTCACCGATCCATTGTGTGCGTTTGCGTGTACTCTGACAGTGCCTACTGAAGTGGGCCCTGTATACGACACAGGGGAGGGAACACTTAGTTTAAGGATCCTGCGGGAGCTTATGCTTGATGCTGCTGCCCTGCCCAGTGATGGGGTGCACTAGGGGAAGGGATTACTTGCACCATCTCAACACATTCACGCTAGTGGACTCAGCTATGATATAGATGGCTGCACTTCTGGAGCACTCCTGCCCAGAAGCCTAAGCCTAGTGAAGCAGGGGAGGGCATAATCATGTTATCTCCTCAGTGCACCAGTCTGACTGGATGGACTCATGCCTATGCTAAACCTGTAGAATGATAGAGCACACTCCCCACAAAGCCCCAAAGGCATTATGCCTGCTCTTAGCCTCCATAGCCTTGTTGTAATTGTGTGCTTCCTCCCACAATTTGTTATTTGAAATAGATCCCTTCAGGTGTTCAGACATTAAGTAGTAAGTCATATGAATTAAGGCTTATATCCAAAATATGAACTAGCCTCAAAGCCACCCCAGTACAATCTTTCCTTTCCACTTTCCCAAAGAGTCACTGGTAGAAAAGAACATCACAGAATGACTGAAATCTGGGCTCTGGTGATTAGGGGAAACAAGAAGTCGAAAACTCCTAATTGAATGAAAACACCCTTCCTGCATCCCTCTCCAGACTAAACCAGTGGCCTATTAGCTCAAGCACCTCAGCAGATCTCAGCTATTGCATATATATATTCATGTATATATTTGACATATCTTTTGTCAACTTTGACTGCCTGGACCTATTCCTTTTTCTGTTCCTTAGTTTTAAGGCAAGACATTGCATGTATTTAGAAGTCTCTGCAAAAACAAGCTAAGAATACTGTTGGGAACAAAAAATAGACAAAAATGAATGTTTTCTATATTCAAAGTCATGCCTAAAGAAGACCAGGCTAGAGAAAATAAGCAGAACAGCAAGCTTGTCAAAAGCCAAGCCATGCAAACTAAAAGGTGTAAGATCCTTGCTTGACCGATAAAGTCTGCTGCAGGAAAAAAACATTTCCCATGTGTGAACTGGTGATTGATATCGAAAGAGGAAGAGGAATGAGTGTAAATCCAAGACACTGCAGCAGGGGTGGGCAAACTACGGCCCTCCAGATGTTTTAATCCGGCCCTCGAGCTCCCATCGGCTCCCGCTCCACGTGGCTACCAGAAGCAGTGGTATGTCCCGCCTCCGGCTCCTACATGTAGGGTCAGCCAAGGGGCTCTGCAAGCTGCCCCAGCAGCTCTCATTCACTGGGAACTGCAGCCAATGGGAGGCGCCTGTAGACAGGGCAGCGCACAGAGCTGCCTGGCTGTGTCTCCATGTAGAAGCCGGCGGGGGGGACATGCCGCTGCTTCTGGGAGCTGCTTGAGGTAAGCACTGCCCAGAGCCTGCATCCCTGACTCCCTCCTGCACCCCAACCCCCTGCCCCAGCCCTGATCCCCCTCCTGCCCTCCAAACCCCTGGGTCCCGACCTGGAGCCCCCTCCTGTACCCCAAAACCCCAGAGCCCACATCCCCAGCCAGACCCCTCACTCCCCCACACCCCAGCCCCCCATTTCGTGAGTTTTCATGGACCGCCATACAATTTCCATAACCAGACGTGGCCCTTGGGCCAAAAAGTTTGCCCACCCCTGCACTACAGTGATGGGGGGTATAGAAAATGTTAAACTAAATAAAGGGCCAAATTCTCCACTGGCACAACTCCCCTGTAATCACTGGAGTTATTCCAGTGGAGAATTTGGCCCAGTATATGCAGGAGTACATTACATTCCAACTAACTTTAAAATTTTCTAGTTTTAAATCTCTCTTCCTCTTTCTCTGGTAGTTTAACTAAAATAAAGAAACCAATACATTATATTTTTTAAAATGTAATATTTAAGGAACTAAGACTAATATAGAAAAGATGCTTGTTCTAAAGTTAAAATATATATTGTCACAGTGCAAGGCCACTGCATCTGTGTTCCCTCTCCATAGTCCAGTGAGAGCACCCACTCTCAGGCCTTTGGCTCGCCAGTAGTCTCCTCTCTTGGGAAGAGACATGTGTCTCACTCCCTCCTGGCTGGGATTATTTCCTGGCTGCACAATTCACTGCCTGCACCATGAGTTCCCCAGCAAGTCAAACTGCCTAAGCAGGTCTGCTTTGTTTTTCTCCTCACAGGCTATAAAAAGCGTAATTGCCCACAGTTATACAATACCACACAGCTTTCCTAAGCAAGCATAGTTATTCTTAAGGTGAAAGCATTAGAGAAAATATATTAAAGTATTAAAAGAACTTACACCCATGCTAATTAGCTTACTAGAGATCACCCCCGAATCTTTCAGCCTCACCTAGGGCTTGTTCTGCAGCCATAGGTTCATAACAACTATTAGCTCAGAATAAGCACACCCATGAATCTTAGAGTCACTCCTACCATTTGGGCCTCTGACCTTGTCCTCATGTAATGGGTGATCAGCAGACAAAAGTTCCCCTCCTCAGGGCAGAGCTTCAAAAGGCTGAGCTCTTGCATAACCTGAGGGGGTAACATTTGTATGCGCCTCCCCCTTGAGATTTCCTGGGAAACCACTTAATTTTAAAAGTTCACATGGTTTCAAGTAGTCCTTTGAAGCTCATAACGCTTCCCCAAATTTAAGTTAGTCATGTTTCCCGCCTAACAAGTTACATACAGTCCCACAATAATACCTTAACATTTGCATTTTTAATACAGTAAACTCCTAAAATACTTAAACTTACTTCTGTAGGGTTTGTCTGGGATACTGCTGGAAGTTGCCATTTCTGTCATATGTATATAAGTCCTGATTTCCAGCGTGACTTTAGTTCCATTTTTGTGCTCTCTGTTTTTTTTGAGTGGAAATACCTACTGGTTCGTTTTCCACCCACAATCAATTGTAGACACAGTTGGTAAGAGCTGGTACACAGCCGGCCGTACCGGCAGGGCCACTGATGATGGGGGCCAAAACGGGCAGCTTCTCAAGGGCCCGGCACTTTAAATCACCCACAGAGCCCTGGTGCTCCCGGCTGCCACCGCACCAGCAGCCAGAGCCCCAGGCCCTTTAAATCGCTGCCAGAGCCCCGGGGTAGCGGTAGCAACGGCCGAGAGACCTGGGCCCTTTAAATTGCCACTGGAGCTCCAGGTGGAGCAGGCCATGCAGCGCTGAAGAGCTGGCTGGGGGAGTGTAGCCCCAGCCCTGCCCCTTCTGCTCAAGGGCCCCACCCTTTCTGGGGCCCTTGAGCCACCCCCCCAACCTTGCTCAGGACCCCGGCTGCCCTGCATACCGTAAGTCCCTTAAGTTACTTTCACCCCTGCAGGTGGTCATATATATGCCTAAGATTTGTGGAGAAATAAATTGGGCCATCAAATATTTGTGCCCACAATTTGTGGGTGCAAGTAGAAGGCTAGCTTTTTTTAAAAAGAGGCTATTGTAGGTACTCTGCATAGGGGCACTTAGCATATGGCAGATTCAGGCTCTCACATGAGTTCAGTTCTCACTGGCTTCTGTGGGGGCTGCATTGACTAAGATCTCAATCCTGCATCTGGCTCCATGTGGACACAGGGCTTTGCATGCATGGAGCCTGTTAAAGGATCAGATCCTAAGGCCTGGTCTACACTAGGAGTTGAGGTCGAATTTAGCAGCGTTATCTCGATTTAACCCTGCACCCATCCACACGACGAAGCCCTTTTTTTCGTCTTAAATGGCTCTTAAAATCAATTTCTTTACTCCATCCCCGACGAGGGGATTAGCGCTGAAATCGGCCTTGCCAGGTCGAATTTGGGGTAGTGTGGATGCAATTCGACAGTATTGGCCTCCAGAAGCTATCCCAGAGTGCTCAGTTGTGACTGCTCTGGACAGCGCTCTCAACTCAGATGCACTGGCCAGGTATACGTGAAAAGGCCCGTGAACTTTTGAATCTCATTCCCTGTTTGGCCAGCATGGCAAGCTCACCTGCACAGGTCACCATGCAGAGCCCTTCATCACAGGAGACCATGCAGTCCCAGAATTGCTGAAGAGCTCCAGCATGGACCGAATGGGAGTACGGGATCTGATTGCTGTATGGTGAGACGAATCCGTGCTGGCAGAATTCCGTTCGAAAAGACGAAATGCCAAAATATTTGAAAAAATCTCCAATGGCATGAAGGACAGAGGCTATAACAGGGACCCGCAGCAGTACCATGTGAAAATTAAGGAACTCAGGCAAGTCTACCAAAAAACCAGAGAGGCAAACGGCTGCTCCGGTTCAGAGCCCCAGACATGCTGCTTCTATGATGAGCTGCATGCCATTCTAGGGGGTGAATCCACCACTTCCCCAACCCTGTGCTTTGACTCCATCCCAGGAGTGGGAGGCAACATGGAAGCGGGTTTTGGGGGCGAAGAAGATGATGATGAGGAGGAGGTTGTAGATAGCTCACAGCAAGGAAGCGGAGAAACCGGTTTCCCCAACAGCCAGGATCTGTTTATCACCCTGGACCTGGAGCCAGTACTCCCCGAACCCACCCAAGGCGGGCTCCGGACCCTGAAGGTGGAGAAGGGACCTCTGGTGAGTGTACCTTTGTAAATATTATACATGGTTTAAAAACAAGCGTGTTTAATGATTAATTTGCCCTGGCATTCACGGCCAGTACAGCTACTGGAAAAGTCTGTTAATGTGTCTGGGGATAGAGTGGAAATCCTCCAGGAACATCTCCATAAAGCTCTCCTGGATGTACTCCCAAACCCTTTGCAAAAGGTTTCTGGGGAGGGCAGCCTTATTCCGTCCTCCGTGGTAGGACACTTTACTACACCAGGCCAGTAGCATGTAGTCAGGAATCATTGCAGAACAAAGCATGGCAGCGTATGGTCCCGGTGTTTGCTGGCATTCAAACAACATCTGTTCTTTATCTCTCTGTGTTACCCTCAGGAGAGTGATGTCATTCATGGTCACCTGGTTGAAAGTGGGTGGTTTTAGTAAGCAGACATTCAGAGGTGCCTGTTCCTGCTGGGCTGTTTGCCTGTGGCTGCACAGAAATCTTCCCTGCTGTTAGCCATGCGGGGGAGGTGGGGGGTGGGGGGAAGGGAGGGATGAAGCCATCATCCCAGAGAATTGGGTGTGTGGGGGTGGGGGTTAGTTGGGTTTCTGTTGCACATGAACCCGGAAACCGCAGCCCCTCCTTTTAAATTGCCAACCCATTTTTAATGGCCAACCCAAAGGCTACTTCGTATGGGAAATGAGGGCGCTGCTGTTTGAAGCCATTCCCACATGTTATGAAGGTTAAAGAAGCCAAAAGATTGTGGCTTACCATGGCTGCGTGCAAGCCGAATTCTGCTGCCCAGCCCTGCGTGAGTGATCTCTCACACCAAACCGGCATACCCTCAATAAGAGGCAAAATGCGACCTTGTAATGAAAGCACATGTGCTATGTAATGTTAACAGCAAGGTTTACTGTGAAAGAGTGTACCCATTGTTCTATAAAATGTGTCTTTTTAACTACCACTCTCCCTTTTTTTTCCCTCCACCAGCTGCATATGTTTCTCCTTCCCAGAGGCTAGCAAAGATTAGAAGGCAAAAAAAAACGCATTCGCGATGAAATGTTCTCTGACCTCATGCTGTCCTCCCACACTGACCGAGCACAGCAAAATTCGTGGAGGCAGACAATCTCAGAGTGCAGGAAAACACAATATGACCGTGAGGAGAGGTGGCGGGCTGAAGATGGTAGGTGGCGTCAGCTTGCTGAAAGAAGGCAGGAGTCAATGCTCAGGCTGCTGGAGGATCAAACTCATATGCTCCAGCGTATGGTTGAGCTGCAGGAAAGGCAGGAGGAGCACAGACCGCAGCTGCAGCCTCTGTGTAACCAACTGCCCTCCTCCCCAAGTTCCATAGCCTCCCCACCCAAGTGCCCAAGAATGCGGTGCAGGGGCCTCCGGCCACCAAGCCACTCCACCCCAGAGGATTGCCCAAGCAACAGAAGGCTGGCATTCAATAAGTTTTAAAGTTTTAAAGTTTTTAAGTGCTGTGTGGCCTTGTCCTTCCCTCCTCCACCACCCCTCCTGGGCTACCTTGGCAGTTATCCCCCTATTTGTGTGATGAATTAATAAAGAATGCATGAATGTGAAGCAACAATGACTTTATTGCCTCTGCAAGCAGCGATCGAAGGTGGGAGCGGAGGTTGCTTAGCTTACAGGAAAGTAGAGTGAACCCGGGGGCAGTTTCCATCAAGGAGAAACAAACAGAACTTTCACACCGTAGCCTGGCCAGTCATTAAACTGGTTTTCAAAGCTTCTCTGATGTGCACCGTGCCCTCCTGTACTCTTTTAACCGCCCTGGTGTCTGGCTGCACGTAATCAGTGGCCAGGCAATTTGCCTCAACCTCCCACCCCACCATAAACGTCTCCCCCTTACTCTCACAGATATTGTGGAGCACACAGCAAGCAGTAATAACAGTGGGAATATTGATTTTGCTGAGGTCTAAGCGAGTCAGTAAACTGCACCAGCACGCTTTTAAACGCCCAAATGCACATTCTACCACCATTCTGCACAGCCTATAGTTGAACAGCTCCTGACTACTGTCCAGGCTGCTTATGTACGGCTTCATGAGCCGTGGCATTAAGGAGTAGGCTGGGTCCCCAAGGATAACTATAGGCATTTCAACATCCCCAACAATTATTTTCTGGTCTGGAAAGTAAGTCCCTTGCTGCAGCTGTTGAAACAGACTAGAGTTCCTGAAGATGCGAGCATCCTGTAGCTTTCCCGACCATCCCACGTTGATGTTGGTGAAACGTCCCTTGTGATCCACCAGTGCTTGCAGCACCATTGAAAAGTACCCCTTGCGTTTTATGTACTTGCCGGCTTGATGCTCCGGTGCCAAGATAGGTATATGGGTTCCGTCTATGGCCCCACCACAGTTAGGGAATCCCATTGCAGCAAAGCCATTCACTATGACCTGCACATTTCCCACAGTCACTACCCTTGATATCAGCTCAGTGATTGCGTTGGCTACTTGCATCACAGCAGCCCCCACAGTAGATTTGCCCGCTCCAAATTGATTCCCGATCGACCGGTAGCTGTCTGGCATTGCAAGCTTCCAGAGGGCTATCGCCACTCGCTTCTCAACTGTGAGGGCTGCTCTCATCTTGGTATTCTTGCGCTTCAGGGCAGGGGAAAGCAAGTCACAAAGTTCCATGAAAGTGCCCTTACGCATGCGAAAGTTTCGCAGCCACTGGGAATCGTCCCAAACCTGCAACACTGTGTGGTCCCACCAGTGTGTGTTTCCCGGGCCCAGAATCTGCATTCCATGCCATGAACCTGCCCAACTGACACCATGATGTGCACATTGCAGGGGCCCGTACTTTGTGAGAAGTCTATGTTCATTTCCTCATTACTCTCGTCACTGCGCTGTAGTCGCCTCCTGCTCGCCTGGTTTCGCTTTTCTTGCAGGTTATGGTTCTGCATATCCTGCTGGATAATGCACGCGGTGTTTATAGTGCTCATAATTGCTGCGGTGATATGAGCGGGCTCCATGTTCCCAGTGCTATGGCTTCTGCACTGAAAAAAGGCATGAAATGATTGTCTGCTGTTGCTCTGACGGAGGGAGGGGCGACTGACAACATGGCTTACAGGGAATTAAAATCAACAAAGGGGGTTGCTTTGCATCAAGGAGAAATAGAATGGCCCCCTCAAGGATAGAACTCAAAACCCTGGGTTTAGCAGGCAGTTGATTTCACGGAGGGAGGGAGGGAGGAGAAAATGAATGCAAAACAAATCTGGTCTATTTCTTGTTTTGATCCACTTCATCTATCTTTATACATCTTGCTGGCAGCAGATGGTACAGTACGACTGCTAGCCATTGTCATCTCCTGGGTGCTCGGCAGAAGACGGTGCAGTATGACTGCTGGCCATCGTCATCTCCTGGCTGCTCATTAGAAGACCGTGCAGAACAACTGCCGGCAGGACTGAATCGCCATGAGACAAAACTTAAAAGGGAAATGATCTGGCTGAGTCACTCCTATGTCTGCCCAGGCACCCGTGACCGACCTCACCGAGGTCGGCTAAAAGAGCACCGTGGAGTACGGCAACAATGGCTACCAGTCATACTGCACTGTCTGCTGCCAAGAGGCAATGAGCTGCTGCTGTCTAGCAATGCAGTACCATGTCTGCCCGCACCCAGGAGACATACAGTGACGGTGAACTGAGCGGGCTCCATGCTTGCTGTAGTATGGCGTCTGCAAGGGTAACCCAGGAAAAAAGGCGCGAAACAATTGTCTGCGGTTGCTTTCACGGAGGGAGGGAGGGAAGGGGGGGCCTGACAACATGTACCCAGAACCACCCGCAACAATGTTTTTGCCCCATCAGGCATTGGGATTTCTACCCAGAAGTCAAATGGGTGGCGGAGGCTGCAGGAACTGCGGGATAGCTACCCACAGTGCAACGCTCCTTAAGTCGATGGTTGCCTCGATACTGTGGACACACTTCACCGACTAAATGCACTTAGAGCATTTGTGTGGGGACACGCACAATCTACTGTATAAAAATGCTTTCTACAAAACCTACTTCTATACATTTGAACAAATTTCGTAGTGTAGACATACCCCAAGTGAGGTCTGAATTAGTCCAAGGATTTGTTGTTCCAGTTTGGCAGACACTGACAGCTAGCTGCAGACAGAATTGAATGGTGCAATCTGCCTGCCTTTTGTACCAATGAATAAGGGAAGTTGGGAATTTAAAAACAAAAAAATCACTTGCAAACAAGCATCTTTCAGTGCTTTAGACTTTTTTTTCCCTACATGTGATGTACGTACTTAATTGCAGGGAAAAATTCTATTTTCCATCTCCTCATGTGGGGGAGAATGTTAATGACATGACCTGTTCTTGATTAAAGTGATACTCTCAAGGTTGGCGTATCCTAAATCAGACCTACCCTTACATCAAGTTCTAAAGCCCCTGTGATTCTCTGCACATTTTATTTTTTCCAAAACAAATGATTCATCACTGTGTTTTCATTAAAATAAATCACTACCAGCAGCACAGCTCTCTTAACAAGCAAAGAAATATGAGAGAACGTGGGGGCAAGGGCACCCAAAAGAAAAAAATGTGATAAAAGGAGAGAGATTACTGTCAAGCTTCCAGAAGGTTATGGACAACCATCCTTAAGAAATTAGACGCTGTGGGGATAAAAAGGTGAACATGTCCTTTCCATCATAATGAGAAGTATTAATATGTCAATTACATTTCTGATGTGAAATATTTTTAAAGGATTTTTCACAAAATTGAAGGACAGGATCAGATGTGAACAGGGGAAAATGTACTTACTATTGTGGGTTGAATTACAGTAGTTTTTCCATGCAAAGCTTTGTGGAGTATTATCCTTAATAAGAAATGTTCTTATAAAAAAAATTGTCCTTAAATCAAGCGATTTATGAGAAATGCCATGTGCCGTATTTTTTACAGATGTTTATGTTTTCATGGCAAAATTATATAATCTTTTGTTTGCTAATAACATACATGTTATGGACTTGACCCTAAAAAGTGGTGTGCCTTCAATTACCATAGACTTTGCTGGCCATTGAGGATGTTCAGCTGCTCTCAAGAGATACTCAGCACTCCGCTGGATTGGGACCTAAGCCAGTGTCTTTGAAGTTTTATTGTTCACGTGATGATAGCTAAGGGGTAAAAGTAAAAATCCCTCTTCCAGGCTTGGTTCAGTCACCATTATAATCTAATCTAATACTATCGTACTATCCTTGGCTCCTAAGCTTGCAGACTTGGTGTCATTTTTGATTCCTCCTCAAATCACAATCACATACTCCACAATCTCCATATGCCTAATTTTGAGCAAAGTTTGAAGCAATTCTTATTTTATCTGATCCTGTTTGCCCCTTTCTACGGAAGAAAAATTCCCTTAATTATACTCACACTGTGATTTGACTAGGGCTGTCAAGCAATTAAAAAAATTAATTGTGTGATTAATCACGCTGTTAAACAATAAGAGAATACAATTTATTTAAATATTTTTGGATGTTTTCTACATTTTCAAATATATTGATTTCAATTACAACACAAAATACAAAGTGTACAGTGCTCACTTTATATTTATTTTTATTACAAATATTTGCACTGTAGTAAAAGAAACAGTATTTTTCAATTCACCTAATACAAGTACTGTAGTGCAATCTCTTTATCATGAAAGTTGAACTTATAAATGTTTTTATGTACAAAAAAACCCTGCATTCAAAAACAAACCAATGTAAAACTTTAGAGCCTACAAGTCCACTCAGTCCTGCTTCTTTTTCAGCTAATCGTTCAGACAAACAAGTTTGTTTACATTTGCAGAAGATTTTCTGCCTGCTTCTTGTTTATGTCACCTGAAAGTGAGAACAGGTGTTTGCATGGCACTGCTGTAGCCGGCATCGCAAGATATTTACATGCCAAATGTGCTGAAGATTCATATGTCGATTAATGCTTCAACCACCATTCCAGAGTACATGCGTCCATGCTGATGACGAGTTCTGCTCAATAACAATCCAAAGCAATGCCGACCGACGCATGTTCATTTTCATCATCTGAGTCAGATGCCACCAGCAGAAGGTTGATTTTCTTGTTTGGTGGTTTGAGTTCTATAGTTTCCACATCAGAGTGTTGCTCTTTTAAGACTTCTGAAAGCATGCGCCACAGCTCGTCCCTCTCAGATTTTGGAAGGCACTTCAGAGTCTTAAACTTTGGGTCAAGTTCTGTAGCTATCTTTAGAAATTTCACACTGGTACCTTCTTTGCATTTTGTCAAATTTGCAGTGAAAGTGTTCTTAAAATGAACAACATGTGCTGGGTCATCATCCTAGACTGCTATAACATGAAATATATGGCAGAATGCAGGTAAAACAGAGCAGGAGACATACAATTCTCCCCCAAGGAGTTCAGTCACCAATTTAATTAACACATTTTTTTAACAAGTGTCATCAGCATGGAAGCATGTCCTCTGGAACGATGGCCGAAGCATATGAATCTTTAGCCGATCTGGCACATAATTGTCTTACAACGCCAGCTACAACAGTGCCATGTGAATGCCTATTCTCACTTTCAGACATTGTAATTAAGAAGTGGGCAGCATTATTTCCCATAAATGTAAACAAAGTTGTTTCTCTTAGCGATTGACTGAACAAGAAGTAGGACTGAGTGAATTTGTAGGCTCTAAAGTTTTACATTATTTTGTTTTTGAGTGCAGTTATGTAACAAAAAATACATTTGTAAGTTGCACTTTCATAATAAAGAGATTGCACTACAGTATTTGTATGAGGTGAATTGAAAAAATACTATTTCTTTTGTTTATCGTTTTTACTGTGCAAATATTTGTAGTAAAAAATAATATAAAGTGAGCACTGTGCACTTTGTATTCTGTATTGTATTCTGTGTTGTAATTGAAATAGATATATTTGAAAATGTAGAAAAACATAAAAAATATTTAATATATTTCAATTTGTATTCTATTGTTTAACAGTGCAATTAATCACGGTTAATTTTTTTAATCGCAATTAATTTTTTTGAGTTAATCGCCTGAGTTAACTGTGATTAATCGACAGGCCTAGTTTTGACTGCTAAAAATTTTCATCTCTAAAAATGTTCCTGTATTCTATAGGCAACATTAAATGGGCAAATTTCACACACCTCCCATCCAGGCCAGGCCACCCCAGGATTGTCACACATGCCCTACTGGGGAAGGCAGGCAGTGTTAGCACAGAAGTCCACCCCCAGAGGAGGGCAGGTTGAGCTTGCTGTTGGAAATACATAGGAGCCCTGCCAGCAGAGACTGCCCAGAGAAAGCACTGAAGCATTTTTGCTTAAAACTTTCCAAAAATAAAGTTATCAGACAGAACATGTCTAGGATATTTCAGCCCATAGTGGTGGGAGGATAGTAAGAATGGAAGTGCTTCTGCAACCTTGAAGTGCCATTCTGCACTGGATGGTGACTACACAATAATGGCACCACAAACCCTTGAGAAAGACTATGCTTGACTACAGCTGTTTATTTGCTGCCAAATCATCCCACCAGTTTATAAAGACAATAGGCGGAGAATCCCATCAAGCTATTTCTAGAGTAACTTTCCAGGTCAGAACTGTACTGTCACTGTAGCATTTGCTGCCCATTGTAATAGACAGTTCTGAAACAAATTCAATGTAACCTTTAGACATATGAAACCAGAGTTTGTTTGGCTTTGCCTTTTCTGTTTGTACCAACTTTGTTGAATAGTTAGTTAATAATTTAAAAAAAAAAACCCACACAACCTACTTTCCAGCGGGGATGGGTTGTTTTAACAATCCTGCTTTATATAGAATCATAGGAATGGAAGGGACCTCGAGAGGTCATCTAGTCCAGGAAGGACTAGTATTATCTAGACCAGCGTTTCTCAAATGCGGCCACCAGGAGCTTTTAGTGCAGCCACGACAGCCTCCTGGGTGGTGATGGGGGGGGGGGAAGCATCAGCTCCTCCTCCTCTCTCCTTATTGCTCCTGGATGCACTGCCTGCACCACCTCTAGAGAGGGGCACAGCACTGCAGGAGCAAGGTGAGTTCTTGACCCACATTGTGGGGAGGGGTTTTGGATGGCAGGCTCCAGCGGCAGGAGTTCAGGAATCTGTCCATGAGGCCCAGGGCTCTGACTGCGGGGCAGCAGGTACTGACTCCCACTGGCTCTGGCCACGCAGCCCTGGCCTCCAGCTGTGGGACTTCAGCCTCTGTCCCCTGGTTCCAGCTGCATGGCAGCAGGCGCTGGCTCCCGGCTCCAGTCCTGGGCTTCAGCCGTGCAGTTGCAGGCGCGAGCCACAGGTGCCAACCCCAGGCCCAGCTGCACAGCAGCAGGCTCCAAGCATGGGGCTTTGGGCTCCAACCCCTGGCTCTGGCCACAGGGTAGCAGGTGCTGACCCCTGTCTCCAGCCACGGAGCTTCAGTCAGCCTCTGGCCCCCAGTTCCGGCCATGCGGTGGCGGGTGCTGGCCCCGGACTCCAGCTACGTGGCCCAACCCCTAGTGCTGATCCCCTGCCCCGGCTGCACGGCAGCAGTCATTGACCCACAGCTCTGTTCCCTGGCTCCAGGCCACACTGTGGTGGGAGCTGGCCCCAGGTGCCAACCCCTGGCCCTGGCCGTGCAGCAGCGAGCACTGGCTCGTGGCTCCAGCTGTGCACTCCTGGGCTCTGGCACCCAGCTCCGGACTCTGGCCCTGCAGCAGCAGGCACTGGCCCTGGGTGCTGACCCACAGCTCTGGCTGCATGGCAGCGGACTCCAATCCCTGGCTCCAGCCACACATTTCCTGTCCCCAGCTCCGGGTTCTGGCCGTGGGCACTGAGCCCTGGCCACATGGCAGCAGACAACAGGCCCTGGCTCTGGCCATGCAACAGTGGGGCTCATCACCCACTCCCATTGCCCCTGGCCCCCACTGCCTCCCATGGCCCTGTATCCATCCCTCCTCCCCGGCCCACCCAGGACCCTGCTGCCTTCCTGGCCTGACATACATCCCCCCATTACCTCCGGCCCCTGCTGCCTGCCCCGGACCTGCATCCATCCCCCACATTGCCCCGGGGGCCCCGCTGCCTCCCCCTTCTGCCCCCTCATCCTGGGCTTAATCAGTCCTGGGGCTTGCTGAGAAAAGTGATATTAACAAACATGCAAGTATCTCTTTTCACAGCAGACTTACTAGCTATCTGTGAAAAGAGATATTTGTATGTTTGTTATATCACTTATCACTTTTCATAGCTGTGATATTAACAAATATACAAATATCACTTTCCACAGCAAGCCCCAGGACCCACTAAGCTCTGGATGGGGGGGCCGAAAGGGAAGGCAGCATTATTTTTGTTATTCAGTCTGCCAAAAAAACCCCTACAAATACACATCCAAATCATTGTAATGTATTTCTGTGCATATTTAATTGTTTTTCCTAAAGTTAATTAAGTATTTTAGGGAAAAAGTGTCAGTATGGCCACCAGTGAGAGTGGCCACTCTGAAGCCGCCAAAAAATTTGTTGCGAGAACCCCTGATCTAAACCATCCCTGAGAGTTGTTTGTCTAACCTACTCTTAAAAGTCTCCAATGACAGAGATTTCACAACCTCCCTAGGCAATTTATTCCAGTGCTTAACTACCTTGACAGGAAGTTTTTGCTAATGTCCAACCTAAACAGACATTGAACAGAACTGGATCCAGAACTGAACCCTGTGGGACCTCACTCTATATGCCCTTCCAGCTTGACTGTGAACCACTGATAACTACTCTCTGGGAACAGTTTTCCAACTGCTTCTGCACTCATCTTATAGTAGCTCCATCTAAGTTGTATTTCCCTACTTTGTTTATGAGAAGGTCATGCAAGACAGTATCAAAAGCCTTACTAAAGTCAAGATATACCACATCTACCGCACCCCTTCCTCCCTCCCCCCGGCAATCCACAGGGCTTGTTACCCTGTCAAAGAAAGCTATCAAGTTGATTTGACGTGATTTGTTCTTGACAAATCCATGCTGACTGTCACTTATCACCTTATTATTTTCTAGGTGTCTGCAAACTGATTGCTTAATTATTTGCTCCATTATCTTTCCGGGTGCTGAAGTTAAGATGACTGGTCTGAAATTCCCTGGGTTGTCCTTATTCCTCTTTTTATAGGTTGGCACTATATTTACCCTTTTCCAGTCCTTCCATGACTTTTCAAAGATAGTCGCTAATGGCTCAGATATCTCCTCAGTCAGCTCCTTGAGTATTATAGGATGTATTTCATCAGGCCGTGGTGATTTGAAGACATCCAACTTGTCTAAGTAATTTTTAACTTTTCTTTCCCTATTTTAGTCTCCAATCCTACTTCATTTTCACTGGCATTCATTAAGTTAGATGTCCAATTGCTACTAAACTTTTTGGTGAAAACTGAAACATAAAAGCCATTTAACACATCTTCCACTTCCACATTTTCTGTTATTGTCACACCTGGCTCTGATCAGTGTGGTCCCTCTGTTTCTATGTAGTTGATGTTTGTCAGTCTGGAGAGCGCTCTCTCTCTCTCTCACTTCTTCTCCTTGTAATATGAACAGTCTCCAGTTACGCAAGATTTGGGGGTAGGGAGGAGGAGGAGAGCACTAATGTGGGCTGGCAGTTACCTTTCAAACTACAGCAGTATCTTCTGACTGCAGAAAATGCATCCTTAGGTCACATCTACACAGTGTAAATTAATTGTGCATTGGCAAGACACTTTTTTTCGGGACATTTGAATCTTGTCTGTGGAAACCATGGCAATTATTGAAAACCAATTAAATTAATCCAGTTAAGTGATAGTAATTGATGTTTGTACTGTGCTTTGAAGATATAAAGATCTGTAAGTATGTTAAGCACTATAACTAATAGTAACAATGTATCTATTTAAACATCTATTTAAACATTTTCCACTGTAAAACCCAAAGCTGTCTTAAGATCCAGACCTCTAGTATTTTACATTCTGTTTCCAGGTTGATGGGTAACAATTTTTTCCCTGCTGTTTCTGGGGTAAGCCCCTCCCAAATGCACAAGACTTCTGAAGTTTTAACTACCAGCAATATTTGTTACTGTGATGTTAACACTATCATCTTTCCAGACTCACTGCCTCACTGTAGCAATATTACAGCAGTGATGTGAAAACAAAACCTAGCACTCAGTGTAGATTCAGACTTATTTAAGCTTTCTAGAATCAACATTTGACCCCTGCTTGCCCCCTTCTTCAGGTGGGAAATTAGCTGCCTCAGGTCTTTTCATGGAGCAACTTACTTGGCCTCTGCAGCAGCTCAGCAATAGCTGGCATGTTGGGTTACAGAGCCATGGCTGCTCCTAATCCCCATCCACCTGCACAGTGGAGAGAGTAGCAGCCCCAGGGCCGCCACACAAGATGCTTTCTTACTCCCCTATGTGGGGGTGAAAGGAAGCTCTTGACTGCCCTCCATCAAGAGCAGAATAGATCATGTCATTCCAAATTTAGGATACAGAGCTAAAGAACAAAGCTGGAGATTGAAGTTAAAGTTGTACAGTTTGATATATAAATACTTTACTTCTAGCATACCTCTCAGAAAACCCAGATTGTGCATTTTTGACTCTGCCTTTGATCTCCAGAAGTAAAATGATCTGCTTAATGATAGTAATATACTGCTGTTACCTTTTACATTATAAGAAAGAGAATGGTGCTGCATAGAGAGGGAGGGCAGCTTTGAAACACCTGTCATACTGAAGAACATCTGGACCGAAAGCTAATGGTGCCATGATTTGCATACATTCCAAATGATGCATCTTTAAGCGATTTATCCAATAAGATAGCTAATTGTAAAAAATCCTATTTTTATTCTCATTGTCAATGCTCTTACGGAGCTAAAATTCAATGAAGTTGTTAAAAGCTGACACACGGTTGAACAACAAGCTTTTATAATAAAACACCAGTTTGAATTCCACACCACATTTTTTCAAATATCAGTGATGATTATAGTTTCAAAAATAACTTATCCTACTGGGCATGGAGGAGGATAATTTCAGAGTAGTTTGCCAGGCTATTGAAAATAGTAACTGATATGCTTGCCTAATGCCTGGGAAGTGTTCTGCTCTTGAAGCCAATTTAAATACCACAAGAAAGAGTTATAATGTTGAGGTGAAAGAAAAAGGTATTGTGTTTCTTCAAAAGTGCCCCACTTTTCTGATTGTCTGCCTGTCTATCCATCCATCCTCCACACTCACTCACGTCATCAATTGATGTATACAACCAGGTCAGAAGAGCTACTTCATTCTTTTCAGTAGAGCTATTCTCTATTAATGAATTGGACTTGACATTTATAAACAGAAGATATTTACTTGATTAACAAAATCCTTTTGATTTCAATGTAGGATGCCCAGTGAAGGGAATTGTATAATAAATGTATAGACCAATAATGTTCTCATGCATGAGAGAGTTTTTGAGATCTTTTTTTGCTGTGAAGTCAGATAAAGAGAAATCAAATTATGTTCTTATGTCATAATGAAATAAAACAGAGCTTTTTACTATTGATGGGTGAAGGGCATTTGAAAACAGCAGGCACTTCTAAAGATGCAGGATGTGTTGGGAACAAAGAGGGAAAAGAAAGACCCCAATCCAGCAAAGCATGTAGGCATATGTGTAACTTTAAGCACATGAGTAGTCCCATGGAAGTCAGGACCAGATCCTCAAAGGTATTTATGCTCCCAATGTTCATTGAAATCCATTTGAGGATAGGGTCTTAATTTTCAAAAGCAGTGATGAGCACTAGCTCATATTTTATGTCATAAAAATGTAGCATCAGGTTTGGGGAAGATGTCAGAATGTGATCAGACAAATACAAAGATGCATGAGCATATTGATTGAAGTATGTGTAGAGGGTAGATACTTCAGTTCCAGTGTATGTATGGCCTAGTCCAGGGGTAGGCAACCTATGGCACGCGTGCCAAAAGCAGCACACGAGCTTATTTTCAGTGGCACTCACACTGCCCGGGTCCTGGCCACCAGACCGAGGGGCTCTGCATTTTAATTTCGTTTTAAATGAAGCTTCTTAAACATTTTAAAAACCTTGTTTACTTTACATACAACAATAGTTTAGTTATATATTAAAGACTTATAGAAAGAGACCTTCTAAAAATGTTAAAATGTATTACTGGCACGCAAAACCTTAAATTAGAGCGAATAAATGAAGACTCAGCCCACCACTTCTGAAAGGTTGCCGACTTCTGGCGTAGTCTGCACTAAAAAGTTAGGTTGACCCAGCTATCCCAGGTATAGACAGTGCTTGGTCAACAGAAGAATTCTTCAGTCAACCTAGCTACTGCCGGTGAGGGAGGTGGATTACCTATGCCGATGGGAGAGCCCCTCCTGTCAGCATAAGAAATGTTGACATGGAAGCACTACAGCAGTGCAGCTGCACCACTGTAGCACTTCAAGTGTAGGCAAGCCCATAATCTAATCATGGTTCCATTCTCTCATCTATGAAATCCTGATGTTACTGTACTACAGTAACTACTGCTGACGGTGGCAGAGGTTCTAAGGGGAAAAATCCTACACAGTAGTATTCTTTTGTACCAGCTGGAAATTGGTACCATCATATTGTGATGCTTCCCCAGGAGTACACAGGGCTGTGAGGCACTTTGCTACCAACTGGCCTTAGCATGAGGAAGTCTCGTCTGTGCCTGTTCAGAGTCCCCTCCACTGGCCACGGGCAACACAAACACTCTCCTCTAAGACTATGCATGCCCCACTCTGATTCTACAGGTTGGCAATAGGCACACTCCAACCCCCAAGCCCTCTGAGGTCTCCCTGGACCATCCAGCCCCTGTTCACTGGACACTCAAAGTGTTCACAGATTCACTGATCACAAAGGAATAGTACAACCCATCTTACAGGTACATCTCAGACCACTGTTCCCCTTGACACACAGCACTTAGGTAAGTTTATAGTGAAAACAAATAAGTTAGTTCAACGAAGCAGAGAGTTTTGAATGATAGCAAGTAGAAGTACTGGAAGAAAATACATAAAATCAAATCATAACACATTCTAGAACCTAGGCTTAATTAACAAGACCCTTGTGTCTAATAAAGTATTACCAACACTTTCCAGCCACACAGGCTATGATCCCTTTTTCATGAGACAAGTCACACTGTCAGCTTCTCTCCTATGTGAAAAATCTAGACTGTATCTCTGCACTCCCAAGTATACCCCAGACTCGATTGTCTTTACTGGTAAACAGGATCCCCTCCTGCTGTTTATTTCTTCCTGTAAATATTGCAGTGGGTATTGGGCTCAGGATGCAAATAGGCCTGCATTGTGAGACATACAATGTCCAATACACATGACCAGACAGAGCTAAGTATCTACTACTTCCTGTTTGAAAGGAACCTGTTGAAGTCATGTCACCTCTTGGTTATCTGTCTTAACTTCAAGTCTTTGAGAATATAATTTCCAGTATAGATCTCTAACTCCTTAATTATTATCCATACGTACATTTTGAAATGATTGGGGTGACGAGTGGGCTACTGGCTCTTATTAGAGACCTCACACGCCACACTTTGGTGAACTTAATATGCATATATCTGATCCAGTGGATCCCTATTAACACCCTATGAATCCCTTTTCCCTCAGCCAGTTGGCACCAAAAGGTTCCTGGGTCACACATGACTACTGATTATTCTGCATGGTATCAGATAGATTTGTGAGATTCAAGGGATGGGTGTCCTTACTGCAATTCATTTCAGCGGGGAGCAAGTTTTCAAAATATTCACTTGTGGGTTAACAGTGATAGTACAGTGCTAGCCTTAGGCATTGTGCCTACAGCACAACCATGTTAGCTGCAAGAAGTTTATGGAATGAAAGATTGAGGGCCTGATTCTCTACAGCCTTGTACCTTTGACAGTGCAAAGTGGATGTAAATGCTAATTTAGCTCATTCTTAAGTGTTTTGCTGACTCAGGGCCCAATGACAACTCCTTCTGTTGTTGCCACGTTTAAACCCTGGAAAGTTGCTGCAATAATAATTAGTTAAATTAACAATAATTTCCACATTTGTCATCCTCAGAACACTTTATAAACATTAACTACTGTGAAGCAAGTAGTTATGATCCCCATTTTGCATATAGTGTAACTGAAGCAGAGAGGTTAAGTGAGTTCCCCAAGACCCCACAAAGCGGTAGTGTCAGCACTTGGACTGGAACTCAGGAGTTCCTGGCTTCTAGTCCCATGTTCTGACATCCCCATGTGCTCAGTCTTTCCTATGCTTGGTCCTCAGCTCTAAATATCTCTGGCTTCATCACCCTCAGCAGTGGGAGACAGAACTGGTATTCATTCTTTATATCAATCGATTATGATTTTAATACTTCCCTTGTCCTTAATCAAGTGATATGCAGCCATGGCAATTACCTTAATAGTACTCATTTTTCTAGGACTGGTTTCAGAGTAGCAGCCGTGTTAGTCTATATTCGCAAAAAGAAAAGGAGTACTGGTGGCACCTTAGAGACTAACCAATTTATTTGAGCATAAGCTTTCGTGAGCTACAGCTCACTTCATCGGAGCTTATGCTCAAATAAATTGGTTAGTCTCTAAGGTGCCACTAGTACTCCTTTTCTTTTTTCTAGGACTACCTGTCATAAGAACCTAAGAATTACCATACTGAATGAGACCTAAGGTTCACCACTATTCTGTCTGACAGAGGCCACAATGCTTCAGAAGAAGGCATATGAACCCCACAGTAGGCAGATAAGGGGTAATGATGATTCTCTGAACTAGCCAAGTGGGGAAGCAGAGAAGTGTGATATAAATGGGTATTTCTATTCAGACTGCCTTGCTAGTTCTATTTATCTGAAATTATGGGAGATATCTCCTTTGGAAATCCTAATGGTCAGCTGTGGTGTATTTCTTTTTGGATGCTGTGCGTATGACCACTAAATATCTTCTCCCTATCTCTGCATCTCTGCTTGAGTTTTTCTAATCAAAATAATATCTTAGGTGTAGCTGCTTTAGTATCACAGGGGGTGCAGCCCAGCCAGACCAGTTGTTCAAAAATGTTGGCAGGTTAAATTGGCTACAAGTCAGTATAATACCTGCCAAATCATATAAAAGGTTAAACTCTCAACTTCTCACATTCACCACCTAGAAATTGTTTGAATGGGGAATAAGTCATTGGATATGCAAGCACAAAGAAAGCAGGATGTTTAAAATTCCATATCATAAACACTGATACCTCGAGGGCTTAGTTTCAGAGCAGTTCTAGAGGTTCATTCACATTGGTAATAACAGTAAGAAACAAGCCAGCTACGTCACCAACATCTACTAAGCCAAATGTCCTAATGAAAAAGTACAAAGACGTATATCCCAGGAAACTGCTCTAATCCATAAAGTACAAGAGTAAAATGGACATTATAGCTCTTGTAATACATGCTCCCAGGGGGTGGGGGAAGGCAGGAGGAACACAGTTGCACTGTGTGGACCAACTGGCTAAAGAGAATGACACTGAAACATTTAGGCATCTCCAGATGCCTGAAATGAGCCTCCATCATACTGTTTATGAGCCACTGAGCTACATGTAAGGGCTCCTTTCTAAAACTTATCCTATGTGGCATCTGTGTATGGACCAATAGAAGCACTGCACTGAGAATTCTAAATGATGTAACATTCATATATGGGACAGTTGTGACAGTAAATTTCATCCAGGAGATGTTCTAGTGCCCTAAGTGATTCTGTTTGAGTGTGTGTGTGGTTTTTTCAAACTGCAGGATGCCATAACAGAGGAAAAGCTTCAAAGGGTGAAAGAGCGATTCATGTCTGCCTATGATGTCACTGCAGATGGACGTTTACAAATACACGAGGTAAACTCCCAAAATATCTCTTTTCTGAAAGGCAATGAAATTAGAAAATGGATCATGCATAATTGGGAATTTGGGGGGGAAGTGGGGGACACAAAGATAAGCCAGGATGTATGTAAATTTCAAACTGCTTGCTCAAAGTATAATTTACATGGAAACATGTTCATCTTTTATTTTCTGCATAGCGTCATGTAAGTTTGCTCTAATCTTTACCTGCCTCTTTTAGCTTGCATATATGATCTTGCCAGAGGATGAGAACTTTCTGCTGCTTTTCCGACGGGAAACACCCTTGGACAACAGTGTGGAGTTTATGCGGGTGTGTGTCTTTTGCCTTCACCCCTTGTATGTTGCTGTCAATTATTCTGAATGTCACCTATAAGCAGACTCTTATTTAAAGTAGATTAGTATATTGGACATCTGTGGAATTTTGTACAAATTTCATGTTCAGTAAGGAAAACAGTGTTATTTTTGAAGGCTGCATTTTCTTAGCTGTTGAAGTTATGCACATTCTGGCAGGAATGCTCAAAAGACAGAGATACCATAGATAGACTGGGCAAAACCAGGAGATGCATATAGTAGATGCTTGCACTTTGCAGGTTTTCTTAAAGATACATGTCCATTTTCTCCAGAGATGAAAGGTTTCTATAGCAACCCACTGAACAGTTTAACGCTTTTGAGAGCTGGGGTCAGATCCTTGGCTCTATCATTTGTGCACTGGACAAAGATCAGTGGGGGCTGGCAAAGAAGGTTTTGAGCCACCTTGGTACTGCCACTCTTCCCTGATTCTGGAGATGTCAGTCTAGTTCCAAGGCACAATTTAGAGTGGATTGAGGAATCTGCTAAGTGGCTGTGGGGTGGGGCTGTGGATAGCCAGTGCAATTCTGTCAGTCGGGGAGCAGTGGGGTATAGGGATGCCCTTGGAATGCCTCCTTTTCCTTGCCATACCCCTGCACAAGGGGGGCAAGACACGAAGCAGAGTGAGAGCCATTATGGCAACTCTAGACCACCCAAGGAGTTCCCCTACATTTGGGGAAATCAAGTGGCCTGATCTACCAGCTTTTGAACAGCTTCACAAATCTGGGGGAGGATTTGGTCCTATATTCTTGGCATTGCTAGCTGTTGCAGAAACTCTATATCAGCCTTGCAACACTCATGAAAACTGAAGAGCCCAGACAAAATCTACTTGCTTCCCTTTATTAGGATGATGGTTATAACAAAAGACATTACACTTGCTCATTAAAATTACTTGCCTACAAAAAACAAAAATACCCCACCTGGGTGAATAGCCAAACAGTATTTTGCAAGGCTTCTTCATAGACATTGAGCGACTTACTCCTATAGGAAAAGCTCCAGAGTAGTGAGAGCTTTTAAAAGCCATTATTAAAAAAAACTTTATTTTTAAATATATTCCTCTACTACAAAGGCTTGATTTCCAAACTGAATATATAATCTTGATTAACATGTAAATTGGGTGTCTGTGGACACAATGACCAGTTATGCATCATTTACACAGGCAACTTACCACTTTGAGTATGCAACCATGATGTCTTTGTGCACAAATTAGGTACACAATTTTGATCAGGTTCTCAGTCTGATTATATTTTTCCTTTATAGAAAGAGACTGTCTGTAATAAATAGCTGATTGCAGATTTCTTTTTTCTACAACGTGCTATACACTGTTCTGTCAACATCAAAATAAGAGTAAAAAACACTGTATGTGAATTATTTTACTTTGTCCATAGTGAATTAAGTACTCAATAATATGGCTACAAGCAAATTATGGAACTGAGTGAGATCTGACCTAGAGCTGTATGAGATAATCAACTTCTTTGATGATTAAGTGCAAAATTCATGTGGTCTTACCAATTTTTCCCCTCCAGATTTGGCGCAAATATGATGCTGATAGCAGTGGATTTATTTCAGCTGGCGAGCTCAAAGTAAGTTATTTTAATCCTCTCTTTGGGCCTGATCTATAACCCACTGAAATCAATGGGAGTCTTTCCACTGGCTTTAGTAATTCCACTGCCTTTTCGTGAGCTTGATAAATGGCATTTTAAAATTGTTCTGTAGCCATCAATCACTAGAAAACACACTGGCTGTAATTATAGCTGCTGGATCTGTGGTTCTCTTGCATGGTTGTGTGAGGAACTGACCAGTAGATCCTCTTATTTGTGGACCGGCTGAGCTCACCTTTGTGCCCCACTTCTTCCCCCCATCCCTGGGTTTACATCCCTTCCCACCCACCCCCCAATCACCTCTGGGCTGCTGTAGAGACAACCACCAGAGCACTCCTCCATATCTTACAAATGTGCACAGTCCCTAGCCCACCTCCCCTCTCCAACCCCTGCAGAACAGAGCCACAGCAGTTCCATTTTATTAACTAGCTAATCACTGTTGTGCCTATTAGTAAATGGTTTTCTGTGCCTGCAAAGGTGGGGGCAGGATTTGGCTCAACATTTATTTCATTTTCAGGCTCAGGTCCAATTCAGGAAAGCACTTAATCAAACGCTTCACTTTTCACCACGTTCAGATCTATACTTGGTCCGCAGAGCACTTGGGCAGCAAATTCGGCGATGAATCTGGGTCACATGCCATCTGACTAACTCCAATGTATTGCCATCTTTTGACTTGTGAGCCATTGGACAGACGCTTCGAATTCTTCAGCTTAATGTTGAGGGTCTGTCAGCAGCCAATGCAGAGTCATTAGTCCTTAGCCACTCATCACAGTACCGACGTAATTTGTTTGCAAGAAACTTATGTTGCTTTCAGCATACAGGACGTTATGGTACTGATGACTTTGACCTCATCTCACACTCCCCTGATGTTTCAGATGGGTTTCTCTAACAACTTGTGATGTAGATGCGGTCAACTTCAGACTATGTCGCACATCCTTGACGAGTGCCTGCTGACTTCAACAGCAGGCTACTGGCTCTTCACCTGGCTGATGATGATGCTATCAAATGGCTGGGCACACTATGCAGACGCTGAGAGAGATCATGTGTTTATGCTTAAGTGTGGATTTAGGTGATTAAACACCTTTAAAAGTCTGGTCCTAAGTGCTTTGTTGAGTTGGGGCCATAATGATTTAAGTTTATTTGGAAAGTTAAGTGTTTGGGAAGTAATAAATATCACTTACCAAAAAAAATACACTGTCCCCTCATACAGCTGATCCTCTAATTCACGGTTCCATTATGTCTGTTATGGGAGAATCTGATTATTTTAAAATGTATTTTAACACTACATATCAACTAAAAAAAACAAAAGATCAAACAAATTTAAATTAAATTGAAGCCAATGGAACTACTCATGTACTCAGAGTTAGGCATGTGTTTAAGTAAATTGCTGAATTGGGGCCTCAGTTTTTAATATTATTCCTTGAACTCCAAAGGGTAAAGTCTATTACTCTGATTCTTTTCTGTCAATAGGACTTCCTGGGAGATCTCTTTTTGCAGCACAGAAAGATAATTCCTGAGGCAAAGCTGGAAGAATACACTGATACAATGGTAAGCAAAGATAGTATCATTTATTGTGACTAGAATTTCAGACAAATCAAACTCTGTCTAAACTTGTTCAAAAGCAGGTACCTTCATATTTACACAACCTAGACCCAACCCTCAGCTCCCTCTCCCTGCATAGACGCTGTCTCTCCCAATCCACACACAGACTTTCAGGTCTCTTGTTCCTTCAGACCCACAATGCACTGCTAGATCCCTTCTTCACCCCACATCCTCGCAGGCTTTCCAGCTCCTTCCCTTCCTCCCTCCAGCCATCATGTAATCCTCAACTTGCTACTGGTAACAGCCTTTTGGGTAAGCAGCGGCATTTTGAAATTCACTAATCTAAGCCTGATCTTCAGGAATAAACACACACACATACTTGAAATCATTGGTGGTTACGATGTATCCACAACATTGTGGCTGCACGCAGGCATCTGTATATGCAAAATGGGTAGTTGTGTGCATAACATATGTACCCATCTGCTTGCATAATCAGCCATTTTGCATGCACAAATGTGAGTTTTATGCAAACAACTTAGGTTCCCACATTTGAAAATTGTGTGTGGTGGGGATGGTGGGGAGGGGTGTGTGTGTGTGAGACAGAGAGAGAGCACAAGAAACAAACTTAGAGAAAAATAGTTCATTTCTGATGTCAGTAATGAAGTGTTTTGTTTAATTATACTCGGCCATCTCATGGTAGCCGTCAATTTGCTTTTGCAAGCAATTTAACTCCCAAACAGACAAGGACATAACTCGGGGAGCTTGCCAGGGCGAATCTCTACAAAGCCTTAGCAAAGAGGGAATACATTGTACACAGCAGCAGCAAAAAATAAGCCCAATGATTATAAACACAGCATAACCAAAAAGTTGTCGCAGCCAGCCTAGAGATGGCAGCCAACCTGTAAGCCAATTCCAAAAGCCCTCAAACCCCACATCTTGACGTATGTGTGCCGTAAGATTGGCCAGTTCGGCCAGTCTAGTCTCTATGGAACTGGTAGAATGATATGGCCATAATTGTATGAAACATTTACAGCGTGGGAACAATTTAAAAAGGGTTGAGGAATTTGCCGACAGCCCAAGGGCACCTTTGTACTAGTGCAGTTAACCACACGCGCACAGGTGACATTGTTGGCCCCGGCCGGGTACGGTGTGTGGAGGGATATAGCCGTGTGAGGCAAGGTATAGTTGGCCGGGCCCCAATTAGCCATGCCAGAGTACTGGGAAGAGAGATTCGCGTAAGCAGCGAGCATCGTCTCATTCCCTATCTCCTCAGGGTGATGACATACTGGAATAAGGCATGTACCTAACAATTCTCCGGCTGCTACAGAATCAGACAAACAAAAGTGGGTAACATTTACTATTGAAGCCAATCTTTCCCATATGTTATATGTCATTCGGGCCCGTAACGGGGGAAGCGCTTCCGAGCCAACCCCTACAGGAAATAGCAGGCACAAAAGACATACAATCAGTACAGAGTTAGCAGTGATTTGGGCGAGAATCGCCACAAACAAAGTCTCAGGAGTCTCTGGCTGTTGGTTTGCTGCCAGTCTTCGTTGAGCCGCGGCGACCAATGCTTTTACTGCTCCCCATGTCACGGGCTGGCTTGGGACGCTACGCCTCTTCCGTTTCCGTCCCGCCGTTGTCGACCCGGGAGGCACCGCGTTCTCCTCCAAGGTCAGCTGAAACTCCGGTATGGGGTTCGGCAGCCCCTGGCGCCATGCCATGCTGTTTCAGTGCCGGTCGCACACACCGGGCTGGAACCCACAACGGTCCTGCAGGGAGAGACACCGCAGCATATCCCCGACCCCAAGTGATTAGAGGTACTGGGCCCAGCCATTGCGGATCAGGCAGCTGACGGTAAAAGACACGCGGTCTTTCCAGTACCTCAGATTTGTGAAAATGGCGATCCGCGGGGGTCTGCTGATCTGCGTTCAGCGTTAAATTATTTAAAGTAAACAAAAGGATATGCATTTGTTGTTGAATGTCTCCTAAGGTTCGGAGACGCAGCTCCCCTTGTTTTAATTGTTTATCAAGCAAGGTTTTGAGCGTGCGATTGGCACGTTCAACAATGGCTTGGCCCGTGGAATTATAAGGGATCCCGTGTTTAAGACGGACGTCCCATCGGGCACAAAAGGTGGAGAGGGCTGTGGAGCAGTAGGCTGGGGCGTTATCCGTTTTAATCTGGCTTGGGCGACCCATAACAGAAAAACAGGCTAGCAAATGGTGAATCACTTTGGCAGTGGCTTCCCCACGCTGTGGGGTTGCCCAGAGAAATCCCGAATAAGTATCAACAGAAACATGTAAAAAGGAATAGGGGCGGAACTGTGGCACGTGAGTGACATCCATTTGCCACAGCTGATTCGCTGCGGTACCTCTGGGGTTAACGGCATAAGAGAAGGTAGGAGCAGCAGCAGCACAGTGGGGGCAGGAACGAACAATGGAACGTGCATGATCAGTAGGAATGTGAAACTGCCGGGCCAAAACAGAGGCAGACTGATGAAAAAAGGCATGGCTTTCAATGGGGTCAGAAAAAAGGGAATTTACCTGACCACGTAGCGCGCGATCGGCGCGCGCATTGCCCTCAGTGAGTGACCCAGGCAAAGGGGTATGACTGCGAATGTGAGCAACAAAATAAGGAAAATTACGAGTGGAGATAAGATATTGCAAAGACAAAAATAGGCGAAGGAGGTCTGCATCGACCTGAGGGGTAATGAGGGCAAGGGGTAAATGATCAATCACTTGATAAACATAATGGGTGTCCACAATTAAATTAAAGGGACAATCAGCAAAAAGTTGAAAGGCCAAAATAACAGCAGCCAGTTCCGAGCGCTGCGCGGAACGCTGAGGCAGTGTAAAACGAGAATGCCAGCGAGGGGGGTCACCGGATTGATAGGTGACAACACCTCGATGTGGAGAGCCATCAGTAAAAAGAGTAACAGCAGAAACAATGGGTTGAGAGTGGCTAAGACGATGAACAATTAGAGGCACCTTTTGGGTAATTACCAACCGAGGATCTTTTGGGGGATTATAAGAAATTTCTCCCACATAATCACAAAGAGCAACCTGCCAAGCCAAAGAGGTGTGGCACAAGGAATCAAATTCACTACGGGACAAGGGGAACACAATATCAACTAAATCAGTGCCAGTGAGTTGCACTGCACGGTGGCGGGCTTTACGAACAAGATCAGACAGGGCATGTAGATATGGGTAAATATTCCGAGGAGGAGTGGAGGAGAGGTACAGCCACTCTATGATAGAGACGGCTGTATTCGTACGGGGTACAAACAGAGCCGCAGTGGGCGTATGAGGGGTGGCAAGAAGAATCAACCGTAGGGGACGGACCTCAGGGGGTCTGTCCACAAACTGCTGACTCAATGCTGCATTAATTTGTCGAATGCAGGCAATGTGCTCTTCAGTGATGGCAATAACTGCACCCGGTGCTCGGGCTCCACGTAGGAGCTCGAACAACGGCTGCAGCATTGAGGTGGGGAGACGAAAATAGGGCCGAATCCAATTTAAATGACCAAAAATCTGTTGTAATTTAACAAGGGTTAGGGGTTGAGGTAGAGTTAGTGCCGGACGAACCGGAGCAGCATAGGTTTGTAAAACCTTATGGCCGAGGTAGTGGTAGGGATAAGAGCGTTGGATTTTTTCTGGTGCCACCAACAGGCCATTTTGGCCGAGAATTTGAGACAAAGAGTCAATCTGTTGTTCCGTGACCTGGGGACCACTAAGCAAAATGTCATCCATATAATGGTAGACCTTTAGCGTAGGGTACCGGGCACGAAAAGGGGTGAGGGCCCGATCCACAAAAAGCTGACACAAGGTTGGACTATTTTGCATTCCCTGGGGTAAGACCTTCCACTGATACCTTTGAGAGGGTTGCTGATTATTATATTGTGGCACCGTAAACGCGAATTTTTCGCGATCTTGTGGGCAAAGGGGGATGGTAAAAAAACAATCTTTTAAATCTAACACACAGAGCTGATCGGTTTCAGGAATTAAATTTGGATTTGGTAAGCCAAACTGCAAGGGGCCCATAGGTTGGATGCGTTTATTTATTTCCCTTAAATCATGTAACAGCCGCCAAGCACCACATTTTTTCTTAATAACGAACACCGGGGTGTTCCAGGGACTAGTAGAGCTCTCCAAGCGCTGTGCCTGCAAATGCTGCTGCACAAGGGAATGAAGCGCTTTCAGCTTTTCTAGAGGGAGGGGCCACTGGTCAATCCAGACGGGCTCTAAGGATTGCCATACCAAGGGCAATGCGGAGGGCAATGTGGGTGAGGGAGGGTTTTGAGCCATCAGATATTAATATCGAGGGTGGTGTCCAGCTTTGTAAGTAAATCACGGCCCCAAATATTGAGGTGGACAGGGAGCACAAAAGGGCGGATAGTAGCAAGGGTACGGCCTCCCGGTTTAGAGACTGTGACCCAAGACAAACTCTGTCGCCCGGGTTTACTACCCCCAATCCCCCACAACTCTTTAGAAGGAACCGTAGGCCAACTAACCGGCCACTCCGGATCACGAATCACCGTAACGTCAGCTCCAGTGTCCACCAGCCCTGTGAAGGGAACATCATTTAAGAGAAGTGTTAACTGAGGTTTCGAGGGGCGGACTGACATTGTCAGAGCAACAAGTGGAGAGGATGTGCTGTGAGACGGCGAGTGAGACAACGTTGATCCAAAGCCGCCTCCGCCCCGAGTTCGATCCTCGGCAGCTGGCACCTGATAGGGGACTAAAATCAATTGTGCAATTGATCGTCCACGCGGGAGCGACTGTGGAAGATGAGTCCACACCTGAACCTTAATAATGCCGGTGCAGTCGGCATCAATGACCCCGGGGATGACAAAAAAGCCCTGTGTCCCAGCATGAGAGCGAGGGAGAACGAGACCCACAAAGCCGGCAGGGAGAGGTCCCGTCACCTGGGTAGGTATGGCGCAGACCTCCCCTGGCAGCCGAAAATCAGCGTCCTCCTGCATGACCAAATCAAGCCCTGCACTTCCAGCAGTCGCCGCCCTCATAGAGTCTATGGATTTTAAGGCAGAGGAACGGTTGTCTGAGTGGGAAACACCCCCGTTTGGCCCTGGGTTCGGGGGGAACCCGTCGCGCGGTTTCCCGACCCGCTACGACACTGATTAGCCCAGTGATAGCCCTTCTGACACTTGGGGCACTTCTTTGAGGGTCGAGCGGGTGCCTTTGATGAGCGGCACTCCCGCTGAAAGTGACCCTCCTTACCACAGCGGTAACAACGCTTCCCCTCCCTCCCGGTTTTTCTCAGGGCGGCAGCCAGAACTCCAGCCTTATGGGCTTGTGTGCCGATGTTCTGGCACGCCCGTAGCATGTCTGAGAGCTCTAAAATGCCAGAGGCTTGCGCCGTCTGGAGAGCACGGCGGCAATCCTCATTCGCATTCTCAACCGCCATTTTTAACAGGATCTCCTGAGCTGCCGCAGCGTTATCCACCTGTCGGAGGATAGCCTCCTGCAATCTGTTGGTAAAATCCAGAAAGGACTCTGATGCACCCTGACGGATACTGACAAAGCTTTTTGTAGGCTTGCCTGAATCCGGGACCTTCCGGAAAGCATGCTGGGCGCAGGTGGAAATGAGGGGGAAGAGGGCCTGAGGGAGTTGAGTCTGCATCTCAACGGTAACAAACTGTCCCTCCCCTGCCAAGTGCTCATAAATAACACCTTCTGCTCTATGAATCTGGGCCTGGCGTTCCGCCTCCTGCCGATACTCACTAAGCCAAATAACATACTGACTGGGTGACAGCATCATGCGCAACAGCGCCTTCCAATCTTCAGGGATCAAGGAGTACCCACTACCTAGCCCTTCAATGAGACCACGCACAAACGTGCTAGTCAGACCGAACTCGCAAATTGCTTTCTTTACCTCTCTAATCACCGAGTAAGGCAAAGTAACCCAGGTTCCAACCGGGTTGCCCTGGTCGTCATTCTGCCAGGTCACCGGACAAACTGAGACCAGCTCAGCCAGCTCCTCTGCTGTAAGATCTGAGCGAGTCTTCGCTGCGTGAACCATTTGTTGCACCAGCGAAAGCCTCTGAGCAGATGCAGACGACCTCCCGGGGGGCCCCGAAGCATGGGGTCCTAGGGGGGGATGGTAATCACACACCGGCTCTGGCGGGGAAGGTAAGGGAGGCGGTGGTAATAAAGGCACTGGGGGCGAAGCAGGGAGAGGGATGGCTGCAGGAGCCGACGGCGGTGGCGGAATTGGCAGCCCCTCTATTGGCGCGGGAGAGGGTTCTTCCGAGGCGACACACTGTGTTGCATCGGTAGGAGGGGGGGTGGCTGCAGGAGCCGACGGGCGTGGCGAGATCACCAGCCTCGCGAGGGAGGGCCTGTCCGAGGCGACACGCTGTATCGCATCGCGGCAGAGGTGCCAGGCATGTAAAGCCTGCACGGGCGCCCGAGGTTCTTCATGCAATGTCTGGCCCAACCGCTCCCAGTCCGCTAGCTTAAGGGTTCCGGCTTCAGGGTACCACGGGCACTGGGCACTCACCTCCTGTAACAGGAGAGTGAGTTCTCGAGAGGGGCAGTCATGCTGAGCCTTACGCAGCAAATACTGTAGCTCATTGCGATGTTGCACTTGCAAAGCAGAGAGGGAGCTTCCCATACTTACCACAATGAAAAATACTCACCGGGATCCACGAAGCGGATGAGTGACGCGTCTGAAACCCTTGCCGGGCGAGGTGAGTGCTGAGGGCCCCACGTTTGGGCGCCAGTTGTGGCGGTTCAATGATGAGACAGAACACAGATTTATTCAAGCAAGCAAGCTGGTCAGCTGAAATGGGCTGCTGCCTGTCAGCTTTCCACCTTCCCTTTTATTATATTTCTCCCCCCTGCGCATTACCTACTTCCACCGCAAAGAGACACAACAAAGGAATGCATGACTTTGATTAATATTCTTATTTTTCAGCCTCTATCTACTACAATCCTAATTCTCAGGCCTTGAGGCCAGGCCAAGGAAGCTTCCCACGATTACTGTCCTTTAATTAACTTCCCAGGGTTCATATCTGGTCCTCGTCCTTGGACGGAGCAATGTGTTGCTCCTACACAACGGTCAGGGTGTGCCCTGACTGTTTCCAGGTGGATGGACTAAACATGAGCCTTCAGAAGTGGATGATGTCATCCGAGTTCCATCAAAGGCTTCAACTAATACTACTTTCATAAACAATTTGTGGACACATTCATAAGCACCCATGACTTCAAATTAGACCATTTATATCTAACTCGAGAACTAATTTAACTTCCTTTTGTTTTACTATCAAATCTCACATGTCCACTTATGACAGTACCTTTCCACTCCCCCACAAAAGGGATGAAATCAGACTGCAGAAGCAATTTTATAGCAAAAATAACTTGAAAATAGAAAATAAAAATCCCCACAATTAGCACAAAAGTCTTTTCAGGAGAGATTTCTGGCAGCAAATAGCTTTTGCAAGGCTCCATTAAGATTTACTTCCCTGATGAGTACTCTGAGCAACAGTTGGAGAGTAAGCAATTTGAAATTTGTAGACAATGGTCGGCTCATAGCCTCTGACTTATTTTCCCTTCCTATGAGTTTCCCCCATAATTTCCCAAGACACAGTAACTGCCATTGCACACAATATGATTGCCAACACAACAGGTGCAGTTAGATAGTAATACAATTGAGAAGAAACATGGTCCAGTGGTTCAAGCATGGGGTGGGACTCAGAAGTTATCTGGTTTCTATTCTTAGATGCTCTACTGTCTTGCTGTGTGTCCTCGGACAAGTAATTTAACATCTCTGTACTTCAGAGTAAGATTCAACTTGGAAAAATGGCTGCTTTAGTGTATTTGGAGATATATAATCTGAAATGCAAATATGCAAAGTTTCAGAGTAGCAGCCGTGTTAGTCTGTATTCGCAAAAAGAAAAGGAGTACTTGTGGCACCTTAGAGACTAACAAATTTATTTGAGCATAAGCTTTCGTGAGCTACAGCTCACTTCATCAGATGCAAAATGTGAGCCATTAATGATGGCTTGGAATCTGATGGCTCCCATTAACCAGGACAATTGGTTGTAAATGGCCCTGTTTACTTGTAAGTCTTCCTGTATACCTGTGTGCTGGCAAGTGGGTAATGAAGTCTTACAGTGACTTGTGATCATGTCACCTGAACTGGAATCCATCTTTAACCTCGTGCTTTTCCATTTAGAAAGAGGGGTGGGAACCCAGAGAGGGACAAAGGATTCCCGCCTTGTGCAAAAAATATATAAGGGGGTGGAACAGAACAAAGGGGGCTGCAGTCATGAGAAATCCCCTAGCTACCACCTGAGCTGGAACAAGGAGTGTACCAGGGGAAAGGATTGGGCCCAGATTAGAAAGGAGTCTAGTCTGTGGAAAAAGAAAAGGAGTACTTGTGGCACCTTAGAGACTAACAAATTTATTTGAGCATAAGTGAGCTGTAGCTCACGAAAGCTTACGCTCAAATAAATGTGTTAGTCTCTAAGATGCCACAAGTACTCCTTTTCTTTTTGCGGATCCAGACTAACACAGCTGCTACTCTGAAGTCTGTGGAAGAAACTTATTGGAACATCTCTGAGGGTAAGATTTTATCTATATTCAGTTTCTTAATGTATTAGGCTTAGACTTGCATTTTTATTTTATTTTGCTTGGTAACTTACTTCGTTCTGTCTGTTATTACTTGGAACCACTTAAATCCTACTTTTTATATTTAATAAAATCACTTTTTGCTTATTAATTTACCCAGAGTAAGTAATTAATTTCTGGGGGAGCAAACAGCTGTGCATATCTCTCTATCAGTGTTATAGAGGGCAGACAATGTATGACAATTTACCCTGTATAAGCTTTATACAGAGTAAAACAGATTTATTTGGGGTTTGGGTCCGATTGGGAACTGGGTATCTGGGTGCTAGAGACAGGAGCACTTTCTAAGCCGTTTTCCGTTAAGTCTGCAGCTTTGGGGGGATGTGGTTCAGACCTGGGACTGGGTTTGCAGCAGGCTAGGGTGTCTGGCTCAACAAGGCAGGGTTCTGAAGTCCCAAACTACCAGGGAAAATGGGCTCAGAAGTAGTCTCAGCACATCAGGTGGCAGTCCCAAGGGGGTCTCTGTGATCCAACCCGTCACAGATACAACTTGGAAAAATGGCTGCTTTAGTGTATCTGGAGATATATAATCTGAAATCTGCAATGCAGTTATGCCAGAAGAATTTAGGGTGCTATCTAACAGCAAACTAGACTTGAGTTTGCAATGCAATATTGCAGGGAAAAAAGTCCAATACAGTTTGGGCCTGTATATATAGAGGTGTAGTGTCACAAAAGAGCGTTGTGATAATCCTCCTCTCTGTGATTCTCAGGCAACTGCATCTGGAATATTGTGTTCTGCTCTGGGCATCAAATTACCATAATACTGTTGACAAACTGGAAGGAGTTCAGAGATGAGTAGGCCTGAGGGATTCATTTACTAAGAAAGAATCAAAATATTAATTATGTGTAGCTTGACTGTGCTATGACTAAAGGGCACATCGTAACAGTCCACAGATATTTGAAGGGTGTAAATATCTAGAAGGGAGCAAGTATAACTTGGAGTAATGGGATGAAACTAAGAAGGGGAAATTGTATCTGAACATTAGAAAAAATGGCAAATCATTAGGGTATGGAATAGACTCCTTTGGCAAATGATGGAAGCCTTATTTTTTGGCACATTTAAAACTAGACCAGACAAAGTTCTAGTAAGGAAATAATAGGAAACAAACCTGCACGGGCAGGAAGCGAGATTAGCTAACCTAATGTATACCTCTAATCTCTAGATTCTAGGATACAGTTTCCCCATCTGTAAAATGGAGATAATAAACTTTAGCTATTCCACAGTAGTATAGTGGGATTTATTAATTAATCTTTGTAAAGTCTTTTGAGATCCTCAAATCAAAGATACTATAGAAATGCAAAATGTGATTATTATTATTAATCGTCATGTCTATCTAGAGAGAAAGGGTGATCTTGCAGCTACTGCACTGACCTGGGGTTCAGGAGTTCTAGGTTCAGTTCCTGGGTCTGCCACAGACTTCCATGAGGAAGTCACTTAATTTCTCTGTGCCTCAGTTCCCTGACTGTAAAATTGGAATAATTATACTTTTTTCCCCACTTGTATCTGTTTAGATTGTAAGGTCTTTGAGGCAGAGACTGCCTCTGCTATGTGTAAGTACAGTGCCTAGCACAATGGCACACTAATCTCACTTGGGGTCCTAAAGGCTTCAGTAAAAAATAAATAATAAAAAATAATATCATGGTGTCAATAAAATGTGTGATGATCTAAAAATGTGTCAGTCTCAACAGGAACGTCAAAGTCTGTGCATCGCGGCATATATAGTCTGTGGCTGGCTGCGCACAGCTCAAATAGCACTGACTAGATGAGTGGGCCCCAGTGCTTCTGAAGGAGTGAATAAAGGACAGACAGATAGGTGTATTAGTTTTGACAATATGGCGAAGGACTGAAAAAAGCAGCAGTCTATGATCCCATGCTGGGTATTTACAGCTTCTTGCATGTGAGAGAAGATACAGGAGAGGTATCTGATTGATCAAGTGACAGAAACTATTGCTCCTATTAATATAACTGCAGCCCAGATGAAAGAAAGGTATCAGAGGCTTTGCAAAAGTCAGCTGTTATCTTCTGAGGTCCCAGAAATGGGCCAGGTGCCTCACAAAACAAGTGAAGATACCCCCCCTGCCCCCTTTTAATTACTGCTCTGGGCATTAGCAGCACTATGCTTGTCTTTGGAAGACTGCCTCCAAAGCAAATGATTTTAAAATCAGAGAACTTAGGATGGAAAAGATTAGATTTGGGAGTAGGGGATGTAACCCTCCCCACCCACCCTCTCCAACAATCCGACCTATGTCATAAGGATTTGTCCCTCTGCATACTTTTATAACATATTCTGGGTCAGGAGGAGCTTATGGACCAGAGAGTGACTGCTGTGAATGTTTGTCTTTCACTCTGGGAATTGCTTTCATAGGCACTAACATCATGGTAACTTTGCTGAAGTTTATTCTATGCTGCTTTGCCTTATAAATTCTACCTAATCACCACTTTCCGCATACCATAATACATACCCCTCTTCTTCCTCATCTTTATTTGTCGATCCCTTAAGTGACACAGATCATCTGTGTGAAACACAAGGCTTGTCTACATGGATGTCTAGTTTGCGGCAAGCTGGGGTGTGCATTTACCCCATGCTAACCCTCTTTCAAAAAGGACTAGATCAGAGCTCACTAATGAACTGTTAATGCACGTCAGTAGGGTTCACATGGACAGCTAGTCTGCGGGAGATTAGTATGAAGCAGACCGACTCCCCAGCTTGCTGCGAACTACTTGTTCATGTAGACAAGCCCACAGTGTCCAACACAGTTTCTTTGCTCTATCTGTTTTCACTGTGAGTTGGAGACATTTTCCCATTTTGAACACCCCTGCCTGAGTAATGTGGATTTCACCCATCTCCAGGAATGTGTTTCAATTTAGCATGTTGCTTAGCAACCATGCATTACTAGATCATTCCATTGCTTCACAGTACTTTATGATCTATGCATCATTTTTGCTCCTTCATCAAAAGACTGCTGATTGTTCTTCAAGCTCCGGATCACAAATGGAAAGTAGTGAACCCTATGGGATAGAAAATGGGCAGTGCTTTCACTAGTGTTTATAAGGGCACCTTATGTATGCAAAATACAACCTTCAGGAGTGTCATTGGATATAGTCATGATGGAAACAGACGTAACCGCAGGATGCTTCTTTTCTTGGTGGTGGTGGCACTCTTTTGAGCCAAAAGGAATAGTCAGAGTTCATGGGGTATAATGAAGAGGAAAGAGATTAAAGTAAGCAAGGGAGAATTTAGGCTCAATAGCAGGACGAATGTCTACCAGTAGGGCCTACTAGACAGTGGAACAATTTCCCAAGGAAAATGGTAGCTCAATAATTTATAAGCAGATTGGAGATTATATTCTAGCAGTTGGGAATTCTGAACAGTCTAGGGCAGTGGTTCTCAAAGCCGGTCCGCTGCTTGTTCAGGGAAAGCCCCTGGCGCGCCGGACCAGTTTGTTTACCTGCCATGTCTGCAGGTTCGGCTGATCGCAGCTCCTACTGGCCACGGTTTGCCACTCCAGGCCAATGGGGGCTGCGGGAAGTGGGGCAGGCCATCAGAGGAGTGAAGTTCTGGAATAGCCTTCCAAGGGAAGCACTGGGGGCAAAAGACCGATCTGGCTTCAAGATTAAACTCGATAAGTTTATGGAGGAGATGGTATGATGAGATAACATCAGTGGTGAGCTGGAGCCAGTTCGCACCGGTTTATGCGAACTGGTTAGTAAATTTAGAAGCTGGTTTAGAACCAGTTGTCAAAGGGTTGGGCAAACTCCAGCCCGCGGGTCACATCTGGTCCCACAGGACCGTCCTGTTTGGCCCGCCTGAGCTCCTGGCTGGGAGGCTCCCCTTGAGAATCCCTTTTTACTCACCCGGCGGCGCTCCAGGTCTTCGGTGGCACTTCGGCGGCGGGTCCTTCACTCGCGTCGTGTCTTCGGCGGCACTTCGATGGCGGGTCTCTCAGTGCCACCAAAGACCCGGAGCGGGTGAAGGACGTGCCACCGAAGACCCGGAGCAACTGAAGGAACTGGTTCTTCAGATTTTGGCCGCTCATCACTGGATAACATGATTTCGGCAATTAATTGACCTTTAACTATTCATGGTAAATAGGCCCAATGGCCTGTGATGGGATGTTAGATGGGGTGGGATCTGAGTTTCTACAGATAATTCTTTCCCGGATATCTGGCTGGTGAATCTTGCCCACATGCTCAGGGTTCAGCTGATCGCCATATTTGGGATTGGAAAGGAATTTTCCTCCAGGGCAGATTGGAAGAGGCCCTGGGGGGTTTTCGCCTTCCTCCGTAGCATGGGGCACGGGTTACTTTCCGGAGGATTCTCTGCACCTTGAAGTCTTTAAACCATGATTTGAGGACTTCAATAGCTCAGACATAGGTGAGAGGTTTATTGCAGGAGTGGGTGGGTGAGATTCGGTGGCCTGCATTGTGCAGGAGGTCAGACTAGATGATCATAATGGTCCCTTCTGACCTTAATATCTATGAGTCTATATCTATATGTACAGCTAGATACATAGCATTTTGCAATTCCCCATCGTTCAGGGGAAATTATGTTTGGAAGTGATTTAAGGATTCTTGTTCTTCCAGTTGCAGGGGAGGGGGCATATTCTCGGGGCAGAGTTGAAATCACTGCACTTTCTACCCATAGCTCTTAGCAACAGCAGCCTGCTACAGGAATACTATAGCCGTGTACCTTGGGAGACCAGCAGGTACCATAGTTTAGAAAAGAAAATGGGAGGTTTTGATGATAGGGTGAAAATATTCAACCCTCCTAAACTGATGAGAAAGACAGTGAAAACCCATGCGGCAATGCCTGATACTGCTTCACCACAAAGAAAAAATAATAATAATAGTAGAAATAATCTCTCTCCAGCTGCACCTAATGAGGCTTCAATTGGACTTATGGGTTCTGGTGAAGTCACAGAAACCACAAGACTCAAGCTCATATACTTGTCAGAACCTCAGCATGGAATCCCAGTCTTAATATATGTACTTTAGGGGGTATTGTTTATGGATGAATATTAGGCAGACCTAAAATTAACCTTGTGCTTGAGTTAACATCTCCTTCTCTCTCATTTATCTGACTTAGGTCCCCCTGCTGTATTAGTACTGTAGTACTTCTTCACAGCCTCCTCCCACACCTCATTTCTGATCCTTTTTACCATTTTATTTAAGTTTCTTATTAGCCAGTAAGATATTGTAAATAAAACATCAATGGGCTTGATTCTTCATTGCCTTATATCTTGGGTAGTCATTTATATCTGTGCCGAGAGGGTGTACATTTTTACCACTCTAAGCTGATAGCATTTTGCACCCATTTTGCACAGATGTACTTGGAGTACAGTGCAGGGGAGAATCAGGTCCAGGGAGGCTTTCTAGGATAATGTTGTCAATGGGCCAAATGCCAAGCTGCTTACCTGATTTGCTTCAATGCCAAGTAATTACTGAATCAGCATTTGCAGAGGAAGACTCTTTTTACACCCATTTTCTAAGCTTGCACAGAAATCACCATCCTTTAGAAGCTTTCTTGCGTCTGTAACCATATAGCACTCAGTCATTTCAAGAATGACCAGAAACCTTTCATTCTTACGCAGAAGCCCCTTGCACTCCTTAGTTACCTTGAAAGTAAAGGCACTGACTGTTCTTAGCATTCTATAGTTCACAAAAGTACTTCAGCTGTTAGTCCTGATGTAATGCTGCATGCAGGAAAAGCTCATTACCAGTTTGTGCTTCTGCAAATCAAGTTACATAGGCTGTTGAAATAATCACATACAGAGAAAGGTTATTGTTGTTCATTTTTTTTGAATACCCACTGATGATAACATCAGATTCACCAAAAGCCTTTAATTTGAGCACCACAATATCCACTACATTAAAAAAAAAAGCACCTCAAAACACTATCTTTTCCTACAAAAGAATAAAGCATTAGTTTTGTGTGATAACAATATGAGTGCCGAGACCAAAAATTCGAACAGGATTTTGCCTGAATAAAAACTAATTATGAAGTACAGTAGTTGTTCCATGGAAATTAATGAATGGAGAGAACCTAGGGTGAAAGCCCCTCTGAAGTCAATGACAAAACTCCTATTTACTTTAATAGGGGTAGGTTTTCGCCTCTAACCTCTCCCCATATAATTTGGTGGGGAAAAAGTTAACGCACAGGAGATATGGATGGGTTCTATCGTCAGCTCTGTCACATACGTCCTGTGTGATCTTGAGCAGTTATTTAGTCTCTCTGTGCCTTCCTTTTTCCATCTGTAAAATGGAGGTAAGAGAACTTAGTTTCACAACACCCAGTTAATTCAGTCATATCTATGAAGTTCATAAGATCATCAGATGGAAGGCATATAGAAGTGAAAACCATTGTTTTTTATGACTAGTATACCCCAATTGCAGTATGTTTATGCACATTGTATGTTTTTTAGTGGCTCACGGTGCAAACCCTCATATCACAGGGTTTACTACTCACTGTTGGAGCACCTCCTTGCAGCCACATCTGGGGATTAGCTCCTGAACATTAACATCAAGTTTTTCACCACAAGGTTTAACGGTACCACTAAAGTTTTCAGCACAAATGGGCATTTACAAGTATCTTTGTCATACAACACCTTCTGTTTAGACAGTCTGGTTTGTTCAGTACCCATTGTGTCCTTTAATTCCTTCCACAGTGTTCCGCATAAGTTTTTAATCCAAGCATATCTTTGGGGCTTTGGTATTTAGGGTTTGGTGAGGTAAGGATGCAGGGGTACCCTGCATACTGGCAGGCCCCTTATGAAGCTGTCTCCCAACCCCAGGGCTGTGCCTATGCAAAAAGTCCACTTCCCCTCTTTGGGTCACCCTGTGGATGAGTCCTTCCCATCCCCCTTTCTGGAGGATTGGGACTTGAGCTCTCTTGGTTAAAGGAATCTACCTGCTGATTAGGGTTAAATGTTTCTATCAGCAGGGCCTCAGCTGCTTGCTCTATGTTGTCAGCTAGGGGCAAAGCTTCCTCCTCCCTGTCAGCCAGGTAATTTGCATGTTCCCAGACATACTGCTGGTTGTTTGGATGTGGATTTAAAACCATTGTAAACTCAAATACTGGGCTCTGCCATAAAGAGACAGCATCAATTTCTACCAGCATGTTAAAACTGATGTCTCGGTGACTTACAGTTACCAACTTCTGCTTCCACAAGGAATCAGATGTATCTGAACCCCACTAGGGTACTACAAAGATGTCTTCACTGGCATCTGGCAGTCTACTCTCAGAATCTGAGACACAGGCTGATTGCCTGGATGGACAGGTGTTGAATCAGCCACTCTATCCTAGGTATTTGCCCGCGTGGGATCAGCATGAGGATATTCATGTGCGAACAACATTACTTCCTCAAGATGCTGAGTAGGCAAAGACAACTGGTTACAGGGCTGCCTACATTCCATAAAATTCCCTTTTCCCCTTCTGAGGCCCCTTTTGAGAAACCTTCCTCAGTGGTCTGTAAAGTGAGTTCAGAGGGACTGTGCTCATTTGCAGAACTCTGGCAGTTAGCACTTGGAACAATTCTCTCAGCCCGCAATCTGCTACAATGGTCCCATCAGGAGTTAATTGGGCCAAATAACTCCCATACCCTTCAGGCACAACTACTTACTTGCAAACCTCACCAGGAAGCATTTTTCCTGAAGGAGCTTTCCCAAACAATAATCCATTTTTCATTAAGCTTTGATAAAAATGCAATACTGTTTAAACATGCTGAGCCTTATTCTCCTTTACACTACGCTCTTTTACACCACTCTGGCAATGTAAAGGTACCTTAAAGTGGGTGTACATTTCATTTGTTTCCCCTGAAAGGCATCTTTATGCTGCCAAAATGGTTTAAATGAAAATCAGGCCCACAACTATTTAAACCTCCCATATGTGTTTGTACATAAATAGATCCATGATATGGGGGTGTACCTGCTGTAATTCTTTGTGTGTGTGTGTGTGTGCAATTATCAGATTAGATCAAACACTTGCATGCCTGAAATTAGCAAGTTTAATTAATAAATGTATCCCCAGGCATTTGATGTGTAATACTTGCAGAGATGTGCATGAGCTACAGTTGTCCAAGTAATGGGATTATGTCTAGTTTAGTGGCTGTGGTACCTGAACTAATTTGTTGAAAGCCATTCCATATCGAGTACATAATACTCCATATTTCCATATTTCATGTGAAATTCATTTTTACAGAAAGGTACAACCTAGGCCTTCAGGTAGGACTTTCTTTTTCTTTGTTGACCTGAATGGACAAAAGATTAAATGTATTTGGAAATCTTATTTAGGATATTGGTCCTATAATAGGCAAAGTAGAATTTGAAAAGATGAGGGAGCTGCGGGAGGGGCTTGAAGTGGCTATAGCCCAAAATTTGCCTTATCTCTCCCGTAGCCACCCCTCCCAGCACAAAATTCAACCGTTATGCAGAAGAAAGGCTGGTATGGTATGGTATTGCCACGCTTACTTCTGTGCTCCTGCTGGCAGCTGCACTGCCTTCAGAGCTGGGTGCCTTGCCAGGAGCAGTGGCTGCCACTCTCTAGCCACCCGGCTCTGAAGGCAAAGTGGAGAAAGCGGCAGCAGCTAGCCAGGCACCCAGCTCTGAAGGCAGCGCTGCCACCAGCGGCAGCAGAGAAGTAAGGGTGACATATCGAGCACGAGGAAGGGGTGGGGGCATGGAAATAACAACAAATGGGAGGAGGGAGCATGCCGGGAGAGAGATTGGGAGGAGTGTGCATAAGGGAGGGGGATCACAGACGGGGAAAGGGGAAGCATTCATAGGGGAGGGGGATCACGGAGGGGGGAGGAGGGCCTTGGTTAGGGGAGGGGAATCACAGCAGGGGAAGGATGCATAGGGGAGGGGGCAACACTGACAGAGGAAGGGGGCATGGTTAGGGAAATAGGGAACATGGACAAGGGGTGGAGAGCCCCAAACAGAGGAAGTGTGAGTGGGGGTGGAGTTCCAGACAAGCAGGCATCTTGCAAGGTGGGGACCGGCACGTGGTGGAGTGGTAACGCCCAGCCCAGTGCAGGACACTGCATGCTGTAAGGGTGGCACAGGGATGGGGGGCTGTGGCAGAGTTGGGAGCTCAGGGGATGCTGCTGCTGTTAGTGGGGTGGGTAGGGGCCAGCAGACACCATGAGGGGTCCAGTCCCACCACTGTGGCAGTCTGAGGGCACCAGTAGCAGGCTTGCCAGGCACTGAGCTGAGCTGTGTTGCAGGGCGGGAGGTGTGAGGTGTGCAGAGCTGTCCTCAAGCTGCAGGTCTGGAGGCCAGGTCAGCTTCAGGCCCCTTCCCATGAAGAGGCAGCAAGGGGCCGGAGCCCTGCATGGGGGCAGGGGCACCTCAGTGCTCCCATATGTGTGTCCACAAGATGCAAAGTGCAGCCCCTGCAATTTTCTGTCTAGCCCACATCACACACACACACACCTGGGAAGAGGCTGGCACTGCTCCTGAGAGTTTTTCTTGGTTTGGCAAAGGCAGAGCTCAGAGAAAGGAGGCGGATGGGGGAGCTGGAAGCAAAAGGAAAGAAATGATTCTGATTAGTTAGAAAATACACATTTAAAGTCAATAAAATTTAAATTTTAGCTCCAAATTAAAATTAAGAGGGGACCAAACTGCTCAGGAGATTGGCAATGGGCTAGGGATCCTTTCACGTCTAGGTCACCAATTCTAATCTAGCCCATAGTAGTAGTCGTGAACACAGGTCATGGCTATTTGATGACACACACAAAAGACATTTTCTACTCTAGAGCTCTTGTCATCTAAGTCAAACAGACACAAGGTAGACAACACACACTGGAAAGCCCAGATGAGGGAATAACTACAGTCGGGAGGGTTTTTTATTCTTATTTTATGTTTTATATTATGTACTGCTTGAGGGCATCCTGGAAGGCAAGGAGACTTTAGAAGACACATGAATGAAAAAGTAATTAGTGGCTTGGCTTGACCTATGCACAATGAGTTATTGGCCTCAATCCACTTCTTAAGGTCACAGTCACATGTCCCGATCACATAAATTGCCATCACAATTGGTATTAATTAGTATCTTTATTTCAGTCTCATAGAGAAGCCAAAGATTTAGTGGTCATGGAGGCTGAAATCCCCAAAGAGACCTATGGGTTCCCTATTTGATGTATTGCGTGCTATTGGGCCTGTATTTAAAAACGTAAGGACCCTGAAAGAGGGACACTATATTGAGATTCTTGCTGACACAAGAGAAGGGGTGAAAATAACTTAAATGACTTACCGGTACACAGGGCGGCCAGGGTCCAGGGCAAGGCGGTGGGAGGGGGATGGCTCTGCGCCCCTGGAAGGGGCGGGGCCTCAGGTGGAAGGGGCAGGGCTGGGGCCAAAATCCCACACAAGGAAGTGGGAAAGGTGCCTGCACCTTAGATGGGCAGTATTCCATGCTCCGAGTTACCAGCAAGGTGTCATGGCTGGGTTGTGGGCAACCCAACCTAGAAGTCGAAGCCAGAGTCCGCAGTCTTGAGACAGGAGTCAAGAGTCAGCTGGGTCAGGATATTGGGAGGTCAGAGGCAGGAGACAGACAAGCTGGCAGTCGAAAACCACACGTCAGATGCCAGGAGATCAAGCTGGGTCCGAATGCCAGGAGATCAATCGGGGGAAGCAGGAGCAGGTATAGCTAGCAGGAAGCACAGGGGGCACAGTCTGGACCAAGCTGAAACCCAGTTGTTCAGATGGCTTCCTGTTCCTGAGGCTAGCTTAAGTAGGGCCAGCAGGTCCATCAGCCACTCTGGGACTCAACCACTCAGACCTCAGGGGCGGAGCCTCACACTGGGCTGGGCTTCATGGGTTTCAGGTAAACTATTGCCAGCAGGCTGCCAGGTGGAGGGTTGGAACATGGCTGCTCCCATGACCCTTGCAGGCCCTGGTTTGAGACCTGTGGGTCATGACAAAAGGGACTGGTATGAAGAAGTAGGCATTCTCCTCCCCCTCCCCCCATGCTGATCAGGAATGGGAGGAGCATGCTGCACCGTAGGAGATGTATAGGTGGTGTGCTAGGGTAGTCAGCACACCTCCTGGGGACTTGGGCAATATTGCATTCTCTCTTCTCTGCACAGTGTAATTTTTCTAAGCCATTCTATGTTTGTATCTTCTTACCCAGCTCTCTGTGTTACTATATTTTAGTAATTTTGTCGTCTTGATTTTAGATGAAGATCTTTGACAAAAATAAAGATGGACGACTGGATCTGAATGACTTGGCAAGGTAGATATTAATGGTACTGTTATGGTTTAGCGGCTCCTAGCGGCAGACCTGGGCAAGCTGATGGTTTATACAGCAGAGGCCTGAGTTTGAATTCTTCCTATGTTTCAAGTGACAATAGGCAGTCTAGGTGTTTCTATAGCATGGTCCCCATCACCACAGCATCCAAGTGCCTGATGCATTAGAGCTCTAAGGAATGCCAGGATTTGCCTCCCCCTCTCTAACATGCCCTCGAATACTTTGTACTGGCTGAAGAGGTGCTTCAAAGGAGGTGACATGGCAAAGGATAGAAAGTATTAGAAGGTTCTGGACTGTGTATATAGAGGTGCAGTCAAGGAATAACTAAATATAGAGAGAGAGGTGCCTTGATGTCACCTCTGCCCATAGAGATATATATAAAGTGCCCCCCTTGTAACATGCATACTTAAAGCTGTCTCTTAATGAGGAGGAAATGTATTTATTTATATATATATATATATATATATATATTCATTCAGCTATGCCTTGACTACAGCTCTGTACACAGTCCAGAATCTTTTAATACTTTTCCTTAGCTGCTATGTTACCTCCTTTGAAGCACCTTTTCAGCCACTACAAAGTGTATGTGTCTGTCTGTACGTATGTGTGTGTGTATATATATATATATTCACTTGTGGCTTGACCTCACCTCTATGCGTGCACTCCAGAATCCTTTAATGCTTTCCATTAACATTTAGCTGAGAATAATAACCCAGAATTCTTTAATACTTTACTTTCTGAGACACACATTGAGAGAGAGAGAGAATGAAAAATACCATAGGGAGGCCATTATTCCAGCTTCCTCTTAGATATGGCTCTGTAAGCGGTCTGCTGATAACACATATGCTAGCTGACTCTTAGTAAAATGAGTTTAGTAGATTCCCTCCAGCTCAGAGTGAACATTTGTCATTTGTCACATCCCAAAACCTCCAGTGAGGGCACAATTTGACATGATTGGCATCCTGTGCTCAGGAGAAACCCAGAGCTGGAATAGTAGCTGGAAAGAAGGGCTTTTAGTAGTGCTTTAAGGGGAAATTTGTACGTTGTCAGTGCTCAAGACAGTATTACTTTGCCCTTCACTTTCACAACCAGGGAATTCATCCATGAGAAGATCTCTCTCTCTCTGTGTCATATGTGTATTCCACTGATTCCACTTTAAAGAGCTAGAGAGAGAATTTCCTTTAATTCAGTGCAGCAATCCAGTTACAGAGGAGTAACTGGACAGTAGCTCTCACTTTTAAGGCTAACCGCCTCCACTAGTCCTACCACTGGAAATGTTCTGTAAAGGTCATTAACATAAAGAAGTCCATTTTCAGAGCAGTGAGCCAAAGGATTCGTACTACAACTCCCCACAAACAGAGAGGGATTTATGGTCACATCACCCATAGATCTCTCTGAAAGTACCTCCTTCTTAAGACTGCTATAACCTACAATTTTGCCTTCTGGACAAGTAGAACTAATGCGATAACCAAAAAGATCATAATTTAGATCTCTCCCTTTAGGATTTTGGCACTTCAGGAAAATTTCCTCCTTCAATTTAAAATGGATGTAAGTAGCACTATTTTCTAATGCATTCATTCTGCTTTTTTCAGCTGAGATAACTCAGCCTTAGCCTCAACCCATTATCATTTTTTCCCCTGCACTCAGGCTTGTAGTACAGAAGAAAGGAAGAACGATTTTGAGAAAATCTTTGCACACTACGATGTTGTGAGTTCTGTAGGGTGTTTTATTATACTGCAGTTTAAGTGGCACATCGGGACTTGCACTCACATTCATAGAATATCAGGGTTGGAAGGGACCTCAGGAGGTCATCTAGTCCAACCCCCTGCTCAAAGCAGGACCAATCCCCAATTTTTGCCCCAGATCCCTAAATGGCCCCCTGAAGGATTGAGCTCACAACCCTGGGTTTAGCAGGCTAATGCTCAAACCACTGAGCTATCCCTCATTGGGTGATGCTCCATTGTTCAGAGTCCCTTTCCCCAGGGGAAGCAGTGTTTATAGAATCACAGAAGCAATGCTGGCCTTAGCTCTGGGCCCTTCAAGCAGTTTTGCACCACATGCATGCCTCACCCCATCAAACAGAATGCCACCTTCAAAACCCCATTCATAGCTCTTTTGACTGCAACACCAGTGGGGCACAGTAGAGACTGAATTCCCTAATTGTCCTATCTCACTTGGAAAGCGGCACTTCAGTGCCATTTCCTGCCTTCACAGGACTTGTAGGGTAGTCACCAAAGAGCCTCACAAACAGCTGAGGGAAGATGTCACCACAGTTGGAGGGGAGAGGAGAAATCACAGGTGATGGTTCGGGGGATTGGATTTTATGGATACATAGAGTTTGGGGGGACCTGATGGGTAGAAAATATTACTATATTTCTGACTTGGTGAAATGCCTTTAATGTTTCCTCTGTCTTTCAGAGTAAAACAGGAGCACTGGAAGGTCCAGAAGTGGATGGGTTTGTCAAAGATATGATGGAGCTTGTCAAGGTGGCTTCAGGATTCTTTGCAATTTTTGTTTCCCGTATTTTTTATAGGAATGACATGTTCCTGATTTGCACAAACCTTTGAAAATCTGGAATCAGATTTATTCATAAGATGAAATTAATTTCATGGTCTCAGCATGAACACTATTGGACATTTGTCCAAGTCACACTAACACTGTCAGACATACAGTCTGGTATAATTCAAAATAACCAGCAGTTTCTTCTTAATAGACACCTAAGATAGTTTATGTTCTAAATTAGACAGACAATGCAGTTCAACAAACACTAGTTGAAGGTTCAGTCTCTGACTGGTACATATACACACTTTTTTCTTTGGTCAAGTTCATGTAGGATTCAATGATTGAAGGGCACTGATTTAGCTGTCGGAGGTAAAGGGGAAAGAGGGGAATCCTGCATAGACAGTACCTGGCTCTGTCTTTTCTTATCAGTTCCATTATGAGTGCAAAGGAGCCCAATCCTACGAGGTGCTGAATGTTTAGTTCCCAGGGACGTCATAAGTAGAGTGAGTGAATAATTGATTTTTTCGATTTGGTGACCAAACCAAATCACACAGAAAGTTTCAAATGTTGATTTGAAATGACATTCGCTCCAGGTAACACTGAGGTGATGGTAGTAGGCGGGTAGAACAACCAGAGGAAATGGTGGAGATTACATCACTTCCTTCAATTACAGGATCTTACCCACCTTTTATTACTGTGGTTTGCAGTCCAGTGGGGGAAGGGGTGTTAATCAAATCTTCAGGTGTTATTGGATGTGCAACCCTGATCAAGACCTTGTATACACTAAAAAGGGTTTGCTGATAAAGCTATCCTGGCAAACTGCCATAGTGGGGATGCAGTTTATACCAGCTAAAGAGAGCTTTTGCTGGTATAGCTTCGGTGAATGAAATAAGCTATGCCAGCAAAAGCACTTTTTCCTGGTATAACTGCATCTACACTAGGGCTTTTACAGACATGTCTATGTCAGTTAGGAGAGTGATTTGTTTTCACTCTCCTAACCAACATAGTTATATCAGAAAAACTTAAGTGTAGCACAGATTCAGATTCCATTTGTGCTTGCCAGGAAAGTTATAATCTTTAGATGTGGCCCTTGCCATAATTGTCCATGTCTTTGCTATCTCCATATTGAATTAGTACATATGTGTTCTGCATAGAGCTACACCTGAAAATCATCTGGACTCTTCAGCTAGTGCAGGCAATGCCCTGCCTGTTTACTGGTGCATCTCACAGACAGCAGGTTATAACTGCACTGACTTCCATTTCGTTTCCAGGTGCAATTTGAACTGTTGATTTTGACCAACACAGTTTCAATCTTGGCAACCTTAGGGTATGTCTACACTGCAAAAAAAACCATGGCAGCAAGTCTCAGAGCCCAGGTCAGTTGACTCAGGTTCATGCTATGGGGCTAAAAATAGCAGTGTAGATGTTTGGGCTCAGGCTGGAGCCCAGGCTTTGAGACCTGACAAGGCAGGAGGGTCTGGGAGCCCAGGCTCCAGCCCAAGCCCAAACGTCTAGGCTGCTATTTTTAGCACAAACCCAAGTCAGTTGACCTGGACTCTGAGACTCACTGTGTAGACGGATCCTTAGAGGCTTTCTATATGAAACTGCATTTGAGATACGCTTCAGCTAAGAGCTACCCCAGTTTAGAATCATCATCAGAGTTTGAACCTTCAGCATTGCAGCACAGACTGCTCCTACTTGAGCTACAGGGCTAACTGTATTTGCTGGCAGCAAGGGAAGGTTGTTTGAGAGTGGTTGTGGGGGAAGCCCAGCTTGGCCGAGTGCTCTATGTGTTCCCCACCCCTGGAGTTTGGAGAACTCCTGTCCTATGTGTTGCCCCCAGAGGGGCGAATGGCTTTTGGTGCCATGTGCTGGGTTTTGGTGGATGGCTGAAGGAAACCCAGCCTGTCTGTCTGTCTGTCTCTTCCCTCCCAGGAGTTGGGGGAGCTCCTGACCCATGTGGTAAACCTAAGGGAAAGGACGCAAATGGACCACTGGGGCCATGCTCTGGATCGAGAAGTTAATAGAGAGGGAGCCTGCCTGACCAGTCTTCCCTTCCCCCTTCCTCTACCTACAGTTAGTCCAGTACTTTTCTGGTGTTCCCATTGCAGCATGTGCTGGTACTGCTGCTTTGGTCCAGCCTGGGAAGGTGCAATGACTTTGGCATATTACCAAAACTTTCCTGAGGAATGTCAGAGAGAGAAAGGAATTGGCAGTTTTTAACACTTTATATCTCAGCAAATTCTGAATGGCGTCTCCTGAGAGAAAGAAAAGGCACTTGTGTAGCCCAAGAGGATTTTCCCTGCCAAATATCAAAGGTGTTCTGCAAACAATGGAGGTGGGGAAGCTTCTCAAAGAAAAGGTCCCAGGCATTCTTTATAATGGAAAGTGCTAGGCAGCCTAAATATAGAGGGGTTGTTACCAGCTCCTCCTATAATAAAGTGTAATTAATCAGGAGCGTATCTTATATCAGTTAAGAATCAGAACTAGTCTTTTATATTGACTGTGCGTATCCAGAGACTAACCGTATGGATTGGATATGATGCCATCTGCCTTTCAATATCTGAAAGGCTGATGAACATCAGTTCTTGTTCTTCCATAACCTGCACTCCATCCACTCTCAATCTTTTCCTTCCCACCATTTACACACAGTTAACTGTTGGCTGCCTTTTAGCCTTGTGTATGTGTAGCCAATAACAACAACCACAACAACAACGAAAATAGCAGATACCACTTATCCATGGAAATATATAAAATGTACTTTTGTAAATTGGTCTCAGATGAGCAGATACGCTTTCAATAACCTGTTTTTCACATTTGCCACGGTGCCTGAAAAGGTTGTGAAGACCTTAGTAACCAGGACAATGACTGAAACAAAGAAAAGAAGACACTTGGTCATGTGCTGTGGGAACATTCTTCCCTCAAGGGATTTCTTCATCATCATCTTCCTCTTTGTAACCATGGCTGAATCTGATATTTTTGACACCACAAATTCTGTTCTCATTGTGAGACTGTGAGAACAAAAGAAAGATGTTAATGCAAAGAAATGATACAGCACTATTGCAATACAATGGAAATGTAGCCATTAAAATAAGTCTTCTAAAGTGTGTTAGCCAGCCCATGGTATTTCAGGATTGTTTAAAGCAATAGAATTAGTCTGGCACATAGTACTAATTTAGAGAATATTTATCTATCACACACATTCCACAAGGCACAATGTTTGTGCAAAAAAAACAGGGTTAATGTACAGGATTGGGAGTCAGGAGAGCTGGGTTCTGTGCACAGCTTCGCAGCACGTTTTGCTGTGTGATCCTAGATCATTTAACATCCTTGTGGCAGGGAAAACACCACAGCAGCCCAACACTGTAGCATTTAATTTCAGAAAGGGAGACTACACAAAAATGAGGAGGTTAGTTAAACAGAAATTACAGCACCAAAAGTTAAATCCCTGCAAGCTGCATGGAAACTTTTTAAAGTCACCATAATAGAGGCTCAACTTAAGTGTATACCCCATATTAAAAAACATAGTAAGAGAACCAAAAAAGAGCCACCATGGCTAAACAACAAAGTAAAAGAAGCAGTGAGAGGCAAAAAGGCACCCTTTAAAAAATGGAAGTTAAATACTAGTGCGGAAAACAGAAAGGAGCACAAACTCTGGCAAATGAAGTGTAAAAATATAATTAGGAAGGCCAACAAAGAATCTGAAGTACAGCTAGCCAAAGACTGAAAAAGTAATAGCAAAAAAATGTTTAAGTACAGGGGCAGGGGATTGGGTGCAGGAGGGGGTGCGGGGTCTGGGAGGGAGTTTGGGTGTGGGAGGGGGATTCTGATCAGGGGCAGGAGGTTGGGGTGAAGGAGGCGGTGTGAGGTGTAGGCTCCAGCCAGGAGGCGCTTACCACAGGCGGCTCCCGGCTGGTGGCACAGCAGGGCTCAGGCAGGTTGCCTGCCTGCCTGCCTGCCAAAGCCCCAAGCTGCTCCTGGAAGCAGCTGGCTGCTGGCACGTTTTTGTGGCCCCTGGCGGGAGAGGGACAGCATGTCTCCATGTGCTGCTCGTGCCTGCAAGCGACGCCCCCGTAGCTCCCATTGGCTGGTTCCCGGCCAATGGGCACTGCGGGGACGGTGCTGGGGGTGGGGGCAGTGTGCAGAGCCACCTACCCCCTCCCCCCTCTGGGCCTGGGGCCGCAGAGATGTGCTAGCAGCCAGCTGCTTCCAGGAGTGGTGTGGGGCCACGGCATGCAGGCAGCCTTCCTGAGCCCTGCTGCGCCACAGGACTGGCCCAGAGTTGGAGATCGCTGCCTGTGATTTATTTTTGCAGGGTCCCCCTTGAGCCAGGGCCCTGGGCTGCAACCCCTAAAGTCCCTGCCTTAATCTGGCCCTGGGACTAATAACTAAACTATCATATAAATCAGCTTCTGTACCAAATGACTGGAGGATAGCTAATGTGACACCAATTTTTAAAAAGGACTCTAGAGGTGACCCCGACAATTACAGGCTGGTAAGCCTGACCTCAGTATTGGACAAACTGGTTGAAACTATAGTAAAGAACAAAATTGTCAGACATATAGATTAACATAATTTGTTGGGGAATAGTCAACATGGTTTTTGTAAAGGGAAATCATGCTTCACTAATCTACTAGAATTCTTTGAGGGGGTCAACAAGCATGTGGACAAGGGGGAACCAGTGGATATAGTGTATTTAGATTTTCAGAAAGCCTTTGACAAGGTCTGTCACCAAAGGCTCTTAAGCAAAGTAAGCAGTCATAGGATAAGAGGGAAGGTTCTCTCATGGTAACTGGTTAAAAGATAGGAAACAAAGGGTAGGAATAAATGGTCAGTTTTCAGAATGGAGAGAGGTAAATAGTGGTATCCCCCAGGGGTCTGTACTGGGACCAGTCCTATTTAACATATTCATAAATGATCTGGAAAAAGGGGTAAACAGTGAGGTGGCAAAATTTTCAGATGATACAAAACTACTCAAGATAGTTAAGTCCCAGACAGACTGCGAAGAGCTGCAAAAGGATCTCTCAAAACTGGGTGATTGGGCAACAAAATGGCAGATAAAATTCAGTGTTGATAAATGCAAAGTAATGCACATTGGAAAGCATAAGCCCAACTATACATATAAAATGATGAGGTCTAAATTAGCTGTTACCACTCAAGAAAGAGATCTTGGAGTCATTGTGGATAGTTCTCTGAAAACATCCACTCAATGTGCAGCAGCAGTCAAAAAAGCTAACAGAATGTTGGGAATCACTAAGAAAGGGATAGATAATAAGACAGAAAATATCATGTTGCCTCTATATAAATCCATGGTACACCCACATCTTGAATACTGCGTGCAGATGTGGTCGCCCCATCTCAAAAAAGATATACTGGAATTGGAAAAGGTTCAGAAAATGGCAACAAAAATTATTAGGGGTATGGAATGGCTGCCATATGAGGAGAGATTAATAAGACTGAGACTTTTCAGCTTGGAAAAGAGACGACGAAGGGGGGCATATGATAGAGGTCTATAAAATCATGACTGGTGTGGAGAAACTACTCTGAAATAAGGAAGTGTTATTTACTCCTTCTCGTAACACAAGAATGATGAGCTACCAAATGAAATTAATAGGCAGCAGGTTTAAAACAAAAGGAAGTATTTTTCCACACAACGCACAGTCAACCTGTGGAACTCCTTGCCAGAGCATGTTGTGAAGGCCAAGACTATAACAGGGTTCAAAAAGAACTAGATAAATTCCTGGAGGATAGGTCCATCAATGGCTATTAGCCAGGATGGGCAGGGATGGTGTCCCTAGCCTCTGTTTGCCAGAAGCTGGGAATGGGCAACACGGGATGGATCACTTGATGATTACCTGTTCTGTTCATTCCTTCTGGGGCACCTGGCATTGGCCACTGTCAGAAGACTGGGCTAGATGGACCTTTGATCTGACCCAGTATGGCCATTCTTACGTTCTTATCAGTCACTTATGCTCTGGGCGAAATACAGAAATTATGTTAGACTTCCTTATTTAGACTCCCTTATATCTAATTAAACCCACTGTACCTACGTAGAGCCACAAGACCTTTCCCTCATCCTTCTGTCCATTTCATTTGTATCTCCTCCCTCAATGTGTTTCATGTGCTTCAGTCATTCTGGAATTCCCATTGACACATGTTGTTAGAAAAATGACTTAGAGATTTTCTCTCCCAACAATGATTCTTTCTTTTGTCTCCAGCCCAGCATTAGTGGTGTGGACCTGGATAAGTTCCGTCAGATTCTGCTGCATCACTGTGATGTGAACAAGGACGGAAAAATTCAAAAATCTGAACTAGCCTTGTGTCTTGGGCTTAAAATGAACCCATAGATTTGAATGTGCTTCACCTATTGTTTGCAATGTTTTCTTTGTAAGAACTTGCTGTTGCTGGTAGAACTCTTTCAGTGCTGTGTTAACAATCTGTGTGATAGTGCTGAACGTGGAAGATATAGGCACCTCACTGCTGTAATGAAAGTGCATTTGCACCAGGATGCCACAAAGTGGAGAATGCATGAAGGGCCTTTCAATTCAATAACTAGATTCACATTGTTCAGTAGAAGAAATTACGTGTGGGGCCTCTGTATTTTTTATAAATAATGTCCATATCCACAGACATACCAGTTTATCAAAAATGGAGATGTCGTTCCATTACTTCCTTCATAAAATACTGCCACAATCAGTTCTTTGGAGTAGGATGAGTCTTTCCTTAAAATGTAAGATTAGTGCTCTCATGCTGTAGCTGCTTTCATTGTCTGATTTTTATGATGACTGCCTTCTATGTGAAGTCACGATATTTCTAAACATGAGCATTGTGCTTTACTTGTGCATACAACATTATAATACTGGATGGATTGCAGTTTATTTGTGCAAGAATAAAAACAGCAATTAAGGAAATACGATAAGATTGGTGCTTACGCATTACTTATGGACAGCCATACATCACAGTTTGATAGTCATACTATACTATGTATATGCTATCTGTCATCTCACAATATTTATACTGAGCACATCAAGTGGAAAGTTTCACATGGTTCAGTAGAAGAAATTACCTGTGGGGCCTGTGCATTTTTTATAAACAATGTCCATATCCACAAACATACCAACTGATCAAAAATGGGGAACACCATTCCATTACTGCCTTCATAAAATACTGCGACAATCTAGAGTAGGATGAGCCCTAGTGGATCTACCAAGCCTTAGCTTTAAGTATGCCAGATAACAGAGTACAGTGGAAACTTCTCACAGAGAAATCACTGCACAAAATAATTTCACTCTGGGCCAAATCCTTCTTTTGACACAAATCTAAGTAAAATGGCTTTGTGCAGGGTTTCCCATTAAGGAGACTAAGGCTCAGAGTCAGCAAAGCACTTGCTCAACCTGAACTTTATTTTTTTAAATCAGAGGGTCTTAACCATGTGTTTACATGCTTTGCTGAACTGGGAACTAAATCCCTCCCTCCATGGCCTCCGTGACACTATTGGAGCCTCAGGGCCATAGCATCTGTTGCACTCTGTGATCTTCCATTTCAGGGGAACCAACCAGTGGATACATGTGGTCAGCAATGCACTGACCATACCCACAATACACTGTCTGCTCTCCCTTCGAATAATCCCCTCTTTATTTGCAAAGAGAAACCAGCTGAGGAGACGTGTTCAGTAGAACCTCTGTAGTTCTGTTGCACTGAGGATCTGCCATATCCATGGAGGCAAGATTTCCCCTGTAAGTGGAAGTTCACTAGATCTACAATGCACTTTGCACATTGCAAAGCACTGGAATGGTGTGATTCTATTCCTTCATATAATATTTACAGAAATGACCTTTAATAAGTCAACGTTAAGTCCTATTGATTTCAATGGGACTACTCATATGCTTCAGTACTTTGCTGAACAGAGGTGTGTTTATTCGTGTCCTTCAGTGTTTTGCTAGATCAGGACCTTAACTCTCAAATCTGATTATTATCATTCTGACAACAACATGGAATCACAATAATAACTGAGTTTTAACAGTGTTTCATGGAAAGCAGTAAACAAGAAATCATGTCTTACAAGAACAGAGATGCACTGTTATCCACATCCACATTCATTCATCTGAGGAACAATCTGTGCTCATGTTGCATGACAACAGACAGAAAGCTCAGTAGCTAAGAAACCTATAAACATGCTGTACATGATATATGAGTTATCATGGTCTTTAATAATTTTCTACAAAACATAATACAGGACATAACCAACCACCATTCCATCATATTTCCAAGGGGATAAGGTTCATCAACCAAAATAATTATCCCTTTCCTTTCACTCTTTGTCTTTCTGGCTCTCTTTCTATTATCATGTATTACTATTACTTTCTTAATCTAGTTTTCCATTACTTTGATATCAGAGATATTTCTGCACCATGATCTTGCACTGTTTTATATGTTTAAACACCAGCTTTATGATGCTGTTGAAATGTTTATATGCTAGGAGGCTAATTCTGATCATATACTAGTTTAACTCCACTGACATTACTCCTCATTTACACTGGTATAAATGAGATAGAATTTGGCCCTAGCTTTAATAAAATTTTACTCTAAAATGAAAAATCTTCTAAAGTCTAATATAACAGCACTGCTCTAATTACCCAAACTACATAATAGTTCATCTTTACTGAAGTTCTTTGTCCTGATCCTTTTCACCCTGTAATTTATTCAACAAACAGCAAGAGATAACATGCCATGCTATGCCAATTTATTTCTGTTTCTTTGTACAGATTTATAGATAAATATTTTTTCCCATTCTGGGTTAAAAAAGTCTCTGTAAAAAAAAATTCTGAAACGTGGTATTGAATAACCTTAAAATTACAGTGACTTTAGAAGACCAGTTTATAAAGACCTCAACAAAGAAACATAGCTGAAAAAAAGCTAATTTAGCAGCACCCTGAGTCATCTCTAAATGTGAGTAGTTCAGTATCCTTGCAGGCACATCTTTTGTGTTTGAAGGCTCTGGTGGGCTGTTTATTGACTATGTCCTATTATGTCCTATGATCGCAGTGAAAACCCTCTGAAACAAGAAAATGTGAAAAGGTGGGATTTTTTTCTTTTCTTATAGCGGTCCACCTTGCTGACTACACATTTTCTACTGTAAAATTTCGTTTTCTTCAAATGACTTTTAGTTGCTAAACGGATCTACTGTGACAGCTATATTTCTCTTAAAATAAAAGTATTTCTTGTCTTCTTGATTTTTTTTCTGCGGGCAGAAAAGCATTTTTGTGACTTTTTAACATGTTTTCAGCACATGAAATTGGGGAGAGAAAGGGTATGTCTACACTGCAATGTAAGCCCAGGGTTTGAACTCAGGCTCAACTTTAAACCCCCGCTTCTGTCCACACATAAATTGCAGTAACCCAGGGCTTGGACCTAGGGTCTGAGGACCCCACAGGAAGTAGCGGGTCTGAGCTGGAGTCAAGCCAAGATCCAGGCTTCAAGCCCTGTTGCTTTGTAGTGTTTAGATGCAGCCCCACTGGACTTGTGCTCAGGAAGTTGGCCAAACGTATTCCACAATCCCATGGGCCGACTTTCTGTCCTCTGGCCAGTCAAGTTTGGTGGATAGTCAAGTTTTCCTACACTGCACCATGAACAAAGGGCTAGAGCAGCCACATTTTGGGAGGGTGCTAGGAAGTCTGGGATATGGGTGGTTGGACTCGGAACCACATAGTGCAGTGTAGATACTGGAGCCCCAGGTTGGGTCCTAGGGTTCAACAATTCTTAACCTGGGGTTATAAAGAATGTAGATGCTCAAGCCCTAGGTTAACAAACGCAGGGTCTGCTAACTCAAGTTTGACTAACCCTGGGTTTACAGTGCAGTGTAGACTTACCCAAAGAAGGTGCTGCCTAAAGGCCTGATCCAAATTGCTTTGAAGTCAATATAAAGCTTCCCATTGACTTTCAGTGGGCTTTGGATCAAATCCTAGAAGCCAGGATAGGAAGATTTAGAGACAGTGGGAGTTTTCCATTAAATTAAATTGAGGCCAGGAATTCTCCCTTTAATTCTTTTGGGTAAAGAAACAGTCTTGCTCCTGGGTCGTAAGGATCTGAGATGCACATAGGAAATGTGGTTAGAGACTGATAGTTTTGGGGTTTTTGATTGCACAAGCACCAAGTAAAATAAAGCTGAAACGCTATACACATTTCCTGCTTGTTTGTTGTTTGTTCACTCTGGGCCTTGTGGGGAGTTTCTCGCTAGCTGCACAGACACTGACTCTGCCTCACAGTACAACTGAGAAATACAGGCTTTGGTGTTATATCTGGATCCAGCAGAAAGGGAGATAGACACAGAGGGAGCTGAGAGAAACAGCTGTCTGCTGTGGTAGCTTTTATTGTTCAGGCAGCAAAACTGCAACCAACATGAAAGTGAGGCTTGGGAGGGTGAGAGTGCTCAAATATTTAAAGGGACAGGACATCACATTTCTCCACCCTACTTCAAAAAGTTTTCCAAACACACACAAGTTACCGTTTACATGACTAACATGAAACACTATAGAACCTAATGACAGGTTTCAGAGTAACAGCCGTGTTAGTCTGTATTCGCAAAAAGAAAAGGAGTACTTGTGGCACCTTAGAGACTAACCAATTTATTTGAGCATAAGCTTTCGTGAGCTACAGCTCACTTCATCGGATGCATACTGTGGAAAGTATAGAAGATCTTTTTATACACACAAAGCATGAAAAAATGGGTGTTTAAACATCCATTTTATCATGCTTTGTGTGTATAAAAAGATCTTCACCCATTTTTTCATGCTTTGTGTGTATAAAAAGATCTTCTATACTTTCCACAGTATGCATCCGATGAAGTGAGCTGTAGCTCACGAAAGCTTATGCTCAAATAAATTGGTTAGTCTCTAAGGTGCCACAAGTACTCCTTTTCTTTTTATAGAACCTAACTAAAAGTTGTGTGTGGACTACTGCAGACTCTTGAGTTGCAAGGGATTATTCTGCCCTGGAATAGCAATTCACTCATTAAACAATTTATAAATTCAGGTGCACAACTGTTTTTTCATACTCTCTTGGGATAATGTGGTGATGGTGGTGTGGCAGGGTCCTGAGCAACAGCCTTCTGAGTGAGTGTAGTTTGTGCCCAACAGCCACATGGAAATTCCTTACATTTCCATGGTTCTTTGTCTCCCCAATTCATGAGATGAACTTCTCAGTTCACACTTAAGCCCAAAGAATCCTTCTCTGCAGTTCCCATTGCAACTGCTACTTCAACAGCCTTCTTGCACATACGTGCTGATACAGTCCCTAACTTCTTCCAGACCTGGTCCTTGTGTAATCCAGAGACTAATTGGTCACACGGGGCATTACGTAGTATTTGTCTGAACTGACAATGTTCTGACAATTTCCTTAGCGCAGCAATGAACTGTGCTACTGACTCTCCACTTCCCTGATGCCACTGATGGAACCGATAGTGTTCTGCTGCCATTGATGGGATAGGCGAAAACTGTTCCTGCATTGTTGCAGTAATTACAGCATACGTGGCAGTTCCAAGCCCAGTTGGAGACAATAGGTCACGCAGTAGTCCATATGCCTTTCGACACATCACTGTCAGCAAGGTTGAAACTCATTGTCCATCTGGTGTTGCAGGTTACAACTTGCTCAAAACGTTTGAGGTACACCACCCATGATTCGTGGTTGTCATCAAATTCACCAACGCTACCCGCAAGTATTGCCATTTCTCTGCTCTCCCGTTGGACGTCATGCTACTGGATGTCTTCACTGGCACTGGGAAATTCTTTTTATGTAACCGCTTTATCTACACCAATCACCCTCTGTTGGCTGTATGTTTATATAGCAAACTGCAGAATTCCTCCTTTGGCTGTACTTGGGCGCCGTCTGCTGCTATAGGCCCGCAGTGCAGGCTAAGTTGTTTGTCTCTCAGCCTGGCCATGTGGTCAATCAATATGGTTCCTCTCCCCACTTTGTCTCTGCACTTGCTAGGCAGAAATGGCAGAAAACTCCTCTTGTGTTCTGCCATTAATTGCCAATTTCCTCCTCTCTGCTTCGGTTTGAACAGCTCCGTCAGTAATTGCAGAGTCCTTCTACTTTGTTCTATAGTTGTTTGCCTGCTTCCCCTCTCTTGCTGGATGGCTCACACTGCCCCAGCAGCAATCTGACACCTTGTGCCTCTAGGTGAACTTTTCCCTTTCTTTTAATAGTATTATTTGCTTATTCCTTCATCTTCTGGCAGAGGCAACACTGGACACTTGTGGGATAAAAATCCTGCATCACCAAATGTTATATGTGGACCCAGCAGAGAAAGAGCTAGCTGCCACCACAGAGAGCGCTGGTAGAAACACAGTTGTCTGCTGTGGTTGCCTTTACTGCTCGGGAGCAAAACAGAAACCAACACAGAAGTGAGGCTTTGCACTGGGGATGGGGGGCGTGCACCGACATTTAAAGGGACAAGACATCACCTCTGGGGTTTACTGAAAGCTGTGTTCCAAGTGTGTTTGATTCTGTATTGCGTTGTGAGCCTGGAACCAGGCATTGATGGCAACCTTGCCCGTAGGTGGTTAAACTGAATTAAAGCAAGCTGGAATAGTGTTCTGGCTCCGGCCCAAAACCCTGATGCCAGTCTTAGCCAAAATGCTGTCCAGGCGGGTTGCATAAAGAACAGCCAGTCCGAGACTGTGTGCTGTAGGGACTGCAGCACCAGCACACAAAGGGGTGACAAGAAAATAGTGGCCTGCCCTTTCCCTCGCTGCCCTAATCTATCACCTGTGATGAGCACTCCGCTTTTCCCCTGGCCAAACAACTGCCAAAATCTGTCCTGAAGACTAGAGCCCTGACCCCTCACCCAGCCACCTGACACGCCCACTCCCTTCTCCCTGAAAACCCAACTTCTCCTTCCACGGTCCGGTGCCTGACCTTGGCCTGTCATTGGAGGGAGTTCATGGGGGAAGCTCTCTCCCCACTCACTGCCTTCCCTGGAAACCCCAGAGTTCTCTGCAGTAGGCATCTCTTTCCAGGCCTTCTGTCCTGCTGCATTTGCCCAGCTGCACGCCTGCTAGTGCATGAGAAAAGGGAACATTAAGTGTTCCTGTGGCTGTTGTACCACATGCATCCCCATTGGTCTGTTAGAGCACCAATGAGGTCACAGCAGGAGTAGGGCAAGTGCCCCCCGCCCGCACCTTCCCTGCCTGTGCCCAAGAAGGGGTGTGCCTGGAAACGGCTGGCTCCTATCCCTGTGCAGACTGGGAGAGGAGGTAGGGAGGAGATGCTCAGAACCACTGCCTGGAAGGAAGCCTGGGAGTAATCTGAGGGAGGAACAGATTGAATTCAGGGTGTGGCTGAGACACACGGTGCTGGGAGCAGGAGGTTGAGAGGCCCCAGAGTCATTTTGCTGGAGGGTAGAAGGGACAAAGGACGAGATCAATTGGCTGGGGCCAGGTAGAGGTTCCATTTGCTAGTAGGGAGGAGGCAGAGGATGAATTGGTTGGTGGGGAGCAGATGATCAGTTGGTTAGTGGGGCCTGGGAGCTAAGAGATGGGAGACAGCAAGAAAACAAAAGGTTTGGGAAGCTCCTGGAAGAACTACCAAATATGGGGGGTGGGTGGAATCAAGAAAACAACATGTTGTGAAGGTTCTTCACACAAACTTTACATATGGGAGATCCATATTTGCACTAGGACTCTGTCCCCACAGCTATTCAGATCCACAATAATCAGGCCAGAGTGGAATAAAATGGAGCGGTATTGGGACCATATTACAAATCTCACAATAGCAATAGTTAATGAGTTGTCTTTCACAAAAGTACACAGAATATGCTCTTATTTTAACCCCCCGGTGAACAAAGCAATGAGCTGAAATTATATCGTGGCAAGCAGATCTTTTCATACTTCTTTTTATCATGAAAAGGACACATTCGCCTCCCTGCAGAGACTCCTTTCTAGTCTCACTAAAATGATGAGCACCCCTAGGCATTTCATTTAGTCACAGTTTCAGCTGCAGTTCTTTTGGCAATCCTCCCCCCTCCCCTGAGAACTACAGATACAGATGGAGGCAGCATGCCAACTTCTCTTCATGATCTGATTTAGCCATTTGTTATCACGCAAATGCAGAGTATTTTTACATGGAATTTAGATTCCCTTCCATATTAGCATATGGGGGCTATTTAAAGTCATATTTGAATGACTATATGAAAAGACCTTCAAATTGTCAAATCCTAACTACTAAAACTTAAGATCATATGTATTATGATGCTTTAACTACAGTAAATATGTTGAAATATACCAGTAGGATCTTGCCGTGTTTGATAATTCAGTGCATCCTCTGTCTGCAAATGAGCAAAAATATTTGTTCACATTATTTCCTGGAGAGTAATATTTTTCCCTTTGCTATTCCACTAGAAAACTGGAATTTCTGATGGTGTTGTTTTTAATGTGCACTTTTACTAAGTCAAACCGATACATTATACACAATCAGACTTAATATCTAAATTTCCAAGGTAGAGTCGGTTGTGCATAAATCCTGAACTACTAAATGTCTTATTCTCTTGCCCTATAGCTCTCTCCCACTATACGTGTAGCAATTTATATGCACAATTTCCCCAAATATGACTTGATAAGTGTTTTGTAACTTTGACAAACCACTGGATGAGTAAAATCAGTGTATGAACCATCTTAATACAAATCTGCTACCTTACTTTTCTTTCCACTAAGAATTATTTGGAGAGCAAATGCAGGGCCCCTGCATTGCTTTGTGCTTATCTCAACTTTTCTCATTTTAGGTCTTTAATATCTTTTTCTGGATGACTTGCCCTGATAACTGTGTTTAGGGGACTCTGTGTCTGACAGCTTCATTTGCCTATATGAAACTGATACCAGTGCAACATGTGCATTTGTGGGGCTTTTCACTCAATTTCATCCCTCATGTAACTCCATTGGCTTCACTGGAAACGATGCTATAAAGACACAATCTTTCCTCTTCCGGCATTTTGTACCTTAACAAGCCCCCTTTTTATTCTATGCCATCACCATGGAGATCTGTCATAGGAGATGCATAATTTCAACCTATTGCAAATTGTTCTTGTGCCATCTTGTCCCTTGATCGTTTCCTATACAACATTTTCCAGAATAATGAACCCCACTGAGCTCTGCTCATCTCATTTCCGGCTTTGGACACATTTTGATAGCCTCTCTTCACTGCATGAAGCTGTAACCAGATGAAATGTTTATAGAGGCGTAACATTTTGGTTTTGTCAGCACTTTATTTTCAAATTTTTAACAAAAGAATTCTCCCCCTTTGTTCGTATAATATTGCTTTAAACAACATGGGCAAAGAAGTCTCTCTTTTGGAAAGTACTTTTCACCTTTTTGGTTACTGAAAGCAATTAATTGAGCAGAAGCCTCAAAAAGAACTAGGAACATAAATACCTAACAAAATATTTTGATTAGTCTGGTTGTTTGTTGGGGTTTTTTTGTTTGTGTGTGTGTGTGTGTGTGTGTGTGTGTGTGTATGTATGTGTGAAATATTGTTGATATTATTGAAAACAATAGCTACTAATGCAGCCACAGGTATATCATCGAAACATCTGCCCACATTATAATAACAACCCATCATGAGAAACACCATAATTACAGCTATTATCTCTTAAAATGGTTGGGTAACTATTGCATTAATCTGATTTGGAACAGAAAGTTGCCGTTATGAACTGAAACATTTAATGGGACTTTGCTGGGTAATTACACGGGGTAAAATAGCTCTGAAAGCCATTTTTGTATTAGGGTTACAACAACAGATAATGAAATGCTATCATTTTCCGGCTGTTAGTTGCACCTGTGTTTTCAGTGATTCCATGGAGAATTACATCTTACTGAGGAATCCTTGCAGTTGGGAACACACACAAAAAGACCACCAGTTACGACTACTGAGAGAGAAAAAGAAGAGTCATTTTTTAGTGAAGCAGCAGAATTTACCTCACACCAAGTGTTACTTTACAGTGCATGTGCGCCCTGTCTCTGGGATAGAAATGATCTCCCTGTTTGAAAATACACTTAATAATTGATTACTGGTTATTTTTTTAGCTGAGCTTAAAGGGGCAATACCAATTTACAATCCTAGGCCCGACGCAGAACTTTGCACTTGTGAGGAGACCCATTGATCTCATAAGGGTTACACACAGACTCACTTTCAGGATTTGGTCCCTCAAAAATTGAATTAATAGTAATTTCAGCTACTGTACTGCCCCCTGAAATTCCTGGTGGTTTAACAATCACATTTTACTATTTTCTATATTTGTTGCTGGGTCAAAAACACACACAGACAACAAAAGAAACTGCCTGACTGTATAGGAAACCAAGTTAAAATGACTACAGAAATTTCCTTCCCCGGCACAAAGTAAACAAACTGAAAAATCAAAGCAATATACGTTTTTCTACTAACTTCCTTCAGAGCTAGCAATCTTAGGTGTTCGTTGTAATGATAGTAGGATGAAGTGGGAATTTATTTTAGATTGATGGAGACATCTATTTCTAGTAAAACTGAACTAAATTCATCCCTGATGTAACGTCATTGGCTTTGATGGAGTTACACCAGGATTTAGTTTGGCCTAAAGAATTTGGGAATGGAACTACAAGGCTGATAATTACCTGGATGGTATTTAGAGAGTTTGTATAACTCAGTATGGTACAGTTGTGTGTGTGCGTGTGCACCTTTATATGCAAACATAAATAATGTATAATGTATTTGTGTTCAGTGGGCTAGCCATGACAAAACAAAGGTGATTGTATATCACACAGAACTATAATAATCTGCGTATGCTGGTTGATATCATTAATGATATGGTGCTTATCTGAGAGCTATATTTTCTCTGTTACATCAGGATTTTTGGCATAGCAGTATCCCAAATTAAGCAGCTATATAGCAGTGCAGCGCTTCTCTAGAGAAAGAGGATTGTCAGGAACAGGGACAGCCTAGACAGCATATAATTAATTCAATAACATAAACACCCAAGGGGTCTATAGGCCTGATATCTGTGCTCTGGAGCTCAAAATGACCTTCAGCAGTTGCAGATTTACAATGGAAAGATTTTGGAGCCTTTTACTTTTAGATTCCAGGAAGTTACCAAACATTTTATGTAAGGCCTTTATATCCTCTCTATTTTCTGAATGAGGTTAGAAGAACTGGGCCTGTTTCTTCTCTCCTATTGGTGTATTCACAGAAGCAATTCAAAGCAATCTGAGCCCAAGAATTCAAAGATCGTGAATCAGGCCCCCTAACCTGAGGAGGTTGGCTTAAAAATCATTCGATTTCTTTTAAATATCTTTTACAATTTTGATTCATTTTATTTGCCTTCCGAGGCTTTAGGCTGCATTTGTGTCACAATTTCAAACTTTTCTCCACAACCAGCAGGGCTAGAAACTTACTTCTTTTTTTTCCCCGTCTTTCTTTTTTTTTTTTTTTTTTTTTATGAAAACTAAGATTTCTTTTGATCTCTTGATTTCAGCAGGTGGACCTTTGCAAACACTATCAAATATCATGAAACTCGTGATAAAAATCACCAGAGTTGGCAATGCTATTGAAGCAAATCCAGTGAATTCCACAGAGCTACTGGAGTGGAGAAAGATTGCCAGCAAATCCACCTATTGCTCTTTTCTCCTTCCTTATCAGCATGAAGCAGCTCTGTTGACATTCAAACGTCACCATGGGACACCTGCAACTATATTGGGGTGGGCAAAATACAGCCCAGGGGCCGCATCCAACCCTCCAGATGTTTTAATCCTGCCCTCAACCTCTCACTGGGAAGTGGGGTCAGGGGCTTGCCCCGCTCCACGCGGCTCCCAGAAGCAGTGGCATGTCCCCGCTGCGGCTCCTAGGTGTAGGGGCAGCCAAGGGGCTCTGCACGCTGCCGCCGCAGCTCCCATTGGCTGGAAACCACAGCCAATGGGAGCTGAAGGGGCAGCGCCTGCAGACAGGGCAGCGTGCAGATCTGCCTGGCCACACCTCTGCATAGAAGCCGGAGGGGGGACATGCCCCTGCTTCTGGTAGCTGCTTGAGCTAAGCAACGCTCAGAGCCTGCACCCCTGACTCCCTCCTGCACCCCAACCCCCTGCCCCAGCCCTGATCCCCCGTCCTGCCCTCTGAACCCCTCGGTCCCAGCCCGGAGCACCCTCATGCATCCCCAACCCCTCATCCCCACCCCAGAGCCCACACCCCCAGACAGAGCCCTCAAACCCCTCCCCCCCGCACTCCAACCCCCACTTTCATGAGTTTTCATGGCCCGCCATACAATTTCCATAGCCAGATGTGGCCCTTGGGCCAAAAAGTTTGCCCACCCCTGAACTATATGGCTCCCATTTGGTTAGCACTGGGGATTTGAACTGATGACCTTCAGTGCTAAAAGCATGAGTAGTTACAGTTTGTACTTATGAGTCAAGCTCTCACTGTGAGATCTGTCCCAGACACTCACCCCTTGCTCTGCAAAAGAGGCGAAAGTTGAACTCCTGGTCTTTGCTTTCCTACCTCAGAAAGTTTTGCCCTAGTCTACAGGGGTATTTGGTGAACCCAGCCAGCCGTCCATCTCTGCCTTTCCCTTTCGCATTTTCTTTTATGGCTAAAAGGTTTTTTTAAAATGCTTTGTAGACAAACAGTATTGATATATAACTGATATTCTCAGCATCAGCACCTGAGGAGCAACACAAAGGACTGGTCCTACGGTGTTTTAGATCAGTGGCTCTCAACCTTTCCAGACTACTGTGCCCCTTTCAGGAGCCTGATTTGTCTTGCAAACCCTCTACTTTCACCTCCCTTACAAACTACTTGCTTACAAAATCAACATAAAAATACAAAGGTGTCACACTATTACTGAAAAATTCCTGACTTTCTCATCTTTACCATATAATTATGAAATAAATCAATTGGAATAAAAATATTGTCCTTACATTTCAGTATGGAGAGCAGTATAAACAAGTCATTGTCTGTATGAAATTTTAGTCTATACTGACTTCGCTAGTGCTTTTCCTGTAACCTGTTGTAAAACTAGGCAAATACCTAGATGAGTTGATGTACCTCCTGGAAGACCTTTGCATACCCCCAGGGATACAGGTACCCCTAGTTGAGACCCACTCTTTTAGAAGCTTTCCAAAAGAGGCATGAAAATAAATTGAGTTAATATAGTGAAAAATTCCCTAAAGGGATGATGTTTAAACTTTCATTTCTCTCTCTCGCTATCAGTTCATTTTTCAGCAACCCACCACGAGAAATTCAAATAGTCTCAAAGTTTATATTCTACATTTTGGTTTTAGCCATTTCAATGAGATTTCAACCTCCCGTTTGAACTCACCCGGGGAATGCAATGATGGAGCAGTATGCACACACACTTAAAGCGCTCGCTCAATCACTGACTTGCAGCTGCCTCTGAAGCGGTATATGGTAGCTATTTAACAGCACACAGCAATACTACGCAAAATCTAGGCCAGTTTCGGTGACAACTTTGGGGAGAACATCTTGAAATTTATGGCGTCACACATATTTCAAATGCGTCGCAAACGAAGAAATATTCTGTACATTTGATATGAAATGTAGCAAATGAGTCCTACTCAAGTACAACACATTCCATCCAGGAACACTTCCAGGGATCATAGAAATAGCTCAGATTCATCAGTGACTAACATTATGATCATACACTAACTGATTTGCTGAACTTTACATGCAGGCTTTCAGATTGCATTCAGCCACTAGAGATAATTTTTACAGGCCGGATTCATCTTCATTTCAACCCACACAAGCCCACTGAAGTTAATTGAAGGAAGAACCTGGCCTGAAATCTGTAAATAGCCCCATAAATATAATATCTTGGACGAGGGGGAACTCCCTTTCAGATTTCAACATTGACTAGGAAATACAGCCCCACTACTTGGCTTTGAGCATCTCAGACTCTTTTCTTTAGGATGCAAAGCACATGGGATGCTGAGAGGTGCTGAGCATCCAACTCCCATTGATGTTACCTGGAGTGTTCCTGTGTTCTCTGCAAGATTAACAGATTCACCAAAATGTGGGGAAGGGGGGCAGAATCCACAAAATCATGACATTTGTTGGTAAAATGAGAACTGACAGAGAGTGATGAATTGGTCAGGGACAAAAATGCATCACACCCTATTGAAAGAATGGTGAGAACAGATGGGGGCTAGGTCAGTGTGGTGTGTGGGTCAAATTCCTGTGGATAATTACCCATTAAAATCTTGTGTAGTGCTCAGTCTTTTCTGATCAGGGGTTTAAGGTTTTGCTTTTTTTTAAAAAAAAAATCTAATTAAAGAAAACATAGGAACTGCCAACTTAATGGACATTATATCGCACCATATTCTTCCTTTCTAGATCATTAGAGAGGGGGCCAGACCACCTCAGACTTATACATCCCCACACCTTGGGGGACTCGTATCCAAAGTTTCCACTTCATTTCCATCTCTAAATATGAAGTACTGAGTCAGACCATGCACTTAATCCAATGCAATTGCAGTCTGTCCATTGACTTCAGGGTTCAGACCCTGTATCTCTAGTACTTAACAAATTTCTTGCAGTTACTTTAGGTACCCCCTCCCTTTTCGTCGTTGTTGTTTGTGGGACTTTTGTGGTTTTTTTCGAGACTTGGTTAGTTGTTTGAATTTATGTGATTCGGTTTTTACAAGTTTCAGAGTAGCAGCTGTGTTAGTCTGTACCCACAAAAAGAAAAGGAGTACTTGTGGCACCTTAGAGACTAACCAATTTATTTGAGCATAAGCTTTCATGAGCTACAGCTCACTTCATCGGTGGTTCATCACTTTTACAAGGTGATTTTTGCTTGTGTTTATTTTTCTCTCCTCTCACTTGAGCATTCACTGCAAGTGCTCAGTACTCTAAAGCTGAGCTTTGATTGGTTTCATAAGTCACATGGTCTGGATTTTGCCTCCTGCTTCAAAAAAGCTAACATTTTACCACCAGGAGGGGAGTTTAATGATGCAGCTGTGGCTTTGACTCACTCAGGTGAGCTTAGGAAGAGGTGGAATTTTAGAAAATGTCAAACCTTTTCCTTGTAGGGCCACACAAACCTGGTCTGAGGCACCGGTCCTAGAAAAAAGGTGGGTATTGTGTAAAGTGTCGTGATTGGGTAAAGAGCTTCCCTTTCATTTTCTCTCACCACAGATTGTGAGCTGTCTTGGGTACTGCCTGTGTTGTTAGTGCAGTGTCAGGTATAACGGGGTCCTTAGGCACTACCACCAGATAAATCATGAGGCGTATGATTGTATGCATTGTAACTGTAGGGGTGGGGCACTGTTCGAGGGAGAGTGGTATTTGTGATGGAGACCTTGCTGCACTCCTGTTTCTACATTATGTCAAGGATGCCGAGAGCACATGGATGGACCCACACCCCCCTTTTAGCATTTCCACTGAATAAATAAATGCATATCTCTAGTTTTGAAGAGTCAGGTCAGCTCCCTGTCTGGCTTGTTTAATTCCATGGTGTAATTTCCTACCCCAAACTGCTCACACATGCATTCTTAACATTCACTCGCCATGAGCGTTAGCGCAAGTAAAATTCAATTGCTCAAAGTGTTACAAGAAATAAAACAGTGAGGCTGACCATTCTTTTAAATTCCAGCTAATACTCATGGAAACATTCCCATAGCACTTGCTCAGCTTACCTTACAATTGTGAATGGAGTCAGTATAGTGAGTGGAAGTTGTTATGAGCTGATTCTAGTCCATTCTACTCTATAGATCGGGGTGGCCAACCTGAGCCTGAGAAGGAGCCAGAATTTACCAATGTACATTGCCAAAGAGCCAGAGTAATACATCAGGAGCCTCCCCATCAGCTCCCCCCTTCCCGCCCCCAGTGCCTCCCGCCGGCCGGCAGCCCCACCAATCAGTGCCTTCCTCTCCCTCCCCATGCCTCCCGCCCGCCACAATCAGCTGTTTCACAGTGTGCAGGAGGCTCTTGGGGGGAAGGAGGAGGAGCAAGGGCATGGCAGGCTCAGGGGAAGGGGCAGGAGCCTTGGGGGAAGGAGTGGAGTGGGGCGGGGCTGGGGCCTGGGGCAGAGCCAGGGGTTGACAGTGAACACCCTGTTGCACATTGGAAAGTTGGCGCTTGTAGCTCCAGCCCCAGAGTCGGCACCTATGCAAGGAGCCTCATATTAACTTCTGAAGAGCCGCATGCGGCTCTGGAGCCACAGATTGGCCACCCCTGCGATATATGTTCTCTTACTTCCCTCATTGCTGTAGTGTCCGAGTGTCTTCCTGTCATGCATTAAGTAATGTGACTAACATTTGTGGTATGTTCATTCTCTCTCTCTTCTGCTCCCAGGAGGCGTAGGGGTATGTGTGCGTGTGTGCGTGCGCGTGTGTGGGTGCACATGCGCAGTGTTTTGTTTCGGTAGGATTTTGGTTTTGATGGAAAGAGCTTCCAGAGGAAGCAATTTGCAGTACTCAAGTTTAATTCATCCTATAAAACTCAGGGAACAAGGCAAAAAAACCCAACCCTACGCCAGCCCAGGCCAGGTCAACTGACTTGGGCTAGCAGGGCTCATACAGGGCGTCCGGGCTCACACAGTGTAGATTCCTGCTTGGGCTGGCACTTGGGCTCTGAAACCCACCCCTCTCGCAATGTTTCAGAGCCCGGGCTCCAGCCCAAGCGGGAATGTTTATACTGCTGTTTTCAGAGTAGCAGCCGTGTTAGTCTGTATTCGCAAAAAGAAAAGGAGTACTTGTGGCACCTTAGAGACTAACCAATTATACTGCTGTTATTAGCCTCGTACTGTGAGCCCCGTGAGCCCAAGTTAGTTGATCTGGGCTCTGAGACGCTGCTGCAGGTTGGTTTGTTTTCATTTTAGGGTTTTTTGCAATCTTGAGTACCATCTGCTGACACGGTGATGAGCTGCCAAAATCTTAACAACGGGTTCCCTCCTCACCCCACGAGGGGGTCGTTGCCCACCTCCGCCCCCTGGGACTCCTGCCCCATCCAACCCCCCCGCGTTCCTTGACGTCCCCCCCAGGACCCCTGCCCCATCCACCCCTCTCCCCTGTCCCCTGACTGCCCCCAGAACCGGGCAGGAGGGTCTCGTGGGCCACCGTAGTGGGTGCCCACCCTACCCCTAAGAGCCAGAGGCACCTGCCGGGGGGCCAGGTGGGGAGTCCCGGTGGTGCTTACCTGGGGCAGCTCTCAGGAAGCATCCGGCAGGCCCCTTTGGCTCCTAGGGGTGGGGGAGCGTAGCTGGGGGGGAGCAGCCGCTCCCCCACTGATCACATCAAAAGTGGCACCTTAGGCGCCAACTCCCTGGGTGCTCCGGGGCTGGAGCACCCACGGGGAAAATTTGGTGGGTGCAAAGCACGCACCGGCAGCTCCCCACGCCCAGCCCCAGCTCACCTCACCTCCACTCCGCCTCTGCCCCTGAACGCGCCGCCCCGCTCTGCTTCTCTGCGCCCCACCCCCGGCTTCCCACAAATCAGCTGTTCGGCGGGAAGCCTGGGAGGGCAGAGAAGCAGGCAGTGGCTTCCTGCTCAGGCCGAGGGTGGTGGAGGCGAGCTGGGGTGGGGAACTGTTCCCCTGCATGCCCCCCCCCAGGTTACCTGCTGCGGCGCGGGCGGCCCTCCTCGCGCCCCCCGACTCCAGCTCACCTCCGCCTCCCTGGGCCTGAGCGGGAAGCCGCGGCCTGCTTCTCAGCCCGCCCCAGCTTCTCGTATGAACAGCTGATTCGCATGAAGCCGGGGGGGGGCGGGGGAGGAGGGGCAGAGAAGCAGAGCGGGGCGGCGCGTTCAGGGGAGGAGGCGGAGGCAGAGGGGAGGTGAACTGGGGCCGGGGGTGGGGCAGGGAGCTGCTGGTGGGTGCTCTGCACCTACCAAATTTTCCCCTTGGGTGCTCCAGGGCTGAACAACCTCGCGGAACAACCGGTTCTAAAAGGGCTTCTAAATTTAACAACCGGTTCTAGTGAACCGGTGCAAACTGGCTCCAGCTCACCACTGTGCTGACACCATATCTATTAACTATTTACCAGTATGCAGATATAGCACACTCCTGTAAGCCATGCAAACTTTCTTCATTAAATGGAACTTTAATGAACTAAAATTAATTGTATTTGATAAACAATTGATCAGCTCTAAATTAAATAACTCCACATTTCCCCCTCCTTCCATTAGTCTTCCATTAGTACTGTGGCACCTTAAGGTTAGAGTGTTTTTCTTGAATTTCATTTTTGACAGTTTCTTGTAAAATTGTATTATTTTGTCATTGCTCTTTTTAGACTCAATATTCTGGATCTCTGGGTGTATCCATTTGCACGTATGTCAGACTCCACCCACCCACACAACTCCTCCTTGTGTAAACAAGCATTTGAACTACCGAGTAGGTAATGAGATACGATTACCCAGGTTGTTCAGGTAAATGGCTAATCTATGCACAAATGTGGGTTTGTGCAAAAGGAAACATATGCAAGAACAATTAACAAGACCTGTTTAAAATGTCATCCACAGAATTTATCCTGTCTGCTTGAAGAGAGTTTTGGCCAGTTAAGGCAGCTGCTGGAATGGTTGCTTCTGAATAAAACATGCTTCTGTGTACCAATGGGCTATGCAGTTGTTTCTTTGTTCTTTGCAATAAATGTTAGGTGCAGTATATTTGAATTACTAGGGGCCATATTCAGGCCAGATGAAACATGTCCATCAGGCTTCCACACTTCAAGCTTTCAGGGCTTGTGCAGCTCTTTGCAAGCTTTCAAAAAGAAAGTTAGCTGGATTTCTATTTAAGAACATAAATCTGACATTATCATATAGCATTCCATGAGGCCAGATCTTCTGCTGGTGTACGCTGACACAGCTCCCTTGATTTCAGTGTAGCTGTGGCCATTTGCAGCTGAGGATCTGACCAGTTACTGTAATTGTTATTTTAAAACTTTGAGATAAAGCATGTGTTAGCCTTTATTTGAACATTTAGGAAGCTGTTGTTTACCAATAATTGACTGGGAGGATTTCTAGCACCTCTAGCAGAACAGAGAACTGATGTTTCTATAGTCTGCACATAGTACAGTGCATCACTGCGATCCCAGTCCTACAGGATGATGCAGAGCATCTCCTAGGAGTCTATGGCAGTTGAGTCTGCTCTGCACCATGCAGGATGAGGCTGCTATGAGGCCAAGTTCATCCTTGGTGTAAATCCAGTGAAGTCCCCAGGGATGAAATTGGCCCAGTATGTCATAAATCTGGCTTGCTAACTAGCACTGAATTTCGGTTCGTGTTATTCTCCTATTGGGTTCATGAGACTTTTTTCAGACAAGCTAATCTGAGTGCTTGTTTCATGTTTGTAAATGGTGCTCAGCTGAACAATATAAATCAAGTCTTACATTTATGGTAGCTTGACGCATGCTGAGCAGTGATTATGATGGGTATATTATAGTTTTTCATAACTGTAAATGGGGTAGAACAAAAACCAGGAGCCCAGTTTGGCTAATTATAATGAATGGTTAGGGTGAATTTTCTTCCTTAATCACTATGGAGAGGTTTTCTGCTCACCCTGTGTGAATACTGTGAAGTGCTGTTAATTTGGTTTTTAATAGACAGAGGAGTTTAGGCAGTATTTGCAAAGCCTGCACAAGCTCCCCGCCCACACGCCAAGAAGCTCATCTCCCCAGGGCTCCATAAATGGTTGCACAGAAGTGGGGATAGAGTCGTTGGATTCAGTAGCCATTGCACATGTTGGAGAAGGGGATGGAGATGCCACAGGAGCTACTGCAGCTTTCATGCCACATTAGCAGCTGTGAAGAAGCTCAGCCACCACTCTGCAGACTTGGAAGACAAATTCTTTTCATCCTGCCACCTGGAGAACACCGGAGCACAACTGAGTTCCTGGACATGGGCCTACATCTTAATGCTGCCAAAGCCACACTGATGCCATCTGACTGATCATACTTGATGCAAATATTTCAGGGGACAAAAGCACACTGGGGATAATCGTATATGGATTCATAATCCAAAGTACAGCTGTAAGCGTAAAGAAGCCAAGAAAGATTTTTACAGAGAAGAAAGGAAATACAGAAAGCATGATAAGACAATAGTTTTATTGTTTCACAGTTTTAATCTTCCTTTGTTGTACAATAATAAATCCCATCTATTTCAGATTTTTCTCCTGCTTTATATATGCGTGTATACTTATATAAAAGGGTTGCTCACAATTTTTGCACCCTTGGGTGCAAATGAGGGTAGTCACACCTATAATTAGTAAGATATGCAATAGCAATTCATTTGTAGGCATAAAAATGCAGGCACATCTTTGACAGGTGCAAATTGCAGCCAGAAACAAAAAACAATTCTGGGTGCAATTTGCATTTACCGCACACACAGACACTTATATGCACTTACATTGTGTGGGTGTGGGTGCATGTGGATAACTATCTACATACACACACATATGCACATTGTGCAAGTGCGTGTGTGCTTTTGTCTATGCATGTGCTTTGTGGTTAGTGTATAAATGTGTATATATTTAATTCAAATAAGGTAAGAATTGTTGATTGCATATACCCTTCAATCAAACAAAGAGAAGGGCTGAGTATGTATCTCTCACAATGTAGAACGTTTTTTTAAACTTACACAGGAACCTGAAGATATAGTAAAATTGTTTCCCTAAGCAATTCAAGTTTTCAATGGGTTGGTTTTACACTGTAATTTAGCATTTCTGGTGTGACTCAGCGGAGCTTTAGACAAACCAAAATGTAATTCCAATGGTTTGGGGGATTGAACTTTTGCAGAATTTCTAAGTTTTGGCTGCCATGGAGTCTAGTCCAGCCTGATTCTGCAGCCAGAAGTTTAGCTTCTGTTATGTAATGGAGACTTTGACCTTTATTAACAGCCACTTTCCCCATCTAATACAGAACAAGGAATCAGGCTTGTAAGGAGCCAAGTGATCATACACAGGGTAAAGAGAAAGAAATACAGTCAAATATATATGATTTTCATAGACATTTTGTGGGGGGGAATTCTGATAATTATAAATATATAACATGCCAGCTATCTCCATCTGTCCCACCAGCAACTATTAAATGGCTATTTTCCTAGAGGCCTGTTGGCAGATGTGACCCTGGAGAAGAGGTATGAAGCAGGAGAGGGTAGTGGTGTTACAGACTAGTTCAGGGAGGGCATTCCAGGCAGAATTAGGCACAGACATATTTTTGCGAGTAGCTGCGAGTATAGTTCTGGGTTTGTGAATGCATGCCTACTGATAACAGACTGTTCCAGCTGATTGTGATGGATATCCATAGTGGGAATAATGTACATGTGCCCAGCCACTGCCGGGTCTAGAGGTGCTAATCCCACTTGTGCTCTGCCACTGATTTACTGTAATGTGTGGCCTTGGGCAAGTCACTTAAAGAGTCTGCGTCAGAAAGCACTTTCTTTCCCCAGAGCAATGTTCTGAGGATTAATCAATTTGGGCGTGTCCAGCACTTTGAACAGAAATCCGTAGAGCACTATGCAAGTGTTAATATTGTTACAAGGGATGGCAGATCTACACTTAACACGCTGCATCGGCGCAGCTCCACTGATGCAGCTGTGCCACTGTGGTGCTTAAGTGAAGACGTTCCTACACCGACAGGAGAGCTTCTCTCATTGGCGTAGTTAATCCACCTCCCCGAGAGGCGGAAGCTATGTTGACGAGAGAAGCTTTCCCATCGACATAGCGCTGTTGACATGGGGGCTTAAATCAGTATAACTACGTCACTCGGGGGGGTGTGTGGATTTTTCACACCCCTGAGTGACATAGTTATACCGATACAGGTCTCTGTGTAGACCTGGCTTATGTTTAAGTGGGAAAGCATCTTCTTTTTCTGCTCTTATTCTCCACTTTACTCAGCACCACTGGAATTTGTTTTCTGGAATCCTTGGATGGATCAGGGAGTGAGACTGGGGCACACAGTGCCTTTTGCCTCAAGAACACCTGCTCTAATCTGACCCCAGGGGCAACCAGTCCAAAATCATCCCCAGGTGATGACTGCACGGTGGACTGGGTGAAAGGAGATAATGGTCTCAATCCATTTCTGAGTGGACAGGTGTCAAAATCACCACCAAAACTGACACTAAGCTGTCTCAGCTGAAAGACATTATCCCCCTCATTGATACATGTGGCACCTACCAATTAGAACTGAGGCGCATTGATTGGGAATCTTGAACTGATCGCTGTGAGGATAAACAGAGGTCTTCATGTTCCAGTGTTGTTCATCTGGCATGTTGCACAAGCACCACATTTACTTTAAACTGCGGCACTGAGAAAATAATTGTTTCTCTCGTGAGGAAAACCATAGACCAGCTTTCCCAGGCCATTACCAAATGTGGAAGAGTTCAGAAGAGACCGTTAATGGATATTCAGGATTACGGCATCTGCCACTTTTCCAGGACAGTTCAAAAACTGATTTTCCAGGGCTGTGCTGGAATCGCACCTGTGCTACAGTTTGATCGTTTATGCCATTGTCTTATATACCAGGGGTGGCCAAACTGCGACTCGTGAGCCACTGTTTTACTGTTAAAGTGTGGCTCACGGAGCCCCCCAGGCCTCCCCACATTCCCCGCCTACCAGACTGGGGGGCAGGGAGTTCAGGGTTTCTGTTCTACGGTGGGGTGGGGTGGTGGAGCCTGAGACAACGTTCACACCCCTCTCCCCCACAAACAGCTTGAGTCATGCTCCTGAGGCACACCCCCCTCTTACCCTCAGTGGCCCCTCCCTGCAGCTCCCAGGTGTTAGCTCTGCATGGAGAGGCAGCAGCAAGCAGCAGGCAGCTGCAGAGAGAGGCCGCTGCTTTAGCTCCGTAGGGAGAGGCAGCAGCCAAAGCAGCGGCTCTCCCTGCAGGTCCCAGCTGTTTGCTGCTGCCCCTCCCCAAAGCCACAGCTCCCAGTTTGCCAGCTCCAGCAGCTGCCATGCAGGAAGGGGGCCCAGCAGCACCATGTGACCTAGCAGGGCCATCAAACCCTGGTAAAACTCTCAGAGGGGGCTCGTGACCCCCCCACACACACATGTCGCCTCAGGCTTCTGCCCAGCAGGGAGGGGGCTCTCAGGGCTTCAGCGCCGCAGGGCATGCCTTCTGGGGCCTGATGCTTCAGCAGGAGGGGGGCTGAAGCCCTGAGGCCGCTGCAGGCACTTCCCATGGGGCTGAAGCCCCAAGCCCTGGCAGGTGCCTCCTGCGAGGCTGAAGTCCCAAGACCCCTCTCCCCGCAGGGCAGAAGCCCTGAGTCCTGGCAGGCACCACCTGCGGAGCAGAAGTCCCAAGACCCTTCTTCCCGCAAGGCTGAAGCCCAGAGCCCCGTCAGGTGCCTCCTGTGGGGCTGAAACCCTGAGCCCTGGCAGGCCCGCCCCGGCTCTTGGACTTCGGAAGTTTGTCGTATGCGGCTCAGCGGGTCAGTAAGTTTGGCCACCCCTGCTATATCCACTTATCATGATCAAAGACTTCCTGGCCTAAGAGATGAACACTTATTTTAGCTTAAGTATGGGGAGCAGGAGAGACTATTTACTGGCTTGTTTGCTGCACCAGCTGACTGTCTAGGACAGACAAGTGATGCTTTTCACTAGACCTAAGGAGAGAAACTTGAGACTCCAGTAAATCATGAGCCCCTCCACTTTATTTACACAGATGTTACAGGTGGTTTTTGGTACAATTGTCCCCCCTTTCCCCACTCAGAATCAGGAGCTCCTTCTCTTCAGAGGCACATATTTAAAGTCAGGAGTATAGGAAGGTTTCAGAGTAACAGCCGTGTTAGTCTGTATTCGCAAAAAGAAAAGGAGTGGCACCTTAGAGACTAACCAATTTATTTGAGCATAAGCTTTCGTGAGCTACAGCTCACTTCATCGAATGCATACTGTGGAAAGTGTAGAAGATCTTTTATACACACAAAGCATGAAAAAATACCTCCCCCCACCCCACTCTCCTGCTGGCAATAGCTTATCTAAAGTGATCACTCTCCTTACAATGTGTATAATAATCAATGTGCCACAAGTACTCCTTTTCTTTTTGCGAGTATAGGAAGGGAAATTCTCCAAGTTCTGTGTGTATGTTGGCCAGCGATACAAACCCTTCAGCCCGAAAGCATGGTGTCTGTGCGTGCTCCCAGTACGTTTACTGGAAGTGTGATCCTACTGCCTCTCATGAAACTGCTGCGTCTGATCCAGTTCTCCTATGTTTTAGCTCAGAGTGCATGGAATCTTCTTTAATACTTAGTTTGGTATCTTCTGTCCATTAACCAGCATCAGCTTTAATTTTTTAGTTACCCAGAGACTTCCAAAAATGATTTTGGAACAATGCTAAACATATACATCCTTATGTTTGAAGTCCTTCTACGGTGTTATCAGGTGAAGGTTGGGCAGGGGTGAAAGTAACTTAGAGGACTTACTGGTACGTAGGGCAGCCGGGGTCCTGGGCAAGGTGTGGGGGTGGCTGTGGGCCCTCGGAAGGGGCGGGGCTGGGGCCAGCCTGCAGGAGCAGGATTGTATAATTGTACTGTAAGAATGAAGGTATCAGCGTATGTCTTGATTTCATCCTGCCAGCCACCCTTTTTGAATAGCAGAAAGGAATGACCCTCTGGGACATTTGTAGAAATGCATCTGACAGACTGCCAGTGTCTGTCCTGATGTTAAGGCAGGGACAGACCAGAACAATCCTTATGACTGATTATGGTCACCCTTTTGTTTTAGGATAAGTTATAATGTCTGCTATAGTTTTCTATATGTATTACAAATTAGGCACTCTAGTTAAATATACATTTCTTTGTTTTAAGATTTAGTAAGTAAGAGACAGGATCTTGTATTGTGTCTATGTTGAGGAGATTAGAGGAACGTTGAAGGCCTGGGCCCCAATGTGAATTGTTTTGATTATAAGATTTAGGAAGGCTTATTTTACAATGTCTTTTGCTCAATATAAACTGGTTTCAGAGTAGCAGCCATGCTAGTCTATGTCAGCAAAAAGAACAGGAGTACTTGTGGCACCTTAGAGACTAACAAATTTATTAGAGCATAAGCTAAAACCAGCAGGAGAACACTTCAACCTCTCTGGCCACTCAATAAAAGATTTAAGGGTGGCAATTTTGCAACAGAAAAGCTTCAAAAACAGACTCCAACGAGAAACTGCTGAGCTTGAATTAACGTGCAAACTAGACACCATTAACTTGGGTTTGAATAGAGACTGGGAGTGGCTGGGCCATTACACATATTGAATCTATTTCCTTAAGTTAAGTATCCTCACAGCTTCTTGTCAACTGTCTAAATGGGCTATCTTGATTATCACTATAGTGATATAGTTTTTTTCTCCTGCTGATAATAGCTCATCTTAACTAATTAGCCTCTCACAGTTTGTATGGCAACTTCCAACTTATCTGAATGTATATATATATATATCTTACTATATGTTCCATTCTGTGCATCCAATGAAGTGGGCTGTAGCCCACGAAAGCTTATGCTCTAATAAATTTGTTAGTCTCTAAGGTGCCACAGGTACACCTGTTCTTTTTTCAATATAAACTGACATTGTTTGTATTCTCAAAGGTCTCTGTAAAAGACTGTTTGTGTGAAGGAGGAATGCATGCATCAGGAAAAGATAAGGTGTGAAGGCCATTGTTATAGCCAGATGGTCAAGGAACAAGGAGTGAAGACAGTTAACGACACTAGAGAACCATCAATGCACATCCATAAATAAGGAAGGGCAGATTGAAGACCCTGAGGTGAAGGCTGGCACCCCTAAAGACAGGACAATTGATTAAATCGGAACCAGGACAGGATGACCCTCTCGGAGGTGTATTGGAATGTTTACATCAAAAGATACTCCAATTAAGAAGTAACCAGTCACAAACTGATACAGCAAAATCCATAGACTTCAACAGAAAAAAAAGACTATAAGAATAGGGTGCTTGGCCATGGGACTTTGGGTTCGTCTTGCGACACTCCAGGAGCATCGGATCGCAACAGACAGAGCCCTGCTCCCCTCTGCGACCAATCTGGCTGGCCACTCGATTGATCCACACTCTGGACTCGTAACTATAAACATCAACTGGCGGGACTGTTTGCATGGTGTGTGTATGTGATTGAAAAGCATATGCTAACTATTGTATTCTCAATAAATGCGGCGTGCTGCCTTCTTCCCTATAAAGATCCCGTGTGCTTCTTATAAGTATAACAAGACTCCCGCAGCCAGCCCTTCAGCGCTGCCCGGCCCGAGCTGCCCGGGGCTCCGGTGACCATTTAAAGGTCATAGCAGCAGCTATGGTAGCAGCAGCAGGGGCCTTGAGCCCCAGGCCCTTTAAATTGCCGCCAGAGCCCCAGGGTAGCAGCAGTGGCGGCTGGGAGCCCCGGGCCCTTTTAAATCGCCGGGCCCCGGGGCAGCTGTCCCTTTTGCCTCCCCCCCATCAGCGGCCCTGCCAGTATGGTCGGCTGTGTACTGGCAGCCTCTTTCTTACCGGTATGCCAGGCTGGACAGGACCGGCTTACTTTCACCTCTGAGGTTGGGACATACATTATTTGAAAATTAACTTTCCATAGGCTTGCAAACGGGATTAGGTTTGACCCAGGCCCCCAGGGCCCCCAAATGAGACAAGGGTTGCCACTGTGCTGGGTGCTGTATGTGCACACAGTGAGAGACAAGCCCTGCCCCAACAGCTTAGCATCTGTTTCTCATGTTTATGGGTTTTACTCTTTTCCTTTCATTTCTTCAGTTGTTTGTTGGGGACTGGAGCTGATGGTGCTTAGGTGGTTTTAGCACCTGGCCAACCATAGGAAAGTCCAGCTTCATCCTGAGAAGGCAGAGAGACTTTACTGTACGTAGTCCGTTGCTTTGAAAACAGATTAAGTAAGCAGGGTTCAAAGACCGTCATAAATAAAAAAGTGTGTCTCATGTAGTATCCAGATACCTGTGTGCTTGAATAAATAGACAGAGTCCAGAGCAAAGCAATTAAGCTGTGACTGTGCCATTGAATGATTTCAGCCACAACATAATAGATGGAAGAAACAACTGGTGGAAAGATAGTGCCTGGAAATAAACTTAACGAACTTTTACTGCCTGCTTTTTGCTTTCAGAAATATAGTTTTGTAAGTTTGCATGTACCACACAATTTAAAATGCATTTTAGCAACTGATGTTTTTATAACACAACATTTTTACAGCATGATCTTGTTTTACTTAAAAAAATTCATATTTATTTCTGCCTGAAATCTAATTTAATTAACATGCAGCTGATCCACATAATCAGTAAAATGGAAACTTACGCAGGCAGCAAAAACCACACAGTTTCATTAACCAAAGGGCAGTTTTCTCTTACAAGGAAATGTCATAGGCATTGCTTACTCTGTTTATTTCCTATTCATCTTTACTCCAGCACACATACTAATACAAGACACGAAGGTGCTGTCTAACTATATTATGTGAGTGCTATCAGTTTTGAGCTGACAATAAAAGGCACAAAGAAGTTAGTCAAATATAATTTCTGCAATGTTTGCCTCAATGTTCCAGTATCTGTTGACATAGCTGATGAAAATGTGTTTAACTACTGCTGTCACCTGTACTATGTTAATCTTCCTGAGACGAGGAAAATGTCCAATGAGGTGGTATTGGAGGCGAGCAGATGTAATCTCAAGGAAGACTTCTGCCAGTTTATCTGAGATGTCCCCATGACACAAATAGTTTTCCAAAGGCAGCAGATTCTGGACCAGTTTTCAATGTGTTTAGCTTTTACTAATATTTATAGAGTAATTACAGGGGTAATTCACTGATCACACACGGATCTGAAATGTAGTAAAAGCAACATCTTTACGGCTACACGTTGAAAATTCCAGAAGGGTGATTGGCGCAGCTTCCATGATGCTCGCCCGCCACCTCACACAAATTCTTTACCAGCCCAGCTGCTGAATCCTGCAGAAATCACATAACGAAAAGAAAGAGCATTCAAAAAAATTTGCCAACAAAGAACATTTCTCTATGTCATGGAGTCACTGGGTGATGCTCTGGAACTACTTCATACAAAGCCAATCAGGACTCTGGGGGAGCCTCTTCTCTCCGAGCATACTGTCACAAGGAAAGAAGCTTACACAGCTTCGACCTTCCTGGATCTGACCTCGGAGCATTCAGCATCCCCTTCCACACCGTGTGCTTCCCACAGCAAGTCCACCCGGGCGGGGCTCCTTGGGAAGCCAGAGGGCCCTTCACCGCAACTCCGCAGTCAGACATGACTCTCAGCCAGCCAGTAAAACAGAAGGTTTATTATTCGACAGGAACACAGTGTAGACCAGAACTTGCTTGCACAGAAATCAGTGACTTTCAGCCACGTCCATCTTGGGGAGTCCTGGGCCAGATGCCCTGGACTCCCCCTCTTCCAGTGCCCCCAAGCAGACTGCCAGCTTCCAGTGACCCAACCTCAGACACCCCATTGCTCCTCTTCCTTGTCTTTGTCGCACTTCCGGAGAGTCACCTGATCGTCACCTCGTTGCATCCCCCTTCTGGGTCTCAGGTTACGAAGGCACCGGTCATAGCTTACGTGCAGGCAGCTGGAGCAGCCTCGCCTGCCCCAGAGGTCTCAGCCAAAGTCCTCTATTCCCACCACCAAGGTATTGGTGCAGCACACAGGGAAACTGAGGCACACACAGTATTCATGCAAAACAGTAAAACTCACATAGGCTCAACAGTAAGACTCACATACAACATAACGAGGGGAAATCCCCACTTCATCACACTCTACCAAATGGCCAGTAAAATAGACCTTAAATCGCCGCGGCTGCTAGAAATACTGACCTAGCTATCCACAATAACTGGCTCAGAATCATGAAGTCTAATGGCCAGAGCTGCTAGCTTCCCTTAAAAGCAGCACAGGGCAGAAAGCTCAACAGAGGCAGAATGTATATCAAACTACCAAACGCAAATAGCAATTACTATGTTTGGCCAATTTGCATTACTCACTGTCCTCCCACTCCTGGGCCAGATTCTCAACTGGTTTAAATTGCCATGCACTTTATACCATCTGAGGATCCTTGTCCTCTATCCCCTCTTGTAACACTGTAAAATTAATTCCCATTCTGGTTATTGTAATATTTAACTCAAGATTAACTTGTTTTGCATTAGCAAGGATGCCATAAGGTTTTTGCTGTTATTCAGCATTAGCTGATGTAACAATATCTTGGTGTTACCCGAATCTCTGGGTATATCTCTGATACTAATCATATGTCATCTGTAACTCCTTGAGGTACACAGACACCTACGGGGAAATCCTAGCTCCACTGAATTCAATGACAAAACTCACATTGAGTTCAGTGGGGTCAGACTTTCACCCACAGTGCATATGCTAAATATATGGTTTCATACTGACCAACCTGTCCTTTACATGGTGGCAGTACATTGCCTCTTCTACACTTTTATGTACCTAGCTATGACTTAAGGTGTGAGGTTAATAGAAGCAAGCACTGCTATTCTAACAGTGACCTCCTGTTAAATTACCAGATTCCAGACACAGCCTAGGAAGCGTAGATCATGTTGCAAGTGTCACTTTGAGTGCAACACCAGGAGGCATAATAAACTAGTCCTGCTCTCTTCCCACAGAGAAATGGGCAGCGCATAACATTAAATGGAACATTCTGCCTTCAGGGCCATTTAGCTGCTCCTTTTTTGGGCCATCTTGAGTACACTGCATGTATGGCTGAACTCAATTAGCAGCTGAAAATAGGATACTGCGGCCAATGAGACAGATGTGAGTGAGGACTTTGCTTTCCTAGAGCTGTTTGCTCTCTCACCTGAGCAGAAGCAGCTGGGATCTAGCTGTGTTACCTAGTTACTCTACCCAACCTGTGTCTGGTTTCTGGACAGCTCCTGCTTCTAATCCAAATGACTTATCTCTTTTTAGTAGCTTTAATTCTGAGGCTGTATTTCCTAAGAAACAATTATTTGCTTTCAGGCTCTTTTTTTTAAAATTAGGCAAATTCATTAAATAGACTAACACCAACAGCTGCCTACTGTCACCAGTGTGAACGTTTGACTGAGGTATTTAAATATGACTAGAGATGGCTGTGTGAAGAGATACCAAGTACCACTTGTAGCGGTGTTGTCCGCTAGTATCTCGAGATCTAATACAGGAGCTAACCTGTCCTCAGTGGTAGAGCGGTCACTGGGTGTGGGTTTTTTTAATCCAAAAGTCCCAGGTTCGAATCCCACTATCAGTATCCCCTTTATTTTACCCATTCAAAATTGTAGGAAACATTGGGGGCTTGGTTTGGATATTTATTTCTACACTATAGTGATAGCACCATTTCCACTGCTCTTTCTGTTTTGGTAGGTCTCTGTGTGCAGCGCTAGCTGAGGGTGTGGTTCCAATATCTGTTCTTCTGTCACATAGGGCCAGTATTTATCCATACATATGACCAGTAACTTCTTTTATTTTGGTCTACTATTGATCTCGCTGCCCAACAGAAGAAGAGCATCCCAGCTATATTTCTTAAATTATAGGCGTATCCCAAGATGGCCTTTTTATTAGAGGAGTCCACTTTAAAACAAACATCGCCATTTGCAAATAGTTATCACGCTCAGGTGTCAGAGATCAAGGTATTTGCCTACATTAGGAACAAGCGGTAATAATATTTTAGAAACATTGGTGCAGTAACTGATGGCAAAAGCTGACTTTTTACATTTGTTGTTTGACTCTTGAATTATGTACATCCCCTGCATCTCCTGCATCCAGGGTTATTTGTTAACGTTCCCACAGACATAATGCCAGATATTTTAGCATGCACCTGACATTTTCTGCAAGAGAGAACCCCTGTCTAGACTTCACTAAGTTACTTTATTATAGATTTTCTCACAGTATAATTCAAAGAGACATTTAAACAGCAGGACTCTGTGGTGATTAATATAAATCAAATTCCTAATTGAGACTGCTGGAGACACACAGGCCCTTATGTTCTCCCTGGTTCTCTAGTTGAGATTGACTGAATTCAGCCTGTGATGACTCATTGCAAAACACTGGGTCTCCCCTGGCCATAAATCCTGACCTGGACTCACTAGTTATGGAATGGACTAATGTCTAGACCACATTTATGCTATTTGATTGTAATATTGGTATAATGTATACAGTGTGTTCCCATACTATGTTGGTATCTATCCACTACATACAGCTCTTCTAATAAGGAAAAATGTAATGGTGTATCTGTGTTGCCTACTAGGAACCAACTGCACAACATGCAAGGCAGTGCATTTTTTGAGCTGGAATATTGTGAGTTTGCTGTGAACCTATGTGAAACTCAGTGGTTTTTGTTGACAAAATTTTCAAGCAAGATTTTCTTCCAGCATTAGTTCATGTGGAGTCAAATCTCCTGAGTTTGAAGGTTGAACAAAGCTCAGAAGCTCAGACTAAAACTGAGATGAAACCAGTTAGTTTCCCCGTATGGTAAATCAGCCCAAATTCACTCAAAAGGTTCACAAGCTCTGAGTGAGTTTAAAAAGTTTATGAAACCAAGAATCTTCCATGTGCTTTGAGGTTTTGTAACAAACGCTTTGAACTCCTCTGGTTTATTAAAAGAAATTTAATTGTCAAAAGCTTTTGACCTTGTCAGTAGAAGTATTTGCTTTTCTAGAAAAGATTGGAGGTCCCCCCAAGTTCTTAAGCACAATTTGATCCTTCTATGAAAACATTTATGGTACAATACAGCGGCTCAGTCTCTGAGGCTTTCCAGATGCGTAGCGGAGTTAAGCAAGGCTGTGTACTTGCCCCAACTCTGTTTGGGATCTTCTTCTCCTTGCTACTGAAACAAGCTTTTGGTTCCTCAACTGAGTGAATCTACTTGCACACAAGATCTGATGGAAAGCTGTTCAATCTTGCAAGGCTCAGATCTAAAACCAAGACACGTGAGGCCCCCATCCAACACCTCCTCTTTGCTGATGATGCAGTAATGACACCCCCCACAGAAGCTCATCTTCAAAACCTTACAGATAGTTTTTCCAAAGCCTGTCAAGACTTTGGGCTTCTCATAAGCCTAAAAAAGACTAACATAATGTGCCCAGGAGTTGAGGAAGCATCCTCCATCAAGATCAACAACTATGAACTTGAAGTGGTGAATGAGTTCACGTACCTGGGGTTCACTATCACAGTCAACCTCTCACTTGAAACGGAACTCAACAACATCCTCATTGGAAAAGCCACCACGACAATGTCTAGGCTGAACAAGAGGTACGGCAATACAACAAACTGACAGAACACACGAAGATCTGTGTGTATCGTGCATGTGTATCGTGCATTTATATGGGAGCAAGACATGGACCTTATACTCTCATCAGGAAAAGAGGCTCAACAGCTTTCATTTGCGTTGACTTCATTGAATCTTTGGAATCTCCCGGAGGGACAAAGTCACCAACACTGAGCTGCTCAAGCGGGCCAGTATACCTAGCATGCAAAGACTCCTCAAACAGAGATGCCTCCACTGGCTTGGGCATATGTGCCAAATGAATGATGGGCGCACCACAAAGGACATCCTCTACAGTGAACTGGTATCTGGAAAAAGACCCAAAGGACACCCAAAATTGCGTTTCAAGGATATGTACAAGCAAGACCTCAAAGAAATGGACATAGATGTGGACAACTGGGAAGATCACACTCAAGATCACAGCCCTTGTGAACAAGAGCTTAACAAAGGTCTTCAGTGTTATGAGAGGAAGCAGACCAGTTTAGCAGAGGAGAAAAAAGCTCGCAGCAGGCAGAGCCCAAAGGGTTGAAACACCACCTTTAAATGTGACAGATGCGACAGAGATTGTCTCTCTCAAATAGGTCTCTTCAGCCACAGCCGTTGCTGCCATAAAACCAACTGAGTAAATCCTTTACCTCTCAGGGGCGCATACCCACGGTCTCTCAAGACTGAACGATGCCTACTATTACCAGTGTTGGTCTAACACCAGCTAGGAAACAACTGGAAAGGTTGGGTGAAGAAGAACCTACTTAGATACTGCAGTGATGGGCACTACAGAAAAATCCAGGAGTGATACATAGAAGAGCTAATTTCCTAAAATAAAGGCTTGCTGCCCCAAACTCTGCTAGTGATAGAGAAGGCAGTGGGCGAGACCAGATTAATTGTACAAGGTAGGAGTTCCAAGGGAGAGGGGAGGAGATTTGCAAGTGGAACTGGTATAGCCGCAATGTGCTAATTGAAGGCTAATTAACTTAAAGTAGCAGTAGGCCACCAGGTGTTCTGAGCTACATCAAAGAAGGGCCTTGGAAAGCAGCAGAGGGTGTTTTTGTTCAGAGAGTTGGTTAGAGCTGACGAGACTCTGATTAGATGGTAGAACACCTCCTTTAGTTGTTATGATTCTATTTTTGACTTAATCTAGCAGCATTACCTGTTAGATGGGGAAAGAGCCATTTAAGCAAAAGTCTTCATAATCTGTATGTGAAATATCCTTTTTGTGTTTGTCCCTTAGTGGATTTTTCTCAAAGTGAATAAAGCCACCTGTACAGCACTTTTAGAAGCCATTTTAGTTTGTCTGTCTTTCAGTGATTAATCCGATCTGTTATCAAGAGTTAGTCACTGTTTCAGAAGTTACTCTTTTGTTCCTGATGCTGCCTCTTTGGTATTAACCATATGCACTGGAGGAGCTTAGAAAATAAATTTTTGTTGCAGATAATGTCCCTCAACATGCTTACTCTCGTCACCCCAAAACTCACTCTTCCCTTATTCATTTGCCTAGCAAGGGAACTAACCCACAGTCCCTGGATGGTGACTCAATAGATAGACAGATTAAAGTGGTTTGTAAAATATGTGTGTGTGTGTGTGGTAGGGGTGTCTATCATCACCCCCACAGCTGCTCATTCTCTTATTCAGAGATTAATTCTGCCCCCAATCCCACATCAATTCTACCCTCCATCTCTTCTGCCCCTCCAACCCCATCAGTTTTGCCTCCCCAGCCACACCTCTGCTACTCCTGCAGCGCCTTGGGGTTTTTATCTCCTTCTCCCAGGGCTCAGAGGAGCTGCAGTAGGATCCCCTTTCCCAGGCCGTGTGTTGCAGGGAGGGAAGAGGAAGAAAAGAGCCCTCCCATTGCCCACAGCGGGGAGAAGGGAGCAGAGCTGCCCTGAACTACTGGGCTATTTCTGTTCCTTCCTCCTCCTCCTCCTGTAAGAATGGCTGCAAGTTGCTGAGGGATGGGGAAGACAGCTCTTCTGCTTCCTGCAGAAGCCCTAATTGGGTGCTCTTCTCCAGAAGGTAGGCAAGCAGGGAAAGGAGCCAATCAGAGGGGATTTTCTCCCCACGCAGTGCTAAAAACTTGCACCCCTCAGCAAGCCAGTACACTTATTAGAAATTGTATTTCAAGGATCTGTGACCTGGTGCACTTGAAAAATAAGTATTTGGGGGAAGGAAGACAGACACCGAAGGTCTCCTGCAACATCAGTAACTTCTCTTTCCTTCTTTCTCAGCACCAAAGGGAAAGCTCTGCCAGAAGGGAGTGAAGCTCAAGCTATGGAGGAGGGACATGTCTTGAAGTAAACTGTGATTGAGGGAAGGCAGTAGTGATCGCTTACATGTGCGGTGGTTCTAGTCTGGGAGCAGAAATAAAGAACCTGGTGTTCCTCAGTTACAGCAAAGGGGTGAGTGGTAGATTTCCTTGAGAACTCTAAACACAAGAGGGAATCAAGCAATAGAGGGAATTCTAAGGGAAGTTATGATGTTTGATTCTTCTCTACAGGCATCTCAAGCCATCACACATGAGCAATAAGGTTGATATATTAGTTATTTTATTTATCTTTGGAAAGTTTTGTTGACCAAAAGGTGGGTGATCAGAATTATCTCCCCAACTTCAGACCTAAGCCTTTATGGAAACCTGGTGGAGTGGTGGAGCAGTGAAGCCTGGCATAACTGAGAATAAGCACAAAGGAGAGTTCAAGGCCTGAGAGGATCATTGCATCTGTCCCCTGAGGCTGATGAACAGAAGATTGAACCATTAAGGGAGAGAATTATTTTTGTATTCTGTTGTGAAAAGCTCCGGACCTGGGCTTCCCCACTTTAGCAATATGCCTTGTCTCCTGAGTGTTTTAATTCCATCTCAGCTCAGTATCATCTGCCTTGCTGTATTGTGCGCACAAGTATAGGTACAAATGACTCTGCCCTGGGAGAAGTTTACTGGTGTTTAACATTTGCTTAATTAATCATGTACTTGTAAGTTTATGCAAGCAAACTTTTCTTGTATTGAACTGTTGCTTAGTGCTACCTGCCCTCTTCTCAAGGACAAAGGGAGAAACAATTCTCCATAGGGGAAACCACTCTGCTACACTCTAAGGCCCTGATCCTGCAAGCACGTATGCACGTGCTTAACTTTGCTCATATGAGTAGGCGCATTGGCTTCAAAGGAACTGCTCATGTGATACTCTCATGTGAGGACAGTTAAGCATGTAGACAAATGTTTGCAGGATCAAGGTTGTAGCCCTCAATTCTGCAATCAGATCTGCTAGTGAAGACCCCTGCATCTTTGGGGAATCTGATTGAAGTTTTTGTTGTATAAGGTAAATCCACTGCAGAAATATAGGGTCCACATCATATCACTGAAAGTATATTGGCAAAAATGAGGTTGATCACAAGTACCTGGAGGTAATAAATCCTCCTGGATAGCTATAAACATCTGTAGAAGCTGATTATAACATAATTCTCTTCACCTTGAATATCATAAGACTCAGTGACATTGTCAGAATGTGAAATTTAAAAGTGAACATGAAACTCAGTCTTCATTCCACAGGAAGACCAGCCTGCCTTATCCTCTTTTGATTTTTCTTTCTCTCTTAGTATTCTGCTGCGTTGTGTGACAGAACATGCTACTCTCATTTGTATGCTTTTCCTTTGTTTGCACTAACCCCTCTGGACAGAGCACTCCCTCCCCGACAGAACGGGTCTGGTTCCTTCCTGCCCTGCCCCTCATGCAGTGATTTCTACCTGTGTGTGTTAAACACAACCCATCAGAATGAGAACTGGGCATAGTGCGACCATGCATCCCGTTTTGGCCGGGACAGTCCCTTGACTCTTTATTAAGCCCTGTCCCAGCCATCCCAACTTTTTTTGTTGTCAAAAGTGGGCATTTGTCCTGTTTGTTCTTGCCGACTTGATCGGTTGGCAAGAGCAAATGAGACAAATGCCCACTTTTGTCAAAAAAAGTGGGGTGTAGTGTGGGGGAACATGAGGGGGGGTGATCGGAGATGCCAGCCCCTTGTGGGGGGGGGGGGCAGGCAGGGTTCCAATGACGCCAGCCTCGCATAGGGGGGCAGGCAGGGTTCGAGCAACCAGTGATCCCAGCCTCGCCTGATGGGGGCAGGGGAAGGCTCAGGCTAGCCCCACACGGTGTCCCATTTTCCCTTTGGAAAATATGGTCACGCGTCCCTAACCAGGTGTAAATGAGTGTACTTGGGGCAAGGCAGCAAAGAATAAGCCTTTGGGATAGTCTTCCAGGGGAGTCGGAACGAGCAGCTGCAAAGTAAAACCTAACGATCTGTGTCCTTCTCGTGTGATTTAAAACAAGGCCTAAAACATTGTGTGGTGTCAGAGGAATAGAAAACATTACAAGCTGAAGAGAGAATCCAAGTCTGGCTTCATTTCATACCACTGAAGAGGGGGAAGTAATCCCCTAACCTGATGTCAGTTTGTTGAGCAGAGCAGGTGTTTTCTCCAATCCCGCGGCTCACTGGGCTACATGGAACTCTCTTCTGAGCTTCTGGGATCTTTTTCGCATCATCTCCGAAAGGGAAGAAATATTAGTGATTTCATTTTCTCTTAATATGGAGACTTAGCAGTTAAGGCCCAGTTCTGCAAGAACCTAGTCTCCTGCAAGACAATGAGCACTTTAATCTCCCATTAACCTCAACAGGAATTGAGGGCACTGTGCAGAATTGTGCCTGAAATTAGCATCACCAGCAATACAGGTAGTGAAAATAGTTTGGGAAGAAGTATCAGACGGATAGCTGTGTTAGTCTGACAAAGTGGGTATTCACCCACAAAAGCTTATGCTCCTATACGTCTGTTAGTCTATAAGGTGCCACACGACTCTTTGCCACTTTTAGTTTGGGAGGGTATGTCCCAAATGTACCATAACACAGTTAGACCTATGCCACATTTTGGAACTTTAAAGAGAGACAGATATTGTCAAGTGGCTTAGGCCTGCAAATGGCCTGCCTTAGAATTGTCGTAACAATTGGTAGAGGAAATACCCAAATGGACTATTTCTAAAAGACCTGCCTGCTGTTCTGTGATCAAGACATTTTTTTTTTAAATGCAGTAATGACTTCCTGTAAAACCTACAATGGGTTGCGTTCTGCTTCTATCGAGACAAACCAAGTTATTTACACACAGCAAACTGATGATCTGATCAGTCTCTGAACAGGCTAATTTTTTTTTTTAAATGAGGAAGAGAAAAATGACTTAACTTAGTGGGGAAAGTGATAATTTCCCAAGCTTCCAAGACAATATTGCAAAGGATGAAGATCAGAACATAAGGCCTGATTCTTCACTGTACTGGCCCTTGCTTAGTCATTGCAGCAAGGGAGCTTGGGAGTTGGACATTAGGAAAATCAAGGTAGTTAAGCACTGGAACAAATTGCCCAGGGAGGCTGTGGAATCTCCATCATTGGAAGTTTTTAAGAACAAGTTAGATAAATACCTGTTAAGAATGGTCTAGTTATTATGTAGTCCTTCCTTGAATGCAGGGCACTCGACTAGATGACCTATTGAGATCCCTTCCAGTCCTACACTTCTGTGATTCATACCTGTGCAAACTGCTACCAGAGCTGAATGGTAACATTTTAGACTGGCTCTGAACAGGTGTAAATGACTACACAAAGAGCCAGGCAGTGGAGAATTGGGCCCAACAGTTCTGAATAGAAGTTCTCAGCAATGTCCCTTAAGATCAACTCTGCTTTTCTCCACAGCTCTGCTGCATTATTAGATGGATGCATCACTTTTTTCATATATCTTTGATCACTTCTGAGTGGATAAATTAGTGTATTGCCTTTCTGAAGGCCAACAAGCTGTAAAATCCCTCATTTTACAGAGATGTTACCTTGTCACTGGCAAATGTGTAAAATGGGTGGGCAGTGGGACCACACTTTAATTTCCATCTGAGCCTCTCCAGAGAAAAGAATAAGTGACCATAAGGAGCACACAGAATCTTAGCTTGCATTTGACATGGCACCTGAGCAACCGCAGTGTGAAAACTGCCCCTTCTCAGCAGCCCTCATTCTGGTGTAGTTCTCCTAGTGTGGTCTGTGTGTGTCTCAGAGCATGAATCATAGAATCATAGAATCATAGAATATCAGGGTTGGAAGGGACCTCAGGAGGTCATCTAGTCCAACCCCCTGCTCAAAGCAGGACCAATCCCCAATTAAATCGTCCCAGCCAGGGCTTTGTCAAGCCTGACCTTAAAAACTTCTAAGGAAGGAGATTCTACCACCTCCCTAGGTAATGCATTCCAGTGTTTCACCACCCTCCTAGTGAAAAAGTTTTTCCTAATATCCAACCTAAACCTCCCCCACTGCAACTTGAGACCATTACTCCTTGTCCTGTCCTCTTCTACCATTGAGAATAGTCTAGAACCATCCTCTCTGGAACCACCTCTGAGGTAGTTGAAAGCAGCTATCAAATCCCCCCTCATTCTTCTCTTCTGCAGACTAAACAATCCCAGTTCCCTCAGCCTCTCCTCATAAGTCATGTGTTCCAGACCCCTAATCATTTTTGTTGCCCTTCGTTGGACTCTCTCCAATTTATCCACATCCTTCTTGTAGTGTGGGGCCCAAAACTGGACACAGTACTCCAGATGAGGCCTCACCAATGTCGAATAGAGGGGGACGATCACGTCCCTCGATCTGCTCGCTATGCCCCTACTTATACATCCCAAAATGCCATTGGCCTTCTTGGCAACAAGGGCACACTGCTGACTCATATCCAGCTTCTCGTCCACTGTCACCCCTAGGTCCTTTTCCGCAGAACTGCTGCCTAGCCATTCGGTCCCTAGTGTGTAGCGGTGCATTGGGTTCTTCCGTCCTAAGTGCAGGACCCTGCACTTATCCTTATTGAACCTCATCAGATTTCTTTTGGCCCAATCCTCCAATTTGTCTAGGTCCCTCTGTATCCTATCCCTGCCCTCCAGCGTATCTACCACTCCTCCCAGTTTAGTATCATCCGCAAATTTGGTGAGAGTGCAATCCACACCATCCTCTAGATCATTTATGAAGATATTGAACAAAACCGGCCCCAGGACCGACCCCTGGGGCACTCCACTTGACACCGGCTGCCAACTAGACATGGAGCCATTGATCACCACCCGTTGAGCCCGACAATCTAGCCAACTTTCTACCCACCTTATAGTGCATTCATCCAGCCCATACTTCTTTAACTTGCTGACAAGAATACTGTGGGAGACCGTGTCAAAAGCTTTGCTAAAGTCAAGAAACAATGCATCCACTGCTTTCCCTTCATCCACAGAACCAGTAATCTCACCATAGAAGGCAATTAGATTAGTCAGGCATGACCTTCCCTTGGTGAATCCATGCTGACTGTTTCTGATCACTTTCCTCTCATGTAAGTGCTTCAGGATTGATTCTTTGAGGACCTGCTCCACGATTTTTCCGGGGACTGAGGTGAGGCTGACTGGCCTGTAGTTCCCAGGATCCTCCTTCTTCCCTTTTTTAAAGATTGGCACTACATTAGCCTTTTTCCAGTCATCTGGGACTTCCCCCGTTCGCCATGAGTTTTCAAAGATAATGGCCAATGGCTCTGCAATCACAGCCGCCAATTCCTTTAGCACTCTCGGATGCAACTCGTCCGGCCCCATGGACTTGTGCACGTCCAGCTTTTCTAAATAGTCCCTAACCACCTCTTTCTCCACAGAGGGCTGGCCATCTACTCCCCATGCTGTGATGCCCAGCGCAGCAGTCTGGGAGCTGTCCTTGTTAGTGAAGACAGAGGCAAAAAAAGCATTGAGTACATTAGCTTTTTCCACATCCTCTGTCACTAGGTTGCCTCCCTCATTCAGTAAGGGGCCCACACTTTCCTTGGCTTTCTTCTTGTTGCCAACATACCTGAAGAAACCCTTCTTGTTACTCTTGACATCTCTTGCTAGCTGCAGCTCCAGGTGCGATTTGGCACTCCTGATTTCATTCCTACATGCCTAAGCAATATTTTTATACTCTTCCCTGGTCATATGTCCAACCTTCCACTTCTTGTAAGCTTCTTTTTTGTGTTTAAGATTCGCTAGGATTTCACCGTTAAGCCAAGCTGGTCGCCTGCCATATTTACTATTCTTTCGACTCATCAGGATGGTTTGTCCCTTTAACCTCAACAGGGATTCCTTGAAATACAGCCAGCTCTCCTGGACTCCTTTCCCCTTCATGTTAGTCCCCCAGGGGATCCTACCCATCCGTTCCCTGAGGGAGTCAAAGTCTGCTTTCCTGAAGTCCAGGGTCCGTATCCTGCTGCTTACCTTTCTTCCCTGTGTCAGGATCCTGAACTCAACCAACTCATGGTCACTGCCTCCCAAATTCCCATCCACTTTTGCTTCCCCCACTAATTCTTCCCGGTTTGTGAGCAGCAGGTCAAGAAAAGCTCCCCCCATAGCTGGCTCCTCTAGCACTTGCACCAGGAAATTGTCCCCTACGCTTTCCAAAAACTTCCTGGATTGTCTATGCACCGCTGTATTGCTCTCCCAGCAGATATCAGGAAAATTAAAGTCACCCATGAGAACGAGGGCGTGCGATCTAGTAGCTTCTGCGAGTTGCCGGAAGAAAGCCTCATCCACCTCATCCCCCTGGTCCGGTGGTCTATAGCAGACTCCCACCACTACATCACTCTTGTTGCTCACACTTCTAAACTTAATCCAGAGACACTCAGGTTTTTCTGCAGTTTCGTACCGGAGCTCTGAGCAGTCATACTGCTCCCTTACATACAGTGCTACTCCCCCACCTTTTCTGCCCTGCCTGTCCTTCCTGAACAGTTTATAACCATCCATGACAGTATTCCAGTCATGTGAGTTATCCCACCAAGTCTCTGTTATTCCAATCACGTCATAATTCCTTGACATCACCAGGACCTCCAGTTCTCCCTGCTAGTTTCCAAGGCTTTGTGCATTTGTATATAAGAACTTGAGATAACCTGCTGATCGCCCCTCATTCTCAGTATGAGGCAGGAGCCCTCCCCTCACAGACGTTCCTGCCTGTGCTTCCTCCCGGTATCCCGCTTTCCCACTTACCTCAGGGCTTTGGTCTCCTTCCCCCGGTGATCCTAGTTTAAAGCCCTCCTCACTAGGTTAGCCAGCCTGCTCGCAAAGATGCTCTTCCCTCTCTTCGTAAGGTGGAGCCCGTCTCTGCCCAGCACTCCTTCTTCATGGAACACCATCCCATGGTCAAAGAATCCAAAGCCTTCTCTCCGACACCACCTGCGTAGCCATTCGTTGGCTTCCACGATTCGACGGTCCCTACCCAGGCCTTTTCCTTCCATGGGGAGGATGGACGAGAACACCACTTGCGCCTCAGACTCCTTTATCCTTCTTCCCAGAGCCACGTAGTCCGCAGTGATCCGCTCAAGGTCATTCTTGGCAGTATCATTGGTGCCCACGTGGAGAAGCAGGAAGGGGTAGCGATCCGAGGGCTTGATGAGTCTCGGCAGTCTCTCCATCACATCGCGAATCTTAGCCCCTGGCAAGCAGCAGACTTCTCGGTTTTCCCGGTCAGGGCGGCAGATAGATGACTCAGTCCCCCGGAGGAGAGAGTCCCCAACCACCACCACCCACCTCCTTCTCTTGGGAGTGGTGGTCGTGGAACCCCCAACCTCAGGACAGTGCATCTCATTCCTTTCAACCAGCGGAGTCTCCTTCTGCTTTCTCCCCCCAGACGTACCATCTGGTCCACTCTCCGCAATGGTACCTGTGGAGAGAACATGAAAGTGGTTAGCTACCTGTGTCTGTGTTGCTGGAACCTGGACATTCCCCGTTCTTCTTCTGGAGGTCACATGTTGCCAAGCTTCCTCACTGGCCTCTTGGCCCCTTTGTGCAACCTGCTCTAAATCTTTAGAACTTTGTGCCTGTAGAAGCATATCCTGACTAGTAGCATGCTAGCTACTAACACTATAGTGTGACCCACAGCCTCCTAAAGCTAATGACAGTAACCTGTTGTTTACCTTCAGGGTGGCTGGATGGCCCATCTTCCTTAAAAGATGATTACTCTCGGACTCCTGCTCAATTTAATCCCTTAAATCCCTTTCTCAGCTGTCTGTTCAAAATGTAACAAAGACACCTTTTATTTTCATGGAGGGTTGTCACAGAATTTGTCAAAATTACAAACAGCCTATACAAGAGAAAGAGATTATTTCTCTAGCACCACTTTGGCAAGGAAACATTTGCTTTACCTTAACCACGTTGCCCCTAATGTAATAACCACCTTCATTTATTTTGTCTTTAGGTTTTCTACTTACATCTGTATGCATTTTCCAGATTAAGACACAACCATGTTTTTTTCTCAGATGGTAGCTTTGAAATAATCCCAGTCTGCAGCGGTTACAGAAAATATTTTTATCCAATCTGTTTTCCCCTTGCCTATGTCTTTTAACTTGTTCCATCAGATAATGCTGTAACTAATATTACTTATATGAGCTAGATTCTGACACGCTGACATGTCAAGTAGCAACTTGCTCCACAAATAGTCTCATTGAACTACTCTTGGTGAAAGGTCTAGTCAAGGTGAGTAAAGGTGTCAGGATCTTTCCCTATGTATTCAGTTGCTTAACTCTACTGTGTGTCAGAGACCAGGACATGGTCATGTCTTGTGGTTGGAGCAGGAGTCGGTAGCCAGGAATAGGAGCCCTGGGTTAGAGCCAGAGCCAGAAGTCAGGACTTGGGACAAAGGGTCAGAACCGGAGTCAGAGGCCAAATGCCAGAGCCAAGGCTAAGAACCAAAGTCAGAAGTCAGGAATAGGAGCTGAGGGTCATAGCCAGGTTATCTGGAGTGAGGCAAGACTGGGTGAGAGCCAGGTCCAAGGTAGGAGCAGGGCTGGGCATAAGCAGACACAGGAACTATTGCAGCCATGGGTGAATGCTTTGAGCAGTCACCCAAATGCTGCTGCCCCTGGGTTTAAGATCTCTTCTGCTGACTCTTGCCACCAACCAGGCAGTGCAGCCATTCAAGCAGCCTACCACAGGCCAGCTGCACCTGCTAGGTTGCCCTGAGACTGGCTGTGCTGCAAGTCCTGATTCCTGACACTATGTAATGATACAACTAGGCTGTTACTTGTGTAAGATTTGTGATACTTCTGTGAGAACCAAAGGTTAATTTAGAGGGAGCTGATTAGGCTCCTAGTTGTACTGGCTGATATCCACCCAGATTCTGGCCCATGTTGCTTATTCAAAGAAATATGACTTGGTGTCCTTGTTATGAATTTTATTAATGTTAATAAACAAACAAAAATACTAGCAAGCAAAAACAAGAAAGCATATCACTAGAATTACTATTATTAACATTACTAAATTAAACAAAGAATTAAGCAATACAATTGTCAAATCAACAAATTAGCAATAATACTAGATTAGAATTAAATCACTAAATTAATCAAATCATCATATTAGTGCAACAGATAATTAATCCTTATAAATCTTACAAAGAAATCCAACGAGGGAGCAGTCCACTTGGTTACAAACCACAGCTACAGAACTTTAGCCATGGGGGTCCAGTCAGATCTTAGCTGGTTGAATGTTTTAATATTGTAACCAATTATAATTTAAGGTCTAAATCGCACCCTCAAAACCAATTCAAGATCCTCCTTAGATTTCAGTCCTTATATGATGACTCACTCTTTTCTGCGCCTTGCACTCTCTGCCCTCCCACCCCCATCCCACTCACCCCCAAACACAAATTACAACAATACAGACTTTGACAGAACACTGTGATAAGTGGAAGTTTACAACTCTTATCTGGCTGTTTACAATAGAAATAATTCTAAGTGTCTTGGGATCCTTTACAGAATACTTCACTATTATGAATGTAATCAATTATTTGCTGTTTGTATCGTGGCAGTCATCAAATGCCAAATCAGTTTCTTGGCCCCCTCATGCTAAGTGCTTTCATTTTTCAGGCCTAATAATGCCAGGTGCTAATAAAGCCAGAGTGAGTTGAGAGTGCTCAAGACTGGGATCAAGATTTTGGATCTGGATCCAAATTTCTGAAGAGGTTAGATCTGGAGTTCCAGTTCAGGACTATTACGGAAAATTAGCTGAAGACACAAAATTTGGATCTGAATCCAAGTTTCCCAAAGTTGGTGGGGAGGAATAGAGAGAGATTGGATCCACAGCTCTGGTTTGAGCCAATCTTTATTTATTATTTTTGCATGAAAATATAATACAGATGTTTTCCTCTCAAACTAAAAATGAAAATTCGCATAATAGGAACGTCCCTGTTTTAAAATAAAAGTTAAATCAGCTACAAGTTCCCGGTATTAAATCAGCCCCTACAAAAAAATCTAACTCTACCTTTCTGTTTATTGCAAGACCACCTGCAAACATGAGTGACAGCCACTGCCCCCTGTGCAGGTGGTTCAATAAACCAGCTCTTTGTGTCTTTTATCATGTTTAATTAAGGCCTGAGAAACTTGCAGCCAACAGCAGTTGCCATGGCTGTGTTCATCTGTAATTACCATGTCAATCCTTTCTGCTTGACTTGCTGCCAGATGAAAAATCCATAGTAAGCTACAAACTAAAATACAGGACTAGGCTAGCAGCCAAAGGAGTCTTTTTTTGTCCCTGCTGCAATCAGCGGTGCCGCCTCAGAATTCTTCACAAACATTTCTGAATATTTTTACTTCTGCAATTGTGTTTTGCTTGTGTGGAGGATTTCATTATTAGTTTCTTCTGAAAGCAATTATATCTCTGACTATTTATTTTTCATACAACAATCAATTTTATTCAGATGCTTGGGTCGCTGAAGAATTTATTTCTGCAAACATCCCAATGTGCTGAAACAAAACATGTGTTGCTTGCCTGTCACAGGGCAGTTGACTAATATACATTGTCTACCATACATATATATTAAGCATTAACTACACCTATCATTAAGGTATCAATATAGTAGTTATGTAGCCCAGTCTGGCCTGTACTTTTGTTAGAATTCTATTCACTTATGCTAAGTATCCCATTGCACCTTGCATTAGCTGAGGTAAGTTTTGGCTTAAGTAGATGGGAAAACTGTCAGTATTTCCTTATAGCAATAGAAAGGGAGTCACCTCACGAATCTATTTATCCTGGTACAGGCCTCAGAGGTGTATTCATGTCCTTTAGTACCTGGAATGCATGTACCTGGAACAAAGATAAGGGTGCATCATGACCTGGAATGCCTGGTGGGTTCAGAAAAAAGATAAGGGATTCACCATGGTGTGACACTTTGTACGTCAAAGTATCACGCTGGAACCCCCATATTCACCACTGTGTTATAATTATGATTTGTGAGGTATCATTTTAAAATTCTTGATGTGTTGAACCTTAATATCCTGTTGGATTGTATGTATCATGGTATGTGAAGTTAAGAAATATTGCTATATGTGTTACTGAAATATGTTGTGAAGTTGGGAAACACCCACAACCAGCCTTTCAGCTGCAACAGAGCATCAGTTATCACTGCCCAGACAAGCATTAATGGCCTATCCAGAAGAATCCACTCTCCCAGAGGCTCCTTAGAGAGGTCCATACGCAATGGGGGACTGCCTGACCCCATGTCAGGGCAAGGATATTTCTAGCAGCTGGAAGAAAGTATAAAAGAGGGACAGTGACATCATCACTTGGTCTTCCCCCATCTCAACACCTGGAAGATCGTCTGAAAGACAAAGGCTTTGAACTTGGGAGATTGGACCCAGGCCGAAAGAGAGTTAAGTCTGAGTATTGCGAACTGTAAGCTGCCTGTGACATCTATTAGGGTGAGAGACAGTTTGATTCAAATCTTGCTTAGTCCCTTAAAGTTATAATTGAGACTGCATTTCTATTTTTATTTCTGAGGTAACTAACTTTGATCTCTATACCTGTTACTTATAATCATTTAAAATGTATCTGTCTGTAGTTAATAAATCTATTTTATATTTTAGGTCAAACAGGGTGTCTTTAGTTAAAGTGCTTGGGGCATCTCAGCTCAGATTACAAAGGCTGGTGCACGTCCACTTTCGTTTGAAGAAGTGGGGACTAATTAATGAGCGTGCACTGTCCAAGGAAGTGTTGAGCAGTGTAAGATGGCATATTTCTGGGGTACAGGGCTGGGTGGTTTGCTGGTGCCTCTCTCTCTCTCTCTGATTCATGAGTGCCTTATGGAGCATTCATGCAATTTAGCTGGGTGTGGGACTCCATATGCTGATGGCTGAGTGATCATAGCACCTGTAGGGGTTTTGCTGTTTGTCACTGGCATAGCATTATGTGAGCTGGGTAGCCCAGGCTGGAGAGTTAAGGGAGCACAGTGATCCCACTGTTCTAGGTTGTACCCCAGAGATCCCATCACACATGGTATCAGAAAAACAAGATAAAAGGCCAATTGGTTGAATCTAGTTTCAAATGACAAATACTGCATCTTTTACTGGTAAACAAGTAGGGTATAAAAAGATGGCTTGAGAGGGGTAACTTTGGGGAGCATACCTTCTGTGTAAAGTGAATGTAACATCACTGCACAGGACTGGTCTTCAGAGACTGATATCATAGAATCTTTTTCCTGTATCTTATTAATAAACTTGACTGATACTGGTTATTTGGTCTCTTGAATATATTTCATAACGAACCAAAGCATGGCCAAGCAATTGACTATACAATTTATCAACAGGGAAAATGCTGTTTTAAATTAAATCTTAACTGACCTAGTAAGGGCCCAATTCTGCAATTCCTGTGGAGTCCTGCACATGGAATGTTTGCCAGATCAGGCCCTGAAAATTCACTAGGCCATGGGTATTTCTCCAATAAGAGTCATGGCTGAAGGAGCGCAAAATTATTCTATGTATTCTTTGTATTACCATATATTGTCTGTGGTCCCCAGTTATGGACCAGGACCCCATTGTACCAGATGCTGTACAAACACAGAACTAAAAAAACAGATCCCCTGACCCAAAGACTTCATTTCTTTTTCTCACCGGCCTCCCCACCTACAGAATGGGCTTTTTCTTTCTCAGCCTTCACCTCCCTAGGCCTGGCTATTCCAAGGGTTCTTTTGCTTTAGGTCCTGTCTGTCCCAGGCCCTCATTCTCTCAGCTACAGGCTCATTCCCACCTATCTTCAATGCAATATGGAGTCATACCACCCTCTGAGGACACACCCTCAGACTGACAGAGAGGAGACTAATGAGCTCCTCTGGGCCTGTTCAGCATCAATGAGGTGCACTTGCAAGGCTTGTGCTGCCTGGAGCAGGGAGAGCTTGAAAGGGAAAACCTGCCACAGGAAGAGAGCTGTCTTGCTTTGGACATTACAGACCGAGACAAGCCTCACTGCCCTGGAAACTGCAGCATGCTCTACAAAGAGGATGCTGCAGTTTCCAGGGCAGTGAGGCTTGTCTCGGTCTGTAATGTCCAAAGCAAGACAGCTCTCTTCCTGTGGCAGGTTTTCCCTTTCAAGCTCTACAAAGAGGAGCTAGAGGTACACTCCATTTAGACTAAGTCCAAAGAGCTGGCCCAGGAAGACTGCCTGAATTCCTGAATTCCTTGCCACCCTTTCTCCTCTTTATTTTTCCACAGACTCCCCTCTCCCGAAGGAAAGAAATTGGGGAGAGGCCTTTGTGTGTGTTTGTTTGCTCCAAGGATCCCCCCTGGGGTGTCTGCTGGTAGGAGGGAAAGAAAGATAGTATAAGAACCTGAAGTGAGTCTGCAGAGAGCTTGAGGGGACCCCTGTGCTCCCCCCTGTGTCATCTGTAATTCCCCTGAAGCATGGGCACTGGAACAGGGGGTCCAAGGGACTAGGACCCTCCCACTTTTTGAAAGACCTATTCACTTTTTGCCAAGGGCTCAGCCCCCTTCCCCTCCTCTTCTGTGGCCCGGGCCCTGTCCTCTGGCCACGCTGGAAGCTAGCTGGAGCCCGGCCTTTGTAAGAGCGGCCCGGGCAGCTCTGGGGAACTTCGGACCCTCCACCTGCCAGGGGTGGGGGTGCCTGAGAGCAGTCCCCAGCCCAGGCCCCCTGGATGGGTGGAGGGTCCACAGCTCCCCACATCTGCTCAGGCAGCTCTTACCATGGCCTGGCTCCGGCTCTTCAGTTGAGCGGGAGGTTTCAGGAGTGGGGACATAAGCAGGGTGCTTTTCTCGGCCCCCCCCTCCCCACTCCAGCTTCTGGCTTGGCTGGGAGGGTCGGGGGGGAGTCATGAAGGGAGGGGGGCCTTGTGCCGCCCCCCCCCCACAAACTTTTAGACAGAATCTGTCTCCCCTGCCCTGAAGCTCTCCAAAGGATTCCAGCCCCTGTGAATAGGGAAAGGCAGCAGGAGAATCCTGTCAACCTGTTACACCACCCCAGTCACTCAGGACTCTGAACAGCACATCACTGGGGGCTCCTACGCACTACCACAATACAAATGAATAACAATGATTCATAGCTAATTCAGGCAAGTTTAGCTAGCAGTGAATGGCACTTTGCTCTTAGCAGTTGCACTCCAACAGCAGTAGGAATTGCTATGCTGGGTCAGTCATCTTCTCTAGCCTCGTAAGCTGCCTCTGACTGTAGCCATTAGCCAATGCTCCAGAAGAAAGTGCAAGACACCCCACAGTGGATGTTTATGGAATGACTTGCCCACACGGGGGATATTAGTTCCTAACACAAATCAGTGAGTGGTTGGCTTTTGCCCTGATGCATGAGGCTTTGTATCACTTCTTAAATCAAAATGTTATCCTATCTAACATAACTGACCATTCTTACTATCAGTATAAATGTCTGTTGAAATCCTGTTATCTAGATACGTGGGTTTTCTAACCCTACAAAATCATTGGCCTTACTTATGTCTTGTAACAGTGAGGTACAAAGACTAATTATATACTGTGGAAGGGGGTGGGGGTAGAACTTCTAGACTCTAAGTTCTCTAGGGCAGAAAATCTGTTTCTTCATCTTTGTTACAGGCCTGTAGTTGCTACCTCTTCTGTATCATAGCCCCTTAATTTGTCTCCTCCAAACATTTTCATTTTTTCAATATTCAAGACTCTCTGTGTCCCAATTGTGTGTGTTTGCCTCCCTTTGAGTCCCCTCTATTTCTTCTGTATTTTAAAATAAGGTGACCAGAAATGAACACATTACACCAGGTGAGGGGAAACCATTGATGTATATAATGGAGTTATATTCCCAGGAATCCTAACATTTTGCTTGCTTTTTTAACTGCCACCACACATTGAACAAAGGTGTTTATTGAGCTTTTCACAATGCTGCCCAGAATCCAGCAATATGCATAAGTAGTTCAAATTATTCCCTCCAACATACTATTGCCTTGTATTTGTCAATACTGAATTTCATCTGACATTATATTGCCCAGTTGCCCAGCTTTGTTTGGCCTCTTTGAAGTTCTTCACATCTGCAGATGTTACCAGTTCATGGCTGCCCTCTTTTCCAGATCACTTATAGGGCTGTCGATTAATCGCAGTTAACTCGCACAATTAATTCAAAAAAATGAATCGCAATTTAAAAAATTAATTGCAATTAATTGCAGTTTTAATCGCACTGTTAAACAATAGAATACCAGTTGAAATTCATTAAATATTTTGGATGTCTTTATACATGCTCATATATATTGTATTCTGTGTTGTAATTGAAATCAAGGTGTATATTATTTTTATTACAAATATTTGCACTGTCCAAATGATAAATGAAATAAATAGTATTCTTCAAATCACCTCATACAAGTACTGTGGTGCAATCTCTTTGTCATGAAAGTGCAATTTACAAATGTAGATTGTTTTGTTTTTGAGTGCAGTTATGTAACACACACAAAAAATGTAAAACTTCAGAGCCTGCAAGTCCACTCAGTCCTATTTCTTTTTCAGCCAATTGCTCAGACAAACAAGCTTGTTTACATTTACAGGAGATAATGCTGCCCTCTTCTTATTTATAATGTCACCAGAAAGTGAGAACAGGCATTTGCATGGCACTTTTGTCACCGGCATTGCAATATATTTATGTGCCAGATATGCTAAACATTCATATGCCCCTTCATGCTTCGGCCACCATTCCAGAGGACATGCTTCCATGCTGATTATGCTCGTTAAAAAAGAATGTCTTAATTAAATTTGTGACTGAGCTGCTTGGCGGAGAATTGTATGTCCCCTGCTCTGTTTTACCCACATTCTGCCATATATTTTGTGTTATAACGGTCTCGGATGATAACCAGCACATGTTGTTCATTTTAAGAACACTCACTGGAGTTTTCATAAAATGCAAAGAAGGCGCCAATGTGAGATTTCTAAAGATAGCTACAGCACTCCACCCAAGGTTTAAGAATCTGAAATGCCTTCCAAAATTTGAGAGAGACAAGGTGTGGAGCATGCTTTCAGAAGTCTTAAAAGAGCAGCACTCCAATGCGGAAACTACAGAACAGAACCACCAAAAAAGAAAATCAACTTTCTGCTGGTGGCATCTGACTCAGATAATGAAAATGAACATGCATCGGTCTGCACTGCTTTGGATTGTTATCGAGCAGAACCCATCATCAGCATGGACGCATGTCCCCTGTAATGGTGGTTGAAGCATGAAGGGACATATGAATCTTTAGAGCATCTGGCACTTAAATATCTTGTGATTCCGGCTACAACAGTGCCATGAGAACGCCTTTTCTCACTTTCAGGTGACATTGTAAACAAGAAGTGGGCAGCATTATCTCCTGCAAATGTAAATAAACATGTTTGTCTGAGCGATTGGCTAGACAAGAATTAGGACTGAGTGGACTTTCAGGGCTCTAAAGTTTTACACTCTTTTATTTTTGAAAGCAGTTTTTTAGTACATAATTCTACATTTGTAAGTTCAACTTTCATGATCAATATATTGCACTAGAGTACTTGTATTAGGTGAACTGAATAATACTATTTCTTTTGTTTTGTACAGTGCAAATACTTGTCATCAAAAAAATATAAAGTGAGCATTTTACACTTTGTATTCTGTGTTGTAACTGAAATCGAAATATTTGAAAATATCAAAAACATCCCAAAATATTTAAAATAAATGGTATTCTATTATTGTTTAACAATGCGATTAATTGTGCGATTAATAACATTAATTTTTTTTAATCACTTGTCAGCCCTACATATAAATATATTAAACAACACCGGTCATAGTTTGGAACCAGGGCCCATCCCCTCTGATAACATTTTGCCAGTCCCGTTTAATCTTATAGCAGTTCTCCAGCTTTTTAGTTTGGCAAACACCTCAGAAAGGGTCAGATTCTACTCCTTTTGTACTCAGCGGGAGTTTTGTCATTAAATTCTGTGGGAGCATGAGCAGACCCAGTGGAGGCAATTTTTCTGATGGGCCCCCGACCCTCCCAATGCCTCCCTAATCTCCAACTGCTTGGTTCTCAAAACCTTTCGTTCCGTGGACCACCACTGCTCAAATGACCTTAGTTTGAGAACCACTGACTCCATCTGTCCTCCTTGCACTGCCGGAACTGAGTCTCGGTATACTAACTCCAACCCTGCAGCTGCAAGCAGGTACGCGTGCACACACACACATACCTCAGTATTACAGTCTCAGCTAATGAGCATTCCTGATGTTACAGTGCCCTTCCTGTCTGTACACCTCTCTGCAGGCAATCTCTGTTGCCTTACATCTTTATTGATTTTTGTAAAACTGCACACAGTAAGTCCAAAAATGATACAGAGGGCAAAAAACCCACATATGAATAATAATCAAAGGCAATGCTTAATAAAACTTGGAAACCTGTTATGGACAACAGCTATCTTGCCACTCTAATGGTTGATAACTGTGTAAAAATATCTCCCCTGTGGGAGATTAATTTTTTTCCAACAGGTTAAATTACAAATGTAAAAGGTTACCGAGCAATTAAAAAACAAAGAAAAATGCAAGCTGTGTAATGCATGCTCTCTTAAAGGACTCGTAAAAAAATCCACTTGAGTAACAATCAATGCATAGTAGAGATTTAATCTAAGTCTTTCTATTAATTTATCTTACCTTTAAATGTCCATTTCTTTCTGTCTTTTAACTAAATTGTGTGGACTAGTAGGTGTCATAACAGAACTCACTCACTAAAATATACTCTGTGTGTGTGTGTATAACATATCCAGTGTTAAGGAAAGAATGCATGTTAAAGAGATGGGGCGGAGTTTGGGATATAAATATAACGTACATACATACACACATATATATTATGTATATACATACATATCTATCCCTAATTTCTCCCCATGTCTTTGACATGCACTCTCCCAGTAAAGAAAGAGCCCACTGAGAATATGCGTTGAGGGTTAAATCCTGACCTTACTGAAGACAATGGGAGTTTTACCACTGACTTTAAATAGAGCCCAGATGCAACTGTAAATCTGTACATATGCAAGAATACAGGTCAAATGAATGGGAATGTTAACGTATGATATATTAGTGATATTTATGATGTTTTGAGTGTAATGTATCTATCTAATAATTGGACTGCGACTTCTCTAAACACCCCCATGCATAGAGATTTAAAGTTATCATCTTTACCATTTAAAAAAAAAAACTTAAAAAAACATTTCAACTTAAAGTATTAATAACCATCATTATCTTTGTCCTTGGTGTGCATTTTCTGCCATTTAAATATATACAAAAATATCCACATAAACTTACCTAACTATATTATGTTAATTAGGCCCTTTACAGCTTATTAAAAGTGATTCTTTAACTTTATCTCTGGGAGCAGCTAAACAACCAAATCTCCTTAGCTTGAAGGTTACATCAGGGTATTCTGGAAAGAGCCTGGAATTCCAAAATAATTTAGAAAAGAATGTCTCTACACAGCTGAGGGTGTAATACTATCTCTGTCCTTTTCCCTCTTAGCTGGAAAAAAGGTTTTGCTCGGAATTTTAAAAAATATCCTACATTCTGAAGTGGTTCTGTATTAGAGCTAATGAGAGGTTTTGGATGTTTTTCCCTTCCTCTTTGTTTTCTCAAGGGCCTCAGAATTGTTTCTTCCTCTGGAATGCAGAGGTACATCTGCTCCACATCAAAGCTGACTAGACATTTCTCTACCCTCTCTGCCATCCAATATTTTCAGTACATTCTCTGCTCTTTCTGCTCAATTTTCTCTTTTTTTCATTGTTGGCAAGCTTAAAGGATTTCACTGAGATCTGCTGTTGCTATCCTTTCTTTTAGGAACATATATGCAAGTATCTTTGTTATTCAAGGATCATCAGAACAGTTTCTGACGAACTCTAAGCAACCTAGCATGTGGCATTATTTCCTAGAGCTGTTACTGATATCATTTCCAGCATAAAGTCTCATCATGGCTGTTTGTTTTATTAGCTTTTGTGAGCTTTGATGCAGATATCCAGATGGATTGCAGTTTAGATTACAGAGAAACCTTTAACCTTGACAACAGCACACTTTGGCCTATATGATGCCCTTCTTTAGTTTAAAGCACAGAAGGTGCCAAAATCCACAACAAGATGTGACAAATCAGGATAACAGTTTACAGGGCAGCATACTATTATCCTTACAACAATGAAAATACTGCTGAGTGCTACAGTAATAGTCTAACCCACTACTTACAAGAGCAACAGTGCACGTTTGGGGCAATTACTGTAGCGTTGCTCTGTAAAGGCAGAGCCAAAGGAGAAAACAGAATCAAGTTGTATGACTACAAAGTGAAGCGGGAGTACCCAAGGTAGGTTAAAGCTGTTAGAGAAGCTCTGATAATGCACTTCTGACCAATGTTCCATCAGCTATACTGACGAATACTAGTACTACCTTCTCCTTAAGTGCAGCAAAATCTGCAGAGCCCTCAAGAAATACAGTCCACTTTGCTGTGATCTGTATAAGCTTGCAAAACCCCCCCCAAGACGTTCTGGTTAAACTTGGATTATTGCTGTGCACATTGTAAGATGAGCTGTTGCCAGCAGGAGAATGAGTTTGTGTGTGTGGTTTTTGGAAAAGGGGGGGGTGTGGGGGGGGGGTGAGAAAACCTGGATTAGTGCTGGAGGTGACCCACCTTGATTATCATGCGCATTATAAAGAGGGGTTTCAAAGGGGGATGGGCTGTTGCCAGCAGGAGAGTGAGTTTGTATGTGTGGGGGGGGGGGGAAGGGTGAGAAAACCTGGATTTGTGCTGGAAATGGCTCTACTTGAGGATCACTTTAGATAAGCTTCAGAGTAACAGCCGTGTTAGTCTGTATTCGTAAAAAGAAAAGGAGTACTTGTGGCATCTTAGAGACTAACCAGTTTATTTGAGCATGAGCTTTCGTGAGCTACAGCTCACTTCATCGGCTATGCATCCGATGAAGTGAGCTGTAGCTCACGAAAGCTCATGCTCAAATAAACTGGTTAGTCTCTAAGGTGCCACAAGTACTCCTTTTCTTTTTAGATAAGCTGTTGCCAGCGGGGGAGTGAGGTGGGAGGAAGTTTTGTTTCATGGTCTCTGTGTGTATATAATGTCTTCTGCAGTTTCCACGATATGCTATGCATCCGATGAAGTGAGCTGTAGCTCACGAAAGCTCATGCTCAAATAAACTGGTTAGTCTCTAAGGTGCCACAAGTACTCCTTTTCTTTTTACGAATACAGACTAACACGGCTGTTACTCTGAAACCTGTATAAGCTTGGTGCTCTGTTGCATATAGGTACATAACTTGAAGAACTCTGCACAGATCCTCAACTGGGTTGCCTAATGCTGAGGGATGGATTGTTTTGTTCAATGTGTTTTTAATATCTGTGGCTCAGTAGTAGAAAGTGTTGATAGCATCATGCCAATTAGGAAGCTTTGGCCACTTATAAATTACTTTTAGGGCACGAGCTCCTTTTCTCCTCTCCTTCTAAGGCAGACCAGTTCACTCATTGTTAATTGTATTTCTGTCCCCCACCTGAAATGGATTCTGGTTACCCATTCTGTGCAAAAAATTACAACACAGCTGGATTTCTTCCTGTCAATGGACATATCTTCCAGGATTGATATTCTTTGAGCACAGTCAAATATATTTACAAGGAATTAGCTTTCTGTCATTCAGAAGTTTGAACAAAATCAATAAATATTGTAAGAAGAGAGGTAAAATTCTGGAGGCAATTCTGGTTTTGCAAAACTTTGTTGTTCAGGCTTTGGCTTGGCAAACTTAAGCTCAAAACTTGGGGTGGTTCAGAGCTGAGCCCCTTTTATGTGAACCCTCTCATTTGGGAGTTCCAAACTCGTTCTTGTTTTGGCCCAGATCTGTTCAGTAAATGTATTTGGTTTGGGGTTTTTTTTTCTCTTGCCTTTCTTGCATGAGAAGTCAGCAAGAAGTCACCAATACCCATATTACTCACAAGTCTGATCTGCCTTGGAAAGTTTAGTCAATCTAACAAGTAGCTTGGAGAAATGCTTGCTATGAGAACCTGCATAGAATCAAATTTGCAGCTCTTCTGGGCTGTGTCTTGCAAGGGGGCGGGGTTATTGTAATTCCCACCTGCATTACATTTTGTGCTTCATTTTCCAATCTGTTGTTGCTTCTCACTGGAAAACATAAAGGCTTCATGCTATCATGTTTTCTTCTCTTATCTAGCATTAGACAAGCAGTAATTGATGAGATTCCATTACTGGGTCTCATCTGAAAGCTGTTATCTGTTTCACTGGGCTATTACTCTACCTTTGAGTTTGGGGCTAGAGCTCACATTCTTTAGTGTCTACTAGGAACATTTGTTTCATCTTGTTTTTTACATTATTTTGTTCTTCATTTCATTGTGGGTTTTCCAGAGCACAAATAGTTGGAATATGCCACCTATGGGCCTGAGGGAAGCTTGCAAGTTTTAATAATTGACTACTCAAGACAATATTATTGTTTGTTTATAGACTTTAAAAAGGGACATGGGAAACCTGATATATGAACTCCAGTCCAATATCTTGAAAGCGCTTCTCTTTCTAATTTTAAACAGTCATAGCTATACAAACATATGCTGTTCATAAGAACAAAAAATTGTCCCCTTTACTCTTGTTGAACTGTGCCTTAGTCTGTTAGCTTGTAAGTGCTGCTCAACAGGAGGAAAGATTCTCTGGTCTGATATTTTTATATTAACTTTGCAAGGTTTTGTTTGTTACGAATTCATGGCTGATTTTGCACTCTTCTACACAAGTGTCATGGTTCTTGCACCTGCCTGACAGTAAAACTGAAACACAGTGGCCCACCAGAATCAATGGGAGTTGTAAATGAGAACTATATTTGGTCCTTAGCGGCCAATCAGGCAGGAAGCTAATGAGAATTTTGCCTGAGTCAGAGCTGCATAAATTAAGGCCTTTATAAAGGACACCCATAAATCCCTTAAAGTTTATTCTGAAGATGCAGAACACTGAAAAATAGGGAATCTTCTAAGATTTACATAGTGATGAGCCAATAACATATTTACAAAGGGACAGATTCCAATACCCTTACTCACACTGAATTAGTCCCGTACTTAGAGATTTCAGTGGGACTACCCTAGGAACAAGGTACTATTCAGCATAAGCAAAGAGAGCAGAATCTGGCCTCATCGTAGGACACGAACCTGTAGCTCAGACGCCAGTGGTACTCCACCTGGAACGCTACCCTGTCACCTAGGGGAGTGGTAAAGAGCCACAAGATAATTGCAGGGAAATCCTGACATTGCCTCACGATGGCACATCATCACTGGGTATTAACAACGGTAGATACTACAATGCAGGTCAGGGCACCACAATGGGAGCAAGAAGTGCTCAGAATTTTCTGAAAAGCACGCCCAAGCTGTCTCAAGTTGGTCCCTGTAATAGTTGTGCCATCCAAAATCAGTGGCCACTGTTGAAAATGTTGGCAGAGCACCTTGTGCTGTAAATACTTCATACATTTTTTTTATTTCCATGGTTGGACCTGCAGTCTTGGGCATGCAAAACAAATCAGGCCCATATAAGGACAGAGTAGAACCCGAGTAAGAGCCTAAAAATCTAGTGCATATTATTTGTAAGCTTTTATATACTGCAGTCTAATTAAAATGTCTAGCACTTACATAGCATCGCCTTCTAAGCACTTTACAAGCATTAACCGGTTATTCATCACCAGCACCCCTGTTAGCAAAGGAAGCTCATGCTGCACATGACAGAGGGGAGCCTTCCTCCAGGGCTATTCACTGGGCCAGCCTCATGACCACTCTACCATGTCTTTGTGGTTGGCATGAAGAGGCTCTAAGGCACCTGTGAATCTGGCCTGGTGGACCTGGTTTTCCTCTCGCTCTCACGGATTTTACATACTTCCATTGAACTCAACTGATGTCCTGAATTACACTTACACTTGAGTTATACTCGTGCGAGAGAAGGCTCAGGCCCACTGTTTCCCATACTACCTGTAGTGGGCCAACTTCTGCTCTCAGCTGCACAGGTGCAAGTAATTACAGAGGTGCAATGGAGCAACTCCATTGAAATCAGATGGAATTAGGCCAGATTTCCAGCTATATAACCAACAGCAGAAATTGGCCCAGTATGTTCATAAATATATTGGCCAACAGCTAATACCATAGTTAGAAGGCCTACGTCCCATTTCAAAAATGACTTAGGCACTTAAGGCCAGATTTTTAAAAGAATGTGGGCATCTAAAGATACTGATAGGCACCTTACTTGGCGTTTCGGAAGTGTCTAGGTGCCTAAAAATGGAGTTCATGGGATTTGACTCTTGGTCTTTCACATCCTGAGCCATCAGAAGTGCAAGTATTGCAGAGGACATGATCACAAGTATGAGCGGGATACATCGTGCTGCAACCATAGCAGCCTTTCGTGGCTAATCTGGGTAGGAGCCTGGCTTCTGGTCTTGACTGCATTAGCTCAGGCCCAAAATGGGGGGAAAGGTTGCTGGAAGGCTGTTCCCTATCAGACAGGAGACACCTTCAGAGGAGAGAAGAGTTTAGAGAGGGGAAAAAATGCAGCCTGTCATTAAACAAAAAAATTACTTCTTGGACGGTGCCTTTCACTCCCACTCTTCTCTAGATCCCATACCAATGGCACCTTCGCGCTTTACAGAGCGCTGTGTATGTGCCAATGCATTCTTTGGTGGCTCGGTCCAATGTGCGAGTGACAGTCCTGCCCACAGGTAGGGCATACCCATGCACTAGCAATGCTCTGAATCCAAGCAGCAAATTCTGTCCTCCTCTGAGGCCGGTCATCACAAAGCTTGTCCAGTCCGCCTCGCAACGCCTCTCTCCATCTACAAGCTGACTCCGTCAACCAGAGCGGCATTCTGCACTCCTTTCCCAAGCACCCACAGAGATTCCAAAGGATAGTAAGTCACCCTTGCAAGCATCCCGAAATCTGCACAGCAGTTGTCTCTCTTTCTAGACCCTTTGCAAGCTTCAGAGTACAGCACGCTCTTCGGGATCCTGTAATCCGGCATTTGCTTAACATGTCCAGACTCCAAGCCACCTGAATCTCTTCTTACTAATCAACATTACCATGAATGACATACTAGCGTGATTTAACACTTTCACATTTGCCACCCTGTCTTGTCATCTTGAAGAATTTTACGCAAGCATCTGATATGAAAGCTGTTTAGTCTTTTTGGTATGCTTCACATAGGTCATCCATGTTTCTGAGCCATGTAGAAGAGTGGATAAAACATATGTCTAGGTCCATACTTCTCCAAAACGTGGGTTGGGTCAGATTTGGGGGTTTGGATGAGCCAATTGTACAGGTAGGGGAGAAGGGTTGGCTAGAGAATCTAATGCCTCTTTTCTTCTCCTGCAGGATATAAGTAACCCCTTCACTGGAGAGCCTCTAGTATGCTGTGGGGAGAGACGAGGGCTCTGGGGATTTTAGTTTTGGTCCATCTTATCTTCTATTCAGCACACTATTTTTCTGTAATGTTATGTAAGACTTGGTACAGACCCATGACTTGAGATCTACTGATCTATACATTTTGCTTTCCAGCACCTGACATTCAACATAATTTTAGCAGCTTTTGCCCCTTTGGCTTATTTCCCAATAATATAGGAGAGCTCTCGAGATGTCCACTTCCCTCGCTTTCAAATTTGTTTGAAACAGAACTTGGGCACATGGTTCTGACTGGTGAATGCGGTGCTCTTATAGTGTATTTATGTAATGTGTTCTGGCTAAGCAAAACGTTTGTACTACTCAAGAAGCTTAGAGTGGAGGGGCGGGTGGGCAGAGGCAGGGAAAAGGTCACCACAGGTGTCCGGTCAACAGTCCCCTTTTAACTTAAAATTCTACAGAAGAGAGCACAGCTGGCTTTACAGATAATAAAAAGTAATGTTTTAAAATCACCACCCACACTGCTGATAGAAATGACAGTGGCAATATTCCTGGCAGTACCAGTTTCTGCCAGGTAGTGTCTGAAGGACACTACCTTTTTTATGGACGCTGTTCTGACACATCTTGATTTTTGTGGCCACTCTAGTGGCTAAGGGCTTCTGATTCATTGCTGTTACGTTTTCCCTTGAGGACTTCCAGATGTATGTTAGCCTGACAAACAGGCTTTCTGAGAAGGCAACACAGGATACTTCTGGGAGTCCTTAGGGGAAATACTTCACAATTTCAGTAATCTTATTAATCTTTTAAAGGGACAGGAATACAGCAAGTTCCTGTAACTTTTATACATGCATACTTTAAAGTTAGGGTCAAGGAGAAAAGAAGAGCCAAGGTGAGGAATGCTTCAGATTTTTTCAACCTTTTTCTAGCCCAAATAAGATTTCTCCAGAATGCATCACTTACTCTGCAGAAGATGGCTGTAAATCATATTGCAAACACTTAAAAAAATGTTTTGCTGTTTGATTTGCTGCTCGTTCTTATTTCTTCCACTGCAGCATTGCTAATGTGAGCACAAGGTAGAAATCCCAGCTGCAGAGTATACATAGTATAAAACTGTAAAGTTCATTAAAAGTATAGACTTTCAAAACATGAAGCAATCAACACATTTGTGAAAGCAATAAAAGAAATAACAGTGGGGCAACTGAGACTTTGCAAGGGTGTTCACGGAGCAATGAGCAGAGCCCAAAGCTCCTGACCTACCAATCTCCTGCTCTGAATCATTAGACCCCTTCGCTTTCCCACTGGATTTAGCTCCTTCCTATTAATATTGATGGAAGTTAAGCACCAGCATAGAAAGAAAAATAAGCCCCCTCCATATAACAGTTCTATTGTAAATCATTCTCTCGGTCCTTCTCAGACCATGTACTAAAAAGTTCCTTCATCATTCTTCTGTTTGCTCAGTAGCTCTATTTCTAGTGCAGGGGCAGCAGTAGATTAATGCAACGGCAAATTGCTGTGTAAGAGCAGACTTGCACCTTCTGCTGATTTTCCTTCTGAAGATTGAGGATAGACACCAAATCTGTGTGTGTGTGTGTGTGTGTGTGTGTGTGTGTGTGTGTGCATAGACAAAGCAATGCTCTACTACGCTAGATGATGATGTACATAGAAATGTTAAAAAGGGAAGCTGTAGAGGATACCACTGAGTACCCTGCCTTTGACTACAAGTGTGCTGCTATGAAGGGCAGTCTGACTTGCTTTTCTCAGGCCCAAACCCACAGGGTCAGCACCCCAAAGTTGCATTCACTTCAATGGGAGTTGAAGGTGCTCAGGATTTTGGAGGATCGGGCACAGAATAAGGGACTGAGGAGGGGGGTGAATGAGGAAAGTGAACATAAAGTGAGAGACTTCATATGTGCAGAATAATGCAGTCCATCTCTTGTAATGGACACTAGACCAGGAAGTCTCACTTTTGCCAGTAATGGGATGGGTGCGGGGCATGGACCAGCATTCATGTTGCACTCACCATCAGTGCCTGACCCAGCCCAGGGAAGTTAATGATCCAACCAGCAGACCAAATTCAGTGCTCAGTCCTGGTCACAGGCCACAAGAGGCACATTGCGCATATGCTAAGGAGGATGAGGTGGGTTAAAAATCAGCACCGGGATCAACAAATGAGACAATGATAATGGTCCAGAAACAAAACCACCTAAGGTTGATGGAACCAAAACGTAGTATAAGTTACTTTTCAGAGGAGGAGACCTGCAGATTGAGAAGACAGGTGAGCAGGCTCTTGGGCCTAAACCTGGGGGAGTTCAGCAACTGTGGGTAATTAGCGTGAGGCTTTCAATGTTTGTGTTGAAGAAATGTTTCAAAAGCTATGAGAGGAACCCTCTGCCTTTACCAGGATTTTTTTAAGCACTAGCTGCCAAATATGGCTGCACTATCACAACATGCGCCAAATGCTGCTTTCGCTTACACCTACACAGTCAGCTTCATGGGGTACATACACACTTCATTGGGGTCTCATTGTCGTGACTGAGAGCAGAATTTGGTCTGCAATAGAACTGAAGGCTCTGCTGGTGTTCGCATCACAGCCTCTGATTTTGAGGCGTTTGTAACTCGACTGTAAAAATTCACTGGCTGCTGAAAAATGGGTCGAAGTTCAGAAATAATCGGTTTTGTTGGGATTTTTCAAAACTGGTTCAGATCAGTGCTTCACTGGTGCTTCAGTGTCAGTCTATCAATTTTATAAGTGATAAAGTGGATAAATGATAACTGTCTGGGTGCCTCGCTGTACAGTTAAGAAAACCTGGCCCCTACCCCAAAGGATTTACAACCTAATTTCAGACATTTGGTGTCTTTTTGATATTTCCAGATAAACCTGAAGTTGCTGAAATATTAGTGATATAAAAAGGGGCCAGGGCACTTGCACAGGAGCTACGTCTATAGCAGGTATTTTGGGATGTGGTTTTCAAAGGTACGGATGAGAGTTAGGTGTCTAGCTGCCTTTTGTGCCTTTGAAAATCTCCCTCTTGCTGTTTTCTGGATCCAAACACCACACAAATGCATAATATAATCAGTACTGCATTTTGTCATTATGGGCGGTTCTCTTTAGTTGGTAATTATCACCGGCTATCACAGGCTTTGGCAGTGCCAGCTGTGCTGGTTGACTGTAACCTTGGGTATGTCTTCGCAGCATTTTGGAGCAAGTGGGATTGAGCCTCCCAGCCTGGGGCAACGCACTCTGGCTAGTGGGGTTCGTGTTAGCGCTCTAAAACTAGCGGTGGAGACAGTGCTTTGAAGTTGAGGCTCAGGCTGGAGCCCAGACTCTGAACCTAAGGAAGAGGGTGTCACCATGCTGTCACTGAGGCCAAACTCAGGCTGGCCCAGGGCAGTCTGCAGTGGGTATTCCTTTCCAGACAGGGCGTCACAAAAACTGCAGCTGCACTAGTTCAGCCTATCCTCCTATCCACATCCCACAAGGTAGTGCCTGGCGACTGGGAATTACCCCCAAAGTTCCTGCTTTCAGCAGCAGAGTTGTGTTCTGTCGATAAGTGATTCAGAGCTCCTAGAACACACTGGTGCGCCCTGGCTATAAGGCATGCAGCCTACGGATTATGACCAACAGGCTCAGTGGGGGAAAAAACAGTGTTGTAGTTTGAGTGCATTGAATTTTTGCAGGACACGGAATAAATCCTGCTCACTTTACTCATGTGAGCTGAGCAGGATTTTGCCCCCAGTGAGATAACTAGCAATTTCATGTAACTAATATTTCTTCATTTAGGCCCCAATTCAGTATAGCACTTAAGCTTGTTATTCACTTAAGCATGTGTTTAAGTCCATCCCTAATCAGGAGAGCACTTAAGTCCCAATAAAGTTCATAGCACTTAAGCATGTGGTTAAGTGCATTGGTAAATTGAGGCCTTAGGCTCAGTCTTAACCCTTGTCCAGTCAGGTGCAACTAACTTGGCTTCAAAGGGAATTGCATCCATTTAGTTGGAGATTAGGTCCTCCTTTGAGCAGGGGGGTGGACTAGATGACCTCCTGAGGTCCCTTCTAACCCTTATATTCTATGATTCACAGGTCAGTTTGGTCCTTAGGGCCTAATTGTGAGCTCAGTGACCTTACACCAGTGTAAGCCTGGAGTCAGCGAACTCAGAGTCAGGCCTTGGTATAGGAGACATTCTTAAGGGAGATCCTAAACTGCTGTAAATCAGCATAGCTCTGCTGATGATTTGGCTCTTAATCTCCATTAGTTTCACAACAGCCCTTTTAGAAAAGTTTCTCCTCGTCGATGCTGGCTGGCATCCGCTAAAAGCACTGTGTGAGCAGAACAGGTTTTGAAAACTGCTTCATGAAAACTGCTTTAAGACACGGTGCATTTCAGTGTGGACAGAGCCAAAAAGAGTATGGAGCTGATGGAGCAGAGCATGGAGATGATGGAGCAGAATGTAACATTGGTCCTGGAGGAAGGGGGTCCCAGGAAAGAAAAAGAAAAGGGAGAACTTAACAACAAGTTTCTTTTAATTTGAAAAACTTTTCCATAGTCCAGCTGGTTATCTGAAACTAATAGAGGTGACAGCCTGGGCCAAAATCTCCTCTTACACTGGTGTAATACCCATTAGAGTCAACAGGGAGGAGAGTTTGGCTCTGTGTTTTACTTCAGGTTTTGTGTTTGAGGTGGGAAGGTTTTTGATTTTAAGAACAAATATGGAACAGTATAAAGCTAAATATTTAAACACATGAAGTTGCCTTTTTTGTAGAAATTATTCAACGTGGCAGCGTATGATGTGAAAATGTAAAATGTGTATGAACCTGCCCAGTCTGTGACAGTGAGTTACTGTTGATGGAAGTTCAGAAACAACGCCTGGTGGAACAGGCAAATGAAAGAATTCCTTTCATAACATCTGCCTACATGAGGACGGTGGAATTTGAATCTGCCGAGAGCCTGCTTTAACTCTCTCTGCTAACTTTTTGGCATTTGCCTCTTTTCTGGGAGATAAGAACACATTTACAGTGCTAGTTTTGCAATTACTGATCCTCTTTACTTTCTTTCATGACCTTTAAGGGGATGTGCAAAACAAATTCCTTTGTACAACAGCAAAACTCTTTAATATGTGTGGGGGTTCAAAGAACAAATACCATCTTTGCCTAACTCCCATGTTAGACCCATGTAACTCTCAACTATTTTATAAGAATCCTAGTTGCACACTTTGGAGGTTAGGGCTCATATTGTGAACCAAGGACGTTAATCTAGACTCTAGATTCTAGAGCATTGCAAAAATGTGGAGAAAGGTAGATCTTGAGTATGTCAAAGAGTATGTGTACAATATAAAATTCTGCAGCGTATGCCTTTATTTTGGCTTCATGAAGCATTTATAAATTTCTTTAGTGTTTAAAAAAAGATTTAGGAATATTATAAGTGTGCAAAGGACAGCCTGTGAACTGTTTGTGAACCAAGGGCATCATTTCAGAAAATCTCAGGGGTGGGGACAAAGTTACGTCAGCATATAGAACATTATATGTGTTCTCTTATATCCTGTGGTGTCTTGCAACTGGCCCCCCATAGCAAATGATGCCCCTATTGTGAAATGGTTGACACTGGTTTTCGTGTTTCCAGATTGGTCACCCAAGTATTCTTGGGCATGTAGAACACATGTGTGGGATTCTGAATATATCTGTGTTCACCCAAATATTGGAGAGAAGTTTCAAAGCTTTGTGAATTCACACTGTCTAAAGGGCTCAAGTCCATGTGGATGGAAAAAGATCCTTACTGAAATGTTTGTGAATCTTTTTACAGTATTTAACCAGCTGTAATGAAATGAACAATGGGTCAAATCCTGATTCTCTTCTGAGCAGTAGTAAGAGATGAGCAGGGTTGTTTTTTTCTCCCATGTCTGCTGGCTCCACACTGGTCTGACCAGTCCTGAGGATGGTGAGGCCAGAGTGGAAGAAGACATGGAGGTGCACTGCACCAACTCAGAGGAGGGCTCTTCACACCCACACCACTGTGAGTCCCTTGAAGTTGCTCTAGGGGCACAGGGCTCATGAAAATGAACTTTCCTCCCCTAACATCCCTCTGTGGATCCTGCCCTCCTGCCTGCTCTCCTCAAGCAGGTCTCTTAAAGATTACTGGCACCCAGGCTGCAATGACCCCTTACAGCAGTTCTACTGGGGGGAGAGTGGACACTGGGGAGGGGAGATAACAGAAGGTAAAGGTTGTGGGTGGGCTGGGTGGAGTCACAGGGATCTCTGGTTCCCGCCCTTCCGCTCCTGAATTGTCTGCAGAAGTGGAGCATTCTTTACTTTGATTGGCCCATCCTTCCCAGAAGACATCCTTCCCAGAAGACAGCACTCTTTGGAAGGATTTGGCCCAGTATAAACTGAGAATTGCACATTGTGTTGCCATATCTCTAACTTTTCTTCTTCTGTACCAGATTTATATTCATCTTTATAATTCTATATAAACTATACATGGGTTACACACACACACGTCTGGCCCACAAAGAGGCTTATGAGTCTGCTAACATAGTAGTTTATTCTACAGCTCCAGTTAATGGATTTTAGACCAGATTTTTAAAGGCATTTAGCCACTGAAAGATGCAGATAGGTGCCCAGAGGGATTTTCAAAAGTGACTAATTCTCATTTATTTCAGTAGGCACCTATCTGCATCTTTAAGTACCTAAACATCTGACCTTCAGTCCTTTAGCTCAAATAGCAGAAACTCATGCTCTTAGCACTGAAACGTTGTGGTTCAAACCCGTCTGCTATGGGCACAAATCGTGTCAAGTATGCATACATATGGTGTTTTAAAGGTCCCAAGACTAGTGGGTGAGCAGGTTACATAATATGATATGCATGAGGAAAATGCCAATCATTATTTATATTGAGTAGTATCCAGAATGTGCTAGATGCTGTATAGATATGCAGTGTTGGCTGGAAGAGCTCACTAAAGACAAAAACCAGAAATGGAAAGGAAGGGGATGTAACATACAAGCCGTGATTAGGCTGATAACTGGCACATGCATTGTTAGTTCCAGGTTGTTTTGGTTTTGTTTAGCGAAGCACATATATGGTAGTTTAGTGGCATAGCAACTGATGTTTAGCTTTTACTCTGCATTTTCTGCATCTTTACTATTTTAATATAATTTTTTTGTGGTTTAAAAATGGCTATATCACTAAACAGATTTCCAACAGCTTTGGAACCAACTTTCTTGAGTCTAGGCACTATAAAATTGTAAATAACTGCTTCTCTTACACTAGTCTCAGTAGTTCAGAATACATCAGAACTATGTAGGAAGAAGTCATAAAGTGGAAACATACAAATATAGAACCAGCTTCATTTTATAATTCTTTACTTTCTTCTTTTTTCTGACAAGACACAGTATTTTGTAGAGCCATATTGACCCTCCCATGAATAATCCAGGCAGCTGTAGTATCTGCCAATCCCAGGGGTAACTTCATTAGTGCTTGTTGTCTTTTATTTGAATTACATATGCAGTTGCAGGTTTAAATTACAGGAAGACTGTTGCTTTCTAGAGTTTCCGCAGCATGCTCGAGGGCTGGGGAAGCAGGGTTTGACGCATAATAAAGGTGGATGTGTGCTGGTGTTTCTGGATAGAGAAAGACCTTCAACAGGAAGAGCTAGGGAAATTATACAAGAATAAATAGACGTTGCTAAAAATAGTGTTTGATTTATTCTTATGATTCTAAAACAGAAACTCCAGAGGATGCATTTAGTATCTACTTATGGAAATGCTTCTTGCTCAGCGTGTACTCTATCCCTGATCTAGTAAAGTAGTTGCTTAACTGCTTTCCTGGGTTGGTGATACAGTGCTCAGAATCTTGCAGGATTGAACCCTTGGCCCATAAAAAGTAGACAAAGTTAGCAAAACCCAGGGTGAACTTTACTGCCAAAACTGGGGGGGCGGGGGGGGGGAGAGAGAGTGCCTGTGAGAGTGATTGAGTTTCAGCCTCAGAGGCATAATGATCCCAAGAGGAGGGAAATAATTAGTCAAGTAATTTACAGGTAATATGCTTTCATCTGAATATCATTTATCCATTTAGTGTTAATTTGCTAAAATGCAAAGTAAGTGCTAGATCAGGAGGAAGGATTGAGGCTCAGGGCTAGATTGGAACAATACAGTCTACCACCCTGAGTACATGGGGAGCGTGTAGCTGCGCTGCCTTAGTAGAAGAGCAGGGAATGGACTGGACTCAATTTGGTCCCTTCTTCCCTTGCTCCAGGGGGCAAGTAACCTGCACCAGCCCTTTATCAGCCACTGATTACTTCCCCTCCATGCCAGCTCAGCTGCACTAGCTGGTGCATTGAGGGCAGTGGGATGAAGCCTCTGGGTCAACCCATTCCCTGCTCACCTGTGAGGGAGGGGCAGTAGTGGCTCCACAGAGGCTTCTCTCTGTTGTGGAAGTATAACGTTGTATAAGGGGACATGCTGGATACATTGTATATGAGAGGGCATGCCAAAACATGTTACAAAGTATCTGAGGGAGCACAGGTAGGGACAGTTAGCTTTTGAATGGAGAAGCAATTAAGATAGAGCCAGCACGTCTAAGAAGCAGGCATCAGAATGGAAGGTGTGAAGGGCAATTAGTTAAGTTAACTGGAAGCTGTTAAAGGAGATTGTTAAGGGTGGCAGGTAATTGAAGATACGTGACTGGTCTCAGGGATCTCGAAGGGTGGTGACTAAAAATCTTTTTCTTCTTTTGTCTGTAACTTCTCTGTAACTTGTTCTCCAAAAAACTGTATAAATTAAGAGACACAAGCCCCACTCGGGGGGCTCACTTCTAAATGTATTAGCAGAGCAGCTTTGCTAATAAAACAGAGTGGTCTGATAAATTGTGAGTCTGAGTCAAACTTTGACACTGTGCATTGCTGTGACTCTGTTGCCACTGCTAAAAAAAGCTGTGTTCTTTACCTCAGGGTAACTGACACACATGAGCTATCCCAAGGTAACCACACAGTGATGACAAGGCATTTTAGTTTTCCAGCAAGGTAAACTCGCCCAGGGCAGCACTCTACCCTGCCTGAGGCTGACCTCACCTAGTTTACCTCCTAATAAACCCAAAGTGCCTTCTCTTCACTATGTATTTCCTCATTTCTAAGCGTTTGTTACCCTGAGATAAAAAACACACCTTTTTTAGCAATGAAGGCAAGGCCTGTGACCTGCCATGCAGAGAGAATGTACAGGGAGCTAATAAGGCCCCGTATGCCTGCTTCAACCCCTGCACAGGTGTATAGGGCAAGGGTCCACAGTCTTGCCCTTTGTGATCAGAGAAAAGCAGAGACGAAACTCCGAGGAAGAAGCAGTTCAACAATCAAATTCACTGAGAGCCACATCTGAACAACTTGACTCCATTTCTACTCAGTCCTACTTCAGGAGTCTGGGCAGTCTGCTTGAGTAAAGCGTAAGTAACGCTGAATACAGACCCCGCAGGGTTGGACCCTAAAGCAGGGTCAAATGTAAAGCTAATGCTTACAGACTGTTCTTCACAGAAACCCCAGTAAAACATGGGTGTGTAGCTGGGAGGATTGAGGGACACATTTGGCACTATCGCTGGGTGGCACTGGCCTGTTAAAAGGGAGTGAGGCCAGTGTACCTTTGACTCATCTCATTCCAACTGGGCTTAAAAGAGGACCCATAGGCCCAAAAGGCTGGAGACTTGGTGAGTTAGCTTAGAGCTGTCTGGGAGGTAGCTAGGGAAAGGCAGGTCGGAGCTGCCTGGGAGTAAGAATTCAGCAGGTGAGAGCTGCTGAGCCTGAAGACTGGATGTGATTCGTGGGAGGAGGTGGAAAACAGAAGAGCAGCAAGAGGGGTTTGCCAGCTGAAGGCCAGAGAGCAGCAGAGAGTGCTGGCTGCTGAGGGGGAAGGCAGGGGAGCAGTGATGGTCCTTACCTGTTGACTTCTCCATGCTGGAGAGCTGGACCCAGAGGAACAGTGAGAGGGCCAGGGGGATAATGCTCTCCTGGTGAGTATGGTCTCCTAGCAGAGAGACTGGGGATTCCTGCTGGGAAAAGTGGGATTTTCAGGACTGTATACACGGGGAATGGGATATGGGCTATGTTTGGGGGCTTCTGTTGGGGATTATTTGAACTGTGTCTTGATAATACCCCAGCCTCAAGGAGGGGTATTATTTAAGCAGGAGAGCCTGGTATAGTGTTACTGTGGGCTCTGAAAGGGGAAACTGAGGTAGGTGTGCCTGCTGTGTTGCAGGAGGGTATCACAGAGAGGGGGACAACGTGGGGAAATTAGGAGGGGAAGTGTCAGTCATTCAAATTTCTTTATTTTCTTCACATTTTGAAATGTATTAACATTTTTTGAAATGCAGGTGTTCTTGTACATGAATAGGGGATGGGGTCTCTCAGGTAAACCTATATTGATTGTGTTGCAAAATCAGATGTACATGAAAACATAAAGTTTATATGTACAACATATTCTGCAACTATTATCACACAATGACCTCTAAGGGAAGTAAGAAAATACTGTTTAGGCACATTTAAGAAGCAGATCTTTGTTCCTAAGATGCTAGCAAATCCTATTACACGAACACCTTAGGGCCCTGTACGCTCCTCAGTGGGAGCTGTGTGAATGGACTGTGAGAAGTACAAGGCACTAAATTTGCAGATTATAGACTAACATCTCGCATATTGTTTTTACCATCGTTCCTTCTAATCGTGACCAGGCCGGCATGTATAAGGAATAATGCTCTGCCCCCACACTACAAACAAAAACTGGCAAGAACTCCCAGTTCTGTTCTGATTATCTTTATTTTATTCTGTATTTGTTTCAGTGCTCTGGATACAGTGGGCATTTCTTTGTTTCATCTACTTTTTAAACAGGAACTGCAGGACAAATGCTTGAGAAACAAAGGGAATGAGAGAGAGAGGTTAGCTAGTTTCACTGTGACTTCCTAAAGTATTCCCTATAGCCTTTCTCGGCTGAAAGATTTTTGTATGACGTCTGACATCAGTTATTTACTTTATGTATGCTATTTATTGGCTTTTTTGGTTGCTTTCACTTTGGACAATGAAAATAAGCTAGTCAGTTTCACTTTGTTTCTAGTCACTCCACTTTTTCTCATGTACTAGCACAACACTTCAGTCTTTTCCCCTGTAGCGGTTCCAAACAATATTTACAGCACAACAGAGAACTTTTGATGGATTTTTTTTAATCAAATCATGAAAACATTCTATTAAAAGTAGGGTTTGTAATATTTGTTCTTCCCACTAAACCAACTCTTTGGACCTAAACTACCTGGCAATAGGCCATAACCATTGAGGGCCCAATTATCCACTTCTGATCAGGAGATCCTAGGTAGAGGTGCAGTAATTCTCTTTTGACTGTTTCAAGTTGATGAAGTCCCTTTAAATTTATACTGCATTTAAGTGTTTCCAGGAATAGAATTTGCATGGTAGGTTAGCGGCATTGTGTTATATTGCCACACTGGGTTCTGGAGTGATATTGGCACACTTGCTTTCACTGAAGTTGAGAGTGTTTGGACTGACTCCAACAAAAACAGGATCAGGCCCTGAAACAGTGGAATTCAGACTCTGCACAGAGGTTCCTTGAGCTGCTCAACTGACTGGTTTGCAAACTGCTGTTAACTGTCAGCAATGGCCCTGGAGCCTTTCTAGTTGCCAGAGTGACAGACCCGCAGGACAGGAGAGAAAAAGTTGTCCTCTATCTTTGTGAAGAGCTTGAGGACAACCAAAGAAAGCTCTCTGGATCAGCCTTTTATAGTGGGGCTAGTTGCAACAAGTGAAATGCCCCCCTAAGACATCTGATTTCATTTATTGGGTACACAATATCCTACATTACACCACTTCACAAACGGGTGTCATTCTACTTACAACTATGATGATGTGCAGAATAGTCATTGTTCCCAACACCATTGATCATAAACAGAGGTAAAACGCTCCTAGGAGTCAATATTTTGCCTATTACAGTGATAGTCCTACTAACATGGTTGGCTGGTAATACAGTACTATAAACTATTTGCATTTTTATAGCACTGTGCAAATATTAACTATTTAATTCTCAAAAAGAAAAGGAGTACTTGTGGCACCTTAGAGACTAACCAATTTATTTGAGCATAAGCTTTCGTGAGCTACAGCTCACTTTATCGGATGCATACTGTGGAAAGTACAGAAGATCTTTTTATACACACAAACCATGAAAAAATGGGTGTTTACCACTACAAAAGGTTTTCTCTCCCCCCACCCCACTCTCCTGCTGGTAATAGCTTATCTAAAGTGATCACTCTCCTTACAATGTGTATGATAATCAAGGTGGGCCATTTCCAGCACAAATCCAGGGTTTAACAAGAACGTCTGGGGGGGGGGCGGGGTAGGAAAAAACAAGGGGAAATAGGTTACCTTGCATAATGACTTAGCCACTCCCAGTCTCTGTTCAAGCCTAAGTTAATTGTATCCAATTTGCAAATGAATTCTAATTCAACGGTCTCTCGCTGGAGTCTGGATTTGAAGTTTTTCTGTTGTAATATCGCAACTTTCATGTCTGTAATCGCGTGACCAGGGAGATTGAAGTGTTCTCCGACTGGTTTATGAATGTTATAATTCTTGACATCTGATTTGTGTCCATTTATTCTTTTACGTAGAGACTGTCCAGTTTGACCAATGTACATGGCAGATAGATAGATTGATAGAGCCAGAAGAGTTCCCAGAAGTCACCTACTACAGGACAGGCCTAACAAAGAAAATAACAGAACGCCACTAGCCCTCACCTTCAGCCCCCAACTAAACCCCTCCAACGCATTATTAAAGATCTACAACCTATCCTGAAGGATGACCCAACACTCTCACAAATCTTGGGAGACAGGCCAGTCCTTGCCTACAGACAGCCCCCCAACCTGAAGCAAATACTCACCAGCAACCACATACCCCACAACAGAACCACTAACCCAGGAACCTATCCTTGCAACAAAGCCCGTTGCCAAGTGTGCCCACATATCTATTCAGGGGACACCATCACAGGGCCTAATAACATCAGCCACACTATCAGAGGCTCGTTCACTTGCACGTCCACCAATGTGATATATGCCATCATGTGCCAGCAATGCCCCTCTGCCATGTACATTGGTCAAACTGGACAGTCTCTATGTAAAAGAATAAATGGACACAAATCAGAGGTCAAGAATTATAACATTCATAAACCAGTTGGAGAACACTTCAATCTCTCTGGTCACGCAATTACAGACATGAAAGTTGCGATATTACAACAGAAAAACTTCAAATCCAGACTCCAGCGAGAGACTGTTGAATTAGAATTCATTTGCAAATTTGATACAATTAACTTAGGCTTGAACAGAGACTGGGAGTGGCTAAGTCATTATGCAAGGTAACCTATTTCCCCTTGTTTTTTCCTACCCCCCCCCCCCCAGACGTTCTTGTTAAACCCTGGTTTTGTGCTGGAAATGGCCCACCTTGATTATCATACACAATGTAAGGAGAGTGATCACTTTAGATAAGCTATTACCAGCAGGAGAGTGGGGTGGGGGGAGAGAAAACCTTTTGTAGTGGTAAACACCCATTTTTTCATGGTATGTGTGTATAAAAAGATCTTCTGTACTTTCCACAGTATGCATCCGATGAAGTGAGCTGTAGCTCACGAAAGCTTATGCTCAAATAAATTGGTTAGTCTCTAAGGTGCCACAAGTACTCCTTTTCTTTTTGCGAATACAGACTAACACGGCTGTTACTCTGAAACCTATTTAATTCTCAGTGCTTCTGTGAGGTATATAACCTCTGCAAAACGGGGTTAACTTTTGTTTAAGGCCATCACTTCAACCTCGGATTTCTGAAGATAGGCAACTAAACCCAGTATTAATCACCTAATGAAAGTGCTCTGATTTTCACAGGCACTGAGCATCCACAACTCCCATTTAAGCAATGGAAACCTGATCCTGTGACCATTGAAGTGCGTGGCAAAGGGTATTGTGCTGTAGATGTTCTGCTCCGCTGAAAAGGTCACTTGGACTTATGTGCCTTAATATGAACATAGCAGGTTTGGATAAAAATGAATATTTGTTTGTTTTTTAAAGAGGATTTTAATTTAACTTTTTTTTTCTTTTTAAAAATAAACCTATTTGAAATTGACAACCCACGTTAAGGCCTAATCTTACTACAATCTCTTAAAATCACTTAAACTTAATTTTTATTTATTTTTTTTTTTTAATTTTAAGCAGTACATGTTTGTTGCCAAAGTTTTAAAGACAGTCAAACCACTGAGCTGGTAGAAGTCACTGAATAAGCACCTGGAACCAGAGTTTGCTGAAGTGCTAAGCCAGTTTGACAGCAGGAACTTCTTCTGTAGGTGCAGAGGGAATATGGGTTAATTTCAGTTTATTCTGCTAGTTCCATGCAATGACTATAGTTCAGTCAAAGTTAAGAAACTAATCAGGAGTCAAAAAAGCAGGAAAGCTTGTTTTGTTCCTAGATTGGAAGAGGAAAGTCTAGTTGAGAGAGGATGAGATCTACTAGTTCTAAAATCTTAAAGAACATGGTGACTAGGAACAATAAATTCAGTTCATTAACTAAAGATACTTCCTTTGTATCAAGCACACTTAAAGTAGATTTAACCAAAAAAAACTTCTAAGTTCTTTCTTTATGCATTTTAACTGAATTCCAATTTCCATCCAAATAGACTTTGACAAAAATCATGAGGACAAAACTTAATCATCTAATAACTGAGAAATGCATCTGTGATAAATGAAAGGGTGGGTAGCTCCCTTTTATGGACACCTAGCCAGCAAGTTAGCTATAAAGTCCCTCTTGGTGGCTGTTCTCTGCTTGCTTTACCTGTAAAAGGTTAACAGAGTCCTCCAGTTAAAGGAAAAGGAGTGCACACCTGACCAAAAGAGCCAATGGGAGGGCTAAAACTTTTTAAATTGGGGGGAAGACTTCTCTTTGTATGGGTCTTGTGGTTCTCTGGGAAAGAGCGGAGACACAGAGCAGCAATGCTATAAGCGGCTTTAAAACCAGGTATGAAAAAGCATCAAATCATACCTCAACCCTACTTATCTGAAATCCTAAATATGTAAGTAATCAGGGAATGTCTAGGAGACAATTAGGGTTATTTCTTATTGGCTTGTGGACTCCTCTGTGCTAACCCCAGATGCTTTTGTTTGCTTGTAACCTTTAAGCTGAACCCCCAAGAAAGCTATTTTGGGTGCTTAATTTTCGGAATGCTCTTTTAAAATCTAGCAAAACCTAAATTCCAGATGTATTTTCTTTCTTTTTGTTTTTAATAAAGTTTACCTTTTACAAACAGGATTGGATTTTTGGTGTCCTAAGAGATTTGTGCATGTGTTGTTTAATTAGCTGGTGGCAACAGCTAATTTCCTGTGTTTTCTTTTTCCGCTCTTCCCTGGAGGGGGCGATGAAAGGGCTTGAGGTACCCCACAGGAAGGAATTCCCAAGTGCACCTTCCTGGGTTCCACAAAGGGAGCCCTAATAGGATTTTAATTAAGTAGCATGTTTGTTTGCATTTTTTTTTTTTTTTTACCCCTTCTACAATATACACTGCACATGTCCTGGGGAAAATGCACATTCCTTCCATAGGTTTCAGAGTAACAGCCGTGTTAGTCTGTATTTGCAAAAAGAAAAGGAGTACTTGTGGCACCTTTAGAGACTAATCAATTTATTTGAGCATAAGCTTTCGTGAGCTACAGCTCACTTCATCGGATGCATCTGGGGCATCGGGGGCATCCGATGAAGTGAGCTGTAGCTCACGAAAGCTTAGGCTCAAATAAATTGGTTAGTCTCTAAGGTGCCGCAAGTACTCCTTTTCTTTATTCCTTCCATAGTTTAACTTCTATAAAATTAGCCATATCAATTTTTACATAAGGTTTCTTTTCTTTTTCTTTTGTGCTCACAAAATTTTCATGTACCCTTATCAAAGTGACAGTCTGATTACTCGGAGCTACCTTAAGGCTCAGTTTTTCTAACCTTGCTTTTTTTGTGCACCTACCCCTGCTGTTGCTCCAGAGGGGCACTGTCTTTTTTTATTATTATTATTATTTATTATTCTTTTACTACAGCTCTTATCTGCTATTTTGTTACCCAAATAAATAAATAAATCTCTCCCCATTCTCCTGGTTTTGACTGCCCTGCTGCAGCCACGACTTTGGTCTTTAAAAAGATATTGAACATTATAAAGCACTGAGGTACCGAAGGGTTAAATGCTAAATACCAAAGCCAAACCACACTAGTTACCTGTGTCTGGCAAAAAGTGTTTCTCATTTTTTCAACTTTGAATGAAAGATTCAAATGGATTTTAGTGGTATTATTTAAAAACCAAACCAACTCATCTTAAACCTACAAAACAAGAGTTTTACAAACCAGGAGTGTTGATTTAAGATCCATAAAACCTCACATATTTACACAATTATATTTACACACACACACAGATATAGACATACTCTTTTTTTCTTAACATCCCTTACACTGCTCTAATAATTTTTACACAGCTGTACATAGATTACATCTTCTTTTATACATTTGCAGGCAGTTAAGTTCCAATAGAAACCCCTTATATTCTATTAGAAAATTTGCCTAAATGGTCCATAGTCAAATTATTTAAATCAGATTATCCCTTTGCCTGGATTATTTACAGACATTTCTTTGGAAAAGGGCCCATTTTTCCTTCAAAATGGCTGCAAAGAAACCAAGAATTCTCTTCCTATAACACTTTTCCTTTTTAACATTTTCACAACGTTCAACTGCTTAATTCCCTCCAGCCTCTGCAGAGTTAACTTCTCACTCTTTCCTTAAATCACTTGCTTATCTCCCAAAATGACACCTTTATCAACTCAGATTTCACCATTCCAAGTGTTGTCCCAGGGATCTGAATTCCTCATGCCTGTACTTACTTACTCCTTTCCTTACTCCTGCCACTATGCCCCTCAGGGCTCCCAACCTCTTTTCCAATCTTTTTATCTGTTGCCTGCCTGCTTGTCTGGGCCTGATCCTGCTTTCCTCGCTGAACCGTCCCTTCCCATGGGCACAGGTTTTGTCCCACTAACCATTTAGCTAGGAGGGTGAGCTCCTCAACAAGCCCCCACCCCTCCTGGTCCCTTTTCTTCATTCCCTTTTTCTCTTGTTGCTCTGGGGTGGTCATTCTGCCAGATAGGTAGGACCCGTTCTGATGGAAGGCACAGGTACCCTGCTATCATTTACTCTGTTAGATTCTATCAGTTCAGCCCAAAAGACCGTAGGCTGCTCAGGCATTCTCCACCAAATTTGTGGCCTGCACAAAATTCTCTGTTACTCACACACTGTAGGGGTACCCACCCTTACCCCATTCCTAGGGTTCAGGCGTAACCTTACACTTTAGAGCAGTGGTTTTCAAACTTTTTTTCTGGGGACCCAGTTGAAGAAAATTGTTGATGCCCATGACCCAACAGGGCTGGGGATGAGGGGTTTGGGATGTAGGAGGGGCTCAGGGTTGGGGTGCAGGGGTGAGGGTTGCGGGATGAGGTCAGGAATGTTCATGATGTGGGAGGGGGCTCTGGGCTGGGGCAGGGGGTTGGGGTATGTGAGGGGGTCAGAGCTCTGGGCTGGGGGTGCAGGCTCTGGGCTGGGGTCAGGGATGGGGGGGTTTGGGGTGCAGGAGGGGCTCTGGGTTTGGGGGGCTCAGGGCTGGGGCAGGGGGCTGGGGTGCAGGAGGGGATCAGGGCTCTGTGCTGGGGGTGCAGGCTATGGGGTGGTACCGGGAATGAGGGGTTTGGGGTGCAGAAGGGGTTCCAGGTTTGGGCGGTCTCAGAGTTGGGATGGGTTTGGGGCACAGGGTGGGGGCACGGGGTTGGGGTGTAGCTGGGTTACAGAGGCAGGCTTCCCGCCCGTCCTGGCACTGCAGACCACACTGTGCCCTGGAAGCAGCCAGCATCGGGTCCCGCTCCTAGGGGCAGGCGCACAAGCGGCTTTGCGTGACTCTCGCCTGCAGGCACCGCCCTCCCCCCAGCTCCCATTGGCTGGGAACCAGTCAATGGGAATGCAGAGCCGGTGTTTAGGGTGGGGGCAGTGCACGGTGCCCCGTGGCCCAACTACCTAGAAGTCAGGCCCCCTGCTGGCCGCTTCTGGGGCCCAGCACAGTGTCAGAAGTGGTAGACACTAGCCTGCCTTAGCCAGGCAGCACCGCCGATGGGACTTTTAATGTCCTGGTCAGCAGTGCTGACCAGAGCAAGGCGACCCAGTGCTTGACATGCCGCTAACCAGTACTGGGTCACAACCCACAGGTTGCAAAGCACTGCTCTAGGGCACCCACCCTTACCCTGTTCCTAGGGCTCAGGAGTAACCCTTGGGTTTGCAGATCTTTTACTAGTGAAAGTGTGACAGATTTATGTTACCAATCTACCTAGGGCTTCAGGTAATCAGGCTGAGGTTGCAGGATCTTTAGGGGAGGAGATGAAGGAGCACACCAAGTGACTAAGTTTAAAGCTTTTTTAACCAAATAACAGCGGTGAGTGCACTCAGAGGGAGCAAGAAAGCATTGGTGCCAGAGCACCACTTTCATACTTACACACGCACAACCCAAGGCTGGCCAACTCTGGGTGTAATGTAAGAAGAAGAGGGGGAAGGGTAGACGAGAGTTCTGCCCTGTGCACAGGTCATCTAGGGTCTCCTGTAAATCTCCAACTTGCTTCAGCTCTTGGGAGGGTTTTAAACCCTGGGTCCTTCCGGGGGAGTTTTCATCCAGGGACCCTCGTCCCCTGTGCTCTTGGTACCAGTCCGAATCGGCGTTCCGCGGTTCCCTTAGTTTCCCCAAAACACGCCAGTTTCAGGGTCGCAAGACTGTTGTTTTTCAACTCACTGACCTTCGCAGTCTTACTAGTTTTGCAACTCCTTCAGTTGTGTCCAGCTCAGTTCTCCTTTCTCATGGCTGGCTGGGGTTGAGATACAGGCTTCTGGCTGTTTGGCAGCAGAGAGCTTGTTTGTGTGCACTTGCATTGGGCTGCAGTTTCATTCCTTATATTCGGGCCTAGCTGGATCGTCGAGTTAACCCATTCCTTTCTCCCTTCCTCCCCCTTCGGCCTCTTGTAACCCGCAAAGGAATCTTCCACTCCACATTCACACCTTCAACCCTTCCCAAGTTACTTTCCAATGTATATAAAGGCATTAGCAATATACAATGCTGGTGCTGACCCAGGGGACCCCATGTAGGGGACATTTTATTGTGACAAAAGAGCCTTACACAGTACAGTGAAGTCGCATCTGACGTGGAGGTTAGGTTCTAAAGTCCGCGCATAAAGCAAAAATCGCGTATAGTGAAAAAGAGAGAGAGACGGAAGAATGAAAGAATGAAAAAGGGAGACAGACCACTTCAACGTCATTATGTGCAAACCGGAGTGCCTCAGGATGGCCAGGAGCATTGTCTATGATCAGCAACACTTTAAAGTCAAGTCTTTTCTCTTCGAGGTACGGCTTGACCTCCAGAATGAAACACTTGTGGAACCAATCCAGAAATAATGCTGCCGTCACCCAAGTCTTTTTATTTGATTGCCAGAATACAGGCAGAAGATTTTTGTTCTTGCCTTTTAGGGCACGGGGATTTGCAGCCCTGTAGAGCAAGCCCGGCTTTATTAAATGCTCAGCTGCATTGCCACAAAACAACGCAGTCACACGGTCTTTAGCTGCTTTGAAGCCAGGAGTTTGTCTTTCTGATTTCGAAGTGTAAGTGCAGTTGGGCATTTTTTTCCAGAAGAGCCCAGTCTCGTCAGCATTAAAAACTTGTTCCGGAAGAAGGCCCTTTTCTTCTATGATTTTCTTTAATTGTTCGGGGTAGGCTTTTGCTGCCTCTTCATTGGCAGATGCAGCTTCACCAGTAGTCTGCACGTTTTTGAGGTTCAAGTGATTCCTAAAACTGTTAAGCCAACCTTGGCTGGCTTTGAATTCCTTCTCATCAGAAGGCTGTCCCTCTTCAGCAGGAGGTTTGAACAGCGTGTAGAGGCTAAGAGCCTTTTCTCGCAACATGTGGCCATCGATAGGCACGCATTTACAGTTCATGTCTTCCAGCCATAAGTTTAATGCCTTTTCGGTCTTCACTAAAGTCTTATCACGCACCTGGCACGTCACTTTAGCAGTTATTGGAGCACTTGATGCCACGGCTTGACTAATTTCTGTCTCTCGAATCTTGATGGCATGGATGCTAGATTCATTGTGGCCATATTTACGTGCCACGTTGGAGACCAACATAACGTCTCTCAATAAGTCCAACACAGCCAGTTTTTCCTCCAGTGTTGGAACAGATCGTTCTTTCTTCAGTTGAGCACCAGATGAAGTAGTTGGCTTGCGTTTAGGGGCCATGTTGTACGAAAAATACGTATCTTTAAACACTAGAATCACACTCAGAGCAGCGAGATGCTCACCAGATCGGCGGGCAGTGATTGATCCAGCAGGGGTCGATTTATCGTGTCTAGTCTAGACACAGTAGATCAACCCTCCGCCCCCGAGCGCTCTCCCGTCAACTCCTGTACAGTACTCCACCGCTGCGAGTTATTTTTATTTTATTTTTGCAGAGCGTGTATAGTTGAATTCGCGTAAGTTAAATGCGCATATGATGTGACTCCACTGTAATATCCTTATCCTTTATTTAAATAATCACCAATAACAGAATGCACACGTTACACATACAGTGCTCACCACTCCCAATAAGACAGATGAACTTTTCTTGATGGCCAGTCAGGATCAGGTCCATCTGGGGGACTCCAGTTTCTGCACAGTGTTATTGGCAGAGTGTTGAGGTCGGGCAGCTCTGGTCTTTGGGGCTGTGTCCTGGAGTTGGTTCCCAAAGAACTTCCTTTTGGACCCGTTTATAAAGTGAAATTTGAGTCCTTTTTAGCTATACCTTAACCAATTATTATACTAAAATTTTACTAACCAATCCTAACATAGTGTAACAAAATTCTTTAACCAATCCTACCCCACCACCTTCCTTAATTTAGACCGAGCAAAATTAATTATGTAACAGACAGAAACAATTAAAGAACAAGACAGAGACCATACAGATAAACAATAGGGAAGTGGGGACCATGATGACAAAACAATAAAGAAATGAGGATTTCACAACCACAACTATTGATAAGTGATTTCTTGACAGACAGAATGCTATCAAACTAAGTTTTCATTAACCATCTTAAGATCTGTTTCTTTATGTGGTGATAGTGGTTGCCATTAGGACGAAGTCTCCTTCTTAACAGCCTGATATTACATTGTTTTAATGTAAATTAGATGGCATGTGAGGATGTGACTTCCTGCTTCTCAGCTAATGGCTGCTGCTCAGCTGCTCTTTTAATCTGGCTGCAGACAAAGGCCTTAGGCTTTAGGCCTTACAATATGTCTGCAGACAAAGGCCTTACCCTTACAGGCGTACCATGGATTAAAATGGAGCCATTATGATATTTTCTGTCTTATCTATCCCTTTCGTTCCTAACATTCTGTTAGCATTTTTGACTGTGGCTTCCCATTGAGGAGATGTTTTCAAGAACTAACCCCAGTAACTCCAAAATCTCTTTCTTGGGTGGTAACAGCTAATTTAGGCCCAATCGTTTTGTATATATAGTTGGCATTACATTTTCCAATGTGCATTACTTTGCACTTGCCAACACTGAATTTCATCTGCCATTTTCTTGCCCAGTCACCCCGTTTGGGGAGATCCCTTTGTAATTCTTCACAGTCTGCTCTGGACTTTAACTATCTTGAGTAGTTTTATATTGTCTGCAAATTTTGCCACCTCACTGTTTTACCCTTTTTTTCCAGACCATTTATGAATATGTTGAACAGTACTAGTCCAAGTACAGACCCTTGGGAGACACCACTAGTTACCTCTCTCCAGTCTGAAAACTGACCATTTATTCCTACCCTTTGTTGCCTATCTTTTAACCAGTTACTAAGCCATGAGAGGACCTTCCCTCTTATCCCATGACAGCTTACTTTGTTTGAGAGTCTTTGGTGAGGGACTTTGTCAAAGACTTTCTGAAAATCCAAGTACATTATATCCACTGAATCACTCTTGTCCACATGCTTGTTGACCCCCTCAGAGAATTCTAGTAGACTGGTGAGGCATGATTTCCCTTTAGAAAAGCCATGTTGACTCTTCCCCAACAAATCGTATTCATCTATGTGTCTGATGATTCTGTGCTTTACTATAGGTTCAACCAATTTGCCTGATATTGAAGTTTGGCTTACTGGCCTGTAATTGCCAGGATCGCCTCTGGAGTCCTTTTTAAAAATTGGTGTCACATTAGCTATCCTCCAGTCATCTGGTACAGAAGCTGATTTAAATGATAGGTTACATATCACAATTAGAAGTTCTTCAATTTCATATTTGAGTTCCTTCAGAGCTCTTGGGTGAATACCATCTGGTCCTGGTGACTTATTACTGTTTAATTTATCAATTCATTCCATAACCTGCTCAACTGACACCTCAATCTGAGACAATTCCTCAGATTTGTCACCTAAAAGAATGTCTCAGGTGTGGGAATCTCCCTCTCATCCTCTGCAGAGAAGACTGATGCAAAGAATTCATGTAGTTTCTCTGCAATGGTTTTATTTTCATTAAGTGCTCCTTTAGCACCTTGATCCTCCGGTGGCCCCACCGATTGTTTAGCAGGCTTCCTGCTTCTGATGTACTTTAAAAAATGTTGCTGTTAGTTTTGAGTCTTTGGCTAGTTGCTCTTCTAATTCTTCTTTTGGCCTGCCTAATTATATTTTTACACTTCACTTGCCAGAGTTTATGCTCCTTTCTATTTTCTTCAATAGGATTTAATTTCCAGTTTTTGAAGGATGCCTTTTGGCCTATAACAGCTTCTTTTACTTTGTTTAGCCACAGTGGCACTTTTTTGGTTATTTTACTACATTTTTAAATTTGGGGTATACGTGTAATTTGAGCCTCTATTATGGTGTTTTTAAAAAGTTTCCATGCAGCTTGCAGGCATTTCACTTTTGAGTCTGTACCTTTTTAATTTCTGTTTAACTAGCTTCCTCATTTTTGTGTAGTTCCCCTTTCTGAAATTAAATACTACTGTGGTGGGCTTCTTTGGTGTGTCTTCTTCCCCCTCCCCTCCCCCCCCCCCCCGGATGTTAAATTTAATTATATTATGGCAACTGTTATCAAGTGGTTCAGCTATATTCACCTCTTGGACCAGATCCTGTGCTCCATTTAGGACTAAATCAAGAATTGCCTCTTCTCTTGTGGGTTCCAGGATTAACTGCTCCAAGAAGCAGTCATTTATGGTGCCAAGAAATTTTATCTCTGCATCCTGTCATGAAGTGACATGTACCCAGTTAATATGGGGATAGTTGAAATCCCCCATTATTATTGAGGTTTTTTTTAATTTTTATAGCCTCTCTAATCTCCATGAGCATTTCAGTCACCATCATCATCCTGGTCAGGTGGTCCATAATATATCCCTACTGCTATATTCTTATTATTCAAGCATGGAATTTCTATCCATAGAGATTCTATGGTACACTTTGGTTCATTTAAGATTACTACAGTTGACTCTATGCTTTCTTTCACATCAAGTGCCACTCCCCCACCAGCATGAACTATTCTGCCATTCCTATATATTGTACTCTGGTACTACCGTGTCTCATTATCATCATTCCACCAAATTTCTGTGATGCCTATTATATCAATATCCTCATTTAACACCAGGCACTCAAGTTCATCCATCTTAGTATTTAGACTTCTAGGATTTGTAAGGAGAGTGATCACTTTAGATAAGCTATTACCAGCAGGAGAGTGGGGTGGGGGGCGAGAAAACCTTTTGTAGTGATAAAAACCCATTTTTTCATGGTCTGTGTGTATAAAAACATCTTCTATATTTTCCACAGTATGCATCCGATGAAGTGAGCTGTAGCCCACGAAAGCTTATGCTCAAATAAATTGGTTAGTCTCTAAGGTGCCACAAGTACTCCTTTTCTTTTTGAGGATTTGTATATAAGCACTTATAAAATTTGTCATTTTTTAGCTGTCTGCCTTAATGTGATGTAACTGAATGGGACTCCTTTTCATTTGACTTTCACATCAGATCCTACCTGTACTTTATCATCTTCCATCCTCTCCTCCTTACTAGGATATAGAGAATCCCCATTAATAGATTCTCCCCTAAGGGATGTCTGTCTGAACTGTGCGCTCTTCCGCATCATGTTGTATGCAGTGTTGTTGTAGCTGTGTTGCTCCCAGGATATTAGACAGACAAGGTGGGTGAGGTAATATCTTTTATTGGATCAACTTCTGTTGGTGAGAGAGACAAGCTTTTGAGCTTACACAGTCACCTGAAGAACTCTATGTAAGCTCAAAACCTTGTCTCTCTCACCAACAGAAGTCGGTCCAACAAAACATATTACCTCACCCACCTTGTCTGTCTCTGAGATCATGTTGTGACAATTGTCTCTGGCATATTGGCAACAAGTCATACCTACTAAGTAACTTCAGTATAGTAAGAAGACTAAAGTCCTCCTCTTGCAAAAACTTACACATGCGCGCTCACACTTAACTTTACTACCATGAGTTGATTTCAATGGGACTACTCATGGCAGTAAAGTTAAGCATGTGTGTAAGTATTTGTTGGGTCAGGGCCTAACGTCCTACACTGGGCTCTGTAATAGGGTACTGGGAACATGCATATTTGCCCTGAGGCCAGTGTTACAGCCTTTGGGGCCCTTTAAAACTTGAAGCTATAGTCAACAGGGCATATGACTAGGAACATTCATGTGACATAAAGGAAGCCAGGTACAGGACTTCTTGCCTCTTAGACAGGGGCAGCAGACATGAGAAATGCAGGATCAACGAAGCTCAAGTGTGGGGTGACTCCCCTAAGGCTACTAAATGGGAAGGTTTATTCCCCCCTTCCCAGTTGTGGTAGGAGCCTCTGTTACAAGTATGTTCTATTATTTTTTGAGCCCCTTTGAATCTTCTGTTTGTTAATAAACCCACCCTGAGGTTAAAGACATGGAACTGAACTTGAATGCTTGGGCTTTATTTCTCTGACCTTCCCACTCATCCTCGCAGCTGGTGAATAAGCCTGCTGGCTTACTAGACCACACAAACTTTAAGGGGACCTATCTCCTCCTCTTCCTTGAAAGCCATTAGGCACAGGCTAAGGGAAATTCTCCTTGTGGATCTAAATTCTTTCATGGTGATTGAGGTTTACCCACCTATGGAATAGCCAGTGGGTCCACCCACAAACCCAGTGAATCCCCTGGATATGCATTTTTAGCCTGATTTCTTTAGCAATCTAGGGATAGTTGCTGCTTTTGCAGGATGTAACTTATTGCATTCTTTATCACACATGGAACTGTGTAGGATTCTTCAAATTACACACAGCAGAAGTATGGTGAAGTAAAGTTCAGTATTTCTACTTTTATGTTTTGTCTCTCACCAGCTTCTGTGCTTAATATATTTTCAAAGCACACACAGTTGGTAGCACATTTTCCTAAAAGAATTTGAAATAGCAGGACCAGATATTTCCCAGGGGAATCCTCACAGTGAAAAATGTTTTGTTTTGTTTTTTTTTTTAATCAATATTACTTCTCAGCTGGCATGCTTTTCCAGGAGTGACTGTTCCTCTGAGAAATCTTTTTGAGAGCATTTTATAACATACTTCAAAATGCTGAGCAATCTCATAAATCCCATACCTTCCACAAAAGGAATGTGCTAGCATCTAAGTGTTGCATAGTTCATTGATTTGTGTGATTGCACGACTGACTGAAGTTGGTTGGAATTGTCTCATTTTCAAAGGAGTTATTTCTACTTGAAGACAACTGGCCAAATCCATCCACGGTGTAACTCCACACCTGGGATTAATTTGTCCCAACATAGTTCTTTGTTTACCAACTCTTTGAGCTGGCGTACTCTAATGGCATGTGGGTCATCACAGTAGCTGTAGTGCAGCCTGAAGCCATGTTACTATTGTTTTAGAAACTATACTCGGTCTTTGCAGAATTATTATTATTATTGCCCACACTCAAGTATTCCCATTTTAAACAAATGCTTTTAAACTGCATCCCATTTTAAACAAATGCTTTGAGGCTGTTTTTGCTCATAGACTTCCTGCATTAATACATAATGGAGACCTCCTGCCATGTGCTGCATAAGTGACTGAAATTGGACAGGCTGACCAATCACAGATCTTGCCTGCGTGCTAGGGTTCTATGGAAGACCTAAGTATTTACAGGTGGAGCTGGTAGCCAACCTATTATTAAGGTTGCCCCACACTTCCCGTTATTAGACCCTGCCAAACTCTAGCCATTCAGGTCTAACTTTTTCCATGCTGGGTCTCTGCCTCAGGCTTTGTTTGTTTTTTGGTTTTAAAGTTCAGCCAGAATAGTTCAGTGGTTTCTGAGAATGAGGCTAGGGGAAAATGTTGTTGTTTTGCCCATGTTAAATACAAATTCTGACAACCTATTCTTTGAATGCCTCTCTTGTACCCCTGTGCTTTGAAGAGGACGAGATGGGCTCAGGGGACAAGGAGTAGATTGGGACTGTCTACAGTTCACAGAATGGACCTGTTCTGTGGAGGAAACAGGATTGTGTAGTGAAGGAGGCTAAAGTCTGTAGGTCTCATATCTCATTTATTACCAATGTTGGAAGCTGTTTAGTGAGTAAGGCAGAGGATTGCAGGAAGAGAAAAAACAATCTCATGGTTGAGGCAGTTGAATGCTGCCCTGGAGAACTGGATTCTATTCCTTTCTGCCACAGAATGCCTGTGTGATGTTTAGCAAGTCACTTAAAACTTTTCAGAGGGGGTGACTAATTGGACACCCAGAAAATGAGGAACACACAACTTGAGACCCAAGGGTCTGATTAGCAGATGTTCTGGGCACTCTTAGCTGCAATTGAAATCAATGGGAGCTGTGTTTTGTGAATACAAAGTACTGTATAATGCCATGTACTCTGAACAATCAGGCCCTAAACATTTCAAATTGGACACCCAAAATCAGTGGATACTTTTGACATTAATCTCTCTGTGCCTCAATTCCCTGTTTGTACATTGGCATAATACCACCCCTTCACCTCACAGGGGGACTGCAAAAATAACTTTTTTGTGAAGCACTCAGATAGCATGGTGACAAGCACCATAGAAAAGCCCAGGAGGAAATTAATAACTGTCTTCAGAGCAGTACTTGAATAGTGTGCAGTAAATAAGTCATGGGGCCACACACTGAACAATGGGCATAAAACTAAATATTGAATAACTGCTCATTAATTGAGCACCATCTTTCCTGTGCACTGAATAAGCCAGGGAGAGGGAGGGGGAAGTATGTGATCATAAAATTAAAAACTGTTGCATAATGCATATGCACCAGGGTCCTGAATTATAGTTGCACAGGCCACCTGAATTCTGGCAGGTTTCAGAGTAGCAGCCGTGTTAGTCTGTATTTGCAAAAAGAAAAGGAGTACTTGTAACACTTTAGAGACTAACCAATTTATTTGAGCATAAGCTTTTGTGAGCTACAGCTCACTTCGATGCATCCGATGAAGTGAGCTGTAGCTAATGAAAGCTTATACTCAAATGAATTCTGGCATTTCCTAACTTTCTAATGCCTGATTTTGCAACCTTAATATTATTTTAATATAGTTTTTGTGTGTGTAACTATTAAGGAGTTCAGGTATGATGCATTAACTGTGTGCATCATGTATCTTTGCAGATGTCCCTATCAAGCTCTGTAGCACTGAATATACATAAACCATTAAAAAGACAGACCATGTAAGAATATTCTACTACATAAAACTGTAAAATCTTTCATCCCAGAAAGGGTCTGGAAAGCAGGTGCATCTTCCAGGATCTACCTTCTCTATAAAGTACTTGTATATCCTCCTTTACGATAGTATCTGAGGTCAGGTCTACACAAAAAAGTTGTTGACCCAACTACATTGCTGCGGGGTGTGAAAAATCTACACCTCTACCGACATAGTTAAACCAACCTGACACTTGGTGTAGACAGTACTGGGTTGACAGAAGAATTCTTCCATCAACCTAGCTAATGCCTCTAGGGGAGGTGGGTTTCCTACAATGATGGGAGAACCTCTCCTGTTGCTGTAGTGAGTGGTTACTCTGAAGTGCTACAGTGGTGCAGCTGTATTAAGTGTAGACAGGACCTAAATGACTCATAATCTTTAATGTATTTATCCTCACAACACCTTTGTGAGGTAGGGAAGTGCTATTATCCCCATTTTATAGATGGGGAACTGGCCAAGGGCCTGTGTACACAAACATTTAGTTTGCAACAAGCTGGGATGTGAATCTACCCCTCACTGTCCTGCCAGGCATTGACTGTCCATGTGGATTCTGTTGATATGCTCTAACAATTAGTTAATGTGCTTCAATCTAGTCCTCTCGTGAAAGTGAATTAATGAACTGTTAATGTACATCAGCAGGGTCCACATGGATAATGCCTGACACTGGTGCCTGGTTAGTGCCTGAGGTAGGGTAGATGCACACTCCAGCATGCTGCAAACTAAATGCTGATGTAGACAGTGACTTGCCTAAAGAAATGGAAACGGTTGGTTTACCAAATCACAGGCTAGCACCCTGCCCATTGGCCTATCCTTCCTCTCCTTCAGTATGACCAGAAATCATCACACTCTGCCTGGGCTGAAGGAAAGTTTAGCACCCTCACCCAGAAAACCCTGACTCCAGCTCCTTGTTTAAATCTGGGTTGTTAGCTCAAGCACCTCAGATACTAATAACCAGGACCCAGTTCTGCAGCTATGGAGTGTTCTAATGAATTACCAGTCTGGAATAGAGAACTGGCTAAAGTCAAATAATTGCACCCGAAAAAATGCTTTCACTGACTTCCTACACAACAGAATTCCTTAGGAGCCTGGTTATTCAGCCTCCAGCCAATGTTTTATTTGGCATCCAACGTCAGAAAAGACGTCCGATCCTAATCAATCATGCAATGCCAGCAAGAAACAAACAAAAGCCAGAACAGTAGTGGGAAGGGACCATTGTTCAAAATACTTAGAGATGATGTTGCTGTATTTTTAACACCATCAATAAAAGTCCTTTGAAATGACTGGCCCCTCCTTTCACAGTTGCCTGCAGCGAGGGTTCTGGGAATAGGACGGGGGATTAGGCTGCTTATTAGAAGGTAGTTAAGTGATGGCAGTATCATAAAACATGTAAAAACCTTTCAAAAAACCCAAACCCCTTCCTCACTTGATAGCCAACTAAGCTGTGGAGGGAGGGCAGTCCTTGTGTAGGAGCAAGTGGCATTGAAGCCAGCAGGGTTTTGTTTGCCCACAGACAGAACAGAGGATCTGAGAGAGCTTATTAAAAGCTGTCTGACATGATTTAATATAAGTCATGGTGTTTTTAATTTTTGCTTTCTATTATTTGTATTGTGGTAGTTCCTGGATGCCGTTATCAGAGAGCAGGACTCCCAGTGCCTATACATGAGCTTGCGCTTGTTTATTAGCCACTATAATATGTTGTGCACCTTTCCAGCAGAGGATTTCAAAGGGCATGACGAGCATTCATTCATTAACATCTCACAAGACAGGTCAGTATTCTCGAGTCCTGATTTACAGATGAGAAAAGTGAGGGGGTGTCTACACAGCATTTTGGAGGGAGCAGGAGGGAGCCTCCCAGCCCACTTCGCTGGACTCAGGCTCGCAGCACCGGCACAAACGCTCTAAAAGAGCTGTGTAGCCAGTGCTTTGAAGTTGTGGCTCGAGTCGGACCTCGGACTCTGAAGCCGTGGGAGTGGCAGGGGATGGGCTTCATGTGTAGTCTGACTTCCTGTCATCACAGCCCACTACCACCACCACCACCTGCACTCAAAACCCAGCCATCAGGATTTCAGACACCGTAATCTTGCCCTCAGGAGCCTAAACTGTTGTGTGCCACAAGCAGAAAACAGAAGGGACTGAGGCCTCTGCCATGGCAGCACACTGATAAAGTGAGAGAGACCCAGATGATTCTGGCATTGTGACCTGTGCCCCGTGCAGCAGAGGAAGATGAACCCCTCCCTCACGCCCCAGGTCACTGCCAAGTTGACCTGCAGGAAAAGTCTCTTCCTGACCCCACCTATGGCAATCAGTCAGAGCCTGAATATGTGAACAAGAACAAGCCAGCCATACATCAGAGAAAAGAGAATGATCTGTACTACCTCAAAGCACCCGTCTAGCGTCCCATCTCAAGCCGTGGCCATCTTTGATACTTCAGAAAGAGACTCAGGGCTTGGCCACACTTGCAAGTTAGAGCGCATTAAAGCAGCCCTGGGCACCCTAACTCCTGAGGTGTTCACAATGGCATGGCACGTAGAGCGCCTGGACTGTGCAGCTGGAGCGCTTCTGGTAATCCACCTCCATGAGAAGCATAAAGCTTGCTGCGCCCCGGCTGAAACGCCTGGGCGTCAGTGTGGATGAGGTGTTGCATCACCGCACTGTGATGGCCTCTGGAAACATCCCATAATCTCCTGAAGTCAAGTGGCCACTCTTCTCATTGTTTTGAACTCGGCTGCAGGCATGCGGATAGCCCCTTTCAAAACTCCATTTCTGGCAGCCGGCATGTTTATCTGCTCCGGGACAAACCAGACCATTAGTATGGAATGCTGCTGTTGTGAATGTGGGGGGCGAGGGAGGTCTGCTGCTGCCTGAACTTACAAGACAGCATGCTGACACACTCTCAGCCCCCCAAAACACACTGTCTCTCCCCGCGCATACACACACCACACTCCCTGTCACACTCCACCGCTCCCCACCATTTGAAGAGCATTTTGCAGCCACTTGCGCACTGGGATAGCTACCACAATGCACTGTTCTTTGTGGCATTGCAAGATCTGCTAATGTGGCCAGCCAGGGCGCTTGCAGCTGACAGTGTAAACACATGGAAGCATTTTCCTGCTGCGATCTCCGAAAGCTGGTTTAACTCCCAGCGCTCTACATCTACAAGTGTAGTCAAGCCCTCAACAAAAACAAAAAAAAACAAAAAAACCCAACCCAGAATACAGCAGAAGGGGCAAAAAATCCTATCCTGATCCCTGCAGGTGACTGGCTGATGCCCTGAACCATAAGATTTTTAGAAACTTAAGATGTGAACTGTGAGGGACCCATAGGGCTGCTGAGCGCTGCCTCCCACCATCACAAGCAGCCCTGTCATATGATCTCATAAATGTCTCATACTTTCTCTTAAAACTAATGGTTTTCCCCCACAATTCCTATGGGGAGGCTGTTCCAGAACTTCAGTCCTCATTAGAAAATGCCTAATTTCTAACCTGAATTTGTTCATGACCAGTTTATAACCATTTTTGTGTCAACATTGACCTTTAGCTTGAATAGCTCTTCACCCTCCCTGGTGTTTATCCCCCTGCTGTATTTATAGAGAGAAATCATATCTCCTTTCAGCCTTTATTTTGCTAGGCTAAACAAGCCAAGTTCTTCCAGTCTCCTCTCATGAAATAGGCCCTTCCATCCCCTGCTCAACCTAGTAGTTCTTCTCTGCACCTGGTGCAGTTTGAATATATCTTTCTGAACAGGGGTGACCAGAACTGTATACAGTATTCAAAATGAGGTCTTACCAGTGCCTTGTACAGTGACATTAATACTTCTCTGTCTCTAATGGAAATGCCTCGCCTGATACATCCCAGGATCGCATTTGCCTTTTTTGCAGCCATATCACATCGGTAGCTCATAGGCATCCTGTGATTGACCAACACACCCAGGTCTCTCTCTCCTCTGTCACTTCAAACAAATAACCCCTGAGCTTATAGAAGAAATTTTTATTATTAGAGCCTAAGTTCATGATCTTGATGGACTTGCTACAGTAAGCATGTTGGAGTTGATTCTCCAAACTAAAAAGTGAATGTTTAAAATTTATATAATTATCACCTAAAGCAGGGATGGGCAAACTACGGTCTTAGGGCCGGATTTGCCCTGCCGGCCATTTTAATCCAGCCCTTGAGCTCCCACTGGGGAGCGTGGTCTGGGGCTTGCCCCACTCCAGCCGGGGAGCAGGGTCGGGGGCCACTCCATGTGGCTCCGGGAAGCAGCAGCATATCCCCCTTCCGGCTCCTACGCATGCGAGCATCCAGGGGGCTCCGCTCTGCATGCTGCCCCTGCCCCAAGCACTGCCCCCGCAGCTCCCATTGGCTAGGAACTGCAGCCAATGGGAGCTGCAGGGCAGTGCCTGCACATGGGGCAGCGCACAGCAGAGCCACCTGGCTGAGCCTCTGCGTAGGAGCCAGAGAGGGAACATGCCTCTGCTTCTGGGAGCTGCTTGAGGTAAGTGCCAGCTGGAGTCTGCACCCTTGATCCCCCTCCTGCCCTCCGAACCCTGCTATTCCAGCCTGGAGCATCCTCCTGCACCCCAAACCCCTCATCCCCAGCCCCACCCCAGAGCCTGCACCCCCAGCTGGAGCCCTCACCCCATCCCGCATCCCAAACCCCTGCCCCATCCCTGAGCCCCCTCCCACCCTCCAAAGCCCTCAGTCCCAGCCTGGAGTCTACACCTCCAGCCAAAGCCCTCACACCCCCCATACCTGAACTCCCTGCCCCAGCCCAGAGCCCCCTCCCATACTCCAAACCCCCCAGCCCGGAGTCCCCTCCTGCACCCCAAACCCCTCATCCCCAGCCCCACTCCAGAGCCCGCACCCCTAACCCCAATTTTGTGAGCATTCATGGCCCGCCATACAATTTCTATACCCAGATGTGGCCCTCAGGCCAAAAAGTTTGCCCACCCCTTACCTAAAGCATGGTCCAGGCCACTAGATCTCAAGTAGGAGAATCCAATAAACTAGATTCTCTCTCTCTCCTTTTCTTTGTAGTCTTTTTTACTACAAAGTAGTAAACAAAAGGTAGATTTAAAAACAGAAGATCTGGCAAACAATCCTACGGTTTGGGTATCATAGTTTGGGCACCCCTTGTCCAAATCGCTTGAGACCTTACAGAAAATGTTTTCCTCTGCCCCAACCCCAGACTTCCAGTTTGAAGTAAATATAACTTTTGTGGTTTTAGAGGGGCTGCCAAAATTGAGCTCAGCTGAAACCTAAACTATGGAGCAATTATTGTTTCACCATTTTATTTTGCAGTGATCTTGACAGTCAAAATACTAATAAAGACAATAGATCTTGATTTAGTAGCAAGCTACTCCAAAGCTATTCTTACATGTGTCTCAATGGCTGTGTTTTGAAAGGAACCTCACCATTCAAGCTGCGAGCTCAGCTGCTTAGGCTGGTGGATTGGAAGCAGAGTTATGTTCACTGGAAATGCTGCTGAACAGAGGAGAACACTGTCTTAGACATGATTCTGGAATGCAATAAAATTATTTAGTTCTGGGAAACTTTTGTTTCCACTGGTATTATTGAAGGGAAATATGAGCCTGATCCTGAAAACCTTACTCTAGTGAGTAATTCTCTAATTCATGCACCTACAGGAAACAAATGATGGTGAATGGAGGGAAAATAAGACACAGAAATATTCTTATTTCATGAGCTTGTGAGACTGCATAAGAGAAAACATGCAAAAGAAAGTCCATGAATTCTGAGCATGGAAAAACTGGAAGGAAAAAATATGTATACATTTCATTGAAAGCCACAGGTAAACATTGGTCATTGTCTTGTGGTTAGGTCAGCACACTAGGCTGGAGAAACAGGTTCAGGAGCGACCTGAAGAGTTTTTCTTAGGGACTTGATTTTGCAATTTTTGCTCACCCAAAACTCACCTCAAAGAACTCCAGAACTGGCTCTAGGCTGGATCACATCTAGCAGCAGTGGATCTGATGTTGGCGGGTGTTGGGGAAAGTCACCAGGTTGAAATGCTCTTAGGGCCAGATTGTGTAAATCAGCATAGCTGCATTTTTAAGTCAAAGTGTGGTTATGCTGATTTCTTCCAGCTGAACATCTGCCCCTCAGCCTCTGGGAATGGGAATAAAGTGTGAATTGTGCTGATGCGTCCCCAAACAGCTGTTTTCAGAGTCTCCTTACAGTCTCAGATGAGGCTGTTTGTCCTCTTATCTGGAAGTCCTTGCAAGGATCACTCATGAGGATTTCTGCTTAGCATGGATACTTATACTGAGAGAATTCCCTAAAGAGGTAAGGTGATTCTTAGCACATGTCCTTGCCAGTCTGTTGGGTAAGGGAAAATCTGTTTAGTCCCACACAGTGATGGATAAAAATGTCTTCTGTGAATTATTTTGGGGTTTGGTAAGTCTGACAAAATCAAGTGCTTTCCGACAGGTACAGCCACAGACATTGTTTGGCATGTATCAAAACCCTTGCTGAATAAATATATTGACACTCTCTATATAATCAGTGTGTGTATGTGGTTTTTTGGTTGTTTTTGTTTTTTTGTTATTAAGCAGTGGCTAAATCTTTGACTCTACCATGTAACTCCTTACAAGCATCTGTCTTTAGCTTAAAAAAAAATAAAATGGCTTAGCTGACTTGTGCCTTAAAAGCAAAAATGCCCAATAGTTCTTTTGAAGAACTATTAATTAATCATCTGGAAATTCACTTTAACAGGTTTTCAGCCTTAGTGTCATATTTTTAAAGAGATTCCAATTAGTGCGCAATTGTAAATCAATGCGAAGCAAGGGAACAGCGGAGAACTGAGTGCTGTGTATAACATCAATTAACCCAACAAACCAACTTCAGTATTCTTCCTTTACTAATAAGTGAGGCAGTTAAACACTGTTTTGGTGGAAATACAAGTCAAAACATAAGACAGCTAAAGGTAAAATAGTCTTAATATTTTAAAAATGCACACAGGGAAAGTAATGACAGGAATGATCTTTGCACTTTATTTCAGACAATTGTCCATTCATTTGTAGAGACACGAGGCAGGTGAGATAATATCTTTTATTGAACCAACTTCTGTTGGTGAAAGAGAAACTTCCGAGCTACACAGAGCTCTTCTTCAAGTCTTCTGAAGCTCTGTGTAAACTCGTCTCTTTCACCAACAGAAGTTGGTCCAATAAAAGATATTATCTTACTCACCTTGACTCTCATATCGTGGGACCAACACAGCTATAACAACACTGCAAACATTCATTTGTAGTCATCTTTTAAAAAGTTAGCAAACCATTATATTTTTCAATGCCATTCTGGATTCTCCAGCCTTCTGATCAATTTCATCTCAGAGATCTTTCAGCATGGCATAATTGACTCTGCACAGTAGTTGGTGGTCAGACTGGAAGAAGTGGTACTCTCCCAAGCTGGGCTCATGACCCAAGCTCCACCCACATGTGATCACAAAAATTATAGCTGTCACTGATATTAATGAAACATGCATCAAAAGGGAAGAATAAATCCCTTTGTAAGAGCGAGAAGAATCACAGTGAGATGCTATAGACAAGTTAGATAATATAGCACCTCATATTGGTTCAATAAATAATTTATGTAAGTGGTTGGACCCAAAAAAAAAGAGAGAGAGAGAGAGAGGAGAGATGCATTTAAGCATGTTTCCTAATAATTCCCAATGTATTAATAAATTAGTATTACTCTTTGCATTTCATTAACCAGTAGAAATCTGGTTAGAGTAAGCACATTTAATAATTTAGTAACATCTGGAAAAAAGTGATACACTGCTATTATCGGTCTGTATTTTGATGACCAAGACTAACAGAAACCACAGCTCCACTTAGAAGAGGTTCATGAGAAGATAAAGATGTCAATTTTTTGTGCATCTGATAATATTGGATTGATTAGATCACAAAGAAATTGAATTTCCAGCTAGTCAACGTATGGTTATGTACTGTTACTGTAAAACCAGCAGTATTGTGTAGAGAAACAAGCAAAGTACAACTTTTATCTCAATATAAAAAGAAACCTGGGGTGATTGGCAGAAGCTCCCAGGTCCCTTGACTCTGCTCACTAACTCTGATTATCTTTAAATCAGTTATGTAGCAGTTAATAATATTACTGCATTTTAAAATATTTTGTATGTATGTAGGCGCTCAAAGTGCCTTACAAATATTAACTCAGGGCTCAGAAATAGCTGATATGGGCCCAAATGTTATATTGCACTTCTCTGAAGCTACTATCTTGTTCTTCAGAATCTGAGTTTTCTTTCTTGTTGGGTTTTTCTTTTAAGTCTCTAGCTGTTATGGCTATGGAGAAAAACCTCAAAAATATGACTCAAGTATAACTGTTGTAGAGAATTCAGAGAGCCGAGAACAATAGCTCTGAAAGGTGTGAACTTCCCTAGTCATCTCAGTGAGGAGTTAACTCAGATGCTCCATGATAGTAAATTTAAATGTTAACATTGATAGTTGTTTCATCCCTTGTGTAGGAAGGGAGAGGGAATGTCATGGATCTGCACAATTTACTGTAAGTGACATCTCATTTTGGTGCTATAGATGGCTGGTGTTTGGGAGATGCCACTACAGTACTTATTTCCCCCTCAGGCAAGAAGGAGAGAAGGCCAAGGAGCCAACCATGGGTATGTTCAAGCCCCAAAGCCCAGCTGAGGCAAGAGGCAGCACAAACTTATTTTGAATATTTGAACCATCTACTGTGATCTTATTCTGGTGATTCACATAGGTGGAGCTTATTTTGTGGGTGGAGCTTGGGAGAATACCACTGCCTCTTTCTCCCCATCTGAGCCCTGCTAATTAAACTTCAGCACCTTTGTAAAGTATGCAAGCATTATCATGTACCCCATTTAACAATTGGGTAATTTGGAGAGAGGGAAATTATCCTAGTGACCAAATCTAGTCTCCATCTGATAATGTTCTAAAATTAGCTACTGGGATCCTGGAGTTTCAGCTGTACATTAATTCTTGTGTTGCATGTAAATAAATAACCAGCCAAATAACAAGTGAACCTCCCCTGAAGTTAATATACTTGCGTCCAGTTACACAAGTGGTGTGTTGGGCCGAGTATCTAGTTATATAGAGAGAAATGTCACAGACTTCCCCTTTTGTGAGGTACAAGGCAACATACTCACTTTATAACATGGTAGAAATGCAACAGGGTACTTGTGAATTTCTCCTATGCTAATCAGATTAGTTTTATGTGTAAAAGAAAGAAATGTAGCCATAAAATGTTTTGCAACTGACATACCTCTATTGCCATGTTCTCTCTAAATAATTTCTACTTGTGTTCTCATGCATACAAAATTACACTATTAACAGAGCTGTAGAATCTATTCAGAGCTGTAAAGTAGTCATGATTTTCTCGGATCCTGTATGCAGAGATGTCACTGAATTCAGATGAATTTCCATATGATGGCACAGTGCCATTCCACCCACAAAGGGGAAAAGGAAGGGCAATACCAAATGTAGGAGCCAAAATTTCTAAAGTTTCCAAAGCCAAAGTCTTTGTGTGTGGGGGGGTGTTGTTTAGTTGAGTCTGAAAAAAACGAAGTCCTTCAATAACAGTCCATTTCTCTCCAAGGAAATGTTGCAAAGTGTAGTATTACATGTTCAAACCCTTTTTTACTGGTAAACATTGTGGCAAGGCTCAGTGGTTCCAAGGGCAATTTATAGCAGCTGCAGATCAGGCCCTTCATCTCTCTTTTCTTGTAATTTGGATATTCTACAGGCAAGGAGGTTTTCCTCAAACTTCATCTTCCTGGTAGTGGTGAAGCCTCAGGTTTCCCCATCCCTTAAGAGTAAAATGCTGTTTGCTCTTTTTCCTATTATGTTAAGACAAAACTCTGCCAAGAATATAAAAGCTCTAAAAGGAGGGGAAGACATTGGCTCTCTAGAAGCTGGTGATGACATTTCACCAGCAGGGAACAGACAGCAGAAATATCTTGTAGGGTCTAGTCTCCTTTCTTTGTGTGTCTGAAACTCCCATTGATTAATGACATTATTCTGTCTAGTCTCCCTGGAATTCCCCTCTGCAGTTGACTAAGGTGAGACCATAATAATTCCAGCAGGCACACCATTCAATATGCATGCCCAAGCGCAGACACACACGCCAAATATTACAAGTCTTCACTGCTTTGTGTGTTATTTAATTTTGCTTTCAACCTACAGAAACTGAAGATGGTCCATCAATAAAAGCAGCTCCCACAGCCTTTGCTGATTTATAGTTTGTAACATTTTAACATTCAAAATGGGAGAAAATAAATCTGATATGCAGTGGATGAAAGTCTATGGGATATTTTCACCTCTCAAAGGATGCCAGGTAACTGTCATTAATATTAACAAGAGATTCATCAAGAGGGGAATAAACCCCCTTGCTTGGCCAAGAAGAATCACAATGAGATAGTGTAGGCAAGGTAGAGAATGTGACACCTTTTAATGGTTTGATAAATAAATGCTTTAGAGACAGAAGGAAAAGAGAAGTATCTGAACATTTTCTTCCCAAACATACTGGCTTTTGGTATCACAGTGCTGCTTCCATGCCAGGTTTATGGGCAAGATCTTTCTCCCTGGTAAGGTTGATTTGTGCTTGTCTGGTGGGGGAAAGCAGTCAGCTAGAATCCCAGAGCATAGGGGAATCCTTGTGTGGTTTAAGGTTGATATACCCATTCCCTTCCTGGCTACAGCATAGGAAGCATATATGGGGAAAGAGGGTAGAGATAGAGGAGTTAAAGCAAAGGTAACTTAAATATAAGGAAAGAAATGTTGATGTGAACTATACATTTGAAGGAGAAGTAGGGAAAATAGTTAAGGATCAAAAAGACAGATAAAGATTTCTGAGATATGTATAAGAAATTAAAGGAATTTGAAATGCTTGGCAAATAACCAGAAGCCCAAGGAAACAACTAAAGAGATGATTATGTGAATTAACAGTGTTTACTCAAAGACATTCCTGTGCACGAAACATGTTAGTAGGTTGGAGAGGCAATCTGCTGGTGATAACTGTGACTCTTGGTGCATGAGGAATTCAGGATACGTTTGGTTGTCTGGCTTTTGTATGTGGGCATGAATCTACTGCTCATGAAAGCACTGACTAGAGACTGAAGTCTTCCACCTACACAACAATGCAGTATAGATAATACGCAGGGTGCCCTGTGCATGTGTCTCAGCCATGTTCTGGAGACAGAAGATACCTAAAGTGTTATTGAACTTAAAAGAAAACATATATTTTAAGTAGCTCATAAAAAGTGGACTCAATAGAGGTAAAACTAGACTCAGAGAGTAATTTACTAGCTAATGAGTTCTATGTACATATCTGACTTTCTTAGATAGTTTCTATTACTTTGAACTAAAACCATAGTAATATTTTCACACTCTTGTCTTTTAATTATGTGCGTGTTTGTTTTTCCTTGACGAGGAGATAGCCAGATAATGGCAAATCCCTAGATAACTGAGGGCAAGTGATTATGCTCTTCTGCCTCTCATCTCTTTCTCTTGCTCAATAGCTTCCATAGCATCTTGACTGCTTGAGAATCCATGCAGCTATGCTGGTTTCAACACAGCATCAGCAGTCACAGCGCCGCTCAGCGAGCGCTGAAGGGAAACTGCTGCTGTGTGTTCATATTGCCTGCGCAATGGCGTGTTCACGCTTCCGGCACTTGCAGCGGTATTCGGAGCGGTGCACTCTGGGCAGCTATCCCACAGAGCACCTCTTCCTCTTCTGCCGCTAAGAGTTGTGGGAAGGTGGAGGGAGTCGCGGGGCATCCTGGGTCCTGTCCCAGTGCCCCGTGATGCCTTGCTTCGCATCCCAGCAATCCCTGTGCTTCCGTCCGCATTTGGTGCCATCTTTCAACAGTTTGTGTACTGCACACCTGCCTCTTCGGGCTGCAGGAATGGATCCCGAACTGCTGACCAATATGCTGCTCACTTTCGCTAACACGTCACGAGGGGCAGTGGAGTTATTCCTTAAACTACAAAGGCAAGAGGAGTGTGACATTGATCTCGCCACACATAGTAGCTATGACATGTGATTGCTTGTGGCATTCACGGAGGTGCTGACCACAGTGGAACATCACTTTTGGGCTCGGGAAACAAGCACTGAGTGGTGGGATTCCATCGTGATGCACATCTGGAATGACGAGCAGTGGCTGCAGAACTTTCGGATGAGGAAAGCCACATTCATGGGACTGTGTGATGAGCTCGCCCCAGCCCTCCAGCACAAGGACACGAGAAGGAGAGCTGCCCTGCCATTGGAGAAGCATGTGGCGATTGCACTGTGGAAGCTGGCTACTCCAGACTCTTACCGATCGGTCGCTAACCAGTTCGGAGTGGGAAAGTTGACCGTTGGACGCGTGTTGATGGAAGTGTGCAGGGCCATTAATTGCATCCTACTCCAAGAGACCATGACACTGGGCAACGTGCATGACATTATGGATGACTTTGCACAAATAGGGTTCCCTAACTGCGGAGAGGCAATCGATGGCACGCATATTCCAATTCTAGCACCAGACCACCTAGCCACCGAGTACATAAAATGGAAGGGGTATTTCTCTATGGTTCTCCAGGTGCTTGTGGATCACCATGGGCATTTCACGGACATTAATGCAGGCAGGTCCGGAAATGTGCATGATGCACGCATCTTTAGGAACACTGGCCTGTTCAGGAAGCTGCAAGCAGGGACTTTCTTCCTGGACCAGAAGATCACTGTAGGGGAAGTCAAAACGCCCATTGTGATCCTGGGAGACCCCGCCTACCCCTTAATGTCGTGGCTCATGAAGCCATACACGGGGCAAGTTGACAGCAGCAAGGAGCAGTTCAACAACAGGCTGAGCAAGTGCAGAGTGTGACTGTTGAGTACCGTCTGGCACTGCCTATATGGGAGGCTGGACCTGGCCAATGACAATATTCCTATGCTTGTAGCTGAGTGCTGTATGCTCCATAATATTTGTGAAGGGAAGGGTGAAGCTTCACTCAGGGCTGGACCGCTGAGGCTCAGCGCCTGGAGGCTGAATTTGAACAGCCAGAGACCAGGGCTATTAGAGGGGCTCAGCACAGGGCCATAAGGATAAGAGATGCCTTGAGGTAGCAATTTGAAACTGAAAGCCACTAATATTTGTTGCTATGCTCAGGAGTGCAGTGCCTGTAATGCTAGGAGGTGATTGTGACTGGTGCAGACGATGCACTATGAAGGTGTAAAAAAATTGCCCATTGCTTTGCAGGCCTCTGATTGCTTTCAAACCAACACAATTCTTTTATTAAAAAACAATAACGAGAGGAGAGAGACAAACAAAAAAACACATCAGCACTGAGGGGGATGGGGGAAGGGAGGGTCCCAGGAGGAGGTGGTTAAAGATTTGTGTATGTCCAGGTATCCTATCCAACCTTCTCCTTTGGAGTACAGTGCAGTGGCGGGTACTGTACTTCAGCAGGGCTAACCTGCAGAGGGACGGGTGTTGAGTGCAGTGGGTACTGGGAGTCCGCAGGGCTGGACTGTGATGGGGCAGGAGTGGAATGCAGCAGGTACAGACTGGAGCCAGGAGGTTAATAGGAGTGTGTTGGCGGTGTCTGGGGGGCGCATGGGAAAGAATTTTGCAACTTCGGCTGCAGGAGAGGGCGGGTGTGGAGCTGCTCGGTTTGAAGAGCTAGTATCGCCTGGAGCGTGTCCGCTTGGCACTCCATAACATTTAAGAGCCACTCCGTGGCTTTGTTCTGGTGCGCCGTGTTCTCCTTTCGGTCCCTCTTCTCGCTGTCCCACCACTCCTTCAAGTCTTGTTTTTTGGCTGCGCAGTGCATCATGACCTCATGCAGAAAGTCCTCTTTAGTTCTTCGTGGCCACTTTCTAATTCTGTGCAGCCATTCAGCTGGCGATAAAGAGAGAGGCTGGGCTCCTAAGGTCATATCTGTGAAGCCAAAATGCATCATTTTACAAAATGTGTGTTTGCAACACACAGACCACTGATTTAAAACATAGCCACTATTCACATACCTGTCACTAACTGGCTGACCCCAGGCAAGCACACATGAGCCACAAGACCCCCAAAATGGTGAGTAACCTCAGGGGCAGGGGAAATCAGTGTTCCAGAACCATACTGTACACTGGTGACGTGGCTCTTGGGGAGAGCCAGCACTGTAGAAGGGGCCTTATAATCATTCCCGTCCCCACATTTTCCACAGGCTGTGTTCATTATGGAAGATCTCTCTCTGCTGAGGGTGAGCAGGGAATCAAGGGAGGGTCTTCTCCGAGACTGTGACTTCGGCCCTGGCCCTTATGCGGCTCGCCTGTGTGCAGCAGTGGTCCTCCCCACCGCCCCAAGTGACAGCAGAGTGGCACAGGAAAGTTACCCTTAAAGGGGCAAGAAACAAAGCAACTCTGCCAAAGAACCTGTGGCAGCAGATTGTCCAGTAACTCCATGAGAGTTTCTTGAAGATCTCTGAGGCAGATCCCCGTGACGTGAGGGAGTCAATTGACAGCCTGTTCCGCCGCTCAGACTAGGCATGTGGTGGTACCTGCGTCACACAGACAGAAGCCTGCTTTCTGCAGCCCTCCTGCCCCCAACAACTCGCTGCAGCGATTCCCAAAATCAAAGCTACTTACCAGGGGCCTCCTCTCCAGTTTGCCAACCTCCGACAGCTGTGACTGGCTAGCCCCCTCCAGGGTAGAGAAGGGCTCCTGGCTGCATGCATCTCTGACCTCCGAGTTGTCCTCTGCCTCTGAGTCCCCCTCCCCCTCCACATCCTCATCCAAGATTTCCTCCTCCTGACTTGGTCCACTCTCGACTGGCACGCAAGCCAGCGAAGTATCCACAGGGGACTTTGCAGTGGAGGTGGGGTCGCTGCTGAGTATCGTGTCCAGCTCTTTGCAGAATGGCAGGTTGTGGGTGCCTCCCGCGCCTTGTTGTAGGCATTCTGCAGCTCCTTCACTTTGACTCTGCACTGTAGTGTGACCGAGTCATGGCCCCTTTCTGTCGTGCATCATGAAATCTGTCTGTAGGTATCATAATTCCTACGGGTGGAGCGCAGCTGGGACTGGACAGCCTCCTCTACCCCAAATGCCGATGAGGTCCAGCAGCTCGGCATTGCTCCAAGCGGGGGATCACCTGGTGCATGGAGCAGGCATGGCCACCTGGAAAGATGTGCTGAGACCACTGCACGCATCACCGAGCAAACAGGAAGGGAACTTTCAAAATTCCCAAGGAATTTACGGGATGGGGATGACGGTTGGTCACCTGAGGGCAGGGCAGTAGAGTTCTAACCAATGACCAGAGAGGTGAGAACAGGCATTGGGGGACACCTCCCAGAGGCCAGTCGCAGTGCTGTAATCGACCAGGGTATCTACACCGGCACTGTGGTGCCGTAGCCCCGCCGCAGAAAGCTCTACGCAATTGAGAAGTAGTGCTATCATTGGGCCACAAATAACACCCTCTCAGATTTGTCCTGGTTGTATGCTTTCTCACCTTACATGTAAGATGTAGAGAACTACTTTCAACTGAGACTGATAGCCCAGTTCCTACTGCTTTGATCAGGAGTTTCCTTTTTGTGGCCTACATGGTAATGTTGCAGCCTTGGGAATACAATGGACTAGTTTTGAGCCTCATCTTATGTATGTGCAGGATGCACTCAAAGTGAAAACATGGCTCCACTGAAATCTATGGGAAACCTCCCCTTGACTTCAATAAGGTCAGGATTTCATCCCTCATGAGCTGTCTGACTAGACTAGACACTGATAATTGATTAAATGCGTTCTAATGTGTCTGGCTATTAGTTGACAGATATGACGTTATATAGTCAAGGTGGTAGGCAGCAGTTATTAAGGGAGGGGGAGCCCCTTTTGCTCCAGATATTAAACCACTAACCAATGTGAATCCAGCTGTACGATTGCTGTGGAATCCTTAAATATCTATTTTGAATGCCGAAACAGACCAGAATAATTTTACAGATACCCAAGGCATTGATGGAAACGCTCCTAATCTTAGCAACTGACCCATCTCATTCAAGGTATAAAAGTGAAGCTCTTTTAAAGAAAAAAAAAAAAAAGGGGGGGGGAATCTTTTTCATTTTTTCAAACCACCATTGTTTTATTTGTTACAGTTAAACTTGCACTTCCAATACTGCAAAACACGAATACATTTAGTAAATGTTAGTTTCACACATTTTTTCCAGTAAAAATGAATGAAGGCTCTTGTTTCTACGTTGTTAATCTGTGTTGTCTCATTCCCTTCTTGCCCCTAAAATTCTGGAAGAAAGACACAGGGCAAGGCAGTGGAGAATCAGACTCTTTAGATAGTCACTTATACCTGTGTAAAGTAAATGCAAAATAGGTGTAAAATGTTCAGATCTGGTGATTTATTACACTCACTTTACACAGGTGTAAATAACTGTAATGGTGCAAGACTGTGAAGAATCAGGTCCACAGTTAGTAATTTTCAGAATATGTTTTTTTTTTACCCTCAGGTGCCTTTCCTCATATTGATATTTTTTGGTAGGACTTTGGAGGAGAAACACCATCCTGGATCTTCAAAATGCTGTCTATTGCATAACACTTTTTGAGTAAAAAGAGACATTCCATTTTTACCGATTTTATGTTTCCATCAATGTAGATTGAATGAACAAGTTCTAAGGGATTTCTTAGACTGTAAATTTGTTGGGGAAGGGACTGTCCTTTGACCTACATTTGTGCAGTGCCTCACACAATGGGGTCCTGGCAGTGATGAGCTGCCAAAAATCTTAACAACTGGTTCCCTCCTCACCCCACGAGTGGGTCGTTGCCCACCTCTGCCCCCCGGGACTCCTGCCCCATCCAACCCCCCACGTTCCTTGATGCCCCCCCCCCAGGACCCCTGACCCATCCACCCCCCCTCCCCTGTCCCCTGAATGCCCCCAGAACTGGGCAGGAGGGTCTCGTGGGCCACTGTAGTGGGTGCCCACCCCACCCCTAAGAGCCAGAGGGACCTGCCGGGGGGTGAGGTGGGGAGCTCCCAGGAAGCATCTGGCAGGTCCCTTTGGCTCCTAGGGGTGGAGGATCGTAGCTAGGGGGGGAGCAGGGGGAGTGGCTGCTCCCACCACTGATCACATCAAAAGTGGTGCCTTAGGCTGGAGCACCCACAGGGAAAATTTGGTGGGTGCAGAGCACCCACTGGCAGCTCCCCGCCCCGCCCCACCCCACCCCCAGCCCCAGCTCACTTCACCTCCGCCTCCTCCCCTGAATGCGCCTCCCCGCTCTGCTTCTCCGCACCCCCCCCCCTCGCCGGCTTTCCGCGAATCAGCTGTTCAGCGGGAAGCCTGGGAGGGCTGAGAAGCAGGTGGCGGCTGCCCGCTCAGGCCGAGGGTGGCGGAGGCGAGCTGGGGTGGGGAGCGGTTCCCCTGCGCCGCCGCGCCCCCCCCCCGGTTACTTGCTGCGGTGCAGATGGCCCTCCTCTCGCCCCCCGGCCGCAGCTCACTTCCGCCTCCCTGGGCCTGAGTGCAAAGCCGCCACTGCTTCTCAGCCCGCCCCAGCTTCCTGCACGAACAGCTGATTCGCGGGAAGCCTGGGGGGGGAGCGGAGAAGCAGTGCGGGGCGGTGCATTCAGGGGCGGAGGTGGAGGAGGAGCGGAGGTGAACTGGGCTGGGGGTGGGGTGGGAGCTGCTGGTGGGTGCTCTGCACGCACCAAATTTTCCCCTTGGATGCTCCAGGGCTGGAGCACCCGTGGAGTCGCCACCTAAGGCGCCACTTTTGGCCAGTTAAATTTAGAAGCCCTTTTAGAACCGGTTGTCCCTCGCGGAGCAACCGGTTCTAAAAGGGCTTCTAAATTTAACAACCGGTTCTAGCGAACCAGTGCGAACCGGCTCCAGCTCATCACTGGGTCCTGGTCCATGACTGCGGTTCCTGGGTGCTATTGTAATACACATAATTAGGATAATTAGCAATAATTGGTGACAAGAGAGGGAGAGAGCCCAATAAGCACTGATTTGTAGGAGGAAGTGAGGGAAATTTTCCCATCTAAACTTTCTGTTCTCAGATTCTAAATCATGATAATCATCATAATCTTACATTTATATAGAAATGTTTTTCCTCAAAAGATCCCAAAGCACTTTGCAAACACTAGCTCTGAACCTGCAAAGAGTTCCTTGTGGTCCACCCCTGCACATCCACAGAACACCTTGTAGGATCAGGGCCTTATATTTCAATGGATATGTTCACACACCATGCAACAGCATTCAGGCTTGGGCTGGAGCTCTGGCTCTGAAGCCTAGGGTGGGGGTGCATGAACCCCTCAAGACCAAGTCTGTTGACCTGGACTCTGAGATTGACACTGCCATGGGCTGCTACTTGCTGTGTAGACATACCCTATGACTCTACAAGGGTGCAAAAGTCCTGTCAAGATGTACAAGTGTGCTTAACTTTATGCACTGTGCGTAGTTCAATTGAAGACACTGGGAATGCTCACATAGTGTGTAAAGTTAAACATGTGCACAAATCTTTACAGGACTCGGGCCTAAAATACTATGAGAGAGAGAGAGAGAGAGAGAAAAGAAATTGCTTTCTTTTCAATTTGTTTACTTTACAGAGTTGCCAGCATTTTGTGTATGGTCTTTTTAATGATTTCCCCTGTAAAATCAGTCAGTTTATCTTTTTTCTGTGGGTTTTTCATGCAATGGGATAGAAAAATATTTAAACTAAGAAAATTCTACTGACTCTACTACCTGGAGTGATTTTTAATATTAAGGAAAATTATCATTACTTTCCTATTATTTTTAAAGTGTTGCCAAATCTTGTGATTTTTATCACAAGTTTCATATTTGGTGTTTTCTTTAGCGGGCCAGTTCCTTGAGTTATGTGACAGGTTTCAGAGTAGCAGCCATGTTAGTCTGTATCCGCAAAAAGAAAAGGAGTACTTGTGGCACCTTAGAGACTAACAAATTTATTTGAGCCTAAGCTTTCGTGAGGTACGTTCCACTGAATGCATCCGATGAAGTGAGCTGTAGCTCACTAAAGCTTAGGCTCAAATATATTTGTTAGTTTCTAAGGTGCCACAAGTACTCCTTTTCTTTTTGAGTTATGTGATGAGACTATCAACTTTCATTTTAAAATCAAGTACATTTTTAAGCCTCATGGTTGTAAAGAAAAACTTGAAAACGTGAACCCTACAGGCTCCAAAACTAGAAGGTAATTTAAAAAAAATCCCAGTCATGATTTTTGAGCACTTGTGCCCCAACCCTGCAAACACTTTACAAAAGTGCTTAACTTTAGTATTGCGAGTAGTTATATTGAACTTCAATCGAAATCAGTTGAAATATTCATGGTAGTAATATTAAGCACATGCATAAATGTTTGCAGGATCAAAACCTTAGGACTGGCAATATTGTTGATGATAGTTGTTATAGTCTGGGGCTGGTAACTAGATATTGTACCGGGGCTGCTAAACTTTCATGGCAATTGTACCTGTTAGTAGTTTGCCTTATAATTTGTAAATACATTACACAGATATGGGTTTGCACCACAACGATCAGATTTGTACCCACATTTCTCCAAATTTGTGGGAGAGGGAGAAGAGGAGGAAATATCTGGCCATCCGCGTTTTGGTTTGTATCCTTCTCTAATACGCGGACTCCGTAATTACTTCTGTCCGCAGCTCCCACTCTTTTGTGCGACTTCCTCTAACTAACTAGGGATTTCAGTAGCAAATCACAGCCCAGAAAGCACACCCTCTGGAGCGGGAGGAGCTTTTCTCTCCTGGAAATGAAAGCGGCGAGGATGGACGGAGGAAGGCTCGGCCAGAGGCGGGGTCTAGTACGTCCCGCCTTCTTTCATTGAGTCACGGACGCGTTGCGAGCCCTGCTGGAGGAGCGATTGTTACAAACAGAAGCCCGGAGAGCGAGCTGGGCGGGCGCTCTGATTCGAGCGTTGGGACAAAGTAAAAGAACCTCCGGCGCCTGAACGTTCCAAAGAAAGATACATTCCAGGGTCGGAGCAGCGGCAACAACACGCAGCCCGGGGGAAACTTTCCCACAGTCGGAGGCAGCGGATCCTGCAGCCCTTGTTGAGCGAGGGCGAAGAGGAGGAGGAAGGGGGGGATAAACTGGGGACCGAGAAGATGAATCGGAGTTTTAATAAATCTCAGACTCTGCGGTATTTCGATTGCAGCGCGGTGGAAGTGAAGAGTAAGGTAAGGAGACTGCGGCAGGACACAATCTGGAAGCAGCCTGGTGCTTTCCTCCCCCGCCGGATTATTTTGCAAATGAATGGATACCCCCCCACACTTCCCCCTCTTTGCAATTGAACATATTTTCTAAGTTGCAGCAAAGGATAGGTAGCAACTCTTTGAAAGGCTGAACTGCGTTCGGTATGTGGCTGCGATCACATGGCTCAGACTTTCTAGCTCTCATATTTTTTTTCCGCCTGGATTGAGCTGGAAATGTAGGGAAATCCCCCCCCCCAATCCCTGTGCCCACAATGAGCAAGGGGGCTCACACAGCAGCTTGTCTGGAGATCTAGGGCACTTGCCATGAGGAGGACTTCGCCAGGCAAGTTTGCGGCCACTGTAAACTCTTTATTTTGGGTTGCACATTTCTGGCTCGCTGTGAGTCAGTAACTGCACCCCCCTCCCCCAACTGCGATGGGCTGTTTATACAAAAGCCGAGGTTTTTAACAGGGTGAAAGCCCGTTAGTTCAATCAGTCTCGGCTTAATCCCGAAGGGACGTGGGGGTGGTGCTGCAGTTTGAAAACCCACTCGGTTTAAACGTGATCTTTCATTGCTTCGGTTTGAATCAAGAAGGAGCACAACGTTTGGAAGGTTGTGGTTTGTTTGTTTTAGGAAAAAACGATCCATTGTCTCGCTTTATAGACCTGTTCGGAAGTTGGTAAATGTAGCTGTGAAAGGAGGAAAACCCCTCCCCGTCTTTCTCTGCCCCACCCCCCATATGAATTAAATCTGAATTCAGTCCCACCTCCCCCTTTAGCTTCTGAACGGCTAATACGCTTTTGGTCTCCTTTACAGATCTCAGCCTGACTCAGTGCTGTAATGTTTGATGCACGTCTTCAACTCTGTAATCCTGTTTAAACTTGTTTGGGTTTTTGTAATCATCTGATTATCTAGTGAATTTTTTCTCTTTGTTGGGGGGAAGGCTCAGCTCCTAAGGATCCTGCTAAAAAAGTACTTTGTCTGGTGATCCTTCTTTCACAAAGATGAGACCCTGGCTAAGTGCATCCTGATCTGTTGCAGTTTGTGTGTGTGCCTGTGTTATCTTGATGGCTTTCTGAAGAGTCCCCTACGGAATACTGAACTTGAGCAAGCCTGACCAGTGACAGGGCATGTGTTTGTAATGAGACATAAATTACATACATCTTAAGTATACGCTTGAGAAAATTGAGGCGGAATTCCAAATGCTTCCGGTTCCCAACTAATAGTAGTAAATTACTGTAACAGCCAAATAAATAAAATAAAAAATTCCATTGAAATAATTTAATAAGTTTCTGTCTTGTGTATGATGCCAGATACACTTCCATTGAACACCTAGTGGTAGCTTAGACCCTTTAGACTAGCAAACAGGGCCACAGTACTGAGAGTAGGAAAACTGGCTTCTATTCCCAGCTCTCCCACTGACATGCTATGTGACTTTGGATAAGTCTCAATCTGTGTCTCAATTTCACCATCTGTAAAATGGGGATAATATGTGTACACCATTATAAAACACTTTGAGATCTATGGATTCTATAAATGCTAAATATTATTGTTAGAGAATGAATTGTCAATTAGAAAGACCATAGCATACAAAATTAGAATGTTGCAAAGCAGCCATGTCAAAGCTTGAGTTGGATATCCAGCTTTTAAAATCCTGTTTTCAAGTGTCTGTAACTTTCTCAAACAATCCTTTTGGGTTGAAATGCCTACCATTTAGTCTCAGCAAGAAGAGGTGAGTTTGTTTCTGTTCAAAACTTGATCAAAATCCAGCCAGGCCCTTTTGAGTGGAAAAATGTTTTGTACTTATATATTGTTCAATATTTATTTTTTAAAGCTCTAGCTGTCTGATTTTAAAAGTTCATACCATGTGACTTGTCCTCAGTGACTAGTCACAATGCAAGTCTGAAAAAAAAATACAAGGAATAAAATGTCAGGTTTCAGAGTAACAGCCGTGTTAGTCTGTAATTCGTAAAAAGAAAAGGAGTACTTGTGGCACCTTAGAGACTAACCAGTTTATTTGAGCATGAGCTTTCGTGAGCTACAGCTCACTTCATCGGATGCTGCATCCGATGAAGTGAGCTGTAGCTCACAAAAGCTCATGCTCAAATAAACTGGTTAGTCTCTAAGGTGCCACAAGTACTCCTTTTCTTTTTAAGGAATAAAATGAGTGCCTTGTAAAACTTCATGCAGCATTCCAGATTCACTGAAAAACCATGTAAATAGGTTAAGATGATGATAAACCTGGTTATGTGTCCTGGTCTCCATCTACCACAGTTGTTAATGGGACAGTTTGATTCAATTCAGACAGCACGTACCTCTGCCCTTGAGAAAGTACAAAATGTGTAATGGGTTGAGCTGAGAAGCTGTCTTAATTTCTGGGGTATTTATGATTGGAGGTGCCCTCTCAAATGCAGGTTTAGAACCCTTTATTTTCTACCCTCCAACCTGTATGGTGGAAGTGGAAAGGTGTCAGCAGGCTTGAAAAACTTTTGTCTATCTCCTTACCCCCCTGGCAGCCTATTTCCAGGTGTGCTTGCTGTGAAAGCATAATGCATTCAGAAGTGCTCTGTGTACCCCAAGAAACCCTCCAGACCCAGTTAGATGAATGCTTGCTTACCAAGTCCTACATACAGTGCACTTGACCCACATTTTCAAACCAAGCCTTCTGCTGTTAAACACATGTCTAACATCTGCAGATTGGCCAAGTTAATACTCCAATTCTCCATTTTAATATGCAGTAAGCTAGTTTTCTATGGTTTTTTTCTGTGGTGGTTGGGTTTTTTTTTTTTGTTTTTTTGTTTTTTTTTTTTAAATCTCACTACTAGTAAGCACCTGACAGCTTCTTTCTCAGCTGCAGAAACCCTCCAGATGTATCCCATCAGCCCACCTAACACTTGCATGTGTGATTTAATGATTGTAGATTTCTGGAGGGGGGGGGGTAGATATAGTGAGAATAGTTGTGGGGAGGAGGGGTTTTCTGGAAGGGCTTTAAAGGCTTTGGGGTAAGGGGGGTGTGTGTGTGTGTGTGTGGGGGGGGTCTCACTACTGATGTCAAGAGGTTATTTTTAAGCCAAGGAAATGAAATGCAGAAAACCACATTACTTCAGTCTTAAGGTAGACTCTTTAAATGTTAGACAAACTTCAAAAAAACCCACCCCTCCTAATATATACACACATCCATAAGTGATCCAGAATACTACACATGCAGTGCATCTGGGTTAATGTTATGATGGATACCTTAATTCTTGAATTTCCTAACTTTTGTGTGTTTAAATTTTCAGCCTTAATGTTGCATTAGCCTAACTGTTATCCATTGTTTGTAGTAACACTGAGTGTTAATTATGTAGCAAGTTCTTGTGATTAGTTTATGTAGGGAGATCACTGTTGAAACAAAAAGAAAAGGAGTACTTGTGGCACCTTAGAGACTAACAAATTTATTTGAGCATAAGCTTTTGTAAGCTACAGCTCACGAAAGCTTATGCTCAAATAAATTGGTTAGTCTCTAAGGTGCCACAAGTACTCCTTTTCTTTTTGCGAATACGGACTAACACAGCTGCTACTCTGAAACCTGTTGAAACAAGTTTCTCTTATATACTTTACAGAGCTCTTAGGTATATTAGAAGGAGGTAGCTAATTCTGATACTTCAGGGATAAGTTGATCAGCCAGGGTCAAGAAGAAACTGTTTCCCAACATATAATATTGCACACCAGGCAAGGTACATTACATTTATGCAGACTTTTCTACCTTTCAGTGAATCATCTATGATCCACAGTTGTTGGAGATGGGATACCAGGCTGGGTTGGTTTGTCCTGGTATGACAGTTCCTCTGACCTGACTGGAAATACTAGCTACTCTCCAGTTTGGTTTGGCTGGACTCTTATGGCTAAAAAAGACAAGTTAAATACCATCTAGTCAGTGCAACTGTTCCTGGCAGCTGTGCGGTGCCAGCCTTTTAAATATTTAGAATCTAGTCACCTTTATTTTGTAAGCATGAAGCTTGTCAAAACATGTCTGAGAACTAGAAAGTTGAGTATGAGAACTCCTGTTTTCTTAGCTATCTTCTAATGATATGGCTTGTCAAAGAGAGCGAGTCAGGTGCATGAGGTACAGTGTCTTAAACTAGAGTGTGTAATTGGTTTGGGATCCAGGAGTTCCCGGTGGCAGATCTTGGAAGGATGGAATCTGTTAATGGAGAAGGTAAGCAGAAGAGAGGTGCCTTTGTGTAAGTTCCTGAAACCATTTTCTTTGGCTTTTACTGACCAAGATGTGTAAGAGTTCCAAAAAAATTGCCATGGAACACCTGACAACTTTAATTATGCTTCCTCTGGACCCATCCCCTATTATCCTGAAGCAGATAATCATCTGTTTACGTAAACACCCAGCAATCTAGTATATTGCCGCCTTTATGATTCAGATTTAGTCCTGATTGAAAACTAAGGGCAGAATTGCTCCAGACTAGTTAAGACTCATCTAAACCTGAATCTGGAGTTAAACTTAACTCTAAAGGAAGGATCTCAAATCCTGGAGAAAGTTGCTTATTTCCGTGGTTGCCCTCTGAGGAAACAAACAATCTTGACCCCCCACTTGACATCCTTCATATCCCCAGAGAGCAAGTGGTCTGATTCTCAGACACTATTCCTGCCTTATCAGTATCAGAAATGAGTGATATAAAAAGATAGACCCATGTGTCTTCTCAGTGTTGGCAACCTCTAAGCTTCATGGAAAATCTAAGTGGTCAGATTTTCAGCTGGTGTAACTCATTTTAGCTCCTTTGACTTCAGTGGGCACTATTCTGACTTACGCCATCTGAGAATCTGGCCCTAGAGCATTTTTCAACATCTGCCACTTGATTCCCTGAATATTTAATATCCTATGTTTGTCCATGGGGAATATTCAAAGCTATAGATTCTGTGGTTAAAAGCCCTTAACAAAATGAATGACGTTGTGAATGCGGAGAAGTACTCATAAAACAAGTCAGAACTGATTTCCTAGTGCAAGTGGCTTGCCATAGTGTGGTGATCTGATGTCTTCTCAAAGGCTAAATAAGGCAGAACAACAAACAAGCTGTCTTTATACACTCTCATTCTCAGATGAGTTTGATTTTCTGAAATCTTTAATAGTTCTGCCTGAGTTCTCTCTTCCTTATCCCCCTCCACCTTTCCCAAAAAAAAACTAACAGGGGCTTTATATCCTGTTGTTGGATGGGATAGTGGGGGAAGGGGAACCTGTTAATATCTTTCCCTAGATAGATATGGAAGTATGAATTAATTTTTGAGTCTTTTTGTTCTTCCATGGTTTTCTCTAAAGGATTAAAAAACAAAATACCCACAGCCTATTGAGGCAGATAGTATCTGCATCTGTAGCTCAAGATAAACTTCTGAGCTCCAGGGTTAGGCAGGATTTTCAAATTCATAATCGGTAGTAATCTTGCCAGATCATAACTACTATTCCTTTCTGCATCTAACATTCTATATCCACTCCTCTGTCAGGTTGGTGGCAAGCAGAATATCTTTTCCCCTTTTGAAGACGCTGTCTCAGATTACTGGCTTCTGGAAACAATTCTAAAAGGACTCCCCCCCCCCACCCCCCACTTCTTCCCCAACCTCTTAAAAACCCCAGCTTGCTGGTAGGTCCCATCTTAGAAAATAAACATACATCTTACTCTTAATGCATTTCCTCTCCATTCAGATTTTAAAATCCCTCCTATTATCTTATTCTTGTGTGAAACCCTGTGCATAGCTATGGTGCTCTAGAAACAAAACAAACTTTTGGAGAGAAATCCCTACATCTGTGATGAGATATTCATTCACCATTACCACTTAAAGGGTGAAAACTGAAGACTTCTTAAAATAAGAGTGTTTTTTTCAAAACCGAATCAGAAAATTATTTTGGGATCTTTTTCAATAATTTTCACAGTTTTTCAAACGCGGACCTAAATGGAAGGATACGTATGGAGAGCACAAGTCTCCATTTCTTTTCCATCTAGCAGGACATTCTGGAATATTGTAAGTTGTTTTTTGTTTTTTGTTTTTTTGTTTTTTTTTAGTCTGTAATAACCTGGAGGAAGTTACTTGACTCAGTTGTCACTCTTGAAGGTTCTGGTTTTAAGATTTCTAATTCGTTAAGTTTGTCTCTTGCCAAATTCTGTTTAAAAGGGGCAGAAACTTGTATCGTCCTCACACTCCAAGGCTGTGGCTACACTAGAGAGCTTACAGCTGCGCTGCTGTAAACTCTCTAGTGTAGCTGCTCTAAGCGTTGGCTTAATTAATCCACCCCCAATGAGTGGCCATAGCTATATCGGTGGGAGAAGCTCTCCTGCTGACATAGCACTCTCCACACTAGCGTTTAAGTTGGCATAAGTTGTCTCTCCGGGGGGTGGCTAATTCACACCCCTGAGCAACATAATTTATATAAATTTTAAATTGTAGTGTAGCCATAGCCTTACCTTATTTCCTCTTGACTAAAGGTACAAGCAGAAAAGTAACTGGAGAAGGGTCTTCAATCTTTCTAGAGTGGATATAGATCCACTTTGTGTGTTTTTTTGTTTTGGGGTTTTTTTTTAAGTGACTGTAAAAGAAAAACCTCTTCAGGAGATGCTTAATTGCCAAATCCTCTTATCAGAAAATAAGAATATTTTAAAATTATGGTTAGGGATGTGATAACACCCCCTTGCAAACAGCACCACAGTCAGGCGTGTCATGTGCAATGACAAGTTACTAACAATATGAGGAAAAGTGACAATGTTCTGTTTTGTGAAGTTGATTGACCATTTTATTAAAAACCAATACTGACTAACATCCTGCTACGATAAACAGTCACACTTATTACAGGCAACCGTAAAATTGAAATAGTAATAAACACAGTCATTCTATTTATGTTCTATCTCCTATTCCACTTCATCCAAATCCAATATTCAGTTACTCAGTGTTCTGTTAAATGTGGTAGTCAGATTTTTAATATGCTTCTAAGATTGACATTCTGATATGTCCAGTGCACAAAACATAAAGCTCAGATAGAGTCAGGCCTTCCAATACAGAGCGCAGCTCTTTAGAAACAGTGCTCTTCTCCTGCCCAATGAACACAGTGGATTAAAGAGCATGTTCTGGATCTCTGACACGTGCAGAAGTCAAATCGTCCTCCAGCAATTCTGCCCTATTAAAAACAATTGCTAGGGTGGTGAAACACTCAGACAGCTTGTGGTTTGTCCTGTTAACATTGCTGCTTGTTATGGGAACGGGTGCCTGGGCAAAAGACACTCACTGCAAAAAAAGCTTTTTTGCAAAAATCAATGTTACTACTGTACAAACACCTTAGCAACTGAAATATGATGTGCCCACATAAGCATTTTGAAATTGAACACACTTTTTTATTGCAGGTGTAAAATGTAGTAGTATCTTATAACCTTTAGCATTCCAGTAAAAACAGATTTGCCTTTACCAGTCCCCTTTAAAGAGAGTGAAAATTTTAGAGGACTGCTCTTACTCCCTTTTGACTTCCATGGAAGTAAGATAGGTATGTAAATTGGTGCTGGTCAATCCTCAGTAGCCTGATTGATCGATTGTAGCCTTATCCTAGATTACATAAGTGCTGACTTCTAGTTTTCCTGGGGCAAGGGGGGAGTTGCTCCACCCCCTCCCCCGAGGTGCCCGCCGCAAGCCCCTCCCAGAGCCACCAAACAGCTGTTTGGCAGTGGCTGCCGATCAGTTCTTTGGCAGTGCCCCCGATTAGCTCATCGGGCATGCCGTCAAACAGCTGTGGCTGGTGGGTGCTGAGCACTCACTTCATTTTTTTCTGTGGGTGCTCAGCCTATGCTAGATTATAATGTCTTTCTACAGTTGAGAGCTCCTTGAAAATCTTGGTCTTTAAAAGAATAAGCTTTACCTCTTAAAGCTGTATTCAGGTACACTACAAAAAATGTGATGCTTTGAACCTGCAGGACGTTAACATGGATTTTATGCAAATGTTTTGGAATTCTTCCTGAAACCAGATCGTATCTCTGGTAACTAGAGTCAGACTAAAATGAACTCTATCAAAAATAATGTGACTAAGAATACGTTGATTTAACTTCTTGTTCTAAGTTTCAAAACAGAAGTGATTGTATCCAAACCAAATGTAGTAGGGTCTTGGAGAAAACCACAATGTGTTGCTGCCATCTTAAATTAAGACAGAATGCCAAAGCAAGATTGACTTCAGTCATTCTGGATTAGCTGTATTGTATTTCTGGATTTCCACAAATTCCAGTTGCAGGGTCAAACAAAAAAAACCCCAAAAGATTAATCTTTAATGTGAGCTTAAATAGCAGTTTATGTAACTGGTTCAATAGGCTTGTCCCCCAAAAACACTTGAGCACTTCAGGGCAGGTACTGTCTGTCTTTGTGTATTATACAGCACCTACTACGCTATCCATGCCAAGGAAATAGGGTAATGTCTTCCCCGTTTTATTGTAAGCATTTGTTCTGATCCTGGGAAGGCTCCTTTAAGTGGTCACATCTATGAAACTTATGCATTAACCAGTCAGTTGTTTTAGGTCAAAGGTGGGCAAACTTTTTGGCCTGAGGGCCACATCGGGGTTGTGAAGCTGTATGGAGGGCCGGGTAGGGAAGGCTGTGCCTCCCCAAACAGCCTGACCCCCCCCCCCCCCCGCTCCCTATCCGCCCCTCCCACTTCCTGCCCCCTGACTGCCCCCCTCAGAACTTCCAACCCCCGCTGCTCCTTGTCCCCTGACTGCTCCCTCCCGGGACCCCACCCCCTATCCAATGCCCCCTGTTCCCGACTGCCCCCCTCACACCCCGAACCTCTGCCCCATCCAACCACCCCCTGGGGCCCCTTGCCCCTTATCCAACCCCCCCACTCCCCACCCCCTTACCATGCCGCTCCGAGCACCAGGACTGGCAGCCGCCTGGCTGAAGCCAGCCACGCTGGTGGCTCGGCGAGCTGAGGCTGCCGGAGAGGGGGGACAACAGGGGAGGGGCCGGGTGCTAGCCTCCCCAGCTGGGAGCTCAAGGGCCAGGCAGGATGGTCCCACGGGCTGTAGTTTGCCCACCTCTGTTTTAGATCCTGTAGTCTTGGCAGCAGCAAAATGCCAAGTAATTGTTAAGCTAAATGAAGAGTATCAATCGACAAGGAATTCCACTCAGCAAATGATAAATACAGTACATCTGCAACGGGTTCAGTGGAGGATGGAAGGAAAGAAATATGTTTGACAGACTTATTTGAGGATGATGGAGGGGGGAAGAAATGTCTTGCATTTTCTCTCCTTTCACCTTCCCATTCATTTACCCATAACCCATTCTGTGGAAAACTTGAAGGAGTTCAGGCGTTCAAACCCTTCCTACTCTGAAAGATTTGTTTAAGATTCCATCTTCCTCACATGTACAGGGCCTACAATGGGGGCAGCACCAAGTACAGTGTTGTTTGTAATTGGGTCATGATCCACTTCTGTGACCTGGCTGCAGCAAGCACAGTTGAATTGTCCGTGCAGCAGCCTTTCTTATACCACAGAAACTCCTGGGCTGTGTAACTGTGTTTTCCGGGAGAACTTGGGCAGCTTGCAGGAAATGCACATGAGGCAACATCCCAGGATATGTGATGGAGTACCTGCCATATCATTTAGACAAACTGCTACGGGGTCCTGACTAACCTGGAAAGTACATATTGGAAAACTTAGTTGCTGGAAGATGGCCACGTGCCAACCTGTTGCTGATGAAGGCAGCACATTGTTATTCATGTGGTTACCATGTCAAATACAGTTTCTGCAGTTTTTGCCAGACACCCATTGGCTAGAACATTGTTTCTCAACCAGGGCTACACGTGCCAGGGGTGCAAGTGCTGGAGGCATCAACTAGGGGCAGAGCTCTTCTTGACTTACTGCTCACACACAAAGAAGAATTAGTAGGGGAATCGAAAGTGGATGGGAACCTGGGAGGCAGTGACCATGAGATGGTTGAGTTCAGGATCCTGACACAAGGAAGAAAGGAGAGCGGCAGAATATGGACCCTGGACTTCAGAAAAGCAGACTTTGACTCCCTCAGGGATATGATGGACAGGATCCCCTGGGAGAATAACATGAGGGGGAAAGGAGTTCAGGACAGCTGGCTGTATTTTAAAGAATCCTTATTGAGGTTGCAGGAACAAACCATCCCGATGTGTAGAAAGAATGGTAAATATGGCAGGCTACCAGCTTGGCTTAACAGTGAAATCCTTGCTGATCTTAAACACAAAAAAGAAGCTTACAAGAAGTGGAAGACTGGACAAATGACCAGGGAAGAGTGTAAAATTATTGCTCAGGCACTCAGGAGTGAAATCAGGAAGGCCAAATCGCACCTGGAGTTGCAGCTAGCAAGAGATGTTAAGAGTAACAAGAAGGGTTTCTTCAGGTATGTTAGCAACAAGAAGAAGGTCAAGGAAAGTGTGGGGGAGGCAACCTAGTGACAGAAAATGTGGAAAAAGCTAATGTACTCCATGCTTTTTTTCTTTGCCTGTGTCTTCACAAACAAGGCCAGCTCCCAGACTGCTGCACTGGGCAGCACAGCATGGGGAGGAGGTAACCAGCCCTCTGTGGAGAAAGAAGTGGTTCACGACTATTTAGAAAAGCTGGACGAGCACAAGTCCATGGGGCCGCATGCGTTGCATCTGAGGGTGCTAAAGCAGTTGGCGGGTGTGATTGCAGAGCCATTGGCCATTATCTTTGAAAACTCATGGCAATCGGGGGAGGTCCCAGATGACTGGAAAAAGGCTAATGTAGGGCCCATCTTTAAAAAAGGGAAGGAGGAGGATCCTGGGAACTACAGGCCAGTCAGCCTCACCTCAGTCCCTGGAAAAATCATGGAGCAGGTCCTCAAGGAATCCATTCTGAAGCACTTAGAGGAGAGGAAAGTGATCAGAACAGTCAGCATGGATTCATCAAGGGCAAGTTATGCCTGACCAACCTAATTGCCTTCTATGATGAGATAACTGGCTCTGTGGATGAGGGGAAAGCAGTGGACATGTTGTTATTCCTTGACTTTAGCAAAGCTTTTGACACGGTCTCCCACAGTATTCTTGCCAGCAAGTTAAAGAAGTACGGGGTTGGATGAATGGACTATAAGGTGGATAGAAGGCTGGCTAGATTGTCGGGCTCAACGGGTAGTGATCAATGGCTCCATGTCTAGTTGGCAGCTGGTATCAAGCAGAGTGCCCCAAGGGTTGGTCCTGGGGCCAGTTTTGTTCAAGATCTTCATTAATGATCTGGAGGATGGCGTGGATTGCACCCTCAGCAAGTTTGCAGATGACACTAAACTGGGAGGAGAGGTAGATATGCTGGAGGGTAGGGATAGGATACAGAGGGACCTAGACAAATTAGAGGATTGGACCAAAAGAAATCTGATGAGGTTCAGCAAGGACAAGTGCAGAGTCCTGCACTTAGGATGGAAGAATCCCATGCACTGCTACAGACTAGGGACCGAATGGCTGGGCAGCAGTTCTGCAGAAAAGGACCTAGGGGTTACAGTGAATGAGAAGCTGGATAGGAGTCAATAGAGTTTCCTTGTTGCCAAGAAGGGTAATGTCATTTTGGGCTGTGTAAGTAGTGGCATTGCCAGCAGATCGAAGGACGTGATTGTTCCCCTCTGTTCGACATTGGTGAGGCCTCATCTGGAGTACTGTGTCCAGTTTTGTGCCCCACGCTACAAGAAGGATGTGGAAAAATTGGAAAGAGTCCAGTGGAGGGCAACAAAAATGATTAGGGGACTGGAACACATGACTTATGAGGAGAGGCTGAGGGAACTGGGATTGTTTAGTCTGCAAAAGAGAAGAATGAGGGGGGATTTGATAGCTGCTTTCAACTACCTGAAGGGAGGTTCCAAAGAGGATGGATCTAGACCAGTGGTTCCCAAACTTTAACAGCCTGTGAAGCCCTTTCACTAAATTGTGAAATCTCATGAACCCTCTCCTAAAAATTAATATGTCCAGGGATTTAAGTTTAAATTTCTTCTGCACTCTGTGAGGCTCCTGCTGCTGGACCCTGTTGACCGTCCTGGTCAACTGAGCTCCACTGAGCTTGGGCTGCAGGTCCCGCTCACCGCTGAGGCTTGGGCTGCCAGCCCCAACTGCCTGGCCCCGCTCTCCCTGGGGCTCGGGCTGTCTGCCCTGCAACCGGGTCCCACCTGCTGCCTCCAATGCCCGGGGTCCTCTGGCCGCCATTAGTGAAATTTTTCTGGCGAACCCCAGTTTGGGAACCACTGATCTAGCCTGTTCTCAGTGGTAGCAGATGACCGAACAAGGAGTAATGGTCTCAGGTTGCACTGGGGGAGGTTTAGGCTGGATGTCAGGAAAAACTTTTTCACTAGGAGGGTGGTGAAGCACTGGAATGGGTTACGTAGGGAGGTGGTGGAATCTCCTTCCTTGACAAAGCCCTGGCTGGGATGATTTAGTTGGGGATTGGTCCTGCTTTGAGGAGGGGGTTGGACTAGATGACCTCCTGAGGTCCCTTCCAACCCTGATATTCTACGATCTAGATATTTGCCTAGTTTTACAACAGGCTACATGAAAAGCACTAGCAAAGTCAGTACAAACTAAAATCTCATACACATGATAACTTGTTTATGTCCTGCTCTTTGTATTATATCAGTGTTTCTCAACCTGGGGGAGGGAGGGTTTGATTTATTTTATAATTATATGATAAAATGTGAGCAATTTTTCAGTAACTGTGTGCCGTGAAACTTTTGTATTTTTATGTCTGATTTTGTAAGTAAGCAGTCTTTAATTGAGATGAAACTTGGTACGCAAGACAGATCAGTCTCTTGAGAGGGGTACAGTAGTCTAGAAAAGTTGAGAACCACTGGGCTATACTAGCATGTATCTAGAGCCCAATCTGGTAATCTTGCACATCACTGTTCATCTTTTTTTAGTCTTTGGTCTCCTTCCTGCAAAACTGGCACAAACCTCTTTAGTGAGGACCTTCAACAGCGGGACCTTTTAAGAATGCCCCTGAAAACTAATACTGAGGACTTGCTTACAGTCTAAATAGAACTGAAACTGATGGAAGTTTTGCCTGGCAGAGGGTCTTCAGTGTTTGTGTTTGTCCCAGGATATTAGAGACACAAGGTGGGTGAGGTAGTATCTTCTATTGGACCAACTTCTCTTGGTGACAGAGATAAGCTTTCAAGCTACACAAGGCTCTTCTTCAGCACAGGCCCCAAAGACAATTTATTTCCTGCATGCAATTACCACTTGCCTTCCTCAGTGGTCCCTTGTAATTCCTTTTTAATAGACTTGATCTCTCTCTCTCACATCTAGCCTGTGGTTTAAAAAACAAAAAATGTAAATTCTTCCCTAGGAATATAATTAAGGACAACCAGGCTAAAGACCTTCCATGCTCACTACCCCTACTGAATGCAAACCTCAGAATACAGGGTTAAACCTGATCCCGGCAGAATTTCTTCAGGCTCACTTCGTTAGGAATGTGTAAGAGAAGGTGGGTGTGGCATTCAAATCCCATAGCTATCCTGCCTGAAGACATCTCTCCTGCTTCCACCCTACACAGTTGTTCCCAATTACCAGTCAGGTTTGGTCAGATGGGAGCCTCAAATGACTGGCAGTTGTTTGTGCTATAAACATAGGATTAAAAAGGCTCTGGTAGAGTGTAAGAGAGGGTTTAATTGAGTTTGTAACCAGTTAGGGTGTGTCTTCACTGCAGACTTAACTCAGGCTCTCACCTGGCTTTTATCTCAAATCTCCCTACCATCCACACAGAAAAACCTCTGATCCAGATTTGAAGATGATTTAAATCTGGCTAGCTGTGATAGCTGCCAGGGGGCTAGGATAGCTTAGAGTCCAGGCTTCATGTTCACTCAGGCTGAATCCCACCCATTTTGCAATGAGGATGCAGACTCCTCCAGTGCTTTCCCACAATTCCCCTCGCCCCTAAAGGACAGACAAGTTCCCTTGCAATTGACTGGGAAAGAATCCTAGTACATCTCAGCACAAAGAACCATGGGGTATGCACCCAGATACACCCATAAGAGGCAACCTTCACACTCAGGCTAAGCTTATTCCAGTGCTCAGGCCTGGGTGCCAATCAGCTGGGTTAGCTGTGCAGTGAAGACATACCCCAAGTGGCATGGTTGGCTGTAAAGGTGGCTTATATCCATATGGTTCAATCTCTGTTAGTAAATGTCAGTTAAGTTCTTGCTGCTGCTTGAGGCCTAAGCTAGTTTGGTTGCTTTCCTGCGATCGGTTTGGTGAACTGGCGTTTATTTGCTTTCGGCATTGGTGATAAAACACTAACCGTGTGTGTGGTTTATGGCTGGCCCTCTTCATCAGAGATGTCTGTGTAGCAGGACTTCTAGAGCGTATCGCCCACATGCTTCTTGCACCATGCTATGAGTATGTCCTCCTGCTGCTCTGTTCCACGCTGAAGCAGTGTGGCATAGCTGTTCATGCTTGTGTTGCCAAACTGTTTGTTTCAGTGCTTTCTGAGCTTAGTTCAGCCACACGTGAAAGAGAGGAGCTGCTATGAGAACACAACTCAGACTGGTTACAAAAGCTGAGTTGAACTTCTGGTGTCGACAGGGCCTACATTCCACCTTGATGCAACAATAAATGGAACTGTTTGCAAAAGTGAAGGCTTTCATTCAGTGTAACTTATTGATTGATTTATTGATTGAGTCTAAGAGTCCCAGTCATGGACCAGGAACCTGTTGTGCTAGGCGCTGTACAAACATAGATCAGAAATACAGTCCCTGCCCCCAAAGAGCTTACAGTCTAAGTAGAAGGCAAGAGATGGATACACACAAGATGGGGGGAGTACAAGTAAACAATCAGGCAGTACTGGTCAGCATGATAGGCAATGCTCTCAGGATACATGAGGTTTGGCTTTACCCAGTACCCAATTATAATTTATTCATTTCTACCAGACTTTTTACTAGACACTACAAAATCATTAGCCCATCCCACTCGTTCCACTAAATGTCCATTTGCTGAAAGCTGATTTTTGCCACTAGCTCCACAATATGGTAAGTGTAATTTATTAGGTAATAGACGGATAGATTTTTATGGCCACAATTAATTATTTGGATGAAGCTGCCACTTCTACATGATCAACTTAGACCATGCAAATGCATAGTTGAAATACTCAGACTAAAAATTCTCACACATGAAGAAAACCAGTCTCCTCCTTATTTATATTCCCATGCTGTATCCGTCTCCATGGTATCTGCGTACCTTCCAATGTTAAGTCAAATAAGGAGAAAATTAAGGAGACTTGGCCATGTAGAGCGTGTGGTAGGGGTGTGGTGTCTTGTTTTTGTTTTGATTTTTGTGTAAGTTCATGTTCCTTTATTCTGTTTGGGGAGACAGAGCCAAAGAAGCGCTCCCAAGGAGAAAGAAAGGGGAAAAGTCGGTCTTCTCAGCATTCTTTCCTTGCTCAGCTGAAGGCTGACAGAGCTGGAGTTCAAGTACCTTATGTGACCTTATTCTTCAGGTCCTCTGCTAAAGAGGGAAGTGAAAGCCTCATATTTCTGATGTTTGTAGGGATGAGGGGAGAAGGAAAACTTCTTAAATATTTTGTGTGTAGACGGGAGGGGAGTGGCTTTGTATTTCAATGTGTTTGTATTTCAGTAGCTCCTAGAGGGAACCAAAGAAGTTTGGGGGCTCCCATTGTCGTAGGCACTGCACACAGACACAGTGAGACTGGCCCTGCCTTGACGAGCGTACAGCCTAAGTAGACAGACGTTGGGAAAGGAAACCGGTGCAGTGACTTACCCAGGGTCATCCTGCAGATTAGGGGCAGAGCTGGAAATAGAACCCAGTCTCCTGACTCCTATTCTAGGGTCCTGTGCACTAAACCATGCTGCCTCCAAAAGCATGAGCCACGGCTGCTTGAGCTAATGCAGGGGTTCTCAAACTTTTGTACTGGTGACCCCTTTCACACAGAGAGCCTCCTAGTGCGCCCCCCGCTTATAAATTAAAAACACTTTAAAATATTTTTAATACCATTATAAATGCTGGAGGCGAAGCAGGGTTTGGGGTGGAGGCTGACAGGTCGTGACCCCCGTGTAAGAACCTTGTGACCCCCCCCCCCCCGAGGGGTCCTGACCCCCAATTTGAGAACCCCTGAGCTAAAGGATTAGTTCCACCATAGCATTTGAGAGTCACCATTGCAGGTGGTCATTAAGGAATGAAGCAGCATTCTGAACATTCACAGAATGGAACACAGTTTGAAAAATAACCCTTTACGGTGTTACTCTTCTGTTTCTCTCGACATGGAGAGATGATGCCCATCATGGCACACATACCATTTAGGGGCCTATTCATTAATGTTGGTAATGTGAAGTTCAGCGTATTTAAAAACTGAACTCTGGACTAATTATATGCGTAAGAGTAGGACTTTCAAGAATGCTCAGTGATGGCCGGCTTCTGCCCTCATTCAAGTCAGTGGGAGCAGACTCCCATTCAAGTCCACAATAAAACTCCCTTTGACTTTAACGGGGGCAGAAATAGGACATCACTGACTGACTAGCTGTTGTCTGTGCAGTGTACAGCGTTAGCTGAAGCCCAGGTTGTTTTTCTTTCTGTATCTGAGATCCTGCTTCATGAGAAGTAGGCGGTTAACGTAATTCATGTTTATTGCTAAATGTTGGTCTTTGAAGGGGTTGTAAGTCTTATTAGAGAGAATTGTCCAAACTCACAGCTAGCAATAAACCTTTAAGGTCAGGCAGGGAAATAGCACTTAGTGCTTCATTTTTTTCACTCTCCCATAAATGTTTTGAATGGAGCATTTTAAACTAGTGTGTGTTTGTGTGTGTTTGGTTGCTTGCTTTTGCAGCCTATATTGCTCATGGTGAGAAATAAGCTACGGTTGGGTCAAGAAGCTGTGAGTCAGAAACAGAGCTTTCATTTCTCTGTCCATAAACTACACACATTTTCAGAGCTCTTGGCCTTTTCCACTTTGGTGGCTATTTTATTGTTCTTGGCATTCCTTTATTATGGAAATGGACCAGAGTTCCTATGTAGCTTAGTTTGGGTACTTTTTGCTGTTTGTAATTGCAGATAGTCAAGCTAATGGCTGGCTGATCTTTAGAAGGATCTTAGGACAGGATACATTGTTTGAAAAACAAACATTTGCAATTCTCTCTGTTTTGTTAGTCATTGGTAGCCCTGTCAGACTAAATTATCTTTAATCCCCTTTGTTCCTCCTCCCACTTCAACTTCTGCAATATCAGTTGGAATACTTGCATTAGGTAAGTAGGTCAAAGTTCATTACTGTAATTCATTGTTCAATAAACTAACAATTCTAATAAATAGATTAGTTTTCTCTAACGAAGGATTGTTCTGGTGGTGGCTCTCAGTGGAGTCTCAGTTCTAGTTTCTCTTTGTCTGATGTGCTAACTCTAACATTTGTTTTTATCTTAGTCATCTTGAACTATCTGCTTTGCTATCTTTAAAAGCAGTTAGAATTCAAGTTCCTGGAAGATACAGGGGGGAAAGGGAGGCTATCTGGAAAAAGTCTTCATGGTTGAATACAATGAAGTATTCAGTCTTCAAATTGTGCGCTACTGTGAAATCTATTATTACAGTGATACTGTTTATCAGCTTCATTAGGGAGGATGAATAGTCTGTCATCTGCGGAAGCTTTTTTGTCTGAAAGGAACCCATTGGCAGTAGTGCTGCAGTCTTTGTATATCCCAGTGTAACTTAATCTACCAAATTACTACAATACTTACCACTAACCTTTTAAAAAACAAACCCTTCATTGCCTCTTAAAATTTGTGGTGTTCTCCCCAGCAACTTCCCTTCTCTTACTCCTTCCTGTGGCGTCCCCTTGTAGTGGTGTTGTCTTAATTTAGACTTACACTCACTGCAGTGTAGCTGTAGTCATGTTGGTCCCAGGGCATGAGAGACAAGGTGGGCGAGGGGAATGTCTTTTATTGGACCAACTTCTGTTGGTGAAAGACAAGCTTTCGAGCTACATCCAGCTGCCTGAAGAAGAGCTCTGTGTACTTCGAAAGCATGATGTTCCATTGAAATCAGCAGGGCTTTGCATACACACAAAGATCTACATGCGTGGATCAGCTTGTGGGATCATGACCTTAGACAATAATCTGTTTAGAGTAGGAAATCTGCGTTTATAGCACCATAAACGTACATGGTGCCTAACAAGTAGTAGTGAAACAAATCTGGATCAATTAACACTTAATCAACAATATGTTGGTCCACAATGCTGCTATTTTTAGACTCATATAATCCTGAATTTGTGGAATAGAAGGTGTGGCTAACTCTAATTGCAATCAGAAAATGTTTTATTCTTGTCACTTGAGTTTAACGTGTCAGTAATCAGTTCCACCTAAACTGGTGGCATGTAATACTCATCTGAATCTAGCAGAAAAGAATGTGCAATCAGCTTCTTTCCACTAAAAACACTGCCATGTACTCATTTGTATTAACGTGCATTAGAATGAGTAACATTTTAAACTACGCATCAGTGGAAGTAACATGCCGCTCAGACTTGGAAAGTTTGAACAGCATTTTTGACTCCATTGAAATTGGGTCTACTTTGTTTTGCATTTTTGTGCATTTGGATGGGTAGTCTGAATTGAAATCTAAACTAGACCTAGCTGTTCATATTCTAAACAAGCAGCTTAATTTGTTGTTGTTTTTTGGACTAAATAAGCATTTAAATTAGCATTGGGGCTAGGCCGTGATCAAAGGACAGGATTTTTCAAAAGCACTTAAGTAATTTTAGGAGCACAGTCCCAACCACAGTTGTTATTTTCCCCTGCTTCAGGATCAACAATATTATTTCGACCTGCGCTAATGTTATCATTGGGCTGTCTTAACTATAGAACAAAGACATTTGGGTTGGAGTGACTTGTACAGAGCAAGTTGTCTTAACCAGGAACTTCATTTAATTAAACAGAATTCTTGGATTTTGAAGAACAAATTGTGTGTGGGGTAGGGGAGGACCCTTTATTGCAGGGGTCTCAAAGTCCTGGCCTGCGGGCCATCTGCGGCCCGAGAACCTCCCCACTGCGGCCAACGGAAACTTTTTAAAGTTCTTTCATCCGGCCCTCGTGGCTACCGGCCGAAGTGGGGGCCGGAAGGGAGCCCGCAGGAGAGATTCACGTGCCCTTCCCCCCAACGTTGCTCCATCCTGCTGCTGCTCCTGGGACCCTCCCAGGGGTTGCGCTCTGCAATGTGTCATTCACCCTGGGCAGCTCAGCTCCCTGGAAGCGGTCCCCTATCCCTGCTGTTGTGGAGGAGCGACCCAGGCTGCCGGCTGTCTGCTGCAGGCGCTGCTTCCCACAGCTCCTCTTGGCTGGGGGAGAGGGACAGAGAAACCATCACTAGTCCCCGGACAGAGTCAGCGGGGGGCGGCATGAGGCCAAGGGAGCGAGGGGAAAAGGGTGGGAAACAGGCTGGGAGGTGGCGTGAACACCATCTTCAGTGACGTTATTGGCCAGCTGGGAGTATTTGAGGACTGGCACTGGCACTAAGGTAAATTGAGTTTGAGACCCCTGCTTTAATGGGTGTTTTTTGAGCCTGTACTGATTGACTGTGATTGATTCTGGTTGACAGTAATAGTCAAAAAGAAACTTGACTGAAAAACCTTGACTTATTAGAGATGGGCCTGAGTTTGAGTGCAGATCAAAACTTCCCCCGAAGTTCAGGGTTGAGGCTCTTTTTAATGCCTACAGAACTAAAATGGGCAGATGCTTTCTTGAGTGTCTGTTTTACCATACTCCCTTAGAAGCCTGGAGACACACTTTAATTTTTTGAAACTGAAGTCTAGTTGAACTGTGCTGTTTTGGTGAAGCCAAAATGTTTCAAGAAGCCATGTTGACAAAAACTCTGTTGAAATCTCTCTCCTTAACTTAGTGGTTAGGGCACTGGCCTGGATAGTAGGAGACCAGGTTCAGTCTCTGTTCTGTCTGATCCAGAGTGATCAGGGATGAAGATCTCTGCTCAGTCAGGCAGAGCAGGGATTTGAATGTGGATCTCCCACATCCCAGGCGGTGCCCTCCCCACCAGGCTACATACGTGCTCACACCCTCCTTCCCCAATTGAAAAGCTCAGGTTTTGATCTGAAACCCGACATTTTGACACAATTCTGCTTATGCAGAAACATTGGAAAAGTTTTGGGTTTGTTCCAGTGGGGAACAGAAACACTTGGAAACTTTGGAATTGTCCTCTGGCCAGCTTTACTGATCAACCTATATTACAAAGAGAGAGTCTGGTTTCAGTGGGCCTAGCGGGCAACGGGAGGGAAGATGAGGGTAAATCCTTAGGGCTCTGTCAGATATTTCTTGGGGTGGCAGAGAAGGGATGAATCTGCAAGTGGGGCTGAAGTGATCATTCATGCTTACAGCTTCAGGTTAGGTTGTCTTCTATACCAGGACATCCATTTGGCCTCTCTCTAAATATTGAATGCAATACCACTCTGCTGGTATCTAAATCCTTGTGGAAAAATCCAATAGAATTTTAATAGTGATGAAACCAATCAAGCTCTACAGAAATTACTCTTAAAAAAAAAAAAAAAAAAACAAAAAAAAAAACCACAACCCTTTCCCCTCCCCCCCACATAAAATGCAGTGGAAAATCCTCATTTAGAATTCTAGAGATTGATATCTTTGTGCAGAATTTTTAGTCCAATTTTAAGCCTCCCTTGTGCCTTCCCAATCCTGAACTGGTTCAAGAGCTAGAATGGCTGCCAGTGTAACTTATGCAGTCCTACAGAACTAAGTTATAGCAGCCTGTAACCAGCTGCCCAGAGGCAGTAAAACTGACTGGAATAGCCTCATGCTGTGGCCAGGCCCTTCCTGCCAGAGGACACCCTCTACACGGGGGCTTGTGAGGAGTCCTCCAAAGGCAGTCTGCAGTTCAGGCTCTGCGGAATTTTTGCCTGCTGGATATGACTTTTAAAACCCCTTTATGCCACTCTGGCCCCTTTACCCAATGTGCAGGTACAAGGGTAAGAATCCTGCTTAAAATGTTTTAAACTATGTAACAACCCCATAGATACATAAAAGTGAAAGTATATTGGATGTCCAGTTTCCACAATCAGTGAGACTAGTTTCACTTCTGTTTGGTCAGTTCCCCTTTTATGTTCTTAACAATGTCTTCGTTTCTGATGTTGCCGGGGAGTATTTATTTGTGTAAGGGTTGTTTTCATTGGTATTTAGGAAGCAAGTGTGGAAAATTTTCTGCTGGGGCCTTAAGTCTTATAACAGCTGTTCTTTATACAATTGTTTTGGGTCAAACTTAATTTAACAGTATTCCTTTCAACTGCTGCCGTGGATCAGGGTGAGAACATGTGAAACTTTGTATGTCCCACAAAAATTGTAGCTCTTTAGCCAGCCATAAAAATTGATTTAATGGAGTGGCAGAATTCAAAACCCTGTAACGACTCACTTGGAATCTGAAGAACTTTTACTCCTGGGACTTGAATACCAAGAAACTATAGTGCAGTGGTTCTCAAAGTTTTGTACTGGTGACCCCTTTCACACAGCAAGCCTCTGAGTGCAACTCCCCCCCGCCCCCCGCAATAAATTAAAAACACTTTTATGTATTAACACCATTATAAATGCTAGAGGCAAAGCGGGGTTTGGGGTGGAGGCTGACAGCTTGTGACCCGTGATGTAATAACCTCACAACCCCATGTGGGGTCCCAACCCCCAGTATGAGAACCCCTGCTATAGAGCATGTAGAAATTGATGATGTCCCTTTTTAATGAAAGACTGTACTCTGTACAACACATACCTCTAAACGTCTTGTGTGGGGTTTGTTTGTTTGTTTTTTAAATTCATTGTGCTGTTGATGGGGAAATGTCAAGGATTTTTTTAAATGACTTCAAACAGCTAACTAGCTATTTTTGAAGTTGGATGTGAAGAATGTTTCTCTACTTTGGTTTGAGAAGAGTAATTTTAGGGACACCAGAGACACTGCTGTTGAACAGTTGAACTTAAATGTCAGTTCTAGTGGAATCTTGCTTTATTAGCTCTAGTGGAAATGTATTATTTTTTACAAAAAGTAACATTTTTTTAAACTGACTCTTTTAAGAAGCTTGTAAACAAGCATTGATTTGTAATAGGGATAACATTTTTACAAAGAAGTCTGTTCTAGCATAATACAAATCCAGTTGCAAGAGTATAATCTGGGAACTGTAGACTTGGAAGGACACAGTCCAGCCATGTTCAGTGTAGGGGAGAGGAAAACAACAAATGCTCTATTAAATTGCACAACCTGATTATTTAATTGTAGTATTGTCCACTCACGTCCTTTCTGTTTCCCCTTGTAGTTTGGGGCAGAATTCCGAAGATTCTCTCTGGATCGTTACAAGCCGGGAAAGTTTGAAGACTTCTACAAGCTCATTCTTCACATCCACCACATATCCAGCATGGAGGTGATGATTGGATATGCTGATGTTCATGGGGACCTTCTTCCTATTAATAATGATGATAACTTCTTCAAGGCTGTTTCGAGTGCAAACCCGCTGCTCAGGGTTTTTATACAAAGACAAGGTAAAATCTTCACATTTATTAAGTCTTCAGAGCCCTGGGTTATCCAATCCTTTATTAGTGCTAGTAATCACATTGCAGTAGTGCCCAATGGCCGCGGAGGGATGGGGGCTGCACATACATAGAGGAAACGATCCCTACGCCAGAGGTTCTTGTAATCTCAGAGATCTAAAACAGACTAAGATGGGGATGTACACGCACCAAGGGTGAGACACTCCGCCCTGCTGGGTGGTATAAAAGGGTTAGAGTAGTGTACAAGGACCCTAAAGTCTCCCCTACATGACTTCTCCAGGCACAGGAATGGTGGAGATGGCCATAAGGCAGCCTCCCCCTCAAAAGCCATGGTATGTGGGAAGGTCAGAGGTGGGAGGAGCATGCTGGGGGAAAGACCACAGCACTGTGGCCCATAGGGCAGTCTGGGAAGACGGCTGTAACCTTAGTCAGGCCTGGGGGGGGGGGGGGGGGGTCTGTCTCCTCAAAGTTACACCAGGGGCTTCTCTAGCACCCAGAACATCACAGGAATGGGAGGGTGCAAAGATGGTTTAAAAGTCCCCTTAGCCGTCTCTCTCTCCCTGGGCTGCGAGTTTAGTATTGCACGTCTTGGGGGTGTGGCACAGAATCTTGTGCCAATGTACTACTTGTATCACTCTCCTGTGATTTAAAAGGAAACCCAAATGTTGTACCATGCCTAGGTCTTCATCTTCAGATATGTCTTCAAGACTTAGCTGTAGCCGACTGTTTCATGCCCTTATTGAACAGGGGCACGTGCACATCTATCTCTTTTGGAAAGATTGAGTTCTGACACTAATTGGAGGCTTGCTTAGTATGTAGGCGTGGCTTTAAGGGCAGATCACTGAATTAAGGTGATCTGCTGTGTGTCTTCAGATGTGGTGTTTTTACTAACCTCTTACTAGAGGTCAAGCAAGTTGGACGCAGAGATGCGTAAACATCGGGATGATGTCAGGGTTATTCTCAGTGGTTTTCATATGTTTGAGTAAGATTAGTCTAATGTGACACAGCACTTTATTCATCCAAGTTTTTTTGATGGGGAAATGAATATTAAAAATACTGAAGTTTTCAGTATTTTACTGAAAACAAGAGAATTGCATAACTGAAATCAAAGCAGTTCTTTAAAGATTCAGTTTTTGCCAGTAACTCAAGAGCAGTATGACTTCAACCCTTCTTCTCTACTTCAGTTTTAAATCTTGCTTTAAATGTTGTGAGCTGCAACACGATTTCATTGTTTGCTCAGATCTGGCAATTTAATAGTTTAACAGACTGCCACCCTCCTCCCGCATAGTTTAATTGCAGGTAGTAGTGTAGAGCACAGGGTTGGAAGTCAAAACTTCTGTGACTTGTTGCTGGCTTTGTCGCTGACTTGCTCTGTGACTTCAGGTCACTCTGGGCCAGATTCTCCACTACCTAGGATCTTGTATATTCACTTACACTCACTCACATGGATGTAAATAAATACACTAGAAGCCAAGCAGTGGCAAGCCCAGAGCGGTTTCTTCAGTTCATACATGTGTAAAATAAGAGTGTGTGGGGAAGGGATGAGTGCGAAAGCTCTTGATTGTTGCCTACCCTCCCTCCCCCCTCCTATTCCCCCCCATCACTGAAGCTGGACGGGAGATCTGTTACATCTTCCTTCTACAATGCACATTTGGTTCCTAGGCTGTTAGATCTGTGCGGTCATGTGAACACCACTGGTGGGCCAAGTCATAAGAAACCACTTCTGTGGCTTTGTCATGCCTGTGTCAGTTCAAGTTTATTCACACATCTCTAGATCAGTCCTGTTCAAAGAGCAGCAGTCCGTGCTTAGCTTAGATATATGCTGCTGAAAGCACTGTGTTTAACTGAACTTGGTCATTGCATCAGTAGATCTGTAGGGCATCACTGCTCCTGTGATTTATTAATCAAAAAAGTAGTCAAGTGGGGAAAATGATGCCTCAACTTCTCCTCTTCAGTGTAAAAGCAAAGTCTCCGGCTGTGCTAACCTCTTAGTCCCAGGGGTGGCCAACCTGTGGCTCCGGAGCCACATGCGGCTCTTCAGAAGTTTAATATGCAGCTCCTTGTATAGGCACCGACTCCGGGGCTGGAGCTACAGGCGTCAACTTTCCAATGTGCCGGGGGGTGCTCACTGCTCAACCCCTGGCTCTGCCCCAGGCCCTGCCCCCACTCCCCCCTCTTCCCACCGCCTCCCCTGAGCCTGCAGTGCCCTCACTCCTCCCCCTTTCTCCCTCCCCTTGCCCCCCCGGCCTCTTGCACACCATGAAACAGCTGATCAGGAGGTGCGGAGAAGGAGGGGGAGGCGCTGATTGGGGGGGCTGCCGGTGGGTGGGAGTCGCTGGGAGCAGGTTTCAGAGTAACAGCCGTGTTAGTCTGTATTCGCAAAAAGAAAAGGAGTACTTGTGGCACCTTAGAGACTAACCAATTTATTTGAGCATAAGCTTTCGTGAGCTACAGCTTACTTCATCGGATTCACTGCATCCGATGAAGTGGGCTGTAGCTCACGAAAGCTTATGCTCAAATAAATTGGTTAGTCTCTAAGGTGCCACAAGTACTCCTTTTCTTTTTGCTGGGAGCAGGGTGGAGGAGCTGATGGGGAGGCGGGGGGCTGCTGATATATTACTGTGGCTCTTTGGCAATGTACGTTGTTATATTGTGTGTCCTTCTCAGGCTCAGGTTGGCCACCCCTGTCTTAGTCAATTGTCTCTTCCAAAGGGATGTGAGCGGGTGCTTTTATTGAAGGGACACCATCAACCGGAAGTGTAGTTGGTAAAGAATTAAAAGTCGTTTCAGTTTCTACACCTGCTTCTGAGTCCTCTGCCAGTTTTGGTAGCTTTACGGTTGCACTTTCTTGTTTAAATGTGTTTCTCTCCCCTGTTGTGTGAAAGAGCCACACTTAACAAAAGAGGAAATTGACTCTGCAGGGGAAACAGGAAATTGACTCTGGAGGGGAAACAGTGAAACTGACTATAAGCTCTTACCATTTAGCCACACCTGAAAGTTTGCACTGTGTGCATTTTCACTGAAGCTAAGGTGAGCACAGAGAACTCTGGCTTAGCCTTTTCATACATGAGACTGTAATACAGAGGGATTTTAACCGTAAAATATTGATATTTTAATCATAAAATAATAGATATTTGGTATTTGTGGAAACTTACTACTTGCTTGTGTGCAAGTGAGCAGTTTATCTTTTTTTTTTCCCCCAGGATAGAGCCTTGAGAAACCCTATGTCAGCCAATACTTAAGGCATCTTCTGAAATGTCTTTTTACTGTTCTTGACACCACCTCTTAATCCTAGAATCATAGAAATTTAGGCTTGGAAGGGACCCTGAGAAGTCCTCTAATCCAGCCCCCTGTGCTGAGGCAGGACCAAGGATGATACCTAGACCATCCCTGACATGTGTTTGTCCAGCCTATTCTTAAAAAACCTCCAGTGGCAGGATTCCACAACCTCCCTTGGAAGCCTCTTCCAGAGCTTAATGATAATTATGGTTAAACTTTTCCTAATATGTCACCTAAATTTCCCTTGCTGCAGATGAAGCCCATTACTTCTTGTCCTACCTTCAGTGGACTTGAACAATTGATCGCTGCGCTCTTCTTAACAGCCTTTAAGTATCTGAAGACTGTCATCAGGTCCCTTTTTGGTGTTTTCTTGGTTACCTCAATTATCTCTTACTATCTTTCACACCCTGCTTTTGGTGGCCTTTCCTCGCTCTGTCTGAGGAGTGGCTGGATCTGCTTATCTTTAGAGCAATGCTGCTTTTTTGGATGGAGGCCCGCAGTGCAGTGCAGAACCCCTCCATCCTTCTGCTCCTTCAGCACTCCCAGCTCAGGACCCAAACTTGATCTGGGGGGTGGGGGAGGGGAGGAGGGAGCAGTGGGGCCGTCCTTTTTCTTCCCCTTTTGCACTAACAGTGTAGGGCCCACACTTCAGCTTTTCCACATCAGGACTCCCCTTGGTGCTGATCACTACTACTTCTCCTTAATTGACTGGGAGATAGAAGTTTGTTCGGTTGAGGCCTGAGAAGGAAATATTAGTCTGAAGTGGTGGTGGTGGGGGACATATGACAGCAAATTGGATTTCCTAATTCATTAGAAGCTCAGCATCCTTCCTTTTCTAGCCAAGTGAAAAGTTTAATACCTATATCAGTGACACACAGCTTTTTCTTTTGTGTTTATCTGTTTTCCTCATTTACAACTCCGCTATCCCCATTCCCCTGACAAGTGGATGTTTAATACATGAAAACAATTTAATTATTTGTGTGGGCAGAGGGACTTCATATTTCTAATATTCTAGTTTCAAGCTCTACTAGATTTCCATGAGAATTCAATGCAAGAATAAGGTCAGATTAAAAAAACAAATATGTTGTAATTGTTAGTCTTCTCACTTGGCTGCTGAGGCTACGTCAGCTCATTCTTTTCCACCCCCTCAACTTGCTCTACAGTCACTTTACAAACTCATGCTAACATAGCTCGTCCCTGACCAGGGAAACAAGTGTCAGCACCTTGTTAACAAGAAAGATTCTTTCTAATAAGGCACCCAGTCAGCATTCTTGGCATGCTGAAGGTCCCACTCATGTCACAGGGAGTTTGGGGTGCATTCGGAATGCAGGATTGGACTCAAGATTTGAACAGTAGTACAGAAAGGGCTTTGGGTAATGTATTCTGGCAGACAGTACCAGTCCTGCTTCTAGTTCACTAGGCTCCTAGACGAGTCTTATCTTGAGCATTGATACTAGTATGATTTTTTGTAGCAACCCACAAAAGATTTGTACTTGACTAATACAAGTGCAGGTTTTAAACTGGAAAACTGTTACAAATACACAACTTGATCAATTCTCTTTTGACTTACCTTCTGAAAGCATTAGAATCAGGTCCTCAGGATGGTGTAAATCAATGTAGCTCTCTTGACTTCAGTGGCTTGATGCTGTTTTTTGCTAACTGAGGATCTGGTCTCAAGAGTCTATTTACTCAGCAATAATTGTCAGACATATCTCTAAAGCTCAACCATATAACAATGCAGGGAGTTTTAGATGTTTGACATCAGTTATTGCAGAGTAAATAAACTCTTATTCTGCCCTAGAAAGATACCTGAAAGGAGGTATGTGTGAGAGATAAGAGCTTTCTCTATTGTGTGGGTGATTTGAAATCCCAAATACTGTAGTTTGTGTTTCACTTTTGAATACAATAAAAATGAATAAAGCTACAAAGTCAGGCAGAGACCAATCTTGTTGACACTGTAAAAACTTCTTTTAAAAGTGCATCAATTACTATTCAATTGTTCTAAAAAATATTACCCTTCCATTTGATCAAACATAGAAAAAAATTAATACAATGGACATTGCTTTCAAATGAGGTTTTGTTACTATGTCTTCCACATACGCATGCCCACACACCAGCCCCTGCAAATAGCTTGGTACAGTTGGCTGATATAGTATATATTCAAACAAGAACAAGCTGCATTGTTACTCTAATGGCAGCCGCCTAAAATTTAACATAATGCCGTAAATAAGAAGCTGCAGTTATGGACTTGCTCTGTTATAAATCCAGTGCCTCACTCTAACTGTTCCCTGACTTTTTCAGTGGGGCACAGGGATTGAATGGATGTCTTGGCAGGCAGCTGTAGCTAGGGATGTTGCAATATACACTGATTTCTTTAACCAAAGAAATTACAATTAGAAATGCTAAACAGGAAATGCAGTGACAACTACCACATCATTCACCCACTAAATATATCCTTGGAACAAACAGTGCATAAAATAAACATGGGAGTGCAGGATGATCTGTTTAATCAAGACACTATGAAAACACAGTAAATTCAGTGCACCTTGGGCCTAATTCTGCTGTTAAACTAGTGGAAATCCAGAGTAATTCCATTGACTTCAGTGGAGGTACTTGTGATTATGTGGGTGTGTGAGACTCAGAACTGGTGGCCAGATCTCTCCCGATCCCAGTGAGCCATACGTAAGGCTGCGAGTTTGTCACAGAAGTCACGGATTCTGTGGCTTTTGCAGCAGCCAGTGTGCCTGACTCAGAGGCAGCTCAGGCAGCCCCTGCACCAGGCGCACTGGCCACTGCTGGGGCAGAAGAGTTTGGGTATGGGAGGGAGTTGGGGCACAAGACCGGGTGAGGCAGCCAATGGGAGCTGTGGCGGTGGTGCCCAGGGTGGAGGCAGCACACAGAGCTACCTGGCTACACTGCCACCTAGCAGCTGAGCGAGGGGGATGTCGCCACTTCTGGGGAGCCCCCTAGGTAAGCACTGCCCAGAGCCTGCCTCACTTACTCTGTGCCCCTGCCCCCTCCCACACCTAAACTCTGCTGCTGCTGTGGGGGAGCATGGAGCCAGGTAGGGAGCCTTCTGGCCCCACCAACCGCGTTTCCTCAGGGCGCCGCCCTCCCCCAGCACCTGTGGGGCCCCCGGGCAGCCCGTCCCTCCTCAGGTTTTAGTCATGGGTATTTTTAGGAAAAGTCATGAGCAGGTCAAGGGCCATGAATTTTTGTGTACTGCCCGTGACCTGTCTGTGACTTTTACTAAAAATACCTGTGACTAAAACGTAGCCTTATCCATACGTAAAGGAGACCTGGGTGCGATGGGGGAACAGCTGCCTCTGTAGCAGTCCCCCTTTCTGTTCCTATGCTAGCACAAAACGCTTTTCAGGGAGGGGTCATGTGGGGAGGACTGGGTGGCATGCAAATAGCCTACCTCCAGCTCCAATCTCAGTTTCAGGTTGAATTAACTTTCCTACAGAGCCCCTTTGTACTAAGGGACCCCCTTAAGAAGAGAGGCGCTAAGGTGGGGTGGACAAACTATGATCTGAGGGCCAGATCTGGCCCATGGGCAGTTTTAATCTGGCCCTTGAGCTCCTGCTGGGGAGTGGGGTCTGGGGCTTCTCCTGCTCTGGCGTTCCAGCCGGGAAGCAGGGTCAGGGTCCGTTCCATGTGGCTCCTAGAAGCAGCGGCATGTCCCCCTTCTGGGCTCCTACATGTAGGGGCAGCCGGGGGCTTTGCTCCGCATGCTACCCCTGCCCCAAGCGCCGCCCCCCACAGCTTCCATTGGCTTGGAACCACAGCCAATGGGATCTGTAAGGCAGCGGATGGGGCAACGTGCAGCAGTGCCGCTTGGCTGCACCTCTGCGTAGGAGCCAGACGGGACCTGCTGCTGCGACTGGGAGCCGCTTGAGGTAAGTGCCGCCCGGAGCCTGCACCCCTGAGCCCCTCCTGTGCCCCAACCCCTTAACCCAGCCCTGATCCCCTTCCCGCCCTCCGAACCCCTTGACCCCAGCCCAGAGCTCCCTCTCGCACCCTGAACTCCTCATTTCTGGCATCACCCCAAAGCCTGCAACCCCAGCCAGAGCCTTCACCCCCTCCCAGACTCCAACCCCAATTTCGTGAGCATTCATGGCCCACCATACAATTTCTATACACAGATGTGGCCCTTGGGCCAAAAAGTTTGCCCATCCCTGCGTGAGGGAGTCCCTGGCGTCACAGCTGAATTGGAGCTGTGCTAGAGCAGGATGTCCTACAGCCAGTTTGACGACTCAGGACCTTTGGGTAGATGGGCCCGACTTTCAGCAGAGATCTCAAATCCAGCCTGGATCTTGGGTTCCAGGGCCCAAACCCGCCCATTCCCCTGAAAGCTCCCTCCAACAGAAGACTTCCGGAAACTCTGTGAGGGAACCTGGCCCATGTAATAAGGCAGGAAAAGAGCAGTAAACCTATGTAACTGTTGTGAAATAGCCTGGTTGACATACACTTGAGACCCCATTAAGCAGACAAAAGAGGTGAGAGTTGCTCAGTAGCAATATGCACAGGAGAGTCAAGAATCATATGTGGGGGCAAATGGCTTATCATACAGCCTTAAGTATGGAGCATGATACATTTCATCATCTTCCCACTTGGTAATTTTAGCTTTTAAACTATAAGGTTATTTGGCCTGGTGATAGGTGCCTTAGAAACGCCAGAGACACTGTGAAATGTCTGAGACAAAATGGGATGTCCCCTTCTTGCTTGATATACTGGTTGCTGGGGCAGTATCCTTTTTGTCTTTCATCTCCATGTGCACTCCACCCATTCCCACTGTCCTGGCTGGGAACTAGACACATTGTTTGTCCCCAGAGGCATTGCCTTTGGGAAGGGCTGAAAAGGCAGCAAGTGTGGGTAATGGAAGCCTCTCCAAGTAATGTTATGGTGCCAGGTACCGAGCATTGGCATCAATTAATAAGACTTCTTTCAGCTCTCTGTAAAACCACCATTTACTTGTCCCACTCCTCTCGAAGAGTACACCCTGAGCTGCACTCTCAGTTGATGTGCGGAGAAATGGAGAGAGGAGAATGTTAACAAATTCTGATCCATCCTATAAAGACTCCCCACAGGGAGAGCAAGCAATGACACTGGAAAAATTCAAGGAAGATCCTATCAGAACAAACAGCCGCAAGTCCCTATGGATTTCAGGGAAATGGGCCCCAAGGGAGCCTTCGAAGAGAAATGCTGCAAAGACACAGCTGCTGTGTGTTTGCAGAGATGCAGTATGACTGGATGACTCTTCAGATAACTTCATAACTTGACACTAGGAGGCTTTATTTTTTAAGTTAATGATTCTAGTTGGCTGAAAGATAATGGTTCCAATACAGTTTTGGATTTTTGTAAGAACCTGAAAAACTACTTGTACTTAATGTGTGAAACCATATTGTTAGAAACCAATTTGTATTTTTGTTTATATATACATATTTATTTTTGTTTTTTGTAAAGTTGAGAGAGATTTCAAATTTTATTTATTTTATTTTTTTTAAAACACTCCGGTCTAATGATAAACTGATCCACTAAAGATGACTGGTTGTTTTCCTCACTTAGTGGTTAGAGCTACTATCCAACATCAGTGTTGGTTAGGGGCCTGATCCAAATTCAGTTGAAGTCCATGAGCATCTTCTGACGACTTCAGTAGGCTTTCGGCTAGGTCCAGGATTATTGGCTTGATTTAACACACTGTTCAAAATACTCCATTGCCCCAACAATATACAGTGAAAAATGTGTTAAACTGCTGTCTCTGCCTTGCAACAAAAGCTATCGCATACCCTCTGCGATGTTAGCCATTGTAATGTGCCTGACAGCAAATTCCTGTATTTAGCACTATTTTATTTTTAAATGATCTTGCTAGCATGATCCCCAGATTCATAACGTAAGAAATCTAATGGGAAATAAATCCAGGACTGACTACAGTACTGGTGGTGGGCTTTTGAAAGTCTTTCATGTTTTAAGCAGATCATCATTGCTAGGGATTGTTGGTTGTCAAACCCCGTATGTTAGACAACAGGACTTTAATTTTGCTTGCTGCTTCAAAGTAAAATGTACAACCAGCTACCCAGTGCGTTATTTAGCTTACTGAGTGGCTGGGCAGATGAGGTGTAATTGGAACTGTTTAAGGGGAGAAATATCGCTTGTCCTGCCAGTGGTTCCTCCAGAAGTCTGAGTGACCCCCATACATTTAAGAACTCCACCAGTGTCAGTAGCTTAATGGCTTTAGCAGTTGAAATGGATCTGCTTCAGAGCAGTGAGCAAACAGGAGTGATTTCCCTTGATGAGCATTGTTAGGGTCCTAATGGGGTGATGAAGGACCCTGTAGTCCTGATACTAGAGCAGCAGCTGATAGGTTTTTTTACTCTTGAATTACTTCAGATTCTGCTTCTGAACTGAGCTTTGTGGAGATTTCAAAAGGGCTCTCTCGCAATTTGAAGGGATAGGATAGAGGTAAGAGAAGATAAATTGAGTGCTTCCATCGATCTGTTCTCATACGAGAACAGGGAAATGGTTAATCAAATTGAAAGGCAACAAACTTAGAACTGATACAAAAAAACACTATTTTTATATGGCATAAGTTTGTAGCACCACATTGCCACAAATGATCATTGAGGCAAAGCGCTTTGTAGAATTAGTGTTTTCTTTTTTTGCGGATAGTGAGAGCACCCAATGTTGCAACAGATAGGATTAAAAAATAAGTAGGAATTAAAAACTTCATGATTCAGAGCACGAGCAGACTAACAACATGTGAAACTTCCCCCTCTGGGCAGGTTCATTCAATAACCGACCTCTACTCAAGAGGAAGATGCTAGAATTGCTGTCTCTGGCACTGTCTGAGACAAAGGTACCTTGCTACTTGGGCCCCACGCATCATCTGGTATGGTCATTTCTAATAACTTTGTGCTGTGTACTTGAGGCTGAGAGTAGAGCAGTGGAATTGGATACTAGCAAGGTGGCTGAGAAGAGCTCTCACAGAAAGCTTCAGGGTGAGAGCAATAGGACTGTTCTAGAGTTGACCAATTTTTTTTGCCCTACCCCTTCCCCAAAACAGTGTAGAAGGGGGTGGGGCCAGAGCAGTGCAGGGGCGGGGCCAGATGTGGGGGGTGGGGTCGAGCACCCACCAGGAACAGTGGAAGTTGGTGCCTTATGCTCACTAGGACTCACTTTACCAGCTAACATGTTATAATACAATTTGCCTTGTCTATACATGTTTTAAAACAACATGTTTCCAAAAAAGCCTCCCCCGCCCCCCTGAAACACCTTTTCCTTAGTCGTGACAGGGATGGTAGGTGTGGGGTTACTATAACAATTAAGCAGCTAAGATATGCCACCAGACCAACAGTAATTCTCATCCGAAGTCTTCATGTGACTCAGCAGGAGGTTGCTTTGTTTGTCAAGGCGAGTAATCCTTGCACCATTCAGCTCTGTTGGGAGCTGGATATCAGTATAACTTCATTCGTCTTAAACCTGGCAACAAACTGCAGTGAGTTTCCTTGCTCTACCGGTCTTGTGGAAAAGACAAGGAATACATAATCATTGTCTTTAAGCACTAGAAGACAGAACATTGTCTTTGCGGCTTGTCGGGCATAGAGACAAAACAGTCAATCAGTTTTGGATTTTGTGGTTGGCATAGCTCAGGGTATACCTCTGTTCTAGTGACTGGGTAGAACAGAAGAGTAAAGCTAGGACAGGGCTGCTTCTCTCCTCCTTCTCCCTGAAAGGATTTTGTGTTTCCATATGGAGAGTTGGGACTCTTGTTTACATTCTTACTACTAGCAGTTATGGGTCCAATTAAAATGTTAAGTGAGGGAGGAAATTAAGAGCCAGTTACCAAACTAGATTACTAATGTAAGTCTATAATCAATATTTGTGCACTGAGGCTGCCTTACTGAACTGGGTACTTTTTTGAAACTATCTTTGTTGTTTTTTGTTTGTTTGTTTGTGTTTGATCCTTTAACAAAACTTTCAAGTAACCATATGTAAAAGTCTTGTCTTATTCTGCATTGGCAAAAGATTTGAGTGGATTTGATTTTTTACAGTTACCCAGGATTTATTTTTAAGTTTACAAGTGTTATAAAATACTACTTTATTGATGTTCACAAGATACTCTTTAAAAAAAATTACAAAGGTCTAGTGTTACAGCTAGAAATCTAACTAAATATCATTAAAAAATTGGCTATGATGGAAAGTCTTGCAGCTTGAATTAAGGAATTGCAACTGCAATGCCATGAGTCCATTTTAAAATATCTATGCATAACTCACACCCACATAAGAATAAGGAGAAAATAATCTACTTCTGTTGTCCTTCCACCCCCAACTGTTCTGCCTTTTTTTTTCCCCCTCTCTTCCCCCCCAAATGTATGGACATCTTGGCAACAGTGACGTGACCCTTTTTTTTTTTTTTTTTTTTTTTTTGAAGTACTAGCGATGAAAGAGGAACCCAAAACCTGATCATTTTTCCCTTTTTATTAAGATGGTGAAATAGCTCCAACAAATATGCTGTCCATTTAAAACAGATAATGGGAAAGGTTTATCTATCAAATAATCCACCCTAATGAAGGTCCAATATTAGAGAACCTTCCTACAATATTTATTTTTCCTTTTTCCCAACAATCAAAACAAGGGATTTACTTCCTCCTCACAATTAGGTTTTTTATCTTTTGCCTGTTCTGTATGGCTACAATTTCCATTCTCTTACTGATGGAAAGTGATGCAGCATACAGATCATAATGAAACACTAGACATCACTCCTAACACATTCCTACTTGCTTCTAGGAGTCCTCACAAATTCAGATTAGCTCTTGCTGTAGTGATGGGGAACACTAGAGAGGGGCAGATGCATACAGCAGCTCGAGGTTCTGCTGTCGCTGATTCCAGGCTCTCTGCTAACCTTCAACAAAATTCGGAAGGAAATACAGTTTAATAGACACACTACACAGCTGCCACTGAAAGTGGATGCGCAGGGATGCGCAGTGAGGCATATTTGTACTAGGCATTGTATATCAGTAGTAGGCATTTACACATTGGATTTTTTTACAACCACATTTTTGAATGACTCAAATACTACTACTCTGCTTCCTAACTGCCTACATTATTGGAAGGGATTTAATTTTTCCAGATTTAAATAAGTGTTTAAATGTTATAACCAGCAAGGGTCCAGTGTCCCTTTATATGTTCCAAAACGAAAACTATTGAGAGGCAAGAGAACTGTTTCTTGAACCTGCTCCTGATGATCCAGCTGGATCTGTATTTTTTTTCTCTGTGCTATGTTTAGAGGGGCAAAGAATCCAGCAGGAATATTAAGGAAACCATTAACCTAGAAAACCTCGCTGTCCTCCTTGCTTTTCTGTCCCTTTGAACAAATTAACTTTCTTAGTAACCTACAAAACTCATGCAGAACAGTTTTTGTAACAAAGTGTAGTATGCTTATGGATCATCCTTCTTTTCCTCTTAAGAACCTCTCTCCCCTATTTTGGCTGTCTCTACTTTCTGCTGCTTGTAAGCAGCTTTGAAACATGCTGACAAGCTGTGTTAGAACTCTTTGCCACCACCCTGAGCAAAAGCTCCTTTTCCACGGCACCCCCTGCAGAGTGAAAGCCAGTGAGCGTTCCTGGCTGTGTCACTGGGAAGGGGCTTGGGCTCCAGTAGCCTAGCACTTTGAGCAGCGACGAAGCTGATGGTTGTGAAGACTCCGCTTACTGGGGAAAGACTGTTCCTAGTCCTGACTGATTCCAGGGTAGCAGTGAGCTGCCTCCTTTGTTCACTCTTTAGGGACTGGCTAGCTTGGGAGGCTGCTAGTGGGATCGATAGTCCTTTAAGTTGCTAGTTCAGAACTAAATCAGGTCAGACAGTTGTAATGGAAAATTATTAATGACTGTGAGATGGGGCCCTGTTCCCAATGGACAGGATTTTGTATCACCAAAAGCCATTATCAAAACCTGCATCTGTGTAGGTGTTTTAGCAGAGGTCAAGGACTGAATGAACAGTGACACTGAATTGTCGTGCCTCTGAGGAGTTTCTCTCACTCGGTATGAATGCACCTAGGTCAGGCAGTGTAGAGACGTTTCTGATGCTTCCACTGTACTTATTTTACAGAGATAAAATTTCATCTTAAAATTTCCATGAGCACATAAATCCCATGGTGACTTAGGCACTTAAGTTATTTCCATATTTTTGAAAAATATTACCCTCCGTCTACAGTAGTATTGATCCTGCACCTTTAAATCAAAACTTGAAAACAATGCGGTCACCTCAGTCGTGTCCCCCCCCCGTGAAAGCAATGGCAGACAGTCTTTTTGCGCCTTTTTTCCTGGATTACTGTGCAGACACCATACCATGGCAAGCATGGAGCCCGCTCAGCTTACCATCACTGTACATCTCCTGGGTGCTGCTGGCAGATGCGGTACTGCATTGCTACACAGCAGCAGCTCCTTGCCTTTGCGGCAGATGGTGCAGTAGGATTGATAGCTATCGTATGTCTCCTGGGTGCTCCTGGCAGCTCCTGGCAGACCTCGGCGAGATTGATCGGGGCACCTGGACAGACATGGCTATCCTCCTCTTAGAGCACCAAATGGTAGCCAGAGACTCCAGGTCATTCTCTTTTTTAAGTTTCATCTCACGGAGATTCAGTCCTGCCTGGAATATCATGCGAGCTGGAGGCTTCTGCCTCAGGCTGCTCTCCCAGCTGGCAGCACCGTGCGGTCGCGCCTACCCCAGCCTACCCCTTGCTCCCATGGCTCATGAAGCCTGGACACTAGTAAGGAGCAGTTCAACTGTAGGCTGAGCAAGTGCAGAATGGTGGTAGAATGTGCCTTTGGACATTTAAAAGCTCGCTGGTGCTGTTTGCTGACTAGGTCAGATCGCAGCGCAACCAACATTCCCACTGTTCTTGCTGCTTGCTGTGTGTTCCATAATATCTGTGAGAGTAAGGGGGAGACGTTTATGGCGGGGTGGGAGGTTGAGGCAAATCGCCTGGCGTCCGATTTTGAGCAGCCAGACACCAGGGTGATTAGAGCACAGCAAGGCGCACTGCACATCAGAGAGGTTTTGAAAACCAGTTTCATGACTGGCCAGACTTCGGTGTGACAGTTGTGTGTGTTTCTCCTTGATGCAAACCCACCCCCTTTGTTGATTTTAATTCCCTGTAAGCCAACCACCCTCCCACCTTCAAAATAAAGTAACTATTGTTTTGAAACCATGCATTCTTTCTTTATTAAGTTAAAAAAAAAAAAGAGAGAGAGAGAGATAACGGACAAGGTAGACTGGGTGGGGTGGGGGAGGAGGGAAGGACAAGGCCACATTGCTTATTGTAGCCACACTAAAAATCAAACTGTTTGAATGACAGCCTTCTGTTGCTTGGATCATCCTCTGGAGTGGAGTGGCTGGGTGCCTGGAGCCTTTCCACCCCCCCCCCCACCCCCCGGCGTTCTTGGGCATCTGGGTGAGGAGGCTATGGAACATGGGGAGGAGGGTGGGCAGTTATACAGTGGATGCAGCAGGGGGCTGAGCTCTTGTTGGCTTTCCTACAGCTCCATCATGTCTGTTTGCTTCCCCATTAGCCTCAGCATCGTGTCCTGCCTCCGCTCTTCGCACTCACTTCTTTCCTGGCCTCTGCCACTGAATGCCTCCATGCATTAGACTGTGCCCTGTCAGTGCGGGAGGACTGCATGAGCTCAGAAAACATGTCATTGCGAGTGCGTTTTTTTTTTTTTTTTTTTCCGCCTTCTAATCTGCAATAACCTCAGGGATGGAGATGATAGGGGAAGCGTAGAAACATTCTACGCTCTACGATTCTGGGGGGACTGCATGGTCACCTGTGCTGCTGAGTTCACCATGCTGACCAAACAGGAAATGAAATTCAAAAGTTCCCGGGGCTTTTCCTGTGTACCTGGCTAGTACATCGGAGTTCAAAGTGCTGTCCAGAGCAGTCACAATGGAGCACTCTGGGATAGCTCCTGGAGGCCAATACCATCAATTTGCATCTGCACTACCCCAAATTCGACCCAGCAAGGTCGATTTTAGCGCTACTCCCCTCGTCAGGGAGGAGTATAGAAGTTGATTTTAAGAGCCCTTTAGGTCGACAGAATGGGGCTGGTTGTGTGGACGCAGTCATTTTTAAATCTACCTAACATGGCTAAATTCGACCTAACCCCGTAGTGTAGACCAGGCCTAAGAAGGGCCAGTCAGTCTGCAGTCTAGTACTGCAGTCTGGTCAGTACTTGGATGGGGATCTCCAAAGGAAAGTGGAGTGTACTACAGGAACTGATGGTGGTGATGTGCTTCCCTCTGAGTCACTACTGAACCAGTGCCTGCTACATAGCGTACAGCAGTGGTTCTCGACCAGGAGTCTGGGGCCCCCTGGGGGGCTGCAAGCAGGTTTCAGGGGGGCCACTAAGCAGGGCCTGCATTAGACTTGTGGCGGGCTCAGGGCAGAAAGCAGAAGCCCTGAGCCCTGCAACCTGGGGCTGAAGCTGAAGCCTGAGCAACTTAGCTTTGCCCTGCTTGCTACCCCCTTGTTTTTATATTGAGAAAAAGAGTTGTTATGGCACAGGTGGGCCATGGAATTTTTATTACATGCAGGGGGGTGGGCTCAGAAAGAAAAAGGTTGAGAACCCCTGGCATACCAGGCCACTGTTCTGTTGGAATGGATCTCCTTCAGAGGAGAATGTGGAGTGGGGTGACCAGACAGTAAGTGTGAAAAAGCGGGACAGAGGGTGGTGGGGGTAGTGGTAATAGGAGCCTATATAAGAAAAAGACCCCAAAATCGGGACTGTCCCTTTAAAATCGGGACATCTGGTCACCCTAATCTGGAACATCTTCATAAAGTTAGCAGCTTGGGTACCTGCATCCTGTTTACCTAAACTCCTCCTGTAATTAGTTTTAGCTACTTGAGAGGAAACCTCAGGGCTGGCCTTACATAGGGGCAAACTGGGCCAAGGCTGGGGGCGCTGTTATAAATGGGGCACGTCTGGAGCAGGGGTGCCCCTCCCGCTGCTGCTCTGCTGGCATCTGCAGCCCTGTGGCTCCTGCCCGCTGCCTTGGAGCCGGGCCTGCAGCTGCTCCTTGGAGCTTCCTGTCTGCTGTGGGTGGGGGAGCGGGGTGCTGCTGATGTCAGGGTGTCCCCTGTTCCCCCCCCCCCCCAATGAACTGCATGTCCGCAGGGGTGGGGACAGGACTCACCAAGAAAGGGATGGAGCTGCTGGTGGTGGCTGCTGCTGTGTCTGAAGGAGCTTTTCCTTCAGACTGGTGAGTGCCTTCTCTTAAAGGGGCAGCATGCGGTCTCTCATACACTCCCTAAGCTCACACAGTCTCTTTCACGCTCCCCCCCGACACATACTTCTGTTGTTGTTGTTGCTTGTTGGTACTTCCTGCAATGCACATATATTCTCTAATTTTATTCTTTCAAAGTGCATTTATTTTCAGTTTTGACTGGTCTGTGCATTTCATAATTTTATGTCTCTCTTATGCTGACATTTAATTCTTTGAGTAGTGAGTTCTAAAATGCCTAACCTGTCCTGGCTGGAGTAATTATCATTATTGCTTTTATCATATTGTGCTTTGTAATTCATTATTGTGGTACAATCAAATAATAGTATCTTCCCAGAATGCAACTTAAGTGTGTACTAACCTTAGCAGTGCCAGTTTAAAAACATTAGCTAACATATAACTTTAGACACTGGGAAGATGAAGGTCGCTTATTTTCAAATTTTATTTTTAGTTGTATCTGTAAAATAACTTTAAAATTTGCTTGAAAATAAATGCAGTTCCAACTATGATACCAATAGCAATGATGGAGTCAAATGTTTGTGAATCACATACATGTTTGTGATCGGTTAGCATAAATGCCAAAATAATTAGAAAAATAAATTCCCTTTCTTAATAAAAGAGAAGAAGAACCTTAATCACATATGTTAAAATTATGTTTTTAGTGAAAAACAATTGACTAAAATAAAGTAGGTAATGGCAGTAACAGTGTGTCTGTTAGAGAAGGTAAGCACATTTTATTTATTTTTATTTATCTCTACTAAAGATAGTGTACAACATATCAAATGTGTCTTTCTGGTATCTGTGTTAAAGCTCCAGAACTGATATCTCGATGCTTGGGATTGGGAATATTTTGCTGTATAATCTCCTAATTGTTCTAAATTTACATATAAACTTTAAACATGGCTTTCATTGGAATTTGTGTGTGTATGTGTATGTGTATGTGTGTGTGTGTATGTGTATGTATATATGTAATTTCTTGTGTATGTGTATGTAATTTCTTTCTTTATATAACAAATAGATACAGTGCTCCTGTCCGCTAATTCCTAAGTTCTCTGCAAAAACCTTCAAGTTTTCAGTGCCTAAGTAGTCCCTGGAATCATGGTGAAAGTTTCCTTCCTCCCCGCCAAATCTGAAATGGCGCCCTGGGTGAGCCAGGAGTGGCCAGAGGGCTGCAGGAGGGCTGTGGGCTCTGGCAAGATTCAGCCCCCTTGTGACAGCACGAAGCCTGCCTGGAGCCACATGCCGAGCACCAGGCACCACAAGCCACAGCAGCAGCGCAGGAAGGTGGCAATACACCGTATACCATACCACCTTTACTTCTGCGCTACTCCTGGCAGCGGTGTTGCCTTCAGAGCTGGATGCCCGGCCAGCACCCGCCAGTGACAGGCCGCCCTGCCAGTGCTTAATTTGTGCAGGGGCTGAACTCTAGCCTCTGGCATCTCCTTTCAATACAAGTTTAAACACTGGGGGAGGCAGTGGGGCTCAGAGGTAATGGAGGGGGGGAAGCCCAGGGACCCCGTGGTGATGGGGCGGGGACCCCAAAATAAAAGTTCTCCCAGGGTGCCGTTTTCCAAGGCTGGCCCTGGGAAACCTACACAACCTAGTTTAACTTTACATACCACTGCAAAGGTGGATGCATTTCAGTAATGGGGTGAAATGCTATACTGTGTATACGACATGGAATATGAGTGTTTAGTTCTAATTCAAGAACTGAGTGGGCATTACTTGTAAAACTAAACAGATAACACATTACAGTGAACAGTTAATGGACCTAAGCTGCTCGCCAGAAATGCCAGACTTTAATTTCCAGTGTCATGCTGAACTTGAATCCCATGATGCTATAGTTGAAAGGTCACTTCTTCATCCGCTAAGTAGTTCCATGAGAGAGACTTTTTTTTCATGTGGTTAACCACACGAAGTCTCCTTTTGTCAGCTCAGCTCACTGGACCTGAAAGGGCATGTCCTAAAGGTTCCCCCTACACAGTTAATAATCAGTGAAAACCCTGTGCTGATGTGTACTAGCGGGCTCTGAATCTGCAGTGATTACTGGAAATGATAATTCCCGTCACACTTGTCACCATAGTGGATTGTCTGTCTCTTTTTTTGCCCTTAATCTGTTCTTGCATAAATAAATGTGCCTCTGGCATTTGGTCTGACTCTTTCTTGTTTTTGATGAGCTTAATAATTCTGTGTGGCTCCTGGCTTTGTGTGACCTCTTCAATTTATCTATCATCACGCTTGGTCCTAAATAGGAAAAACAGGAAACTTAAAGAAATCTGTTTCCAGTTTTTTGTTCCCTTTTGCCGTTGACTCCTGAATGCAGAGGCAATCCTCAAAAGTAGGAAAGACCATATACTCCGTTTTGTTCTTTGTTGGTGTGTTTTACCTTTCATGTCTAAGGAGAGGGCTGTGACACTGCCTGCTCCTACATGTGCAGTCTTGTAAATGCAGATCTTATGAAGAAAGGGTTTATGGCTTTCCTTGCAGGTTTGCCCAATGGATACCAAGGGATTTGTATGACTATAAAATAAACATAAGCTCCTGATCCTGATTGACCTGCTGTGCCCATGTGGATCTCTGCTGATATCAAGCAGTACAAGAAGTTGCAGAATCCAGGCCCTCCTTTACAATGAATCCTAATATAGCAGTTTGAATAACTATCCCATTGCCTCTCTAAGTGGTAGAAGATTTCAAGCCTTGCAGGGCAGTTTCTTTCTGGAGAAGTAGTCTGGGATTTTTTTTTCTTAGTACATCTTGTCGGTTTTACACTATATACATCTGTCCTTGAACAGAGGAGGTCACAAACTGCAGAAAGATAACAATAGTCTATGTGCAATCTCAGCCCAAACACCAATGGCCATTTTCCAGAGTACAACTCAAAACCAAGTATTGGCTCTAGAGATTTAGGCAGAGAGCAAACCCCTCCTGCTGCTTGCAACAGCTCCACCACAAATCAACTCCGTATCACAAAGCTAACCATGCAGCATTTCTTCAAAGGCTGAACAGTCTTCTTGTGACAACAAGAACTTGTAACTGCACCACCTGGTGACTCCCATCATAATATGAAATCTGAGGTCCATGAAATACTTCCGTTAGAAGGACTATACAGGTGTAACGGCTGTGATGCTCTGATCTAGAAGAAAGGCACTGACCGGAGTCCCCTTACGATGCCCCCTTTCTTGTTCCTTCTTGCAAAAGATTAAGCAGGGTTTTCTTTCGTCTCTCCCTTTTATACTGTTAGATGTCCTCCTCCGATGATGATGATAAATCATTACTGGTATGATCAGTCTGGGTTAATCACCACCTAGTTCCCATGATTTTGGGGCTGACTCTGTTAGCATCAAAAGAAACACACAAATGTTTGCGTGTTATCTTGGAGGGTGTGTCTGTCTCTGTGTGAGATACCAAGCTAAAATAGCTTTCTTTTCATGTACTGACTTCCCCAAAACACTTCTGAACTTTGTTCTTGTGACATATTTAAGATCTGAGCCCTTACACGGACACGTCCTAAATATGAGGAGAGTCCACTACAAAGCATTAATATGAGGAGAAAGAACAGCTGGGCTGCAGGTTGAGTGGAGATCGCATGTTGTACATGTTTTACTAATCTCGGCGTTCTGTGGAGGATAGTGTGTTTGACAGTCATGCTCAAAGGAAACAGATGGGGTTCTCAATGCACCGACATGCTGTTGTTGGCATGAAATGTTTTCCATGTCCCCCAGGTCAGCAGAACAATTTCCTCTGTGTTGGAGCAGTGCGCAGAACAAAAAGGGGGTGGAAAGCCAAGCAGAAAGCTTTCAAGATAATGCGCTAATTTTCAGGCCTTAACTAAAGTAGCAGTTTCCTTCCAGCTTCCCACTGTTGTAACGCCAGCTGTAGCAAAGGTGGGAGCCCAAGTATAGACAGTGCAAGGATAGTAGCTTGTCAGTCCAGGGTGTGGTGGCCTGAGACCAGATGGCGTGGGTAAAGGAAACAAACGTGAAAGCTCAGCTTAGGTACAGTGTGCCGGCAAAAGGGGGAAACTGCTGTCAGCATCGCATATTAAGCAAAGAGTGTTGTTTAGCTGTCTAAGCTTCAGTTGTGTATAAAGTGTCATGGTGAAATGGGCAGGGGGAGATTGCCAGACAGGTGTTGCTTCATGTGACAGTTCAGTGGTTGTAGAGTGTGGTGCAGATTCAGTTCTTCTACCTCTGTACTGTATTTGTGTCTCTGTACAAATATCGTTGGCTCGCATTCCTCCACTTTAAAAAAAAAAAAAATTGAAGTACTACATGCAGATTTCTCTTTTCAAGCACATTTATTTTAGGTCTTAATAGGCTTAGCTTAAGTATTTCCAGACTCCGAGTAAAACAAATGCGTAAGGAGGCGTTGAAACAGTGATTATGTATGTCTCTTGTTACTCAAATTACAGGAAACAATTCAGTGTCATCCACGACATGTTGATATATATGTGGTATGCCCCTGAACGTGGCTTGACTTTTTAGTGGTTTTATTTAAATTTGAAGTTCCTTCTAATATATATGGATTATTGTTGAACTTGAGCCAAATTTCACTTTGCTTGCTTTTTATTTTATTTTTTCTAAATTTTGGGTGGGGGAGCTCTTAAAATTTTAAAAGGGCCATTAATGAGAAGGAGTTTGTTTGCAGCTATGTTCTGTGAAGCGTTGTCAGGTGAGATATTGGTGACCTGCAACCAAAAGGCTGGTTTTTGCATTGAGGTTCATCCTGTACTTTGTTTGGTTTTTCTGCCCTGATCACCATTCAGTTCTTGCAGAGAAGCCATTCTGAAAGGCATCAAAAATTTCAAAGCTCTGTCCAATAACAAGCTGAATTCCTCTCCTTCTCAGCCAAACATTGCTGAGCCGTACTCTACTGGACTTGAGAGCTGGAGTCCACCATCATATGTGATGGTTCAACCAATTCTTCCTTTTCCTTTGCACAAAGCCATCTAGCAGGGTGTCTTTTTCCATTGAAAATGGGTCTCTGGGCACTAGATAGCTTCAGCTCTAATTCCCCTTTGTTACAAGGCTTCAGATTTCTGGTTCCCCTCCAGTTCCCTCTGAGCCAGGGAGCTCTGCCAGTCCCAGAGCAGTCCCTGGCCTTTCTTGAGAGCTTTTCCCACAGGTCTCCTCCTGGTCCTTGTCCCTCGACTCAAATTTCTTCTCTTTGGCACAGCCCTCCTTTCTGGGGCGGGGCTGTGATTCAAGCAGGCTTCCACAGCCGACTAGCCTCATTCCTGACTTTACTGCCCCACTCACCCCACAGTCCTCTAAAAAGCTGGATTTTATCATGTTAAGGAGGTAGCTACCTGATTAACATCTAGCCCCATTCCCAGCTTGTCTGCTGCTCCCTTGAATACCTGTTTCCTTAAAGAGGTCATGTCACTGAACAGGAGCTGGCTGGTTGGCTGGCAGACCGCTCTGTTACAACACTTCAACAAACTCATGGAGCGCAGGTCCCGAGGTAGAGAATTGAAGGATGGAGGGAAGAGATTAAGCCAGGGTTTCCCATACCAGGGTTTGCTAGATTTGTCTGGGGGAGTGGAGGAGAGGAGAAGGAGCAGTGAGGAAAGCTGCAAAGTGGATCCACTTTGATTTCCCCATTGCAAACATGCTGCTTTGGGTAAAGTGGTTTGACACCCCCTGGAAACCTATCTCCCCTCAACCCTACTCCACTCCACCCCACCCCCCACAGCAATCCCTAATACAGCTGAGCCACAGCGGTGGCTCCCAAATACAGGTACACAAGGCACAGGGAGCAGCTCACTGAAGCAAACTCTGTATCTCTGCTCTGACAACGGGTAGCTCAGCTACAAGAACACATGTCCCTGCACCGCAGAGCCTCCTTGGGGGGAACACATGCTCTCACCAAGCAGCACTAGATATTTGGTGAGTGGGGGAGCAGGCAGAGGAAATAACCAGAGGAGGGGAGCAAACCATGAGAGCAAAATTGAAAGCAAATAAGAAAACCAGCGAGAAGTATGGGTTGAGGGAAGAACTGAAATCAGAAGGGAAAGAACAACTGGGTGCTTACGCACAGTGCAAGGGCTGTGGATGTAGAGCGCGCGTTCACCAATATGTTGCAAGAGGGGCATCCACCAGAGGTGGTGAATCACTGGTTAGTGTGCAGAGATAATTTGGCTGGTCTAGTACCTTTTTGAAGACTCTTTGCATTCCATACTCTGATAGAGGTAAGCTGTTAAGTCTGTGTAATGTGCATAATGGAAAGGATGCTTAGCCACAGGTAATTGTTGGAATTTACACGAGTTACAGACAATGTGCTTGAGGTGATTTAGCTGATTAGAAGTCCTCATGCAAAGAGTGGTCCAGTTAGATAGATCAGGACACCTATCTCCGTACTTCAGTGGGCCTCCTCACTGTAGCATCTGAGTACCTCAAATTCAGTCATTTTTGAGTTTTATCCTCTCAACACCCCATATTCCAGCACTGTGCTGGATCCACTCAACTGTCCTTCCTACCCTGTTGGCCAATGCCTGGTGAGCATCGCATGATGTGTGGGTAGGATTACTCTTCAATCTTGCCCATCTGGTTTGTTTGCTTCCCACAGCAGATGAGGGATGGAACTACCGTCTTTGTTCAAAAGCTGTGTCATCTCTCACCCTGCCCTTCCTCTAATTTTCCTGGGAAGTCCATTTGATACTGAAGGACCCCAAAAAAAAAGTCTGAAGAAAACACCATTTAAGAGACCTTAAGGAGACTGAATGGATCAAGGGGATCAGTAAGGAGGAATAGAGCCTCTTTACTTCTAGGCTGTTGGTTCAAGTCGAGCTTAGGTTAGTAGTTACCCAGTTACCACCTGGGTTGGTAAGTTTCAGTAACTACTACCTTGTGGCTGTTCAGCTGCTGATAGCAGTGATCAGGTGTCACCTTACAAAAACCCACTGGCGCGGATATTGCAGCCGCAGCAGAGAAGCCATGGACCGGTTAGCATGGAGGTGGAATAATTTTCCCCCTGGGAGGCAGCACTTACGTGTCAGGGCAGAGCCCTGGTGCTAGGGTGGTGTGGGTGTGGTGCATGGGTGCTGACTGTGCTGTACTGCCCCTTTGGGTAAGGATAACAAGGAGTCTGGTGGCACCTTAAGGACTAACCGATTTATTTGAGCATAAGCTTTCATGGTTAAAAACCCCACTTCTTCAGCTGTGTGGAGTGAATTACAGATGCAGACATAAATATACTGGCACATGAAGAGAAGGGAGTTACCTTACAAGTGGAGAACCGGTGTTGACGGGGCCAATTCGATCCGCGTGGATGTAGTGGAGAAGGAGACTCTTATCTCCAGCGGTGGTGTTTCAGCACCTTTCTCATAAGTAACCCTCCTCCATCCCTCATCCATGCACGGACTGCTTTCTAAAGCAAGCTAGGTGGTCATCCTAGCTGAGGCTGCGAACTAGCTCAGTGTGTCAGTCCTCGATAAAAGTGGCCCCTCTGGACTGAAAGCAGCATAGCTCCTTCTAGAACTGACCTATCTCTGTGTCCAGGAAGAGAGCTGGCGCAGTTCAGGGTTGATAAGGAAGTTAAAGGAAGAAAAGAAGAATGAACAGAGCTTGGTGGGTGCCCCATGGGAGAGGCAGAGGGGATTGACGGCGCGCGAGAGAGAGAATTGAGAAACCAGCAAAATCTCCTGTTGTACTTCCTCATTCTTACTCTACTCTTGCTGCTGTTTGAAGACCGATGCCTACATGCAATGGCGACTGGCGTTCCAGAACTGCGTAGGTGAGGTTTGGTAGCTATTTCCTACTGCTGAGCCCTTTATAAAAAGCATCACTTCTTATTTTCAGTAAAAACTTCATTTAGCGTTTGGCAGCTTGCTGTCATGAAGAATATCGTGCAAGGATTGTGTGATGCTTAAAGCAATTTAGTAGCTTTACAGGGAAACTGTTCTTTGAGCAGCTATGTGATGAGATCCCCAGAAAATTGGCAGGCACTGTGGCTGACACCTGGTTGGACCTACTTTTTGAGGTGTACCCCTGTCTCCAGTGTCAAAGACAACAGGGAGGTTAGATGAGGAATTCTGTCAATGAATAATTGAGCTGACTGTGGTTGATATCACTGGCTGTTACATGTGCTTATCTCAGCAGCAACTAAGAAAAAGAATGAATGAAAATGTGGATGGATGCATGTGAGTTGGGCCTGGATCTTATCTCCTGAATCCAAATCCTGCTGCCCTCTTTCTCTCCCCCCACCCCACCCCAGGGGGGAGCTTGGGGTCAGGACTTTGCAACGTGTGGGGGTGGTATGTATGTGAACAATTTACATTTCTCATGCAGCTTTTTGCCACCTCATCTGCCTGCTAACATTACTCGGAGGACAACTTTTGATACTCTGAGTTGTTGAGCTGCTTCAAACAACTGCTATTTTCTTTTTAAAAAGAAACAACATATCACACAGTCTCCATTTCATGCATGCTACATTCACCAGTCTGGAAGCACAGAACCACTGCCACTAGCAATTTATGAGTAATGCAGTCATTTCAAACCCATGCCTATAAAAACTTTATACCCGCCTTGCAAAATCCTATTTTCTCATTTGCCTGAGGCAGGTAAGCTTTTTGTGACATGCTAGTTAAATCTCTAGTTCTTTAGCATACCAGTAAAGGGTGGGCGATGCACTTTTTTGACCGTTCTGCAAAGCTGCTTTATAATGCACCATATATTTTATTTGTTGGTGTAATGGGGAGGGAAAGTCACTTAATTGTTTTGCATTGGTTCATTGTCTAGTGTGAACATTATGTTTAAAGGTACATTATCTTGGAAATCATATTGCCATCTGACAATTTAACTTCTGTTATAAGTAACCCCTAAGAATAAACTCTTCTTTCATTTGGGTTTCTTTGTGCATTTTGACAGCATTTTGCATGTACTTGATTTCACTGCTGCTTTGATGACCAGTTGGTTTCCTGTCTTTATGTACTAGCATGAATGATGTTGCTGTCATGCACTGTTGTGGGGTACCTCATGTGCTCACTCTTCCAGAGCTCTAGCAAGAACAGCAACCTGAGTAGGCAGCAAATGGGGTTACGGAAATTTTAGCCCAATCAGATTCAAATGTAGTGCTCCCACGCCCAATAAAAATAAACTCTGACAAAGATTGCACAGGAGGAGAAAACCCCAAACTTAAAAAAACCCCACGAGCCACAATATTTGTAGGATGGGGTTTCTGAAACCTAAATTATGTGAAAAATTAATTTTTAAAAATTCAAATACTCAGAGTCCCTTTAAAGAACACGTACTATTAGTGTATAGATTGAGGTCAGTGCATGTGAAGGGGGAAAGCTATTTGTGCCTCTCTTTTTTTTGTTTGTTTGATGCTGCAAAGAAGGTCTGAGGACATCTGCAACAACAAAGAAACCTGTCTTTGCTAGAGGAATCTACGATCAACTGAAGAACTAGTTTGATTCTGACATCACAAGTGTCAAAAAACTTAAACCTGAGCAATTGAGGGGTAGCAACTTTTATTCTAATGCTTTTAAAACTGCAGTTTTAAACACTTTTTTGGCTCCCGTGCCTGAGAAACACGTTTTCGAAAGAATTGTGACTGCACTGTACCCATTCTGCTCCAGTTTAGAGCAGAGAGATCCCACCCTACTTCTCCAGCCTTCCCAGGAGTTCACCAGCAAAGCAGAGAGGATGAAACTTGATATCGCTATTTTTGCACTAGAAATATATTGGCAAAAGCACCCTCTTTATAAGGAGGAGGGAGACTTTCAAATTACCTTTGTGTATTATAAAGAAGCAAAAATCATCATGAACACTCTTCCCTCTTTCATAGATCACCTTTTAAAATACTTTTTGAAAAAGTTTTATTTTATCAAGAACCTTTAAAACCATGTTACCTAAGGAGGTGGCATCTCTTGTGCCCCATATAATAACTGCATGACTTAGGCAAGCATTTCGTAACTATTAAGCTGTTCTCCTGACTCAGCAACTCATAGGAATAAGAACTGAGATTATCTTCACCATGGGGAAAGTGTTCTCTGGGAGAGGCTTTATGAAGATTTAACTGATAAAGTGTAAGATAATGAATTGTTTGGTTATTTTTATTGTCATTGGGCTGCAGTGTGGTGGTAAATCAGTTAAGCCCCTGTGCTGAGATCCTTTCCTAGGTTAAGTACAGCTCTGTGATTTCCTTTCGAGAGAGAGGAAAAAAGAACCCTTATTTTGGAGTGCTGGCAGAGTGTCTGCTGAATCATGACCATGAGAGCTGCTGAAGGGGGTCTGTGCTAAATAACTGGTGTCTCTGCCAGTGGTTATTTTTGGTGGTTTCAATTACAGTCCTCTGTTCTCTGGCAACCACACTGGTGTCATGTAAATGTATACTGAGTCGCAGGAGGAAAGCCACTGAAGACATAAGCCAAATCTGAAGAGTGGACACGTCTACAGCAGTGTGCTTTCTCTCTCCTTCCCCCTCTCTCGATGTCTCTGCCCCCTCCCACCCGCCCCCACCCCATGTCCCTGAATCCTTTCCTCATATAAACATCCAGGGAAGTGGTTAGGGATGTTTTAACTTGAGAGCAGTAACAGGAAGTTTAACTTGGAAGATGCAGTGTAGGAGACAGAACGGTGGTTAAATCTTTGTCTCAGAGGAAAAATATGAACATATTTAATGCTGAATTTGCCTTGTTCTGCACTCTTGAATGGCTGGAACCCAGCTGTGATCACAGTGTCTGCTGAAGCTACAGAGATTGCATGGGCTGCAAGTATACGGGTGAAGGGAAAAGAGCTTTCAGGCACTTATTTAGTATGTTGTAAGGCAGGGGCTCCCAAACTTTTTTTCCCTGAGGCTCACCTGTGCAGCTGCAATAGGCATGTACATGTTTCCTTTCCATTTTATTGTAAACAATTGTAATGATAGAGATCCCTAGCAATAGGCACTCAAAAAAAAAAAAAAAAAAAAAAAAAAAAAAGAGTAGTTTTACTAAAAGATCTTGAAGCATTTCTTTAAGAAGAGTGGTGAGAGCAAAATGTGGTGGTCAAACTGGGGAAACACAATTTTGTGTAAAACTGAACAGTAAGCAACACAACAACGTTAACAAAATTGATTCAAAAAAGCGTTGCCGTGTTTGATTTTTAAAAGAAAAAAGTTGTCCAACTTTGAACACTATTGTGGGTTCAGTTTTTTTAGTGTAAAAATCTATTTCTGTGCTATGTAAGTAAAGACCCAACCCTACACTCTATAATTAGAAAAGAATCAAATATTGTAAATAAAAATATAAAATAACTTAACCAAGAGGCGTCTTATTGGGATGGAAGTGCCTGCTTCTACTTGCACAGTTTTTCCAGCTGGGAACATATGTTAGTGAGGCTCAACCTGATCTCATATTCACTTTTCAGCCCCCTGCTTACTCCAGCTCTTGAGCACAGCCCCATCTGCTTTCCCTGCATAGGCTCTGTCAGGCAGGGCAAGTGGATGGGGCTATGTGCCCTGGAGCTGTGCTGAAGGGCCAGAGTCGGGAGGTGAGTGGAAAGATGTAGTTGAGGGGGGGCAACACTCCACATGCCTCCTGCTCCCCAATCTCCATCCCTGGCTTGACTGGAGAATGCAGTTGCACCAGCGGACCACTGGGAACCCCTGCCGTAAGGAACAACTTCCACGCCCCCATTTTGTTCTTTCTCTTCCAATGAGACTTAGGCTATGTCTACACTATATTGCTTTTGGTGAAGACACTCTAAGCCGACAGGAGACAGCTCTCCTGTCAGCTTCATAACTCCACCTCCGCAAAAGGCAGTAGTTATGTCGGAAGGAGAAGCTCTCCTGCCGACACAGCGCTGTCCACACTGGCATTTAGGTCAGTATAATTTGTCGCTCTGGGGTGTGGATTATTCACACCCCAAGTGACGTAAGTTATACCAAAGTAATTTGTAGTATAGAGACAGCCTGAATCTTTATACATCTCTTGTGAATGGCCAACTGTTTTCAGTGGCCTACTTCAGTTTGAGCCAGAAGTGACTGACACTCCTTAATTCAATTTTATTATGGAGTTGCTTTTGGGATAGACTAAACTGTTTCCCATCTCACAGAAAACAAACTTGTTTCAAGTGTTTAAGATCCTTCTTTCAGTAACTCTTAATTGCTGATATAGGTATCCATCTGTGAACCTAATTAGCCTTTACTTTTTCATGTGACTTCTCTTTACAGTCTTGTGTGATTCTAATAAAAACAAATACGATTTGAGTTGCTTTTGAATGTATGCAATTAGTTGCAATGGGTGGGGCTGGGGGGGGGGGTTAAATCACTGTATCCCGTTTTTATTTGATATGTTCATGAGCACTCTAAATATACCCAGTTCAGTCTGCTCTCCAGTTAGCTTCCCCCGAGATGACTTAAGTGGCCAGTATTTGCCTGAGACACTGTGTGACTCAACTTTTCTATATTTAAATGGCTGTGGACTTTTTTCACTTAAACAGGAACAAATCAAATCCCCAGCACATGAGGGATGGCCCAGATAGGCCTTTTCTGATGTGTCCTGATGCAGCACTTGGCCCATCAATAGAAACTTTCAGAAGTTTAGCAGCCTTTTCCCCCTGTTCTTGCCACTTCCTCATGTGGACAGAGGCAGGCGACAGGCTTGACAAGGAGTGAGTGAGTTGGTTAAAACTATGCTTGATTGGGAAAAGAGGGGGTTTGTGGCACTCGGGTGGTGTAGCCCTGGGAAGTTTGAACCCCAAACAGTCTCAATAATAACAGCTGGTGCCTCCTATGAGTTTTGCTACCATTGCTTGCTTTCAGAGCTTTTACAAGTCCACACCCCCAATCACCACCCCACTTTAGGGAAAGATGGGCTTAAACCAACATAGGGACTCAATGTGCTCTTCTGAAGTGTGAGAAATACTTTCACATTTAAACTATACTTTGTTTTAATAAATCGTAAAGCTCTTCAGTTACCCCTTGTATGTTGTCTTGTAGTGTCAAGCACGTTCTTTAGACCTAATACATAATTAGCTGGCTTTAATTTTTAGCTTAATTTAGTCCCAATTAAGTGCTTGGGAAGGTGGGGTGGGAGTGGAATGTAGGTGTAGGAGTCTTTCAAGGAAAGAAACGCAAAGAAGTAGGAAGTGAACGTGGAGGGAGATGCACCATTCATCAGATCTTTGGCTGTTCCTAACCGCAGATTGAAACGGTACAGTGCAGGTTTCCCCAAGAAAGTGAAAATATATCAAGCATAACCTACTTGAAGTACGATTCTGAGTCTCACAATACTGGGTCTCTTCTGTTTAAAGCCCTAACTTGTGGAATCCTGTGACTGGAAGAATTTCAGCTTTCATTTAAAAAAAACAAAACAAAAAGAGTAAGTTTTTTTTTCTGGCCTTCCTGGGTGCAGAGGAAAAACTTGAAAACATGAACAGAGAATCTTCAATGTCTTAAAACACAAAAGGCAAACAGAACCCCAAAATCTCGGGATTTTTTAAGCCATCTAATTGTTGAGGGTGGGGGGAAGTGATTGTTTTTGAACACTTGGGGTTGTCAGTATTACACATTTGTTGCAAACTGTAAATTCACACTCGTACTCTTCCACTATATATTAATACAGTCATTTATACAGCAAAGACTCTGGCTCTGTTACTTTAAGATTGGCTAACAAGCATGTGACTTGAAGTGCTGGAGAACTCTTTAAAGCTTAACGTAATACTCAATGACATACCATGCATATCCTATAGGAAGAAACTGGTGGTTTCCAGTAGGCTAACATCAGTACTTAATCATGACTCCATGAACATGGAGGCCAAAATGAGAGATGAAATTCCCAATAAAACAATACCGAGATGTTCCTGAAATCTAACACTCTACATGTGCAGAAGTTAGTTTCAGTAAGGGAAAAGTAATCCTCAATAGAATCGGGTAGATTTGTGTGAACAGCAGCTGTAATTCAAACAATCTGCCTATATAGCGTATGAACCAAATTTCCATTGTCGTTGCTCATTGTGTATATATAATAGTGTGTCTCAACAGAATCAATCATTGTCCTTTCAGGCTGTCTGTATCAGAGACTGAATCGTAGGGCATGTTTGGGGGAGAAAGTCAAATGCCAATGTGTCTACAAAACTATTCAATAAAGAGAGGGTGGAGGAGAAAGGGATTGCTTCTTGCTGAATGTTTCTATTTACACCATTACATTATACAGCATAACAATCCCTTGCGTGGTAATCCATTCTGCATTGTTTTGGTACAAAAATGTAGGATTTCTGAATTACAATCCTAATGGTAGGCTAATAATCTTTTTTTTTATATTTTCTTGAAATTGCTACATGCACAAAGATCCTGCCACTCAGTATTTTTGTTTTAGGAGACAATCTTAAGAAGGAAAAACATTGTCTCTTTAGATAGATAGATATAAAATATAAAATAGTGAGGCACTATATCTAATCTGTTCTCAGAATGCCCCTCTGCAATGGGAAATGCAGTGAGTTCTTCCTCTAACTGGGAATCATTGTCCCTTCTTAGTGAAGTCTGCCAGGTGAAGGAGCAGAGGTTTGGAAAGAGAGTACAAGCTTCTATGTAAGGTTGAGGCTGGAAATTGAAACCTTTTGAAGTATTTTGACTAACTCCTTAAAACTTTTAAATAAACTTCAGAACTCTTGGCTAAGCCATATTAATGTGGATGGGGAGGGGAGGAAGGAATACAAATATTTGTTAAAACTCCCTCTAATCAAATAGCAATTTTCTCTTAAGAAAAGAGACTATTAAGGCCTGAGTTGTACTTTTGGACCCTGATCAGCAAAGCACTTTAACTAAGCACAGGGGTGGTCCTACTGGTTTACTTAGATGCTTGTCCTGCTCTGAGTTGGGGTAGTGAGAAGTTCTGGTACCGCAGCCGGAGCTCTGAGGTGTTGAAACCTCTGAGAGGTGTGTTGCACCTCATGCCCCACCCTTTCAGAAGCTGCAGTGTGCTCTCTGCTCTCAGTCATCTTAGCTTTCCTGGCCAATAAGAGAGGGAATAGGGTCAACAGGGCCTTTCCCTGGTTCTCATGGGGTGGCTAGCATCCTTAGCTGGCATCCTTAGCCTTAGTCAGGAGCAGTCGCTGTGCTCAGGTGAGCCCCACCTCACTTGTCACTGTGCTCTTGTGTACATGTATGCAGGGGCTGGACACAATCTCAGCCTTTGAGCAAGGTTTCTCGTACATGGGTCTTACAGTTACTAAAGATCTGAAGGAAATCTTAAGCCTTTCTGTAGGACCTGAAGGTAAGAGAATAGTGCTCCTGCTTTATAGGGGGAGAGACTGACTTTCTTGAAGTCATCACAAGAGTACAAAAACCAGCCTTCCATTTAAAGTCATACAAGAGACTCTTGGGGATCTCTTTCATAAGAGGAAAAGAGGGTGTATTTATCTCATCATACCCAACTGAAAATGCATTTGAAAAGGCACCGTGGAGTTGGCTCTCCATGGTAAGCTACCTTTTCAGGTAGCTTCTGTTGTAACTTGTTTCACTAAATATCTTATTTAGAATTGAAATTATTTTTAAATTTAAGAACCAGTGGAACGGTGTTTTTTGTAAACTGGGGTGGCTGGGGCAAATATTATGGAAGACAAAGATATGCAGTACCTGCCAAAATTAACACTTCCAAAAGTCTAGTGTTCAGGGAGCCTGGGGAAAAATAAATCTTAATTTGTGAGAGTTGGATAAGTGTGTGTCATGCTCTTAGCACAGGGTATTTTAACCAGATGGTTTTCTCTGATTTCAACACTGCTTCATCCCAAGCGTTCATATATCATGAGTCATGCCCCCAAATCAGATAGGGTTCTTATCTTCGACTTTGCTTGGTACTTTAGGGTGCACTTGGATTGCCTTTTTAGGCTTTTCTTCACAAATATGAGGACTAGATCATTCATTTTTTTTTAATGAAAGCTGATATTCTCATGCAGTTGATACCAACATTTGAGGCTTTAAGAAAAAACACACACACAAATCACAATATACTCACAAGAGTTGGCAAAACTGATTTTTCGTCACTAGCAAAATGGTATTTGGCTAGTGCCGTCTTAAACACTAGGGGCTTGATTCTCCAATGCTTTGCAACTGTGTAGTTGTTACATAATTTCACATACACAAAATGCGTGTAAAAATGATACTGTTCTGCATTCACTTTGCACAGGTGTAAATGACTATGCTGGGCATTGGCAGAGGAGTATTGGGCCCTAACTGTACAAAGTTGGTTGCCTTTCTTGACACTTCAGATCACTGGAGTGCATTCTGCTGGAGAGGCTTGATCCACTAATGGTTTAGCATCAGTTTGGTCATGAAGATTTGTTGTTTGCAGAGGTGGGGAGGAATATGCCACTTGCTGTGTGTGACTGTGCACAGATTTCCTTGATGTTGGCTGTATGGTTAAATTTATCTCACTTGGTAACTGGGGAGCAGCATGTTAGGTGTTTAGCTGCATTGACTCTTCTCTCTGCTCCATTTGTTGACACCTGGACAATCCATCCCTGGGGGAGAACAGTGATGGCTCTCACAGGCAGACAATCGGTTTCTCTTCGATTCCACTTTATTTACCCATGATGAGTAACTTGTTCTGCACTGGCACATCGTGTATCTTTTGTCAGAAATTTGTGGAGTTTACACTGCTGTTGTACTCTGAGGGATGGGGAATGGCATTGAGATCCTAAGTCTACAAGCAGATTGTTACTTCCAGCTCTGCAAACTCCAGCTCTGGGTTCTGAGTCCAGCACAGTTATTTTTTCGGAGATCATGCTAGGTTACTTGTGCAACACCATTGTCTGCAAATTAGGTCCTCAGTGACAGCTGTGGCATGTGGCCCATTTTGTCACCATGTATACGCCTGTAATGTAATCCACCCCTCTGTTTTTACCATCTTCCATTACCCAACAAATTTGCTCCGACTTCTTTGGGTATCAATATTTTTGGTTTGTGTTTTTACTGTTACTTTTTTCAGTGTAGGTTTGTTGGGCCACTCGAGAGCCCTGTCACTTCCTAGAGCATTTGGGGTTTTATAGGTTTATATGAACTGTGCCAGCGTTCGTTTGAGGAAGAAGGTTGTTTCATTTGAGGAGTTTACACTTTTGCCATTTTTTTTTTTTAAACAGTCTCTCTGTGTACAAAGTGTATTACATGTCTGAAAATGTCAGGTCTAATGAGGTTCAAGGCCATGTCTTTCTCTATCCTATACAGTGCTCAGCACCTTCATAGTATATTTTGAATCACAGTAAAGCCAGCAATTCTGAATGTTACTGCCAGTCCATTTACCTCCACATTTCAACTCCCCTCACCCACACATGTGCACACTTAACTTGAAAGCATGCGAGTGATGCATTAGTGGCTCTTGGGTAACTTAAACCCTCCTGTTTTGAAGCTCTTGTACTGGTGTGTGTCAGCTCTCCAACGCTTTGGCCTCAGTGGCAACTGATAAGGTTGCCTGGATCAGCAGCTTAGCCTGCTGTAGGGCACTTGCGTAAGGAAACCAAGTGTAAATTCAGCATCTTCAAGTTCTTGTTTTCTTTGGGTTTTGCCTCCTGCTGTAATTTTGGCAACTATTTGTTGGTTCTGCTCTGATTTGATCCAGTAGGAGAGCAAGTTTTTGCTATGAAATGGAGTGGGAGGAGGGACTGCCTTTCTCTCTTTTGGGGGCATGACTGGTTGTCAAGCGGAGATGATTTCATCCTTTGATAAAGCAATATGTCTGAGACAGGTTTATCTCCAGCAAATCTTGAGTACTTTCTTTAATAATCCACAAACTGAAAAATATTCTCCCTCTAGTTTATAATAAAACTTCTACCATTCATTTCCTAAGACCTAACATAGATGCAATTGAAACCTGTTGCATCCAACTCTTTTAACCAGTGCTTGGATGCCAGCAATGCTGGATCCAGTTAAAGGCAGCAAAATTAAATCTTCTGAACTTATCTCCAAATGGGAAACAGGACATTGGTCTGTTCTGGGAAAGAAAATCTCCCTGGATAGAGACATAAACTTGATTCTACTGAAATGTGCCATGTTGCAGCACAGAAATGTAGGATTGTCTTGATAGTACTTGGTTTTAGATATTAGGTGTCCAGTCCAATTTCTTTAACTTGGGAATGGTGCTGGAGTTTAACTATATTGGAAGCTGCAGTTCAACTCTTAAGCGTGTGTAACAAAATCAGTGATCATAAGGCCTTAGAAATGCAAAGCAGACTCTCTTGACTGATTGTTTAGTGTTCTTTGGTTAAGCAGGGGAGCTCTTCAGCATCAGTATGTCACTCTATGGCAGTGGTTCTCAACCTATTTATCACTGTGCGCCGCATCCAGTAAGACGTGTATGTCCCTGAGGATGTCAGCTGTGTGCTGACTGGGCCGCAGGTTGAGAACCAGTGCTCTATGGGATACTCACATTTAAATTGCTTTGGTGTTTACATCCCTGTGGTGGCTGTACATTTCCCTTTTACACTGCCACCCCACTTGTAAAGAAACAAATGTATATATCTCCCTCTCACCCACAAATGAATCCTTATCCCTGAACCAGTGGGATCTGGCCTGAGATGCCTGTTCGTTTGTGGGTAGGGGATGAAAAGTAGTGTAGCTTTCACCCTGCTCTACAAATGTCTTTTCAGCTCATGGACCAAGTGTTGCAGGTGGCCTTCGGTGCAGATGCATGTTTCAGCAAGCTGGATGAAAGGATTAGTAAGGCTTGGGTGTTAGCGGGGAGGTTTTTTGCCATGAGGGTGTCGTGTAAAATACAAGCTATATGCTACTTGTAAAATCAGTAGGGTGCTTTTTTTTTTTTTTTTACTGTGTTAGTGACCAGTGGAAATTCAGACTTGGATAATAAAACTTTTAAAAACAATTTTATTTAATTGTAGTTTAAAAACCGTTTTAAAAACACACAATTCACTGGACATAGTACAGAGCCAAACTCGTAAAATGTCATGGAATTTTGCTCTGTTGTGGACTGGCCAGGAGGACACAGGGTTTTGGGTTACTTTAAAAGAGAGTCTCACAATCTTATTACTGAAAAGCCATGCACATGAGAAACATGCAGCCTTGCTAATTAGAATCTGAGGTGTACCGGATGGTCTGCTTGCAGTTTATAGGACTAATTTAGCTCCATAACTCATTTGTGACATACACACTGGTTCCCGTTCAGCATATAAGGGGATGGCTGTTGGACAGTCTAGCAGAGGGGTAGCCTAGCAGACCTCGGGGATCTTTTCCATCTCTTAATGTCTGATACAATCATATGGCAGCATGCTTCAGTACAACACACTGCAGCACTCTCAATCTAAACTAGCAGGTAATGCAATTGCAATAAATTCTGCACTGGCAGGTTTTCTCAAGATAAGGCATTAAATGTTTCTTAAAACCAGACTCTCTTTGGATGTCTGGCTCATCAATAGAAGAGGTAGTGGTGGTTTGTTGCTGCACTTTTGGGCTACAGATTCAACAGCATGCTTCCTCTGGTTCATTTTTTTAATTGTGTGCACTCTAATACTGCCATCCACATTGGAACAATGGGAACACAAATGTTGATACCAAGATATGAACATAGTGAGGGCAGAAACAATGACTGTTGCATTGTATAACTATCTTATACAAATTGTAGATAATTGCGGTGTGGAGCCTATTAAAAGCAGTACGTTCTCCTAAAGAATCCCGCATAGTGCATATGGTATTATCTCTGCTTAAGGTCCCAATAGACTTTAGGTAATTGACAAAAAGCAGAAGTGTTGAGATCTGATGCCTGGTACCGCCTGGAGAGGCTAAGCATCTGAAGGATTAATGTGAACCTTCCATGCAAAACCAGGATTTAGTGTTATTGGGACGGCTGTTCTCTCTTAAATCTGCTATCAAAAACCATGGTGGAGAATGCTTGTGGGTTTTTCCTTTCCTAAAGGTCAGGCATGTGGTAACTGTTTCTCTTAAAGCTAGAACATAAGAAATGAAAATGGAGGAGGAGGGAGAGTCTGAATGCTACTGGGGGAAAAAAACCAAAAAACCTGTTTCTGCTCATTCTCAGTTTAATTTTGTGATGTTAAGATTGATCTCTGAAACACTGCTAGAAATTAAGCGGGTTTTCCCTCCTCACCCAGTGCACTTCTTGGTTCCCCACCAGTCTTTGGGAACAAAACCAGCTCAGGGACCAGCAGAGTCCCCATTCAATGGTGCCGGGAGCAATAAAATGGATTCAGGAATGGGTTAAAGGAGAACAACCACCTCCCTTCCTCTCTCCAAAATAAATAGGAATAAGGTTTTATTAAAGGCACAACTAAAAGGGGTTTTATGGTTTGTTTTTTTAAATGAAAACGTACTCCCTATTGATTCTCCCCACCCCCCACATGGCTAGAACAAAGTCCCGCCAGGCATGTCCTGTTATTAAGTATGCCCTCCTTCCAATCCCTCTGAAATCGCTTGCAAGGTGACTTTATTAAAGAATGTTTTTGAAGTGAAAGGGGAGTGGGGTCAAGGTCTAGTAGTCTCCTACTAATGAGTCTCTCTTTTAATAATAATAATAAAAAAAAAAAAAAAAAAAAAAAAAAAACCTGGCCCAACTGTTCATTTCTCTATTTCAGTTAGTTTTGTGGTCACACACTTCCCTCCCCATCTGCTGCAACTACTTGTGCTTCACCGGTAGGTGGAAATTGAGATCAAGCAAGTAGTTTTGCTGTTGTTTTTGTGCTGCTGATCCGGGCTGCAATGCTCCTTCGTACCCGGGACCTTCCATGCAGAAACCAGAGTGTAACTTTCCTCTTTCACAGCAGATGAAAAGGCAAGAGTTCAGAAAACTTTGAGGCTGGGAAGGTGGAAGAGCTTCCCAGGCTAAAAAACTCTCTATCCTTTAACATTACTTCCGGGTTCTTGGTTAGTGGAAAGTGGAGTCTTCCAGGCTGGGGAACTTGTTGAGGATTAACCAAGCCCAGTACAACAAGGCATGTTCTGTTGCCCACTCTCCAGCCCCAGTTTTAGTTTCCATAGAACATCCTGTTAATATAAAGTCTATCAAGTGATAGGGCCGGCTCCAGGTACCAGCTTTCCAAGCAGGTGCTTGGGGCGGCAGTCCGTGTCCCGCGGTGGCAATTCGGCGGCAGCTCTGCCGCTTTTCCCGCCACGGCAGCAGCTCCGCCGCTGTCGTGGCGGTGGCAATTCGGCAGCGACTGCTTGGGGCGGCAAAATTGGTAGAGCCGCCCCTGCCAAGTGGCAAGGAAGTAGAAAGCTATCACATGGTTTCCACTGTTGGTTTCTCTTTGCCTTAGGATGCTGGGTAGTATCATTGTTTTGGTTTTTGTATGTTTCTCTGCGCAGCAACCTCATAAGGTCTGTGATGTCACCAAAATTCAAAGGGCTACTTTCTTATCTCTGTCAGTGGGTGCAACTCCCGTGGAAGTCTCTGGACTAATATAAATGATGGCTTGAAAGAAGATGCGAGTCCGTCAGAAAAAAGGTGTAAGCAGTAAAGAGGTAAAACTTGCATTGGATTGGCATCCAGGGTCTGTGCAAAAGGTGTAGCATACACACCAAGGGGGCAAAAGGTAGGATGTACAAAAAAAAAAATAACTAAAACTATGTCTACACTACAGCTGGGATCGATGCTCTGAGATCGATCCACCAGCAGTCGATTTAGCGCGTCTCGTGAAGACCCGCCAAATCGACAGCAGATCACTCTCCAGTCGACCTCTGTACTCCTATCCCCGATGAGACAAGTAAGGTAAGTTGACGGGAGAGTTTCTCCCGTCAACCCCCCGCGGTGTAGACCCCACGGTAACTCGACCTAAGGTGCGTCGACTCCAGCTACGTTGTACACAGAGCTGGAGTTGCGTAGCGTAGGTTGACTTACCGCGGTAGTGTAGACATAGCCTGAGAGTGTAAGAGCAGCGTTTCCTCAACCTTACACCAGTGCTTACATCACTGCTGAATTTGTCCCGTGATCTCTTCTACGCTTCTGTTTATACAGGGCCTGGTGATATCCAGGTTAGGAAAGGTGTTGGTGTATGGCTTTAGTCTTCTGCTTTAGTTCTCCGTACAAGTCTTCTAACACTGAAATCTCTCTCCCCTTTCTAGATCTCTTATTTTGAAACTGTTTTTATAGCTATATTTCTTATCCCCATCTACCAGCTAAAGAGAGAAATGCTTTACAGCTTTAAATAATCCATTTTCTTACCTGCGAAGGGAATTTGATTAAAGTTTTAGCTTCTTTGTTTCACTTATAAAATGTCCAAATGGTCTAGATCTGATCTAGTTCAGGTTAAGGGATTGACTAGACCTACAGGTTGAAAATGGCTAAGGCTTCTTGAAGGGCCAGATTCTCAGCCGTGTGTATTAGTGCAGCTCCATTGACTTCAGTGGAACCACGTTGACTTACATGGGCTCAGAGGGGCAGAAGTGCTGTGCGAGCAAGCTGAGCAGTGGGACTTGCTGCACTGTTCCTGCCATTGGTTTCTCACTCCAGCTTGGCCCCACCCAGAGAGATACTCCCTTTGTGGTAACTGTTACGGTTGGGTTTCTTTTGCTCTGCCAGTGCTGTTAGAGGGTGGCTGCTCCCTGTATGTGTGGTCATCCTGCTCTTCTCCTCCCCTTCCCTAAGCGCATCAGTGTCAAAGGTGCCATTAGAACAATGCCTTTGATACTGGTCATCCTGTCAAGTTTTGTGGAGTAAAATATTAACAATAACTATTGTGTGGGCACGTCTTCTGAAATACTGGAGTTTATCTGAAAAGAAGTCAAGCGGGATGGGGATTGAAAGCACAAATTCAGGCCTTGCTGCAGAAGTATTGCAGCCAGCTGGAGTCCAGATGAGGCTAATGGCAGAGATCCATGTGAATCCCCATCCCCAAATAAGACGCTGGTCCTGATAGGTGAGTGAAGTGAGATGAGGCCCTGCTGTGCAGCTCCATCGTCCCGGTCCTCCCTGCAGTCTCACAAGAATGTCAGCATTGAGCGTCTCTGGCAAATAAAAACGACAGGGTGGATAAAAATCAATGTTTTTTTTTTTTTTTAAATCAATGTCCAAAAATCTGATTTTTTTTATTTAAATCATAAATTAAATTAAATTTTTTTTTGATAAAATGCTTTTTGAGGGGGGAAAAAAATCTCTCTAAAGATACATACATTATAGCTCAAAGATATCTCATCATGGAATAGGGATTATAAATTCTAATTCTATAGTATGAGACAATATATTCATGTAATGTTTAAAAAAAGTTTTGTAAATGAGTTCCAATAGTTCATGGATTAGGGAACCCAATCTTCTGGAGTTTCAGGGGCTTCTGTATAGATTATTTAGGTTAATCTTTCTATCTACCCCATGGGACTCAGTGCTCAGTCTAGAAGATACCATCAAAGATGCTTAGTTTTGCAGTTCTCAAACTGTGGATTTGTGTCTCCAGAGGTAACATGCTTGTTAACAGCAAAAATGCTTTTAAATAAATAATGTATAGAGGTGAGAAATAACAGACCTCAACCTTATTGTCCCTCTGCAAATTTGTGTACACAGTCAATCCCTTACCTCTCTCTAAAAGTGCAAAGTTTCAAAAAGTTCAGTGAATAGAAGATTGTTGGGGGTGGAATAGATCTGGACAAGAAGTCTGGAGATAAATGTGATAAGGGACGGACAGCCAGAAGAAACAAAAGTGAAATTGTTTTAGCAGCATATTCCGGAAGTCTTGAGGTCTTTGAGTGTAGCCTTCATTGATTTGAGATCTACCATACCATTCTCTCACTAGAAGGGAAAACCTATAATGGCAGCAGGCCATAAAATACCCAGTTTGGGTCTCATCTATCTCTGAGTTGTGAAGAATATTAAGGTTATAACAACCAACAAGAATGCACTTTTATGTAGAAATCCATGATTATATTGAGTCTTCCTGACTAGTGATTTAAATCAAATTGATTTAAATCAAATCTACCCTGAAAAACGAGCAGATGAAGCTCTCTGATTGGAGAGAGTGTGACAGTTACAAGCATGAATTCTAAACCTTAGACAGCTGTTGTTTGTTCAGCAAACAGCTCCGTTGGAGGTGGCTGGCTGGTGGTGAGGAGGGAGGTAATGCTGACCGAGCACAACTGAAAACATCTGAAGCAGTGTTTTGGACTTCTCCATTATCTCTTCTAAGGACTGGTCTACACTACTGCGATAAATCGATCTAAGTTACACAATTTCAGTTACGTGAATAATGTTTCCGAAGTCGACGTAGTTGGATCCACTTACCTCAGTGGCTGCGCTGCTCAGTGTCGATGGGAGAGCATCTCTTGTCAACTTTCCTTACGCTTCTCAGGCCTGGTGTACACTGGGGAGGGAACGATCTAAGTTACGCAACTTCAGCTACATGAATAACATAGCTGAAGTCGACGTACTTAGACCTACTCATCACGGTGTCTTCACTGTGGTGAGTCAGGTGCTGCTGCTCCCCCATCGACTCCGCCTGCGCCCCTTGCAGCGGTGGAGTACAGGAGTCGATGGGAGAGCAGTCGGGGGGGGTCGATTTATCGCGCCTAGGCTAGATGCAATGGATCAATCGCTGCCTGCCGATCTGGCAGGTAGTATAGATAAGAGGTCAGAGGTAGAGTACGCAAATCAATGGGAAAGTGCTCTCCCATCGATTTAGCGTGTCTTTACCAGACCCACTAAATCGACACTCACTGCATCGATTGCAGCAGTTACAATCTACCCATAAGTGTAGACATGCCCAACAACATGCCAGAGAACATCAGGCAAGCAAAGGGGAGCAAAAACAGATATCTAAGACCCATTTTCCAAGAGCTGATCAACATAAACAAGCATAGTAAATAAAGGCTTTTATTTTGCTCAGCTTGCTTCCGTGAAAGTAGAGGATCGAGATTAAACCCACTATATCCTCACCATTTTTGGCTCTCTTGTTAACTAACTGGCTGAGAATTCCTGATAATTTCACCTCTCAACTGCCCTTTTGTGAAGAACATCCCATTCAAACACCCAAATAGGCCAAACATGTGTTCCCCAGTTCTTAGTCTATTGCGGTGAGCTTCTGGCTTCCATGTAGATTGAATCATGGAACTGAGAATCTAAAACACTTTGCTGGATCACCTTCCGGTGTGCCTAGCAGATACAGACAGGTGTCCCGATCGTTCTCACTGGCTGTCGCAGTGAGAGGCCAAAAAGAGAACAGTCTGGTGGCTTACGTTTCACCTCTAGGGGTGGTTCTTTAATGTACGGGAGAGTCATCCTGGGGAAGGCTTGTGCTTGCTTGTCCTGTGGACCAGTTGCAAGCATTTCATTCAAGCACATATCAAGGACACTAAATCGGCTTTAAAAACATGTGTACTTTGGAGTTCGTAAGTTGACTTTCCATTGTCCTAGAATGACCGGTCTGACTAGCTTACTGCTTGAGCTGGTCCAAAACTTTTTTCCATAGAAGTTTTTGGCTGAGAGAAGACCCCTCGCTCAAAAACTTGCTTTTAATCAAAAACCTAATCTTTTGTCAAAATAGTTTTGACCAAAACAAAACAAAACACCCCACCAGTCCTATGTTCCATCCAGTCGGCTGGGCTGGTTTCTGGGGACAAGGGGAGCAGGACTGCTCTGCTGTAGCTACTGGAGCCTAGCAGTGCAATAGCCCTGGTGGCCGGTGTGCTCCCCATCTCTGCAAGGGGGAAATGGTCCATTGATCTAGCTAACTGCAGATCCACCAGCCTGGCCCCCAAAGCTCCCTGGACATTGTGTTGCAAGAAGTGCTGGTAGACCAGAGCCCCTGCATACAAGGAATATTCCACAGCAGAAACATACTGGTTCCACTGGTTCAGGGCCTCTGCACACAAGCAGGTGGCGGGCAGTCTCTCTCTCTTTGGGAGGTGTGAAATATTTTACAAGCCTCCATTCTGTGTTGGAAATATAACCAGTTGAGATTGTCTGTGCTGCTCATGTGGGGCTGGAGTAATTCTGCATCAAATAAATAGTGGGATCTGTGTTTGTAGAGAAATACAGCTCCTCTCAGGTACCCCTGAATTGCATGGGTTTGGTGGTTCTGGTTGTGCTAACTGTTGTGTGCAAGCCTCTTGTGAATCCTGGGTTGTCGTTAAACTCCCACCTGTTACATCCATGTGACCAAATATGAAAGCCTCGTAATTTATAGAGTGACGTGCTTCAGCCTTTGGCTAGGAAGATGATGGAGGAGGGGTAAAATAGCTGGTTAGTACTCTAACTATTAACAAGGCATGCACTTTATTTTTTAGATTACATGGCAGGGTTTTGTTTTGTCTTTTCGAGTGGGTTGTATCTTGTTTCCAAACTTGAACAGACATGTTTTAGGCCAGGTGAGTATCAGTCTACTGAAGTATCTTCCACTGTATCTTTACAGTAAGATATTTTGACTTAATTAGATTTAAACAAGCTTAGGCTAGAAGATGTTTTTGCAAACCTGTATTGATCTTGTAGGATTAAATGTGTAACTAAGCATGAAATGAGCATGCTTGCTCTTGCCTATAGAAAATAAGGTAACAAGGACTCGCAGGTTGATGTAGATAAAGCTGTCCTCAATATGCATGACACACTGATGTCCAGTAATTTACTTGGTCCACTGTTCTTCATGGCTGTCAGGAGTTAGGTGTTGTGGCATTTTTTTTTTTTCAGTTGAGTTGTATGACTTCGTTAGACTTTTACAGAAAACTATTCCAATGGTAAAAGGGTGCTGGTTTCCATTGGACACTACTTGTTTTTTTTGTTTGTTTTTTTTGTTTTTTTGTCATAGAAAATGGATGCCTTAGAGGAGTTGACATAAACTTGAGTGAGGTGAGGTGTAAGGGAGACTTAAAGGGACAATGGCTCAGCTGGAAGGGGAGCAAGAAAAAACCCACATAGCTGGCACAGCATAAGTGAGTGGTGCTTGGCCATCACTTCTCCTTTTATGTCCTCCTCTCCTTCTCCCACTCTCTCTGCTTTGTACCTTCACATGGGTTGCCCTTACATGGTGATCAGTCTCCCTCTTCTCATCTACCAAGCCCCTGTTTTTGTCGTCCTTCAGTTCCTCTTTCACACAGTTTCAGGAATCATTCCCATTTCCAGGAATCATTCCCATTATGGTATGCCTTTCGCTCATGTAAACTAGGGTACTACACAAATGACCAAAAACTAGAAATTGTCAAGAGAGGGAGTGTAAAGTGGTTGAGTCAGGAGGAGCAGAGGGAATGGACAATAAGTGGTTATGGAGTAAGAGTGAAGAGTCCACAAATTATTTTGAGGTCTGTAAAGGTGGAAGCAGTATGGTCTCATTTCCTGGTGCATGGATGTAGTCAGGCTGTGGCGTTGTGGATCCACTAGAAAAGGATAATCTACAGTCCTCTGTTACATCAAAAAAATCTGTCTGCTTTTTGCCTTGCTGTATGAGTAGTAAATTACCACCTGGATGTTCCCTGTCCAACACTGGAGGGATATTCATCTCTCTAAGGATTGTCTAGATGTGCTTTCTCTAAGAGGGGAAATAACTTCCCAGTGGTGATTGCAAGCTGCACTTGCCAAGGCTTAATTCAAACTCTGACATCAGAAACTTAAAAATCCTTTTCCTTGCAGAACTGGAAGGGGTAGTTAGCTCCAAACCTCCTTTGAGAGTGAAACTTTTTATTTGAGAGGGGATGGGAACCCCATCTTTTTAAGACTTCCTAGGCTGCGACAGCAGGGAGCATTACAGATATGAGGTACTCTTCCTCAAGAGGCAGGTTTGAGTGTGGGGGTAGTGCAGGCTTTTTTCACATCTTCAAGCTATTGTTCATGGCCTGGTGGTGAGGTTTTAAGAAACAACTTGGCACCCTAATCTCAGAGCAAGTGAGCCTGTTGTTCTGTACCTAGGTAGCTGGTGACTTTTGTGGGCATGGGATTATAGTTTGTGGGAAGATCATTACGAAGCCTGCTCAGGCCAGTTATCATATAAAGTCACTTCATGGAAGACATTGGCCTGAGCCAATGGAGCTCTGCTCCAAACACCCCTGAATTAGTAGAATTTCAGATGAGATCTGAAATCCGTGGCTCAGGCACAGTCTAATGGAACTCCAAGGGCTCCCTGTGCTGTGGGTGGAGTTAGTAGGGAGTCGATTGCAGGAGATGATAAAAACCAGGTTCTGACATTTGGAACTCTAACACAAGCAAAAAGCAGGATTAGCTTTTTCTTAGTGAAAAGTAGATAAATCTCTAAAATACTGGTAGTAAATTGCTCAGCAACTTGGCAGCAGATCTGACTTTGACATTAAAACTCTGCAAGTCTGCAAACCAGAACCTCAGCTGGTGTAAATCAGTATAGTTCAATTGACTTCAGTGGGGCTCTGGTGACTTTCACTAGCTGAGAATGTGGCCCTGTAACTGCAGTCAGACCAGAGAGATGATATGTGTCCAGAAGCGAAAGCTAGATCCACGAGTGTCTTGCTGGGCACCACAAACCGTAAAGAAAGTACTAACATATGTTACTGTGACGAGTCCATTTTTTTCACAAATGGATAACATTTCAACTTCCCAGCAACTAAACACCACGTAAGAGCGGTTGGCTGGTGCGAACACTGATTTAAAGATGAAAGCTAAGGTTTTCAGTCTTCTAGGAAATGGGATTTTCAGTGCCAGCAAGGTTGGGGTGGAGAGAAGGATGTGTCTGCCTCCCTGCACTGTGGAGGAAGAGGTGGGCGGTGGAGAGTGGCTGTCTGAAACTAGAGGAGCTGAACTGTGGAGTGGCTGGAGGATGTTAGCAGATTCTATACCAAGAAAGGGAATTTTCTCTCTAGCTTATGCTTGTAGTTGAGTATCAAGGCATGTGACCCAACCAGTCCTCCTTTTGTGCTGTTATGGCTTCTTAACCCTGGATGCTGAGTACTAGGGTCCAATACTAGATGTGCTTTGTAAAAAGATTGTAAAAGGGAAAGTGGCAAAGGCTAGAGCCAAAGTAATAGCAAAGCTAAGTCCCTCTTGATCAGTACATAGAACCGGGCAACCAGCACAAAAAGAGAGATCCTTTGAGCCAAAGTCTGCACAATTGGAGATGATCATTCACGGGCCCCTCTTCGTGTTGTGCAGGTTCACGCTGTCTGGAGGAATAATGGTTGTGTTTTTGGGTGCTGTGATGCTTTGACTTCAGCTCTTTCTCGGGATATGTCTACACTGGAAATGCGACAGTGGCACGGACGCAGCACTGCAGCTGTCGCTGTAGTGTAGACATTTACTGCAGTGAAGGAAGGGGTTCTTCCAAAGAATTCTTGTGTGTTTGGGCTTTGGACACTGCTATGTAGTGGAGCCCAATCTGAGGATCATTCAAGCTTTCGTGACCTACTTTTTTAACCATTCAAATCTGAGGGGAAAGTTCTTTGTGTTGGAAAAACAGCTGCTATCTTAGTGGGGTCCACCAACGTTGTGCTCCCTCTACTGGATCTGCAGTAGCAGTTAGTGTGTGAAGACAAAAGTTATCTTACCTCCGCTCTGCTGGCATCAATCAATGATATTGGTGCAGAAACACAAAGATGTTTTGTCAAGACAAAGTGTCTAGAGAAGCTCTTAAACAAAAGAGCCATTTGTTTACTCGAGCTCCCCTCAAAACTACAGGAGAAAATCCCTGTTAGCCAAATGAAAACAGACCATGTAAAAGGGGAGTGAGAGGCACTTTTTCCCAAGCTTTTGGGAGGTATGAAAAACAACAAAATGACTTTCAGATGAATAAATCAGGAATTTTTTAGACATGCCTGTTAACAGACTAAACTAGCATCACAGGCTAGTTCTGTGTGTGAACTTGTGAAATGTATTCAGAAACTTGGCCAAATGAAAGTATAGATCTCTCAAAAATTTTAGGTCTTTTTCCTCCCTCCGAAACAAACTGATAACTACTTTGTGAAACAATAGAGGAATAGGATTGAGTGGACAGAAGCCTGCAGCACAAAATATCCTGCCTTTTTTCAGTATGTTGCACTGATCCATGCAGTGACAGACTTCTGGAACCTCTCTGTTGTCCTTTCTATCTGCAGCGGATATGGTTTAAAATGATATGGGACCTTTGTCATAATTACAAGGCGAGCTGCTCTGCTGTGTGCTCTCTGGATCTCTCCAAATGCACCTCCCTAGAGGACAAGCCCTAAGCTTGAAATCCTTCAATTCTTCCACTTGTAGACTAGTCCCTGGGTTACGGACCCCTTTTGTACTAACTGTGATCACTTCAACGAGCCCAGTTTAGGTTCAGTACTTCTAGTTTTGTCCCTCAGGGAGCTGTGACCAGTGGTACAGACTGTAAGCATGCAGCCCTTCCTAAACAAGATATTGTTTATTAGCAGTAGGACCACTGTATGATGTAAGAGAACAAAGATTTAAGAAAAACACAAGAGTTTATATGTAGGCATATCTACCTAGAGCTTACCATCCCCCTGATGTTAGCCAGGTAGCTCAGCTTCTTCAAAATGTCTGTTTTAGCCTGTTCCCCTGACAACTGTACCCCCTCCCTTCCTTCCTCACCTGACAGGAGCTTTTTAGTAGTTCAGGGTCTTTTGGATTTTAGGACCCCAACCTTGGCAGAATAAGGGCTGCTCTATACCAGGAAATTATATCGGCATGTGAAAAACCCACAACCCTGAGAGACATAGCTATTCCGACCTAACCCCTGAAGTAGACAACGCTGGGTTGATGGAAGAATTTTTTCAGCAGCCTAACTACCACCTCTCAGGGAGGTGGATTAACTACACCGGCAGGAGGACCCCTCCCGTCGGCATAGGTAGTGTCTACACTGAAGCACTGCAATTGTGCTGTTGTAGTGGTTAAGCGAAGATATATCCTAAGAGTAGCACTGTCTACATGGGGCCTTAAGTCTGCTTAACTATGCTACTTAGGGGATGTGGATTTTTCACACCCCTGACTGACATAATTAAACTGACCTAATTTGCTAGTGAGACCAGGCCTAAGTCTTTAAACTTTGGAGCCATGGCAGGTGGGCCTTTCCCAATAATAGCCTAGCAATCGTTTTCTGTACGACCCATGAAGGTATCTTACTGTTAATCACAGTTTTGTTTCCTGTTTTTCTTAACAGCCCCTTTGGGTTAGCTCCATGTAGTTAGCCAGTAACATCCCTCACAGCAGTCAGGCAAGCATGTATAGAAATCATACACTAATGCAGAGCAGCCCTACATCCTCCTCCCACTGAACTCCAGTCAGGACTGCAGGTTAAGGAAGTCTTTACTATGAAAGGACTGCAGGATCAGACCTTTGGAATTCTTTGTTATTGGGTTAAGACAAGCACACAAAATATCTTACCTTGTTGTTATCTTTCGGGATTTGTATCTGGAGTGACAGTAGCTTCTTATACTGTTTACAACCTTAGCTACAAAACATAAGGCTGAACCTAACTTGCTAACTTTCCATTATCAGCCAGACTTTCAGACTGCTTCCACCCCCAGCTTTCCCTGAAAGAAACAGATCTTTCTTAAACTTGTGCATGCTGCTTCTTATCCCATAACATTTTTCTAGGAAGATTGGTGAAAATTGGACAAGGAGTTTTAAAGTTATGGTATTGTGAAATGTACCTGGCTTCACTGGAGAGCTTTTCTAATTTGTGGGGGGGGGGGGGGACTCGTATATCCAAAATGGCTTGGCCTGGAAATGCTACACCCTCCTGTTCTTGCTGGCTGTGCTGAGGAGAAAGGCCTTGCAGTATTGGTTGAGGGTATTTGTGGGGAAATTACATAATAAAAGTAGTTTGTGCTATCCCATGCTAAGGTAGCCAGGGAAAGGGTTTGCTACAACCTCATTGAAGCAGAGCTGTCAAAAGAGTCGGAGGAACGCTTGAGGGACCAGCCCTGTAAATGGTTTGTGGCTCGGCACCACCGCCTCACTGATCCACTGGATCTTTGTGCTTCATAGCTTTTCATTAGAAGACAAAGAAGGATCCACTGCTGGAGCCACAGTCGCCAGCACTGGCTGATAAGGCAGGCTCAGGCTAGTGCCTTGAAGGAAGTAACTACCGTGGGACTGCTGCTTCACCTGCTCTGCTCTCCATTCCAGGTTACACCTGACTGAGCGGGTGTGTGCAGGAAGGGCTTGCCATAAAACCATCATCCTCACCAGGAAAAGATATAGGAGGAGCAAGGTCTCCCTTTAGACTGCTTCTTGGCTTCATTGCTTGTCATGCTGGGATCAGGCAGGGGCTTGCCAGGGCATGGGTTGCTGCTGTGCCACAGGAGGCCAGAGAAGCCAGCTGAAAAGCTTGGCACAAATTCAGCCACAAATTAGAGCTCGGTTGCAACAGAAATCTATCAATTTTTTTTTTAGGGTGTTTTAGTTCTTGGAGTGCCCGCACCCTACGGGTGTTCGCTGTGGGTGCACATGTGCTCCAGGCACCCAGGACCGGAAATTCTTCAATAGCAGTGTCTGTTGGTCCACGCCTGGCTGCGCGCTATGCTGCCTTGTGTAGCAATCCAAGGGCATAAATGGTCGTGTGGACCGACCGCCTCTTCAGTTCCTCTTCTACCACTCAGGCTCTGGGACAGGATTTTCCTGTTCTCCTGCGTCCATATTCTCTTATTTCACTCAAAGTTTACCTGTAAATAATTGTCAATAATTATTTCATTCTTACTTTTAGATCGTTAATTAGCTTAAGTCCGGTTTGTGGAATTCGGGGGATTTTCTGGCACGTTATGCCCAAGATTCCGGGTTTAAAACCATGCCTCACCTGACTCTTGGTCTTCCAGGTGGGTGACCCTCATGACACCTGCCTCTGCTGGTTAGCAGTGTCACAGATTTCATCTAAGTGTGGGATTTGCTGTTTGTTTCCCCCCTCACACCAGGGAGGCTTGGAAGTTCCAACTCCGCCAACACCTTACGGAGCTAGCCATGAGACTGAGATCAGATGAAGGCCCTCCCATTCCCCAACTCACTGACCTGAACCACTGAATAGTGCTACTCCAGTAAATGGAATACACAATGAGAGTAAGGAGAGGCACAAGAGGGCAGGGAAGTCTGCTCATAAATCCTTGAAGTGAGCGGCTTTGCCTCTTCCCTCAGATTCAGGTGAGACTCCACAGTCTGGACAGGGTTCACATGGAGCTCATGAGGAGATCAAGCAAGCACTGATGGTACCGGGAGTTTCTGTTGCTCTGAAACAGTCCTGAGTGGCACAAAGACAGTAACATGCACACGTCCTCTATGCCGGCAGTATTACACCACACGCCTAAGCCTCCACTGTCGATTCTGACACAGACTCCAGCCAGCTCTCCCCCAGAGAGTATGCCTGGCACTTGGTTGGTCCCACCAAGAAATATGCACACCTACACAGACTATAGAGTTTAGTGGAGCAGTTCTGGGCCCAACCCTGGCCAGAGCATACTTACCACTGGGCAGGTTTCTAGCCTTCGGGGACCTCTGTGCCCAAATCCACCTCAGACACAGTTCATTTCTGCCTGATGCTGGTGGGACACATGGAATCCTTAGAGAAGAAAATCTCCTTCCCACTTCAAATTTGAGCATCTCTCACATGGTGGGAAAAGATGCATGTGTATGTGAAGTCATCCCATTCCCACCCCCCAAAAACCCACTCACTATCCATGCATCTCTCTTAGGCTGGAGAGCACCCCTGGATGAACACATAGCATAAGGCTCATGGATGCCGCATGGGTCCCCATATCAATCTGCTAGTGTCTCCTATGGGCTGTCCAAGGCATGCAGACACTTCTACCCATCATTTGATCCACTCGTGTCCAGATCAGACACCCTGACCTCTGTTGATTCTGTAAATAAGCAGAGAGGAGCAAGGTCTACACCACTATGCAGGGAAGTGATATGACTATGGAACTTTTGCATCCCCTACAATATCTCCCGCTCTGCAGTACATCTTCACTGAGTCATGAATTCCCTGGCAGACAGGCTTAGCAGGCATTCAAGAGGATCATGATGGGAGCTCCACTCTTCGGTGGTCCAACTAATTTTATGACGATGGAGGTACCTGTTCTGCAATCTCTTTGCCATGCAAAAACCCCAAGAAATGCCGAGCTTTTTGCTCTCGTAATGGCCAGGGCCCAGACTCCAGAGGGGATGCTTTCCTTCTCCCATGATCAGAACCGTTACTGTACGCCTTCCTTCCTATTTCCCTTGGTCCTCACGTTCTCCAGGAAAATTCAGAGCAACAGCAATTCTAAGAGCACCCAGGTGACCGTGTCAGTTCTGGTTGTACCTCTGATGCAAGGATACCAAAATGACAGCTGTCCTAATTGGTGGAGAAGTAAGTGGGGGTCGCTGTGTGAAAGCTGGCAACTCCAGACTTCCCCACTCCAAACTGGTTACGACTGATGGGTAGAAGCCCACCATGGGGGTTGCAGTGATGCAAGTATGCAGAGCCATTAATCGCCTCCTGCTATGAAGAACTGTGACTGGGAAACGTGCAGGTCATAGTGGGTGGCTTTGCAGCCATGGGATTCCCTAACTGCGGTGGGGCCATAGAATGGATATCGCCTTTTGGCCCCAGACCACCTTGTGACAGAGTACATCCACAGACGGGGCTGTTTTCCGATGGTATTGCAAGTACTGATGGAACGCTGGGGTTGTTTCACCAGCATAAATGCCAGGTGGTCAAGGAAGATGCACGCATCTTCAGCAACACTGATCTGTACAAAAAGCTCTACGCAGGGACTTTCTTTCCAGACCAGAAGATTCCAACTGGGGGATATGGAAATGCCAATAGTGATCTTTGGAGACCCAGCCTACCACTTGCTCCAATGGGTCATGAAGCCTTACACCGGCAACCTTGACGGCAGCAAGGAGTGCTTCAGCTTGCTCAGCAAGTGCAGAATAACTGTTGAATGTGCCTTTTGCTGCCTAAAGGGTCATGGGTGCTGCCTTTTTGGCAGGTTAGATCTCAGTGAGGAAAATATTTCCATGGTCAAAGCAGCCTGCAGTGCTCTGCATAACATTTGTGAAACTAAGGGGGAGATGTTTCCTCAAGGGTGGACTGTTGAGGTGGATCGGGTGGCTGCTGCTTTTGAGCAGCCAGATACCAGGGCTGTTAAAGGGGCTCAGTGGGGAGCTATTCGAATCAGGGAGACTTTAAAGGAGCATTTTGACAATGAGCCACAGTAATGTGGGTTTCTGTAAGGCATTGAGCCAGGCATTGTTTTCTTGCATTGTAGTATGAACCTTGCAATGATTGCTGTGTGTGTGAGTGCTAACTTTACAACACAAATGCACCGATTACCATTGTCTGTGAATTTCACCAACAACCACCGTATGAAGGAGACAAAGATTCATTCTCCTTCCATAAGTACATTTTTATTAAATGCAGATGCAAACATTTCTATTCTGAAGGAACGTAAAAATGAAGAGCACATTTGCCAATGAGGTTCTCAGAGCTGGGTGTATGTCCAGCTGCCATTATGAAACACGTCCCTCTGGGTGGAGTGCATGGGATACTGTGACGGCCTGAAACATGTGAGAAATGTGGACGGGAGGAGTGTGGGGAGGGCATGGAAGGCAGTTCTGCATGGGCTGCAGGGGGAGACGAGCATGGATGTGTTCCGCTTGAAGTTCAGTTGGGGATTTCAGCATGTCTGTTTGATCCTGTCTCACTGACTCCTGCCCGTTTCATATCCTGGCTATCCATTCGCAGTTTCTCATTGATAGCCTCTCTCCATGCTCTCTGCTTGCAATCTGAAGCACAAGAGGATTGCAGCACGTCCCGGAACATGTCTTCCTTACTCCTCTTGTTTCGTCTCCTCGTCAGCTGCTGTGCAGGGGGAGACCCTCAAGAACACATCTACAGATGCTAAAGAAACAATAGAGGCACTGTTGTGAGTGCACTCGCAACCTTGAGCCAAACAAGTTAGAAATATCCCTTTCTCACTTCCCATTGGCAAGCATGCAACATGGCAAGAGCCTCAGCCATGGTGAGTTTGGCCCTGGGGGGAATAGGGCAAGATGGGATGAGGGGTGGGGGGGTTTCAGAGGGGTATCACTGTAAGTTCCTAGGGCCACTATTCTGAATATTGGCACCATTTTCCACAGTCGGGGTGATAAGCAGCTGATGCCTCACTCCTGAGGGTAACTGAGGATGCAAGGGCGCAGCTCCTGCATGCGTGCTGCTGCAGACCGGGTCCGTATGCTGCTCGCCTATGTGCTGCTATAATCCGTGAGGAGATAATTGCTGCTTGGCACGGCAAAGTTTCCTACTGTGGGGAAGAAACAAAGCAGCCCTCCCAAGAAACCTGCAGCAGAGGATAGTAGAGTGCCTCCATGAAAGTTTCCTAGAGATCTCTGTGGATGATTCCCGGGGCATCCCGATGTGCGTAAACAAAGTTTTCTGCAGGGCCCCCTCTGCCTAGCTGCACAGGGGAATGAGAAGCAGATACAAACTCAGCCTGTGTTGGTTATTTCAATCCTTCTTCTACCCTGATTTAAAAAAAGAAGAGCACTACCTCATGTCTCTTTGCAGTATCGAAGCACAATGAATATTTACCGGAGCTTCCCTCTCCTGCATCAAGCGCACCGGAGCCGGAGTGCTGGGACTAGCTCGACCCCTCCAGAATTAAAGAGGTCCTGGTGTGCCATGGCACCAGATGCCCGTTTGTCCCCCATGCTCCTCCAATTCTACTTCCTTGTCCACCACATCGTCCTTCGGGTTCACATCACTAGTCGCTGTCTCCAGCCTCCCCTCCTCCTGAAGTATCCATGGGGCTCTTGGTGGCAGAGGTGGGGTTGCTGCCAAGGATGGCATGCAGCTCCTTGTAGAAGTGGCATGCCTTTGGCTACGCAACAGAATGACTATTGGCCTCCCTTGCCTTCTGTTTCGCCTGCCTTGGCTCCTTGATTTTTGCTCATGGCATGGAGGGCGAGGTGTACAATAGGGGCATGCAGCAGTTCTGTGCAATCTGCCCATAGGTATCAAAGTTCCTGCGGCTGCAGTGGAGCTGTGACCTCTCCCCACAGTCCCAGCAGATCCGCCATCTCCAGTGTACTCCAGGCAGGAGCGCATTTGTGGCAGGGAGACGGCAGTGTCAGCTGGGCAGTTTCTATGTGAGCTCCCCACACGGAGCAAATGAGAAGAAGAATTTCAAAAATTCCTGGGGCTTTAAAGGGGGAAGGGTGCATGCCTGTGTACCTGGCTGCAGGGCAGCGAAGTTCAAACTGGTGACCAGAGCAGTAATGTTGGGCATTGTGGGACACCACCTGGAGGCTACTTCTGGTGACATAAGCAATTCGGTGTCTATGCCGATACTGCGTCTCTCTAACTTCGTCACAAAAAGCTTGATGCCTCTCAACAATGTGGTTTTATTATACTGGGCAGAGCAGGAGAGTTAAATCGGCAGGAGGAGCATTGCATTGTGTTCACCTCCACAGTTATGTCAACCTAAGCTGTCTTATGTAGACTTAACTTTGTAGTGTAGACAAGCCCTTAGTTCCACAGGGAGGGTTGGGTTTTTTTTTTTACATATGTTTATAACATAGTCCCCCATTCACTATGGCTTTTCTTGGCCACTCTCTTCCACCTTGTGTTGTGGTTTGCAACTCAAAGTTTGAGAGTGAGACTGCCCTGCACTCTACCACAGCAGTGGTTCCTGTTCTGCAGGCCTGGGCCCCACTCCATCCCGCTGGGTCTTGCCACTCACAGATTTGATGTGGCAAGCTCCTCCGAATGGATGGGGGGATGCACTAGTGGTCTGACTACCCCAAGAAGATGAGGTGGAGAGGAGGGTGGAAAAGGCCACAGCCCCACATAACACTCCAAAATGGAGATGGGATGCTAATGCCAAGGCTTAAAGGGGTGAGAGGTCCTGTGGGGAAGTCCCTGAGGGAGACAGGGGACTGGAACAACTGAAGAAGTGGGGAGGGAGATGGTACAGCCAGGAGTTGGGGCCATTTGTGCTCATCTATAGGGTAGATGGACTTGGGGTGCTGCAGCAGTGGAAAGGGGTGAAGAGGCAGGTTGGGGGAAGGGAAGTGATTTGGGGGTGGTGGGGAGTAGGGGAGGTTTTAAGAGGTGGGTTAATTGGGGAATTGGGCTTGCGGGGGGGATGTGGGGTTTTGGGGAGTGGAAGGAGTGTTTGGGGGTTGGTAAGGTCATGTTTTGTGGGATGTTTTTGGTGGGATATGACACGAAGTGGATTTATTTGGGAAGATGGAGGTTGGTGTTAACAAGACAAAAACACGCTGATCTTCCAGTACCAATTTAGGTGACTCATGTTTCTTCCTGCCTTAAATATGCCTGAATATTAGGTAATATTTTCTACCTATCTTATTCCTCTTACATTAATGGTCGTTAGCACATACTTTAATTATTCTTAACCAATTTTAGGCCAGTCTTTAACATATTTATCGGTCTAGGCATTTGATGTGTCAATCACTGTGGTATCCAGGTGCTACTTTTAGTTGGGAGGGGACTTCCAATTGAATTTCTGAGCTTAATAGTAAACAGGAATGATTTCCTCCCCCACCCTGTCAACCCCACCCAACTAACAGCATGGTTTCCTCAGAGATAATTTATCTAGAGGAGAGAGCAGGTCTCTGAGCAGCTCTGTATAAATCCTAGAGGCAGAATTTGTTAACCATTTCTTGTATTGCTGGGACAGCTGTGATGGTGGTGCATGAATAAACAGTAAATGGAAGCATTCTATTTCCAGGCTCCATTAGACACATGGAAAGAAAAAATACATGTCCAAGAAGAAACAGTTGATACAATATAGATTTATTTTAGTAACTCAGAGGCCTCACAGATAATTATATGGGAAAAGGTCCTACTGCAGTCTTATATTAGCGCAAATTAATGGAGAAAGAGAAATAAGAAATGTTCCTTTCTTTACTCCTGTAGCACAGCCAGTCCTGGTAAAGGTAAAAGGATTTGAACTCAGTTCCTCTGTGTCGCATTGTTACCCTGCCACTAAACTCCTGGCCTGGATGCAGATCTTCAAACTGGAAGCTATTTTTAGTGGTCTGCTGCTGAGCTGTGTTGCTGAAAAGTGCCATTTGACACTGGTGGTATTGGAGCCGACTGTGAGGAAGTGTAGTTCACATCTTCACCCTGGCTTGAGGCTGGTTTAATAATCCCAAGAACAACATCTGTAAACATTTGATGTAAAGAAAGTTCTTAAGTCTTACCATCTCCTACTGCTTTCGTAAATGTCACTTTTTAGCAAGATGGCCACCACTAATAGTAGACATTTAAATTCAAATTCATTTTATTCCCACTGTAGTGGGAACAGCTTCTTGCACGGTGAATTTTTCTTTATCAAATAAAGTAGGATAGGTGTGGGTTTTTGTTTTGTTTTTTTGGGATTGGTTTTTTTTGGGCATCTGGGCAAATAGTTGCATGTGTTTGGGGATAACTGTGCCTACAAAGAGCTAGATAGCTATGCAACTGATTATTTGTAAAATCAATTAGCACAGTTGCAGTAATTGCAAACACCAATTATGAGCGCATTTTCTACATGCAGTTGTATGCACAGACCCCTCAAAACCTGGCATTTTTAAACTAATTTCAGGCAACTAGTTAACTCTGACCAGAAAGGATTATGAAGTGTAAACACAGGTTCTGTAAAAAGAAAAGGAGTACTGTAATAATTCCTTTGTATTGAGAATGACAGGGAGGATTTTTTGGCTCCCTGGAGAATCAAGCGTGTTTATTAAGTGACCTGTATAGTGGGTGGGAAAGCTTAGTGTTGATCTTTGATCTATAAAGAGAGTCTGAGAGATGATTTGATCTATATATTGTGCTTGGATTCCTGCACTAGAAATGTGTCTCTCGTCTACCTCGGATGACTTTATGGGCCACTCGTAGAATTCAGACATCAGGCTATTAAGGAATCAAAACCTAACTGAGACAGAAAGTGATTTTTAGTAAGACTGTTTAATCCCCTAATTTGTTTCTAACACCTACTTAATTCAGTTCTATGACTGCTTGGGGAGAAAACGGAGAAGTCTTTGTTAAGATTCATAAACTCTTCCACTTTAATGGAGGGATGAGAGAACTCCCAGTTCACATCAGAGACTCCCAACAAATTCTCCAATACAAGTAGGGAAGGCCAGCACAGATATTCCTGAGGTAAAAACAAACGGGGTATGAGAGAGGAGAACTTTTTTAGAATGGGGAAGAAGAGAAAGAACGTTGGATCTCTTTTATACATCAAAGAAGTAAAAAGGGTACAAAATCCCTCTTGTCTTTGCATGTCACCTTTAGGAAATCTGTTACGGGAGTCTGCAATTGTCATAGACAGTTTTCTTGGTTAGACTGCCCAGAATTTACATTTATATTACACTTTTATAATGAAGGATTCCGAAGAACTTCACAAACTGTACAAAAAATATTAAAATCCTCTCAGAATAACAGATCCATCATAAATTAGTAGAGTGAAACTCAACCGAAGGACCACATCTAATTAACAAGCCTTCTCTTAAATAACTGCTTTATAGTATTCTCACAGCTTCCAATGTAACAGGAGTGACCAAATTTACCAACCCTCCGAGCCGCGTACAATAATCTTCAGAAGTTCGAGAGCTGAAAGACATACACAACCTGCCCTGCGGGGTGGTACCTGATGGGGTGCGGGGCTTCTGCCCTGATGCCGCCCCCCACCACCGCAGGGCAGAAGCCCCTAATCCCACCACCCTGCCGCAGAGCAGAAGCCCTGAGCTCCCCTGCTGCCCAGCTGGAGAACCGCACTTTAACTAACTGTAAAAGCCACAGTTTGTCCACACCTGTAAATATAATTCGGACCTTCAGACTAACCCCACTATGCAACTGTTTTGATTTTTGTGCTGGTCCCTTTAACTCTTGGTTCACTGTATATTACACAACTCTGTTAGAGCTCCTTTAAATGGGAAACACGTTTTAAGCTCAACTATTTCATAATTTTCTTCTAAGTGAAGTTTCTTCTAGCAGTTAAAATCTCCTTATGTGTTTTGTGCTTTTATAGCACCTTTCATCAGAGGATCTCAAAGCTCTTCATAAAGATAAGAAGCTTTGCAGATGGGAAAGTGAGGTACAGAGGATGAGACTTGCTCAAGGGTAAATAGCAAGCCTAACTCCACTGAGAATAGAACCCAAATTTCCTGATTCATAGTTCCCAGCTTTAGCTATTCTTGTACAATATGAAGCTTCTTACCTGCCACCAGTTTACCCCTCTTCTGCATAGATTCTAAAGCCAGAAAGGACCACTGGGATCATCTAGTCCAGGGATTCTCAAACTTCATTGCACCGCGACCCCCTTCTGACAAAAAAAAAATTACTTCACAATGCCGGGGGGGGGGGACCGAAGCGTGCCAGAGCCCCACTGCCCTGGATGTGGGGCCAAAGCCCAAGCCCCACTGCTCTGGGCAGGGGGGCTAAAGCTGAAGCTCAGGGGCTTCAGCCCCAGGTAGGGGGCCTGCAACCTGAGCTCTGCCACCCAGGGCTGAAGCCGTCTGGCTTTGGCTTCAGCCCTGGGCAGCGGGGCTCTGGCTTCAGCCCCAGGCCACAGCAAGCCTAAGCCAGCCCTGGTGACCCCATTCAAAGGGGGTTGTGACCCACTTTGGGGTCCCGACCCACAGTTTGAGAACCGCTGATCTCCTGTATAACAGATCACAGAACCTGCCCAAAATAGTTTTACAGCATATCTGTTAATTATTCAATGTCCCGTTTACTATGATGTTCCCAGTAGCCCAGTTTGATTTGCATTATATTCAGTAGATAAGAGTAACTGTTGCCAGAAAATGTCTCGTTTTACTTAGTTTGCCCTCACATGAAGAGCTTTTGACAATACCCATTCCAAATCTGAATCCTGCCTTCACCATCCGATATTGCTTAGCACACGAATAAGACTCCACCGTCCCTCTCTGTAGGGGGCCACTTTGGGCATGTCCTGTGTCAAGACCCATAAATTTTCCCTTTTGGAATAGCGTGCAATGGAGAGATTCTTTTGGTCAGCCCCTTTGTGTGTTCCTCTAGCTGCCCAGTAACATGCCTGCCAAGGTAGACACATCAGCATCATTCTTAACACACATCCTAGAGGAAGGATGGCTCAAGCCTACGACTTGGGAGACCTGGGTTCATTTTCCAGCTCTGCTCACTTCATGTGTGAGCTTTGGCAGTCACTGAACCTCTCTGTGCCTCAGCTCTCCATCTGTAAAAAGAGGTGGTAATACTTCCCTACTTTATAGGGGTGTTGGGAGGATATTAAAGACTGTGCGGTGCTTTGAGATCTACTGATGAAGAGCAAAATGTAAGAGCTAGCTAATAACATTATATTGCCATGTTTTCTGGATAACTTTAGAGGTGAGGGGTTGCTGAACTCTGACAAAACTTTGCAGTAGTTATAAATTTGTTCTACTTAATATCTAGTATTTTCCTAAGGCATTTGCTTTCAAAGGCATTTAGATGTCTGCTGTCCAACTTCTGTGGATTTCCAGCATTCTAACCCACATATTAGGGTGGAAATAACATTTGAGTTGAAGTTTCATAGTCTGGTCTTAAGTTGTAAATTTTCAATGAGCAAAACTTGTTTAAGCTGGTAAATGGAGCTGCCACTTTGCCTGTTCGTGATATTATTTCCTTCTAGCCATCACCATTGGCTTGCACATTCCTACCAAGATATGTAAATTGACTCACTTCTTGTATTCGCAAAAAGAAAAGGAGTACTTGTGGCACCTTAGAGACTAACACATTGATTTGAGCATAAGCTTTCGTGAGCTACAGCTCACTTCATCGGTGAGCTGTAGCTCACGAAAGCTTATGCTCAGATAATTGTGTTAGTCTCTAAGGTGCCACAAGTACTCCTTTTCTTTTTGCGAATACAGACTAACACTGCTGCTACTCTGAAATCTTCTTGTATTCATTTGCCTTCTGAAATAATGCCTCCAAAATAGCAGTCCTTATATTTTACCTCAATGCTAACATTTAAGTGTCATTTGATGGTTATGATAGGAGTCCTAACTGGGCAGAGACTAAAGGTGACATACCTGTCTCCAGTAACTCTAGCCACTAGCCCCTGTGTGTGTATTTTATATCCGATGGATTTGGCAGAGCTGGGCCTCTGTTTAGGAAACTTGCTTATTCTGTTCTGTAGTTTTTGGGAGGTTTTTTTGATCTCCAGCTGCTATAGAAAGCTCTCATTGTGAAGGAATTATGGCTGACTCCTCAATGTGAGGAGTCTCCAACCCAGTATCCTCCCACAGTTTGTCAGACTAACAATGTGATGTTCATTCTGTGCATAGTACTGGAGAGGGAGTGCTGGGAGCTATTGACTAACATTATTACAGGGCTAGGAATCTCCTCCTCACTTCCTGTGGGCTGTGTAATACAAGGGCATGTTTTAATCAAATGCAACAATCCAAAATTAACTAAAGAGCAGAGCTCAGCTAAAATAGTTTCCAAGTCATGTGGGGAGGTAGTAGATGTGAAGTCTGGCATGTTTACATTACAGTGGCCTTTGACTGATCTGACTGGAGAAGCATAAAAACAGGACTCCAGTGCTTTCCGAAGGACTGAAGAGTTTTCTCCCAGCGTAAATATGCCCCCCAAATATTTTCAGAATCTACGCTCTGTGAAGCAGAGCCATGCAGGTGTTCAAAAAACTTCAGGAGTTCCTAGAATCAGGATTTTCTAGATTCGTTCTGTAAAACTTTCTTGTCCAGACAAGCAGATAAGTCATAGCTGGAGCCTTTTCTTTTTTGTTTTCTTATTTAAAAGTGCAGTCTTCGTGTTTGACATGTAAATGCAGTGTTAATAGTTTAAAATGTTTCCTTTCGACTGAGCCCAGCTTTTGCATTGCCCTGGCCAAAGGCCAGACCCGTTTAAAATGAACTGGCAGAACAAAGAGACGCTTTTCTATTGGAGCTTTAACATGAAGCTCTAGATGCTCTGATGTACCCATCCAGAAGAAAAACTGGACAGATGCAGATATTTACAGGGGATTAGTGTGTAAAAATTAATAAGGATTTTATCTATAAGCAAATGGAGGCCCAGAAAACTCTTCTCCCTATCTTTCTTTTTCCCATTGCAGCTGTCTGGATTTACATGTTGTTGGCTCCCCCAGCCAAGGGCAAGTGTTTTGGTAGCTTTTTAAGAGACCGGTTTTACAGGTTTTTATGCTGTCTTCATCTGTTGCTCAAGATGGGAGGAAGTGCCCAGAGTAGGGCAACCTCTGCACATCTTGGAACAATCCAGTTCATTTCTGAAAGTCATCTGACACCCAAAGGGAGTGTCTACACTTCAATTTTTAGTTGTGTTTTAACATATGATAACTACACTACACAAAATACTTCTCCTCGGACACGCAGAAGCAAACGTTTGTCTCAGGCATACTAGACTATATTATCATGTTAATTAATATGTTAAGTAATGTATGTTAAAACACCACTAAAAAGTCAAGCATATATATATTCTTAAAATATTTTAAAAGGAGAAATGAGTTGCAGGATACACTAACTTTGGTGTTTCTTAAGCTCATTTTGCTGAAGGTAGGTGTGTAATTAGATAAAATATCGTGCATCTGTCACCATTTGGCTTCCACTGTGGGGAATTTAGCATGGAATTAGTAATGCTGCCTTATTTAATAAAGATCTTTGCAATTCCTGATTATTGTCAGACAATATTTAGAAAGTGAGGTGAAGACAGACATGGCAAAGAACACTGGCTTTGTCTGAAGGGAATAAAATTTTTGTTGATGGTTTTTTTTGTGGGGGGGAGGAGAGGGATGGGAGGATAGAAACTTACACATTCACAGAAGGACCCACAAGGTAGAAAGTTGAAGAGGAAGAGGAGAAAGTAGTGAAGACCTGAAATTACCAATAGGAGTTGAAGACCTGTGGGATATATCTACGCTTCAATTAAACACTTGTGGCTGGCCTGTGTCAGCTGACTCAGGCTCACAGGGCTTGAGTACTGTGCTGTAAAATTGTGGTGTAGACATTTGGGCTGAGCTGGAGCCAGGTCTCTGGGATCCTCCCCAGCTCATGCAGTACCAGAGCTTAGGCTCCAGCCTGAGCCCGAACATCTATATTGCAATTTTACAATCCCGCAGCTGAAGTCCTGTGAGCCTGAGTCAGACCAGGCTGACACGGGCCAGCCGCGGGTGTTTAATTGCTCTGTAGCCATATCCTTAGACCAGGACGTAACTGTATACTGAAATTTGTCTGAATTAAGTTTTGTCAGTAGTGCTTACCTTTTTTTAATTTTAGATACTTTGATTGTGAGGATTCAGGAAATTTGTCAGTGACATTCTATATCCTCAGTACTACATTGCCTTTAAAACCCCACAGTCCTTCTCCATTATTCAAAGCTATTGGATCTCAGACAGTCACTTGTGTATTCTTCAGTTTTCAGCTAATTTATCTGTTACAATACAAACTTAATCCCTGGTGCCCAGTAAATAATTTTTTTTTCAGCACTTGGAGCTCTACGTATGTAAAGCGCTACATAAGATGATTATCCCCCTGGTGTCAGCTGTGCTTCTTTACAGTGACTCCTTACAGAGTTTACCATAGTTATAAATCATTTATTTTTCACCCAAAATCTATACATTTTGTGGTTTGGCTGGACTTTCCCCTGCAACCCCCCTCCATTGTGATGAAAAGGCAGCAGTGTCTCCGCATAGTCTGTGTACTTACCTTGAATAGATGGATCTGTTTGTCAGTGGGCATTATATAGTCTTTGGAGACACTTTTAAGTTATTATATTTTTCCCTACCAGTATGGTGATCCCAAGCATGAAGAGTTCATTTATAGCCAATTTTGGGGACTTACAGTATTGTCTCCCTTGGGATAGGAGAGGCATGAAGACTGACAAATAGAATTTCTGGTGACAAGAATTCCAGATATGCCTGAGCCCTTGTCAAAGCCATGCAACCCTGGGATCTCCTTTTTATTCTTTCTTCATAGCTACAGTAACCCAGTGCATTGGACAAAAGCTAATATCAAATTTAGAGAAAGGGTGAAGTCCAGTTTCTCCATTTGGCTCAGTCAGGCCGTCTTAGAGTATGTCTACACTGCAAAGAAAAACCGGCCGCTGGCCTGTGCCAACTGACTCATGCTGGCGGGGTTTGGGCTGCAGGGCTGTTCCGTTGCAGTGTAGACTTCTGGGTTTGAGCTGGAGCCTGAGCTCTAGAACCCTGTGAGGTGGGAGGGTCCCAGACTCCAGGCTCCAGCCCCAGCCCAGAAGTCTCCACAGCAATAAAACAGCCCGAGTCAGCTGGCACAGGCCAGCTGTGGGTGTCTAGTTGCTGTGTAGACATACACCCTCAATGTCTTTTGACAGATACCTAGACTCCCTTGGTTAGGGACTGTTCTTTGTTGTGGTACAGAACCTAGCTCAATGAATCCCTGACCTTTGACTGGGGATTCTAGGTGCTACCTCAATAGATATAAGCAAGTGACCTGAACAACAACAAGTAGCTTGGGGCTCCAATGGATTCTCACTCTTAGGGAGAATGCACCACTGTAGAGGTACCAAGTATTTGTTAGTGAAACTGTTGAACTTCTGCATAGCAATCCTTGCTGAATCATTGAATATGTACTATGGAAACAGTTCTTAAATTAGGAGACACAGATGCTTTTTAAACCTATAGTTTGCAACTTGCCGGGACATAGAAGCACTTGATTAGAAAACTGTCTATACTTTCTGGACCAATATGCTTTTTCTAAGCTCAGGCTCTGGATTAACAATAGGAGATAGCATTAGATCCTTGCCTAGATATATGAATGCAACGTCTGTTGTACAAAACGAAGGAAAGCATACATATAAAACTGGAGACAGGTCAGAACCCTTTCCATTAGCCTAGTGTATTGACTCTGCAGCCTTTAGATAAAGCTCTGAACGTTTTCTAGAGAGCCTACATCAGAGCTTGAAAAGATCACTTGTCTGCTCATCCAGAAAAGTGGAAAATGTAAACAAGTGAGTGGTGAGCCATGTAGCCAGTGGGACTATTCTGAGAGTTGTTCAGGAGAACTGTAATCTCGGGTTTTCTAAAAATTTTCCTAAAGTATGTGGAACTCCTGAAAAATGGGCAAAGAGCAATTTAGATGGCAAATTTTGAAATGGCCTGTTGTCCCTTGGAAGATAAACCGGAAGGTTATGGGGAATGAAGAGAAGTGCCTGGATATGCTCTAAGCACAAAATATCTACAGCAGCTGTACCGCAGATTAGTGAGTGTGACTGTAGCAGTTGTGGGGAGTTCGAAAAATCATAGTCTCACATGTGCAGTACCAGTCATCTATCCTCAAAGTGCTCAGATATTACGATGGGTGCCAACATAAGCAGATGGTGATGCTGCAGATGCTTTCTAAAACAGACCCTTTCATCTCCAGTATCAAAATCTCTGAGTAATCATTCAGACAATATTGGCATATCTCACCCGCCTAGTATGAGATCTGGTCATTCTGCTAGATTAGCACAAATTTTATGTAGAAATGACACAAAATCCAAAGAGCTGAACTGGGTGAGGAGTTAGAAAGCTCTCTGTATGTAAAGAAATAACTTTTTGTGAATAATCTGAAAGGATATTGCTATTCTAATGTTTTGAAAGTAGTTAAACATTTTTTACTTTGTTCCCAGCTCCAGGACCCAAGGGAGTGTTTGTTATAAGAGGAATGCTGCTTTATTTAAAAGGGGGAAAAAATTGCACTTGAGCCTTCTGTGAAACTCCTTAGGAAAAGAAGGGTTTGTTTCTGATGCCTCCCCTTTATGCACAAGACCCCTCATATGCATCAGTTGTCATAGCAAAGGATAAGAGTACTACTTCGTAACTTGTCCGTCACATCCCTTAGGAGGTGACAAGTCATAAATACATTTAGGGATGGGGAGACACTAGCAGCTTTTGTGTGGAAATATTTTATTAAACATGTTTAAAGAAAAACAACACTTCTGAAATGGGCATACGAGTGTATCATGCAGCTTCCACCTACATCCAGCAGGATTTCAATTTTACACACACACGGCTAGGTCGTGCCTGGTCCGTAATGCAGAGATGTGAGAGGTACTCATGCAAGGAACTGTCCCCTGCACTGTACATGAAGTTTAGGTACCATTTCAGTCTCTGCAGACAGAATGCCTACTGGAGCTCCCCAGTACACAGGGAGCGTGTACCTGCGGCTACATCCCTTTACTGGGTGCAGCATGCCCTTCTAGGCTAAGGCGGTAATGGTGGAGGTGTCATGGCCCTGCCTCGTCCTCCTCCAATTTGAGGAACTAAGCAGAGTGCAGTCCAGTGCTCCCCCTGAAGTGGGAGGGCTCCACACTGCCTCCATCACAGGGCTGTGCCTCTCCAGGAATAATTGAGCCCTGAAAATAAAAAATCTATTTTTATACCACTGTATTTAGTCAGGAAGAGATTCATTTCTCATTAAGTAAATGAGTTCTTCAGTAGCTTTAGAATGTGCCACCAGTAAAGTCAGTCAGGACCATCTGATTTCCTCTGCTGCGTGAAACAAAAGTTGCACCCCCAAAAAAGGAATTTCTGCCTGTGAGATGAATACACATCCTCTTCAGGGGAGAGACCCACGAGAACTAGCCTTGGATTTGGTGGCATCGAACCCACTTTACAAAAAATGTTAATACCCCTCCTGAAAGCACTCCTGTGCTTCTCTTGCGGTTTAAATAAGTGGCGCATTGATCAACAATAGAACTTCTCTGTGGTCCTCGGACTTCGCTTAAGCAATGCTTTGTGGCACCCTCCAGGCACCCCCCAGGAATCCCCCTGTTTCTTTGGTCCTTAGCATTCTTTCCTCCTCTGCTGGTTTTCCCACGGTCTACACACCTGTTTTCAAGGCACTGGATCCTACCAACTATCCTCCTAACTCCGGATGACTGGGTATGACTCCCTCTTGGAACTTATCAGTGCCACTCCTTATTCTGCCTGAGGAGTTGTTCCTGAATGATTCTGGGCACTCCCACCAGCCTTTGTAATGCTGTCATCCGGGGAGCCAAGGGATTGGAAATGGAATTTGTCTCCTGTAAGTCACTGCAGTGTGTTCCTGTTTGCTTATGATAAATGAGTCAAAACCTTTCTGCCAGTTTGGAGTGCAGCGCTATTTATCCTCTGGTGTGCAGGTGGAAGGGTTAGCCTGCCAGTTTAAAAGGCCTATAGTATCCTGAACAGCAACGGCATAGAACTGATTAGAGAGAAGATACAGCTGTGCAGACCCATTAGGCTAGAAGGCTGACCCATGACAAGTGTTTATCTTGTGACTAATTTAATTTCAGCCGGCAAAGTTTGGGAGGCTCCCAAAGGTCAGGACTTGAGAGAAGAATGCTGTAATTAATGTTTTATGCCACACTTATTTTGAAACCTTTTAATTCTGAGATAAGGGGTATGTAAACAATGTAAATGTTGGGTGTTTCTTTCAGATATGGTGCTTCTTCACACAATAGTTAAAATTGACCAAACCATTATTGGAAACACATCTGTTCTATAGTGTTGGTATTCTTTACAGAGAGAGAAAATAAAATGTAAAATGTGGCATTAAAGATGTCTTTTACAACCACCTGAAAATGTGTCTTGTCCTGAAAAGAGGTGAGGCTTAGTTTTAGAAGCTTTAATCTTGCATGTTTAAAAGGAGAACTGCAGTTTATCTTTTTAAAGTATTAATTGATTCGTTAAATACAAATGTCCAATTTTTTAATGTATAGATAGTGTTTTCTCTAAATCGGTAACTACTGAAGGAATAGGAAGCTGCGATCTTGCCTGTCTGAACTAGCTCATGATGAATGAAGCATTACTCAGTAGAGGAATGCACCAGAGAGGCTGGTAGCTTTCCGTGCTAAGAGAAATACTATTTACCAGAACCTCTCTTTAACACTGGTTTAGTGTGTCTGTCTCTGGTACTTATGTGGGGCCCCGCTATCATAGTATCTGAGCACCTCACAATCCTTAATCCTCACAACACCTTTTTAGGTAGGGAAGAACTATTATGTCCATTTTATGGATGAGGAGCTGAGGCACAGAGGGGCCAAGTGACTTGCCTGAGGTCACGCAGGGAGAGGACTTAATCTTGGTCTCCCAAGACCTAAGTTAGTGCCCTACCCACTGGAGCAGCCTTTCTTTGTAAATATCACTTTCTACACAAACTTTACTAGTAAATAACAGAACTTTAAAACATCTGTGAAAGTCTATAACTTTTCTCATCCATTTATCTATGGGTTAGCACTTTGTGACAAACTATGGAGCCCAGTCCCACAAAGTAAAAATCTACTTGAGATGGATTATGTTGCGAATGGATATTGAGGGAGACTCACCATCTGGAAGGATTGGGCCTGATATTGGCATGCTGCTCTTCTCCTGACAAGTACCACTACAATGGCAGCTCTCATTGAGATGAACCTTTGCGGTTCTGGGAAAAGTTGAAAAGATTAAAAGAAGGGGAAAAGCTCCACTTTTAACTTTTTCATGTAGATGTCTGTAGAAAAATTGTACTGATTCATTCCAATACTGTCTCTTTGAGGCAGTTTAAACCTCTGCAGAGGACTGTAAATCCTCTTCAAATGAGCTACCTGTTTTTCCTCTCCCTGCTTCCTATGCTGTTCAATGCCCTTGCAAATCTTGAATTGCTTCTTTAAAATCCCTCTGATATTAATAAATCCTATAATCTTGTTTTTCTCCCAGATCAGCCTTCTCCAAGGAGTAAAAGTTCCCTGTTTGAGTACAAATTAAGAAAGATGCCTTCCCTCGAGATCATGGAATGATGTCAGATATCACAATTAATTATTCCAACAGTACCCTGGCAGCACCTACCAACCCTATTTACCCTTCTTGTTCTTATCTTCCAAACTTCAGAATTGTTGTTACAAGTATTTGCTGCTTTTTTTAAACACTGGGGAAAACAATTTTATTTACCTCTCACAAAATCTTAATTGTACCTTTTAAAACAAAAGGTAATGCAGGATGTTCGTTCACAAAAGGGACACTGACGTGTAGTTCACTGTGTCATTAATACAGAGGGTTCACATTTTTGTTACAACTGGAGCTGGTTGTAGGGAACGATTAAAGTTTGATCCCTCCTTTAGCTTTGCTTCACAGCATAGTAATACCATCCTCTCTCACTCTTTTTCTTCAAAAGCGTAGATTCTTATAGAAATGCAGCACTTGTATATGTCCAGATGGAGATAAAATGGTACGTCTGTTGATGGTTTTTTTTACCATATTTGTGTTCCAGATCAAGACTCAGTGGGAGATGTAGAATAATTAAAGGTGGGACTAGATGAGAGCTACAGTTTCCATATTGACTATTTACACACTGAAAAGAGATTGCTCTTAATTATAGGTCTGGTGGTTTTTTTTTTTTTAATGCACCTTGATTTGAAAATGATGACTACAAGTCTACCCTGTTCTCCCTTCAATTCCATCAGCTATGTGGGATGTATTTTTTTTCTTCTGGAATGTCAGGGGGCCGCCTGCATTCAGAGTACTATGGAATTTCATTTGTCAGGCTGTGGCCAGCTGGAGAGCTGCCTGCAGCTGTGATTCTCCCTGCCCCACAACTGGTACCAGTCAGGTGTCAGCTCCGTGCTGCTGAGTGTGGGAACCCTGCTGCTCTCGCTAACAAGGTGACTGATTCCCCCAAAGCAATCAGCTTGTTGCACTGGCTGTGTCCGTTGTGAATGAAGTAACAAATTTCTGAAGGCTGTATTTGGAGAGGTGGGGAGAAATATAACCTCTTGAAACTTTCCATTTTCCTGGCTGGAATAATGCTTTTATTTAAAAAATACTTTCTCTGCTTCAGTTGTTGCAACCTAGAGTTGTCTGACAAAATGGTCTTATATGGGCCATCTTACAGCCATAAAAAGAGAATGGTTGTTACTGCCTGTAATAAACATTTTACAACAGCAGAGAACGTAGGAGCTGCCATACTGGGTTAGACCAGGGCCCATCTTGCTCAGTATCCTGTCTCTGACAGTGGCCCATACCAGAGTTTCAGGGGGTGTGTGCAGAGCAGGGCAATTATGGAATGATCTGTCCCGTCATAGAAGATTAGGGTTGGAAGAGACCTCAGGAGGTCATCTAGTCCAATCCCCTGCTCAAAGCAGGACCAACACCAACTAAATCATCCTAGCCAAGGCTTTGTCGAGCCAGGCCTTAAAAACCTCTAAGGAAACCGTCTTTCACACTCAGCTTCTGGTAGAGGGTTAGGGTCATTCCAAATATAGGGTTGCATCCCTGACCATCTTAGCTAATAGCCATTGATGGCTCTATCCTCTATAAACTTATCCAGTTCTTTTTTGAACCCAGTTATAGTTTTGACCATCACAACATCCCATGGCAATGAGTTCCACAAGTTAGTTGTGCTTTGTCTGGAAAAAGTACTTTCTCTTGTTTGTATTAAACCTGTTGCCTATTAAGTTCATCAAGTGATCCCTGGTTCTGGTGTTGTGGGAAAGGGTAAATAATTTTATAGACTTCTATAATACCTTCCCTTAGTCATCTCTTTTGTAAACTGAATAGTCTTAATCTTTTTAATGTCTCCTCGTATGGAAGCCATTCCATACATTTAATCATCTTTGCCCACCTCTGAAACTTTTCCAGTTCCACCATATCCTTTTTGAGATGGGGTGACCAGAATTGGACACAGTATTCAAGGTTTGGACGCACCATGGATTTTGAAAGTGGCATTAAGATTTTTTGTCTTGTTAGGAAAGGGATTAAAAAAATTCCTAACATTCTTTTTGACTATTGCTGCTCACTGAGTGGAAGTTTTCAGAGAACTATCTACAGTGACTCGTAGATCTCCTTCTTGGATGGAAACCGCTAATTTAGACTCCATCATTGTATATGTGTAGTTGGGATTATTTTTTCCCCTGTGCATTACTTTGCACTTATCATTGAAGTGTGGAATCCAGGCCAGGGAAAGACCCCTTTGAATTCAAAATTAATACCAACCAACTCTTGTATCTTTGTTTCATAAAAAGATAGCAAAAACTACAAGGAGAGAGAGAAACCTAAACAGAAGCTGCTTTCTGGACAAATATTTATCCAATGAGAAAATGTCTTCTTACAACTGGAGAGAATAGACTGCATAAAATCATTTTTTGCACACCTGTGACAGCTGGGTGTGAGCACTCATTGAGAGGAGGTATTGCATAGTGTCCACTCTGCTGGCCACCTGCCTCTCCAGATAGCAAATTTAAATTAGGGATCAAATACCTCCTCTTGCCTAGGGAGTCCCAAACTGCTGGGCTGGAGGAGTGTTTGCAGCCATTGGGCTCTGCAAGTAAGGAAGGCTTGAGAAGTCGAAGACTAGGGACCTACTTGGCAGCATCCTTTTAATAGTCCCCAAACCTCCAATTTCATGGGGCAAGCTAATTCAACTTAATCAGCCTGTGGCCATACTCTTAACAGCCCCTGAGGAGTGGTGTGTACAGGGACAGTCAGGGACCAGAAGTCTGAAGAAGCACAGAGCCCTGCACGCAGCAGCAAACAGGGTTATTCAGTAGGCAGAAGAGTGGCACCTGGTGGCTAGCACCACCAACAGCAGGCAGCCCAGCCAGAACTTGTAACCAAGAAAATTCTCAAGCAGTCTTGAAAAATGTCAAAATTGTGAAATTATTAATATCACAGTTGTTGCTGATGCTGAAAAGGAAGAGAAGCCTTGAGGCTAACAGAGTTAGTTACATTTTTATCTTCTATAGCTTGGTAGGCCAAGAAGCAAAATGATGGCCACGCTGAAGAAAGACTAGAATGCTCCACAGGGCTTGGGGGGGGGAGAGACATGCAGTACTTGTGGCTCTTCAGATTTTTAAACTCTACAAACATGTTAATGTCCATTTCATGTTTTGAAAGGTGAATAAATCCTTTTTAATATTGCATCACCATGACAGGTTGTCTTTAACAGAAACTGCTGCTGACCCGAATCAGCAGTAGGGGCTACCAGCCATACTGTTCAAGTATAAAGTTTCCCCTTTCTGTTGTCATTCTACACAGTAGAACATCCGTAGTGAAGCATTTGCAGTTGTTGTTACTATTAAAACACATTGGTTTTCAGTTTTTATCCTATAAAATGTAAGATGTGTTGAGATTGGGAGTGTATAAGAGAAACGCAAGAATTTCCACACACTCTCCTGTGATTGTTTCGGTTTTATTAACTTAATGAGATTGTGTTTGTCCTGTTCTTTGTTTAAAAACTCCTCTGTGTGGGGCACAGCTAAAACAGCCAGGTTACTCCTTCAGCTGAAAAATAGGACTCCATTCCGTCCAGTTTCTTTGAACACCTGGTACAGTATTATCAAAGGGAAAAAATTGAGAAGTTACTTTAAATAGAACAGTAAGTACAACCAGTTCTTCATCAAATCATAAACTTAGAACAGCTCCTCTGGGGCTTACTGGGGAATGATTTTTATTTATTTATATTTATTTAATGTTTAACTTCAGCATAATAATTAAAAGGTTCATTTGAACACTAGCTTAATCTTTTTCCCCCCCTAATTACTCATTCATCACTGATCTAGACCCAGGAACTTACCTAACCCTTTCACCTCATGTCTGTTTCCTTTTAATCCTTTTGAATGCTATCTGCACCAGATCTCATTTGGCTGAAGATGTTTCTCTGCCAACCTCTGTGTTGCTTGATCATGTCACAGTACTCTTGCTCTCATTCTGTAGAGTTTAGGGTGCAAGTGTACCTAAGTTTGTCTAAAAACAACATTGTCAGTGTATTTACATAAACCACATTATAGTAAAATATACTAGTGTTTGTAGATGGTGTATAGGAGGGCTGAAGGGGTAAACATAATGTCTCCTGCAAACTCTTCTAGGACCTCTGCTTATTTTAACATTCAGTAATGGAGATCTATTGGATTGAGGGGCAACCCATTGCTATTAATGAGTCATTGGCCTCATTCCCAAGCTGCCTGAAGTGCTGCTCTCCCTAGTGGAAGTAATTTTGTCTTTGAAGTACTTTCCAGAGCTGTCAACTAATGTTCCACAGTTCCCAGAGGAAATAATAAGCCAAGAGTATGCACACTCTGAAAATGTAGAGTCTAAAATGAACTGTTCCTATAGGAGACTGGCAGTCTGCTTCTCTGTGGAATTCAGCTTGTTTATATAATCTTATCTGGCTAAGCTTTGGTATTCAGCCTGGCAGGCAGTTCCTATGGAAAGCAGCTGTCCAAGCAATGGGAGTGGTGCTCCTGGTGTTGCTTCAGAAGGTCTGTAATTTCTTGTTTCATGTAAATTAAGGAAATACAATACTTTTTTGGCTAAAACCAGATGTTCTAAGCAGTTTTCTTCTCCCTTACAAATAGCTATTTAAATATGCTCCCCTGTGATACATTTATTTATTTTTTTGTGAATTGATTACATGACTCCAGGGTAATATTCCCAGTGGCCACTAGGAAGGTAAATATTTATGTTCTGTAAGCAGTCAGCCTGAGGCAGAATACAAATTTGTTACAGGAGTAACTAATGGGTACCACGGGTATTTGCGCACTTGCTGTATTTTGGGATGATGCTTTCCTTGCTAAAAATTTATTTTTAGCTCGAAGTCATTGACGAAATTTAGAAGCTGTGCTGGAAAAAGTTTCCGGACTTGGGAGTGAGCTGTTCTACGAAGTTTCAATATTGTGGGACAAGAAGAGGTAGTTCCACCAACGTAAACAAATCCTGGTAATCTCAAATGCCTGAGGAAGGGTGCTGCTGTGCAAGGCTCTCTCTTCACTAATAAAAAGACGTCTTCATTTTAACAATGAGATAAGTCTCACTATTAAAAAAAGGTCTCACTATATTGTTAAATGAGGAGGCAGACAAAAATATTCCAAGTGTTTGTCCAACAGGCTGCTCAGTAATGGAATTTTTCACAAAATGCACTAAAAGTAAATGCCTTATGGGAAAGAGGAACAGTAACAGTAGGTGTCTACAAAAAAAATTGAAGGTATTTCTGTATGTGCAGCATTATGTTGGGAAGTTAGATGGGATGGAACTGACAAGGTTAGGAGCCCTTCTTTTTGACATTTAAAAATTTTACAGGAAATAAAATTGTCAACATAGTTAAAACTCATGTCTGAGTCTTCTGTAGTTCAGTGATAGCAGTGTGATCCGTCAGATCCTGGACACTTGTCTTAATCTGTAAGCACCGCATTTTATGCTTGACAGAGCTTCAAGCATTCTCTTTATAATACTTCATTAAGAAATCGATTCAGTGTTCAGATTCAGCACCCAGAAGTCTAGTTCAGGGACTCTCAAACTTCATTGCATCGCAGTGCCCTTCTGACAACAAAAATTACTGAAAAAAGAACAGGAGCACTTGTGGCACCTTAGAGACTAACAAATTTATTAGAGCATAAGCTTTCGTGAGCTACAGCCCACTTCATCGGATGCATAGAATGGAACGTATAGTAAGAAGGCGCACACACACGCTGACAGGGTCAGGCCAGATCGCTACAGGAGAGTGATAGAAGGCAGATATATTAGCCCCAGGTTAAGTAGGTCCCTTTTCCCTGGGTAAGGTAACAGGGAAGGTTCCAGAACAATCAGGAACTTTCTGGAAACAATTGACAGATGGGCTGATTAGAACACCTGCAGCCAATCACGAAGCTGCTAGAATCAATTAAGACAGGCTGGCTAATCAGGGCACCTGGGTTTTAAAAAGGAGCTCACTTCAGTTGGTGGTGCATGCAAGGAGCTGGGAGCAGGAGGTGCAAGAAGCTGAGAGTGAGAAGGTGTACTGCTGGAAGACTGAGAAGTACAAGTATCATCAGACATCAGGAAGAAGGTCCTGTGGTGAGGATACAGAAGGTGTTGGGAGGAGGCCATGGGGAAGTAGCCCAGGGAGTTGTAGCTGTCACACAACTGTTACAGGAGCCACTGTAGACAGCTGCAAGCCACAGGGCCCTGGACTGGAACCCGAAGTAGAGGGCAGGTCCAGGTTCCCTCCATCCCCCCAACTCCCTACTTGATATCGGAGGAGTTGACCTGGACCGTGGGTTCCACCAGAGGGGAAGGTCTCTGGCCTGTTCCCCAATCCACTAGGTGGATCAGCAGACACTGCGGGGATTATTGTTCTTCCTTTTCCCCATGCTGGCCAGTGATGAGGCTAACTGAGTGAACGGCAGATTTGAGCCATGAAGGTGGCCAAACTGAGGGCTGCTGTGAATCTCTGAGACGAGCAAATCCGCCAATAAGCACAGGACCCACCAGAGGAGGAACTTTGTCACAATACATACAGATAAGTTGGAAGTTGCCACACACACTGTGAGAGGCTAATTAGTTAAGATGAGCTATTATCAGCAGGAGAGAAAAACTTTTATAGTGATGATCAAGATGGCCCGTTTAGACAGTTGACAAGAAGGTGTGAGGATACTTAACTTAAGGAAATAGATTCAATATGTGTAATGACCCAGCCACTCCCAGTCTCTATTCAAACCCAAGTTAATGGTATCTAGTTTGCATGTTAATTCAAGCTCAGCAGTTTCTCGTTGCAGTCTGTTTTTGAAGCTTTTCTGTTGCAAAATTGCCACCCCTTAGATCTTTTACTGAGTGGCCAGAGAGGTTGAAGTGTTCTCCTACCGATTTTTGAATGTTATGATTCCTGATGTCAGATTTGTGTCCATTTATTCTTTTGTGTAGAGATTGTCTGGTTTGGCCAATGTACATGGCAGAGGGGCATTGCTGGCACATGATGGCATATATCACATTAGTAGATGTGCAGGTGAACGAGCCCCTGATGGCGTGGCTAATGTGATTAGATCCTATGATGGTGTCACTTGAATAAATATGTGGACAGCGTTGGCATCAGGCTTTGTTGCAAGGATAGGTTCCTAGGTTAGTGTTTTTGTTGTGTGGTGGGTGGTTGCTGGTGAGTATTTGCTTCAGGTTGTGGGGCTGTCTGTAAGTGAGGACTGGACCTGTGACAGTGAGGGATCATTTTTCAGGATAGGTTGTAAATCTTTAAAAAATTACTACACGACCTCAAGAAGGGGGACTGAAGCCTGAGCCTGCATGAACCTGCTGCTCCGAGGTGGGGGTGGGGCAAAGCCCGAGCCCCACCACCACGAGCAGGGGGTCCCAAAGCCCCAAGTCTTCATCCCTGGGCAGGGGGGCCTCTAAACTGAGCCCTGCTGCCCTCGGTTATGGGGCTTGGGCTTCAGTTTGGCTCTGGGTCCCAGCCAGTCTAACACCAGCCCGGGGGTCACAACCCACAGTTTGAGAACCACTGGTCTAGTTCTTCCTTCCTGTCACCTGTGAATAGCATCAGTCACACTTCTAATTTACTTTAATTCTTTACACTGTGGCTGCATGCAGGGGTCACATTTTTTCTTATTTATGTAATCTGACTTTCACTGAAATACAGGACCTCTAGACAGTGTTCCCAGCATTGTGCAGAAGTTTGCAGAAACACTGACATCTTTGACCCACAGAGGGATCAATTTTATTCCACATCAGAATGATTAAGTAGGATGGAGAATTCCGCCAGCTTGCCTTGTGTGGAATATTACAAGTTTTCACACAGTAATTGTTCATCCCCATTAAGAACCAGTAATCAAACATGATCCACTCCATTAAGTAAAATGGAATTACTGTACTTCCTGAAATTTTATGATGAAGAAACTCCAAGAACATATTCACTACTATATTATTAACCCCTGTTAACTGTGTACCTGTGTAATTAGTGCAGTGTCACAGACAGTTTGACTTTTGAACAGTTTTTATTGCTGACTTTCAGTAATAAACTACAGTTTGACAGAGACTTGCACACTAGGGCAAACTGGAAAAGAGAGAACTTTTATATGCAAAGTAACTTACTTAGCCAGTAAGTACTCTCCTCCTCCTCCTTGTCTTCTACCTTCACCACAGGGTTTCTGTTCCATCCTGCACGTGTGTGATTGACCTCATTCTGTCGTCATGGAAACTGATGTCACATTTCAATGGAACTACTTCCCTGTAGGATGAAGCAAGAATATTCCCTCTTTACAGAAATTCGCAGTACAGAGATCAATTGTTGCATGTATAGTTGTTGGCGAGTGAGCAGGGCATCCCAACAAAAGCTGTGTCATCACCCATCATGTATTTTGTATTTGAGCTCTTCTAGAAAACTTTAATTTGCAGCTTATTTTAATCTCTCTCTCTATCCAAAGTCAAGTGGCTGCCTTAGTTCCTGGGGCTTTGGAGTGACATTTGGTAATAACATCCAGAAATTAAACTTGAGTTCTCTAGAAATGAAAATGATATGATCTTAAAAACTAATATTGCATGACTGGCCAGGGCTTAAAACTACTGCTTGACATTACCAGAAAAATGGAAATCCCATTGTGTCGATGAGACGTTGGATTGGTTTCTAGTGCAAGCTGGTCATGAAATACTGACCCCCTAAAACAGTCAGTGGACCTGCACTGAATGTAGCCTGTGTGATTTGCAATGTAACGCCTACTTCTGGCTGATCCATGTTTGGAGGAAAAGAAAAACCATTTCTGTGGTGGGTTCTCTTTTAATTAAAAAAGGTAGCTGTATAAAGCTGCTCAGAGGTTAGGAATGTGGGCAGTCATCTCAGAAGATGGATTAGTAGGCTGAGAGCATGTGGGAAGGTCAAAAGAGCAAAACAAATTCAAGTTTCTGTCTTCCCCCTCCCCCATGGTTGTGGAACTAAAGGTACTTGTTGCATGGATATCATGACTATACATGTTGGGATATCTGTGTCTTTGTATACTCTTCTTTAGTTGTGGCATTCATATTACCTCAAAACAATCTTGCAAATTGTCATGTTAATCAATCCATACACTGTATACTCCAGTGGTTCTCAGCCTGTGGCCTAATCGGCACAGAACTGCAGCCCATGTGACATCCTCATGGCCATACAGGTAATACTGGATGCAGGCCACATATAGATAAATAGGTTGAGAACCACTGGTCTAATCACTGATGTGTAAAGAAAATTAAGGTATCAGACTCTTCTTAGCTAACTGGACGAGTAGAATTTTGCAAGTCTGCCTTGCAGTATTAAAACGGAGTGATTTTGAAAAGCATTACTTCTCACCATCTATATTGTGTCGGTATTTTGAGGGAGTGAGTGGAAGGTTAGGGACTCTGACTAGTGTAGTTGTATTGCAATATGGGCAAAGTGTAACAGAATCTCTTTCTGGTTCTCATGAACTAGCATAATGCGGGGACGGTTCTAACACTGCAGAGGGAAGTTCTAAATTAAACTGGTTTTCATGTATTTTAAATATAAATTAAAACATTACTATTTAATCTTAGGTTTCACCAAAATCTGCACAGTTTAGTCATTTAAGCTTTCATTGTTTTTCATTAAAGTGAAATACAGTGCTACTACCACAATGCTTTAGTTATGGTTGAGGAAGAACTTCCGCTTTTAAATCTCTTCCACCCACTCCCTCTCCCTCAAGCACTGCTAACAATTTTACCAGCAAGGTGCAGTTGGGGGGAGGCAAGTGTCGACTTTTGAGGTGGGGCTTGGTAGTGAGAGTCTATGCTTGTCATTACGGTCTACATCAAATTTCTTCAGTTTGCAAGAAGTTTATAGTGAGCCCTGGAAACTTTCTGGGATCTGAAGTCAATCTGAGGTCTTTCTGGCTCATGAATGCTCACCAGTGATGGAAATTTAGTTGACAATTCTGTCAGTGAGGGAAGCAGAAAAGTCTAATTTCTGCTACTAAAAATTTCTTTTAGCATTATCCTGGCTGTGGCCACTTCCTGGCAATGTTTCAGACTTTTATATTTGGATATTTTAAACATTTCAGTATTAACTTTGCCAGTGTGCACTGATTTGGGGGGGGGGAGGGTGATGCTTATCGTATGGGTTGGCTCTGGAGTAGTTATGATGCCACAGCATGGTGCATACTAAGGTAATATAGCAGAACAGCTGGTGTGGCTTTGAGAGACCTGTAATGAAAGAGAACAGGGACAAGCTTTAAATTTCGCACACCTGCCCAAGAGGTGCCCCTTGCACTGGAGATATTCTTGAGGGGGAGAACCCTACAGCTACTTTGTGGCCACTTTGTGCTAACATAGTCAGTGCAAATGAGGTGTAGGGCAACAGAGAATTTGGACATTAATGGGGTGTTCTATGCAACTAGAAGAAAATTACCATAAATGCTGCTTCTCTGACCAAGAACTCCAGTTTCCTTTAACAGCTGGATAACTTAGTATAACTTAATTTAAAATCATCCTGATAGTCTTCATCTTCTAATTATTCATCATATAAATCTCCATAATCCTCTTGAAAAACTGATCAAAAAGGATTAGGCATTAAGCATTTCTGTAACATTTGAGTCTAAACTTTGTTTTTTTCCAACACTTTTGGGTTATGACAAAGTCCAGCAGACAGAGATACCACTTCTCCTCAAATACACATTGATACACCCAAACCCTTTGTGCTGTGGGAGGGAAAGAATGAAAATATTAGTCTCACTGTTTACCACTTGTGTATCTTTAGAGGCTTGTCTTCCAACAGTAGAATTAAGCAACACTTTATTAATACTTATGTCTGAAGTGCTAGCCCTCTTGAACTTCTGATGAAATCTCTCCAATGAATGCATGTTTTATGTTAAAATATGATACCATATTTGTATTGGGAACTAGGGGTAAGAATTTTAGGTACATCTGTTATTCTATGGCTCTTGGAGCATTTCTTAGAGTCACCACATGAACTCTTTACATAGAATATATAACTCCCATAACCTCACATGTTTATGCATCTCATTGCTGATTGGAATCAGTCACACGCATTCTTGGGATAAAACTCTGCAAAGAGAATTTAACCACTTTTTTAAAATGTACACACAACACGCTCTTCACACAGAGGAACACTCATTCCAGGTACCAACACAAACGTACAAATCTGTAGCCTGGACATAAAATACTCCAAGATTCAGATTTCAGAGTTAGTCATGTGTGGATAATTTGCATATGGACATCTGGTATTTGCACACCTGAGATGTATGCATAAAATACGAGCCCCTATCACTGAAAATCTGTCCGTAAGAGTAGAACCGTGTGTCAGACTTGCAATAGCAAGTATTCTCATGTTAGAAAAAATAGATGAGACTGAACATCTGAAATCTTGCAAATATGATTGCAATTGGAAGTATTAATTGTAATTCAGTGAATTGTCTGAGTGAAGTGGTAACAAACATAAAATTAAATGAGATTTTTAGCTAAGCAGTGGACTTCATTGGCATTCATATATTTGGGAGAGACACTTCACTGAACCAGATTTGCTTATTAGATATACCTTCCAGATTGACCTATAATCCATAAAATTGATATATAACAGTAGCTTCTCTTTTCCAGATGAAGTGGACTACAGTAACTTTGGGACCAACACGCTAACCAGGAAAAAGAAGGCTCTGGTGACTCTCCGCAACGACAACCTTCGCAGGCGTCCCCACATTAATATCAGCATGCCTCATGATTTTAGACCAGTGTCTTCCATCATTGATGTGGACATTCTTCCTGAAACGCACAGAAGAGTGAGGCTCTATCGACATGGGTGTGAGAAACCATTAGGATTTTACATCCGTGATGGGACCAGTGTGAGAGTAACTCCTCATGGACTGGAAAAAGTACCTGGTATTTTCATCTCTCGTATGGTTCCTGGAGGCTTAGCAGAGAGCACAGGATTGCTGGCTGTTAATGATGAGGTCCTGGAAGTTAATGGCATTGAAGTGGCTGGGAAAACTCTTGACCAAGTAACGGACATGATGATCGCCAACAGCCACAATCTTATTATCACTGTCAAGCCAGCAAACCAAAGGAACAATATTATCCGAAGCAGTAGGATGTCTGGCAGCTCAGGCCAGTCCACAGATAGCACAGCTAGTCACCACAGCTTGCCTTCCTCACACATGCTGCAAAACTTCCACCCTGATGAGATGGAGAGTGATGAGGAAGCTGACATTGTCATTGAGGGTGGTCTGGACCCACAGCACATTCCCAAATTGCACAGCTTCCCCACTAGTAGTCTCTCCCGAATCAATGGCAGCAGTCTTAGCCACAGACTTCAGAGAGACCTGGCTCTCAACAGTAACTCTGGCCGAGAAAGCAACGGTAACATCCACAAAATACTAAGCTCCTTAAAAACTGATCCCCGACATAGTTTGGTTATCCCCAGAGGAGGCATTGAAGAGGATGGAACCGTGATTACACTTTAGTGGCAGTTCCTGTACTTAGTGTTTTCAGTCTTAAGTGCCAATTGGAACAAATTGGACTCTTGCAACCCCTGACGCACAGAATGAGAGAACCTACATTCGTATAGACCCCATGGGTGTGAAAAATGTTACTTTCTAGGAAACATGGTTTTGGGGATTAGACGTAAAACTGTTACTTACTGCAAATTCTGAAAAATAGTATAAATGTATAGTTTGTCCCAGTTTTAAAATGAGAGAGCAAATGGAAGCACCAAATCTAAAATTACTTTCAGTTGACACACACTTCAGAAAAAATCCCACGGGCTAGGAAACGGCAGCACTGCTCTTTTGGGTTCGCGTGGATTTTTGAGAATAGTAATGGACATATCAGTTTGGAGTGGGGTCTTTTTTTAAACTGGTCAGAGAAAAATACAGTTTTCTCTTAAAATATTAAAAGTTCATGACAATTGATCAGTCCTCCTATTATTACATACCGGTCTTCCATTATCTTTTGTTTACACAGATTATTTGCCATGTTATGTCTAATCTGGACAAACTCTATATAAAGTAGCCGTTTCCTACTCTGGTGGTAGCAATGTTGGGGAAGCGCTGCATTTACACTTTTCCAAACAAAACTTTGACCAAATGAGATGAGATGTGTATATATGTGTAATTTTTTTTAAAAAGTCTAAGAAAGAGGCATAGAGGAGGATGTTGATACCATCATTCCTTTTAGATCAGCACCACCTGCTGGTCAGTGGCAGTACTGTCTGAATTATAACATTTTTGTATATTAGGTTACTGTATGTGAAAAGGAAAATAGATTTACCTAGAGGAATTTTAACTGACTCCAGCACCATCATGTGAAAAGCGCATTATTTTTTAAAAATATTTATTAGTCACTAAAATTGGTAATTTTCTTGTCTGTTTTCATCATCTCCATCTCTTGGTAACATAAGTAGTATGAATTTAGAGAACACAAGCCAGAAGGGTAACAAAAAAATATGAATGACTTAAATACATATTACCACCATGTCTTAGACTACATCACTGATGGAAAGAGCTTTTTGCTGTGTTTTAGGGGCAACTTGAATCCACAAAGACTTTAGCTGCAAAAGGCTGGCTGTCTACAGTACACTATTTGAAGGATACTGGCTGACTTCCTAGCCTATCTCTGAACAGTTTGTTCAATATTTCAGACACTGATGCATCAGAGCGGAATCTGCCATGTTGTGTAGGGATTTAAGAGCTACTAACTTGGGAGTCAATACCTGGACTTATTACCCAAAGGAAACCATTTTGCACCCAATTGTTTCTCATCTCCAGAAAATGCCACAAATTGTTAAAATGGCCTAATCTAAAATATTTTGTGATATCTTCAACAGTTTAAGGAACAAATATAATTGTCTTACAATGTATTTTTCTACTTTTAGCTGTGTCATTTTCTTTTGTTTTTTTTTTAACTTTGTAGTATTGTGTATTAAAGCTTTTCTGTTTTTTTTTTTAATGTGGTGGAATGGGTATTTCTTTTAATATTACACTGGGTTTGAAAACTCGGACCACTTAGGTTTTAACAAGGTGCAGTTCTGGACTTGGAAGGTGTATGTGGATTCTCACTCTAATTTTTAAAAATACAAATGAGCAACTGTTACTTTATTAACACAATGTTACACTGTTCTCTGCCAGATATGCTTGAGGACAATGAATTAAATCTGTAATTTTTTGGATAGTTTAAAGCTTCTTTAATATTGTTTTTTTAACATTCTCTCCTGTTTGCTGTGTCAGTTTGAGAGATGTGTACCTATTTTGGTCAGGTCAGCAAGAATGGAACATTGATCCTGTGACAACCATCTCTTTCAGTCACTTTATTTGTATGCTGGCAGAGGTAGCCATATTTTAGCTGACGGATATTGGTGCAGTAGACAGTTTCCTCACTGTACCATTGTATGTTTCAGTCACAGACCAGTTTATCAGTAAAAGTAGTTTTATTTAAAGGTATACTGTACTCTGAGTAAGAGGGATCTGTCTGGCTGAAGTTTTATTTTCTTCAGCGAATAATGGCAGGTTGAGCAATGTGACTAGTCATGGATTACAAATTGTGATCGCTCTTTGCGTGGCTTTCAATTTAAATGTCATCAACGCTGGTGCTGGCACTTACTCTAGTAACTTGCACTGCACCCTTCTTTCCTCCCCCTTACTACATCTGTCAGTAGAAAAGTCTGACTCTTCAGTCATGTCAAACCAGTTGGACTCTAGTTTCTGGTCACACTTGTGTTGTGTTGGGGGGATGTTTGTTGCTCTGTTCCTCAGTGGACCCTCTGTGCTCATGTGTCCACAGCAGACTGTTCTGATTTCTGTTGGGTTGGGTTTTCCCTCATAGATGACCTTTCCTTTATTAAGGGATGCCACTGTTGCAGTTCTGATTCCCCTGGAAGGAGAGTAGTTTGCTCTGTCATCCACAGGTCTGTTTTCAAGTCACATATTTTCCCTAGAGAAATGGGATTGCTCTGACTTCCCAGAAAACACCTACGACACTTATGTCTTGTATGATGCCATGGTGTAGACTGCTTCATGAGAGTACAAATAAAGTGCATTTGGAGAAACATCTGAAGAGGAGTCTTGGAGCCCCTCTGAGTAAAACACTACTTTGTCACGGGTAGATGATGCTATAAGTAAAGTTCACTACACTGTCTACAAAATACTAAAATAAAGGATAAATCTTCCCAAATCTCGCAATTATTTCTGTTTGTTAAAATATATATTAGATAAAAACTTCAGTCACATTTCCATGCAGACTGATTGGCATGAGTGGAGGTACTTTTATTTGAAGTCCAGTTACAACTGCAGAGTAACTCAATACTTTTGTCACAATGGATCCTTAGCACCAATGGATACCTAAATTGTCATCAGGCTTTCAAGCAAACACCTCAATGAGATGAATGATACCTTAAAACTCTCTTTTCTGGGAAGTATCTACAGGTCTGTGCTTCATTTGCATCAGTTATTATATGACTGTGTGTTCTCTGACTTGATCAAAACTCTTGCATTTTTAGTGTAGATGGGACTTCAGGCACCAGTCCCTGAATGGTGCTAAAGCTTTGGACTAATTGTACCCAATTTGCTCTAAACCTTACGTTTACATTCTCCTTCAAGGTGAACGAGTTGGTATGGTTCTGATTCCAGAAAAAACTTCTGCAAGTGGAGAAAGTGGACAAGCCAAGACTGTGTGTTTCAATTTAAACTTTTCAGCAAGTGGCCTTCCAGCATAAAAGGATATTACCTCTGAAATGGAAGTATTTAACAATAAGAGTGACTGAGGTAGCAGAGATAACTAAATTCTCCTTCAAGGAAGCTTCCACAAAATTGGATATATCAGAAGCCAGCCAGATTGACTCAGATGGAAAATCATATCAACTTAGTTGAAGGTAGTGCATAGTTCTTACAAGGAAAGTCCTAGCCCATGTTACCTCATTACGGGCTAAAATTAAAGTTCTAGGAGCTGACTCTGTCATTCTCACTTTGGCCTGTGAACACATACAGCTGAGGGATACTATCCGCTTGAAATCATTTCAAAAATGGAATTAAAAGTAGTTTCAGGTACTACCGCTCAGAGTTCCACCCCATCACCAATGTCTGTAGTTTGTCGTGGTCTCTTTTTAAAATAGCTTTTCTCTTCCACTATTGGTCCAGGAGAGATGCACACAAATGAAAATCTCTTGACTGTGTCCAAGAAGTCTGAAACTGACTATATGTGAAGTTATAACAAATGTCCTATGTAAACAAACTGGAAAAGTAGAAGAAAAAAGACTTCTCAACTTTCTGTTATATAAGTGTTAGGTGTTAACTGTAATCAACAGTTCTATACAGAAGTGACTTTCTCTTTAAATTGAGGATGTCCCTTTAAGCAAACTTGAGCTCAGTTGCTACTCTAATGGGACACCTCTAAGGAAAACTCAGTTAATATTGGCCCAGTCAGTGGATGATGGGCAGGTTTGGTTTGACTTTTTAACAGTATGTCCTGCTGGGGAGAAGTCTTAATTCTAGTGCCAGGGAAGGCTCTCATCCTTTACTAATGTGACAGCCATCTTTTCAATAGATTTAAAAAAAAAAAAAAGTCTAACAGCTGTTGAGTGAGGCTTTTGTAGACCTTTCCATGGACAGTTTTGTGATAGCATATCAATTGTTGAGGACAGGATGGAAACATCTGTGTGTCTCAGGTACCGCATGAGATTGATGGCTATGGGGTGGGGCTAGGTAGTTGGAAGCTTCTCAGCTTGATAGCCACTGAGAATTTAGTGTGTGGTTATGTAAAAATAGCGTGTTACTTTGCATATCTGCACCCTGTGTGTTCAAGGTATGTCTGCTTAGTTAACTAAAACAAGTGAGTTTTTTTTACTTCTGTTAGAATTGAAGTAGCTCTTGCATATCTATACAATCTCTTCAGTGCTAACTGCTTCAACAACTCCTCAGCAGAACTGCCAGTTAAATTCTAAATGATGATCTGTATAACTAATGCTGATGAAAGTGGAAGAAACAATACAGCTTGCTTTTCACATATTAGGCTGAGTTTAGAAGTGACTGACAAATCATCTTTTTGCCTGGTAAACTGAGCAGACAAGATAAGGATGTCAGATATTTTAATCATTTACCTAACTCCTCTTCAAACAAGATTTTAAATTCAAAGATCCTAGCTAGGATTGGCTGAAATGTCATGTGACATCAGGATATTTCTGCTATTGACCTTGTTCTTGCTATTCAAAGTTACTGATGTCTGTTAAATTATTAACTATCTATTGCATATGCATATTACCGGATTCGGACTGAATCATCAGCCATCAACAATGGTATGTTCCTGTCCCTTATCTTAAGTTTCAATATTGAATGAAAGCTTTTGTTTTTGTTTTTTAAATAAACCAGTTGCTCAAGCTTCCTTTTTGCCCTGAGTTAAATCACTTGAGAAACTAAGCACACTTGTCTAATCTTTTTCCTTCTAGAAAGAATACTGTTTGGGAAGAGGTGGGGTGAAAAAGAAAAAAAAACACTGTGAATACATATCAGATGGAATATGTAAAATTGATTTTGTACCCTTTGTTTTGCTTTTGTGTGATGATGCATAAAGGTTTGAAGTTCTTTATTAAAAAACAAGGACATTTGTTAGAAAGTAGGACAGTTTGCCCTCCCTTTCTTTTGCTGGAGGATCTAGAAAAGTGGAGTAGAAGCAAGAGCTGCCTTAGAAAATTCAGTCAATGCAAGTTACACTGGCGTATAGGAACCAAATGTAGAATGTCATTCGTGTGCATCTCCATTGGGATGCTTGCATCTGTGCTGTCTCTCCTCACCATAAGTGGTTGCAACATAAAACGTGGTGCACAGCAGGCAGGTATCCCATTGTGTCCTGTGATGCTATCTGCCTCAATGCCTTGTGGGATGCCACTGGTTCACTCAGGGACTTCTGGGAGTTAGGGGTGAAGTTCCCACCACGTCACTTTGTTCATCCCATAATGCCTATTCTGTCCCATAACTGTTGTGCCTTTTTTTTTTTAAAACTCCCACAGTCCTGAGCACCACTTTTTGGTCCCCATAGCTCAGTGCTGTTTTCATGAGTGTTGCTAATACAGATGCATGATTCTCCTGTGTTTGCAGAACTGAAGCAAGTACTATTGCAATGGGACGGAGATGATGGGGAGACGTTCCAGCACATTAACTGGATACTACTATGACAAAAACATGCCAGGTTGCTCCTGCCATTCATGGAGCTGCTCCACAGTCTATTGTTGCTTCTGGGCCTGAGAAATTAGCACTTATTGGTGGGTTATCACAGTCATGCAGATTTGGGAATAACAAGCAATAGCTTCAGAATTTTTGCATGCAAAAGGTGAATTGCTGGATCTGTGTGGTGAGCTTGCCCCCAGCTCGAGGACACCAAAATGAGAATAGTATTGACAGTGGAGACGTGAGTGGTGCTCATGTTCTGGAAGCTTGCAATGCTGGAGTGCTACTGATCCGTGGGCAATCAGTTTGGAGTTGGAAAATCCACAGTGGGGGCCCATTGGTCCTCCAAGTATATACGGCCATTAATCATCTGCTGTCTGTGACTGTGACTCTTGGTAATGTGCAGGAAATAGTGCATGCATTTGTAGGCACATGGTTCCCTAACTGCGGTGGAGCAGTAGATGGCACATACATCCGTATTCTGGAACCACCCCACGTTGTCACTGAGTATGTCAACAGGGATATTTTTTCCATGGTCATGCAAGCACTGGTGGATCACTCAGGACGCTTCACTGATGGAGAAGCCGGTCAAGTAAAGGTGACAGGCACAGAAAGCCCAGCAGTGAGTGGTGTTCCAAAGCTGCCCTGGTCACTATGCTGCTACCCTATTTACTTCAGTGATCCCAGCTAGGGTTGCCAACCTAAGTTCTCTCTAAGCAGCACGACCACCGCCTATTAAGCCCTGTGCAGGGCCGCGGTCGGAGAAGAGGCGCCCCTCCCTTGGCCCGGCCCCAGTGCGGACCTGCCACAACCAGGGGGGAGAGGCACCCCTCCCCCAGCTCTGAGCTGCTGCAGCGAGAGAAGGCTGGGGGGGAGTCCTCTCTCCCCACTGCAGCCCCAGAGCAGCCTGTACCCCTCACCCCAACCCTCTGCCCAACCCCAGAGCCCCCTCCCACTCCTCAAACCCATCATCCCCAGTCCCACCACATGAATTTTGTTATGTGCACCAATATGAAGGTGATGTGTCATACATCACCTCTGTATTGGTGCACATAACAAAATTCATTCCACACGTGTGGGAAAAATTAGAGGGAACACTGTTAATAACTCTCTGGGAATTTAAAGATTAATCTTTAAAGATTATGTAATGTGATGAAACCTTCAGGAATATGTCCAATGAACTCATTGGAGAGAGGCAGCGGAAGAAGTAAGACTGCCACCTCTAAAATGTTTGGAAGGGGACTGCAGAGCATGTCCATGGAAGTTTCAAGATCTTTCGAGAACAAAAGGGACATCACTATTCCAAGTACTTTGCATAGCTCTCACTGCCTCGATAAGCAAACTGAAGAATGGAGAAGGGGATACCAACTTCTACTTCTGCCAAAGCAAAGAAGGCTGATCTGGTATGAACTATGTAATTAGACTTCCAAACTATTTTTGGGAATGTATTCTCTAACAGTATTTTCTAACATCAATGAAATAATCAAGTCACTGTCTTTGATCTCAGTAAAGTTGTGGGTGGGATGGATGCCAGTTTGAAATATCAGAGAGCAGTGGTGGGGGGCAGTAGCACCAGAACCAGGGAGGCTAGGGCCCTCGCACTTTTTGCTGGAGTGGACGCCCCGCCCTTCCACTCCTCTTCTCTTCTGCAGGCCCCCCCCCTCCCCCCCGAGTGGGCAGCATGGAGCCTGGCCAGGAAGCCCGGGCAGCTATGGGAGCCACATAAACCCTCCAGCTGCTCCCCACAGCTCTCACCAACCTAGCGGTGCCTGTATAAGAAAAAGACCCAAATATTGGGACTGTCCCTATAAAATTGGGACATCTGGTCACCCTACACCGACCCAGCTCTAGCTGGGCGGGGGCCTCGGAGCTTCAGCCCAGCCATAAGAGCCATGCCGTGGGCAGCTCTGGGGAGTCGTGGACCCTTCACCTGTCCTGGGCAGGGAGTCCAGGGTGTGGACACAGGCTGGGGGGGAGTGGCTGCTTACAGTGGGCCCCCTGCACCATAGACAGGTGGAGGGTCTGCTGCGTCTCTCCACAGCTGGCCATGCGGCTCTTAGACTGCTGAATTGGAATTAATTTGCAAACTGGATACAATTAACGTAGGTTTGAATAGAGACTGGGAGTGGATGGGTCATTACACAAAGTAAAACTATTTCCCCATGTTTATCCCCCCTCCCCCACACTGTTCCTCAGACGTTCTTGTCAACTGCTGGAAATGGCCCACCTTGATTATCACTACAAAAGGTTCCCCTCCCCCCCGGCTCTCCTGCTGGTAGTAGCTCACCTTAAGTGATCACACTGGTTACAGTGTGTATGGTAACACCCATTGTTTCGTGTTCTCTATGTATATAAATCACCCCACTGTATTTTCCACTGAATGCATCTGATGAAGTGAGCTGTAGCTCACGAAAGCTTATGCTCAAATAAATTTGTTAGTCTCTAAGGTGCCACAAGTACTCCTTTTCTTTTTAGCCATATGGAGTGGAAATCTATCAACTTCATGAAAAAACTCATACAGAGAGAGACAGACATCATCATTCTTTCCAAATGCAAACAGATGGACATCATACCAAAAGGACCGAAGGTAAAAAATCCATTACAATCTACATACCACACAGATTATGCTGACAGCTTGGGCCACACGCTCTCAAAGAAACTGCGGAACCACCCGATGAACATCCTCTACAGCAAACAGGGAAAGATTAAGAATGAGCTCTCAAAATTGGATACTCTCTGTCAAGGTTCCTTCCCCACTCTGAACTCTAGGAGACAGATGTGGGGACCTGCATGAAAACCTCCTTTAAACTTACTTTTACCAGCTTAGGTTAAAACTTCCCTAAGGTACAAACTATTTTACCTTTTGCCCTTGGACTTTCGCTGCCACCATCAAACGTCTAACCGGGTTTATTATTGGGAAAGAGTCGTTTGCAAACGTCTTTCCCCCCAAAATCCTCACCAAAACCTTGCACCCCCCTTCCTGGGGAAGGTTTGATAAAAATCCTCATCAATTTGCATAGGTGAACACAGACCCAAACCCTTGGATCTTAAGAACAATGAAAAAAGCATTCAGTTTCTTACAAGAAGAATTTTAATAGAAGTAAAAAGAATCACCTCTGTAAAATCAGGATGATTAAATACCTTACAGGGTAATTAGATTCAAAACATAGAGAATCCCTCTAGGCAAAACCTTAAGTTACAAAAAGACACAAAGACAGGAATAGCCATTCCATTCAGCACAGCTTATTTTCTCAGCCATTTAAAGAAATCATAATCTAACGCGTATCTAGCTAGATTACTTACTAAGTTCTAAGACTCCATTCCTATTCTGTCCCAGGCAAAAGCATCACACAGACAGACCCAGACCCTTTGTTTCTCCCCCCCTCTAGCTTTGAAAGTATCTTGTCTCCTCATTGGTCATTTTTGGTCAGGTGCCAGCGAGGTTATCCTAGCTTCTTAACCCTTTACAGGTGAAAGGGCTTTTCCTCTGGCCAGGAGGGATTTTAAAGGTGGTTGCCCTTCCTTTTATATTTATGACACGCCCCCCAATCACAGCTAGGGTGAAACACTGGCTGGGATTTCTTCCTGGAGCTCTAGGAAAAAACAAAGTGAATAAGACACATGCACCTCTAAATGTACTACCAAGTATATAAAGACTAACAATATTTTCCACATCTCAAGAACAATTTTAACCAATTGATTCTGGGAAACCATCCGATGAAGTGAGCTGTAGCTCACGAAAGCTTATGCCAAATAAATTTGTTAGTCTCTAAGGTGCCACAAGTACTCCTTTTCTTTTCACAGGAGAGTGCATCAGCCACTTTGTTAGAAGCTCCTGAGATGTGTTGGATGTTGAAATCAAAATCTTGGAGAGCTAAACTCCACTGAATAAGTTTATTTCCCGTGGCGGTATGAAGCCACTGTGGCGCAGCATGGTCGGTTTGCAGGTGGAAACGCCATCCCCAAACATATGGGCGTAGCTTTTCCAGAGCGTAGACAATGGTGTAACATTCTTTTTCACTGACTGACCACTTGCTTTCCCTCTCAGACAGTTTTTTGCTGAGAAACACAACAGGGTAGAATTCTTAATCCGGTCCTTCCTGCATTAAAACTGCTCCCACACCATGCTCAGACGCATCTGTGGTTACTAGGAACGGTTTGTCAAAGTCTGGGGCCCTTAGCACAGGGTTAGACATGAGTGTCGCTTTAAGCTGGTTAAAGGCCTTCTGACACTCTTCGGTCCACTGAACGGCATTTGGCTGTTTCTTTTTAGTTAGGTCTGTTAGTGGGGCAGCGATTTGGCTGTATTGCGGTACAAATCGTCTGTAATAACCGGCCAAGCCTAAGAAGGATTGAACCTGTTTCTTTGACTTTGGGACAGGCCACTTTTGGATAGCATCCACTTTGGCCTGTAGGGGGCTGATAGTTCCTTGACCATGTGGTGTCCAAGGTAAGTCACTCTGTTTAGGCCTATTTGACACTTCTTAGCCTTAACAGTTAGTCCTGCCTCCCTTATGCGCTCGAAGACTTTTTGTAGATGTTCCAGATGTTCTGCCCAGGAATCCGAAAATATGGCCACACTGTCAAGGTAGGCGACTGCATATTCTCCTAATCCTGCTAGGAGACCATCTACAAGTCTTTGGGAGGTGGCGGGTGCATTCCGCAGCCCGAAAGGGAGTACATTAAATTCATACAGCTCGACATGGGTGGTGAAGGCTGACCTTTCCTTGGCAGATTCATCTAGCAGAACCTGCCAGTACCTCTTGGTTAAGTCCAAGGTAGAGATGAACTGGGCCCGTCCCAGTTTCTCTAACAGTTCATCTGTGTGTGGCACTGGATAGTTGTCTGGACGAGTTACAGCATTTAGCTTACAGCAGTCCACACAAAAACGTATCTCCCCATCTGGTTTGGGAACTAGAACCACTGGAGATGTCCATGCACTGCCAGAGGGGTGGATTACACCCATCTGTAAGATATCCTGGATCTCCCGTTCTATACCAGTTTTAGCTTGAGGAGACACCCGGTAAGGTTGGACTTTAATTGGGTGAGCATTACCTGTGTCAATGGAGTGGTATGCCCGTTCAGTCAGTCCTGGGGTGGCTAAGAACGTCAGCGCACAGCTAGTGCACAGCTCCTTGATCTGCTGTTGCTACATACGCCCAAGGGTCATGGAGAGGTTCACCTCTTCCACGCCACCAGCACTTTTCCCTTCGTAGTAGACACCTTCAGGCCACTCAGCGTCATCTCCTCCGTGGGCTGTAAACTGACAAACCTTTAATTCTCTGGAATAAAAGGGCTTTAGAGAATTAATATGGTACACCTTAGGCTTTCGGTTGGAGGTGGGGAATGCTACGAGATAATTAACAGCTCGCAGGCGCTCCTGGACCATGAATGGCCCTTCCCACGACGCTTCCATTTTATGGGCCTGGAGCGCCTTTAAGACCATGACCTGGTCCCCTACTTTGAAGGAATGCTCTCTGGCATGTTTATCGTACCAGGCTTTTTGTTCTTTTTGAGCATCCTGTAGGTTTTTTTTAGCAAGGGCTAGAGAGGTTCGGAGGGTGTTTTGTAGGTTGGTTACAAAGTCCAGAATGTTAGTTCCTGGAGAAGGTGTAAAGCCCTCCCATTGCTGCTTCACCAACTGTAATGGCCCCTTAACCTCGTGGCCACATACAAGTTCAAATGGTGAAAATCCTAAACTGGGATGTGGTACAGCTCTGTAGGGAAAGAGCAACTGCTGCAACACTAGGTCCCAATCATTGGAGTGCTCATTTATGTATCATGGCCCCCAAAGTTCCATTAAACTTCTCCATGCCATTTGTTTGATGGTGGTAAGGAGTGGCAACCAAGTGATTTACCCCATGAGCTTCCCAAAGGCTTTCCATAGTTCCTGCCAGGAAATTAGTTCTTGCATCTGTGAGGATGTCGGAGGGCCAACCTCCCCTGGCAAAAATGTCCGCTAGTGCCTGGCACACGCTTTTAGCCCTGGTGTTGCTTAGAGCTACTGCTTCCGGCCATCGGGTGGCAAAATCCATGAAAGTCAGTATGTACTGCTTTCCTCTGGGTGTCTTTTTCAGAAAAGGACGCAGAATATCCACAGCTACTCGCTGAAATGGAACCTCAATGATTGGGAGTGGCTGGAGAGGGGCTTTGACCTGGTCTTGGGGTTTTCCCACTTTTTGGCATACCTCACAAGACCAGACATAGGTAGAAACATCCTTGCCCATTCCCTCCCAGTGGAATGACCTCCCCAAACAGTCTTTGGTCCTGTTCACCCCAGCATGGCCACTAAGAAGATCGTGGGCTAAGCTCAAGAGCTTGACCCGGTACTTAGTTGGAACTACCAACTGTCTCTGAGGATGCCAGTCTTCCTGGTGTCCCCCAGAAAGAGTTTCCTTGTATAAAAGTCCTCTTTCTACAACAAACCTGGATCGATTAGAAGAGCTGAGAGGCGGTGGGTTGCTCCATGCCGCCGTCCAAGCTTTCTGGAGGCTTTCATCTGCTTCCTGTTCGATCTGGAACTGTTCCCTTGATGCTGGAGACATCAGTTCCTCATTGGATTGTGCACCTATGCTTGGTCCCTCTGGAAGCAATGTAGGGGATGGGGCTGTTTCCGTTGACTGTGAACCGCTCTCCGCTGGTGCACTATGTTGGGGTTCAGGCTCCGGCTGAGCCTCTTGTATAGGGTTATTGGCTGCTGCCGGTTTGGGTTCGGTGGGGCCCTCTGGTGTTGGGGTTGCAAGTACTGGATTCAGTGTGGGAAATGGGTCTGGTGCTGGTTGTTCCGCCGGTTCCAGTTCTGGGACTGGATCCACTACTGCTGTTGCAGACGTTGGCCTGGGGTCCAGGTCCATCACCTCTGACTGGGTCCTGGTAGAAGTTTCCGGAACAGAGCTAGGCGTGACGGCTTGTTTAGCCTGGCTGCAGGTGACCATCCCCACTCTCTTGGCTCGCTTCACATGATTGGCCAAGTCTTCCCCCAACAGCATGGGGATGGGATAATCATCATAGACTGCAAAAGTCCATGTTCCTGACCAGCCCTTGTACTGGACAGGCAACTTGGCTGTAGGCAAATTGAAAGAGTTGGACTTGAAGGGTTGAATCATCACTTGGATCTCTGGGTTGATTAAATTGGGGTCCATTAAGGAAGCATGGATAGCCAACACTTGTGCTCCCGTGTCCCTCCAGGCGGTGACCTTCTTCCCGCCCACACTCAGTTTCCCTCCGCTCCAAGGGTATCTGGGAGGTATCTGGGCCTGAGGACCTCTGGGGTGATTCTGGTGCAATGAACTGTAATCTGTTGGGGTTCTTGGGGCAGTTGGCCTTTACATGCCCTGGCTCGTTACATTTAAAACATCATCCAGCTGACGGGTCACTGGGGCTAGGTGGGTTGCTGGAGAACAGTGTGGCAGGACGATAAGGTGTCTGTAGGGTTCCTTGGGGGGTAGGTGGGGCCTTGGGCTGCCCCCAGGAGTAGGGTGTGGTCTGAGGTTGTCCCTTCTGGTATCCGCTCCAACCGTGACCAGTTTTTTTCTTCTCTGCCACCTCCACCCATTTGGCTCCAATCTCCCCCGCCTCGATTACAGTTTTGGGTTTCCCATCTAGGACGTATCTTTCTATTTCCTCAAGAACACCCTCTAAGAACTGTTCCATTTGCATTAGGAAGGGCAAATCTGCTGGAGATTTAACACTTGCTCCTGATATCCAGGCATCCCAATGTTTCACAATGTGGTAGGCATGTCGGGTAAATGACATGTCTGGTTTCCACCTTAAGGCTCTGAACCGCCGACGGGAATGCTCGGGGGTTAGCCCCATTCTGAGACTCGCCTTGGTTTTAAACAGTTCATACTGGTTCATTTGTTCCTTAGGCATTTCAGCCGCCACCTCAGCTAAGGGTCCACTGAGCTGCGGCCTCAGCTCTACCATGTATTGGTCTGTAGAGAGGCTGTACGCAAGGCAGGCCCTTTCAAAGTTTTCTAAGAAGGCCTCGGTATCATCGCCTGCCTTGTAGGTGGGAAACTTTCTGGGATGAGAAGTGGTACCTGGAGAAGGATTGCTAGGTTTGTTGGTATATTCTGCTGAGCCTTTGCCTTCTCCATCTCCAGTGCATGCTTCCTCTCTTTTTCCTTTTCCTCCAGTTCTTTGGCCCTTGCCTCCATTTCTTTGTCTTTTGCCTCCATTTCCCTCCTGTGGGCAGCTTCCATTTCTTTTTCCCTGGCCGCATGTACATCTATCTCCATCCACGTGAGTTCTATCCGTCTTTCATATTCCTTTTGTTTTTTCTCAGCCTCAAATCTGGCTAATTCCAGCCTTTGTTGAAACGTGGAGTCTGTCATCATAACTTCTCTGTTTTTAACTAACTTTACACCCGAGAGTTAGAAAGAAAACCAAAAAAACACTTGGCTTGTAAAATTTTGCTGTGGTGTCCGGATACCTATGTTCTCTGATAATGATTGTCAGCCTACAGAGAAATCCTAAAAAAACCCTAACACCTTTGTCTCCAGGCAAATAGGCAGAAAACCCCTCTATTTGCTCTTAGGAGAAGAAAAAACAAAAAACTTCAGGTCTGTGAAGACTTGTGAATTTCCCTGCAGGAGGTTAACTACCCTGCCTTTAGGTAGAGAAAACGCCAGCTCACAAAAGACCATTCCCTTTTGTCTCTGCTCTGGCCCCAAAGCAGAGGAAAAAACTCCAAACTTCTTTCAGTTGGAAACCTGCTTTCCAGCAGCCCAAAGGAAAAAAAAAATTCCCTTTTAAAATCTGTGCTTCTGGTTCAAAAAATCTCAAATTGATCTCAAAATGATTTCAAGTTAATCCCACTGCTCTGCCACCATGTCAAGGTTCCTTCCCCACTCTGAACTCGAGGGTACAGATGTGGGGACCTGCATGAAAACCTCCTGAGCTTACTTTTACCAGCTTAGTTTGTACCTTGGGGAAGTTTTAACCTATCTTACCTTTTGCCCTGGGACTTTCGCTGCCACCATCAAACGTCTAACCGGGTTTATTATTGGGAAAGAGTCGTTTGCAAACGTCTTTCCCCCCAAAATCCTCACCAAAACCTTGCACCCCCCTTCCTGGGGAAGGTTTGATAAAAATCCTCATCAATTTGCATAGGTGAACACAGACCCAAACCCTTGGATCTTAAGAACAATGAAAAAAGCATTCAGTTTCTTACAAGAAGAATTTTAATAGAAGTAAAAAGAATCACCTCTGTAAAATCAGGATGATTAAATACCTTACAGGGTAATTAGATTCAAAACATAGAGAATCCCTCTAGGCAAAACCTTAAGTTACAAAAAGACACAAAGACAGGAATAGCCATTCCATTCAGCACAGCTTATTTTCTCAGCCATTTAAAGAAATCATAATCTAACGCGTATCTAGCTAGATTACTTACTAAGTTCTAAGACTCCATTCCTGTTCTGTCCCAGACAAAAGCATCACACAGACAGACCCAGACCCTTTGTTTCTCCCCCCCCTCCAGCTTCGAAAGTATCTTGTCTCCTCATTGGTCATTTTGGTCAGGTGCCAGCGAGGTTATCCTAGCTTCTTAACCCTTTACAGGTGAAAGGGCTTTTCTTCTGGCCAGGAGGGATTTTAAAGGTGGTTACCTGTCCCTTTATATTTATGAAACTCTCATAAAAAACCAACCTTCCACACAAACTTCCTCATGGCTGGACTTTTCAAAAACTAGACAAGTCATTTACAACACACTTTGCTTCTCTACAAAATAAGAAGGACACTAAACTATCTAAACTACTACATGCCGCAAGGCGCCACAACAGTGGTTCCCTTAACCCACCCAGCAATATTGTTAATCTATCCAACTATACTCTGAAACAAGGTCTACACATTCTCATTGTCAAGCTAAGTAGATCAGCGATGGCTCTATAGGGCAGGGAGATGGTGTTGCATGGCTGGGGGAGGTGCTTCCCTTGCTGAGAGGCAAATTTTGGAGTAGACTGTTGTGCGATTCCCTTAACACAAGTCCGCTCAGGTGCACCTAACTCGGTAGCAAAGGCCAGGTTTACCCTTCCAGATGGGCTAGAAGACGTGTTTTTTGTTGTTTTTTTTAAGGGGCTACTGCAGTACTGCCTCCCATGCATGTGCTGTGAATGTCAGGGAGCTTACTGGTCTGATGTGGCCTGGCAATTCCTCACTGCTACTTGTTCTTTTTCTTCCAGCTAGACTAGCTCGTTAACAGGCCGCTGAGTTAAAGGCTGAAATGCTTGGAGGCTAAAGGGGCAGTGCTCCTGGGTGTGGAGCTAGCTCTAGAGGCCCACAGCGCTGGGTGGGCGGAGGAAAAAGCAGCAGTGAGTGCCACACCCTCCCTGTCCGACCCCTACAAAAGCAAAGCAACTAGCCAGAGGCAGCAGAAGGCCTTGGGCAATGGGGCAGAGCCAGGCGCCCCCAGCTCCTGTACGGCCGCCCCCGTTTGCTCTGCGAGCGGCAGGGAAAGGCCAGCTCCTGGCCATGCTCCGCTGCAGTCAGGGCGTCCCGCGCGCCCAACACCAGCCACGCGCCGGGCGCCAGTCACGTGGCTGCCTTCCCACCCCAGCAGCTCTCGCCACCCTCCGCCCCGCCCACGCCTAAGCCGCCTGCGCAGACTCCTCCCCTCGCTTCACCTCTGCGCTTGACCCTGCAGGGCTGCCGTTGAGAGGCCGTTTGCGACCCCGCTCCACGTCCCCACGTGAACTGCGGGTGGGGGGGGGCCCGCAGGATGGAGGAGGTGGCGGAGCCGCCGGGCGCTTGGCTCAGCGGGGACAGCGGCAACGTCTCGCAGAGCCCCAGCAGCGCGTCGGGCATCGGGGAGGAGGGCAACCCCCCAGAGCTCCTGCTCAGCCGCGCCGCTGCCGATTACTCCGCCTACCTGCTCCCGGCTGGGGTCGACTTCTGCGCGCAGGTGAGAGGGGGCGGGGCGGGTTGTCCCCTGCGCGCACCCGTAGCGAGGCCTGCTCGCGCTACGGGGGCCGCGCTGGGGGGTGGGCTGACACCCGCGTGCGGGCTGGGGGCCTCGCGTGGCTGCGCCCCTCCCCCGGCGTCGAGACAGAGACCGAGGCCGGAACCCGGACCGGACACTCACCCTGACACCCCCATGGCTCGGGGGGCGCACGGGCAGCTCCCGCCTCGGAGGTGGCCGCTCGCCCCCTGCTGCCTTCCCACGGAGGGGCCGCGCCAGCAGCAGAAGTTGAACTTGGGCGGGGCGGGTGTCTCAGTTTTTAAAAACTAAAATCCCGAGTTTTTCTGGGTTTGTTTTTGTTTTTCCCTCAGTTTTTAAAAAGCCGCTTTGTTTATTTTGTGGGGCAAACCCGGAGTTCGGCTGAAGCTGGGCCTGTCCAGGGCGGGTCCCCACTGAAAATAAGGCGGGGGGGGGGGGCGGTTTAGTCGAAACCAACATTTAGAGAGAAAATCTAAAGCCAGAGGTTACTTACTGGTGGGCCCGTTGTGCTGGGCGCTGCACGCCCATGTAAAGTGCAGCAGAACCGCTGTTTTAAGAACCATTTTGAAGATTGAGTTCATCAAATGGGGAAATTGGATTTTTCAGAATCCCCGTAGGTTGGGGGCAGGATTTGCCAGTGTTGGGTGTTGCTTTCACCGCTCCTCAAAGCGTGGGGCGAAGGGACTGGCAGTGCCTTGGAGGCATCCGAATGTCAAGGGATGTTGACTTTCATTTTGTGGTTATTTGTGTTCTTCCATCAGGTAGACTGGTTTGTATAACTGGTCATTTGTAACATTAATGTTTGTACATTTGAAGTTCTGCCGTTTATAGAAAGTACATGTAAAGGTGTGGTCTCTGTTTCACAGATAGTTTAAACTCCCAATCTACATTAAGAACCAGCAAGCACTGGCCTTGAAGGTACATCAGCACATTTAATCAGTCACTGTCAAGAGACCTTTTAAATTGTTAGTGTCACAACCAGTGTTTCAGATCTCTGTAATACTCCAGAGGGAATTCTGTGCCAGGGAATTCTGAGCACAGTATTTTAATATTTTGCAAATTTTTGTCAGTAAATAAATGTGGAGACTCCAGCATGCCAGTGGGGAGCACAGGCCACTGGCTGCACAGAGGTGGGGAATTACCCTGTGGCCTCATGCCCCCAGACGTGGACTCTGTGGTAAGGCTGCACCTAGCCCTGACACAGTGCAAGGGCTGGGCCTGTCCCAGAAATACCCTGGGGCCCTGCCCTCTCTGCACCAGGTGTGGGCAAGCAGGCTCAACCCAGCTTGATCCAAGTGTGGAAGGGCTTAGTGTAGGGAAATCCTGGTGGGGGGGAGAGGGTTCTGGATGGGACATTCTGGGTGTGGGTGGCTCGGGGGGGGGGGGGGAGGGGATCTGGGTACCAGGGATGGATCTGGGTGCATGGGGGCTTGTTGGAGGGTGCCAGGGACAATGGGACTCTGCAGGGGGGTCGAGGTGAAGATGGTTGGGGCTCAGTGGGGAGGAGTCTGAGTGTGGGGGGAAGGGGCTCGGTGGGGAGGAGGGGTGTCTGAGTGCTATGGGAGTGGGGCTTGATGGGGTGTAGGTCCAGATGGAGCTGGTTGGGGCTCAGTGGAGTGGGAGTCCAGGTTTGAGGGGTTTGGTGGGTGGTCTTTACTCAGTTTTTAAAACTAACTAGATTTCAAGGTGATTTTATCCATAGGATATTCATCTTATAAGAGTTAAATATAATTATACTGACATATATACTACATAACTTACGCATCAATAGATCTAACGTACAGAACTTGTGACTAGTCATTTGTGTATAGAGGTAGTTGGTAAGATATGGCAAAATAGTGAAGTTTCACTATGATCAATTTTTAGTTGTTGTGATCTGCTGTAGCAGGGTTCTCAAACTTCATTGCACTCCGACCCCCTTCTGACAACAAAAATTATTTTGTGACCCCAGTAGAGGGGACCGAAGCCCGAGCCCCACCACCCTAGGCAGAAAGAAAAGGAGTACTTGTGGCACCTTAGAGACTAACCAATTTATTTGAGCATAAGCTTTCGTGAGCTACAGCTCACTTCTGTAGCTCACGAAAGCTTATGCTCAAATAAATTGGTTAGTCTCTAAGGTGCCACAAGTACTCCTTTTCTTTTTGCGAATACAGACTAACACGGCTGTTACTCTGCACCCTAGGCAGAGAGACCGAAGCCCAAGGGCTTCAGCCCCAGGCAGGGGGCCTATAACCTGAACCCTGCTGCTCAAGGCTGAAGCTTCGGGCCCCAACAAGTTTAAGCCACTTTGGGGTCCCGACCCAGAGTTTGAGAACTGCAGTGCCAAAGTATATTTTTCATTACCTGAATGTATTTTTTTTACAGATAGAAAGCTTAGACAAGAGTCTAGAAGATTTGCTGACCAGGGTTGATGAATTTGTAGGGATGTTAGACATGGTATGTATTGATCTCTGTAACTTCCATATGGATACTGCCTATTTTGGGGGGGGATGGATGGGGGGAAAGTGCTGAAAAAGTTGGGTGGTTTGGGGTTTTTTTTTCCTTCATGGGAATAACCAGCATATGATTAACATAGGGGTCACTTTTTCTTTTTTTAAGTCGAGGTCTAGGTGTGCAAACATTTCCCATACATGCTTACCCCAAAATTATCCAGTTTTCATGCAGTGATGAAATGTATGCACAAATGTACATGTGTAACTGCTAATGTATACGTGAGCATGTGTCTCAAGTCTCCTTGATGAAAATATTAGCCAGTACAGTGACAGATATTTGAAGGGACATTTCTAAGTCATATTCAGCCCATAAGTTTAATAAGAATAAGTTTTTCAAACCCTAAAACTAATAGAAGTGTTTATTTGAATTCTAGTGGGTAGACCTTTATAAAAACCAACATGCTCCATGCAGTCTTTGCACCTAAATGTTACAGTATAAGGCTAGTGCATGAAAACCAAAACATGAAATTCACTGCTATTTGGCCATTGACAAAAGTGAGATTTAAAAGCCTGTTTTCATTGAGAAAGAAGCAAATAGGAAAGAGCATAAATAGTGAAAAGTAAATTAGATTTTATTCTTAATTCTTTCAGTTCTAATAATATAAGATTGCCTTGAAAAATGTTAATGAAAATTAATCTTCTGAGGCACAAAAAGATAGTAAAAAGAAAAGGAGTTCTTGTGGCACCTTAGAGACTAACCAATTTATTTGAGCATAAGCTTTCGTGAGCTACAGCTCACTTCATCGGATGCATACTGTGGAAAGTGTAGAAGATCTTTTTATATACACACAAAGCATGAAAAAATACCTCCTCCCACCCCACTCTCCTGCTGGTGAGAGTTTTTTCACCCCTGGATTTGTGCTGGAAATGGCCCAACTTGATTATCATACACATTGTAAGGAGAGTGATCACTTTAGATAGGCTATTACCAGCAGGAGAGTGGGGTGGGAGGAGGTATTTTTTCATGCTTTGTGTGTATATAAAAAGATTTTCTACACTTTCCACAGTATGCATCCGATGAAGTGAGCTGTAGCTCACGAAAGCTTATGCTCAAATAAATTGGTTAGTCTCTAAGGTGCCACAATTACTCCTTTTCTTTTTGCGAATACAGACTAACACGGCTGTTAATCTGAAAAAAGATAGTAATCCAACTTTAATATAATAATGGCAAAGAAAAATATTTTATTTGCCTGTCTAGGAAAAAAAATCTTGGGGCAAGTAGAATTTTGACAGGCTGATGATCTAAGACTGTTTTTGGTAATAAATAAAGGAAAGCTAGGTTATCACTTATTAACCTGATGTTGTGCCTTTAATTAACAGTACCATATTGTTTTATGTTCCTGTTTGACTTCAGTCACTCTTGAATCTCCAGACTTCATCCTGTTCATAATTTCAATGATCATAAATCATTAAGAACATAAGAGCTGCCCTACTGGGTCAGACCATGGTCCATCTTGCCCAGTATCCTGTTGTTGATGGTGTCCCATACCAGAACTTCAGGGGGCGTGTACAGAACAGGACAATTATGGAGTGGTTCCCTTCTGTCTTCCCCTCTTGCCTTCTGTCAGTCAGAAGTTTAAGGTTTCCCCCAAACCATCTTCGCTAGTAGCCATTACTGAATTTTTAGTGGTTTCTAACAGATGCAGAGTTCATTTCAGACTATAAGATTGCATTGTGTGTTTACAGTATTGAAACAGACTTGCAGTACTTTTTTGCAACCTGATTGTAGTTATTCATTTATTTGTTAATAAAATAGTAAGATGCAAAATTTTAAATATATAACCATAAAAAAATTGCAGAATTGCTAACTGGATATTGGCAGGTATCCATATATAAATAATGAGGATTATACTTACGTGAAGTAATAGTGTATGCCAAAAACATAGAAGATATTGTTTTTCAAATTCTGGGGCATACCACCCATCCTTTCCCTACTCTCCTCCCTCCCGCATTAGCAGGTGCGCACAAGGCCCTGATAGGTTAAGAATTTTTTTTCTTGTTTCTTCAGGGTAGCCAGTATGTGCTAAACCGATTCCCTGAGGTGCCTAACTCCACCCTGTGCGCCCTGGGGCATTGTGGGTATGAAGCTGATCCCAAAGTCCCTGCCCCTAGGATCCCCATTACCATTACTCAGCACACCAAGTGCTGTGCCACCATCCTGCTGCCAGGCGATTCCCACAGAAACCACACAGCCTCATAAGAACTCGTCCCCCACCCAAATCCTCCCTTCCCACCATGGCTGAGTTACGAATCAACATTGTGGCAGTCCTGCACAGGTATTCTGGTCCCACAAAAAAGGCCTCACACCCAGCATGTGGGCACACATGCAAGGAGGGGGCAGAGCCACTATGTGCACACAAGTTGTTGCTCCAGGCAGCTAGGATTCACGCTGTGTGTGTGAACCTCCTCCCTGTATTCATTGTTTATGTGGGGATTCCACCCTCAGCTCCAAACTTTCCCTGTGCTGAGAGGGGCATGCATGAGACATGAATCTCTCAAGGGGGGGTGTAGCAAAAAAAGTTTGGGAACCTCTGACATAAGACAACTTCAGAATTAAATTTCTCACTCAAAACCGAATGCCAAAATAAAAGAACCACATGCAGTGAGTAATTGCAGCTTTCCTGCCATGGACAGAAAGAATATCTAAAGATATCTCCTAATCACCCTCAGTGTTGCACCACATGTCTCTTCTGCTCTCACAGAAAAGAGACATCAGATTGCATAGCACCTTCTTCTGATTAAAAGTGCCTTACAAGTAACATAGCCTCATATGCCTAGTGTGAGGTAGGTATTTTCTACATTTTGGCATTGCTCTTGTAATATCATAGAGCAAAACCACATGCCAAATATGTTTCCTGTTGCTTCCTATATACTTCTCCAAGAAAAGTTAACTGCAATAAGATGTTGCTCCTGTGTGTGTGTGTATGTATGTATGTATGTACATATAAAAAATATCTTGTTGCAGTTTGTCATATTCAGCTGTTTGGGAAAGATGATGTTTGTTTGTTGAGCTTAAGGGAAAGAGAAAGGAGCAAGTCAGAAGAGACGGAAAGAAGACAAAAAACTTCCTACCAGAAATAGTACCCCTTATTAATAAAATAGGTTTCCCTTTATATATCTGAATGGCAGGAGTCGTACTACAGTCATGGGCACCTTAGAAAAACTTAAAGTTGGTGGAAATCTCTTGAAACTATGATAAAAATTGCACTTGAACCTCATGCTCTTGAGATGCAGTGGCTTTTTGTGATTTTGAGTTGGTGTCTTAACTTTTCAATGTCTCCATTTTCCCATCTGTCAAATGGGGATAATATTAACCTTTGTAAAGTGTTTTGTGATCTTTGAATGAAAAGAGTTGAAAGTGCAAAGATTTATTATTTTATTATTATTTATTACATTTTGACTTCTGTTTTTCATTATTGGCAGTCCTCTGTGCCATTTGGAAATAATTAAGAAATGAGCCCAGCATATGATTGCATATGTTAACAGATACAGTACCAGCACTAATTTGTTTACAGCCTTCAAGATCCAGTGGCTTTAACTAGATGTCACTAACTTTAGTATTAGAATATACCAAAGTTTATTGTACAGATTTAGTCATTATAGTGTTCACTCAACTTTATGTAATTTGTTCGGATTGGTTTTAGATTCGAAGCGAGTCTTCTCAAGTAGTCAATGAAAGTGTACCTCAGATTCACACGAAAGCTACAGAAATGAGACAGATATATAGAAAGATTGACAAACTAGAGGTATGTATTCTGATGTCAGTTATTTACATTCCTTTTCTCAAGGGGACAGTACCACTGCATATTTTAATGTTTTTTCTCGAGAGTTGCAGACCCCTTTTAGATGCTTCAAAAGATTTCCCATGCTGAATGTAGCAAACATTTTACTTCTTTGTCTTTCTAGTTTCTAAAGGTGCCTTTTTGTTTCAGACTGTGAACTAGTGTTTTCACACACAAGATGTCAACTAGTATGTGTAATGACGTGGGAACTCAGTATTACTTTAATTGGCTGCTTGTGCCAGTCACAAAGGTTTAACTTGCTGTTGGCTGGATGCCAGAACTCTACAGGCAGTGCATACACAACTTCTTGTGACCAACAAAATGGTACCAATTGTCTTATTTTCTTAGCAAACTAATGACAAGTACAATGCCAATAGCAAGTGGAAATATAGAGGAGCTAAGGTGTTTCCACTTACCTCATGGAAGTTTTTTAATGTAGCTCTTCTGTACTTCCCCAGATACTTGTGCTTTTTATCTTATTAAGGATTTTTGGTTGGTTGGTTTGCTACTCTAGTGAATTACCAAATTGATATTTTGCCTCTAAGTTTGGCATCTTCACTAGCCTTATCACTGAGAATCATGTGGACCTCCAACTTTAGAACTACTGTTATCTCTGCAAAAAAGAACATGAGTACTTGTGGCACACAAAAGCTTATGCTCAAATAAATTTGTTAGTCTCTAAGATGCCACAAGTACTCCTGTTCTTTTTGCGGAGACAGACTAACATGGCTGCTACTCTGAAACCTGTTATCTCTGCTTTTTTTCTAAGTTGCCTTTTCCACACACATCACCCCATCTACAAAATGCGTTTCTTTTATATTACAAGGTTAGTAGCAGCAGTCCTTGCAGAGCAGTGTCATATAGAAAGACATTCTACATGACGCTTGGTGCAGGGTAGATAACATTTTTAATAGAAGTTCTCATAATTTAAATTCAAAATTTGTTTGAATTTGTGTATGTGTCTCAGTGCATTCAACAAGTCAGTATTAAAATAAATGGAACAAACAGTTCACTGCTATAAATCAGTGCACCATCCATCTGTATGGTTCATCATGTTAGTATTCCAGTACACTGCGTCTGAAAATTGTATATGTATTCTGTACAGTATTATAACTTATTTTACTTAATGTTTTCTCAGAGAGTGAGAAATTTTGCAATCTAAACTATAAAAGGTAACTAATATCCAAATCTCAATGCAGGTTTAACGTGGGGAACTAATAGGTTTTTTTGTAATTCCCTGCAAGCGCCAGGTTTCTTGAACAGTATCTTCATTTATGTTGGCGCTCGCTGCTTGGAATAAGACAGCTAGGTTTCCTGCTTTCTCAAATCAATAATACAACTTATACTTTTTGATAGTGTCTTTCATACGGAGTGTCTCCCAAAACAATTCAAACAGTAGAATGAGAGGAAAATTGAGATCCAGGATAACATTTGCAAAAGCATTTACATAACCTAGGCTCCTAAATCCTATTCCACTTCTCAGTGGAAGTCAGTGGTACAAAAGCACTTAAATCACTTAGGTGCTTTTGAAAATGTTACCCCGCCTAGGCAACGAAGAAAAATATTAACAGCTAAGATCTGAAATGAGTTTGAAATAGAGAGATCCAGGAAGAGTTTCAGATACTAGGAGCTGTGGATTAGAAAGCTCTTATACCATCATTGTGGAGGGACAGGAGTTCATTGAGAGATCAGTGCAGAGGAAGAGGGAGGCTAGGATTGTGAAGAAAACTGAAAGTCAATGGATTTGTTTTAAAACCTGAAAAGACGATTCTAAACTGAAATGAATGGGAAGTTAGTGGGGTACATACACATTTGTTTCAGAATATCTTTGACTTTAATCAATGTTACTATATTGATATATAATCCAAGATGGCAATAGCATGAGGGAATAGAATGCTGCAACCTCTGTTCAGTTCACTTGTCGCCATGGAAGCGCGCACAATTATTAATTTCCTAGTGTGTGTTCAACAATTAGGCAACAAGTGAATCTCTTGGTCTGTATGTCCGTATCTGTGAAATTGACAGCAAAGACTTTGCCCTATCCCCTGCTTTCAAGCCTGAAAACCTTGCTTTGTAAAAACAAGCTCCTGCCCCCTACAAGTGAATGCCACAGCATGGTGACTCAAAGGCAGAATAGACTAGAGTGCTATTAACACAATTAAAGTGATAGGATGTGTGGGGGAAGTTAACCAGACATGCACTTTTAATCAGGGTGGATAAAAATCAATGATTTTAAAAAATGGATTTTATTTAAATTTTTTTTATTTCATTACGTCATAACGAGTGTATCATTGTAAAAAAACAAACCTGTTTAAAATCTGAATTTATTACAAAATATGTGAAGGCTTAAACCTATAAACTTTTTAGAAATATTTAAATAAAAAATAAATGTGCTGACTCCATGAGCCTCTATCAAAAACTTTGAATTAAAGGCTTCTATAAAGAAAGATCAGGGGGGGAATATCTAACTTTGGAGATCAAGCTTTATAAATATGGCACAGTAGGTGAGCCTGAGTAACTTAAGAGACCGTCTCAGGGCTTGTCTACACTTAAAGCGCTGCAGCCACCCAGGTGCAGCTGTGCCGCTATAGTGCTAAGTGAAGACACTACCATACCCAACAGGAGCGCTTCTCCTGTCAGCGTAGCTACCGCACCACGCAGGAGAAGCCCTCCCATTGACATAGCCCTGTCTACTCTGGGGATTGCGTCGGTATTGCTGTGTCACTCAGGGGTATGGATTTTCCACATTCCTGAGCAACATAGTTATACCGACATACGTTTGTAGTGTGGACCAAGTGTGATTTTTCAAGAGACTTAGGCCATGTCTATGCTATCACTTATGTCACTCAGGGATGTGAAAAAACAACACATCTGACCGACATAAATTTTGCCAGCATTAGTGGTAGTGTGCACAGCACTATGTCAGTGGGAGAGCTTTTCCCGCCAACATAGCTATCGCCGCTTGTTGAGGTGGTTTTATTATGTCAACGAGAGAGCTCTCTCCCATCAGAGTGGTAACACGAGTGATCTTACAGCAGTGCAGCTGTCACTGTAAGCTTGCTAGTGTAAATATGGCCTTAGACTGGACTAGGAACTTAAGCTCCCGTCTCTTTTACTGAGTTATATTTGAACGTTTTCCCAGACTGATCTGAAATACTCAGTTTAATTCACTGACTGCAGTTAATCCCTGTGTTTAATAAATCATTTAGTTGTAAATGTGGAACATGTTTTTATACATAAACTTCTCTTATCAAAACATTAAACTTTTTTATTAAACAAAACAATTATTTTATATGCTGTTTTGTGTGTTTAATTTTAATTTAATTAACTAACTACTGAACATATTGAAAATGTTTTGCCTTTGGATTTTTTTCTCATTTTTTAAACATCAAATGGGCTGGAGACATTCAGTGTTTAGTTTCCGACAGTTATCATTCTTGTCCATGTCTGAGAGAGCTGCAGACATTCATGGGTATGGAAGAAATTTCAGAGCAAGTACTATGCAAAACAATTCAAGACCTTGTTACAAATTAAAGTACAATAACATTTTGTTTACTGCTGCTCCCCAGGACAAAAATCTCACTTTATGTAAGCAAACGTTGTAACAACTTTCAGTTAAATAAAGCAGTACACTTGTTGCCTAACTACATTAAATTGGTCTGCCGACTGTTAATATTCTTCTATATTCTCTTTAAAAAAACAACTGGTCTGTCTTACTCTACTCAACTTCCAAATTATCCATTTCCAATCATATAGAAGGTTGCACAAGTGGGTTATTTATGGCACAAATTCAAAAATGGAGATGGCACAAAATACGATTTTTTTATGCTCTTTGAGGATTGTTACCTGACAATTATATTTTAATTTCCACATAATCTGAACCTCTTCAGACCTCTTGTTGGGAAATGTTCTTACATAATGATGAATAAAGATAGCTTTGTTTTATTTTTAACTAGGCCTTTGTAAAAATGGTTGGAAATAATGTGGCTGGACTGGAGGAGCAGGTCACAAAGGCAGAAACAGACCTTGGAACTTTTCCAAACACCTTTAAAAAATTCTTACAAACTATCAGTGTACCATCCTTTCTTAATGTAAGTATGTTTCTGTCAAGGTGAGTGTGTCTTAAAATGTGTCATGAGAATGGTAGGCTTTGAATGAGGCTACAGTGAAGATTTGGAACAGCCTTCCAAGGGAAATAGTGGGGGCAAAAAAACTAACTCATTTCAAGACTGAGCTTGATAAGTTTATGGAGGGGATGATATGAGAAGAGTGCCTACAATGTCACCAGGCCAATCCTTGATTGCTATTGGCAAATATCTCCCAACAGTCAGAGATGGGACACTAGATGGGGAGGGCTCTGAGTTACTACAGAGAATCCTTTCCCAGGTGTCTGGCTGGTAGGTCTCATCCACATGCTCAGGGTCTAACTGACCACGATATTTGGGGACGGGAAAGAATTTTCCCCAAGGTCAGACTGGCAGAAGACCTGAAGGTTTTTCAACTTTCCTCTGCAGTGTGGGATATGGGTCACTTGCTGGTTTGAACTAGAGTAATTGGTGGATTCTCTTGAAATCTTTAAATCAAGATTTGAGGACTTCAATAACTCAGCCAGATGTTATTACAGGAGTGGGTGAGTGAGGTTCTGTGCCCTGCGATGTGCAGCAAGTCAGACTAGATGATCATGATGGTCCCTTCTGGCCTTAAATCTGTTAGTCTATGAATTTATCTCTGAGCTTAAATCTGAAGTTTTTGCACATGGCACAAGCTGGGTATGGTGCACAATGATAATCTTACAACAGAGTAACCAAGAGAATAAATTCTTGTGAGGGCCTGAGTTCATGCTCCAAAGAGAACTTGTGTGAGGCATGAAAAGAGCTACAAAACAAGCGCAAAAAGAGCAAACCTTAAATAAAAGGTCACTGAATTCCGACCTGAAGGCAGATAGGAGGAACCTATACAAACTAAAAATGTGCAAGGAATTTTTTCAAAGTGCTAGTCTACATGAGAACATCAGAAGAGCGAAAAAGGTCACTGAACGCTATGTTGTTTTAAAAATAAATAAGGATGCTGTGGTCACATGACTTTACAGTAAATGGATCACAAGGCACCTTGTTAGATTGCTTTCATACAGGAGAATAAAATTACTTTTCCTTTGTGGTGATGGGCCAATTACATGTTGAAAAATGAGAAGTAAGCTACTTAATCTGATAGGTTTATTTTAGCTTTTGAAGTTCATGGCAGTCACTTGAGTTGTGCTTCAAACTATAGTATCAGAGTGGTAAAGGAGAACGCGTTACTAGAGAGCTAGCATTCTCTTAGACAGGGCTGAGGGTTGAGGTCAGAAAACCTGTTTCCAACTCTGACACTAGCTCTTCAGCCGTGGGTAAGTTATTTATTTATCCTCCCAGTGCCTCATTTTCCTTCTTTTGTAAGAAGGGGGTGATCAAATACTTTGCAGTTTTAAGAGGAGAAATATTTCATTCAGTCCAGAGGTTGTGTTTCTAAGCCACTTAGCAATCTTTCGTTTTGTATTGCAACAGCACCTCGAACCCCCAACCATGGACCAGGACACCACTGTATTCTTGTTCCCATAAAAGTAGCCTTTAACCCGTCTGTCTGTCCTGCTACAGAAGTCATTAAATGCAAGAGCTTAATTATACAATATTAAGGTTACAAATTCTTATTCATAACCATGACAATGCTGTTCTACTTTGTAAAAATGGCACTGGAGTGTTCGATTGTCTCTGTGGCTATCAATTTTTCACAGCTCATTGGTTAAAAAGTGGTTGTTTCTGAACTGCCAGCATTATACCCACACACTGGGATCTGAAAGTCCAGTTTTGTTCTAGCTTGAACATTATGCACTCGATGAACATTTATTACACTAGTAATAAATTCAGTAGTTGAAACTTAGTTAATTCGGTTGAACAAGCTAAATTAGAATCCAGATCTCTCTATCACAGTTGTGCAGGCCATGTATGACTAAACTGAATATAAAGCAGTATGAATATTTTCACTAACAATAAACAGAGACCAAATCTTTTAAGTGCAGCGATGCCATTTCTATCCAGCCCTTTTCTGAATATAGTTTCATGCATAGGGTTCTCCAACAGGCTATTCACTTGCATAAACTTAAGCAAGTACTTACATGTTTGCAGGACTGGGGACATAAACAATAATTCACATATTATAGCAAGCTTTTGGGAGTGAATGGTGTAAGTTAGTTATCTTAGGACTGTCGTCCTAGCTTTTTTTACCTGCTAACAACTTTCTGGGAACCTTTCCTTTTTGGCTGAACTTTGGCTGCAATTTTTTTCCTCTCGCCAGGGTATTTTTGTTTTGTTTTGTTTACTTTTTAACCGGTCCTTGGTGTGACGGAAGTTTTGGTTGGTCTTAAATGATGTATCCACAGTCTCATTTTAAGATTGTCCCAGAAGTTCTGCTTCTATTGGGACACTCATCATGCCAAGGAGTGAGAATGTACAGTTCTCACACCTCCAAATGTTACTGAGGAGACAGGCTTTTTTACACTGCTAAAATTTGAAATGCCCACCAACTAGACTCAAAAATAATTATACTTATTCACTTAGCAGGACACTTAATGTAAAAGAAGAGTAAAAAGTAGTTTCAGATACTGTGCCTGCTCGAGTTCTGCCAACTTTTGTGATTGTAGTCATGTTTTTAAAATACTTTCTCTCCCATGTTGCTGTATGGAAAAACTGATGCACCCAGGGGAAACTGTCTGCGCAAAGTAGAAAGAGATTCTTCTGTAGAATTTTTCAGTTGTGTTACTTTTAACAATATAGATAAAAACTATTTCAGACAGAAGGGATATTTTTAAATTGATGGTATCCCTTCTAAGTTTTTCTAAATGTAGCTAAGACTTTCTTGTAGGGGAGCAAGCCATACACCAAGCTGCCATTTTTCACTTTATATGTTGTGAGTTGCCGATAAGCAACTTTCAGTTTACAGTTTTGTTCAATTTTCTTATAACCCAAGTGTCAGCCTGAGGAAAATCCCTTCTTTCCAAATAAAGTTCACTTCCTGGCTGAGACCAGTTTATTGAGAAAGTGATGAGTATGTGAAAGCAAAGGGTAAAATAATTTAAATCCTAATGATTACAACAGGTATAATAAAGTAAATTGTCAAACTGCCTGTTATCAATGGCACTTTAGGTCAATATTCTTGCTAAATGTTCTGTAGCATTGCAATAACAATAGTATGGATAAGTTTAAGGAAATACTGACTTCTCCCCAGTTTAGTTGTTGGATTTATTGCAGTTATTTAAGATGAAATGTACTTGATCAAAAAGTTAATACTTCAGTGAGAGAGGCAATATGTTTTTGAAATATAAAATAACCAAAAGTTTCCCATTTCATTTTATTATAGTGACTTCATTAACATAAGACAACCTTTTAATTTAGCCAGTTAGATTGGCACGTGTGTGTTTGAGTTTCCAGACACTGAGAATAGAAACAATGTAAAGTGGAAGCAATTTTTATATGAACTATGCAGTTTATATGAAGGAATTCTTGTCAGTTATGAAGAGACAAAAGGCTTGCGGTTAATGTTCTATGCAAATATAGCTCATTACATAACTGAACAAAAAGTGGTAAAGCAAAGGCAAAAATCAAATAAAATTTTTCTTAATCACAGAAATCATCTTCCTCACGGCAACATCAGACCCTGTATGAGCCTCAAGCCCTTTTCAAGACTGAAGACTACTTTCCGTGTCTCAGTGAGCCACCTTACTCATGATTTTGCTTTTGCGTTGACATGAATCCAGAAGAGAAAATGGCAAGTGAACAAAAGCAGTGCTCAGAGTTGCTGCATTTTTATGCATATCAGTGGCAGATTGCCATCCTGACTGTGTGCCACCATCTGTCTTCTGACAGTATTATAAGCAGTCTTCAATTATTTGTGTATAATATATGATTACAGAAGTCTTCCTCAAACAAAGCTATAAACTTTCAGGTTAAGAAAGAGAGAAATTGGTAAGGGTACTCCTCCAATTGATTTTTCATCTTTAATTACACTCTAGTAGGAAAATGGATAAATAGGAAATGTCCTTTTTTGTGTGTATTGTAACACTTCAGTTTCTGTGTTGCTACCAGTAATAACATCTGTAGCACGTTTCTATTTTTTTAAGTAGCCCTATGGGTAACTGAGATGAGAGAAGGACAAAGCTCTCTACATTAATGTCCCCAAGGAATGGCTGGGGTCCTGCTCTCCAACGTCTGAGAGCATGTATTAAAAATACATAGGAGTAAGATCTCCACTGTTCTGTGAACTGCTAACTCCACCAAACTCTGCAGCGTGAGAACAGGAATGTGATGACTGTTGTAGAATTTCAAGGGTCAAAGTCTAAACTTGGAAGTTCTGTTTGATACATGTATACAACCTTGACTTTTGTAAATAATGCCAAAATTATATATGTATGATTACCAAAGCTCTTGTAATTAAAGTTGAAGTAGTTTATTTATATGGCTTTTTCTAAGTGGTTGTGATTTGTGATCAAATGAGGCTTAAAAATTGCCTATGTCGTGTACATTTCTATGAATTTTCCACCTATTAAGGCTTTGAACTGTAATCACATCGACTCTCCGAAGTTAAGATGGTTAGACCTTGTTGGTATGTGGATTGGAGAACTTAAACACTGCATGTGATATAGTAGGTGATATGCCTCTCTCTGAGCTGATAATGCCCCACTGTCTCATTGAAGGTCCTGTCTTTCAGATGATACAAAGCAGAGGTCCTATCCCAACCATATGGCTGGGTTAAAGTGCAGTTCTGGTATGGAAGGTGAATTGTATACATAAAATGTGTGAGGTACAAATATGGTAACATTGACTTTCAGATCAAATTTTCAAATAGGATTTTTTTTTCCTAGCAGTTATCCTTGAAACGCACCCCAGGAACTGAAACGTCAAGCTGTGTTCCTTCTTCCTTATGTATAATCTCCAGTAAGAATATTTAGATCAAAAGTCACCCATAGATGCATTTCCACAACTCATTAGGCTAATGGAGCCTTTCCCTTCACACCAAACTAAATGGAAAGTATAGCTGTACCTAGCCCCTCCCAAAAGGGAAGGGAGGGACAACTCTGGGTAATTTTTATTGCTAGCCTCACCATGTCTTTGTGCTTTGGGGAATGCAAGGACACCTGCTCAGCAGAATCATGGATGCACCACCTGTGTTCTCTGTCCCCTATCTCACTGGGCCAGGGCACAGCCTACCCCTACATATAGGAAAACTCAGCCTTCTTTGTGATGTTGGTTTACCTAAATTAGTTTGGCATCCACCCTTCCTGTATATTGAATCTGGTCATGCTTTTGTGTTCCTTTTCTAACTACCCACTTACAGATATCTTCAGTTTACACTATGTTGTCTCTTTCAATACTGAATGCCTCTTCCATGTATAGCCATTGCATGCTTTGATTTCAACCGGCTCATCAGCTTCCCTAACACTTGACTCTCCAGGGGGCCAGCACCCCTTGAAGTCCTCAACTCTGACATGGGGGTAAGGGTAGGAGGCAGTGTGGAGGAGCAAGTGCACCTGAGGTAGTGGGGCAATTACTTTCCTTTGTTTATGCAGCTAGGAGTAGGTGAAGGGCAACTCTGCCTGCCACACACACACACACACCCCACCCCTCCACTGTAGTAGGTCTGTTTGGCTCTCCTTCTGTGGGATGTGGGAAAATGGGGACAGCTAGCAAGAGGGTAGGGAGCGATGGGGAACTGGTACTGAAGCTCTGGAAAGCAGCAGTTGACACCTCAGATCAATCTACCTTTGTGCATCTAGCCATAGATCCTCAAAGGTATTTAGGTGCCTGGCTCCCACATAGAAATCAATGGGAATTAGACCCAATTGTCAAAGATATTTAGGTACCTAAGTGCAGTGGAGCAGGGAATTGAACCCTGATCTCCCACATCCCTATCTGAGTATCCTGACACCTAGATTATCCTTCCTCAGGCCTCTGTCTGTAAAATATGAGGATCACTTTAGATAAGCTGTTGCCAGCGGGGGAGTGAGGTGGGAGGAAGTTTTGTTTCATGGTCTCTGTGTGTATATAATGTCTTCTGCAGTTTCCACGATATGCTATGCATCCGATGAAGTGAGCTGTAGCTCACGAAAGCTCATGCTCAAATAAACTGGTTAGTCTCTAAGGTGCCACAAGTACTCCTTTTCTTTTTACGAATACAGACTAACACGGCTGTTACTCTGAAACATAAACAATACAGTGTATCTGGGAGTAGTGGTCACTGGTGGGAGTTAAGCCACAGCCGGTTTCTCACCAAAATAGTATTTGATTTCCATCTTAATCAGCCAATATAATTAACTTAACCTCTTTCCAAAGATGCATGCTCTCTGATCAAAAGCTCCATCCTGTGGATGTTCACCAAGCTCTGGCTTTTTACCTGGTAGAATAAAGCACTTTGGGGTTTCTTCCCAATTGTTCATCTCCTATACAGAATGAATGATAGGGCAGTCTGTCACAGTGCACCAGCTTTCCAAATGGTTCTCCAGTTGTATGGTCATGTGCTATGAGGTTAAGGGTGTTATGCCCCCCAGAGATACTGTGTGTGCCCATTCACCCAGAATACAGCCAGCACCCACAGCATGTGTGGGAAGTGCCCCTATGATGGACATCTGCAGAACAATGATGTGGGCTTCAGTTGTCACATTTGCTAGCCTTTACACAATTGTTACCGCATGAAGGAATGATGCAAAAGTGGGCAAACAGTCCTGCATACCTTCTAATGCTACACCTAACCCCACCAACAGTGATAGGGCCCTCAGTGGCCAGGGAGTCTAGTGGCTAGATTGGTGGTTAGGGGAGCTGTAACAAGACTTGACCTCTCCTTCTCCCTGAGGTCCTGGCCCAGGGTCCTATGTTGCTCAACCCCTAAACAGGGGAGATGGATCTTTCTCCCACCTGTAAGGGGGTGTTCAGGGCTTGATTTCCTGGCCTGCATGTCCTTTTAGTTTGGGGCATGGCCCCCCACTCATCCAGTTGCCCCACAGTTGGGGCTTAGCTGTAAGTTCCCCTTGGCCAGCAAAGATTTACTTGCCTCCAGTGGCTCCATTGGCAAGCCAGTTGCTGGTCTATACCTTCAGGCAGCCATACCGAGAGCTCCTACCTCGTTGCTAGTCAGCCCTTGACTGAGCCAGGCTCCCATTCTTTTCTCCCCCCTTCCAGGCCTGGCATTGGCTGCAGGTATAACAGGATGGGATGAGCTGAACCCACAGGTGGTCTTTAACCCCTGCTGTGCCCAGCTGCAGTCTCCCTGCTCTTTCACAAACAGCTTGGGCATCATCTAAGGTTAACGGACCTATGCAAAGACAAAGAAATGGTTATTCATTGCTCATAACTGTTTTTCAAGCCATTTTGCATATGTCCATTACACACCCCACTCCCCTACCCCAACACAGTGGAATGGGTCATCTAAGATTCCAGTACAAAGGAACTGAAGGAGGGTAGGGCGGTGGCTCTGCTCATTTTATGCTCAGCTTGGCGTACGAGGGTCACCAGGGCACAGGTGTCGCTACGCATCTGGATATTGCTAGGGAAAAACTCAGGCATTGGTGCACCAGGCACTCACACACCTAGTGCCATGGACATACGCAACATATTTCAAAGAACAACAATTACAAAAAGCGAGTAATTGTTTCTTATTTATACAACGTGGACCAGCTCCCGCAGAAGCGATTGTGACGTACCTAGTAGTCTGGTGGACAGAGTCAGGGCACTATCATAGGAGGTGAAGACCTGGGTACAAGTCCCTGCTCCAAGAGCAGTGATTTGAAAACAGGTCTCCCTCAGCCCTGGTGAGTGCCCTACCTGCTGGTCCCTGCGCTGTAATGGGATTGGGTTGTAAAGGGTGCGTCTGTCACCGATCATTTTCTCAGGAACACGTGCCTAGCTTGGCTTCAACACCACAGAGGGTTCACAGCTGAGCAGCCTGAGCTGAGATGCATGCTTCCCTCTAGCCCATCAGTGATGATTCCTGGTCACATGCCACCTGAGGCACATTGCACATATGCTAAGAAGTACCTTTGGGGATCTTGCCCTAACCCCAGCCCCTTTCCTCTGCCTTTCAATACTGGCTAGCTTAGATAGCGTACCACCTCCCATGCTGGCTTCTGTAGATCCCTGCCAGGCAGGTAACGCTCCCCATGCATTGTTTGGGGAGCATGGCCCCCCCTTACTTCAGGATTCTACTACCCACCAGCTCACCTAGGGGGCCTTTGTGGAGCTAGCCATCTCCTTCATCACCACCTGTGCAGAGTGCAGGTTATGAGCGCAGTCTCAGGTATACTAAGAACTTTCAGACCCCTGCTATATATGGTTTGAACTCAAACAGGTGCTGAAGGAAAAGAATCATAGTTTCTAAACATGACATCTGTACACAGTTGCCATTTTACCTACCAGGAAAGCAGAAGGGAGGCAATGGTAATAGACACTGATAAGGCATCATAGACCAAACTCTTCTGTGCAGCCCACCCACAACCTTCCAAAAACAATTTCTGTTTTTTTAAAAATAGCCATCTGTGACAGTTAGGGCCCAGACATCCCAAAAGGAGAAGGGGGCTGAACCTCAAAGAATAAACAGTTGAAACAACTGATTGTTCATGTTATTGTACTAAAATAGTACAAGTAAGTTTTTATATGCAAGCTTGTAATGGTCTGAACTTTAGCGTCATTAAGAGCGATATATACAGACTGTGGTTATGAATTTGTGTATCTATAACATTGTGCTCATAATTTGTGCTGCATTCACCTCCCTCTCAGCGGGGTACTGGTTCGTCAGGCAGGGAGGGGATGCTTCCCCACTCAGCTGATACTAGCTCTAAATACTTACCATCCTACAACTCAGAAAAAGGCAATGGATGGGCTGTTACAGTGAATGGGAAGACACGGAGCCATCCCAGCTAGAAATGCCTCACGCTGCATAACCATGAGTCACAATAGCCTGAGAGGGAAAAAAAGGGAGAGGGGGAAGGGCCTTTGACCTAATGAATATCCAGAAACTGTCTGTCAAATGCTGGGTCTTCGTTGTAGCAAGGGACATGTTGGGAAAATGGTCAGAGACAATCGGTAACGTATTAAAAAAGGGAGTTTAATCTAATTTGCGACTGTAAACCCTGAGGTTGCATCTTTGTTTATTTTTTGGGTAATTTCTCTGTTTGCTTCCCTTGCTATTTCATCTTTGAATCTGATTTTTCTCTCAAGTAATTTTATTTTTTACCCAAGCAGGTCTCTGTGCTGTAATTGGTGTGAAATGGAGGTGCCAAACTGAGCTGACAACTGGGAGGAGGTGGTTTCACACCTTTTGTGGTGACAAGTCAGAGCAGCTGGTGGTTAAAAACTGAAGGAGGACAGATATAGGGAGACTCTGCAATGGAAGGGCTACTGGAAGCCAGGATGAGATTGTGTTGTGGGCAGGCTATGGCTCTGAGGGGTTTAAACCACAGCTGAACAGCATAAAGGCACCTTACATTAGAGGGCAGGTTGTGACAGAACCCCTTACTGGTCGAGGTGGTCCCTAAAATACCACAAGCTCCTGAAAGAATATGTATATACCCAACTTTGAAAAAGCACTGGGTGGAAGTCTTTGATGTTTGAAAATTGCATGGTCACAGACAGAAAAATATTTTTAAGTTTGGGAGTTTTAACTTCTCTATTGAGATACAGTGCAGAGGGATTTGTTCAGAGTGCACATTTTTAATCCTAATTAAAGGCTACTGGCTGGTGCATCTTAAATTAGCTCGTAAAAACTTAGTTAAGAAAGCTTGTGTAGTGAATATTCTTCTCCTATTACTACTACTTCCCTTCCTTTTTTATGGAGGGCATTAAAACCCTAGGAAGTAAATTGTCAACTACCTTATGAAAACTTGGCACAGGTTTGTTTAAAAAGGCAGGAGCCACAAAAGTTAAAGGTCCCAATGCACCATTAACTAACAAATCTTTTTCACATGTGTAGTATTTTCTATCCTTCCGCAAAGTTAATATAAATCAAGTTACTAATAATCTTTCATACTGCACTTCCTATGAGTTGTATTATGCTTAGTGATTTACTAATACATCTTTTCACTTAAAAATAATACAGATACCACACTAAACTATTACCCAAAGAAAGCATATTGTAATGAATTGAGATACCTGTTCATACATAAATGAGGTATTTTCACCCTCTGAGCCAGTCACTATTTAGTTATCCTTTTATGCACATAAAAATTGCTCACCTGAGCAGACAGAAGATGGCAACTTATCTGGCAGGGTGACTCTTAAGATGTGGCAGCCAGTTTCTTTTCTCAAAAGAAGGGAAAGTTAGCTAGAGAAGCTAAGTTCTTTAATGGGAAATTCTGCAGAAGCCAGCCACGACTATACTCAGCACATGGCAATAAGTTCAAATACAGACTAGCACCTTCCTAAGCAGATGGTCTCACACTTTGAGACAGCAACAGCACAAATCTAATTTAGGCTGAAATTGGTAGCTTACTAACCTGCATTGTTTTGTTTTAAAGAAAACCTCTTGTGGTTTCTCCGAACCAAGCCCCCTACTTCCAAAAAAGCCTTACCCTATATACCGTTACACATGTACGAGTTGGGATCTTCCCTAGATCAATCACTTCTGGTTTTTAAAAAAATTGTTGGTTATTTGTCTTGGACTGAAACAGTCAGTCACTTTAAAGTCTAAGGGCATGGCTAAACTTCAAAGTGCTGTCGTGGGAGCGCTCCCGCAGCAGCGCTTTGAAGTGCGGTCACGTGTGAGCGCTGGGAAGAGAGCTCTCCCAGCACTCCTGGTAATCCACCTCCACGAGGGGATTAGCTCCGAGCACTGGGAGCGCGGCGCCCAGCACTCAGAGCCTGTTTACACTAGTGCTTTAAAGCACTCTGACTTGCTGCCTTCAGGGGGGTGATTTTTCACACCCCTGAGCCAGCAAGTTAGAGCAAAATGTAAGTGTGGCCAAGCCCTTAGGCTTTGATCTTGCTCCTACTGCTATTAAACACTCATGATCAAGCCTTTGGAGCACCAGATTTATAGGAAAGGATGTGGACTCAAATCAGATTTTCTAGATGAGGTAGAATGTACTTTTCTTACAAACTCTCTTGCAGTGGTGTCCTCTCCTTCCCCCTGCCTCCTTTTGAAGAACTAGAAGATCTAGGTCTTTATTTCTGTTTTGCTTAGACATGACTATTTTGAATCCAAATTATTAATTTTTCATGTCAAGTTATCACGCTGAATGTTAATGAAACATTACAAACTCTCAAAGTCTAGTTTTTAAAAATAACCATTCATATGCACACACCTTAAAAAAAAGTTAAAAAGTTGGTTTATTTGAAAACTGTGAAATCAAAGGCCAAATAGATAAAATGTTTAACATTGTCCCTGGCCAGTGTACAATAAAGAAAACTGGTAAAACTAGATTGTTTCCTCCACCACCATGGCAAGAATCAACTCTTAATATCACTTCTTAGTTCTCTCCCAATAAGAAACATTATTTGTAATATATAAACAGTACCTTAAACCACTCATCTTAAGCTGTCTTGTAGATCTATATTGTCAAATCCGTAGTGTAACTCCATTGATATGGTGTTACACCAGAGATGAATCTTGCCTATCGTATATAGAGCCTACTCACATTCTTTTTCCAAGTATTTTTTTAAATCCCCTAAGCTCTCCAGACTGATTCACAAACTAAACTCAGCCAAATCACAAGTCAGATTAGATATTACAGGATCCTTTTAGGATACAGCATCAATTTTTTCCTATTGTTTTTAGGTCCTGTTGATCTATCCTCCCCGCACACTCCCAAAAATATAATAATCCCTTACAGGATTTTTGTTCAGTGTTCGTATTACATGACTAGTTTCAATTTTATTGTGGATTTTCTTTTTGTATTTTACAATTTAAACAAAAATTAATAGAATGGTAAGTATATGAGAACACTTCACCATTTTTTCAAAAATAGGAAAATACCACACTTTTAATCCAAAACACAGGTATTTTAAAGTTTGTAGAAGCTCAAATAGGAAGGCAGCAAGCTTTTCCTTTGATAGTTATGGTTACAATAAGTCATGCCCTGTTATACAACTGCTTGAAATGTTCAATGTAAAGTTACATGTACATGCAATTTAAAAAACACAAAACTCTCTGATATGGGATGAAAATTGGTTGACTAGGAAAAGACTGACTTTATTACCTAATTTAATCACAATGAGCACATTATTCTTCTTTCCTTTGTTTAAAAGTTCAGTGGTAGGACAGACCACTTGTAATATTTGCTTCGAATGGCCTCTGTTACTGGCCTTGTTTGGCATAAAGTAATTTTAGTGATTTTTGGAAAGTGCCAAACTGACAATTGGATTAAAACCAAAGCCCCCCATTTATACAGATAGAAGGTATAGCAATGAACTGGTAATGCAAGTGACCACAAAATCACATCCCTAATTCACTTTAAAGGTAGTTTAATCAAACCCACTCAACCCTTTGACTCTCAATTACCAATGATGGCAGTTCTGGAGGTACTTTTTGTGGTGTAGACACTTGTTCACTAGAAACTAGTTTGAGACCAATTTATTTCATAGAAACCATTAACTATTTGTCAGACGGCAAGAATGTGTACTCATCACATATGGAAGTCCCATTTGAATCAATGACATATAGGCGAAAGGTGCCATATTACCATTCCATCCACTCCTAGCTTTAGCTGTTTCTGACTATTATAAAAAGGAAAGTGGTTTAAGCTAAATTTCTCATTGGTTATTAAAAGGGGCGTGTGTTCACTCAATATCCTAACCAACACGCATTAGAGTCAGCATAGACACATTCCCATTGACTTCAGTGATGCCTGGACTGAGATTTCTACAGCTAAGGAAGGATATGTGAATAAAAGTTACATTATGTCAAGATGCATCAAAGTAATTTGGTAATTCTCTAAAACTACTCCACCGTTTGCAATTAAGTGGTCAACAGGCTTTGAAATTGTACAAATTTAGCAACTGGAAAGCGTCCCATATCTACAAAGTGACAGTAAACAATCCCTTTGAATTAAAGAGAGTTAATTTTTAATGGGATAAAATCACAGCCAGTGTAAATCACCTAATTCCAGTAGTTTAAGAGGAACCTGCCTCCCTCCCAAAAATATATAGATGTTTAGCTACTGTGCATCACTGGAACTGGCACATGTACTCTTCTTTTGAGGAAAAAATTGCTGCATACATTTTATTATTGCTAAAATAAACCTAGCTTTTTTGGGTAGGTTACGAGGAGGAAGTTAAATACCACAATCATTTTCTTTAGAGGATAAAAGACAAAAATAAAATTAGGAGTTTAAAGAAATTTAAACCAATACTTTAATTCGTTCTGTTCTCATTTAGTTTGTCTTGATATTTTAACCAACATTATAGCGCCCCCCCCCCCCCTTTTTTTTTTTTCAGGGAGAGGTTGACATTGCTGACAAAAAATAAATTGTAAATCAGGAAAGACAATACATGTGGTATAAAAGCCTAATGGAGTGGGGCAGGGAGGGAAAAACCTACTCCACAAAAGAAAAATAAAGCTAAAACAAATTCCGGAGCTGAAAATTTGAAGGATCTACCTTCCTCAGATCTACGATCACTGTTGCTTTTTTCCAATAACAAAGTCAAATTTGAATGAGACTTTGTGTTCTACTGTAACCCTGCAAAGGTCAGTTTCGAAGTTAAAAAAAATTAAACCACTGTAATAAATTGCTAAACTGAGAAGTATGCAATTATGATTCTTTTTAAAACTATAAAGCATTTTTTACAGATCCTGCGGTTTATATTTTAAACTCAAACTGTGCTTTACATTTTTAAGTTCAGACATACTGAAACCCAGAAGCACAGAGGGTTGGCGATTTTTTATCGCCTTTAGGCACACATGTCGTTTTTTCCCAAAAAATGATGCGACATCCATTTTCCATACGCATAGCATTGAGGACAGTAATTCCATCTCCTTTTTTGTAGGATACGGCCTCTTGTGAAAGTAATCTGCCAAAAACTGCTTTCGAGCTTCATATGAACTGTGTTCATACTGTTTAGGATCTAATGCTAGAATATGGAGGTCCTCACTTGAAGGAGGTCCTTTCATCTCAGTCCTGCTTTCAACCTTTTGTCGCTTGACAGACACTACCCCTACATTCACATCTTTATCTGGAGCTAGAGCTGTGCCAGTATTTAAGGACTGAGGCTGCTGTTCTTTATTCCTTTGGTCCTCTGCAACAGAGCATAGATCAGATTGTTTTCTTTTAGCAGACTGAGAGACAGAATCATGCTTTTCACCATTCACAAATGATAGCTCTTTCTTCTCATTGCGCTCAAGTGGCACTTTCATACTTGAGTTGCTGTCTTTGGGAGCACTTCTGCAGCGGAGCAAATGCACAGCAATAGCTGTCAGAGTCATATTTCCAGTGTACACCCCACAGCAATGGATGCACTTGAAAGCAGGAGACTTTAAAATTGTGTGTACAGTTGGCATGATATGATGCCTCTCTTTCAAATGCATTTCATAGGCTTCTTTGCTAATGAAAGTACCAAAACAAAAGGGGCATGTAAATACTTTTTTGCTGCACATACTGTCCACTTCAGCTGTCTGATGCTTCACTTTGATGTAGACAGGTACGAGGGTCCTCGAGTTTACCCCTGCAAGTACTGCCAAGTATACTTCCTTTTCACCAAGTTCTTCTTTTGGTAACATTGTACTGAAATCAAAATGTGGAAATATAAGGTCACCGTCAGCATCATTATCTAGCTGAAATCCTCTGTTGCTGTAGTCTTCATGTAACTTCTTCCTTCCATTATGCACAGTCTTATTGTGTTCCACAAGGCTTTTTAGATCATGGAAAGTATATGTACAGAACAAACAAGCTAAGCCATGCATCAGAAGATGTTTTATAAGTTCTTCCTCACACAGGAAACATTTACAAGAGAAACACCGGACAGTCTTCTCTTTCATCCACCTCAGAAAGGGTGCACATACTGCAAGCTTGTCAGGTTCAAGGGTTTCCTCTGTTTTTACTGCATTGTGCTTATGAGCCACTTCCATGTGGACCTGATAGACATTTGATGGGAAGAGCTCGTTGCATACAGGGCACGTCTTCCATTGCTTAGCCTGTTTGAGGGCTTGGCTTGTTTCAGGAGCAGATGGAGAAGCCTGTGCAGACATATTGTGGGAAGAAGTCACAACAACAGGAGGAGACGGTGCACTAGCTGGAGAGCGAGATATCTGAGTTACTGTGCCAGACTGCATTAGCTGAATGGGCATTTGCGGTGGTGTAACAGTTGCTACCCCGCCACCAGGTGGTACAGGCAAAGTAACTGAAACTGGTGCAAGGGTATATGTAGGTATCCCATTAACCTGCTTACCAGTTGGAATTAACTGTCTAAGTATAGGTCCTGCAGTCAGGAAAGTGGTATTTTGAGAAACTCCAGGTCTGATGGGCTGATTTACAGGGAGAACCCCTGAGGTAACAGGTTGATTAAGTTGGAGAATCCCAGGTCTGACAGGCTGTCTTACAGGAAGAACCTCTGATGCAACAGGCTGATTAAGCTGGAGAACTCCTGAGGTAACAGTCTGGGGCATAGGAAGAACCCCAGGACCAATGGGTCGATTCATATTCCCAACCGGTCGATTTATAGGGAGAACCCCAGGTGCAAGAGGTCTAGTTACTGGAAGAACTCCAGGCCCAACATGACTATTTACAGGACCAACAGGATGAGCTACTGGTAGAGCCCCAGGTGCAACCAGACTATTTATGGTCCCAATAGGCTGATTAACAGGAAGAAGACCAGGCCTGACAGGTTGACTAAGTGGAAGAACCCCAGGAGCAACAGGTCTATTTATGGTCCCAACAGGCTGAGTAAGGGGGAGAACCCCAGGCCTGACAGGCTGATTAAGAGGGACCCTATGGGAAACAAAAACAGGTTGTGGAACTGGTGGCTGAAGATTAACATTCTGACCTACTGGGAGCGGACTGGATACAAGAGTAACATGTGGTGGAGTAACAACTGGAGCAGGAGATGTATGTGTAAGGCTACCAGAGACATTTGAAACAGTCAGAGGTCTAACTGTGTTTTGAACTGCTTTTCCCTGTACCATGGTTTGGTTCTGATTATTCTGAGGAAATGCAAGTTGAATGCAAGTTGGAGTAGTAACTGAGCTTGATGGAGCAGTGGTGGGCATTAAAGATGGAGCTGCTATAGTTGTGGGAGGCTTCGGAGCAATATGCATTTGCTTCACAAGTCCTGGTTTCTTAATATGTTCTGAAATCACAGATCTAAGTTTATTCTCCAGATCTCTGTGCATATCAGATGTTAAGACATGATACATTAAAGAATCTTGGCTGTTAGCAGAAGCATTACATTTTTTACAGTAGTGCTCAATAAAATTCTCTTCATTTTCATCTGGTCTCTGGCCAAAATATGTGCTTATTAAATTTTGAAAATGGTTCATCAGCACATGTTTCTTCATATTGTAGTACAGTGTGTCTGTAAAGTGACATTTTAGACATGTGAAGTTTATAATGTCACTCCTGAATTGTTTCATGCCACCCAAAATGCTCACTGTATAGTTCTGTATTTTCCTATTAGAAGAGTGAAACATCCGGATGTGTTTTCCCACTATTTTTGAATCAGAAGCAAATGCACATTTTGGGCAAGGAACCACCAGCTCTTGGTCCATTTCATCTTCATGGTAACGGTGCAAATGATTCTTGAATGAAGTAAGAAATTTTGAGGAGAACTTGCATAGGCTACAGCAATACGGCTTTGTTCTGTATCTCTGCAAATAAATAAAAAAAGTTCACACAGCACCTTGTCAAAAAACACACCAGGATTCTATAAACTGCCAGTTTATGTCATGGTCCAAAGAAAATGCCACCAACAGATGTGTACCCCCAAGAAACAGGTTCAGACAACTTTACAAAGACATACGTAAAGATGACATGCTTGAGAAAACAAATTATTTGGATTTGTGCCCTTTTTTGCTTCTTTATAATGTATAAAGAAGGCCTGAATGGATCGTTTTCCCTCACTCTGATTTTTAAAAAAATTAGAAACTCCAGTTCCTTAAAGACTCTGGGCCATCAAAGAGACTGGAACAATTAAGACAACACAATACACAAGAAATGAAACCTGGGAAATCAAGAGGGAAGGGACTTTTCATTCAGACTGTTTAAAGCTTTACTTGTATGAACTTTACTTGTATGAACTAAACGCACCCCACACACTCTAAGAAAAAAAACTTAAAGATTCCAACACCTTGTCCTTCAACAAATGGGTGAGAAAAAGCTCAAACCACTTTTCAAAACCCCTAATCCAACCAAGTCTTTCAGCAAAACTAGGAAATACCAGACATTTAATATTCCTAAGGGTAAAAACAAGCCAAGAAAATGTTAAGGGGTGGGGGGGTGGGGAGAGAAGAAAAAAAAAATTGCTAAACCTTTCAGACCTCCTTTAAACATAAGAAAAGAGCAATAAAAATATACAAACCCATTTGTTTTCCTTTGCAGTTCACTTTTAGAATACCACTTGTATTACACAGCCCCTCTCCTCAAACCAATATTTAATTCACAAAGCATTTTTACTCTAAATATTTTAAAATAATTTTTTGTAAAATAAACATTTAAACTATCATTCTTCTCTAATTTCACCCTGACTAAAATAAAATTCAAAATTCATTCCCTCTCCAACAAGAATCATTGCATTTGTTTTCTCCATCAATGGCACTCCAGCTGAAAACTGTTAGTTTTCACTCTGAATTCTCACTGATCAGTTAAGTTACTCTTCATTCCCACATGGAGTAAATACTGTTATAGGTCTCTGAAAGACTATAAGAGCCACTTCAGTCACATACACCTCTACCCCAATATAACGCGATCCAATATAACACAAATTTGGATATAACGCAGTAAAGCAAAAATGGTTTTCTGTCTCGTCTACCACATTGGTTCTCAAACTGAACCAGGTCGCGACCTGGTTATGTGGGGGGTTGCAAGCCCCAACCCCAGCGTGTGCCTGCAAGTTGTGAGCCCCGACCACGATGCATGGCTGCGAACCCTGACCCCGGCGAGCCCCAACCCCGGCAGGCACATGTAGCTGTGAGCCCTGACCCCAGCGCATGGCTGCGAGCCCCAACCCTGGCCTTCATGTGAAGGACGACATCAGATGCACCCTTTCTAAAGCACCAAGAATAAAACTTCTTGTGTCAAATACTGTATTAATAATGGAAATACTCTATGCCAAAGGAAGTACGATATAACGCGGTTTCACCTATAACGCGGTAAGATTTTTTGGCTCCCAAGGACCGCGTTATATTGGGGTAGAGGTGTATTTTCATTTTTCTAGGTTTTGATACTGGGTCTCATGTGAGTTGTCCTGTAGTTCCTAAGGAATGAGCCTTCGTTGCTCCAAGAACTACAGAGCTTCCAGGCAGAGTCAATATCATTAAGTTTGCATTCATAAAGCATCCTAAGGTAACTTCTCAGCTCGGAGAACCTTTACAACAAGACTAATAGGATGGACAGGCAGTCTTGGCCTCCCAAGAGGAGGTGCTGCTGATCCCCATGTAAAAAAAATGGGGAATTTTCTGTAGTATTTTTCTGAATGATATGCCTGGCAGTAACCGACATAAACTGAGATTGTAGCCAGTGGGTGCAGAAAGGTTAAAATACTCCTAGGGCAAATCAGGAGACATGAGGTGTTCTGGTCACGTAACTGTCTCTCGGGTGGTATGAATAGGTCGTTAAAGGACTGGCTGAAAGTGACCCATATCAATGGAGGAGCTAGAAAGGCAAAGGGAACCCCCATGTCTGCGAAACTCACACCTAGCAAACAGCCAAAAGGAAGGAGATTCCCCCCACCACCACCACCTCTCTGCAGACAAGCAGAGCTGAGACCCCAAGCTGAAGAACAAAGGGAAAAGATGTCAGGTGGCTGTGTTTAACAGCTGGCCTTTAGAGAAACACAGGAGCTCTGACCTGGGACTGACAGACAATGAGACAGAAACAAAGGAAACCAAGAGAGTTCCGGGAGCAGCATGGCTCAAGGCAGTAGAGACTATGTTTTTAAATCTTTGTTTCTGTATGCTAACCTGAGGACTTTCAGATTCTTTATCCCAGATGGCTAATAAATTGTTACCTTGTTTTGAAAAGGCTTCCTGGTGTGATTGCAAATACTTGCTGAGGTGCACTGATCTCTGAAGAGGACAAAAGAATTTGAATAGGAGTCTGTCTCAGCTCAACTTGCTGGAGAGAGCTCACTCTCAGTGAGAAGCAGTGCTGGAGCTGAGGCTCAGTCTGGGAGGCACTAAGGCTGCATTACTTACTTTAAAAGAAGAATGTAATCCCTTGAGAGTCTGGCACATTTAAGGGATACCTTCAAGGGACTGTTTAAAAGCCGGGGCACAGCACAAATCCTCACCACAACATGGTTGGGTATTAGATTCATCAGTTTGCAGCCTGTAAAGATGAACTCAAGCAGCGAGTAGGAGTTAGAATGAATTAATCTGTATGGCTGCTCCTCCCCTGTTTGACAGCTGATCTCCAGAGAGCAGGGAATTGTTGCCTTACACAAAGCAGATTCTCACATTAATAGCCATGCCAAGTATTGCCTGATCTCAAAAATTCTGTTTTTTAGGGTATATCACTGTAAAGTGAATGATGTATCAATGCCAGATGGCATCAAGTAACTTGACTCCCCATCCACTTCAGAAAGTGGAAAAAAACCTCTGCTAATCTTCTTAGGGCAGTAGAGAGAGGCCAAGAAGTCTTTGATGACAGTGACTGATTGGTTAAGACGTTTTCAATATCATAAACTTTTAAGCCTTTCAAGCCCAAAGATGGCCTCCATCAGGCTCCTTAACCATCTGGCAGAGTATGGGACCAGGATTAAAGGCTGAAGACCTGACAAAGTTCTCACAGTTGTGGAGTGGTGTTAGAAATCTGCCTCCACCTTAAGTAGTAAACTACCCTCCCCACCCCACTGTAGAACGCTCTGACAAATACTGCTTCCACATTACTTTGACAACCAGACTAATCTGTACCTGGCCAAGCTCTTATTTAGGCATACTATGTCTACATTCCTCTCCCTTGTAACTGAACATCTTCCACCCCTTCCCTCCCAGATATGCATCTGGCATCAATAATCAATGCCTCTCTCTCCCATAGGTTTAACTACAATGATAAGATGAGCCTGAGATTGATTTAGAAAGTCACCCAAAAGCTCTTGCAAGCATATAATGTTATTTCCCTCTTGAGAGGTACTGGGCAGTAATATACTGACACCTTGCTCTACTCTCTGCATTGGTGCCAGTTCACTTTCAGGTGAAATTCAAGGTGCTGGATGCAACTCCAACCTTTATCTGATCATCCTGACACAATGCAGTTCAGTGACTCTTTTCAACACGCACCAATAAATCTAGATTTTAAGTGTACACCAAAAGTAAACATTAAAATGTACCAGGGTTTAGGGAATCCCCTGGCTACCTCTCTACCACTGGCTCCCCAATTTCATTTATTAGATGCCTACCTTCTCCAAAAGATGGCCTGGGAAGTAGGTACCCTACTCTTTGCTGTAACAGCATTTCCCAACAGTTACTGTTTTCCATTTTTTCTTGCTTCACTTTTTTCTGTTTTCCATTTTTGTATGTATTGTTTTCCTTATTCAGTCTTGTTCTGGTGAGGAGAAGAAACTGGCAAAAATCAAACCACAACAGAAGAGGCCTCATGTTGTTTGGGCTGGAAACGTCCACTGGCAAAAGGGTTTCATGAAGCACTGCCCCTTTCCTCTTCCACATTGATCCTCTCCTTCCTAAACTTGTTCAAACACCTCTTAGGTAAGGCGATACCATTCTACAATACTGAGTAGAATGATTCAGAGGCTGTCTCATTTGCTAGCCTCCTCCATTCCCCACACCAACCTGCGTGTGAGATGGGGAAGGGAGGGTGGTAGTAAAACTGCCACTGTTAGCACCAACAATCTCCAAGGGAGGTAAGGGAAAAACTGGTGGAGAAAGTATTCCAGCCTGGAAGTGGCTAATGCATGGATCATTCAGGACCTCTGACAAGAAAGGGGACAGTCCAATAAGCCAACGAGGTAGAAAGGGAGAATCATTTCTCTCCACTTTTGCTACCTCGACATCCAAGCTCAAGAAGTCCAATAGGACACCATGACTTTGACTCAATGATATAAGAACAAGTGTTTTTGATGGAAGAAGAGGTCACTGGTTTGGCTAATTCTGCAGAACACTTCCCCCTTCTCTCCAGCATCAATTTGGTCTTCCCAAGGTTCAGTCTGACCCAGCTCCTTTTCATCCAGAAGCCAATTTCTCAAAGGCTTGGTGACATTGAGCATGTATGCTGAAAAGCAGATGTAAAGTGGGGTGGCCGTGTACTGCTGACAGCAGAGTTCATAGTATCTCAGTTTCCTACAAGAGGTATCATGTTGATACTGATAGCCCTTCTCTGCATCTGTTCCAGTCCTGAATTAATCTTTCTTAAGCATGGGAGACTACTAGGATGATCAGAAGAGTGGAGAAGATACCTCATGAGAGAAGACTTAAGGAGCTTGACTTGTTTAGCCTAACAAAATGAATGCTGAGGGAAGATATGATTGCTCTCTATAAATACATCAAAGGGATAACCACCAGGTTAAGGGGCAATGTTGGCATAAAAGCAAATGGACATCAACAAATTTTGGCTTGAAATTAGAATAAATGTTTCTAACCATCAGAAGAATGCAGTTCTGGAACAGCTTTCCAAGGAGAAAGTGGGGTCAAAAAACAACTTGTTTCAAGATTGAGCTTGATAAAGTTTTGGAGGAGAAGGCATAATGAAGTTGCCTATAAGGGCATATGGCCCATTTGTTACTGTTATTAGCAAATATCTCCTACGGTGAGAAATGGGACACTAGATGGAGCTACTACAAAAATCCTTTCCCAGATATCCGACTGGTGGGTCTCACCCAAATGCTCAGGGTCTGATCACCATATTTGGGGTCAGTAAGAAATTCTTCACCAGGTCAGAATGGCAGAGACTGTGGGGGCCTTTTGCCTTCCTCTCAGAGTGAGGCTCAGGTCACTTGTTGATTTGAACTAGAGTAAGTGATGGATTCTCTGTAACTTGAAGTCTTTAAATCATGATTTGAGGACTTCAGTAATTGAGCCGGAAGTTATGGACCTATTATAGAAGTGGGTGGGTGAGGTTCTGTGGCTTGTGATGTGCAGGAGGTTAGACTAGATGATCATGATGGTCCCTTCTTGCCTTAGAGACTATAAAAGTGTCAAGAGCATGGATACCTGTAGAACCTCACCCACAAGGTCTCTTGGGAAAGGGCAGCTGTCAATCACTACCCCAAGCTCCCTTTGAAAGGAATCACTGAAGCCACTGTAGTGCTGCACTATCAGCTCCAAATAGATCATATAAATGGGTCAGCCGCACTTCATGACAGACTGGAAAAGGCTACAGAGGCCTGAGTTTTGACTTTTCATTATAGTGATTATTAGTGGCCCTAGAGCAGTCTTCAGGAAAAGTCCAAAATTGAAAGGATCAAAGAAGTCAACAGAGGCTAGGTCTCATTGGCATGATTGATGATTGGGACAACTATAGCATTCTTCAAAGATTGAAGTTTCCCACCCCACACTTAGAGCACACTGACCATAGGAAAAGTAATGGAAGTGGTACTGAAAGCAACTGAATGTACATGCTAGTGAAATAAATACGGCCGTGTCTTTAGGAACTGCTTCATCACTAGATTCATTTTCCCCCTTCCATTTCTGTGATGGCAGGCCTAGTTGCTTTTCACTAGCCTTCACAAACTGAGAAGAGAATAAATTAATTTCTCAGGTGGTGGGCCCTATCACTCTTTAGAAATTCTTGCAACTCCTCCTGTGATGGAACTAAACTTGCCTGAACTTTTCTGTTGAAACCTCTCCACAGCAGTCAATGCTCCAGTCAGTATTTAGATTATGCAGGCCAGGCTGCTTAATTGTATCATTATTCTCAATAGTTCCCTTAACCACAATTTGAAAGCTGTGACAAAGAAAGTTCTTTTTTGCGTCCTTTATAGCAATGGCATATTCCTGCAAGATGCTCCCCACTACAAACTGTACAACGGTAAGACTGGGGAGAAAAATTCTTTATGCCTCCTCTAAGCACTTTTTTTGTTCTGGAGACTTAAGTTAAAATTTTCAGAAGTGCATACCAGTGATTCAGAAGCCTAAATCCCAATAACTTGCAACTAACTGGACTTCAGCTCCCTTTCTTCTACCCCACCATAAATAGTTGCTATTTGTCAGAATAGAAAAGTAAAGTTTGTTACTTGATAAATTCCCTCTGTAGGGTGGACCTCTCCCCTAGTTCAGGCCAGCACATCTTCCTGCAAATATGAAAAGCTGTTCAGACTTGTCCATAGGCTCCATTGTTTGGCCTTGCTCCTTCCACCCACAAAGATGAGTATTTCCAAACTTGTACGGAACCAACAAATTCTTATGAGTAGATTAGAATTTAAAACTCCTAACAATAATACTCAACTCCATTTGTGTTAACTATATACAGGGAGCCTGAAGAGGCCATTAGAGACACATTCAGGAGAACTCCAATCTGCCCTGCTGGACAAGAATAGGTCCCAGAAAGGAAATTTTAGTAACGATTTTTCATTCTGGACTCTGACCTTTCCCCTAATCTGAGATACATGGGAAACACAAGCCATCAGGAAAAAGTTAGTAAGGAGGGCAAGTAGAACAGAAGGTGGTTTCGCCTTCCCTAAAATTAACATTAATCTGAACCAGACAAATTCAAAATTATAAATAAGACAAAATTTTAAAAAACAAGTAAAGATGATTAATCATTGGAAAAAATCTCTTGAGGTCTTCAAATCAAGACTAGATGCCTTTCTGTAAGATTTGCTTTAGTCAAACCAATTATTCAGCTCAATACAGGAGTGAAATTATATTGTCTGTTATAGAGGAATTCAAACTAGATGATCTAATGGTCCCTTCCAGCCTTAAAAAGAAAAAAAAAAATCTATTAATCTGTTTCAGGACTACTGCTTGGAGCAACTTTCTGCCAAGCACCAGCCTGGAAATGAGTGAAGATTGAACCTGTAGGGCTTTAAAAACTTGGACCAGGTGGCAGCTTTGCACATATATTCTGTGTCAGTCAACATTCTTTTTGCCAGAGCAGGCTGGCAAGTGAGCTCAGGTATTAAAAAAAAATTTGCTCATCTGTGGGCCATAGCATCTGCTCCCAATGATCTCTGATGAAGAAGGGGCCTTGTTTTTGCATTTTGTCTGTATGTGAGTAAATCCACCTGGGATAGTCTAGCAGCTGAAAAATTTCTTGGTTCAGAGCCCACTCCAAATTTTCTATCCACAGATGAGTTAGCCAATCTGCTTTTGTATTCCAGGATCCTTTTACAGTAGAACCTCACAGTTACAAACACCAGAATTATGAACTGACAAGTCAACCACACCCCTCATTTGCAACTGGAAGTACAGTCAAGAAGCAGCAGTGGATCTCCTTCCCCTCAAAAAAGCAAATACAGCACAATACTGTGTTAAACTACTAAAAAGATAAAGGGAAAATTTAAAAAAACAGATCTGACAAGGAAAGAAACCTGTTTCTGTGCTTGGTTCATTTAAATTAAGATAGTTAAAAGCAGCATTTTTCTTCTGCATAGCAAAGTTTCAAAGTTGTATTAAGCGAATGTTCAGCTGTAAACTTTTGAAAGAACAACCACTGTTTTGTTCAGTTACAAAATATTTCTGAGTTATGAACAACCTCCATTCCCGAGGCGTTCGTAACTCTAAGGTTCTAATGTATTTGGTTTACCCTGATGGAGGCTATGTAATATCACACACACAGTAGGATCTGCAAGGCTTGTATGTGTTTTGATTTGAACCACAAGTCCCCCTCTTCATCTTATGTGGTTGTGTTGTCTGATGGGACAACATGCTCTTGCCTCAGGTGATCCTGAAATTCTCAGAAGGCAAGCTGGTGCACTTATTTCTAGATTGGTGCTTTGAAGCCAACCTCAACCACACAATCCAACTGGGCTCCTAAACCTGATAGGCTAGTGTTTTCAATCAGACCTTAAAGTACGGACTGAGGGAAGGAACTTACTGTGTAGGCTTCCTACTTCCACAGAGGGAGTAAGTTAGTTGGGGGGGACATATTTTCCTTTTCATGTGCATTTCTTGCTGGGAATAATTTCAAACCTGAAGGAGAAATCTCATCTGTATATTCATTCACGGGATGATCTCTATGCACAATTGGAGACATTAGGCCCAGCAATTGCAAGGAAAGATGAATGGAATACATATGGTAATAATACAAGTACTGTGGAGACCAGTGTCTGCTGCGTGTCACAAAGACTACAGCTCCCCTTGTGTTCCCATCTCCCAGGCCAGTGGTTTTTCAACCTTTTTTCATTTGCGGACCCCTAAAAAATGTCAAATGGCAGTGCAGACCCCCTTTGTAAATCTTAGACGTAGTCTGTGGGCTCCCAGGGTCCATGGGCCACAGGTTGAAAAATCACTGTCCTAAAAGGACAATGCTCAAAGAGAAGACCAGTGAACTCTTCTTTGGATTTATTATAAAACTTTGTGCCTGAAGCATGGAAAGTGTCCCAAACTGTTGCCTGTAAGATCCTTGGGGAGGAGGTTCTGATGAGTATGTTACCTAGAAACAAGAATCAATGAGTTCTTAGAGCCCCTTAGCCTGCTTATTATCACTAGCAATTCCTTCACTGACTACTTCACGCAGAGTGGAGGGCCAAGATTACTGTTTTGTATTGATAGTGGCAATTTCCTTAGACAAACTTGAGAATTATCAAGACAGGGCCTATGGGAATATGCAAACAAGTTCCCAGTTCCACCAGTGTCAGCAGGTCTCCTGAAGAGACTGCAGTGATGGTAGAAGCTAAAGTCTCAATTATGAATATAAATTCTCTTCAACCACCTATTCAGCTTCTTGATGTCTATGATGGCCTAAAATATTTTTTTAAAAGCTAAACTATGATAATTAGGGAGTAAAGGCCTGAGAGTCCCCTAAAGGACAGAGGATTCCTCTTAACTGCGGATGGTGTGAAATCTCAGGATAATTGAATGCTTTTCAATGTCTCTCACAGTTGAAGAGAGTTTAACAAAAGAGACGTGGAGGAACTTGGTGTCCATACGGCACTCCCTAGAGCTCCATCTCCAGCCTGAAGAATGGAAATCAACCCAGTTGAAGCTGACTGGATCTATTCACTTGAGTAGGAGAGTATCCTACTTCCAGCCATATTTCTGGAAAGACGTAGATACAGCATGCTATTTCGACTGGAAGGAAATTTGGTTTCCACACCTTGGTATCTGTGGGCTCAAGTTCTACCCCTGAATAAAGTTAACCCCTTCACTGACACCTTTGTTGAGGGTAAAAAAGAAAGGAGCTCCTCCCCTTGCAGGTGGTTTGTAGTTTTTGGATTTCACTGGAATGGGCAGCTGTATTTCCCCTAATGTCTTAGGAGGAATGCGGAGGGATGGCAAAATATACCTTGGCTCTGGATGGGAGATTTCTCCCTTAGATTTAGTTCGTTCATCCTTTTTCTAGTTGGATCTTGTTGATGGCTACCACTTCTTCCCTGTTGTTTCAAAATAGGTCTGCTGAGGAAGAAAAACGTTTTCTATTTTTCTGGCTCAAGGTTATGTTCCAACATAGTTATCCTTCTTTGATAAGAGCTGAAACTTGTTGAGAACAAAGACCAGGCATACGTATTTGCTTCTTGCTCTCAGTCATTACATTTTCTGGCCAATTAAAGATTGGGGGTGGGGGGAGGAGGAAGCGGGCCTTTTACAGTGGAGATTCTCATCACCATTAGAAGACCTGTCCCTTTTCCTAGTTCAGAAAATAACCTGTGGTTGGGTCCTTGGTGTATCTCCTCATCCTCAGATATATAAATGAGGTGGTAATGTAGGGGGATAATTCTCTAAGAATTCTCATTCTGCATCCTAAGATGGGGAGTCAAGCAGCAAGCCAGATTCTGTCCTAACTGACTCACTCACCCACATTTACATATGGAAGACCATCCTTGAGCTTTATTTCCTTTTGGGGAGAAAAAAAAGTGGACTGATCTAGAATAGGTTTGGGGAAAAAGGGGTACAGGAGAAAGGATTTTTGGATTAGCCCTTGAAGATACCTGTTCAGCAAGAGGATATACCATTTGCCACCCTCCCAGTATTGAAGAGGGCTGCCTCACCTTTGAGCGGGTGTCTCCAGAAGTTCTGGCTGATGTGCGAGGGACAGAAAGATGCAGAGAGACTACCAAAAGATGTGGCAGAGCTTCTCTTCTACAGCCCTAAGGTGGTCTCCTCAGAGATTCACATCACTGTCTGGCCTTTGGCTTACTCAGGTTAGCTTTCTCCTCTGTCATGATGTTGTGAGAGAGGTGATCCCATTCAGGGAACAGAGTCCAGAAAATGTGGTTCCCTAAGGGAGATTTTGCTTACTGCCGCTGCCAAAACACAAAAATTTTAAAAGCAAGATTGCTAATAAATAAGGTTGGAGCCCTGAATTACAGCTCTGTTTGCACAGCAGGATGCAAAAGAAACAGTGGGATCAAGCCCTAAAAGCATCAGATAAGTCTGAACTACCTCTGGTATTTGCACAAAGAAGCAAAACCAGTCTCCAACAAGGGGATAGAAAGGGAATGGAGAGAGGAAAAAAGTTCAGGAACCAAAAAGGATGATGATGATAACCCTTTCAGCCGTAAAGCCCTGTAATCTCTCTTGTTGATTTAAAGAGGTATCAGACAACTAGGAACCTGATTCTGGGCTGGACTCCTTAAAAATTCTAGCTAACTCACAAAGACAGTCAGATGCAGAAAAGAACTTGCTCCCATGTTAATACTAACTTCTCAGCAATTCTACTTCCCTGCATCAAATCTAACTCCAAGTTGTATGTAGGAGTTTTTGATGGTCAGCTCTCTGTTCAATATGTGAAGGAGGAACAGATTTTAAAATAAAGTTTGTATTATTAGTCCACATATTCCAATTTAAAACATAAAACAATGTGTTTCTGTTCATTTTCAATTGGCAACTCTTGCAGAAGTATCAAGCCATTATTTTTTTAAATATATTTTTACTTTAAAAAAAAAACTTGCTCAGCCTATGTTTCTTTAAAATTAGTATTTATTCAGCGGTCTACAAACTAATTTGGAGCGTCACAAAAACGGTAAGACGACAATACAACTACCTTTTCTATTAAATCACAAGCAGTACAGATCATCAGCACCATAGCCATAGATGCCTATATGTTCAGCATTCCAAAAGAGGTGGCTACAGAGTTCTCCCACAGATGCTAGTAGTGCAATAACCTTTAAGCATAATGAAAGCATACCACAAAGCAATTTCACATAGTAACATGTGAAGCATTCTTAACAGTCCATTTCTGAGGGGGAGAAGAGCAGCACTCATTATGGAGAGAAGTCATCCATACCAAAACACAGTTTCAGCATTACTTGAACAATAACGCAAGAAATCCTAGATCTTTCGAGGGGGTTCAAAGGAGGTTGTCCTTTCTTCCAGGAACCTTCCTATAGGGAGGAATTTAGTCAGTCTCTAACAGGACCTGGATTTTATTTGTCATCCCGGTTTTCCTTCCACAGTTCTCTTTGCACGGGATTCCCTTTGTCTGGCTAACTAGACACAAAGGGTGGGGGCTATTTCACAGTGTGCTTTTCACTGCAGCCCATTCCACACAGAATTCTCTCAGCTTCTCCCTTAGTTGCCCACATCTATCCATTCATGTTTTCGATTGCTTTACAACCTCCATAACCTTCTGTGTTCTTGTTACATCACACTATTCTGTTTACACAAGCAATAAAGAGCTCAACTGACCTTAAAGAACTGACCTGTCTTTAAAGGCAGAAGAGGAGGAAGTATTAAGGAGGCACATCTAGAGCTCCCTGGCATGCAGGGGGGACTGTGGCCTCTGGTATCTGTCACAGGGGACATTGGCCCTTTAAGAGGGAGATGGGCCAGTGCACCTTGACTCATCAGCTGACCTAAACGGGGCTTAAGAGGACACCTGGGAGTCAAGAGAATTAGTCAGGAAAAGGGACAGATGAGAGATGCCTGGGAGTCAGAAGACTGGCAGCTTTCCCCTACCAGAGACCATGAGATGGAAGGAAATCTCCGGGAAACAGCCCTCTCTGGAAAGAGGGAGGAATTATCTGGAAGCCAACGGAAAGGCTAGCCTGCTAACACTCCTGAGCCAAGCGTTGGGAAGCTGAAAAGGGCTGAAGGCTAGGAAGCCAGAGACGGGGCTAGTCTGCTGACCTTCCTAAACCAGAGTAGGCTGGAGAGGGTTGAAAGCTGAGAACAGGAAAGGAGATGCCTGTTGGCTCTCAGAGCCAGAGAGCTAAAGCCTGAAGGCCAGAGGGGGCTGAAGAGTCATGAGAGATGCTGAAGCAATACCTAGGAGAGGACTGAGGAAGAGACCAGGTGTGGTAGAAGACATCAGACTGTGGTATGTGCTACGTTGACTGATCAGGTGGCATGGGATTTTAAGGACTACATGCACAGGGGTGATAAATGGACTAGATTTCAGGACTCCTGTTATGGACTATTTGGCCACGTTGTTGTAATAAACATAAGCTCCAAGGAGGGGTAGTCATGAGACAAGAAAGCTTATGTAGAGATACTGGGGACTCTGAAGGAAGGTAACTAAGGTTGGTGCATCTGGCATGCTGTGGCTGATGCAGGAGGGCACTCCAGACGGAGCTGCCCTATTACTATACCCCTAAGGAGGATACAGTGTGGTCAGGACTCTGCCTCCTCCCTACCCTTTTGTGGTGGCTAATGTCATTAGCCAGTACCAGACTTTGTATCTGGGAAACACAGGGAGTGAAACATGGGTGGGTCAGGCTCCTGTATTGCCCCCACTTTGTGTATCAGTGTAGGGACACTCAGAACCTGGTCCTTACAAACTTACAGCTTCCCTTAAAGAGGCTTTTCTGCAGAAATTCTGTAGATTTTCATTATTATGGAGAAGAGGAATCCTTGAAGCCAGGAATTCACCTCCTTTCATCCTATGTAAGAGTATTACACTCTCATTAGGATTTTATCTGAATCCCATCCTCATCCCATCCTTTGCAACAACATTCAATTTAATTGCCCAGTCCACCTGATGCAAGCATACATACCTTCCTTTTGCCCACAGACTCCCAAGGAGACACATCACTCCATGAAGTGTTGCAAAAATATTTTTCTCCTGGATCATAACCTTTAAGATTCTAAAAGAGAGGGAAAAAAATATATATATATACACACACACACAAAAAAAATTTATTTACAAAACAGACTGCATGTACAAAATATTTAAAAAACACAGGGAAAAATTCAAATTATAATAAACTGATTGAAAAAAAATCTAGGTTGCCAAAACTCAATATTGTGCACTTCAACTTCAAGTTCAGAAAAATTAGGGTCCAATGTTTCAAAATGACCTTACTCACTCCTTATTAGGTTATTTTTAATCGAACTACCACCTCAAGTTATTTAATATAAACAAAATATTTAAAAAAGAGAATCTTAAGTGTTCAGAATGATTTGGGGCTACTCTTTATTCCATTTGCTTCTATCCAAGTTCAGGAATCTTTTAAGGAACAAACTCCCTTTTTCCTTTAATCCACATCACTTCAGCATTTGCCTCCACTCCCCTCCTTTTCCATGACCTCACTTCCATCTCCTCCGCTCCAGAAGTCATTTTGCAAAGGGAACTCAGTCTTTTTACTCTTCAGCAAAGCATCTTTATCACTTTATCTGCAAAGATCATGCATTCGGGAACTAGTTTCCTGAAATAAAGCACTATATGTCCTTCAAGTTGTGAGAACATGTATTACTGTGCCTGCAAGGAACATAAGTCACCAGCAGGATGAAAGAGTATTGTAGCTGAGATTAAGAACAACCTACCTCATTTAAATAGGTGTTTGGCATTGGTTCTCTTGGAATCCTCAACCCCAAAACTAGTTCACCCCATCCTCAAAATTTATATTTGTCTCTTGTTCTCTACATCCAAAGGTTCAGCTCGGTTCCTTTCCCCTCACCACCCATCTCCATCTTCTACCCAAGCCTCTGCACACCAATCCTTCTTTTGCAGCTTCTGCCATATGGCAACTATACTTAATATACCACTAGACTTTGGCACAGTGGAAGTTATCCACCAATCCCACATGCCAGTTTGACATTCAAAGAATACCAGAAACTAGTACCAGAATAAGTTTTAGAAATTTGTGCTTAAGCCCATGGCATTAAATATTTACCTTATGAAAGAGCATATTAAAAGTTAAAAAAAAAAAAAAATAAAGAGAACTATTATTCACAGAATCATAGAATATCAGGGTTGGAAGGGACCTCAGGAGGTCATCTAATCCAACCCCCTGCTCAAAGCAGGACCAATCCCCAATTTTTGCCCCAGACCCCTAAATGGCCCCCTCAAGGATTGAACGCACAACCCTGGGTTTAGCAGGCCAATGCTCAAACCACTGAGCTATTATGCCTTTAAAAACAAAAAACAAACCCATGTTCTGCTTTGCAGAGCATCCACTTCAGACTAGTGTCTTCTGCTTTGACGTTCAATTAGACAGAAAGCCTATGGCCACAGAAATTTTTTTTGTGCATACTTCTCCCCTTCTGTAATGTCAAAAGAGCCCATCCCTAAATTTTTGGTCTGCCTTAATTTCAAGCAGCTGCTACTAAAGTGGTTCTTCTAGAGTAAAGAGTTTACAGCTGAAGCTTTCCAACATGGACAAAGACACAGAAAGATAAAAAGGGGGCTCAAGTGGCCTGTTTTGCAGGCCTCCAGCGGTCTGTTTTGCAGGCCTCCAGCTACCCCAATTGCCCTATAAGTTAAAGGAAGGCCAAAAGGCAGCTTTAGAATTATATCCTCAAACTCACACCAGTAAGAGTTTCTTGTGCAAAGATCTGTCTCATTAGCCAGGTCTCAAGAAGGAAAAACTAAAACAGAGCATCAAAATAAGAAATCCAGAAATAGTGAAAATAAATCACAAGAATTCAAAAAGAGCAATTCAAACCCAGAGATGTCTCCCACAACCTAGAAGAGACAAGCAAAGAATCCTCCCCCTCACTTGGGAAAGCTGCAAAATTTCTCCGAGCAATAAATGGAAAGATTCTAAAACAGCTCCTGCCCCTCCCCACCAATCCCTGTAGAAATTCTAAAGCTGATACTTAAACTTCGTCAACAGCTTCCCACCAAAGCCCACGATCCCTGCAGACAGCATCTTAAGATAAAAAAAACTTAGCATGAGAAATCCTATAGCCCCCAATTTTTTCTCCCAAAAGTTAAATGGATAAAAAAGTGGAAAAGCTTGTCAGACACATACTGACCTAACATTTTGCTAACTCAGCACTTGTATTTGTGGAATCTACATAGCCTGGTATAATCAGTTATAAAAGGATCCAAGGAATGTCAAGTTGTCCTTGAATTTGTGCAACTTTTTACAGTATTTACTTTCTACACTGATGTACCTCATGAATGAAAAACACTCCCTCACTTATACAAAGCAATTACCAGAAGGGACTTAGGCTCAAAAATCTTGAATGTTGACTTCTGCTTTAACTTTTAATACTTACTGCAGATCCTAACCTCTTGGAGAAGAGTTAGAATAAGTTGACAATACATCTAGACATCACACTATAGGTGCACTTAACGTAGTATTGTTCAGGGTAGACTGATTTAAATCAAAGTGATTAAAAGCAGGAAATGATTTAACTAATTGATTTTAATCTTATTTTGCACTGGTATTATTAAAGTTACTTTCCTAAAGCAAATCTGATTCTCATTGATTCAACTTACCATTTTAATGGTTACTAAACTAAATATAGCTATGATACCAAATTTGGTACTACTTCCTGCTAACCAGGAGGCTACAGTACATCTATATATACATTTATTTAAGCAATTATCTATCTTAACATTCATTTATTCAGATTTTCATATTAATTTATTATGTTAGAAAAATGGTGAATGATGCATTTCTCATTCACTAGATTTTTTTTTTTTTTTAAACTTATGATCTGTGGCAAGTTCTATTTGCGTGAAAAAAGTCTTTTTAAATGAATTCCAGTTAATTACATAAAACCACCTTTAGTATGGATACAGAAGGGGAAAAAATTATCAAAAACACGTTTTGCTCTTAGAACTAATCAATTTATTAAGTAAAGGAAGTATTATCTGTAGTTAGTAAACTGAACAGATTGTTTCTGGTCACTATGTCCTTCAAGATTTTAGAACTAGTAGATCTCATCCTCTCACATGTAGTTCCCCCCCAATAGATTTGAAGTAAGTCAGCTTCCCTGCTTTTTCTACTCCTAGTTGGTTCCTCAACTTTGGATGAACTAGCCATTGAAGTGAACAGCTGAATAACGTGAAAGGAAAAAAATATTCTCTGCACCCTACAGAAGAGGCTACTGCTGTCAAAAAGCCGGTTTAGCACTTCTATAAGCTCTGGTTCCATGTGCTTAGCCAGGGACTTCCCCCTGCTTAGTGGTTTCATTTCCTTTAAAAAACTTTGGAAGCAAATAGGTATTGTTTACTCTAATAAAATCATTTAAATTAAAAAGAATACATATTAAGTTTAGGTCTTAGCATATATTGTCATAATTTCATGGTGAATTTTAAGTAATCTTTTTTAAATCCACCCTGATACAGTTGTGCAGCAGATCCAACCATGAATCTGGGACAGAAGGCCCATGTCTTCCTCCCAAAGGAGAGAGAGAGTAAAAGCTGTTAGCCAACAAACAGGCCTTTTTGTTCTCCTGGTTACAAAGAGAGACCAACCTTCAGACGTACTTTGCCTCCAGAGACAAATGCTAATTATTATATCTTACTAGAAACTTCCTTTTTAGGAGACCTGTTTCATAGTTACCTCAGCAAAGTAGGTTAGTTCTATAACATTATCATGGTAATGATTATGGTTACTGGATTTTCCTTCCTCCCCAAGAGGAGTGGGTGTCCAAAATTTCATCTAGATATGGAGAAACTAAGCTACTTTTTACCTATTAAATATCAACACTGGTCAAAATGGTTTAGTGATTACTGAAAGTCACACTATGCTGCAATGGAAGAATACTGAACCCAAGAAGTCTAAAAACCATCATCGCAGTTGATGAAGTCCTCCCATACTCAACAGAAATAGTTGTAGCTTATCTAGAAAGCCAAACATCAGTAACTGAATTGACAAGGATTTTATATCCGATAACTCAATTTGCTGTGCCCTTTTTCTACTCACACTCACCATATCTTCCCGCCATGATTACCATGCTTGCCAAAACCCTTTTTATGCTTTGAAGAGGGTCTTAGTCATTAATCCTCTCTCAATTTATTCTATAGCGCAATCAAAAGTTGATTTTACAATAATTTCCATAGTAAGAAATTGATATCAAACCAAGATTTGGACTTCAAAGGATCTAGGTATAAGAATTTAGGAATGAGAAATATTCTGATTAAAATATAGTATTTTCAATCAGAATAGAGGGAATATGCAAAATACTGGACAAATACATAAGTGTTCTCTTTTGTCAAGTTTATTCAAATGCTAAAGTCCCTCAGACAAAGATTTAACTAGAATAACCAAATGTCAACACTGTTTCAGGATTAGCGATGCATGGTGATCCAAAGCACATTTATTTTGTGCGCAAGTCTTAAATGACCAATTTCAAATAGCAGTCACTGTAAAAACACAGCAAGATTTCCCACAAAATGATGCTTTAGTCCTTTATCCTATGAGCAGGTCACACCTACAGACGTAACGTTAAGTCCTCATCTGGTGACAAAGTCAAGTCAAATATACTGAAAAGGCAATGAAAGATCATTTTTAACAACTGGTCAAGTCAAGGCTACCGTTTAGTAGTTTATTTAGTTCTTGAAAAGCGATTGCATTTGCAGCTTTTTGATATTAAGTTCTCTAATCTGTTCGTGCAGATTCTCTTTGCTTGTTGCATTTAAGTATTCCTCAGAAAATGACAGTCTCTGCTCAACAAAACGATGTCACATTTGTTTTCATAGCCTCAGTGCACTTGATGATGGACTGCTTACATTTGTGGAGATGCAATACTGAATTGCCACACAGTTTGACTTTTTTCCCCCACGAAGTGATCTTGAGTCAAGTTTCTAAAACCTATAACAGATTACAGTCTCTCTTTGCTTGGTTTATAAACGTTGACAGTTTGTACATCCTTTAGAGATTTCTTCTTGATACGCCAAGGCACAGCAGTTAGTCCCTCTGAGTTTGCTCACGTCTTCATTTGTTCATGGTTTGTGGTTTGGTTGTTGGGTTTTTTGTTTTTGTTTTTAAATTAAGAGTCCAATACAGGAAAGCACTCATGTAGTAAACAAGCAACATTTCCTTAAGTAACAGTGCTTTCATTTGATGCAATACTACCAGTAAAGAGTATGCAGCACCCTGCATTTCATGCCTTTCTAAAAATCAAAATGTTTCAATAACTTATGTTGCAGGAAACTCCCAATTCCAGGCCTATAACAGATTGCGAGACTCAGGCAATCAATCATCCAAGTAAGGATGCAGTTCTTTCTTGACCCACCCACATTATAAATTTCTAAGACAGATGAATAGTATATATACACTAAACTGTGAAAGACTTTTCAAAAATTTAAAATTCAAGTTTCAGCAGTTTGTGTTACGTTACTTCAATTCTTTACCTGCAATAACTCCCTGCAGCTGTCAAGCCCAATATCCACAAGAATGCCCTTCACCTTTTTTCGAGACTTCCTGATATTATCAAGATTTTGAACAGGAATTTGAAACATTTTGCACTTTTCCTGAAAGAGAAAGACAAAAATAATGTGATGGAACATTTGTACATGCACACTTATGCTGTGTAGTGTTATAGCAATAATTTATATCATGGGGAATGCTTCCCTCAAAAAATCTACTTTCCAGCATGAAAAGCAAAAGGCTTTGAACAAGGAACTGTTCTCTATTAGTATATGATCTTATGAGATCACTTCCTTACTCTAAAACAAACATGCATGTTCTTATGTTACCCCAGGATTTCAAAATAATTCAAATTCCTCCCACCCTGACTGAAAAGTAGCCAAATTCTATTCTTCGTTCCTGTTTGGTAGCTATATTGTGAGCTTCAGCATGGAAGCCTGAATACCTGAATCATGCTAACTTCTGACTAGATTTAGAAAACCACCACTATTTCACCTAGTGGAGATATAACATGCAAATGAAAATGTGATGCTACTTCTGCCTCCAAGGAAACCGCAATCTGTGTGTGTGTGCGCGCGCAGTGGGGTACTTTTTGCCATGTATCTGCTCAGATATATTTTAAGTACAGTTGTTAATGAAATCAGGCTTTCCTGCAACTGCTACTACCAAAGACCACTTTGCTTAAGTGACATGGAACCAGACATTGCAATAGAAGACTAATGCAGTTTTCCAACCTGCGGAACTCCACCACTTCAAAACCATGGTGGACAGCTGAAGCCGCAAATGTAAGCTGAGTTTTAAAAACAGATTTGTAAATAACGGTATGGCTATAGCAGTACTTCTCAGCTGAGGTACATTCAGATTTCTTGCTTGGTAAAATCGGTGTGGATTTCTAACATTGTACAGATTTTTGGGATGACTATATCTCACTATCACCCAGTTACCCAAGCTAGGCAAACGTAAATCTACGGATGAGGAAAAGCTGGCTGAAGTTAAATCCCAGCAAAATAGAGGTCCTGCTGTAGGCAGAGGGAATTACTTCTTAGAGACCACCACCACAAGCCCCTCTGTTTGAAGAAATATGCCCACTGATCATCAAGACAAGTATGCACTTTAGGATTTCTTCTGTGCTTCCCATTAACGCTGGCCTCTTGTACAGCCGCATCCAGGAGAAACACTTTCTACCATCTCCAGCTGGCCAGAAGACCGCATCCCATCTTTGATGACCTAGCCTTGATAATACACACCTTCATCAACTCCTATTTGAATTCCAATGCAACTTATTTGGGCTTCAAAGCATCAGCCCTGAGAAACTGAAACTGGTGCACAATACAGCAGCATGCCTACCCAGTAACACATTACTGATAAAACAAAGAACTGGGTGATATGCTTACACACACAGCTCTGTGAGGATCCAGTGAAGGTCTAAGTCTTTATTTCCAAAACCTAAGTAGTCTGGGAGCAGATCACCCAAAAAAAACCTGCTTCACCTTTCAGAATCTCAAGTGCCCTCAACAGCTCCATTTCTCAAAACAAGAGAGCTGTCCCTTACCAGAATAAAGCTTACCTCTACAGAAGACAGGATTTTTCTCCCACAGAAACTATGAGCTACCACAAACCTAATCTAAATCCCAGTCCAGATGGAAAATACACTTCTTCAACCTTTAATTCCTTCCAAACAAATAAGCATCTTAACTTATGTACACAAAACCACCTGCTATTTTCCTCTCCTCTTCCCCCACAGAAAGGGAGCCCCATATGACAGATGCTAGTCTCCTTGGGTTTTTGTTGGTTTTTTTTTTTTTTTTTTTTTTTTTAAAAAAAACAAACTCTGGAAGGCATTCAGATACCATGCGAAAGAGATAAATCCTTATTCCAAATTAAGATCAAGTGGAAATTTGGACACTTTAAAGTTCTAGTTTACAACCAATGCAGCTATTGTATCAGGTTTTATGCACCAGACTCCACAGTCTACTGTACAAGAATGCAGTTGATAAAATGCTACTATGATCAATTCAGCCACAAGGAGATATGGGTTCCATATATATGTTAGTCCACTGGAAATATTTCTTCCACCATTTTTGGATGATCTTCCTTCTCATTCAGAAGCATCAACGTATCAATTAGATGAAGAGAGACTTTCCTCAAGAAGCAAGCTATCTACCAAGCTAGAACCTTCAGCTTACTAAGACAGCACTAATAACCCATGTCCATACTTTTCAGTCCTGTTTTAACAAATCAAATTTCTTCTAAAACTGAAGACCAGGATTATTAATCCAGATAAAACAATATTCTTGAATACAGCTGGCTTTATATATTCCAGTTTTCAAGATGCAGTTCTTCAATCCAAGAGACGTACATTCCACAAGTACTAAATATGCCACTGGTCTTAACACAATGCTTGGAAGCAAGAGTTCAAATTATAATTTACTACACTTCGATAATCCATTTAAAATATACAACACATTTTCTTCTATCATAAGTCAGGAATTCCAACTTTCTGAGCTTGTTTTTCCAAGTCCTCAGTTTCATTTTCTCAGTTCACAATATTCAGTATTTCACAGCTAGAATAGCATATTATCCATCCATTTTTATTTCCATGTCATTAGTTGTTTTGGTTTTTTAAGCCTTCAATCTTTAACCAAAACTTTCCGTTTGTTGCATCCTGAACTACCGCCAATCTTTTGCTAGCGACCACCAGTTTCTTGCCAACCAAAGCCAACACTGGGTCAACAAAGAAAATTCAGTAAGATACGTAATAATGGAATGCTTTTGGAAAATTAAGTGCAAAATCCAAACAAATCACTATCTTTATGGCTGATCCTGCAGTCCTGACACATGAATCGTCTTTAAATCATTCATATAGTCCTTAGTGGTATTTTGTCCATTAACCTTTTTCCTTTAAATATTGTCTGACTTGGGTAAAACTTCCATAACAGTATTGTATTGGACCAGAGTACAGCATGAGGTTTTCTCCACTATTTTAGAGCATATGAATAGTAACATTCTCCATATTAAATCATGCAAATGATCTGCTTTTCAACCAAGAGAAGACACCACCAAGACTGCAGATTCTTCCTACCAGTACAATGTTTACTATTGAAACACTGTTCCAAGCAACATTGATTCATAATATAATATTTGAACTGAGGAACATTTAACCAAAATTAGTGTGCTTGAAGACCATTTCTGTGCATCCAAAAAATTAGCAAAAAATTAACAATTTCACCCCTTGAAAGACACAGGTGACCTGAGAATGAAAAACTAATTGCACTTTTGATTTCTGATGTACAGAGAAAGGCTGAAATTTTTTCCCCCTGCTTGATATTTACATTGGAAATTCAGGTACTGACTAGCCTAGAAGGTATACACAGCTAAGCAACTGAGGAAGGAATTTTAGTCAGTTAAAGATGATGTGGGGTTTTTTGTTTGTTTTTTTGTTTGTTTGTTTTTTAAGAATTCCCCACCCATTTAAAATTTCCAACATACATATTGGAAAAGAAAGTCTTTTCCAACAATTCAACACCTCAACCTTTCAATTAATTTGCGAGATAACAATATTCATCTACAGACTCTCTACAAGTCCTCCACCAAAATCAGGACAGACCAGAGTGACATTCCTCTTATTTCTAAAGGTAAGAGGGAACAAGGGGAAAATAGCAACAGCAAAAAAGGGCATATGTACAACTGTATATAAAAAAAAGTCTTTTTGCAGGTCACCTTTAAAGTGTGCATGAACTGTTGGAGATATAGATATGGAAAGTTCCATTCCAGATTACATAGACTAATATACAGACTCTCAAATAAGATAGAGCACACCTATTGTACAGCTGACAATTGCAAAAGAAAATGATATTCTGTATAACCTTCACCCTTTTCCCCCTTCACATTTAAAGCAAAAAAGCAGATAATCAAAAACTATAACTGAAGTTTGCAAAGGCTGATTTCTTCAACGAACTATATTTTCTAAGAGTGACCTAGCAGACTTTTGGAAAAATAAAAAAATTTGGGGAGGGGGTGTCATTATTTATAGAACCTGAAAGAATATGTCAACTCTACAGAGTTTAACACACACTTGAATTCCAAAGCAAGATATCAGGGGAAGGACTCATTCTCTTTACATGTGAGGACTTCAGATCAAGATTTTGCATTTACCCTGAAACTGTTATCACAATGCCAAACATTCACATTTGTTGTACTCAATTGTCACAAGTAAAATGCAGAACTTTGCATTTTGATCCTGATCTGTAAATAAAGGAAAGATTTTTCTGATATCTTGCTTTAGAATGCAAGTGTACTTGTAATTTTCAGTTGATTTTATATATTTTCACTGTATTAAGAATTTTTTTAAAATTACACGAGATTCAGTTCACATTTTAGTTTCATTTCATCCAGCTGCATGTTTTTCAGCTGAAGAAAAAACAAATTAAGCATTAATTTAGTACTTAGGCAATACATAAAAATATTTAAAAAGAGCTAAAATAAGTTAACTTGTAATTTTACAAGCACACCCCTTAAGTGAGCAAAACAGTTTTCCTTAGCTAAGAAAGCAGCAAACAATTTCAATACTAACAGCTGTTTTATTGGAAACTAATCATAACTTAAGACAGTTTACACCATATTCTCAAACAGTAAGTGATGAACATTTTATTGGAATGCATATCAGCCTAAGAAATTGATTCATTGGAAACTGTTCCTTTAGTTCTGAAGCATGGAGAGGAAATCAAATTAAAAGTTTCCTGCAAAACATCTGCTATTTAAAATTATAGTTTTGTTATTCTGGAGCGTATATTCCCTTAGGGTTACTCTCTGTATGATAAACTAAAGAGAACAACACAAGTTTCATTACACTAACTTTGGTTTCCTGCCATATTCTAAACACGGAAGTCTCTCCCTAGCTCAAAATGCAGCTATCCAGCCAGATAAGAGAGGAGGAGGAGACTGTTTTTAAAACAAACTTTTAGGGCTTATCTACACAGGGAACTTGACCAGCATTGCTATAGTGGAATAACTATTCCATTAAAACTATTCCAGAATAACTTGCCATATCGACACTCCATGGGGAGTTATTCTAGAATATCTTTAGTGTGACAGTTATTCCACTATAGCAATGCTGGTCAAGTTCTCTGGGTAGAGAAGCCTCAAAGGTAGGCATATCTATAGTAAAATAAATATTCATTTATCAATTTCCCACCTAAATAGGTCCTAAGACAACCCTGATTTACTTAGACATTAGCTACCACTCATTTTCACATTACAAGACTGTATCATTAGAATGTATCTGAAACCATCAGGCTTACAGAAGGGCTCTGACTACTCACTTCCACTATTCTAGAGATGTCCCAAACAAAAGTACAGGTTAGGGTTGAGGAAGTACATCTGCATGGCCTAGACTCCCTCAGTATTCTGGTTAAAGAGGAGATTTGGTTTTGGAATGAGGATGGCATCCTTCCCATCTGTTACCTGAAGTCTGACGACCAAAGGACTTCACAGTCATTATGGAGTATGCACAAGAGGCAGTACACTCTGACCAAGGCAGCCACCTAACTCAATCCTTTCATCTTTCCTTTAACCTCTCTTCCTTCTCTGGATGATGTGGGTTTTAACTACTGAGAGTTTAAAACAAAAAACAAAACAGAACAAAAAAACAGATCAGGAGACAAGCGTACGTTGAGGCTCAACCCTGCCACTGCCTGCAGGAATGTTTTTCAGTACTGCACGCTCCATGCGTTTAGAAGTACTGTGTATCCTTTCTATTACCTTGTTAGAGTTACACACCCAAGGTACTTTTCTATACTATACCATGGCAGGAAAGTGGGGGAGGGTGACAGGCAGGAGAGAAGCAGGAAAAAGAGAGCACTGCCCTCTCTAACACTCTCACTCCATGCATGGTAGGGTACCTAGGAAGCACCCTCCACCTCACCTTCCAGAACTTTCTGCATATGCTCAGTACCAACATTCAAACATTCTGAAACACATCAATATTCCACACATGCTTGCTGTCCTTATTTGCCTCAGAATTACAGCCTCCTGACCTTTCTCTTACTTTGGTTATTAACCTCAGCTGACCTTTTCCCTACTTTTGTACTACACATGCTCAGAAATATCATGTGACCTGCAGCTTCCAATGATGATATGACTCTTGCTTATTCAAAATGGAAGTCAAGAATGCACAATGGAATCTACGGAATTTCTCTGGTATCTGCTCCCTGCAGGGTACCCAGGAAGCACCCTCTACCCGCCTCCCAGTGGGTACCAGATACCTAGCATGTGGAGGATGTATCCGACTCTGCAAGTCCCAAGGACCTTAAACCTTTTGTGCCCCCAGGCGAGCTGAGGCCATTGCAGACACACACCAACCCCTGGAAAGAAGGGGGGAGGGGGTTGTGCGGGGGGGGTTTCCTCCTCACTGCGTTAAGTATGGGGGGGAGGAGTGACGAATAAATGGAGCAGGTACAATGTACGCTGGGGCACGATGCTCTGGGCTGCAGCAGGAGGTGGGCGTGTATATCCATAAAGAAACGCAGGGCGCCCGAGGCTGCCTGGGCCGAGCCGCCTCCTGGGCACCTGCCGCTCCGAGCTGGGAGTGCCTGGCCAGCCCGTGCCCCGAGCGGAGCACGCTCAGCCCGCCCGGGGAAACTGTCGCTGCGCCGCACAGTCTGTCTCGGGCGCTTGGACCAGCGCTGCCGCGCTGGGGGCGGGCGCTCCCTGTACCTACCCGGCCAGGCTGTAGGGGGAGCTCGCTCGCTCCTCGCCGCCGCCTCCCCAGTGCGTGGGTCCGCGCGGCAGCCTCCGCCTCCCGCTCCTCACAAAGCCAGCCGCGCTGCGCCGCCTGCCCGCCTCGCCGGCGCCGGCTCCTCCTCCCGGCCCCGGGGCCACCCGCTGCGCCCAGCTCTCAGTCACAGAACAGCGGCAGCATCGTCAGCGCCCTGGCCCCCCTCAGGGCCCCGCTCCCATCCATCCGCCTCCGCTGGCCCCTGATCCAGCCCAAACCAGAAAGAGAAAATGGCGCTCGATTTATCCCAGGAAGTGACGTTCTACTCATTTGCATATCAGGCAGCAGACCAATAGGGAGAGGGTTTGGCCAAGGCTCCTATTGGCTCCCTCCATCAACTCCTTGGGGAGAGGCTAGGTACTCAAGGTGCAAGATGTTGGGAGGCTGAACCCCCCCATGGATCCCCCTGACTCACCTGTTACCTCCTTTACCTTCCCCTCCTGTTCTGGTCCTTCTGAGTGGGCACAAGGGGTGCCTATCACTAGGTTTTAAGATGACCATGTGACGTCATGCTGAAGAGGGAGGGGTCTGATTTCACTCCCATCAATAACACCACGTGGTCACCCAGCAGCCTTAACTTCATTTGCATGGGATGTTGGGTGAAGCTTCATTTGCATCTGCAGGATTATCAACTGCCCACTCACATCCAACAGCCAATAGGATTATGCCATGTCAAGTAACAGTGTTTCCCATTGGAAGAGAAAACTAGTGGTTCAAGCTCTTTAAGCAGAAACTGTTTCCACACATGGCTTACACTCTGCCTGAAAGAGTAACCAGAAACCCAAAAATATGGTTCCCCAGTACAACTGGTTGTGCAAATACTGTGGAACTAATACATAGTGTGAAATCTTCTCCCTCCCCAAAAAAGCATGGATAAAGTTGATTGGCTGAGTCCACTTCAGGATAAAAAATCTGCAGCAAATTAAAAGGAAAGAGGCTATTCTAAACTAATGGGAGACATTAAGAAATGTGAGGAGAATTCAATCTGATGGAGACATCAAACTGTAGTAATACAGTGATTAGAGGTGAATGGCAGCATAGGTAGGGGATCTATTATTGAGTAGATCAATTGGACTGGAAGCTTATTTTCAGCATTCTTAATCTTTGATGGTTTGTATACTTAACAATTTTAACCAAGTAGGTGATTTTCCCTGCCGATGTCCATGTATGCTCTTGAATCAGCTATGGTCTTCCCTCAAGTCTAGGATCAAGCTTGCTGTTTTTGGAAGAATATGTGACCTATAAGAAAAATATATCTTCTTCATAGATATCTCTTTTGAGGAGAGATATACAGTATCTATTTATAAGATACAGGCATACATTTATGAAGGCACTATTATAGTTTCCTGCTGTTACAAGAGATTTTTTTTAAATAAAGTTGAAACATAGAATTTACATCATCAACAACAATACAGATGTCACCTATATTACTGACATTGGAAATGACTTCCAGAGGTTTGAAGGGAATCTTAGCGAAGACATGGATACTCTGCCTACTGGCTTTTAGCAATGGAGACTAAGGGCTTGTCTACACTATCTCTGAAGTTGATGTACATTATGTCGCTCAGGGGTGTGAAAAGAACACCCTCTTGAGCGACATAACTTACATCGACTTAATGTGGTATCTACACTATGCTATGTTGGCTGGAGATGCTCTCCCACCGACATAGCTTCCACCTCTTGTTGAGGTGGATTAATTACGTTGACATGAGAGTGTGCTTCTATCAATGCAGTGCGTCTTCACCAGATGTGCTAAATTGACGCCGCTGCATCAATCACAGCGGTGCTGATTTAGCATGGTAGTGAAGACAAGCCCTAAGTCTCAGTGAAACCAAGAGAACGGCAACTACTTTCCATCAAAAAAATTGTTTTGCAAATTAATCTGTTTTGACCTATGCCCAAGGTCGGCTATTGCTATTCCATCCAGTTGTCACATATTTGGGAGTATAACTCGACCTAGCCTGACATACGAGCCCCACCTGAAACACCTGACAATAAAGATCTCCGCCTGTACTGCCTTGATACGAAAACTATCGGGAACTTCCTGGGGAGAAAACCCTTCATTCCTTCATACATCTATCTTGGCCCTCATGTTTGCTCCAGCTAAATACTGCTCTGAGGCTAGGGATGCAGCCGTCACACTCAGCTTGTCCACAGGGAGCTAAACTCAGCCATTTATATTATTAGTGGCTAACAGAAGAATACACTAACCTCTGGTCTGTATGTGCTAGGTCACATAGCTCTGCCAGACCTTCAATGAGATGTTATTACTGTTAAAGTTGTTTGGAGGGCTGTAACAGATGGAACTAGCTGATTACATATCCAGCTGACAGATGCCACATTCTCAGACAGGAAACAACACACAGTACCAACTCTAAGGTTTGTTGATATTCGAAAGAGGAATCCCACTCCTGTAGACCAGGTGTGATAGCATGGCTGATCTCTTGACACTCCTTTGCTATGGTAGATCACGCACTTTTGGATGCATGGGTGATCAGCACTGCCAGCAGCTGAAACTATGTCTTTACAGAGAAGAAGCTCCAGTAGAAAAGAGAGTCTAACACACCAAGTAAACTGAAGAGTCTGTCATTGCATCTGCCTCCATTTTCATTTGATTGTAGATCCTGGACCAGGCTCAATAGGCCACTCTCTATTTCATCCAGAGTTTCTGCAACTATGCTTTGGCTTGGCTTGGTTTCCTCTCCACATTGTGACCATGGAACATCGTTGCAAACAATAACTCATGTGGAAGAAGAGTGCACAACCTACAGTTGGAGGGTGGTTTACAATGACTAGCCTCTCTTCATACATAGGACATCCTCTGGTTATAAATCTTGGACATCGAGCTCTAATACCTACATACAAGAGGAGACACCAATGTGCAAATAGCGAATAGCAAACAAAGGCAAGAAATACTCAAAGAAAAAACTATAAATATTATTCTATTAGAAATAATAACACTTGGACTCACTGTGTATAACTTTCATCTTCAACTGCTTTACAAATTAATTCATAGAATTAGGGTTTTTTTTAAATATACCCAAACAGATGAAATTATGGCCCCATTTAAGTCAACTGGAATTCTGCCATTGACTTCAGTGGGGCTGGACTTTCACTCAATGCAGCTATAGACAGACCATATACAAATCTATCAGTTGAACAAGTCCTATCAAAGTCGTCAAAGTCTAACAGAAGTAGACAATGTATTCACGTTAAAAAGTAAATACTAATAAAATATTCAGTTATTTACCAAAATTGTTATTAGTCACTTTTATTTTAAAAAAAACAGGTACAGGAAATTTATGATCTTCATATTCAATGTTCCAAAAAGTACACTATCACTTTATAAAGGAGACAAACTAACAACGAAAGGAATATGTACCATACTTGATAAAGTTATACCATATTCCACATAACAAAGTCTGTTATTGCCAATACCAGAAAAGATGAAATTTCGTTACTGATTTACATTATATATTTATAATCAAATCACTAACAATAGTCTAATAATTCATAAAAGTCAATAGTAAAACATTTTAGCTGCTTAGAAGCACAAATTTTTCCAAAAGCACAAAGGCCACTAAATCCCACATAACTAATATTCATACATTTTGTTGTAACAAAGCATAATAGAACAAATAGTACCTGTTTTTTCCAAATAATTGTTGTGTTAAATTATAAAATGAATTAGAAAAATTACCTCAGTTGTCTTCTAAATTCACCTTTAGGCATTATAATTGAATTGCTGAGTTTGTCTAACCTTCAGACAATATTTTATAGTTATTGCACTCAAAAATTAGACTATTTACAAATAATCTAATTAAAATTATCTATAAAATAGCTAGTTGGTACATCCTTATAGTGTGTTTGTCTTTTTGTGTGGAATCCTGCAGTGTTCTGAGCACCCTCAACTCCCATTTAAAATAGTGGGAGTTAGCATTATTTTTTTCAGGAAGTGCTTAGCTTAGCACCTTGTAGAATCAGCACTAAGGCTTGGATTGTGTAAAGATGTAAGCATGTGCTTAACTTCATGCACTTTGAGTAGTCCCATTGACTTTTAGCACATGCTTAAGACTTTGCAGGATTTTGGCCTAAGTCTATGTGTCTTCTTCTCTGCCCCAGCCCTCAAATTAATTTGACTTTAAAAAATAGAATAGCAATTAAATAAAGAGAATGACAAGGAAGGGTAAAAGTGGAGGATAAGAAGAAGGGAGAAGTTATTTAGTTATAAGTGATGTCACAATTATCCCTCTCAAAAGTAAACTGCTTTTAGGACAGCAGCAGAGGAGGGAGTAAGGAGAAGAGTTGCAGACAGATGAACAATAAAAGAGGAAAAGGGGGAGGAAGGCTCCAACTTCATCAACTATAGATTTTTCATAGATACAAACTACTGTTTTGATCACCTGAATGAAATGGGAGTAAGACAATTTTTCTTTACTAATGAAGGACCATTTACTTTTATAATAACTGATGGTAACAACAAACAGGTTTACTTTACATCAACTTGCAGGCATCCAAAAGCTTTTATTCCTCTTGATTATGGGCCAGATTCTCAGCCCCAGTTCTGTCCCTTTTGCTCTACTTGAGCAGTGCAAAGGGAACATAATTTGGCCACAATTGTCTAGCAGAGAATTCTCTCAGTAGGGGGAAATTGTCAGTTGGTGTAAAGCCAGCAGAACCATCCTTACACACACCTTCCCAGTCTTGGCATAGGATGTGTGTTGGAGAAGGAAAAAGCATGTTGGGGCAGAGTGGAGCTCCACTCTTCAATAGGAATTCCCAGGTAGTATATGCTCCCTTATGGATGATAGCCAGCTGTTGTAACAATACAGCAATACTCAGTTGCTGACATCTGGATTTGTGATTCTTGCGGCGTTAACAAAACAACAGATTGCTGGAGTTTTTTGAGACTAGCTGGGATGTCAGTTATATTTTATCTTTCCCTCTTTGTTTACTAAGTGAAACTGACACCTTTCCACCAGGTAGTGTATTTTAAAAGCCCATTTTACACCAAATACATCAAGTAGTCATAATTTATATCACTCAGGTCATGAGTGAAGCATAAGTCTTTCAGGACTGCAAAATTCTCTTTTCAGTTTCCAGCTATGGTTGGGAAAATCTATCTTTAAAAAAAAAAAATCTTTTCAAAGTTGTTGGCATAAAAATACTGCTGCAGCCTTTCCAAACAGCATTCAAAATCCTCACCTTTTTTTATCCAAATGGAAACTGTCTGTTTTTCCATACATGCCATTTTTATCTTTCTTTTTCTTCTGTTTAAACCAGAGAGCTCTTCATCATTGCCGCTGCACAGCTCACCTTGCTGTTTCAAATTGGACTCCATCAAAGAAATCCACTGGGATTTTCTTGTAGTGGGTCCCAAAATCCAATAAGCCAAATGTGACTTTTAAATAATCTACAATGAGTTTAACTGAGTCAGAGCAACAGCAACAAGAAAAATAAATTAACACCAAAAATGAGTCAAGTTAGCACAGTGAGAGGGGGTCTTCTTCACAAGCTACATCCAGCCCCACATCATGCTTGAGTTCGCTCTCCAACCCAGCTCCACCCACAACTGCTTCCAACTGCCAATTGTTTAGAACAGTGCCAGCCCATAGTGTTCCAGACCTTAAAGGTGCTTTAACCACACAAATCTTAAAGTACCACACAACCCTCAGAGAATGGTACCATACTTTTAAAAAAAATAATTGGCCACATCTTCAGCTAATATAAATAATTGTAGCTCTATTCAGTAGAACTACATCAGCTTGCACCAGGGGAAGTTCTGGCCCATTGTTATATTATTTAATTAAACAGGAAGCAGTTCAATATATGTATAAAGATAAAGGTGTGTAATTAAACATTACAAAAATTGCACAAGTCAGTATTAAACATTTTAATATATAAAGAATTATTTTTCACTCTGAGCAATAATTGTAACTTATGTCATAAATCTATTCACATTTTATGTCTTTTTTTGAAGTTTCTCAGACCCCTTTTGCCTAATTACGAAAGATATTTGATCTTCAGAAAGAATTTGTGCTCTAACCCAGCCAGACACTGGGTCTCTATTGAACAAGAATATTGAGACAGTGTAAACATTGCTAGGTTATCATGGATTAATAAAAAGTCATGCCTGCCAGAAGTTTAACACATCCATTAGTAAAGGCTACACTGGGTTTGAGATAAAACTAGAGATAAGTTCAGTTCTCTCCCCTCACCAATGAGATCTGGGGCAAATAAACCAGATCTTAACCCAAATCATGAACCAGAGAGAGTCAAAGACTGGGAAAGCCATGGAATACACATGGTTGGCCAGCTATTCTGTAAATAAACTTTTCTAACTGATTTAGAGATCAAAACTGTCTTTAACTGGCCCAATCTTCCCTGGTACCAGTACTTTCAAGGCAGGTAATATGTTTCTCAATTTCTAGAAACCCTGTTTTATACAGAAAGCTAACTTTAATAAAAGCAAAGAGTGGTCAATTAGAAGACAAAAAATTATAACTAATTTATATCAATCTTTGCAGACAGCTTTTCTAACAAAAAAGTGTCTATGTGGCATATTGGCAAAAGGATGTGGATAGACAAATTACCACCAGAATGATGGGTTTGATCTGGAAAACAGGACCAGCAACCTCAGTATGTAGCACAATAAAATAAAATTTCTTTAAGATACTGTTTCAGTGGTACCTCGCATCAGTCAGATTAAAAATCTATCTATAGACTGAATGGCTAAAAACGTTGGAAAAATTGTGGTGAAAATGAGATTTTATGCATAGATAGTGGGCATGTCCAGTCATTAGAGAATATTGGGATGCAATCTGTAACCAAATATCACAAATTGTTGGATATTTATTATCAAATGATCCTTTTGTAATCCTTCTGGGGATTCCTAGTGGAAATGGTGCCACAAAAGGAAATGAAGAATTAAATTCTCTCCAGCTAGTAGTCACTTGGTATTGATAGCCTCTCATTGGAAAAAGAAAAATAGCCCAACCATTGAGGAATCGTTCAAAAAATATGAAAGTTATTGTGGAAAAATTAACACATGAATTACGTACGCAACAATATAGACAGAGGACTGTGATAAATGAAGGGGGGGACACTCCCTTTTATGGACACCCAGCTAGCCAGTAGCTATAAAATCCCTCTTACTAGCTGTTCTCTAATTGCTCTACCTGTAAAGGGTTAAAAAGTCTCACTGCTATGCACAGGTAAAAGGAAGTGAGTGGGCACTTGGCCAAAAGAGCCAATAGGAAGTCTAGAATTTTTTAAAATTGAAAAAAGACTCCACTTTTGTCTGTCTGTAGTTGTTCTCCCAGGGAGAGGCAGACAGGGCAGCAGCTATGCTGTAAGAAGCTTGGGCCAGGTATGAAAAAATCATCAGTATCATACCTAAAAACTACTCATTTAAAACCCCAGATATGTAAGTAGATCAGGAAATGTCTAGGAAGACCAGATTAAGATTATCCCTTTTATTTTGTTATGGCTTGTGGATTCCTCTGTGCTAACCCCAGGTGCTTTTGTTTTGCTTGTAACCTTTAAGCTGGACCTCAAGGAAGCTATTCTTGGTGCTTAATCCTTATAGTTGCTCTTTTAAAATCTAGCAATAGCCTGAGTTCCCAGATGTATTTTCTCTTTTTTTTAATAAAATTTATCTTTTTAAGAACAGAATTGGATTTTTGTGTTTTAAGAGGTTTGTGCACATGTTGTTTAATTAGCTGGTGGCAACATCTGATTTCCTTTTTTTTTCTTTCTCAGCTCTTCCTTGGACGGCGGGTGTGAAAGGGCTTGAGGGTATCCAACAGGAAGGAATTCCCAAGTGCACTTTCCTGGGCTCTCAAAGGGGTTCTGCGCTTGGGTGGTGGAAGCATCTACTAATCCAAGGTCGGAGAAAAGCTGTAACCTTGGGAGTTTAATATAAGCCTGGAGTGGCCCGTAATAATTTTTAGAATCCTTGCGGGCCCCCACCTTCTGCACTCAAAGTGCTCAACCATTGAGGAATGGTTCAAAAAAATATGGAGGTTATTGTGGAAAAATTAACGTACGAATTAGGTATGCAACAACATAGACGGCGGACAGAGATACACTTTGATATTTGGTTACCTTTTATTCAGAACTCAGACAAAGTACATTCACCTACATAAACCAGCATACCTGTCCAATTTTTTTTTGTTTTTTATGATTACCATTTAATAGAGATACTTGGTTTATTAAATATGTGTATATAGAGATTTCACTCAATTTAATAAAATCACTAGAAATGACATAGGTATTGTAATGCTGTTCACAGTATAGTATGTTAACACCCTGTTGGATAGAAAGATCTGAGGACTATATTCCTATATTATGCCGTTTGAAACAAAAGCTAACTGTTGTAATGATTGTTTTATTTCTGATACTTAAATGGCAAGGATTTGTAAACTTGTTAAAACTTGCTAAATATACAGTTAAATAAAGAGAAGAAGAGAGTTTGCCCTTTGTAAGCCAACTTCTCTTCTGACTTGTTCTTGATAGACTGAAGTAAGTTCTTTAGAGCTTTGGGATAGTACAGGGTTTCTCAAACTTCATTGCACCGCGACCCCCTTCTGACAACAAAAAATACTACACGACCCCAGGAGGGGGAACTGAGCTCGCCCAAGCCTTGCTGCCCCAGGTGGGGAGGACAAAGCCAAAGCCCAAGCCCCACCTCCCCAGGCAGTTGGGCTCGGACTTCTGCTTCAGCCCTGGGCAAGGGGGCTCGGGCTTTGGCCCCATGCCCCAGCAAGCCTAAGCCAGCCCTGGCAACCCCATTAAAACGGTGTCCCGACCCATTTTGCGGTCCCGACCAACTGTCTGAAAACCACTGGGATAGTATATATGCATAAATATCCAACTGTTTAATGCAGTGGCTCTCAACCTTTCCAGACTACTGTACCCCTTTCAGGAGACTGATTTGTCTGGGGTACCCCCAAGTTTCATCTCACTTAAAATTTCTTGCTAACAAAATCAGACATAAAAATACAAAAGTGTCACAGCACACTATTGCTGAAAAATTGCTTCCTTTTTACCACATAACTGTAAAATAAATGAATTGGAATATAAATATTGTACTTATATTTCAGTCTATAGTATATAGAGTAGTATAAACAAGTCATTCTCTGTATGACATTTTAGTTTGTACTAATTTTGCTGGTGCTTTTTATGTAGCCTGTTGTAAAACTAGGCAAATATCTAGATGAGTTGTTGTACCCCCTGGAAGACCTCTGAATACTCCTGGGGTACATGTACCCCTGGTTGAGAACCACTGGTTTAATGTACATTACCAACTTTGTTTTGGTGTAGTGCAGTGATAAACTGTACCTTTCAGGGTCGTATTAATGACAGACTTAGACAACTTAGGGCTTGTCTACAAACAGTTATCAAAGCAAGGTAGAACAAAGCTCACTAAAGAACTGTTCATGCCTATCAGCAGGAGACACACAGACAGTTCATGGCTAGCTACTACATATAGACTTGCCACAAACTAAATGTTCGTGTAGACAATTCACCTTGTAAAATCAAAATATCATTTTGCAACAGAGAAGCTCTTTTCCGGAAGGCTTTTCTTTCTTGTTTAACATAAATTTAACATGGCTGGTATATCCATTTCATCATAATTTTTTTCTGTTTTAACACTCTGCTGTGAAACATTGTTATTTCTAGAAAGCCTGAGTTTTAGTTTAGATGTTCTTTCCTTGTCTACATTAAATCTTTAATTGAGAACTCATTAAAATGTAGACTCTAACTGACTGAAGTGCACAATGGATCTTTTTGTCTAAGTCAATCAGAATAAAGCAGATAAATAATGGTATAGTGAGCATCTGTCAACATACAGTGCCAGTATTCATCAGTTAATATTAGTAAATCTAAACAATTAATTTGGTATATTAGAAATAAAGTAATTAGGCCCAATTAACTCACCCATTATATTTATCCCTGGATCAATTGTTTTCGCTTTGGAAATATCTTGACATTGCCTCTGCGTTTATGCATTACTAAGACCATGATCCTATGACGATCTTTTCTTTCATTCATGTTACCTCTTATAATAAGTTATATATAAGAAAATCAAATACTTTTCTCTTTTTTAATCTTGTATTACTTCAGTATAATGTAAAGTTTTCCATAAGAAAATCTATATTAATCACTATTAATTGTATTTGTCAGATATACTAGTATCAGCTTCCTTGCTATGGAAAATAACATTTATCAAAACCATTTTTTCCCAAGAAAGATAGATTAAAGGCTAATTTTGTCTTTAAATGACCCCTGTATAAAAAAAAAGAGAGCGCATTGGGTCATGAGAATTAGGATCATATTGTATAAAGGATTTACCATTTCAAATAACACTTAGAATTAAAGGTAACGATAAGGAATTAATAGACTTTCAGAACTACCCATCTGTATATATAAAAGCTGGGAACTAATGGTGCTATTTAAAAGAGTCTGTGAAGAGATGGCCTGACCTTCAGAATGCCCAGATATGGCTCAAAATAAAAAGGACATCACTCTGAAAGGTTTGGTTCTGTCGATGTAATGAAGTGTCCTAGATACATGTAGTGTATATAATTTATTTTCTCTTACTGCCAAGTGTGACTTCAGGAAGAAGACAGGCAGGCTGATTGATTGGTTTAGATAAAAGTCTGAGACCAGTTAAAGTTAAAAATTAACTTTGTGAGGTCTTACCACCACATTGTCCCCATGGAATGTCGTATAGGAAGGTTTGTCAATATGTGCCTGAAGCTCACTTCTTCTTCTGAAGTGTTAGACACTAGGAAGATCATCTTCGGAGTGAGGTGTCCATTCTTGATGTAGATTAGCCCATGTATCACAAGATGACTGTCCCCTTAAGAGTAGGTTTCAGAGTAGCAGCCGTGTTAGTCTGTATCAGCAAAAAGAACAGGAGTACTTGTGGCACCTGAGAGACTAACAAATTTATTAGAGCATAAGCTTTCGTGGCCTACAGCCCACTTCATCGGATGCATAGAATGGAACATATAGTAAGAAGATATAAGATAGAAGATAGAAGATATAAGAAGTAAGAAGAAGGTGGAAGTTGCCATACAAACTGTAAGAGGCTAATTAACCTTCTCTGTATGTGTATATATATATATATCTTCTTACTATATGTTCTATTCTATGCATCCGATGAAGTGGGCTGTAGCCCACGAAAGCTTATGCTCTAATAAATTTGTTAGTCTCTAAGGTGCCACAAGTACTCCTGTTCTTTTTCCCTTAAATTGACTAGTGGTCAATCAACACCTTATCTGTGGTGTGTGTCTATAAATTCTGGGAATTTTTAGAGTGGAGGGAAGGCAGAGTTAGGTGTTGGGAGACAGGAAGATGGTCCCAGGAGAACAGTTAAGACATAGAGTATGGTTTCTTTAAGGGCCTGCAGAATGGGTGGGGCAGAGGTCACTTCTCTCTCAACCAATTGGGACAAACTATGGGGGAAAAGAATGAATGTACTCTGTGCCTTCCCTCAGAATGGGAGGCAGCAGTAGGAGAGGATCTGTCTGCTGAGCCTTCCTATCCTGGGGCCAAAAAGACTTACTGGGAAATAGTGCCAGCTGGAGGAGAAGTGGGCTGTGGCCCTGCAGCTGGTCTAAATTATAACTCCAGCTCTAAAGAGGAGAGCTGGGGATGGAAGGACTGTTCAAAGTATAAGCCTGCACCAGGAGGAGGGCTGGGGCTTCCTGAACAGAGGAATGGAACTGACCAGGACTCTTACATGGATGCAGAGTGAGTGTGAGCTTGAGCAACTAAAAAAGTGAGTAACACTCTAAAAAAAATTAATAAACTGTTCTCACAAAAGGGCTATATATTTGAACTAATCTGGTCTGGATAATTGACTGAAAGAACCTGAGCAGGCAATAAGGCAGCATATTGCAAAGCCATGCGTGGCTAGAAGGGAGTACTATAGGGCAGGCTTTCCCTTTTACCCCATCACAGGCTGTCAGCATTTAAACTCTGAGGGTTAGACTCTGCCATGAGGTGTGGCTGGCAAGAAACACCTCACCCCTCTTTTCCGCAGGGGAGGAGGGGAGCAAGCAGTTAATCGATTTCTGTTTTTTTCTCCTCCCCTTCCCCCTTTTGAGATAGAACACTATGCCAGAATTAAAGAGCAAGCTGTCTGCACTTGGTCTCTGGTAGCCAGTCACCCAGCTAAGGAGAGGCCTGAAGTCTCTGGTGGCAAAGTAGTGAGCACTGATAGAGATTTGTAAATATCCTCAGAACTGTAGCTATTCCACAAAGAGCTTCTGAATAGTAACTCTTCCCTATCATGAAACAGAGATCATTTGTGAGAGACTGTTGGATTGGATGTGAAAATGTTGGATTGTTAAATAAAAGTCTGTTCTTCAAAACAAGATCCTGGACTCAGTCCTGGTAAAGGAAAGAAGTTGTTTACCCTGGATACTTTCTAAAATATAGTTCCTTAAGAAAACCAAGTTTTGTGAGAACAATATGTCTGGCTCCTTAAGAATCAAGAAGCAGTTGGAATAGAAGCCAGTTCTTTGCAGATCAGATGGAATGGGTTCCATTACTTCTGCAACAATGAATGAATCAACATCCTGCTGAAGCAGAATTGCATGATAAGGTTGCTGCAGGAGGATTAGAAGGGTTAGCAAGAAGGATACAAACTCTTATTGAGTAATAATATATAGCACTGAGGAGTCAGAAATGATCCCTACATGTTGTAGGCAAAACTCAGAAGGTAACCACCAAGCAGCAAAATCTAGATCTGAGGTCTCTAACCTATCACCCAAATGGTCACTGTCATTGTTTGTGACTCTTGAAGAATTCACAAAAAGAAAAGGATAATAATTTATAATAATAAATATGCTCAAACAAATTTGTTAGTCTCTAAGGTGCCACAAGTCCTCCTTTTCTTTTTGCGGATACCGACTAACACGGCTGCTACTCTGAAACTTGAAGAATTCAGAAATTCAGAAATCGGAGCATATCTCTCCTTATGACAGTGAGAGTATGGCTGCCACTATACATAATTTGTAGCACCTATTTAACTTAGGTAGGGTGGTGATACACACAAAAATAGTAACATCTCTTTTATAGAATCATAGAATATCAGAGTTGGAAGGGACCTCTGGAGGCCATCTAGTCCAACCTCCTGCCCAGAGCAGGACCAATCCCCAACTAAATCATCCCAGCCAGGGCTTTGTCAAGCCTGACCTTAAAAACTTCTAAGGAAGGGGATTCCACCACCTCCCTAGGTAATGCATTCCAGTGTTTCACCACCCTCCTAGTGAAAAAGTTTTTCCTAATATCCAACCTAAATCTCCCCCACTGCAACTTGAGACCATTACTCCTTGTCCTGTCATCTGCTATCACTGAGAATAGTCTAGATCCATCCTCTTTGGATCCACCTTTCAGGTAGTTAAAAGCAGCTATCAAATCCACCCTCATTCTTCTCTTCTGTAGACTAAACAATCCCAGTTCCCTCAGCCTCTCCTCATAACTCATGTGTTCCAGACCCCTAATCATTTTTGCTGCCCTTCGCTGGACTCTCTCCAATTTTTCCACATCCTTCTTGTAGTGTGGGGCCCAAAACTGGACACAGTACTCCAGATGAGGCCTCACCAATGTCGAATAGAGGGGAACGATCACGTCCCTCGATCTGCTGCAATGCCCCTACTTATACATCCCAAAATGCCATTGGCCTTCTTGGCAACAAGGGCACACTGTTGACTCATATCCAGCTTCTCGTCCACTGTCACCCCTAGGTCCTTCTCTGCAGAACTGCTGCCTAGCCATTCGGTCCCTAGTCTGTAGCGGTGCATGGGATTCTTCCATCCTAAGTGCAGGACTCTGCACTTGTCCTTGTTGAGCCTCATCAGATTTCTTTTGGCCCAATCCTCCGATTTGTCTAGGTCCCTCTATATCCTATCCCTACCCTCCAGCGTATCTACCACTCCTCCCAGTTTAGTGTCAAACTCAACAGTCTTTGAACTGAATAACTTAAGACCTTCAAATGGAAGAGCCAAAACTAGTAACTTAGGGCATGGCTACACTTGCAGATGTAGAGCGCTTTGAGTTAAACCAGCCTTTGTAGAGCGCAGTAGGGAAAGCGTTGCAGTCTGTCCACGCTGACAGCTTCAAGCGCACTGGCGTGGCCACATATGCGGCACTTGGAGTGGCATTGGGAGTGGTGCATTTTGGGCAGCTATCCCAGCATGCAAGTGGCTGCAACGTGCTTTTCAAATGTGGGGAGGGTGGAGTGTGACAGGGAGTGTGTTGTGTGTATGTGGGGGGGAGAGAGTGGGTTTTTGGGAGTCTGAGAGCATGTCAGCATGCTGTCTTGAAAGTTCAGACAGCAGCAGACCCCCCTCAACCCCTGCCTCTCTCTCTCTCTCTCACACAGCATTCCACACTAATGTTTGCTTTGTCTCAGAGCAGATAAGCAGCCGGCTGTCAGAAACGGCGCTTTCAAAGGGCATTTCTGCATTCCTACAGCCGATTCCAAACAATGACGAGAGTGGCCACTTGACTTAAGGGGATTATGGGACATTTCCGGAGGCTGATCAGAGTGCAGTAAAGCAACACCTCGTTCACACTGGCGCCGCAGCACCCCAGTGAGGGGGCAGCAAACGTTATTCCACTCGCCGAGGTGGAGTACCAGCAGTGCTGTAGCCGTGGAGTCAGAGCGCTCTATGTGCCTTGCCAGTGTGGATGCTAGTGAGCTAGTGCGCCCAGGGTGCCTTTATTGCGCCGTAACTCGCAAGTGTAGCCAAGCCTTAAAAGTAGAAATGTACTTTCACAAACGTCAACTGATGTGAACAGTTAAGACCACAGAAACGAGCTGTCAAATCAGAGGCTTCTAAAGTTACTTCAAGAGGGCCAACCCTAACTGGATGAAAGAGGTAAAAAGATTACTTTTATTCTCTATATGGAAACTGTCCTTTTGTCACTGAAGTTGTAGCCATCTCAGTCCCAGGATATTTACCTCGCTCATCTTGTCTCTCTGTTGTCACTGAAGTCAATGACAAAACTCAACAGGGACATAGGGCGGGTCATGGGATCCACACAGACTACAACACCTCAAAGAACCACAGTTACTGTAGGGTAAGTAACTGTTCCTTCTTTTTCGAGTACGTGTCAGTGTGGATCCCACTGTAGGTGACTGGCAAGCAGTATCCCCTCTGGATGGTGGGAATGAGGAGTTAAGTTGCATCAGTCGCACAGCGATTGCAGCACTGCTCTCCTGAGCTTGGCATTTGACCTCAAAGCCCCAGCATCTCTTCCTAAACAAAGGGCTGGTAGCTTATATATCCTGTTGTGATTTAGCATGTTGGATTGCTAGAAACAACAGCACAATCAATTCTGCACTATGCATGTCAAAAAAATATATAGCTGTAATAAGCAGGTTATCTATACTTGCTTTTCAGCAATCCTTGCTATACTTTAGATCAGAATTAATTCAAGGATCTATTATCCTAAGACATGGAGCAGTGTGTCTGTCAGCCTTTCCAGTACAGTAACTCCTCGCTTAACGTTGTAGTTATATTCCTGAAAAATGCGACTTTAAGCAAAACGATGTTAAGCGATTCCAATTTCCCCATAAGGATTAATGTAAATGGCGGGGCCGGGGGGGAGGGGGTTAGGTTCAAGGGAATTTTTTTCACCAGACAAAAAACATAATATGGTCTTTTGTCTGGTGAAAAAAATTCCCTGGAACCTACCCCCCCCATTTACATATATATATATATATATATATACAGTATAAGTTTTAAACAATTTAATACTGTACACAGCAATGATGATTGTGAAGCTTGGTGGAGGTTGTGAAGTCAGAGGGTGGAAGAGGGTGGGATATTTTCCAGGGAATGCCTTACTGCTAAATGATGAACTAGAACAGCTGAGCCCTCAAGGGTTAACACATTGTTGTTAATGTATCCTCACACTCTACAAGACAGCACAAATGGAGGGAGGGGAGACAGCATGGCAGAGAGAGACAGAGACACACATGCTGTGTGTGTGAGAGATGCGCATTTCCCCTTTAAGTACACTCACCCCACTCTAAGTACATTGCCTTTTTACTTAGCTCAGCAAGTTGAGACCGGCAGCTCCCTCCCTCCTGAGCCCTGTTGTGCCCCCACCCCGTTCTATGGAGATGGGGTAAGTGGGTTGCAGGAGCAGGGGGGAGGGGGACACCCTGACATTAGTCCCCCTCTTCCCCCCCCCCCCCCCCACAGCAAGCAGGAAGCTCCCCAGAGCAGCTCCAAGGCAGGGCAGGTGCAGCACATGACAGTGAGGGGAGGGACAGCTAAACTGCCAGCAACTAATAGCTGCTGGGTGGCTACCGCACAGGGAATTTAGGGGAGCAGGGAGCTGATAGGGGGGCTGCCGGTCCACCCTGGTTCCAAGCCCCCTCCATCAAGCTCCAATGGGCTGCTCTTCCTTCAAGCAGTGGACAAAGTAGGCAGCTGCCAAACAACGTTATAAGGGGGCATTGTGCAACTTTAAACGAGCATGTTCTCTGATCAGCAACGTAACAACGAAACGATGTTAACCGGGACAACTTTAAATGAGGAGTTACTGTATATGTTTGAGCTGTGTACATTAAAGACTGAGACTCGTTTCTGGTGTGAGGACAAGTTTCATTGGGATTTGGAATTACCAATTTAGTACAACTGCGTGAGGTGGTGCGCAAGATGTAATGTTTTTACAACCCCTTTCTTATAGGTATCCTCATCCAAGGGTTGACCTAATTTTTATGATCACTTGTTTAGTTGGGCATATAGCTCCAACAGAGCTCTGTAAACTTTCCTAGGTGCATTGGCTTCATATTCTATAGTATCTATTGCTGTATGTTTTCTTGTTAGAAGAGAGAAATTATTTTTGTCTGACTCACAGCTTCTGTGCTAGTGATATTGAAGAAAGACAATCTCCAGTTTGACAGTCTTTTTTAATATGACAAAAGGTCGTAAGAGAGCATCTAGTTACCATCTGGGAATAATAAAATAGGGCATTCTTGGAGGTTCATAGAATATCAGGGTTGGAAGGGACCTCAGGAGGTCATCTAGTCCAACCCCCTGCTCAAAGCAGGACCAATCCTCAATTTTTGCCTCAGATCCCTAAATGGCCCCCTCAAGGGTTGAACTCAACCCCGGGTTTAGTAGGCCAATGCTCAAACCACTGAGCTATCCCTCCCCCCACTTAGGAGGGTTGTCAATTAGGGTGTGTTTTGTTTCTATTCATGTTCAGGATTGTCCTATGTATAATGCAAAGAGGGTAAAGTTTCCTTTTATAGTGCAATAGTTAGCTTGCAAGTGCCAAAAGCCAATTAAAAAACAACACCACACACAGGAAATTTAAAGTGTGAGGATGCCTATGACCTCAGTTTGTGCAGTTGGTTTTCTTGATAAATGATTATTATGCTCCATCTGATATCAGAACATATCTAAATATAATTTTTGTATTGTATTTATGTATTTTATATGTATAAATATCCATTGGCCTACTACTGATCCAATATATTAGGGTTCTAAATTAGAGTGTAGGAGTGCACTGAGTATATCGTGAAACTCAATACGATTGAGACCCCATGTAACAATTAGTCCGAGGTTATGTGGTTGGTATCCTTCTCCGTAAGCCCTTCTCCCCCTCAATGCACGGCTAGTCCAGTCCTCTCATGCTTTGATAGCTTAAGTGCATAAAGACGGCAGAAGATGGTGAGAATAAAGAGTGGGAGCAGTCTGTGGCTCTTCAGAAGTCCTATTTGCTCTCACCTCCACTCCAGGGTCCCCTGCAGTTTGCCCTGTTGAGTTCCTATGATAAACAAGAGGGGAACTCTGCATGTTGCTTTCGGTCTACTGCAAACACAAGTCACTTATCAGTCACAGTTTCCTCCTCCACCTTCTTCAAACCTATTGCTATTGAAGAGTGGATGTACCTCCTCTCTTCCACCTCCATTGCAAGTATAGTAGATTGTGATAGCAACTAGTTACCCCCATTCCAGCCCACTCCAGCAAATGCCATTACATCCATCACATTAGTCTAATCTTTCTGTTAAAACGGTAATAAGTGAAATAGCTAATGAAGAGACATATTAAGTTCACTAGCTGTCAGAGTTAATGCTCCATTGACATGGCTCTTAGTGTTCAGCCAGCATGCAACAAAAGTTCTAAGGCAGATATTACCGCATTGGTTTACATTTTAGACACATTTTTAAGAATGTGTTCAAAAGAACAACGTCTAGAGACATTATAAAGTTAAAGCTTAGATTCTGGAGTGCAATTAAAAAAAAGGGTGGGGGGGCAGTTATGCACAAGGCCATGGCTGTAATTAATTAGCAGACATTCTGTTAAAGGATTTTAGCGCAGGGTAGTGTTGGCCTTACTAAATGAGAAATATATAGTCCCATCTTATCCCATTTCCTCTATATCCAATGAAGGAGGGAATGCATCCTAGGGGATAGAGCAGAGGTGGGCAAACTACGGCCCACGACACCATTGTTATACCAATAAAATAAAAAACAGCGGGATCTTATTAAAGGGGAAAAGGCAAAATACCACATTTATTGTGAATACAGAAAGAATCATAGTAAGCAGTTAGTTATAGCTATAACATTCCATTCAATCTCATATTTATTCACACATTCATTCATACACACACATAGGTTCTGCAAGGTTGTTACCATAGTTACCAGCCTTAGAGTTGCTCATGCCAAGTCACTGGCCAGGTGGCCTGGACATGAGGAGGGAGCAGGGCCTTGTCAGATGCACATCTGGTGCTCCTGGAAGTTGGTTTGCAGAATCAGACCCCAAAGTTCTCACTTTCTAGAGTCCATTTTTATAGGAATTTCTTCCTATGCCAGTCTATGGGAATTGCTTCATAATGCTGTTGCTGAATCAATCAGCAGATAGCACATTCCTGATGTCTCCGTGCTGCTAGATGTTATCTTGTTCTTTGGTTCTCCCATTCTTGAGGCTGTTGGGTGGATTCCAATCTGCCCTCCGGGGGTCCTCTGGTTATTTCCACTTGACACCTTCTTCAGCCGATGGACACTGGATTCTTAGGCTGGCACCTCCCTGATCATTCAGTTATTATCCACACCAAGCATCCATCCACATACATCCTCTATCTCTATTTTAATCACAATTGTTAACAAAGCAAGATGAGTCTCTGGGTGCTGTTTCTGTTGTTACAGAGTATTGCTTTGAGTCTCTCTCTGTGTGAGTAGTTGTTATTACAAAGAATTGCTTTGAGAACAGATTCTGTCTTAGAATGTACTAACGCAATTAGCAGCTTGCAAGTTTCACACACAGAGGGAGAGAAACAGTACCAAAAACCAAGAGACCTCTTAATTAGTAATACCCTGGAATTTAAACTATGGGGAATCAAACTCATTTGTGATTTTAATACAGAACTTCTTTAATATGATCCAACACCGTCCTGCCTGGCCCCTGAGCTCCCAGCCAGGGAGGCTAGCACCCAGCCCCTCCCCTGCTGTCCCCCTCTCCCCCACAGCTTCAGCTCACCATGCCACCAGCGCTCTGGGCGGCAGGGCTGCGAGCTCCTGCTGGGCAGCACGGTGGCATGGCTCGCTCCGGCTGGGCGGCGTGGCTGCCAGTCCTGCTGCTCTGAGAGGCATGGTATGGGAGCTGGGGGGTTAGAAAAGGGGCAGAGGGTACCAGGGGCAGTCAGAGGACAGGGAGCAGTTGGATAGGTGTGGCAGTCCCGGGGGCCTGTCAGGGGGTGGGGGTGTGGATAGGGGTTGGGGCAGTGAGGGGACAGGGAGCAGGGGGGGTTGGATAGGGGGTGGGATCCTGGGGGGGGCGGTTAGGGGTGGGGGTCCCAGGAGGGGGCTGTCAGGGGACAAGGAGCAGGGGGGGTTGGATGGATCAGGGGTTTTAAGGGGGGCAGTCAGGGGGTGGGCAGTGGGAGGGGGAGGAGACCAGGCTATTTGGGGAGGCACAGCCTTCCCTACCCAGCCCTCCATACACTTTTGGAACCCTGATGTGGCCCTCAGGGCAAAAAGTTTGCCCACCCCTGGGATAGAGCATGGGCTTAACTCATGAGGCCTAGGTTCTATTCCCAGCTCTGCCACTAGACTTTTGGGTGAGTTTTGGAAAGTCACTTCACCTCTCTGTCCATTTTACCCCCATCTATAAAATGGGGAGACTACTGACTTGTTTTGTGAAGCCCTTTGACACCTAATGATGAAAAGTACTCTGCAAGAGCTAGCTGGTATTATGAGGAATCCTACTACATTCCATCTCCCCATCCTGGGATTCCTAGTTACTCATCCCCCATCCATGAAGTGACTTTTGGTCTCACTATTTTCTTCCTATTTTAAAACCAAAAAAGCTTCTTTTGTTGTCACAATCCCTGGCCCCACTGTTTTAGCATGCACGTAAGGGGAGTAGATACAAGCAGATGATACACATATCCTTAAGATTAGCTCTAGAAGGGGAGAATAAGAAGTCATGGTTAGGTCTCTTTCCTGGAACTGACATGCCCTCTCAATACCCAACTCCAATTTGTTGTCCTATAACCAGGCTCTCAGAAGTCAGAATATGGTAGGCTACTACTACCATGTACCTTTGGCAGTGCTATGTGTTAAAAGATGCCCCCTGATATGGGGCTAGATTCAGCAAGGCTTACTCATAGTAAGTAGTACTCACTTGTGCTCCCTGCTGAGTATGGTTCTCTAATCTTTACTCATGTTACATAGTATCTTAGTCTGCCAAGTAGTTCCACTGAAACCAGTGGGGCTACTAGCAGAGTGAATTACTAACTCAATATGAGGCATCAGGGCCTGGATCCACATCTAACTTTTAGACACCAGGAGAATTAAAGGAACAATGGGATTCTCAAAGCCTGAGTTAGGCATGTAGGCTCCCTACACATAGAGAGCTGCCCAAACTAGCCAATGGAGGATATTGACAAGAGGGGTGTGTTCTAAGGCCTGCCCCTCTCTGGGAGATTAGCACTGATAGGTGCCTTATCAGCAATCAGGAATCCCTCTCAGAGTCAGGTGGTTTACACACCTGGTCTTCTTTTAAGAGCGTGAGGCAGACACTTCTCTCCATGCAAAACAACCAGAGGAAGTGATGCTCCTCTTAACTTTCAGCCCAATGGTTAGCACAATCAACTGGGATATGAGAGACCTGGGTTCAATTCCCCCTCTCCATCAGAAGGGAAGACCCTTTTCAAATTCTCTCTCTCTGAGGGGGCTCTAACCACTGAGCTACAGGATATGCTGATAAGGACCTTCCTCAACCTTTCCTGAGGAATCTGTGCTGCTGTGTGTAAGTAGTCATCGTAGCAGGGCAACTGGCCCCTGGATCTCCCACCTCCCATGCTGGTGCCTTAAACTCCAGGTTAGGGAATCTCTCTGACTCAATAATATTTATCCATAGTGGAACACAAGAAACTCTGACCATAGCTACCAGATCAGGCCTTAGGGGTGAGATATGTGCTCCTTCATCTCTCTTTCCCTGGTTTGTAGAGCTTAGGTGTCTAGATACCTAAAGTGAGGCAGCAACATAGGCAGCTAGAGAACACTTACAGTGCAAGTTTAGATGCTGAGTGAATTTTGGGGACTATGTGGTTGAGTGGCTCCTAAGTGGAGGTTTTGTGAATCACAATGGTGCCTAAAAATTGGGACTTAAGTGATGAAATACTTTTGTGGCTCTGGATCCAGGCCCTAGTGTTTAAGCAAAAAGGATAACCACCAAAATTTTAATAAGACTTGTGCTTATCATCCTTATCAGTCTACTTGCATAGTGTGTCCCATTGCCATTCCCTTCCTCTGTTTTATAGAGGTCGCTGCTCCCAAGTGCATACATGTCTTCCTCTGTGTTTGTCTAGCATACTGTGAATGCTCCTGTACGCTGAATAATCAGGGAGCAGAAAATGGAGGATTGACTTTAATCTGTGAAAGTGCTTTAGGTGCTCTCTTTTCCCCCTTGCCGAGAAGGGAGAACATGGCCCAAAGTTTGTAATGGGAGCACTTACCACTACTACTTATGTTCATATACAAATTTTATACCAAGTTGCACTGCTTTCACATTCCCTGAAAGTACTGGATTTGAAAAGTGCATTTCATGAGACACAACCACTAATCATCCCATACCTACAAAGTACTTACATGGAGTTTGTGCTGCCAACTCTTTTATAGAAAGGCGGCGAGGAGTCCTGTGGCGCCATGGACTGGCAGACGTGTTGGAGCGTGGGCTTTCGTGGGTGAATACCCACTTTGTCATGCGTCTGGCAAGGTGGGTATTCACCTACGGAGGCTTGTGGTCCAGGGCGTCTGTTGGTCTGTAAGGTGCCACGGGACTCTTTGCCGCTTTTACAGATCCAGACTAACACCCCTCTGATACTTAACTCTTTTCTAGAAAACTATAGTTCATAGATAGTACATTGTAGACTCTGGAAACTTGCTATCATTATGATAATATAGAAACAATTCACATTCCTGTTTACAAGCCAATATTACACCAAGATATGGTTAGGAGACGGGAAGAGAAGCACAAGCTAGCAAGTGCATGGTCTTTTGATCAACAGACTGCATAAACCACTACAGAACAATTTAAACAACAATTTATTTATTTTTGTGTCAGATTTGAAAGTGGTAGTAGAAACAGACATTTGAGAACAGAAAAATATTCAAGCAAAGTTGTACAGGGCCAGTCTAAATATATCATTGGTGCAAACCCAATTGTCACTAATATTCTTGAGAACAAACAGCTGGTGGAACCCCATCACTGGGTCATTATCCACCTAAATAAATAAATAAAATAGTAAGTTAGAAGTAGGAAGTATAGCCCACATGTCCAAGCCAAACCCCCTCAAACTACTCAAGTCTATTAGCATAGCTTGTATCAATTAAATATCCACTGCCTTTCTTTTCAAGTCTATTCAACTGACATCAAGACACAGCATTAGTGGTATTACCTCACGCTCAAACAGGAATTCTTTTTAATTACAAAAGAATTGATTTAAATGCAGTAGCAGAATGCAGTATTTCTAAGACCAACAAGCTTCTCCTTACATACTAGTCAAAGCATTACAGTTTGCCAGTCTCACCTTCAGCTGACCAACCACCATACTAAGTATACAGTTATCAGGCGCTGGTTGGTGATCTTGAGCTGTTATGCTGTGTTGGATTTTTTGGAATGGAAGGCTCTGTTTAGGAGGGATTAAAAAAGAAACTCAAACACTAAACATATTAATGCAAGTATTTAACTCCATTAATATTTCTGCTCCAGCAGTGTACTTGGTACTCTACGTGGTCCCTGATCCAAGAGAGTTAGACATACAATGCAGCTAATACACAAAATACTAATTGGCCATATGAATGTCAAGTCTTAATAGTGCAAACAAAAGCAAATCTGATAGAAAAAAGTCAACGTTTAGTATAGTTAACTATAATATTGTGCTTTAGAAAAGTGTATTATTGTGTCAAGTGAGGGAATGGTAATCCCCCCTTAACACTGTACAATAATCCTGCTCAATGATCTTGCAGGGAAGACATTTTCTAAATATTTCTTTCCTCATATCACAAGACGACCAATTTCCATATGGTCAACTGGCATAAAGATCTATGTATGTGATTCTTTACCAACAACAAAAGGATAGATATTAAGAAAGTTTTAATAAGTGGGTGTTTAAATATGCTGCATCTTAACACTTTTGTACTGTTTACTCAAACTAAAAAGTGACTATTGTAAGAAATGGCAACTTCTTACTCAATTACTCTTATTTCCCATGTGTATTCAGAATCCTATCTGCTGAAACTTACCGACAAGTTTAATATGTTTGATTCCGGTTAGCAGAGCAGACCTAGCTAAGAGAGTTGGATTTTATACTGCCTCATCCATCAACAGATCTGTGCATTAAGTTTCAACTACAGGGCCAAATTCATCCCTCAACTACAGTAACAAGGTTTCACAGGCATAACAGAGGGCTGAATTCAGCCTGCAGAACATCTTATTTGTGATGAAGAGGAAGGAAAGAACTCAGCTTAACTTTGAGGTGCTGGCACTTTGAAAAAATATATTTGACTTGTAAATTAAGCAGATGTTATTGAACGAACATGGAACCTTACAATGCAATTTTAACATCAGTTTCATTGCAGCAATCAGATTTTTTTGAACTCTGAAAAGTTCTGCAACTCAGGTACAGGTGTTCTCTCTACTACCTGTAATCACATGGAAGCGTGCAGGTTTAATTGGTTTTTCAATCCTGAGACAACAAAGCAGTTCAGAGTTTAGTTTAGTTTTGTTTTTTAAAACCACTTTTAACATATACAGAAGCATACCATCAGCTTTTCCATGATGGCTGTTTTTCCTTGGAATTGCTGTCCTTCCCAGGACAAGCAAGAAGCATCTGTCTGAAAAAGAGAACAAAGTGTCTAAGTCATTCATGTCAATGTTACAGAAATGAGGTAAGATTGAAAGGTCTGAGGGATGTAGCCTAAAGCAGTGTTTCAACCTTTTTGATACTAGGTACCAGCTTGCTGCCTTCCTAAACTGTGTCAGGGACTGGCACTGGTCCATGAGAAACAGTGGCTTAAAGAATCCTAGAGATACACATGAAGCGTTTGGTAATCTAATTTAGTCACTAGCAAATGAGTATTTGTTACAACTGGAAGTTATGCAGAACATGACTAATAAGTTATCAAAAATGGTACAGCTTGTGATCAGAAAGGGAGATACTGGCAGAGTCAAGCAAGCTTTCAAGAAGTAGACCCACCCATTCTATTTTTGGCCTAGCTTGTGCCATCACTTACACTAGGGCTGTAGGGTTTTCATATTCAATCCTCACCCCACTTTAAGAACTTCTTCCTGTTTCCCCACAGAGGTCTTAAGAGGGCCTACAGTTCATATGGAAGAATGGCAGAATCAAGTTAAGAAAATTTTAAAAAAAGCAAATTTCACCACTTCCCCTTTTAGTTTTTGATGTTTCTTCACTGTGACAGATCTCTCATAGTTCAAGTTCTCCAGCAAGTGAAACAACAACTCCCACTCCCTCACCCTGACATTTCTGCTACTCAGAAAAATGGATTTTAAAAAAATCCCACAATTGTTGACAGAAGAGAGGAATATTTACCAAGAATCATATTTTATAGGGTAAAATGATAGTTTAAGGAATTAGAATTGGGGGGGATATGTACTTGCTTCCATTCTATCCAAGACAGAAACATTGCCTCATACAAACTGTCTTTGTAGTGGAAGTGCAGAATACATCAAGCCCATAACTTATCATTCAAAACGATCAATGAGGAAGTTAAAAGTTCGAGCAAAGTCAAACTGATACTTACATAGAGAGCACTTAGCTCTACTCTACTGGTATCAAAACGCTGGTAATAGAGATGCACAAAACTTGTTCCAACTTGCTCCCACATAGGTCTCTCTGCCATTCTTGCTCTTTGTCTAAGTCTGTCTAGAAGGCAAATATTTAGAAGTTTTAAGTCTAAAACAGTGATACTCAGACCGAGGCTGAGGAGCCACAAGTCACTCTTTAATGTGTGTCCTGCAGCTCTCTGCAGCACATATTAAAACACTGATTTAACTAATCAATCAGGATGCTTTTATTATATTAACCAATTTTAGCTGAGATATACATCTATCTACACACACGCACACAATATTTCCCCTGCCATACTGTTTAAATATGTGTATCTAGTATTACAGTAAATGAAACAATGAATTCACACTACTGTGGCTCTTTGGGTAATGTAGATTTCTAATTTGGCTCCTGAATCACTGAGGTCTGAGTATCAATGGTCTACAATAATCCTAAATTACCAAGGTCAGTGGAAAATGCAGAGAAAAGAGGAAATAGAAGATAAGAGAACATCTCCTTTTCTGCAGCACACTTGGTGAGAGGGCACAACATTATGTATCATTTTACTTCTTATTTACAATTTGAAGTAGAATCCCACCATAAAGATTCTTTAAGGCAATTCAACTGCCAGTTTAAGTCTCAGTTCTGCAGCAAGTTGCTTATGGGTGCCCCCCATGCAAGTGTAGAGTTCCATTGACTTCAATAGGCATCTGGTTGCACAGAGCTCATTGCAGGATTGAGGCCTTAATGCTTTCCATTCTTTTGGTGTGGTCTTGTAAACACATGAACAAGTTTATTTAGCTTCAGTCTTGGGAAACATCCCTCTTACGCACCCACAAGCCCATCTCAGACCCTTTCATTCTTTAAAAACTTTCTTTCAAGCTCACATCTAAGTTTTTAAAAGAAAGCTAAAACAAGGCACGCTGAGAGACCTTCACATGGTCTACCACAATTAAAAAAAATAAAAATAAGTAGGAGGCTTTACATGTATTACACACAGGTATCTAAATGAAAAGTACACCACAACTGACTAATGGATCTCTGTTCAAGGGGGGCATTTTTGTGAGTTTAAACAAAACACACAACTTCTAATTTTCTCTTGCTGCTGTTCATGGATACCCCATTACTTTAACATGCACTGCCTATTACTCAAAATGCCCCTCTCCCCCAAACCCTAAGAGATCCACCACCTGCACAAGATAGAGGATATGAAAGCTGGATAATTGAAGGTGTGGCTAACACTGAGGCTCTGATTTGACATGTGAAAGACTTTACAGATATAGAGACTCCATAGATTTAAGCCCTAAAGTTCAGTTCTACTGTGAAAAGCATCCTTGTTCGTACAGGAAAAAAACGTGTGGAAAGAACATCTGTTGATGGTAGTAACTTAAGTTTTTGCTGCCCCTTAACAGTTGGCCCTGCAGATTCATCAACTCAGAAGGGCCTGTCTACACTTAAAACACTACAACAGGTTCTGCCGTTGGCACAGGTAATCCACCCCCCAAGAGGCAGTAGCTAGGTGGATGGAAGACCCAGCACTGTTTACATGGGAACTTAGGTGGGTTTAACAACACTGCTCAGGAACATTGATTTTTCACACCCCTGACTGATGTTGTTAAACCAACCTAATTTTCTAGTAGAGACCAAGCCTAAGACTGAGTGAGAAGCAGAGTCTCTCCTATTTTTGTGAACAAAAAACCCTGTTTTTTAAAAGTTAGTCGGTTCCATCTGTGCAACCTCAATAACCACAAGGAGGTTGCATAGGCGTCACTGGGAGCAGTTTGGTCCATAGGATCTTTACGATGGTGATGACCTGAAGAGCATCAAAGAGCACCGGGGCTAGCAGTTGTTCACCTGTAACCTGAACACACTAGATATGGGGAAAAAAGAAAACCAAAGAAAAGAAAAAAAACCTCGCATAGTGAGAATGTCAAGTCCCTCTTCAGGGGAGAGCAGCTCTGTGCTCCAGGGGACACCACTAACTTAGCGAAAGAGATTTCAGGTCTTGCTCTCCAGACACTGTATGGGTTTAAGAAAACGGCTCCCCCGTCCCCGCCTCGCGGTGTGCAAACCCCTTCCCAACAGCGGAAAGGGAGTCGAGCTGGCGGCAGTTTGCCAAGCCAAGCGCTGTGCAGCGCCGGCGAATTTGGCCAAGCCTCCTCTAAGGCAGCAAAAAAATCCCTCCCCGCCCACATGCTCAGGGGCAGCCTCCAGTCCCCCTCCCTAGCAGGGCGCCCAGGCTGCCTGCCTCCCCCTAGGCTGCACCCAGGCTCAGAGCACAGGCAACTAACCCCCCCCAAAAAAGAAGCAACCAGGCAGGGGGTTGGCGCGGGGCGGCCGAGCGCACGTGCAGCCAGAGACCCGAGGAAGGAAAGAGCAAGGGGCACACTCCCGGCACCAGCCGCCACCCATCCCGCCTGCCCTGCCCCGCCCCCAGCGGGTTCCCCCTGCCACGCGACCAGCCTGGGGAAGAAAATGCGCGGCTACCGCTGAAGCGGCTCGTCCCCAGACTCCGCTCAGCGCAGCCAGCGGCGGCCGCTCTCAGCCTGGCGCGCGCCCGCGCGCGCACTCCCCGGCGGCGCCACGCGCTGTCTTACCGGCCGCCGCTACCTGCGCGCCCCGCTCAGGCGTCCCCTGCGCACGTGGTACTTGGGGCGGGGCTGGCGAGCCGCTAGGTGGCGCCCCGGGGCAGGGTTCGACCTGTAATCCAAGTGCCCAGCGGCGGCCGCCCAGTGAGAAGGGAAACTGCGCCCGCCTCTAGCGCCGCTGCTGGGCGAACACCCCGCGGCAGGAGCGAAACCGATACAGCCGCGCGGGCGCTGATCTCATCAGTTACCACGCGCCGGACGGGCTCAGGGCATGAATGGGATGCTGCTGAGACCGCATGATCCAGCGTGCTCCGTGATGCGGGGCGGTCTGCTGAGTAGGTGGCACTCTTCTCTCTTCTGCACTTTCCACAGTATGCATCCGATGAAGTGAGCTCACGAAAGCTTATGCTCAAATAAATTGGGTAGTCTCTAAGGTGCCACAAGTCCTCCTTTTCTTTTTATGGATATTCAGTTACTTGTTGTTTTTGTTTATTCCTAAACTTTTATACTTCTGCTGGGCCCTGTTAAAACAACGGTTGTGGGCTGCTTTTCAGTGGTGTGCTTTGGGAGTCTCAAGGATGAAAGGTATTATGTAAATATAAGATGCACCTTTGCGGAAGTTTGATGTAATTAATTTTTGCTAGGAAACTACAAAATCAGGAGTTCAAGTCTTTAATAGCAACACTTTCAGTGATATGCTTGTGAAAGTAAAGATTTCACTCTTGGGGAGGGAGAAGAAAAGGAAAAATGGTATTTAAAACATTTTGGGTACAGTTTTGAAACAAGCCTTTGACAAGGTCCCTCACCAAAGGCTCTTACCTAAATTAAGTTGTCATGGGAGAAGAGGGAAGATCCTTTCATGGATTGAGAACTGGTTAAAAGACAGGGAACAAAGGGTAGGAATAAATGGTAAATTTTCAGAATGGAGAAGGGTAACTAGTGGTGTTCCCCAAGGGTCAGTCCTAGGACCAATTCTACTCAACCTATTCATAAATGATCTGGAGAAAGGGGTAAACAGTGAGGTGGCAAAGTTTGCAGATGATACTAAACTGCTCAAGATAGTTAAGACCAAAGCAGACTGTGAAGAACTTCAAAAAGATCTCACAAAATTAAGTGATTGGGCAACAAAATGGCAAATGAAATTTAATGTGGATAAATGTAAAGTAATGCACATTGGAAAAAATAACCCCAACTATACATACAATATGATGGGGGCTAATTTAGCTACAACTAATCAGGAGAAAGATCTTGGAGTCATCGTGGATAATTCTCTGAAGACAGCCACACAGTGTGCAGCTGCAATCAAAAAAGCAACTGGGATGTTAGGAATCATTAAAAAAGGGATAGAGAATAAGACGGAGAATATCTTATTGCCCTTATATAAATCCATGGTACGCCCACATCTTGAATACTGCGTACAGATGTGGTCCCCTCATCTCAAAAAAGATATACTGGCATTAGAAAAGGTTCAGAAAAGGGCAACTAAAATGATTAGGGGTTTGGAACAGGTCCCATATGAGGAGAGATTAAAGAGGCCAGGACTTTTCAGCTTGGAAAAGAGGAGACTAAGGAGGGATATGATAGAGGTATATAAAATCATGAGTGGTGTGGAGAAAGTGAATAAGGAAAAGTTATTTACTTGTTCCCATAATATAAGAACTAGGGGCACCAAATGAAATTAATGGGTGGCAGGTTTAAAACAAATAAAAGGAAGTTCTTCACTCAGCGCACAGTCAACCTGTGGAACTCCTTGCCTGAAAAGGTTGTGAAAGCTAGGACTATAACAGGGTTTAAAAGAGAACTGGATAAATTTATGGAGGTTAAGTCCATTAATGGCTATTAACCAGGATGGGTAAGGAATGGTGTACCTAGCCTCTGTTTGTCAGAGGGTGGAGATGGATGGCAGGAGAGAGATCACTAGATCATTACCTGCTAGGTTCACTCCCTCTGGGGCACCTGGCATTGGCCACTGTCGGTGGACAGGACGCTGGGCTAGATGGACCTTTGGTCTGACCCAGTATGGCCATTCTTATGTTCTTATGTTAGGCCTCTGAAATTGCCCCTAAAATTTTTCCCATACGTAAAACTCACATTTGCACATGCAAACTTGTTTGCCTAGACCATTTGGGTAGTTAGATGCTGAATTACCCTACTTATGCATACAAAATACCTTTGTTCTTGTATATGCAGGATTTATACGTGGACCTAATCAACATTTAGGGGTACAATTTTAGAGGCCCATTTGAAAATGTTGGCATTTATTTTTATTCTGTTAAAGTTTTCAATTCACAAACTTTTTATATATTTGTATGTGCTTTTCTGATATATCTTTAAGCTGCACATATTTCCCTAAATAGATTATTCTAATTATGTAGAAAAATATTCCTTGTATGTAAAAGAGAAACTCATATAAAAACTATTAACTCAAACTCATTAATATAAAGAGAAAAAGTAACATTTTTTTACAAAAAGAAAAGGAGTACTTGTGGCACCTTAGAGACTAACAAATTTATTTGAGCATAAGCTTTCGTGAGCTACAGCTCAGTTCATCGGATGCAGTTGCATAATGCAGAAATTGCTTTCCCAATTTTATATAACTTCTAAAATGTTCTCAGTGTCTGAGACTAGCCATGAGAAATGTTCGGTCAAAAGTAGAGGGATGTTTTTAAAACCTCATGGCAGATTAAAAAAGCATAGCTCTTATGTAGATAAGGCTGAAAGATGGCTTCTTATGGATACATAACTCTAACTACATAATACACTATTTTGTTTGTCTTAAAAGAAAGTTATAGATTTATCTCAGGGGGTAGCTGTGTTAGTCTGTATCAGCAAAAACAACGAGGAGTACTTGTGGCACCTTAGAGCAGAGGTGGGCAAACTATGGCCCGTGGGCCACATCCGACCCACAGGACCGTCCTGCCCAGCCCCTGAGCTCCCGGCCGGGGAGGCTAGCCCCAGCCCCTCTCCCGCAGCCACGCCGCCGTGTGGGGAGCGTTCTGGCCCACTGCTCCTGCCGCGCAGCGCGGCTTGTGCCCGCCCACCTCCCAGTGGCTTTCTAATAAGCCAGTCCTGCCACTCTGAAGCGGCATGGTAAGGGGATGGGGAGCAGGGGGGTTGGATAATGGGCAGAGGATCCTGGGGGGCAGTCAGGGGACAGGGAGCAGGGGGCGGTTGGATAGGGGGCGGGGAGCAGGGGGTGGTTGGATGGGGTGGAGGTTCTGGGGAGGGTGGTCAGGGGATAAGGAATGGGGGGTTAGATAGGCATGGGAGTCCCAGGGGGACTGTCGGGGCGGGGGTGTGGATAGGGGTCAGGGCAGTCAGGGGACAGGGAGCGGAGGGGTGGGAGGTTGGATAGGGGACCGTTGCATACAGAACCCCCAACCCATCCAACCCACTCTGCTCCTTGTCCCCTGATTGGTCCCAGGAGGGGGCAATCAGGGGACAAGGAGCAGGATGGGTTGGATGGGTTGGGGATTCTGAGGGGGGCGGGAAGTGGGAGGGGGCAGGGGCTAGGCTGTTTGGGGAGGCACAGCCTTCCCTACCCAGCCCTCCATACCGTTTCACAACCTTGATGTGGCCCTCGGGCCAAAAAGTTTGCACACCCCTGCCTTAGAGACTAACAAATTTATTTGGGCATAAGCTTTTGTGGGCTATAACCTACTTATAGCCTGCAAAAGCTTATGCCCAAATAGATTTATCTGTAATTACAAACAAAAATTTGTATTAAAAGGCTTTTCAGCTTGTCTTTATTAGCTAAGATCTGAGTTTAGAGTTCTTTGTTTCTCTGTGATGACTGATGATAGGTACATTCCCTGCACTGTTTTAAGTGTTATGGTCACCTGCTGTTCTAGAGAAAAACTAAGTTCAGAATTCTGGTTAATGGAAGAGGAGTAAAGAAGGGCCTAGTTTGCAGCTGTTCTGTTTTTTAAATTGGTTTGCAATAGAATTTAGCTAAAAGAATAGATTTAGGCAGTTTTCCATCTAATCCTTTCATTTGGTTGATTGCTACACTCAACTATGTAACAAAGCATATAGACTCCACAGCTGATTCCTCTCCTATCAGCATACTCATTTGCTAGCACAGAAAACAATACAGTTCCAGGCCCATGAAAATTACCTTCAATATGTCTGAAGTAAAAGGTAAAAAGTATAAAGATAAAAACATTGCTCAGTGTACTGTATGGTACAGTCATTATATTCAAAGATCCAAAAAGATAAACCAGCACTGAAAAAATTAACCACTTTCCTCTTATTAGTGGCTTCTGCAGGGCAGAGCATGAGACTGCGAGTGATTACATGAGTGCTAGTTGGAATCTTGGTCTTATTTTCCCCACGTCCACGATGCAAAATCAATACGACTGGCACATCTGCGTTTCTTTGTGAATTGGCATAACTGTTTCATCTTCCTATTCTATAGTCTCATCAGCTGTTTTCCTCCCTCTGGTTCTGGTCTCATTTCTATTTCGATGTCTGAATCCATGAGCTCATTGGCAGATGACTGTGTCCCAGGTTAGCACGTATATTAAATATTTTGGGTGTCACTCTTGTTGATTGAGAGATGTTATCTACACCACTATTCATCATTTTTTTTCAGCTCAACTATTAAACCCACACTTAAGGAAACAGTGAACAATACAGGCCTAAGAGACAGCTCCCTACACAGCAATAATCATGTGACTTGTATCCCGCAAATTAATATGTCTTACAACATCCATGGCAGAGTGTCACCTGAATCGGTTCCTTTTTGCTGCAGAGGGAACAAAGTCAGTGTTTCTTGGATGTTTGTATTATTAACTGATATAGGGACCGTATCAACATTAGGTTTATAGGGAGAAATGCAGACTTCAGCATGAGAAATAGATTTGTGTTCCAGCAAAATTGTCCATCACACTGGCTTTTTTTTTTTTTTTTACTACATTGACTGGCCAAGTTCCATGTTTCAGTTTTGAAGCTAGTCATTAAAATCTGCCTCGATTATCCAGGCATCCCAACTGCTTTTACATTCAAAAGGTACTGCCCCACAAAAACACCCAGGCATGGCAGATTTACAATGACTATAGAACAGCTCTTATCCATGCCAGACAAACCCAAGAGCATTGCGACTCTTTTTCATTAATTGTTTCAGAACTCCAGCCCAGGACAGGGATGTCTTCAAATACAGGCATTCTGTTTCTAATAGCTCACCAAAGCAGTCTAGTCCAGCATTCTAGAACCGACAGGTATCACAGCTCTCCTACTTCCCAACCCCACAACTGTCACTCAGTTCTTCTCTTCTCACTGGCCTGAGCAGGTGAGGAACCCAATCCTTTCCTTGCATTGGCATTTGTGCTATATAATCACTCTGTCGGTTTGGTTCAAAGCATTATCTAGCAGTAGGTTTGTAATTAGCTATTTGCATGTTTAGACTTTGTCTAACTGTTAGGTTCCCTCTACTATGGCATATGGGGAAAGATGTCGGTGCTCAGGACTGACAAAATATCCCTGCTGAGCTGCCCCAGGATTGAATCATAGTTCCCGAAGGTGCTTCTGAGTCTTTGCCTAAGGAGTCATCAGATTCACTGGGGAAGGATCCCAGTCACCATGGTGCCATGAGATTCTTTAGGTCTCTGCCCATTTAGTTCTGTGGTCCATCAGGATCAAGCTCTGTGTTGCTGGGAGGTTCTTATGGTCTGAAACTAGTTGCAGAAGACATACCCATCACAACAGGAGGTCTTTGGATCCTTTCCCTGTGTGTAGACCAGGGGTGGGCAAACTGCGGCCCGCCGGCCACATCCAGCCCCCCAGCAGATTTAATCCAGCCCTCAAGCTGCCTCTGAGGAGCGGGGTCTGGGGCTTGCCCCGCTCCCGCGCTCCAGCTGGGAAGTGGGGTCGGGGACCACACTGCGGCTCCCGGAAGCAGCAGTATGTCCCCCTCCCAGCTCCTACGTTTAGGGGCAGCCAGGGGGCTCTGCACACTGCCCTGTCCACAGGCGCCACCCCTGAAGCTCCCATTGGCCAGGAACTGCAGCCAATGGGAGCTGCAGGGGTGGTACCTGTGGATGGGGCAGTGCACAGAGCCACCTGGCCAAGCCAGAGGGGGGACATGCACCCCCTGCCAAAGCCCTCACCCCTGCCCCCGCATCCCAGCCCGGAGCTCCCTCCCACACCCTGAACTCCTCTTTTCTAGCCCCACCCCAGAGCCCACACCCCGTTCTGAATCCCAACCCCAATTTAGTGAGCATTCATGACCCACCATACAATTTCCATACCCAGATGTGGCCCTCGGGCCAAAAAGTTTGCCCACCCTGGTGTAGATCAACTGGGTCTCTAAACATCTGAGCAGTACTTGATTCCATCTGCTTCTATTTTTAAGGAGGACAGAAAGCAAAGGGGAAACAGGCATCCTATATCATGCATTCATCTATTAGAGACTCAGGCAAAGGTTGGTTCTGATTATGCCCTAGTGCAAGTGGCCTCCTATAATCTAAAGACATATGGTCATTTGTTGGATCCCAGAAGTTCAAGGATGATAGAGCCTCATTGGATCCAAGATCCTTGTGTCAGATCTTAGGAGTCAGAAACCAATGAGACAAGGTTGTGGCTTCTGATGAAAAAGCTAAAGGCTAATCATTTGCAATAGAGAGATGATCTAAATGGATCAAATTCTGTATTCAGATAGGCTGATTGTTTGCTGAAGTTCCTGTAACAGGAAAACATAAAGCCCTTTCTACTAAAGGAGAGGCCATTTCTGCAACCTTTATTCATATGTAAAGATAGATTAGATCTACAGTATGGAACCTGAATTATATCTACTTAGGAAGCATTATTCTTTCAATACAGATTGACTGTTCCATTTGGGAAAGTGGTGTGTCAATAATACTTCAGTTAAAAGGACTCCTCGGCCTTCCTTCTGAGGATTGTCACTGCTAGCTAGTCTCCAACAGTAAGGATCTATGGAGGCAACATCAAGAAAGAGAATAATGTTACTGAGCAAAAAAACTCTTTGTCTTGGTGGAATCAATACATTCAGAAAGCAGATGCTCTTCCCCTCTATTTTGGAGAGTTATGGGATGTACCTGGAGATAGAAGGTATCTGAGGGACATTTGGGAAGAGGGGACTTTTACACCTTTGGTTCTAGAATGCTAGGAGGGAGCACCACTATGCAAATGCTCTCCCAAGAGGTAATTACTTTGCAGTAGGGTTTGTCATTGCCTAGCTGGGCATGAAAACTCACAGTATGGACATGCAGAGGCAATATGTTCAGAGTATAAATGTTAACCTCAACACACAACCTCTTTTTATCATTCTGGTTCTTCACCTGAAAAACATTTTGATGAATGTTAGCTTTGTCTAATACAGCACTTGCCCCGCTATTCAAACTAGCACACTTAATCTCCACCAAAATAAAGTTAATGTCTGTAATACTTGCCATGTCTTAGAGACAAAGCTCTTTTAGACCTCCTCTAGAGTTTCCTTATAGATATAGTAATGTGCGGGTGTGCCCCTTGCATCTGTACTGGTTATCCTTATTTGGGTATTTGAAAGAGTTGGCTGGTTTGAGGATCCATTAATTTCTCTTTCAGTGGTTGATTTCCTGCAGGTTTATCAAGCACATTCCCAACCCACCTCTGTCAATCAGACACTATATATTATTCAGGATGGAAGAACTCTACTAGTGGATCCTTCCACTTCTTGCGTTGGTTCCTCCCCACCCATCCCCACTTTTGTGTCTGGTCCTGAAGATCTTCATATGGTGCTTGCTGGTTGGTAAGCCTTGACTCAAGCAAAACAAGTGATGTTAGCAGGGCCCCATGTATCCCATAACAGTGGAAATTGCTGTGGAATGTGCATCTTGCTGCAGAATTGTAATCCAGAATCTGCTTTCATTTTTAAAAAAATTGCTACAAGCCCTTACGATTCAGAGTTAACCTTAGATGTTTGAACCAAGTGTAAACAAATATTGTGATGGCTACTTGAGTTTGCAGACAGCCTGAAACAATGGCTCTAAAAAGCATGAAATGCTCCAGTTATGTCATCTAGGACCCTATGGACCCATATCATGGCTGCAGAATTTGCCGTCTTTCAAAGGTGCGGTAGAGTTCATCATCTTTTCCCTGGAATTCATTATTTTGCTCCTCTTGCCAGGTTCCCCACATTTTGTTTTATATCTTCTGCCCTGCAAGGTTCCTCAAGGAGAAATGAATTGGATTACAGTGCAAGCTTCTTGGAACCAGGTAGCAGGGGGTCCAGGAGCCAGAGAGAGAGATGATTAGCCACTGAAGCCAATTACAAGTTCTTCCCTTTGGGGCCATGCTTGAATTAAAGCAGATTCTGTGTCAGACAGGACAACATCACAAGGGCCAAAGCCCCTGCGGTGGACCTGGGCCACCCGGAGAACATGGGATACAGGGGAAAATCTCAAAAATCACTCTCAAAAGTAATAATGAATTAATTTTACATAGATGAATATCTTCAACTATTAACCATAATTCTGCATGTTTGTGTGGAGGTGGGAATGAAGACTATTTCTTGGTGATAGAATTAATATTGCAGTAAAATATAGAGGTTGTCCCTGCAGAGCTGTGTAGAGGTCTGTCATATACCAATAGTAGTTGAAAGCGTAGAAGACATAATTGAAACTACTTTTGACAGCCAATGAAGATTTTTCTTTGGTGTGATAGGTGTTGATACCATACCACTTAGAAGTTTTTAGATCAAATCTAAGATGGGGAAGATTCCTCAAAAGTGAAGAATTGTCATATGAGCATAAAGACCTGATCCTTTGAGTTGCTAACTTGAATCGAAGATGAGCGCTCAACATTGGCCCTGCTGCTCTAACTTGCTGTATTTTATTTTTGTCGCAAAGCATTTGTGCATCTGCTATCTTTAAATATTTCCCTACGGAATTGTAAGTGGCTGCTCTGCTGAATAAGGTATCTGTGTTTGAAAGAACCTGATCCAGCAAGAATTTTACTCACTCCACTCAAGACATTACAACCAACTAGACGGCTATAGTCTCCACTCACTTAGCCCTGGTCTACACTAGGAGTTGAGGTCGAATTTAGCAGCATTAAATCGATTTAACCCTGCACCCGTCCACACGACGAAGCCCTTTTTTTCGACTTAAAGGGCTCTTAAAATCGATTTCCTTACTCCACCCCTGACAAGGGAATTAGTGCTGAAATCGGCCTTGCTGGGTCGAATTTGGGGTAGTGTGGACACAATTAGACGGTATTGGCCTCCGGGAGCTATCCCAGAGTGCTCCATTGTGACCGCTCTGGACAGCACTCTCAACTCAGATGCACTGGCCAGGTAGACAGGAAAAGGCCCACGAACTTTTGAATTTCAGTTTCCTGTTTGGCCAGCGTGGCAAGCTGCAGGTGACCATGCAGAGCTTATCAGCAGAGGTGACCATGATGGAGTCGCAAAAGAGCTCCAGCATGGACCGAACAGAAGGTACAGGATCTGATCGCTGTGAGAGGAATCTGTGCTATCAGAACTCCGTTCCAGTTTTCGAAATGCCAAAACATTTGTCAAAATCTCCCAGGGCATGAAGGACAGAGGCCACAACAGGGACCCGAAGCAGTGCCACGTGAAACTTAAGGAGCTGAGGCAAGCCTACCAGAAAACCAGAGAGGCAAATGGCCGCCCTGGGTCAGAGCCCCAAACATGCCGCTTCTATGATGAGCTGCATGCCATTTTAGGGGGTTCAGCCACCATGACCCCAACCATGTTGTTTGACTCCTTCAATGGAGATGGAGGCAACATGGAAGCAGGTTTTGGGGAGGAGGAAGATAGCTCACAGCAAGCAAGCGGAGAAACCGGTTTTCCCGACAGCCAGGAACTGTTTCTCACCCTGGACCTGGAGCCAATACCCCTGAACCCACCCAAGGCTGCCTCCCGGACCCACAAGGTGGAGAAGGGACCTCTGGTGAGTGTACCTTTTAAAATAGTATACATGGTTTAAAAGTAAGCGTGTTTAATGATTAATTTGCCCTGGCATTCGCGGCTCTCCTGGATGTACTCCCAAAGCCTTTGCAAAAGATTTCTGGGGAGGGCAGCCTTATTCCGTCCACCATGGTAAGACACTTTACCACTCCAGGCCAGTAGCATGTAGTCAGGAATCATTCTAGAACAAAGCATTGCAGTGTATGTTTGCTGGTGTTCAAAAAACATCCGTTCTTTATCTCTCTGTGTTATCCTCAGGAGAGTGATATCATTCATGGTCACCTGGTTGAAATAGGGTGCTTTTCTTAAGGGGACATTCAGAGGTGCCCGTTCCTGCTGGGCTGTTTGCCTCAGGGAATGTTCCCCGCTGTTAGCCATGAGGAGGGAGGAGGGGCTAGCCACGCGGTGGGGGGAGGCAAAATGTGACCTTGTAACGAAAGCACATGTGCTATATATGTAATGTTAACAGCAAGGTTTACCGTGAAAGAGTGTACCCATTGTTCTATAAAATGTGTCTTTTTAAATACCACTGTCCCTTTTTTTTTCTCCACCAGCTGCATGTGTTTCAAGGATCACAGGACCTTCTCCTTCCCAGAGGCTAGCGAAGATTAAAAGCGAAAAAAACACACTCGCGATGAAATGTTCTCTGAGCTCATGCTGTCCTCACATACTGACAGAGCACAGACGAATGCGTGAAGGCGGACAATGTCAGAGTGCAGGAAAGCACAAAATGACCGGGAGGAGAGGTGGCAGGCTGAAGAGAGTAAGTGGCGGCTGAAGAGAGGGCTGAAGCTGAAAGGTGGCGGCAGCGTGATGAGAGGAGGCAGGATTCAATGCTGAGGCTGCTGGAGGATCAAACTCATATGCTCTAGCGTATGGTTGAGCTGCAGGAAAGGGAGCAGGAGCACCGACCGCCACTACAGCCCCTGTGTAACCAGCCACCCTCCTCCCCAAGTTCCATAGCCTCCTCACCCAGATGCCCAAGAACGTGGGGGGGGGGCCTTCCGGCCACCCAGCCACTCCACCCCAGAGGATTGCCCAAGCAACAGAAGGCTGGCATTCAATGAGTTTTAAACTTTTAAACTTTTAAAGTGCTGTGTGGCCTTGTCCTTCCCTCCTCCACCACCCCTCCTGGTGCTTCTCTCCTCCACCACCCCTCCTGGGCTACCTTGGTAGTTATCCCCCTATTTGTGTGATGAATTAATAAAGAATGCATGAATGTGAAGCAACAGTGACTTTATTGCCTCTGCAAGTGGTGATCGAAGGGAGGAAGGGAGGGTGGTTAGCTTACAGGGAATTAGAGTGAACCAAGGGGCGGGGGGTTTCATCAAGGAGAAACAAACAGAACTTTCACACCGTAGGCTGTCCAGTCATGAAACTGATTTTCAAAGCTTCTCTGATGTGCACCGCGCCCTCCTGTGCTCTTTTAACCATCCTGGTGTTTGGCTGTGCGTAACCAGCAGCCAGGCGATTTGCCTCAGCCTCCCACCCCGCCATAAATGTCTCCCCCTTACTCTCATATTGTGGAGCGCACAGCAAGCTGTAATAACAGTGGGAATATTGGTTTCACTGAGGTCTAACCAAGTCAGTAAACTGCGCCAGCGCGCTTTTAAACATCCAAATGCACATTCTACCACCATTCTGCACTTGCTCAGCCTATAGCTGAACAGCTCCTGACTACTGTCCAGGCTGCCTGTGTATGGCTTCATGAGTCATAGCATTAAGGGGTAGGCTGGGTCCCCAAGGATAACTATAGGCATTTCAACACCCCCAATGGTTATTTTCTGGTCTGCAAATAAAGTCCCTTCCTGCAGCTTTTGAAACAGACCAGAGTTCCTGAAGATGCGAGCATCATGTACCTTTCCTGGCCATCCCACGTTGATGTTGGTGAAATGTCCCTTGTGATCCACCAGTGCTTGTAGCACTATTGAAAAGTAGCCCTTGCGGTTTATGTACTCACCGGCTTGGTGCTCCGGTGCCAAGATAGGGATATGGGTTCTGTCTATGACCCCACCACAGTTAGGGAATCCCATTGCAGCAAAACCATCCACTATGACCTGCACATTTCCCAGGGTCACTACCCTTGATATCAGCAGATCTTTGATTGCATTGGCTACTTGCATCACAGCAGCCCCCACAGTAGATTTGCCCCCTCCAAATTGATTCCCCACTGACTGGTAGCTGTCTGGCATTGCAAGCTTCCACAGGGCTATTGCCACTCGCTTCTCAACTGTGAGGGCTGCTCTCATCTTGGTATCCTTGTGCCTCAGGGCAGGGGAAAGCAAGTCACAAAGTTCCATGAAAGTGCCCTTACGCATGCGAAAGTTTCGCAGCCACTGGGAATCGTCCCAGACCTGCAACACTATGCGGTCCCACCAGTCTGTGCTCATTTCCCGAACCCAGAATTGGCATTCCACCGCTTGAACCTGCCCCATTAGCACCATGATGCCCACATTGCCAGGGCCCGTGCTTTGAGAGAAGTCCGTGTCCATGTCCTCATCACTCTAGTCACCACACTGACGTCGCCTACTTGCCAGGTTTCGCTTTGCCAGGTTCTGGTGCTGTATATACTGCTGGATAATGCGTGTGGTGTTTAATGTGCTCCTAATTGCCAAAGTGATCTGAGCAGGCTCCATGCTTGCCGTGGTATGGCGTCTGCACAGAAAAAAGGCGCGGAACGATTGTCTGCCATTGCCCTGACGGAGGGAGGGGCGACTGACGACATGGCTTACAGGGTTGGCTTCCAGGGAATTAAAATCAACAAAGGGGGTGGCTTTGCGAGAAACTGAATGGCCCCCCCAAGGACAGAACTCAAAATCTCAAGGATAGAACTCAAAACTGGGTTTAGCAGGCCATTGATTTCACAGAGGGAGGAAGGGAGGGTGGAGAAAATGATTACAAAACAAATCTGGTCTATTTCTTGTTTTGAGCCACTTCATCTATCTTTATACATCTTGCTGGCAGCAGACTGCGCGGTATGACCGCTTGCCATCATCATCTCCTGGGTGCTCGGCAGAAGACGGTGCAGTATGACTGCTGGTCATTATCTTCTGCTGGCTGCTGATTAAAAGACAGTGCACTGCCGGTAGGACTCAATCGCCATGAGACAAAACTTAAAAGGGAAATGACCTGGCTGAGGCACTCCCATGTTTGCCCAGGAGCCCCTGACCTCATTGAGGTCGATTAAAAGAGCACCCAGGACTACGTTGACAACGGCTACCAGTCATACTGCACTGTCTGCTGCCAAAAGGCAATAAACTGCTGCTGTGTAGCAATGCAGTACCACGTCTGCCAGCACCCAGGAGACATACGGTGACGGTTAGCTGAGCGGGCTCCAGGCTTGCCGTGGTATGGCGTCTGCACAGGTAACTCAAGAAAAAAGGTGCAAAAGATTGTCTGCCCTTGCTTTCACAGAAGGAGGGAGGGAAGGGGGCCTGACGATATGTACCCAGAACCACCCGCGACAATGTTTTAGCCCCATCAGGCACTGGGATTTCTACCCAGAATTCAAATGGGCAGTGGAGACTGTGGGAACTGTGGGATAGCTACCCACAGTGCAACGCTCCTTAAGTCGACGGTTGCCTCGGTATTGTGGACACGCTCTGCCAACTACATGCACTTAGAGCATTTGTGTGGGGACACACACAATCGACTGTATAAAAACGCTTTCTACAAAACCGACTTCTATAAATTTGACCTAATTTTGTAGTGTAGACATACCCTTACAATGTGTATATTAGGAATAACTCCATTTACATATTGGAGTTACACTAGCGGAAGTTATAGAATTGGCATATGGGCTTCACAGCAGTCTGATTTATTCTAAGGAAAGACATATCTGCCACAGACTCCTATTCACCCATAAAACACCATTTTTATTTCTAAAGCCAGAAATTCAGAGTAAAAATCCATTGGTTTGGATTGGTGGACTTGATAAAATGAGAGAACTTTTTACTGAGCACCTTGCTGTGTTTTACGTTACTTGGTAACCTAATGAAAGACCATCAAGACGTTCAGGTAAGGGACTAGATGTAAGATTGTCTGGGAACCTTAACTCTGCAATTCTTCTCCTTTGTGTGTTTAAAATCTTAATGCTCGCATTGCATTGGTGAAGTCTTGGGCATTTAGATTCTGATCTTAGCTCCCTTTGGAGTCAATGGGAGCTGGTTCAGACCTTTACTCATTTGGGGTGCACCCAGTGAATTCTGTAAAGTTGTAAGTGCTGAGCACCTCTCAGGATTAGGCCATTTATAGAATCATGGGTCTGGAAGGGACGACGAGAGGTCATCTAGTCCAGTCCCCTGCACTCTTGGCAGGAATAAACCATTTTATCTAGACCATCTATGACAGGTGTTTGTCTAACCTGCACTTAAAAATCTCAAATGATGGAGGTTCCCTAGGCAATTTATTCCCATGCTTAACCACCCTGACAGTTAGGAAGTTTTTCCTAATGTCCAACCTAAACCACCCTTGCTGCAATTTAAACCCATTGCTTCTTCTCCTTAAGCGCTGAGGATAAGACAACATAACACAAGAACTAGGGGTCAGCAAATGAAATTAATAGGCAGCAGATTTAAAACAAACAAAAGGAAGTATTTCTTCACACAACACACAGTCAACCTGTGGAACTTCTTGCCAAAGGATGTTGTGAAGACCAAGACTATAACAGGGTTCAAAAAAGAACTAGATACATTCATGGAGGATAAGTCCATCAATGGCTATTAGCCAGGATAGGCAGGGATGGTGTCCCTAGCCTTGGTTTTGCCAGACGCTGGGAATGGGTGGCAGGAGATGGATCACTTGATGATTACCTGTTCATTCCCTGTGAAGCACCTGGCATTGGCCACTGTCGGAAGACAGGATACTGGGTTAGATGGACCTTTGGTCTGATGCAGTATGGCTGTTCTTATGTTCTTCCTTCTCCTCATGAAAACCTTTTACATACTTGAAAACTGTTATCATATCCTTTCTCAGTGTTTTCTTCTCCAGACTAAACAAACCCATTTTTTTCAATCTTCCCTTACAGGTCCTGTTTTCTAGATCTTTAATCATTTTTGTTGCTCTTCTCTGGACTTTCTCCAATTTATCCACATCTTTCTGAAAGGTGGCGCCCAAAACTGGATACAATACTCTAGTTGAGGCCTAATCAGCACAGAGTAGAGTGGAAGAATTACTTCTTGTGTCTTGCTTACAACACTCCTGCTAATACATCCCAGAATAATGTTCCCCCCCCTTTTTTTTTTGGCAACTGTTACACCGTTGACTCTCATTTAGCTTGTGATCCATCCAGATCCTTTTCTGCAGTTCTCCTTCCTAGGCAGTCATTTCCTATTTTGTACGTGTGCAACTGATTGTTTCTTCCTAAATTGAGTACTTTGCATTTGTCTTGATTGAATTTCATCCTATTTAGTTCAGACCATTTCTCCAGTTTGTCCAGATCATTTTGAATTTTAATGCTATCCTCCAAAGCGCTTGAAACCCCTCCCTGCTTGGTATCGTCTGCAAACTTCATAAGTGTACTCTCTATGCCAGGGGTGGGCAAACTTTTTGGCCCTAGGGCCACATCGGGTATGGAAATTGTATGGTGGGCCATGAATGCTCACAAAACTGGGGATTGGGGTGTGGGAGGGGGTGAGGGTGAGAGCTCTGGCAGGGGGAGCGGGCTCTGGGGTGGGGCCAGAAATGAGGAGTTCAGGATGTGGGAGGGGGCTGGGCTGGGGCAGGGGGTTGAGGTGTGGGGGGGTGAGGGCTATGGGAAGGGGCTGGGGATGAGGGGTTGGGGGTGCAGGAGGGTGCTCTGGGCTGGGACCGAGGGGTTCAGAGGGCAGGACGGGGATCAGGCGTGGGGCAGGGGGTTGGGGCATGGGAGAGAGTCAGGGTGCAGGCTCCAGGCAGTGCTTACTTCAAGCAGCTCCCGGAAACAGCAGCATGTCCCCCCTCCAGCTCCTATGTGGAGGCACAGCCAGGCGGCTCCGCACGCTACCCCCGTCCGCAGGTGCCACTCCTGCATCTCCCATTGGCTGTGGTTCCTGGCCAATGGGAGCTGCAGGAGCGGCACTTGGGGCGGGGGCAGTGTGCGGAGCCCCCTGGCTGCCCCTATGTATTGGAGCCAGAGTGGGGACATGCGGCTGCTTCTGGGAGCCCGCACATGCAGAGCAGGGCAAGCCCCCAACCCCGCTCCCCAGCTGGAGGGTTGGAGCAGGACAAGCCCCGACCCCCCTCCCCGGTGGGAGCTCGAGGTCTGGACTAAAACATCTGAAAGGCCGGATGTGGCCCACCCCTGTGGTAGTTTGCCCACCCCTGCTCTATACCATTATCTAAATCATGAAGATATTGAACAGAACTGGACCCAGAACTGATACCTGTGGGACCCCACTTGATATGCCCTTCCAGCTTGACTGTGAACCACTGATAACTATTCTCTGGAAACAGTTTTCCAGCCAATTATGCACCTAACTTATAGTAGCTCATCTAGGTTTATTTCCCTAGTTTGTTTATAAGGCAGCCCTGTGAGACAGTATCAAAGGCCTTGCTGAAGTCAAGATACACCACATCTTCGGCTTCACGCCCATCTGCAAGACTTGTTAACCCTATCAAAGATCTTTCTGTATTTCTTTTTGGACCTGCTTTCCCTTTTAGCTATCTCCAAATATCTTGATATGACTCTTTCCTCTTGCTGTCAGTCTCTTCTGAGTCATTAGTGTACATAGGATTTCCTCTGCCTGCCCCTTTTCCATCGTACTTGGTTTTTCCATCTGTTTCTCTACTATCAAGTTCAGAATGGACTTCTCTTGCCTGTAGCTACTAGTTGCTAGGTAGTAGTTCCTCCCTTTCTTGAGCAACCTGGCTGTGGTGATGCGCCTCTCAGTGCAGGCAGAAGTGGCTGGAACCAGCTGTTCCTCTCTAACCCAGGATTCATAGGCATACACCATTATTAGAAAGGTGTAGTTTGGGCCTGAGGTCAGGTCTGGTGGTTAGGCCTGCTTTGCTTCTATTTCAGATATCTGGAATTTTCCCTAGGACTCCAGTGACTAGATGATGTGCAGAAGGGACTATGTTATCTTGAAATTGTAGGATAAGAAATGCTGTTATAGGATAACTGTTAAGCAAAATTGTATGACAGGGTACATTGTTGGATGAAGAGCAAAGAATACATGCTGCTGGGTACATGGAGACACAGAGGATTGAACTCCTGGATGGAGTCCACTGAGACTGTCTGTTTGGAATTTGTGGGGGGTTGAATCGGCAGGTTGTCTGTTGGCTCTGGGGTGAAAGGAAGCAGGATCCAGAGAAGATCAGGGAGCTAGACTGTGAGCAGGAAGGAAAGCACTGCCAGTTGCTGAATGCTATTGTTCAAACTGGTTAAATACAAGTTTAGTACTAGGTTTTCAGACTCAAGAAGTTAGAGGTGTAGGCAATGGGTGGGTTTTGAAGAGATCTGCAGGGCCCTTAAAATGGTTAAGAAAAGCAGCCAGGATTACCCGATATTCACAGGCAAATGGCCTGAGAGGAAGCTTAGAGGGATAAAAGGGCTCTTTTACCTGAGCCACCTGTCTATTCATGTACTGTATTGTCTGAGGGCCTTCCCGTAGAGCATTAAGCTATGTGACTTCACACCTGTCACCTGTTGTTGGTTCTCTCATCCTCTCCCTAGAGGGAAAAACGTGTGTGGTGGACAGTCTTATATATATACCTGTTGCTATGTGTTACGTAAGGCAGGGTTAAAGAAATGCACCTTGCACTGGGAGTGGAAAGGGGTGAAGTTTGTGATGGTACTTAGGTCTTGGATCACCCACAGAGAAAGTTCAGTCTCCCATGCCGACAAGGCTTTACTGTTGTTGTTGAGCGTTCCACTGGGCTGGAGGAGCAGATAACCAGTGTTGAACAAGGTATATGCCCAGGGAGGGGCAGGTTGGAATTTAGCTGGAAAGACAACTAAAATTGTCCTTAGTTCATACATTTGGCTACAGCAAGAAATTTAAAAGAGAGAGAGAGAGAGAGACTGACTGACTGTATGGACTAACAGGCCTCGATTCCAGACGGTGGTTAAGCACACTGAAGTCAGTGGGAACATTCACATGCTTAAAGTTAGGCATGTACTTAAATGAATTGCTGAGTCATGGCCTCAATTAGTATTTTTATGAGGATACTATCTACAGTAATGTTTATAGTAGTGCTTTACCCTTTCTTCAGCCCTTTCTCCAAAGGAATACCTCATTGCTCAAACTAACATTGGTGCCACTGTTGCAAAACTATTTCCTTTTTTAAAAAATAGTAATAATCAGCACATCCCTTTGTGGTGTTTGGTTGACAAGTTTTGTTTTTTGTCTGGTGTGATATTAAATTATGGACTAAAAATGTTTGCCATACTCTTCCAAGAGCAGAACCTAAGACTGTCAGTTCAGTTAATATGTGTGTGTGTGTGTGTGTTTGTATTACGCCCAAAGAGACACTGAGATTTTGTACAATGTTAAAAATCTGACCCTAATCTGTAAAATGAAATGGGCAAAAAATAATCCTCATGAAAAAGGGGAGTCAACATTGAATTGGCCCAAATAGAAGGATCTTAGAAGAATGTTGTACTGGTGGATGCACTCAGGGAAAAAGAGTTCGTATGTCCTAAGCACGGAACGTTAGAACACAGTGCAGACACAACCCAACCGATCTCACTGTAGTGGAACCTTGCTGATTCGCACTAGCAAGCAGGAGACCCCTTGTGAATTACTGAATTATGTGAACAAATAGAACATCGCAAACTCTGCTGTAGGAAAAAACCTGTAGATGAAGAAAATTTATATATCTAGATCCTATACTTGAGATGGGGAAGGGAAACAACAGAAGTTAACAGGCTCTGCAGATAAGCCGGGTATCAAGTTACTCGATGAGGAAAAATTAGACTTCTAAATGTAATGGCCAGATAACAGCAGATACGTCAGCCTTTGTGCCTATGTAAGGAAGGTTTGTTCAGATTGGTTTCCCCTTGAGGTGTAAAAAGAAGTGGAGAGGGAGAAGGAGACATTTGTGAAACCATCAGAAAGACTACGCCATTTTGGTCATCATGAGGCTAGAAGTAGTGAATAAGCCTTATTTTCACTCGCCTAGTCTTTAACTCTACCTGCTAACTCATATGAAAACTACAAACTACTGTGCCTTCACTAAGATTTTATCTTGAGTTAGCTAACTCAAGTTAAGAACACACCTTTTTTCCCCTAGTAAAGAGATGCCTCAACTGTCATTCAAGTTACATGCTCTTAGAGAATTTTTAATGTTTTGGAGAGGAGTTAGAGATACAGACCATATCTAAATACCCTACCTTTTTTCCTACTGTAATGTGTTGACTACCATGTGTTTAATATCCAAGTGGGAGACAAGGCAGGTTGTAGTTTTAACATGTTAGATGGTTGAGGTCATTCCTGGGGAAGCCTAGGGTTTACCTTCACCAGCTAATACTATAGCTAAGGGCTTGTCTACACTTACAGTGCTGCACCTGTAGCTCTTAGTGAAGATGCTATGCCGATGGGAGACCTTTTCCTTTGGCGTAAGCACTCCACCTCCCCAAGAAGCAGTAGGTGCGTTGATGGGAGACGCCCACCCTTCAACATATGTTCTCTACACTGTGAGTTAGGTTGGTACAACTGTGTCACTGAGGGGTGTGGATTTTCCACAACCCTGAGTAATTTAATTATACGACATAAGTTTGTAATGTAGATCAGGGCTAGTACACTGTCAAAACACACCCTTTTTCTTAGTGAAAACAAGGCCCCAAGGGGAAGGAGCGTTACAAGAAAAACTGTTGGTTAGCTGAAGGTTTGGATATCGGCTGCTTTCTAAAATTCTGCAAATTGTGAGCTGTTTAGTGTCCACCCCTGCTCAAAGTTAGAAACAGGAAACGTGTATATTTTAAATAAATGAAGATAAGGAAATAAGTACATAGGCCATGACCACTCATTCTACTCCCAGCAAAAAAAGTCTCTCTTAAAGCCTGAATCTTGCCTGACTACATGGAAGTCATAATGGTAATTTGTCTACTTTAGTAGTTTTATATGTAATACTTCAATACTTATACATGGTTTGTAAAAATAAGCCTTAGTAATATGAGATCACAGCACAAAGCACGCTATTAAATCTTTGAGAAGTAGGGAAAGCACATTTTTGTGCATATACAAAGTTTGCAGGTTACTGAAATGTAGTTTAGCATGTTTCTACTGTAATATAATCAAGTTCTTTGAAATATTTTCATCTTTGAAAGTTCCTTGCACTTTTATCAAGGCAAAGGAAATGAGGTTTGTGGGTGGTTCATAACGTATTTACAAGAAGTTTCATCTCAGTATAAAGCTGATAAGGGTATTTTCATAATATTTCTAATACCTTGATTCTTTGTGACTTCAGAAGGGCTCACCTTCTCACATTTATTATAAGCAGGATTTTAAAAGTTATTTTCCCATGAAACCTTGTACTATTTGATTAATTTCCACATATTTTGGAGAAGATGGAAAGGAGGTGGTGAATAAGAAGCACAGGAGTTGTAATTCAGTGGTTACTCCAGTACAATTCATTACCAACAGTTTTTTGTTTTGTTAAAAAGGCTTTTTAATTTCACTTAAGTTTTGTAGTAGATTGATTTCTGTCATCATCTACCTCTAGTTCATCTACCACTTCCTGTAAGTCATACTCCAGTTCACTATCTTGTGAAGGTGCAATGTCACCATCCAAAGAATCTTTACTATATTTGTCCAGTAAATATTTCTGTGGTGTGATATCATTCTCAAAGGGATCCCTTATTTTCTTCTTTTTCATTTTCATTTGCTTTTGCTTTTGTATCGCAGCCAGCTGCACCTGCTGCTGTTCTGCCCACCCAATGCCTTCTGTGTCCTTCACCTTTTTCATTTTTTTGTACTCCATTATTTGCTTATTGAGCACTTCATGATCGATCCCAAAAAGATTAGCTGGGATGGACAAAGCTGCCATGTCAGAAGATGATGCAGAAGACTCTGATTCACTGCGAAAAGAAAAGGATTTTTTTAAGAGGCACATGGTAAACTGTACTATGAAACTTTAAGGCACAATGACCTTTACTAAGCTTCTTTATCAAGAGATCATCATGTGAAATCAGAGGGAAACAGAGAAGACTTTTTAGACTCTCTGATTCTAAGGCCAGAAGGGACCACTGTGATTATCTAGTCCAGCAGTTCTCAAACGTCATTACACCACGATCCCCTTCTGACAACAAAAATTACTACACTACCCCAGGAGGGGGTCCAAAGTCTGAGCCCACCCGAGCCCTGCCGCACCGGGCAGGGGGGCCAAAGCCCAAAGACTCCAGCCCTGGGTGGGGGGCCTGTAACCTGAGCCCCGCTGCCCAGAGCTCAAGCCCTCTGGCTTTAGCTTCAGCCCCAGGCAGTTGGGTTCAGGCTTTGGCTTCAGCCCTGGGTCCCAGCAAGACTAACACCAGTCTTGGCAACCACATTAAAAGGGGGTCGCAACCCACTTTGGGGTCCCGACCCATAGTTTGAAAACCCTGATCTAGTCTGACCTGTTTAACATAGGCCACAGGACTTCCCCAAAATAATTCCTAGAGCAGATCTTTTAGAAAAACATCCAAACTTGATCTGAAAATTGTCAGTTATAAATAGGGCCCTACCAAATTCATGGCCATGAAAAATGCATCATGGGCTGTGAAAACTGGTCTTTTGTGTGCTTTTAGATTTCACAGGGGAGACCAGCATTTCTCAAATTGGGGGTCCTGACCCAAAAGGGAATTGCAGGAAGGTTACAAGGTTATGGGGGGGGGGGGGGGAGTCACAGTATTGTCACCCTTACTTCTGTGGTGACTTCAGAGTTGGGTGGTCAGAGAGTGGCAGCTGTTGGCTGGGCACCAGCTCAGAAGGCAGCACCCCGCCAGCAGCAGCACTGAAGTAAGGGCGGCAATGCCATATCCAGGCCATCTTACATCTGCATTGCTGCTGCTGGCGGCGGCTCTGCCTTCAGAGCTGGGCTCCCGGCCAGCAGCCACCACTCTCCGGCTGCCCAGCTCTGAAGGCAGCCGCCACTGCCAGCAGCAGCGCAGAAGTAAGGGTAGCAGTCCCGCAACCCTGCCTACAATAACCTTGTGACCCCCCCACAACCCCATTTTGGGTCAGGACCCCTACAATTACAACACCATGAAATCTCAGATTTAAATAGTTAAAATCATGAAATTTACAATTTTTAAAATCCTATGACCATGAAATTGACCAAAATGGACCGTGAATTTGATAAGGCCCTAGTATAGAGAATCCACCATGACTCTTGGTTAATTGTTCAATGGTTAATTGCTCTCACCATTAAAAATTTACACCTTATTTCCGGTCTGAAAATAAGGTTTCGATAGCACTCAGCCTGGTATCACCATCATTCTAAACAGTTTGTTCAGCTCAGTTCCACAAGGGATTAGAATTAGAATCCATGAAATAGATGTCCACATGGAGTGAAATGCACAAGGAATCCAAAGCACAAAGAGCAAGATGTAAATTTAGGTTTTTAAATTGTTTTCAACATTAATAAAGTAAGGGGTAAGAGAGGTAAGGATGGCTCTTTACAGAGTATCTGTGGTATTTTGCTATCACGTGGCGGCTCCAATCACTAGGTGGCGCTCATTGTGCTAGACACTGTGAATACAAAGTAAAACACTGTCCCCCTACATTTTATTTTTGTCATGGGTGGGTTTTTGTTATGACTGACTACCCTATATAAATGTAAAGGGACATTGAGTAGTCAGTCACTCTTTTGAAAGGCAAGATGTCTATATAAGGATTTCTTTAAACTACGCTAACTCTATCCTGTGTCTTTTTTCATAACGCCATTATACTAAATTCTTAAGATGCTAACAATTAGATACCACAATAGCGGCTATATATAAATACAAAATAAACACACAGCATAATTATTTTCTGTACTTTTAAATAAATATTCTTTCCATTTTTAATCGAATATCCATAAATGAAAATACTTGTTGCAAAATTTCAATTAATAAACAACACACAAAAACAAAAACCCACCTAAAGTCATTTTCAGCCAAAGTGTCTTTTTCTTCCTGAGGTCCAAAGTCAGCAATTGCCAATAACCTATCAATCTGTAAACAATTGAAAAAACAGAAAACAAATATCCACTATTAAATCTATTCTGTTTACATTCATAAAGGAAACAAGCCAGCATGAGACACAGTAAACAGATCTGTCTCTTTTACATACGAGTATCATAGTTGCCTCCTTCTGGGTTTCTGGAAAATATGCATTTCAAAATGGTCTGTATTTTCAATAAAAGTCATCCACTTAATTTACAAGGCCTCTCAATAAATACTATGAAATGTAGTGTAGGGAATAATCTTGCTCTAGACTTGGGATGGAGTGGATGCTCTAACAGAGACCTAACTTATCAGTCTATGGAATTGCCAGGAAGTACATACCTTACTAGCATCTTTACACCAAACTGAATAATTAATTCATGGACTACTGTGACTTTCAAGGGTTTGGCATATATTTGATGTGGATAGGAGAGATAATTTAATTAAAGAATTCCTCATTTTAGGTTAGATTTCACTTAAAAGAATAAAGTTCTTCCCTTTACCAGTGTACATATACTTCAAATTTTCTGTCACTCTCTTCCCCCTTTTGAAAATTGTCTGGCCCAATCTGGTATGTAAGAGATTAAGTAGTTGTGGTTTTTTGAAGAGATCAATCTGTCCAGGACCATAAATCTCTAGTGCATTATAGGTTACCTTCAGTTGTGAAGGTTTTACCAAATTTTAGGTTTTGTAATCATCTTTTTCTGTTAATATTTTTCCTCATCAGCCTTTTTATTCCTTTCGTGTTTTCTTTTTATTAGAAGGTGAAAGTAATAGTCTTTCTCCCCTCTTATAAGATGTAAAGTTTCCTCTACTGGTGGTTGGTGTCTGGTTTTTAGTTTATTTGAAGTACAGATTGCATATAAAAATGGACTTGAATGTTGGGTCCTGTAGTAGAGACTTAAAGCTCCTTCTGGATGTTCTGATAATCACTGCTAGGTTGTTGATAAATCCTTGTGTTACTTCTGGAAAGATGAAGGAATTATATCTGCAAGCTGGGACAGAGGACTAAACAACCCTAAACTGAGCATTAATATGCCTAAACTTTGCCCTATTACTACACCTGTTGTTGGTGGGGTAGAAAAGCACTCTCACTGTGGTGGCAGCGTATGCTAACAAAAAACGTTTTCTGGATTTATCACTACCTTTGGGTATGTCTGCACTGCAGCTGACTTTGTCCTTCCAGCCCAGGTACACAGACTCAAGCGAGAATTCTAAAAACAGCAGTGTGGAAGTTGTGCCATGGGTGGTGGGTCAGGCTAGCCACCTGAGTCCACCAAGCCCACCCAGCCCATTGGGTCTGAGCTCAGGGGGCTAGTCCGAGCTATGTTCACGCTAATTTTTAGCATGCTAGCTCAAGTTAAGCTAGTGCAAGTCTGTCTACCTGGGCTGGGAGGCACAATTGCAGTTGCAGTGTAGACACCCTCACTGATCAGAGGAAATTCAGCTGTTCACTTCGTATTCCTAGTGCATTGGTGAGAAATGAAACACTCTCTCTGCCTCTTCCAAGGTTGCTAGTTGTGCAATGGATGCTCTTGTGACTCTGAGACTCAATTTGTAACCTGATAGTAAGAGCCCTGTGCCTAACAGTCTGCTAATTTGAGTCACAGGACCCCATGAATTAGCTCAATTTTTAATGTTGTTATCCTCTAGTTCAATTCATTCTTCGAAAGACTCCTGAGTATCACTGTGCTCTCTACCTCATGGGAATCTCACAATCCTAATATTACCTCCTCTCATGCTCAATAATAATGAATTCCTAGAAGACATTACTATTCTCAAAGTACTTCCACTAGTCTGCAAGCTTGCTACCTTTAGCTAGATATTATCCTCAATATACAATATCCCTGTTTCTCTCCATTAGATTCCAGCGCCTTTTAAAACAAAGTAACAGTTGAACCAGCTGCAATGCAGTTAGCCAGCTGGTCACCATCATCACTGCTCTGCTTCCTTTTTGGCATAAGGTTATAAAGACAGTAGTTTCCTGTCTTTCATTTGAGGTTATTTGATGTGTCTCTCTCCTGGATTAACCAGTCTATCTTCCGGAAACATCTTTAGACAGTGTTCTTCTCTTCAGAAGTTTTTATAAAGTCAACAAAACTAATGAAAAAGACAGCTCTACTTTCCACTATCCCCAAAGTATCAAAATAATTGGAGACCCTTATCAAAACATTAAAAAGCTTGTTGTCAGAGACGGGGAACCGGGTTTCAATTTAAATTGTTTTCCAAGTCTAGTGAGCAACTAACTACATGTCTACTTAAACATTACACCTATTAAGCCTTCCGCGTTCTTACATGTCTGTTCCGAAACACACTGCAACATGTGATATTTACACACTGAGTCAGCGATTGTATCTTACCTCTTTTATAGCTGCAGCTTCTTTGTCTTTAACAAACACTATTGGAGGAACAGTTCTCAGGACCTGATGGGTAATCAAAAGATGTCTGAAAAAAATAAAATGCCCCCAGATATGAGCAATCTTACATCTTTAAGACAGATGCAATATTTACATTGTGAAGCATGGGTACTGTTTGCAAAGTGTATAGGGTATCAGTTCAGATGACAAATTCTAGTATTTCAAAGGACTATACTATAGATTAATGGTCTAGCACATTCTGCTACTAGAAAAATAGAATTTCTCAAGTCAAAGTCCAAGTTAGATCTAGTTTGTTGGATAAGGATGTAGACTATAGGACATCTACTGAAGCAAAGACTACAGTGATGTTATTGAAGAACACAGTGAAGCGTGTGTATGTGTACATACACGAAGAAGTGACATAGTATGGCGGCTGGAGTATTTTCTAGGGCTCCCACGTACACAGGATTTTCTGTATATGCAAAAAAGTTACACAGTCTAAATTACTTTTTTTGAACTTGAGAAAATTAATCCCTTTCTTTACAGCTAAAAGGTTTACAAGAATATACAGAAATAATACACTGATTTACAGAAAAAACTCAGTGAAGGAGAAAAGGACAGGCAGGCAGTTGCAGCTCTCTGATTTTCTGCCTTGTGCAGTTCCAGCCCTGGCTGCACTGTAGTTTATAGCAGCCCCAAGCGACTACCTTTTACAAGCTAACAATTAGCAAAGTGAAGTGGCATTCCAGCCACACCCTACTCAGCAGAGCTGGGTATGCTAGCTATACATGGATTGAAAGCACCCCATGAGTGGAATTTTCAGGTGGCCAGTTATGGCCAGTATGCAGCCCATATGTGTAGCTCATCAAGGGAGATAATCTGGCTCAAAATATCTAGAAGTGCAGATGTCCAACATCCTGATCCAAAGTATTCTAATGAGAGTCACATTCATGATTTGTAAAAATACCTTAGAAATTTCCCTTCAGAAATTCTTAATAGACGAAGGCACTTTATAGACTAACAGACTTATTGGAGCATAAGCTTTCGTGGGTGAATACCCACTTCGCTGGATGCGTGTAGTGGAAATTTCCAGAGGCAGGTATAAATATGCAAGCAAGAATCAGGCTAGGGATAACGAGGTTAGTTCAAGCAGGGAGGATGAGGCCCTCTTCTAGCAGCTGAGGTGTGAACACCAAGGAAGGAGAAACTGCTTTTGTAGTCTGTTAGTTTATACGGTGCCACAGGACTCTTTGCCGCTTTTACAGATCCAGACTAACACGGTTACCCTTCTGATCCTTAATAGACAAAGTGACTATTTATGAAGCAGAGTAATTGTTTACAAAACTTTACAGCACACAACAGTACCTTATACGTGGGGCACTTTTCTGTAAAATACTTTCAATACGATCATCCTCCTCTGCACTTTCAGCAGGGTTCCAGTACACACGACATGCTGAAAAGTCTGGCGACAGGGATACCTGTAAAATGCAAAGATTTCTATTAGGGCTGTCGATTAACTGCAGTTAACTTATGCGATTAACTCAAAAAAAATTAATCGCAGGTTTACTCTCACTGTTAAACAACAGAATACCAATTGAAATTTACAATATATTTGAAAATGTAGAAAAACATCCAAAATATTTAATAGTCTGTGTTGTAATTGAAATCAAAGTGTATATTATTTTTATTACAATTATTTGCACTGTAAAAATTATAACAGTATTTTTCAGTTGACCTCATGCAAGTACTGTAGTGCAATCTCTTTGTCATGAAAGTGCAACTTACAGATGTAGATTTTTTGTTGTTGTTGCATAACTGCCCTCAAACACAAAACAATGTAAAACTTTAGAGCCTACAAGTCCACTCAGTCCTACTTCTTGTTCAGCCAATCACTCAGACAAACAAATGTTTACATGTACAGGAGATAATGCTGCCCGCTTCTTATTTACGTTACCAGAAAGTGCCATGCAAATGTCTGTTCTCACTTTTGTAGCCGGCATTGCAAGGTATTTACATGCCAGATATGCTAAACATTCGTATGCCCCTTCATGCTTCGGCCACCACTCCAGAGGATATGCTTTCATGCTGATGACGCTCATTAAAAGAACAATGCATTAATTAAATTTGTGACTGAACTCCTTGGAGGAGAACTGTATGTCCCCTGCTCTGTTTCACCCGCATTCTGCCATATATTTCATGTTATAGCAGTCTCAGATGGTGACCCAGCACACGTTGTTCATTTTAAGAACACTTTCACTGCAAATTGGTACCTGCTTTGCATTTTGTCCAATGTGAGATTTCTAAAGATAGCTACAGCATTCGACCCAAGGTTTAAGAATCTGAAGTGTCTTCCAAAATCTGAGAGGGATGAGGTGTGGAGCACGTTTTCAGAAATCTTAAAAGAGCAACACTCCCATGCGGAAACTACAGAACCCGAACCACCGAAAAAGAAAAATCAACCTTCTGCTGGTGGCACCTGACTCATAATGAAAATGAACATGGGTCAGTCCGCACTGCTTTGGATTGTTATAGAGCCGAACCCGTCATCAGCATGGACGCATGTCCCCTGGAATGGTGGTTGAAGCACTAAGGGACATATGAATCTTTAACACATCTGGCATGTAAATATCTTGCGACGCCAGCTATACCAGTGCCATGAGAATGCCTGTTCTCACTTTCAGGTGACATTGTAAACAAGAAGTGGGCAGCATTATCTCCTGCAAATACAAACAAGTTTGTTTACCTGAGTGACTGGCTGAACAAGAAGTAGGACTGAGTGGACTTGCAGGCTCTAAAATTTTACATTGTTTTATTTTTGAGTGCAGTTTTTTATACATAATTCTACATTTGCAAGGCACTGTACTTTGTATTCTGTGTTGTGATTGAAATCAATATTTGAAAATATGAAAAACATCCAACATTTTTAAAAGGAATTCTGTTATTGTTTAACAGGGATTAGTCGCTTAATTGTGATTAATTTTTTTAATCGCTTGACAGCTCTAATTGTTGTATTTTCAAGCATCCTGACTACAACACACTTGTAGCTATATCTTAATATTCAATAACACAAGTTCGTAATGGCCTAATAAAATAAACGTGCAAAATAAAATTATATCAATATTGAAGTCTTTTCCCTTCAGTTCTTATCTGTGTGACAGCTCAGTCTGCAATAAGAGCACCATGGTCTCTTCCTTCATTACATAACAGCACGGGGAGCATCTTCCAGGAAAGAGAAGGCCCATCTAAACTGGCCAGAAGGAACCACAATACATTTCTTCAAGCCCACAGCGGACAGTATCTCTTCAATGTGCACACATCTTCAGCTGACTCAGGGAACAAAAAAGGAGTTCAAAATTCAAACTCCAATTCTTCATCTGGCACTAGGAAGCATTATCACAGCCAACTTAATTGTAGTTCTCTCTCTCTCTCTCTCTTTTTTTTTTTTTAAAAAGACTACACACAAACCTTAAGCTTCTAGGATATTATGACATTTTACTGGTCAAGCAATATAAAGAACGTATTTGTAGGCGGAGGGTGCGTGGTTTTGGTCTCTGCATAAATCTCTTAAGAAAAGGGAGAGTGTGATGGGTTCCCCCTTCGGGTGCCACCTGGAACGTGGGTACCACTGAGCCCTCTGACCCACCAGCCTGGGCTCCCTGTCTCACTGTATTGCTGTGACAAGCTGCAAAGCCCTCCAGCCTGTACTTTCACCAGCCTTCATACAGATAGGGCCACACTCAGCTGTAGTTACATGCAGGCTCTCTGTCCAGCCCCTGCAATGAACCAACAATGGAAAGGCTACAGCTAAGGAAACTCCCAACTCCCCAGGCACACGCCCCTCTCTCGAGTATAAATCCAAAGTTATACCGTCTTGTGCTGCACAGTGAACTGTACAGCGTAAGCTCAAAGTTCACCCCCTCCCTCAATATGGAGAGGAATATGCAACAGCCTTTGCCCCTTGAGCTAAGATTCCCATACACTTACCCCAACTCACTGGTTTAGATAAAGCAAAATCAAGTTTATTAACTACAAAAGATAGATTTTATGTGACTTATAAGGGATGGCAAACAGATCAATGCAGATTACCTAGCAAATAAACAAAAAACGCAAACTAAACCTAATATGCAAGAGTAGATTGGATATGAATTAGCTGATTCTCACCCTAAGAGATGATAGAAGCAGGCTGCAGATTCTTAAGGGGCAAGCTGCACTGGCTTACAGCTTGGAAACCCCAGCTATTTCATTCACAGGCTGGAAATCCCTTTAGCCTGGATCCAGTACTTCCCCAAGTTCAGTCTTTGTTCCTCAGGTGTTTCCAGGAGCCTTCTTGTGTGGGGAGTGAAGAACACCAGATGATGTCTCTCCCTGCCTTATATAGTTTTTGCATAGGCTGGGAACACTTTGTTTCAAAGTTTGGTTCCCAGACCAGTCTGTGAAAAAATACTGACATTCCAAGATGGAGTCCAACATCATGTGGTCTGATCACATGTCCTTGTAGAGTCATAGCAGCCATTACTCACAGGCCTTTGGAGTGTTCTCAGGAAGGCTCATCACCAGGTGGGAGATAAGCTTCTCCAAAGGCCTATAGTTTTTTCTTAATGGCCCACTGCCCTGAATAGGCCCTTCCCCACCCAGTATCTAGACTGAAAGCATCTTGTTTAGTGGGCGTTACCCAGGTGTAACTACATTTGAAATAGTTACATAGTGAATATTCATAACTTGAGATACAAAAATGATATACGTATAGAAATAGGATAATCATATTCAGAAAATCATAACTTTTCCAATGACACCTCACATGACTTATCTTGCATAAAATACATCATAATTATGTCAATCACATCATAATAATACCACGATGAAGATTATGGGACGCAGTGTCACAGAGAGCTCAACCCCCTATAGTGAATTATTGAATAGTATTGATGGGATCCATCCTGTTTTCCTAACCGGAAATCTGATGGCAAACAGTACAGGACCATGAGAGCTGAAATGAAGAGTGGTGATAAACAGAGAATCCTCAAATATGAATCCAGAGCAAATGTTAAGATTTTTCAGAGATCACTCCTATACCCACACACACCGCCCCAACCCTGAGGAAGACAGAATCAGCACGAGACTTGCTGTAATGTGCTAATATCAGTAATTCCTTACATAGTTATATCAGCAGAAAAAGCATGTTATGAGAGCCTCTCTCTCAAATTTTGTATTGTGTTAAAGACTAACTGCATGAACCCCCCCAAAGAAAACCACTTAGAAACACAGAAATTCCCACACTGGAGCAGACCTAAGGCCCATCTAGTCTAGTGTCTTGTCTCCGACACATGCCAGTATGAGGTGCTTCACAGTAAGGTGTAAAAATAAATAAATCGCACAATACACAGATGTGGGATAGTCCCACTAGATCTCATCCTGATCTCTAATAGTTAGAGGTTGGTTTAAGCCCTGAAACATGAGGTTTAATCCCTTTCCAAATTAGTTTTAATCATTAATTACGACAACTTTGTATATTGTTGTTCTCCATCTCTACTATAAAACTGATCTCAGAACTGTACTCATGTCCGTATGTATACTGATCTTTTAACCAATTCTCTCTTTTTTTAAAAATAAATTTTAGTTAAGAATTAGCTGTAAGAGTGTATTCGGTTAAGATCTGAAATATTCATTAACTTGAGAGGTAATATGTCTGATCCTTTGGGATTGGTAGAACTTTCTTATATGATGAATAAGATTTCAAGTAATCCTCATCGTATTTGACTGGGTGTCTGGGGTTGCTATAAGGGAACTGTGTTTTGGCTTCTGTACAACCAGTAAGGTATTGTAGAAGCTGTTTTGTGCTGGCTTGATAAATCTAAGAACTGGAATATCCACCAGCTTTTGGGATTGTCTGCCCCATTCTTTGCAGTTTGCCCTAATTGAGTAACCTCAGTGTGGCCCCCGCTGGAACCCCAGTCACAGCCAGTATAAACTGCGTTCCACTGGGAGCCCCTTGCAGGTATCATATATGGGCATAGCTACACTGGCAAGTATTCATAATGTAGACATGGCCTAAAGCCCTGATCGTGCATTGTGATCCTTGCAGGTAAACTGCTGTGCCCCCACTGAGCCCCACGGAAGACAGTGAGGCTCTGCATGGTGCAGCAGTCCACCTGCATAGATCAGAATACAGGACTAGGGCCTAAAAGCTGTTTTTGAATATCGCGTTATCTTGTTCCACAACTTAGTCAAAGTGACTTCACTTGAACTACAGCTTTTGTACTTGCCTTGGTGAGTTCCAGCTTGAGGTCACAAACCTCTTGACTGACTTCACAAGTGCTCATCAAGTCTGTCACAGCTTTATACAAGAGGACGTTTAGGACCTTTTTGCGTATGCTGTCTTCTTTCCTAGTTTTCTGCTGAGTAGCCTTTAGCATAGTGGCCAACTTGGATGGCTTGTACACCTTTTAAAAACAAAAACATTAACTAAGAAATAGTCTAGACAAATGTACAACAGTTTTTGTAATTCTGCTACTTTTCAATTTTAATCAGCAAAGAAATGTGATCTTAAAGTATTATATTCAAGATTTATTTTCTCATTTATTTTGTAGCTTCTTTAATTTAGCCATCTATAAAGCTCAGTAAATCTATGTTCTAAACTGGAGTGAATATAACCAGGAAATTTTTTTTTTTTTTTTTACTTTGCTTTTCAAATTGCACTTTGGATAAAACTTAAAGGGTCAGATTTTGCAATATGGCGTGCCTTAGGACAACTTTAAGCATGGAACATGCTCTTTATGCACTTTAAATGTAAACAGAGCTAGATTATGAAAAATCAAAAGTAGAATACTCTGAATGGGGGGGGACAAAGACACCTGATAACTGGAAAGCTTTTTAATATGATACGAAAACTATCACCTACAGGCCACCGATTTGAATTTGGCTCCTATCAATAGGAACGTAAAGTAATTACAATCTGAAGGTTGCTGCAGGGTTTCACAGTTCACTTTCTTGTGGATAGGTATCCACAGCCCAAGAGCCCAGATGGCAAACTCGCCCTTGTTTGTAAGGAAGACAGAGTAGGTGTGGTAATATCTTTTATTGGACCAACTTCTGTTGGTGGAAGCTTTTGAGCTATGTTTATAAGCCTATGTGCTGAAGACCAGGGCAATGGATCCAGCAAACTCTTCACATGCTTAACTTTATGCAATTTGAAAAGTCCCTACTGATTTAAATAAGACTACTCATACATTTGCAAGATTGCTGCCTGGGACTGAATATGTATGGAGATCAGGCAGGGAAGCTCCACCTTACACGTAGAACAGGAGGTTACATACAGCAAAACTTTTAGTGACTGCCAGGCTAAAAAGTGAGATTTTTCAGTGAGCCTCAGGCAAGAAAATCCAAGGAACTTGGTGAAAATGCTTGCAGATACTGTGGCTAGCATTATAAAAAACAAAACAAACAGGAGGATAAACACCAAAAGCTTGAAACTAACAAAATGTGTGCTAAATTTAAACCAAACCAACTTTTTCTGCAGCATCCTTTCCTCTACTCTCTTATATTATGCCTAATTTAAATCCCAGTTTCTGCTGACGGAGCTACATTCAATGGCATTATTTGTATGTGTAAAATTACTCATGTGCGTAAGTGTTTGTAGGATCGGAACCTACGACTAAACTCCTCAGGAGAGAAATTTGTCTTCCTAGGTCCGTAGAGGATCAGGCACATTTATGGTGTTATTACAGAACAATACTGCTCCATGTATTCTGTAGATAACTAGATTACTAGTTTTAGAGTAGCAGCCGTGTTAGTCTGTATTCGCAAAAAGAAAAGGAGTACTTGTGGCACCTTAGAGACTAACCAATTTATTTGAGCATAAGCTTTCGTGAGCTACAGCTCACTTCATCGGATGCATAAAGTGGAAAATGCAGTGAGGATGTTTTATACACACAGACCATGAAAAAATGGGTGTTTATCACTTCAAAAGGTTTTCTCTCCCTCCACCCCACTCTATTACCAGCAGGAGAGTGGGGTGGGGGAAGAGAAAACCTTTTGAAGTGATAAACACCCATTTTTTCATGGTCTGTGTGTATAAAACATCCTCACTGCATTTTCCACTTTATGCATCCGATGAAGTGAGCTGTAGCTCAAGAAAGCTTATGCTCAAATAAATTGGTTAGTCTCTAAGGTGCCACAAGTACTCCTTTTCTAGATTGCTAGTCTTCATTTCTAAAATTCTGATGTTTCTTGGTAGTAAATAAATGCATTTCAAAAGTCACATATGCTGGTAAAAGCATACATTTGCCCCACTTGACACAAAGATGACACTTCAAATTCTGAAAATTTGCACTTACCAGATGAGACCCCAATGTAGGACTGTCATACCAAAACTTCTTTCTTTTCAAAAGAGAAAAGAAAAATTTTTACTTTTTAAAAACTGTAAAGAAATATTAGGCATACGTGTGTATGAAAGTGCCATTCTACTCTGAAAAAACACCTTCATACATAAAATGGCATTAAAGGAATCCGTTAGTTTCTCAGTGACCTTGCATCAAGTGTGCTCAGTGTACAAACTGTTTTACTTTAGTTAGTGAGGCAAGCAAACAACAACAAGACTATGTAGAGACCCCACGAAGAAGAGGGGGAATGAAAGGAACCTAACGTGTCTTTACAAATAAATTTAATCTGGGACCACAAATATTAAAATGCCTTATTACGGTTACTGCAGGATCATTAGATTTACGGTGGTTTGACTTACCTTCATGTGCATTTCCATGCACTTGGTTTGCGGATAATTACAAAACATCCCTATAATGTATTTTGCCCTAAATTACCAATCCCCTCAATCTCTACTCCACTTTAGTACCGTTTTTGTCCGAGAATACTTATAGTTTGGGAGTTTAGCAGTATGCATACTGTAGATTAAGTCGCTTTTACTGCAAATACCTAGGGCTAGGAGGTAGTCAACACTTCATTCTCTACTGAATACGGGAACAGCCAGCCCCCGGGGCAATGTGCTCAAGCCAGGGCAATCTGCACGAGGCAGATTTTCTTTTAAGCCTCATCGCAAAACGGCTCAAGTGTAAACAACATAAAGCAGGATCTTCCGCAGCAGAGGGGAGGGAATTCATAGCACGGCTTCGTATTAACCAAGAAGCGTCCCTGCACACAGCTGGAAGGGGGCGCCGGTGTAGACACGAGCGCTCAGCCCTAGGATCGGAGGCTGGCGGCGCTGCAAGGCAGGCGCGGGGAGGTCGCTGCCCGGGGAGGCCCGTGCTCCGCGGCGCTGGGGGAAGGGAGCTCCCCGGGGGGGCGTGGCCAGCCCGGGCCGGGCACTTACTTGGTTTTCGAGGCGAATTTCTTCAGCAGGTTCTTGGCGCCGCCGAGGGCGGCGGACCCGTGCAGGGCCCGGCCCCGGGGGCCGCCCGGCAGCAGAGCACCCGCGCCGGCCTCCGCCCCGCCGCCGCCGCCACTCGCCGCGCTCCGCCGCTCGGCCCCGCCGGGTGCGATCGCTCGGAGCTGGGGCCATCGGGGCCCCCGGCCGGCCCGCGAGCCCCACATGCCGCAGCGAGCCGCGCTCCGGGCCTGGGAGCAGCAGGCGGGCCTCCCGGCGCCGCGCCCCTAGCGGGCAGGGGCGGCACCGCACCTGGCCGGCCCCGGCCCCGCCGCGGAGCTGCGCGTTGCCCCGCCTTAACCGCTGTGGGAAAGGCGCCGGGGGGAGGCGCTTACCGCTTAGGCCACCTTCTGCCGCTGCTGGAGACTCAGCTGCGCTCGCCCAGGAGGGGAGCCGCCGCCGCCCTCCCCTGCACTAAAAACAGGGCCCTCGCAGGAGCCGTCAGCCCCTGCGGGCCTGGCCCCGGCCCCTGCTACCCCTCACCCCTCAGAAGGGGGCCCCGGGACTGGCGGGCTCAGCCCATGCTCCACTTTGGCCCAGTCAGTAGAGTTCAAAACAAAAGGCGACCCTGGAGAGAGCTGGACTGCTGAGCAGTCTGTTCACTGATCACACTGCGCCGAATTCCACCCCAGAGCTGGCTGCATTTCTGTGGGCGATGGAGGGATCATCATTATTTCATTGTATCTAAATAGATTTATAAAGTGCACCTATCCATCAGTTCCTTTCCCTACACACACACACATGCATGGGAATAAAGGGGGACAAGGGCATCAGGTGCCCCCTTATTCCCCTGTGCACTGGCACTGAAGGTCTGCTACTGCTTGTCTGCTGTGCTGATGATGGACAGGGAGGCATGTGAAATAGTAAAGCCTTTCCTGTTCTTCCCTCAATGCATCAACCGGTGGAGCTCAGCCAATGCAGAGAGGAAACAATGTTAAGGTAGCAAAGGAGAAACTGGCTGGGAAGAGCCCTGCCTCTGTCATACCTCCTGTGCACTGCTCCTGGGGTGGCACATCACAAGTGCTGTCCCTTATTATGACCTACAGGCAGCATTCAGTCTGGCCCTTTATTAAGAATATATTGTCTACATTTTGCTTTGGAGTGTAGTTTGTCTTGTGAAAGGCACTAGAATATGGTGTCACTTTACTGAAGTTTTCATTTCTCTGATGGGGCACAGGGCTGTAGAACAACTTTAAGGACACAATCAAAATAAAGTACACCCAAAGCTAGACTCAGCCTGTGCCTACTTCTGAACTACTCATTTTTGCGTTAGGGCTCAGGATGAAATACTCCATAATTTTTCAGGCAGAATTTCTGTTGTGATTAAGTCAAAATAAATGTAAACCAAACATGTTAGACACGATGTAGAAGTATCTGACAGATTTGAAATAATTACATAGAGTAAATAGGTGTCAAATTACAGTTTATTCTTCTTATCATAAACCTTAAAGTTTTGCCAAATGCAAGGCACTTCAGGGAATCACTTCATTAGGGATAGGGAGACCATTAAGAGCAGCCAATATGCTTTCAATCATATTCTGCATCATGTGCCGACGAACACTTGTAGTAGCGCTTCCAATGTGAGGAGTTATAATAATGTTTAATTTTAACAAAGGATGGTGCCTGGAGGAGGGGCAGAAAAAACAATAGAAAAAGTAGAGATGAGGTTCAGAGCTATTTTATTTATTCTTTTTATTATAAAGATCTGAGGGGAAACAAGAGTGTTAATATGGATTTGAAATAATTGCTTGAGTCAAGCATATACAGAGTGGAATTCAAGCTACTGCATGCAGTTTTTATGCAGCAAAATGCGCAAAGAAGTCCGTTTGAGTTTTGTTTGTCTAAGGACTACATGATTGGGCTCTAAGGCCTCTGTTCTGTTTAATATTTACATACCTGAGAAGTCCCATTGATTTCAATGGGAATGTATATACATAAAACATAATGCAACTATTCTCATTCATATATTCACATACACACACTTAGTTTAAACTATATATGCACATGCACACACACACACACTTTTATATTTAACTTTTAACCATTTTTTACCTTGGCGGAGGTTCAGAGTATGTCACATCCAAAGCAGTAGCCTTAATAACCCCATTTTGAAGTGCTTCCACCAATGCATCTTGATCAACCACAAGACCTGGGTTAGAACAACAATATTCTTATTGCCATCCCCACTAAATCAAGAAAAACATGCCTCTGTGCTACATTTTTAAAATGAAAATGGATTTCCAACTCTTTAAACATGAGTGCTGGTTCTGATGTTTAACAGCAAATTTACAAGCAATGGTTTTATTATAAAACATTTTTTTATAATCTAGATTTAGATTTTTAAATCTGATCTAGATTTTTAAAATGTGCATTGTATTGATGCTAAATTCAAAGTTTTGCCTGTTTGATGAATTTGGTGCCAGAACGATAGGCAATCTATATGGGCTATAGGCAATTTTTGTTTTAAACTTCCTGCCCTTAGAAGAGTAGGTTGTGAGGGGTCAACTTTTTTATGTTTGTGCAAAGGCAACATGAGAATTTAATCTCTCTTTAATCCTAAATTCACAGGAGACAATCTCCTGCTGTTGTCCCTGATTCAACAGAGTACTTGAGTACCTGCAGAACTTTAGACACTTGAGTTAATCCTATACCTAATTCAGCAAAGCGTTTACACATGTACTTAATTTTAAGCATGTGAATGTCCATTGAAGTTTAATAGGACTACTCACATTTTTAAAGTTATGCACGTGCTTACGTGTTTTGCTGAATCAGGTCCATAGACATTTAGAATCTTGACAACCCTGCTATCACAGTTCCCACAGAAAATTTCAGTGTAGACACTAGTATCAGGAGTTGATTTTTTTTTTCCAGAGAGACTCTTCCATTGAAGGTAAACTGCATTGTGGGTGGTAAGCAGTCATTCTGTACCTTACCTCTGCTGATGTTAATGAGAGTGGCAGTGGGTTTCATCAGTTCTAACTCCTTCTTCCCAAACAGTTTTTCTGTCTGAGGTGTCAGGTTCACAACCAGCATCACAAAATCTGACTGCTGGAGCAAGTCTTCTATTTTTTTACAATAAATGGCTCCAACTGCCTGTTCCTCTTCCTCTTTTCTGAAGGAAAACAAAGTTGAACTGCACTTGTAAGTAGAAAATATTGGAGGTTCAAATCTCTATTACAGAAATGGATTTCACCTTTTCACTCCCCTGCTGCCCCATCCGTGAGATTCAGTTGGCTAGTTACTTGTTTGCAGCTCAGTGCATGACCATGCAGATGAGACCCCAATGTAGGACTGCCATACTAAAACTTCTTTCTTTTCAAAAGAGAAAAGAAAAATTTTTACTTTTTAAAAACTGTAAAGAAATATTAGGCATACGTGTGTATGAAAGTGCCATTCCACTCTGAAAAAACACCTTCATACATAAAATGGCATTAAGGGACTCTGTTAGTTTCTCAATGACATTGCATCAAGTGTGCTCAGTGTACAAACTATTTTACTTTAGTTAGGGTATCTGCTTTTACAAGGGTATTTACAAGGGTATCTGCTTCCCAGGAGGAAGCATCAGGTACACCATGCAGAGATTATTAGTATGACATCTGCTGCTAGAGTCTTACTGCTAGTCTAGGGAATAGCATTTCTGCCTGTTTTGGAGGACACTGCTTACTCTCCTTCTCACATCAAAGCTGGAAATAGGGACAGCTGCCATTTAAATAACAGCAGAAAAAGGGGTTCAGACATATAATACAGGAAACAGTGGCTCAGAAAGAAGAACTGAGGGAAACCTATTGGAGGGCACCTTAATGAGAAAGCTGGTGTCATGAAGCAGAACAATGCAGGCTCAAGTGTCAAAGGAGTCAGGAGCAAGAGCAGAGAGAATGAGTATAAATGAGAACAAATATTAAATATATTTATTGGACTGTTTTTCCTCCTATTGGGATGCTCTGTAACTAGACTTAGTTACAAATATCTTTTAAGGCTCCTTCTGCATTTGTCAATCAGTGGAATTTGTGCTTGATCCAGAGCAAGTGATGCTGTTCTCAGAGCATCAGTAGTTGGTCTGTCTGAGGTCCTATGGTCCAATCTTCTTGGTAAAGTTTCTCAGTTAGGATAAATGTACTATATGTTTGTATAGGGCCTAGCACAATGGGGCCCAATACCACAATATTAAAGTGTAAAAATAATGATGTTGATCATGCTTTCTGGTCCTAACATGGATTCCCTCCCAACCCAAATTATTTTCACTTGCTTTCTGTGTCTGCAACATGGCAGCAGACATGATGCAAGGAGAGAAATTATTCTGTGGTCTGTGGACTAGTGTTGGTCCACAGAGAGCTGGCAATTCACATGGTGCAACTCTCTTTCTGTTCAGCTGCTTCTAAGAAGAGGTGAAGGAGCCAGACTAGCTACTTCTGTTTGGGGCCACTGCTACATAATTGCTACAGGAATATTGTTTGATTGAACTATCTTTTATTTCCACAGTCTATTAAGATGTGGCCATACCATCAAAAGGTTTGAGGACGACAACTGATGTATAAGACCACCAGCGTGGCAGGCAAATTTCTAATCCTTCCTGCACATTTTTAAACAAACCTCAGAACAGTTCTATGTATTTCATCATTTAAAAATAGAATAGCAATAATAAAAAGGCACTTAACAATAATGCTGCAAGTATTACAGCATTATGTCCCTATGCCTCATCCTGAAATTGAGACAAGCTGAATAAACTAATATGACACTTTTGAGACAATGACAGCTACAAGTAATCTTTACAAGCAGTTACAAAATAGATTTTCTAACTGGGTTCAGACATACTTTTACCTCTGGTTCCTGTCGTGATAAAGAATTTTCATTTCAAAAGCTTTGGCCTCCTTGGCCACCATATACCCAATTCTGCCCATTCCAATGTTACTAAGAGTAGCCCCGGTGACTTCATCTCCCAGCTAGTCAGTAGCAAAATGCTCAGTGTTTGGGGAAACTGCAATCTGACAACCTGAAAAAGAAAAATAGCACATGAGGAATGGAATGATGCCAGGCATTCAGATACCCATTTCTTTCCTTTGGCTCACAAGCCAACGTGGCAATGGAGCACCAATATTTACATTTACCTTTTAATCAAACACATGATGGGTAATGTTGACACTGGCAGCCAGAGCTCTTGATTTCTTGCTCATAGCAGTAAATGTCTCCTTTCACCCTCTCCTGCAACTCCCTTTGGGGGAGAGTGGGGAATGGGACAAGACTCTTAACCTCAGTTTTATTTCTATCACAAACCTGATCTTGTCTTCTTTGGCTCTGGAGGCAGGAGAAATTGTCAGCCCTTCATCCATCTTGGGGTGGTTAGTCATTAGGGGCTAATGGAGCTAAGCCCCACCACCAATGCCATAGCTGTGTCAGCTACACTGTAGACTCTGGATAATGTAGCTGGTGCGCTACAGGTTGCAGTGCCATCACCAGGCGGCTTTCGGTGGGGCCAGATCTACTCCAGCCCCAGGAGGCTGCAGAACACCTGGCTGCCATTGTGTCTCCTGCACATATGTAGCAGGCAGAGAGAGGAGGCACAGAAGTGGGAATAAAGGTTTCTATGGAGCTAATTCACATCAGCCTCAAAAAGGCAGAGCACAGTGCTCCCTCTTGTTGGGCCTGGAAAAGCAGGAGCAGAGGGAACAAGCAGTGTGGGGTGGTGGTTATGAGCTGGGGTAAGGGAGGGAAACTCTAAAACTAGAGGTATCTGGAGCGGCATATCTATTTTCCTGAAATTTTTGTTTGGAAATCATTTGTGCCCTGTGGGCAAGCTAACGTTACCATGAGACATTTATTGTCACTTTTTCCCATTCCTTGATTTTGTGTATTTATATTTTTAACTATGCATCAACATACATTTTATCATAGCATATTTTGAAATGCTGATCTTTATTGAAAAAAAATTAAATGGTTACCTTCCACTAGTCTCCTGGCAGATGCCAACATTAAAGCCATCCCCAGATCTGCACTGGAATTGGAAACAGCAAAGGGAGTGTTGGCGACTTTCACTCCAAAGCTGGAGATCAGTTTCAAGTCCAAATGATCCACTCCTGCCCCAAAGGTTGCAATCACCTTTAAATTAGGCAGACTATGGAGAAACTCCTGGTTAGCAGCTGGTTTGTACTACCACATATAAATAGCTTTGATCTTTTCACTAAGGTGGTTTTTGTTTTCAAGAAATTCCTTCATGGTGGTAAGGTTAAAATGTTTCTTCAGAAACTCGACATAGTCCTCATAGACTCCGTATGTCCCTCCTATAGTATTTATCAACACATAAGGCAGCTCTTGCTCTTCCATGCCCTACAAAAGGAAACAAACCCAAAGTGTTTCCCTGAGTAACGTTTCCCCCTCCCGCCATGTTTTATACAACAGTTCAGCAGGGCTTTACTTCACTTGCCCTGTTACGGCGGAAAAGAAAAAGACAGTAAACTCATGTCCAAAGTCTCCCGGTCTTATTATTTTGAAAAACTGCTGCTGCACTATTCAGAGGGATAGTCTAGTTTGGAAGCAATTATTACTTTAGCAAGAATGCATTGTTGTTATAGCACAGCATAGCTGTCCTAACAAACACTTCTACGTGAAAAGATACAAGATAAAATTTAACAGAAATAATTAAGTAAAACAAAAATATCAATTCAAGGGTCAAAGTCTATACAGTTCAAAGCTTTGTGGGCCAAAGGACATCTCTGTGCTCACAGGGCCAAATTCTGCATTCACTTCCACTTACACAACCCTACTGAAGTCAGGTTTCAGAGTAACAGCCGTGTTAGTCTGTATTCGCAAAAAGAAAAGGAGTACTTGTGGCACCTTAGAGACTAACCAATTTATTTGAGCATAAGCTTTCGTGAGCTACAGCTCACTTCTTCATGAGAGTATTTGAGGACATGATTTCATCTAACCTAATGAGAGTGTTATTTATTGACTAGGTGCACTGCAGTCTCTAATTTACTTTGTACCTTAGGTCACTAACTTTGTTTGCTTAATGGGAAAAACATTGCAAGCTTTTGTTGTGCGTGCACTCTGCTGACTTTGGAAAAATCAGATCCATCATTTAAAATTCAAACCCAATTGCTATCTTATTAAAGAAAGAGAGAACAGAATTTAACCCCCGTTTATGTAGGGAGTAAAAAAGGACTATGTTCCGGGCAAAAAAACAAAACCCCCCACCATATTCACTTAACATTTTGTAGACTTCATATATATTTACTGAGATTAGTTTAAAAATGTTTCCAGGTTGGTTAAACACATAAATAAGAAGCCTTTCAAAACAAAAGTATGTTGCATTTATAACTGCTGCAAAAAACTAAAAATGAAACAAACAAAAAGGCCAAAAAACCAACAATCTCCACCCAAACCCCATAGTTTCCTGAAAAGTATACTTCAAGCTTTAATTACTAGCTTTCTGTCATGGGTAGTTTTAGCACCTTGGAAAATGAGTTTTAAAAGCACTTGAATTTTCCCAACCAGCCAGCCGGTAGGGCTGGAGAGATTTTTCATTTTTAGTTTTTTGCAGCCGTTATAAATGCAACATACTTTTGTTTTGAAAGGCTTCTTATGTGTTTAACCAACCTGGAAACATTTTTAAACTAATCTCAGTAAATATATATGAAGTCTACAAAATGTTAAGTGAATATGGTGGGGGGTTTTGTTTTTTTGCCCGGAACATAGTCCTTTTTTACTCCCTACATAAACGGGGGTTAAATTCTGTTCTCTCTTTCTTTAATAAGATAGCAATTGGGTTTGAATTTTAAATGATGGATCTGATTTTTCCAAAGTCAGCAGAGTGCACGCACATCAAAAGCTTGCAATGTTTTTCCCATTAAGCAAACAAAGTTAGTGACCTAAGGTACAAAGTAAATTAGAGACTGCAGTGCACCTAGTCAATAAATAACACTCTCATTAGGTTAGATGAAATCATGTCCTCAAATACTCTCATGAAGAAGTGAGCTGTAGCTCACGAAAGCTTATGCTCAAATAAATTGGGGTCAGGATTTCACTCATGATATATTTATTTGCACTAATGTAATAAACAAATAAAACAGTAATACAATACACAAGCACTAACACTTTGAAGTAGTACATAGATGAATTATTTAGATTGTGTATACATACTAAGACAATATAGGTTCAGATCAGATTGAAAACAGGCCGAAGTAGTCTTTGATGCTATATGGTAAGGAATACACTATAGAGTTTTTACAAAAGTATAGTAGCATGTATAACCATTTTTTTTTCAAAGAGAGCTTCTTTCTGTGTGATGTAAACCACGATCTGTACTGTAAGCAAAAAGTCTGATGAATGAAAACCATTGGTCTAGCATAGGATTTTGCTCTGATGTCCAATAGTAAATATATATATTTTTAGCTAACAGTACTTGTGAGAAGATCCCTGGGGTACAAGCTGGAACTGGGGTACCACTGTGCTTCCTTAACTCTCTAGCCTGGGCTGTCTCTCACAATGCTTTGCTAGTTACAAGCAGCAAACCCCTCCAGGTGCTGTTATCACTCAGCACACCAACACGTGGAGCAACACACCCAGCTAAATTGCATGAATGCTCCCAGAGCCACTCATGAAATCACGCAGAGGAAGGCACCAATAAATCTGCCAAACCTCCAACCTTGCACCTCAGACTATACCCTTTTGCCCTGGTCAGAAGCCTGACCAGTATAAGTTTATAACCCAGTCCGCCTCTCCCTCAATGTCGAGAGGACACACACAGGCCTTTGTAACCTGAATTGAGATTTCCCAAACAATTCAACCAAAGCACACTGTTTTAGGTAAAACATAAAACAGATTTATTAACTACAGATAGTTTTTAAGTGATTATAAGTGGTATGCATAAAAGGTCAGAGATAGTTACCAAAGAAAATAAAAGGTAAGAGCGCAGTCTAAAACTTAAAGCTTGTTACACTAGACAGTGTTTAGATCTAGTGTTTTCTCACCCCACTGGATGTTTCAGTTCTTAATACACAGGCTTCCCCTTTTAAGCCTGGGACCAGTCTCCTCAGCTGAAGTCTTTGTCTTCCCAGCATTTTTGTTGCTTCCAGCATAGGTGGGGGAGGAGAAAAGCCCTATCATGTCCGCTATTTTATATCCTCAGTCCATGTGCCTGAAAGACACAGGCCCAGGTGAGCCTTGGTGAATCACAGAGTTGAGCAGTCCCCATTGTGTGGTGTTTGCACAACTGTCATTGAATTGTAAATCCCTTGTTTACTATTCCCCTGCTAGTCAATGACTGGTGATGATCGTTCAATGCCCGCACAAGTGTTGGTTACGTCCCTTGTCCTTGTCACTGCAGAATTAGCATTAGAGACTCTCAGACTTACAACACATCTCAGTAACAACCATACAGCAAAATCTCATAACTTCATACACCCTAATGATATACATATTTGGACAGAACAATGGATTTCAGCAGATCATGATTTCTCTTATGAACATGGCATTCATGTAAGAACATGGCATGCTTTATATGAAATATATCATAATTATATGGGGTGAATATGGGGGTCTAGGAAGCTGCTTTGAGGTACAGAGTGCCAAAGTACTCAAAAGAAGTTGTTGGGGTTTTTCTGTTTTTATAAAAGCTGGAATCCTACTGCCCAGATTTATCCCCGGGAGGCAGAGTGTCAGATCTTGTGGTGAAAGATCCCAAAGTATGCTACCCCCAAGTACGTAGGCCTTAAGCCAACATTTATCAGGATGATAAATTTATATGAGTACATCTGGTATTCCAAACACGGTGGAAATTTCATTTTGAAGACGACTCTCCTTCCCACTACTGTTGCTGATAATTAGCCTGCCTGAGTAAGTCCTGGTTGAATGAATGGATTAAGTGGTGATATGTATCCTGGATGCATTTTTGAGGTTTGAAGGGACTTGTACTGTAAGATATTTTATTCATCATGGAACTTGTTTAAATGAAGACTTCCTGTGTGGCTCCCTTACACAGCAGGACATCAGAGGTTTCGGAGATCTTAATTTGTAACCAGATAGTTTACTATATTTTTGCAAGCGTCTCATAAAGCAGGTGTGGACTAGACATCTTGAGTACAACAAAAGTCAGCAAATCAGCTGCATATAGCGCAACTTCTTCCTCTATCTTGCCAATTTGTATACATTTAGTTTGTTTACTGCTTCTAAACATCTCTATGAGAGGTTCCATAACAAGAACAAACAGCACTGGGGAGCGGAGATCTCTCTAGCTGTTGTCTTTAAACGAGGCAGAAGGAGCTGATTTTTAGTAATAATCAGCACTGTGGTTTTTTGGGGCTCAGAATTGTAATCAACATTTTGTCAAGGTCAAACTGATTTAATACCTAAAAAGAAGGCTTGTCTACGCAAAGGGCTTTTATGTCTCCATAGATATTATATGGGTGAGGGTTTTGGTGACACTGGAATAATGAATTAGATAAAAAAAACTCTTCTGAGATTACTGGACAATCTGTAGATGAGCACAAAGCCTCTGTCTGTGTTAATTAATTATGGACAATATTGAATTATGAGAGATATCTCCCTAATCCTAGCATGAGGTATTGGCCAATATTTTCATATCTTTATTAAGTATGGCTATTGGTACGTAGAAGACATGTAATGAAGGGTCTTTTCCTGTTTTATGAGTAAGTATTATTTAGGCCTCAGCTAGTGTGGATGGGAGTCATTTCTTCTTGCAAGCCTTCATAAAACATTTTCTTTAAGAACTGACATACAAAATTCGGTGCGAAACCCATCAAAGCCAGCTGTTATTTCCCCTTTGAAAGACATTAATTGCCGTTCTCGTCTATGGAAATACTATTTCTTAAAGTCTCTGAGATTGGCATAATTTGGGAAATTTTATCTTGTATAATATCACCTTAAAATGGCTATTGAAGTTTACTGGAGTACATATTTTGATGGCTCTAAAATATAGAAAAGCTTGGATTTGAATAAACTTGTTTTTCTATATTAAAAAGCCACTGCAAAATGATAGACTAGGTGGGGTTTCAACAAGGTCAGGCATATTCACCAGACTTGGAAGTAAGCTAATTAACATATTGGAAAATATTATGGGAGTACCCTATTTAATCTCCCCTAAAGAACATTGTTAGAACTATAAACACACCAACGATCAGCAGCAGTAAATGTTTTCACAGATCCATTTAGCTTGTGTCCAGCTGTGACAAAGTACAAAGTGAACAATAAGATATGGAAACCATTTACAGTTGGATCTACATTTGGACAAGAGGATAGAACACTAGACTGGGACTGAGGAGATCTGCATTCTGTTCCTGGCTCTGCCGTTGGCTTGCTGGGTGACCTTGGGCAAGTCATTTCCCCTCTCTGTGCCTCAGTTTCCCAATCTGTAAAATGGGAGTAACAATACTGACCTCAATTGTAGAGTGTACTTTGTGATCTACTGATGAAAAATGCAATATAAGAGAGCTATTATTATTTATTTGCAAACCAAAATCAAGGCTAAGTTTGAGGTTCAATTCAAAGGTTTCACACATCTATAGTAACAAGTCTTCATTCCTGTAAGGAGAGTTGTAGAATAACGTTCTTTTATAGCTGTGATGTCCTTTAATATACCAGCTAGGGAAACACTTCATTGGGGATAGGGAGACCATTAAGAGCTGCCAATATATTTGCAACTGCTTCCTCCGTTATCATGCGACTGGCCTTGTCTGTTTTAATGCCAAGGTGAGGAGTTATGAGAATGTTCTTTAGTTTTAATAATGGATGATCTCTGCAAAAAAAGGAATAAAAAAAGCCAGGTGTGGTTAAGATGGCTACTGGCATTATCCTAACTAATAAAGGCCCTGCTTCAGCAAAGCCCTTAAGCATGTTCTTAAATGTATGCACTTGTTCAATCTCATTAATGTAAGTGTCTGCTTAAGAGCTTTGTGAATCGAGTTCAGTTTGTTTTGGGTGCTGATGGAGTGTTTTAAGATTTTATATCATTCCTTCGTGGAAGCACAGAAACTGATTTTCTGTGATAGGCAGCAATCTGTGCCACATATTGGAGGGAAGGATTGACCCTATGTGATGCCACGGACTTTATCTCCATGACTCAGATAGTTGACATCCCTGCCCACTTGCTTAGTGCTCTAAAGTCAAATGGGACAATTCATTCCATGAGGCGTAGTTCCTAGCAACTTTATTTTTGTAGAAGTTAAAGAACATCCATGACCGAGAGACCTGCAAAACGTCAGTAAAATAAACAACGTTGTACTGAGGAGACAAGACCTACAGGGAAGGGGAGAAGTGAGGCTTCTGAGAGGTAGTCTGAGCAGTGGTGGCTCATACAGTGTCTACCCATCACCATCATTTCTGTTGCCCTGGGACTGGTATTTTCTCCCTTCAGATAAAGAGTTTGGAACCACAGCTGCCACTGCTGCGTGCTGTGATTCTGTGGTAGGCATTGGCCAAAGGACTTAGCTTGGCAAATGTACTGCCCTCCTGCTATTTACTGCCTTGGGTGTTTGAATTGACCAGACTATGCATTCCAGCGTGTTCCCAGTCATAGTGCATAACATGACAGCATGCTAAATTCAGACACAGAGGGCAGCCATCCGTGCCAATCTCCAACCTCCACCAAATCCCCACCTGCTGTGCCTTTTTTGGTCCTTATTTCTTGTTCTCTGTAATTTTAAATATTTTTTGATAAATACACACGGCTGTGTACCTGGGAAGTGGTTCGGGGTAAGTGACATCCAAAGCCGCAGCCTTGATAACACCAGTCTGAAGAGCTTCCACCAGTGCATCTTGGTCTACCACTGGACCTGGGTTGAAATAACAGTGTACTTTCTTAATGCCATGTTCAGATAACGTCAGGATAAAGAAAAACAAAGTATAAAGGGAAAACTTCATTATTTGCTAATTTAGAAAAGAGATTTTAATATTAAAAATTAAATACAAATGGATTTACAGCTCAAACACAAGAACTCGTGTTTAAATGGTTAACACAATTATTTAACATTTTATGTACTGTTTTTCCTCTTCAAAGTGCTTTGGAAACATTAACCAAACCTCCAAACAACCCAATGAAGTGGGTAAATGTTGTTAGTCATTTTACACAAAACAGTTAACATTTTCAAATTGTTAATTTGCTCTTACTTTGGGAGACACATGTAGAGAGAGAGCCAGAATTTGAGGCACTAATTTTAAACAAAGCAGTGAGATAAGTTTACCATGTAAATGCAGAAGATGAGTGGTGTTATGGTTAAGAGAGTCATGGACCAGAGTCAGGAAATTCTAAATTCTGGTTACTACAGCAACAGTAACTATCCCCATGGCACATACATATATAACAGTTTGTTTTACTATATATAGCTAACAGAATATATACATCTATAGTATTACAATGCATACATTTAAATACTGTAATATATTTTAGAAACTTCATTGTAAAAAGCTGCTAAGGTTTCTAGGTAAGAACACTGTTGTCACCACATCATCTACAATACCCAAGCACTTAAACGTAAGGAAATGAGTAGATAAGAACATAATAAATTGAATACTGCCCAGTTCATAACAATTGTATACATCAATCAACTCATATGATTCATTGAGGACTACACACATGACGCATTTGCATATTTGAATCTAATGTGAATTATCAGGGTGTAAAAGAGCATCTGACAATCTTTTGGGTTTTATTAAGGGAGAACATTTTCAGTCACTTCAAAGAAAAAAACAAAAACAGCCATATGAAGTTTTATCAATCATTTGAAAAAATTCTACCCTGGGGGAGGGCAGGAGGAGAGAGAGAGAAAAAGAGAGACATATCCAGACAGCCGTTACTTAAGGTCATGATAGCTTCAATCCCAGCAGCAGCGTCATCCACCATTCCAGTTAGTTCTTACAGCTTCCCTAGCCAGCCACCACCCTCAAATGGACAGTACCATCCCAGTTCCCAACGTCTCTGCTCTTTCTCATTCCCCGACACGTACAAACCAAAAGTTCTTCATTTGAACCCAGTCAGCCCCCTGGAGAGTTGGGGTAAAGCCTCTAGATTCATAGATATTAAGGTCAGAAGGGACCATTATGATCATCTAGTCTGACCTCCTGCACAATGCAAGCCACAGAATCTCACCCACCCACTCCTGCGATAAACCTCTCACCTATGTCTGAGCTATTGAAGTCCTCAAATCATGGTCTAAAGACTTCAAGGTGCAGAGAATCCTCCAGCAAGTGACCCATGTCCCATGCTACGGAGGAAGATGAAAAACCCACATGGACTCTTCCAATCTGCCCTGGAGGAAAATTCCTTCCCGACCCCAAATATGGCGATCAGCTGAACCCTGAGCATATGGGCAGGATTCACCAGCCAGATCACCCAGGAAAGAATTCTCTGCAGTAACTCAGATCCCACCCCATCTAACATCCCATCACAGGCCATTTGGCCTATTTACCATGAATAGTTAAAGATCAATTAATTGCCAAAATCATGTTATCCCATCATACCCTCTCCTCCATAAACTTATCGAGTTTAATCTTGCCAGATAGGTCTTTTGCCCCGACTGCTTCCCTTGGAAGGCTATTCCAGAACTTTACTCCTCTGATGGTTAGAAACCTTCATCTAATTTCAAGTCTAAACTTCCCGATGGCCAGTTTATATCCATTTGTTCTTGTGTCCACATTGGTTCTGAGCTTAAATAATTCCTCTCCCTCTCCGATATTTATCCCTCTGATATATTTATAGAGAGGAATCATATCTCCCCTCAACCTTCTTTTGCTTAGGCTAAATAAGCCAAGCTCTTTGAGTCTCCCTTCATAAGACAGGTTTTCCATTCCTCGGATCATCCTAGTAGCCCTTCTCTGTACCTGTTCCAGTTTGAATTCATCCTTCTTAAACATGGGAGACCAGAACTGCACACAGTATTCCAAGTGAGGTCTTACCAGTGCCTTGTATAACGGCACTAACACCTCCTTACCTCTACTGGAAATACCTCGCCTGATGCATCTCAAGACCGCATTAGCTTTTTTCACGGCCATATCACATTGGCAGCTCATAGTCATCCTGTGGTCAACCAATACTCCAAGGTCCTTCTCCTCCTCTGTTACTTCTAATTGATGCATCCCCAGCTTATAACTAAAATTCTTGTTATTAATCCCTAAATGCATGACCTTACACTTTTCACTATTAAATTTCATCCTATTACTATTACTCCAGTTTACAAGGTCATCCAGATCCTCCTGTATGATATCCCAGTCCTTCTCTAAATTGGCAATACCTCCCAGCTTTGTATCATCCGCAAACTTTATTAGCACACTCCCACTTTTTGTGCTGAGGTCAGTAATAAAAAGATTAAATAAGATTGGTCCCAAAACTGATCCCTGAGGAACTCCACTGGTAACTTCCCTCCAGCCTGACAGTTCACCTTTCAGTATGACCCGCTGTAGTCTCCCTTTTAACCAATTCCTTATCCACCTTTCAGTTTTCATATTGATCCCCATCTTTTCCAATTTAACTAATAATTCCCCATGTGGCACTGTATCAAACGCCTTACTGAAATCTTGGTAATTTAGATCCACTGCGTTTCCTTTATCTAAAAAATCTGTTACTTTCTCAAAGCAGGAGATCAGGTTGGATTGGCACGATCTACCTTTTGTAAAACCATGTTGTATTTTGTCCCATTTACCATTGACCTCAATGTCCTTAACTACTTTCTCCTTCAAAAATTTTTCCAAGACCTTGCATATTACAGATGTCAAACTAACAGGCCTGTAGTTACCCGGATCACTTTTTTTTCCTTTCTTAAAAATAGGAACTATGTTAGCAATTCTCCAGTCATACGGTACAACCCCTGAGTTTACAGATTCATTAAAAATTCTTGCTAACGGGCTTGCAATTTCATGTGCCAATTCCTTTAATATTCTTGGATGAAGATTATCTGGGCCCCCTGATTTAGTCCCATTAAACTGTTTGAGTTTCACTTTTACCTCAGATATGGTAATATCTACCTCCATATCCTCATTCCCATTTGTCATACTACCATTATCCCTAAAATCCTCATTAGCCTCATTAAAGACTGAGGCAAAGTATTTGTTTAGATATTGGGCCATGCCTAGATTATCCTTAACCTCCACTCCATCCTCAGTGTTTAGCGGTCCCACTTCTTCTTTCTTTGTTTTCTTCTTCTTTATATGGCTACAGAACCTTTTACTATCGGTTTTAATTCCCTTTGCAAGGTCCAACTCTACTTGACTTTTAGCCTTTCTCACTTTATCCCTATATGTTCTGACCTCAATAAGGTAGCTTTCCTTGCTGATCCCTCCCATCTTCCACTCCCTGTACGCTTTCTGCTTTTTCTTAATCACCTCTCTGAGATGCTTGCTCATCCAGCTTGGTCTACAACTCCTGCCTATGAATTTTTTCCCCTTTCTTGGGATGCAGGCTTCCGATAGCTTCTGCAGCTTTGACTTAAAGTAATCCCAGGCCTCCTTTGCCTTTCGATCCATAAGTTCTTCAGTCCAATCCACTTCCCTAACTAATTTCCTTAATTTTTGAAAGTCAGCCCTTTTGAAATCAAAAACCCTAGTCACAGATTTATTTTTGTTAATCCTTCCGTTCAGTTTGAACTGAATTAGCTCATGATCACTTGAACCAAGGTTGTCCCCTACAACCATTTCTTCTATGAGGTCCTCACTACTCACCAAAACCAAATCTAAAATGGCATCCCCTCTAGTCGGTTCAGCAACTACTTGATGAAGGAATCCATCATCTATCGCATCTAGGAAAATCTGAGCCCTATTATTATTACTAGCACTTGTCCTCCAGTCTATATCTGGGAAGTTAAAATCTCCCATGATCACGCCGTTTCCATTAGTATTTACTTCATTAAAAACATTAAAGATGGCTCTATCCATATCCAAATTAGATCCCGGCGGCCTATAGCACACCCCAAGCACTATCCCAGTGGAGACTCTAGTAGTTTTCTTCCCCAATGTGATTTATGCTCAGACGGACTCTGTCTTATCCATTCCATCGCTTCTTATTTCTTTACATTCTATCTCATCATTGATATACAATGCTACTCCACCACCTTTACCTTTATTTCTGTCTTTCCTAAACAGCACATACCCTTCAATAGCTGTAGCCCCGTCATGACTACTATTCCACCATGTTTCTGTTATCCCTATAATATCCAGAGTGTAAGCCCAAGGTTTGAACTCAGGCTCAAGCTTAACCGACCTTCTCTCTACACACAAACCAAGTTAACCCATGGCTCAGATCCAGGGTCCCAGGACCCCATTGGGGTGGAGGGTCTGAGCCTGAGTGAAGCTGTGACCCACTGGACTTGTGCTCTGGGAGTCTGCCAAAAGTATCCCACAGTATCAGGCTGACTTTCTTGATCCTCTGGACAGTCAAGTTTGGTGGACAGTCAAGTTGTCCTACACTGCACCACGAACAAAGGGCTAGAGCAGCCAGATTCTGGGAGGGTGCTAGGAAGTCTGGGATATGGGTGGTTGGATTTGGAACCATATAATTCAGTGTAGACGCTGGAACCCCAGGTTGAGCCCCAGAGTTGAACAATTCTTAATCTGGGGTTACAAATCAGTGTAAATTCTCGAGCCCTAAATTAACAAACCCAGGTTCTGCTAACTCGAGTTCTGTTAGGCCTGGGCTTACATTGCTATGTAGACGTACCCTCTAGAACCTGGGGCTCCTTGGTACACTAGTTATAGTGCCCAGTGCAATTTGGTACTACACTCTGGAAGACAGGGGTTGTGCAGTCAGACCATTACACTGTACCCTACCTCTGCTGATGTTAATGAGAGTAGCAGTGGGTTTCATCAGTTCTAACTCCTTTTTCCCAATCAGTTTACATGTCTGCGGTGTCAGGCTCACAACCAGCATCACGAAATCTGACTGCTGGAGCAAGTCTTCTATCTTTGTACAATAAGTAGCACCAACAGCCCATTCCTCTTCCTCAGTTCTGACGAGAAATAAGAATCATGTTGCATTAGAGGCAGTCTTGGTCATGGAAATGTTACATTCCTACCTTATGTTACTCCCAATGGTACTTTAGCTCCCAAACTACAACTAGGAAAGTATCTCCCCAGGATCACTGGTAACCAAATGGACCAGTGATGCACTTTCAGCAGAGTGCAGAGTCGCAAAGGGGGAATGGATTTGACAGCCACTTGTAGACTTAATTTCCTCAGGAAGGTGAAACTTGTGGCAAAGCAGAGGTAAAGGAAGTCTGTCTCCTAGGTGTGTTTTCAGTGGCATGTGTGCATTATGAGTGGTCCTGATTTCTTGACCATCCTTCAATAAAGCTCTTTTTATGAAGGATGGAATTGGCAAACGAGTTCCTTGGGCAAGTGATGCTCCATGATTCAGATATAGAGATATTTTTAGTTTAAACTTTTGACAATGCAGAACTATTATATGACCATCAATCCTACTCTTTATAAACTTTCCCAGTTGTAGTTTGGGAACTAAAGGATAGCTTTTCATAAGTACCTGTGAAAGTCAGGAACACGGGTCCCATTGACTTTCAGTGGGATTTGTGCTCCTAAATCCACTAGGTGCTTTTGAAAAACTTCTCCTTACACTGGTGAGTGAAAATGAAGAAGGAAGAACTAAAGAGTCAGATAAAAATGTATGCTATAAAAAGACATTCTTGGGCAGGGACAAAACCCTGTAACTGCGGTGTCACAGTTAATCAGGTGTTTTTTCTAACACATAAATTAAATTTCTCCTGCTGCCTAAATCAACAACCAGGGAGCAAATGAGATGGGCATTGAACAAAACTGCACTAAAGTTTTCAGAATGTTTATTTGGGTCTCACCCAATACAAACATATACTACTTGAATACACATATTTCACCCTTTGATAAAATTAAAATAATTTTAAAGGTACTTCAGAATAACAATATTTTTCACTTCTATTGCATCTTCCATCTAAGGATCCCAAATTGCTTTACAAACAAGAATTAAGCTTCACAACAACCTGGGTAGGTAAATAAAATCCAAATTGGTAGCATAAAGTTAACAGTGATCTGCAGAGGAAATTAAAAAATGGGTCTGTGCCTTTTTTTGGCTCTTTATGATATATAACAGGAGGCCTACAAGGTGTTTTTTTTTTTCCAGTCATTTTTTCTGCTTGGTTTTTTTACTTCAGAAATATTAGGAGTATCACACATGGTCTTCTCTGGTATTGTTGGAAGACTCTGGCCTCATCTACATTGGGATTTGCCTCAGTTACAAGTAATCTGTGGCTGCTGCAAACCCCTACGATAGGCAGGCAAAACCACCATAAGGCACAATTTGCACCAGTGCAGCTTATCCCAGTTTCAAACAGGGGTAAAGCTGCAGTGGTGAAAATCATGGCTTATAACAGCACTGCTGCTATACCACAAATACACTACGTGTTTGCACAGGAACAGCTATGCCAGCTGCTGGCCACTGATGGCTGAAATCCCATTGTAGACAAGACCTTAGGGTCTCAAATGTGTGTTGTGCATTCTCATCCTGTAGCTAATGGGGCAGAAGTGCTGAATTTTAATAACAAAGATCTCCTTCCTCCCATGTGAAATCCTGACCTCGCTGAAATCAATAGCAACATTCTCACTGATGTCAATGGGACGAGGATTTCACCAAAAGAGTTTTAAACAGACTGACTAAAAATGTAATCCCCTCTCAGTTATTCAGCTTTCCTTTTCTTGTAATGCCATAATCCTCCTATTTGTCTGTCATCCACAAAATTTCAGGGAAATAAGACCAGAATTCCCAATTAAAAAAAAATCAGCATAAAAAAATTGGGAAAAAGCTTTCAGGCCTCCATTTTAATTCTGCTGGCCATCTCTGCAGCAAGCTACCAACAAAGACAAGATTTAAAAAAATGTCCAAGTCCACATTTAGGTGTTTAAACATGGTTTTAGGAGCCTGACTTAAAGCAATCAATCATTTTTGAAAATCTTGGCCTCTCCCCCTTACATCGCAATTCTTTGCTATAACCACAGGATCATCCATTCTCTCTAAATGGAAATACCACAATTACACACTTCCTAGAAAAGGGTGGGGATGTTTTAAAAAAATTAACTATATAATTATAAAGAAGTGAAAAATATATTCTGCTTTAATGGGGATCAAGTTTATTTTTACCTCTGGTTCCTGTTGTGATACAGAATTTTCATTTCAAAAGCTTTGGCCCTCAATGCAATCTTATACCCAATTCTGCCCATTCCAACGATACCAAGAGTAGCCCCGGTGACTTCATCTCCCAGCCAGTCAGTAGCAAAACACTCAGTGTCTGGGGAAACTGCCATCTGACAGCCTAAAATGAAAAATACTGAATGAGAAATTGATTTGTTTCAAGATAGTGCAACAAAATGCTAGAATGTGGCCTTTAGGCATTACTACAACATAAATGTTAAATAATAATTATTAAGAATAGAAAGACACTGTTTTAAAGGGCTTTGCTCTTTTTTCCCTCTTCCCAGTATCCTATTTGAATCTTGAAAATATCGGCTTTCCCTGTTATGTTGGAAACCTACACCCTGTCCTATTGATTCTCCAGTTAATACAGAAAGACTCTTGCCCCTTAGGAAGTCTCTCCCAGACTTTGACCTGCATATACCCTTGCAAAAAAAGTACTACACAGACACGGTGGTGCAAGTAGGAATAATTTCTTGCTGGTATTGCATTCATGGGAGGGACACAAGGGGGGGCATGTGACCTCCCCACATGACCCTCCATGTGACTCCTCCATGCCCCGCCCCCCAGCCCAGGGGCCCCACGCTCTTCCCGTCCCCTCGGGCACCCCCGTTTGTATGTAGAAACATCAACATGCTTAACTACTCATGTTCCCCCCAAATATGTAGTATTCAGTCTGTTTATATGGAATCTGGAAGTTGGGTGAGGAGCCAGTTCAGCATAGGTATGACTTATTAAAAGACAAATTTTAAATAGAACTGTATCCTGAACTGCTTTATGGTATTGTACCCAAACATTGCATTTCAATGGAGGATTCAACTTCCTTTATAGGGACAGACTCCTGAAACTCTTACCAGTCCACGACAGTGGTCCAAAGTCATGCAGATAGTCCCATTGTCTTCAATGGGACTGATCAAATGATTAAGGGTTTACAGGATTCGGTTCCAAGTTTGTAAATTGTTCTGGATGAAACTGACAATGCCTGAGCTGTCAGATCAGAAGGAGCTTCATTCGAATAAAGGTGGGCAGATGTGTGATAAGACTTAGCTCTGTTGCTAAAATGAGGAACATATTTTCAGCAAACTTCTTGGCAGATTCCTGAGGGAGTTGGCATAAGGCCGTCAGTATAATAATATTCACTTATAGTTCTCTCACCCACAAAGCTGGAAAATGAGGCATTTGTTTTCTTTGTTTTGCTGCTCCAGTTCCAGTTAACAAAATGCATGTTAGACTAGTTTGGCTTCAAAGAAGAATTCTGTGTACACTGGGGACAACACCTGATTCCTGTCAGGCTGCAGAACTGGGCTGACATCAGAATCCAAACATCCTCTGGTCAGTGCAAGCAGAGGCATTCCTCTGATGATTTGGACTTGATGTGATGCAGTATGGATGTCATGGATAATTCAGACCAATGGGGAGAAACAGAATCAAAAACACTGTTTAAATACCTTCCATCCCCCCCACCCCCCGCACCCTTCTCCTCTTGAGGACTCCTGACCAAGGTAACAGCACAATACATATGCTAACAAATTTAAACAAAGCCTTTCTTTAAAGTTTGTTAGCATATGGATTGTGCTGTTCAAGCCATTTAAAGAATGAATGCACTCCCTAGCTGTGTTCTGCTCCTTTAAGGAGCAGAGCGCAATCCCACCCCACCCCCCAGAGGGAGGGGCTAGCCCCAAGTCTCTCCCTTACCCCCTATCAGCTAAAACTCTCTTGCCGGTACTGTGTACTTGGAGGATACCACCTTGCTTGCCCTCCTGACACTATTCTACAGTCCTGGTCAGAATACTATAGTTCACAATAGTAATAATGCAGGGTTTAGTGTTATTAATGGAGAATAATATTGGATGTTTATGTTGTTATTTAAAACAATGACAGCTTATCATGTTCACCTCTCCTGCTCTCCCTGGAAAGGAGACTTATTTTCTTTGAGAACATTTGTCAGTAATTTACCTAAAGAATCCTAGATTGTCAATTAACCGCTAATGCTGGTTATAGAGTAAACAAAAGTTATCTTTATTTGCAGAACACAGAAAATAATGACTGTCACACATGCTGCTTGCTAGCCTGCCAACAGGGCCATAGGGTCTTGTTACTAAAATCCACCTTCTCAGACATTCCCAACTCTCCCAAATCATAAGCTGTGCATTGTGAAGCCTGTGGTGCAACTAGTCATGCCTAAAAATAAAATCTCAACTGTGCTAGACTCACAGCTGCCATGTTTTGTGCAGCTCCATGTGATACAAGGGAGAACAAGTCACTGATCTCCCCCTTCATGGTCTCTCTGCTCCCCATGCAGTGGAAGCAGGTCTCAGGGGCAGCAGCCTGTCTCACTGGAGCCCCTAAGAAACTGGATGGAGAGTTGGGAAGCAGAGCTGGCTAAAGGGAACCAGGTTAATGGGGGAGAGGGAGTTCAACCAGGAGAAATCCTGGGGTAGCTTGAAGGTTGCTGGGGAATGAAGGGGAAATTGGTGAGGTAAACTAGAACAGAAGCTCAGAGAGGAGGAGAGCTTGCAGCAGCTTCCCAAATTGTGCCCCTGATTCCATTAGCCTCTCCAGTTCTGCCCCTGTCCGGTCCAGGCTCTTTTCTATGTGAATGTTAGACCAGCACTGCCTAGCCATGGTGTGGGCACAGGGCCATTAGTTATTCTGAGCTCCTTCTGCAGGTACTGAACAAAAATGTGGTAGGTTCATGTGATAACCATGGTAATTTTTTTGTTTGTTTGTGTGATGAAGTGGTGGATTTTTAAACCAAACATGATATTTATGGCTCTGGAGGAAGGTTTGCCATTATATGATAATAGTTTAAAGGGAGGTCAAAGGTCAAGGTTTAAAACTAATGGCCCAGATTTTCATAATTGATTAGTGATTTTGCCTGCCTAACTTGAGACACTTTAAAGGGGCCTGATTTTCAGAAAGTGGTAAACATGTGCCCTCTGTGTATCAGGCCCTTTAAAATTTCTCATGTAGGGTACCCAAAATCACTAGTTACTTTTTGTCAATAACACTATATTGCCATCACATCCTAAAATAAATCCCTTACCGCCAAACATTGGACAACTTAAAATATTGTCAAGTGTTGAAAATACATTGTGGGGAAAGGGCATGAAATCTATGTCCGCACTTGTTCTGGACATAGAAATCCAGGTTCTAGTGTGAACAGCAAGCCCTGGCCTTACACTACAAATTGACACTGGGATCACTTAAACAGAACCCATTGACATTTTCCTCAAAGATTTTTCAACATAGTTTCAACTAGATAATGTGTTATAAACATATAGACAATATCCCAAACTAGCCCTTACTATTAAAGGCAATGAGGTTTTAGTATTTTAAATGCTATTGTTCATCATCCAAATACATTTTCTGTGGTTTAAACATTCACAGTTTATTACAATGGGAATAGTTCTAGGAAAATTCAAGTTAGCGGGAGATACAGCTCATATGATTTCTGGAAATACGCATAAGATATAAATGTTACCTTCCACCAGTCTTCTAGCAGATGCCAACAGCAAAGCCATTCCAGTGTCTGCTGTGGAGCTGGAAACAGCATCTGGAGCATTAGCCATTTTCACTCCAAAGCTAGAGATTAGTTTCAGATCCAAGTGGTCCATTCCTGCACCGGAATTTGCAATCACCTTCAAGTCAGGCAGGCTCTCGAGGAGTTCCCGGTCAATGATGGGTTTGTGCCACCACAAATAAATAGCTTGGACCTTTTTGCTCCAATGTTTTTTGTTTTTGAGAAATTCCTTCATGGTGATAAGGTGAAAGTGTTTCTTCAAGAATTCCACATGAGCTTCCAGCACACCATATACACCACCCACCTCATTAACCAAAAGCACAGGCAGCTCTCGCTGTTCCATGATCTGCAAGAGGAAAGAAAACAAATATTGCTAAATAATGTCAAAACATTTTAAAGAACCATTCAGCAGGATCTGCATCATTGCTTTGCTTTCTTCAATCGTGACAGCTACAGGAAGAGAACTTGTATACCTTTAAGCAGTCACGATGAGCTCTACCCTGACAATCTGGAGGTGAATTGCAACAAGTTGTGGAAAAGAACTTCAAGGGCTGATCTTGTTTGCAGAGGCACACCCACCCCGCCTAGCATGAGCCCACAGCAGCCCAAATGGTCACTTTGGCTGCTGTGGGATCCCCAGTTTCTCTATTATTGGGGCAGTGTAAGGGAACTCAGCCGGGGCTCATCCCACGTCGGGGTGTGGGGCACCACACAGCCTCACTACACTCTCTGCTGGGTTGGGGAATACCCAGACCTATGGCCCAGACCGCAAGCAGTTCAATATAAGCCCAGGTCCTGGATCAGAGCGGGGCCGCAAACAAACAGTCAGAAGCTCAGGCCCTCAGGCAGAGGCTGAGCAAAATAGTTCCACAGCAAACCCCAGGCTCCTAGCTTTAGCAACCAGGGGGAGGGGGAGACTGCCACCCGGGAGGTGGGTGGCAGGGGGCACGCGGGCCCACCCACTCCACTGCATCCCAGCCCGGGGCCCTAGCAGCGGCCTAAGACCCGCTGCTGTGTCAGTGGGAATCCTGGCCGCAACACACTGACATTGGCTCTGGCAGTGCTGCAGCCAGACTAGGGTCAGCTGCCCCCAGGCTACTTCCGGACTCCCCCTTGTAGGGTACCTGGGTCAGGGTGGTGTCCTCAGAGGGTTCTAGCTCCATGGGTTCCCCTGGGTCGCCGGCGAGGGGTAAGCTTGGCAGCTCCTCTGGGTAGCTGGAGTGGGGTAGGCTTGGCAGGTCCTCCGTGCATTGGTCAGCGTCAGGCATTGGCCGGTCTAATTGAGATATGTTGCACATGCCCGTTCCATTCTTGGTTGTGCGCATGCACTGTGCACAACCACCGGAAACTTTTCGGATAGTGGTATCCAGAGATGACTCATGCCTGCTGATGGGGGGGTGTGGAGCAGAGTGAGGGCAGCCAGCTTCAGCAGTGTTACTGAGCATGCTCAGTCCATGTTAAGTGTTACTGAATGCTCAGTCCATGTTAAGTGTTACTGAGCATGCTCAGTCCTCTGTAAATCTGAGGGGGCACATGACCCCGCATGCCCCCCCCCCCCAACACATTGCCTATGGTGGTATCGCTCAGGGCAGCTTAAGATCCCTCTGCTGTGGCACACTGGCGGCACTATTATAAAGGGCCCAGCTGACCCCGAACCCCCTCAGTTCCCCTTTAACAACCCACAAACCCCTTTCACAAAAATATCAAATCTCACGAACCCACTCCTAAAAATGAATATTTCCAGGGATTTTCTCCTTGACCTGAGCATAAATTATAGAAGCAATGATCTAGAAAATAATTTTTATGACATTCTTATTACACACTATTTATGATTACATTATTATTTATCATTACATTATTAATTTTATTACATTATGAAAATGGCAACACTCTTCCAAGCTTTCACTTTTGTAGCTCATAGCACTTCGATTAAGCCTCCTACATGTTTCATCAAGGAGTACCAGACGTGAAAGAGCATGAAGGTATTTAAGAAGCCAACTCAAATAAAGAGTTCCTCCCACAAGTATTCTGGTCTTGAGCAGGCCAGGCAAACAATGCACGACTACAACAAAGCTTAAACTTATTCTGCCAGGAAGTCATGGTCACGGGTCTCAGGCTGCCGGGCCCCGCACCTCACGGGGCCCCTGCGCCCAGGGTCCCTAGGGACGGCTCTGTCTGCCATTACAGAATTTTTTTCTGAGAACCCCCTGATACATTTCACAAACCCCCAAGGGTTCACCAACCCCAGTTTGGGAACCACTGAGTTAGATCCATCATGCAGAATAAAGTCTCTTCAATGACTATCTTTAGTATGAAAGAGAAAACTGTTGAATTACACTTTTTGATCTTAGTGTATGAGCCCTCCTTCATTACAACACATTGCTCATCAAAATGACACTCATATCTGTATTTATTTTAGAAATACTTTCTCTATGTTCATAAGCAGAAGTAAGAAAAGCTATTTGTGTAGAGGCTGACTCTTAGCACAGTGCATAAACGCTGGGTATGTCGACACTGCAACTGGGACAGCACCTGTAAGCAAGCATATCTGAGCTAGCTCTAATTGAGCTAGCTCGCTAAAAATAGCAGAGTAGCCACAGCAGCACAAGCTAGCTGCCTGAGTATGTACCTATGGTCCCAGGAGTACATACCTATGGTCCCATTCAGCTGCCTATGCTGCTGCAGCTACACTACTATTTATAGTATGCCTACATACATGTGTTGCAATCGCACCTCCTGATTGCAGTGTAGGCATATACCCACAATGGTCCAGTTCACTGTTCCCCTGCACTTTGGGGAGTCATTGACACAAGAGCAAAGTGTGTGCAAAATGCTTCCCCTTTCTGATTTGGCAATGCTTTACAACCACTTCGTATTGGTGTATAAAGAGCTACACAAGCAGTGGAGAAATACTGAATGGAACAAGTCAAAGTACATAAAGTTAAGCAGGTGCATAAATTATTTGCTGGATCGAAGTCACAAATCATGGGGTTACCTGAGAATATTTTGAGGTAAACTAGTGGCAGAATGGAGAGAGATTTACTGAGATACTGAACAACTTCTTTGCTTTCTGTTTGTGACAGACAGCAGGATGAGACACTGACATATATGACAAATATATGACAAATACTAATAAAGAAAAGGTTTTTAAAACATCAGAAAAATACTCTGAGCAATAGTATACAATATCAGGCATCATCTGAGGTATTATATGTCTAAACTGCTGCCTGACTATAACCCTGGAGCAAGGACTGTCTCTCTCTGTTTTGTTAGCCCATTGAGCACTTAAATAATATTAAAGTCAATAAATTAAAAATATTTAGGGGTCGTTTGTGCAGGGTAGAAGGCTCCCCCGATACTAACCTTGGTTTGGGGAGCACTTATTCCAGCTCTGCCGGTGCTGTTTGGGCCAGTCCTGTAGCTCCACCTGAAATCCATACTCCTCTTTGTCCAGTGATGCACATGACAAACAGCTGGATGAATAAGTCTACCAGCCAACCTTGGGCAGCCAGTGGCCAACTGAATAGCTTCTACCGAAGAGAATGCTTTAACGCTAAACATAATCTTTCAGTTGTCCACCCCAGCATGTTAAAGGTAAACTTGTCAAGGATATGGCTATTTTAATTTTGAACTAGTATCATCTGCTGTGTTGCCAACCCTCAGAATTTTATCACAAGCCTTGCAATGTTTGGTATTTTTCTTAAAGCCCCAGCTACTCAAATCAATTGATTATGTGAAAAATGAAAGTGTTTCTAGCCCTCACAGCTACAAAGAAAAGCTTCAAAACATGACCCAGAAAAGCTGAAGCACAATGCAAATCAAAATAATCAAAACATTATTTTTTAAAATTTCATTTTTTTAAAGATAAGCTTATGATTTTTTTGGTGGGGGCCTGACTCACAATTTTTGAATGAATAGGGTTAGCAATACTGCATCTGGAGTTTTAACAGGCTCACAGTATAACAAAAGTTTTTGTATTCAGTGAAGTAAACCTGCAGAATTCCTAATGGCTCTGCTTTCTGCTGACATAAGTAAATAGAACAAATCTGTTTCACTGACATTCTTTAAACGAAAACTGATTATATTAATAATAAATAACCTGGTAGTTTATATTGCTTTTTTCCTGACGCTGATCCTGGTGTAACTCTGTTTTACCACTTCTGGCAGTGGCAATAGCTTAAACACAAAATCTCCTTATACAACTACTTCCAGATCTTTGCAACACACACAGGGACACAGAATCATATGATGTAATCCTTAATCCAAGGTCCCATAGCTGTCCTTACTCTGCCTGAATCCAACCCCACACAGCTAATGCATTAGAGTATATATTCTTCCTGTGCAAGTTTCAGTTGGCAGCAGCTGAGTACACTCACATGACTGTGAGCACTGCCAGCCATCTCTGCCAGGTCCACCCTCTATCAGAGAGTCTCTGGACACTTCAGCAGGAACTGCCACATAGAGTGACATTATCTGCCAGTCTCTACTTCATCCTCTTTGGCTTTCTGTGCAGCCTTCCTAAACAATGTCATCTTCCCTCCTCCCTGCTTCTGAAACTGAATTCTATGGGGTGCGGAATAGCAGATATTGTTAGAATGTTTTTAGTTCTCTGTGCGCAGCTACACACATTCTTGTGGCAATGGAATCTGATCCAGAATCCGTGCACTATTGTAGAACTGTGCTGCAAAATCTAAGTTTTTTTAAAATATGCTTCTAGCCCTAATGGTTGCAAAGATAACCTTCTGAGTATGAACCTTATGTAAACTAATGTAGTGATATCTGTGTGAGCGTGCAGAGAGACAAAATGAAATAATAACTCCAAGACAGATGAGGACTGTCCTAGTTATATCAATGATTGTGTTAACTCTGAAACCTAGTGATGCCAATTAATATGTCAACACTGCTAATAGTTTAATTGCTGATTATTTCAATAAAAATATCTACCCAGGGTGTTTATCTATCCTTTGTGCAATCACAGATATTGGGTTATCAGGCAATGAGGTAGCTTGTTAGAGCTAACATAAAAAACTAGGAGTTTAAACACCCTTCACTCCTAAAGTTCAAGTCACCTTAATGTCTGCTGCTAAAATTGAAACTAAATATTTTGGAATAGCATGAAATAAATTGAATTTACTATTAAAATATATAATACACATAATAGTAGACTGGTTGTATTATTCATTGCCATTCATTAACATTTTCACATTTCATTCAGTAAAATCCTCACTGTTTTAATTTACTTAGAGCTCATGGAGAATTTCAGTTTGTTGCAGAATTCAGGACTAGAATGATGCAGAAACCAGTGGGTTTTGTGGCAGAATTTATGTTGTTTGCTGACAAGTACATTAAGCCTTGATGATGTCCAAGAAAGTGGAGCAACTCTGTCAGGAGCTGGACATAAGGGGGTTCTGTGGAAGGATTTGTTGTGGGTATGTGGGCTTCCTGATTAGTATTGCTCTGAGCACTGGGAGACAAGGCAGGAGACTGATATTCACCTCCAATCCAGCTGGTTGAGATCTGTGCATGCCCCATGGTTTTCACATAGGGTTTTATAATGTTTAGGTGACTAGGGCATCAGCTAATAATAACTTTATCCTGGGGCTCATGGTTTTCAATGCAAGGTCAATGACCAAGAAAGTCATCCATGATTTAATTATGGATAAGGCCCCCTTTTTCCTTGTTATTAAAGAAACCGGCAAGATAATTCAGATGGTTCTCTACTGGTGTAGCTTTCTCTGGTGAAGGACTTGGTTCAATATGAGACTAGAACGGGAGGAAAGGGAGAGTGGGTGTGCTCTTTGCATCCTACTGTGTCCAATTGTAAGTCTGGATTTGACTGGTTGTGTTCAGCTAACATTAATTTGGGAATTTTGGTAAAGTAAAGACTGTCCTACTAATCCACAGGATTCCTGACCATACTCGTTCATATAATGCCTGTACTGGTTTTGGATTCACCCAGTTATTCTTCTGCTCATTGCACCATGCCGATGGTGACTGTTTCATTAGTTTTGGCTCTTACTCTAACCGTGGTACTATCTCGTATGGCTTCTAGCTTTATTTATGTGAAAGCACATAATTTGAGAATCGACATAGGAAGTGTGGTAATTACATTCTTGTCATGGTTAGAGTACCCTCAGACTAGTGTTCTTGACCAGTGACTCATGACTTGTCCTTTTTTGTGGAAACTTCTTTATGGCTCCCTCATGACGGAGAGATTGAACATCCTGGACCAGAATCTCTTTGTGAGATAGGTCTCTGAAGGGGAGGCAGGGAGAAAAGGAGGGGAGGGTAGAAGTAAACTGTAGGGTGTATCCCACTTCCACAGTCCATGGTGATCTGGGACCAAGCACTGAGGAAATGGGAAAGACAGTTTGCAAATAGAGGAAAAATGGGGTCTGGCATCCAGTAAAGTGGCTTCCTTGAATGTCCCATCAAAGTGCCTGCTTAGCACCCCCTGTGTGTCTAGGTTTAGCAGGCACTGATGATGAGGCGGCCTACACCTAAAACCCCTACTATTCTTTCTCTGCAGGTCTGTCAAGGAGCTGGACCAGAATACCTATGGGGCTTCTGTAGTTTGAAGCGATTCCTGGAAGGGGTTAGGGTGCACAACCCAAGTGACTTTAGGACCCCTGTCCTGGAACCCATGGCGATTAGTGTCACTCTGCTCTGAAAAGAGAGAGGGTCCTTCCAATGGCAGGTCCTGCAAAGTTTGTTGGATCGCCTGTGGGAGCCCCAAGGGCTGCAACCAGGAGCTCCTGTGCATTTCTACTGCCAAAGCCATGGATCTGGCCACTGAGACAGCTGCATCTGGAACAGCTTGCAGCAAGGCTCTTACCATCGATTTTCCTTCATCCACTAGCAAGGAGAACTCTTGCCTAGCATCTTCTGGCACCGTGTCTTTACATTTTTGCATTCAGTCCCATACATTAATGTCATATCTGCACCAAAGTGCATGCTGGTTTGCAATTCTGAGTTGCACCCCCGAGTAAAATAAACTTTCCTGCCAAACAAGTCCAACTTTTTTGAGTCTTTTGATTTGGGGGTTGCGCCCGGATACCCCTGGGAGGGGGAATGGGAGAAAAGGAATTCATAACCCTGGAAGGGCACATAATATTTGCACTTGGCCCTTTAAAAAGTGCGTAGAGAGATGCAGGAGTCCACCATGGTGCTATAACGGGGTCCCTAGTGGCCTCATTGAGAGGTAGGGCCACTCTGTAAGGACCTGCTGTGGCCAAAATATCAACCAGGCGGTATGAGAATTCTTTTGCTTCCTCCACCCGTTATGCTCAGGCCAAAGGCAACTCTCTTTAACAATTCTTGATGGGCCTTATAGTCATCTGGGGAAGGCAAAATGCCCCCTGCTGAGACTGCCTTGTCATGGGAAGAGGAAGAGAAGGCCACCACTGGCTGGGGTTGCTCCTTCTCTATTTCTTGACTCGCAGGGTTCTGCTGAACCAGCTCTTGATGTTGGTACTGGAGTCAGGAATAGGTGCTGCCCAGTGAGTAGGTCTCTCTGAGGCCACCAAATAGGAGTGTCCAGTATACGATCTGGTAACTGAGGGAAAACCCCACGGATTCCAAAAACACCAGTGGACAGGCATAGGGCTCCAGTGACCTCCTGGCTAATCACTAGATGGTACTCCTGTGGAGGGGTCCATGGTAAGGTGGTGGTGTCTTGAGGAGGGGTAGTGAGAGTGGCTCCAACAACAGGAGAGGTAGGATGTTTTTCAATTCACCTCATACAAGTACTGTAGTGCAATCTCTTTATTGTAAAAGTACAACTTACAAATGTAGCTTTTTAAAAAATTTACCTAACTGCACTCAGAAACAAAACAATGTAAAACTTTAGAGCCTATAAGTTGAAGCATGAAGGTGCATAAGAATGTTTAGCATATCTGGTATGTAAATACCTTTCCATGCGAGCTACAACAGTGCCATGTGAACACCTGTTCTCACTCTCAGGTGACATTGTAAATAAGAAGCAGGCAGCATTGTCTCCCGTAATGTAAACAAACTGGTTTGTTTTAGCTATTGGCTGAACAAGAAGTAGGACTGAGTGGACTTGTATGAGGTGAATTGAAAAATACTTTTTCTTTTATCTTTTTTACAGTGCAAATATTTGTAACAAAAAATAATAATAATAAGTGAGCACTGTACACCTTGTATTCTATGTTATAATTGAAATCAGTATATTTGAAAATGTAGGAAAACACCCAAAATATTTATAATATTATAAATTGGTTTTCTATTATTGTTTAATAGTGCGATGAAAACTGCGATTAATCACAACTATTTTTTTAATCTAGTTAATTTGTTTTGCGTTAATCGTATAAATTAACTGTGATTAATTGGCAACTCTAAATAAAATACAAGAGTACGCAGTCCACTCAGAGCACTGACAAAAGCAAGATGAGCAGTTCCAGCAACCATCACGGGCAGTAAGAAGGAACAGTGCGGGCTCAGGTTGAGCCCTTTATAGCGGCGCCACCAGTGTGCAGCAGAAGAGAGTGCTCCAGCTTCCCCAATGGGTAGCACTGAGATAAAAATTTCTTGTGATTGTGCAAGGGGCATGCAGACACCTAAGAGTGGAATGCACATGTGCATAGACTAAGCAAACTGTATAGCTAGGTGCCTAGGCAAACACTTTCAAACATGGGGTACCGAAAGTTAGGGACCTAAATAAAAGTAGCCTGATTTTAAGAGGTGCTGAGCATCTGCAGCTCTGTGACAGCAGTGTGTTTGCAGCACTTCTGAAAAAAATGAGATTTACATTAGTAATAGATTAGACTTTTCACTGGATTTTTATAAGGGGAGAAACCCCACAGTGTCACCAACTGTTGTGACTAGTAATCCATCAACATTTGGATTGTCAGTGAGTCATACAAACATTAACTCATTAGCTACGAGGTAGTCTATGTGTACTATGCTAAATCTTTATTTTATAATCCTTCCAAGAAGCCTTGGAAAACCTTTGTCCTCCTGCCCTGCTCATGTTGCTCAGTAATGAGAAGGACTCCTGGCTTTACTAAGCACTATGGAGACAATAAGACATTTCTTGCCTTCTCTGCATGTGTTCTTTGTACCTACTCAGGAAATGGATTATAAAAGGAGTTGGACTTTAGGTTGGACTCAGTGCTCAGTTAGACATTTACTTCACGCATGTGATTTCAGTGGCGGATATAGTTTTGTTTCTTGGCTCTGTCAAGATAAAAATAGTCTTTTTTGTGTAGAAGCTGTTATGAGAACACTGTCACTTTCACATTTAAGACCCCCCTAGAAAAACAGAACATAATGTTTGAATTTTTGGATCTGCTTTGGTTTACCAATGTTGAGAGTGCAAAGTACTCAAAATATGGTGTGAAATTTCAGATCAAGAATCAACATGAAGGAGTCAGCCTTGTTGGTGTCTTGATATCAAGATGCAATGCTGCTGTGCTGGCCCAAAAGTATTTTGGAGTGAAGCCAAATTTCTGCAGAGAATTCATGCTCAATCCATCCCTGACATGCCTGTGATGTTACATGATATTCTTTATGGAAATATGCTTATGATATGGATATGGCATAACTGAGATATATTTTATGCAAGATGGGTCTTGTAAGGTATCATCGGAAAGGTTATAATTTACTGAATAACAAATTTATTTGGGCATAAGCTTTCATGGGCTAAAACCCACTTCATCGGATGCATGCAGTGGAAAATACAGTAGGAAGATATATATACACAGAGAACATGAAAAAATGGGGGTTGCCCTACCAACTGTAATGAGACCAATTAATTAAGGTGGGCTATTATCAGCAGGAGAAAAAAACCCTTTTATAGTGATAATCGGGATGGCCCATTTCAAACAGTTGACAAGAAGGTGTGAGTAACAGTGTGGGGGGGAGTAGCATGGGGAAATAGTTTTTACTTTGTGTAATGACCCATCCACTCCCAGTCTTTATTCAAGCCTAATTTAATGGTGTCCAGTTTCCAAATTAATTCCAATTCTGCAGTTTCTTGCTGGAGTCTGTTTTTGAAGTATTTTTGTTGGAGAATTGCAACTTTTAGGTCTGAAATTGAGTGAACAGGGAGGTTGAAGTGTTCTCCGACTAGTTTTTGAATGTTATAATTCTTGATGTCTGATTTGTGTACATTTATTCTTTTGTGTAGAGATTGCCCGGTTTGGCCAATGTACATGGCAGAGGGGCATTGTTGGCACATGATGGCATATATCACATTGGTAGATATGCAGGTGAACGAGCCTCTTATGGTGTGGCTGATGTGATTAGGTCCTATCATGGTGTCCCTTGAATAGCTATGTGGACACAGTTGGCAACGGGCTTTGTTGCAAGGATAGGTTCCTGGGTTAGTGGTTCTGTTGTGTGGTGTGTGGTGGCTGGTGAGTATTTGCTTCAGGTTGGGGGGCTCTCCGTAAGCAAGGACTGGACTGTCTCCCAAGATCTGTGAAAGTGATGGGTCGTCCTTCAGGATAGGTTGTAGATCCTTGATGATGCGTTGGAGAGGTTTAAGTTGGGGGGCTGAAGGTGACGGCTAGTGGCGTTCTGTTACTTTCTTTGTTGGGCCTGTCCTGGAGTAGACAAAAAAGCGTCAAAAACAGACTCCAACAAGAAACTGCAGAATTGGAATTAATTTGCAAACTGGACACCATTAAATTAGGCTTGAATAAAGACTGGGAGTGGATGGGTCATTACATAAAGTAAAGTGACAGGTTTCAGAGTAACAGCCGTGTTAGTCTGTATTCGCAAAAAGAAAAGGATTAGCTTTCGTGAGCTACAGCTCATCCGACAAAGTGAGCTGTAGCTCACGAAAGCTTATGCTCAAATAAATTGGTTAGTCTCTAAGGTGCCACAAGTACTCCTTTTCTTTTTACATAAAGTAAAAACTATTTCCCCATGCTAATTTTTTTCCTCCTGCTGTTACTCACACCTTCTTGTCAACTGTTTGAAATGGGCCATCCTGATTACCACTACAAAAGGGTTTTTTTCTTCTGCAAATAATAGCCCACCTTAATTAATTGGTCTCGTTACAGTTGGTATGGCAACACCCATTTTTTCATGTTCTCTGTGTATACATATCTTCCTACTGTATTTTCCACTGCATGTATCCGATGAAGTGGATTTAGCCCACGAAAGCTTATGCTCAAATATTTGTTAAAAATTTGTTAGTCTCTAAGGTGCCACAAGTACTCCTCGTTTTTTTTTGCTGATACAGACTAACACGGCTACCACTCTGAAATTTGCTGAGTATGATTATCCAATTTGTATGCATGTATCATTTCTGAATCTAAAGTTAGGAATATTGACTATGCAACAATTACAACTGTGTGTTCGTATGTGGGAGACACCCACCAGACAACAGGCCATCAGCTATGATGGGCCATTAGGAAGAAACAATAAGACTTTGAAGATACGAATCTGTCTCCTTCCTAAGAGGCTTCCTGGGATGTAGCTATGACACTACAAGATCACCTGGTACTAACACCATCTTTGACTTCTACTAATTTTTCACTAAAAGCAGAGGGAGGTCAATATTACTTCTGATTTTCTTATGTTATTCATAAAGAGCAGCTAGTGTGCCCCTCTCCCCCACGTTAGGATGCAGCAAGTATGAGGATAAGTATGCAGTGTGTATTTGGTGAAAGAGTAGACTGAAAACATCAGAGAGTTGTCTGCAACTGCTCATCTAAGAGCCTTTGAACAATTGACTTTATTAGTTCATTATTATTCAAATGATCACATGACTGGAGTGCAATGATACAGAATAGCCACTAGGTGGCACCATAAATGTGACAGCAGTATAGAAACATCTTCACTTGTCACTATTAATCATTGCACTGCAAAGTTACTTTATGATTCAGTAGAATAAAGTCCGTTCACAGATATGCCATTGTGTATTTATGTTTTCTGACATGTCACTGAGGGATTACTTCACTAGGAATGGGGAGACCATTAAGAACAGCCTGTATATTTGCTACTGCTTCTTCTGTCATCATACGGGTGGCTTGGACTGTAGCAGTTCCAATGTGAGGAGTTATGATAATGTTCTTTAATTTTAATAATGGATGATCTCTGTAAGAAAAAGAAAGGACAGAATAATTAGAGGAGAATTTTACATTTCTACAGCCATGTTCATTCTAACAGAAAAGGGCAGAAGTAACTGGCAAAGTCTTGCATGTGAGAAAGAGGTACCATGATGCACAGAGGGTTGCACAGAACAGCAAGGAGCAAATCTGCCCACTTCTTTTCCTGCATGGGCCTTCATGTCAGTCAGGCTGCTACAGAGCTGCAATACATGAGAATAAGGATCTAATTTGCCAGTTGCTTGTGCATAATAGCCTGAAGATTTGACCTTAAGCATTACATAGGGTTATGAGATAGCAACTGTGAAAAAACAGGACAGGGGGTGGGAGTTAATAGGTGCCTATATAAGAAAAAGTCCCCAAAAATGGGACTGTCCCTTTAAAAAATGAGATGGATGGCCACCCTAAGCTTACAGGAATTTGTAAATGACATGCACACAGACTTTACAAATTTGGACATAAGCAACTGGCCTCTGGCCCCTGAGAGAGTCAGGAACAGAATCAGGATTGGAACTCAGGAGTTCCTGGCACCTAGTCTTGTGCCCAGTAAACCGGAACGCATCTCTCCTGCAAAAATATGCAAACACCTATGGAAAATGTGATTTGGATTTGAAGACAGTGTCTAATATATTCCCAGAATTTTGAAGGGATGCTGAAGAATTTAAGAATGTTTTCCAGTATTAATCTGTAATGCAAATAATTTCTGATAAACAGAAAGAAAACAGTTTTCTACCTTGGCAGAGGTTCAGGGTATGTCACATCCAAAGCTGCAGCTTTAATAATCCCATTTTGGAGAGCATCTACCAATGCATCATGATCAACTACTGCGCCTGCATTAAAATGATAGTGTCTTATTGGCATATCCAGATAAAGTACAGAAAAAAACTAATCTCCATGTAAATTCCCTATCTTTAACTGAGAGGAGAGGTCTCATAATGCAATTTAAAATACTATTGGATTTATATCTCATTATAAAAACAAGACCGCCTTCTAGTAATGGTTAACCAAACAAAGCAAAGAATGAATTTTTTTTTATTAGCAAGACAGCATGGTCCAGTGGACAGAGCACTGGAATAGGATTCAGGAGTCTTGGTTCTATTCCTGGTTATGCCATTGACCTGCTCTGTGATCTTAGGTGAGTCACTTTACCTCTCTGTGCCTCTATATCTTCTTCACTCCTTTACCTAGTTGTCTATTGAGACTGAAATCTCTTTGGGACAGGAACTGTCTCTTACAGATTTATATAGCTTTGAAGGCCAGAAGGGACCACTGGGATCATCTGGTCTGACCTCCCACGTAACACGGGCCATAGCACTTCCCTGAATTAATTCCTCTTTGAAATTGAGTGGATCTTTTAGAAAAACATCCAATCTTGATTTAAAAATTTCCACCACAGCCCTTCGTAAGTTGTTCCATTGGTTAATTACCCTCATTGTTAAAACTTTTCACCTTATTTCCAAGTCTGAATTTGTCTAGCTTCACTTCCAGCCATTCCTTTCTCTGCTAGTTTGAAGAGCCCATTATCAAATATTAGTTCCCCATGTAGGTATTTATAGACTGTAATCAAGCCACCCCTTAACCTTCTCTTTGTTAAGGGAAACAGTTTGAACTACTTGAGTCTATTGCTATAAGGCACGTTTTCTAATCCTTTAATCATTCTCGTGGCTCTTCTCCGAAACCGCTTCAATTTATCAACATCCTTCTTGAATTTTGGATACTAGAACTGGACACAGTATTCCAGCAGCAGTTGCTTCAGTACCGAGGTAAACTAACCTCTCTCCTCCTCCTGGAGCTTCCCCTGTTTGTGTCTCTAGGATCACATTTGCCCTTTTGCCACGGAGTTGCATAGGGAGCTCATGCTCATGGGGCTAAGCCCCCGTACGAGAATCAGAGTTTTCCACACATGGAATCTGCCGCACTCTACATCATCCCAACTCCCCCAACCAAACGGTGCTGAAGTTACCTTTCCCTGATCCAGTCTAAACTCTCTGGGTTTTCTTCTCTGGATCCCACAGTCCCCTTTCCCTGTAGCTCTTGCACAGAAGCCATGAGAGCGAAGGGGTCACTGTCTTATGTATTTGTGTGGTGCCAAAGGGGCCCCAGCCTCACTTAGGGCCTCTACATGTTACTGTAATACAAATTATAATGACACAATTTAGTACAGAAATTCTACTATACTAGATAACACTCTCATTGGGCAGTGGGCTGTCCTTGCGTTCAGTTCATCATGAAGATATTTGTACATTTTTCTTAGATGAAATAACCCTGAGTTAAAATGAGAGGTGCTGGACGCTCACTGAGCCTCCACAACTCCTGTTGAAAGTACAGTTGCCAACCCTCCAGGATTGTCCTGGAGTCTCCATGAATTAAAAATTAATCTTGAATAAAAGATTATGACCTGTGCTGAAACCTCCAGAAATACGTCCAACCAAAATTGGCAACCCTAGTTGAGAGGCATAACAGCATGGCTTGCCCCTTAAGGGCTGGAGGTCTGAAGCCAGCTAATCTTGATTACTGAAAGAAATGCTGTAGCCCATCTGTGCCGCATTGACAGCCTTGATGGGGCCTGATGGAGGACAGCTGAGTCACTGGAACTGGGGGAGCCAAGGGACCATGGCCCCCCACTTTTAAACAAAAGAAACATAAGCACAGAATTTATGTTCCCTGCAGATTTTTTCCTTCCACAAAATAATAGATTCTGCTGGGGAGACGCTGCAATTACACTGTTTGCCCACCAGAGCAGCCAGCCAGGGAGAGAGAGGGGGCACTTTTGTGAGGAAACCCCGATGGGTTTTGAGCCTAAAAGTTTGGGCCTAAAGGCCAGTGACAGAAGGCTGAGTTCTAGCTAGGAAGAGCTGGAGGAAGGGTTGTGAGAGCAGACTGGGACAGAAGAAGAGCTCTGGGTGTTAGAAAAGACACCAAAACTAAGTATGGCCTCTTGTATGGTGATGGACTGAATATGGGACCCTGAGGTCCCATATACACTATTTGTGTGATTAAACTGAGCCCAGGCAGGGGTGATGGTAACCCAGAGAGAAGCCTGTGTGCAGTCCTTCAGGGGGCCTGAAGAGCGGGAAACAGAAGCAGGGTATTGCGGGTAGCCTCTGGCCAGGAAGGAGTGGTCAGGAGGCAGCCAACCCTGTGATAAGAGGTAAATGGGAGCTGTGGATGTTCAGCACTAATCAGCGTTTGGTCTATAATTCATTATGTATTATTAGTTAAGTGCCAGCTATCCTGTGTACTGAACAAAGCATGGAGGAAGTCACAGACCTTGGCTGAGAGAGCTTCTTGATGCAAATAGACAACATTCAACTCTACCTTAACTATACAGCCGCAACCAGTGCTTCCATAACACCCTACCTCTGCAGATGTTAATAAGAATAGCAGTGGGTTTCATCAGCTCTAACTCCCTTTTCCCAATCAATTTGTGTGTCTGAGGTGTCAGGTTCACGACCAGCATCACAAAGTCAGATTGCTGGAGCAAGTCTTCCATCTTTTCACAGTAGTGGGCACCAACAGCCTGTTCCTCCTCTTCTTTTCTGAGGCAGAAAGACCAGAATTATCTTTTATTGGTAAAAAAAGAAAACCACTTGCTGCTGCTGCTACTACGCCACCCCCATGGACGATTGGAAAGAGTGCATAGTTGCTATGAACCAATGTCTCTGCTGTTACAGAAATATAAAATGGGGAACAGTGCCACAGAAAGAACTGCGTGACTCCTACAATCCTATTTGGATTGGCCTTCAGTGAGGACTCTGGTGGGGAGGGGAAGTGAGAGAGGTGAATACATTAATCCAAGGGGCATTGAGGGAGAAACTAAAAGAAATGACATGTCATTGAGATCAATACTAAGCGTGTTCCTATATTGATTATACTTATTTCCTAGTAGAATTTCAGTGAAAAAACAGGAATAGAAGCACCTCAGTGACCGCTTCTGTGTTTGTTAGTGGCAAATATGCTTTGTTCATGAATGTGTTCTCATGAGTACTTATGTGGCCTCTGAAGCCACTCCATCAGGGGCTCGTTCACCTGCACATCTACCAATGTGATATATGCCATCATGTGCCAGCAATGCCCCTCTGCCATGTACATTGGCCAGACTGGACAGTCTCTGTGCAAAAGAATAAATGGACACAAATCTGACATCAGGAATCATAACATTCAAAAAACGGTAGGACAACACTTCAACCTCTCTGGCCACTCAGTAAAAGATTTAAGGGTGGCAATTTTGCAACAGAAAAGCTTCAAAAACAGACTCCAACAAGAAACTGCTGAGCTTGAATTAATATGAAAAGGAGTACTTGTGGCACCTTAGAGACTAACCAGTTTATTTGAGCATGAGCTTTCGTGAGCTACAGCTCACTTCATCGGATGCATAGCATATCGTGGAAACTGCAGAAGACATTATATACACACAGAGACCATGAAACAAAACTTCCTCCCACCTCACTTCCCCGCTGGCAACAGCTTATCTAAAGTGATCCTCAAGTAGAGCCATTTCCAGCACAAATCCAGGTTTTCTCACCCTTCCCCCCCCCCCCACACACACATACAAACTCACTCTCCTGCTGGCAACAGCCCATCTCCCTTTGAAACCCCTCTTTATAATGCGCATGATAATCAAGGTGGGTCACCTCCAGCACTAATCCAGGTTTTCTCACCCCCCCCCCACACCCCCCCCTTTTTTTTCCAAAAACCACACACACAAACTCATTCTCCTGCTGGCAACAGCTCATCTTACAATGTGCACAGCAATAATCCAAGTTTAACCAGAACGTCTTGGGGGGGGTTTTGCAGGAAAAAAACAAGGGGAGACAGGCTACCTTGCATAATGACTTAGCCACTCCCAGTCTCTATTCAAGCCCAAATTAATAGTATCCAATTTGCAAATGAATTCCAATTCAGCAGTTTCTCGCTGGAGTCTGGATTTGAAGTTTTTTTGCTTTAAGATAGCGACCCTCATGTCTGTGATTGCGTGACCAGAGAGATTGAAGTGTTCTCCGACTGGTTTATGAATGTTATAATTCTTGACATCTGATTTGTGTCCATTTATTCTTTTACGTAGAGACTGTCCAGTTTGACCAATGTACATGGCAGAGGGGCATTGCTGGCACATGATGGCATATATCACATTGGTGGATGTGCAGGTGAACGAGCCTCTGATAGTGTGGCTGATGTTGTTAGGCCCTGTGATGGTGTCCCCTGAATAGATATGTGGGCACAGTTGGCAACGGGCTTTGTTGCAAGGATAGGTTCCTGGGCTAGTGGTTCTGTTGTGTGGTATGTGGTTGTTGGTGAGTATTCGCTTCAGGTTGGGGGGCTGTCTGTAGGCAAGGACTGGCCTTTCTCCCAAGATTTGTGAGAGTGTTGGGTCATCCTTCAGGATAGGTTGTAGATCCTTAATAATGCGTTGGAGGGGTTTTAGTTGGGGGCTATCTTAAAGCAAAAAAACTTCAAATCCAGACTCCAGCGAGAAACTGCTGAATTGGAATTCATTTGCAAATTGGATACTATTAATTTGGGCTTGAATAGAGACTGGGAGTGGCTAAGTCATTATGCAAGGTAGCCTGTCTCCCCTTGTTTTTTTCCTGCAAAACCCCCCCCCAAGACGTTCTGGTTAAACTTGGATTATTGCTGTGCACATTGTAAGATGAGCTGTTGCCAGCAGGAGAATGAGTTTGTGTGTGTGGTTTTTGGAAAAAAGAGGGGGGGGGGGTGAGAAAACCTGGATTAGTGCTGGAGGTGACCCACCTTGATTATCATGCGCATTATAAAGAGGGGTTTCAAAGGGAGATGGGCTGTTGCCAGCAGGAGAGTGAGTTTGTATGTGTGGGGGGGGGGGGGAAGGGTGAGAAAACCTGGATTTGTGCTGGAAATGGCTCTACTTGAGGATCACTTTAGATAAGCTGTTGCCAGCGGGGGAGTGAGGTGGGAGGAAGTTTTGTTTCATGGTCTCTGTGTGTATATAATGTCTTCTGCAGTTTCCACGATATGCTATGCATCCGATGAAGTGAGCTGTAGCTCACGAAAGCTCATGCTCAAATAAACTGGTTAGTCTCTAAGGTGCCACAAGTACTCCTTTTCTTTTTACGAATACAGACTAACAGGGCTGTTACTCTGAAACCTGAATTAATATGCAAACTAGATACCATTAACTTGGGTTTGAATAGAGACTGGGAATGGCTGGGTCATTACACATATTGAATCTATTTCCTGATGTTAAGTATCATCACACCTTCTTGTCAACTGTCTAAATGGGCCATCTTGATTATCACTACAAAAGTTGTTTTTTTCTCCTGCTGATAATAGCTCATCTTAATTAATTAGCCTCTTACAGTTTGTATGGCAACTTCCACCTTCTCTGTTTGTATGTGTATATATCTATATATATATCTTCTTATTATATGTTCCATTCTATGCATCTGATGAAGTGGGCTGTAGTGAAAGCTTATGCTCTAATAAGTTTGTTACTCTCTAAGGTGCCACAAGTACTCCTGTTCTTCTTAAGGGAGAGTGTATAATGCAGTGTGAGAGGATAGCAGATGAGCCATTTCTTGAAACGATTAGAACTGTTCAGTGGTGCTATAAGAATTTACCACATTAAAGTGTGCTCAAAACTCAATTACGTGACACACTAATAAACATGCTTTTAATTTATATATTTTAACATCAAGAATTATTTGAACTATGCTATCACCATCAATCATTTTCTCTCTTATTACCCCGCTATAAGGGAAAAAACTGAGCTCCTTATTCAGTTTGTACTTGGTCCTTGTTAATGGGAATTTTGCCTGTGTAAGTACACGGAGAGTAAGGAGTTCAGGATTTGGCCCACATATTGGAAATAGCTGCAGGGTATAAAATATAAAAGTGATATGCAATATATACTGACTAGCATGTGTATGTGCCACGGCCTTCTCTAAAAAGAAAGTCAGAACTTCTCAAAAAGACAAGATTATCACCCTCTACGTATACTTGATTCTGCTTTTGTGCAGGGGGCTGGAGTAGAATACTAGATCCCTTCAAGTATTCTTCCCTTCAAGCCCTACATTTCTATGATTCTAGTGGCTGGTTAGAAGATTTAAACTCTACAGTGAAGATTCTCCTTTAGCTGAAATGGGAGAGCTCTTCAATTCTTTCTGATGCTGCCTGTGTTCAGTTCAACCGTGAGGTCTTTTTCTGCTCTAGGATTCATTACAGGTGCTAAAAGAGACACTGAACGAAGACAATTTGAGAGGTCACTGCAGACAGGAACATTAGCCTCTGGAATTGAAGATTGCTGTAGCACAAAGAAGGCCCTGTAATTTCAATGTCACCTTGTATATTACATTTCCTGGTTCTAACATGCATTTTGCTAATTAAATCCACTTCCTGCTGCTGCAACATGGGAGTAACAATGAAAGGAGTTTATTTATCCATAAAAGCAGCAAGGTAGTTTGCAAGTTTGCATTTCTTTTAACAAAATTGCTGCAACCCCCACCAGAATGGGCAGGGTGGAGGTGAGGGGAACCCACTTTGTAAAGGAGCTATGTATTGCTGACCCTTTTTCTCCTGATATAGATATTTAAATAGTGCTTAAAAATCATGCTGAATATATGATACTAACCTGTTCCATTGTTCTTGGCCAAAATTTTCAAACTTGACTGCCAAAAGTCAGGCACCTAAATTCATATGTAAGCATGTAAATAAATAAGTGACCTGATTTTCAAAAGTGCTGACTACTCACAGCTCCCTCTGAAATCAATGGGAACTGTGGTTGCTCAGGATGTTTGAAAACCAGAGTGCTCATTTTAGTATCTAAATATGGATTTAGGCACCTAACTTGTGGCAGACAAATTTGAAAATTCTGACCGCTGACAATGAAGGGAATTCTCACTGGAATGAGGGAAGGAGGATTTGGCATAAACTGGGGAAGAGGTTCTTTGGGCAGGTTTTGCAACAAAAAGATGTATAACTTTTAAAAGAATCAAAAATATAATCTGCTCTAGTTCACATCAGATGCACTTTCACCTCTGGTTCCTGTTGTGGTACAGAATTTTCATTTCAAAAGCTTTGGCCCTCTTGGCCACCTTATACCCAATGCTGCCCATGCCGATGATCCCGAGAGTAGCCCCAGTGACTTCATCTGCCAGCCAGTCGGCAGCAAAATGCTCAATCTGTGGAGAAACTGCAATCTGACAACCTAAAAATAAAAAATGCTGAGTGAGAAATGGATTCTTGTTGGATGAATTCTTCCCTGTTTGTAATATCCTCTTTGAAGCTTGAAAATAACTTCTCTTTCCCTGCCAGTTCAGACATTTCCATTAGACAAACCTTGATTTTCTATAAGGGTGTATCCCACTATTCTCCTAAGGGAGGTACCAAAACATAGGTGAAGTAGTGGAGTTTTTTTACAGGATGGGTGGTGTGAGATTTGGAAACAGATTTGGAGATTAGGTAACAGGACAGAATCGGCTGCATTGCAGAGGCCAGCTCAACAGGGGCTCTCTGCAAACTGTTGTGATGGGGACTTGGGGCAAAGGTGGGATTAGGGAAGTGTTGCACAGTGCCCAGGGCATGGGAGAACTGCTGTGTTTCTGTGGGATTCCTTCCTCTTAGCCTCCACAGACACTCTCCCCTCCACTAGGACACAGCTTGTTGCTTCAGCTATGCGCTGTGCCGAAACAAGTTGCCCCTTAGAGAGAGCACAAGCTAACACAGGCAACACAGTTAGCATCATCAGCAATTCTAATGTTATTCTGGGAACAGGGTTTATTAATTTGAGTTCTTTGCTGTAGGAGGAGTGCAAAGCAAAGTTATTCAGAGGATTTCATAGCAAATCAAGCTCAGTGGTTTGAGCATTGGCCTGCTAAACCCAGGGTTGTGAGTTCAATCCTTGAGGGGGCCATTTAGGGATCTGGGGCAAAAATTGGGGATTGGTCCTGCTTTGAGCAGGGGGTTGGACTAGATGACCTCCTGAGGTCCCTTCCAACCCTGATATTCTATGATTAACACTTTCTCTGGTGATGGAGACCCAAGGCCTGATGTCCACTGCCTTACACCCTTGTGTAGTCTTTTACATTGATGCAAAGGGGGTACTAATGAGTGAAGAATTTTCATTTGCTTGCATTTTGCATTCACTTTGGATAGTTGTAAATAACTACATAAAGTGCAGGCAGTGGAGAGTTAGAGTGCAAATTCTGGTCCAAACAGTAGGCCTTGTACAGTATATAAATCAAATCAAAGGCAGTTTTAAGCACCTAATTTAGACAGACGCCTTAATTCTGTTGCCACTGCCTTCAGTAGAAGCTGGATTGGGCTCAGAATGTCAAAAACAATGTAGAAAAAGAAGGACCACTTGAAAAACTGAATCTTTGCAGCTTTTCTTCCTGTAAAGATTCTTAAACATTATTTCAACCAGATAATCTGCGACAGAATAAAAATAAAATATGCCAGAAATGTAGCTGATGTGATTTATGGAAATATCAGCAAAGGAATTTAAAAAGTTACCTTCCACTAGCCTTCTGGCAGATGCCAGCATCAAGGCCATCCCAATGTCTGCTGTGGAGTCAGAAACAGCATGTGGAGTATTGGTCACTTTAACTCCAAAGCTAGAAACCAATTTCAAGTCCAGGTGATCCACTCCTACCCCAGAGTTTGCAATCACCTTTAAGTGAGGTAGGCTCTGGAGGAGCTCCTGGTCAATGACTGGTCTGCGCTCATATATGAATATAGATTTGATCTTTTCACTCAAACTTTCTTTGTTTTTAAGAAATTCCTTCATAGTGATGAGGTGAAATTGTTTCTTCAAGAGTTCCACATGGCCTTCCAGCACACCACATGCACCTCCTATTTCGAGGATCAAAAGACCAGGTCGCTCTTGCTTTGCCATAACCTGCGAAAAGGATTAAGAGAAATATGCCCTTGAATATGAGAAAATAACATTTTTGTAAAAATACCATTTAGTAGGTATGATGGGGTATACCTACCCCACACCGGTTCAGCAGGGGTTACCCACCCGCTGTGGGCTGAGAAAGCCACACCTCCTCACCTCTGCTGGGCATGCTCTAACAAGAACCAAAGTATAAAAGGGAGTAGTTCAGCTGAGTCTGGGCTGGCCACTGACAAGAGCAGACATGTGTTGCAGGCTCCAGCTGGGAGGCGAGGATATAGAAACCAGTCAGGTTGAGACTCCAACAACTCTCCCGCCAATGCAGCGGAGAGGCAGCAGAGGCCATGAGGCTACCAGCATTGGTAGGAAGTGGCACAGGGAACAGGACTGTATTAATGGGTGACCAAGACTGATTATAGAAGTGCCGGTTCCCTAAGGCCCTGGGTCAGGACCCTGTGGAGAAGGGTGGTCCTGGGTCCCCCTACCCTGGCTGTCCTGCCATCGGGGGCAGCCGACGCCCAGAGGGGTGAACTTTGCCACAGAAAGACAGCCTTACTGATTCCAGCAATTGGGCAATGCTACTCTGAGCTGTAGAGCTGCAACATAGACCCAGGCCACTTGGGCCGTCAAATATCCACTTGGATAACCCCCTGAAATCCGACACCCTGTGACAGGGTGTATCTACCCCACGACAATAGGGATAATTAAAATCCACATTTGTAAATCTGTACTTAATGGAGCTACATACTTCCCTCAATTACACAATGTAAATCCAAAGTTACTAACTTGAAGTCAGTGGAGTTACTCTGGGTTTACACTGGCGTTAGGGCCTGATCCAGCTACCAGTGAAGTCAATGGGAATCATTCCAGTGACTTCAATGAGTACAGGATTAGGCCATGACAGATTAGGCCATCCGGCCTAGTGTCTGTAGGGGTGCTAAGAGGTATAACTCTGAATTGTCCCTCATTTCCAGAGACATCACTCATTTTAGTCCCAAAGTTACTTCCATTCCACACAATTTGGCAGCCCCTCACTTTTATTCTTGAAAATTATTTATCTTAGTAATAAAAGATCAGGAAGAGAGATTATTTTAAAAAGTCATTTAAAGTTGTCTGTGTGACAATCTGTTGTCTGTTCCTCATTTCAGGTCTCTATCACACATTACATCTTGATTTGGATCCTGGCAGATTGAGAAGTATGCTAAAAAGAATCAGAGCCTGTAATCCTCAACAGGATTCTGACCAGTCCATGCCAGAAGCACAGGAGGCAAGGGGACATTCCTTGTGGATTTTCCCTGTTGCACATCCATGCAAGGATTATGCAGAATCTAGGCATGTAATAAGTTGGCTGCCCAAGTACGTACTTATGGTCTCAGGAGTATGTACCTATGTTCCCATTCTGCTGCCTGTGCCTACACTACTATTTTTAGCGAGCTAGCTTGATCAAAGCTAGCTCAGGTATGCCCACATGTGTTGCAATTGCACCTCCTGATTGCAGTGTAGGCATATACCCACAATGGTCCAGTTCACTGTTCCCCTGCACTTTGGGGAGTCATTGACACAAGAGCAAAGTGTGTGCAAAATGCTTCCCCTTTCTGATTTGACAGTACTTTACACCTACTTCGTACTGGTGTATAAAGAGCTACACAAGAATTGGAGAAATACTGAATGGAACAAGTCAAAGTACATAAAGTTAAGCATATGCATAAATTATTTGCTGGATCAAAGTCACTTATCATGGGGCTACTTGAGAATATTTTGAGGTAAACTAGTTGCAGAATGGAGAGAGATTTACTGAGATACTGAACAACTTCTTTGCTTTCTGTTTGTGACAGAGAGATGGATGAGACACTGTGATATATGCTAAATACCAATAAAGGAAAAGGTTTTAAAACATCAAAAAAATACTCTGAGCAATAGTATACAATATCAGCCATCATCTGAGGTATTATATGTCTAAACTGTTGCCTGACTATAACCCTGGAGCAAGGACTGTCTCTCTCTGTTTTGTTAGCCCATTGAGCACTTAAATAATATTAAAGTCAATAAATTAAAAATATTTAGGGGTCGTTTGTGCAGAGTAGAAGGCTCCCGCGATACTAACCTTGGTTTGGGGAGCACTTATTCCAGCTCTGCCGGTGCTGTTTGGGCCAGTCCTGTAGCTCCACCTGGAATCCATACTCCTCTTTGTCCAGTGATGCACATGACAAACAGCTGGATGAATAAGTCTACCAGCCAACCTTGGGCAGCCAGTGGCCAACTGAATAGCTTCTACCGAAGAGAATGCTTTAACGCTAAACATAATCTTTCAGTTGTCCACCCCAGCATGTTAAAGGTAAACTTGTCAAGGATATGGCTATTTTAATTTTGAACTAGTATCATCTGCTGTGTTGCCAACCCTCAGGATTTTATCACAAGCCTTGCAATATTTGGTATTTTTCTTAAAGCCCCAGCTACTCAAATCAATTGATTATGTGAAAAATGAAAGTGTTTCTAGCCCTCACAGCTACAAAGAAAAGCTTCAAAACATGACCCAGAAAAGCTGAAGCACAATGCAAATCAAAATAATCAAAACATTATTTTTTAAAATTTCATTTTTTTAAAGATAAGCTTATGATTTTTTTGGTGGGGGCCTGACTCACAATTTTTGAATGAATAGGGTTAGCAATACTGCATCTGGAGTTTTAACAGGCTTACAGTATAACAGAAGTTTTTGTATTCAGTGAAGTAAACCTGCAGAATTCCTAACGGCTCTGCTTTCTGCTGATGTAAGTAAACAGAACAAATCTCTTTCACTGACATTCTTTAAACGAAAACTGATTATATTAATAATAAATAACCTGGTAGTTTCTATTGCTTTCTTCCTGACGCTGATCCTGCTGTAACTCTGTTTTACCACTTCTGGCAGTGGCAATAGCTTAAACACAAAATCTCCTTATACAACTACTTCCAGATCTCTGCAGCACACACAGGAACACACAATCATATGATGTAATCCTTAATCCAAGGTCCCATAGCTGTCCTTACTCTGCCTGAATCCAACCCCACATAGCTAATGCGTTAGACTATATTCTTCCTGTGCAAATTTCAGTTGGCAGCGGCTGAGTACACTCACATGACTGTGAGCACTGCCAGCCATCTCTGCCAGGTCCACCCTCTATCAGAGAGTCTCTGGACACTTCAGCAGGAACTGCCACATAGAGTGACACTATCTGCCAGTCCCTACTTCATCCTCTTTGGCTTTCTGTGCAGCCTTCCTAAACAATGTCATCTTCCCTCCTCCCTGCTTCTGAAACTGAATTCTATGGGGCGCAGAATAGCAGATATTGTTAGAATGTTTTTAGTTCTCTGTGCGCAGCTACGCACATTCTTGTGGCAATGGAATCTGATCCAGAATCCGTCCATATTGTAGAACTGTGCTCCAAAATCTAAGTTTTATTTCTTTTTTTAAAAAATGCTTCTAGCCCTAATGGTTGCAAAGAAAACCTTCTGAGTATGAACATAATGTAAATTATTGTAGTGATATCTGTGTGAGTGTTCACAGAGACAAAATGAAATAATAGCTCTAAGAGAGATGTGTACTGTCCTAGTTATATCAGTGATTATGTTAACTCTGAAACCTAGTGATGCCAATTAATATGTCAACACTGCTAATAGTTTAATTGCGGATTATTTTAAGAAAAATATCTACCCAGGGTGTTTATCTATGCTTTGTGCAATCGCAGATATTGGGGCATCAGGCAGTGAGGTAGCTTGTTACAGCTAACATGAGAAACTAGGAGTTTAAACCCCCTCCACTCCTAAACTTCAAGTTACCTTAATGTCTGCTGTTAAAATTAAAACTGAATATTTTGGAGTAGCATAAAATAAATTGAATTTACTATTAAAATATATAATACACACAATAGTAGACTGGTTGTATTATTCATTGCCATTCATTAACATTTTCACATTTCATTCAGTAAAATCCTCACTGTTTTAATTTACTTAGAGCTCATGCAGAATTCAGGACTAGAATGAAGCAGAAACCACTGGGTTTTAGAGCAGAATTTATGTTGTTTGCTGACAAGTACACTAAGCCTTGATGATGTCCAAGAAAGTGGATCAAGTATGTCAGGAGCTGGGCATTAGGAAGTTTTGTGGACAGATTTGTTCTGGGTTTATGGGCTTCTTGATTGCTGTTGCGATGAGCACTGGGAGACAAGGGAGGAGACTGATATTCACTTGCAATCCAGCTGGCTGAAATCTGTATGTGCCCCATGATTTTCACAAAGGGTTTTATAACTTTTTGTAGACTAGGGCAACAGCTAATAATAACTTTATCTTGGGGCTCGTGGTTTTCAATGCAAGGTCAATGACCAACAAAGTCATCCGTGATTTAAACCTGTCTTTTTTGCTTGTTATTAAAGAAACCAGCAAGATAATTCAGATGGTTCTCTACTGGAGCGGCTTTCTCTGGTGAAGGACTTGGTTCAACATGAGACTAGAACGGGAGGAAAGGGAGAGTGGGTGTGCTCTTTGCATCCTACTGTGTCCAATTTTAAAGCTGGATTTGACTGAACATGTTCGGCTAAGATTAATTTGAGAACTTTGGTAGAGTAAAGGCTATCCTATTAATCCACAGGATTTCTGATCATAGTCATTGATATAATGCCTGAACTAGTTTTGGATTCACCCAGTTATTCTTCTGCTTATTGCACCATGCTGATGATGGCTGTTCTGTTATTTTTGGCTCTTACACTAACCATGATAGTATCTCATATGGCTTCTAGCTTGATTTATGTGAAAGCACATAATTTAAGAATCCGCATAGGAAGTGCAGTAATTATATTCTTGTCATTGGTAGAGTACCCTCAGACTAGTGTCCTTGACCAATGACTCATATCTTGTCCTTGACCAAAACTGCCTGCTAAGAGCACAGAGAGTTTTCGATGTCCCTAAACCTGGCTGTGGCAGGGACTTGGTAAGTGTTTTTGCTAGTACATCATCTCATCTGCAAAAGTCTGGCTCAGCAGAACTGTTCCGTGGGAGGGTGAGCTTGGTACATCAGGACAGGCCCCACTTGGCAACAATCTCTTGTCACTGTGAATTTTCTACCCCTTAAGGCTTGACCGCAGCATGATGGGTTGGCTGCCATATCGAAGCGGGAGGAAGCCTCACAGGAAGTGAGGACGTGCACGGTGCGGTACTCTCAAGCCCGGGGCCTAGCTCGGCCAGGAGCCCATCTCTAGCTTCACCCAGCACCAGCTGCTTCACAGGAAGGTGCAGGGCACCCCAAAGTGGGTGTGACACTAATGGCATCGCCTGGCCCTGGAGGCGCCTCGTCCAGAGCCTGGTGGCAGCCAGCATTGGCTCCTGTCCTGAAGTGTGAGGCTCGACATCCCTGGCACGCGTAACCCTGGCACCACTCCCAAGGCTGGGCCCTTCCCTGCCTGGCATAGCAATCTCCAGGCCCAGAGCAACCAGTGGGGCTTTTCACACCTCCTTCCCTCCCCTTTGTGGGGGTTTGTAATACATCAGTGACAGATTTCAGAGTAGCAGCCGTGTTAGTCTGTATTCGCAAAAAGAAAAGGAGTACAAAATGTTTCCCATGCCCCCCTTTTGGGGTGAATTGGTACAGCCTATCACCCCCTGCCGTTTTAGGGAGCTGGTATGCTCCAGCTCTCCTTTTCCCCTCACAGGGGTCAGATGGTAACAATCCGCCTATTGAAGGGAAGCCCACAAGCAAGATGGCGAGACTACCGCTTCCTGTCGTGGCGGTGTTCTGCTCGGACTACGCAGTGCGTCACTTCCGACTCCCTCTCAGCGAGCCCGTAGAGTGTTGGGCGTGGGCGCGCGCCCCCGTCTGGTCCCCCTCAGGGCTCGCGGCGCGGTCGGGGGCCGTTGTGGAGCGTGGTGTGTGCCGCGGCGCCGGCGGTTTATCTGCGAGCGCGCCCGTGGGAGGTTGGTGTCTCGGGGGCCGCTGGGCGGGCTCCGCGTGGAATGTTCTGGAAGGGGCGTCTCCTAGCGGGAGCCAGCCCGTGCCGCCGCGGCCAGGGGCGCGGGAGGGCAGCTTCAATGGGGTGTAGGGTGGGGCATTGTGGAAGGGCCCTTTGGGGCGGTGATGCGCGGGGCTGAGGGGGCCACTGTGGGAGGGGGTGGTGGGGCATTGTGGGAGGGGGTGTCAAAGCTGGTTTGGGATTTCAGTGGCCCTACGTCATTGGCCCCGTGTCATTGCCCCCATTAGCACACCCGGTTTGCTTTCAGTGGGGGCAACGCCCACATTGCACCACCCCCACCGTGGAGGGGTTTGTAATGATCATAGCTGATGGAGCTAGGGTGCGACTGCACCCCCCCGCCCCCGGCTTTCAGTGGTTTCCGTTATATGCAGGGTTTACAGGTTGATTCAATGGCTTTGGGCACCCCCACTATAGTAATTGCTCCAGCGCCCCGGTTGTAATAGCTCCTTTAAAAATGGTAAGTTTGGGAGCAAATCTGTCAAGCCTCTGAAGGTGGCACATCTGACCTGCCAGCTGTGATATGGCTGGGCGTGTTGGTAAAAGACTGAAAATAAAGGACTGGAGATCGTGAAGGCTCAAGGGGTTTCTCTCCATTCTTCCTATTCCTGGATGGGAATCTTGCTGGAGACCCCTCTTGCTGGACTGGACGATGGTTGCTATGTGAAACTTGGCCCTACTCCATACTGAGCGTTTCCTTAAAATTTCCCACCAGTACTTCAGTGCCAGTGAGAACACTGTTGTAGAGAAGTCACAGTGTAACCACCATGTCATTTAGGGCTGTTCTGATACAGGCTAGGACTAGGCGACACAGTAGTCAAAATGCTCGCTGTCGGTCTATGCTAGAACTACTGTTGGTGAAGTTGCAACGGTGGGAAATCCTAAGAAAAAGCACAGTCTATACACAGCATTAAGAAAAATTAAATAGTCTTTATCAGAATTAGTTCACTATCAACAATACTTTTGGTGGTGTGTATGTGGTTTTAAAGGAAACCAGTGAGGTCTGGATGCATGTGCCTCATCTTAAATAAAAGCTAACAGATGGGTGTTAACATTAATCATGAAAGCTAACCCAATAAAGCTAAGTAGATTTCAAGAATTGTCAATTCTTAGATGGTTTCTGTTCTTTTGCAGGCCTTACATCAAGTTTTAAAAATGTCGTATATGCTTCCTCACTTACACAATGGCTGGCAAGTAGACCAGGCCATTCTTTCAGAAGAAGACCGTGTGGTGGTCATCCGATTTGGACATGACTGGGATCCAACTTGTATGAAAATGGATGAAGTGTTATATAGTATTGCTGAGAAGGTAAATTTGGGTTGTTGTTTGAGATAATTGTATATTTCTGTTCAGCATCTGAAATTGCTTGTTCTTTTCAGTCTAAGGCAGTTTCCAGGCAATAAATCCAACTTGTTCAGTTTCCTTAACAAGCTATGCCTACATTGAATGAATGTGAAACAGCCATCTGCTTTCATGGCCATCTGAAATAATTACCCACCATGTTGTTTAATGCTTGATTGAATGGAAACAGTACTACTATATTCTAAAACTGAGCATCTGTCCCTGAAAACATTTTTCTTTTCTGACTGCTGATAGTTTAACATCTAATAATTTAGGCCATTCAGAGGGAAACAAGTTTCATTAATAGCACTGGTATGAACACTACAGGTAAGATTGAGCCAGCATTGTCACTTGATACTCAGAATGTGTAATATTAATACACTAGCAATTAGAAAATTCATTGGAATAGCTTAAAACGTTTAGATGTTTTTAGTTTGGCTTATATTTTTATTTTTAAAATGTAAAATCTTAAAATGCATGGGAAGAAATGCACTTATAGACCATGCTCAGCCTTGGTTGAAATGGGTGCCACTGCACTGGCTTAATTAGAGTTTGCACTTGGTTATACCAGGGCTCAAATTAATTTTAATCTGTACATACTGAGCCAAGCTCTTGAAGCTTTCTCAGATGGCAATGATACCCTGTGACAAACAGATCACCCATTTAAGCATCTTAGATACTGAGGAAAAATTAATACACCGGACCCTCGCTAGAACATGCATCTATATAGCGTGAATTTGCATATAATGCGGTCGTGACCATGAATCCCAAATTTAATTACTTTAATTGAAATTCATTTTAACGCAGTCCCCTCTATAATGCGGTACCGCGCATGGATCCCAAATCCCACGTTCTAGCGAGGGTCCAGTGTAATTGTTTACATAAATATGTGATTGGATATATTTTATCCTTTCATGTTCTCCCAGATAACGTTATTGCATAGTAGTACAACTGGACAGAAATCTTAGCAAATTATTTGTTGGTTAAACCTCAGAAGAAAAAGTGGGAAACTCAAATAAAACAAGAACCTAGCCAAAAAGACTACTGTGAATTAATGTTTAAATGGCGTTTGTACAGTTCTCTATATGCTGTAACCTGATGTGAAGCTGTTTCTGTCGCAGTCATTTCTTCTCAATGGCATTCTTAAAAAATTACACTTCTCTTGTTCATCTCAGTGTTGTTGAAGACATCTGGTAAGGCAACTGTGTACATATCAAATATTGAGCCATAAGAGGATTTAAGCTAGGAGGATGCTTTGACATTTCTTCACCACAGCTTCTTTGCATTTGTTTGTCTTATGTTTACTTTTAATGTTGTGGGAACTGATGGATTATACACGGGAATACTATTAGTATTTATCTTTGGCAGGACTCTTGGCAATTTGGCAGACATATTGGCATTTAAGTTTTTATGAGGGAAAAAGAACAATGTAACTTTTTATTTAAAAATCTCCCTCTGCAGAAATGGCAGGTTAAAGGGGGAGATCCTTCCTCATCCTCTTGCTTACGAGCCATGTTTGGATCTCGCAGCTGTTTTAAAGAGTGAGTAAAAGTTCCAATTGTACAGGTGTTTATAATCTAAAGCAGGGGTTCTCAAACTTCATTGCACCACAACCCTCTTCTGACAACAAAAATTACTACAGGACCCCAGGAGAGGGGACAGAAGCTTGAGCCTGCCCAAGCCCCACCACCCCGGGGGTGTGTGTGCAAAGCTAAAGCCCCACTGACCCAGGCTGGGGGGCCAAAGCCGAAGCCAAAGGGCTTCAGCCCCAGGCAGGGGGCCTGTAACCTTAGCCCCACCAGCCAGGTCTGGAGCCCTTGGGCTTGGGCTTTGGCCCTGGGCCCCACAAGTCTAAGCCAGCCCTGGCAACCCCATTAAAATGGCGTTGCGACCCACTTTGAGGTCCCAACCCACAGTTTGAGAACCGCTGATCTAAAGCATAGTACAAAATGTTGCCATGCTGTAGCTGCATGCTACATTTGAAGAAAATGTAGCTCTATTTTACACTTAGTACTGAGGTGGAACATTTTTTTTTTTTTAAATTTGCAGCATCATTTTAGGAAGTAGTAATGTATCTGTACTTTATAATCAATGTGGAGTTGAACTTTATTGACCTGACTTGTATTTTGGCAAAAGAAAACTAGAGAAAACCGCGAAAACATAAAGTAGATTGTTCCCACTAAAATGTATCCTTGTTTATAATTGAAATAAGCATTCATTTCAGTGCAATACATACCGAAAACTTGCATACTTTAGAAAGTTTAACAAGAAATAATGTTGTGTGTTTCCAGTTTTTCCAGAGCAAAAATGTAAGAATACTGTACTTATAAAATACCTTGAAAATATCTCAAATTATTTTTTGCAGTACAGAACACTGTTTCAGAGGCGGCCTGTGATTCCTGGAAGCTCATCCCCAGGGATACAGAGCTTTGGGTGCTAAATTTTTATATAATTAAATACAAATATTTAAACAATATTTACAGTAAAAAGCTAAAACTTGTCTAAAAGTAAATACCAAAAATCAGACAAACCTCAAATCGGAAACCTTTATTGTATGGATGATATTTGGTAGAGAATCACTTGGTCTCTGGCAAGTGATGACTTGAGATGACTGGGTCCATTGCTTTGCATCTAACCAACCCTGGTTGAAAGGCACACTAGCAATGGCATCTACTCAAGAAATGGCCACTTGTCCCTGTGCTTCTACTCAGAGGCAAAAGCTACAGAGAGAGTTAATAGGCAGAGTAGGGAGGTTAGAAAAGTGTAGCTGCTATTACAGCTGGTGGTATTTGCCAATCATTAAGATAAGTATACTCTTTTAAAATCACTTCGTAATTTTAAAGCCAGGAAAATATTGATTAAATTTAAAGCTTATATGTCTAATAACTAGGGCTGTCAGTTAATCTCAGTTAGCTCACGTGCTTAACTGAAAAATATTAATCCTGTTTAATCACACTTTTAATCGCACTGTTAAACAATAGACTATTGAAATGTATTAAATATTTTGGATGTTTTCCTACATTTTCAAATATATTGATTTCAATTACAACACAGAATACAACGTGTACAGTTCTCACTTTATATTATTATTTTTATTATAAATGTTTGCACTGTAAAAATGATAAACAAAAGAAATAGTATTTTTCAGTTCACTTCATACAAGTTGTATAGTGCAATCTCTTTTTATCATGAAAGTGCAATTTACAAATGTAGATTGTTTTGTTTTTGAGTACAGTTATGTAAAAAAAATAATGTAAAACTTTAGAGCCTACAGATTCACTCAGTCCTTCTTCTTGTTCAGTCAATCACTCAGACAAACAAGTGTATTTACGTTTACGGGAGATAATGCTGCACGCTTACTATTTCTAATGTCACCTGAAAGTGAGAACAGGTGTTCGCATGGCACTTTTGCAGCCGGCATTTCAAGGTATTTAAATGTCAGATATGCTAAACGTTCATATACCCCTTCATGCCTCTGCTTGAAGGAACATATGAATCTTTAATGCAGATGGCACATAAATATCTTGCGACGCTGGCTACAACGGTCCCATGCCAATACCTGTTTTTACTTTCAGGTGACATTGTAAACAAGAAGCGGGCAGCATTATCTCCTGCAAATGTAAACAGACTTGTTTTTGTGTGAGTGATTGGCTGAACAAGAAGTAGGACTGAGTGGACTTGTAGGCTCTAAAGTTTTATGCTGTTTTATTTTTTTGTAATAATTCTACATTTGTAAGTTCAGCTTTCATAATAAAGATATTAGGTGAATTGAAAAATACTGTTTGTTTTGTTTTACAGTGCAAATAGTTGTAATAAAAATAAAATGAGCACTGTACACGTTGTATTCTGTGTGTTAATTTAAATCAATATATTTGAAAATGTAGAAAATATCCAAAAATATTTAAATTGTATTCTGTTATTGTTTAACAGTGTGATTAATCGCGATTAATTTTTTTATTGTGTGATTAATCGCGATTAATATATTGTTAATGCTTGTGAGTTTAATTCAAAAGCACATTCCTCACCCTAAAAATTTTTCTTGGGTCTTTTTTCTCCCTTAGGCCTTGATACTCATGTTTAGCTCCTCCTCTGCTCTCTTCCGCTTTCTTTTAGGACTGCGCAAAATTTTCCGTTAAATCCCCCGCGAATTACCCTGTGTACCTCTTAACTGTCACTCAAGATCTGACAGAAACTTCCACCTCGCTTTGGCTTGTTAATACAGGTCTCCAATATACTTGTATGAAAACCAGGTAACTTGAAGCTATTTTAAAAACAGTTTCCAGCTAAAACAATTTAATTGGCCACAGTACACCATGTCAAACTTTTTTAAAACTGTCCTCAAGAGTAGATCCTAATTGCAAGCTGGTTTTGTCAGGTTGTTTAACTTGCTATCTAAACTGTGTTAAAACAGCTTCAGGCTAAAAGTTTTAGGTTAGTGTAGACTGGGTGTTAGCTGTTGTAATGCTTGCAGGCATATGGGGTTTTTTTTCTGCTAAGGTATTGTAAAGGGCATTAGGAAGAAAGACATTGGAAGAAAAGTGGGATTTGCTTTTTCTTTTGTCTGATGTAAAGCCTTGAGCCAGTAAATGGGAAATAATATTGTATAGCTGAAAGTTGATCTTGCTGAGTTATATGAGGGGAAGTAAGTGGAGAAATATACGTAAGGGACCTACAACTTTTCTTATCCTTCTAGTCATGGACCAGTTATAAGAAATGGCTTAATACTGGTCCACCAAATATTTCTAGCCCTGAGAAGTATTAAAATGTTAACCATATTTAAGGTTCATCATCTAACCATAAACTTTTTTGGATAAGTTTGTTGAATAATGTAAAACTATATTAGCTTCACAAAATAAAAGTTGTTATATGTACTTCTGCCTGGGTTCCCTCACTACAGGTGCGATAGGCTTTTAGAATCTACACTGCTGCTGTATTCAACAGGAACTTCAATGGGCTATTGTAGTTAAGTGGAGAAAATATCCAGTTTTTTTCCCCCCAGTCCACATATGCTCCACTCAACTTCATTGGGTGTCGTAGCTTTTCTTGAATATAGAAGAAGACACTATTACACTAGCAGTGTTGGACATGGATGGCCTCTCTGACTTTGCTTGAAGAGAGAAACAGCGAATGTGTAGATATTCTCTCTTACGGGGATTATTGAAGTTCTATATAGTTATTCAAGAACAAAAATATCAAAAACATAGATCTGAGAAAGACCAAGATAATGGTCGTGCTTCCCTGCATATTCTCCACATCTTCCATTTCAGAATGATGTTTGTGCACAGTACTCTTAACTCCTAAAGCTTAAAATGAATGCTTATGCTTCTTGAAGTCAGTATTCAGATGGTATACAGTACTGGTTTTAGTGTTAACAGTTCTAATAAGGAGCCACTAAAATTAGACTGAAATTAAAAGATGAGTGGAGGAAGACAAGTTGGCAGCAGAAAGTGGCACTTGAGGTCTGACACCTTGCAAATCTGGCCAGTAGTATTCTTTTTTCCAAACTTTGGAGTCCATGGAATATTTAATCCCCAAGCGCTAAAAGGAAATACTTTTGGAAAAGTCCCATTGATTTACTGCAAGGATTTTTACGTATTCAGACTTTTTTTATTACACTTGAATGTGTGTACAAAGATTTCCATTCACATTTTTATAGGTGTCTTCACTGAACACTTTTAAACTGTAAAGAGTCTCAGATTTATCCTTTTTTACTTTCCTTGAAAAAGTAAATGTTTAAAAAATTCTGCAAATGTTATTTGTCAAATAAATGTGGAGGCTCCAGCATGGCATTGGGGAGCACAGGCCACTGGCTGCACAGAGGTGGGAGATCACTGTGCAGCTCTCCTCCCAGGACACAGATTCAACAGTGAGGCTGCACCCAAGCCTGACACAGTGCAAGGACTGGGCCTGCCCCAGAAACACCCCAGGGCCCTGTCCCTCTGTGCCAGGTGCACCAGGTGTCGGCAGGCATGCTCAGCAAGGGAGGATCCAAGTGAGGGGGGATCCAAGTGGGTTGAGAGGGTTCTGTGTGGGGCAATCTGGGGGTGGGTGGCTCGGGGGGGTGGGGGAGATGTGGGTGCAGGGGGGATCTGGATGCACAGGGGCTTGTTGTGGGGTTCTGGGTGCAACAGTAATGGGACTCTGCAGGAGGGTCCAAGTGAAGGTGGTTGGGGCTCAGTGGGGTGGGGATCCAGGTGCAGCTGGTTGAGGCTCAGTAGGGTGGGGATCTGGGTGCGGGTAGCTTGTCACGGTGGTCCAGCTGCAGGAGCAGGGGGTTTTGGGTGCGTGGGGAGGTGACGCTTGGTGTCATGGTCTGGGTTTGAGGGGCTCTGGATGCATGGGGGTGGGCGGATGGGGGAGCAGCTCCCTGTACAGTGAACCCTCCCTCTGCAGCTGAGGAGCAATGGGAACAGGAAGCGCAGGAAAGGGGGAGTTTGCAGAGCTTCCTAGAGCTGGGAGAGAAATCTGGGAGTGGGTCTGACGCGGCCCTGGATGCCTCATAGGGGAAGAGGAAGTCCCCTCATTCCCAGCCCAGCCGGGACTAGCAGCTGAGCCCAGTGCAGGGTGGGAGCCACCAGCTGGGTCTTCCCCAGTTCTGCCCCCTGCCCAACAGTGATTTAACTCTCTGCTGGCTGCCCTGGGCACCTGAAACATACTGCTGGGGAGGATCGCATGACCGCTGTTGTGGCTTTCCTTTGCTTCCCCATCAGAAAGTCATTTTCTGTGGGAAGCAAAGAAATTGGGGGCTATACATTCTGCTTATGCGAGGTGGCACAGAATTTCCCCAGGAGTAAGTACCTGTGTCTGATTATAAACTCAAGTATCTTTTACTGGAGTTAGAATTGTGCCAGCTGCAATTGTCTTTAAGTATAGTTGTAGCTGATGGGGTACTAACATGATTTGCTTTTCCAGTATTATATTCATTTTCTTCTCTGGTTTGAGGTATCTATGTTAAAGTTAGTGTTTAGTGTCTTGTTCTCACATCTGACTTCTAGATAGGCGCCACTATCCTGAAACGTTAGGGAACAAGTTTTATACTCTAAACAGTGGTCTCCAAACTGCGTGGCATGCCCCCTTGTGGGGCGTGGAGGAATCTGTATGGGGGACGTGTTGTGGCAGGGCCTGGGCCAGCTCCCCCAGGGGAGTGGGGAGAGAGTGCCACCCAGCCCCACTTTGCCCTCAGACCAGTTGCAACCCCAGCCACAGCCCCACTCCCCTCCAGACCAGCTCCACCCCCAGCCGCAGCTCCGCTATGCTCCCTGCTCTGCCCTCAGCCCCAGCTGCAGCTCCACTCTGCTTCAGCCCCAGGCCAGCTCTGCGTTCATTCCCTCTCTGCCCCCAGGCTAGCTCTGCCTCTAGCCCCAGGTCCTTCCCCATCTCCAGTTCTGCCCCCAGTTCCACCTTCAGCTGAAACTCCTCTGCTGAGCCAGTAATGGAGTAGGGGCACAGACAGAGTCCATTACTGGAAAGAGGAAGTGCGACAGGAAAAGTTTGGGCACCTGTGCTCTATATAGGAACATTTGTTGTATGTATTGTATTAGTGCCTAAGAGCCCCAGTTGTTGACCATGTCCCATTGTGCTGGGTGCTGTAGAAACACGGAACAAAAAGATGTCCCAAAGAGCCTTCAATCTAAGGAACGTGGCTAGTGATTCCAGTGTTCAAATGCTATAAAGCACTGAATTCTAATTAAAAATCTTTTCAGAATTGAAACAAAGGGCATGAAGAAAGCAAGAGGAAAGGAAGGCATTCTGGATTTAGTTCCTGACTACCGCAGATTTCATTTTTGTTCAAGTTGCTAAATGCATGTGTCTCAGTCCTCCATTTATAAAATTAGTATAACAATTTTTTTCCAATCTAATGCTGGGAAGGTAATTCATTAATGTTTGGGAGGTGCTTAGATTATGGTGATAAGATCTCTACCAAAGTATGTATAATGATCAGAACAATCTCATTTTCAAAGTGAGATTCAGCTAATGTTGTTGTTTATTGAATATTAACTATGTAAAATTTCTCACTTTTGTAAAACAAAAGTTAATATTTGTAACCTCAGTGGCTTCCTCTCCTAAAGTGTGAGGCCATTTGGGTCCCTTGCTAATGACCTACAAAATTTTGTAGTTATATTCTATAGGAGCTGTAATTGCTCAGTTCATTTAAATAGAGGAAATATCAAACTTAAGTTAAGCCACTCCTATAGTAGGTGCTATATTAGTTTTTACTCAATGCAAGAAATACTATTTTTGCATGTAAAAATATTTTACTTATTTCTTAATATTTTAATGGTATTCTTTTGTACTTCAAAAATAGAAATGTTTGTGCGTGTGCTTTGATTCATAATAAATTCTACCTTTTGCAGAAATGCTCTTTCATGAAACAAAGTATATTTTAGAAATTGTGGACAATGTGATCTCAAGGTTAGCCAGACACTGATATTTTATTCAAGGACTAAACTTAGTGTGTCCTAAGAGTTTTAGATTTTTGCTGACAAATGTGCATTGTAGAAATTTCCCAGCAGGAGAACTGCACGTGAGCTGTTGGTATTGTACATGTCAGTCACTTGGTAGTTCTTACAGAAGCAGCAGTAGAGTGAAAATAATGTCTTAGTTTCAATGTGCTGGAGAAGTCTTTTCCTGCAAAATCAACCTGGAAGCAATCAGTTACTTCAGAAGATTATCTAATTTGATCCTATAAATACAGTTAACTTCATAGGTAATGTGAACTGAGTTCTTGGGACTGACTATATGTACACAGACTTTGAGGGTTGATACTGTATGTCTAAATAGAAATTTACTTTTTTGACAGACATTTGGATTATGATGTATACCAAATAGCTTTGTCACTTTGTACATGAATGAAAAATCAAGGTACTTTCTTAAAGTACCTATTTTAGTGTATGCATTTGCAGACTTTTGAAATGACTAATTGCTGTTTACACTAAACAAAAAAGTGCTTGGCTGATACTGCATAATTCTGTATTGTTTTATTTGTTAACATGTTATATAATTTCTGTTTAATCATATTTTTGTTTTCAGTTGTACTTGACAGAAAATTAAATAGTTAAAAGTACTTGAAAAATATTAAGCTTGTTACAATCTAAGATTTTGCAAGTATTACCTTTTAGAGAATGCAAAATTTGCCTAGTTATGCATTGAAAAGTCAGGAAACAAAAATGTAAGGGTGTTATACATGTGAGTTACAAAAGCAAGCAAGTATAATCATATAAACGTTTCTCAAAACTGTGGTGTTTCTGCAACTTAAAAATATTATAGATGCTACATGTGTATCTAATCCTTGTGTATATGCATATTTTCATTATCATTGTCCAGTATGTTTAGTGACTTAAATGTTCATATCAGTTCTCCTTCTTTTTAAGATAATTTTATTAATTCGGTCAGAGCCTGTGGACTGTACATTTTCTTTTCAACTGGCAGCATACCTTTCTTCAGCAGTTTAAGAAATTAACCATGAATTTAGTAAGAAAACCCATTTCAAAATGTACGGTGCATGTACAAAGTGCAATCTTCAGTTCATAATAACTCTGCAAAATCAAATCCTACTTTTGTCAGAGCTCTCAAAAGTATTTCTCAATGAGGAATATTTACATGCCAAATTTAAACTTTCTATCCCTGCCATTTGGACTTCATAGCTGTTCAAAAAGCCTGAAGGTTTTTTTTTTAATTCTGAAGTTAGTGTTTTTTCCCCTACTGTTCTGTTAAATAATAGCTAACCCATCTTTGCTCAAACTTTTTAAAAAAACTTTCTGCTTTGGACACAGACAAATTATGGAAAATTTCAGCTTTTTGGGTGAAAGTTTCTGAAGTCATAAGCAACTGAAAATTAAGCATTTAAATTCTAACCCTTCAGCAACCTTAATGATGGCATTTGCTAGCGCTCTCACCTTAAATATTTATAGGGTCAGACATATAATTGAGAGGAAGGCACAACAGAGTGTGACTTAGCCATTATTTTAATACATACCATTTTTCTGTTACTGGATGTGAATTCCCTTTCTCTATAAGATGTCATGTCTGTATTATTTTAAAATGTATTTATTTTCCAAACTTTTAAGAGCCAGTTAGAAATGGCAAAAGGGAATAAATATTTGCTTGACTTTAACTTAGTTATGAACATCTTGCAGCATTATTATTGCAATAACTTAAGCATATTTTTTCTAAATCTGTCAAAATTCTATAAAAAGATCAGTCTTACCATCTAGTTATTAAAGGCTTGCTAGTGTATTTTGCTCTGTTTAGTCATTTTAATTTTGTTTCTTCTGTTCAGGTAAAAAATTTTGCTGTTATTTATCTTGTGGATATCACAGAAGTACCAGACTTCAACAAGATGTACGAGTTGTATGATCCCTGTACAGTCATGTTTTTCTTTAGGTATGCCTTATTTCTACTGTATAATTTAATTTGGTGTATTGTAGATTAGATGCTATAATTAAGGGCAATGTATTGTATGCATTTTATATATGCTCATGTATTTTTTAAAAAATACACAAGATGGTATTGCATTCAAGTTCAGTGTGGCTCTTCCCCAATTAATCTAATAAATCTTAACACCTTGTATCAATTCTTCAGTAATGTTGATACCCTGACCCATTTGCCACTTAGCACTTCCATTCCTGAGAATTAAAAATAGCACCGTTATGAACCAAGATGATACTGCAAGTAAAGCCTGATCTACACTAGAAGTTAGGTCAGTAATACTATGTCGCTCAGGGGTGTGAAAAATCTGCAGCCCTGAACAATGCAGTTAAACCCACCTAGCGCCCAGTGTAGACAGCGCTAAATCAAAGGGAGAATTATCCTGTTGACCTAGCTACCACCCATCGGGGAGGTGGATTACCTACCCTGACAGAAGAACCCCTCCCATCATCATTGGTAGGGTCTTCAGTGAAGTGCAGCAGTGTTGGTGCAGTATTTTAAGTGTAGATGAACCCTAAGATCCTGACTGAATTTTCACTCTAGTGCCATCTTCATCTCAAAGCACAGTGGGAAGTTTAAAAGACATTGTTTTATATCTTAATGTGTATTAACATATGCCATCTGGATAATTTTCCTCGCATTAGACCCATTGAAGTCAATGGAGTATTTTTCATTGGCTTGGAGGAAGCCCATTGCGCACAGGAAGCATTACTGCATTCACCTCTCAAGCAGAGGTTTTAAAAAAGCATTCTGAGCTTTTTTCCTTCCTGCTACCCAGCTGCACAGAACACTGTACCTATGAAATCAGCAGTTTTGCATGTTTGAATCTGCACAGTAGCTGATTTTAGATGTTAGATTTACAGAAACAAGCCCTAAGTATAATTAAAATACTTACATTTAAAAATCAAATGTGTAAGTTTAAAACAATATCCATATCTCATAGTTGAAATGTCTTACATTTCCTAGAGTGATAGAACTGCTAAACTTTTTGCATTCGTTCTGTATTTGCTTGACATTTTGAAGTGTGGCAACATTTAAAGACACTGCCAACATAAAATTAAATCTCTACAGTAAATTACTAACACCTCAAATTACTTGTGCTTGTACTTTTTGGTTTCTTGGGGAAATAAAAATACACTGATCCACTTCACTTTGTTGTTCTCATATACTAGCACAATATTTGAGTTCTTGGCACCATGGGGAATTTCAAATTTGAATTTCTAAGAAATAAAAAATATATCTCGTTCACATGCTAATTAAATAAACACAGATAAAATATTCATAATAGATAACTATCCACATTATTCAGTTCTTGAACCACTAGGTCTACTTCTAATTGATAACATCTGTTAAACGACAAATACATCTAGAGCTTTTTAGAAAGGGACTTTGTTCAGACATGTTACTTTTTTGTGGGGGGAGGCAGTGGGAGGAAAACATGAAGATGCTATTCCTCAGGGTAAACATAAATCTTTATCTTTTTATTGTAACCTTAGGAACAGAAAAATACTATTTTAAAAATACTATTTTAAAACACGCTTTCAACCTGAGTATGACAATAACAAATGTTGTATTTTGCCATTTAGTGTAATACCTATTTGCTGACCTACAGAGAGATGGTAGAAGAGCTACATATTGCAGGGTGCTTGAGTCCTGTGAAATATTATGAGAGAGTCGTTTAGCATATTGACCTGTTTTTTTTTTCTTTCCTCTTAAAGGAATAAACACATCATGATTGATTTAGGTACAGGTAACAACAACAAGATTAACTGGGCGATGGAAGACAAGCAAGAGATGATCGACATTATAGAAACCGTTTATAGAGGAGCTCGTAAAGGTAGAGGTCTCGTGGTGTCGCCAAAAGACTATTCTACCAAATACAGATATTGACATTCTGTGACACTTACCCTTTCTCTTTTAGTCCATCTCCACATACACATAATTATCCTTTGTATATAAAAGTTGATTTACATTTTTTTTATTATGAACCTGTTTTGAACTCTTATTTAAAAACTTTGCAAAATTTCATTTGAAAAAATAGAAGACATGAAGTCTGGAACCATTTGATTTCAGAAATGCAATAGCTGGATCATTCCTTTTGAATTAAAGGACTTTAACTCTGCAAATGTCAACCTCTCGGTATAATATATTTTTTTAACACAATTCTATTCTTAGAAAAATATGTAAAAAAATATGACAAGTTGAAACAAATGTACATGAGAAACTTTTAGTGTAGCCTATTAATGGATAAAAAGTAGTGCTGTTATGTTCTTGCCGTTAGCTTATTATCTTTAATAATAATAAAAGTATTTTGCCTTTCAAGGTACACCTCTTGAAGTTAATGGCTTGTCACTTTTGTCAGAGTCTCATATTCATGGTATTTTGTTCATGTCTGGTAATGGATACCAGAAACCATTGGCACTAAAAAGAGAAGGTGAAATACTAAGCAAGCAAAATTCTCTGGAAATACAGTTGTTGCGTATCTTAAAACATTTTTTTCCTATGTTTGAAAAAAGAAGACGCTTTAAATGTGATTTCCCCACTATAAAGTTATGATTACGGAATTGCTATTCTACAACTACAGTTTAGACACTTATCATTATATACACTTTTCATTATAAATCTGACTGAAAACCACTTCTAACTAAACCAGAAAAGGTCTTTTATTTGTTTAGTTTGTGGGCAACTGCACCAGCCATTTTGAGAAATGCAGGTTGAATTGGTATTCGATGGCTTGTTCTAGTAACTCTGAATTTGTTGCATTCCCTGATCCTCAAGAACTAGTGCATATGGCTATACTTAACTATGGTGAATGATTTATTGTTTCCTATGTAAAAATGTATTTCTAGGTACTATACAAAATATTAAAAATTATATGAAAAAGTCCTGCTAATTTTATAAGCACTGTATGAACAGGGATCCAGGGCCAAGACTATTGGACATCTTAGAAGCAGCACCATAGGAGTCCCTGCCCCACTCTCTGTGCTGGAGATTGTAGTGATTCATCTGCGTGAACATTATTTTAAAAAACAAACCACCTTTTATATTAAGAAAATGCCAAAGATAACATTAGTTATCTCAATTTAAAATATAAAATTTGTTGTTTATTAAAATTTGAACTAAAAAAAATTCAGTTCAGGTTCCATAAATATCCTTAACTTTTCCCTGGTATCCCTGGCTAATTTCACCCTCATCAGAAACCTTTTTTTCTCATTCACCTGACCTCAAATGCATTTTCAGATTGGACTGAAGCTCTGTCAGACCATTGCATATGGCCCACAGGCACACTTCCAGTTCACCATCCTTTTGCCTCTTACCTTGTTTGTACTAACTAGAGATTCCGTGCCTTCTCATTGGGGTCCCAAGAACAACATACTGCATCTTCACCCAAATATAGTTTAGGAGCATCTCTCCCATACAACACCATTCCACTGAGAGTCAGAGAGCTCTATCTAGGCCAGTAGTTTTCAAACTTTTTTTTTTTCTGGTGACCCAGCTGAAGAAAATTGTTGATGCCTGCGACCCAATGGAGCTGGGGCAGAGGGAGTTGGGGTGTGGGAGAGGCTCAGGGCTGGGGCAAGGGCTTGGGATGCGGGACTGGGTAAGGGCTCTGGGGTGGGGCTGGGGATGAGTTTGGGGGGCAGGAAGGGGCTCTGGGTTGGGGGGGCTGGAGCAGCGGATTGGGGCGCAGGGTTATGTTGGGTGGCTCCTGGTCAGCAGGGGTACTAAGGCAGGCTTCCTGCCTGTCCTGGCACCGTGGACTGTACTGCGCCCCTGAAGCGGCCAGCAGCAGGTCTGGTTCCTAGGCAGAGGCACAGAAGCAGCTCTGTGCGGCTCTCACCTGCAGGCACCGCCCCCGCCCAAGCCAGTGGGAGTGCGGAGCCGGTGCTCTGGGCAGGGGCAGCGCTTGGAGCCCCATCTCCCCCTTCCCCCACCCCCTCCTGGAGCTGGACCTGCTGCTGGCTGCTTCCAGGGTGCAGCGCGGTGTCAGAACAGGTAGGGACTAGCCTGCCTTAGCTGGGCAGTACCGCAGGCGGGACTTTTAACTGCCCGGTTGGCGGTGCTGACCAGAGCTGCCGTGACCCAGTGCCTTACATTCCATGACCCTTGAAAACCACTGGCTTTGAGGAAAGACCATTACAGGGTGGGGGTGTCTTATTGCTCTTTTAGGTTTGTTGGGAACTCCCGGAAAGGCTGAAGCAACCTGGCAGAAACGCTTCCAATAATCTGGAGCATGGGTATGAAGATTCTGAAGTGGTTTCAAGAACTGGGGTTTTCAGGCATCCATGTAGTTGGAAAGATCTGCAAAACTTGATTAGGCTGGTGGGAGAGTTCGCAACTGATGCTGCCCATTAAATTTTATAATTTCTTAGATACAATGAAGTAGTTTAAGGCACTTGCATTATACAGGGAAAGAGAAGCGTCCCAGGTAATGTCAAAGATAAACATGGACTAGCACGGGCTACAAGGTTTTTTAAAGCCTGGTCAGCTGTTAACTGACTCTCAGGGTCCATCCTGGACTCTGCCTTTCACCAAATAGTTGAGAAACTAATTTTAACAATTTAACAGCTGAAAAGCAGTTGATCGTTTTATTTTTGTTCTTCTTGCTATGCTAAATAGAACTGGCTTGATCAGTTCTATTTAGAGTAGCAGGAGAGGGGTAGATGCTTAATTGATCCGTGGTTTAGTATGCTTATTTAGCTTAGCCTTTTCTTGTCCACATAGCAGGAGTGAGATAGTGTTTTAAATCGATCTAGTTAGACTGAGGTGAAACTCCTGCCTTTCTTAAACCCATGAAATCCATGCTTAAATAATTTCAGCTTGTTTTGGTATTACCAAAGCACGAGCTAAACAGATTTAGGTGATAATGAAACTGGTTTACATGTGTTTACGTTCGGGATTAGAACTTGTTTAACTAGGTTGATTTTTAAATAGATTGTTAGTTTGATGCAATTTTTTTACTCCAAAGAAGCCTCAGAAATAACTGCTTTATTTTAGTGTTACACTTTCTGAAGACTGATTGCTGTACTTCTGCATTCCTGCTTTTTGTCTCAAGCCAGCGGAAGGGAGGTGGGGTGAAGAAGCAAGATCCATAGTAGTTTTAAGTGTGCACTCCTTCCTGAAACACTGTGGTTGAGAATGATTAACTTCTCTTCATTGGTCTTTTACTGTTTGTTTCCTTTACTAGAGTTAGTTTTGGGTGCATTCAAGAAAAGGCAGGTATAAACTACATTGTAAATATCTTAATTGGGAAATTATTTCCTAGATTGTAAATTATTTGGCATAGGGACAGTTTTCCCTTGTGTGAGCAATGCTCAGTGCATAGTAAATGCTTCTGGATTACAAAAAAAAGTAGCATTTTTATGAACAATATTATTTACCTACTCATACCTTTGTTTTTGTACCCTGTAAAAGATGTGCCATGAAATTTAAGTGCCATGAACTTCCATTTCCAGCAAGATATTGCCTAGTAATAGTATCATCCTTTTGGAATCTTATATCGTTGAAGTTAATTTGTTTTCTTTAATTTGTTCTGTCAAGTCTATCTTGTTAAGCAGATGTATGATAGCATTATCTCATGTTCCAAAACCTATCCTATATTCAAAATGGGATCCTTTCTGAGCTCATCCCCTCATGCTGGGGAAAGTACATAGGTGAGATATGGTTTCCTACTACAGATTGTATGGTGAGATATATGCACGCCTCAGTGTTGGTATGCACTATTTTGGAAAGAGGTATGTAGCAAGACAGAAGTGAGGGCTCTATTTAAGTGCACAGTCCTTTTCTGTGTATTGCTTTGATAAAGCAACTTGTATTCAGAGGTGTGCAAGTACAGAGGAATTTCCAAGATTCATCTTTGGTTAACGTCTACACTACAAGCTAGGGGTGTGATTCTCCTTTTTGTGTATGCATACTCATGCTAGCTCTCACTGAACTAGCATGAGTATAAATAGCCATGGTAGTGTAGGTAATGGCAGTAGAGGCAGGGCTTAACCGTGCTTAGTACAAACCCTCCTGAACCAATGGGTTCTGCAACCCATGCTAACAGGGCTACACTGCTACTTATACTTTCACTAGCTTGATGAGAGCTAGTGTGAGCGTGTTTATGCAAGCAGAGGAATCACAGCCCTAGCTTGTAGTGTAAATATATTCTGTGTACCAAAGTAGACTATATCACTCAGATAAAAATCTTATTTCAGCATTAATAGTATGGGTACATATTCTGAAAGAGAGAGCGAGCTTGTGCACACACTGAATCTAAGGGAGTGACAAAATAATGTGGTTTCATACACATACAATATTGCAACTGTGGAAACCCATTGCCACAAGAGGATTCAGTTATTCTGGGACTATTAAACTCAAAAACAAGGAAATTCTGAAACAAATCTAAACATTAAATTTTTTTACAAGAGCATGTTTCAGGTATTTTGAAAACGAATAGCTTTTTATTTAATCTTTATCATTTTAAAAATTACATGGCTGGGCAGATTCATTACAGAATATATTTTTGGATTTTTGTAATGAATATTGTACACAAATTTAGTCTCATCTCTTGATAAGATAGTGTTTCCTCTATGGCATCTTAAGTAAAATGTGTCGTTAGTCTGATGGCCATAACTCATCTTTCCTCCTTTATTGGATCAGTAATAAAAAATGGAGACTTCATATCTTGCATGACATAATTTGCTTATATACTTTTCTTTCACTGGAGCTATTCTTTGTGATTGCTGAAATATTAATAGATGTTCTAGTTATCAGTCATGGTGCAAGACTAAAAATTTTACCCTTTGAAATCCTTTACAATGAAGTATTCATTCAGGTATTTTCACTTGAATTTTGTAGAAATACACATCCTGTTTGTAAATGAAATCTTCCTCATTCTCTATAGAATGTCATACAGATTCTGTCTGTATTTCTTGATCAGTATGTTCTCATTTTCAGTGCTGTGCAAAAAAAAAAAATTATTTGCTTATTCAATTAATGAATATGGTTCAATATAATAGGAACATCCTTGTACAATTAACATCTTAATTTAAGATTTGAGATGGTGGTTTCAATGTTACGAAATATTTGTTTTTCCACAGAAATTAGGCATCAAAAGGGACAGAAGAATATAGTGTACATAATGATTTACTGCACTTCCTTGCTCTGTTTAATATGGGTTCCTTTAAATCACAAAATCAACTCATTTATCTCAAATTCAGGGATTTTTTTTTCAGATGGGTTAAAGGAAAATCATGGTAATAAAAGGAAAATATCACTAAATACTACAGGACAATTAAAGTGAGACAACTGTATAACTACTAAATATGCTGACCTGTGTTCGTTTTTTAAATTTTATTTTTATTTCTCTGGCGTCTATCCAGGGATCTAGGCACCATACATTGATTCATCAATTCTTCAGTTACAAATTAAGGTTATTGTGATAGTTCAGATGTGATACAAAGTCTTAATTTTTCTTGTTAATTTTAGATACAACTAGCTGTAAAATATAGTTTAAAAATGCAGCATGCTATAGTGGATGCTGTTAGCAGAATCAAATCCCAGGCATATTAAATTATTAAAAATGACCTCAACCATTTTTTAAATACAATTTAGATTCCAAATAAATGCAGACTTACATGGCAAAATATTTTAACAATATTTGAAGATCAGATGCTAATCTTCTCTGTCAGGATGCAAGATTACAGTATGTTCTCTTTTCCACCCCCCAGCCCCCCCCCTTCAATTCAGGATATAACGGGAGCCTAAACTAAGGCAATTTTAGGCACTAACTTTGCTCTGTGTTCTTGGGATGTCACCTTAGAAATCTGCTAAAATGAATTCAGGATTTGAAAATATGTAGTGTAAACTTACATAAGTTCTGTTTTTGAGTTAGTCTCAAGCTGTTACAAGAGATTCCATTTAAATGCTTGATATTAAACAATCTACAAGGTGATAGTCTATTAGAATACATTGTGGATCTGGGTGTGCAGTTCCCATTAAGGGAATATATGTACTCCAAAGCATTTATTGTTGGCATTTTAGTGGAGCTTCAGGTATCAAGACCAAATGGAAAGATGTAATGCATAGGAAGCCTTCACTGTTAAACAAAGCACTAAAAACTTAATTTCTCCAAATAATGTTCTCTGTGATTTAGAGACAAGTTCTTTCATCTGTGTTAAGCCTTTTCTACACCAGGACTTTGTCTACTAGTGATGTTAGACAACTGGTTCAGACAGTGTAGTCAATTCTTAATGGGCCCTTAATGAGCTTGGTATAAGAGTGATGCTGGAGTGGGAGGATAGACTCCTTCCCCTCTTCCGTTCCAACCAGTCACAAACTGTAACTCAGATGCCCACCTTTAAAAGGGATGGAGAACCTGGGCACCAAGCCTTCCTCCCCAGTAGTGTGGAAGCAGTTTACAGCATAACTACACACAACTTTGTTTTACAGAGTAACTCTCACCATCAGATCCTCATTGGTATTTTCTGTCCCGGCCTGTGCCATTAGGTCAGTGACGTGCTTTTCAAGGTCATCAATACGTTCACCCATTTCTTCCAGTAAAAAGTTAAAGAGAATATTGTTATGTATAGCAAGAGTACAGTTTTGTTGACTTTCACTTCTGTGAAATGTTTACCGGTCAGAAGTTCCTCTTCCAGATGACTCCATCTCATGCAAAACTGAAGCTGAAAGGAATGTTACAAAATTGCATTGCAATAAGTTTTATAGTATCTGAAAAGGGCCATGCCCTGTGAGTGGTTTGAATGCTTACTTGAATGCCTACCTACTTGGAGTTAGAACAGCTTTCTTCCTAACAGCCTCTTTTGGTTTTTGTTTTTTTTTGGTGAGGAATGTGCCTCAAGAAGTTGCTCTGAAAGACAGACATTATGCTGTATAACACCCTATTACCTAGGAGGCCATAGTGAATTACAGCTGCATCTACTAATGCACCTGTAAGGTCAACCATGGACAACATAAATATGCAATCAAAATGCATACAGAAGCTGAATTACAAAAATTTGGGGGGGAGGGGAGAATAAGAGCGGAGGTTGGTTGTTACAGCTTATCTTGTGCAGCAAGTTTCCAGGTATGTGACCCAGTTTCTGTATTGTTAGTTAGTGAGAGATATCTCAGAGCCCTTTTTGTTCTCAGCTTCTCTCTTTGGGTCCAATTCTCCTTTTCCCTATACATGGAAGGCTAAAAGAAAGTTTGTCCGTACTTTCTATTTGTTATGCATAATACACTAATTTAAAAAGCAGTTCTTATAGAGCTCTCTTTCCTCTTTCACGGTTCTTGCCGAGGTGATTGTACCTGGCCTTCAGGATATTGCAGACAACTTGCCACCTTTTCTTATAGACTCCCATCAGCAAGAATTGCTGTTCACTGGCTGGTCTTTACCATACAAATATCAGCATTCTTCTGAGGAAAGGTAAAATATTTAACTATGGTACAATTTGGATCTCTGTATAAATGCATGGTTAATTGTATCTGGGATCTTTCTGAATACCAAACTGAAGTGTAAGTGTATCCAGATCTTGATTTCTCAAAGTAAAATATCAGATAAACCAACCAGGTGAAACAGTTAGTGTTTTTTATATAAACTTATTTAAAATCCTACCGAACTTGCTCTATTAATCTAGTAACATACAGAATAACAAAAAAGGATATTTCTCAGAGTTAACTTTTCAGTCAAAGCTTGAAAGTTCTCCTGCAGTTGCTGTAGTAGGTTTTCTGCCTGTAAAAAAAACTAATTAAAACATCCACCCAAATCAGCAAAGAATATACTGTCTTGACACTTCAGAAGAGCTTTCTATTCTGTGAAAAATAAAACATGGTGCGATAATTTCATTAACAACACTGGGCTGAAATAGAAAATCAAATTAGAAAAGCAGTGTGTGAAAGAGATGCATGGCTAAAAAGTTCATTGGATCTTATTGATGTCTGTCCTATGTATTAATACATGAAAGAACAAATACAACTATTCTTTTCCAGATTGGCTTAGAAGAGCTGTAACTAGTAATCTAGTTACCAAGAAGATCATTCTGAGACCCAATCACACAGACTGAAGTATGTACCCAACCTATGATGAATCAAGTAATTAAAAGTTGAATATATTTTCTTTGGCTTTTGCACAATTATATCTCATTGTTTGTTTCCTTTATGCAAAATGGGGATACTTCTGTCATGTGGGTGTTGTGAGGCTAACTGTTTGTAAAAACAACAAGGAGTCCAGTGTCATCTTAAAGACTAACATTTATTTTGGCATAAGCTTTTGTGAGTAAAAAAACCCCACTTCTTCAGATGCATAGAGTGAAAATTACAGATACAGGCACCTGGGGAAGTGAGGAAACAGATTGACAGAGCAAGACAAGTACCCAGAAGTCACCTACTACAGGACCGGCCCAACAAGGGAAATAACGGAACACCACCGGCCATCTCTTACAGCCCCCCAGCTAAAACCTCTCCAGCACATCATCAACGATCTATGACCTATCCTGGAAAACGATCCCTCGCTCTCTCAGACCTTGGGAGGCAGGCCAGTCCTCGCTTACAGACAGCCCCCAACCTGAAGCAAATACCAGCAACTACACACCACACCACAAACGCAAACCCCATTGCTTCCTCTGTCCCCATATCTACTCTAGCGACATCATCAAAGATCCCAACCACATCAGCCACACCATCAGGGGCTCATTTACCTGCACGTGTACTAATGTGATATATGCCATCATGTGCCAGCAATGCCCCTCTGCCATGTATATTGGCCAAACAGGCCAGTCTCTACGTAAAAGAATAAATGGACACAAATCAGACATCAGGAATAGAAACATACAAAAGCCAGTAGAAGAACACTTCACTCTCCCTGGACATTCTATAGCAGATTTTAAAGTAGCCATCCTTCAACAAAAAAACTTAAAAAACAGACTTCAAAGAGAAACTGCAAAGCTACAATTCATTTGCAAATTTAACACCATTAATTTAGGCTTGAATAGGGACTGTGAGTGGCTGGCTCACTACAAAAGCAATTTTCCCTCTCTTGGTGTTGAGCTTCCTCATCAATTATTGGGAGTAGACCAACTCCACCCTGATTGAATTGGCCTTCTCAGCACTGGTTCTCCACTTGTAACCTAACTCCCTTCTCTTCATGTGTCAGAGTATTTGTGCCTGCAGCTGTAATTTTCACTCCATGAATCTAAAGAAGTGTTTTTTTTTACCCATGAAAGCTTATGCCCAAATAAATCTGTTAGTCTTTGAGGTCACTGGACTCCTTGTTTTTGTGACTACAGACTAACAGGGCTACTCCCTGATACGTTTGTAAAGCATATTGAAGTCCTGGGATGGAAGGCACTATAAGTGTGAAGTACTATTATTACCACTAAGGGCTTGTGTACACTGGAAACGTACAGCGCTGCAACTTTCTTGCTATGGAGTGTGAAAAAACACACACACACACCCCAGGAAGTTTCAGCGCTGTAAAGCGCCAGTGTAGACAGTGCCCCAGCGCTGGGAGCTGCACCTCATGGAGGTGGTTTTTTTCGAGAGCTGGGAGAAGTCCCAGCACTGTGCCCGGCCACACATTATCTTCATTTTACAGGTGGAAAACAGGCACAGAGGGCCAAATAGGATTAGTTAAGGAAACTGTAAGTGTAAATACACCTTGGGTAACAAACTTTTCAGTGCTTTACATGTTACGGTGGTGTCTCAGTAAGAGCTGCTGCCTGCCTGGGCCCTAACCTCACCCGCTTTCTTGTTTAAACCCGTGCTAAGCTGAACTAGCCTGACTCTGGCTGCTGAGATGGCTGGTTTACTTGGAGGTAATTCACAAAGACTGTTCTATTACCCTCCTCTTGTTGGGGAATCTCCGGTTTCTGCCAACGACTCTAACGGGGGGGAACTCAGCGTGGGGCAGAGCGATTGCCCCCCAGCCCTGGGGCTTTAGGAAGGAGCTGCTGCTACTGTTACCGGACTCCTGGGGCTTTGCAGGGGAACCGGCACCTCCTCTGCCTCCCTGCTGCCCTGTAGCCGCTTCTGCGGGTTACTGGCAGTGACCGTGTTCCCCAGAGAGGGAGGCTCGCTGGAGAGCTGCAGCCCGCGTGTGGCAGGGCGGCTCCCGGGCCGTGACCCCCCTCAGCCCGGCCCGCCCTGCCTGGGACCCGCACTCACAAACTGCGAGAGGTCCTGCGCGCTCCGCGGGTCGTTGTCTGCCATCCTTCGCCGGCTGCCGCCGTGCCCCCGCGCAGGCCCGTGTCCTACTCCTCTCTCCTCCTGCGGCTGCCGCCTGCTCCCAGCTCCCGCCTCCCTAGCGCGCCAAGAGGCGCTGAGCAGGAGCCCGCCCGGGCAGAGGGACACGCGCACAGAAAGAGGCCGCCGCCTCCTCGAGGGACCTGGGGTCTTGTCAGCGCCCGTCTCGCCGCAATGCCCGCAGCGCGGCGGGCCGCCCCCGCAAAGCTCTTCCTTCCCACACTTCTCACGCCACCTGCTGACACAGACTGCCAGCTATGCGCAGCCAGACACACCCTGCACACCAGCTTCCACCACTGGGCACACAGCTTGCCCCCAGGGTCACCGCCAAACACTCACAAAGGACACACGAGCTCACTGACATACACAAGAGAGGTCAGACTAGATGATCTGATGGTCCCCCTGGCCCTAACCTCTGGGAAATGGACACACACGGACACACCCTCACAAAGATTTTCACACACACACAGGAACAATGTCAGACGCCATGGACAAACATGCAGACGTTGACAAATACATGGAGACACTGCTCAATTCTTTGTCTCTGACACACACACATGCACAGTGAATAAACACAATGCATGAGATTAGATGTTGACAGATCACCAAGCCTGGCAGTGAAACGCTAACAGACACACACACAAAGAAAAAGTATCGTGCTGAACTTTTTAATGTCAAATGATGACTTAAAAACGAGTGTTAAAAAGACTCTGCATTCCATTACTGATATCAGCTGGAATGTTTCCTAATGAAGTACATCCTAATGACATGCGTCCCACCAAGTGGGTATTCACCCAGGAAAGCTTATGCTCCAATACGTCTTTTAGTCTATTAGGTGCCACAGGACTCTTTGCCGCTTTTACATTTATGTCTTTATCATTGTTAATTTCAAATGTTTAAAAAGATAGGCCAAAAGATTTTGCAAAGAGCCCTGTCCTATTTAATCAAGACTCTAAAAATGAAGGTGGATATTTAGGACATTATTACAATATTTTTAAAATGAAACTAGTTAAATTACAAAATTAAATAAAATAGCATTGGATATAGACTACAGTCATTTAAAATCTGTGAATTACATCCAAGTAAACCAGCCATCTGAGTTATTAAATCCATTTCCTGCTAATACAAAGCAGCATAAAAAAGTGAAGTACAATGAAACGCTTTAAAAAAAGCCGTTTTAAAAAACTGTGCAGCGGGCAGATCACACCTTTGAAAGCAGAGATTTTATTTTACTTGAGACCACAAGGAAGAAGATAGTCTCTGTAGGAAATGGCTTGAACATTGCAAAAGGGTGTGGATCTAATTAGATGGTAACTGAACTGTTGAATTTACCATTGTTATTTGCTCAGCATAATGAATTAATGAGATTGTCCTCCACAGTGGAATTTCAGGCACTCCTTCCATTTATCATTTGAAACCTCTGGCCAATCAGGTTTTGCAGCCTTCAGAGATTCTGTAAGGTAAATACTTAGTGGAAAGTTTGGTAGGAACTGCATTTTCCGTTGATTTATGCACAAAGGATTAAGATGAATTTGTAAAATCTTGGCCATGGCTCTGTGTAATAAGATGTGGTGTAGTTTTGATACTCCATTTAAAAAAAAACTGTTCTGGTAAATTTGTTTTGATAGATTTTTGTGCTAAATGGCTTTGGTTTTCTGTCTTATAATCAAGAGGTCATGGAATATCCCACAGCTGTGGTATTTCTTTCTTTAATCTCCCTACTGTATTTTCCACTGAATGCATCCGATGAAGTGAGCTGTAGCTCACAAAAGCTTATGCTCAAATAAATAAGGTGCCACAAGTCCTCCTTTTCTTTTTGCGAATACAGACTAACACGGCTGCTACTCTGAAACCTGCATAGTACAGTAACCAGTGGTTCTCAACCAGAGGTTCAGGGCCCTCTGGGGGGATGCCAGCAGGTTTCAGGGGGGGCCAGCAAGCGTGGTGGGCTTTAGACTCTCTAGGGCTCAGGACAGAAACTCAAAACCCCACCACTAGGGACTGCAGCCCAGGACTCTGAGCCCCACCCCCCAAAGACTGATGCCTGAGCAACTTAGCTTTGTGGTGCCCCTCTCCCCCCTGCCCCCGTGATGTGGGGCCGGAGCAACTGCCTTGCTCCCTACCCCTTAACATAGAATCATAGAATATCAGGGTTGGAAGGGACCTCAGGAGGTCATCTAGTTCAACCCCCTGCTCAAAGCAGGACCAATCCCCAACATGGGCCCTGGCTCTTATATGCAGAAAAATAGTTGTTGTGAAACAGGTGGGCCGTGGACTTTTTATTGCATGTTGCAGGGGGGCTCAGAAAGAAAAAGGTTGAGAACCCCTGCAGTAATTCACACTGAGGCTAAAACATTCAGCAGAGTAATAACCAAATAATGAAGCAGGGGCTTGATTTTCCGAGGTCCTGAGTAACTACAATTCCAAATGAAATCAAAGACTCTACAATTCCAAATGAAATCAATGACTAATATGTCTACATGATGGGCTGGGGCAATAAAATTAAACGCCTTACATTGCCTTCTCTGTGAGTATGCTGCACTGTACAAACCAGCCATGCCAGATTGTCCTGAATCACCTGTCTGAGTATTCCAAACTCTGCCAGACAGAAGGGTTTGTGTATAGTCCATGTGTTCAGTCCTAACTGTCCCAAGTGGGTAATGTGTAGTACATGTGTCCCATATTATGAGTCCAAACTCTTCTGAAGGGGTTATATAGAGTACATGGGGTGTTAATGAATGTAGGGTGCTTTCAAGAGGGTTGTAATACATCACCAGCCTAAAGCAGCATCTTGTTGATTTTCCCATGGATTTTAACAGGTTTCAGAGTAACAGCCGTGTTAGTCTGTATTCATAAAAAGAAAAGGAGTACTTGTGGCACCTTAGAGACTAACCAGTTTATTTGAGCATGAGCTTTCGTGAGCTACAGCTCACTTCATCGGATGCATATAAGCCATTCCTGGCTGGTTTGTCTCACATAGTATGAACTCCAGGCGGCTGTTGCAATTTTGGTGCAGAGCATATTTATTAGGTCTGCCTCTGTAGCTCACGAGCCCCTCCGTTTGGAGATGTGCTGGTCAGTCCCAAAAGCCTAAAAAGGTCTTTAAAGAGACAAGGTGGGTGAGGTAATATCTTTTATTGTACCAGCTTTAACAGAAGCTAAGATAATACCTCATCCACCTTGTCTTTCTAATATCCTGGAAGTACAACACCACTTAGGGTGACCAGATAGCAAGTGTGAAAAATCTGGACAGGGGGTGGAGGATAATAGGAGCCCATATGAAAAAAAGCCCCCAAAATCGGGACAATCCCTATAAAATCGGGACATCTGGTCTCCCTAACACCACTGCATATAAAAGGTCTTTAGCATAGACAGATGGCTGGCTTCCAGCGGCTTGGAACAGAAGATCATGCTGGCAGTTAGGAATTTCCAGAACTATAATGTTCTCTTGCCTGAAAGATAATAAAACCATCGGTAGTGAAGCATAGTGAGGGGCGGAAATAGTGAGGATTTATAAATAATGTAAAGGGAATTTGTAAAGTGCATTTTACCATGATTTTGAAGTCCTGCTGAGTAGAGCTCACAGGACTCTGAGCCAAGAAATTTTGGGTGTGAAAAAACCCAATGATAAAAAGTAGCATCTTTTGACCTTGAGTTGCTCACTCACTGTGTAGCAGTTGCAATGTAATTTTTTTCGTGCTCAAACCATAGTATGTTCTTTCATTTGCCTTACCAGGCCCTTCTATAGAGCACACACACACAAACAGGAGCCTTCAGGTACCTAGGAAGATGTTCTATTGTCTGATACTCAGAAAACAAGATCTACAAATTGTGTGGCTTCTTCAAGCACCAGAAAACAATAAATGCCTAGTGACATAGTTTGTAACGAATTTTTCCAGTTAGAAGTCCAAGTTTCTGTAACTGGAATAAACCAGACCATCTTCTTATGATGGAGATGGGTCCTAACACTCTGGCTGAAGTTGGACTTGCATCAGAGGGTTTTGTATCCAAGCAAGGCTGTTAGCACATAGCTGTGTCATTAGAAAGTACTTCAAAACACATCTTTCTTCTTAATGTGTTGAAAATGGGGTCATATTCACAAGCCACTGGGGCCACTGATTGTCTGATAAGGATGCTGACAGAAAGCTAAACACATAGATGTTAAGGCAGCTAATAATCTCTGTCCAGTAGCATCCACTTAACAGTAGCTAATAGACAGTTGTCTTTTATCCAGTCTGACCTGAAACTCTATTTCACAGAAGTAGGCTTGTAGTTTGTGTGCTACTGCTGATTTTAATGCCAGAAAAATCCACTTTGTGAGAATGGATGGAGTGGTAACACTCTGCAAAAACTAATAGTATGGACACAACTATTACAGTCTGCCCAGGGGTGTGCACGAGGGGGGCAAGCAGCCCCCTGAATAATTGGTAGGGACACAGAACTCCTCCCGTCCCCAGGGGAAGAGCGAATTCCTCCAGTACCAGGGGCGCGGCAGGGGCACAGAACGTGCCCCTCTAAAAGCCATCAAATTTTTATCCCTGTGCATGTCCCTGAGTCTGCCACACTTTGAAAAAAAATCAGAAAAACCAAAAATGGCACCATGATGTAACTATTCAGAGAAATTGACCTGAGCCCTTCCAGGCATTTTGTGTATTTCAGTGTCCTAACTTCCAAAATTCACCACAAATCTTTATGGTTGTGGATACACTAGGCAATTGTACCCAAAACTCAGGTGTAGAAAACTCATATTTAATTTCTTATGATGATTTAATTTATGGTTACCTATGGCAAAAGCAGGAGTCAGTAAAAATGCAATGTAACTAAGAACACAATAGGGAACTTAAGGCAGGAGTCTGGAAGAGAAAACCAAAATGGTGGTGCAGTGATTTTTACATTTACTTGAATAAACATCCATCTTATTTAAATCAAACACAACTTCCTGTTTAGAGGCTCAGTTTAGCACCTAACTTCCACTCAGACCAAGCCCCTTTTAGTTCTAATTCAGTCACAGTCTTCCACATTCTTGGGTTCTAGTTTTGATGAAACACTTATAAAAACTGATTGAATGCTGATTGAATGTTTTTTGATTGGAAAAAACTTACAAATTTTTCACAAAAATATCCTTTTCCCACCAGCTTTGGTTAAAAAAAAAAAAATCTAATTATGTTGAAGAACATATCCTGGGGGGACTGTAAGCTATAGTTATTTACTTGTACATACGCACACACACTCTTTCTCTCTCTTCCCTCCCCCTCCCCCTCCCTCGCCCCCCCCCCCCCCCCCCGCTGGCTGAGGCAACAAACAAGGGACAACAGTCTTTATATAAGCTGTAGTAAATGTAGGAAGCATGGCCGTATTTCTCTTAACTCTTCAGAAAGGAAAATTAGAGTCATGGGACCCAAATCTGGGACAGTCTCTAAAAACAGTGAGAAAAGATGAAGGAACTCTACGAGTGCATGAGTCTGATTTTTTTAGCGATACTGTGCAACCTCATCTTTCTCTGCCTGAGTTTCCTCATATGTATAGTGGGGATGATAAAACTTAGGGTTCAATAATGTTTGTACACAACGTCACTATATCTGATGCCCACAAAAAGCGGAGTGATCAATAACAATTTAAAATAAAAGTCTGAGTCATTCCCTCCTCTGGCCTTGCTAATGCTTCTGTCTTTCTTAGATCCTGATCTTCCAAACACAAAGTAGGGGTATTGCTTACTTGAGTAGGCCCAATGACTTAAATCAAGCTCCATGTGGATGAAGCATTTGCCTAGTTAGGGCTGTTGATAAATCGCAGTTAATTCACGCGATTAACTCAATCGCAATTAATGACAGTTTTAATTGCGCTCTTAAACAATAGAATACCAATTGAAATTTATTACATATTTTAGATGTTTTTCTACATTTTCAAATATATAGATTTCAGTTACAACACAGAATACAAAGTGTACTGTGCTCACTTTATATTATTATTTTTTATTACAAATATTTGCACTGTAAAAATGATAAAAGAAATATTATTTTTCAATTCAATAGTATTCAGTAGTATTCAGTTCAATGGTATTTTTTAATTCACCTCATACAAGTACTGTAGTGAAAGTGCTACTTACAAATATAGATTTTTTTTGTTACATAACTGCACTCAAAACCAAAACAATGTAAAACTTTAAGCCTACAAGTCCACTCAGTCCTACTTCTTATTTACAGTGTCACCTGAAAGTGAGAACAGATGTTCATCTGGCACTTTTGTAGCTGACACTGCAAGGTATTTACGTGCCAGATAGTCTAAGTATTCATATGCCCCTTCATGCTTTGGTCACCATTACAGAGGTCATGATTCCATGCTGATGACTCTCATTAAAAAAATAATGTGTTAATTAAATTTGTGACTGAACTTCTTGGGTGGGAATTGTATGTCTCCTGCTCTATTTTACACGCATTCTGCCATATATTTCATGTTATAGCAGTCTTGGATGATGACCCAGCACATGTTGTTCATTTTAAGAACACTTTCAATGCAAATTTGACAAAGTGCAAAGAAAGTACCAATGTGAGATTTCTAAAGATAGCTACAGCACTCAACCCAAGGTTTAAAAATCTGAAGTGCCTTCCAAAATATGAGAGGGACGAGGTGTGGAGCATGATTTCAGAAGTCTTAAAAGAGTAACACTCCAACGTGAAAACTACAGAACGCGAGCCACCACCACCACCACCAAAAAAAGTAAAAGAAAATCAACCTTCTGTTGGTGAAGGCGGCAAAGAGTCCTGTGGCACCTTACAGACTAACAGACATATTGGAGCATAAGCTTTTGTGGGTGAATACCTACTTTGTCAGATGCATGTACACCAACTTCTGTTGGTGGTATCTGATTCAGATGATGAAAATGAACATGCGTCAGTCCGCACTGCTTTGGATCGTTATCGAGCAGAACCCATCATCAGCATGGATGTGTGTCATCTGGAATGGTGGTTGAAGCATGAAGGGACATATGAATCTCCAGCGCATCTGGTACGTAAATATCTTGCAACACCGGCTACAACAGTGCCATGAGAACACCTGTTCTCACTTTTGGGTGACATTGTAAACAAGAAGCGGGTGGCATTATCTCCTGCAAATGTGAACAAACTTATTTGTCTGAGCTATTGGCTGAACAAAAAGTAGGACTGTGTGGACTTGTAGGTTCTAAAGTTTTACATTGTTTTATTTTTGAATGCAGTTATTTTTTGTACATAATTCTACATTTGTAAGTTCAACTTTCATGATAAAGAGATTGCACTACAGTACTTGTATTAGATGAATTGAAAAATACTGTTTTGTTTTTACAGTGCAAATATTTGTAATTAAAATAAAGTGAGCACTGTACATTTTGTATTCTGTATTGTAATTGAAATCAATATTTGAAAATGTAGAAAACATCCAAAAGTATTTAAATAAATGGTATTCTATTATTAACAGTGCAATTAATCATGTGATTACTTGCTACTAATTTTTTTAATTAATCACAGCACATTATTAACAGTGCAATTAATCACGATTTTTTAAATCGCTTGCCAGCCCTAGCTTAGATGGAATAAGTTGTCTTTTTGTTCTGTGTTTCTACAGTATCTAGCACAGTGGGGTTCAGGTCTGTGATTAGGCACTACTGCAGTAGAAATAATGATAATTATTGGGGCCTTTGATTGTAAACTTTTGGGGGCAGGGACTGTCTGTATTTTGTGTCTTGAACAGACCAAGCACAATGCCAGCTTAAAGAATAATTTTGTTCAAGGATAAAGCACTACCGCGTAAATACCAAGCAATTATTTGTATTAATCTGGTTCCTTCAGATGCACTTTCGAAAGCATCTCCCTGTTATGATGGTAGCAGATGTTGCTGGGTGTGTTACAAGGAGCCATTGCAAATCTCACTCGGCAGTTTGTGCTCTCCTACCCCCTTCATTCTGTATGGGCCCGGCACAGCCCTGTAAATAAAGTGACTGTCCCTGTCCCTGCAGGGCGGCCCTCAGTCGGTTCCCGCCGGCTACGGCCGGCACAGCCCACATCTCGTGGGACACCACCTCGCTCTGGGAAGCGATCCGGTGCCCTCTAGGACCTAGAGGAAAGAGGGGCTGAGTCAGAGGGTGGGCCTTTCCCTTCATTGACGAAGGCGCTGCTGGTCATTGTGACGTCACAGAGGCAGCCCCACGGTCCTGTCCCTGCTGCTGGTTAATGTCACCGCAGGCGCCCGGGAGGCAGGAGCGGCAGCACCCAGAGATGTGCGGCTCTGGAGGGACCACAGGGGCCCGGATCTGGTGACCACCCCCAGACGCGTCACTAGTGCTCTAGAGGGGGACAGACCCAAGGTAAGACGAAACGGGGTGGGGTCTCGCAGGGGGCTGGTTCCAAAAGACTCCAGTCCGGGACGGGACAGCCCCCGAGCCATGCTGCTTGCCCTGCCCTCCTCTGGGGCCGGAGGAGCTCTCTGGAGTTAGGGCACTCTTGCAGACCCAGCAATCGCTGCTGGCTCCAGAGCCGCAGTCTCTTCCCCGGACAGGGAGGGGATCGGTGGGGGGAAGGAGGCGTTTGTAAATGTACCCTAGATTGAGTGGCTGTTGTTAATATACACAGGTGCTGCTGTGTCTTCTCTTGGACGGGGGGAGCGCGAGGCTTTAGTTTCTGCTCTCTGCTAAACAATGAAGGTGAAAAAATGTGAAGAGGGGGACCAGAGGAGAGAAGGGCCAGTCTGAGGGGACCAGAGCCTCAGCCATAGATGTGTTTCAGAGTAACAGCCGTGTTAGTCTGTATTCGCAAAAAGAAAAGGAGTACTTGTGGCACCTTAGAGACTAACCAATTTATTTGAGCATAAGCTTTCGTGAGCTACAGAAGTGAGCTGTAGCTCACGAAAGCTTATGCTCAAATAAATTGGTTAGTCTCTAAGGTGCCACAAGTACTCCTTTTCTTTTAACCATAGATGTGTTGGGTTATGTGTTAGGTTGAAAAGTACCTCCCACTATACAAAAGGAATTGGGGGTTTGTGTCTCCTGCTCCTAAGGAGAAGTCTTATCATAGCCTCTTGGCAACGTTTGTCATTGTTTTGGTTTCTAAGAGTAATTATTTTCCCTTGCTTTGTTTGACTTCTCTTCTATCTTCACTTCCCCAAATCTAATCATTAGTGTTGTGGTGGAGATATGTGTTTGTTTCCAAGCTCTTTCTGGCCTCTCTGTCCTACCCCCAGTCCCAGGCTTTACCCAAAGTGAGAGTTGTGTTGGCAATTTGTACGCCTGGTTGAGAGCTACTGTGCTACCTGATAGGCACTGAATGACCACAGAGACTGAACTTTCTCATTGCTAAAGTTGGTCTTTCCAGATCAATACTGAGGCACACTGACAAAGCCATGTAGAAAAACTTGTTCTGCTGCTATTTGTGCTCTACCTATTTTGTGGTTAGAGGATATCAGTCTCCATCCAGGGCTGTCAAGTCAGTCTCTTTCATAAGTATTACACACTGGTGTAACAAGGCCCTAGTGCAAGAATAATTTAGGGGACCCCTTCCTGATTCCAAAATACATTCTGCTTTAAGTTCCGCACAGCCCTACTCCCAGCCCCCTTGTTCCCTAACACCTGCCTAGGTCTCCCCAGCCCCAATCTAGTCTCCAGCCCCCTCTACCTCTCCTGTTCCCCCATAGCCCTAGTCCAGCCCTCCCACCCCCACCTCTTGCTTAGCTTCACTCCAGTTGCCTCATGGCCCCCGTACAGACCCACAGTCTCCTCTCACTCTCCACCAGTTTTGATCCAGTCCTCCAGCTCTCCCCAATCCTCCTCTTTCAGTCTTGCCCTCAACTCCCCCAGCCTGGATCCAATCCTCCCCCAGGTTCTTTTACCTTCCCTCTGTTCCCCATTTCCCTGATTACCCTCCTCTGGTGGCTTATGTGTTTGGTCCCCGATAGCCTCATGGCCCCTTGTGCAAGTGCACCATTTGCACTATTATAGCAATGCCATTGGCACTAATTTTATACAAAAAATGAAGTAAACAGCAGGAAATGTTTCATATTAATATTAGCGATCAGATGAGGTTGGACACAGGCTGTGTTACTGTAGCACCTGGGAGTTCCAGTCATGGACCATACAACTCCATATGTTTGACCACTCTGGCTATCCCGGACTAACTTGTGACACTGGAGGCTGTGGCTCTGACCTGATCATAGGCATGTGGGGCTTGTATTCCTGTTGTCAGATGATATATTTACATTTCCCTCCCACTTCCTTTTTTTTTTTTTTTTTTTAGGTTACATCTGTGCAAGGGATGATGGAAGCATGGCAACACATTGCACCAGGAGGACTGTGTATGATTAAAATCAACTAAGTCTGAAGAAACCGTGAAAGGGACTCCCTTGTCAGTGGCTGCCCTGGTGCTGCACGGCTTTGTTTTGCCTGGCATGGAGGCAGATGGCTTGGAGTGGCTGGTGGTTCCAATGCACCAGCTGGTTTCCTGGGGTGCAGCTGGTGCGATGGTATTTGGAGGTGTGGTGCCATACATCCCCCAGTACAGAGACATCAAAAGGACACAGAATGCAGAGGGCTTTTCAACCTACGTGTGTCTAGTATTATTAGTAGCAAATATTTTGAGAATACTCTTTTGGTAAGTTGGTAATTTATTTTTTATTCTCTTACAGTGTTTGTTCTTTTTCTCTCTAATTGATTTCAAAGATGTGAGGTCTCTGGGGATGTAATATTTGGTGAGACCCACCCTTTAAAGATCTGAAGCAGAATTCAGTCTTGGTGCAAGTGGGTTCATCTGCATCAGCTTAGAGCTTATGTACCAAATTTGTTTATCTCTTGTGTCTTCCTGACATAGTTATCAATGTTAATAAGCTGCATTTCAAAACTCTTAAGCTAACAGTGGATGCTAACAACAAGCCCACACCTAAAGTAGTTCAGAAAAATCTCTTCCTTTCTTTCCGCGCCCTCAGCACTACCCTACAAGTTGCTCCATGCAGGTAGGTCTCCATTGAAGTCAGTACAACTCTGCACAGGCAGACCCCGTGCCCTCATTGGCTGTTGTGGGGGTCTACCCATGGAGCTCCTTGCAGGATCAGAGCCCAAAATTTAAAGATCCACTCTTTAAAAAGCAGCCTGACAAGAAGCATTGAAAGAAGGTCCTCCTTTCAAAACAATTACATATTTTTAAAACCTCATATGCAAAGAACATTTAAAAGCAAATTTTGCTCTGAAATCTAGGCTTTGTGTTTATCAACTAATAGACCTGTCTCATGTGTGTTCCCCCCACCTCACCATGTAGAAATAAATGTTACAAAACTGCAGAGGAATATTTGTTTTTAACTTGGCCACTTCAGCATTAGGAATGTACAAGAATCTAAAAGTGCAATTGATTAGGAAATAACAGTAAGAATATTGGAAACTATTCTGAGAACAGTTTGACTAATGGAGCAATGCTGGTGGTCTGCGGAGAGCTGATGGATCACGTGCTGGCTCCTCCTACCTGTTTCCAGTTGCTTGTAAAGATCCTGAGGATCTTAACTGCAAAGAGCAGCCTGGACTCTAATAAAAACATCTACAAGTCTGCTGCCGCATATGAGTAGAAGAAACGGGTTGTTCTCTGGGACCAGAGCTAGCAATGAGATGTAGGGAAGTCATCTGTAGTATCAGAACTGCCTGTGGGATTGGAATTGTACTTAGAGAGGAATGGAGAGAAGGGAAAAAGCATGTGGAAGAAAGGAGGCTCATGTGGTAGTGGAGAATGGGGAAAGAAAGAAACTAATGTGCAAGGGAAACAGAGTAAACAGAACTGTGAGTGATGGGGAGGAAATGAGACTGAAAAGCCAAAGCAGATAGTATTTTTTTTTTCCAAATATGTGAAAATGCTTGTGACAATAAAGATAGTTCTCTATTCCATGTAAGTCCTATGTATATTTAAGTATTTATCATTAACAGAGAGATGCTGTGTAATTGCTTTATTAAGAGGAGGCTGGTAATTCTGAGGAAAAAATGAGAATCCCTAATTTTTAATCTATTTTAAGTGCTCAAGCTGAGAGATATGTAAATAGCATAAATAAAGAAAAAAAACACCAAATTTTTAAATTGAAAGAAGTTTAAAATTTTTAAACATCTTAAAGAGTTATTTGTAAAATGAGAAAGGAAACACTTTTAAAAAAAATATTTATTTCAAGCTAGTGGTGTCCTTTCATGCTATTGTTATTTTGAGTAGCTACATATTATAACAATTTCTCTAATGGATTCTAGCTTTGTGTCACTCTCTGTGTTCTGATCTTGAAAGTCCCTGCATTGTTTTAAATTGCTTCAATTGAGTCCAAAGCGCAGAATCAGACTTCAGAATGCTGTCACAGTCATCAAGTTGGTGTGGCCTAGAAATAAAAGTTCAAAGTACGTGATATAGCCACCCACACTGGGTAAATACTACAGGCTTGACCTTGCAAAACCTCTAGGTTCTGATTTTTCCACCCTCACTTGCAGTGAATAGTCCCTTGCTATGCCAGTAGTTCCACTGAAATACAAGTTAAGAGATGAAAAGACCCATGTACTGTTCTCTATAAAGCAACTGCCATCATACTAAAATAGTATGGTCTTAGGAGGATACCTCACACAATGAAAAGGTTATGGCATCCATGGTATTGCAGAATGTACAGTGAAATGGAAAGAAAGTGCTTTTTTGGGTGAATACAGTTCTGATGCATATGAGTGATTAATGCACAAAGCAAGATTCAGTTTTTAGAGGTACTCTTGTCTTAATCATGTCAGAGAGCAGCCAGTAATTCATCCTCTCTCTTTCTCTCTCGTTGTTGTTGTTGTTAAGCATAGTAATTCTTTCATTGTAATCCTACTGCTGATATCACTTTATGACCAGCTGGGGCAAGATCAGTACTTGAAACAAAATATGACTGGGTATTGACACTAAAATTTATGATTACTCTAAAGGTGTATATAGATAATGATAAGAGTTCATGATAATGATAAGAGGTGGTCCTGCTTTGAGCAGGGGGTTGGATTAGATGACCTCCTGAAGTCTCTTCCAACCCTAATCTTCTATGATTCATGGTAAAAAAAAAAAAGCCTGTTGGATCATTTGGTCCATCCTCCTGCCAAGACAGGGCTGTTCCCTACAATTCATCTTCTAGTGTTTTTGTCCTTTCTACTTGTAAAAGCACCATGGGATGAGACTTCCACCCCACTTTGTAGACTATTCTACAGCCTGATACATGCCTCTGTCAAGCTGGTTTTCTTGGCACTGAGCCTAAATTCTTTCCTAAATTGTTTTCCCCTGATCCCTCCACTACTCCTGGTTCTGCCCTGATGTACTATGCTAATTCCTCCCCCCTTTTTGTCTAAGTGTACATGTGCGCGCACTCTCTCTCTAGATATATAGCCATAGGTCTAGAAATATTTGAAGGGTCTAATCATGTTATTCCCTTAGCTCCAAATATTGCTTGGCATTGCTATACATATTTAATTATCTTTCCTTTCAAGCAATTTCTCTAGTCCCCTGATCGCTTTTGTTGTTCTTCTCTGAACTCCCTTGAGTTTGTCAATATCTTTCTGGAACTGTTGTTCCTGGAATTGAACACGCTATTACAGGTGCACCAGAGAGAGACCCTTAGTGCACTTTTTTGTAATGTGTTGCCTCTGAGCACGTTCTCATAAATTGCACTGGCCTTTTTTGTATCTATATCACAATGCATACTGCTATCTAACTTTGTCTGCACCTTTAAGTAAGGCCTTCCAGAGTCACCCTCACATTCAATATGTGTGTATCCCCACGTGACTAGCTTGCTTTTTCCAGAACAAATCTCACTTATTTTCTGCTCATGATTCTATCATGATAATAGGGTTCAGTCCTAATGTAGTGTGTGTATTACCAACACACACACTCATGCCTGACTCCTGGTTCTTTCCTTTCCCCCCACAACCTCCGAAATTGTCTCCCCTGCTACTGCATGAAACCATGTATTCCCATGCACTGTGCCCACTGCACCTCCTCCATAACCCACTCCCGTAATCTGCCCCTCTTTTTTAATTTAAAAAATCAACTAGTTTTAAAACAGGAGGAGTGTGACCTTCCCCTTGCCCTCCAATCTGCAAATACTCACTTATCTCCATGAAACCTACTGTTAAGTGTTTCTACAGCTAAAGCTGGCAAGGCAGGACTGTGATACTAACTCAGAAATTAGTACTAGCACTAAGGGCAAGAATCATGATCCTGCCTCTACTAGATACTACTACTTTTCAAGATTTCCCTTCTAGTTATTCCACTGCCAATGAAAGAGGAGATGGCTTTTTTTAATTTTTGAAGTTAAAGGACTCAATGTTTGCCCTCCTCTTGCCCTCTTTCCTCTAATTCTTCATTTAGGATATAATCAAAGACTGAGAACTCGCGTCTTCACGCGATGACAGTAGTGTGATTTCCTTAACTTTGTCTCTTCAGCATTGTGTTTCCCTTGCTAAAAATGCCTCTTAAATTTTTCTTTTGAAGTGAGTTAAAAATAATTTTAACTTTCTCCAGAGTTTTCAGCACAGTTCTGTTCAAGCAGCAGGTTTGTTTCTGCACCAGCCTTTGCTGAAAGGCAGTGTGAGAAGACTTGTACACAAGAAATAATAAATCTGTATTATTATAGGCAATAGTAGGCCTGATTCTGCTTTCCTGGTACATGTACAACTCTTATTAAAAATCACTAGGCATTTAGATGTGCAAGCTGTAATGGTTGTGGACTAGCTGCGTCGCTGTCCCTTCTTTGGGTCTCATGAATGCAACTCCTACAAGTGGCAGGCCTCACGCCTTTACCTCACCTGGGGTGGATTTCTGCAATTCACCCACTCTCAAACAAGGACATGGTTGACGCTCAGGGGGCTGTAACCCATGTTTTTTGTCTCTCTCTATCCCAACCTGTCAGCAGCGTCTCCCAGCTCACCTAATCGCCCCCTGCTTTTTCTAGGGTCTTTGAGGTTTTAGCTCTCCTTTGATCCCAGGCATAGCCTCTGGGAGGGTATCACATTCTAACCTAGATGGAGCCAGCTTTGTTATGGCTCCTCTGAAGCTGAGTACCTGAGACTGACTTATCTAAATCACTGTTTTATGGTTATTATTTAGCACCCCTTTGAAGTCTCCTTTGACTTATCTCTGTGCGTGCAAGCAGGCAGCAATACACAATTGCTCTAGGAAACAGTCCTACACAGTTTTCATAAAGGATAATACAGACATTTCCCCTATTTGTCACACAAGCATCTGACCCACTATGCTGATTCTTAGAAATTACATATTAAGTCTTTGACCCTTTTTAATATGTCATCTTAAAAAAACCTTTGACTGTAACATTTTAGACCAACTCTGGAACTTTCATCTGCAGATGTGATGAGCAACCTCCGCCCATTGGGAGTAGCTCACATATGACGTGATTCATGTGACTCTCAACTTTTTGGGGTCCATGAGTGTGCTGCTGATGAAAATATCTGTGAGCATGAATGGAAAAAACGTAGTTGTGTGAATGTGCGTGACAGTTACTAGCAATTTGTGAAAAAACTTCTGCATTCTAAAAAATTCTCTTCTTCGTTAGCATTCTCATTAGTAAGCCAAGGCATCCCCTCCTTGTCTCTGAGTTAGGCTGTGATGGGTAGACAAGTAAAATCCTGTGTGACATTATGGAAAAGACTTCTATATGCTCACCTTTGGTTTGATGCTGAGGATGCTACTCACCTAGCAGGGTCAGTCAGATACACAGGAAAAGAAATAACCAATTATTTCTGTGGAGGGACCACAGTGTGTCGGGGAAAGGGTGGGGAGAAGAAGTTTCATTCAACACTGCTCACTAGAATACAGTTATTTTGTGGTAAAGTTCATAATGGGGTTTCCTGAGTTTGGTGTACAAAATGTTCCACAGACTGTTTAATATTAGCAGAACAAATACGTGGCCTACGCCAAGGAAAGGAAATTTGAAAAGATTTCTCTGAAGTAGATGGTAGGCGTTCTAGTTATATCTTAATAAGTAAGGTCAGCCAACAGTAGTCCTGCTTCCTGCTGTGCTCAGCAGGCTGGAGTCTTTTGAGTTGTGGTGCAGTCCTTTGTTTTATCAAATTGAGATGTACTAACTACCATATAAGGTTACCTGTGATTTCTTTAATTTTTTTGTAATTGCAGGATAAAGCACTGTAGCCTTTGCGCTACTAATTAAAAAATAGGAATGGTTGATAGGCCAAGGCTGAAGTGCCCAAGATATGAGTTGGGGGAAACATGTGAATGAAGTCTCCTGAGTAAAAGACCATTTTCCTTTATCTTAACTTCCCATTTTTGTTCTTTGTCAGCCAAAGAAACACTGAGCATGCAGCTGCAGTCAGTTTACTGCCTGGGTGTGTGTTAAAGTCCTGGTGGCAGATCCTTGGCTGGTGTAAATTGTCACAGCTCAGTTCGCTGCAGTGGAGTTCTGACAGTTTACAGTAGTTGAGGATTATGCCCCTGATCCAGGGCCTACTGAGGTAAATGGAAAGATTCCTCCTGACTTTCAGAGGGCTTTGATTATGCAATATCTTGGATGCCTCTAGATGGGTTTAGGGATAAAGCTTCCTGTCAATTTGAATATTTATTTGTATTATCATAATATGGAGGAGCCCTAGTCATAGGCCACTCTACAAACCCAGATCAAAAAGATGGTTTCTGCCCCCAGGAGCTTACAGTCTAAATATATGGCACGAGACAAGAGGTGGATACAGGCACATGGGGTAGTAAAGGGAAAAAAGAGACAATATTGGGAATCACAAGTTGCACCACATTTTTCCCCCCTAATAGTTCTGGGATATAGTTTTAGTGGGTCACTGTCCTGAAGCCACTCAGCAGTGCCAAAAAGCTTCAAGCCCTGGAGGAGTTCTCCAGCAATATGTTCACCTTAATTTAAAGCTGCTGAGACTGATTTAAGGGACCCTTCCAGTTTTGAATATCTGAAACTATTTTGAAAAAGTTCAGTGCAGACCTCAGCTTTCAGATTACTTTTTGAGCAAGTATATTCCACTTAACCTCATTTATTTTAGTCAGAACAACAAGCCCTGGCCCAAACAAGTCTCTAACAAGATCTTGGGTTCACTGCTGCCTAAGATAGAGTGAGGGGTGTGTGTGTGTGTAAATAGTAATGCAATTGTGCCTGGCAGTCCCAGTCATTGACCAGTACCCTGGTTGTGCGAGGTACTGTACAAACACAGATTGAAAAAAGATGGTCTCTGCCCCCAAAGAATTTACAGTCTAGCCTGCACAGTGTGAAGGGGAAAGGTAGGCAGCTGCAGTTACATCTGACCTTTCTCCACACTGACTAGTCCTCGGCTCTGATAGTGAGTGATCTAGGGGCATCTACTGGCAGGACTGTTTGAGGGATGGGAGAAACTTCTGCTGCTTAGACTTTATTTTGGCTTTACTGATTAAAAAGAATTGCTGGTCACTAGTGTAAAGTGAAGGTGAGAAGATACTACTGACCAACAAAGGAGCCCCCTAGTAGAGAGAATGCCATGGTAGGAGAGTGCAGTGCATATAGCAGCTTTCCCATAGTAAATTGTTACTGAAACAGAAATGCCCGCATGACTTTCTCTCTTCAATCACTAGTATTTTTTGGCAAACTTTATTTTGTACAGGAAGAATAAAATATAAATGTAGGTTTTAATATATTATTTTAAAATATATGTTCTGTGTTACACAAAATCTGGGGAGCTCACATATGGAGAAGCAGTTCTTAGCAGGCAGATCATATTCTGAAACTAGTTTTGTTTTCTCTTTTACACTTCCTGCTGACTACCATTGGGCTGCTGCATCATGCTGTCGCCCATGAGCCTGATAGTTTGGGTACACAGTGTCAGCCTGTAACCCAGCTTCCACCCTGCTTTAGAATCTCTTAAGAAACCTCAGAGGATCTTGACCTGGGCTTTAAATGCTGTAGTAGGTTAGCGTATTAAGCTTTCATATCCAAAGACTTGCATTCAAACCCAGCTTGGCTGCTAGTGAAGTTAAGGTTAGTCTCTGCCAACTCCTTGCTTTTTAGATCACAAAACTGGTAGACAGTGTGGCTTGTCTCCACACAATCTGCAGTTTCTGTCAAGGTAGGCCCAGGACTGGAATAACAGGATTGTTGCAAGAAGATGGAGGTGCGTTGGTAGAGTTATTCAGACAAACTCATGGTGACTAGTCAGTTTGTCTGGCTCTAGCCCAGTTCAGCCTCTCAGTTTTATGAACACTAACAGTTAAGATGATTTTAAACAGAAAATATTACTGGTATTTAAAGAAAGTTGTATATGTTCAAAAAACCAGAACTCTTTACTGTGATAGTTTAAAATATTATATAAGTAGACAGGGAAACTACTTTGAGGTCTGACATTGGACACCCCAAATACTGTAAATGTCACAGTTGTTTAGCTATATAATAGTTACCAGCCAGAAACTGGGAAAGAAAGAACAACAATAAAAAAAAATGCTTCAATCCTGTATTCTTCTTTCCCTGAGCCCCAGTTAGTGCCCTAAGGATCCCTCCTACTTTTATGAACAGCTTCTTTACTGTTCCCACCCTCAAGCCCTGCTTTAGCAAAAATATTCACCACCTTTGGCAGGTGGGGAGAGAAGGGTTGAATGCTGCTTCTGAAACATCTAGAATACTCACTGCATAGCAACACGAGGCTCTTCTCCACTTCCAGTCCCTGTCACATCCCCAGCCCATTTGGGAATGGAGAGGTAAGAGAATCTTAAATTTGGATCCCCCATGTCCAGGTGTGATGCTTTTGCCAGGCTGACTCCTGAACCATAATTTCAAATACAAACTGGAGTGTATATGATGCTTTCCCCATGTTAATGTCCATTATGTTGACCAAAATAGGAGCTATTTGCTTTCAAGTTGTTTAGAATAGAACACCATATCTAGAAGAATTTCACTTGAAGTGCGTTGGCTAGGCAGAATCATAGAATGAAAGTTTATGTAGTGCAACTTTTGTCCTGTGTATGCTGGAGTTTGTTAAATTCTCATAAGTTGTTTGAAGTGTCTATGGAAACCTTGCCATGTATGTTCAGTCCCAGGTGAACTCTCTTGTGTAGTGGTTTTTTTTTTTTTTTTTTTTTTTCCCTTCCATCTTATATCTAAAGTGCTAGATGACTCAGAGAGTTGATAATGCAGCTTTCCATCTCTGATCTGATTACTAGTTCTAATGTGCCACTAGCTTATGATGGTTGTAAATTGTTTTATAGCTGACAGTTGGTAGCCTGAGGCAATTAGCTTGTTTCTGTTTGTCTTATTGGGATCCAGGAATCATTTCTGTTTGTAGTAGGCAGATATCTGCCTAACAGTTGATATTGTTGGCAGCACTCTCAACAAATGTACCAAGGAGTGAATAAGCCAGTAGAGACTCTACGGGCTCCCTCTGGATCAGGCTGGAAGAACATTAGTGTGGCAGTAAGCGGAAACTAGTATCAATACTGTCCATGCTGTCCCTATCCTGTGAATAAATAAACTTCAGCACCAGTGCTGCCAGTGTAGTACTAAATTAGCTCTTATAAAAATGGACTTGTAATGGGGATAAGTACAGTATTTCATACACCTACAGTAGAGGACTTTTGGTAATAGTTGCTAACAGTGGGACAGATTCTCTCCTCTCTTTCCTGGATGAAAGCAGTGGACTGGGTTAGTTCCTCAGTTTTGAAGCCTCCAGCAAAACAATTAATATGGGCTCCTTGGTTGTCACGTCCGAGCTCTGCTGTGTAACACTCCCAAGCTCCTCTGTCATACCATCATGGATTTGGCTCAGTAATGTGTCCAGAACTTGTGTGTTTATCTGCTAGCCTCTAGCTCCACCCCTAATAGAGACGTTCTCTTACGACATAGGTTCCCCACTTCTTGTATGTATCATGGCCATGTTAACGGGATAAATAACTTGAGGACCCTTGGGAATCCGGCTTGTGCCACAGAGATGTGTGTGATGCTCCTCTCACTACACCCATGGAGCTCTGGGTCATGGTCGGTGCAATGCAAACTATCCCTGGTGGACTCTATACATCAGGTTCCCCTGAAACTGCAGATGCAGCAGCATTTGCTGAGTTTGCCCTGGCAAGGAGCAGGGGCACAGACTGGGGAGTAATGGCAACTCTACTTTGCTCCACTCCATCCTCTTTCTTCCTGACTCAATGGAAACCTGACCTGGATTCTCTGCGGATGAGAGGGGAGTTTGTACACTTGGCTGCATCATCTCCCCCCCCGCCCCCCTTCAGCAAACCTCCAAATTTGTTAATGCTGACCCTACCATGGTATGGTCTACTGCAGTGTCACCCTTCCCCTCCCCCCAGGGTATTAGTTGCCTTGTTGCAGCCATGTACACAAGAGCCATAGGCCACTGGTATTCAAGGAGACATTGTGAGGGCTCATTGTTTCATAATGGATGGCCCCAGCTCTGTGGCACTAGGCAGCTAGGGCCCCCCTCTCGGCCAGTTCCCTGGGGATGGTCTGTTCCATTGGTGACAAACCTGGCCACCCACAAACGGAAAAGTTCCAAGAAAACTCAGCAAGTCCAGAATCAAGGACTTTCCAGTTTCTCCCCACTACTGGGCATCACCCGCATGGGGGCCGATTTGACCCATAACAACAAAACTTGAGTCTCCCTAAAGACTCTAGTGGAAGTAAAGAACTCCTTCAGCATTCATACAATGCAAGGGCTTACTGGCAAATATGCTTGGTACTGTCCGAGTGTCTCGTTGACTAGCTCAGAGCTCTATCTTGAAAGAAACCCAAGTTAAAGTATTATATCCAGACTCTTGCGCCCTGGTGTACGGGAGACCTTGCACCGTACTCTCATACATACTAATGGCTCGTTATACATACTGTACTTTACATTTGCCAGAGCTTTGTAAAACATTAATTAAACAAATCATCACCCTACTCCTGTACGTGTTGTCTCCTGTCTTCTTAGCTGATGGCAGCACAATGTTTGTGGGGTGATGAGGCAGTGGCGTGGGTGACTATTTTGTGGGTGTATTTGGAGTGGCAGATGGGAAATGTGTCCCAGAATTAAAGAGCGAGTGAAAGCACACTGTTTAGTTCCCCAAATTGCTTCCTTGAAGCAATAAGAATTTCTGAGGCATACACCCTAGCAAGGTTGTTTGAGCTGAGAGAGAGGTCACAATCATGTGCCCAGAGCCTTTCTACAATAAATCGAATATATTTTGTACCAGATCTGTATGGGAAAGGCTTTTCCTCTCTTCCTTCCCTTTTCACAAAAAATAAAAACCCTACTTTTGTTTGCTTATTGGTGAGGTCTGTTGGGTATTATACTGAGCTCTCCTATGTGTAATGCGGGAAGAGGAACTTGGATAGCAGCCAATCCTCACTGAAGAGTCTTGCATTAGATTCTATCATAAAAAACAATCGTGGAAGATGGACCCCTTCATTAAGTATTGGCTACTATCCAAGTTCCTCTTCCCGCATTACATGTAGGAGAGGTCAGTAATTCCCGCCAGACAGCATCAATAAGCAAACATAAATTAAATTGGGGGAGGCAGGGGAGAAAACATTTTCCGTTCAGGTTTCCACATCTCTGAACAATCAAGTAGCTGTTTCCTGAAACTTTGGCGTTCATTTCCCTAAGCGTGGTCCAAATTAGTCCAAATGAGATTGCAGTATGCCCCAAAAGTGATGTCTCTCTCTTCTCCCAGACTTCTGGAGTGGTGGGAGTGGAGTAAGAGCGGGGTTTGTAGGTTTGTTGGGGCACTGTTGGATTAAACATCATAGATCGGTAGTTGTGGTTTTTTGGGGAATGGGATGGTATGGGCTTATGATTTAATGTAAGGTATTTTAAAATTATATTTAGGGAATTTAGTATATAGTGCAGGAGTTCTTTACTTAACAGTGTCTTCACTTAATAGAGGAAACAAATGTATGTCTCATGCTAATGCAATGTAGTTCTTTATCCCCTTCTAGTGGCTAGACCAGGTTTGCAAGTCTGCCTCTTCATTCAAGCTAATGGGCCTGGTCCTATAGCTCAGGCAACAGAAACTCATGCTTTTAGATCCAGAGTTCCCAGGTGTCCGATCCAGGGGCATTACTACAAGCATAGGCACCGACTTCTAGTTTTCCCCAGGGGTGCTCCACACCCGCTGTGCCCCCGTCCACCGCTCTCCGCCCTCCCGTAAGCCCCTCCCCCAGCTGGCAAACAGCAGTTTGGCAGTGCCTCTAATTAGCTCGTTGGGGTGTCACCAGCTGTGGCTGGTGGGTGCTGAGCACCCACTATTTTTTTTCCGTGGGAGATCCAGCCCCAGAGCACCCACAGAGTCGGCGCCTATGGCTACAAGTGCAAGTGGAATATGGTTGGGTTACATGCAGCTAGATCTCTGTTAGAGTAATTCTCTGCAGCTTTGCAAATTTGTCAGTTATGGCGATTGTTAAGGATACAATCATTAAACACCTAAATAGGATTGAAGGTAATTGGGTATAAAGATCATCATCTTGAGATGTTTATATATTTTTATCTTACTTTTTAGGTTTGGAAGGCATTTTGAGTCCCCTCTTCTGTGGCAAAGCATTATCATGATCATTACTATGTTACTGATGCTGAAACTATGCACTGAAGTACGTGTGTCAAATGAACTGAACATAAAACGTCGCTCCTTTTCAGGTTGGTAACAGTAATTTTGCAGAGTGAAATCTTCCTATATTAATTTCTAAAAATGTCTTATACTGTTATTGGGTTGAGTGAAATTTTTTTGTATGTGGTGCAAACCATTGTCTCTTGGAGATCCAACCCAGCACTTTCTGAATGGCCTGTTTAACATTATTTCCTTCCATATAAGTATTTTTAAAATGGTTCTTAGTTCAGTCTAGAAAATAAGAGTGCTCTTTAATATTTTATGTCAAACCCTAGAAAGTAGTGGAAGTCATGCTACTCTGCCAGCCTTGATGATGCTAAGATCTAGAGTTTTCACTGTGCTTTTCTGCCAAGTCTCTGTATTACAGAAGCACTTGTCACTGGCCAGTGTCAGAAGCCATATCTTGCTATTGCCAATGCTGTGTCTTGCTTGCACATAAAATATTTTATTTCTTGTTACCACATTTGCTGTCAAAATAGGGAGTGATGGTGTGTCACTATTACAGGTTTATCGAAGTGTACGTATTGTACAACACTTCCTATGGTCTTGCAGTCCTTTTTTTTGTGTGTGGAAATTTCCAATCTGGGCCAGAATATCATTTGTTGTTAATCTAAGGCAGTGATACTCAGACCTCTGTGGTTCAGGAGCCATTTTAGCGATCAGCGTTACCCAAAAGAGCCATGGTAGTATGAATTCATTGTTTCATTTTCTCTCTCTCTGTCTTATTTATTATTAATATTTATTCTCATAGCAAAATGACTGAAAAAGTATTCTACAGTTAGTTAATAACATAGTAAAAGCATCCTGAGTGGTTGATAACTTAAATTAGTTAATAATTAAATCACAGTGCTTTAATATCATGTGCTGCAAAGAGACACATTAAAGAGCCACTCCCGAGCCTCAGTCTGAGTATCACTGATCTAAGGGCTTGCCCACACAGTGGGGTAATGTGCTTTATGGCGGTAAAGCGCACTAACATGCTGGGCATGAATTAGTCTGTATAGACCCTGCTGGTGCGCTTTAATGTGATATTGTTTGAAATGGTACTGCGGTAAAGCGCACTAGGGAGCCTTCAGTGTGCGCCAGCAGGGTCCTGGAGGACCAATTAATGTACAGCATGTTGGAGCGCTTCAGAAATAACATCCCTATAGAGGACATTATACCCCACCATGTAGACAAACTCAAATCATTTTGTTAAAAAAGATGTAACTTTATGGCAACTCTCTTCCAGTTTGGAAATGTAACAATTGCTGACCTCTGGTTTTGTTGTTTGGCTTGTACGTTCCCTGTTTTTATGTTTCTCCTGTTCCTGCTGCTCCTGGGCTATAAAACTGTTGGCTTCTTTTCAGTTGTTTTGCCAATATGGACATATAATTTGCGCTCTTGATCTGTTTTCTTCCTTCTCTTACCCTAAAAACTGAGGGCTTGATCCAGCTCCAAATTGCTGCAGCCTTTCCAGGCAGAGGGAGCCCTACAGCAGGGTTATTTATTTAATAGAAAGATAGGCCTGCTCTGCAAACCTATTCCCATTCCCACTCAGTGGTTTCTGTGGAGCGTGCTGTGAAGCTGCCCAGGTAAAGTGAGATCATGAAGAACGTTCGCTCATCTGCAACTCTCAATACTCTGACCCATCCATTTTTCTCCTCTACAGTCTGAGGCTGCATTGTCTGCAAGATTTATCACAGGCTGGGAAAACGAGTGACTTTAGATCTGGCCTCATTTAGCAGAGATTTAAAAACTGGACGTATTGGGAGGGGAACAGCCAGCTCTTTGCCTCTAGATACCTGTTGGTTGGAAGCAGAGGGCTTCCTCTTCAGATTGCCCTTTGTGGGACTAAGGGGGTAAGTCTTCAAGCCAGATTGTCCTCTTTCCCCCTCCCTCCTTCTCTAGCAGGCTGCCTCAATACATGTCGGTGGATGCATATCCAATTCAGTTTCAGCCACTATCTTTTTTTGATTTAATGACTGGCATTCAGTCACCTAGTGAAAGAATTGGGTTCTTCATCAGCCTGTAAGGTAACTTGCAGAGCATACGCAGTGTTATGCCATATCATTTCCCAAGAACCAGTTTTCCATATATTCACCAAAGAGAACAATTTTGCCTGTTGTTTTGGGCCTTCTCTCTTTTTTTTGCAGCATGAAGCTCACTGTACTTTATGCAAACTTTTGTTATTAGAACCGCACGGTGCAACTAAATGTCTCTCATGGCTTTCATACATGCGATTAACTTCTAAGTGATGGGAAGGTTAAACCAGTGATATTTTCATATAAGAAAGATGTACAAGTTGAAAAAGTATTAATGCTGAGGATCTTATGATTCACTGTCGGAAGTAATGTACTGTCTTGAAACTGTTTGTGCTATTTACCATTCTGGGCATACATACATAGTTCAGGAGAGGAAGAATGATCTTGTGGGTGAAGCACAGGAGCTGGGAATCCGATGACCTGCGTTCCTAAACCTGACTCTCCCATGGTTTTCCCATCTGATCCTGAGTTTTCTCTGTACCTAGTTTTCTCCATATCTCACGCAGATGATGGGAAGCTAAATTTCAGTTTGATGCTTTTGAGATCCCTGGATGGAAGGCGCTAGGTTATGGATTGCAGTATCCGAATAATAAGATCAATATCACTATGTTTTTGTATTTAAATCTTTCTACCCATTCCTTCTTCCAGCCTCTTTCCTAATACCTCTACAACATAATTCAGATTAAAAAGTGAGCCTGTCCTCGCTCTGTCTTCACTTTCGCGGAGGCCTTATATTTCGTTCTAATAATCCTGGTGCACATTTGACCAGTGAGTCTTGAGTTATCCTGGAGTAGCATGTTTTTTTTTTTTTTTTCTATTCCGCCAAATAATCCCTGCTAAATAACTAGTTCACGAGGAAGCCAATCTTTTTCTTAGCTTCCAAAGCAATAACAAGGTCTCTCTCCTAATCCAGAGGACAGCTTTTATGAGCTCAAGCAAGTTATGCTAAGTCCTCTGGCTTGAAGTACATTTTAGTGTTTAGTTAACCGTGTATCCACAAAGCCATTTAATGTGAATAGTGTACAGTTCTGGCACTTCCATTTATGTGGGAATCTTTTGCAACTTTAAAAGTTCACTCCCCTTGGACTGGCTTGACTGTCTCCTTGGAGAGCCTCCGCCCTGGCTGGGTATTAGGGAGACTTATTTTCTCCACTTTAAAAAAAAAACCCACCACCACCACCACCAGGAAATGATTTCCCCCCTCACCCCCGCTCCCCCAGAGCGTCTAGGAAAGATTTGTTTTCTCATGCATACATTTTGTTATCCTTTATTTACAGGCATTAACCAAGAGGAGATTACAGCCCAAAACAATCAAACACTTGCTAAAAATAGGCTTCAGAAAACATTTTTTTTTGGTTTTTGTTTTAAATCCTCAGTAATAGGATAATTCTCTCTCAAATGGAAGAACATGATCAAACTGTGCGGTGACACCTAGTGTTAGGATGAGGCAGACCCTAGATAGTGCCAGCAAGCCCTCCTTTTCTTTTGTCTCTTTCTTAATTCCATTTTTTATTTGTGGATATCCTGACACCATTGTAGTGGTAACAATAGCCCTCCACAGCTGAGTTTAAATTGGTGTCTGCAGCAGCAGTGTACTGTATAGATGTCTCCTTCAGTACAGAATGGCTCAAGGTTGGATTTATTTGTTTATTTTTAATCTCTCTTCTTGTACAAACCTGCTTAGCAGTGAGAGTCCTGTTGTATACCACAGTGCAACTATGCTGGAAGGCCAAGATGTTGAAAGTGACTGTTGATTTTGGGTACGTCAATTCTGAGGCATCAGAGTTGAGACTGTTTAAAGGGGCCTGATGGTCAGGCAATATCCAAGCAACCACCCTCTGAAAATCATGTTCCTGTTAAAATGGCTCAAGCTGGGTACCCAAAAGTAGAGGCAGCTAAAATTACCAGTCACTTTTTGAAAATCTTGGCAGAGTAGGAGAACCATCCTAGATACAGCTAGGGCCAATGTAATGCAGAGATTTGTTTCCTCCCCTACCCCCCCACCCCAAATCTTGATTATGCCCCAAGAACCTTTGCCCTGGTGTGTCGGTAACTGCCAGGCACCCCTAAATATTCTAACTTTGCTTACAACCAGTGGGGAGTTTGTTATGGGGATGGTCTATTCTGTTGGTGTGATGCCTTAAGTCTATTTTGCCTAACCCTAAAGCCACCCTTGCTGTGTAATTATTTGTATTCCTGTAGTGCTTAGGGGCCAAGGAGCACGGGGGCTCCATTATTGCTTCAGTTTATTTCTTCCTGTCATTTAATTTTGGACCTTGTCTTCCCTCAACCTGATGCTATCTTAACTTCTTTTTACAACTTGTCCCTTACTTTAACACTGTGTTCCCTTGAAGGGCTTTATTAACAGCACTGGCAATAGTCTTGGGTAGTATGTGGTTTTCATATGGAATTCAGGCTTACAGAGGAAGGTTTGGATCAAATTAAATGGTTCAGCATATGGAACACTTGAAGTGGTGATTTGGTCTCTGTCTTTGTTAATGCGAGTGGCCAAACCTGTAGCTAAACAGTTAAACCAGTTGGAAGTGTTGTAGAAAAGGGTTTCCTCCAGAACGTGAGGCAGCCCTATCCTGTTTTATTTCTTTATTTGCTCCTACATGATTCTTTCCTGAAAGTTTCTTCCATCTTCACATTTAACTCAGGCACAGGAATAAAAATAAGCAATTTAAGCTTTCTCTCACTGAAAAGTTTATAAATATTTGTACATTGCTTTGAAGAGGGTCACATGTTACACTGTCTCTATTCTCTCCTCCCCTTTATTATTTTATTTTAAATTGCTGTTATTTCTCACAGTGAGGCCATCAGTGATTTCCTTCCCCTTTATCCCTCCCTAAAATCTTGGGAAAAATCCTATAGACAGCATGGAAACTAAAACTTTTTGCATGTTTTTTTAATCAGCAAGATATGTACTAATTAAGCTTAAAATAAAACAAACTAAAAGACCATCTACTGTATTGACTCAGATTAGTTTGTTTTGTCTTTTCGTCCTCTCTTCTCAATTTATTTTTCTTATGTAGCTGCAGATAGTAAAGATGAAGAAATCAAAGCACCTCCAAAGAGATCCTATCTGGGTATGTACTGTACAAACCCACGCTGCATGAGGTTGCCATCTGAAACATAATTCATGCTTTGCTACTTTTTGTTTTGTGTGTTTGGTTTTTTCCTTTTTTGTCATTTTAGAAATGATTGCATGATGGCCATTTCTACAGAGAATGTTTATGCTATCTTTTCTTCAGATACTAACATCTATCTGTTTTGCAGTTTTAACTTTCATAGAGGAAAAGATGCTTTCAGTTCCCTTCCAGAAACCATTTTTTTTTTTCTGGAGGTAACTGAATTGCCATTTCATCCCATCATTCTTCTCAATTGTATTTTGATCTTTTTCCTGCCCCATTAGAGAAACAAAACAGTATTTATATAATAGAAATTATTAACCAGCATGACCTACGTGGGGATCTTCTCCTCACCTCACCAAAATAGGAACTTTTCTTCTTTCTGTTTCCCACACAGTCCCCCAGAAAGGCGAGACTGTGTGAAGCAAGCTATAAAAAAAAAAAAATATGGGAGCAGCTTTCAGCCAGGAGAAATGTTAGCTGCTCACACAGCAACACAGCAAATAAGGATTTCCCTATAGCCTCTCAAGTTCAGCAAAATGAAAATGGCTTACAACAACGTTTATTTATGAAGCTTTCCTGTCACATCCCTCATTTTCAGCAGGGCATCCTCTGTATCGCTGTTGGGAGCGGGGAGGGATTTATAGCCCCATACACACTTTGAAGGCCCCCCGTCACCATCTGGATTCATGTTTTTGGAATCCATTCTAAGATTTTGAATGTTCTTTAGCTAGACAGAGAGATTGAGAAATATGATGTGCACCCTGCCTTTGTGTCATTTCCAGCTCTTAGAAGCCTGAAGATTCAGAGACCATGGCGGTGTCTTAGCCAGGCTACCTTAGTTTAAGGAGTTTAGATACCACTTTATACAAGGTCTCAGATATCTCTAAACACAGAAGTTGCACCAATTTAACATAAGTTGTTTGTTAAACCTATTTAGTTTGGTGCAATCTTCCCATGTAGACACTCTTATTTTGGAGCAAGAGGACCCTTTTTCAATTTTGGTTAAGTTGGTAAGAAATCAGTTTTAAAGGAAGTCAACATAGGGCCCTCTTGTTCCAGAATAAGAGTACCTAAATTGGGTTTTGAATCAGTATTACTGAATCTGTTTGTAAATGTAATCAAATTGGTGTTTGGCTTGTATGTAGACAAACCCTGACAGAGACAGAAACATTTCTGTATGGTGGTGCAATGCAGAGCACTTTCCTTAGGCCATTGGATCAGTCCTGTGTATCGGCTGATCTTTAATGGAGCATGTATTCAAGAAATGCAATTGTCCTCTTCTGGATTTTTCCGATTGGAAAAAAAATATTTCATAACATTCCAAAAGTGCATGTTGGTTTAATGCCAGTAATTTGCAAAGCACCTTTTCCTATTGTATCTCTTTCAAAAAAACATTTTTCTGGGCTTTGCATCAAATAATATTTGTTTTGCTGTTTAGTTTGCAGTCATTCTCACTGGCTTATGTCAAAATAGACTCACCTATAGAATGTAAACTTGAATCTTACCCCATTTTTAACATGCTTACATTCTTGTTTTCTTTATTCACGAAAGCTTTATTATTTATGGTATCATAGCTAAAAAATGCAATCTGTTTACTTGTTGAAGGATGGCTTATTCGGAGTGCTTCAGGGAACCATAAGAAAATAGAGAAACGATTTAGTAGCTACATTTTGCTTATGTCTTTTAACGGATTACAAGTTTCTAAATACAGACACCTGGTTTTCAGTAAACAATGGGACCTGAATGTCTGTATGAAAATCTGCTGAAACTTACAGTTGGGTCCCTTGATATCTGTGACAAGCAGTTTCTGAAATGAACTTCAACTTGCTTAGGAAAACAGGACAGATCAAAAGAAGTAGTCAGACTGCATTTTGATGAAACAGGAAGAACAGTTTTTCAGGAATGCAAAAAGTTTAATGATTGGGTTTTGGGTACCTATTCTATGTATGTTTCTGTTTCTTTAAACTGGATATTTTAAATTAGTATAAATCTGTTTAAAATAGTTCTGAGGTAGAGGGGTGTGTGTGTGATTACATGTATACAATATCCTACTAGATTCAGAAGGTTTGCATGGGAGAAACTCTGCTTTATTGGGCTATAGTGAGACTAGTCATATTTTGGTTTACACAGGATTTGTTTAATTGAATTACGACCTGCTTATGTCTTTATAGCAGTGCTTTGTTTGTTCAGAGCCATGGGAATCTCACTAAAAATGTATGTAAGGAGGTGTTTGGTTTTTTGGCTCAGAGGTTTGTGCATTCCTTTACCTCTCTTAATGAATTTAGCAGACCATTTTTTCAAAAAAGTTATTACAACTGGGCTTCCTGCCTCTCACTTCAAGTTTCAGTTCCCTAAAAACTATTTAGTGTTTCTAGGCTTTGGGAGTCATTACATCTCTTTTGCAAAAGCATGGTAAGCATACAGTATATTGTATTCATTTTAACTTAAGTTCAGTTAGCCCTGGAAGTCGTTTAATTGCAGGATGATTAGAGTGTTAAAGTGGAAAATATTGCTCACTCTGCTGTATCAATAGATCTGTGGGGGAATTGGTAGATAAATGCTGATACTGAAGCTGTCCTCTGTCACCACCCTTGAATCAGAAACTGAGCCTTTGCTATGCCCACTGGTGTCTCTCTTTAGGCATATTTATTGTCAGTATTCCAGCAAACCACTTAATGCTACTGTTCCTCCACACACACGTTAACTGCAAAAGCTTTTATCAGACACTTGACTCTGAAAGCTGACTGCCTAGATTCTGTTATACTAAGGGGCAGATCCTCAGTTGGTGTCATAGCTCCATTGACGTCAACAGTTATGACAATTTACACCAGCTTTGGCTCTGCCCTATGGTATGTAGCTTCCTGTTTTCATATAGAAACAAAATTATTCCCAGTTGTTCCAGGAAAAGGAAGATCTAAGTAGCAACAGTTCTGAAGAAACTTTATTTAAAACAAACAAAACAGTGGCTCTAGTTTTACACATTGCCTGTTGGTGTATGTGAAGATTAGCATGAGAGCTAAATTAAAGTACTACCTCGGTACTGCTTGCTCATTAAGAAAGCCAAGGCGTTTTCTTCAGCCAGTCAGTTTGTCACTTGCTGAAATGCTTTAGAATAAATGTGGATGTTTTTGTTCTCTCCTGTATTGAGATGCAAGTTCTTGCCTGCATTTTGAGCCCTTGAAATGAGATCTGGATATTTTGGGGGAGACAGGACATACAAGACACTGGATCAAGGTGGTTAGATCTTTGAAGATATTTTTGTAGCTCTGTGGTATTCTCAGTAGTGCAGTGTGCATGTGTTTAGCTGGATTTTATAATTTTCAAGTAAATATTTAAACAAATTTGAAGGACGCTGCTGAAAGAAATCACAAGGGTTTCCTTTCTTGTTTACAAAGTTTTATTTTAAATCTTGAAATGAAGTTGTCTTGGTATCTGTCATGCTACTAAGCAGTGTGAGAGTGCTTGCTTGAAGTCTGCTTTCGTCTGGTCCAGAGGACAGTAGAGTCCAAATGATATAGTAGGTGTCCAAAAACAACGTAGATTAATTGTACATCAGTACAATAATATGGAAAACTATAGTTTTAAAAAAGTTGTATATGTGAAACCAGAATATGTCTGTGTAAACAAATTCATTTTAGGAGGTTCTTGTGTAAAAACAAATGGGAAAAACCAGTGATGGATTGATTAGTTAGTTGGCCTGTGGATACTAAGTGTGAACTGCTGCTACACTACATGCAGCGGTGAGTATAATATGACAACTGAGGTAACTCACTCTCTCACTCTCCAACCGTTGTCCTGTTCATTTCTTTCCTCCAGTTAGAAGACCAATAACCTAGTTGCTTCTCTGTGGAATTTGGAGTGTGTTGGGTCTATCTCTGGGTTATGAGCTTGTGTTGACAAATATATAGGAAAGCACCATGAACATATGTGGGTGCTATATAAATAATATAATGGATAAGCAGATATATACACAGTCTGCTCCTCTGTTTGGTCCTTTACCATAATGATTAGAGTTGAAGACAGGGCAGAGCCAAACTTTCTATCAGCCAATCATGTGGCTTCTTCTTTGATTTTGTTTTGTTTGTCTGTCTGGGGAGTTTAGGGAAAAAGAGACAATTACAGATCTCTGTGCACCACTGCTACGTGTGTGCTTGTTTATCTAAAAAATTGTGGCTGTTGCTGGGTTTGGCTGCTACCACTTAGCACTGACCCTAGGAACTGTATATGGGCAAGAGGGGCTTTATTATCCCTTCTGCCAACTCTGCACTTCTCCAAAATTACGATGTCCTCCTTTAGACTGATTTTTTTTTTAAAATTTGTATGCATTACCATAGCATGAATGTGTATCATTAGGGTTTTTTATTAGGGTTATTTTCCTAATATAAAGTTAGAAGTCCAAGGGATCCAGATCTGCTTTGGTTGAAGTGGTAGCATTCGGTGGTGCAGGATCTCCTAACTTATGCAATTAACTATTGTCTGATAACTGGCATATCCTCCAGCTTGTCCTGTTGTATTAAAGTTGTAGTTCTGTGTAAGGGCCTCTCCTGCATTTATTACTGTCTTATTCTTTTTGTGATCTCCCTGAAAAGGAAATGGAAGATGAAGAATGGAGTGACAGCGTTTTGAGCTTGTAGAAGTATATCCTTATTAAAATGAGGTGCTCTTTGGTCACCCGTGCATAGCCCTGTTGCCACATATGAAGCAGTGGGAACCACTGATAGATCATCTGCTTTCCAGAAAGTAGCTGTAACTGGGTCATCTAATGTGATTTCCCCCCCCGCTTGCTGTTCAGGTTACTCTAAATAGATTTGATTAATATCACTACAAATAGGACTGAATTAAACTAAATATTTTAAGAAAAAAGGTGGAATTTGCTTAAGAATCTTGAAAGCTAAACAGAGAATTTTTACAGCTACACATCCAGAGAGAAAGTGACTAGTTTTGTTGTAAAAGAAATAACATCATAAAGCTAATGATATTAAAATCCTTGACAACCCCCACCTCCCCAGTATTTGTAAACAAAATATATTTTGGGTCCATTTATCTGTTTTTTAGATTCAGAAATGGAATTCTTTTAAAAACTTCAAAGAACTTTTTAAGATAGATCCTTCTTTAGTTCTATAGATCTAATTCTGCTTTAACAGGAAGTCTTTTTGTGTGTGTCTGTTCATGTGAGCTCTCTTTTAGAAATCTAGAGGAATTATTCAGTATAATGATGGCATGCCTTTATACAAGCGTATCTTGGACTATAGAAGTTATGAGAAGAAAACTATGAATTTCACTGTATGTGTTTAATTCTTATATTTAGGGTATATACTTAGGTGTTTTCTCTTTCAGATTTCTTTTAGATAAGGACAGTAGAGAAAATCTTGGTCATGATAATGGAGGGTTGGACTAGATGACCTCCTGAGGTCCCTTCCAACCCTAATATTCTATGATTGTGATCCTTGAAGCCTGGCTTGGTAGTTCAGATTGCAATACTTGGATCAGCCCCTACTTACTCACACAAGAGAGAATATCTTTCAGTCTGCAGCCATTTTTTTTTTTTTTTTTTTTTTTTGAATGTAGAGGGCGGTGGGAAGACCTCTGGTTTAAGCAATAGAAGGGTGAGGCCTCCCATATCTAGGTTTTTGACCCTGATCCAGAGCCCATTGACGTTGAGAGAAAGGTTCCTGTTGGCTTCAATGGGTTTTGGATCAAGACTGGGAAGCTCATCTCCCTTCTAAATGGGCCACAGGAAGGTGGGAGCTGTGGCTGCCAGGCCATTCCTTTTGTGAGGGGAGGGGAGTGTTGTCAGCCGCCAACGTTCAAAATTCATGAACTAGATCCCCCAAAATAATGGATTTGGCCCCAAAATCAAGTAATTAAATAAATCTCATTGTATCTCTTGGTCTGTCTGCGTTGTTTTGTTTTTGAACGCCTCCTGTTCACCCACAGTGTCTGTGACAAGTAGTGTTGCTGAGACACCCAAGTTCTCAAAGTAAGGTGATTTTGACCTCCCTGCAGGAGCTGTTGCTGGCTGGTTGATGGTGCTGAGCGTCTCCCCAGACACAAAAGCTCTAATTAACTATGTGTGTCCCAATCCCATATCTGCCTTTCCAGCCCCAACATCTGCTTATCCTGTTCCTCTCCCTGCCTCTGCTTCTTCTGCAACTCCTGGAGGGGGCGGGGGCAGTGGGATACTCTGTTCTCCCTTCCCAGGGTTGGGGGAAGTGGAGAGGAGCAGAGAGCTGACTGACCCATTTTTCACAGTGGGGAGGGGAATGAGGAGGAGGGTGTGGAGCTGCTGGGCTATTTCTGCTCCTTCCTGTGAGAACGATGTCTGCTTCTCCCTCTTCCCCAGCCTCTGCTCCTGAAGGGAGGAGAGAGAGCTCTGTCGGCTTCCTGTAGCAGCTCTGATTGACTGCTCTTCCCAGGAGATGCGTAATTGGGGAAGGCAGCCAGTCAGAAGGGGTTCCCACAGGCGTGGCTGAAATTTGAGAGAGGGCTGAGTTTCTTCTGTCATTGTGATACTGGCACAAGCCCTGGCCAAAGTCACGTGACTTGCAAAGAAATCACAAGAGCTGGCAGTGCTGGGAGTGGGAATATATTTGTTGTGGGCTTTGTGGAGTTGGGTTTGATAAGAAGGTTTTCCTCGCCCATGCAACTAACCCAGACACCAGTTTGGCCCGAAGGATAAGCAGCTCAGCATCCTTCTGGAGTCTGCAATGCCTATGGAGTCACCTTCATTTGATGAAGAGCTCCCCCCCACCCACTGCTGTTCTGTCAGGCAGTCCTGGAAGAGCACTGTCAAGGCCGATTCCTACTCTGGCACTTGGAGTGGAGAAGGTGGCGGCCTGCAAGGATTCTAAAAATTAATACTGGCCAGCTTTACATATATGCCACTACCTATGAGAAATGGGGTTTGGAGCCCTGCTTTTTTTCCCCATCCCAAAAAGCAGCTTGTTTAGTTCCAGTGTGTACTTGGAGTTAAATAAAATAAAAATTGGTGGGCACTTTAAAGGGAACTCTCCTGATACGGTGTTTCCTGAGATTTTTAGAGTAGGGTGGATGTGACTAGGCATAGAGGTTTTTCTTCCCCTTAGTGGTTACCCCAAGAGCCCTGCTGCATATCTCTCCAGTGATGTCCCTAAGAGACTGCTGAGCCAATGAACAGCCTGAACTTTTGGGGCTTAATTCCCTACTAGAGGCTAATTATGTATGATTGAGTTCATTTAAGCTTAATAACCCCCTTTCTAAAAAGTTGGAAGAGACCATTATCATCATCTTGTCTGGCTTCTTGCATAGTGTCGAGGCTGTAGGGTTTAACCTATTAATTCCTGCAATGAGCTCAATAACTTGTAGATCAACTAGAGTATAATCATCCTCTTTCAGAAACACATCCATTCTTTTTTTTAAAAGGGCCAAGTGATGGAGAGTCTGCTGCTTCCCCAGTAATCTGTTCCAATGGTAAATTATCTTCAGTGTTAGTTTATTATTTTTTTAAATCAGAAAATGTTGTGTTGGTACTGTGTTAAATCAGATGCCTCACAGAACTCTGTGTATTCTATCAACACAACTACCTATCACTAAAACAAGTAATGGTATCTTTGATATAGAGTCCAACCCCTATTCCCTGCTGTTCTTTTTGTCCTTCCTAATGAGGATATAGCCAGTGACTAACATTCACTAACAAGGCTCCAGGATTCAGTAAATGTCATCTTTGTAGTAATTTTTCTGAGACATAAGTATTTCCAATTCCTCATGTTCATTACCCAGCATTGATATGTAGGCAATCAAATAATGTATTCGCTTCACCTCCCTAGAAGAAGGAGAGATAAACAAAGGGGTTGTGCAGTGACCGAAAGCCAAGGCAGGGAACGCTGGGGAAACAGATGCTCTTTTGTATGTCTTGTACAATTTTTAAAATATACTTGGAGTTTACTGTTTGGAAAACTGCAAGGAAGAAATGCAGCTGCAGACCTTCCATGTAGTGGCATTTTGTGCTAAATCAGAAGTACTACAACGAAACTCTACTTGAGGAGGGAGATTTGTGTTGAACCTCCAGTGCCCATCATTGTGCATCAACTCTGCTACTACTGTGGAATGCCCTCAACGTAAAAATAGAAGTTTGACTCTTATTTTTAATCGAGTTTAAAAAGTTGGTATTTATTTATAGGTAGCATCCTGATGTTTTAGGCTGTGCACAAATACAGGGGACGAGCTAATCCCTGCTCTGAAAAGCTTACAGCTTGAAAAGAGAAAAACATGCAAAGGTTGGGGTCATCAGATACAGGAAATTCTTATATTAGACTGAGGAACAACTGTGTCTGATGGTGGGAGAAAGGAGAGATAGTAGAAGTGGCATTACATGACATAGCAGCCTGTTACCAGATTGGGAATGGATAGTAATACCAAATGGACACGAGATAAATCCCCAAACTCTGTGTGTAGTCCTATCCTGAATGGATCTTACCTACCTATGAACATACCTGAGGGTCTTCCTCTTACATTTACTTTGGCAACGCTTGCAGTGGTTTTCATACCAATAAGGTCTCATTGAATAGAAACTGAACAAAAGGCAGGGAAGGCGTTATTGAAGGGACTGGTTGGTGGTAGTAATAATATTTTGGGCATGGTGATCTTTATGATTTTGGGGGTGAAAACTTTGAATGAATAAAACCTTTGCTAATGCAGCATGTGTCCATTTTTAACCAAGCAAGGAAAGTTTTATTGCTTATAGCTACATTTGACCACGTGAGGGTGCTCATGGGTTTCCAAAGTCAGTTTATAGAGTTCCTTAAATGGAATGGGGGAAACAATTTAAATGTTAAAGACATGATCTTGTTGTCAGGGGTATGATTCTAAATATAGATTCAGTGGGTAAAAGTCTCTCTCTCTCTCTCTCTCTCTGGATCTGAAAAATGTAGTTCAGTGGGCAGAGGAAAGAGTTGGGTAGGAACAAAATGAATTATTCAGATCTGTAACCTTAGAGGAAAAAATGGAAAAGAGGAGAAAGGGTGTGTGTGTGTGAAGAATACACACACGCACACGGTATATGAACATATATTATTCTATTTTCTCTAGGATGTATGTGCAGCAAAACACTATTACATCTCCATTTCAGCTGGAGGAGTGAGAGAGTGTTCCAATCACACACTCTTTGAATGCACCTATGCTCCTTAAAAGCTCTGTTCATGGTTTTAAATTTGGCTTCTTGTTAAAATACCTTAATGTTCAACCAACAGGAGTGCAGCCTGCAGGTTTAAAGGAATACAAAGGTTTGGTTGTCTAACCTCTAATTCCCTGCCTTGCTGCCTCTCCCATCCAAAACCCAGTGCACTTAATGCAAAATAGTGAAGAGTGTAACAGACTTGAGGGAGCAGAAAAACCATGGTCTCTTATACGGGGGGATGAGTGGTCAGTTCATTGCAGAAAATGTACACTCTTGCAGCGTTCAAAGTTGTAAGAAACCTACAACATTCAGGAAAGCCATTCAAAGCTAAGGTCCTTGTTCCCTTGTGTGTGAATTTTATGATGGTTTCTTTCATTACATGATTGCATAGCACTAGCTGATGCAGCATACACTTCAGCAAGTGTGTGTGTATGTATATACATACATATAAAATATTTGACCTGCTAGGATTGATAGCAAACTCAATCATAAAAATGTGTGCAGACAGATTTTATTTTATTTTATTTTTTAGAGTGCTGTATAAACATTAACTAATCCTTACAGCTGTGCCATTGACTTATCTGGAAGGCTGTCATGTGAATCGGTAGCAGGATGCTGCTGTTGGGACCATTGTCCCTGCTTTATAGATCGAGGAATAGTGGGCCTGATTTTAATCTCACTCCTGATTTTTCACTTCCATTGACGTCAAGCTATATGTCAGATCAGAACTTGGCCCACAGAGGCAATGGCCCAACTTTTCAAGAGGTATCCACTAGTCTTCAGTGCCCAACTTGAGATAACTGAGGGCCTGATTGTCAGAGGTGGTAAGCACCTGCAGCTTTTGTTACTTGGAGCTGCTATGTAGCACCTTTTAAAATGAGACCATAGGGGTGTCGGGTGACCAGACAGCAAATGTGAAAAATCGGAACAGGGGATGGGGGGGGTAATAGGAGCCTATATAAGAAAAAGACCCAAAAATCAGGACTGTCCCTATAAGATCGGAACATCTGGTCACCCTATAGGGGTGTCAAGTGGAGCACCTTTAGAAAGTTTGAGCTGAAATGACTTTCCCAAGTCCACACATGGAGCGGATGTCATAGGCATTCCTGACTGAAGAGTATACTCAGTGCACTTTATTTTGCAACCTTTTATATGTTATGTACATTATATATGGCTATTTGTTTATTCCATATTTGATATGCTACTTGAAGCTGGTAACTTTATTATTTAAAATGCACAAGGACTATAAAAAGGACTAGGGTGGGTTGATTTAAATCAAAATTATTTAAATCGATTTTAATCATGTTTTGCATTTGTGCTTTTAAAATTATTTTCCTAAAGAAAATAACTTCTCTTTGGTTGGTAACCATTTAGACATGTCATTTGCAATTAAATGTATGTAGTCTTTACAGCAAATTTGGTAATTTTTTTTTTTTTTTTTTGCTAACCAGGAGGTTACATTATATATTTACACATTTATTTAAGCAATGGCATAGCTTACATATATTTAGATTCTTAATTTTTACCTTATGCTAAAAATGATGAATGATGCATTTCTTATTTACTAGATTGTTTGGGTTTTTTTTTTTAAACTTGTGATTTATGTCATGCTTTTTGGATGCAAGTTAAAATTAAATTTAAAATGCACAAAAACTGCATTTTAATTTTTGTTTTTATGAAATAAAACTACCTTCAATGTGTTTGAAACATAAGGGAAAAATTACAAAGTTTATCAAAACATGTTTTGCATTTGAAACTAACTGATTTATTAAACAAAGGAAGTATTATCTGTAATTAGTGAATTGAACTGATTAATTTCTGGTCACTGTGCCCTACAGAATTTTAGATCTAGAAGATCTCATCCTCGCACGTAGTTCTTATTCATAGATTGGAAGAGGAAAACAAACTGTTCCGCTTTTCAGCTCTCAACTGGCTTTTTAACTTTTGAATGAACTAGTTATTGAACTGAACTAGCTGAATAAACTGAAATGGAAAAAAAATATTCTTCTCTTTGCACCTGCAGAAAGGGCTACTGCTGTCAAAAGCTTACTTAGCACTTCAACAGACTAGTTCCAGGTGCTTAGTGGTTTGACTTTCTTTACAGCTTAGCAGCAAACACCTAGTGCTTGCTTTTCCTTTAAATGATTGTAATAGATTAAGCCTTAACATAAGTTGTCAATTTCAAATTTAATTTTAAATAGGTTTTTTTTTTTTTTTAAAATAAACCTGTTTGTAATCTTCCCCCCCACAAATTGATTATTTTTTTTAATCCACCTTGTACAGGCCTACTTTAGTGAAGTCTGCATATAAACAATCTTTTGTTAGCAAAAATGCATTAAACACCAATATAGGGACTCTTATTCCCAATGAAACTTCATTGAATCACCATTTTCTTTGTTCCCATCAAGGGGAAATAAGATGATAAAACTTTATTCCTTTTTAGACCTAAAATAAGGTCCTTATCCTGCAGTGTGATGAGCACCCTTGATTTAAACGGAACTGAGGATACTTAAGACAATGCAGAATTTGGCGCCTTATCTTTTGTAATTATTTATTTTATTCATCTGACTCTTGAAAGTTTAACTGACTTAGGTTTTTCTTACTAGCTGTTCTTTTGAAATACTAGTTAGTTTCTTGAATATCTGTTTATCTTTTAATGGACTAATACATTTTTCTTTATGAAGCTTAAAGCCCAAGTCATATCTTAAAAAAGCCAGCCAGGCACTGTGCATGCTAAATCATTACTTTTGAGGATCAGCAATCTTAAAATACGCCTAAGGAACTACTGATAAATGCTGACAGAATAAATCTGATCTTATGAATTATTCCTGAGTGCTCTTCCTACATCTCTGGGGGGAGGAGTGCTATTAGGAAAAATGGCATTGTATTTGATTGTGAATGAGAGATGAGGTACAGGTGAGTCTCATCATACATGCATTTAACTTACATGAATTCAACTATACGCGCTCGGGGGAAAAAAAAAAAAAAGAAAAATAACAAGATACTTGTAAATAGTGCGGGCGATTCCGCCCACCATTCCACTTAATAAGCATATGCCCCGGAGTGAGCGTGAGATGGGAGACATGAATCTGCTTTTCCCTCAGTCGGTCTCAGTTCCCGTGTACCTCTCATAGTGTGAGCATCTTGCCACATTGAGTGTGATTCTAGTGTTTAAAGATACGTATTTTTCGTACAACGTGTCCCCTAAACGCAAGCCAACTACTTCATCTGGTGCTCAACCGAAGAAAGAGCAATCTGTTCCAACACTGGAGGAAAAACTGGCTGTGTTGGACTTACTGAGAGATGGTATGTCTGTCTCCAATGTGGCGCGTAAACGTGGCCACAGCAAATCTAGCATTGTGCCATCAAGATTTGAGAGAGAGAAATTCGTCAAGCCGTGGCATCAAGTGCTCCAATAACTGCTAAGGTGACGAGCCAGGTGTGTGATAAGACTTTAGTGAAGAGTGAAAAGGCATTAAACTTATGGCTGGAAGACATGAACCGTAAACGTGTGCCTATCGATGGCAACATGTTGCGAAAAAAGGCTCTTAGCCTCTACGCGCTGCTCAAACCTCCCACTGAAGAGGGACAGCCTTCTGATGAGAAGGAATTCAAAGCCAGCCAAGATTGGCTTAACAGTTTTAGGAACCGCTTCAACCTCAGAAACGTGCAGACTACTGGTGAAGCTGCATCTGCCAATGAAGAGGCAGCAAAAGCCTACCCCGAACAATTAAAGAAAATCATAGAAGAAAAGGGCTAGCTTCCAGAACAAGTTTTTAATGCTGACGAGACTGGGCTCTTCTGGAAAAAAATGCCCAACTGCACTTACACTTCGAAATCAGAAAGACAAACTCCTGGCTTCAAAGCAGCTAAAGACCGTGTGACTGCGTTGTTTTGTGGCAATGCGGCTGGGCATTTAATAAAGCCGGGCTTGCTCTACAGGGCTGCAAATCCCCGTGCCCTAAAAGGCAAGAACAAAAATCTCCTGCCTGTGTTCTGGCAATCAAATAAAAAGGCTTGGGTGACGGCAGCATTATTTCTGGACTGGTTCTACAAGTGTTTCATTCCGGAGGTCAAGCGGTACCTCGAAGAGAAAGGACTTGACTTTAAAGTGTTGCTGATCGTAGACAATGCTCCTGGCCATCCTGAGGCACTCTGGTTTGCGTATAACGATGTTGAAGTCGTCTTTCTCCCCCTGTCCCCCATACCACCTCGTGACCAAGGCGTGATTCGCTGTTTCAAGGCCACGTACACGAGGCTTACGTTCTCACAGATACGTAGTGCTATGGATGCTGATCCCAATCTTAATGTGATGGAGTGTTGGAAGTCCTTCAACATTGCCAGTTGCATCACTTATGTTAAACAGGCAATGGATGCAATCAAGCCTGAAACAGTCAATGCATGTTGGCGAAACCTATGGAAAGAATGTGTGAATGATTTTAAGGGTTTCCCGACCATTGACAAAGAAGCGAAACGCATTGTTCAGGTGGCCAGGCAAGGGAGTGGTGATGGCTTCATCGACATCCTTGAGGAAGAAACTGAAGAATTAATTGAGAGCCATAGAGAAACATTGACTAACGAAGAGTTAGAGGAACTGATAAAATAGTCTGCAGAAGACGAAGAAGATGATGAACAGGAAGAGCCAGCAAGTTGGAATCTTCATAAATTTGCTGAAGTGTTCCAAGCAGCGAAACACTTGAATGATTTAATTTCTGAATATGATCCCTCTACGGAACGAAGCCTCAAAATCACATGTAATATTACGGACCATTTGAGACCATATCAAGAAATGTTTGAGCAGCTCAAGAGACAACAGCGACAGTTGCCAATCAAGGAAAAACAACCAGCAGCAGATGAGCCTATGCAACCAACTTCTCGAGCTGAATCAGAGCCAACCACTTCGTCTACAACTTGCTCTCCGTCTCCTGGATCGACATCAAGCCCTGAATGATCCCCTGTAATTAAAAATACAGTACTATAAAATTATATTTTGCATATGTACTTTTTATTATATATTGTACATTACTGTATACATTATACATTTGTACATTACTGTACAGGGTTGTATACACAAAACCGTGTACAGTATACTGTACTTTATGGGTGATTAAAAGGATTTTCAAGGGTAATTTTGACTATACGTGATTTTCACCTTATGCGCTGACTTTAGAACCTAACTGCCAAGTAAGATGCGACTCCCCTGTATTTGGTTATAAATGCTATGTTAGCACAGATTGTATATATAAAAGAAAATTAATAACCACTCATGTTCCATCATATTTTTAGGCAGGACTGCTTCTTTTGAAGTTTTCTTGAAGCACTGGAATATCTTCTCCTCCTTCCTTTCCATTCTCTATTTCACCTAACTGATTATCTGAAATGTGATAGTCATTTCAAGGAAGAACATATTACCCTTTATTATTTATTTTTAAAATAGTTATGTTTTTGAATTCAGTATTTTAGGAAAAGAATGTAGGGTTGAGGGGTTGGGGAGAATGGGCATTACATTTCTAAAGGTTCAGAAAAATTAAACAATTCCTATTTTTTTAGTACATTGAAAGGAAGTTAAAATTTCTATCTACAATGCATAATGATGTTGTTGATGATACCATGTAATCAGGGAAAAACACTTCTACTTTTCTTTTATGAGCCAATAAACATCAGATTTTGAATTTTAGTGTCCTATAAGGGGTTTAATCTCTAAATAAATACCCAGATGATTTAAATGAAGGACATAGTTTCTTTCTTCTTTTGTGAGTGGTTTTGTATCCTGTGGGAAGAGTGCAGGGATGCAATGAATGGGCAGACTTATAGTTTCATAGTAATTAGATGACCTTTGACTCGTAAATCAGCAGTTAATGAATGGATGTAGAAAATGAGTAGTAGGATTATGTAGTCTGCTGTCATTTTCACAGCTAAAAAGTAGTTGTAATAAATATAAAGGGAAGGGTAAACACCTTTAAAATCCCCCCTGGCCAGAGGAAAAACGCTTTCACCTATAAAGGGTTAAGAAGCTAGGATAACCTCGCTGGCATCTGACCAAAATGACCAATGAGGAGACAAGATACTTTCAAAGCTGGAGGGGGGGGGGAAACAAAGGCTCTCTCTGTCTGTGTGATGCTTTTGCTGGGAACAGGAAAGGAGTGGAGTCTTAGAACTTAGTAAGTAATCTAGCTAGATATGCGTTAGATTCTGTTTTGTTTAAATGGCTGATAAAATAAGCTGTGCTGAATGGAATGTATATTCCTGTTTTTGTGTCTTTTTGTAACTTAAGGTTTTGCCTAGAGGGATTCTCTATGTTTTGAATCTGATTACGCTGTAAGGTATTTACCATCCTGATTTTACAGAGGTGATTCTTTTTCCTTTTTTTTTTCTTCAATTAAAATTCTTCTTTTAAGAACCTGATTGCTTTTTCATTGTTCTTAAGATCCAAGGGTTTGGGTCTGTGTTCACCTATGCAAATTGGTGAGGATTTTTATCAATCCTTCCCCAGGAAAGGGGGTGTAAGGTTTGGGGAGGATTTTGGGGGGAAAGACGTTTCCAAGCGGGCTCTTTCCCTGTTATATATTTGTTAGATGCTTGGTGGTGGCAGTAATAAAGTCCAAGGGCAAAAGATAAAATAGTTTGTACCTTGGGGAAGTTTTAACCTAAGCTGGTAAAAATAAGCTTAGGGGGTTTTCATGCAGGTCCCCACATCTGCACCCTAGAGTTCAAAGTGGGGAAGGAACCTTGACAGTAGTATATGCTTAACTTGCATTTATTAAGTTGAGGATTAGGTATTTTTCAGGTATTAATTAATAAAGCGGACTTCTAAAATGTAGGAATAGTATCAAAGTCTTCACACTGATCATGTTTTGTGGTACGTTTAAACAGCAAAGAACCTTCTTTTCAGTAATATTTATGCATATTTTATTACTGTTTCTGTATTTTATTCATATAGTGATTCAGTTTAATCTCTGAATGACATATTTGGAAAATACTATATGCAGGGTTGTATTTAAGAGCCCCGTTATGATTTAAGTTCACCTCTCAAGCTTTTGAGGATGGTTTTTTTTAAAAATGTTGTTAAATGATACCTACCTCAGTTTAATTGCATGTCTATATTTTTTTCTGTGGATAATCTGTGGGATGAGTGTGACTCATTTTTTTCTCTCTGCTTAGAAGGCAGCATTGACTCTGCCTGCCAAAGAAGACTTATTTTTACCTCTAACTTAATTACTGTAGAACCAGTGCCCTATAGCTTGGGTCAATATAAAGCTGTATGTTTGGTATTTTCAGTGGCAAAGGCACTCTACCCCCTGCAGTGTTCAAAATAAAATGTTTTACTGTTGCTGGACCTGCAACTCCCCGTTAAAAATTCAATGAAATTAATCCTCCTGTTTGTAGGGGCAGTTCTACAGTGGGTTTCTTTAGTCTTATATCTCCAAAGGATGATGATTTGACAGTTAAAAATGTCACTGTTTATTTTCAATAAAAATGTAGTAGCTGTAAATAGTGTAGAGTTGCCAACTTCCTAATAGCAGAAAACCGAACACCCTTGCCCCACTCCATCCCTCCTCCCACCCTCTCTCACTCGCTCATTTTCAATGGGCTGGGGCAGGGGGTTGGGGCGCGGGAGGGGGTGAGGGGTGCAGGCTCTGGGTGGCACTTACCTCAGGTAGTTCCCAGGAGTAGTCAGCATGTCTCTCCGGCTCTTAGGTGGAGGGGCCAGAGGGCTCTGCGTGCTGCCCCCTCAGTTCCCATTGGCCAATGGGAGCTGCGGAGCCAATGCTTGGGGCAGGGGCAGCACGCGGAGCCCCCATGACCGCCCCATGCCGAGGAGCCGGAGTAGGGTTGCCAACCCTCCCGGTTTGGCCGGGAGTCTTCAGGAATTGGGCTCCATCTTGTGGAGGCTACTGAAGCTAATCCAGGAGATTTTAGGCTGCTGAAAGTCTGGTGGCGCAGTGGGGCTAAGGAAGGCTCCCTACCTGGCTCCAAGCCACTCCTGGAAGTTGCTGGCATGTCTGGCAGCGGCTCCTAGGAGGAGGCACAGCCAGGGGATCTCTGTGCACTACCCCTGTCCTGAGCACTGATTCCGCAGCTCCCATTGGCCGGGAATGGGGAACCGCGGCCCATAGGGGCTGCGGGGGTGGTACTTGCAGACAGGGGCAGAGCCGCCTGTGAGCCTAGGAGCGGGACATGCCAGTCGCTTCTGGGAGCCGCCTGAGGTAAGCAGTGCCCAGCCAGAGCCTGCACCCCAGAGCCCCTCCTGCACCCCAACCACCTGCCTCAGTCCTCTTCTGCACCCCAACTCCTTCCCAGAGCCAGCACTCCGAACCTCCCCAGGCTCAGCCCGGAGCCCTCTCCCACACTCCAAACCCCTTGGCCCCAGCCCAGAGCTTGCGCCCCGTCCTGCACCCCCAACCCCAGGCTGGTCAAAGTGAGGGGAGGGAGCGTGACAGAGAGAGGGGGGCTGGAGTAAGCGAGGGGCAGGGCCTCAGAAAAGTGGTGGGAAGGGGCATGGCCTCGGGGAAGGGGCGGGGAAAAGGTGTTTGGGTTTGTGCGATTAGACAGTTGGAAACCCTAAGCTGGAAGGACATGCTTGCCGCTTCCTGGGAGAACCGCTGTGCCGCCAACTGAACTTTTAACACACTGGTCAGCTCCAGGATCCCTTTTCTTCTGCGTGTTCTGGTGGAAAACCAGACAACGTGGCAACCCTGGAATAGTGGCTCTGTCCTATTGTTCTCAATGGGACTGAAGCCAAAAGTGCTGTGTTATGATGCCTTCTTTCAGAATGGCCCTCACCTTCTGCTATTACCAATGAGAGTGAAGTCAAGCTGCTGTCAGGGGCCACCATCTCATGAGGTCATCTTGGCTTTACTCTATTTGAGAACAACAGGATATGGCAGCAGTTTGGAAAGAGAAGAGATTTTCCTGAAATTCTCTGTAGTTGAACATAATTTGTCAGGCTCTGCTGAAGAACAAACTGTCAGTTCTGAAGAATAACAGCAGAAAATGATCATTAATCCTAATAGCATTTGTTCAAATTTAGACAGTACATGAGATTTCTGTGGATTTTAATTATATGGAAAGTTTTGAAGGGCCTGCATTATTCCATTAAGATCATTCAGGACAAAAAATGGTTTGATATAGTCTACATTTTTTTTTTTAAAGAATCTGAAAAATAATCTTTAACCAATTCATTCTGAACTGGCAGATAGGCTGTATTCCTCATAGGTATTTTACCAAATGGCCGACTCCCTGCTTGAAGTGAAAAACAGCTCAACGTGAACAATGGAAGCAGGAGAAGCACTTCCATAATGAACAAAGAGCTAACAGCTGCGTATGTCACTTGTGCTCTTTATGCAGTAGCTAAGAGAACCAATCCAGCTCCCATTGAAGTTGCTGGAAGGACTCCCCTTGACTTCAATAGGAGTTTATTGGGCCTATCATGAGGATTTAAGAGAGACAGCTGAAGTTAAATACCTAAAATTTGTTTTTGTGAACTTTTGCCCCCTTCCTTCTCCCATGCCTAGGAAGGTGCTATGATAAGTAGTATGTAATTAATAAGCGAGAGGGAAAATATGACCATAAGAGATGTTGTCTTCATAAACCTCTATTTTGTCCTGCTTGAATCTACGGGTATGTCTACACTACGAAATTAGGTCGAATTTATAGAAGTCGGTTTTGTAGAAAGCGGTTTTATACAGTCGATTGTGTGTGTCCCCACACAAGTGCTCTAAGTGCATGTAGTCGGCGGAGTGTGTCCACAGCACCGAGGCAACTGTCGACTTCCGGAGCTTTGCACCGTGGGTGGCTATCCCACAGTTCCCGCAGTCTCCGCCGCCCATTTGAATTCTGGGTAGAAATCCCAGTGCCTGATGGGGCTAAAACATTGTTGCGGATGGTTCTGGGTACATATCGTCAGGCCCCAGTTCCCTCCCTCCCTCCGTGAAAGCAGAGGCAGACAATCGTTCCGCGCCTTTTTTCTTGAGTTACCTGTGCAGACGCCATACCACGGCAAGCCCGGAGCCCGCTCACCAAACTATCACCGTATGTCTACTGGGTGCTGGCAGACATAGTACTGCATTGCTACACAGCAGCAGTTAATTGCCTTTTGGCAGCAGACAGTGCAGTATGACTGGTAGCAGTCGTCAACGTAGTCCTGGGTGCTCTTTTAACCGGGCGCCTGGGCAAACGTGGGAGTGACTCAGCCAGGTCATTTCCCTTTTAAGTTTCGTCTCATGGCGATTCAGTCCTACCGGCAGTGCACTGTCTTTTAAGCTCCAGCCAGCAGAAGATGATGGCTAGTTGTCATACTGCACCGTCTTCTGCCGAGCACCCAGGAGATGATGACGGTTAGCGGTCGTACTGCACAGTCTGCTGCCAGCAAGATGTATAAAGATAGATGAAGTGGCTCAAAACAAGAAATAGACCAGATTTGTTTTGTATTCATTTTCTCCTCCTTCCCTCTGTGAAATCAACGGCCTGCCAAACTCAGTTTTGAGTTCTATCCTTGAGGTTTTGAGTTCTATCCTTGAGGGGGCCATTCAGTTTCTCGCAAAGCCACCCCCTTTGTTGATTTTAATTCCCTGTAAGCCAACCCTGTAAGCCATGTCGTCAGTCGCCCCTCCCTCCGTCAGGGCAACAGCAGACAATCGTTCCGCGCCTTTTTTCTGTGCAGATGCCATACCACGGCAAGCATGGAGCCCGCTCAAATCACTTTGGCAATTAGGAGCACATTAAACGCCACGCACGTTATCCAGCAGTATATGCAGCACCGGAACCTGGCAAAGCGATACCGGGCGAGTAGGCGACGTTAGTGCGGTAACGTGAGTGATGAGGACATGGACACAGACTTCTCTCAAAGCAGGGGCCCTGGCAGTGTGGGCATCATGGTGCTAATGGGGCAGGTTCATGCGGTGGAACGCCGATTCTGGCCTCGGGAAACAAGCACAGACTGGTGGGACCGCATAGTGTTGCAGGTCTGGGACGATTCCCAGTGGTTGCAAAACTGTCGCATGCGTAAGGGCACTTTCATGGAACTTTGTGACTTGCTTTCTCCTGCCCTGAGGCGCAAGAATACCAAGATGAGAGCAGCCCTCACAGTTGAGAAGCGAGTGGCGATAGCCCTGAGGAAGCTTGCAACGCCAGACAGCTACTGGTCAGTTGGGAATCAATTTGGAGTGGGCAAATCTACTGTGGGGGCTCCTGGGATGCAAGTAGCCAACGCAATCAAAGATCTGCTGATATCAAGGGTAGTGACCCTGGGATATGTGCAGGTCATAGTGGATGGCTTTGCTGCAATGGGATTCCCTAACTGTGGTGGGGCCATAGACGGAACCCATATCCCTATCTTGGCACCGGAGCACCAAACCGGCGAGTACATAAACCGCAAGGGGTACTTTTCAATAGTGCTGCAAGCACTGGTGGATCACAAGGGACGTTTCACCAACATCAAAGTGGGATGGCCAGGAAAGGTACATGACGCTCGCATCTTCAGGAACTCTGGTCTGTTTCAAAAGCTGCAAGAAAGGACTTTATTCCCAGACCAGAAAATAACCGTTGGGGATGTTGAAATGCCTATAGTTATCCTTGGGGACCCAGCCTACCCCTTAATGCCATGGCTCATGAAGCCATACACAAGCAGCCTGGACAGTAGTCAGGAGCTGTTCAACTACAGGCTGAGCAAGTGCAGAATGGTGGTAGAAAGTGCATATGGATGTTTAAAAGCGCGCTGGCGCAGTTTACTGACTCGGTTAGACCTCAGCGAAACCAATATTCCCACTGTTATTACTGCTTGCTGTGCGCTCCGTAATATCTGTGAGAGTAAGGGGGAAACGTTTATGGCGGGGTGGGAGGTTGAGGCAAATCGCCTGGCTGCTGGTTTCGCACAGCCAAACATCAGGGCAGTTAGAAGAGCACAGGAGCGCGCGGTGCGCATCAGAGAAGCTTTGAAAACCAGTTTCATGACTGGCCAGGCTACGGTGTGAAAGTTCTGTTTGTTTCTCCATGATGAAACCCACTGCCTCTTGGTTCACTCTACTTCCCTGTAAGCTAACCACCCTCCCCTCCTCCCTTCGATCACTGCTGTCAGAGGCAATAAAGTCATTGTTGCTTCACATTCATGCATTCTTTATTCATTCATCACACAAATAGGGGGATAACTACCAAGGTAGCCCGGGAGGGGTGGTGGAGGAGAGAAGCACCAGGAGGGGTGGTGGAGGAGGGAAAGACAAGGCCACACAGCACTTCAAAAGTTTAAAACTTATTGAATGCCAGCCTTCTGTTGCTTGGGAAATCCTCTGGGGTGGAGTGGCCGGGTGGCCAGAGGCCCCCCCACCGCGTTCTTGGGCGTCTGGGTGAGGAGGCTATGGAACTTGGGGAGGAGGGCGGTTGGTTACACAGGGGCTGTAGCGGCGGTCTGTGCTCCTGCTGCCTTTCCTGCAGCTCAACCATACACTGGAGCATATTGGTTTGATCCTCCAGCACCCTCAGCATTGAATCCTGCCTCCTCTCATCACACTGCCGCCACATTTGAGCTTCAGCCCTCTCTTCAGCCCGCCACCTCTCCTCCTGGTCATATTGTGCTTTCCTGCACTCTGACATTGTCTGCCTCCACGCAGTCGTCTGTGCTATGTCAGTGTGGGAGGACACCATGAGCTCGGAGAACATTTCATCACGAGTGCGTTTTTTTTCGCCTTCTAATCTTCACTAGCCTCTGGGAAGAAGATCCTGTGATCATTGAAACACATGCAGCTGTTGGAGAAAAAAAAAGAGGCAGTGGTATTTAAAAAGACACATTTTATAGAACAATGGCTGTACTCTTTCATGGTAAACCTTGCTGTTAACATTACATACATAGCACATGTGCTTTCGTTCCAAGGTCGCATTTTGCCTCTCCCCACCACGTGGCTAGCCCCTCACCCCCCCCCCCTCCCCGGCTAACAGCGGGGAACATTTCTGTTCAGCCACAGGCAAACAGCCCAGCAGGAACGGGCACCTCTGCATGTCCCCTTAAGAAAAGCACCCTATTTCAACCAGGTGACCATGAATGGTATCACTGTCTTGAGGATAACACAGAGAGATAAAGAACGGATGTTGTTTGAGTGCCAGCAAACATATACTGCAATGCTTTGTTCTACAATGATTCCTGAGTACGTGCTACTGGCCTGGTGTGGTAAAGTGTCCTACCATGGTGGGTGGAATAAGGCTGCCATCCCCAGAAACCTTTTGCAAAGGCTTTGGGAGTACATCCAGGAGAGCTGCAAATGCCAGGGCAAATTAATCATTAAACATGCTTGCTTTTAAACCACGTATAGTATTTTAAAAGGTACACTCACCAGAGGTCCCTTCTCTGCCTGGCGGGTCCGGGAGGCAGCCTTGGGTGGGTCCGGGAGGGACTGCCTCCAGGTCCAGGGTGAGACAGTTCCTGGCTGTCGGGAAAACCAGTTTCTCCGCTTGCTTGCTGTGAGCTATCTACAACTTCATCATCATCATCTTCCTCGTCCCCAAAACCTGCTTCTGTGTTGCCTCCATCTCCATTGAAGGAGTCAAACAACACGGCTGGGGTCGTGGTGGTTGAACCCCCTAAAATGGCATGCAGCTCATCATAGAAGCGGCATGTTTGGGGCTCTGACCCGGAGCGGCCGTTTGCCTCTCTGGTTTTCTGGTAGGCTTGCCTCAGCTCCTTAAGTTTCATGTGGCATTGCTTCGGGTCCCTGTTATGGCCTCTGTCCTTCATGCCCTGGGAGATTTTGACAAAGGTTTTGGCATTTCGAAAACTGGAACGGAGTTCTGATAGGACGGATTCCTCTCCCCATACAGCGATCAGATCCCATACCTCCCGTTCGGTCCATGCTGGAGCTCTTTTGCAATTCTGGGACTCCATCATGGTCACCTCTGCTGAGGAGCTCTGCATGGTCACCTCTGCTGATGAGCTCTGACCAGCGTGGCAAGCTGCAGGTGACCATGCAAACAGGAAATTTAAATTCAAACGTTCGCCGGCCTTTTCCTGTCTACCTGGCCAGTGCATCTAAATTGAGAGTGCTGTCCAGAGCGGTCACAATAGAGCACTCTGGGATAGCTCCCGGAGGCCAATACCGTCTAATTGCGTCCACAGTACCCCAAATTCGACCCGGCAAGGCCGATTTAAGCACTAATCCACTTGTCAGAGGTGGATTAAGGAAATCGATTTTAAGAGCCCTTTAAGTCAAAAAAAAGGGCTTCATCATGTGGACGGGTGCAGGTTTACATCGATTTAACGCTGCTAAATTCGACCTAAACTCCTAATGTAGACCAGGGCTACAAGGGAAGTGGTGGGAGAGAGCATATGCTGGTCTGTTGCCCAAACTATCGAAGAAATGTATGTGATGCTCAGGCCCTAAATAGTTTCTCACCTTCAGTCCCCTGACTGCAAATAATGCCTGTGTGGATTCTTCCTTTATACTCATGGAGTCATGGATGGCCTCATGAACATATAATTAGGGCTTCAGTTTTTTTGGAGGGGGTTTATTAACTTTCCTTTTTCAAGGTTTATTTTAGCAATTTTTGAGTTTTGTGTAGAATAATTGGGGGTGGAGGGTGTCTTCTGGATTTTCTCTTTGTATATACTCTGACTAATGTCTTTGTAATGTTCACTTGGATTTGGAAATTTGTTAATTTCACGTTTTCAGACATGTACATCTGAAATGTCCGTGTTGTAACCGTGGGGGTCCAGACCCAAAATGGGGTTATGTGGGAGTTGCAAACCTGTTGTGGGGAGGTCGTGGGCAACGTTCCCGCTAATTTTTCCCATCCATATGTGGAATGAATTTTGTATGTGCCCCAATATGGAGGTGATGTGTGGCGGGGGTGGGACTGAGGGGTTCAGAGTGTGGGAGGGGGCTCAAGGCTGGGGCAGAAGGTTGGGGCGAGGGCTCCAGCTGGGGATGAGGGGTTCAGGGTGCAGCAGCCCCGGGGCTGGGGAGTCACTGCACCCCCCCAATATCTCCCACCCTCCCCTCCCCTCACCTCACCTCACCTCACCTCACCTCACCTCACCACACCACTCCCCATGCCCCTGAGTGCAGTGTGCACGCCTGCGTGGCCCTTGCTGGTCTCCTGAGCAGCCTTGCAGGCATGCACCTTAGAGGGAACGTAGGTCGTGAGATCACGTCTGCGCTGCCGTCACAGCTAAGCATACCCTGAGCTTCCTATGGCCACAGGAGGCTCCCAGAGGTGGAGGTCGGTCTGATTTCCCCCTGAGAGCGGCCACGCAGGGAAAGAGCAAGGCCTGTTCCTCCCCAGCCTGGCTGGAACTAGCAGCTAGGAGCCCCCGGCTGAGGTGCTACCAGCAGCCCGGGGGAGATCAGACCCACCTCCACATCTGGCAACCTCCTGCTACTGCAGAAAACTTCGGGGCTGCTGCCCAGTCCTGGAGCTGGGGTGGGTACCTGAAGCTGAGTCTGATTTCCCCTGAGCGTGGCTGTGCAGGGAAAGAGAAAGTCCCATCCCTCCCCAGCCCAGAGGGGATTAACAGCTGGAGCCAACAGGTAGCCCCTCTTCCCCGGAGCCCTTCCTCTGCCCTCCCCTCCAAAAGCTAGATTTCATGGGGGAGGTCTGATTTCATGGTCCAAATTTTCATGGCTGTGAATTTGGTAGGGCCCTATTTATATGGGCACAATCTCTCTCTTTTTTTTTTAAAGAAAAATCACTTGCAGCTCAGCTTTAAGTTACAAAAAGAAACTTCGTCCTTCAGGACCCTCTACATTTATAATGGGTTTGGTTGCTTGATTTGTAAGGGTACTTTCACAAACTCTGTGAGCAGCTTCATAACTGTCCAGTCTCGATTTCCCATAGATAATAATTGAGAAGCGTGAGTTGCTACTCTTGGACTTTTCCCCTCACTGTCCAAATATACAAGACATCCAGTGTGAAGAGCCAAAATGAAAAAATACGTAGGGTTTTTATACTGCCACCTGTAACTGTAGTATCAGAGTGCCTGCCATGTAAAATCAATAGTAATTTGATTCAGCATCCTTCTTTTGCTTTTAACTCTTCACTGCCTCTGCAAGAGCTTTGGTATTTACACAATCATTCCTCCCTCCTGCCCCTTCTGTGAGAAGGGTGTAGTAAAATAACTTGTAATTACTCATCCAAGGAATAGAACAAACAAAATTAATATCAAAATGACTTAAATAGTCCTCTCCACAAATTCCTAATTAAATTCCTATGTATAATAGATGTGGAAGGCTGCACAGTTCATCAGTCTAATAGCTCGTCAGCTGTCATGCCTTCTCCCCCTGTTCCCTTGAGTAAAGGCAGGATGTGCAACAAGCCTGACAAAGGAGGACAAATGTCTATATCATTCAGCCACAAAAACTGCTCTGTGCTGTGGTGGGGGGAGTGTTAATCTTGTTAGTGAACACCATTTATACCCTTGTGTCTGTTTTTTTTGTTTTATTCCTCTTTACAAATTCAGTTTAAAAAACAAAGTTAAACTCCAGAGTATTTTAAAGAAAACAAATGATTCATTTCAGTGTTTTAATTTCTTGTTCCGCCCCCTTCTCCCCTAAAACTGCGTTTATCTTAATTATTGGGGCACTAATATGCAGACGAGATACACTTTTATAAATGAACACAAATTGTTCCTATAAATAAAAAAAAAAATTGACTTGCATAACTATTGTCAATCATGTCAGACCAGAGATTAAGAAGTTTTTAAAGGAAAAGTTTATTTTATGGTAGCTCAGTCTCACTTAGCTTTTTCAGCTTTCCGATCACAAGCATTGAAATCAATGAGACCAACGTCCCTGAATAAAACTCTTTAATGGCTTCCACCCCCACAAATTCTCTTTGTTAAAGGAGTGGTAGACCTATGGCTTGAAATTCTACCTGTTTCGGTTCAGTCAGTGTACAGCAGGGGTTGTCAAACTGGGGGTCGCGACCCCTTGAGCCGTCGTGAGGTTATTACATGGGGAGTTGTGAGCTGTCAGCCTCAACCCCCAAACCGTGCTTCACCTCCAGAATTTATAATAAGTGTGAAATATAAAAAAAGTGTTTTTAATTTATAAGGGGGGGGGGGGTCGCACTCAGAGGCTTGCTGTGTGAAAGGGGTCACCAGTACAAAAGTTTGAGAACCACTGGTGTATCGTAATTTACATTTGTGCAGAAATGTCTTAGAGTGAATTTTTACTTAAGCTTTACTAGGGAGCATTGAGATCTTTATCTCTCTTGCTTTTTGCAGTATTAATTATGTTACCAGTATAACTTCCTCCTCTCAGATTCATGACTTTAATGTAGTATTCCCTGCTACCCACTTCTCCCCCCTGACAGTGGGGAGTATACATCTCTTTACTTGCTGGTACTGTCTTAACCTTGGAAAAGCCTTTGAAAGCAGAAACCTCTCTTCTCTCTTCCCCCTCCCCCCTGCCCCCGAGAAATTTTAAGAGGAATGAAATGAGCGTGAGCTGTGCTTTCCTGCTAACACATGTTTCTCGGTTACTTTCTGCAACCTAGCTTTAAAAAAGTGGCTGGGTTTGCACAGTGTATAGACTGACGGATTCAATAATAATAATAATAATAAGCAGCCCTGCAATGCACTGCATTTAGATGGAGCAATTTGTATAGTGAGGGTGGCTGAGAGCCATTGAACCAAACTGTAAACCCTGGATACGATGGAAACCAGGCAGGCAGTGTGGCAGTACCCCTAGTTTCAGCCCCTATGATGCATTGTGTAGTCAGTTTTTAAAAACATTTTAATTGAGGCCTTTCATCCCCCATTTATCAAACTTCGGCAGGTGCCAAGAAATGTTTAGCAGGCCACATGGCATCGTTACCAAAGGATGTAAATGGAGAACACGGTTTTTTATTCGGATTCTAAACTAGTATGGCCACTGTGGGGCTGTGGAGTCTGTCTTGGTTGGAGGTAGGTTGCCTAGGAAACTTGGATTAAACATTGCAAAAAAGAGGAAAGAGGGGAGAACTGCATGCTATTTTTAGTCCGACTGGTGAAGTTAGTGTGTGGGACAAAACCATGTGCATGGGTGCTCTCTCTCCTCCTTTATCTTTTTGAATAGGATATTCAGCTGTCACTGTGGAGGTGTTGCTACATTTCCATAACTTCACAATTTAAAAATTATTCTTTCTCCTGAGAGTTGATATCAAAAACAAACCTTGAAATCGTCAGACACACAATCTAACTTTAAAAAAGGAGGACTTGTGGCACCTTAGAGACTAACAAATTTATTTGAGCATAAGTTTTCATGAGCTACGGCTCACTTCATCTCAGATAAATTTGTTAGTCTCTAAGGTGCCACAAGTCTTCCTTTTCTTTTTGCGGATACAGACTAACACGGCTGCTACTTTAAAACAATCTGACTTTAATATATCAAATATTACTGGTCACATCTTTCTATTAGTTTCTAGTATAACTAATTGAGAGGAGTACAGAGACAAGGTGGGTGAAGTAATATTTTTTTGGGGGGCCAACTTCTGTTCATGAAGGGGACAAGTGTCACAGAGCTCTTCCTCAGGTCTGGACTTGAAGAGTACACGCAGCTTAGATCAAATGGAAAAAGAATTGGGCTCTAATAAAATATTCTGATAGTTACTGTTAATGTCAAATTTGGTTGATGATTATCTTCAACATTTAACTGATTACATGGAATGGTATGCAGTCTCTTTTCAGTTTGTGGGGCATATGTCCCTCACAACAGAGAAGACACAGGACTCATGCATGGCAAATGCAAAGAAGATTCTTTGAGGCTGCTGTGCACACAGATTATCTAGCTCTCTGGCTCTTGTGCCACAGTTTGTGCCACACAGCATTACCACCCCGGGAGGGGGGATAGGGGCAGCGTGGTGGGTAGTGCTACCTAGAGCAATCACAGAATGGATTGCTGACTATGCTACGTTTGCAGTTCGCTTTTACTACTAATGGAAGTTTCACTCACGAACCAAAAAGAGAACAGTCCTCAGTTTGTAAGTGGCTCGTAAATTGTTAGCACATTTCCCATGCTTTTCTAGTTTAAAGGAGGCAATGTTGTCCGACAGTTACAGCACGGGTTAGGCATCTTGGGTTCTGGAAGTAACTGGCTATATTTGACATACAGCCTCAGGAGCACATAGCACTGTGGCATCCGTGTAGGTAGCCTGCAGTCCAACGCTGTGCAGATCCAGAGTTTCCACACCTGGAAAATTTGAGATGAGACATGTTCATCTCTGTAAAACTCATTGCGATCCCTGGATGAAAGTTGATCAATAAGTGCAAGGTGTTTAGTATATTAATCTGAGGTTATGTCTACGCTACACAGCTTTTAGCGACATGGCTGTGACACTATAGCTGTGCCACTAAAAGTCATGCAGCGTAGCCGCTGTTTGTCAGTTCTCCTGACAACAAAAAAACTTCCACCCCAGTGAGAGCACTCCTGCCGACAGCGTTGTCCACATTGATGCTTGTCGTCGGCAAAATTTTTGTCTTTCGGCGGGGGGTTAACACCTCTGAAAAGCAAAAGTTTTGTCGTTCAATTGCCCATGTAAACAAAGCCTGACACTACTTTGCTGGGGTTTCAAATGATAAACTAGTACTGGTTAAAATAAATTAAAACCGTTTCCATGGGAAAAATGGCTTCAGCTTAAAACTACAAGATGCAAGAGGTTCATAGTTCCAGGTTGCCTGTCATACTGCACTTAATTCATTCCTTTGTACTGTCTCAGTATTGGGTCCTTTGTCTGTAGGCTCCCCCTTGCCCCCCAAAAAGAACCCTCCCCAAACCCCCACACTTAACTAAAAACGCTATGTTGCTATATGTAGTGTGAATAATATGAAGAAAAATATACTCTGGGTCTATATGCCCTTGGCATATACAATCAGAACTGGTCTGTTTTATATTTTAAATCTTAGGCAGGTACATTTGCTCATCTCATTTCTAAAAGCCCAGCTGATAGTTCTAGTCTGTGTTATGAGCATTCTCAACACTTCTTTTGTGTTTAAACAAAAATCTTTCATGATTTTCTTGCTTAACGTCATGATGTTTTTTAAAGGCTGTACCATCAGCATTACTATTGAATGATTTTTGTTTGTTTATTTTTTAGTGTTTTAGGTGCAATCTGCTTGAGATAGTTTGGTGTGTGTTTTCTGTCTTCTGTCAGACTACAACAACATGCTTCTAAATTTGGGATTAGCAAAAGTATAACCCTAACAATGAGGTTTTTTTCAAACGGATAACTAAAGTGGTTTTAAAGGGACATTTAGTCAATTTTAAAAGATTAGCTAAAAGTAGTTCCGGAAATTATAAGTTCCCATGCCAATTTTTGTGATTTATTTTTTTACAGTCAATTTTTCTATTTTAAAAAGTGATTTTTCTCTCCTCTTGCTGTGTGAAAGACCCACGCAAACTGAGAGTTTGTACAAAGCAAACAGTGATGCTGTCTACACACAGTTGGCTGTCAAATGCACAAAGTAAACAAACTGAAAAAATAGGTTTTTTTGTCTCTACTTTCTTTCTATTTTGTATGAATTGTAGGCATTTCTTGTAAAACCATTTGGTGTAAAACATTTTCAGACCAAGTGAAGTTTTTAAGTTGGCAAAACAGTAGTCATTGCATTTTATTTATTAATTTTTAATACTGAGTTCCAACAACACTGTGCTAGGTAAAAGGCAGTCCCTGCCCCAAAGGGCTTAAAATAAGAAAAGTGACATATGAAGGGTGGGTGAGAAAGCGATGCAACGAGAGATACCATTTTTATGCCCATATATACACTTGTAATTTTTTAATTGTAACTAAAGTGCCAGCTGTCCCCATCTGCCCCTTATTTGCCCCTTTGCCATCATTAATTAGTTGGTTACTTGTAGGCATCACAGCAGATGGATATTGGAGAGGTGAAGCAGGAGAGTGTTGGTGGCTCACCTATCAGGGAGGGTATAATACCGTTGCTTGGGAGGCTGCACTGAGGAAAGCTTGGAGACATTGGTGTGCAACGCTGACAGCTGGGCAGATGAGGCTGATATTATTGGTGGAACAAATGAGGGTAGGAGTCCATGCAATAACTGATGAGCCACCTCATAGGGATGGGGCAGAGTTGTGAAGAGTCTTGAAGATGAGGACAAGGAACTTGAACTGGATGGGGTGAAAAAGGGGCACCCCAATGGAGAGATTCAAAGAAGTGGGTGATGTGGTCATAGAAAAGGATCCTGGTAGCTGCATTCAGAATGGATTTGGGGAAGGGGCTGATGTTGGTGCTGAGGAGGTTTTAGTAATCCATTATTGCCAGTCCCAAGCATTCAGAAATCACGAGTCAAGACTTAAGTTTGATCGACTTTCAGTGAATATCCCAAGTGCCTTAAATTTCCAAACTTTTTACTAAGGTGACCCATGAGTTGCATTTTGTCCTTTTTGGGGACTCACCATGTCCCCTGCTTGGCTCCCTCAAACCCCTTGCTCTTGCTGTCCCAGCTCTACACCCCTCTCCCTGCAGCTGGGCCGCCATCGCTACCAGGCTGCTCACTGTCCACTCACTGGCTCCAGTCATCTCCTCTGTGCTGCTGCCTGCACCCTCTTGCTCTCACTTCCCCTGGGTGGCAGGCAGCTGTGTGGGGAGTGGGATCCAGGCAGCAGCAGCAGCGTTGAGGGAGTGGCTGGAGGGAGCTAGTAAGCAGACGGTCAGCAGTCTGTCCCTGTCCAGCATGTGCCTCAGAGGTGCTTCCTCTCTGCTGGTGCTGCTGCCTGGATCCCATTTCCCATACAGCTGCTCATGGGAAATGAGAGCGCAGGGGAGAGCACCTCTAGGGCACATGCAACCTGCCTAGACCCTGACCCACAATTTGGGAAGCACTGCTTTAGGGCACTTTTGAAAGTGGAATTTAGACTCTTAAGTCACTTAGGGTAAAAATATCAATAGCATCTATGCCTTAGAAGTACTGTGGAGGAAGAAGCAGTTTAGGAACAGCCGGATGTGGATGCCAGCTGAGAGGAAGAAATCTGGGACAGACTTCTTGGTCAAGTCACTTAGCCTCTCTGTGCCTCAGTTGTTCATCTGTAAAATGGGATTAACAGCACTGCCCTGCTGCACAAGGGTATTGTGAGGATAAATAAATTAAAGGTTGGGAGGCACTCAGATACTACAGTGATAGGGGCACATAAAATAGATAGAGGTGACCGTGGCTCGCAGATTGTAGGCCTGAGAGACTGGGGGGAGGATGATGGTGGCATTAGCAGTTGCAGAGGATTTGTGGGAGAGGAGGGAGTTTCAGAGGAAAGATGAGTACAGTTCAGAGCTATAAAAAGCTTTGGTGCTAAAACTCTAATTTCTCTTTCTTGTTCAAGGAGTGAGTTTAATCACTTCCTCCTTCATCCAGGATAATTTATAAGGACACTTGGGATCACACTAAGTACCGCTGCCTTTTATCACTCTTTTAAACTTTAAAGCTCACTGTCTCTCTCTTTTTTTCTCATTAATTCTGCTTGCTTTCTTTTTTCTTCTTCTTTTTTTTTTTTTTAAAAGACTGCTACTTAGCTGTTTCTGCGGCTGAGGAGCACTATTAAGGCCATCACAGACCACTTGGCAACAATTAAACTTGGACTTCTCCAACCCTCTTAAGCCGAGCTCTCTCTCACAACTCTACTGTATCTGGTATATTACCTAGTGACCTGTCACTAGAGCACCCAGAGCAGGGTTGTTAACTGCATTTCATGCCTTGCCGTTGAGGTGGGGGGTGGTGGTGGTGGTTTTCCATTTCAAGGAAGATTTTTATGAGTTATTTCTCACTGAACTTTACCGTGCTTTTAAAAAAAACCCTATTTCCAATTCATAAGTCGCTGCATGAACCGAACTCTGCTAATTGAAGGCCCTCTATTAGATCCTACGGCGATGGGAGCCGTGCAAAACCCTTAGGTAAGGATGAGGTGTCACTGATAAATCTTGCTGCATCCCTGCTGCTCCACCAGCAATGCTAGCCTTGACCACCTTCACGTCTGCTCCTCCCACAAGCCTCTTTGTGGTTCCTTCCATTGTGGCCCTTACACGTGGAACGGCTTCCCTAATTTGACCTGTAAGACTGCTACTCTCACCTCCTTCAAATCCCTTCTCCAGATCCAAGGCGCTGGAACTGGGAGGGGCAGAGGGCCATGGCTCCTCCACTTTTAAAAGTGGGTGGGCTATACCCTCCCATTTTTTACCAACTATAAGGATGAGCCACTAGGGTGGGAGGGGGCGGAGAGGAGTGAGCAGGGGTGGGGCCTCCAGGGGAAAGGGAGGCGTGGGGGGCAGGGCCATGGTTTGGGCGCCAGTGAGGCCCCCCCCACTTTTAGGGACCTTCTGCCACTCCTGCTCAAAATCCTCTTCTATCATAATGCCTGCAAGAAATCAGCCAACATACAGTGGGTAGATTGAGAGGGGTCAGGGTCAGGCAGCTGAGCATCAAATAGGAATATTAATACAAATGTATTTTATTATTAAAATACACTGTTTTAATATATATAATAAATGTGCGTGCATATAGCTATTTGATAGTCTTCCTCACCTTCTATATCTTGTCCTTCATCTTGGATTATAGGGCATGGACCATGTCTATATCTATTTGTCCAGTCCCTGCACCATGGGTGCTGGAACTAGGGGTGCTGCTGCACCCCTGGCTTGAAGTGATTTCCACCATATATGGGTTTTACAGTTTGGTTCAATGGCTCTCAGCACCCCCACTATACAAATTGTTCCAGCACCTCTGCACTGCACAACAGTGCAGACTGGGTCTGTGGGTGCTACTGTGATGTAAATATTTAATACTGAGTCATGAGCCTTTTGACAAGTCAATGTGCTACAAATAAGAAGGAATATAAGAGGTGTACAAAATAATTGAATGATCTAGAGAAGTAAGCAAGGGTGTAGTAGGAGCACACATCTCATAATGCAAGAACAGTGGGGTGTTCAGTGAAAATGAAAGGTTTCATTTGAAAATTTGGTCATTTAAAAAATGATCCAAAAAGTAGTGTGTGTTTTTTTTTTTTTTTTGGTTTTTACACAACCCATAATTGGCCTGTGGAACTTGTTGCCATGTGATATCATTGAGGCCTAGAATTTCATAGGTTTCAAAAACAGAGTAGACACTCCCCAATTGCACTCCGTTTGTGTTTGTGTGTGTTTATAAACTTATACAATCTCATAAGCTAACCACTGACTGGTTAGGACAAAATAGAATCATAGAATATCAGGGTTGGCAGGGACCTCAGGAGGCCATCTAGTCCAACCCCCTTCTCAAAGCAGGACCAATCCCCGACTAAATCATCCCAGCCAGGGCTCTGTCAAGCCTGACTTTAAAAACCTCTAAGGAAGGAGATTCCACCAACTCCCTAGGGTAACGCATTCCAGTGCTTCACCACCCTCCTAGTGAAAAAGTTTTTCCTAATATTCAAGCTAAACCTCCCCCACTGCAACTTGAGACCATTACTCCTTGTTCTGTCATCTGCTACCACTGAGAACAGGCTAGATCCATCCCCTTTGGAACCCGCTTTCAGGTAGCTGAAAGCAGCTATCAAATCCCCCCTCATTCTTCTCTTCTGCAGACTAAATAATCCCAGTTCCCTCAGCCTCTTCTCATAAGTCATGTGTTCCAGTCCCCTAATCATTTTTGATGCCCTCCGCTGGATGCTTTCCAATTTTTCCACATCCTTCTTTTAGTGTGGGGCTCAAAACTGGACACAGTACTGCAGATGAGGCCTCACCAATGTCGAATAGAGGGGAACGATCACGTCCCTCTATCTGCTGGCAATGCTCCTACTTATACAGCCCATAATGCCATTAGTCTTCTTGGCAACAAGGGCACACTGTTGACTCATATCCAGCTTCTCGTCCACTGTAACCTCTAGGTCCTTTTCTGCAGAACTGCTGCCCAGCCATTCGATCCCTAGGGTGTAGCAGTGCATGGGATTCTTCTGTCCTAAGTGCAGGACTCAGCACTTGTCTTTGTTGAACCTCATCAGATTTCTTTTGGCTCAATCCTCTAATTTGTGTAGGTCCCTCTGTATCCTATCCCTACCCTCCAGCGTATCTTCCACTTCTCCCAGTGTAGTGTCATCTGCAAACTTGCTGAGGGTGCAGTCCACGCCATCCTCCAGATCATTAATGAAGATATTGAACAAAACTGGCCCCAGGACTGACTCTTGGGGCACTCCGCTTGATACCGACTGCCAACTAGACATGGAGCCATTGATCACTACCTGTTGAGCCCGATGATCTAGCCAGCTTTCTGTCCACCTTAGAGTCCATTCATCTAGCCCATACTTCTTTAACTTGCTGGCAAGAATAATGCGGGAGACAGTGTCAAAAGCTTTGCTAAAGTCAAGGAATATCACATCCACTGCTTTCCCCTCATCCACAGAGCCAGTTATCTCATCATAGAAGGCAATTAGATTAGTCAGGCATGCTTGCCTGTGGTGAATCCATGCTGACTGTTCCTGATCACTTTCCTCTCCTCTAAGTGCTTCAAAATGGATTCCTTGAGGACCTGCTCCATGATTTTTCCAGGGACTGAGGTGAGGCTGACTGGCCCGTAGTTCCCCAGATCCTCCTCCTTCCCTTTTTTAAAGATGGGCACTTCATTAGCCTTTTTCCAGTCTTCTGGGACCTCCCCCGATCGCCATGAGTTTTCAAAGACAATGGCCAATGGCTCTGCAATCACATCCGCCAACTCCTTTAGCACCGTTGGATGCAGCGCATCTGGCCCCATGGATTTGTGCTCGTCCAGCTTTTCTAAATAGTCCTGAACCACTTCTTTCTCCACAGAGGGCTGGTCACCTCCTCCCCATGCTATGTTGCCCAGTGCAGTAGTCTGGGAGCTGTCCTTGTTCGTGGAGACAGAGGCAAAAAAAAAGCATGGAGTACATTAGCTTTTTCCACATCCTCTGTCACTAGGTTGCCTCCCTCATTCAGTAAGGGGTCCACACTTTCCTTGACTTTCTTCTTGTTGCTAACATACCTGAAGAAACCCTTTTTGTTACTCTTAACATCTCTTGCTAGCTGCAACTCCCAAGTGTGATTTGGCTTTCCTGATTTCACTCCTGTATGCCTGAGCAATATTTTTATACTCTTCCCTGAGTTGAGGAGATGCGGGGAAAGGTGTGGGCTTTTTTTGTTTGTTTGCAGCTTCCTCTGAAGCATTTGCTTGGTGGCAAAGGCAGCATTCTGAGCTTTCTGAAACATTAGTCTCATATGATATATGATTCCTGTGTGCCTTCCAGCCTCCACATTGTTAAATGGTTTGTAAGTCTCTGCACCGGTCACGCATTTACAGAGTATGCAATGCCTCTGACCTTTATACAGTCCCACCTGGGAGTGTGTTCCTTTAGTGCTAGGCCCCAGACTTCCACTTTTACAAGGGTGAGACCCCCCGCTCCACTACCCTGAGGCTGGGTCATTGGCTTCAGCACCTCCTGTTTCTGATGGTTTGCTTATTACCTGGGTGTAATTCATATCAATATAACTAATAGTTGAGCTTTAAGCTTGTGGGTTATCTGCATCCTATATCCTCTATTGCTATCTTATATCTTCTGAGTCTCACTGTGTATTCAGACAAGGAATTTCATAATTTAGATGCCCCAACAGAGAAGAAAAATTTCCTGAGAACTCTTCTAGTAAATTGTATTATGTACTGTATTTTTTTATGTTGTATTTTTTTATATTGTATTGTTTACTTCTACTTTACTTACATACGCAGTTAATTCAAATAATTGGTCTAAAATTTATTTCTGTCATGTCATCGTTACAGAGAGGGCTGCTGAAAATGAAGATTATTCTATTTTTACAAATATTCACCTTCGAATATATAAACACGAAAGCTTTATATTTTCATATATACAATGTCCTTTCTATGAAAATAATACATTCAATTTTATGGTATGGGGCCTCTTACACTTGACATAGTTTAGAGCAGGCGTGGGCAAACTTTTTGGGCCGAGGGCCACATCTGGGTGGGGAAATTGTATGCAGGGCAGGGGGTTGGGGTGCGGGAGGGAGTGCGGGGTGTGGGAGCGGGTGCGGTGTGCAGGAACGGGCTTAGGGCAAGAGATTGGGGCAGAGGAGGGTGTGGGGTGTATGAGGGGGCTGAGGGAAGGGGGTTGGGGTGCAGGAGGGGGCTCAGGGCAGGGGTGCAGGAGGGGTGTGGACTGCGGGAGGGAGCTCAGGGCAGGGGGTTGGGGTGCAGGAGGGGTGCGGGGTGCGATGGGGCTCAGGGCAGGGGGTTGGGGTGCAGGAGGGGTGCGGGCTGCGGCAGGGGGCTTAGGGCAGGGGGTTGGGATGCAGGAAGGGTATGAGGTGCAGGCAGGGGGTTGGGGTGCAGGAGGGGTGCGAGATGCGGGCAGGGAGTTGGGGGCTGGGGTGCAGGAGGGGTTTGGGCTCCGGCGCAGAGCCGCTTACCTAAAGTGGTTCCAGGGTGGCAGCAACGCGCACGGGAGCCAAGGCAGGCTCCCTAGCCTTGACCCCGCCCCACCCCACCCCACCCCACCCCGTGCTGTGCCGTGCTGCGCCGCTCCGCTGTGCTCCAGGAAGCAGCCGGAGCCATGTCCCTGCGCGGCCCCTGGGGAGGGGGGGCACAGGGCTACACACACTGCCCTTGCCGCGCCTCAAGGTACTTCCCCTGAAGTTCCCATTGGCCGCGGTTCCCTGTTCCCAGCCAATGGGAGCTGCGGGGGGCGGTGCCTGGAGGCAAGGGCAACACATGGAGACCTCTGCGCCCCGCCCCGCAGCTGCGTGGTGCCAGCCACTTCTGAGAGCAGCATGGGGCCTGCAGCACCATGGGAGCAATCCTGCGGGCCAGATCCAAAGCCCTGATGGGCCGCAGTTTGCCCACCCCTGGTTTAGCGCCTCAGAATGTCATAATCCGGCCCTGGCTGTTTATATCAATGCAAGAGTAAAATTACCCAGGCTTCATTTGGGCCAACTCCCAATTATCCTTTTGCGCTATGTTCCCACCTTCCCAAAGTTAAAGACCATTTCAGCACCCTTCTCTTTTTGTGTCAGTCTCTCTGTGACCAACTACTAAAATCCTGTGACAGGGTTAGTTGACTTGGAGCCAGCCAGCCGAAATGTTGCTGCAGCAGTAACTGCCTTCTGATTTCCTTTTCTTCCTCCTCTTCCCAGCAGCCAAGCTTTTCGTTATCTTCTTGAGCCTTCTGGAAAGAAAGACTCAATAATGGCATAGCCTCGAGGCATATGCCCCATTATGAAATGGGGCAAAGGAGTGACAAGTGCACTTCAGCCTCACAACTATATGAAGCCAAATTTCCAGTGGCTTTTGATTTTTGCTTTCTTTTTACACTGTCTTAGTCTTCCTTTTCACAGCTTCTCAGAAGGAATTAATGGAACGACTAACTTGCTGGAAAACTTTTCATGACCAAAGTATGACTTGAGTTTTTGTTTTGTTTTAAGAGCTCTGTAAGAAGAAGTTTGATGCCAACATCCTAGTGGAAGCGGATGTTGTGTAGTTTTCCTGGGGTCCCTCTGACACTTCACATTTAATCTTAACCTTGAATTTTCCACTTTTGTGTTGGCTCTGATAATACTAAATCTGGTTATTCCATCCCTTCTTTCAGTGTTACAGATGACACACATTTGATGTGAATCCCAGAGTAGGCATGGCAACCTGTTCTCCTCTATCTCCACCCACAAATACTCTCATCATTGCATAAAGGACTTATGCAGCAAACTCCCTGTAGTATTAATAGGATTTTCCAATATAAATCTCTCTTCCATCAATGGATTAACATGTTAGAAATGTAACCAGTTTATTGGAATAAATAGCATTGGGAGCTGGTAATACGTTACAGAACCTTTCATTTTTACATTGTCAGTTCAAATCTAGTGCAGGTCAGTAGTGACAGAAAGTTACCATCTGATTGTTCAGTGGCCTACATCAGATGAGTTTGATCACAAGTCCACGTGATGCAAATCACCTTTGCTGTCAGCTTTGACATAGGAGCTAAAGACTTAATTGGCAGAGGTGATCTGTCCAGGTTACGGTTGAGGCATATCAGGAAAGCAATGTGGGTAGTTCATATTGTACCGGTGCTGTCCTTGTACCTGTTTTGTGGACAAAGAAGACAAACCAGCATCTTTCACAAGCAATACAGTCCTATTTCAAAGAATGTAATAAACACCTTGTTTAACATGGAGCATTAAGGCAGCTGTAGAAAGTGTTGCAGTAGTGTGTTTTACACGTGACTCAAATAAGAGGCGAAAGCCTGTTTTTTTTTGTTGTTTTGTGTTCTATATCTTCAATATTCGTGATCTATTTATTGTGGAAGACTATGGCAACTAGAGAACAGTGAAATGACGACATTAGAGACTGAAAGATAAGCAATTAGGGGAAAGGATTTTTAGTCACAGTTCAAAATTGAGGCTTTGGTTTAATTATAATCTTGTCTTTTCAGTTAAGTCACATGAGCTCACATTCATGATAGTTGTAATTTTAAAAAAGCAGAAAACCCCTCCCTAAAAAAAAAAAAGAAAAAGTCTTTTGAGGCCCTCTTCATACATTATCAAAGGAGGGGTTAAAAAAGATACCAACTTAATTAAAAATAAAGTAATAATAAAAAAACCTTTGTAGGTCACTTTAAGGTCAATTAGTCTTTGAGAGAGACTGAGTGAGTGAGGTAGTGTATTTTATATGATCAACTTCTGCTGCTGGAGGGGACAAGCTTTTGAGCGTCAGAGCTCTTTCTCCAGTCTGGAGAAGGTATCTAGAATCTTCAAGCTAAATACAAGGTGGGATAGATTGTTAAGGATGTGGTAGGAGACCAGTTGAAGTCCTCATCCTCTCATACACTGTATCAGGTCAGTTAGCTCAACAGTAATCTATTTTGCTATGAAAGGTATGATGATTTCATTTAACATAGTTGGCGCCTCCTGGAGAAGGGTGACGCTCAGAAGGAATACTTCACAACTTTATTTCCAGCCTTAAATTGATTTGTTTTATTTCCGACCTTTCTTGAACATCTGAAACCAATTACTAGGGCAGATAGCTTTGGCTAAAACAAGCTGCCTTGCAAAACATCTGAAACCTATTATAAGACAAAACACTAGTTTAACAATTCAAGTAAGGGCCGGCAAAACTAGCATCCATATGAAAAACAAGAAGCAAATGTGACATTGTCTTCTTAACATTTTTTTAAAAGTCCAATCAATTTCTACTTGTTTCTGGAAAAAGTACTGCCATTGTCAGGGTGATGCAGAAGTTTATCATTTATTTTCCAAATGCAGAAGTCTCTTTTGATACAATATATGTCCGTTAAATAGAGCAATTACTGATTGGATTGTTTTTAACTGAATTCAGATTTTTTTTTTTCTGTAGTTATCAAGGTTATAATAGTTCTTGTCTTCCCTCTCTCCCACCCTCTGTTCAGTGAAACATTACCAGGCTAGTTGTAGCTGAAATTTAGAAATTACTCAGAACCTACAGTCGTGAAATCTAGGCCCTGTATAGCCTAATGATGGTTTGAGCAAGAGACTAGGAGTCAGGAGACCTGGATTCTATGCCTATTCTGCTGCTAACTTACTCTGACACCTTGGATAAAGTCACTTAACTACTTGTACCACAGTTTCTTCATCTATAAATTTTTATTTATATAGTATGCAAGCTAGGAAAATTACTTCATAATATTCTCAGATGACAGCATAGGTGCTGGAACTAGGGGTGCTGGTGGTGCTGCCGCATCTGTGGTTTGAACTGGTTTCTGTTAGATACAGGGTTTAATGGCTCTCAGCACCCCCACTATATAAATTGTTCAGGCACCCCGGAGGACAGGTGTTAAGTAAATCATTATTACAAGGTTGTATTGTTGCTTAGGCCCTGATTCAGGAAAGCACTTGAGTGTGTCCATTTCTATTCACAACAGCTCTCAAGCGTGTGCATCAGTTACATTGCCTTCAATGGGAATTAAGTATATGCTTAAAGTGAAGTGCGTGCTTAAGTGCTATCACGACTTTGGGATGCTTTTATTAATTGAGTGGAGGTGTTAGAGTGGTGCATGCATTCTGATGGGTTTGTAAGTTGTGTTTTTTAATGTTTTATGTTTGTTAGTTAAATAGCTTTTAGCTATTTAGTTTATATTGTAAAAGTTAGATAGGCATTCAGGTTCACCGTGTGGGTGGAACTGTAGGAAAGGACTCTGAGAGTAGGAGGAAAGTGGGGGAATGGAGTGGGGGGGGGGAACCAATCCCCCCCTCTCCCCCCCCCCCCCCCGCGCGTGCGCACACACACACACACACAGTGTATGGAGGTGAGGCCTGGCAAAAGAGGGTGGGCAGTAGTAGGAGAGAAGCCCAACGAAGCTGCACCAAAAAAGGGCAGTACAGCCAATAAGAAAAGAAATAGATGCGGAGTCCAAGATTCAGAGCAGTGTGACTAGATGATGAATTTCAAGAGCTGTCAAAGTCCCTTTGGGTCTGGTAGTGTATGGGAAAGAGTGTTCTGAGCTACAGCTGCTGCTTTCTGATAGAGTTTAAGTATTTATGTGGACACCTTTTGAATATTACATATTAAGTTGGAGGGGTATTTATTGGAAAGTAAATGGAAACTTTCCAGGCACTGGTTGGATATTCTGTCCTATAGGCTTTAGCAGAGAGCCTGAATTAAATCAAAATTTCTATAATTTCTAAGGACTGAACGTCAATGAATTAGCAGCATTGTCTAAAAAAAACCTGGTGAGAGGATGTTGTTGGGTTGTGTTTAAAGGCCATTTGTAGTTCTGCTTTTCAAGGATTTGGGTCACTTTTGCTTTGTGAATGGCTCTGCAATAGGCTGTTAAATTCAGTTCTTGGTCATAGCACACTAATGTATTTTCTAGTCAAACATGGTTATGCTACAGCTGGGGCTGGAATCCAACCTGCTTTCCTGTTTCATTTTGTTTTGGCTGGATGAAGTTAACTTGCTGGATGCAGAGGCTGATGTGACGATGTGTTTAACCTGAATTTACAGAAAGTGTTTTTTAAAGAGCATCCAGATCACCTGGGTGTGTTGCAGGGTCAGACAAGGTGTTGATTGGCCTTGTTAGTAGAGTGGCTTTTTTGGTTCAGATTCTTTCACTGCGGGAGAAAGTGAACAAAGGCCACAACTGGTTGGTTGCTTCCTGGAGCGTTTTGGCTGCTTCAAGTAGCTCAGCCATTATATGGTCCACTCTTTTGATGAGTAAGGGGATCAAGTTCTTACGAAGCAAGTGTATTTTAACCCTCCTCCCCCTTTTTTTTTAATAGTAGTAGAGTAGAAGAAGCTATAATAGCAGCTACAAGTGAGTCATTAGTTTAGAGCTTTCATTTTGGTGGTTCCATTATTATTGTTTTGCAATAAAGCCATTGTCGTTGATTGTATTCGTCTTTTATTTTATACCAACCTTATCACTGAGGTATCCGAGTGCCTTTCAGTAGTGCTTTAAGTTATATGAATAACATCTGTCTTGTGCTGTTCATTCTTTCTCTAATGTGCTCCCCAGGGGCAAAGGTTGTGTTTATAGTGTAGTTGCAGTGTTTTATTTTGATGTTGACTCAAATATATATACCTCTATATCTTTATCTCTATATCTATATATATCTCCACTGAGTTGTGTTTTTATTAGCAAAGGCTCGGTGGTCCAAGGAATGCATCTTACACTTGGAACGAAAGGTTAGTGAGGTTTGTGGTGGTTCCTGTGGGAATTCATTTTGCAGGCTTGGGCTGGCCCCACGAGAAAGCTGTCTCCTGCACAGATGAGCTTTTACCTTTTGCTGTAGATAGTTCCATTGTGCTTGAGGAGCAGAGTTGTCTACCACAGTCTTTGTCCCAGAGCTTCAGTCAACTTTTTAGGTGTCCCAGGAGTGTGAGTGCCTCAAAGTTAAGGATCCTGACCTTGAATTGGAAAGCTCTTAGATTGTAAGTGCTTTGGGGCAGAGCCTTTGTATTGTGTGGTGTTGTACGAATCTGTGTTGATGTTTTACAACTAGTAATCGCCAGACGGGTCCTCTACACTTCTTGTTTACTCCCCAAGGGGCAAGAATTTCAGTAAAAGCCAATTTTGGAAGCACGTTGAAGGGTGGGAAATCCTTGTTTCCTCTTCGTTTCCTGAGCAGCCACATCCACTGATCAAACTTTTCCATTTTTAACGTTAGGCTTTGGGGTTTTTTCCCCCCTCCCACCTTTATTTAAGCCCTTACATGAAGGATGATAATGACTCTTATGCTTTCCAGTTCTTAGTTCCACGTGTTAAAGATTCTGAGAGAGATTAATGAAGTGAGTTGGGAAAATTCTTATTTTTTTTTTTTTAATATTCTATTTCAGATTTTGACTTGAACTATTTTTGGCACTGGAGCAAGTTTACAGACTACGTGCAGTGTGTTCTGACTTTCACGGGGGTGACAGGATACATCACTTACCTCTCTCTTGACTCATTTCTCTTTGTGGAAACACTGGGTTTCCTGGCTGTGTTCACTGAGGCCATGTTAGGCGTTCCGCAGCTTTACCGTAACTATCAGAACAGATCAACAGATGGAATGAGGTAAGCTATTTGTTTGTTTAAATTGGTGTGTGTTTGTGTTTGAGGTGGGGCGCGGGGAGAATCCCTGAACATTTCTGGAAGAATTTTCTAATGTCCTTGAGTTTTTACTGTGTGATAGAGCAGTCATAGGGCTAGATCCTTGGCTGATGTAAGGTGCCACAGTGGCATGGAAGTCAGTCATGCTACATTGATTTACATCCACTGAGGATCTGATCCACACTGGTGGTGGCGGTTTGTAAAATAAACTTTTAAACATTCTGCTATCGTTGTTCACATTGGATCTAGATGAAGGACGGGCTACAGGTCTGACTTCCATCCTTGATGTCACCCCAAATGCTGACGAATTAATCTTCCTGAAAGCAATAGACATCTCCCCTTGTCAGTCACCTTTCACAAAATATGATTTCCCTCTGGCCTCATTCCCAGCCCTTGTCTTCCTTCCATTACCTGGCTGTTGTACAAAGTTGCTAGGCTCTGTCATCATCTAACTGTCACCATTTCAAACTCTTTAAAGTTCCAGGAAAAGACCCATTTTACTTTTTTTTTTTTTTTAAATTTTTTTTAAACACAGCATCTACCACTGTGGTACCAGCGACCTAATCCAAAGCCCACTGAAGTCAGTGGGAGTCTTGCCATTGGCTGCACTGGTCTTTGGATCTGTCTGTAACTGCTGATGATCTAAGACATATTCTGTCTGATCACTGCAGGCTCATTGGCTTGTTTCATCACGCCCTGTTCTGTGGCTTTTGGGGCAGTATTTATAGGAAACAAGGATCTGGCACCACTTGTCACGTAAAGATTCAGTAATAAGTGACATAAGACCCCTTTCTGAAACCTAAAAGATTTACCAATGGACTGACTGAGCCCATTAGTGGGACTTCCATTAAAAAATAAATCAACAATATTTTTAATTTAAAAAATTAATCTCCCAATTATAAGTTATATCTTCACAGTCTCTTGCAAATCACTATATGAGGCATGACACCAATGTCAATATCTTATTTTAACCGAATTTGGAAAGTGTTGTTTATTGGGAGTGTATGGGGGGAAACTGACACATATCAAAACCACCAAAGATAGGGAAAATAGTTTGAATTTGTGTGTAATAATTTCTGGCAGTCTAGTTCACACATTTCTGTTAATTAACTATTTTTACTATTTAATGGTACCTTCTGTGATTTTTTTTTTCGTGTTGGCTGTTCATTCTTATTTATGACTTCTACTCGTGAAAATAAATAAAATGATATTATTAAAAATTACAAACTAGAAACTTAAAAATGTGGACTCCTTATTGGGTGACCGTTTGTGAACAACTGAGTGAAAGAAAACTTTGATCTCGTATCCACCATTCAGAATGTTAGACTAGATTATATTACCACCATGCCCACTGTACGTCTCGAGATAATGTTACTTAATTGCAAAAGCAACTGTAAAATTTTTTAAAGTGACCATTGTATTGTGTTATTTCACTAATCCTTTGAACCAATACAGCAGCAAGTTCCATTTGCCCAGCACTATCATTCTTGACCCTTTATCAATACAGCTGTCTTCCAATTATTTTTTTCCTCAAAAGATTATCATCAAAAAACTTTTGCTTTGGCCAGATACAGAAACCACTTCCTGGGTCTGCTGTCCATATTCCCTTTGCTTGTTTGGCTTGGATTAGAGGTATTTTAGGTACCTGCTGAAAGTGCTTCTCGAGTTTGGAACGTTTTCAAGGAAATGTTTTGATATTTGTTTGCTTCGATGCTCGAGGCATCTTACGATTGGTAGTACCCTTGGCACTGGGGGGAGTCAGGAGTTTTCATGTAAATATTTATGCATTTCGTGCATACTCATTGCCAAAAGAAATTCTGTATCTGTGGTATCCAAGAGAAAAGGGATTTTTAAGTGCCAGACCTCAATCATGCTCTCATTTGGCCTTTCCCTTCCATGTGTAATAGTGTTGTATTATGATAGCTACGACCAGGTAACCGTATGTTTTTCTTAATTACCCTATGGGGACTGGAATTAGCAAAATCAAAGAAGTGCTTTCTATTCAAGCACAGTTGTTTCTCTGTGAAGCATACACGGCATAGAACTGCAGATATCTTATTTTAACATGTACAGCTTCTAGCTGGGGAAAGAGGGTTGCATTTACTGAAGAAAATAGTAATGAAAGTTATTTCACACTACCTTTAAAATAAAAAGCTTTTGGTGGTGTTGGGCTGATGTGTCAGCATGTTCTGTGGCTTTTATGCAATTTGTTCCTTTTTTTCCTGAAAGCAGTGGCTGGCATGTTTTGCATGACATTTATGGATGGTATCAGTAACTGATCATACAGAATATTTGTTTTTAATAGATCTAACGATATTTCTTGAAATGCACAAGTAGGAAGTAGTCTCCTAAAATTTTGTGCTGTTTCTGTCTTCAAGGAAAATTCATCCTCCAATAAACAGTTTCTCAGAATATATTGCAATTTATGTAATTATTTTAGAATGTATATATACGCTGCCTATCAATATGGGATCCCGAACTCAGTTGGTGTCTTTTGGCACTACTGTACTATTACTATTAAATAAGTATGATCTGTACATTATACACAAATTATGAAATTATTTTTGTGGAGGGAACTGTTCCAAATTTGTTTCCTATGACCTTCCCCATCCCACCCCACACACTGTTATGGATATGACAAAAACCCTAGTCCTGCAAACACTTAAGCATTTATGTAGCTATACCCATGTGAACAATGCCATCTGACTTCAGTAGGTCTACCCACATGAGAAAAGTTATACCCATGCTTACGTGTTTAGAGGCTTGGGGCCTGACTTCGTATGGTTATAATGGGTGCCTGTTGGAATTTTGACTGCTTACCGCTTTTTACGTGGGATTAGCATATATACTGTCTGTCAGAGTACAAAAATCTTATTAGATTCATTAATTGCTGAAATATGGCAAAAGGTGAATGTCTTTCTAAATTAGAGCCAGGTAGGGAGTAGTATCTGATGTGTTGTGCATATTTTTACTTTAACAAATTATTCATTTTCTAAATTAAAACAATATCTGAGGAGGGAAAATAAGTGACGTAATAGATGAATTTTTACTTTGGCCTAATACAGAAGCCAATTCCTGGGTCTGCTGGGTCAGGAGTTCCCTTCTCTGATACTGTGTTGCTTCTGCAACAGGCATACAAGAAATGAACGCTACATTGGAAGCTCTTTGGGGCAGGGACCATCTTTTTGTTCTGTGTTGGTACAGTGCCTCACACTACTGGGTCCTGGTCCATGTCTCTGGCTCCTAGCAGCTATGGTAGTAATAGTTAAATGATCACTTGAGGGCATTATCTGCATCCCAGTAAGTGAACTCAGAGACCAAAGATGAAGAAAGGTGTTAAAGGAACGTATGGTTGTTAGTGAAAAATGAATAGAGAGCAGTCTCAAGTTGCTATACTGTGTGCTCTTAGTAATCTTATCTGTGCATTTCAGTTGGCTACTGTCCTTCAGCTCAACGAAAAATGCATGCAACATCTGGTATTGAGAGGGTTGGCAGAGTGGGCGGTGGTGGTGTTGTAGCCATGTTTGTTGTGGGCAGTAGTCAGATCAGAGGAATTTGTATAAGCACTGTAGAATTATTGAGAACCAGCTGTGCAATCTGATTATATGTGTATTATGGCTGGTGATATTCCTGAGTCAGAGTGCAGGGACTTGAATGTATATGGAATAAAATACGGTCACTGTGCCTGTCAGATCACTCCAGCAACCAGTCAAAATTTACAGTTATGGGTCAGTGACTGTACCATAACCGTGCGCTCTGATTGACTGAGAATGATACAATGTCTGAAAATTTATGTAGATTCTGGTTGAAATACGTTTCGGAGTTCTGAGACTCTAATAAGGGATTTCCATGGATTCTGAGTTTGGCAAATAAATCTAAGCTGATGTATAATCAACATGCATACATCTGTATAAATTTGGTACAATTTATTTGAGTCAATACTAAAGATATTCTGCTCCCCACCATTTGCCAGAAACAACTTGTAGTAAGAACTCATCTGACTCCATGCAAGTGGCTCTTTTATTTTGAGATAAATTTTATTTTTTATGTCCACTCCTTTTTCTTTTTTTGTAGTAATATCAGCCGTGTGCCTACCAGAGGGTTACTGTGCTGCAGGCTTGAGGGAGCAGAGACCAAAGAGAAAACTTGGGCATGGGAGGAGGCAGAGAAATTTTAAGTCAGGGGAGATGTATGCTGAATCATAGCCTTTCATTATAGTAAGCCAGGGCAGTGTGTCTTGGAATGATGGCTCAGGGGTAAAAATTTTCCGTTATTAAATAAATATTTAGGACAAATGCTGATGTGAAGAATAGAAAATTCCACAGTGGCTCTTAAATGACTCACCAAATTTGTCTTTAAAATTAGTACTTTATAGGAACATGGGGCTCTGTTCCAATATTTAGATATTTTTGCAGAATAGAAAATCTAGACAGTACATTTATAATCCCATTAATTATTGGACTAATCTTGAAAAAGGTACCACAGCTCATGAAAAAGGCAAAGTTAATATCTATCAAGGAAATGATTACTTAATTTAATCTCTATTCAGTTTGGGATCCTGTCAAGTCACCTATTTTTTCCTATTATGAAAGAGTAATCTAATTGTTACTGAGGTGAATTAAATGCATGATTAATGATTTTACTATAATTCATTTACTCTTTTACATCACACTGAAGAAAGCAAAAAAAGTAATCCCCAAACTTTGGAGCCCTGAAATACAGAGTTAATCATACTATCTGCAAAAGTATGATATCGAAGAGGACAAAAGATTGTTCTTTATACACAAGTATAACATATGAAAAAGTTCTGAACGCTTCAGAAACTTGATGAACAAAAGTTTCCATGCAGAATGTTTCTCTTCCAGCAAGCAGAGATTCTGGCTTTGTTGTTGTTGGGTTTGATGATGTAGTATAGTACTCCTGGCACTGTTTCTTGCACTTATTTCAGAGCAGAAAATCCATATAGGCCTTGTGACAGAATGGCTCTCTGATCAATAATCTGCATCAGATTATGAACTCTGTGTTGTACTGTGTGTGGAAATATCAGCACTGTGACTTCACAAGTCTGGTCTTGACCCTGGGCAATGAATGGTTCTGCATCCCAGACAGCTGCCCTGTCCAAGGAAAGCTGTTTGACGCTTTGTTGAAAGACCATCGCTGAGAGCCATCAAGACTTCAGACTGGGGTCATCGACTTGGAATGATTCTCAACTACTGGTCAACCACAATGAAACAATGGTCTCGCTACAAACCAACCTGCAACAGGATGGGGGAAACATGACTGGTGGGTATGGACTTTTCAGGCTTTGTCTTCACTACTAGTTACTTTGGGGTAACTAAGGCACATGAGCTATCCTGAGGTGAAGACTGGACACTATAGTTTTACCATGAGAGAAACAGCCCTATACCCACTCTAGGGGTTGACTCTGGAGAGTTTTTCTCATCTTCACTGGGGATAGCTCATACACGTTAGTAAATCCAGGGTAGAAACTACACCTTATTTTAACAATGAAGATAAGACCTTGGTGTGAGTATATGGCATGGAGTCAGAGGCCGTATTTAAGAGCAGAATGGCTCTTCTCTGAGCAGGGGTCCGACCTTGCCACGGTCAGAAGGATTTGCAGGAGCAGGGACTCTGCCCAGCCTGAAATGCTGATGAACCAGGGACTTGTAGAAAGGTGAGATCAGAGGTGGGGAGGGTACCTCTCAGGGCTTCTGTTGTTTTCAAAGATCTGGAATTCTATAATGCATTGACTTCCTGCCACATTGTGCTTAATTGCCCGGCTAATGTGAAGCCATAAAGAATTGCATGGACTTTGTAAACAGATGTAGATGGGGATCTCCAATTAGGCATGGCAAATAATTGTGCAAAGCTAATTTGTGGGCATGTAATTCAGCTTTGTGCACTCTCACGTAACCAGTTGGGTACCTACAGGCCTTGCACAGGTGCAAATGTCTGAATCAGACACGTACGGGCACATACACTTATAAATATGGCATTTTGTATGCGTAAGGTAGGCTCACACAACTAACTATACATGCCTAACTTGGAAAATCTGTTCCATAAAGGCTGTGTGGGAGAGTTAAGGTATTATATTAGGTCAGGTTACAACTCAGTGTGGTCTGAAACTGGGGAAAAATGAGAACTCAAAGCAAATGCTGATTTTTGCCTCTTTTGTAGCAATACTACTGGGGTTACTGGAATTCCCCTGTAAAAGAATCATAACTCACTGAAGAAAAACAGTCTGTATTCATTGTCTCTCAAGCCCTGGGAGCCAAGAATTGCAAATTTTAATACACTTCTGACTGTAAGGGTATTATTATAGTGAGGTATAACATAGCTATAAGCCAGTTTATAAGCAGCCTTACGTCTGAGAACTATTTAATACAGGGGTTCTCAAACTGGGGGTCAGGACCCCTCAGGGGGTCACAAAGTTCTTACATGGGGGGGGGGGGTGTAAAAGCTGTCAGCCTCCACCCCAAACCTCGCTTTGTCTTCAGCATTTATAATAGTGTTAACTATATAAAAAAGTGCTTTTAATTTATAAGGGGAGGGTCACACTCAGAGGCTTACTATGTGAAAGGGGTCACCAGTACAAAAGTGTGAGAACCACTGATCTAATATAATATGTGCAGTACATATAGCTGTTCTTCTTTACAAAAAAAAATCTGAGGCATATGTGTCCTCGGATATCTTGCTTGCTCCCTCTCCCCCAAAGTTGTCTTACCAGCTTGTTCTGAAAATATAAAATAAACCACATTTCTCAGTGAGAGATAAGATTTGTTTTGCTGGATGGTGGTTTTTTTTTTGTTATGTTTTTTTTTGGGTACAGTGCAGCTGTTCATACCAGCTATCTTCCATTTACAGACAGAGGGCGTCTGTATCTTCCTTACATCGGCATAAACATTTCTGACTTCAGTGGCTTAACCACTGTTTTACATTGGTCCAGAGATTCTTGGCTCTGGTAAAATAGTTAGTTTGACCCCTCGAAAGGTTATTGTGAGTTGAGGGATTTTCCATCTGTATTTATATCACTTCAGGCACGTACTTTAAAGAGCAGTTGTAAAAGGACCATTTTAATCACTAAGTACCAGATTGGTGTTGAAGAATGGGCTGCAATTATGACTGAGGTACACTGACAGAACAGGATGAGTCATGGTGAGCAGATGCATTTTTGGCAGCACACACAGGGAATCTGGTGCCTGAGCTTGTCTACTTTGAATTTTTTTTTTTTTTTTGTGCTGATCTAAACAAATTAGAAAAACCTGAAGCTAGGAATTTTCAATGAGTTGAAATAGACTTTGGTCTCTGGATAATTTTTGACTTCAGCAGACAGGGAAACAATCTGAAAATGACACCACTATTTTTTTTATTTTAAAGAGAATTTTAGACTAAAAATAAAATATTGAAAATAACACCAGAATATTACTCTTTGCTACTACTTCAGGAATTTTTCTCTCTGTGAAACAAAACAACTGTGCATATGTACAGTACCTTAGTTCTGGATTAACAGTGAATGAATTTAGTTCAAATGAAAGTGATGCTGGCTGCATCTTCATTGGACAGCTCAGCAGAAGCACAGAAATGCAATAAAATTGAAATGTAAAAAGAAAAACAACAACCTTAAATCAATAATGTGACCGCAGTTTTAAAGTTTTAGGAAGCAAGTAAGAGCAATATTGGCTTACATTTTCTAATCCCAGTTTCTGATTGTCACTAATCAGAAGAATAGGAATTAAATGAGAGTTTCCCATTGTCTGCAGGATCGAGGCCTAAATGGGAATTTTCCTTTTAAATATGGCAAGATTATTTCTTTTTAAATGTTTGGCATGGCTAAAAACCGGAGATTGCTAGTTACACTGCTCTAAAGTCAGCGTCTTCCTATCTCAGTGCTCAAAACACATTGCTATTCCAAGAGACCAGCAAGAGCATTAAGCTTCTCTCCCTTGCAAATCAGCCAGGCTGTAAAATGAATGCTGTAGGACACTGGAAAAAGATCACTTTACCAAGGATACAAATAATGCGTTACTGTAGCTCCATCAATTTGCAACATACTTCATTTTAAAATAATGGCCTTGTGATTACCATCCTGATTTAAGCAGCTGCTACCATGAACTACTAGCAATCGAACGGTTGTTTTTCATAGATAAGGCCAGAAGGGACCACTGTGATGATCTAGTCTGATTTCTGGTATAACACCGGCCAGAGGACTTCCCTGAATTAATTCCTGTTTGAATTCAAACACATCTCTTTGCAAACTATCCAGTCTTGATTTTAATATTGCCAGTGATGGAGAATCCACCACAACAGTTGGTAAATTGTTTCAGTGGTTGGGTTACCATTAGTGTTAAAAATTTCCACCTTATTTCCACTCTGAATTTGTCTAGCTTCACTTTCCAGCCACTGGATCTTGTTATACCTTTGTCTGCTAGATTGAAGAGCTCATTATCCAATTTTTGTTCCCATGTATGTATTTATAAATTGTGATCAAGTCACCCCTTCACTTCTTTGTCAAGCTAAATAGATTGAGCTCCTTGAGTCTGTTTCTATAAAGCATGTTTTTCCAATCCTTTAATCATTCTTATGGCTCTTCTCTGGACCCTCTCTCAAATTTATCAACGTCCTTCTTGAATTGTGTACACCAGGACTGGACACACTATTCCAGTGGTGGTCGCATCAGTGCCAAATATAGGGGTAATTTAACCTCCTATTCGAGATTCTCCTGCTTATACATCCAAAGATTGCCCTAACCTTTTTGGAAACAGTGCTGTAATAGGAGCTCGTGTTCAGCTGATTATCCACTATGATTCCTAAGTCTTCTTCAAGAGTCACTGCTTCCTAGGGCAGAGTCCCCCATCATGTAAGTATGGCCTGCATTCTTTGTTCCCAGTTGTATAACTTGATGGTTGGCCATATTAAAATGCATGTTGTTTGCTTGTGCCCAGCTTACCAAGCAATCCAGATTGCTCTGTGTCAGTGACCTGTTCTCTTCCTTATTTATCACTCTCCTAATCTTTGTGTCATTTACAGACTTTATTAGTGATGATTTTCTGATTGTTGATAAAAATGTTAAAAAGTATAGAGCCAAGAATAGATTCCTGCAGGACCTCATTAGAAACAAACGTGCTTTATTGTGATGATTCCTCGCTTACAATTGCATTTTGAGACCTGTCAGTTAGCCAGTTTTTAATCCATTTAATGTGTGACATGTTAATTTTGTATCATTCTGTTTTTTTAATCAAAATGTCATGAGTCAAATGTCTTACAGAAGTCTAAGTATATTACATCAATGCTGTTACCTTTATCAGCCAAACTTGTAATCTCATCAAGAAAAGATACCAAGTTAGTTTGACAGGATCTATTTTCCATAAACCCATGTTTTGGCATTAATTATCTTTCCCCCCTTTCATTCTATTAATCTCATCCCATATCAGTGGTTACATTATTTTGCCCCATATCAATGTCAGGCTAACAGACCTATACTTACCCAGGTGTGATTTGGTCTACCAGGTCCTCCTTGCTGGAGGCATTGGTGTCCAGACATCTCTCTGCTCAGGCTAGGTTACTAACGAGATTTTCTAGGCCCAGAGGCCATACAGCCTCCTAGCGTCAGGGCTAGGACTGACTGTGAGGAGGGGGCACCACCTACTCAGCTCCAACCCCATTCCCTGCTGCGCAGACCCCACCCCCCAGCACTGCCCTGGGGCACTGGGGCCAGCAGAGACCAATTGGGAGCCAGCAGGCCAGTTAAGGCGGCTTGTCTGCTTCTTATCAGGGGAGTGTTGAGTGAGACTGGACAGAGGAGGAACTCCTCATTGCTGGCTCAGAACCCCAGGGCCAGGTCATGGCCTTGCCTTCACATGCTGCAACTAAGTGCTTGCCTTTCAGTTTGTATATTGAAGGCGGATGGCCAAATTCTGAGTTTATTTTTATTTTACTGTGTAGAGACTGAAACCGAGCTTATGGCACAGGACACCCTGCTCCAAGCAGGCTGCCAAAACGTATGGGTTAAGGCGAGAAGCTCCTGCAGAGCCATACTTGGCATCTCAGGAGGCGCTATGAAGCAGTCCCACCAGTGACACCAGATCATTCCGTTTACCCTCTTTAAATATTGGCACAATATTAGCTTTCTTTCAGTCTTCTGGAGCTTCCTTAGTGCTCCAAGAGTTATTGAAAATCAGCATTAGCAGTCCAGTGAGCACCTTTCCAACTCCTCTAAAGTTCTTGGATACAGGTTATCTGGACTGCTGATTTAAAAAATATTTAACATTAGTAACTGCTGTTTAACATCCACCTGAGTTATGAGTGGAATAGAAAGTGTTCAATCATCATATGATGTGAAACATAATCTTTTTACCAAACACAGAACAGAAATGTTTGCTGAACACTTTGCCAGTTGTAATGCAGAAAAGGCAATTTCCCCATTTCCATCTAGTTTTATATAATGGGAATCCCAGTTTCCATGGTATAATTTAATCTCTAACTAGTCATTCTTGAAACAGCAGCTGCTAACAAGTTAAAGCTGAAGTGGAAAAATCAAGATAGTAATCAGAACAATGTGGATTTATGGGTTGAAATCTGACCTGGCAGGACAAGAAATGCTCTGAAGTCAGTACAAACACTTTCAGGACCAAAGAACATTTACAAACACAGTTCCTGGACTAGTGGTATGAAAAAGAACTGCAGTTTTCAATGGAACAGGTAGGAGCTGGCCTACAGAAAAGACGGTGTCATATTGAGACATCAGGGTTTCAACAATGAGCATAAATGGAAGTTGCTGTATAAGTGCAGAGTATTACTACTACTTATTACTTACTTCTGCTACTGTTACAACAAGTGTCTTATGTGGAATTCCTTCAGATCCATTATTGAAGTCAAGATGCACTATGTCAACTGTCTTTTTCCTTTGTCCCCTAAGTTAACCCATGTTGGCTAATACCTTGTTTTCCACAAAGTACCTACAAATTGCTTGCTTTAACTATTCTAGTAACATTAAATGTAGGCATCTGTATTCCTTAAATGTTAAGTATTTGAAGAAGGTAAAACACACTCAACGTTTTTCATTCTTCTGGGATTTCATGATTCTTCAAAAATAATTTTCAGTGCTTCTGATATTTCAGCTATGTGAATGGTAACCTGGCATTCTTTAACGTGTACCTTCATCGTTTTGCCTAGTGACCTTTTCCTTTCCTTGTTAGGTATTATGGCACCAATTATCTGGGCTACAGTTGTCCTTTTCAGTAAACACTGATTGTAAAATAGCTGTTAAGCATTTTGATCTTCTCCTGTTTCATCTGTTGATTGCTTTCCTTGCTCATTCAAAATACTTCTGTTGACAGTCTAGTCATGTATATTGTCCCACTCTATCTCCATAATGTCAATCAAATCATAAATGTACTTTTATAAAAAGAACTTCTTTCTTCCATCTCATGCCTCCATACATCTGGCAGTAGTAAAGAGAGTCTGTTTTGGTTTTTTTATATATATTTCCCTTACTTGCAGTACCTTGTTTATGGCCCTCACAATGTTTCCTAATGCCCCATCACGTTGTTGGTGAGGAAGGTATGGTATAGTGTCCTGAACGCAAGTCTGGGAAACAGAAATTCCTGGGTTCTAATTGCAGCTATTAAATTGACCCCATCTGTGACTTTAGTCAGGTCACTTAGTGTCTTCCTGTACCTTATCTATTTTCCCCATCTGCAAACTGGAAATAATACCTTAATTAAATGTTGGTGAAATGCTTGGAGATCCTCCAGTATAAAGGCTTGGTACACTGTTTATCTCCCTCTGTTAAACAGTGGTTTGGTGCAACAGTCATTGAGAAACTTTTAATAGAACTTACTGTGGCTACAAAAAATATAGTAGCAAATGGTGAGCTGTGGGAGACTTGGAAAAAAAACCCATTAACATGAAAGGATTTGTAACTTTGTGTTAAGATGTTTATTTTCTAGACCAAATTTCAGTGCTATGACAAAGTTTGAATTTGTGACTTCCAGCCACCATTTTTGGTTCCAATAGCAATGGGAAGGGTGGAGGGGGAGTGACCCTTTGAATATGGTAGGCTTGGGTTCCTCCACTCCCCACAAAGAGTGTCACTTCAGCAGGAATAATATACAGCACATTCAAACTGATTGGTCTGACAGAAGGAGCATACTCTACTGTATTTTCTGGGCATGCAAAATGAGCACAGAGCATGCCCTAAACTAATGAGATGTTGGTAGAAAACTGTCTGAATCTTATTGCAAGGAGCAAATATTTCCCCCCTATTTCAACAAAATCTGTGGTTTGTCTGCCATTTGCTCTGCTTAATTTGCAACTTCCCGCCGCAGCCTAATTTAATACCTAAACTCTGGCCCACCCAGGCCTTCTCAGAAGTCCAGAGAGGCCCAGGCTACTTCCAGCTTTTGAGGCCCCTATCCATAATAAAAATAAAAAATGACGACACATGGTCTAATCTTGTGCCATCAGAACCGATATATTTTTATTAATATTTATGAACATTTAAAACTCTTTAATATGACAAAATCTATCAGTTAACAATAAAATTATATCTTTGACCAAATCACATCTCTTATTTGCTTAAATTTGCAGCTGTAAGCTGAGTGTGTGTGTGTGTGTGTCACAGTGTCACATTTTGGTCCTGATGGGGATGCGCATAAAAACAAGTTGCGAAACTTATCAAATGCCAAAAAATTAACAAGTGTCTAAATTTGAGGCCACCTTTGAGCTTGAGGCCCAGGCCAAATGGCCCTCCTGGCTCCCACTCTATTGGCCTTGGGCCCACCTACTTCCATGCTTTAGGTCATTACACTGCTCTTCTCAATGTCTGCACACTGCTGCCACCAACACTGCCCCCTCCCTCCCATTGCATTCTCAGTGCTTTACAACATTGGTTTCCAAACTTTTAGGCATCATGCCCCCTTTTTAATTTTCGAGAAACCCTCATGCCCCCCACCTCTCCTTTACCATCATCCAACCCCCCTTTTTACAAATTCATTCGTAATTTAAAATTAAAAATAAACACAAAAACTTGGTATCATTTTTTTTATTTAAAATTAAAAATAAGCACAAATAGTTTTTCTTGGCACAAAAATTTAATAAAAATGTAATTTAAAATAAGAAATAGCATAAACAAAACAAATTTTATGTGAAGGATGCTGCTGCATTTTCTTTACGAGTTGGGAAATCCTAGGTTTGAAAGATGAAAGTGCGCAATGCAAATAGTTTTTGATATCCAGTCAGTTCCTTTGTTTCGTTTTTATTATGACTAAACTTGAAAAGCTTTTTTCACAGAGGTACGTCGACGAAAACAGAAGAATAATAGGTAGCGCTTCTTCTCCAACTTTTGGGTAAATTGGGAAATATTTTATCCCAAATTCCTCCAGTCTTAAGTTTTCGAAAATATCTTTCGCACTTGAATCGCATTTCATTTTGAGTGCTTGTTCTTGCAATACTTCTGGCAATGAATTGACATCAACATTGAACGGATTACGTGCTAATTTAGGAACGAGGTTGCCAGAAAAGTTTTCTGGAAAATAGTGGATGAATTCGTCAGCAAGGCAGTCCAGATGAAACACAATTTTGTTCTTTGCCTCCTCTTCACAAAGTTCTTGGAAACCTTTATTTTCAGCGAGTGATGAAAATGTTGGAAAAGATGAAAAGTTAGGCGTCTGAGCTTGCGTTTGACGTTTCCAAAGCTTGATTTTTTCTGTAAATGCTTTGATGGCATCGTGGTGCACTATAATGTTTGCAGCATTGTTTCCTTTCAGCTTCAAATTGAGATTGTTTAAAAATGTCCCCGAGGTATGCCAGTGAAAGTTGAAACGTTTGGTTCGTAAACGTATGATATAACTCTTCGTTTTTCTGTTGCTTGAGGAAAATTTCCACTTCATCTTTCAGTTCGAATAATCTCAAAAGCATGTTCCCTTTGGAAAGCCATCGTACCTCCGTGTGAAACAAAATAATTTTATGATCCGCTCCCAAATTCGCGCAAAGAGCTGCAAAAAGTCTCATATTTAAAGCACTGTTCTTCACAAAATTGACAACTTTGATGGCCAAATTCAACGAGTCACGTCATCTGGAAGGGTTTTAGCAACCAATACTTGTCTGTGTATGACGCAGTGAGTCGTGGTTACGGCTGGATTTTTTTATTTCACCAATGTCACAAATCCAGAGCGAGAGCCAAGCATCACTGGAACACCGTCTGTGCATACACCAACCAGTTTTTCCCACGAAAGTCCATTTTCTTCAAAAAAAAAAAAAAAAAAAAAAAAAAAAAAAAAAAAAAAAAAAAAAAAAAGTTGGAAACCATTTTCATAACATCAGAAGCCTTTGATGTGGTTGTCAATTCCTTTGAAAAAAGCAGCTCTTCTTTCACAGTTCCATCGTTAATGAATCGAACGTAGACAAGCAACTGACAGCATTGTGCGACGTCAGTGGTATCGTCGTACTGACTTGCGAAAAAAGGAGAAGCTTTCACTGCCTCCACAACTTGAAGTTTTAGATCTTTTGCCATGTCATCGATGCGACGTTTCACGGAATTGTCGGAAAGCGAAATTTCTGATATCTTTTTCTTGCTTTCGGCACCAAGCACACTATCAGCTGCTTTCAACAAGCAAGGCTTCACAAGAGTTTCTCCTCTTATATGCTCATTCTTGGCTTTAGCGATGAGCAATGACAGTTGATAAGATGCTTCTACCACTTTGGCCAACACTTGATGAAAAGCTCCAGTAGTGTCCAGCTTCATGCGTTTTAAATTTCGAAGTTTAGCAGCAAAAAAACTCTTTTGGTTTGTCTTTCAAAGCGCTGTGGTTCTATGTCAAGTGTCACTCAAGATGAGTAGGTCTCAAGGCATCATTGCTGAGAACTGCGTGGCATACTACACATTGAGGATGATCAATCCTGTTTTTTTCCATGACAGTGAAACCATACTTAATGTAATCTTCATCATACTTCCTTTTCTTAATCGTGGCCAAAATATACTAATTAAAAAAATCTATAAAAATAATTTTTCTGATTCGTGAATAATAATGGATGCAAGTTAATTTGAGTTATCACAAACATTTATTTACTACTACTATTACGTACGGACGCATGCTGCCCTATATATACCCCACCACCAGTCCGGCAAGTAGCTGGTCTTGCGTGGTGAGTGGTGGAGGTAACCATTCCCACGATAGAACAGTCTCGAACACTCTCGTGAGCGAGCTAGGAAGTTTTAAAAAGTTCCATCGCTTTCTACATCATTCTTCGGCCTCCCCATCGACCACAATGGCACTCCTACATGTTGAAAGGCTAAAAAATATTCGGATTTTGTGGTATGAAATTTTAAAACATTGCAGTTATATACTTTTATTTATAGTTGTATTTTTATTATTATTGTACTTTGTTATACTTTTATTCTTGTCTACTTATATTCATAATAAAAAATGAGAAGATTCTTAATACTTTATTGTAGTTAAATAATATAGGGCTGTAATTGGACAATTTTATGAATAGTTATTATGTACACAGAATATATATAATTTACTGTCTGTTGATCTATTAAATAAATCAATAAAAAATAAAAAAAATTATGCTGATTTAAAAAAAAATTTTATGAAAATTTCACAGCCTCGCGCCCCCCTTGGAATTTCTTCACGCTCCCCCGGGGGGTGTGCGCCCCCCAGTTTGGGAACCAGTGCTCTACAACAAGGCCACAGAGGACTCCAGAGAAAATCAGGGTGAAAATGGGAAGCCACCTTCTCATGCTGCCCCTCTACTATAGCAACGTGAGCTGCAGTCTCTTTTCTTGCCACACTGGTCTCCGCTGAAAAGTTACATTGGCATAGCTACATCGGTGAGGGGTATGGGAAACCACAACCCTGACCAACAGAGCTGTGTCTACACTGGGGGTTTGTCGATGGAAGAGGGCTGCTGTTGACATAGCTAACATCATTTGGGCGGTGGTGTTCCGACACTGACAGAAAACCCACTCCTATTGGCGTAGGCTGCATCTCTAGTATGGGGCTATGCTGGCATAGTTTCCATATTGTAGACAAACCCTAACTCCCTGTCAACTTTCAGCCACCACTAGTTGCCAAAACTCTCTCTCATACTGCAGCTCTTTCGACACCTGGGATATCTCCACTTGTCTCTGCCTTCAGTGAGAACCTTAAGAAAGGTTTGGGGGTTTGGTTCAGAAATCCATAGCAAATAACGTCTTTCTTAAGCAGCAACCTTCCCAAATATTCAAAGGCTTCTATAGGACACAGACGAGTAAAACCAAACTTTGAGTTTCTAGCCCCAAACTCTCTTCTGAGAGGTGCTTTTCCCCAAAAATGGCTTGAGATTTTTTGAAAAGTAAAGGCCTCTTATTCTTGTCACACACAGATCATAAATATGCAATGCCCGATGCATGTTAGATTTGGTCAAAATGTTCCCAGCTGGGAGGTGTCACAAAAACTTTTTTGTGTGGTTTAGCTAAATTATAGGAGGAGTTGGTTAAAACTGGGCTTATAATGGAGGGCTAATAAAAAATGGCTTGGCTTTTAAAGAGTTCCTTCTTCCCCCAGTACCTAAGAAACTCTGGAATTCTGAAACAAGGGTGGCTTTATGAGCCTATAAATTCCCATGCACATTTTACAAACCTTGCTTGTTCTGCCAATGTTCAGTGCAACTACTTGTGTGAGTAAAGTTCTTCTCATTCCTAAGTGGTTGCAGAATTGTGCCCCACACCTCAGAGAGACCAAGAGAGGCTAGAAATATGGGAAAGAAATAAAAATGAAATTTAAATTTTGAAAAATGCAAATTGATGTGTTGTGATGAAAGTATCAGAAAGGATGATATTCCGTGGGCCAAGAAGACGCACAATGTGAAAAGTCATTGGGTGGTTAGTGGTAACAGCGGTTAGTAGATTAATTAAAGACGTAGACAAACTGTAAAGGAATTCAGGAAAGAGCAACAAAAATGATGAAGACGCTGGAGGGACTGACTTACTGATGAAAGGCGGAAAAAATGCTTTGCTCAGTGACAGCTTGGGAGAGGGGGTGTCATAAGTCTACAGATATCTGAAGGGTATGAAAGGCAGGAATGGAGAGGAATTGTTTAGCATGGTGGTAGGGGTTATAACTTGGAGTAAGGTATGAAATACATTGTTTAAGTAAAGGGGGAATATAAGCTAATTGTCAAGAAAAACTTCCTGACATAGACCTACTACATTATGGAGTAGTCTTTTAAGGGTAGTGGTGGAAGCCCCATCCCTTCGGACACTTATCCTAGACTGGATAAACCCCTAAAAATAGACTGTAGAGAGCAACTGTGTATTAGTAGGAGGATGTTCTACAGCCTAGCAGGTCTTACCTATCTCCAGTTACTATGGCTGCTAATGCTGAACTTTCAGATACATATTGGGTTACTACATGGAGAGGTTATTAGCATTTTGCTTTGATAGTTTTATATATACAGTAACTCCTCGCTTAACATTTGTGGGTGTGTGTGTGTGTGACACACACACACACACACACACAGTATAAGTTTTAAACAAACAGTTTAATACTGGTACACAGCGATGATGATTGTGAAGCTTGGTTGAGGTGGTGAAGTCAGAGGGTGGGATATTTCCCAGGGAATGCCTTACTGCTAAATGATGAACTAGCAGTTGGCTGAGCCCTCAAGGGTTAATTCATTGTTGTTAATGTAGCCTCACACTCTACAAGGCAGCACGAATGGAAGGAGGGGAGACAGCATGGCAGAGAGAGACAGAGACACGCACCATGTGTGTGTGAGAGAGAGATGCGCATTTCCCGTTTAAGTATGCTGACCCCACTCTTAAGTACACTGCCTTTTTAAGTTAATCAGCAAGCTGAGAGGGCTGTCGCTGCCAGGAAGCTCCCTCCATCCTGAGCCCTGTCGTGTGTGTCTCTGCTCTATGGAGATGGAGTAAGCGGGGTGCCAGAGCAGGGGGGAGGGGGACACCCTGACATTAGCCCCCCTCTCCTCCCCAATCCCGCACAGCAAGCAGGAGGCTCCGGGAGCCACTCCCAGGCAGGGCAGGAGCAGCACATGGCAGTGGGGGGAGGGACAGCTGAACTGCCAGCAATTGATAGCTGCTCTGCAGCTGCTGTACAGGGAACTTAGGAGAAGGGGGGGCTGCCGGTCCACCCTGGTGAGTACGGGGGGCGTCCTTTCCCCAACCTCCCCGCGCTCACTGGCAGCGGGAAGCGGAGGGCCGCAGCTGGGAGGTGGCGGAGTGGAGCGGACTGGGGCCGTGTTGCTCCGCTTCCCACGCTGCCTGTGAGTGTCTGTCAGGGGGCGGAGGGTTTGGATAGGCGTCGGGGCAGTCAGGGGACAGGGAGCCAGGGGGGTAGGGTAGGGGGTGGGGTCCTGGGGGTCTCTGGAGGGGGCAGTCAGGGAACAAGGAACGAGGCGGGGGGGCGCCAAAGCAAGTTCGATATAACACGGTCTCACCTATAACGCGGTGAGCTTTTTGTCTCCCGAGGACCGCATTATATCGGGGTAGAAGGGTGTGTGTGCGAGTGTATATAATCTTTTTATTGTTATATCTACAGCAGGGACTCCTTTTTCTAGTTTTGTGGAGAGCCCAGCACTGATTGGGCCGTTTGGGTGCTACTATAATGCAAACGAATATTCAGGAACAATAATTTGCTTACTAATCATTCTCTGGCTTGGTATCTTGTGACAAAACAATATCTTCTGATTTCTATTTAAAATTGGGAACTTTGGGTTGTACCCCAGGAAAGGGTATAATCTTGCTGTGCATTGCTGCTGCTATAGCAGTTTTGTTTGTGTTTTTTTAAGGTACTGAGTTCCATTCTTAAACACTTGAAATCTGTTGTGCATAAAGACCTTTTTTTGTGTCCTGGTTTATGTCCTCTTTACTGCCAGTTTGCAAGTGTTTTCTGCTAAGTGGTAAGTGCAGTTGTATTTATTATTTCAATGTAATCACAAAGGTTTCAAGAAGAAGGTGAATCTCATTTCAGGTAAAAATCTAATCTTATTTCCAGATTGTTAGGGGAAGGGAAAGGAGCCTTAAACTTGGCCCCTGTGTGTTCGCTCCTGTTCTACACGCTGTTGTGTTTGGGAATTGTATTTCTCCAATGTTTTCTTAAAATGTGCAAAAACATTTAGCTGAAGGATGTGATTGATGCATGAAAAGTAAATGACTATACTAATATTCTTAGATTTTGCTCCATGAGAGACCAGCTTTTTTATGGAGCTACTTAAGACCACTGGTCCAAGACAGCGTAGGAAATACTAAAGCTAGACCTAGAGATCAAGCTGTACTTTGTATATATTGACCTCTGCAGCAATTGCAGCTTTAAATCATTACAATATTAAAAGCATGGGCAGACTGTTCATTGGGTTATCATAGTAAAATGAAGGCACACGTATTAAAATGACCTCACTTTAATTGGCTGATGGGCCTAACAAAATTTCCTACTATAAATCCCTATTTTTTTTTTTTTTTTTAGGGGGGAAGGGGAATTGTTAAAAATCAGAGTAATAATGTGTCTGAGCCTGGGGATACAAAGCTTGGGCTCAAGAGCAGGTTTCTTTTTTTATTAAAATCTTTAAATGCCTTATGCTTCAAGTTAGATAGGATTGCAGACTCAAATAATTAGAATGTTATTGGATTTGGGTGTTTCTTCTGCATTATTTAGCCCCATAAAAAGTGGACAAATTATTAATAGTTGCAAATGTACCTCTCTGCAGTGCACTTCACTGGGTAGAGTGCAGGAGGCTGTCTGGACAAGTCACAGCCATTTATGCTCTAATCACTACAAGAAAGAATTCTGTTCCTGGAGCTGTCATTGACTCCCTGTGTGGCCTTTGGATAAATAGCCACTCTGTGCCTTAGTTTACCTACTTGTGAAATGGGTTTAATATTGATCTACTTCACTGGGGTGTTGAGGCTCATTGGTTCCAGTTATACAGCAACTTTCAATCAATGATTTCAAGTTGCTCTACAAAATAGTATCTATTAATTATTACAGCTTCTAAAGGAACCTTTGCAACATACTGTGTCAAAGATCCTTCATCTTCACAGGCTGTAATACCTGTCTTTTATAAAATGGGGCAATCACTTAAGAGCATGTTTAAAAAAATAGGTTTCAGAGTAACAGCCGTGTTAGTCTGTATTCGGAAAAAGAAAAGGAGTACTTATGGCACCTTAGAGACTAACCAATTTATTTGAGCATAAGCTTTCGTGAGCTTCAAGTGGGCTGTAGCTCACGAAAGCTTATGCTCAAATAAATTGGTTAGTCTTTAAGGTGCCACAAGTACTCCTTTTTAAAAAAAAAAAAAAAAAAAAAAAGATACCTGTATTTAAAAATTAATATTATGTAGGAGTGTTCTATATACTGTGTGAGCAAAACTAATTCAATCTGGGACATTTTGTTATATGAACAGTGCGCTGTAGAATGGTTACCCAATCTGTGTTTTTATGTGTACACCACAGAGCTGTGTGAATAATTGATTTTTCAGTTTACTGGCTGAACTGACAAATCAAGAAAAACTTTTGGCGAACTGAAAAGTCTTTAGTTGGTTTATTTATTTATTTATTTATTTATGGTGGAACAAAGCATTTTGTTTTTGAGCTTTTAATTTTTTTCATTTAAAAAACAACAACAAAATTGAAGTAAATGTTGAAATAAATATTTTGATTTCTTTGGAGGGAGGATTTTTTTTTAGGTTTTTTTTGACTAAAACAATTCAGCAAATTTATCATGACTTCGCAAACCTGAATCTGTGTTTTTTCCGAGGGAAATTTTACCCTGAATTTGTACATGATTGGATGGTGCTGAACCCCTTTGCAACAGCCCACTGCCGATGGTGGCGGTAGTAGTAGTAATAATAATTAATAATAAAGATGCTCACTTGGAAATCATGGAAAAGTGTGTGTGTATTTGAGTAGCTGTAATCTTCTGGCTTAAGTCCTTTTTCATAATTATTTTCTCTCTCTTTTTTTTTTTTCGTTTTGTGTTTTGTGGCTGCATAAAAGAAATATAAAATAAACACCTCACACAACTACCGTGGAGTGCATCTCTCTGAATTTTTTTGCTGAACAAGTGGAATGCAGCATTCGTTCTGGAGCATCTTTCTCAATAAACCCTGTTGTTCCTGAGAGTTGCTGGGGTTTTCAAATAGCTGGATCTTCCAAACCGCGCGCACTATGCTATCCATTACTCATGGATCTAGTTTCGGCTGAATGCTGAAGTTCCAAAATAAGCTCTTGATCTTTCTCCTCCCTCAAGTTCCTGTTCAATGTTCTTCTGTCAAGGGCTGGACATATGGCTCCCTCTGGAAATTGTCTGTGCCACTCCAGTGTCAGACAAATTGCTACTAAATGACATAAGGCACTCTAGAGGCTTGGCACCTAGGCATGGAGTGTCAAACTTAGATTCTCAGCTGGTTGTGCACTATATACACTGCTGGGCCTGCAAAAATGCTCTAGATATTTGCTCACACAAATAGCCTGTGTTGATGTGTGCAAACTGGACTTCCAGATGGCAAAATTTAGACACTGGCCTTTGGAAATGTGGCTCTTGATGGTGGTGCATCAGTACTGACCCTTTTTAAAAATGCGTGATCTTCAGTTGGGGATAAATGCTCTGTTCACGTATTTTTTGTTTCTTGCACTTTTAAAAATAGCATAGCATTTACATTTCATGGTCTCCTGCCTTTGCTTGCATGTTAAAGTCAGGTCAGTCTCTCTGGCAGAAATGCCAGTAGTGTGCACACTTGACATTTCTGTAAGGAGACCTGATGTAGAAGAGCTGCTTTGCAGAGCCTGAAAATATTAGCTGAACATGTTAGTCTGTATCCGCAAAAAGAAAAGGAGGACTTGTGGCATCTTAGAGCTAACAAATTTATTTGAGCATCAGCTTTCGTGAACTACAGCTCACTTCATCGGATGCATTCAGTGGAAAATACAGTGGGGAGATTTATATACACAGAGAACATGAAACAGTGGGTGTTGCCATACACACTATAATGAGAGTGATCAGGTAAGGTGAGCTATTACCAGCAGGAGAGCAGCGTGGGGGTGGAGGGGGGGGAAACCTTTTGTAGTGATAATCAAGGTGGGCCGTTTCCAGCAGCTGACAAGAACATCTGAGGAACAGTGTGGGGAGGGGGGGGAAATAAACATGGGGAAATAGTTTTACTTTGTGTAATGACCCATCCATTCCCCGTCTTTATTCAAGCCTAATTTCATTGTATGCAGTTTGCAAATTAATTCCAATTCAGCAGTCTCTCGTTGAAGTCTGTTTTTGAAGTTCTTTTGTTGAAGAATTGCCACTTTTAGGTCTGTAATCGAGTGACCAAAGAGATTGAAGTGTTCTCCGACTGGTTTTTGAATGTTATAATTCTTGACGTCTGATTTGTGTCCATTTATTCTTTTACGTAGAGACTGTCCAGTTTGACCAATGTACATGGCAGAGGGTCATTGCTGGCACATGATGGCATATATCACATTGGTAGATGTGCAGGTGAATGAGTCTCTGATAGTGTGGCTGATGTGATTAGGCCCTATGATGGTGTCCCCTGAATAGATATGTGGACGCAGTTGGCAACGGGCTTTGTTGCAAGGATAGGTTCCTGGGTTAGTGGTTCTGTTGTATGACGTGTGGTTGCTGGTGAGTATTTGCTTCAGACTGGGGGGCTGTCTGTAAGCAAGGACTGGCCTGTCTCCCAAGATCTGTGAGAGTGATGGGTTGTCCTTCAGGATAGGTTGTAGATCCTTGATGATGCGTTGGAGAGGTGAAGTGAGCTGTAGCTCACGAAAGCTTATGCTCAAATAAATTTGTTAGTCTCTAAGGTGCCACAAGTATTCCTTTTCTTCTTCCCTAAGAGTGAAATCCTGGCCATATTAAAGTTGATGGGAAAACTGCCAGTGTCACTAACAGAGTCAGAATTTCACCTTAAATGTGCAAATATAAGCTATTAATTATATAGCACAATTTTTGCTAACTATTGATCTTAAAATGTTTCCTCAAATTGTTCAAGATTTGCAAACTAGTTCTGTAGCTGATCCTAGGGTGATCCTGTGGTCACAGTACAGGACTCATTCAGAAAATCTGGCATTTTAGTCTGTGCCTAACCACAGACTTTCTGCATGATGTTGAGCTAGTCACTTAAAACTTCCAGACCCTCAATTTCTATATATGTAAGATGGGACTAATGCAGTGTCCACACTGGCATTTTGCCAGTGGAAGTATGTCATCGGCGGACTTCTGTTGTTCAGGGAGGTTTTATTTTGGCAACAGAAAGTCTGGGTTTTGCTGGCAAGAATTAGATTTGGGTGTGGACACATGCGAAGCTGTGTTAACAAAAGGCAAATTTTGCGAACAAAACTTTGTAGGGTACACCAGGCCTGATATTTCTGTACCTACAAAGACCTAGTGTAGACATGGTTATACCAACCTCAGTGTGTTTTTGCCAGTATAACTTATTTTGCTTGCTGAACTGGTATAAGCTAAATGGACAATATCGCTTTTTTCTCTGTTGGTATGAGTTTAGCCGACAATCAAAGGTTTTCCAGTGTTCACCTGACCTACTACTTGCATACTTCAAAGGGGTTTTGGTTAACAGTTGTAAAGCACTTCGAGACTGTCAGGGGGAAGGCACTAGTCCAAGGCGATGTCTACACTGCAGACCTTATCGTGGCACAGCTGTACCACTGCAGCTGTGCTGCTGTAAGGTCTCCTGGGTAGCTGCTCTATGCAGACGGGAGATAATTAAACCACCCTCAGCGAGCGGCGGTAGCTAGATCGGCGGGAGACGCTCTCCTGCCGACATTGTGCATCCATACCGGCGTTTTTGTTGGTGAAACTTATGTCAGTCACACCTCTGACCGACAAAAGTGCTAGTGTAGACATAGCCTGACTCTCACAAAAATTGATGAGAAAGTTGAAAGTCACAGAAATGTTGATTTACATAGTTTCCACTGGTTTGAGAGGGCAGCGAATAACATTTTAAGTGGCTAAAGTTTGATAAATTGTATCCATCATCCAGTTATTGGCAATGAACTTTAGGACTCTGGGTCCCTTGGCTGGCCACTGAATAAAATTGGCACTACGTTCATAGCTATTCCACGGGTGTAATTACAGTCCAGCAAGACGTAGCTGCTATTTTTATGGAAGTGTGCTGGCATGTGTGGTCAAATCACTGTGGAATTTCACGACGGAAGTCATTGTCTAATGTCTGATCTCTTCACATCCTCCAGCTGTAGGATATTTTTGGTTTTGTGTGTTAACACTCTGCATATGTAGGTAATTTAACACTGTTATGAGAAAATCCATGGAACAAACAAAAACAAGGACTGTTACATCTTTCCTTTTGTGTAGGTTTGTGCCAAGTACCAACCAAAGTTCTGCAGACTGTGGTTCTGCCTATGTGCTGCTTTGCAAGTGACAGCTAGTTCGATGTGGTGTTGCATCAAATTTTGAGGCTAATAATGATTTGGGGGCAGAGAGAGGGAACGGGGTTTTGTGCCTTAACTTTTTTTAAAAGTTCTTGTTTCTTTTGGTAGGCAGAGGAAGAAAGGTGTAACGAACAAGAGAATGCTCAAAGAATTGAGGGTAAAAGCAGAACGGTGTACTAGAAAGGGAGAATCATGCAAGAACATGCGGTCAGGCTATGGATAGATGGAGTGAAGAAAGGGCGAAGGTTAAGTTCTATGGGAGTGATGCCTGAATAAGGAGTGCTGAGCCCAAATATTAGAGAAAATTTCCAAATAGTGAGTGGTTCTCAACCCGTGGGCTGTTTGCGGCCCAATCAGCACACAGCTGAGGCCCATGTGACATCCTTAGGGCCATACAGGGAGTGTATGTGTGTGTGTATATATATATTGTGTGGATGTGGCCCACATAACACAGAGAGAGCTGCATATGCAGCCCAGAAGGGTAAATAGGTTGAGAACCACTGGGTGAGACTGTGGAATAGCCTCCCAAGTGAAGCAGTGGAAAGGTTTCCCTTTAGGACACTTAAAACTATTCGGGGGAGAAAAGCTTTCTACAGAACAGTTCTTTATTGGCTGGGTATAGACAAGGTGAGCCAATAAATATTTTCCAACTCTAGTTTCTGTAATTCATATGACTTCAAATTGCAGTATTAGCGCACACAATACTACAACGAACTAAAAATCAAAGCTATTTCCTTGGGAAAATGCACCAAGCATACACTTTTTTTCGCAAAGTAAGTTGTACAACAATCTATATGAAATGTGCTGTCACTGAACAGCAGAACTGCAGTGTTTCAGGGATTTATTTTATGTTAGCATATTAAAAATTAGTATTTGGCAGTGCCTGTGGAAAGAGACATTGTCTAATGCAGGGATGGGCAAACTTTTTGGGTGGGGAAATTGCATGCTGGGCCATGAATGTAGGGCTGGGGCAGGGGGTTGGGGTGTGGGAGGGAGTGCGGGGTGTTGGGAGGGGGTGAGGTGTGCAGGAAGGGGCTGAGGTCAAGGAGTTGGGGCAGAGGAGGGGTGCGGCATGTACGAGAGGGATCAGGGAAGGGGGTTGGGGTGCAGGAGGGGGCGCACAGTGCGGGAGGGGGCTCAGAGCAGTGGTTCAGGGAGGGGTGTGGAATGCAGGAGGTGCAGGGAGAGGTTGGGGTGCAGGAGGGCTGTAGCAGGGGGCTCAGGGCAGGGGGTTGGGGTGTAGGGGGGGTGCAGGGTGTGGCAGGGGGTTGGGGTGCAGGCAGGGAGCTCAGGGCAGGGAGTTGGGGGGTCGGGTGCAGGAGGGGTTCAGGCTCTGGCTTGGTGCCATTTACCTGGAGCGGCTCTGGGGTGGCAGCGGCCTGCCCCGGGGCCAGGACAGGCTCCTTCCGCTCCTGGCCCCGCCCCGCCCCGCCCCGGAAAGTGGCTGGCACCATGTCCCTGCGGCCCCTGGCAGGGGCAGAGGGCTCTGCGCACTGCCCTTGCCTGTGGGTATCTTCCCTGAAGCTCCCATTGGTGGCTGTTCCCCGTTCCCAGCTAATGCGAGCTTTGGGGGAGGTACCCACAGGCAAAGGCAGCACGCTGAGCCCGCGGGGCCACGGGGATGGCAGTCCCATGGGCTGGATCCAAAGCCCTGAGGGGCTGGATCCAGCCCGCAGGCCATAGTTTGCCCACCTCTGGTCTAATGTCTATCGAGTGATTAAAAAGCATATGATGTTCTTCTGGGAATTATTTCAGTAGCATAATAAGTAGTTATCCTTTCATGTTTTTAAGAGTAAATCACAATAGAAAAATTCCCAACAGATTCCCTCATTTATGGTCAGTTCAAATTTGATGGTGACTTTACATTAACTGACTGTTATTAACTTAGCAATTCCCTGTAACAAGATCACTTGTAAGAAAGCCACTTGTTTTAGGAGGTTTGTTGTCACTGGATACCGTAGCAGTGATTTACATTGGTGGGAAGTGCTATTTTTGTTGCAAGTCGGCTTCAGCATCTGGCGACACCATCTATTTCAGAGCAACTCTTGCCTCCTTCTCTTCACTGGGCATATCTATTTGTTGCAGAAAGGTATGTTGTCATTTATCTCTTTCTAGCTAACCAATCATGCTGTGGCATGGCTCACTCCTCTTTTCCTGTCTCTTTATCCCTGCCACCCCTAACTAACATGACCGTTTTCTTTGTCTTGGAGCAGTATGGTCATAACGCTTTTCTAATTGACTGTCTCTCTGTTGGTTGTGCAGATCAGGGCCTGCCCTGCAGTCTAAGCTTCTCCAGTCCAGCTTTCAAACGTTATAGTAAGGATAGGAGAAGATTTAAAGCTGAATATTATTTTGTTGTGAATGCCACAGAGTGCAGCTTTGTTAATGGTTGGGGTGCTTAGTTGGGGAAAAACTCAAGCATCAGAACTAGAAGTTTGAAATATGGCTTTTGTGAATGTTGGTAGTGAGCTTTTGCAGCTTGTGTGTAAACCTCCTTGGTTCTTGCAGGTGGTCTCCTTGGCATTCTTCTAGCTTTTCTGTATATGCCTCAGGTATGCTTGGACTGGTTTGTGGCACTTAGCATCTTTTCCTTCCCTGAATGGAAAAGGTCTGTAGAATAACCATTCAGACAAGCACCCAAAAATAAATACATTAAATAAATAAAATTGTTCAGTGAAAGCCTCCCTATCTGACAAGACACTCTGCTCCTTTCTTCCCTCCAGGCAGACAAGAAGCAATCTATCCAGGATTTCTCCTTTTCAGCAATAAGAAAAAATGTAAAAAATAGCGGGGCAGCCATTAGCATTCTCCTCCGCTTCAGAGGGCTAGTGAGCAGAGTTCAGAATGTACATACTGAAGCTTCCTTTTCTGATCCCAGGTGAAATCCTGAGATGACTTAATATGCTAAACTACAGGAGGATGCCAAGTTTTGATTCCTCTCGATGCACACAGAAACTCCCATTACTCTGAATGGAAGCACTCTGTGCAGCAAGTAGAATAATTACCCTGACACAGCTGTGTTAAAAGAACATTATTGAGGTTTCAAAGTCAAGCACTCAACCTGAATTCTGGCCTTTCCTAACTTTTAACTGTGCAACCTTAATTCAGCCCCCTTGTGCCTGTGCATTATGATACAGTCTTGACTTGCGTGATCACATACTGTTTTCCACAGGAAAAAACAAACTCCAAGTGGCATCATATTGACACCCACATGGTCATCGGCATGGTTGGAACCCTTCGATCCATTGCACGGATCTCTTCCACTTGAGCTAACAGCGTAACTGATAGCAGCAGTAGGTTGTTGTCCTCCATGTGGACCAGTACTAAAGGGGGATGAGAGAGACGCTTTTTTCACAGATATTTGCTGACATCAGGGTAAGTGAGACACTCTGGGATCTTGGGTTCCTTTCCAGAGTGTGCTCTAGCAGTCAGACTCTTCTGCCCATTCCCTCCAAATATGACTCCTTCTTCCCCATTCCCTCTAACCTGTCCCTATCCTCGTCCTCTCTCTTCTCATCCTGGCTCCTTGCCTATCCAGTCCCATGGTCTTGGTCTCCACTCCTCAGGCTTCTCATTCCAGTCCCAATTTCCTTGTCCAGCTAGTCTTAATCTCTCCCTCTGGATGTACTGAGTCCCAGTCTCCTCCTTCGCCTGTTGTACCAATAAATTAAAAACCAGCAGGATCTTATTAAAGGGAAAAAGGCAAAATACCACATTTATTGTGAATACAGAAAGAATCATAGTAAGCAGTTAGTTACAGCTATAACATTCCATTCAATCTCATATTTATTCACACATTCATTCATACACACACACACACACACACACACAGGTTCTGCAAGGTTGTTATCATAGTAAGCAGTTAGTTATAGCTATAACATTCCATTCAATCTCATATTTATTCACACACACACACAGGTTCTGTAAGGTTGTTATCATAGTTACCAGCCTTAGAGTTGCTCATGCCAAGCCACTGGCCAGGTGGCCTGGACATGAGGAGGGAGCAGGGCCTTGTCAGATGCTCATCTGATGCTCCTGGAAGTTGGTTTGCAGAATCAGACCCCAAAGTTCTCACTTTTTAGAGTCTCTTTTTATAGGAATTTCTTCCTAGGCCAGTCTGTGGGAATTGCTTCATCATGCTGTTGCTGAATCAATCAGCAGATGGCACATTCCTGACGGCTCCGTGCTGCTAGATGTTATCTTGTTCTTTGGTTCTCCCATTCTTGAGGCTGTTGGGTGGATTCCAGTCTGCCCTCCGGGGGTCCTCTGGTTATTTCCACTTGACGCCTTCTTCAGCCGATGGACACTGGATTCTTAGGCTGGCACCTCCCTGATCATTCAGTTATTATCCACACCAAGCATCCATCCACATACCTCCTCTATCTCTATTTTAATCACAATTGTTAATACAACAAAAGGGCGGGGAGTCTCTGGGTGCTGTTTCTGTTGTTACAGAGTATTGCTTTGAGTCTCTCTCTGTGTGAATTGCTTTGAGAACAGACTCTGTCTTAGAATGTACTAACACAATTAGCAGCTTGCAAGTTTCACACATAGAGGGAGAGAAACAGTACCAAAAATCAAGAGACCTCTTAATTAGTAATACCCTGGAATTTAAACTATGGGGAATCAAACTCATTTGTGATTTTAATACAGAACTTCTTTAATATGATCCAACATAATCCCCCTTTTGACACTAAGATTTATAATCGTCAGTGTCACTTTCTATGTAGCCTATTCAAGAGAAAGTACTGTGAGGGAATTTGAGTTTGTGATTCCAATTCATGCCACATACATGATCCTAGTGATGTATCTTTACTACAAGGTTCTGGGGCAACAGGCAAGGTGAGGCACGCCCACTTTTGAGGAGTCCATTCGGTAGAACCTCTAGTGTCCAATAGCTTGCCTTACTCCCAAGCCCACTGGCTCAAGGTCCAGGGTAGCCAGAAGGATCCCATGTGTAATATGGGGAGTGGGTTAACCTTCAATACCTTTGCCTCCAGGGACTGTTGGTGTGCAATTTTGACAACAATTTCTCCCATTAACAAGTCTGGTTTTACAATACTGGAAACATATTACATCCATTCATATTGATAAGTGTCAAACAATGATCTCTTTCTTTGTTTTAACAAATGCATCAAACCCTTAATATTTCCCAATATGACCCAGAACATTTCGTGTTCCAAAGAAGCTAGTGCAAGTATCTGCATTTCAGTGCATCCCATAGCTATGGCTGTGTAGTTTCCTATTTCTAAATTTTTTTTTTCTTATGCATAAGCCATGTGGTAGTATTAAGCCATTGCCAAAGATTCCATCGGGCTTTTAGGTTACCCAGACCAATTTGGACCAAGTCTACATTGGCATGTACTTGTTTTTATGTCAGGCTGTCCTGTAGCTGGGACAGAAAGCTTAATTTATTTTTAAGTTTCTGCAGGTCTTCAGTATTTTTTTTTTTTAAACTCACAACAGTGCTAGCAACAAGACAAAACACAAGACAAAACATAGAACACAAAACACAATTTCTATTGTGACAGTAGATTCATGGTATTGGATTCTTTTCAGCTGGCATCAGCTTTTCCTGATTTTCTGAAAGACAAAAAGAACATGTTTCTACCCCTTTTGGGGTGGCAGATTATTGCTTAAAATATTTCTTTTACAAATACCTTTACTGATTGCAGGCAAAACAGAGCAATTGCCCCCACATTTTCCTGATTTTGTTCTATAGGCAAGCCAGGTTTCAATGGCTTTTATCTTTTAAGGGTTATGGGGAAATTATCCCACTGTTTAGTCATTAAGTCCCTGAGTTTTCCTTCTTATACAGCAGACCAAGTTTATAATGTTTTTCCTGCTGGTGTTAAGCTTTAAGTTTTATTTACAGGTAATAACTGAGAAGCATCATTACCATACGACGTTAAAAGGTTTTTCCAAAAATCATACACACTATACATTGTTACAGGGATACTTATTATCATTAAATTTATTAAAATTATCTTGTTATCCCATGCCTTTTATTTAGACAATTTGTTTGCTGACCAGGTATGTCCTTTATCTGCAGCTCCTTTGTGCTGCTAGTTCTTTCCTTCCTTTATCATTTAGGTAATTTGCATTTTCACAGAAGCTTCCTGCTTTTGGATTTAAAGCCATCAGCAGCTCAGAGACTCTATCTTAAAAGGGACACAATCAACTTTCACCAGAGTTTTGATTACTTTTAACTTCTGCTTCCAAAACACACACAGCAATCTGAAAAAGAAAACCCAACCTATTGTGGCTCCCTTTGGAGCCCTAATAGCATTTTAGCATGGTATTTTTGCATTTCTTTTGCCCCTTCTACAATATACCCTGCACATGTTCTGGGGCAAATGCACATTCCTTCCATAGTTTAACTTCTATAACATTATCCAGATCCATTTTTACATAAGGTGTCACTATTTCTTTTTTTGCTTACAGAGGTTTCATGTACCTTTATCAAAGTGGCAGTCTGATTACTCAGAGCCATTTTAAGGCTCAGTGTTTCTAACATTGCTTCTTCTTGTTTTGTGCACCTCACCCCTGCTGTTGCTTCAGAGAGGCACTGCCTTTTTTAAATTTTTTTTTACTACAACTCTCATCTGCTATTTTGTTACAAAAACAAACAAACAAAAAACAAACAAAAAGAATCCAGATTTTTTTTTCTATTCTCCTGATTTTGACTGCCCTGCTGCAGCCACAACTTAAAAACATTTTAAATTTTGTAAAGCATTGAGTTACCTTTTAAGGGTTAAATGCCAAATCCCAAAGCCAAACAACACTAATTACCTGTGTCTAGCAAAAAGGTCTGTCAGTTTTGCAACTTTGAATTAAAGAGTCAAATGGATTTTTAGTGGCATTATTTAAAACAAAAACAAAACCAACTGGTCTTTAGAACTTTACATATTTACACACACACAGACAGATACATACACATTTTCTTTTCCTTAACATCCCTTCCACACTGCTCTGTTTTTTACATCTTACATTCCCTTTATACATTTGAGGCAGTTAAGTTCCAATAGAATCCTCTTATGTTCTTTTAGCAAATTTGACTAAATTGTCCAGTCAAATGATTTCAGTCAGATAGTTTATTTTTGCCTGGCTAATTTACAGACATTCCTTTGGAAAAGGGCCCATTTTTCCTTCAGAATGGCTGCAAAGAAACCAAGAATGCTCTTTCTCTAACACTTTTCCTTTTTAACATTTTCACAAAGTTTAGCTGCTTAATTCCCTCCACCCTCTGCAGAGTTAACTTTTTTTTTTTTTTTAACTCTTTATCTTTGTAATTATGCCTGGGGGTGCCATACATAGGAACTTCTCCCCCTTTACCTGCCTCCCTCCAGCCTCTGCAGAGTTAACTTTTTCACTCTTTTTTTTTTTTTTTTATTCCTGGAGTGCCTCTTTCACTATTTTCAGCTGGCTTTGGGTATTTGTAGCCAGCACCTTCCAATTGTCTGCTCCCTTTTCCGTTTGTGCCTTTTCCTCTTTACATGAAGACAAGCGGAGGGAAGAATCCTTACATGCCTCCCACAACAACCAAATTGCTGCTGCATCTCTTTTTGCAGCACTAGAAGGTTTGTATATGAGGATATACTGAGCCAATCTATCCTCTAGATCCGAAATAGTGCAGACATCAGCTAGGGCTTGTTTAGTCCAAGGACTGTGCCCAAATTTTTGAAGGACAGACAGCTGCAGCGGCACAGGAGCTAGCAAACAGAGCTGTAAACAGGGGAGTTTGAGTGGGAGTTTGAAAGGGGAGTTTGTCTTGTGGTGCTCGTGTGGGGTTTGGTTTTGCTGTGGGTGGTGGTGTTTTGGTGTGGTTTGTGTTTCCCAGATTAACAGGATTTAGGTGGAAAGGATATGACAGATACAGAGGTGGCAGTGGGAGTGACCCATGTATCAGATGACACAATGAAGATGACTGGATGTGGAAGCTGTGGTATGTACATGATCCTGGAGGGGGCACCTGGTAAGAGTTTTGTCTGCATGAAGTGCCGTCTGATAGAGCTGATGGAGGAAAAGATCCGAGGTTTGGAGATGCAGGTGGAAAGTCTGGTAGAGTTTAGGAAGGGGTTTGAGCAGATTATGGAGCAAAGACATGAGGTATCTGAAGGGAAAAGCTCAGACTTGCAGATGGAAGCAGGACTAGGGAATTCTGAGGGGAGACTGGGTGAGGAAAGTGGTCAGTGGAAGCATGTGACTAAAAGAACTAGGCAGAGGAAAAGGCGGGCTAGTGAAGGAGAAATAGAGCTTAAGAATAGGTTTGCAGAGTTGGAAAATGAAGAAGGGGCTCAGCAGGTAGTCACTGAGGGTGACAGGGCAAGGAAGAAGAGAAGAGAGGTTAGTCCTATAGGAAAAGGGGAAGAGTTAATGGAGATTACACCAAATATGAGCCCCAATAGGATACAGGATGGGTTAAAAAGGATTACAAGGGAGAATGGGAATGGAAAGAACTTGCAGCCAGAGGGAACAGGGGATAGACTGGAGAATAGCACCGTCACTAGGAAAAGGCAGGTCTATGTGATTGGGGACTCTTTACTGAGAAGAATAGATAGGCCTGTAACCAGAGCTGATCCAGAAAATAGGAGGGTGTGCTGTCTTCCGGGTGCTAAGATACGGGATGTAGACCTGAGGTTGAAAAGGATTCTAAAGGGAGCGGGAAAGAATCCCCTAATTATCCTTCATGTGGGAACAAATGATACGGCTAGATTCTCGCTGGAAAGGATTAAGGGAGACTATGCTAGGCTGGGGAGGACGCTTAAGGAAATTGAGGCTCAGGTGATCTTTAGTGGGATTCTGCCTGTTCCTAGAGAAGGGCAACAAAGGTGTGACAAGATTATGACTATCAATAGATGGCTTAGGCAGTGGTGCTATAAGGAGGGCTTTGGGATGTATGGCCATTGGGAGGCATTCATGGATAGAGGACAGTTCTCTCGGGATGGACTTCATCTGAGTAGGGAAGGAAATAGACTTCTAGGATGGAGGCTGGCACAACTGATTAAGAGAGCTTTAAACTAGGAATTTGGGGGAGATGGTTGGGAGATGTCCAGGTAATCTCCACGCCAGAATTCAGCATAGAGTGGAAAGAAAATGAAGTAAGAGTGGATACAGCTGTAGGTAGGAGGAAGGGCAGTGTAGATACAAGTCTAATAGGTTATACTGGTAGTAAAATAACCGTGCCTAATAGGGTACAGAATGTGAGTGAGGCTAAACAGCAAAAATTAAGATGTTTGTACACTAATGCAAGGAGCCTAGGTAACAAAATGGAGGAACTAGAGTTACTGGTGCAGGAAGTGAAACCAGATATCATAGGTATAACAGAGACCTGGTGGAATAGTAGTCATGACTGGGCTACAGGTATTGAAGGGTATGTGCTGTTTAGGAAAGACCGAAATAAAGGTAAAGGTGGTGGAGTAGCACTGTATATCAATGATAAGATAGAATGTAAAGAAATAAGAAGCGATGAAATGGGTATGACTGAGTCTGTCTGGGCAAAAATTAAATTGGGGAAGAAAACTATTAGAGCCTCCCCTGGGATAGTGCTTGGGGTGTGCTATAGACCGCCGGGATCTAATTTGGATATGGATAGAGCCCTTTTTAATGTTTTTAATAAAGTAAATACTAATGGAAACTGTGTGATCATGGGAGACTTTAACTTCCCAGATATAGACTGGAGGACGAGTGCTAGTAATAATAATAGGGCTCAGATTTTCCTAGATGCGATAGCTGATGGATTCCTTCAGCAAGTAGTTGCTGAACCGACTAGGGGGGATGCCATTTTAGATTTGGTCTTGGTGAGTAATGAGGACCTCATAGAGGAAATGGTTGTAGGGGATAATCTTGGCTCAAGTGATCATGAGCTAATTCAGTTCAAACTGAATGGAAGGATTAACAAAAATAAATCTGCGACTAGGGTTTTTGATTTCAAAAGGGCTGACTTTCAAAAATTAAGGAAATTAGTTAGGAAAGTGGATTGGACTGAAGAATTTATGGGTTTAAAGGTAGAGCAGGCCTGGGATTATTTTAAATTAAAGCTGCAGAAGCTATCGGAAGCCTGCATCCCAAGAAAGGGGAAAAAATTCATAGGCAGGAGTTGTAGACCAAGCTGGATGAGCAAGCATCTTAGAGAGGTAATTAAGAAAAAGCAGAAAGCATATAGGGAGTGGAAGAAGGGAGGGATCAGTAAGGCAAGCTACCTTATTGAGGTCAGAATATGTAGGGATAAAGTGAGACAGGCTAAAAGTCAAGTAGAGTTGGACCTTGCAAAGGGAATTAAAACCAATAGTAAAAGGTTCTATAGTCATATAAATAGGAAGAAAACAAAGAAAGAGGAAGTGGGACCGCTAAAAACTGAGGATGGAGTGGAGGTCAAGGATAATCTAGGCATGGCCCAATATCTAAACAAATACTTTGCCTCAGTCTTTAATAAGACTAAAGAGGATCTTAGGGATAATGGTAGCATGATAAATGGGAATGAGGATATGGAGGTAGACATCACCATATCTGAGGTAGAAGCGAAACTCAAACAGCTTAATGGGACTAAATCGGGGGGCCCAGATAATCTTCATCCAAGAATATTAAAGGAATTGGCACAAGAAATTGCAAGCCCATTAGCAAGAATTTTTAATGAATCTGTAAACTCAGGGGTTGTACCGTATGATTGGAGAATTGCTAACATAGTTCCTATTTTTAAGAAAGGGAAAAAAAGTGATCCAAGTAATTATAGGCCTGTTAGTTTGACATCTGTAGTATGCAAGGTCTTGGAAAAAATTTTGAAGGAGAAGGTAGTTAAGGACATTGAAGTCAATGGTAAATGGGACAAAATACAACATGGTTTTACAAAAGGTAGATCGTGCCAAACCAACCTGATCTCCTTCTTTGAGAAAGTAACAGATTTTTTAGATAAAGGAAACGCAGTGGATCTAATTTACTTAGATTTTAGTAAGGCGTTTGATACGGTGCCACATGGGGAATTATTAGTTAAATTGGATAAGATGGGCATCAATAGGAAAATTGAAAGGTGGATAGGGAATTGGTTAAAGGGGAGACTACAACGGGTCCTACTGAAAGGTGAACTGTCAAGTTGGAGGGAGGTTACCAGTGGAGTTCCTCAGGGATCGGTTTTGGGACCAATCTTATTTAATCTTTTTATTACTGACCTGGGCACAAAAAGTGGGAGTGTGCTAATAAAGTTTGCAGATGATACAAAGCTGGGAGGTATTGCTAATTTAGAGAAGGATAGGGATACCATACAGGAGGATCTGGATGACCTTGTAAACTGGAGTAATAGGAATAGGATGAAATTTAATAGTGAGAAGTGTAAGGTCATGCATTTAGGGATTAATAACAAGAATTTTAGTTATAAGCTAGGGACGCATCAACTAGAAGTAACGGAGGAGGAAAAGGACCTTGGAGTATTGGTTGATCATAGGATGACTATGAGCTGCCAATGTGATATGGCTGTGAAAAAAGCTAATGTCGTCTTGGGATGCATCAGGAGAGGTATTTCCAGTAGGGATAAGGAGGTCTTAGTACCGTTATTTAAGGCACTGGTGAGACCTCACCTGGAGTACTGTGTGCAGTTCTGGTCTCCCATGTTTAAGAAGGATGAATTCAAACTGGAACAGGTACAGAGAAGGGCTACTAGGATGATCCGAGGAATGGAAAACTTGTCTTATGAAAGGAGACTCAGGGAGCTTGGCTTGTTTAGCCTAACTAAAAGAAGGTTGAGGGGAGATATGATTGCTCTCTATAAATATATCAGAGGGATAAATACCAGAGAGGGAGAGGAATTATTTAAACTCAGTACCAGTGTGGACACAAGAACAAATGGATATAAACTGGCCACTAGGAAATTTAGATTAGAAATTAGACGAAGGTTTCTAACCATCAGAGGAGTGAAGTTTTGGAATAGCCTTCCGAGGGAAGTAGTGGGGGCAAAAGATCTATCTTGCTTTAAGATTAAACTCGATAAGTTTATGGAGGAGATGGTATGATGGGATAACATGGCTTTGGGTTTAGCTGATCGCCATATTTGGGGTCGGGAAGGAATTTTCCTCCTGGGCAGATTGGAAGGCCCTGGAGGTTTTTCGCCTTCCTCTGTAGCATGGGGCACGGATCACTTGCTGGAGGATTCTCTGCTCCTTGAGGTCTTTAAACTACAATTTGAGGACTTCAATAGCACAGATATAGGTGTGAGGTTTTTTTGTGGGAGTGGTGGGTGAAATTCTGTGGCCTGCGTTGTGCAGGAGGTCAGACTAGATGATCATAATGGTCCCTTCTGACCTAAATATCTATGAATCTATGAATCTATGAAAAAAAAAGGTGTAATTTCTTTAACAAAAGGTAAGGTTGGAGTTCATTCTGACTCCATTCCTCCCTCTGGTACTGGCTTACCCTGTTTTCTTTTAAACATCTTAATATGGATATTTCAATCTCTTTGTCACTGCTGGTATTACTTAGCAAGTGACACAGCCTAGATTCTGAAATCATAGCTTAATCTATGCGTTTTTCCCCTGCTACCTTCCCGGAGGCCAGCAGGTCCCCTGCTACCTTCCCGGAGGCCAGCAGGTCTGGTTAACCTATTTCTCCCTGCTACCTTCCCGGAGGCCAGCAGGTGCGGTTAACCTGTTCTTCCCTGCTACCTTCTCGGAGGCCAGCAGGTCCCCTGCTACCTTCCCGGAGGCCAGCAGGTCTGGTTTAATCTGTTTTTCCTGCTACCTTCTCGGAGGCCAGCATGTCTGGTTAACCTAATAGAAATGCCTAGCTCAATAGAGCTGGCGGTGTGCACACCAATATTTACAATAACTGAGGTTTTTTACCAATATTCCCCCCTTTCGCATTTCTCCACCAAAATGTTGTACCAATAAATTAAAAACCAGCAGGATCTTATTAAAGGGAAAAAGGCAAAATACCACATTTATTGTGAATACAGAAAGAATCATAGTAAGCAGTTAGTTACAGCTATAACATTCCATTCAATCTCATATTTATTCACACACACACAGGTTCTGCAAGGTTGTTATCATAGTTACCAGCCTTAGAGTTGCTCATGCCAAGCCACTGGCCAGGTGGCCTGGACATGAGGAGGGAGCAGGGTCTTGTCAGATGCTCATCTGATTCTCCTGGAAGTTGGTTTGCAGAATCAGACCCCAAAGTTCTCACTTTTTAGAGTCTCTTTTTATAGGAATTTCTTCCTAGGCCAGTCTATGGGAATTGCTTCATCATGCTGTTGCTGAATCAATCAGCAGATGGCACATTCCTGACGGCTCCGTGCTTCTAGATGTTATCTTGTTCTTTGGTTCTCCCATTCTTGAGGCTGTTGGGTGGATTCCAATCTGCCCTCCGAGGGTCCTCTGGTTATTTCCACTTGACGCCTTCTTCAGCCGATGGACACTGGATTCTTAGGCTGGCACCTCCCTGATCATTCAGTTATTATCCACACCAAGCATCCATCCACATACATCCTCTATCTCTATTTTAATCACAATTGTTAATACAACAAAAGGGCGGGGAGTCTCTGAGTGCTGTTTGTGTTGTTAGAGTATTGCTTTGAGTCTCTCTCTGTGTGAATTGCTTTGAGAACAGACTCTGTCTTAGAATGTACTAACACAATTAGCAGCTTGCAAGTTTCACACATAGAGGGAGAGAAACAGTACCAAAAACCAAGAGACCTCTTAATTAGTAATACCCTGGAATTTAAACTATGGGGAATCAAACTCATTTGTGATTTTAATACAGAACTTCTTTAATATGATCCAACACCCCCCCTACTCCCCGACACTCCCCTCCCAACTCCTAGTCCCCTCTGGCTCCTCATCTGATCTGTCCTCTCCCCACTTCTCACTGGCTCCCAGTTCTAGTCTCCCTCCTCAAACTCCTCATCCAATCTCAGTCTTCCCCTCCCTGGTCGCTTGTCCCAGTCTCTCTGCCCAGCCACACCTCAGCTCCTTGTCAGATTTTATTTCCTCCTTCTGTTCCTTTCCATCTCCCCCCACATTGATTCCTACTCCCAGTCTCCTTGCCAGCTAGTTCCAGTGTCCCTTCGCCTGCCCCCAGCTCCTCATATGACCTAGGTCTTCCTCCCACCTACCCAGCCAATTGGGCAAAACAATGTATTTGCATCTAACCTTGTTCTCAGAAATGGCTAAACTGTTGTAGCTGAAATTTTCCAAAAAACATTCAGTCTGAGGCAGACTCCAAGCATGGAAAATTGCACCCCAGATGGTTACAGTTTGGTAAAGTCACAGTCTACTGAGAACAGGGGTGGTGCTAAAGTGGAAAGTATTAGGCAACCTTACCAGTAAGTGGTGCTACCAGCATGTCTGTAACATTGTAAATATAAGGGTGTGTGAGTAGGGAGAACTTGTGTGGTCACTAATATGTGCAGGGTGGCCTGGTTATTTCCTGGGCCCTCTGGCCTAGATTTATTTGTGAAATTAGGTTTGTCGCAATTATTTGCTTGCTTTTTTATATATCTATAATTTTTTTCATAGCAATTTTTTAAAATCAGAAACCCAGCATTAATTTGCAGATTTTCTCCTGGTGTTATGCCCCAACTAATGTACATTTTCTGATGTCTGACATTGTTGACTTTTAAGCTATATTCATTCCATGTCAATCTGATTGTATATATGCAACTGAATAACTTGGTGTTCTTCTGAACACCGAGTGTTGGAGTGTGTCCTGGCAAACATCACGGGCACAATCCTACTTTCCTTGAGCATCTGAAATTCCCATTGAAGTCACTGAGTCTCTTAAATGTGCAAGGCATGCAGGATCACTCACCAAATTTGTTAACCAGCATTGCAAACAACAAGATCATAAAATATTTCCTAATGAAAGTTCACAGTCTGGTTTGTCTGGACATCATGGCTCATGTGACTGTTAGATCTGCATTGCCATTGCAGCATGTGCTTTGCCCAGAAAGCGCTACGTTGAATTTATCCAAAAGCTTTTTGCCTTTGGCTATAGTTCTCTCACCAGGAGATTAAACTCCCTCATGGTTTATAGAATGCTGATGAGATACATTTCCCCTGAAAACACTCTGGGGTAGCAACGGACTGGGATATTTTTAAATAGCCCCCTTTTCTGAAGTGAGTTTGACTTTGTTTTTTCTTGCTGAATATCTGGCACAGAAAGCGGTCCCAGGTTTTGTCCTTTGGATGTTTGACTCCTAATTAAAATCTCTGGGGCATCTTTTAACTGGATTTATCCAAACAATTAACATATCATTTTGCCAGACACGGTAGGCCAGGCACACACTTGTTTAGCATGGGATGCTTTTATTGAACAGACAAACAAAATTGTAAAACGACAGATTCACCGTTAAATCATGTGTCCACGATCAGCTGCACGGCAAACATCCATCTGCTTAGTACCATGAGGAGTCATTTCAGCTGTCTGCAAATGAAGTATCCTAATTTATTGCACTCCCGTCTCACTTATTCAAGCTGTTCAGGTTTGTTTCTGTTCTTAAAAAATCTGCTGGTGGCATTTGTTACACAGAAGGGCTGTGCTTTCCTTCACTGAACGAGAGGGACTGAACTAGGCTTACCTTATCTTTTTGTTCGTCTTGTTTGTATACAATTTGAGATTGAACTCGTCATATATTATTATTTATTGAATCATATGTCCAGCTTGCAGCTTCACACATGAAATCCCTTGGTCGCATCATAATATGTAGATTGTTACTCAACTTTGTTTTATGATCCCAGTCACCTAACATGGGGTATAAATGTTGCAAAAGGCTTATGCTCCTGTTACGTGATGGGTCAGTATCTTCTTACTCCCTTGGCCCCTGTTACAGTAAGGATTAAAGTATGGATACTGGATTTAGCCCATATTAGGGTGATAAATTTGTATCCAAAATACAAATTGACCTATCTTGATTTCCCCTCCTCCCCTTCGAATGTTTAGGAAATGAACATTGGGCCCTATTCCTTTTCTACAGTGTGTGCACCATTACATTTGATGAATTACAATCAAGTCTGGCAAAACTCAGTCATAATTCTGACATTTCATCTATGGGCTGCATAATATTTATGATAATGTAACTGTGAACTGCAAAGCTTTTATTAGTATTGGTTATCTGCCCCTTTAAAAAGCTCTCCAGTTATAATTATTATCAAGCCTATAACCAGCTTTCAGAAACTGATTGTTCACATCCTTGACTGTCAATGTTGAGGGCACGACAAGAAAAACCTTACGTATTTTAGGTTTTAAAATCTATTTCTGTTCCACATACTTTCTCCTTAAGCTTGAATGGGAGGACCAGAAATGCACTGGAGGTGAGGGGAAAGCAGGGAAAGGCCAAAGATGCAGCAAAATGAAAGTAGAAAAGGGAGGAATGATGGGTATTAAAGTTTGGACATTGGCACAGGTATAAACCATGGGAGCAAATCCTCTTGATGGCCTTTTAACCTTGCTATAAACAGCTGCAGATATATTCATTGTTTTCTTTGTGCGTACTGTTGGGCTACCTATTTTTGACTCTGGAGCACACATTGCATGGTATGATGTACAAGAAATCAGTTCTTCGCATTAAGTGTTTATTTAGAGTGACTAGAGGGTGTGTGTGTGAGCCACTCATGGGAGGCCGTAAGTGTTGCAGTGAAAAGATATTTGACGTCTGTTTGATGTTCACCATATTACTTACACTGATTATGCTGCACATAAAATTATGTAATTTATTTTCATAGGATGTCATCAAGTCAAATATCACAGCGTGATTTTTAAAAGGATTTAGATAACTTCTTGGCCACTGGCATTCATGTCTGTAGGTACTAAGATAACAAAACTATAGGCTTTAGGGGCTCAGAAAGCAATTATCCACCCCTAACTAGAGCACTGTGTGATTGGATTAAGTGTGTTGTGTGGACTTGGTAGTAGCCTTTCTCTGCAGCATCAGGTACTGACCATTGTTCACGTAGGTAGATCAATGCTGTCATGGTCTGGTAAAGCTAAACCTATATAAAAGTTTCACGTCTTTTCACCTGTAATACTTCCCAGGGTTGTGAGGCCCCTTGATATCACCTGCCTTTAGCAGGAGGAAGCCTTGCCTGTGCCTGCCGGATGTCAGCTCCCTGACTCCACCTGTCATGGGGAACACAAGCTCTCCCCTCTTAGCCTACAGAGGCTCTGCTGTCCCTCTGCAGTTGAGCATGGCTATTGCTACAACCTACACATCATCCCGAGTGTCTCCCTTACCAGTTACACCTTAGATCACAGCTCCACTTAAGATGCAGCACATAGATGTGTTTATAATGAAAACAAGTATGAATGTATTTAACAAAGAATAGAAATTTGAGAAATAGCAAGTAAAACTATTGGAAACAAATGGTTACATGTAAAATAAAATCGTAACATGCACTCTAGAGCCTAGACTTAACTAACAAGATATGTTCCTGTCTAATGAAGTTTAGCTCACCCCAAGTCTTTGCAGCATTTGCCAGCCAGCCTGGCTGTGACCCTCCATTCATAAAAACAGAACATGCTAACACTTTGTCTTTTAGGTGAAGGATCTAGGTGTACTCAGTACTCCCAGTTATATCTCCCAAATCCATTGTTTTTGCTTGTAAACTTCCTTGCTGTTTTTGCTTTTTCCTACATCTTTCCTCTTGTTGAATTCACAATCTCCTGATTTAGCATCAGGCTCAGTAATGCAAAAAGTACACCTGGGGGAATTCAGTGCCACTGCACATGCGCAAAATTCATGTCCCCTGCAGATTTCTTTGCTTTCCTGCAGAAAAATGACTTTCTGAGAGGGAAGCAAAGGGAAGCTGCAGGAGCAGTCATGCACCACTCCCTAGTGGAGAAGGTACATCAAGCACATGGAGCAGCCAGCAGAGAGGTAAATCACTGTGGGGCTGGGGACACCCCAGCCAGTGGCTCCTACCCTAAGCCAGGATCAGCTGCTAGTCCTGGCTGGGCTGGAGGCAGGAGAGGACAGGACTTCCTCTTCCCCTGCAAGAGGTGTCTGGGGCTGTGTCAGACCCACCCCAGAAACTTCCCCCAGCTGCAGGAAGCTCAGCATCCTCCCTTGCTTCCTGCTTCTATTGCGCCTCAATTGTGATGGGAGGGGTCACTGTACGGGGAGCTGCTCCCCCATCCACCCAACCCCCATGCATCCAGACCTCTCATACCCAGACACCCTTGCCAAGCCTCACCAGGTACATCCAGAACCCCCCTAGCCCTCCAGACCTGAACCGCACCCCACTCAACCTGAACCCCTGAATCTGGAGCCCCCCCCGCACTGACCCCCTGCCTCCAGATCCCCACCCCTGCACCCAGACCACCCCCCAATGAGTTCCCTGCACTCAAACCTTGACCCTGATGCTCCACCCCCTGCACCACCCTGAGCCCCACACCACTGACCCCCAACTAGCTGCACCGATACTCCCACCCCACCAAGCACCACTTCCCCACACCCAGACATCCCGTGCTGAGATCCTGCACACTCAGACCCCTCTGCTGAGCCCCAATCTCCTGGAAGTCCCTGGAGAGTCCCCTTGCCCCTGCACCTGGAATCACCCACAACGAGCCTCTGTGCATCCAGATCCCCCCACACCTAGACCCCCCACTGAGCTGCCTGCACCCAGATTGCCCCACACAGAATCCTTTCACCCCACACCTGGATTCCCCCACACTGAGCCCCTCCACACTTGGATCCTGCCTGATTGAGTCTGCCCCACCCCTGGTGCGCCTGGGGCAGAAGGGCAGGGCCCCAGGGTGCCCGGGCCTTGTGCTGTGTCAGGGTTGGGTGCATCCTCATTGCTGAGTTCGTGTCTGGGGAGTGTGGGATGGATGGCTGCAGGGTGATCTCCCACCTTCAGCAAGCCAGTGGCCTGTGCTCCCACTGCTATGCTGGAGCCTCTGTATTTATTTATTGATAAATAAAACTTGTGGAATTTTGCATATTTTGGAATTTTGCATATTTTGGAATATTGTGCCCAGAATTTTTAATTTTGGTGCAGAATTCCCTCAGGAGTTTAAAAAAAAAAAAAAAAAAAGCCTCCATTGTGAAACGGACAGTACACAGGTGACCAGGCGGAGAGAGCTAAGCGGCTCTTCCCTCCTACTTGACAGGAGCATGTTTATCACCTCCTGGTGACCTGCCTTAACTCATGTACCTTTAGAACATAATTTTCAGTACAGATACATAATTTCTTAAACAAATGATCCTGTATACATTTTGCAATGATTAAGATGACCAGGGGGCTCTTGGTAGAGAATTCACATGCCACCTTTTGGTCAACTTAATATGCATACATCTGGCCCAGGGGGTCCCAGGAAAACTATACATCCCCGGTGCCCTCTGCCAGTTAGCCCCAAGAGGTTCCTAAGTCTTTAATTCTTCTTTGTTTTGTCCCTTTTTGTAGTGTCAAGATGGTGCTGATGTGGACCAGTGGTGATACCTTCAAGACTGTTTACTTTATCCTGAACCAGGCTCCTTTCCAGTTCTCAATTTGTGGCCTGCTCCAGGTCTTTGTGGACATGGCCATCCTGCTACAGGTTTACTTCTACAGCTACTACCCTCAGAAGCCGGCATCGCACACTGCACACCCAGCCAGTACAAAGGCACTCTGAAGCACGTGGTGGAGATGGCTACAGGTCAATGGTGTTGTGAAGTCTGCCTCTGCAGCTTTCCCTTCCACTTGTAAATACTATTTTGATGAGTTGAAAACAGAAGAGAGAAGAATGCTCCAAAACATAAAAAGTTTGGTATTTTTAATGGGTTGCTTCTGTTTGGTTTCAGATTCATTGTACAGAATTTGTTTTTCTGGGGGGTGGGGTCGGGGGTGGACAGTCTGTTTATTTTTTGCATACATACCTATGAGCCTTATAAATTCGTGTGTGTGTGTGTGTGTGTGTGCATAATTGCAAGGGCTGGATGTTTGTGTTTTTAATGCTATTTAAAGAAATGATAAACCACAGAGATGATTGAATATTTTGTCTGAAGCTTTTACCTATTTATATAAAGTGTGTACATTTGAAGTAAGCTTGGAATATCAGAGTTAAATATTTCAGTGATGTATGAAGACACTGACAAAGTTTCAAAAAGGATGGGTGCAGTGGATCAGGAAGGTGGGCAGGGGGGAAGGGACTGAGAAGGGATGGTGAACAATCTAAAGTAAACCAATAATAGCCAGTATAAAATGTAAATGTACTGTTTGCGTGCACACTCACACTGCTGGATCAGTGTGGCAGTGAATAGATCAAGGTAAGGGATAGTTTCAGGGAGGTTATGGTGTGGATGATGCTATGGCCAAATCTAAACGAGCCATAGCTAGTTACCAGGTGGGATGAAGGGAGAATTAAGGGAGGGAGAGAGGGAGTCTAACGTAACTAAGTAGTCTTGCTTTGAAGCAGCTGCTTTCAGGAAGAGAATGGGGCCCTGTCTGATTAGGGGTGCACAACTGGGTCATTGATGGTGTGTGACAAAGACTCTGGGTGGGTTGTTGGGATGCTTACAGCCGTGCTGAATGGGGCCAGTAGGCGGGCATTGCCAGGAGTGCTAGTGAAAAATTTCTAGGCACTGGTTGAGAAATTGGGAAAAGCAGGAATAAAGACGTGTCAATGAAAATGGGTTACTAAGGTTTGGAGTGGGAAAAGTAAAGCAGTAATCTAGAGAGCAGGGTCTGCTTTCTAATAATGTGGTTAGTTAAAGACTGAGATTCTCATTAGTATTATTGACTGCCAAGTGACACCAGTTTGTGTTCTGGGGTATTTCTTGTGTTAGCCAATCATGCAAATGTTACAAAGGAATAGGTGTGAAGAGAAGTATAATGGTTTTTATGCTATTCAAGCTCTTTTAGGCTGTTTTCTTTTAGAAAGCTAGATAGTAGCTGGAAGGGAAAGTGAGAAGGCCTGAGGGGCATATAATGTTCTATATAATCTAAGTCGTATATAATTGTATGTTTGCCAACATCAGTCGTGCCCTTTCTGAGAATTTGCACTTCTCTGGAAATGCTAAGTGGATACAGTTTTAATGTTCAGTTATCAAGCCCTTTGGCTTCAGCCAGTTGCCATAATGAGCCTAGCTTGACCTGTAGGAGATGAATAGAGAGAGATTACTGAGTCCCAGAAACAGTTATCTGTGTTGTCTTCTTCTTTGAGACTCAGTCTTTCCTGTCAGATAAATGCTGCCTTCCTGCAGATACTGGTGTTTAAGGCAGTGCTAGATTTCCAGTGAGACATTTTGTTTTCTGAGAACATTCCAAAAAGATACACTATCTTAAATAAGGCAACAAGTCTGGGATATTACATCTTCAGTTTCAATCAGGTATTCTCACTAACCTGCTATATTTGGCTCTACCATGCTTTTAGGTATGGACTATCTTTAAAGGGAGGTGGCCATATTCTTGTGAAGAGCAAAAGCATATAGTCACAATGCAGTAAAGCCTATCAGGAATGTTTATTTTTGGATAATTGACACCAAGTTGTCCTTTGCTATTGTGCTTTGGCTTTCCTTGTTTCTGAATTCTTAATCTCTCAGTCTAAAATAAATCCCAACCTGGCTGTCTTGACCTTTGGGATCCCACTCCCCATGCATTTCTTGGAGGTGATGTCCTTTGCTTCTATGAGCCAAATCCTGCCCCACTGGCAAAATTCTCATGATCTTCAGTGGGGTCAGGATTTGGCTGTATGGGTGTGGCATGATCCAAGCACAGTATTGCATTTGTGCACCCTAAGCCTCTGTTTTTTATGGAGCAGCCTCTGAGCTGATCATGTTCCTCCTTTGGGATGGCTGGGTGGTGAGCGCTGCCATGGCAGCTGGATGCAGAGGAGATTGGTACATCCCAGAGTAACAGGTAGGACCTGCCCTGGTCTGTGGTGCCTGCAGGGGGACTACCTGGGCCACTGGCAAATCTACACAAATAAACCAAAACTCAGGAAAGTCGTTCAATCTGAGGGCCTGGCATAGAGTGCTATGGTCAAACTCTGACTTCATGCTTTTTGTTTGACACCATGCTCTTTTATGCCTGAAGTGACCTTACAAAGACAATGTTTGTGGCATGGCAGACTATGAATGTTTTATTCCTCTCCCTTTCCCAAATGTTCTGGTTGTGTTAAAAGAACATCTGGGCTTTTCTCTTTTTAATTAAAAACTTAACGACTGTCCTCTCTGGTGTATGCTGCTTCAATGAGGATTGTATTTCTACTTGTATGCAAACACTTTCTCACATGTTTTAATGGTTTGGTTTTTTAATAACTTGTAGTACTAAGATTTTTGTACCTGATGGTCTTTTTTTCTATTGTTGTTTGAAACAGGGGTGTAATAGCTAAATGGCTGCTAAGGTCTCTTGGCTTTGTGTAACAGGTATTACTGAAGATAAAATGAACATGGTTTTTCCTTTCTTCTTTTGGGACTCTTTGGTCTGCAGATTCTTAACAGTCTGCTGTCACTACCAAAAACAGTATGCTCTGTGAACATGTTTCTTTCATACCAGAGCTGCAAATGCTGGAAGAGAAGCCAGTGGACTAGTGTCTAAAGTCATTTTCCATTTAGAGCATTTGAAAAGCTGGGATACTTGGCTAGGAACTCTCTTGAACGTCATCTTGAAAGATGCTTTAAAAGCAAAGTTATAGAACTTTTTATATATAAGGAATTATCTGTAGCAGTGATCACCTCAGAGAATTAAGAAATCAGTGACTTTAAATACATCTTTGTTGAATGTATGGTACATTTCATGGAGCTCACATTCTCTGTCAATTGCAGTGATTTTAAAAACAATTAAATAAATCAACCAATTATACATAGATTCCGTGTTGCTTTGTTTTCTTCAAATGTAAGATTGGAATCTTATTATTTAAAGATTTTGTATTGCTCATCTGGTCTGGGACCTTGTCCTCGTATTTGTCCCTAGAAAGGACAAACAGGCTTTGGTTGCTATATAAGTAATCATGAAGTATGCAATGTCCTAAGATTAAAGCCTAGGACTAGGATTCACAATATAGGGTTCTAGGGGGTGGATAAAAATCAATGATGGTTTTGTGTGTGGGGGGGGGGGGGGGGAATAAAATATCAGATTTTTTTTTAATTTAAATTGAATTTTCTTACTTGTTTAAATTATAATGATTTTTTTCTTTTTAAAAATAAACCTGTTTAAAATGAAATCTGAATTTTATACAAAATATGTTAAGGCCTAAACTTGTGTAATCTCTTAAAACATTTAAATAAAAAATAAATAGGCTGAATCCATGTGCTTCTGTCAACAATTTTGGATTAAAGGCTGCCTTACTGTATAAAGAAAGAATTAGGGGGGAAAAAATCTAATGGTTGAAGTCAAGCTTTATAAATATGGGTATAAACAATAGGCTATGTACTGTATTGTGGGGGCCTCGGGGGTGTGCTGCTGGGTACAAGAGACTGGCAAGATCATCACAGGCTTTGGGACCTGGCCTCTGACTCCAGGAGACACCATCCTGTATCTCATCAGGATCATCCATTGAGCCCACCTGCCTGGTCTCAGAGTCCTGTTTTATAGCTTCCCCCTACTTGCCTGGCTCAGTTATCAACTTATGAATATTCATGACTCCACCCATCAGTCACCATTTTCTAACATACTAAAAATGTACAGTTAATAAGAATCTGAAAATATTAAGCTATATAATTTGCTTAAATAAATGTATATAGGTATAGTATGTCCTCTGAGGTAGCAAAAAGATGTACCAAAACTAGTATAAAGAGATTATTTAGTTGTAAATGGTTATATCAATGAATGAGAATGCACCTTTCTTTAGAAAATAACTGAAGTACAAATAGAAAAGTTGATTAAAATCAGATGATTTAAATAGAGGCTTTCCACTTGGTGATTTAAATCAATCCACCCTGCTGGGTTCTGCCTCCAGCTCTCTCATGGACTGTCTGTGTGGCCTTGAATAAATCACTTTACCTCTGTGTGCCTCAGTTCCCAGGTAGAAAATGGTGGATAGTAACTCATGGGGATGAAGTGTTAATTATTATTCAGTGATTGCAGACTCCAAGGTGGGGCCAGAAATGATGGATGTTAGGGCCGGAGGTTGCAGGGGGGGGTGAGGGCTCTGGCTGGAGCCGGGGATGAGGTGTTTGGGGTGCAGGAGGAGGTTCCAAGCTGGGGCAAGGAGTTGGGGCGTGGGCTCTAGGTGGGAGTTTGGGTGCGGGAGTAAATGCTCTGGCTGAGGGTGCTGGCTCTGAGGTGGGGCCAGAGATGAGAGTTTTGGGGTGCCAGAGGGGGTTCCGGGCTAGGGCAGGGGGTTAAGGTGCAGGGTGTAGGCTCCAGGAAGGAGTTTGGGTGCAGGAGGGGGCTCCAGGCTGGGGCAGGGGGTTGGGTTGCGGGGTCGGGTGCAGGCTCTGGGCAGTGCTTACCTCAGCCGGCTCCCCACAAGTGGCCCTTTACCTTGTAATTTTAATTGTGGAGATGAAAAAACAATACATGGTAATTGAGCATTTCTGCCTTTTAAAATTATTTATTTGGCAGCATTCTGTGCTTAGCCTAACAGATTAGTAAAGGCCAATAATAATTTTTTTTAGTATGACTTCAGATCTATAAAAAAATCTCTCTCTCTCTCTGTAGCTATATATAAAATCAGTGTACACATTATTCTGACAGAAACGTTGGCAGTCATGGTGTTAGAATGTCTCCTTGGTTCCTTAGAACATCTAGAGACGATACGAGAAGAGAGTTAACTAGGAAGCTAGAGGTGTGATTCCAAATAGCTTTTTTGTGCTTTGCAGCTGACAGCTGGTTCAGGTTGGTTCACTCACCTGATGGGGTGAGTGGCTTTAATTCAGGAAAGGCGGTGAGGGGTAGAGGACCTTGAGCAATGGAGACCATTTCTGGGAGGGAAGTTGAAGCCACTGGTTGTGGCCATCCTCCTCGAGACCACAGAGAGAATAGCAGTATCCAGAGCAAAGCTGTGAAAGGAACCTTAGCCTTATATTTTTACTTTCTTTAAACAAAGGAAATTAAAACACACTTCTAAAGAAAGATTAAAAAATCATGAAGTGGCTGTCTAAAAAACCAAGGTCTCAAATTCTCCACTTCACTCTGGATTTACACCAGGGTAGCACATTTTTAAACTGTCCCAAGGGGCTACAGGGAGCCCAGTAATAGCGTGAGAGTTTAGTTTTAATTTTTGTGTTGACATTTTTCAGCAGAAAGAATTAGTGTGAATATTAGCAGTGGCCTAGTGAAAATATGGTTCAAGTATATATGAGAGTAAGGATTAGCGTGAAAGATGTGCAGTGTGGCTCTAACAAGTAAGATGCACATCTAGGAAAACACATCGAATTTCTCCAAGTTGCAAAACTCTGTGAGTGACACGATCCCAAAGGACTTCAGAAGCCTGAAATGCCCAGAGTAAATGATGGTGCAGTGAACTTCAGCTGTCAACTCCCCCCCCCCCCCCCCCCCCCCCCCCCCCGCCTCCATTTTTGTGCATTTAGTGCTTGTGAAAGATTCTGGGTTACTTGCTCTGGAGCAGTGAAATGCTCTTCTTAGGGCTTGTCTACACTGGCAATTTACAGCGCTGAAACTTTCTCGCTCATGGGTGTGAGGAACCCCCCCCCCCGCCCCCCCCACTGGCAGCTACGCCCCTTGTGGAGGTGGTTTTTTAGACCGCTGGGAGAGCTCTCTCCCAGTGCTCTGCCGTGACTACACAAGCCATGTGAAAGCGCGGCCACGGCAGCACTTCCGCGTTGCCAGTGTAGACTAGCCCTTGGATGCTGCAGCAGTGCAGATTTCCCCTTGCCTATTCCCTTTTATTGTACCTCAACCCTGCTGTGATGGCAGTACCTTTACGGGCTAAAGGGTAGTTTGGCCTCCATGGCCAAGAAGGTTTCTGCACTGAGGCTACCGATAACTATGCCAATGATGATAATGACTTTGTGATTTTGGTCCCAGTCTGAGTAGCAGCTTTAACAGAGACCATCTGCTCATTTCACAAAGCTCATTGTACAGTAACAGCTTTTTGGTCATTGCTGATCAGGGCTGGTTTTGAACGTGCCGTGGTGAGCTATAGTAAAAGCCTGTGTATCCTGTTTTTCTATTGCATTGTACCATCTGGTCCCTATAACTCTGAATTTTTTGGGTTTTGTTGTCAAACTTTTAGCACTGTGTTGAAAATATCAATGCTGCCAGCCCTAAACATTCAAAATATTTATCAGTCAATTGGCTTAAAAACAAAACAAATTGTAAAACTAATAAATGTGTGATTTGCTTTATTTGCTTTTTGAACCTTTTGAGTTCATGTTTTAAGTTCTTATCTCTGGAGCCATAAGGGATAGACATTTACTTTTGTTTTAGAAATGAAAGCTGAAATTCTTTGAGTCACATGACTCCTCAAGCTGAGGCTTTAAGGATCACAGAATCATAGACAATTAGGGTTGGAAGAGACCTCAAGAGGTCATTTCCTACTCCAACCCTCTGCTCAAAGCAGGACCAACCCCAACTCAATCATCCTAGCCAGGGCTTTGTCAAGCTGGGCCTGATCAGACTCACACTAAGAGCGCCAGAGTTTGCAAAACTAAAATATTCTTCTAGGAGTATGTGTGCGCCTCAAATCACTTGGAGTACGAGACCTCTAATGTGTCCATGAAATCAAAACGTCGTCATGTAGATAGCAGTGGGAAAGATGACCTCTATCACAGAGCTTAGCAACTCTGGCCATTTGTAGAAGAGGTCTTAATGGTTATTTGCAGTCTTTAGGAAAGAGCAAGTGACTTTCTAATTATGATTGTGGATCGGAAACACGTATTACACAAGAAAAACATAGGGATGCCTACTAAGGTGGTCAAAAATTGCAGACCAGGGGTTAGGAGAGAGCTCAGATTCACCAATGGAAAAATCTGAGAGTGAAAATGCTCCCAAAGCACTCAATAAGCCTTAGCAGTGACAAGACCTATTGCTGAATAAAAAACATTCTCATATGGAAAAAGAAAAGGAGTACTTGTGGCACCTTAGAGACTAACCAATTTATTTGAGCATAAGCTTTCGTGAGCTACAGCTCACTTCATCGGATGCATACTGTGGAAAGTGTAGAAGATCTTTTTATACACACAAAGCATGAAAAAATACCTCCCCCCACCCCACCCTCCTGCTGGTAATAGCTTATCTAAAGTGATCACTCTCCTTACAATGTGTATGATAATCAAGTTGGGCCACTTCCAGCACAAATCCAGGGTTTAACAAGATCTTCTACACTTTCCACAGTATGCATCCGATGAAGTGAGCTGTAGCTCATGAAAGCTTATGCTCAAATAAATTGGTTAGTTTCTAAGGTGCCACAAGTACTCCTTTTCTTTTTGCGAATACAGACTAACACGGCTGTTACTCTGAAATTCTCATATGGGTGTCTTCTGTCTGACATTCAGTGCAACAGAACTTGATAAGGCTTCCAAAATAATTTGTTTAAAGGGTTCCTGCTTTATACTTTCCTGGTTTGTCATCTCAATATGCAAACTGAACCTTTATTAAAAGCCATGCTTTATGTAACAGGAGTAATATGTCTTTGCAGTTGTTGATTTATTAGTCAAAAAACTGTGCGCACATTGTAATTTAATTACATGGCTTTTGAAACTATAAGATACTGGTTATGGTCAGCCAATACATAAAAATTACTATAGCTCAATAATAATACTTTTGTGACCTTAAGCTGAAAGGTGCTAGACATCCAAAGTCATTCTTTTTCTACATTTCCGTTGATCTTAGCATTACAGTGTCCTTAAATACCTATCGCCCGGCTGCTAGATACTATGGTGATGGGTTCATTAGAAACTGCTAAAACAACATACTAGTTAATACAGGTTTCTGTGTTGTTGATCCATAAGGGGATTTCACTAATGACTATTTGATAAACCTCCAAGAGCAAAGATTTGTTTTCATTCTGTCAGGAAAAACATGATGTGCTCTTTTTTTTAGAAAGAATTTAATGCTCCTAGATTCATGGACTTCAACAGACACAGTGATAACCTTCATTGTCTCAAGCGACATCTACAAATCCATTGTAAACTAGCCCTTAAGGTTTGTGTGATCACTGGGTCCAGTGTTTAGACTATATGTATAAACAGCATATGGTGTTCATGAACTAAAGTAAATACTATGAAATCATTTAGTCTATTGAGTTCAGCTGGAAAATCTGTGCGCTGCTTTAATTTTAAGTTTTGGGACAAGAATACTTTGACTCCTTCTTCATCGCCTCCATACTGCATGCATTACCATACAGTACAGCTTGCTTTTACATTTAGCAGGCTAGTATGCTGGGCCTTGAAGACAAGCCTTAATAGACTTAACATATGAAAATCCTGCTCCAGTTTAAAATATCAAATTGTAGCAGTACATGGCAATTCTCTGGCAGTATGAAGCTTCATTCTAATTCTCCATTGCAAGCTGGTACTCAGAGCTCTGCCCTCATTCACTGTGGAGCTCTGGGCAGAAACCATAAGGTTTGTGTGGTGGCTGCTTTACTACTGGCCAATAGTTTTCTTTAATAACTCAAAAAGGGCAATGCTGTGGCAGCAGTTGGCAGGCCTGGAAGTGGTTCATAGAGGGGCAGGTCAATATTTTTTCTCCTCTTTTTCCTGTAGGAAGAGGCAGTATATAGATTTTAATCCATTATTAACCTTCATCCCTCCCTAGTACCCCAAAGTTGTTTGGAGGGATGGGGGCTAATCTTGATGAAGCTAAATGCATAGAAAAAAACCCAGATCCCACACCGAGGGGATGCTATTTCCACAGCTTGGATATGAGGATCAGCAGGGGCAAGGGAAAGTCTCCCCATAAGATGTTACTGTGCTATATGTCCATAAGGCCCCTTTAAAAGGGCTCACTGCTGGGTGGGGCTGAGACCACAATTCTCCTCAGAGTCCATGGGAGTGGTAGGTGCCCCTCCCATCTCAACCTCAGACCCAGAGCTGGCACCTATTTGAGAATGGAAGTGGGTGCACTGGCGGTTTCCAGCATGAAGACAGCTCAGATTTTCATCTTGTTTTTTAAATTAAACAGATTTTTCAAATTCCTTGACCCGTTGTTCTGATAATGGCCAATGTTTAACATGGGCCAGGAAGAGCAAATGGCTGCTGTCAGCTGTGGGGACACTGGAGCACATGGCACTGCCACCAAAGGAAAAGAAAAGCCAATGCAACAATACAGGAACCAAACTTCCAGTTTTTATTAAAATAAAACAATCTTTTAGGTCTTTCAGTCCATTCCTTTGAGGAATAGCTTACTACAGTCATCTACTAGTGTAGGGTTATTCTCGTCTCCATTGGGGGGAAAAACAAAAACATCTGTAATATAACAGTATTTGTTCATTTCCTGACCGCAGGGGTGGAACAGAAAAGGGCAGGGTAATGTTCCTACATCTGTAAAGAATGAGGTGCCCATCAATGTTGTTTTTCTTAAATGTTACCCAGTATTAGGAATACATCCAGAGGTACACTACACGCTGAAGTGAACCAGCTACGCAGCTCAGCACAGGAGGAGCAGCATGGGGTGGAGAGCTCACAGATGCTCATGATATCAAAAATTTGATTCAGTAAACAAAAAATGGTTGACTTTTTGTTTAAATGTAGTGTTCTTCTGGAATGAAAACTAGGGGGAAGGGAGGGAAGGACATTTGTAACCTGGGTCTAAAAAGATAATCTCTTCCCAGCTTGGAAGAGATGCAATATTATTCCGTAACATGTGGGACAGCTGCTGATTTGGGGCTTGATCCCCAAAGTCCATGGAAGGACTCCCACTGACTTAATGGATTTGGATCAAGGTTTTTGCACAGAGCTGCAGTCTTCAAAGTACTACTGCAGAAAACTACATAGACATGAGTCTCCGCAACGGTTCCCATCCTGCCTCACCATAAGGGCAGGTGGTTTTGATTTTTGCTTAAATGTTAAACAGTCTATAAAACACAGGAAGGAGGAGGCTAATAGAGGAACACCTTTTTTTTTTTTTCTTTTTTTAAGCAATATGCAAATGTGAGCAAAGGAAAACAAGTTGACATTCAGTATCATTAACAAGGTTGTCCATGTATATTTCTGTCATTAGGGCTCAAGTGCAAAGCCTATAGTTGTAGATATGCATGTTTACTAAATAATGCATAAAGAGCAAGAGCGCAAGTCAGCAGGCAGCCCAGATGATGGTTCCCAATTTAAAAAATAAATAAATAAATAAAATCACTATTTATTAAAAGACAAGGGAATAGGGATAAATTTGCCCTTCTGCTGGCCAAGGCAGGCCTCTCTCCCCCATCTTTCAACTTTCCCCTTTACATTTTGAGATGTACACCCCATGGGGGTGCCATGTAGATTGCATCCATTGTGCATAGGGAATAAGGGTTTGGGGACATTCTCAGCACAGAGTAGGGCCACCAGGAAGCTTATGTACAGTAAATGGCACCCTTCTTTCTCCCGGTAATGGGTCCTTAGGATGAATTCTCTCTCCAAATTTATTTTTTCTTGTTAGCAGACACTGTGCGAACCTGGCTTAAGCAACTGCTCTTTGAGGGCTACCCAAAATCAGTTGCTTAACTAAAGTGGCCTTCTACGAAAGAGGGAGCAGAACTGTACTCCCACGTTGTTTTTAGACACACTTTGGGTGCTCTCTTAAGATAAAAGTTACTCAAGAAGGACAGTCTCTTGTACAGGTCTCACTGTTCAAATACCCAGATTTATGTTAGTTCCATAGGGTTTTGTTTCAGATCTGGAACTCTCATTCGCTGGCTAAATCTTTTAGCTGTTTGCAATCAACATCTCCTCTTGTCTTCCTGGTTCATTGCTGGCTGACGCCATGCCCCATCCGCGTCTAGTGGGGAGGAGGTACCCACTCCCTGAGAACTGTCAGCATTTGGGGATCTGGTGGCTTCCTCTAGCTGGTGCAACTGTCTGCTTGCAGCTCTCTGCTGCTGCTCCTTTAGCTCTGTGTAGGAGCGGGAAAAAGTGTGAAAGATGGAAGTGACCGGAAAAGCCATCAGCAAAATACCACTCAAGATACTGCTCAGGGCTACTACCTGTCCCGGGATGCTCCGAGGTACCATGTCTCCATAGCCTACAGTTGTCATGGAGATAACAGCCCACCAATAGCTGGTGGGAACACTAGTGAATTCTTGCTTGGCTCCCAGTTCACTCTCTGCCAAATAAACCAGTGGAGAAAAGAGCGCCATGGCAACACAAAGGAAGAGGAGGAGGAGTCCAAATTCCCTGGTGCAGCGGCGCACCGTGAGTCCCAGCGTCTGCAGTCCCAGCGAATGGCGTGCCAGCCTCATGACATACAGGATTCGGAGAGCCCGCAAGAAGCGTAGAACCAGGCCCACTCGCTCCAAGTATTTGTTTCCTGCTCCACTGCCAGGCTTCCTGTTGCTGTTTTTGGCAGAGACCATATCCACTATCAGAGAGATGTAGAAAGGCAAGATGGCTAAGATGTCGATGATGTTGAGGGGGGTCTTCAGGAAGGCGCACTTGCTTTCTGCCTGAATGGAGCGCAGGAGGAACTCAAAGGAAAACCAAGCCACGCAAACTGTCTCCAACACAAAGATGTCGTAGCACTTCTGAGAACATTCACCCTAACAGGAGGGGGAGAAAACAGAAAAGAATAAAAGACAAGGGATTTAGCCAAAGGACCAACGAATAAAAGTTTAATAGTGCTTCTTAAAGACACCCTCCAGTGTAGTTTAAAACTTATCCAAATCACTGGTAACAAAGAGAAAATAAACCACAGAAAACGTTTAGAATGGGTAATTGAAAACCAGAATAACGGATGTCAAGACAGAACACTGATGGCTTGACAGGCTGCCGATGAAGACTGAGGGCAGGTCTACATTAGAAACTTGCATTGTTGCACTGCTGTAGCCCTTCTGGTGAAGGCACTCTAAGCCAATGGGAGAGATCGATCCCGTTGGCTTAATAACTCCACCGCCATGAGACGCGGTACTTATGTCAGTGGGAGAAGTTGTCCCACTGATGTAGTGCTGTCTACACCAGCGCTTAGGTTGGTATAACTACGTTGCTCGGGTGGGTGGATTATTTACGTGCCTGAGAAACGAAGTTATACTGAAGTAATTCTGTAGTGTAGATCAAAGCTGAGACTAATGTCCTGATCCTGCAGTGAGCTCTCTATGATTGCATGGTACTACACCCAGAATATGAAGATGTTTAAAGAATGATGGGTCACAATTTATATCAATGAAACTTTAATACATAGTTCCTACAGAGTTAGATTTTTAATAAATAATTGACTTCCACCAATCAACATGCTGTTTACAACTGTGGATTATGACAATCTATAATGCTTTTAAATGACATTATTCACATGTCTAACATGCTTAACAATCTTAATAATTTATTAACCTTCTATAAAAACTACTTGGAACAGTGAGTAAGTATTTCTAAAAGAAAAAATAACCCCCCCTCCCCTAACTCTGTTTTTTTGGGAAAAAGATGTTTTTAGTTATTTACTTACTTATAACTAATCATAACAATTTTCCCTTGTACTGTTGGAGGCAGAGAATTATTTGAATAAATTCCTTCCACTGCAGACCGGCTTAATGGAAAATGAGCTTTTTATTCACAAAAGCTGCAAACAAACTAACCTCTGAGCACTTGAGCAGCAATGAAGAATAATAATAATGACTGTCCTTTGATTGCTAATCTCACCTTGCAACTTACACTGCCAATTCACAGCTATAGTGTTGCTATTAACTTTCATCCCAGTGGTAATCACCTTGAGCAAATAAACAGTTGCTGATTTACTTAGGATCACAGAACTGTTCTCATATTTAAATATTCATGTTGAAATGTTACTGTTTTACAGCAGGTTTTGGAGGAGTGGAGGGGGCATTTGTTTAGCACCAATGTAAGACATCTTATTTGTTTGACTTCAGGATGGTTCATGAACTTTTATGTATTAACATAACAACTCCTGTAGCCACAGACTGTATACGATTATCTTCTTCTCTCATTCTATTTTAAATTATATTTGACTGATATTTATCACCCATTTAAATGTGTCTTTTTGTCATGGGCAGCGGGCGGAACCTCCACTGGGGGGAGGCTAGCCTGCCGGCCCCGCCCCTTCTGCCTGCCGGCCCCGCCCCTCACAGCCCTGAAACCTCTTCCCCCCCCGCCCCCCCCCCCCCCGATAACAGGAGGAGCCCTGAGTGCTCCCCGTGACGAGAGGAGCCCCGGCTCACCCAGCCCAGCCACCATATCCCACGGGGGCAGCTGCCTCCGGAAGGCTTTGCCTTCCCTGGCCTATTATACCTGCCGCCAATGCTTTTTGTCAATGTTTACAGTTGGGAAATATTCTGGAAGGCCCTACTCCATGGGTTCTCAACCAGGGCTCCGTGGCCCTGAGCCTCACAGTGCAAAAGCCGTCCCCACACACGCACCTGGTAGCTGAGCCAGGAGCCCTGAGGCCCCCTCCCACTGGGCCCTGGAGTTTTTATAGTATGTTGGTGAGGGGGAACCTCAGAAAGAAAAAGGTTGAGAACCCCTGCCCTAGGCCTCTCTGGAGCACAAACCCTGCCATTTTATTTGATTTTTTACTGCCTCGGGTAGTTGAATTTTTTTTTTTTTAAATGGAGGACAAAGGAAGAGGCATCAGCTGTGCAAGTTGGTCCTGACCTTGTCTACGAACATGCTAGGATATTTGTGCATGTAAACAGATGTGTCCCCACATACACCATATCCCTCTTTAACTGTACAGCTGGCAACTTACAGACATCTTTTACTATGTAGGGCCATGGTCATAACTTTTTTATCTATGGAGGCCTTTATAATGTCTTCTTCAATTTGATTTTTGTAACCCTTTCTTTTCTCCACATCCCAGTGCAGCGAAGCACATACTCCTCACGGCAGACTATTTCCTGTCTGGATTCAAAGACTCAACCATCATCCCTTAAAAATTATCTATCTTAGGAGAAAAAAATTAAGTGGGAATTTTCCCCATTGGTAAACCTGGGATTTCTTTGTTGTTTTTTCTATTTAGTTGATAAGTTTTGTAACCCCCATTTCCTTCCCAGGTTACACAGAAGACGGCAACTCTCACATGCTGCTTGGAAGCCTTATGTCATTAAGGATAACGGAGAACCTTGGGACCACAGCTGCGAGGGGGAATTAGATGGGTATCCTCTAGTCACCCCTCTGCAGTATTCCTATTACTCTTATGAATATTTATAGGTGGTGGTGCCACACAGGGCCAGGCACTGTGTACATTGGTGGGTGTACCTCCGTTGCCTCCAGGAACAAAAATATAAATAATGGCTCTTATGCAGACAATAAACGTCCAAAATAAAACCAATGCAATTTTACTTAAAATTTATCCTAACGACATACAATAGGAAGTGCAACCTGTTAATGTAGCTTAAGCTCTTAGTGCTGCAAGGGAAGAGCTAATGGCTGCACCTTCTAACAGCAAGCTGCAACATAACCCTAACCAACACTCATGGGTGGTGGGTGGAGCCCCCCTTCGGGGAGGCTAGCACCGGCTCCGCCCCTTCTGCCCATTCCCCGAGCCCCCTTCCCTCCCTTTGGCTGGAGGAGCTCCCAGCAGGCCGAAGCCCTGAGACCCCCGGGCCGGAGTCCCAGGCCAACTGCAGCCGGGCCATGCCTCCCCTCCGCGGATCCCAAGTCATCTGGACAATAGCGTGTGTCTCTCAGACACTCCTCCGGGAGAAGCTTTGCTATGCCCCATGCAGGCTCCGGGGTGGCTGAAGAGTCCAGGGGCTGAAGCTGAATAGCACATACTGCCTCCTCAGCCACTCCAGCACCGGCATGGGGCATAATAAATCAAAAACTTCCCCCCAAAACTCTGCAACTGGGGATCGAGTGGCCACGGCAGTGCAAGGGGAGGCTGAGCCTCCCATGGCCTATTATACCCACCGCCCGTGCCAACACTCTTACAGATAGATCTACCCTGTCCCTAAGTGAGCACTCTCCCTTACACTTCTAGTCCGGGCCCCTCTCTTGCAGCGGTGTGTTGGGCGAGCAGGAGTTCAGGTAGTAGCGGATTAGTCACTGGGCTGACGGGGCCCGTGCGCAGGGGCCCCGGTCAATTGGGGGACCCTGGAAAAAATCCACTGCCACATGGCAGAAGCCCAGAGGCCCAGAAGAAGCACTGGGTGGGGCAAGGCAAGCCCGAGTGCCCCGACCCCAGCTGCGACCCTGGGACCAGAGTAGCTCTTGCTCCCTGCATGGTCTCAGGGCTGGGGGAGCTCTCAGTCCCCACTGCGGTCCAGGGGACATGGCGGGGGGACGACAGAGCTTCTCTGGTCGGGGGGGGGTGCACTGGATGAGGATTTAGGAGATAAGAGTTCAATGCCTGGCTCTGGCACAGAGTTTCTCTGTAAGTCACTTGGACCTAGACCCTCACAGGTATTTAGGCACCTAACTCCTCTTCATCTGCGCCTGAGTCCCCGCATCTTCTGTAAAATCAAGGTAATACTATCAGCTTTTGTCTATTTAGTTTGTAAACTCGCGGTGGCAGGGCCCAGCTCTTACTACTGACCAAAAGAGCTCAGCACAGTGGGTATTCAGGGCTTTTGACAATCTGACTGCAAGGTGTACAGCATCTAGAACAACCAGGTGCTGCCATAATACAAATAAGTAGTCATTACAAATGGATGTGTCCAATATCATTAAGTCTCACGAAGATTAAAAACAATGCAACAAATGTTCTATTGGTCTGCTCCTGATTGGGGTGTGTGTGTGCGCGCGCATAACTCTCCTTACTTGATAAGCTTTGGCTGTCATTTGTTAGAATAGGCATCCTTTTAAGTAAGAGTGCATTTCAATTGCATTTGGCTTCCAGTTCCAAATACTATAATCCTGTTCAGTGAGTTTAGGCCACCTTATTTACTTCATCTGAGCAGCAGCACGAGAGCCAGTAACACAGAGGTTGGAAGCAACAATGAAGAATCTTTTTAATCATAGAATATCAGGCTTGGAAGGGACCTCAGGAGGTCATCTAGTCCAACCCCCTGCTCAAAGCAGGACCAATCCCCAATTTTTGCCCCAGATCCCTAAATGGCCCCCTCAGGGATTGAACTCACAACCCTGGGTTTAGCAGGCTAATGCTCAAACCACTGAGCTATCCCCTTCCCATCCATCCTTCTGTATGCCTCAGTAAATGCTGGGTCCTGAGCAGCAGTGAAGAGAACTGAGTTCAGTTGCACTGCAGTACACCCTGAAGTATGAGGACTGATAGCCCTTGCAATTGTCATCCTCACAAGTGTAAGTGCAGATGCTATAGAAACGAGCCAGATTCTGCTCTGCAGTCTTGCCAGAAAAGAAGCTAACTGTAGCACTTGGAATCTACCAAACACCTGCTTCATATAAACATGGCAGGGACTGAGACAATTCAGACAGGGATTGTTTCCCATAAGGAGCAGCTGTGCAGCACTATAGCGTGTAAATCACCAACAAAACAGAACTCCACTGGGGCTGAGACTGAGTCCATGCCAAAGACATTTCTGTACAGCTTGATCAGCTTCCATGGGGAACGCCAGCACGGAGAATTTGCGCTTTTAGCTGAAAGGAGCTGCCCAAGAGCCATAGGGTGATCTCACAAGGCAGTGAAATTCTGAAATGTTCAGGCAGATGCCCTCCCCCTCCCCTTTTAGGCTGTGCTCCTATAATCACACCTCTCCTGGAACTAGTGGAAAATTAAAACACGAAGCACTTGGGAGCAGGATTGTAATCCAGGATATACAGCATCTGGGACAAGATGTGTTCCTGCCACACCCATCCCTTTCTGTCTTTTTTGTAAAGCTTGTCCCAACATCCTTTTCTAATACTTGCCATTATCATACTCTCTCACACACCTTGTTAGCCTCAGTTTTAAAATCTGATCCCTTGCAACATTTTTTATGCTTGTTTGCCTCCCTCTATTTTATCTCTTCCCTTCCCCATCTTTTTTAGCTTTGTTTGCTCCCCGTTCTTTCCACTTTTTGTTGCTTCTCTTTCATTGCCCTATATTTTTTCTTTATCTGGTTTCCCCTGCCATGATTTCCAGCCCTGTTTTTGTTGTTGTTGTAAAGATGGTTCCTGTCTTCCCACTTTTTTTCCCAAAGTGGGTCTTTCTGATTTTCCTTCTTTCCCCCTTTATCATGCGATGCAAAGGGTCTTCTGGCTTACCTCTGGCTGAATTTGCCAGCCTGCTGCTGCCTTTACCTCTGCCCCAAAATACTGAAATGCTGTCTCTTTCTGCCTTTGCACAGCAGAGAGAGAGCATCTCAAGGTGGCATTGGTAATTCTGTGCCCTTCCCCCACAAAACAAAGGCCCAAGGACAATGCTAACATGTCCTCTCCTGGCTGATGATTTTTCATATCCTGTTCTGAAATCATAGGCTGGTTAGTTTTAGATGTAGCTGACACTATTCTGTTGGTGTCCAGAGGCTGGTGCCGGAATGGGAGAAGCTGTTGTATTCACCAGAATGCAGGACCTTTCACTACCATGACAAAATCTGCCCCCTGTAGTCTCTATTCAGAGCACCATCAGCTAAGTTTCAAATAAATCTTAGGGGATCAAAAGTACTGGGAAGTCCCCCACCTTCATATTGGTCTCTGTGTTTTCCATTTGCATCCAGGAGCAAAGTGCTGGAGAGAGAGAGAGAGAGAGCCAGCGAGCGCGCGCAAGCAGTAGTTGCTGCCAGCGAATGAGAAGTTTGACATTTATTGTAGTCTGTTTCAGCGGAGTCATCCTGCTCGCAAATGACCTACAGGCTGAGTCTGATTGAAAATATTAAATTAGAGCTAGATATTGGCCTAGATGTGCTTTTTTGTACCAAAAAATATAGCCAGCATTGGCAAAGATTCTTCAGTCAGAGAACTGCATTAAAAGGAGTGAAACTCACAAAGGTTCACTCAGTCATTACAGGAAGCATTCATGTTCTGCATTTTTATGGCTATCCCTTTTCTTTATCACAATAACTTGTCACTGCTCCTTTCATGTTGTTGATAACTCTGGGCCTGAATCTGAAAGATGCTGAGCACCTCCCAAAAGATGCTGAGTGCACTCAACTCCTATTGGAAACTCCAGTGCAAGGTGAGAGTGCGGCATCTTTTGGGATTAGATCATACGTAGATTCATAGATTTTGAATCTATGAATGGGCCCATGTGGTCGTCAGTTTGAGGTCCTGCAAAACACAGGCCAGAGAATTTCACCAAGTGATGCCTGCATCAAACTCATAACTTCTGGCTGAGCTAAATCATCTCTGTTAAAAAGACAGCCAGTCTCAATTTGAAGACCCCCCAAGAAACAAGAATCCACTATATCCTTAGGTAAATTGTTCCAGTGGTAAACTGTAAAAAAATTGGCTCTTTATTTCCAGGCTGACTTCAGCTTCCAGCCACTGGATCTCCACTGTCTGCAGTTATGATGCTTTTGTCTGCTAAAGAGTCCTTTTGTCTCTCACTGTAAGGCTGGATTTCAAACCTTGAATCATTCTTGTAGCTCTTTTCTGACCTCTTTCCAACTTGCTAACATTCATAGACAGCGGGTATAATAGGCTAAGCCTCCCCTGCAACACAGCCGCCAACCTACCGCCTTTGAGAGTGCGGACACTTGGACCGTGGTGGCCCCGCCTCTGGTCCGTCCCCACGGTCCGTTCCCGCTTTTCCCCTGTAGTCACATCCGTGTTCCATCTCTTCCCTCCCCTGCTCCACTCCTCTGCCAAGGCCCCCGCCGCTCCTCGCTGAGTCCCTCCCCATCTCCACTTCCCCTGTGGTCCCCCACTCACTGCTCACTGAGTCTTGACTACCTCCTCTCCTCCACCTCCCCTGAGGTCCTCACTGCCCACCGCTTGCTGACTTCCTCCACCCCCCCTCATGACCCCGACCCCGCTCAGGGAAGAGGGGGTGGAGGGACTCAGCAGGCAGTGGGGGTCACGGGGAAGGGAGTGGAGGAGAGGAGGGACTCAGTGAGTGGCGGGGGTCTCAGGGGAGGAGGGTGGAGGGACTCAGCGAGCGGCAGGCGGGGGGGGCGTATTAGGGGAAAGGGGCAGAGTAGAAGAGGGACTCGGCAGGCGGGGGGCCTTGGGAGCAGGAAGACCTAGTGTGAGCAGGGCCTGGTGCGGAGTGTGGGTGGAGCCAGCTGACAGGGTGTGGGGCTATGGTCCAGGTGTAAGGGGCCCTCATTACCAGACAATTCTTTAGAACTGACCCGTCCCCGTCACTATTTACTGCTTTGTCAGTTTTTGTGCCATCTGCAAACTTTACCAGCAATGAGTTTACACTTTATTCCAAATCTTTGATCAAAATATTGAATAGCACTGAGCCAAGAACTGACCCCTAAAAGACCCCACTACAAATGCCCCTGCTGGATCATAATTCCTCCTTTACAATTACTTTTTGAGACCTATCAATCAGCCAGCTTTTAAATTAATTTAATACGAGTCGTATTTACAGCTGCACTGTAGACATACACCAAAACTATTATTTCATCACAGTTAACTTTTTCAGCCAAACTTGTATCTCATCAAAAAGCAGTATCAACTTTGTCTGACATGTCTTTTCCATAAAACCGTGTTGTCTGGCACTAATTATTATGTCATACTTTACTGACTACATCCTACATCAGCTTTTTCATGTTTTTTTCCTGGGATCAATATCAAGCTAACTAGTTATAATTACCTAGATCATCTAATGTGCCATTTTAAAATACTGTCTCATTAGCTTGCTTCCACTTCTCTGTTCCGTTGTTAGGCCTTCGATAAATAATAATGGCAATGGCTAAGCTTTTCCTTTAGGAGTTTTTTTTAAAAAAATTTATTCATTTGTATATTATTCCATTCCTTCTGTCTTGAATTTAAAGGTTTCCTGGGTAGTTCCAAAAGTCTTCAATTTCACACAATTCCATTTCCTTGACCCCACTTATAGCATCTAGAGCAGCTGAAATATAAGTATTTGTAACGTTAAGTGATCTGATGTAATTTGTCTAAGTGCTGCATAGATATTAATCACTTCATTACTGAAGTCCAGTTACATAGGGACTAGCCAAAAACAATCAGCTTCTCTATTCCAGTCCAGTTCTCACATTTTCAGAAAGTAACATCTCCTGGAGCTCTGAGATGAACATGCCCATTTATTTTTCTTGTTCTTCTTCAAGTAAAGGACAGATTTTACCCTTCAAAGCAAGCCAAGGTATGAGTGCAAAAATGCCCAATATTTCCTGTGATATAAATAATGACACCCTGGGATACATTATGATACCCTTACTAGCACTGAATAGCACCTGACAGCACAAGCAGTCCCACTGAAGGCAATGCAAACATTTGTGGAGTATGGATCCTACTCAGGGTGAATAAGGGTATTGCAAATTGGCCTTTTGTACTTTTTAAACTGTGGATGCAGATGAAGGAGACATTGGCATTGGATTTCTTCAAAGACTCCTTGTGTGACCTTGGGTCAGTCACCTGCCTTTGTGCCTCAGTTTCCCATCTCCAGAATGAGAATAAACCCCAGCCTCACCGGGGTGTTGTGAGACTAAATATATTACAGAGTATGAGGTGCTCAGTAACGTGGACCATCTAAGTGTCTAAAACAGATTAAATATGGAGCACATTTTGCTGTTTGTACCACAGTTACACCAAATGTGAATAAGTTTAAAAACACAAGGGTGCTGGTGTTTTTTGCGAAAAGATTCCTGAATGTTTAGTTCTTTATAATGACTGTAATGTATTGTGATATTTTAACATAATATGAAAATGAAAACTTAACAGTGCTTACCAATTATGAGGTAAAATCCATATCTGGGGCTGAAAAGTTCATTAAGCACAGGATATACTTATTACCAAGTTAACAGGAAGCGTACCCCATTGAACCCCTCCTCAGTTATTACTACACTGAAATAATCTGTCCATTTTATCACACCTATGTTCAGATTGGCCACTGCATCCAGAACTTGCCATTCTTATGACCTCAACAAACATGGATCCCCAAGTCTCCTTAAAATTTCCTCAGACTCCTTGTCCTTTGAAGAAAGCTTAGCCCTTTCCCACCCCCACAGAAAGTAATTTCTATTTAAAGTTAAACTGTATGTAATGTTTGAAGTTAAGAGGGAGAGGAGCAGAAGCTGAGGCTGTAATATTTGCTATGAATGGGGAGTTCTGATCATGAGAATTTGCAGAAATTGAGAAATTGTTCCACATGCTCACTCAAAAATGTTATGACCAACACTAAGTGAAACAAAATGCACTCACAGTCCCTAAACTCTCTGTACTGGCTGGAAGAGCTGGCTTTTTCTTTTTCCTGGGGCTACGGCAGGGCTATGTCCTTATGTCGTTTTCGATAGCTGTTGCTCTAGAACAGGGGTGGGCAAACTTTTTGGCCCGAGGGCCACATCAGGCTTGCGAAACTGTATGGCAGGTCGGGTAGGAAAGGCTGTGCCTCCCCAAACAGACTGGCCCCCGCCCCCTATCCGCCCCCTCCCACTTCCCGCCCTGTGACTGCCCCCCTCAGAACTTCCGACCCGTCCAACCCCCCCCCGCTCCTTGTCCCCTCACCGCCCCCACCCGGGACCCCCACCCCTAACCGCCCCCCCCAGGCCCTCCCGGGACTCCCATGCCTATCCAACCCCCCCGTTCCCCATCCCCTGACCGCCCCACCCCGAACCTCCACCCCATCCAACCGCCCCCTGCTCCCTGTCCCCTGACTGCCCCCAGAACCCCCACCGGCTCCCTGCCCCCTTACCATGCAGCTCAGAGCAGCAGGAGCTTGCAGCCCTGCCACCCGGCCGGAGCCAGCCACGCCGCCCGGAAGGAGCGGCGGGCCAGAGTGCTGACGGCGCAGCGAGCTGAGGCTGCGGGGGAGTGGGAACAGCTGGGGAGGGGCTGGGGGCTACCTCCCCAGCCAGGAGCTCAAGGGTTGGGCAGGACGGTCCTGCGGGCCAGAGTTGGCCCATGGGATGTAGTTTGCCCACCTCTGCTCTAGAACCTGTTGATGTTGCTAAGGTTTAAGCTGGTTAAATCAAGGAGGCAGATTACTCTCTGCCAAAAATATGCACTAGCGTGCCATTTTGTTGTTTTTTAAGGGGACAGACAAAGAACACAAGGGGGAGAAACAGGAAAAAAACCTAGAACTGTGGCTGCTTCAAGAGGACAGTGATTGCTAAATATGATGGATGATTATTACACAGCACTTTATCTACAAAGTGCTTTACCAACATTAGCTATTTACCCCCACATCATTTTCTACTCATGAGCAGCCCGCTCCAAAACTGCAGAAGTGGCTCTCTCTGAAAATGACTCACAAGGGAGATCCATGAGTGCAGTGCTATTTGGATAAGTTGGTGTCTTCCAGCCATCTTGAGTCCCCGGCAGTGGAGTGCAGGACAGTGGCCAGACAGGCCACTTCTGCTGTACCGGTGCTTTGTGGGACAGAAGTGAGAGAACTCTTTACACCAACTCTGTTTCCCTAGACAGTGAGAGAACCCTTTACACCAACTCTGTTTCCCTAGACATCAGATGCATCCACACTGGGGATCAGTGGAGCTAATGGTGATAGACACTGTAACATTGACAGCTGGAGGTGGAAGCCCACTACAGAATAGGATGACCAGGAAACCGAAAGACAGACATGAAGGAAAGAGTAATATAGGTATTTCTTACATGTGAAGGGCTGAATCATTGTGATGATTCACAGAAAAGCACACTACTGTTTCCAAAAGACATAATCACAACTCCCTGCGCCTTGCCATGAAAAATCTGGCCATTGGTATTGTAATATGTGCAGATTCTGTGGGGTTCAGACAAAAGAATCTCATCAAACAGTTGGAAACAATGTTAAAGTTTTGGATTTACAGCCTGGAGGTTGCCTGGGTTTTAGAATTTTGTTTGTGACTCATGGAATACAGCCCTCACTTCCATGACTGCTTTTAGACATGGTAGAGTAATTCAAACTGGAACTTTCACAGCAAACTTCTCTGATTGTCAGGTGTGGAGACAGGAGACCACATCAAGATGATGCAAGCATAAAATTCTTTGATTAGAATTTGTAAAGGTTTTATGCAATGCATCTTTTACAATCTGAGATGGCCTCATTTGACAGAAGAAAAAAAAAATCTGTGCTCTCCTTCACTCAGTAACCAAGCTGGTCAGATCAGACACATCAGAAATGTCAATTTTGTATGCACGTGCACCTGAACAGCAACCAAAAATACAACTTGTTATTTATTACAGGTATTACTGTAACACCCAGAGGCCAGGGCCTCATTATACTAGGCACTGTACAAACATATCAGAGAGAGATTTCAGAGTAACAGCCGTGTTAGTCTGTATTCGCAAAAAGAAAAGGAGTACTTGTGGCACCTTAGAGACTAACCAATTTATTTGAGCATAAGCTGTAGCTCACGAAAGCTTATGCTCAAATAAATTGGTTAGTCTCTATGGTGCCACAAGTACTCCTTTTCTTTTATCAGAGAGAGAGTCTCTGCCACAGAAAGTTTACAATCTATGTGTATGACTATAGACAACAGATGGCTAAACCAAACAGATAGGGGAGCCCAAAGGAAATAAGAAGACAAACTTTTGTTTAGGTCTGAGGGACGCTGAGATTTAAAGGATGCTGTCAATGGGCTTCAGGCTCATAAACTGGAGTTTATGTAAGTTTTACAAAAACATAATACAAACAAAAATATTGTCATGAAATTTATAAAAAATGAACACTTGTTAAATTAAAATATTCCTCTGAGCAATAACCTCACTGAGCAAGCACATCAGAACTAGAAAGGGAAAGTTACTCTCACCAGTTAGTTTCATTGTCCACAGAATCACAGAAATTAGAGATGGAAGAGACATAATTGGTCATTTGGTCCCTCCCCGGCTTCCAGCTAGTATAGGACTGAATTGTCTAAGGCAAGTGAAATACAAAAAGCAAACGAACAACATGAATGGTAACAAGTAAATTAAAACAGAACAATTATTTCATCTGAAAGAATATTTTGTTATTACACCTCAGTGTTATTGTACTCAGATATCACAGTGATGAATGTGCTATACAGCTGGGATTTTCAAACAAGACAAAGGGAGTTGAATTAAGTCTAAAATCCCACTCTACATGCCTAGACACTGTAGACAATATATGTAATATGGGTAAAGGTATTTTTTTAAAATATGAGTGTTACGTTCACTGTGTCTCAACTTCTAAAACATGCTGTTCGATAAAGAAATGAATAAAATGAACTGCATTTTTATTAAGACTCCTACTAATGAAAGCAGAGCACCAAGGTATCACAAAGAGGTGCTGGTCTAATAGTTATGAACAAGATGGGATTTAATGCAGCTGGGAGCCAAGGGAAAACAGTTGTATATCAGAGAGAGAGAGAGAGAGATTAATAGAGGGCCTCATAAAGAGTCTGAAGTGGAGTGTTCCCTTGAGATAGAAAATGCTAAGGGTAATTGCTATTTCATCTTTCTACATTATTTTTCATTAAAACAAATAAAGGGTTTAACCTAAAAATGACAGGAGCTCTAGATCTAAAAATACACTAATATAGTGAGGCTCATGAGACAATCTGACACTATTTGTGCAACAAATACTTGGCCTTTCTGACATTCTACAGTCCTGAATAGTTCTAATTCTGACCCATTTAAAGTACATCAGAATATAACTTAGAAATCTAAACAGTTCAACAACAGGAACTGCCTTAACGTCTGAAATTAATTTTTTGTTGGGTATCTTTTGTGAAATAAGGTTTCCAGTCACATATTATTTGACTCACATTCACAAAATACATCTATTCCCAATCCTGACCGCTGAGGGTAGGGCATACAGTGTGTGTAAATTAAACCCAAAAGGTTAAACAGTCTCAGCTCTCTGTATAGTATAAGGTATTATTAACTTGACTAGTAGCTGAAAGCCTGTGCAGGGTGTGGCAGTTGAGCCAAGTAATCCACCATCTGTGCGGTCTCCCTCTTACAACCAATTAAATTGTTGCATGCAAACTAACTGTAGAGTTAGGGTGGGGATTGGTTGAATTACCTCTGATATCACAATGGTTTAGGACTCTTGGCATGTACACACAAATAGGTATACATTTGAAACGCCAAAATAGCTGAGAACTTAAAACTGGATGGTAACAGATTGTGAATTCCAGCGATGATTGAACCAGATGATACTTTGAACCAAAAAGAGCTCTCAGGCGTGCTTATAGCTGTTTCCATCGTTTCACACTGACTGTACAGAAATTTTAGGCTATGGAGTGACACAGAGTAACAATCCTGGAATCTTCTTATATATTTATGAGTCTCTCTGTTATAACACGGTCTCCAATTCAAGGCTACTGAACTGTAACTTTCTATTAGAATTTTTCTAATTACAACAGCTCCATGTGATAACACCAAGCGTAGAGAAGAAGAAAGCATAGGTCTGATTTGCCTCTGCCATTTTTATACAGATGTAACTCAAGTGACTGCATTGGAGTTCCCCTGGCTTAAACCAACATGAGAAGAGAACCCTACCCAGCGTGTGTGTGTGTGGTCATGGGACATCTTTAATCCTAGTGCTGGAGTGGGAAGAAATGAAAATCTAGTTATGTTGAAAGATAATTTTTTTAAATGTTCTTGACATTTTGCTTATTTTAGCAGCAGTATTCTTAGAAATGCAAACTAATCTCCCTAAAGAACAAAAGGGCAAACAAAACCAATTGAAAAGCCAATATATAAATGCCTATTGACTATTGTATAATTTACACTGAGCCACCTATAAACACTTGTTATTTTGGATCATCCCAGACAAAGGATACAAAGTGCAAGTGGGTCTCCCCTTTGAGAAAACAGGTGTATATGCCCAATGTAAACTCTCTGTGTTTTGCTACTATTCTTCCCAAAGGAAAGATATCCCGTAGAAGAAGTAAGCTTCCTTCTTTATGTATGTTTTTATGGCTTAAGGCTCCTCACCAAGAACAAAAGAACAGGCCTAGTGTGGCAACCCAATGGTATTTGATTGTTTCTCTTCATACCCTTGGTTTCTCAGCATTGCTTTTGCTTTGATGCATTAATGATCATTTTAAGATTTCTCTGACATATTAACCACATGCCTTGAGTGACTCTATTCTTGCCAGGTTTCAGCAGCCATGTTAGTCTGTATTCGCAAAAAGAAAAGGAGTACTTTTGGCACCTTAGAGACTAACCAATTTATTTGAGCATAAGCTTTCGTGAGCTACAATGAGCTGTAGCGCACGAAAGCTTATGCTTAAATAAATTGGTTAGTCTCTAAGGTGCCACAAATACTCCTTTTCTTCTATTCTTGCCATTACTTTAGTATGTTAGTAAGTTGCCTTAAGGATATTATATGCCTACAATGCCATAAAGATATCATATGCCTCTAACTATTTTTGTGTCTTGGAGATACTTTGTGTAGTTGTCTTGAAAGAACTCACTGACTGAGGGTTATTGCTATGCATTTGACTCAGAAGTACATTTTCCTTAAGAAGTTTTCCCCTTTAAATTAAGCACAGGCCTTGTGCAGAAGTCTTCCAATAGACTACTTTAAATTAAATAGCCCACTGTCACTTTTAGCAGATTTACTTGATTCTCTTTCTAGTTTTCTTTTCTTTGAATATTTGAAATCTCTCTTTTTCCTAAACATTTCAGGAGTGATCATTATGTATATTGTTGGTGGGTTTTTTCCAACATAAAGATTAACTTGAAAAATCTGGAAAAGATAGTAAGTGTCCTAGTGTAAGTCAAGATTAGTATCTGGAGGTAAAAAGTAATCTAGAACCCAATTCTGCCACGCTTTTTGATAACTGAGCAGTATCTGAAGTCAATGGAACTATTTGCAGTGGAAGGTACTATTCAGCATGAATAACGGTGGCAGAATCTGACCCTTACTAAGAAAAAAAAATTAAGTGTGAAAATAGCAACCCAGTGCTATCTACCCCTCTGCAGAACCACAAGGGATTGCTATCATCATCTAGAGCACATCTGAAATATGCAGAAAAAATTATGAATGATTATTTTTGCATATTTTTCTTAAAAGTGTGCTGGCATCCAATTAATGGAATAACTCTCCAAATAATCCCATCTGTTCAACTGAAACTGCACAGATGATAATTACTTTTGATTTCTAAGGCTGTGATCCTGCATCTGTAAGAAGTCACATTGACTTCCAGGGGATACCACAGGGGTGTAATGGAGTGTCGAAGATCAGGTTCTAAGTAAATATGCTCAAGCATTTGTTTTCCGTTATCAGTTCCTTCCTTTTTTCCTGCAGCAGTAATAGGATGGATGTATGACTTATCAGCAGGAAGAGGGTTCTCTTGGTGGGATAAACCTTTCACTCTCAGAGTTCATCCACTCAGGAATAAGACTGGTGCATTGTAAAACAGTGTACCTGTCTTGATATCTCTGACATATAAATACAACAATAATAATTCCAGCTAGATAGCCTGAGTCGGAGAGTACAGCATGTCCTTGAAAGAATATTTAGTGTTTGTTTATTCCCTGTCCAGAAGGAATGTAGACACATTTTCTCCCTGTAAGGAGATTCCAAACCAGGCCTAGGATCTATCCTTGGGTACAAATTTTAAACTGTACACAAGCAACAGCATGCAAGGTGGTTAACACGCTTTACTGTTACTTGCTAAGCTCCATCAGTGTGCTGCGCCATGTACAAACAAGAGGAAGTCACTGCTCCTGCCAGAGGAGTTTACAATCCAAGGCCCTGATCCTACAAGTTATTCCTTGTGGGCAGACTCCTGCAACGAGGTGGAGACTCACTGAAGTGAACAAGGCTCCAACTCCTGCAGAATCTGTTGCCAGCTAGGGGCCTATATGAGACACAAAGCTTTACATCGGTAGGTCTTTAAAGTACAAAAGTGGAATATTTTCTGTACTTCGTCGTTGTCGTCCCCCACCTGTGTTTCAAGGAAAACAAAGAAGAATGTTGTGTTTTCCATACACACTAGAGAGATCATGTGTTTTCAGATTGAATGACTTTTATTTTAGATTGAGGAAAACAAAGAACAAATCTCCATGAGAGAGCAAAATGTATGTTGCTCAAACTGAAAGAGCAGCTGAACTGAACTGAAATGGGTTCTCCAAAATGAAGCATCAGCAGCAAGCCAGGCAAACACAATAAAAATGAGGTATACCCAGAAAACAGTCATGATAGTTACATAACTGTGTACTGAACATCTCACACACACCGGTGTGAAAAATACTGGAGAAAGCCTGTTTTTGAAAGGGACAGCACCCACAATGTTTTCTTCGTGGCATAAAACTGTACTTTTGTATTACTGAGTATGAAAGATTATTTATTGCTGACATGCAGGAAGAAGTGCATCCTATATTGACTTGATACAGGACTTGGGATATTCAGTGTGAAATAAAGGACAGGTGCTCACATCACCTATCCCCCATCCTGGGGCTCTACCTCTAATAAAACAAAGCACTTTACCACACCCATAGCCCTTCCACAACCCCTTTTCAATGTGAGTGATAGAACAATGCCTACTTCCAGGAGCATCAGTAATTCATAATGTAAGGCCAGAAAGGACCATTACATCATCTAGGGCTGACCTCCTGTACATCACAGGCCATTAAATTTCACCCAATTATTTCTGTATTGTCCCAATTACTCATGTGTTTGACTAAAGCATGATTTGTGTTTGGCTAAATCATGTCTTTCAGAAAGGCATTCGTTCTTGACTTGAAGACACTGAAATGATGAATCCACCACTTCCCTTGGTAATGTGTTTCAATGGGGGTTAATCACCCTCACTGTTAAAAACTTGTGCCTAATTTCTAATTTGAATTTGTCTGGCTTCAGTTTCCAACCGTTATTTCTTTTTATGCCTGTCTCTGCTAGATTAAAAAGCCCTAGTACTCAGTATTTTCTTTATGTGCATTTTCTTGTACACACTATGGATCAAGTCACCTCTCAAGCTTCTTTTTAATACATTAAATAGATTGAACTCCTCAAGTCTCTCCCTGTAAGGCATTTTCTCTATCCCTCGAGTAATTTTTGTGGCTCTTTTTTGCACCTTCTTCAATTTTTACCATCTTTAAAAAAAATGTGGACCTCAAAACTGTACGCAGTATTGCATTGTCTGTCTCACCAATTCCATACATGGAGGTAAAAATCACCTCTCTATTTCTAGTCCCATTTATACGTCCAAGGATCACATTATCCCTTTTTGCTACAGCACCACACTGGCAGCTCACACTGAATTGCCTGTCCACATAACCTCTAAATCCTTTTCAGAGACACTGCTTTCCAGGATACAGTCTCCAATTCTGTAGGTCTGGCATGCATTACTTGTTCCTAGGTATATAACTCTGCATTTGGCTGCATTAAAAAAACAACAACACTTTGCATGGGCCCAACTTACGAAGCCATCCAGACTGTTCTGTATGATTGCCCATTCCTCATCATTATTTTCCTCTCCACCAATCCTTGTGTCATCTGCATATTTTATCAGCAGTGATTTACATTTATTTCCCGATCATTGATGAAAATGTTGAATAGCAAAAGGCCTAGTATCAATCTATGTGAAACCCCATTAGAAACATCCCCACTCAGTGAGGATTCCCCTCTGCTGGCGAGTTGCTGACATGTGTCAGTTGGTCAATTCTTAAGCCATTTAATGTATGCTGTCCTGATATTGTATACTGCTAGTTTTATCATTGGAATGTTGTGTGGTACCTCAGTCAAATGCCCTAGAAAAGTCAAGTATTTTACATCTATGTGACATTACTGAAAACTTCATGCTCCCCAACAAACGCCTTTCAACCAGGCACCCCACTCTCTGTAACAGCTCTTCCTCACTGTAAGAGTGGAGACCAATTCCTGCCATGTGACAATCACAGGGGTATGACTTTTTATAACCTTTACTCACAACAGGTAATTAGGAACAGGAAATAAAGATCAATCTGTTACCGGCACCCCCCCGTGTCACACCTTTATTGCACTCAAGGGAAGCAGTATTTCCTGTAGATTGGAAATAAGAGACTGGCAGTCAAGATTTCCAGGTTATATTCTCAACTCTGACCACCCATTGTGTGACCTTGGTCAAATTACTTAACTTCTCCATGTCTCAGTTTCTCCCATGTATTAAAAGGAGCTAATATCCATCTTTGAAATGTGCTATGAGATGTTTGATTACAAGGTGCTGGAGAAGTGTTATTAGTGGGAGGACAGGCAGAGGAAAGAAGGGAAGAAAGGCCAGTTTGGAACTCTTCTTCCAAGAGCCCAACCTACCCCACTTCTCAGAGGCCAGAAAACCCTCCCTTCATCTTGACATAGTGTTCCCTGTTGTCTCAGTCTTGACACAGTGTTTCTTAGTGGTCCAGCCAAGCCCTAACAAGCTACCCAGTCCCAGCCCTGCTACAAGACTAGTGCTGAGAATTATTCTGCAGATTACTGTTAAGCTCAAACTCATTTTATTTAGTAGTAGCATGGACAGGGCTTTCCCAGTGAGATGGATTCATCCTGCATCCATTTGCTGTAGAAACTCTCCCTCAAAATCTAGAGCACTCTGCAGACAATAGTGGCTAGTGGTTAACTAATTGTCATAGGCCATTTTTAGTGGATTTTGTTTGACTTTGCTTATTTAAAGGTATTGAGTTTTTCAGTTCCACAAGGTGTATCTAAAATACAAATTAAGGAAGTTCAGTTTTCTTGCATCTACTGGCTTTTGAAACTATGATTTGTTTTAACTATCAGAACAAATTGGCTTTAGCTACTATCCTAAAATGTTCATTTTAGGAGAAAAAAAGCTTGTAAAACAAGATCATTCTAACAAAACAACAATTAAAAAAACCAGACCAGGTGTTTTGCATGGTTTTTCTTAGCAGGAAGTAATATTGTTCCATGGGTCTGACTCTAAATTCAACACCTCTGATGAACATGGCTACCTGATAATGTCCTGTGCATACCATACCAGCAGAGGATGGATTTTAATTGTGTATGAAGTACTCATAAAAACACAGCACAGAACTCTCTGGAATTTCTGGGGAGCTGAGGGCGCACAGCACCCTGTGGGATGGGGTGCTAGGAGAAGTAGTGGTTTCTGGAGATTTTTACCATGAGGAGAGCTTGGTACAGAAGTGTGTTTACGCTGACAGAGCCTGATGGGATGAAGTGCTGTTGAAACAGGCGACTGGTCAGGTTTGTGTTAAATGACCACTGGGCTGGAAAACAAGCACAAACATTAAGTGGCTTGTTTGGTTGTGAGTAAAATATCCATCCACTTACACTGTAATCATGCTCTGCCCAAAGCCTCAGAGACAAGAGAACTTTTCCGAAGCTTCTCCCCCACCTTCAACCCCTCACCTGCAATGCTCCATCATCCCATTCGATCTTTTGTTTTCACACATTTCAATGTAAAAATTAAAGGCTGCATCCTGCAATCTTCAAGCAAAACTCTCACTGACTTTAATGGGACTAACCCCAGGAATCTGGGCTACCCACATGAGTAAGAGACCGGACCCTAAGGACCTGCACTGAAAATGAAGAATATATAAAGTGATTGATTTTCAAAGGTGCAGGGCACCCACAGCTCCCACTAGCATCAATTGGCACTATGAGTGCTCAGCACATTTGAAAATTAAGGCACATGAGGGTATGTTCTGTTTCTCTTGTCCAGGGGCTGCCTCAGCTCCCCTGAGCCCTTTGCCTCCTCCTCCAGGAGGATATTTTTTCAGTTAAGTTCCTTACAAAGAGTTGTTAATAATTTAAAAAAGCAAAATATTTAAAGTATTTTTTAGGAAAAGGCAGAACTGACAATCTAGAGACAGACACAGCTAATAATCCAACGTCAAAAATAGTGAACCTGAAGCAAGGTTCATCTGTATAATAATGAGAGAACAAATAATTGTTATTCTAGCATCTGTTTTGTGGTGGTGGCACGCATGCATTCTGGGAGAAAATTCTGTATTGCTGTAAACTGGCACATCGCCATTGACAAAGCAGAGGATTTGGATTGCCTCAGCTAGACTAACAATAAAATAATGCTCTCCTACACCAGACTGCACTCCACATCATAAATACTGCAGACAGTATCTGAATGACTTTGTCCTTGATCTTTCCAGATGAGACACGACAAAATAGCTTACATAGTGTGTTTTGCTGTTGATAAAGTATAGTATAAGAGTTGCCATTGAAGGCTGCACTCACCCGATCTTCCTCTTCTCGGAGATCTGGCATGGTGCTGATACAGAGACTGACAGCAGTGATAGCAACAAAGGAGACTGATATACAAGCAAAGATCTTTCCTGGGATCCCTGAGTGAGGGTTCTCCACCATATCCCTGAGCTTTCTCATGCACAAACCCAAACGGCTATTGTCCTGGAAGGCACACTGCGGCGTTTCATTAACTATCATCTCCCTCTCATACAGCATGGCCTCGGCTGCCTCCTCCTCCTTCTGTTGCAATCTTTTCTTACAGCACCACTCCAGGTGTTCCTCTTCTATCCCCCAATACACCAGCTCCTCTTGGAAAGAGAGGGCACACATCTCCCTTAGAAGCCTCAGCTTCCCAGCTGTCAGGAAAGTCATGATGGTCCTGAAGGCACAAGGGTTACGATCGAAAAAAAAACTCATTGCAGCTGACATCATAATCATCACAGATGTCCATGATCTCATCATAGTTGTTACAAGATTTTAGTTTTCCAAGCCTGGTCAAAGGGCAGTTCTCCAGCGTGGTCCACGGAATCCTGTATTTAATGCCACCTACATTGATGATCACATGCCTGGTTCGGTCCTCTAGATGGGCCAAGCAGCACAAGTCTTCCCCAGGGTGAAGAAGCTTGGCTTTTTTGTAGAAGAACCCTTTCTTGGTCTGTACCTCGCACAGGTTTTCCAAATTGTTGTAGGAATAAGAAGTGAACTTGGGATCTGCGTTCCCGGTGAGCAATGCCATTTCCTGATACATTTATTATGTCCATGGAGGTATCCGATCTACTCAGAGGAAGAGATTATAAAGTGGAGACAAGTGGCCAGTCTGCAAAAGGAAATTTAAAAATGACAATTAGGGCTTCAGTAGAGAAAAGCAATTCCACAACAATGTTTTCTCCGCAATTTTTAAAATTTGGTTTGCATTTTAGGATGAGTCTTTTAGGACCCACTCTGCTTTCATCCCCCTACCTTGAGACCGAGAAGCACTCCTCACAGCAATCAAATAGAAAGCTGGGTCCATGCCTCTGGAGCCTACTATGCAGCTCCAAGCGATGACCAAAAGGGAGTGTGTGTAATGCATCATCATTGTGACCCACTCCTTTCTAGAGGAGGAGTAATGCCCCAGCCAGTCCATCAAGGGGCGGAGGGGGGGGGGAAGAGTTTGTGTGGCAGCACGTTAAAATGGAAATCACCATTGGCCTGGGTGTCTGACAGGTTATCAGATAAGGCTTTGTTGAAAGACCTTTTATTTATTCTGACAAATCCAGAGGATGCATCTACTATGGTATAATCCAGTGGTGAGAGTGCAAACCTCTTTCACAATCAGTGTTCATCTACTGATATGGTTCAACTACTTTTCAATTAACATGGCTGTGACAGGGTGCTGGGTAAGGAGTGCTTAACCAGCCCCCTGCCATGCGAGCCCCAATTCAGGGGAGTAAATTGGAGTTGGCTGAATAGGCCTGTGCCTGCCTGGAAACTAGCAACAGCTGCCAGCCTAATTAGCCAGGGGCTATGAAAGGGCTGTGAGGGTGGGGAGAAAGGGAAAAAGAGAAAGTGAGAGAGAGAGAGAGAGAGGCAGGCTGGCCGGCCGGCCGGCCGGCGGGCCGGCCGGAAGGGCGGCTCTGGTCTGCTGCTTGTAAAGCCTGGCTGCAGGGCTTTCCTTACCCATATGCAAACTACGCAACTGTGTAGGTCACCAGGAAATTTGGGGCACCACATTTCCTGGTGTCCTGCGCAGCTGCATGCAGCTCCAGCCCCTGTCCCTCCTCTTCCCGCCCCCACTCCCCTGAGGATTACATCAGGGCTGGGCCTGCACTCACCAGCAGCGGGAAGTGCAGGGACTTGGCCCCAGCCATGCTGCCAGTGAGTGCTGGGCAGTGGTTCCCCCCCGTCTCTCAAGCTAGCCCCACCGCGGAGGCCTGGGGCCAACCCCCCCCCCCCACCAGAGGCCTGGGCACCTCCTGTGGAGGGGCTGTGTAGGGCCTCAGAATAGCTAGGGATGGCCCTGCCTGGCTGAGAAACAAACCTGTTTATAGATAGTAAGGTGGTGGTGGGAAATAGCTACACATACAGTGCACTGGTGATTGCATCAACCTGAGGCATTCCTGACTGATTTGTGAGGTCAGCAGGGGCAGAAACAAGAGGGGCCCAGCTGTGCCTCGCTACACTGGCTTACACAGTTCACATATGGCGAGCAGTTTGTGTAGCTATCATACTGTATGAAAACTATCTTTAAGAGGGTCATATTTTGATTCTTAAAATTTGGAATAACCAAATCAGCAATGCTCCAGCGTGTGGTGTATGGAAATTCAAGAACTGCAGTGATAGATGTGGGTATTGCACCTTTGAGAGCTGGAATGTTCTGACCTGCCAAAGTTCCAAAGGAGACTCATTAGTCAGCAGCAGTCACAGCTGGAGACAGTTGGAGACTGAAATCTAAGAATGAAGTGGGGCTGGAAGTAGCTTGTAAACAGAGGACCTGCTTGTTGTACTAACTTGGGACCAGATGATGTTGTATAGTTACACAGTAGCTTTTACTCTCTCTGTGAGAAGTCCCACTGAAATTTGCTTAACAAAAGCCAAGCTGGACTGGAGCACTGGGGACCATATGTTACTTCTGGCTAATGCAGCAACAGATTTCAATCAAGTAAATTGAGGAACCAGAGAAGCAAGTGACAACTGCTCTTCCTGACTGGCATTTTTTATCTAAACACCAGGCATGAAAGTCTGTCTGTGGAAGTTATGGTGAGTTTTGCCATTGGCTTCAGTGGGGCCAGGATTTCACCCCAATTCCCTAAGTAACTCTCAAGAAGCGGGGATAAGTTTCTAACTTTTTCCCCTGAGGGGGAAGTCTCTGGTTGGAAAGCCTTTCTTTGTGATGGACCAGGGCAGAAGAGCTTAATCTGCTGCTGTTCTGAATGTATCGGGCATCATTCACAGCTCCAGGCTTGAGTAAACATTTGAGTTTACACCTCACCTTCACCCCCTAAACAGAACCCCTCTTTCTTGCACCACTGTCCTCAAATCTCTTAAACTTATTTATTCAGTATCTGCTGCCTGTTATTCTGCTCTCAGTATCACTTGTCTCCAGAGCTCTGAGCCTCTCTATTCTCCACCCATTTTCCTCCTGAAGCACTAGGTCTCAGGTACTCTGGAATTATAGTAGGGGAACACTCAAAGCCTCTTGGGCTGTATAAAGACCTTTGTAAGTAAGTAAGGAAAATAAACAAGCGTTGGAGCTCTGAGCCTCGAAACAGGAGATCTGGATTGAAAGTGGACTAGAGGTGGGGAGCAATTTTATTTGGAAGAAATGGCTCTATAACTAGGTAGAAGCGCAGAGAAAAAGCTATGGAATGAGGGATAGTTTAACAGCACTGATGACAGGATGGTAAGGGTGAGGTGGGAATTCAACAACTGGGGTGAAGGTAACATGTTCCAATCCACTTTCCATCTCATCTGGTTTCCCATTCACATGTGCTGGAAAGAAAACTGAACACGAGCGTTTTAGTGATTAGAGCATCAGACTGGAACTCAGAAGACCTGGGTTCTATTCCTAGTTCTGCCACTGGCCCGCTGGGTGATCTTGGGCAAATCACTTCACCTCTCTGTACCTCAGATTCCCCATCTGTAAAATGGGATAATAGCACTGACCTTCATAAAGCGCTTTGACATCTAGTGATGAAAAGTGTGGTATAAGAACTACGTATTATTATATATTCAAAGACAAAATCACAGTAGCTCTTCTTTCCTTTGGCCTCAATCAATCCTTAGATAGATTAAGTCAAAAGACCTCCCAGCAGCAAATGACAAATGCTTGTTAGTTGAAGGCATGCATCACACAATTACTGTTCTCTTCAGTTACGGTTAAGTGAATCATGCCTGCATCACTAATATGGGTCACATTCTATATACATTACTGGGACTAGGGGAAAGAAGAATATGAGGTGCCATGACATATTAACTCTAACAGATGCATTGCCTACATCCTAAATCAGAACTCTACAAGAGAAATAAAGAAAAATTGTCTGGCTCTGAAGTCTGATGTAGCCTTCACATAAGTCCAAGTCATAGAAGCCTTCTGTAGGCTCCACAGTCAAAATGACAGAAATTGGATTTCCCTCTGCATAGAATTGCAACAAGCGTAGGGTGGGATTTTCCAAAGTTGCATACCAATTCCCATTGATTTTCAGGATTTAGTCCTCTACAAAAATACGTGGACAAACTAAGTAAAGTAGATAAACACTCTGTACTGGAGTTGATGTCAGTTTCATCTTCGGTCAAATAAGACAGAGTAAACTGCTAGAACTACACAGCAACCTGTACTTTCCTTTCTCCACATTTCACCTAACTAAAGTACTTTCTGGTGAAAGCGATTAAATGTTTCCATTTGTCAGATGCCTCCCAATTTGCAAAAGAAACTGTTTGAGGCCTGAACCCAAAGAATATTTTATTTTATTAAAAAATTCCTCAGAGGGAAGGGATTTGTATGCCATTTTCTCTTCACGCCCTATCTTGCTAATTTTGGAGGATGCAGACCGTCTGACTGGTTTGTTGGATGCTCCATAGCATCCCTCTGCCTGGTGGTCTGTCTCAGCAGGAGCCACAGTAGGGTAACCAATTTTAACACAGCACAACTAACTTCTCTGTTAGTTGGCACTAACATGGCACGACAGCTCCATCCTAGACAGTGCACTGAGAGGCTGCTATGGGAAACTTCATTAGTCCAGAAGGAATTAAGAACCTACAAAGAATAAAGAACGGCATCTCATAGCAACTTGCATCCTGTGAAACTGGTGCCTTATCTCACGGACTTTAATGCAGCTGGGATTGCAAATACCATTACTGTCATAGTAAGGGTGCGTTGTCAACACAGCATATGCTTTAAGGATTCAGCCTCTTGTTGCTTTTGGTCAGTAAGATAAAATATTCACTGCCACTATTCTGGGCATCATGCTTTTGTTTCATGCCTCACTTGTTATACAAGTCAACATCTGAAAAGTAATGTACATCATTTTGTGGCAAAAAGCCAGGATTTGCTTTCTTCCATCCTGCCCATGAGCATGATGGTGCAGAAAAAGACCAATACATTTCCAGTATTCTTTTGAAGCTAATGCTATGTGTGTCCAATTTTCTAGGTGAATGAGAATTAAGCAGCAGCATGATGTGCATGTAGATTTTTGCATTCAGTTTATACTGGTCTTTTCATTTCCAGCTCTACTACAAAGGAGGATATGTTTTATAAAAACCCTGTTGATTAAATATCTAACTTAATGAATCAGACATTCAGGTTTTTATTAAATTGTCACTGGTGACTGGATAGGGGATTGGTAATACAATAGGGAGCTTTTCTTCTCTAGGTCAGCAGGCAGAATCTCAGGTAGTTTCTGAGGGCTTGTCTACACTTAAAACGCTACAGCTGTGCCACTGCAGCGCTTTAGTGTAGACATGACCTACACATATGAGAGGTATTATCCCATCGGCATAGGTAATCAACCTCCCCAAGTGCTGTCTACATGGGAATTTAGGTTGGCTTAACTACACTGCTCACAGGTGTAGATTTTTCACACCCCTGAGCGACATAGTTATGCCAGCCTAATTTTCCAGTGTAGACCAGACTTGAAAATTATATTAACAGTTGGAATAAGTTTGCTGGTGTCAGTCATGTTACTAGCAGGCAAACATCCACATAATAAAAACCACCATTACAAATGTCACCAATTGGTACCTTTTTTGGAAGTGTCACTACAGAGCCAAACTACTGAATAGACATGGAGCTGCATTACTCTCCCTGATACCCCTTAGAAGTGGTCCCTCCAGATCATGGCTGAGACATGTTGATGGAACAGCATAGGAAAGCTTGCACGGCTGCTTCAACTGTCCAGCAGATCAACTGTTGTTCAGGCCTGCCATGCTGGCACCTTTCCTGAGCAGTAAATTCACTCTGGAATGACTGTTGTTGACTTATAGGCATGGAATGTATCATGATGACCTTCACAGAAATATTAAGGGTTTGTCAAATTTACGTGGGTCTTAAAATACTCACTGCATGTTGATGTTCTCTAGTCTAAACTACCCACATACCTTCAGTGAAGTGGCAGTCAAAATGTCGCTTTAAAATCCAACACTTCCAGAAATGATGTTACAGCATCAGTCAATTGGCATTTCTCTTATTTAATCAACACATGGGTAGACGAGGAATGGGGGTATCAAAACATACACCCTATGGGTGGCTCAGAATGTACTTCCCTGACTGGAGTTATCTGAATTTTTATATCACTTTGTGCTAGTCACATTAGGTGGAATAAATCTAAACCATCAGCAAAGCGTTCAGCCACAACAAAAAATATATATCTATTATGAAAGTAGGCATGGCCAGGTTTAATTTATATCATACTGTCTTATGAGAAAACGTATGGCTAGGTACAGTGGTGATCACCTCACTGTACAACTGGCCCATAGGAAAGTCTGGGCCTGATGCTCTCCTCAATGTAAATGAGGAGTAGGTCTACAGAAGTTAGTGGAATGACCCTGGCTAAAACTGGTGGAAGTTCAGAATCAGGTACTGTGCCTTTTTCATGATAACTACCACAGACTTGTATTGACTTCGTACCTGTGGCTGCAAGACAGTATATCATGGGTCAGATTGAGTGTTGCATACAGATAGGAATTTTGCCACAGCTGCCCAACTAAGAATTTGTGCCATCAGGGTAGGGGACCCTCAGGTGGTATAGCTGGCTCCTATGGCAACTGCCTCCCTCCCCAATATGGGCTTGGGAGCGTATGAAGGAAAGGGAGGGGCAAATCACAACTCTGCTCTGCAGATTCCCGTAGGGGATCATAGCCAGCAGTCATAAATTAAAGCAGTCCCAAGGCTGGGTCAGCTTGAAATTCAGGGGACTGAAACCAGCTGTCCATTATACTTAGCAGATCTTTGAGTAGGAGCGAATCTGGCCCTGTGTGTGGTGGTTGTTATTTCAAAATGCAGTGCAAGGAACATTTTTAAAAAGATTACTATGGGCTGATTGTGCATGGAGGAGAAAATTATCCACAGTATTTTCCATTAAAAAAACCCTGAAACCCTGAGAGAAAACATTTTCTCTGCCATATATGAAAAGGACAGGAGTCACATCTTCTATGATCTGCACCTTGCAGATGTCTTGTTTTAAATTGTATTTCTTGCACAACAGTTCAAAGATGATGTAAATCTTCAACCTCTAACCATGGCTTCATAAGAAGATTTGTACGGAATATTTCGACAAATGATGTAATCCACAGAAGAGATGGGTAATCTGCCACCCACACCTCCTGCTGCACACCCCTCAATGCACACACGCACTCTTCACCACCCACTCCTCTAGCAGCTACCTTCTTTCATCTGGGCCATTTGGCGTTGCACAAGAGACTACTAGTCTAAAATTGGCTCCAAACTGGGATGAATGTCCTCACTCCATCTGCTGTTCTAAGTTACGAGGTACTGTAGGGTTTTCTTTTTTATTTTAGCACTGAGTTACTGAAGACTATGGGGCTTTTTAGTAATTCGGATTTTTAAATGTATCTTGTGGAACCGAATACATCCTAACAGAGCACAGGTTATTGTTACATGATTTAAAGTCACAGACATGAAACATACATTAGGTTGAATGCAAAATGTTTTCTCTGGAGTCAAAGGAGAATTCAGGCAGTGTATCCATTCTGCAGTGCTCAAACCCTTCCGGTTAGCAGACAAGCTGGAAAGTGACGTTACTGACTGGTACCAAGACAATTCCTACACCTTATCATCATAAGATTTATAATTCATATTGTATAAAATATGTTTACTGATAGCAAAATTTATAGACACAATTTGAAGATAATCTTTGATGATCTTGTAGTTAAGGCACTAGACTGGGACTCAGGAGATCTGGGTTCAATTTCCAGTCATCATCATTTCTATTATAATAGCACCTAGGTACTCCAGTCAAGAATTGGAATTGCTAGGCACCGGGCAGACAAGTAAAGATGGCAGTCCCTGCCCCAGAGGGCTCACAGTCTATATATTAGACAGTATGCAATAGGTGGGTGAAACAAATGGGGTGAGCATGGGTTGGGAGGATGTGGTAACAATAAAAGCAGAAAATCCAAAATCACAGGCCTGCCTCAGACTCCCTGTGTGACCTTGGGGAAGTCACTTAAGCAATCTGTGCCTCATTTTCCCATCTATACAATTATTGAAGTATGATTATTATTAAAATGGAGATAATACTACTTCATTTCTCCCACATTTGGCTTGTCTTTTCTGTTCAGATTGTCAGCTCTTTGGAGCCCTTATTATTGTGCTAGGCACTGTACAAACACATGGGGCCCTGACCTCCCAAGTTATCGGAAGTGAAATGATCAATATTAAAATGTTTTGATTGCTCTTACAAACACCCTAGATCAAAATCCACGCTACCTGTTATAATCTTGACTAGACGCAATCTATAAAAGAGGATGAGATACACATATATTTATCAACTTTACATCTACAATATTTTCTAGGGGAAAAGCTCATGAAACCTCAAGCAGAGTGAAAAGATTGTAACTAACAATAAATGACACAGTACACAAGGCAAAGGGAAAGTACGTTAGCATTACTGAAACTGGTCTCTGTAGAATTCCAAAAATGTAATTTTCTTTGTCCACAGAAGATGAAACTTGCCTCTCTCTCAGTTTATGACATGAATATCAAGAGGAAACCATGGCATGCATGAACTATTCAGCAACAGTCTTAGCTATCTGCAAAAAAGAAAGGACTATTCAATGTTCTATTATCTTTCTTTTATTAGATGCTTTGTGTCCTAAATGTAAAGTTTCTTTTTCAATCTCAGGAATGAGGCTTCCTCCTCAATTCAGGTGGAAAACAGTCAGTTTATATTTAAAAAATAAACTTGTTTTCAAATTCTGAAAAGACTGTTTTTTAACAACAGGATTTCAGGTCAGAAATCCAGCACTGAATTTTTGCCATGCTATAGGATGATCTGAAACAATTCAATTTGTTAAATGAGCTAACTAAGTTAACCTGACTCCAATGCTGTAATTATTTCCACTTGTGCCTACAGCTGTTTGTATCTATTAGAGATATTGAATCATCTGCTACTATTGCTGTCATAAATATAAAGGGAAGGGTAAACACCTTTAAAATCCCTCCTGGCCAGAGGAAAAACCCTTTGACCTGTAAAGGGTTAAGAAGCTAAGACAACCTCGCTGGCACCTGACCAAAATGACCAACGAGGAGACAAGATACTTTCAAACCTGGAGGGGGGAGAAACAAAGGCTCTCTCTGTCTGTGTGTTGTTTTTGCCGGGAACAGAAAAGGAATGGAGTCTTAGAACTTAGTAAGTAATCTAGCTAGATATGTGTTAGATTCTGTTTTGTTTAAATGGCTTATAAAATAGGCTGTGCTGAATGGAATGTATATACCTGTTTTTGTGTCTTTTTGTAACTTAAGGGTTTTGCCTAGAGGGATTCTCTGTTTTGAATCTGATTACCCTGTAAGGTATTTACCATCCTGATTTTACAGAGGTATTTTAATTGAAGTAAAAAGAATCACTTCTTTTAAGAACCTGATTGCTTTTTCATTGTTCTTAAGATCCAAGGGTTTGGGTCTGTGTTCACCTATGCAAATTGGTGAGGATTTTTATCAATCCTTCCCCAGGAAAGGGGGTGTAAGGTTTGGGGAGGATTTTGGGGGGGAAAGATGTTACCAAGCGGGCTCTTTCCCTGTTATATATTTGTTAGATGCTTGGTTGTGGCAGCAATAAAGTCCAAGGGCAAATAAAATAGTTTGTACCTTGGGGAAGTTTTAACCTAAGCTGGTAAAAATAAGCTTAGGGGGTTTTCATGCAGGTCCCCATATCTGTACCCTAGAGTTCAGAGTGGGGAAGGAACCTTGACAGCATCAAACAGGAACTCTGTGGAAGAGGCAGGGATAAAATCCAGTTCTCCAGAGTAGCAGTCAACTTTTCAGGGTCGCGTCCCACCCTTTACCCCTGTCTGCCACCACCCCCCCCTCCCAGGAGCCGGGGTTGGGAGTGGAGCTGCAGCTTCCTGGTGGAAGGAGGGTGGGGGGGAAGACATGGCATGAGGTAGGGGGGCCAAGGCTGGAGTCGCAGCTAAGAGCAGATCTGGGGCTGGGAACAGAGCCACAGCCAGGGGCCAAGGCTGTGGGTAGGGTTGCCAACTTTCTAATCACAGAAAACTGAACATGCTTGCCCCGCCCCTTCTCAAAGCCCCGCACCCCACTCACTCCATCCCCCTTCCCTCCATCGCTCACTCTCCCCCACCCTTACTCACTTTCACCGGGCTGGGGCAGAGGGTTGGGGTGTGGGAAAGGGTTTGAGGTGTGCGCTTACCTCAGGCAGCTCCTGGAAGCAGCCGGCATGTCTGACTCCTATGCGGAGGGGCCAGGGAGCTCTGTGCGCTGCCCTTGCCCACAGGCACCGCCCCCACAGCTCCCAGTGGCCAGGGTTCCCGGTCAAAGGGAGCTGTGGAGCCAATGCTCCTGGTGGGGGCAGCACATGGAGCCCTTGTGGCCACTCCTGCAACTAGGAGCCGGACACACTGGCCGCTTCTGGGAGCTGCGTAGAGCCAGGACAGGCAGGGAGCTTGCCTTCGCTCCGCTGCACCACCGACCGAACTTTTAGCAGCCTGGTCAGCACTGCGGGGTCCCTTTTCAACTGGGTATTCCAGTCAAAAAACAGACACCTGGAAACCCTATCTGGGGGTGGGGCTGGGGCCGAGCTGGAGCCGTGGCCAGGCAGTGATAGGGGCTGGCAGTCAGGGCCACAGCCAGGCGCAGAGCTGTGGCCAGGCCACGGTTGGGGGCCTGAGGCTAGGGGTGGGGCCAGGCACAGGGTCAGAGCAGAGCTGGGGGTGGAGTGGGGCTGGGTGGTGCTTCCTTCCCTCCCCCTGTGGAGGTTGGCCTGGGTCCTGCAACACCCCCCAAATGTTCCTCTGCACCCCCCTTAAGAGGTCATGCCCCACAGTTTGGGGACCACTGGCATAGGAAGTGGTTTGGATTTTTGTTATGCAGAAGGTAGCAGATGATTTTGGCTCTTGTGAGGAATGGATACATCTCCTTCCTCTCTCCCCCCCTATTGTGGGCAGGGATGGAAGTGACTTGACACTCTTTGAGGAGGCTTCTTTAGCTCCTCACACCAGTAATAGCTGTTCCACTTCCCCCCCAGCCCAATACCCACTACTGCTCCACACACTGATTAAGTACTTTCACTAAATGTGTCTGCTAACATGACGAGTAGGTAATGTTGATATTTAAGTTGACATAATTAAGCTTCAGTGTTCTCAACGAATTGAGATGATGGGGTGAGCATTACCGAAGGCCTGGATTCTTCACCTCTCAATGTCATTATTTCAGGCTGTTTGCAAAGCCAGAAAGACAATACTTCATTCACTACGTTGAACAAGGCTAATCTTTAAGACCATCAGTACCATAAACTTGTATTTTTAAATGAACATATCTGTACAATTCTGTAGTGAAGAGTGGGTTCTGCAGAAAATTCAGTGTCTTTGGAGCCAGAACATGGCTTCCTGATTATTTGTAGTGTTTTCTATGATCTCCTGAATTGTTTTCAAATAGCTCCAACTTCAACAACATTGGAACAGCTCTAGGAGCTAGAATCAGAAGAATTAATAATTTTGTGTAATAAGTGAGAAAAGTTCACTGACATCTTGCTGGAGAATGTCAGTAGGCAGAGGGTAAGAGAACACACTCCAGGCTGGCATTTTGGGACAAGCACCTCATCATTAGAAATCAGAGATGCTGGATTCTAATAACCACACACTCTGCCTGCCTGGTGTGGTTGCTGACTTGGTTCTGTGGGGACACTTGTATAAGGAGGGTTATTGGGATAGTTAAGAAACAAATTTCAAAGTTCAAGGAAGAATCCAGGCCTTTGGTAATGCTCAGACTTATTTATTTCCTGAATGTTTTTACACGTAGTTTAGTGTCAGGCCCTCTCTGTGGCAAGCATTCTTCTTTTCAGAGCTACCTCAGCTTCTCACACATTGCCTGCCACCTCCCTCCTTGAAATGCCAGCACATACACAGAAATGTCAGGATAAAAGACAGTTACAGAGTTCGCTTTATAACATCTCTACTACTGATAGGTTTTTGTTGCTGAGCAGTTGCCTCCATGCTGCCTAATGACACGCTGGTCATAAAGCACATTGTTTTGCAAGTGCTATCAACAGTAAATTACTGTCATATACAGCGGTGTTGTAACCTTGTTAGTCCCAATCATCGTGTCAGTTCCCAATATCTCAGTCACACTCCGAACTTGTGAGGTTCCCTCCCCCATGTTGTCATTTCTTAAATCTTATTTTAATCAGGGAAATGATCCATCTTTCAAGCTGCTTAATTTAATAGTCAACAGAACGCTTCCTTCTGATGAGAAGGTGCCAAGAGTTACACTGTATGAGGCAAAATGTATGGCTTTTTTACATCCCTCCATAACAAGTATCTCAGAGGGGTAGTGTATATGTGTATAACAGCTCTCCGATACTAGTACTGAGCGCTACAAACAAGGGAACAGCAAGTTGTAGTTACCCTTTGTAATGGTCCTCAGTAGCAGTTTGGTTGGGAAGCATAGCCTACTGGTCAAGGCTTCAACCCATGACCGGCGGGGGGATGGGCGGGTTGTTGGTAGGGGAGCCTGGGCTCTCCCGCTCCACTGGACTCCAACCCAGGGCCCTATGGGCTACCAGTGGTCTGGCAACCGAGGCTGCTGTCCCTGGGCCACTTCCTATCTTCCCTACCCTGAGTCAGCTTAGTCCAAGGCTTTCCCCTGCTGAGGGAGTCCAAATAAAGAAAATAAGGGGGGATTACCAATGTCCAGGGTCCACATAGAGGGGAGAGAGAGGTACTTCCCGCTCTGATTGTTTCTGGGGTGGGTCCTCCCTTCCTTCAGGGAGGGCCCTTTTGAGGCAATTGTATCAGAGACTTCAGCCTTTCCTCTTCTCTGCACTGCTGGAGCTTTGGACTGCAGGCCTGCTCTCTTCCAAGTCTACCCCCAAATGAGCTAATTCCCTGTTTTTTAATTCCTCCATCAGATGGAGCATTTGGGCTGTCTGGGCCCAAAATAATCCCTCAACCCCTTTTTGCCCACTGTGGGGTTTGTTCACCCCATCACACCCGTTTTATTTATCTTAGGGGTTTTACTTCCCAAACAAAACCTCATTATTTTATTCTGTTTTCTTACTAACAAGCAATTCCTATTGTTAACTTGAATAAACAGCGGAAGAAATGTGTGTGTTACAATACCCCCCCCCCCCAAAATTTAACAAATATAATATTTCATAAAATATGAATTTAAAATCCATTTGCTTTCCCATACAAAAGAGTAAACAGACATTAGTGTCTAAAAATCCAAGTAAGGAACTGTGAATAAGTAGACAATATCTACTTCATGAGTGCACTTGAGAGGAAAGCATGTAATTTGATTTGTACTGCATAATTTCTTTTGTATTATTTTATTTTATACTTTAAATGACCTCATTTTGCTTGATGTGTTTTGCAGTCTCAGTGTCTTACTCTTCTGTAGGACCATCTAGCTTAGGTTTTTCTTGAGCAGTCATTGCCATCATATCTAAGTAATTCCTGCAAGGTGCTGAGCGCCCTCGCCTTCCACTGAATCAGGCCATATATGGCTAGTACCTTAGACCTTGTGATGTTGGGCACACCTGGTGCAAGTGAAAATGTTCATTTAACAGACTAGTTTAGCAAGAGAACCTGCTGGTGTTTTACAATTCATCTAACTCATACTGTATACTTCTGCGTCTGCAGAGTGCTTACATTTTTCTAGCTGGAAATGATAGCTGCATGATCTGCAAGGGAAACAAAGTGTGAAATAAATATGAGTGCTGAGTAAATGCAGATGTTTTACAGTTACACAGAAAGCGTGGGAGAGAAAGAACACTTAGCTAAACCTCTAGTGATCAGCTAAGGAATGTAAATTGCAATATTTCAGATAAAATAGGATAATGAGCTCAGATCACCTGGTGGTTTTATGCTTACACGGACTATCAGTATTACAAATAGACTAATAAATAAGGAAGAAATACATAACTTCTGAAACACTGGGAGGATCCACTGTAATTGACTGAATAGCAGCAAACATGGAAAAGACCCAGATACTGTCCAGAGCAGCTACATCCTTATCCTTAAAGCCCAATCCAGCTGAGTACTGAGCACTCTCAACTCTCACAAAAGTCAGTGAGTATCATGCATGCTCAGCATCTTGCAGAAGGTGCTCTGTATCTCACAGAATCAGCCCCCTAATGTGCAATACCACCAGAGGGAACCACTGCAACAATCTATATAAATGGTACTTACACTTGCCCTAGCTAGAAAAAAAGACACTCTCTCACTCAGGGCCAGATAGTTGCTGGAGAGGCTGTGGTTTGAGGCTCCTTCAAACAGGCAGTATAGGTTGGGGGATAATGTACATGAGGTAACAAGAGTTCTGAGCCAAGATTAGTCACTCTCTAAGTACAGACATTAGTAGGTTAGGGCAAAGGGAGGACAAGGGTTACTGCTGGGATTCTTAATCGAGCCAAAGGGAGTCAGGCCCCCAACTCGCAATGGTTTTCAATGGAAATTAGGTCCCAGATTTTCAAAGGTATGTAAGTGCCTATGTCCTATTGAATCCATGGGAGTTAGGTGCCTAAATACCTTTGAGGATCTGGGCCTATGTGCAAATCTTCGCCGGTAAAGTCTGCAGATGATACAAGGATTGGTGGGATAGTAAAATAATGAGGAGGACAGGATATTGTTTTGGAGTAATCTGACTTGCCTGGTTAAATGGTTACAATCCAACAAAATGCACTTTACTACAGCCAAGTGCAATGTAATACATAAGAGAACGAAGACAGCAGGTTATACCTACAGGTTGGGAGGTGACTCAGAAAAGGATTTTAGGGGATCATCATAGATAATCGTCTCAACACGAGTTCTCAAAGCAGTACTGTGGCAAAAAGAGCTCCTTGGACATATGAAAAGGAGAATATCAAGTAAAAAAGCAGGGAAGTGATCTTGTATCTCTAAACAGCATGGTAAGGACTCTGCTAGAATACTGTGTCCAGTTCTGGTGCCCACACTTCAAAAGGATGTGGAAATATTGGACAGAGTTCAAAGGAAGGCCAAAGGAATGATCCAGGGGCCAGAAAACAAGCCGTCTGATGTGAGGCTAAAGGAGCTCAACTTATTCAGTTTATCGAATAGCACAGGGGTGGCCAACCTGAGCCTGAGAAGGAGCCAGAATTTACCAATGTGCATTGCCAAAGAGCCACAGTAACACATCAGCAGCCCCCCCATCAGCTCCCTCCTGCCCAGTGTCTCCCACCCACCAGCAGCACCGCCGATCAGCACCTGGCCCTCCATCCCTGTGCCTCCCGCTTGTCGCGATCAGCTGATTTGTGGTGTGCAGGGAGGAGGAGGAGCAAGGGCGCGGGGGACTCAGGGGAAGGGGCGGGGGCCTTGGGGGAAGGAGTGGGGCGGGGCTGGGACCGAGCCATGGGTTGAGCAGTGAACACCCTGTCGCACATTGGAAAGTTGGCGCCTGTAGCTCCAGCCTATGCAAGGAGCCACCATATTAACCTCTGAAGAGCCGCATGTGGCTCTGGAGCCACAGGTTGTCCACCCCGGAACAGCAGGTTGAGAGGTGACTTGATCACTATGTCTAGGTACTTATACATGGAAAAGCTATCTGACGGGGGGTGGGGGGGAGAGCTCTTCAATCTTGCTGACAAAAGCAAAACAAGAGTCAATGGCTAGAAGTTAAAATTGAACAAATTCAACCTTGAAATCAGATGCAATTTCCTACAGCGAGGGTAATCAACTACTCGAGTAGTTTACTGGGGGAGGTGGTGAACTAACTATCACTAGTAGCCTTTTTTGAAAGATATGCTTTAATCCAGCTTCTGAGAGAAGTTCTGTGGCCCGTATGTGTAAGGGTTGGACTAGATGGCCATGGTGATCCCTTTGGACCTTGAAATCTGTAAATCTGTTACTCCCCTGTTCACCCCCTTCCCTTGTGGGCCTCGGGGAGAACACTGCCCTCAGCTTGCTCATAATACTTGTAGCACTGTACGACTAATCTAAACTCATGCTTCAGGGCTTCAGCAAGTCACCTGCAGGGGTCAAGAAGAATTTTTTTCCTCCCACCAATGCACAATTATAATTTGGGATTGAGGGTTTGGTTTTGTTCCTCTGAAGCACTGGATATCTGCCACACTGCTAGAGATAGGCTACCTGATGAGGTAGACTGGTGTTCTGACGTGGTACAGAGAATCCCCTTGTTTTAGATAGCTGGTCGGTATGTCTTGCTCACATGTTCAGCATCCAACTGATCACTTGATTTGGGGCTAGGAAAGAATTTTCTCCCAGGTCAGACTGGCAGGGATCTTGAGGGTTTCTCACCTTCCTTTGCAGCTTGGGGTGCAGATCGCCTGGTGGGATCATCTGGCTATATCTCACCTATTCAATTCCCTGACATTGCAGGGGCCTTCAGCACTGGTGTCACATAAGTCCCTCCTGTTCTCTGTGGCACGCAGCAATTTAGCTTCCTGAGGACTGAAATGTTTTCGTTTATCTGAAGTCACTGGGGGTATTTGGGTGAAAATCGATGGCCTGTGATATGCAGGAGGTCAGACTAGATGATCTAATGGTCCTGTCTGGCCTTACATCAGTGGTGGGCAACCTGCAGCCCATCAGGGCAATCCGCTGGCGGGCCATGAGACAATGTTTACATTGACTGTCCGCAGGCACAGCCACCCACAGCTCCCAGTGGCCATGGTTCGCTGTTCCTGGCCATTGGGAGCTGCAGGAAGCAGCAGCCAGCATGTCCCTGCGGCCTGCGCCACTTCCTGCAGCTCCCATTGGCCGGGAACAGTGAACCACGGCCACTGGGAGCTGTGGGCGGCCACGACTCTGGACAGTCAATGTAAACACCACTGTCCACCACTGCCTTACACTCTATGAAACTCCCTTAGGTTCCCTTGAAAGTCCCAACCCACAGCAAAAAGATATCTTTGGTAGTTCTATTTATTTTATTTACTATGAGGTTGCAAAAGTTCCCCCATCTTTTGTCTGGACTTTCTGTCAATGATAATTGGTGGCTATTTTATATTAGCAATGTACCCTATTGTTGGTCGCTCTTTGTTAGGCAATATTATAAATATGCAGCTAATACTAAAAACCATTGTACATGCCGAAACTGCAGCCACATTCTTACAATATGGACTGCCTGATAACAACGGAATCAGGGAAACACATTTCAGTTACGCGTACAGTGTAGTGTTGAATGCCCGCACTCTGTTTGCATGTAAATCTTGGAGGATTTTCAGATAAACAGTATCCTGCACACATAGGGCCAGTTGCTCCCTCCACTTCACTGGGTGCTATGGACTCTGTGTAGTTGTGCTGTACAAGGTGAAAAGCAGTTCTTGAGGTGGCTAGATAGACGTCTCCTTGAACTCTGTCACACTAGGACAATTTGAGGCAGGCCAAGGGTGAGGCGGGAAAAGGAACTAACTGGCTTTCATGCCACTCCATGGCCTAGTGATGTTAGGAGTGGAAATTCACCTGCACCCAGCCAAGCTATTCTGGCTAGACACTGGGGAGAAGATTTTATAGATGCTACCGGAATTTCCTGTGCTATCCTAGGGGGTCAAAGAAAATAATGAAAACACAATCAAGGTCAGTCCAACCTAGAGGTCGAACACTGACTAGATGGCAGGACATCGTTCACAGGGACATGATCAGGCGGGGCTTAATGAAGGAACAAGCCACGGACAGGAACGAATGGCAACGATATACCACTCCCTGTGTATACAAAGTTTTTCTGGGATGAAAGACCAGAATTTACTGATGAATGTTCCTCTGAATTCTCCTACACAATGGTCATGCAACTACTAACACCCAATATTTCAATTTTGGCCACTTACTGCAACTGGCCTTTTCTCTGTTGGGTTCTATTGTATCCTGTAACCTCACTGCCCAAATATTGCTCTTACCCTTTCATGCTCTGCATAGCACCAGGTCACTCTTTTTATTATCTCAGGGTTTACTGCTGCCTACTCACAGCTGAATCTGTCTCTTCCTTTGCCAGAGCATAAAGAAAGCACATTCTCCCTCTGTGCCATCCTCCTACCTGCCACTATCCTCATATATATTTAAGCAACCAAATCAGAGGAACCTCCTGAGACGTCTATTTCACATACGATGATCTGACACAATCTGGCCTGCATCTGAGTAGTTGCCATACTCTGTTCAAGTCATTTTCCATTAGAGCAATATATTTCCTTTTCACACAACTGTTCCCTCCAAACACAACTTCCCACAGGTACCAGTCCCACCTCCTCACTATCAATGGCCATTTTCTGACATTCTACATTTTTTCCATTTTTCTCCCTTCTGTTCAAGGCCTTAACTTTGGTCCCTTGAAAGATGAGGAGATCAGACAGTAATACAGCTACTGCAGCTTTTTCCTAAGGACACTTCTTCTCTCCTGGATTCTGTAAATCCTTCTGCTTTTCATCCTCACTTTAGTTTCCTTGTATTCCTCTGACCTGCTGTAACTTGCAGCTTTTTTTCAAGGTTTCCACTTTCCTGCCTTCACTTTCTGCTTCCAGTCACACCCTTGAAATGGGTGGCAATTACTAAAGGAATCCACATTTATCTCTGAACTCCTCCCCATCACCACTTTTCACAGGGGAAAAGAAAGTATTTATCTCTGAACTCCCCCCCCCACACACACACTTTGATTTCCTGCAGCCAGATTCTATAACTGGCTGCAGGAAATTCATCCCTTCCTCATTCCCCTGCCATTCCCAGGTGGGAAATGTGGTTGTGGGGGTGGAAGGTGAGGCATCACCTCTCAGGAGCAAGAGTTCCAGAGAGGTACTACAGTGGTCAGTGGTTGTGGGGGTGAGAGCACAGCTGGACAGGAAAACCAGGATGTTTCTGAAAGTACTTGGGTAATCTGTGATTATTAGAAAAACAAATCAAAGTGAGCAATTTACAGGCTGAGTTTGAAGGTTATCTTCCTTTAAAAGAGCAAGACTGGCAACATGGAGGAGAGTGTAATCAGAGTCCCTACTCCACTGCTACACGCCCGGAGGATCTTGCCTGAGCAGTGCTAATCTTCCTTAGGCTAGTTTAATCAGCTTTAAGGACCAATTTACATTGGTGCTGTGGCATCAGAGAATCTGGCCCATTCCATTTACCTGGAGTGCCACACTGAGGGTGGCTAATAACCTCATTTTTGAGGTTAACTCCGTACACAGGAACACATTTATTCAAGCAACCCAGTATTATTTCCTTTTTACAGCCCTTTTTTTAAAGTTGCATTCCTAGTTTTTTTTGGTCCCCAGCACTTTCTGTACCTTACATTTCTATGCACTGAATTGCTTAAACCACAATGCTGCTCACCAGTCTCCTCCTCCTTTATATTGTCTGCCCCACTTTCACATCTCCAGTTTTATATTATAATGAAAAATTCATCATCTTGCTGCATGTTCCACCTAATGAAATGAGCAGAACTGGTTCTCATGTGCATCCTTTAGGCATTTCAATAGTCTTCTCCACCACTCCCTAACTACTAGCACTCACAAGTACCCTCTGTCTTTGAGATCTAAATGATTCTTTACCCTCTCAAGTGCTTCATACTTTTACCTAAGGCTACGACTTAGTCATGGTATTTTTAGTAAAAGTCACGGACAGGTCACCGGCAAAGTCACAGGATGGTGACCTGTCCATGACTTTTACTAAAAACGGCCCTAACTAAATCTTAGGTGCTGGAAGGGTGGTGGGGGGAGCCACTTCCAGGGATGCTGCTGATCCTGGGTGGGGCACTCTGGGCCCCGCCACTGCTGGCATGGGGTAGGGGCAGCCTGGGGCCCCCTGCCACTGCTGCTGAGGAGGGGGCGGCAGCGGCGGCCCGGGGTCCCCCTGTTATGGGTCGGATCACAGAAACCCCCTTTGGGACTGCCATCTGATGTACCGAGACGAACTCTGAGCCCGTTTTCTCTGGCAGCTTGGGACTTCAGTGCCCTGCCTGGTTTGAGCCAGACATGCTAGCCTGCTACAAACACAGACCCAGGTCTGAACAACGTCCCCCAAAAGCTGCAGACTTAACTGAAAACAGACTAGCCTCCTTCTAGTCTGGGCCCAGTCCTTTCCCCGGTACAGTCTGTGTTCCAGCTCAGGTGGTAGCTAGGGGATTTCTCATGACTGCAGCCCCCTTTGTTCTGCTCCACCCCTTATAGATCTTTCGCACAAGGCGGGAATCCTTTGTCCCTCTCTAGGTTCCCACCCCTCCTTCTAAATGGAAAAGCACCAGGTTAAAGATGGATTCCAGTTCAGGTGATATGATCACATGACACTGTAAGACTTCATTACCCACTTGCCAGCACACAGGTATACCAGAAGACTTACAAGTAAACAGAGCCATCCACAGTCAATTGTTCTGGTTAATGGGGCCATCAAAATTCCAAGCCACTATTAATGGCCCACACTTTGCATAATTACAATAGGACCTCAGAGTTATATTTCATATTTCTAGTTTCAGATACAAGAATGATACATACATACAAATAGGATGACCACACTCAGTAGATTATAAGCTTTGTAATGATACCTTATAAGAGACCTTTTGAAAGAAGCATATTCCAGTTACATTATATTCACACTCATAAGCATATTTTCATAAAATCATATAAAGTGCAACGTCACACTCCCCCCCACCCCCCCCGGCCACTGGGGAGGGGTGGTGGCCTGGGGTCCCCCCGCTGCCGCTGCTCTGGGGGCAGCCCTGGGTGCCGCTGCTGCTCCTGGACTGCTGCTCTGGGGCAGTGCCCTGGATCAGCTGCCTGGGGCCGCCCGAGCAGCGGCTGGTGTGGCTGGCCCTGGGGTCGCCCCAGCTGGTCGGGCGGCCCTGGGGTCGTCCCAGCTGGTCGCTGGTCGGGCGGCCCTGGGGTCGCCCCAGCTGGTCGGGCAGCCCTCGGGGCAGCCACAGCAGAAGTCATGGAGGTCCCAGAAAGTCACAGAATCCGTGACTACTGTGAAAGATTAGCAGCCTTAGTTATACCGTACATGATAGCTTTGCAGAGAAGCAAAGTTTCCTGAAGCAAAATTACAAAAAACTGAAGTCAAAGTAAATCAAGCCCATACGCACTTCTTTAAAAATCCTATCAGATTTGTTGGGCATGATCTTCCTTGGATGAATCCATTCTGAAATAAGCGTACGGATTTTGACATAGAACTCCTTGTTTATAGAAGAACCTCACCTCCGCTTCTGATTTTGCACCTGGAAATAGTTACCGGTGCAATGCTTCACACAGTCATCATTATGGCTACATTTTATAGCATGTAGAAATCGGGTAGCAACTGCGTCCTATAAATTGTGGGTGCACTTTATTTGCAACCACAATATTGTACCCACAATTATTTTCAGGCATTATCAAGGTGCAAAATCAAAGGCTGCTTTTCACAATCAGGACTTGATATCCATATTCTGATTGACCAACTGGGCATTTTTGGAAATGTCACAGCAATGACCTTATCACTGTTGAGATATGTAAATGAACTGAAAATTGCTAGTAGTAGGCCTTACTTGCAAACCTTCACCTCTGCCCCTTTCACAAATACTAAAGACATTTTGATCTGGTCATCAAAAGCCTTTCAATTTAGTTTAGAAATCTTTTCAGTCAGCAAACTCTTTTCCTCCATACTTATTATGGAAGATGAAATTAACTTGTCCTCTTTGCTCACAGCTTTATTCATGAGTGTCACCTTCTTACCACCTGTACTTACTTTTTTATGAACTAGTGCAAATAGGATGTGACTTTACTACTACCACACAGGGTGTGCGTGAGCAGAAAATAATGTTTGTCTATGTCCTTAATAAATAATGAGTGGTGTTTTCTTTACTTCAGAGCAGTGGGTTGAAAAGAAGAGACGTTTGGAGTCAAATTTCCACAGTCTTATGATTTGTTTGTACAAATAGTGTGCACACATACTCATTTGGACATAGACTGGGTAACTGGACAACTGTCTGCTCAAATACTGCTGTACGTGATCAATATCGGTTTTGCATGTTTAAGTGGATGTAGGCACACACACTGGAGGTCTTTTGAAATCTAGCCTTTGGAGTCCAGAGGACACCGTAAGATACTGTTTGATGGTGCCTGATTAATCATATCCCTTGATTCATTTAAAACTAAACTAGACCACGAATTATATTGTTCCAGTGCTGCCTGGCAAGGAGATGGACAAGATGGCCCAATAGATATTTTCAGATTAATTTCCACAATTCTAAGTCAGCCTGTTTTACTGATGTTTGTTCCTTGTTTTATTGTAACTTTTACCAAATAATTTCTTACTCTCTAGTGACACGCTCCTTTAATTTCAGCCCATTTTCTTTTTGCTTACGTTTGCCACACCTCATTGCTTAATTCTTCCAGTCTAGCATCTGCAACAGGTGCTTTAAACCTTGCCCACTTCTATCCACCTCAGTAACTAACTTCCAAATCTGTTTTGCTATTGCTAGTTTCCTTTTTGCTAGATGGCAGATAATGTACTGTAAGTCTAAGGGTTGTAAATTCTCGCTCAGCACTTTTCATCTCCCTTGTGTGTCCTAACCTTCCACTGATTTACTTCATTTGGTTTCACTTGGCTCTTCCCAAATTCTTTTGAAATTTGCTATGCTGAAATTCAACATCCTTATTTGGTCTCACAGTGGGAGTAATTGTAACTCTAATTAGACTATGATAAATATAGACATCTCTACTTAGTCTTGACTAATCTGATCCTGTCACTCAACACCTAGAAGTATATTTTGAGCATAGTGTAAGGCTACGACTCTGTCACAGAGGTCACAGATTCTGTAATTTTAACATGTCTGCAAGTTCTTTGGCTTCAACTTCAGCCCTGGGCAGTGGAGCGTGGATTTGGGCTTCTGCCCCAGGCAGCGGGGCTCAGGATTCAGCTTCAGCGTGATTTATTGCCCATGTCCTGTCCGTGGCTTTTAATAAAAATACACATACCAAAATCGTTGCCTTATGTACAAACCACACAACCTTAGTTGGAAATTGTTTCTTTCCTTCATACTTTGTAGAAGGAAGCACTTGTCCTATTCAAAGAATACAGACATTTCTTAGTTTATTCCTCTGACTTCAGATTTCTCACTACATGTCAGGTACTATGTTTGAAATCACCCCTTACTACTGGTTTGCTGCTTTCCACAAACTACTTTGATCTCTGTTATCTTCTTCTCTATATTTTGCTCCTTCTTGTCAGGCTGTCTATAGCAGATTCCTTTGATAAACCTATTCTTCTACTATAATCATCTTTAGTTACAGCCATAAGAATCCAACCTTCAGTGGAGATCTGTGCAGATTTGTACTAGATGCACAAAAAACTCAGGGAGGTTGTAGATTCTGGTCATTGGATGCTTGTATGAACAGGTGAGACAAACATCTGTCAGGGGTGGTTTTACGTGTATTGAATCCTGCCACAGCACAGGTGGTGGGGGTGGGGGCTAGACGACCTCTCAAGGTCCCCTTCCAGCCCAACAGTTTTACGAATCTACAAAAATCTTGTGTGATTGCTAGCACTTGTACTCGCCTTTGTTTAAGGACTTTTTAATGGGTATTTTGCTACAATACTTGCACTGAAAATTAATAGGCATCTCCCAAGTTCCCACAAAGTGTTAAACACAAAGCCAAACATGCGGCCACAGATCTGTGGGATAACAAACGCCCCAGAGTTGGCAGATCTCAGCCAACTAGACTCAACTACTTTCCCTTCACACTGTGATCTGTCTCCCCTGGAGCCAAATCAGCATAGTTGTGCCAGTGGTTGTACTGCCATGAGCTGGTCGACTCATGGCTGCACTCTGTGACCCCTTCAAGATGGTTCACAGAGAATAAAGTGACTTAGTAATAGCTTCAAGAAGCATCAAAGTCTGCAACTTTAACTGTATGAGGTAAACAAAACATGACAATGTATTTCCTCCCTGTTTCCTACTGAGACTTAATCCCCTACTATGGCCTCGCTTCTCAGTGTGATCTATCAGCTGTGCAGATCTTTTAGAGAGGGGAATCAAGCAGGTATGCCAAAGAAAGACCATCCCATGCAGCTGCCTTTTCCCTCTGTACTGCCCATCATGGCTTTTCCCATGATTTTGCCTCACTCATTAACACACAACTGAGAGAGGGGAAAGCACACGGGCTTTTGTCATGTCTCCTGCCTCTGTTTACAGATACCTTAGAAACATAAATCCTTTCTCAAGATTTGGCCCAAAGTCTTAGTATTTCAGTTCTTAATGTTTCCTCTTTATTCCTCTCTAAACCTTATGTATGTTATTTGCTTCAGAGCTTACAGTGCCCTTGTACTTTGAGAAGTGACTATACAAATGACATCATGGGGCACCATGTTTACGATGTCTCAATGATCTCCAGATCACTCATTCACTCAGTTTACAAGGACAGATTTTTTTTTCTAACTTCAAGCTCAGCAAACTCAGCCTGGGATCTGAAGGTCAAACTGGGACTTTCCTGGCTCATGAATCATCAATAAAATTCAGCAAGCCAAATGCTGCCCCCATTGCCCTCCAAATATGTTTTCAGTTACACCTGTGTGATTCTCCTGCCTTCAGTGGGAGCGTAATTTGAAGGCAAATGGGAATGCACAGACGGCCCTGAAATAAAGTACAAGGCAGAACAGAACCCAGCACACTCTCCCAACTCAGCTGTGTTGTGTCTCCAGGGAAGACCATGGTAAAAATTTACCTTTGTCGCTAAAATAAGCATATATGGCTCTGCATGCACACAGGAAGCAGACTTGTAAAGCCAGACAGTGCCATTTTTTATATAGTCACTTTTTAGAGTAAAACTACCACATGTTATTTCCCACTTATTCACTCACATGCTCTCTGTAGGCATTTTGGTTACCCAATCTCTTCTCCTCTTTCCATTACCTTACTTTTCCCGCAACAATCACCTGCACTTTGCAGCCAACATTTAGCTGCAGTCTAATCTGCCTGTATCACTCCACAGAGTGCAAAAAAAGATTTCCAGTTGTCTATATACCTAACACATACATCAATTTTTCAGCCAGGCATTTCAGTTTTTAATCTTCACTTACCTCTCTTTGCCATGAATGCTTGTGGTAACACTAAGAAAAATACTCCAGGGGCCTGTTGTTTTTTTTCTTTACATGTTTGAAGGTTAACCTTTACCTTTCTTATTCTAAATTCGGTTCCAACCTAGAGCATGGCTAGTGACTTTCTGGAAGCTTGTCCATCTGTAATACTGATTGTCATATTGCACTATTTTCAAACTTAAGCCCCAATCCTGCAAGGATTTATGTACTTCAATAGTCCCATCACAGCTATAACTTAGGCCTGCATCCTTTAACACCTTGTGTAAGATCAAGCACATGTAAAAATCTTTAGCGGATCTACGCCTAATCCCATCCATTATAGAACCTCAATCAAAAATTAAAGAAAAGGAAAGAGAAAGAAACAGCACACATTCCCCCAGTGTGAAAATAGCCAGCCAGTTAAAAGTGACCTGCAGACAGAAAACCGTGGGTTTCATGCCCTCGTTGCTTCTTTGTAACGTTTAAAGATTGAGGTGGGTTTTAAGTTTATTTTTCTTGGATTTTGCCTTGAAAATAACAGGAATGCCAAGTTTAATCTTTCCCTGTTTTTGCTGGAGTGCGAACTTTTGCTGCTTTTAAGGGGCAGGATATTGAACCTTTCACAAAACACTTTTCTCCTATATCTTTGGCAAAGGTTTGAGTTAAATGAACGTTTTAACCAATCTGAATAAAAATCCCTTCTGATATCCATTGCTCAGTCTTCACCTCCTTGATACTTATGATTAGGGCTCCATGTCTGTCATGGAGGTCTCAGAAGTCATGGATTCCATGACCTTACACGACCTCTGTGACTTCTGCAGCGGCCAGTGTGGCTGACCCCAGGGCCACCTAAAGAGCTGGCTCCCAGGCCAGCTGCTCAGGTGGCTCCAGGGACAGCCAAACTGGCTGCTGCTGGAGCGGCCCTGGGGCCAGCTGGACCGGCCCTGGGGCCAGCTGGACCAGCCACTGCTCGGGCAGCCCTGGTCAGCTGGCCCAAGGGACCGCCCGAGCAGCAGCCGGTCTAGCTGGCCTGGGGACCACCTGAGCAGTGTCTGGCCCTGGGGACTGCCTGAGCAGCAGTCCCTGGGGCAGTCGGAGCAGCCACTGCTCGGCGGCACCCCGCAGCTGGTGCCACTGACCCTGTCCCCTCCCAGCAGTGGCCTCCCCAGGTGTCCCCCCCACCACCAAGATTTAGTCAGGGGTATTTATAAGTCATGGATAGGATTGCCCATGACCGGTCCATGACTTTTACTAAAAATACCCATGACTAAATCATAGCCTTACTTATGATGTCATAATCCTACTAGTTCTCCTATTGTCCACAGAGTCTTCCAGGAAAAGACAAGTGAATCAGATCTGAATTTCTAATGTGAAAAAACCCAGACAACAAAAATTCAGGTTTCAGGCTTTGATTGTACATCATAAAGAACTACAATTAGAAGAGGGCATAACCTAATTTTTCCCCTTTGCACAGCCCTTTAAACCTCTGCTGTCGTCATAGGATCAGCACCAGCTGTAGCCAGTTAAACTAAACATTTTCAGGTTTTTAGATGCTGCTGAGAGACAAAAAGTACTCTGAAGTACTCAAACAAACACATTTCCTTACAAAGGAAAGTCTGAGCGCTTTAATAGACAAAAGCACAGTTTTCTTTAGGGTTATGGATTTAGCAATCTCGACTGCTACCAGATTGTTTACTTGGAAGAAACACTCATGCCGCTCATGACACATGTAACCAAAAGTACAGATGGGAAATAAATATAATCAGCAAAGCAGATATTATTTGTACAATTACAAAAGCCAATCCATACAACAACATACACGCTTTAATCTGGTAGACAGCATACTGCTGGAGCAGAAATGTAATAGAGTTTGGTAAACAGCAGAACACACTTTTTAGTCATATTCATTACGCATAACTGCACAAAACCCACTTGCTGCTGGTATGTACTCTGCCCCTCATCAGTTAATCGGTTCCAGATTCATAAAATGAAATGGATATTATTACACTGCCATTTCCATATGCATTCGTTATTTTTTCTCTCTCACTAGATCAGTTGAGACACAGACACAGGACGACGTCCGGCCACTACTTCCAATACTTTTTTGATGGACATTTATTGAAAAAATATTGGTGGTGCACCTCCAGTCACAATCCCCTGGGTGTCCTCAACCCTTACCAGTCCCAGGCACCTAGATCTGCTATCCTTCATCTAAGGATTTCTTGAGGTATGTTAGCAACAAGAAGAAAGTCAAGGAAAGTGTGGGCCCCTTACTGAATGAGGGAGGCAACCTAGTGACAGAGGATATGGAAAAAGCTAATGTACTCAATGCTTTTTTTGCCTCTGTCTTCACGAACAAGGTCAGCTCCCAGACTGCTGCACTGGGCAGCACAGTATGGGGAGGAGGTCACCAGCCCTCTGTGGAGAAAGAAGTGGTTTGGGACTATTTAGAAAAGCTGGACGTGCACAAGTCCATGGGGCCGGATGCGTTGCATCCGAGAGTGCTAAAGGAGTTGGCGGATGTGATTGCAGAGCCATTGGCCATTATCTTTGAAAACTCATGGCGATCCGGGAAAGTCCTGGACGACTGGAAAAAGGCTAATGCAGTGCCCATCTTTAAAAAAGGGAAGAAGGAGGATCCTGGGAACTAGAGGCCAGTCAGCCTCACCTCAGTCCCTGGAAAAATCATGGAGCAGGTCCTCAAGGAATCAATTCTGAAGCACTTAGAGGAGAGAAAAGTGATCAGGAACAGTCAGCATGGATTCACCAAGGGCAAGTCATGCCTGACTAATCTAATTGCCTTCTATGATGAGATAACTGGCTCTGTGGATGAAGGGAAAGCGGTGGATGTGTTGTTGCTTGACTTTAGCAAAGCTTTTGACACTGTCTCCCACAGTATTCTTGCCAGCAAGTTAAAGAAGTATGGGCTGGATGAATGGACTATAAGGTGGATAGAAAGCTGGCTAGATTGTCGGGCTCAACGGGTAGTGATCAATGGCTCCATGTCTAGTTGGCAGCTGATATCAAGTGGAGTGCCCCAAGGGTCGGTCCTGGGGCCGGTTTTGTTCAATATCTTCATAAACGATCTGCAGGATGGTGTGGATTGCACCCTCAGCAAGTTTGCAGATGACACTAAACTGGGAGGAGAGGTAGATACGCTGGAGGGTAGGGATAGGATACAGAGGGACCTAGACAAATTAGAGGATTGGGCCAAAAGAAATCTCATGAGGTTCAACAAGGACAAGTGCAGAGTCCTGCACTTAGGACGGAAGAATCCAATGCACCGCTACAAACTAGGGACCGAATGGCTAGGCAGCAGTTCTGCAGAAAAGGACCTAGGGTTATAGTGGATGAGAACCTGGATATGAGTCAACAGTGTGCCCTTGTTGCCAAGAAGGCCAGTGCCATTTTCGGATGTATAAGTAGGGGCATTGCCAGCAGATCGAGGGACATGATCGTTCCCCTCTATTCGACACTGGTGAGGCCTCATCTGGAGTACTGTGTCCAGTTTTGGGCCCCACACTACAAGAAAGATGTGGAAAAATTGGAAAGAGTCCAGCGGAGGGCACAAAAATGATTAGGGGACTGGAGCACGTGACTTATGAGGAGAGGCTGAGGGAACTGGGATTATTTAGTCTGCAGAAGAGAAGAATGAGGGAGGATTTGATAGCTGCTTTCAACTACCTGAAAGGGGGTTCCAAAGAGGATGGAGCTAGACTGTTCTCAGTGGTAGCAGATGACAGAACAAGGAGTAATGGTCTCAAGTTGCAGTGGGGGAGGTTTAGGTTGGATATTAGGAAAAACTTCTTCACTAGGAGGGTGGTGAAGCACTGGAATGGGTTACCTAGAGAGGTGGTGGAATCTCCTTCCTTAGAGGTTTTTAAGGTCAGGCTTGACAAAGCCCTGGCTGGGATGATTTAGTTGGGGACTGGTCCTGCTTTGAGCAGGGGGTTAGACTAGATGACCTCCTGAGGTCCCTTCCAAACCTGAGATTCTATGGTTCAGTGATTCTATGATTCTAATGGTGGTAAAGTGTCTTTGGGATCTTGTAATATTTATCAGATACCACAATCACAAGGGCTTGTCGAATCACCTGCTGTGGGAGTGAATTGGGACAGGAGAGTCTTTTTGATTGGGTTTGTTTCACACTTATTTTGCACAGATGTAGATGCTGCCCAATATGTAAGGCAATAGAAAATCAGGTCCTACACCGGCAAAGACTGGAGATACACTTTCAATGAAGGGTGCACTCGCTACCTGTTAGCACTCATCTGCACTGAGTTAGAGCTGGTTTGTTCCCATCTGCACCTCTAGAACATGCTCCTTTCAGCATGTCAGGACATCCTGCGTTTAGGAAGCTTGATCAAGGAGCATTTAAAAGCTTTTTGAGGTAGTTTCACGGGCTGGGCACTTTGCCCTGGTCTACACTAGGAGTTGAGGTCAAATTTAGTAGCGTTAAATCGATTTAACCCTGCACCCGTCCACATGACGAAGCCCTTTTTTTCGACTTAAAGGGCTCTTAAAATCGATTTCCTTACTCCTCCCCCGACAAGGGGATTAATGCTGAAATCGGCCTTGCTGGGTCAAATTTGGGGTACTGTGGACACAATTAGACGGTATTGGCCTCCGGGAGCTATCCCAGAGTGCTCCATTGTGACCCCTCTGGACAGCACTCTCAACTCAGATGCACTGGCCAGGTAGACACGAAAAGACCCGTGAACTTTTGAATTTCAATTTCCTGTTTGGCCAGCGTGGCAAACTGCAGGTGACCATGCAGAGCTCATCAGCAGAGGTGACTATGATGGAGTCCCAGAATCGCAAAAGAGCTCCAGCATGGACCGAACGGGAGGTACGGGATCTGATCGCTGTACGGGGAGAGGAATCCGTGCTATCAGAACTACGTTCCAATTTTCGAAATGCCAAAACATTTGTCAAAATCTCCCAGGGCATGAAGGACAGAGGCCATAACCGGGACCCAAAGCAGTGCCATGTGAAACTTAAGGAGCTGAGGCAAGCCTACCAGAAAACCAGAGAGGTGAACGGCCGCTCCGGGTCAGAGCCCAAAACATGTCACTTCTATGATGAGCTGCATGCCATTTTAGGGGGTTCAGCCACCACTACCCCAGCTGTGTTGTTTGACTCCTTCAATGGAGATGGAGGCAACATGAAAGCAGGTTTTGGGGATGAGGACGATGATGATGATGATGAGGGTGTAGACAGCTCACAGCAAGCAAGCGGAGAAACCGGTTTTCTCGACAGCCAGGAACTGTTTCTCACCCTGGACCTGGAGCCAGTACCCCCCGAACCCGCCTCCTGGGGCTGCCTCCCAGACCCGCCAGGTGGAGAAGGGACCTCTGGTGAGTGTACCTTTTAAAATAGTATACATGGTTTAAAAGCAAGCATGTTTAATGATTAATTTGCCCTGGCATTCGTGGCTCTCCTGGATATACTCCCAAAGCCTTTGCAAAAGGTTTCTGGGGATGGCAGCCTTATTCCATCCACCATGGTAGGACACTTTACCACACCAGGCCAGTAGCACGTACTCGGGAATCATTGTAGAACAAAGCATTGCAGTGTATGTTTGCTGGCATTCAAACAACATCCGTTCTTTATCTCTCCTTGTTATCCTCAGGACAGTGATACCATTCATGGTCACCTGGTTGAAACAGGGTACTTTTCTTAAGGGGACATTCAGAGGTGCCCGTTCCTGCTGGGCTGTTTGCTTGTGCCTGAACAGAAGTGTTCCCCGCTGTTAGCCGTGGGGAGGGCAGATGGGCTAGCCACGCGCTGGGGGGAGGCAAAATGCGACCTTGGAACGAAAGCACATGTGCTAAGTATGTAATGTTAACAGCAAGGTTTACCGTGAAAGAGTGTACCCATTGTTCTATAAAATGTATCTTTTTAAATACCACTGTCCTTTTTTTTTCTCCACCAGCTGCATGTGTTTCAAGGATCACAGGATCTTCTCCTTCCCAGAGGATAGCGAAGAATAGAAGGCGAAAAAAACGCATTCGCGATGAAATGTTCTCTGAGCTCATGCTGTCCTCACACACTGACAGAGCACAGACGAATGTGTGGAGGCAATGTCAGAGTGCAGGAAAGCACAAAATGACTGGGAGGAGAGGTGGTGGGCTGAAGAGAGTAAGTGGTGGGCTGGGCTGAAGAGAGGGCTGAAGCTGAAAGGTGGTGGCAGCGTGATGAGAGGAGGCAGGATTCAATGCCGAGGCTGCTGGAGGATCAAACTAATATGCTCCAGTGTATGGTTGAGCTGCAGGAAAGGCAGCAGGAGCACAGACAGCCGCTACAGCCCCTGTGTAACCAACTGCGCTCCTCCCCAAGTTCCATAGCCTCCTCACGCAGACGCCCAAGAACGCAGTGGGGCGGCCTCCGGCCACCCAGCCACTCCACCCCAGAGGACTGCCCAAGTAACAGAAGGCTGGCATTCAATAAGTTTTAAAGTTTTAAACTTTTAAAGTGCTGTGTGGACTTGTCCTTCCTTCCTCCACCACCCCTCCTGGTGCTTCTCTCCTCCACCACCCCTCCTGGGCTACCTTGGTAGTTATCCCACTATTTGTGTGATGAATTAATAAAGAATGCATGAATGTGAAGCAACAATGACTTTATTGCCTCTGCAAGCGGTGATTGAAGGGAGGAAGGGAGGGTGGTTAGCTTACAGGGAAGTAGAGTGAACCAAGGGGCTGGGGGTTTCATCAAGGAGAAACAAACAGAACTTTCACACCGTAGCCTGGCCAGTCATGAAACTGGTTTCAAAGCTTCTCTGATGCACACCGCACCCTCCTGTGCTCTTCTAACCGCCCTGGTGTCTGGCTGTGCATAACCAGCAGCCAGGCGATTTGCCTCAACCTCCCACCGCCATAAACATCTCCCCCTTACTCTCACAGACATTGTGGAGCGCACAGCAAGCAGTAATAACAGTGGGAATATTGGTTTCACTGAGGTCTAACTGAGTCAGTAAACTGCACCAGCGCGCTTTTAAATGTCCAAATGCACATTCTACCACCATTCTGCACTTGCTCAGCCGGCGGTTGAACAGCTCCTGACTACTGTCCAGGCTGCCTGTGTATGGCTTCATGAGCCATGGCATTAAGGGGTAGGCTGGGTCCCCAAGGATAACTATAGGCATTTCAACATCCCCAATGGTTCTTTTCTGGTCTGGGAATAAAGTCCCTTCCTGCAGCTTTTGAAACAGACCAGAATTCCTGAAGATGCGAGCATCATGTACCTTTCCCGGCCATCCCACGTTGATGTTGGTGAAACGTCCCTTGTGATCCACCAGTGCTTGCAGCACTATTGAAAAGTACCCGTTGCAGTTTATGTACTCGCCGGCTTGGTGCTCCGGTGCCAAGATAGGGATATGGGTTCCGTCTATGGCCCCACCACAGTTAGGGAATCCCATTGCAGCAAAGCCATCCACTATGACCTGCACATTTCCCAGGGTCACTACCCTTGATATCAGCAGATCTTTGATTGCGTTGGCTACTTGCATCACAGGAGCCTCCACAGTAGATTTGCCCACTCCAAACTGATTCCCGACTGACCGGTAGCTGTCTGGCATTGCAAGCTTCCACAGGGCTATTGCCACTCGCTTCTCAACTGTGAGGGCTGCTCTCATCTTGGTATTCTTATGCCTCAGGGCAGGGGAAAGCAAGTCACAAAGTTCCATGAAAGTGCCCTTACGCATGCAAAAGTTTCGCAGCCACTGGGAATCGTCCCAGACCTGCAACACTATGTGGTCCCACCAGTCTGTGCTTGTTTCCTGGGCCCAGAATCGGCGTTCCACCACATGAGCCTGCCCCATTAGCACTATGATGCCCACATTGCCAGGGCTCGTGCTTTGAGAGAAGTCCGTGTCCATGTCCTCATCACTCTCGTCACCACGCTGATGTCGCCTACTCGCCCGGTTTCGCTTTGCCAGGTTCCGGTGCTGCATGTACTGCTGGATAATGTGCGTGGTGTTTAATGTGCTCCTAATTGCCAAAGTGATCTGAGCGGGCTCCATGCTTGCCCTGGTATGGCGTCCGCACAGAAAAAAGGCGCGGAACGACTGTCTGCCATTGCCCTGACGGAGGGAGGGGCGACTGACAACATGGCTTACAGGGAATTAAAATCAACAAAGGGGGTGGCTTTGCGAGAAACTGAATGGCCCCCTCAGGGATAGAGCTCAAAACCTCAAGGACAGAACTCAAAACTGGGTTTAGCAGGCCATTGATTTCACAGAGGGAGGAAGGGAGGGCGGAGAAAATGAATACAAAACAAATCTGGTCTATTTCTTGTTTTGAGCCACTTCATCTATCTTTATACATCTTGCTGGCAGCGGACTGTGCAGTATGACCGCTAGCCATTGTCATCTCCTGGGTGCTTGGCAGAAGACGGTGCAGTATGAGTACTGGCCATCGTCTTCTGCTCGCTGCAGATTAAAAGACAGTGCACTGCGGGGAGGACTCAATCGCCACGAGACGAAACAAGGGAAATGACCTGGCTGAGTCACTCCCATGTTTGCCCAGGCGCCCAGTTAAAAGAGCACCCAGAACTATGTCGACGATGGCTACCAGTCATACTGCACTGTCTGCTGCCAAAAGGCAATAAACTGCTGCTGTGTAGCAATGCAGTCCTGCATCTGCCAGCACCCAGGAGACATACGGTGATGGTTAGCTGAGCGGGCGCCATGCTTGCCGTGGTATGGCGTCTGCACAGGTAACTCAAGAAAAAAGGCGCAAAAGGATTGTCTGCCCTTCCTTTCACGGAGGGAGGGAGGGAACGGGGGCCTGATGATATGTACCGAGAACCACCCGTGACAATGTTTTAGCCCCATCAGGCCCTGGGATTTCTACCCAGAATTCAAATGGGGGCAGAGACTGTGAGAACTGTGAGATAGCCGCCCATAGTGCAATGCTCCAGAAGTCGACGGTTGCCTCGGTACTGTGGACACACTCCGCCAACTACATGCACTTAGAGCATTTGTGTGGGGACACACACAATCGACTGTATAAAAACGCTTTCTACAAAACCGACTTCTATAAATTCGACCTAATTTCGTAGTGTAGACATACCCTTTGACTGTGTAATGGTGTTTATGTTAGGGTTTTATATTGGTGCCTATCCCCATACTATCTGAGCACCTATGGTAGTGAGTTATTTGGTACTGTGATTTAAACTGGAAAGTCAGTATGATAAATTCTACAAAATTAATTGCTCAGCTGTGTGGAGTTCAGTGAGAATATAAATATCTAAATTATTAACACTGAAGCCTATGGAAGTTTTGCATTAAAACTAATGCTAGATACATGATCCATCTGTTTTCCTAGGGTGGAATTCATCTCTGTGCTGAGGGCTAGCACAATCCCTATTTTAGGAATTATGCTGAACTTAATTTATTGGTGTTCAGGCTTAGTTCTAGCCTCTCTTCCAGGGCAAATGTTCCCCTTAGATTGTTTTACGAGAAGGGCGAATATGTGATAACCATAATCCCCAAATCTGTATTGTGCATAACTGCTTAGGCTTCAAGGGAGGAGTGTATTTATATCTCTAAAAAGTAGTTTCTAAGTAAATATGGTCAATACACAACCACAGAGTAAGAGAACCGTTGTAGAAAGGCTTATAAAATTAATGAAAGAATGAGATTACATTGAAATCACTCTCTAACATTTTTAGGAAAACAGGTTTTTGGGAATCTCTGATCAATTTGCTGATTAAGATAGGATTTCAAAACAATGGACAAGATATTCTGTAATCATGGTATCATGGCTCTGGGTGGCAGACTGCAGCTGCTGTTCCAAAGCCCTTCTAAAATTCTGGTTACATTTCTCCCTCCCTTTATATTGATATTTTCAGGAGACCTGTCCTTGTCAGCCTGATGCTGCCATTGGGCTAAGTCTCGGGAGCTTAAGCTGTTGATAACTGTGAAGCCATTTTTGTGGGCTCCTCAGAGGAGGCATCTGCTAGCTCTGTAATGAATAACATGATAAGTAGGACTGCAGCCGATCCCCACTAACATGCATAATGCCAAAGATGTACATACTAACAAGCCGAAGAGTTGTTTTTTCTACTGACATTTGGTTTCATTTCAAATTAGAATATTTGTGAATGTGATTTTATATTAACTTTTTATTTCAAGTGAAGGAGGACCATCATGTTTATATGCCTAACTGAATACCTTTGATGACCATCTGAAATTCCAGAAATGAGTGGCTCAAAGCCAGGCTTTCCTAATAACACTCATAAGTGGAATAAGATGAAACCTCAGTGGTTAGTGTCAGATGCTTCAAAAGAAGGTTCAAGAAAGCTCATAATGGACCATAATGGCATCTCTTGCTCTTAGAGGAAGTTTCTTCCTCATCCTAAACAGTTAGTGCTTGATTTACGCCCTGAAGCTTGAGGGTTTAAATCTCTCCCACATTTTTATCCTATTTAATGAAACTGCAGCTGTTTTTCCTGCTTCGTTGTTTTGCCCTAAAACCTGCAATGATGCATAGGATAACTTTAAAATTGCAGACTAGTTTCATTCCAAGGTATAATTAAATTTTTTTTAATAACGGCCCACTTCTGTGAATGCAAAGAGTGGTATGAGCTGACACACTGTAGTGGATTCTCACATTCAGGAAATAGAAAAATAACTAAATGTTGCTCGCTGCCAAGAATCTTAGATCCTTTTTGAGCATACCCTGGAGATCTGTACTGTGCCTCCATAAATAGGTTTGTCTTATACTGATATTGGCTGAGCTAAGGAAGGTATTCGGGCAATAACTAGGTTATTGAAAAGGAAAGCCATCAAAACCTTGTTGTGTAGGTTGTCACTGGTTTATTGTAGTTTTGGTGAGGCAGTTAACAGAAAGGGCTAAAAACATACAATGCCAAGTGCATTCAGAGATTTCCAAGGAGATGATAGTAAGCTGTACTGAATCATCTAAAAACAAAGATTAGCTCCATGTTGGCTGAGCTACTAGTACATCAAAACTACCATTACTAAGGATCTTCAGCTTCTTTAGTTCTTTGGGGGAGATGTGATGTGTGAGTTAAACAAGTATTAACCTGCACAGCCAGGCATTGCATGAACTGGAATAGAGTTTGTGTTTTATTTTATTTCTTGGTTTTCCCTGTTTCTACTCTCTCTTTCTAGAATAAATGGTATCTGGTTTAAATGCAATTATAATTATCAATATTGAGCAAACAAGTGTGAAAAGGCTCTACCCTCAGGGAAAGAAAAAGAACAAGTGGATAGAGTTTACCAACCCACAGCCATGGGGGTTTGGGACAGACTGGAATTCTTGCTCAAAATACCACCATATGTGGTGGAAAGAGCTCCAGGATGGCCCAGGGGCAGTCTATTGCTAAAGTCTATGGCCGTCTACTGCTAAAGAGAGCAATGGGGTGTGTTCAGTAGCATAAAACTACAGCCAGAAATTAGCCCCATCTTTCTCTCCCAAATCTGATACAAATAAAGTAGTGTAAATTTGCACAAGGCTATTGGCCAACTCAGGAGTGCCCACGCTGTCCTTGAACAGCTACTCACATAGACTGTTTGTGCCAGAAATATTGCATCATGCAGAACTACTTTTGCCAGGATACTCAACCAGAGCAAAAGGATGCCATGGATGGAGAAGGGGGACACAGAGTAAAATGTGTGGACAACATCTTTTGACCTCTAGACCTTGCCTGGAAAAGCTCCTCCCTGACTCAGTATGTGGAGGGACAAGAGAAGTATTGGCTCTGGAGGTTTCAAAGGAGCAAGGTTTCATCAGGATGCAACAATGACACTGCAATTCCCCATCTGGCTACTGTTTTTCAGGCCCACACATAGCCTGAAGCTAGATTTGGTCCCAGCTGAGTATAGCATACATTGCAGCACCCTTACAACAGCTTCTTTGCAAACAGCTCACTGAATCCACAACTCCCATAAAAACATATTGTAGGGACAAATTTGGGGCTTAGACGCACACGACGCCTCTCCTACGTAAGTTGGTTGGAGCGTCCCTCATTTATTAGTTAACAGAATTAGCCCCAGACAGCCTTAAAAATGAACACTTAAAATCTGTAGCATCTTGATGCTACACAATAGGCCATATTTGATACCAAACAAGAAAAAGCAAATTTTAAAGAAGCACTGTATGCACATATGCATTTTGGGAATTTAAACACTTACTGTCTGCAATGGAGCTATCAAAGCCTATCAAGAAATATAATGCTTGTTAAAAATTATTCAGCATACTTATGTACATGCTAAAGCATAAGAACTCTGAACTAGTAATTACTGTGTGCACGACTGAGTAAATAGATATGGTTTTTAAATGTTCTGTGTGAGCCCAGTCCTGAAAACAATTAGGTACATTTTAGAAATCCATATGTCCATATACTTCAGTAGGATCGCTTGTTCAAGTAAGAACTAGTCATGACAGTAACAGTTTGCAGGATCAGGCCCTCAATGTGATATGTATGTATAATTTTTGTTTTTAAAATTAAGGGAATTTTTAAAGTGTGATTTTTCCATTTTGGTATAAGCATAATGTAACATGGCAGGACCCTGGCCACTATGAGAGCTTTACTCTAAATTATAGTTCAAGTGCAACAGCTAAAAAAAACCCACAAAAATACCTAGAGTCAAGTTCTGCTCTCACTTGCACTGGTGTAAATCTGGAGTAGCTCCATTGATTTACTCCCATGTAACTGAATAGAATTTACCCCAACAGTCCAGACAGGATTTGTTTCCACTGCAGAGACCATAATCAAAAGCCTCTAGAACAAATTCAAGTCCTTCTGTAATCACGAAAGCCTTCAGTGTGAAACCTTGGAGAAACATTGCGGGAGTTTGAATTACAAATCTCAGAATAAGGAATTTAGGGAAATATTAACCTTAACATTCTGTGAAACATTTTTGTGATATTTACATTAAAGAGCATCCAAGGGATGATTTACAATTCTGAATTAAAGTGAATATGATCAAAACAACACAGGGTGTGCTACTTACACTCTATAGAGGTGAAGCAAAGGCTGCATATTCTGTGCTTTTCTGAGCCCCAGAGGTCCTCATCTGTTGTTTCAAATGCAGTATGGAAAAAAGGCAGGCTTATGGCTGCTCCGAGAATACTTCAGCTTGTCACAGAAAAAACTGTTAAATTACATTCTTTTTTATTTTTCCCGCTTTGGCTATACTCTTGATTAACTCACATGAGCCACACACATTTTCAAAAAGAAAAGGAGTACTTGTGGCACCTTAGAGACTAACAAATTTATTTGAGCATAAGCTTTCATGAGCTACAGCTCACTTCATCAGACGCATTCAGTGGAAAATGCAGTGGGGAGATTTATATACATAGAGAACATGAAACAATGGGTGTTACCATACACACTGTAACCAGAGTGATCACTTAAGGCAAGCTATTACCAGCAGGAGAGCGGGGGGTGGGGGTGGGGGGTGACCTTTTGTAGTGATAATCAAGGTGGGCCATTTCCAGCAGTGACAAGAATGTCTGAGGAACAGTGGGGGGGGGGAGGGGGGAATAAACATGGGGAAATAGTTTTACTTTGTGTAATGACCCATCCATTCCCAGTCTCTATTCAAGCCTAAGTTAATTGTATCCAGTTTGCAAATTAATTCCAATTCAGCAGTCTCTCGTTGGAGTCTGTTTTTGAAGTTTTTTTGTTGAAGAATTGCAACTTTTAGGTCTGTAATCAAGTGACCAAAGAGATTGAAGTGTTCTCCGACTGGTTTTTGAATGTTATAATTCTTGACGTCTGATTTGTGTCCATTTATTCTTTTATGTAGAGACTGTCCAGTTTGACCAATGTACATGGCAGAGGGGCATTGCTGGCACATAATGGCATATATCACATTGGTAGATGTGCAGGTGAATGAGCCTCCGATAGTGAGGCTGATGTGATTAGGCCCTATGATGGTGTCCCCTGAATAGATATGTGGACACAGATGGCAACGGGCTTTGTTGCAAGGATAGGTTCCTGGGTTAGTGGTTCTGTTGTGTGGTGTGTGGTTGCTGGTGAGTATTTGCTTCAGGTTGGGGGGCTGTCTGTAAGCAAGGACTGGCTTGTCCCCCAAGATCGGTGAGAGTGATGGGTCATCCTTCAGGATAGGTTGTAGATTTACAGTGTGTATGGTAACACCCATTGTTTCATGTTCTCTATGTGTATAAATCTCCCCACTGTATTTTCCACTGAATGCATCCGATGAAGTGATGAAGCATCACGAAAGCTTATGCTCAAATAAATTTGTTAGTCTCTAAGGTGCCACAAGTACTCCTTTTCTTTTTGCGAATACAGACTAACACGGCTGCTACTCTGAAACCACACATTTTCAAAGAGTTTCACAAACTTAGCCACATATAAGCTCAAATAAACCCTTCCTGAAACACCTCAGAGTACTTTACATGACTTCAAACAAAAAAAATACAGGTCAAAGACAAGGCTACAGAAACGAATCCGATAATAAAGATGAGAGAGAAGAACATTCCAGGAAACACTGTGAGAAAACTCTCCTCGGGACAGAATACTAAATACAGAGAACCAACCCTCTCCAAATTGAAACAAGAGTTCCAACCTAGACACTAGGATCCAAGCAAAACTTACCGATATGTTCAAGCCTGTTCATGCTTTTTACATATCTAACACAGCCTTAAAATCATTTATTTGGTCCAGAGAAAGCGAGTGGAGATGCTTGAAATTGGAGAAATTTGATCAGAAATGTTGGTTCTCTTCAGGAAGTATCTAAGAATATCAACCAGCAGACTGGGAAAAAGAACTTTGTTACATGTGGTGGGAAGTGGCAAGATGAGGCATGTGTTAAAAATCTCAGCATCCTAGTGAAACAATGTAGGTCGCAGAGTGAAGAGGTTCCTATGGTGATACTGTAGTAACATAACTTGACAGCCAATTGTAAATTAAAAAATGACTGCAGCGTTTGCATGCACTGAGGCCCTGACCCTGCACCATTACGGGATCAAGCCCTGAGGGCAGGAAAGGTAAGTTAGGATAGTAAGATAATAACCAAGGAAAAATGAGACCCTCATTCGAGGGACTCACTGAGCAAAATTCAGCTTGTTTTGTGTTGAACTTGAAGAAGTTAGAAGGCACGGCTGAACATGAATGCAAGAAGAATCATGCAGCACAAAGTAAGCTGCTACTGGGACAGCACAGATAATACTGAGTTCAAGGGTTGACACCTAAGGTCCTCATCCTGAAAACACTGATGTTCCCATTGACTACATGGGGACTACCCATGTGAGTAAAGGTCACAGGATCAGGCCTTAAATATGTAAAGTTTGATATTGATGGACATGAGCATAATGCTATCACCCAAAGTAAGCATACATGTTCACTGTATAAATAAATTGGCTATTTGAGTCTCCCCTGAAAATCTGAATTTGATCACATCGATGAGGACACTATGCACGGAGAGTGCTGGGGTAAGATCAGTGCTCTATCAGAGAAATCAATACAAAAGTTTTGCTGGGTAACAAAATCACCAGCTTTTGGGTCAAGCAGGAAACAGATCCAGCAACAGTAACAAAGAAATGTAATTCCTACATGCAGAAAAATAGCAGGCTTTTCACATCCTAACGAGAGGTTAATTACAGTCACATTTTCACTAATGGGGTGAAAAAAGAAAAAAAGAAAGCATGGAATAAAGAAGGAAAGATCATATGAACCCTGATAGTGCATTATAACCTCCATTAACTAGTAGCACTGGCTGCATTTTAGAGTGAACTCCACAAGAAAGCATTTCAAACGTCAAAATTAGAAACTAAAAGGTCTTCTAAGTAACCTCTGAGGATGTGCGTTCCACTTCCTGGGAAATAGCTGCTTTTTTCTCCCAACCCAACAACATTGTCAAAGGCAATTTGTGAGAGAGGAAAAAAAAAATTCTTAGCCTCTAAGTAAAAACTTCAGTCTAACAGGTCAACATAAAGCAGAAACCAAACCCACAGAATAATATTCTTAAAGCTCTAAAACTAAAAAGCCTTAGTTGTCAACTTCCGAGGGTTTTTTTTTTAATTTGTTGAATATTATGAATTGCTCATTTTCTCTGGAGGACATTGCCCACTTGGCTTTCCCAGTAATATGATACGTTGCAGTGACTTTTAGAAGGAAATCAAAATTAGTTTCTCCTGCTCATCATCATAATCCATTCAGAAAAGACTACCTCAGGTCAACCTCTTGTACTTCATTAGCCTTAGAAGCTCCAGCAAATCTGATATTCCTTAAGCTCATGCATTTGACTTTTTATAGCTTTCCTGTGTTTATGTTGCAATGTCCCTAGCAGTTATTTCCACCTCACTTCCAAAATGAAATGGCTCTCTTTAGAGAGAGAGAAAAAAACACCATACAAGAGTACATTTATGTGAAACAAATCAATGAAAGCAAGAAAAATTAAATTTTGACCCCACTGGCTGGGATCTCTTTAAGCCACTCTTGTCAATGACATGACCAACTTTTTAAGGAGCATCCTGTACTTCTCTCCTTATGAATCTGACCAAGCAGTATATGGTTTTCATGTATACTTCAGCATCTTCCCATTATCACTGTAGATGTTAAATACGTTTCTCATTTTATTAATGACTCAGTAGAACAAACCCTAATGGCCCAGAAATTAGTCAGACTTGAAAATGTTTTTGGTGGAGATCTTCAGAGGTACAAAGATTGTTGCAAAAATAGTTATTAGAGTTTTGCAGAATCCTTGGAGGCCTGATTATCATAACCCTGTGATATTACTATTCCCTCTCCCCCCTCGCACCCTCCGGTCCTTATCTAAACATTTTAAATTTCCAGAGGTCATGTAATTCAGATATCTAGGTGAATATAGGTAAGATGCTGATGGACTTGAGAGACTTACTCCACAGCCAGCCCAAACGAAGGCTCCTTTACAATACACCTGAGAAACTTGCTTTCAAGTCATCCAAATAATGTGCCTGACTAGAGATGTTTGAAGTGTCATAAGATGGTAAAAGTTATACAGATTCAGCATGGCAGTTCTCAGAAAACAAACACATCCATCTGTTCCACTCAGCGGCTCCTGGGGGACCGTGCTCAAATCCTGGTTGTGCTGACTACAGCCAACACTTTATTTCTTTCGGGTAAGCTTCTCATGCAAAAGTTTACTTCTGGGGAGGAAGGTAAGCAGTTATATTCGAGACTGGCTTTGGAGACCACTTCAAATGCAGAGGTCCACAGTTGTACACATGCAACTCCCATTCATATCAATGGGAGCAGGACATTCACAGAGGACTTAATATTTATGTTTACCAATTATTCCCTTCCTAATTGATATTAGTGTATTTATTCTGCTAAAGGTACTGTTAATAGAAGGGATGATGCAAATTATCCTAATTAAAATGTCAAAAAAGACAAGAGGAATGTAAAGCATTAATTTTTATAAAGTACTTTTTGTGGATTCTCTCTCATTCTGATCAGTTTCATATTTCTTAATAGAGTGCAAAGCATTGAAATAGGAGGTTTTCTATGTGGTAAATAAACTTCAGTGTTTGTAGATTTTCATCCTTTGAAAGGACACTGTCATCTACTTTTTCATCATTTTATTTTGGTTTACTCTCTGTTGGTTTTAATACTGTCTTAGAAGCCTGAGAATAACATTTTCCGTCTGTACTGTTCATGTCCTTTGCCATTTGGCCAATCATTGATTGATTTCCTGCCTTTCTTATGGATTTTAAAATTCACATGACATGTTTATATCCCTCATGTGCACAAGCTTTATCAGTGCTGCAAGGACAGCTTTGAAAATAATGTTGTTAGTTAACTGTTGAAGAACCAACAGAGGAGGGCAGGGAGAACCATCAATGTGTGTGTGTGTATGTGTGTGTGTGTGTGAGTCTAATATAAACCGTAGGGGTTAGTGTGTGTGTGTTTAATTCCCAGCAGTGGTATGATAATTTCCATAGACTTATGGTATTTTGTTTTTTTAAAACACAATAGCTATTTAGACTCCTGCAGCTATTTTCAATCTACAACAAAATCGAGGAGGATCAAATTTTAGGCCTTAACTACCTGGCCATGTCCCTTTAATTATCCTTCATTATGAAAATTAGCATACCACAAAATGTAGTTCTGACTAGCTGTAGTTTTAAAGCTTTAGGTTTTATCATAAATATATTTTATGAAATGGGAAGATTTGTTGGAACAGTAAGAGATTTCAACCCATGCTGAGAAATTGGGAAGATTAATTTTACTCTACAAATTCCCTGCAATTTTTTTCAGAGTATAACTGCTGAAATATAGCTTTACAATAATTAACAGGATGAGTAACACTAAAGGAATTGTATTTGTGGTGCTATATATGCACCTAAAGTTACCAGAAGCACCAAAAATGTGTCAATGTAGCGCACACAACCTGTGATACATTATTCTTTAAGACATCATGGGGATTTCAATTTTGCTACAGACAGAATCATTGTGTTATGAATATAGGTCCAGAGCCTGCCACTCTTCCACAGGATGGATAGTACTTTACTCCACTAGTCCCACTGAAAGCAATGGGATTACTGTACTATCCCACCCTGAGTAAAGATGGCGGTCTCCAGCCCGTAGTCTGCTGGGAGTGGGGAGAATGCCACTTACACAGGAAAACGCATCATCTGACTCGTCCAAACCATTTGCCTTAAATCAATGACCATTATGGCAAAATTTTAATTCCTCCAGAACATTCTCTATCTCTGGGCTGGATTCTTTCACCTTTACCACACTGTGTAGTATCTTATTCCATCAGCAGACCCACTGAAATTAATGGGATTCTTCACCGAGTAAGATACTGCATAATGTGATTTAGGCTAGGTCTACACTTGGAGCTAGGGGTGTTATGCTCGGCTCATGGGGCTATTTTCACGGTAGTGCTCATCGAGCTAGCATGATAAAAATAGTAGTGTAGCCACAATAGTATCAGCAATGAATGGTGGCACAGCCTAGCCACGCTCAGTACAAACCTTCCTGGACTCTTTACAATACTCAGGGTGGCGAGCCCATGCCACCATTCACCACTGCCCATATTATTGCAGCTACACTACTATTTTTACCATGCTAGCTCAATGAGAGCTTGCACAAATATGTCTACGTGAGATGTAGCCGAAATGTGGCAGAATCTAGCCTTCTATGCAGTTAAATTGCTTGCTGAAATGGAATACAGATTCAGACATGCTACCAAACAAGAATACAAATCACAGCTCACAAGTCAAAACGCATGAAGTAACTTTGATGAATTGACAAGTTAATTAACAGATACCCAAAAAGGTCTGACTGGTACAAACAAAACATTTTAGTCCATTGATTTAATATCTTCATCAGATCAATTACTACATTTTTTTTTTTAAATCTCAACAGGGAAACATGCAACCTATATAACTCAAAACTGATGCCTTAATTAAGCAAATTAGAGGCTCAACGTACTGCAATGCATTTTGGAAATATTTTTGAGAGACACCAGGCCAAAGTTCAGGTGGCTTCACTCACTTGTAATACTGCCACAAGAAATTCCAAACATAATATCCTGAGTCCTTGTAATTTATAGACATAAGGTAAACTTTTCAAAAGTGCCTAAAGGTGTTTCTACATTGCAATGAGAGGTTTGACCGCAGCTCAGGTAGTAGGAATATCCGCACTAGCTTTAATCTAGCTAGCATGGCCATAAATATCAGCAAAACTCCAGTGGCATGGGGTTTAGCGCAGTTTAGGAATGTAAGTACATACCCAAGGTTTGGGGCAGGCTTGCACAGCCCTTGCTGAGGCCCAAACTCCCTACAGTTTCATTGCTATTCTTAGCTGTGCTAGCTAGATTAAAGATAGCATGGGTATGCCTACCCAACCTGCAATCACACTTCCAACTGCAATGTAGACATACCTTAGTGAACTTAGGCGCTTAAGTCACATTGATTTTTGGTGAGACCTAGGCTCTTAAGGGACATATTTTTAAAGGTAATCTAAATTCATTTAAAAATATGGCCCTAAATGCCTAAGTCACTTTTGAAAATGGGAGATGGGCACTTTTGCAAATGTTACCCATACTTCATTATTTCTTATTTATTCCTCCTCCAAACAGCATACAAACTTAAAGTCCTTTGGAAATTAACTGGATCTAATAGTTTTCCCCTACCACCACTTATACTAATCTTGGAAGTGTACCAGACCCAATCCCACAGTCCTTATGCATGCAAAACTCCTACTGGACCAGGCCTGGTGTTCAGCTTCCCCAGAGCTGCCTTTAATGTACATTCCTACCTTTCTCCTCTGCATGTAATTATGGGTCACTATGCACAGAAAAGCAACATGGGGAACAACCAGCACTAGACTGTCTCCTAGATTACTGGGAGCTCCTTAAACCAATCCCTGAGGCACCACAGCGAAGCACGTAACTACAGTCTTTATTGGTCATGTCCATGCTGTAAGAGTATTCACATAATATTCACTAAATTCCCCCAAAGTCCTCTCCCAGCATGCACTGGATTAAACGTAAAATTTGGGATGGATTTTTCTGGGGGCAAGTGACATAAAGACCCGTTGGCAAAGGATCCCTTGTTCCTTGCAAACAACTCTCAGCTCAGACCTGACAAACTCATTATACCAAATGCATTTCTGACAGGATAAGTATCCATTAAGAGTAACATGTAAGGTATGTACAGAAAGCTCATAGCTTGTCAAGCCTCATACCCATTGTGAGACATAGATAAGGGTAATATTTAAGGAATAGTATATTTATATTGAAAGTATGCTTTATGGACTTGGTATAGAGATTGATCACCAGGGGGTAATGTGCCATTCAAGCAAGAGGGAGTTGTCACCCCTCCTTACTCAGCTGGTGAGATAATGCAATGTTCTGTTGTCTACCCTTGCCACATCCAGAGCAGTTAATGGAAAACCATCAGACAATGACAAACACACAATCAAAACCACATAAAGGTAGAAAAGAACTCTACAGCAAGGCAGGGGTTTGCCCTGCCTGTGAATGGAAACAAAAGACTTTCACTATAACAGCTTGCAGGGAAAGACACACTATATCCATTCACTGTGCGGAAACCCCTGACTGGAGATAAATGCTTTCATGAACTTCAGCTTTTGGTTCCTGGTAGAAACCAGCTAGCTCTTCAACAGACTGGACTTTGGAGGGAAATCTACTTTATTAGATAGGAAAGGTAGCTATTGATAAACGTAGACCCAGGTTTGCATTTTATGTTTTGTTTTGTGGCCATTTATTTCCACCACTCTCTCTTGTTTCTAGTGCAACCCCTATTCTTTCTTAAATAACCCTTTTCTTGATTTATTTTAAGTGCTTATAAGCGCTGTGGTGGTTTGCAGGAGCAGTGGTTTAAGGTAAAATTGGTCAACTGGGTGCACTGCTCCTTTAGGAACAGAAGATCTGGAATTGTGAGTAGCCAGTGTCAGGGACTGGATATCACAGGAGAACGATTCAAGAAGGCTTGGTGGATGGGATGGACCTACTATTACCATTCAAGACAAAGGCCTGCTCTACAATACAGCGTTAGGTCGACGTAAGGCAGCTTGTGTCGACCTAATTACGTCAGTACACATAACAGCCTTGCTCCTACTAACATAACTGCCCACTACACCGACATAATAATTTCACGTCCATGAGAGGCGTAGGATTTATATCGGTAAAGCTAGGGCAGGGGTCCCCAATGCGGTGCCTGCAGGTGCAATGGTGCCCACCAGGGCAGTTGTGTGCGCCCACAGGATACCGCACCGCCAAAATGCCGCCGCCAAGTGCGGCCGCTGGAGAACCACCTGCCGAAATGCCACCGAGAAGCGTTGCCGTTTCTTGGCGGCATTTCGGCGGTGGCGCTTCTTGCCGCTGCCGCTTCTCGGCAGCATTTCGGTGGCGGGGTGTTTGGCGCCTGCCACAGTCTTTTGGGAATAGGAATGTGCTATTCCCAGAGAAAGGTTGGGGACCACTGAGCTAGGGTAACTCAAAGTCCCTGTAGACGCTGCATTACTTACATCTAATGGCTGTCAGCGGAGTCATGAAATTGACAAGAATGCCAGCTCCCCAGCTGGTGCCCAATCTTCTTTCCAAGCCAGGCTGCCACCCAGGCTCCCGGCTCAGGCTGCCGCCTAGACTCCCTGCGGGGAGTCCTGTTGCCCCCATCTTACTACAGGCAGAGTAACAAGGTGACTCACAGAACTCTCACAAACAGTCTCTTCTTTGACTATTCTAAAGTCCTGGTCAGGTATTGAAGCAATATCCCCCAGGACTCAACACACACGAGAAGGGAAGTCTGAGAAGCACTACAAAAGCATTATAATACTTCTCAAAGCAACGTGTGCACTCAGGAAGTTTAACAGTTCTCTCAAAATGGACTGCTATTGTGAAATGGGCAGTACTCTAAAGAGGAAAAAATGTTGGAGCCATATATTTAGGGCTAGATCCTACAACTGAATCCACCTGGATGCGGGGGTTTGCCCACATGGATTCAGTTATAGGATCTGGCCCTTCACAAGGATTATTCACAGGGGTATCACATCTGAAAAGCTGAGCCAAAAGTTTTGTTCGTGTGCAGTGTTTTAAAACCATTTCATAATTAAGCACAAGACATGACAGACATTTACTGACAGTTATTGCAGCACTCTCTGGATGTATTATTAAACCCAAGATGAGACACTCAAGGCCAAGTGACTTTAATAACCTTACAAGTGCAATAATGCCTTACATATGCACAGCCTGAAAATATGTGGGGATATTGAAATAATTTGTAAAGTGATAAGAATCTTACTTGGAGATTATTCACAATGGTTGACATGTTAATTAAACAATCAGAAAAACTGTGTGCATGTCTTTAATAGTGTCCTGGGAAAAAAAATTTAGTTTGTTCCCTTTTTCTGCCCTCCCCCTTCCCCCTCATGATGTACAAGATGACCGTGTGGGATTCCCTCCCCAACCCCAACTTGTTCTTTACATTAGCAATATCAAGTCTGATATTTCCTGTGTTGCTGGAAATCTTTCTTCATGGACCGAAACATGTGAATTGGGACCTTTTCAGACTTTACTAGGAGAGGTGGGAATGTTGAATATCCAACAAGAGCTTTTCTTCCAGCTGTTTTACATGTTTGAGTTACACAAACTTTAACAAAACCAAACAAAAAACCCACAGTTTTTAACTGTCTGAACAAAGATCACCTCCCATCTGAGTTTCATTTCATGTTTTCTTTAATATCATAGTTCTACTAGCTCTGCAGTCATTCCTTGCATCTTCCAGGAAAAACAGGAGACACTCTGCTTCAATTTCTAATTCAAAACCCAAGCAGATGAAATAGCTTACATGCCTTTATAAAGAAGCAAAAAAAGCATAGACTTTTTTTTTCCTTTGAGGGTCACTTCTAAGCCACTTCAGAACCATAGTAGTTTCCTGGACTAGATAAACAGAACGGAAAAATACATCTCTTGCTGGAATAACTTCAGTGCTTTAGGATTACTAAAAATGTCTCCATATGTAATTCAGGTGGTGTTTACCATTTCTTAGTGGACTCAGCCAATCTTCCCCTGCAGAGCTAAAAGGGGAGAGGGGTCACATAAACGAAGTCCCAGTTGCAACAGTAACTCCAGAACAAACACTGCACCAAAATGAGAGCCCACTTCTTCAGAAAGTAGCTTATGGAGGCTGGCAAAGGAACCTCATGAACAAGGGACTTCTTCCTCTGAACAAGTCTTAACCACAGTTTTGGAACTGGTGCTGAACACAGTACAGTTAAACCGTGTGCACCTCTATCAATGCTGACCCATGACCTTCTTTCATTCTCAATTTATGGGGCTGATCTTACAGAGGGCATATCAACAACTGACTTGTTATAATATATTAACACGTTAACTAACACAACTGTAAATTCTTTGGTAGACAGGACACGAAAGTAGGCATAAACATGACTAGCAACTCACATCTGTCTCCTGGAACAAACATTTGTGTGCTGTCTTCACTAGAATTTACAATCATATTAGTTAACAAGTTATTAAGTGTGTAAACATTCAAGTTTAGCAATACCTTGGGGTAAAACTTGCTTGAATTCAATGGGAGTTTTGCCTGAGTCAAAATTATAGGATTTGACCGCATGTAGTTGCATGCCAAGGTGTAGAAGCTTTATTTCAGTTACACAGTGATAAAAACAGCTTTTACTATTAGAACAGAGTGCTAGTGAAATAAATTACACTCGAAGAGTTAACAAATAGCTGACCTACGTGCTTCCAGCTGTGCAAGAGCAAACTCTTAATGTCACCAAAGCTCTCCAGTGTCACAATGTAGTTATTTACCGTTTACCACTAGGGTTCCCAGGCCTCCGGTTTTTGGCCGGAATGCCCGGTCGAAAAGGGACTCTGGCAGCTCTGGTCAGCACTGCTGATCGGACCCTTAAAAGTCCGGTTGGCCGCCAGCAGCAGGGCAGGCAGGGTGCCTGCCTGGCCCCAGCAGCTCCCGGAAGCGGCCAGCATTTCCCTCTGGCTCCTAGGTGCAGGGGCAGCCATGGGAGCTCCAAACGCTGCCACTGTCCCGACCGCCGGATCTGCAGCTCCCATTGGCCAGGAACTTTAGGTAAGCGTCACCTGAAGCCTGCACTCCAAACCCCCTCCTGCGCCCCAAGCCCCTCCCCCAGCCTTGAGCCTCCTCCCACACCCAAACTCCCTCCTGGAGCCCATACCCCAAACCCCCTCCTGCCCCAGCCCATAGCCCCCTCCTGCAGCCAAACTCCCTCCCAGAGCCCGCACCCCCTCCCACATTCCCAACCCCTCGCCCCCCCCGGAACCTCCTCCTGTACCCCAAACCCCTCACCCTGACCCCACACCAGAGCCTGCACCCCCAGCCAGAGCCCACTACCCCTGCACCCCAACCCCCTACCCCAGTCTTGAGCCCCCTCCCACATCCAAACCCCCTCCCGCATCCCAACCTCCTGCCCCAGCGCATAGCCCCCTCCTGCACTCCAAAACCATCCGTCCCAGCCCAGAGCCCTCTCCCGCACCCTGAACCGCTCATTTCTGGCCCCACCCCAGAGCCCTGACTCTCAGCCAGAGCCCTCACCCTCTCCTGCACCCAAACCCCCAGCCCAATGAAAATGAGTGAGTGATTGAGGGTGGGGGAGAGTGAGCAACAGAGGAAGGAGGGAGGATGGAGTGAGAAGGGGTGGGGTCTCAGAGTAGGGGTGGGGCAAGGGTGTTCAGTTTTCTGCAAGTAGAAAGTTGGCAACCCTATTTACCACTTAAACTTCAAATGAGGTTTTAACGCCCGGCATCAAAAGGGAGTTAAAAGCCATAGCTCCTCAAGGGAAAGGAGAGATCTGCAACTAAGATATTAGAGACAGCACAGTGAACAAGGTCTTCAGTGGGGCAACTGATTTCTAATTTATCAACTAATACATATATCATTTTATGTAAAATAATGAACTTTAAACTGCACTAATTGCAGGTGGAAAGCATCTAGCACAGTGGTTCTCACACTTTTGCACTGGTGACCCCTTTCACATAGCATGCCTCTGAGTGCAACTCCCCTTATAAATTAAAAACACTTTTTATATATTTAACACCATCATAAATGCTGGAGGCAAAGCAGGGTTTGGGGTGGAGGCTGACAACTCGCAACCCCCCCATGTAATAACCTCACGACCCCCTGAGGGGTCCCGACCCCACTTTGAGAACCTCTGATGTAGTGCACAACAACTAAGGCTCTCTGATTTATATGAGATTCCATCAAACAAAAGGTACATGGAAATGGAGACCCCACTCCTTTTCAATACACTTTGTCTGAATTTAAATATACATCTGTTCACATTCCTATTAAAAAAAATGCAATCAACAACAAAAGAGATGAATATACCAGAAAAGGAGAAGAATCAAGCATTGCAGTGGGCATGCAAAGAGTGCCAGGGAAGCCACACAACAGCGAGTGACAATCAGAGCTCCCACCATCAGCGAACCCTCAAAGAGCAACTCAAACACTTCTCAGCATTTTACCCCCAGACAGGTTTTGAGTGGACTCTGTGGCAGGGTATTATCCGGTGCCCCTATAAACTTCCCCTTGCTGCCTGGGGTGCTCAGAGCCATTGAAGCAAAACCCTGTATCTAATGGAAAGCACTGCAAGCCAGGGGGTGTGTGAGCACCCCCAGTTCCAGCACCTATGCCTTGCACTCCTGGGGAGGAGGCAGAAGAGCAGCTTAGAGGCGATACCTCCCAAAAGCTCAGAAGGAAAAACCTGCCTGGACTCGGGGTGCTACTGCTGCTGGCGCCCCTGGTTTGGCCCGGGGCAGAGCAGGAGGCGGCTGGGCTCTGCCTGGAGCCTGCTCTCTCGCCGTGCCCCAGCACCAGGCAGACTCTGAGGAAAGCATCATTGTGGGATTTCAGCTCACACGCGTCTTGATCTGCCAACTCGAGGGGCAACCCAGGGGACTGACCAAATGCGAGCTGGCGTCCAAACAGCCGCTCTTTGCTCCTGCTCCGTAACACAACCGGGAGGGGAACCCCCCCCCCACCACCCGCCAGACACACATTTGACTGAAGTTGCTGTCTCCTTTCCGCTCAGAAATCAAACGGGGGCTAGGGAGCCCCCTGCAGTGCTCGTTGCTCGCAGCCATGCAGGCTATTAGCGAGCCTCCCGGACGAGCCCGGAAAGACGGGAGGCGAGAGAAAAGGCTCGGGGGGCGGCACAGAAAGTTCCTGCCACCGCGCCCAGCCGCCCGTCTGCCCCCAACCCCTCTGCCCCGGCACACGCGCTGCCGGGCCGAGAGAAGCCGTCGGAGCGCTGCGATCCCCCCCGGAGAGCGCAATGACTTGGGCACGGCTGGGCTCCAGCCTGCAGCCGCCACCCACTGAGGTCAGGGGGATCAGGGGCTCCTAATGCCCACCACACAAACTTCATCCTGGCCCAGAGGACACCTTACTTCCCCCTCCCCCTTCCCACCCACTCTGCACTGGCCGGTACCTGGGGAAAAGCTGCGGCTGGTGGATGCATCAGCCGGGAGCTCAGGCGCCTGCCCCACCACAGACACCCCGTGCACAGCGCCTGGCTTCAACTTGGCGGCTGGCTCCGAAGGTCCCTGCAAAGGAGGACAGGGCTCCGGCTGCCCCTGGGAGGGGCCGCCCCGCCGGGAGCTGCAGCCTGATGCCGGCTGGCTGGCTGGCGGCAGGTGCCTGCTGGAGCCCGCGAGCGAGCGACTGGGTCCCCCTCTCCCGGCTCCGCGCAGGGGCGGGAGCTGGCGCCGCCCCTCCCGGCTCCCCCACGCCAGCAAGGCGGCCCCGGCCGAGCACTGGAGGGCAGCGGGCGGCTCCCCCAGATCCTGGCCGCGCGCTGCCTCCTGGAGTGGGGCCCGGGCGGGGCTGGGCTGGAGGTCCGGGAGCACTAGGGGGCGAGACAGGGCGGGTCTCGCAGGGGCCGGGGGAAAGTCCCGCTTAGCTTCCGTTCCTCCCCCTGGCTGAGCTCTCAAGCGGCTCCCTCACCCCGCCTGTGACCCTTTCCATTGCTGCTGTCAAAAACACGAGGTCGGAGTTGCCGCTGCTGTTCTGCCCGCACCAGCAGGCACTAGGCGGGTGAAGGCAGAGACGTTGTGTTTCGCTCGGCGGGGTGAGGGAAGGTGACATCTAGCATCGGCGCCGCAAATAACCCATCCCGGGCAAGCTTTATTATTGGGACCCCCGGAGGCAGCTTCTTCACTTGTGTAACGCAGCCCGGCTTTCACCCTTGGTCCACTTTGAAATTCGACACCCCACCCCGAGGCCAAACCAAGACCGGGTTGGTTGCTCTTTAAATAGAAGATTGGAGTTTTGCTTTTAAATTGTGCCAGAATCAAAGTTGACCAGTTCATAAACATTGTTTTTATTCGGAGACAAAACGTATGTGACATTTCAAAACAAATGGCCTACAAGGTACATGTTATATTGTAACTCAGCGTTACATTTAGGGGGGTCAAATTCCGCTCTCAGTTATGCCCCTGTGTCACTCCACATCAATCGGCCTACTCCAGATTAACACCAGTAAAGCCAAGCAGCATCCCATGGTTAAAGTACTGCCCTAGGGCTGGGAACACCTGGATTCAATTTCTGCCTCTATCACCGACTTCCTGTGTTACCCTGGGAAGTCACATTTAACCTCTCCCTGTCTGATTTACCTCTCTGTAAAATGGGAAGAATGTTTCCCTACCAGGGTATTGTGAGGAAAAAATTATTAGTATTTGCAATGAATTTTGACAGTACAGCAATAGTATAAGATATAAGGACCTAGACAGCTGTACCTATATTCTCCATGCATATTCAAATGTATATACTTTCAAATTATTGAATTTGACAAAAATAAAATATCCCATAATGAATATAAGTGAAACACCTTTAATTTAATAATTTTTCAAATGTTAACCATCTAGGGTTTATCCAGTGAATAGATGTGTCTTATTTATGCAGTTCATTTCTTTTCAATAAGTTTTCCCATTTTGAATCCTTTTATATAGTCAGTATATAATAGTTTGGATTTTAAGTAAATACATTGGCCAGCAATTAGCCCCTATTACAGTTGAACTGCTTTTGGCATTTTGAGACATATATATTTTTGAGATCATCTATCACTCATGTGCAACTATGGCTTAAGAGCTGTAAAAATGTAAATAAAATAAATAAGGAAATAAATCTACCCCACAAGTTTATAATTTTTTAAAATTACAAATAAAATGCATCCTAGTATGTACATAAGAAACCTGATGGGACTTAGCTCCACCAATACATTGCAGAATATTAGATGGTACCTGACACCTGTTATAAAACATCTGCCCAGTAAACATGTGAGACAAGAATTGCTCAGGTTTCAGAGTAGCAGCCGTGTTAGTCTGCATCCGCAAAAAGAAAAGGAGTACTTGTGGCACCTTAGAGACTAAGAAATTTATTTGAGCATAAGCTTTCGTGAGCTACAGCTCACTTCATCGGATGCATTCATGAAATGAGCTGTAGCTCACGAAAGCTTATGCTCAAATAAATTTCTTAGTCTCTAAGGTGCCACAAGTACTCCTTTTCTTTTCAAGAATTTGTTCAGTAGAAATTGTTTCAATCTCTCCAGTAAATGAGATGCAGTTAGGATTAGTGGAGTTTTGGGGTATGATTATATATTTACTCACAAGACTGGGAACATATGAAAAGCAGTGTCATAACACCTTTCATAAGGCATGAAGGCCCCATTCATGCAATCAGGTGTATATGAGTGGATCCCTAGGAAAGTGCAGAGCCCTGCTGGTATCAATGGGGCTTCTCAGTGGATATAAGGGTATGCCCATGTGGCTCCAGTTGCAGGACTGGGCCACATATTTCTAAAGCACAATGCAAGTGTACAACAAAAATATGTGATTTTTAAAAATAAATCATATTGATAACTTCCTGGATATTTTATTGATACTTCTTGCATGTAGATGTTACATTAGGTTTTCTTTAGTTTATAAGTACCTTATTTTTCCAAATATATTTTAATTATATTTATTGTGACTTTACTTATCTCTTTTGCCAGTTTCTTCAGATTTCCTCTATGGCTACTATCTGGTTCTGTAATTTTGTCAGTCTTTAGATAATTTTAATTTATTTACTATATATTCTAGCATAATCCCAATTTGTTTCAGTATTTCCTTCTTCCCCAGTAAAATTCCTGGGTGGTTTTAGTATGCGTCACACATTTGCCTTTAAAGACTAGAGTAAATAATTCATTATTTTTTTTTTTTTTAGCATCATCTACCTCTTCAGTCAGTAAATCATCTGTGAGAATAGAGGAACGTAGGAACTGCTATATTGATCAGACCAGTCTGTCTAATCCAGTATCTTGGCTCTACCAGAGAATGGTGCAGAAATCCCTACAATGAACTGCTATGGAATAACCTATTCATAGAACTTTCCTCCTAATCCTCCTATACCAGTTAGTAGTTGACTTACAACCTTAACCATGAAGTTTTTTTATCCCCTATAATTTTTTTTATCCTATCTAAAGTAATTGTGGATGTTCTCATTATTCATATAAATGTCTTATCCTTTTTTACAATATTACTTAGTTCTTAGGACACAATCCAACCAGTTCCACTGGTAACTTTATATGTTGTATTAAAAGTGTTTACCAGTTTTAAATTTGTTGCCTTTCAGTTACTTTTATTTGATTATGAATAAGGATAAATTGGAGCACCTAATAAACCTCCTTTATATTTTAATTCTTCATTTTCAATTTCCTTATCATGCCTCCTAATTTTATTTTGTGTCTGCTCTGGATGAGTCATATGCCTATGGACTTAACACTCACCATGACTTCAGTGGAAATGCAATCAGGCCTTCAATTTTTGCAGATACCTCTAATTTATTTTAAAGACTTTTTGCACTTTTATTTTCATCCACCTTAGCCTTTTTTATTCTACTCTGTTTATTACTAGATAGCACACTTAACGTGGACATATATAATTCAGCAGTGAACTTTTTCCATTTTCTTGGTGTGCCCTTCCCCATAGTTGCTTTATTCCATTCAGTTTCACCTAACACAATCTGTATTTCTCCATTATCTTTTATTGTTTCTCTAATTTTGTCTCATTTTAAGTCCTAACTAGTAATTTAATTAGAATATGGGCAGTTTCATACTGGTATGACCCTGGTTACTTCAGTGGCGTTATTACTGATTTACACTGGTGTAAACTGCACTAAGTAAGATGAGAAGCCTGTCCCAGGAAATTAACTATGACACAATTACTTAAATCCCAAACAAGCCCTCCCTAAGGGTGTGTTTCCTGCCCTACCTTCATGTTTCCAGGCTCTTTCTTGTCAAGGGGGCTGGAGCACATGATTTATGAGGAGGGGCTGAGGGAACTTGGATTATTTAGTCTGCAGAAGAGAAGAACGAGGGGGGATTTGATAGCTGCTTTCAACTACCTGAAAGGGGGTTCCAAAGAGGATGGAGCTAGACTGTTCTCAGTGGTACCAGATGACAGAACAAGGAGTAATGGTCTCAAGTTGCAGTGGAGGAGGTTTAGGTTGGATATTAGGAAAAACTTCTTCATTAGGAGGATGGTGAAGCACTGGAATGGGTTACCTAGGGAGGTGGTGGAATCTCCTTCCTTAGAGGTTTTTAAGGTAAGGCTTGACAAAGCCCTGGCTGGGATGATTTAGTTGGGGATTGGTCCTGCTTTGACAAGGGGTTTGGACTAGATGACCTCCTGAGGTCCCTTCCAACCCTGATATTCTATGATTCTATGATTAAATGCATCTCAATTTCTGTACCTTTGAACATATCAGTGTTAATCAAACAGGCCCCATTACTGCATTTCTTCTGTACCCCAAATTCCCATTTTGTTAATTGATATCTGAGTAAAGCTGTTTAATAGGTTGAGTAATTCTGGTATTAGAGAATGTGGAATAATTACAGATTGCATATATGGTTCAGGTCAGGTAAATGCTATCCTAATAATACTACTTAGCACTTGACAGCTGTATACCCAAAGCAGTTTATAAAGGTGAATGTGTGTCACTAACTGAAGAACAGAGAAGTTAACTGGTCAGTCTGCGATCATACAGTGAGGCTGTGGCAGAGACAGGACTAGAACACAGGCCTCCTGATTTCAGCCCTGTGTCCTACCCACAGGACCAACATTGTGCCTTTCATTCATTGTCCTTATAGTCTATCTAATCATATTTAATGAATGTGATTGATTTTTTCTTGCCTGTTGGCTAGTGCATGTGGCTCTGAGCTCTGTGTTTTGTGTCTTTGTGTATGGAAAAGGACTATCTGCCATTAGTTACTACTGTTGTTCCTATGTGTGTCTAGAGTAAGTTTAATAAGTTTGTTTACAACCAAATCTATGCAAGTGGGTTGAAGAGATATTCTTATCACTGGCATCCAGGGTGCGGGTGTTATCTGATCATCCTTCCAGTTTAAAAATTTTAACTTCTATCTGGGCCTGGGCCAGCTCCAGCTGCAGTCACAGCCTAAAGTTCCAGTGATGTCAAAGGGAGCATGATCAAACTCTTATGGGCTTGCATACACATTTCTTTCTCAAATGTCCTATTGGTGCTACCACTGGTTCAGTTCCAGCTGGTAGACCTGGGAGAAGGGTCGGAATTTGTGGGGAGCATGGGCTGTTATAGCAGGGATAAGGGAGAGACAAGACAGAACTGGAGTGGGGGAATCAAATCAGTATCTTAGATGTCTGTATACTGATGCGAGAAGTATGGGGAATAAGCAGGAAGAATTCAAAATGCTAGTAAATAAACACAACTATGACATAGTTGGCATCACAGAGATTTGGTGGGATAATACGCATGACTGGAATATTGGTATAGAAGGGTACATACAGCTTGCTCAGGAAGGACAGGCAGGGAAAAAAGGGAGGAAGTGTTGCCTTGTATATTAAAAATGTATACACTTGGACTGAGATTGAGATGGAAATAGGAGATAGATTTGTTGAAAGTCTCTGGGTAAGGATAAAAGGGGTGAAAACCAAGGGTGATGTCCTGGTAGGGGTTTACTACAGACCACCTGACCAGGAAGAAGAAGTGGATGAAGCTTTTTTTAAACAACTAACAAAAACTCATTGAAAGCACAGGACTTGGTGGTGATGGGGGACTTCAACTACTCAGACATCTGCTGGGAAAATAACACAGCAGGGCACAGATTATCCAACAAGCTCTTAGAATGTATTGGAAACAATTTTTTATTTCAGAAGGTGGAGAAAGCAACTAGGGGGGAGGCTGTTCTAGATTTGATTTTGACAAATAAGGAGGAACTGGTTGAAAACTTGAAAGTGGAAGACAGCTTGGGTGAAAGTGATTGTGAAATGATAGAATTCATGATTCTAAGGAATGGTAGGAGGGAGAACAGTACAATAAAGACAATGGATTTCAAGAAGGCAGACTTTAGCAAACTCAGGGAGTTGGTAGGTAAGATCTCATAGGAAGCAAGTCTAAGGAGGAAAACAATTGACAGTTGGCAGTTTTTCAAAGAGACATTATTAAGGGCACAAGAGCAAACTATTCCACTGCATAGAAAATATAGGCAGTATGGCAAGAGACCATCCTGGCTTAACCAGGAGATCGTTAATGATCTAAAAATAAAAAAAAAGAGAGTCCTATAAAAAGTGGAAACTAGGTCAAATTACAAAGGATGAATAAAAACAAACAGAGGTATATAGGCACAAAATTAGAAAGGCCAAAGCACAAAACAAGATAAAACTAGCTAGAGACATAACTGATAACAAGAAAACATTCTACAAATACATTAGAAGCAAGAGGAAGACCAAGGACAGGGTATTGTTCTTCTTAACCTCTGAGGATAGGACAAGAAGAAATGGGCTTAAATTGCAAGGGAGGTTTAGGATGGACATTAGGAAAAACTTCCTAACCGTCAGAGTGGTTAAGCACTGGAATAAATGGCCTAGGGAGGTTGTGGAATCTCCATCATTGGAGATTTTTAAGAGCAGGTTAGACAAACACCTGTCAGGGATGGTCTAGATAATACTTAGTCCTGCCATGAGTGCAGGGGACTGGATTAGATGACCTCTCGAGGTCCCTTCCAGTCCTATGATTCTATGAAAATACTGCCAGTCTCCTTCACTTATAACAATGCTAGTAGAATCATAAGTGTAAGAGAGAGAAGAGCACACACTGTCATCATGAATCTGTTTCATCATGTGCCTTTTGCAGATGTGAAATATATAGAAAAGGAGGCTATTTTTTCACACTCACAGAGACATGCATTTTTTCTTTCTGTCATGCGGAACAGTTGTATTTTATATACTTGCAAAGGTTGCTAACAGCTAGCTTGTCAGAGAGCAATAAATGCCTCTTCAGGTATGACTAGCGCCTCTATTTGTCCTGACCTGAAAATGAGGAAATGGGGACTATTACCTGCAAACAACTATGAGGTTGGTAGGGCTACTGCATATATTTATGATACTGTGTATTCCTAGCATTGCTTCTTCATTTCATTTGTTATTAAAGCCAAACTGAGTTTACTCTCTGCTTCACTTTACATTATATGATCTAAAAATAATACTTTGCAAGTCTACAGGGTGTTTCAGCTGAGGATCTCAAAGCACTTGACAAATATTATTCTACTGAGCTACACAGAACTCCGTTGGAATTGGTGTTAGTATACTTAATTTACAGACAGAGAAACTGAGATGCGGAAAGGTTAAATGACTTTCATGATGACACAAGGAGTGGCACATGGCCTTAGAAATTAGGTACCTGCACAGAAAAGCAGAGCTATTTTGCTGATTCACCCTGATATCCAGAGTAGGTATGTCCTATTATGTCCTATGCAACCTGGGAGTATAAAAGTTTTTGTCTCTTTCTCTCTCAGAAAGATTGGGTAGAAAATAAGACGTCTTTCAGAAAAATCCCTAGACACAGCAATATAAGAAAGAAGCTGAGATTTGTGTTTTAGTTTTCTTAAGGAAAAAGGAAAATTTCAGGAAGAATGGGCTAGTGCTGAGTGCTGGTGAATTTTGGACACCTGTTTATTTATTCGGTGTGGAAAATGGGATAGAGATTCTGCCACTTCTCAGTCAGTGAGAGAGATAAAGAGAGACCCTAGGAATTCTGATTCCCACTCTGCAGCTCTCACACTATTCAAAATTCCTATAGTTAGTTTAAATGAGAGTGTCTGTGAAGCCTACATTGAAAAATATTATTGCAATAATTTTGATTGATTGTCACAATACTGCTGTGTGTGTTTTTGAAGGGAAGAAGAGTGAGCGAGAGCAAAATGTTGGTACTGGTAGCCAAGACAGTTCATTTTATATCTGTGAAAAGAAAGAACATTAAACATCAGGAATGACAGAATTTCATGTAAAAGTGTTTTTTATTAGGAAAACAATTATATTGAACTGTAACTGAAACTGTTTTACATGCCTGTAAATGGTTTCAAGCAGGACAGCTGATGGGTAAAAAGTTCCAAGTGCCATGGGATCATTCTGCACTGCAGATAGCGATGCAGTTGGAAGAGTTGGTATAAATGTATTTATAGCAACAGTGGAGAAAATACAGCAGTTATCCACTGAAGTTACTTCCAAGTATTGTGGTCCTGTGTATGCACAAAACTACAATTATATGCTGCATTACAATAGTGTGTGTACGTATTACATGAATATATATATACACATACTCACACACACACACCCTTATGTATTTAGATTCCTCCCCCGATTTAAAGGAGGAGGCATCAGAATCTTTTGCAGCTACATATAGAAATTATGTAACCTCCTGCATGCAATATATGCCTTTTATATCAAAGTGAACTTCTCAAATTATTTCACATAAAATTATACCTTTTGAAAAATCTCAAGAATTAAAAAAACAAAGCAAACAAGATTTAATGGTCAACAACTAATTATATATAACGTTATAATGGTGGTTGACAGATTTCCCCCCATACTCTTTTTTTGGAAAGACCCCTCTTTGAATTACAGCTTTGCTATTTCCTCCTTTATTAGACAGCAGGTAGTTTACTGCAGCTTTGCAGAGAATAACAGAAGTGAATTCAGGTCTATATAATCTTCTATATCCTGTTCCAAGCACATATTGTCATAACAAATGAATAGAAGCCACCCTCCAACTAAGGCTGCACTCACTTTTAGAGGACTAACTAAATCTACCCTCAGGCAGAAGCAGTGTTAAACAAATTACATTTGTAGTTTCTTTGTAGTTGTGGCTTCTCCTCAAAAGTAATGAAGAACTCTTCTGAGCAAAGAACTACTGGCTACATGATTTTTAGTACAAAAACAAGACCTACCCATATTAATAGCATTGAGGTTCTCAGTGGGAACCTCATGAGAACAATATGTATGGTCGTATTTCTTCTGTTTTTCTGGAGTAGAAATAATATGACACACCATAAACTGTCCCCCACACAGGCTCACACAAGCTGCCTAAATTGGGGAGAAGCACTGGAAACTTAGCTATCAAGATAGGAATTCCATTCTCATTATGCTCAGGGCCACATGTTCAGAGATCGCTTACCTACCAGAGGTTTGAATATAATCATCAGCACACGTCAGTCTCTCTGGGATTGTATCAAATCTGTCACCACACAACAACTTGTACTGAAATGATATTTTCTAGCGTTAGACATTTCTCACTCAGAACAACAAGATGAATAGCTCAATACAAGTGGAGAGAAATAAAATTCCCAACATTGTCTACAATCGCTCTGAGAATTAGGTTTAATCTTTCAATGCAATTTAAGCATCTAGGGCTGCTAAACAACACGGTTGTACAACATTTATGAACAAGTGTATGTTCTCCTGAAATTGAATCAATGAAAGAATAGCTCTAAACATGAAAAACTGGAGCAAATAGGCAGAATTCCATGATGTTTCTGGCAAAATTTCAATCTCAAAGGTCAGTGCTTCTTAAATAGAATTCAATGGATATATTCAACATCTGCCCTTAAAGTATTACAGGCTTTACATCCTGAAAGGGTCTCTAAATTGTTTGGCTGGAAGTCAAAGACAATGAGTTACAATTAATGTCAGGATGATCTCTTCAGAATAACCAGTAACATTCTGGGGATCACACAGACCAGTAAGAAGTTCTGTCACTGTCTGCCCTGTAATCTTGGGTGCCTTAATATGCCACTAGAAATTGTGCAACAAAGCCCGTTGCCAACTGTGTCCACACATCTATTCAGGGGACACCATCATAGGGCCTAATTACATCAGCCACACTATCAGAGGCTTGTTCACCTCCACATCTACCAATGTGATATATACCATCATGTGCCAGCAATGCCCCTCTGCCATGTACATTGGCCAAACTGGACAGTCTCTACGTAAAAGAATAAATGGACACAAATCAGACGTCAAGAATTATAACATTCAAAAACCAGTCGGAGAACACTTCAATCTCTTTGGTCATTTGATTACAGACCTAAAAGTGGCAATTCTTCAACAAAAAACTTCAGAAACAGACTCCAACAAGAGACTGTTGAATTGCAATTAATTTGCAAACTGCATACAATTAACTTAGGCTTGAATAAAGACTGGGAGTGGATGTGTCATTACACAAAGTAAAACTATTTCCCCATGTTTATTTCCGCCTGCCTCCCCCGTTCCTCAGACGTGCTTGTCAACTGCTGGAAATGGCCGACCTTGATTATCACTACAAAAGGTTTATTCCTCCCCCCCCACCCCCACTCTCCTGCTGGTAATAGCTCACCTTACCTGATCACTCTTGTTACAGTGTGTATGGTAACACCCATTGTTTCATGTTCTCTGTGTATATAAATCTCCCCACTGTATTTTCCACTGAACGCATCCGATGAAGTGAGCTGTAGCTCACGAAAGCTTATGCTCAAATATATTTGTTAGTCTCTAAGGTGCCACAAGTAATCCTTTTCTTTTTGCAGATACAGACTAACACGGCTGCTACTCTGAAACCTGTTAATATGCCACTGTGGCTCAGATAGGTTTACCATATTTCAAGTTCCCCAAAAGAGGACACTGCCGGAGGAAGGGGAAGCTGAAGTGTGTGTGTGTGGCTGGCGGGGGGGTGGGTGGGGAGGACGTTTACAGGAAATGTCTGGGATTTTTGCAGAGCAGACATTGCAGCTCAAAAGGAGCCCCGATTAGTCCGCTTCCCTTTTACTTTTCCAAGACCAGGGTTTTCTTTTCATGTTCAAGTTGCGTCAGTGTTTCCCCATTAACTTTAATGGGCCATCATTTGTCTTTTCCTGGGTTGTACAATGCTAGGTGCCTGGAGCTAGCTTCATCTGGTTGGGCAAGTAGCCCCTCCCTGTCTGACTACCCAGTACACCACTGTGAGATGGAGCTGAATGTTACAACACAAATTATGAGCACAGTTGTAGAGATACTCAAATACATAACCAGTATGTATACATTTCTCATCAAGTATAACCATCCAGTTCAGTACATTACAATCTTTCATAAGAAACCCTTCCCAACATACTTTTATAGCTCAATAACATTGTATGCAATCAGCTGATTCAGCTGCTTATTCTTGGGTTCAAAACCCCCTATGTTCTCCCTTTGAGGTATCTGGATCCTGATTGTCACCCATGCATGGTATAGCCAAAGAGTTTGGACAGCCTAATGGCTTAGCTGATAAGACAATGCACTAATGCATAGGAGACACTGGTATGAGAACTATTTATTTGGTCTCAGTTTAAACCCTGGAGTGGGTTTAAGGGAGCTTTGCAGAGATGATAGCAACGACCAATTTCTGCCATCCTGACTCAGATTGAGTAATACCTTATTATGTGACTAGCACTCCTGGAATCAGTGGGATTATTCATAGTACTCAGTGTGAGCAAGGGTGCCAGAACCTGGCCCTTCGTCGCTGTTGGAGCAAGGAAAGATTAGCTGGCATTATACTATTAACACCTCTTTGTAGTTACAGGGGATGGGGAGTAGAATTGGCGGGGGAGTGGGGGTGAGAATGGTGGGTCAGAATGAAAGGGGAGGTTCAAAACTCCAGGGCCTCTCACTAAAACTGACCTACTATCCCCAGCTTCTGCTGTGGGAAAATGGGAGCTCCCTAAACATATATGGCCTGGGGCAGGGATAGGTGTGAGAAGGGAGAGCTCAGACTCAGACTTCCTGAGCTCCCTTTTTCATTAAAGGGCTTATTTTGCTAAGACTTTTATTAATTGTATTTAGTGTTTTGTGGAAGGCATTTGTTTTTATTTGTAGTTAATTGAAAGCTTAGTAGCTGGTACCATGAAAATAATTCCTGATTGTGGGGGTTGTGTTACCATAAATATTTTACCCCTCTTCCTCATTTCTCTATTGTCTTCCCCTCTTTCTTGGGACATATGTCCACTGAAAGCTGCAGCCACTAGAGAGTGACATGAACACATGCTTTTGAGCATGTTGGACAATGACATTCAATCCAGCATGGGGCAATGTCTGGGAGGACAGAGAGACACATGAAAGTCCAGAGATTATTACTATATATCACAACACCATAGTTCAAAATGACATTTGAAACCCATGTGTGTCATATCTAGCTACCATGAATGCTCAAGGAACAGACATGGGTAAACATATGGATGTAACAAATCCAGTAGCTGTTGTTACCTGAAGATGTCAAAAATATTCCTATTTTCACAAGTACCTTAAATTGGAATCCCCATCCACATTTTGTTTCAAACCGCACTATGTGGAATCAGCATGGCTTTAGTTGCTGTGGACAAGGCCAAGGACATAATCCATATTAATTGTTCAGGACAGGGGTTCTGATCCTCAACTTATTGCTATGATCCCAACCCTCACCTTGTTTTAGGGGAGATGAGGAATACTTAATTGAGAAAGGAGAAGAATAAGAGGTGATTTGATTGACATGTAAAAAGTTAGGAAGAGCATTTAGAAAATTGACCATGATGCTACTTTTCACCCTGTCTGCAAAGTGAGAATGTAAAAGACATTGCATTTAACACAAACTAAAAAGGAAATACTGTACTTATTTACATAATGTACAGTCAGCTTATGGAATTCACTTCGACAGGTCACTGAGACTAATAAATATAGCTGGATCTTTGAAAGGCCAGATGACTTTTTGTCCATTAATAACATTTTCAGCTTCCATGTGTAAGCTAAGAATGTTACAGGGGTATGCAATCCTAATGCCTGACCACATATGGGATTCAAGAAGGAATGTTCTAAACCTGTTTTTAGCATTGCACAAATTGGCCATAAGCATTATTGTGATTTCTTTTTTAGCTTTGTGTCATTCAAATGGAAAGAAAATATAGTTCAATCCCATGCATATATATTTATATATGTGCATATATAATTATTATTATAATGCAATAGATGTGCATGGCATTTTACAGAAATACGAATGACAGATTCACAGTCTCAGGCAGTTTGCAACATAAATTAGAAAACATGGCAAAGCATAGCTGTTCTGTCTTTGCTTGTTACACAGCATTAAGAATATGAGGAAACCACATGGACACAGTTGGGTTCTGGATAACCATGGTTAATAAGTATAGACAAACATACAATGCCTAACTAATACACACACACACACACGCTGCTGCTCTGGCAGGGTTCTGATGGCTTCTGCAACAGAAGACAGGGAGGCTCACTAGAAGTCTCACAAACTATTTAAAGGGTTATTACTCAGTCTCTGTACACTATAACAACAATAATAGAGGGAAGGAGTGTGGGAGAATGAAGGTTAGCGTGGTGAACAATAATGAGATGTGCCTTGTGTTAGTATGCATCAGTTATATTTTGGTTTAACCTCCAAAGGGTATCAATTACTTTAATAGATTAGAGTTCATGGAGAAAGTCCAAAGCAATGGCAAGGATGTGGGGGAGGTTGAGGAATGGAAGGCAAACTCTTGTGTCATTGTGCTCCCTATAAGTACTGCCAAGGTTCATATTAGCAGTGTGCTCTGAAGAAGAAATGGGAAGCAGCACAGCCAAATTGTAAAGCGTGTTCTGAGGTCTGATATACACTGCGTCAGAATCATGGGATGATGCGCTTCTTAAAACATTCTGTTCATGTCAGTGGCTAAACTATAGAGGAAGGCAGAGAAGGGAGTTAAATAAAGCCCACCCAGTCCAGAACATGAAATATTTCACTTACTGTATTTGCAGAATTAGTCTTGAGTAGTATTGTGTGATAAGTAGGGGTGTCGATTAATCACAGTTAACTCACATGACTAACTAAAATAATTAATTGCAATTAAAAAATTAATCGCAATTAATCACAGTTTTAATCACATTGTTAAACAATAAAATACCAATTGAAATTTATTAAATATTTTGGATGTTTTTCTACATTTTCAAATATATTGATTTCTATTACAACACAGAATACAAAAGGTACACTACTGACTTTATATTATTATTTATGATAACAAATATTTGCACTGTAAAAATGATAAACAAAAGAAATGGTATTTTTCAATTCACCTCATACAAGTACTTTAGTGCAATCTCTATCATGAAAGTGCAATTTACAAATGTCAATTTTTTTGTTACATAACTGCACTCAAAAACAAAACAATGTAAAACTTTAGAGCCTACAAGTCCACTCAGTCCTACTACTTGTTCAGCCAATCGCTCAGACAAACAAGCTTGTTTACATTTACGGGAGATAATGCTGTGATGGGTTCGGTCACAGAGACCCCCTTGGGACTGTCACCTGACGTACTGGAATTACCTCTGAGCCCCTTTTCCCTGCCAGCTTGGGACTCCAGAACCCTGCCTTATTGAGCCAGACATACTAGCCTGCAGCAACATAGACCCAGGTCTGGTCCACACCCCCAAAGCTGCAGACTTTAACCAAAAACTGCTCAGCATGTCACCTATCTCCAGCACCCAGACACCCAGTTCCCAATGGGATCCAAACCCCAAACAAATCTGTTTTACTCTGCATAAAGCTTATACAGGGTAAACTCATAAATTGTCCTCCCTTTATAGCACTGATAGAGAAATATGCACAGCTGTTTGCTCCCCCAGGTATTAATCACTTACTCTGGGTTTCCTAATAAACAACAGTGATTTTATTAAGAATAAAAAGTAAGATTTAAGTGGTTTCAAGTAATAACAGACAGTAAGCCTGAGCCAAGCAAAATAAAACAAAACATGCAAGTCTAAGCCTAATATTTTAAGAAACTGTTTACAGGTAAATCTCACCCTCAGATGTTCCAATAAGCTTCTTTCACAGACTAGACTCCTTCCTAGTCTGAGCCCAATCCTTTCCCCTGATACAGTCCTTGTTAGTTCCAGCAGCCATCTTAGGTGAAAAGCAAGGGCTTTCTTATGACTGGGACCCCCTTTCTTCTCTTCCACCCCCTTCTTTAGCTTTGACACAAGGCGGGAATCTTTTGTCTCTCTGGATCCCCACCCCTCCTTCTAAATGGAAAAGCACAAGGTTTAAGAAGAATACCATTCTTCCTGGGCTGGCTTACATGAACACAGGAAGGCTTGCAAGTAAACAGAGCCATTTACAACTAATTGTGCTAGTAAAGGGGAGCCATCAAGATTCTAAACCGTCATCAATAGCCCACACTTTGCATAACTACAATAGGACCTCAGAGTTATACTTTATATTTCTAGCTTCAGATACAAGAATGGTACATACATACAAATTGGATGAACACACTCAGTAGATTATAAGCTTTGTAATGATACCTTACAAGAGGCTTTTTGCATAAAGCATATTCCAGTTACATTATAGTCACACTCATAAGCATATTTCCATAAAACATTATGGAGTGCAGTGTCACAAATGCTGCCCACTTCTTATTTACAAAGTTACCAGAAAGTGAGAAGAGGCATTCGCATGGGACTTTTGTAGCTGGCATTGCAAGGTATGTGCCAGATATGCTAAACTTTTGTGTGCCTCTTCATACTTCAGCCACCATTCCAGAGGACATGCTTCCATGCTGATAACATTCATTAAAAAAATAATGCATTAATTAAATTTGTGACTGAACTCCTGGGGGGAGAATTGTATGTCTCCCGCTCTGTTTTACCTGCATTCTGCCATATATTTCATGTTATAGTAGTCTTGGATGATGACTCCGCACATGTTGTTCATTTTAAGAACACTTTTGCTGCAGATTTGACAAAACACAAAGAAGGTACTAATGTGAGATTTCAAAAAATAGCTACAGCACTCCACCCAAGGTTTAAGAATCTGAAGTGCCTTCCAAAATTTGAGAGGGACAAGGTGCGGAGCATGTTTTAAGAAGTCTTAAAGGAGCAACTCTCTGATGTGGAAACTACAGAACCTGAACCACCAAAAAAGAAAATCAACCTTCTGCTGGTGCCATTTGACTCAGAGGATGAAAATGAACATGCATCGGTCCACCCTGCTTTGGATTTTTATTGAGCAGAACCGGTCATCAGCATGGAAGCATGTCATCTAGAATGGTGGTTTAAGCATGAAGAGACGTGTGAATCTGGCATGAAAATATCTTGCAATGCCAGCTACAACAGTGCCATGCGAATGCCTGTTCTCACTTTCAGGTGACATTGTGAACAAGAAGCGGGCAGCATTATCTCCTTCAGATGTAAAGAAACTTGTTTGTCTGAGCCATTGGCTGAACAAGAAATAGGACTGAGTAAACTTGTAGGCTCTAAAGTTTTACATTGTTTTTTTTAATGCAGTTATTTTTTGTACATAATTCTACATTTGTAAGTTAAACTTTCATGATAAAGAGATTGCATGACAGTACTTGTGTTGGGAGAATTGAAAAATACTATTTCTTTTGTTTTTTACAGTGCAAATATTTGTTATCAAAAATAAGTGAGCACTGTACACTTTGTATTCTGTGTTGTAATTGAAATCAATATATTTGAAAATGTAGAAAACATCCAAAAATATTTAAATAAATGGTATTCTATTATTGTATAACAGTGCGATGTGTAGTCAGGGCCCTGAAGCCAGTGGTGTTTTTACCTATGCATGGTCTCTCAGCCTGATGAGAGCATGTCTAAAATGACATGTTAACAAAACACGAGTGTCCTGTTTACACTAACCCTTCCACAGTTAATACTATTCATGGAGTTGACCTAACAGTAAAAGTGGTAGCAATTTTTGGTTAAAAAAAAGCCTAGCATAGAGAAGGCCTAAGAGTGGCTGCTTGAGACACAGCAGAGGGAGAATGCCTTTGGGAAATTAGTGCAGCACCATCAGCCAGGATGGTGGGACAAGCCAGGACATCCGGAAAAAAATCAATAAAGCCAGGAACACCTTCAGGAGCTTAAATACAGTCTGGAAATCATCAAAATACAACGCCAAAGCCAAACTCAAAATTTATCAGTGCTGCATACTTTCAACACTACTTTATAATGCAGAATGCTGGGGAATCAGAAAGTACGACACATCCAAACTGTCTTTGCCTCAGCAAAATCCTCCATATCTTTTGGCCCATAACAATCTCAAACCAAGATCTATTGACACAGTGCAGCCAGGAGGATCTGAGCACCACCATTGCCAGGAGGTGTTGGAGATAGATTGGTCATGTGCTTCGGATGGAAACTGATTCCATCACCAGAGTAGCAATAAGATGGACACCTGAAGGCAAGCGAAAACAACATGGCGAAGAGCTCTGGAAGCCGAGCTGAAAAACCTGGGGCAGAGCTGGGGAACCACTGAAAGACTTGCCAGAAACAGACAGCAGTGGGGGAGCTTCGTCACTGCCCTAAACGCCAGAGGCGTAATAGGAACATGATGATGATGATGAGTCTGCATTCATAGGACTAATCCCTCAAGACGGGGAATTTTTTGTATGTTGAACAGTCTGTTTTCCTGTTGTTAATACAGCCTACCAGTGTACATCTCGAGGAGGAGACCTTGCTGACTGCTAAAAGTGTGTTTGCTGTTGACCGACTCTACCAGTTTACACCGTGAGACAATGGCTAAGTTGTCATCTCTACCTATAAAAAGGGCAGGAAACACGCTAAATTTAAACTCACGAGAGGCCTCATTCCATTTTCACTCAAACCAGTGTAATTTCACTGACTTCAGAGAAGCTACTTCTAATTTACATCAGTGGAAATGAAAGCAGAATCAGATTCATGGAGACCGATTGATAGGATGGCATTTAACATCCACAGCTGCCTCTGTGGAATAGACAAATAAATAATATTTCTACACAGTTTCCTGGACCACTCTTCCTGCCATGCGAGTCTGATGCTAAGCCCTCCTCCAGTTACCAGACTTGCGACAGTGGCAGCCAAAGGGAGCAATCACTAAATATGAGGGAAGCCTTACACAATTAGAAATGACTATGATATTCTTGATATCTCCAATTCTGCAACTTCCTTCCCCAAGAGAACCACCCGGAAATAGTCACGTTCACTACAATGCATTTCGATATATGGGTAACCGACAACAGACATGTTATTTCCCCAGTGATTGCATTTTCATTAAATGAATGTCTTGTGTTTCCATCTATGCATTTGGCTAGTGTGGGCTAGTACAGCCTGAAAAACGAGCTTCAGCTTTCATAGAAACTGAGGTGATTAGTTCTGAACATTGAATGTGGGTTCTTTCAGCAAGTCTGCCTGTTTGGCCCAGTCAAAGAAGATATTTCTACCTCAGCCTCCCCATTCCTTTTCCACATGGTCCAGGAGCTGCTACACAACAGAAGGACAAGCAAAGAAATTGAATTAGGTTATGTGTAGGACCCTGCTGAATTCACAGCCATGAAAAATGCATCACGGAGTGTGAAATTTGATCTTCCCCTGTGAAATCTGGTCTTGTGTGCACTTTTACCCTATACAATACAGATTTCATGGGGGAAACCAGCGTTTCTCAAATTGGGGGTCCTGACCCAAAAGGGAGTTGCAGGGGGCGGGGTTTACAAGGTTATTTTAAGAGGTTCGCAATATTGCCACCCTTACTTCTGCGCGGCCGTCAGAGCTGGGCAGTCGGTGAGCAGCGACTGTTAGCTGCGCACCCAGCTCTGAAGGCAGCAGTACCACTGCCAGCAGCAGCGCAGAAGTAAGGGTAGCAGTCCCGCAACCCTCCCTACAATAACCTTGTGACCCCCACACACCTCCTTTTTGGGTCAGGACCCCTACAATTACACTGTGAAATTTCAAATTTAAATAGTTGAAATAATGAAATTTATGATTTTTAAAATCCTATGACCGTGAAATTGACAAAATGGACTGTGAATTTGGTAGGGTGCTAGGTATGGGTCAAGAAGTAACTGCTCTTGGCCTTTGCTCATTTTGAGGCCCAGCCAGTCTTGAGTTAGGGTACTCTGGGGAAGGGGTATCTGAATCAACATGCTTTCTCTGTTAGATCAGCTACTAATCGGAGTTGGAGGATCAGGCCCTCTCTCTCTTTAAGGTTTAAAGTCATCTAGTGCTCATGAAAGATGTAAAACATAGTGCTTGTAAAATGTGCAAAACTGATATACTTACAGACATGGATGCTGAGGTCATCAATTCTATTCCCATCACAGGCCACCAGTCTTTGATGGTAATACTACTGACCAAAAGGTGAAAGACTCACCCATTATCATTGCCTCAAGCCATCCTGGAGATGTGGATATATCATTACAATGCTTTTATAACTGTTTCTGTACTTTTTGATAATTTTTTTTTAAAAGAACGTTTCCTAGCATCCCATCAGCCTATTTGTCAGATGCTGCACACTGAACAGACATCTTCACTGAACTGTTCACAATAATCCCTCAGGAACTTTTTTTTTTACTGAGAGGTGATAGCTAATTTAGAGCCCAACAGTGTGTATGAAAAATTTAAATGAATTCTGCCAATGTGCTCTGACCAAATGACTTCTGTTGATTGTGCTCCATCCTGGCATGGTATGAAAACAGAGAATTTGCTTCACTGAGGAAGGGCACCTTAGAGACTGCATCTCTCTCTTTTCCCTGGGTATCTGTCATGAATAAAACCAAGGAGATAGATTAAATGTCACCAACAACCTTTACACTTTTGTTTGTAATTAATAGCTCTTTGAGCGACTCACGAGACACAAGGAGTTAGCAAATGAGTTATAATAAAGACTATTATATCCTGTTTCATAATTTCAGTTTCACACTGAAAAACATCCTTCTGTAACTCAAACAAACAGAGAATAAGGTTCATTAATACACAGTACATTGCCACAAATTGTATAGAGATTGAGTTTTGGTACCCCAGGAAGTCAGAATAGTTTCCCAACGTTTTCAAACCTCTGTGCCCAATGTTAGTTTCCTAAATCCAGATTTGACATCTAAATAAGTGGCTTGATTTTTACAGGTGCTGAGTACGTGCAGCTACAACCAGCTTCACTGGGATTTATGGGTGCTCAGCACTTCTGAAAGTCAGACCAATTTTCTTTAGGAATCTAACTGTAGGATTTAGAAGCCTAATGTTAACCACCCAGGTTTGAAAACACTGGCAATAACATAGTGTTGAAAGAGTTAGAGAAATACTGGGCCAAATTTTCAGAAATAGCCATTAGTTCTGATTGCCTGACTTTAGGCACTTATTAGGGAGCTGATTTTCACACATGTTGAGCATCCTCAGTTCCCATCAGCTTAAACTGGAATTGTGGATACACAACAATTCTGAAAGTCAGAGCCCTTACAGGGATCTAAAATTGGACAGCCATAACTGGAGCACTCAGTACTAAAGGGCCCCACTTTTGAAAACTGGGGCCACTGTGATTTCTATATAGGATGACAGTAATAGCAACGATCATTTAAAATTTCATATATGTTGAGAGAAACGACAGGTATTTTTTCAAGCAATTCCACTGTGTTAGAACACTGCTGGTCCTGAATTAAAATGATTCACTTCCCAAAGGATTGCTGGAGACCCAGCCTGCAGTATATTATTTGGCTTTCTGTGGAGAGAATTATGGCAGCATAATTTAAAGCAATCTTCATTATCCATTCTATAGTACGGTGTTCAGAAGCAGATTAGGGGTTTGTGGGCCCCTGGGCCAGAGCAAGTGGGGGCTCCTCCCCACCCCTTCAGCCTGCAGTCCCCCCACTCCCCCAGCATTCCTGCCGGGGAATGGGGCCAGGGCACAGGGGATTCCCTATTCCCCTGCAGGAGCACCAGGAGTGGGGCAAACCCCTGCTCCCTGACTCTGCTCCCCAGCATAAACGCCAGGTGGAGCGGGTTGGGGCATGCCCATTTTTCCGGGGCCCCCCCAATTGGCTGGGGCCCCTGGGCATGGGCCCCGTTGGCCCAGTGGCTAATCTGCCACTGATGGTGTTAGGTCCCAATTCTGCAATTGATTCCATGCAGGCACAGGAATTTGCCACTGCTGAATCAGTTGCAGGACTGGGGATTTTAGTGGTGTTTGTACAGGGATAAAACCAATCCATTCACCTGGCCACAGGTAAGAAGCTATAGTAGTGACTGTGAAAGCCAAGGATCTAGGGTAAAAGGGTAAATATATGGAGAAAATTAAAAATAATCCTCTGTCAAATTTGTTTCTTCATAAATTAACACTTTAAATCTTCTAACATCTTCAAAAACAGTTAGTGACTAATATAAGCTATGTGATTTCAATAGAAATTAGACTTTTATATAAATTATTAATTACAAATTATTTAATAATAAAATATGCTCTAACAGGTTGCAGAGACAAACACTGCTTAATACTTTTAAAAAACAATCCATACTGGAGTATATATAATATTTACACTTCTCTACAACAGGGCCTAATACATTTTATAATAATTTATATTCAGAAAACAATTTCTGTTAATTATTTAGGGCAATGATAACAAACCTATATTTTCAGTCTAAGGACTGAATATATTCTTTCATGAAGATCCAGAGGTCAGATGTGTCCCTTTCCCTCCCACCCACCCCACATCAAAATTTCTAATTTCAACATATTCAAAAACATCTCAATAGCGAGGTGAAAAGCAGGATGAATTTTTCATTAATTTTTACAAAATATTCAGCGTACTTTTTCTGTCAAAAAGTGAAAATTCCAACCAGCACTAAGCAACATTTTAACTATTTCCCTAAGCTCAGACAGAACAAGTTGAGCTCCTATCCTATTCTCCCTGGGACCCCAGAGCCTGGAATAGAAGAAGTAGGCAATGAAGCAATCAGAGCTACCCTCTCCTCCCCACAACTTCCCTCCTCTGTGATGCAGCAGGGAAAAGATAACACCTGCTCAGCTTGCTCTCATCTCATACCAGAGCTGTACCTGGGACTGCCGGGGAAGCATAATCAAATACAAATCTTAACAGAAGCACCCTCAACGACTAAAGTTGCCCCCAGGCCTTAGGTTAGATGCCTTCTGTCACCCTTACACAGAGTAGTCCGTTTGACAACCTTACCCCACGAGTAGCCCCACTGATGCCAATTTTTGTGAATGAGCATGGTCTTCATTTAAATATTACAAAAAACACTGACACCCCTTTTTAAAAACTAAACCCCTGCAAAAAACAAACCATTTTACCATAATCCCAGTTAAAGTGAATAGAGTTGTCCAAGCTTACACCAAGGGCTGAATTTCACTCATGGTGATCTAGCTTCAGCTCTGTGTATCTTCATCTCTCTGCTGTCTTGTTCTTCTTGCTGGTGCTCTCTCTCTCAGAATTCATGATAACTTCAGAACTGCATCAGTGCTTATTTAATTCCTTAGGATTGGCAGGACCCAGAAAAGTTATATTTACAGTTCTTTTGACCTGACACACTGTGGGGTTCTGGGAGAGAGGGGTTTCCTTACAACTAGGTCTGATGGTCCAACTCTCTGATTGGTAGTAGTAGTTTACCTGCTACTAAACAGTTGCCACATTCTTTCTAGAACTTTCTATATTCTATTAGATCAAGGAGACTCCTTCTATTGAATTTTGATCAGCGAACAGACCTACTCCTTGAGCAACCCCAATAACTCCTAGGAGCTTTTCCTCAAGAAAACTAGTTCAGAATCCATGAGCATATGAGAGAATATAACCTATGAGAAAACTTTAAAGGGATTAATATTTAGTCTAAAGAAAAGATCTGGGAGCTTTAGAGGAATGATAATGCTAGGAAAATATTTATTGGGTGATAGTGTAAGGGAGAAAGAGAGAGATGACTATATTATAATGGTGTACCAGCACTATCATAGCTAAGGTTGCATCACAACATCTGCTTAAAAATTGATCTTTCTAAGCCTCTACAATCAACATGCTTAATTGGATTTCTTTGTAGTTTGATGAATCTCAGAAAGGTGCCCATTAGGGTTAGTGACCCAATTTGGAGTTATTTGAGCCAGAGGTTCTGGAGATAAGCCCCCACTCCAAACAGCCATTTAAAAAAGTTTCTTGGTGGTACCCCCCCGACCAACGATCAAGCTACTGATGTGATGTAGGTCAAAATGGTTTCAACTCTGTTGTGTTCTACCCAAGGTGGTACCCATTAAATCTTTGGGGGCTCCAAACTGAGAATGGTACTGAAGAAAATATACATGTTTACCTTGCGTATGTGCCAATATTGAAAAATGACCCAACATTTATATGCTTTAAAGGTTCACTCTTGTAAGTGCTCTAAAATCTGAATGGTGAATTGGATTGCTTTGAAATTTGGTGTGCCTCATGGGGGCATGAGTTAGCAATAGTAATCCAAATTTGAGTTCATGATGGAGGAGTTCCCAAGTTACAACTCTGCCTTCCCCAAATGTTTTCCTTTTGCTGTGTTGTACTGGGAGGTACTGGATGAATCACAGACCTTGTGATGGCTGTGAACTCACATTTCAATTAACATAATTAAGGATAAATTAATAACAACCCCACACCTAAGACAAAAAGGAGTTTTGGACTGAATGGTTGGAGAGAGCTACACTTTGTGGGTCACGGATGGCCATTGTAATTTGGAGGGAATGTAATAAAAGAGTATGGAGAAAAAAAATTAGACGTGAATGTTTCCTGGAAGGAGAGGGGCATTAGGCAGAAAAAGCAGTGGAGGTGTTGGTGGAGAGGGATTTGAGGGCTGCAGCAAAGGAAGGGAGGGAGGTTATGAAGAGGGGGTTAAATGAGGGTGGATGGATGGTAGGGAAGATGAGAGCTGGAAGCTCAGGTGAGGGAGAACCTCCTGAATCTTATAATGCCAAGGACCAGTGAGTATGAGCTATGGGCATACTGAGGCGTTGCTTGAAGATAGTAGAGGGACAAGTATGGGCAACTTTTTTCTCCTTTAATAGTGTTAGATGGAATTCTGTGGGTAAGAGTGAATGGATTTAAAAGGAGGTGAAGAGCTTGTACATTTTCAGCAACTGTGGGATTGGCAGAGTAAAGTATGTGTGTTATCAAGTCATATTGGGGCACAGCTGAAAGAGGGCAGAGTTTAAGGTTCCATGGACAACCTTAATTGTTCATTGTTTGGTTTTCCGAAGTTTGAGTTTTACTCAACTCAGTGCTCTGCAAGAGCAGTGTTCCACAAAGCAATTTTAACTCCCTGATCATGTATTTTTTTGCCATTGACTTCATATAGGATATTAACAGCCTACTCACTAGTAGTAAGTTTACCCTGAAAATGATCAATGCAACTTGAATATCAGTAAAAGTTTTTAAAGGTAAGGACCAAGGTGGCCGCCCAGATCTGTAGGATATTTATTTCTATACATTTAAACAACATGCATATAAAGGCTCTTGTTATCCTAATACTCAATTCAGCTTACAGTAACATAATGCTGACTACCCAGTAACATTAACTTCTCATATACAGGAAACAAATTAACTTACCTGACAAAACCAAAAACAAACATTACATGCCCTAAACTCCCCCCCCCAAATGCTATCAAATAAAGGATAATTTATGAAAACTATGGGACAAAAGCTTATTTTGAAGGCATGCTATCCCCACCCTGTTTTATTCATTATACAAAATTTTTATCACAGCATATGATCCTTTGATTGGAAACAAATATTTAAAGGTGAACTAATGCTTCTTAACAGCTCCTCCTTGGGTAAGGGTGGTGGAACACTAGCTGCCAAATAAACGACATCCATTAAAGTACACCACAAAAGCTCATCATTTAGAAAGGACAGCCGAACTATGTGCATAATGAGGTAATTTTAGGTAAATTTATTTAGAGGCGTGCAAGTCTGGATTAATGAGATTGCAGGAAGATTCTTCTCTTTCCTCCTCACTTCTCCCATTAGTTAGGCAGCACAGATGACACTTACACCAAACTGTTCCACTTTTAGTATTCTATGTGTTAGTTGTAGACCTAATTGATAGATTGGTATATTGAGTATCGATTAATCTCTTAGACTGCAGTGATCAATAAGAGTTGAGTCTTCTGAGCGGCTACAGCCTCAGAAAGATTAGTACCATTATTATTAGAATGAGAGACCCAAGGAGAACATGAGAAACAGCGGCAATTTATCATAAGTCCTTTCATTAACAAATCCATTAAACAGACAATCCCACAAACACTGAAACACTCACATTTCATCCTGGAAACCCCGGAAGGGAACATTTGCATTGTGAACTTGCAGCAGGAACATATCAAGGCACACTTTCATCAAGATAGAGTCCCCCCCCCCAGAGGAGACAGGATCCTAGGCCATGAATTTGACCCTTGAAACAAGGCAAAGTTTGGAGGCATAAGGACACACAGAAAGACTTTGAATTGTTGTTCATCTGAGGAGACAAGGAAAAACAGGGCCTTGGACTCTGGGGATCCTGGCTAAGAGTTTGCCAACTACTGCTGGGAAAGGAACTTTGGGGAAGAAATGACCTAGAACAAAGAATGCAGTTTAAGTTAGGTCTTAGCCATTAGAAAGCACACTTTTACTTTTGTTTGTTTGTAACCATTTCTACCTTTATTCCTTCTACTTGGTATCACTTAAAACAAGTTTACTAAGAAAAGGACATATGTTATTTTTACTATAAACCAACTCAGTACTGTGCTTGAAGGGAAGGGTGAGTTTAACTCAGGTAAGTTAATAAGTTGTAACGTACTGACTCTTTAAAGGAGCAACAAACTTAATATCTTCTGTGAATGTACAGTGATAGGGGCTGTGCATTGCACAGAGACATCTCTGAGGAGCTCAGGGGACTGGAGTTCACTGATTGTTACGTGCTACCCGAGGTTAAGACTGGCAGATCTTGAGGAGTTTGCTGGTGAGGAAGACAGACTGGTGTGGCATGGAGCTGACACAGTTTAATCTCCAGCAAAGCTCACTCTTGCTGAGGCAGAGAGGTAACATGGTGGTTCACAGCTCTGCATGTCCCCAGCTGCCTGTTAAAGGTCCTTCAGAAAGAATGTGTGAAGACTGAGAAACCCTTGACTGGTGAGTGGAATGCCGTGATGGCGGCTAAAAGAATCTTGATAGAGCTCAGGGACAATCCCAGTGATTTCAAGGTTAGTAGGTAGTCGAATATGGACTCTGGGGGAGAATTGGCAGGAGATATGGAACATTGGGTGCACCAGATCTTGAAGTGCTTCCTCTTCTTCTTCAAATAAGTCCTTCATGTGGTAAGTCTCCTGCTATTTAATAGAACTGCATAGACTTGGGAAGGCTTTCTTTGTCTAGGCCTGAGAACCATTGAGGAGTCAGGCCTTTGGGAGCACGGATAATGGGTTGTGGTAGGTTATGGATCCTGACTCTTGGGTCAGGAGGTCTGTCATAAGGGAAAGGTGCAAAGGTGTGTGTGTCTCCAGATGGGTTGGGGTCAGGAACCACACCTGTCTTGGCCATACCAAGTCTATGGAAAATTATAACTGCTTTTTCTCATTTCAGTTTGAGCAGGCTTTGTGGATAAGTGGAGTGGGAGGGAAGGTGTATAAGCAAGTGGCAAAGAGAGTGTCTTCCAGGAAGTTGAGCCCATGTCCTCTCTTCAAGAAGAAGTAGTAGTGGCATTTCAAGTTGGAAGGCATGACAAAGAGGTCTACCAGGGGATGACCCTGGGTAAGGTAGAGCTCTAGGAAAGACCACATCAGTCAGCTCCAAAACATGGTCTCAATAGAAAATTCTGCCCAGTGAATCTGCAATGGTGTTTTGTGATCCTGGCAGATAAATATGCACCAGTTTCATAGCCTCACTGATTCTTCACATAAGGATCCAGATTTTGCTCCTCAGTAGTTTATATAATCTGTGGTTGCTCAGTGGTCCAACATCAGTCTGATCATTGGGACCCCAGATGAGAGATAGGATGAGAAGGCAGGCATAACGGACTGCTCAGAGTTCAAGGACGTTGAAGTGTAGTGACAACTCTCAAAGAGTCCCTCTGCCTTCAATGGTATAAGCTTGTAAGTGAGGGCCCCAGCCTAAAGGGGAGGAATCTGTAGTGATGTGTATGGGAGATAGATGTGAGAAGGGGATTCCCATGCAGACTTTTTGAGAGTCCTTCCACCAACTGAGTGAGTTGAGAACTGTCTGAGGGACCGACACCTCCCTGAACAGCTTGCACATGCTGGGAATATAGACTGCCTTGAAGACACAGACAGTAATTGCATGTAGGTTATGAACATTTGAGCTGCCAATGTCCTCAGAGCAAATGACAAACCTTTGCTGTGTTTTGTGGGTTCTGCTGTAAGGTGGAGAGCAGGTCGGATATCATGACGAACCTGTCTGCAGGTCTGTACGCTTTGGCTGCCACAGAGTCTAGGGTGGCCCTTGTAAAGTCTGTGTGTTGCACAGGCATCAAGATCAATTTCTTTATGCTGAAGTGAAGGCCTAGGGAAAGGAATAGAGCTAGGGCCTTCTTGGTGGCAGACTGGACTTCCAGGAAAAATCAGCCACTTAGGAGCCAGTTGTCCAGATGGGGAAAATTGACTATTCCCAAACAGGTGGGCTGCAATGAAGGAGGAGACCTTCCTAAAGATCCTCTGGAAAGTAAATAGGGTGAAGGGCAGGACACAGTACTAGTAATAATCAGTTCCCACGACAAACCTGAAGAAGTGCTGGTGCGCTGGGTGTATGGCTACATGAAAGGAGGAATCCTGAAGGTTGAGGGTCACAAACTAGCACCTGGAATCTAACGATGGAATGATTGTTGCTAGGGTGACCATCCTGAAGTGCTGTGTATAAATAAAAGTATTTAGAGATTGGAGGTCTACAATCAGTCTCTATCCTCCTGTTTTCTTCCAGATCAGGAAGTACTTGGAGCAGAAACCCTTTCTAATAAAGTTCGGAGGAAAAAGTTTGATTGCCCCCACCTGCAGGAGGGACTCTGCCTCCTGCTTTAGGGCCCCATGTGAGAAGTATCTCTGAATAGGGACAGGACAGGAAGAACAGCGTGCCCTCTCATTAGCTCCAAGTATTTCCACAATGGTAGACAATTTCAGCACTTTGTTTATGCTGGTTGTCATTTGTTGGCATTTGTTGTTTTTCAGCAAATCCTTCAGCATCATCAAATGAACATGTAGGGAGTCAAAATCAAAGTAATTGGCATATAAAATACAGATTTCATTCAGAACTTCAAAGATATCGCCATTGGCAGCTGAAATCACAAGATTCACAATTTGGTGAAGTACTTTCAGAGTTTTCTGATTAAACTTCCAGTCCAACTCACATGTTACAATGTCAAGCAGTTGAATGAATTGTTTATGAAATTTTTCTTCATGAAGTTTAAATACATATGGTGCACTTCCATCATCCATGTGTCTTGGTCAGGGGTGGGCAAACTTTTTGGCCCGAGGGTCACATCGGCGTTGCAAAACTGTATGGAGGGCCGGGTAAGGAAGGCTGTGTCTCCCCAAACTGCCCTGCTGCAGTCTCAGGGGAGTGGTGGTGGAGCAGGGGTGGGAAGAGGTGGGGTGGGGACGGAGCAGGGGCCCTGGGGAAAAGGCAGGGCAGGGGCCGGAGCAGCACGCAGCTGTGCAGGGCACCAGGAAATTTGGGGCACCAAATTTCCTGGTGCCCTACGCAGCTGCATACTTTGTGTATGGGTAAGGATGGCCCTGCCCCTGCCCCCTGATAGCCCCCCCCCCCGAGATTCCCACGCCTATCCAATGCTCCCTGTTCCCCATCCCCTGACTGCCCCCCGGAACCCCTTGCCCTTTATCCAACCCCACCTTATCATGCTGCTCAGAGCCGTGGTCGCACTCCCCAGCAGGAATGGTGGGCCAGAGCACTGGCATCACAGCACGCTGAGGCTGCGTAGGAGGGGGGACAGCGGGGAAGGAGCTCAGGGCTAGCCTCCCCAGCCGGGAGCTCAGGGGCTGGGCACGGCGGTCCCACAGACCGTAGTTTGCACACCTCTGGTCTTGGTAGCTCTTTTGGCAGTGAAACTGGGTTAGTCATCTTTTGAAGCTTCCAAAGGCCTGTATAAAGTTCAGCAAAGCGTGCTTTTGAATGTAAACTATTTAAACGTCTACAAAGGGTGGCAACGCAAGACAGGCACTCAGCAGTTATGCTCTTTGACAGCAGTACTCAGGCTACTTCCTCACAATTGGAAAATACACTAAAGCAAGTTTTCAGTCCAAATATATCAAATTTTTCCGTGAGCTAAATCAGTCCTTTTCTCCCCCATCCCCACCCCAAATTTCTTTTCTTTGGTTACTCCACCTTCAATGACAACAGTATCCAGTGTGTCATGGAATCGTAGAATCATAGAATATCAGGGTTGGAAGAGACCTTAGGAGGTCATCTAGTCCAACCCCCTGCTCAAAGCAGGACCAACACCAACTAAATCATCCCAGCCAGGGCTTTGTCAAGCCGGGCCTTAAAAACCACCAAGGATGGAGATTCCACCACCTCCCTAGGTAACCCATTCCAGTGCTTCACCACCCTCCTAGTGAAATAGAATTTTCTAATATCCAACTTAGACCTCCCCCACTGCAACTTGAAACCATTGGTCCTTGTTCGGTCATCTGCCACCACTGAGAATAGCCTAGCTCCATCCTTTTTGGAACCCCCTTTCAGGTAGTTGAAAGCTGCTATCAAATCCCCCCTCATTCTTCTCTTCTGCAGACTAAATAACCCCAGTTCCCTCAGCCTCTCCTTGTAAGTCATATGCCCCAGCCACCTAATCATTTTCACTGCCCTCCGCTGGACTCTCTCCAATTTGTCCACATCCCTTCTGTAGTGTGGGGACCAAAACTGGACACAATACTCCAGGTGTGGCCTCACCAGTGGTGAATAGAGGGGAATAATCATTTCCCTCGATCTGCTGGCAATGCTCCTACTAATACAGCACAATATACCATTGGCCTTGTTGGCAACAAGGGCACACTGCTGACTTGTATCCAGCTTCTCATCCACTATAATCCCCAGGTCCTTTTCTGCTGAACTGCTGCTTAGCCAATGTTGAGGTTTGCTTGATAATTAACCAGTACTGATTTGATACATGGTGTTCTTGTTGTCCACTTAGAGACAAGGATTTTAACGACTTAGGGCTATCTAATGGGAATGCTGCTTGCATGATTTTAAATATGGCTAGCCGTTTTGCAAAGGCATGGATTATGTTGTGGACTTAATGAACTGCTCATTGTGTGCTTCTAACCATTAGACAACTCTTTGTTGCATCTTGGAAAATAAGGTTGAGGCTATCATTCAAATAATGAATCGACAAAGCTTTTCGGTTTTATTTCTTCAGTGGTTGTCACCACATTAGAAGTCTTTCCCTGAAGTACACTCATACCATTGTAAATCTGTTTTCAGATGTTTTTGAGGTCTCATCCCATTCACAATAATACATCTATAATTATATTCAATAGAGATATTACATCCATCATCGGGCAACCGCACAGCCCAACAAACTCTTCTGCAACCTCCATTATCATCAGCCAACCACACAGCAACCACAAGTTGTTCATGACCACGCATATCCCTGGTTTCATCAATAACAAAAGAAAATATGGACAAAGACAAGCAGTCAGAAATAAGTTTAAAAAATGCCTGACAGTACATTTCTGTAATTTGTGCATTGAAAATGTTGCGCGAAGCCTACCAGCTTTTCTTTTTCAACCATTGCTTAATTTCTTTGTCAAGTCTGTTGTTGGTTGAAATAATGCTGAAGAGCTTCTGAAAACTGCTTTCATCATCTGAAGGCCCCCTTACCGCCCTTACCTCATAAGATACTGGATGCACTTGAGTTGCTCCAAAAAACAACTGTGATTTGTATTTTGCTTGACTTCTTTATTGCATGGTAGCTGAACCTCTTCATTCACTTGGCACGTGTAGGCGTGCACTTTAGAAATGCAGTCCCGTGGTAATTCAGTTTCTCATGTACATCTAGTTTTCCAGGACAGTCCTTCCAATTATTCATGCCTATCAAAGCAAATGTAAATGAGGAGATGATACAAAAGCTAAGTTTCTGAACTGTGGCAAATCAATACACTGGGCAGAAGGCTTCCTTTCTCGTTTTACAGAGCACAAGCCACAATCTATATTTATACCAGTCAAAATTGAAAATTGACACCAGATCCATATTCGTGAACATTTTCTTTCGAAATAGGCAAGCCATGTGTTGCAACACGGTAGATCACAAGTCAGAGATAGCCCAGGAATACCCAGTATGGTTTTGACCAGTGTAGTTGAAGGCAACTGCTTCCCAGAGTTCATCTGAATTTCAGCACCATTATTCCCTTCAGTAAGTACTGTCAGGAACAGCAAGGATGGTGGCTGCTGGATTTCAGAGCAACGATCACTGGAGGGCCTCTCTTTGGGTCTACCTCCCTCTTCATTTTGTTCTATATGTGAATGCTCATTGTCAGCCTCAGATGCGGCAAGTGACTTGAAAAAGGTTCTGAGACTCATGCTTGTTGTATAGTGTTTATATTACGCACACTTTTTAAAATTGTGCTGTTACTATCAAAACTATTTTACAACATACACACAATTATGTGCAATAGATCACGTAAGGACAACCCAATGGACAATGGTAAAACAAAATGCAATGAGACAAGCTAAATATGAAATACAGCTTTAAGCCAGACATCAAAGAGACCTTAAAAAGCAGGGGAGCGAGAAACTCTGGAGAGAAACGATGGGCTTGGCCCAGATGGAGGTGGTGACGGTGGTGAGGTCGCTTCTGCTCTGCTTAGTGGGTGTGGAGTTGCTTTCTGCTTCAACAGAAAAACCACAGAGGAAGCTTTCCCATTCAAAGAGGGAAACTTGCAAGTCTGCCCTGTGTGTGTTTTATACAGGTTCATCTATTGCACATTTGATAGTTGCTAGCTAGCTAGGAACTTTCCATTTGATTTTTCCCTGTAGATAATGCAAATATTTGGACCTTCTTTAAAAAAAAGTGTGTGATTTTTCAATATGAAAACTAAAAGCCCACTTGCCATCTGGCTCATGGAAGACAAACTGAAACAATCTTAGGCTTGCTCACTCATCTGGCAGAGGGTGATAGCTGCTAAGAAGGTTTGTTTACGGTTTAAAAAAAAAAAAAAAGAGAGAGAGACTGAGGAAATCCACTCAGACACAAAAGGAGCTTAGTCAGTTTACTCAACACTAAATTTAGATTCCAGAGATATGGAAGCTGGAAACTCATGAAGCATTGTGATGGCAACCAGATGTAGCCTGAGGGGAAATATTTTGAACACTCATAAAAAAATTACTTGGGAAAAAAACAGTGCTGAATAAGATATAGAGGTTTGTGCTTTGCCCATCGGCCAGATCAGGAAGTTTTTACTCAGACTATCACTTGAAAGTGTATGGGTGTTTTGCTTGAGTAAGGAATAAGTAAAAACCAACTAAGAACCTTAGGCTTTGATCCATAAATCTTAACACATGGCTGACAGAAGTGATAATGATAGTGGTAAAATGGAATAGCATGTGTCCCTTCAAAAGTAAGCACCAAGGGAGACTCTGGAGAATAAGAAGGACTGATCTAGAAGTCTAGTCCACAAAATTAGACAATTTGGTGGAGGGAAATGCCCTAAAAAGTATATTTGGTTTCTTAAATGACTCTCTATAAAGTTTCAGAGATACAGTATATAAGGGTCCCGCCTATTACAGTTTGTCCCCCAAGACCAATTCATTTTATCCCAAAGCTTGCATCTTGTTACTGTCAAGCATAAATGTTGTGATCCAACATTCTGATATGGTAATAAGTTAGCAACACAGATATTTGGGGGACTTTTAAAATCCAACAGACCTAGGTTGTAGGATGCAGAGCGACCCCATCAAATACAAATAATCAAAATTTGAATGGCTGATAGCACTAGATATAGAGGAGAGCAAGGATTTAAGTGGGGGTTAAACAGATTGAAATGCAGCTATATCTGCACCTATATTATGTGCTTGCCCTGATCTGATTAGATTGGTTTAAAGTCAGTTTAGTTAAACTGGTGCAACTTTTCTAACATAGGCCATGCCTTAGTCTGTACAGTCCCAGGGTATGTCTAAACAGCAAAAAAAGGACATGCAGCCGCAAGTCTCTGAGCCCAGGTCAATTGATTTCAGGCTCACAGGGCTAACAATAGCAGTGTAGACATCTGGGCTTGGGCTGGAGCCTGGGATCTAAAACCTAGTGAGCAGGGAGGCTGTTGGAGCCTGAATGTCTCCACTGCCTTTCTTTAGCTGTGCAGTGTAAGCAGCACGAGCCCAAGTCAGTTGACCCAGGCCCCGAGACTTGCTTTAGCAGGGTTGTTTTGTTTTGTTTTTTTTGCTGTGTAGATATATCCCAAGGGTCTAATCCTGCACTCCTTGTGAAAGGAGCCCCATTAAAGTCAGGGGTGAAAATCTGTCCCCATTGACTTCAGTGGGGCCAGGATTTCACCCAATGTAAATAAGGGAACAGGCTCATGCACCAAATTATTGTGGGTCAATGGTGGGAAATAGTGGGAAAGTTGTAAATATGGAGTAGCTGTAATCATACCAAAGATATCTGTGACCATGAACAGTCTTGAAGTTTCTTAGAAGTAAGAGAAAATGTGTTGAAATAGACATCAGGAAAGTAAGTTTCATCAAGGCCTTCAGGCATCTCTGCATGATAACAGAAGGGGCATAGCTGCTGTGACAGACTGACAATATCCTGAAGAAACCTTATGGAATGAAGATAAACTTTATTGAATTAGGGTTAATATGTTTGGGGTCCATTGTATTAAAAATATAATTGTGTATGTGTTATTGTGGCATTGTGTGTACCTTCTCGTGTGTGTGTGTGGGGGGGGGAAGGGGGCGGGATGTTAATGTACTTCCTCTGTTACCAGCCTTGAAGCCCCCACGTGCCACTAGCACCTGAGGAGACACTCTTCTACTAGTTCAAACTGAATTCTCCAGTGGCAAGCCGACAAAGCAAAGATAAATAGCCTGAATTTATACGGACTTGGAGCTTTCTTCCTGATCCAGCCAATTCACAGGGTCCCTGATTCATGGGCAGCCCCACTGCTTAGGGAAGGATTGGAAGGACTTGGCCTTCCATGAGACTGTGCTTGTTCTGAGCTGAACCTGTGTTGAACTTGTAACCCCAGAAACCCCCTGCGGTGGGAAATTGAAAGTCTGTTCCTGACAGAGCCCATGTTAGAGCTGGGATGAACTCTAGTAAGCTTATTAGCATATGTGTAGTTTCTTTTATTGTTTTTAATCAGTGGTAACTTATAGCTGTAGCAATCATGCTTATTAGTCTCTGAAGAGAAAGCTAGCAGATGTCTCTGCTGGGAAATAAGGTATGTAGGACACCAGGATCTCCTAGAGAGAGATGCTGGCCTTAGTTGAATCCATTTCAGTAATCAACCCATTGCTACTCCCCTTCCTTACCTCTTTTTTGTTTAGTTTTGGTGCTCAGATTATCATGGACTAAGACATAGATGATCAGGCCTAGTGATTGGAACTGAAGTCAGGAACCAGGGATCAGAGCCAAGGGTGAGAACTGGAGACAGGAACCAAATGAGGGGCAGGGCTGGAGCAGACTTGAACAAGACTGAAGCAAGTTTGGGAAAAAGGCAGTCATAGGAGTGAATAAGGAAGTGTTATTTACCCCTCCACATAACAACACACAAACCAGGGGGCACTCAATGAAATGATTAGGCAGCAGTTTAAAACAAACAAAAGAAAGTACTTCTTCACACAACACCACGGGCGGGCGGTGAGTGAGCTGCCTGTTCAGGGAGACTAGCCTCCGGACCTGCCCCCCCCCCCCTTCCCCACCCTCTCCCCTCGCCGGAGCCCTGAGCCCCACTGTGGCTGCCAGCACCCCTGCCCCAGGCCCCCCCAGCCCCAGAGCTCCAGGGCCCATGGCTCCAGTGCCTGGAGCGTCAGGGGGACCCCCAGCATTGGGCGGCCCCAGCTGCCCCGAGTCCTGGCCATAGGCCAGCCCGCTCTAGCCCGACCCTGCTTCCGGGAAGAGGAGCAGCCTGCCTTGGTTGGGGCCAAGGGGGAAGTGGCAAGCAGGAGGGGGTCTTGGGGCAGAGCATGGACCACACAGGGCTGTTTGGGGAGGCTTAGCCTCCCCTGGCCTGTAATACCCACCACCCATGCACAACTCACAGTGAGGGATGCAACCCCCATCCTCTTGGTGTCCCTAAAACTCTGACTGTTAGAAGTGGGGCCTGGACGACAAGGGATGGATCACTCAATAATTGCCGTTGTGATCATTCCCTCTGAAGTTTCTGACATCAGCCACTGTTAGAAGACAGGCTAGATGGACCATTAGTCTGACACACTCTGCCATTCGTACGTTCTGATGTTAGCTTTCAGTCTACTCATAGATTTGGAATTTGTGAAGCATTATGAATTCATAGGTGATTTGAGTTCCATTTGAAAGACTTTACTTTCCATTTTATCTTTAAAATACTTCATTTATCTTTCAGTGACAGGCCAAGATTTTATAGACCTTCCATCTGTTCAGACTTTTTTTTTGTTTTTTTAATTAACTCTCCTAGATCAGGGTTTCTCCACCTTTTTGATACCAGGGACTAGCTTGCTGCCTTCCTAAACTGTGTCAGGGAGATCTCCAGGACTGGTGCTAGTCCACAGACTGGTAGTTGAGAAATAGTGGCCTAGATTGCATATTTTCCTGTTTGTCATATTTTCCTGCTAGAAGAATTCCTGATTACTCAGGTTTCTACAGAAGAATGGCAGTGTTATCTAATGATTATTATGAGCTCATACTTTTAAAATATGAAATAACCCTTTGCCTCATTCTCCTTTAACCCACCCAAAGCCTGTCACTTAACTCACGTGTCTCATTCTCATTCTCCTCCGCTGAAAACACCATTATCTTTCCTATGAATAACACATCTGCCCTCTTGACCCGTTAAAATCTCAGTTGTCACCACCTATCTTCCTACAACTTCTTGTCACATTGCCCTTTCTGTTCAGACTGTTAAGAAAACCCTTCACAACTATTGGCATCCTTGTTATTTGGACACCTATCTACTAGCACCTGGACTCAGCCCACCTAGGTCACAGTACAGATGATTTGAGCCAGTGCCCTAGAAATAAAAGACACCATGTCGCATTACTGAGCCTTTCAATCATTTACTCCCTTTCTTAGTTATGCAACTTGACCACATTCCTTGGAAATTCCTAGAAATCATTTTATGAATAAACATTGAGGGATTATTGTCAAACATGTTTATTGCATCCTAATAAGTGATAATGCTCTCCAAAACTGTAAAACAGAACAAGCATCTTACAAGGCAAGTAACAGGCCAAATCTTTAGTATCTGGTATTAATGGTATAGAGAAGCTAGATCTAGAGCTTCTCTTCTTTCTATCTCATAACACAAGAAAGCAAGGGGACGGATAATAAAACTGGAAGGTTTCAAATTCAGAACTGATAAATGGAAGTGTGTTTTTTTCCCCCACAGCATGCATAATTAGATCGTGGAACTTTTAAGAACATAAGAACAAAAGAAAGGCCATACTGGGTCAGACTAATGGTCTATCTAGCCCAGTATCCTGTATTCCAACAATGCCCAGTGCCAGATGCTTCAGAGGGAATGAACAGAACAGGGCAATTATCAAGTGATCCATCCCCTGTCATCCAGTTCCAGCTTTTGGCAGTCAGAAGTTTAGGGACAGCCAGAAAATGGGGTTGGCTAATAGCCATTGATGGACCGATCCTCCCTGAATTTATCTAATTCATTTTTGAACCCAGTTATACTTTTGCCCTTCACAACATCCCCTGGCAATGAGTTCCACAGATTAACTGTGTTGTGTGAAGAAGTACTTCCTTTTGCTTGTTTTAAACCTGCTGCCTATTAATTGCATCGGCTTCCTCCGCATTCGTATGTTATGTGAATTGGTAAATAATACTTCCTTATTCACTTTTTCCACACTGCTCATGATTTTATAGACTGCTACCATATGCTGCCTTAGTTGTTGCCTTTCTAAGCTGAACAGTCCCAGTCTTTTTTATTTTCTCCTCATATGGAAGCTGTTCCACACCCCTAATCATTTTTGTTTCCCTTCTCCCTACTTTTTCCAATTCTAATATAGCTTTTTTGAGATGGGGCAACTAGAACTGCACACAGTGTTCAAGATGTGGGCGTACCAGGGATTGATATAGTGACATTATGATATTTACTATCTTATCTATCTCTTTTCTAATGGTTCCTGACATTGTTAGCATTGCATCTATGGTACAGTTTGATACATTTAAGATTCTTAGTGTATTTGACTCTGTGCTTTCTTTCACATATAGTGCCACACTCCCACCAGCATGAACTTCTGTCATTCCTATATATTTTGTACCCTGGTATTACCATGTCCCATTATCACTGTTTCACCAAGTTTCTGTGATGCCTATTATATCAATATCCTCATTTAATACCAAGTTAGAGACCCAGAGAAGAAGTAAAGATTGTGGAGTTTGAAACAGCGATGAACAACAAAGAGATAACGTCTGTATGTAATAGAGTGGCAACACACAGGTGGAAATGAGTAAGACGACAACAAGATGGATTCTTACTCCATTTTTCTGAGTAAATTAAACTTTTTAGCTGGGAGCTGTGATTCACAAAGTGGACAGACATACACAGATCGAGCTCGTGTGCTAAAGATAGCAGAGTGGCAGAGAGGCTGGTTTGGCCTAGCTGCCCAGGTACAATCCTGTATACTTGGGGGACTAGCCTAAGCTGCTGCGGTGACACTGCTATTTTTAGGCACCAGCTCGAGCCGAGCTAGCATGTGTATGTCTACCGGCACTGGGAATTACACCTCCCAGCGGTTGTGTAGGCATACCCTTGGATAGTTTTACTTGGACAACTCACTAGGGCAAAAGTTTACCCTTTTGGATATAGATTTTCCTACACTGTGCCTCTGATGCTAGTCCTTGGGCCATGTTTGCAATATCAAGGACAAGCATGTTAGCTCCTTTGTAGCAAGAATTGTGTTTAAACACAGTTTGCTAGAGGAATGACAACAAGATTGCCACATTCAGTGTAGCCACGGCCTAAGGGCTGTTGACATAAGCACAAGGCCAGAACATTGATTTAAGAATATGGAAAACCCACAGCATTTAAAATATAAGTCACTAGAAAGTTGTTAAAACAGCAAAGAAGCAAAGCTAGGTCCTTCGAGAGCAGTGTTTAATAATTAGGTCAATATTGTATTTTAAAACTGTTTTGTGACCTAAGGATTTGCTCTAAAATGGGAAAAGTCAGGAACAGGTTGAAAATCAATTGCTAAGTTGTTTAGGAACCATCCTGGATAACATTAGTCGATTTTCACCATTGTAATTACCAATCTGCCGGAGAAACTGGGCTAACAAATTGGCTATTAATTTTAAAAGTTGTTGAATCCTCATTATAAGACTAAGAAGAGTATTGGGAGATGGAAGTTAATGGAATGTCTCAGAACAGCTGTACAATGGAGAAATCAGCAACATATAAAAGTTTTCTGTGTGCTGAGGAGACACGTTTCGTGCATTACAAATTCACCATGTTAGTGAGAAAATCATGTTTTCCTTTCTCTGGCCCCAATTTAGCAAAGCGAATAAGGACGTGTTTATAGTTAAAGCACATGCTGAAATTCCACATGCTTTTCTGAATCGGAGGCTATAGAATCTGACAGGCAGGATCTGACATAAAATGCCTTCAGACGAATGTTGGGCTTTACCTGCATCCTGACTCTAACTGTTTTCAGTTTGAACTACAGACTAGACGAGGAGGCTCATGTAGTTCCACTTAAGAACCACTGTAACTGAGTTAAGGAAGAAGAAAAGATTCACGCTCAGTTGCACACCTGAGAAGCAGATCAACACATCAGAGACCCTGCATTTAGGTTACTGCCCTACTTGTAATGACTGCATTGCTACTTTTCTTTTTTTGCGGGTTAAATGTTTTACTGTTTTAAAAAAGAGGGCACGTGAAAAATAAAAAGTGTGGAGAGATGGCAAATGACTGTCTCTCATGTAAGCATCCTGGATTGAGGAGGGTGAGATGGCAGCTGGATGTACATGGATACAACTTTCTCATTGAATCCACCCTGCTCATTGTAGGGGACTGAACTGGTAGAGAAGCTTAGCACAGGGAGGCCGTTTGTGATGTTTAGTGATGACAGTGCTTAAGGTGCTTGCTAATTATATGTTGCGTCTAGTTCCAGCTGGTTGTGCACAACAACAAGAGCTTCACAGCCCAGACTCTCTGTCTGGAGAGCTCAGCCCTTAAAAGCACTGACCCCCAATCCCACACACCGTCTGGTTAGGGTTAGACAGACGTGTAAGTAGTGCACTTGCTTTGGATTGACGTGTGCTAGTTCTCCAATATATAGTGCCGTTTTGTTTTCCAAGCAATTTTAATGCTCATGTGATATACTGGAGTGACTGAGCACCCAAGACTCAGATCTTCCATTTAGCCATACAACGGGCACGGGGCCCAGACAACCGGAGTATCAGCATCTCCACACTGCATGACATAGCGTCTCAATGCTGATACGGAGAAAGCACCTGATAAGATGAGAGGGTAAAATTCAGTCTGCATGCCTATGCCCGTTCACATCCTGTCCCCCATTAGGAGTTCTGTTAGTTTCAGTTGTAATACCATCCTGTGCAATAGATCAATGACTTGGTTCGGATGGCTGTGCTGTGATTGTTGTTGTGTGGCTACTACTGCACTATACTTCCTGTTTCTTTTTTTAGTGCAATTTAGATTCCCTTTCCACCTTTGTGGTGGGGGAAGCAGAAAAAAGGAAGAATAAGCGTGGAAAGTCTTCTCAGACAGAAATGTTATTACTGATGTATTTTATTATTTACATTATTTAATTTTTAAAAATGACAATGTAGAAAGAATGGTAAAGGGTTGTTTTATTTTAAAATGTTATTTAAAAATTGATAAATATTTTACATAATTTAAAGTGCAAATGCTTCAGGGCTGGGATCCGGCCTACTTTTTTGTTTTTACAGGGCCTAGCACATTGTGGCACTATGGAAAACAAATACATAATTAACCATGATAATAATAAATGCCGTGCATGGGCTTGATGCAGTATTCTTGATTTTTCTTAATATCACACAGGGCCTGAAAGCCCAAAGTCAATGGGTGTCTTCCAACTGATTTCACTGGCCTTCAGAACAGGCCCCTGGTCACTGAACTGCAAAATTCACTGAATTTCTGTAAGTCTCCTCATCATTAGTACAGATTAAAGTAGTTGAAATCTTCAGTGAAATCTTTTCCTTAAAGGAATAATGGCTCGTCAGCTCATAACTTTGGAATGTGTCGTGTGATGCAGATACTCATTATTATGGAGGAAGAAGCCCAAAGTTCAATTTAACTAGCAAAATGATGCTCTGTTATTTAATGCTTTCCTGAGCACAAAATCTTAGCTGACTTGAGAGAAAATATTTTCTTTGTCAATCCTGTCTAGACAATTAAACATAATTAATGTCTAAAATACTTAGATTTACAATAATGACTATTTACCACCAATGGACTATTTTCGTTATGTATTAGTGATTGGTTGCCACTGAGAATGTATCTTTTAGATCTCACTATTTACTCTAAACTAATTTCAATCTTTTTTTTGCCACTGTACATTTTTGTGCTGGGGTTTGATTTTACAGTCACAGATCTGTTTTGGAAATGCCCAATTCATCTCCTTTGGGGCCTACAAACCCTTACTCTGCCCATATGACAATTTGTGGGAGTGGAGATTATTCAGCATCAAGCCCTTAGGTAGTTTAAAACATCTTTTTTATTGGTGTTTGCAGGAACAACAACTTTACAATACCATTAATAAATTATAGAGGGGCTGAAATTAATGATGAATGGAAAATACTGAGATACTGAATTGCAGCTTTGAAAATCAGCTGTCAGCAAGAAAAAGAAAGAAAAGAAACTCTGACAAAGAAGAAGGGAGGAAAACTTATTAAAAGACATGTTGTTAAAAAACTGATTTGTAAATACTTGTATATGTTCACATTCTCCAAAGTCATTCAGTATGAATGATATGCATGCTGGGTACTAAGATTTAACTAAGGTCAACTGAAAGACTCTCATTAATGTCAAAGGAATTGAACTGGGCCCCAAGAGCATTAGCAAATTACTGTACCACTGCCTTTAAAAAAACCAACCAAACAAAAAAACCCTGGATAACTCAGGGAGTGCCAGAAGATTAGAGAGAAGCAGATGCAGCACTGGATTTTCAAAAACAGAAAGAGCAATTCTTCTCCCATATGTCTAATTTCGATCCCTAATAAAATAATTGAACAAATAATGACAGAGAAACTGCACCTCTAGATGCTCAGTTTAACAATTTGGGGCATGTCTGCCTTGGAGCTGAAAGGTGCAATTCCCAGCTCAGGTAGGCACACCCGCACTAGCTCTGATCAAGCTAGCTTGCTAAAAACAGAAGTGTAGCTGTGGCAGTGCAAGCAGCAGGAAGGGCTAGCTGCCCTGAGTACGTACCTAGAGTCTCAGACACGATTGTACTTGGGGCAACTTGCTGCTTCTGCCACCCTGGTGACTACACTTCTATTTTTACGGCACTAGCACAATGAGAGCAAGCGTGGGTATGTCTACCCAAGCTAGGAATTACACCTCCCGGCTCCACATACCCCTAGACTCACAGGTGACAAACTTGGAGAGTATTTTGGATAACAGAGTCAGAAGATCAGGAGGAGAAAGTGCCACTAAAGTCTGAGAGAAGGAACTGGAGTGAGCTAAGTCTTCATTCGCCCATCAGGACGGGAAATAAAATGTTAAACAATACAGTGGGGGAATGGTAGGATAATTGTGCTCCCTGAAATAAATGGAACAAATGACCCTTCCTTGCCGTTGTTGCATGGTGGGTTCCAAGTGCATGGTAAGATTTTGTTCTGACCAGATCTAAGACCAGAAACACAGACAATATGGATAGAATTGGTTCTTACCAGGGAAATTTTGGAGGAAGAAAACAGGAGCAATACAGAACTGACAGTTTGGAGCAATGAGGGTTATGCTGGGTTTAAGCTCCTCTTGTCCCCTCCAGTCCTGGGCTGCTTTCTGGCACCCAGCGTAATTTAGAAAGCCCTGGGGACCTGTCTAAATGATGACAGTTTTCCCAGGTTGCCTATGGGCTGCAGCATTGCCCAGAATGTCCACAGAGCTGTGTGCTTCAATTCTGCCTTGCCCGCCTTATTCCCAGCCTATCTATGATGTACCTCCTATGCTGGGGCCCTTGGAAGACAGCCTTATGGCTGTCAGATATTCCTGCACCCGGGGAATCCTTCTCTGACAGCATCCAAGGGTTAAATTTTGGCCTCACTGAAATCAGTGGCTAAAATTCCATTTATTTCAGTGGGACCAGGCAGGACTTCACCCTCAGAGAGGGATTTCCAAAAGCACTCAAGAGTTGACCTAACTCTGCTCACTGAAATCAGGGGAGCTGTCCCATGGACTTCAGCGAAATCAGGGAGAGGCCAGTGCTGAGTGTGTTTGAAAACCTCAGCCCTAAATCGCTAATTTCTAGCCGTCTGGAATGGTTTGTAACAAAAGCAAAGCAATGTTTTTTCTCTGCAAGTGAATGTTATCCTTTGTGAACCAGACTTCAATGGTAACACAACAAAAAATGAAACCTCCAACTCCCATATGTTGCTTGCCGAATTTTTTTTTGCTAGATCAACAAACAGTAATAGTAGTCAAATTAGCAGCTGCAGGGAAAACAACTGATGTAATGTACCGACCTATTGTTTATTGAATTCGAGTAGTGTTTTATATTATACATAGCATAAAATATTATCGTATTTCATAGTGTCTTATAAAACCTTAATCTCAGCATGAATTGCTATGGTTATGAACGTGTCACATGGTTTGTAAACAAGGTGGAGTATAAATAAATGGCTACTATAAAGACCAACTAGTGTGCCTCGGGAGGTGCTGCAGAGACCTCTGTTAACTTCTGTGTTATACAGTGCTTTCATTAATCCGCTAGAATAGGGAATAAAGAGCAGATTCCCAGATGTACTAAACTGGGACGAATTGCAAACACCAATGACTACAGAGAAATAATAGAAAGGGACCTAGAGAGATAAGAAACTTAGGAAGAAAGTAAGAAAATGGGATTCAGAGTGGAAATAAAGCAGCCACTCTAATCCAAATGGGGGCGGGGGGGGGGGGGGAGGGAGACGGAAGGAGGGAGGGGAGAGAAATGATATGAAACATCTGTACACAGTGGGAGAAACCTGGACAGGAGTAGCTTGTAGTACATTTACAAAGCAATGTGGCAGGGGAAAAATAGCCAAGGCATCATAGCATGAAACGTGGGATGTAAAAGTCCCTCTGTACATGGCAATGGTACAATCACATCTGGAACACTTCGTTCATTTCTTAGGGTCATGCTACCTGAAAGATGCTGGTATACTGGAGAGAGTTCAAAGAAGAGTAGTACAAACAGTTAGGAGGATAGAGGGATTCATTCACAAGAAAAGAGTAGAAGACTTAAACATTTATAGCTAGACTAAGTGACAGCCAAAGCCAGGTGAACAAAGGAACACTTTTTAACTATCTGAAAAGGGAATTGTTTAGCAAATTCAAAGGAAGTGCAACTAAGAGTGAACGGATGAAATTAAGAAAGGAAAAATTAAGACAGTCAGGAAAATCTCCCGCAGAGTAGATGATTCTGTTAACCTGTGGAAGAGTCTCCCAGGAGATGTGGTGGAAGAAACATCACTTTACTCAAATAAAATTGACCAGACAAAACACTAATAAATGTACAAAAGAAAACAATATTGCACTAGTAGATACATGGGCTAGATAGTCCAATAGATCTTTTCCATCTCTAGATTTTCTGGATACTGAAGTAAATGAACATTCCAAGAAAAAGTCAAAGAGAAGAAGATTTTTTGGTTATGTTATAGACCAAACACAAAGTACAAATTCAACAGAATACAAGAATTTTGCCTAGGTTGTGTCCATATACAGCTTTATCAGTCAATTTCCCAGGGATGAACTGGCATTCATCCCATTGGACAATTTCCACTCAGAAAGCATCGTTCTCATTCCCTTGTTCAAGTGGAATTTTGCATTTCCCGGCCATGGCTACTCCATCAAATATTCTTGGATACTCCTAAAGGACAATGTCGGACTAGTCAGCAGACTATGAAGTGTATGGACCTTGGACTTCAGCTACCAATTGCAGCTGATCTACCAGAAGATTTGTGTCTCCCTGCACTCTGTTTCTCAACACATATGAAAAAAAAAATGAATGCTGAAGCAAAAATAGGCAACTGTTGGGGAACACTGTCCATATTTTCTGTTTAATAACTAAAACACTCTAGTTTTCTGTTCTGTCCCTGATGTAGTTAAAAGAAATCCCAAAGTGGACGCTATGTTCTGGTATCTGCACAACACACTGTGTTTTCTATTTAAGCTTCAGAACTGATTATTCCAGAAGTCAAACTGTCCAACAGATGATAATAGGATTTGTAAGTGTGGCATGTGCAAGAGCTTTCATCTGAAACAATGTTACATTTGAATGAGAGATCATAATTACGCAATTTTAAAAAATGACCCCATCCTTATGTAGAATAGCAGCCTTCGGTCTGTATTAAAAATAGAAGATGAAGGCAGTGGACAGGGACTGAGTTACGTAATTAGGGTACTAACAGTGGTGACATGGCTCAGTGCAAATGTATTACTGAACTCAGAAAATGCTTATTTGACTCCTGCCATTAATGACCAGATTAGCATTTAAGCAACAGAGGATAAAGAGTTAGTTGCTGCAGGTAAAATCTGGCTTGTCCAGCTCCCTGATCCAGAGGAACCTTTTCCTAGGTCTTTATCAAATTCACTTGTCTATTTCTGCAAATATTTAAGCACCAAGAGCGTGATACTGGATTGCCACGCTCATTAGAGCAGGCAAGTGTATGGAATGTACAATATGACACAGAACAACAATTTTTAATTCCCTCGGACAACTTCTTTGTAGTCATTGGAAAATGTCTTTTGTTCTTCATTATACCTTTTATTAACACTCTGCAGGCTGTCTCTAACTGCACCTGCTGTGTTAATGATCGTATAGCGTATAATGGCATATGTACTTTGGGAAATTAGGCATATAATGCAGGCAGGAGAGCAATTGACCGGACATTTTAAATTACTAGCTTTTACCTTTGCTACCAACAGAAAGTCAATATCATTGAGTGGAAACCCTGAAATATCATTTCAGGAAGAAAAGCTTGCTTTCAATGAGATTTAAAGAAGCAGTAAAAAGTAAGGAGAAAAGAAAACCACTACTTGGCTTAAATGAAACACTTTCATAGCCAAAGCAGTGATGCTATGTTTGCAGGTAGGCATTTTTCCTTTTAAAATGCTTTTAAACCATTCAGTTATACAGTAATGTTTTCATACCAAGAACGAAGTAAGATTAATGACAGGTTTCAGAGTAGCAGCCGTGTTAGTTTGTATCCGCAAAAAGAAAAGGAGGACTTGTGGCACCTTAGAGACTAACAAACTAAATGCAGCTGATGAAGTGAGCTGTAGCTCACGAAAGCGTATGCTCAAATAAATTTGTTAGTCTCTAAGGTGCCACAAGTCCTCCTTTTCTTTTTTGAAGTAAGATTAAGTGACCTTTCAGTATTTTCTTTCTAGTGATAGGCCTGAATTAAAACCTCAAATCCAAGCACACCCAAATGTTGGGGAAGTTTGGATCTGCCAGATTAGTTAGCTAAATAGAGAAGGATAAGATTAGATACTTGTGGAGGAGTGCACTGCAAGACGAAAAGTTTTCCAGCACTGTTACCATGTGCATAATATTATTATTTGCAAGGAGAGAAAGCGTATGCAAAAAGCGCAGAATGACTAATAGAAAAGGAGATCAATACAGAGAAACAAAAGAGATATGAATGAAGTTTTAGAGTGGATACTGCAAATGCAGTTGTGCTATAGGGAAGCCATGTGAACTAATGTTAGATTCCAAGATGAGGGCTAGAAATGAGGAAACAAAAATTGGAAACTACCAGGTGAAATATGAGCCTGCGCAAAACCTTTCCATGAAGGGGGTTAATGAACTTGTGCAAGGTCCCATTAAGTGCAGCAATTAAAGCAACTAACATTATAACAATAAGCAAGAGGTAGTAGGTTGAGAGGGCAATGCAATTTTGGGCTGGATACACAAAAGTGTCATGCTATGCACAGGGACCGTCATTAAACGCCTCATAATTTTGCCTTTGCAAAGAGCTAGTGTGACTGTGGCAACATGAATACTTTAGGTCAGTGGTTCTCAACCAGGGGCACATGTACCCCGGGGGGGTACTCAGAGGTCTTCCAGGGGGTGTATTAAATCATCTAGATATTTGCCTAGTTTTACAATAGGCTACAAAAAAGCACTAGTAAAGTCAGTACAAACTAAAATTTCATACAGAAAATGACATTTATACTGCTCTATATACTATAGAATGGAAATTGATTTATTTTATAATTATATGGTAACAATGAGAAGGGAAGCAAATTTTCAGTAATAGTGTGCTGTGACAGCTTGGTATTTTTAGGTCTGATTTTGTAAGCTAGTAGTTTTTAAGTGAGGTGAAACTTGGGGGTACGCAAGACAAATCAGATTCCTACAAGGTGTACACTAGTCTGGAAAGGTTGACAACCACTGCTGTAGGTTAATTACTTGGAAGGTGTTTTAAAGATTGTAATAGTGGCCACTGTATGGCTCTTGAAGTATCACATCTGAAATTGTCCTCTCATTTAGCGGCAGTTTGTATTACAAAAAGAAAAGGAGTACTTGTGGCACCTTAGAAACTAACCAATTTATGTGAGCATAAGCTTTCGTGAGCTACAGCTCACTTCATCGGATGCATACTGTGGAAAGTATAGAAGATCTTTTTATACACACATAAAAATGTGTATAAAAAGATCTTCTATACTTTCCACAGTATGCATCCGATGAAGTGAGCTGTAGCTCACGAAAGCTTATGCTCAAATAAATTGGTTAGTCTCTAAGGTGCCACAAGTACTCCTTTTCTTTTTGCGAATACAGACTAACACGGCTGTTACTCTGAAACCTGTCTGTATTACCAGGATGATGCTGTCAAACAGGGAGTGCCACCAAGATGAGCTACAAAATGATCAGAGGGGGTTGATTTATGAGTAAAGAAAGAATTAAAGAGCCTCAGTTTTGTTACAGGGAGATAGCCCATGAAAGCTTATGCTCAAATAAATTTGTTAGTCTCTAAGGTGCCACAAGTACTCTTTTGCGGATCAAGACTAACACGGCTGCTACTCTGAAACCTGTAACCAAGTATTTGACATCCAAAGAGTGTAAACACTCAGGGTGGAAGAAGAACTATTTGCATAGTGCAGGAAGGAATAACTAGGAGTAATGGAATAAAATTGAGAGAATATAGGTTGAATATTCCTGATGGACAGCTGCTATGTATAGTCCAAGAGGTGACTGAACTTCCGTCATTTAGGAGTCCTTAAATTTGACTGGACAAGGCATTAGCGAGTGAACCATAAGGAATAATCCTGCAGTAACAGGAAGCTGGGATGGATGAACTAAGGCACCCCTTGCAGCTGTAACTTTTATGGCTCTATGTGGTCCATTAGACTACGGCATTGAAGGGGACTGATGGAAGCCTCATCATTATAAACATTTAGGTGCTGATATTTCTATGCATGCAGCTTTGCACACGCAAACACAAACACCAGGCCATGCTTCTTCTATAATTGATGGGTGTGTGTGCAGGCATTAGCACAGGAAAAGTGCACACAGAAAGCTGCATGTGCAGAAATGGAGGCTACTTACTAAAGTACCCAAAGCACTGAAGAATATACAATATTGTAGGGAAGTAACCTGTACTATTGGAGATGGTACAGATGATCTTCAGTCATTTGTGTCTCTAACTTCTATGAGGAACTTAAAAAAAGCATTACAAGCTATTGGCAAGTACAGCTCTTGGATTTAAAAGCTTTTTTGGCCAGTCATATTTCCATTTGTCAAAGCTGTAAGAGGCAATAATCTAATCCATCTAGGTACTTATACAGCCTCACCACTGTAGTATCTGAGCATCAAAAAGAGAAACAACAACAATCTCTTTCTTCTGTGCCAGCCTAGAGGAGAAATAGCTTGACTGGCTTATAGATGTACATGTTTACATGTGGAACACACAAACTGATTGAATGAGCTTGCATTTAGCTGTGAACACGGGAAGGCCTGTGGGCATTCCTCTCTCAGATACAGCGTTCCGTCGTCCTGTCCCTATGAGAGTTCTGTCTCCTGTGCCAATGTCCCTCGCACTGTTTTTCATGGTGCTGCGGCTCCAGCAATGCACAGTTGGGCTGAGGGAGGAAGGGGCAAGCTCTCAGGGAGTGAGGGCCAGTTTCAAAAAAAGCCTTGAATATCAAGAAAGATCTTGAATTGGAGTCCGTATTCAAATTGCCACAATACAAGAGGAGTTCCTGCTATGAATAAAACACCCAGGTGCTATGTGCCGACACACAGTGGTTTCTAAAGTTATGAGGTGAAATCCTGGCCCCATTTAAGTCAAAGGGAGTTTTGTCACTGAGTTCAATGGGACTAGGATTTCACCCATAGCATGTTGGATACAAGGAACACTATTTGCAAGTCTGGCGGCCTAAACTTAGGCTCCTAAATAAAAGTGACCTGAATTTCCTTTGCAGCGACCGTTGACTTATGATGTAGGCAGCATGTTGGAACAATAGGAGCTGCAGTCACTTCAGCACCTCTGTACATCAGGCCACTTTTAGAGAAGCACGTGAATGTGAATGTAGGAACCTAACTCTAAATACCAGGTTTGGAAAGTACAGCCTTAGCTTTTGGCTAACATCTTGGTAAATTCTGTTCTGTACACTGCACAGCCCAAAGCTTTGGTCCCCTCTGGCATTACCACACAAAATCCTACACAGATGCTGATAGAAAACCAAAGCGGGAGTTGGCACACATAAAAATGCTTTAAAACCAAACAAGAAATCAACAGAGAGCTCGTTTTCGGGAACCAGCCTCCATTGCTTCAGGGGGCCAATTTAGCATCTGCGGATCAGGAGACGCCGCTGCAGCAGGCTCAGCTGTATAACCAGCAGGAGTCTGGCATTTGCACTTGGGAGATACGCTAATAAAGTAACAGTAAAATCAGATGCAACTCCTCCTCAGTAGTGCCTGGAATATTTACCATTGTACATCAAACATATTTCCTGGTCCTCTGTAAATATACTCACAAAAGAGCCGAGTGCCTGGAAATAAACTGTGGGTTTTAAAGCCAAGCTGCAGAGTGATCCCTGAAAAGGGCTTCACAAAGGGAACGTCAGGCAGGCTGGCTGCCTGATGGACCAGCAGCTGCTCATGGTGTCTCTTGGAAATGATCTGTCAGTATTAGAAAACAAAGCCGCAAACAAATCCAGGATTATTCAAAACTTTTGTGGTCTGCAGAGAAACCAAGAAGAAGCTTCCCTGATTGAGTAGCAAGCTAAGTTCAGCTGAGCTCCAAGATACACTGGTCTCTCCATGCACAGTGTGGTAGGATCTGCTGATGGGAAATGGTGCCTTTCTTTTTAACTACTGACTTACATCCCTTCATGTACTCTCTTCTTTGCATTACTGGCTTTGCTCTCTATCCACTTCAGAGGTCTGCCAGTTCTTTTATATTTTTGTACTCTCCTACTGTACCAATCTGAGAACTGACGAGCCTGACATATGGATAGGCTGCAAAGCCAGTACTGCAAACTACAGAGTTCAAATGGGCACTATGTAAGGTGGTGTCAGCACAAAGAGTTTTGAAGTGTACGTTATAATGGGATAATTCATGTTTGTGACTCACAGAAGACTCTGGTCTAACTCATGACAGTTGAGGCTCACAATCCCAGCTCTACATAAAGGTATTCAGGCCACAAAGTTAAAATTACCCCATGTCTAAAACTGGGAAAAGATATTAGCTCATCACGAATGCTGATAATCAGTCACATAGCTCAGCAGCTGCACAATGGAGAAAAGGTGCCAGATATATAACAAAGTCCTTGCCCAAAAGAGCTGAGATCTGAAAGGCCCAACAAAGGGGAATACCAAACAAATCTGAACAGAAGGCAGGAGGAATATTTGTGGTTAGGACACAACATTGGGTCTCAGGAAATCTGGGTTCCATTCGTGGCTCTGCCACAGATTTCCTGTGTGATCTTGGGAAGGTCAACTAGTTTCTGTGCAAAGTGGGGTTAACAGTACTTCCCTGCTTCACAGGGTGTTGGGAGGTGAATCCATTAACGATTCTATATCACTTGGAGACCCTCGGAAGGAAGACACTATAGAAGGGCATATCATCATCCTATCTGGAATGCTTCAGGAGAGGGATGGGCCTTCCAGTGCTTTGAAAAAACAGAGGGGAGGCACTTCACACATGGGAACTGATAGGCTGTTCCAGGTATAGGGGGTGGCTTGAAAGCAGGTACAAGCTTAAAGAGGGGAATTTGCACTTGGGATTGCAAGAAATTGAACACCTTAAACACACACATTCAAATGGTTGGTCAAGCCTTGATTTTCCGCAAAATAAAATAACTACTAAAAAATATTCAAATAAATTATCTAGTTCAAAGTCACTCTTCAAATTAATTTGAATATGCTATAGCTATCTTTGCATAATGCCTGGAAGCAAGGAAATGATTGCTAAAGCAGTGGTTTGGTGAATTAGCTGATAATGACAATAATCCACATTGGAAGATGCTAATGTGATAATAAGTAAGGGGGAGGGGGAAGCAGCAAAAACATTCTATTATTTATCCTTCAAGTGCTGCGTATCAGTTATTAGTGGATAATGCGTCAAAACTTACCCAACGCATTATTGACTTCAGTTCTCAACAAGGAAGGAGCTGAAACTCACTGAACATTCTTGCAGAAGGAATCCTCCCAGCGCTATTATAATAAAAGTATAGCTCTTAATAATCATTCTACAGTCATCTTCTGGAACAACCTGCCCACACAATCTCTCTGTCAGGCAGGCTGTGCAAAACCTATTTTTATGTTTTCAGAAATGAGGTTCAAATCAATAACTAAGCTTTGCGACGTCTAAATTATTTAATATAATGAGCCACGTTTTTAGAGGGACCTCATTTGGGGCCTGAAAAAAACAAAAATTACAAACGCAAACAAGGTTCAGATGACTAGCTAGCTGGCTTGTGGGCACAGAATGCTATCTCGGATCCGTTGTACACACTCATAAGAGAGTGCATCTGCATTGACTGCAGGCATGAAATAAAAGGATATTGTTGCCCCTTTTCGACCTGGGTGGTTTGCCAAAGTTTGGGGCTTGGGGAATGTTCCGGTTGGGAGTAGAAACTGACCATAGGTATTTCTCAGATGCAATCTTGTTTATTTACAGGGACCGTACAAAGTCCCATGTCCCTAAATGCAGAAGGAATAAAATAGGAGGAAACAGCTTCTTTCGCTCCCGGCACAAAGAACACTCTTTCCAGCCTTCACCCTGAACCAAAAACATGCTATTTTTTTTTTTAAAACTTTGGTTTTTAGCTAACAAGTTAGCATCTGAAATTAACTTAAACTTGCACTCTCCATTAACTGCAATAGCAGACAGATTAGGAAGAACATCTCTACTGTGGTAAGGGAGTTGAGAAGTCTATACTAGCTGGCCTCTCTGTTCAGGACTATTCTTGTTTCTTGAAGGTAACAGCTATCACTTCTCTCACTAAGTTGTAAAAAACACTTGACATATGACTGTGCTATGGTACAAATTATAGTCTTAGCCAAACCCAAGTTGCCATCCTCCTTCATTTCAGTCCTGAATCAGATCAATGTCCCACAAATACAGGAAAAAGAGATGCCCTGCTGTCTAATCCTATCTAACACCTGGAGGCTGCTGTGTTAATAGTCCTGAAGTTCTCCTCCCTGTAGTCTTAAAGGTTCCCAGTTGTCTAATATGGACGTTATCCATACTGTGGGGGCCTTATTAACCCAAGTGGTTATGAAACAGAAGAGAAACATGTACATTCCATACTTCACACAATAATATGGTCATTGCTGACTAGCTACTTATGATAACAGACATACAAATCTTACAGCAAAAGAACCACTACTAGATCCATTATAGGTCCCACTGCAATTAGAAACATTTGTATTTCAACATCTTGTACTGGTGAAGTGATCTGCTATCTAAAAGAGTTGCTTTCTGCTACTTACATATTCCATTTGAATACATACTTGATGCTCCATCTCCATCTCCAAAGAAGAGTTTTCTTCTGTGCTGGGCAATTTCCATACTGTTGAGTACTTTTCCTGTCTATTTTAACTTCGTTTGCTTGCTTCCTGAATTTAAAAATGCAGAAGTGAAGGCAATGCAAAGAATAGAAACTTCCAAAAAAGATAATTACACAGCAGTGATGACAAAAAGAACCAACTCTTAAATATGCTATCAGCGCTCCATAAAATCAAGCTGACAGATTATTTTAGCTACTGCACAAAATACTTGAGGTAGCTGGCTTGTAATTGCTTTTGGCCCCTCTTTGGGAGCTACACAGCCATGGCTCAGGTATGTATTCAGGACCTACCCCTGTTTTCTCAGGACAGCAACTCAAGTTACAACCCAAAAGGATGTTAGTTGAATGACCTTATATTGTGCAGCTAGTACAAAGTTGCTGCATAAGTGGATGCCACATTGGCATAGGTGTAGTTTGACTTCTATACCTGGGAGGGTGGCTCCAGTCAGGCCAACGGGGCCATGCGTGGGGATGACAAATTCCATGCCTGCCCATAGGGGAGTGCCATTTCAGATTTGGGGTAGGGGCTGCAATTTTAACCATGATTCCAGAGGCTACTTAGGCAACTGAAAACTCTAGTGTTTTTGCAGATAACAACTTAGAAATATCTGACAGGAACATTGTATCTAATTCCTATATCGAGAAAGGAAATTAAAAAAATATTAGACCCACTCAGCTCTATCACTAACATGTTTGATATCTTGTGACAAGTCACTTATGGGACACATTAAAATTGTAATGTATATTCTTGCTCAGATACTCTTACTAAAGTCAGAAGAGACCATCGTGATCATCTAGTCTGACCTGCACATTGTAGGCCACAGAACCTCGCCCACTCATGAAATAGACCCCTAACCTCTGGTTGAGTAACTGAAGTCCTCAGATCATGTCTTTAAAGACTTCAGATTACAGAGAAACGGACATTTACACTATTTTAAACTTGCAAGTGCCCTGTGCTCTGCCAATCTGACCCAGGGGAAAATTCCTTCCCGACCCCAAATACAGAGATCAGTTAGATCCTGAGCACGCGGGCAAGACTTACTAGACAGATAACTGGGAAAGAATTCTCTGTAGTAACTCAGAGCCCTCCCCATCTAGTGTCCTGTCTCCAGCCATTGGGGATGTTTCCTATTGGGAGTCGCTGATGGGCCACACACCATTATAGGCAATCCCGTCATACCACCCCCTCCATAAACTTATCAAGATCAGTCTTGAAGCCAGTTAGGTTTTTCGCCCCCACTACTCCCCTTGGAAGGTTGTTCCAGAACTTCACTCCTCTGATGATTAGAAACCTTCATCTAATTTCAAGCCTAAACTTATTGATGGCCAGTTTATATCCATTTGTTCTTGTGTCCACATGGATGCTTAACTTAAATAACTCCTTTCCCTCCCTGGTATTTATCCCTCTGATATATTTATACAGAGCAATCCTATCTCCCCTCAGCCTTCTATTGGTTAGACTAAACAAGCCACGCTCTTTGAGTCTCCTCTCACAGTGTCAGTTTTCCATTCCTTGGATCATTCTCGTAGCCCTTCTCTGCACCTGTTCCAGTTTGAATTAATCTTTCTTAAACATGGGAGACCGGAACTGCACACAGTATTCCAGATGAGGTCTCACCAGTGCCTTGTATAATGGTACTAACACTTCCCTGTCTCTACTGGAAATACCTCGCTTTATGCACCCCAGGACCACATTAGCCTTCTCACACCCACATTACATTGATGGCTCATAGTCATCCTGTGATCAATCAATACCCCAAGCTCTTTCGCTGCCCACTGTCACTTTCAACTGATAAGTCCTCAGCTTACAGCAAAAAATTTTTGTTCTTAGTTCCTAAATGCATGACCTTGCACTTTGCACCATTAAATGTCATCCCATTTCTATTACTCCAGTTTACAAGGTTAGAGTCATAGAGTCATATAATATCAGGGTTGGAAGGGACCTCAGGAGGTCATCTAGTCCAACCCCCTGCTGAAAGCAGGACCAATCCCCAATTTTTGCCCCTGATCCCTAAATGGCCCCCTCAAGGTCATCCAGATCTTCTTGTATGATATTCTGGTCCTCCTCGGTACTGGCAATACCTCACAGCTTTGTGTCATCTGCAAATTTTATTAGTACATGTGATGCTCTGTACCTTGGGGGAACACCCAGCACCACCATGTTCATCTTTGTAAAATGATTGTATGGTTTCCAGTGCAGTTTGTCATGTTGGGTGTCTTTGGAAGGCTCAGGATACACTGAGCATTGTTGTTACAGTAATGTTATCGTAAGGTTATAGGTTATAATTTCATGTATGTAGTTGTATCCTCATGGCTTAAAATAAACCCAGGCAAAAACTCTCCAAGAGCTGAGAGGCAGTTCACACCTCATTAGGGCATGTACGGGACAAACCCTGCCCATCCTCACAGGAACAAAGGATGCTGGCCTAGACAGCAACAAAAGAATCTGTTGGACTCTCGAGGGAGTCACCCCCCTTCCTTTGGTCAGTTTAGAACTGCGATGAGGTAATGCTCACCTGACTCTGAAGGTGGGGGCAAAGAAAAGAGGGAAGAAAGAACATGATAAAAGGGAGAGACATTTGCCATGCTCTTCCTCTCTCTTCCACTTACATCTATAGACACCACCACCAAGCGACTGAAGCGCTGATCAAAGGGGAGAGCCTGGCTGAAGAGCAACCAGCCAGCCTGAGGTGAGAAGCATCTAAGTGTGTAAGGGCATTGCAAGTGTTAAGATCAGCTTAGAATGAGTTTTGTTTTTATTTCATTTGGCCAGATCTGACTTGTTATGCTTAATCACTTAAAATTTATCTTTGTAGTTAATAAATCTGTTTGTTTATTCTTCCTGAAGCAGTGTGTTTGGTTTGAAGTGTGTCAGAGACTCCCCTTGGGATAACAAAAGCCTGGTATCTATCAATTTCTTTGTTAAATTGACAAACTCATATAAGCTTTCAGCATCCTGTGGGCATAACTGGACACTGCAAGACTGAGGTTCCTAGGGTTGTGTCTGGGACCTGAGATATTGGCTAGTGTTATTCGGTTGCTCAATCCAAGGAGCAGCTTACATGCCAGAGGCTGTGTGTGAACAGCCTAGGAGTGGGGGTTCTCACCACAGAGCAGGGTAAGGCTGGCTCCCAGAGTCAAGGATTGGAGTGAACTAGCATATCACTGGTCCAGATAAAACCAGAGGGGAACGTCACAGCACACTTTCACTTTTTGTGCCAAGGTCAGTAATAAAAATGTTAAATAAAGTTGGTCTCAAGACTGATCCCTGAGGAACTCCACAAGTAACCTCCCTCCAGCCTGATAGTTCACCTTTCAGTATGACCTGTTGTAGTCTTCCCTTTAACCAGTTCCTTATCCACCTTTCAGTTCTCATATGAATCCCCATCTTCTCCAGTTTAGCTAATAATTTCTTATGTGGAACCGTATCAAATGCCTTATTGACATCCAGGTAGATAGATCTACTGCATTTCCTTTGTCTAAAAAATCAGTTATCTGCTCAAAGAAAGATATTAGTAACTTTGTTACCACTGCTTGAATACAACAATTGAAACAAGCATAGAAAAATCTACAATTACTTTCTATCATTTAGGTTACTCACTTTTTGCAGTTCACCAAGCTTGGAACAGATCATAAGAAACAGCCCCTTCTTATCTTAATCACCTGTTAATCACTCTGTTAATAAACAAAATTCTGACTTCCTGCCTCATGGGCACAAACTGGGAGCACCACCGCTGTCTCCTCTGCAGAACTCATTGCATTGCATACTCGGGCTGCCTGCCCATGAGGCTTGCTGTTGGGGGAGGGGACAACACCCTCCTTTCCCCCCTCCCTCCACCCCCCAACACTGCCTATGCACAGTGAGGTTCCCTTGTGAGCAGAGAGAGTGAAAATCCTTGGATTCAAGGACAGGGTGGAGAAAGTATACAAACAATCTGGACATTTTCTTTCCCACTCATTATTCAGTGTCAAGGAAAGGGAAGCTTTATTGTGGAGTGCCAGAGAAAAATTCGGAGAGACTGAGTTAAATTCTGAAAACATTCATTCACCCAAGCACATGTTGAGCCCTACAAAGACCAAATACATTCATTTAATTAAAAACAATGAACTTACCAAGGCCATTTAAAGTGGCGCTAAGTGACACACACATTGAATACTTTTGTCCTAACGGGCCATATATTTCCATTGTGATAGGTCTGAGCAGAAAATGCAAAAAGCTTGCCTAATGTCTCACCGTGCTCTGCAGAAGTACCAGCACTTGGTCTGATGGCGACATGAGGAGATTGATGTATACAGGCTTTTGCTGCTGACAAATGATCAATAGGGATGATGGGTTTTATTTTAGCATGAGCAGCTTGTGAAAGAGTGATGCCGTCCAAAATCTGACAGGCGAGGCAGACAAACATTCTTGGCAACTTAGAGCTGCCGAGCTGATTCAATTCAGGGGGAGTGAAGCAGACTTGGCCTCTCTCAGGATCATGAATTTGGTTAATATTGCTTCATCCAAAAAGGGACTTCGGTGCTGCAGTGCCTCACTTTTAGGTGCCTAGAAAAATCAAAGGAACAACACTGTGACCCACAAGGCCAAGTTAGGCTCCTAGGCTCCTCATACAATGAATGGGGAGAGAGAGGAATGTGATCCAGAAAGCCAGCTCTCTAGGCAGGGAGCTGCCTAAGCTCATAGGTGCCAAATCCGTGGCTGCTCTGGGGCTTGAGCACCCACAGCAGCCGTCCTATCAGCTTCTCCCTTCCCCCAGCATCTCCTGCCAATCAGCAGGCCCTGCCGATCAGCGCTTCCCCCTCCCTCCCACCTGCTGCAATCAGGTAAGTCCACCTAGACTGAGGCAAAAGTGCACATTCCCAGAAGCAGAAATATAGGGCCTGGGAACTTTTACTGTAATAAAGTAGGTGCTGTGTGAATTTGTGTGCCTACTGGGATAGGTAGCAGCCAAACGAGAATTTTGTGGATTGCAGCGGTGCCTGAAAACGGGACTTAGGTGCCTAGGTACCTTTTTGGATGAGAGACATGGTCACTCGTTTTTTCCCCAAGAATCAATGTTGGGAATACGTCTAAAGGAGAACTGAAGATATCCCCCTTTGGCACAAGTAATATAGAGTTTGACACAAAATGATAACTCTTCTGTAGAATTCTGCACAGTGGTTAAAAAAAATCAGAGAAAATGTATGAAGCACCATTAAAGTTACAGGATTTTGCAGTAATTTCTCTAGATCCCTATTGGTCATTTCTATTAAGTTCATCTCCTATTTTATAGGACTTTTCCATAAGGGATCATTTTACTGTGGGGCTACAGTGAGATGGCATATTTTAGAATTCAATGAAAAAACGGTCTATAGAAAAAAAAATTAAATACTTGAATCTAACTGGAATATGATCTTCAAAGACAGCTAATAAGGGGAAATGACTCATCAGAAATTCCTTTTGTATTGCCTTTGCCCACATTATGAACTGAGAGAGGCCAGGACAGTCAGTGAACAACCACATGCCTGGAGAAGGGCTTACCTCACCATGCTTCTTATAGGACTTTTCTACTCCTTGAAGAGTGGACCTGGATATATTCTAAATGTAGCTGTCCAGGCTGCAAAGGTGTCCCCAAAATGCTCTCTCTGACCAGTCAGTAATAGTTTGATGGCAGCTTTGCCTGTATGGCAGCCTTCAAATCTCACCCAACTGTTTAACTGTTCTAAATTCTTGGGACTGAATTGTAATATGTGCTTATCATCTACTGAGTGAAGAGCTCTTCTTTGTGAGGAAACAGAATCAGAACAGACAGTGGAAAGAACAATGGGTTCATCACATTAGGAACATTTTCTGTCATCTCTGGCTGGCTGGGAGACTACATCCTAACTTGGCACAAGATGCCTCATTAATACAGCAGCATACTCTGTATGGGCAGGAAAGCTATAGGCCTGAGAGAACTACAACTGATACAGAATGAGGCACTGCATCTCCTCAGCAACAAAGATTAATGATGCAAGCACATCAGACCTTTCCTCTGTTCCCTACACATGGACCCTGTCAAATAGTGTGTCAAATTGAAGCTCCTAGGCTCATTAAAAGACTTGAAATGATCTGGGACCTGGATGCTTAAAAGATCACCTCACATCCGGGGATGAACCAGGACCACAGTTATCAACTCTGCTCCTCTGGCATGAGAAAAGCTCTGTCTACTGAAAAGTGATGCTCCATTGTGCAGAAGACAGAGCTTTCTCAAGGACTGGTGAAATCTGTGAAATCCACTTCTGTTATACTGCGGACCTCACCATTTTACATTCCAAGTGCAAGGCACACTTCTACCTTGCTTTCCCAAATGAAAGCTTATAATGGTTAGCAGGGCCGGCTCTAGGCACCAGCAAAACAAGCAGGTGCTTGGGATGGCACATTTCCAGGGGTGGCATTCTGGCGCCGGTCATAGCGCCCCTAGAAATGTGCCCCCGCCGCACCAGCTCACCTCCGCTCCTCCTCCGCCTGCTTCCCGGAGCGTGTCACTGCTGCTCCACTTCTCCCCCCTCCCTCCCAGGCTTGCCGCATGCCAAACAGCTGTTTGGCGCGGCAAGCCTGGGAGGGAGGGAGAAGACTAGCGGTGGCACGCTTCGGGGAGGTGGTGGAGGTGGAGCGGAGGCGAGCTGGGGTGGGCAGCAGTTCCTCTATTCCTCCCCCCCGCCGCTCACCTCCGCTCCACCTGCTCCCCTGAACGCGCTGCCTCTCCCTCGCCTGACTTTTTACACATCTTAAGACATCCAACCTTTTCTCCAATATTTATACACGCAATGAGGACCATACAAATTCAACAATTGTTTATCCTTAACCGGATCAGGTACTTTTCCCAATTCATGCTTTGTAATGGCTGAGTCACTATGTCGAAGACGTTCTCCAAATGCAGAACAAATTATTTCTTTTTCCATATAATGATTTTTTGGCCTGATCATTATGGACAGCAATTAATTCATTAATGTTAATCTGGGTTTCACTAAATCATGTGGCAATTTCACACATACTAAAAACGGTAAATCTTTATTCCCGAGCCAACCCATCTATATGCTGTAAAATTGGGTTAACTACTTTTTTGCCTTCTTGTTGCAATGCATAATTAACATTTTTTAAAATTCTTTCCACATCCACACGGTTCCAAATAGACATTCTTGTGCTACACAAACTTGAAACAAGATATCATTGTCTACTTCAAACTATAGAAACAATAGTCTGTGAAGATACTCCTTTTCAGGTTGCATCTGAAAATCTGCCTGAAGTCCAAGAGCAATGTTCTGGTTGCAGAGTATGTTTCTTCTGCCTTTTCCAGATGTGGTTCAGTTTCTGAAACTGGAGGATGTAAATTAGATTAGGATTACTCAGAAGAAAGAGGCAGAAGGAGTTACACACTCAAGCAGAATCTGAATACAGTAGAACTACATAATCTTTCAACAGTGTGCGTCTTCTTTGCCACTTAGTTAAACACTGTTCTAAGGCACAAGCAACAGTAGCCAATTCAGCATACTGAGCTGAATGAGGAGTACATGCATGGCTTATTTCTGAGGACTCATCACCTGTTCCCTGAGGAGGTACTAGATGTATCCCAAATCCAGTGTGCAGTTTCGCTCAGTGATAACAGCTAGAGCCATCTACAAAAATATTTAACCATTTTGAAAACTCAGTCTCTTTGAGGCATGGTTCAAATATAGGCTCAACTGAACATTTAGATTGCTAATAGCGCACACATGTGGCTCTCCCTCCTACAGCAAACTTACTGGCAAAGGAGAGGGAACTTGCACCAGTTCCACTTTGATGTCCTTTCCTATCGAAAGAGGGGACCAATGGGCCAATTGTGCACTGGACACCTGTCCATCCTTTACCCTGTCAGGTACCAAAAATTTTACTGGGGTATAAGATAAGTGCAGTACAATGGGGTTCAAACCAATTAAAAAGGTGAAATGCTGAATTGCCCAACTTTTAGCTAACAAATATTTCTCACACTCCTGAACAGACATCAAGCATCTAGGAGCATAGCTTATAGGATGAAGTACTCCCTGAAGTTCTTGAGACACTACTATGCCAATAGCTGTGTCGTTAACACCTATACGTAAGTGATAGAGCTTAGGTGGGTCTGGTCTAATTAACACTGGAGCAGAGGACTTCTTTAGGGCTGCCACTGCTTGCACGTTCCTTGGTCTATGCCCAAGAAACACATTTCCTAAGTAACTGATACAATGGACATGCCAAAGTGGCAGAATTTGGTATGCAATCTTGATGATAAACCAGTAAACTTCAAAAATGCTCTTAGGGCTTTGACATAAGTGTGTAGTGGGAGTGTGCATATGGCAGTCACCTTTTATCATTCTGGAGTGCATTCAAATCTGGACAGCATGAATCCCAGGAAGACAACATTTCTGGAGATAAGCCGACATCTTGGGGTTGCACTTTAAATCCTGTTCTTTGGAGAATTTGCAACAGCGCTTCCAGCATTATCACATGCTTCTCATTGGTCTTGTAGCCAAACAGATGTCACCTATGTATTAAAAAAAGCTGAAGGTTTAGAAGACCCATGCAATAACCTTTTAAAAATTGCCCATGGAAAATTGCAGGTGTGCAATGAAATCCTTTGGAGAGCCAATTCCAAGTGAATTTCTCCTTCTCAAACATGGAAGCAAATTAATATTGACACTCTGTGGCCAAGGGAATGGACCAAAAGCCACACGAAAGGTCCAGAGTGGAAAACCAAATTGATTCTGGGCCAAATGCTTTCAGCATGCTTGGCATTGTTGCTACAGTAGCAGCACACTCAGGAATGTTTTTTTAAGTTGCCAGAAGCCTGTTATAAGGAGCCAGGAGCCATCAGACTTTCTTACCAACCATAAAGGAAAATTACAACTTGAATGACATTTCCTGATAACCCCTTGACTCAACGAGGATATACAATTTTCCTCAAATCTGATATAGCTTCTCTAGGAATGTCCTATAGCTTTTGAGAAGGAGGATCTTCTGTAATAAAGAGTTGTGTGTCCATACACCCACAGTCATGTCTGTGTGTAGTAAAAGCCACCACAGTTTGCTGTACAACTGGCTGTAAAATGTCCTCAAACACCAGGTCATTATATACCACATTGAGGTCACATGAGGCTGGTGTAGAAACCATAGCAGCAGCATGTATTCTGGAACCACCAAGGGGTTCTTTTCCTAACTTCGTTACTGTTTCACCAATCAATTTCTTGATCAAATCTAAAATTAATTCATGCTTCACCAGAAAATCTGCTCCCAACAGGTTGCCTGGTTCTGGTACCTTGGCCAGAGCAAACACACGAGTCCTACATAAGTCCCCTGTGTGGACTGTCAATGAGTGTCACAGCCTTGTTTTAACAGGCTGTTTTGTGAAAGTCTCAAGATGCATGACTCCTCTCCCTGCCAAAGGAGAGGTGGCTTGATCTGGATCATATACTGTAGATACACCTGCACCCATATCATTTTATTCTGCAACCCTTTTGAGATCTGATACAGTTGGTATCCCTGCTCTGTCTGTACCTAAGGAGACCCCTATGAGACATGGTGGGGCCTGTTGGCTCAATTGTGAATGACTATACTGTCCCACCCTGACCTGGTTTCTGGAGAGAGGGGCCTGATCAACTGGTCCAGAAAACCAGGTATCACATTCCATCAGAGTGGAGGCAACTACCCTTCTTCAATAGGATCTAGTTACCTGTCTGACCACTTCAATTCCTTCCCTGAGGCTACAATTCATTCAGCGAATTTCTGCCATCATGCCTTCCCATTGGTTTGATGAATCAGATTGGGCGGAGGTTCCTGGGCTTCACCCAGCCTCCTCGTGAAGTGGTTGAGGAGGGAGCTGTGAAGGGTAAGTGCATAGAGGGCCATAGGACCGACTGGGCCCATAAAAGGGTTTCTGTGCTCTCAGCTCCTGGTTTTTAAACCTGGGCAAGGGCCCACATGGAGACTAACTGGGAGCATTCCCTCTTGTCTGACATTAAAAGGGCTCTAGCCTCCACACCATTGGGTGAGGTTTGGTTGCAGGGGTACAACTGGGTCCTTCAGGTTGGACAATTTCTCCTGCAGCTATAGGAAAGTTTATGACCTGAGCCCTTCTCAACTACTGTGTCAGCAGCTTTGTTTATCAACTCCAACACCTGGGTTTCTGTTGATCCCTTGTTCATATGAAAATCCATCTTCTTTTTAAAAGCAGGCAAACCATTATTAATTAATAAATCCACATATTGAGGACAACCAATGTCTCCATGAATGTCAATGCCATCACAGGCTGTGGCTAATCCTTCATGATAGGCATAAGGAGACTCACCCTTTTTGTTTAACATTTGCTAACTGTGCATTCCTGCCTGTCCTGCAAATAAAATCGCTTCCAACTTAGCCAGTGTCTGAGCAAAACCCTGAGCTCCTGACTGAAAGTCTGATGCGAGAGTTTATCCTGAAGAAGGATCCACTGGCATTTGTAAACTCTTTAAACTAACCCTATAATCCAGTGGAAACATTTGACTATTACTCTCAATTCCTATAGCATGCAAACCAATTAGATCACCCTTCTTTAATTGACCAATGTTTTTAGCTACCAAGTCCAATGTTTTAACACCCACTACTGCCACAGGGCAAGGTCCCCCATTTGGTTCCTCTGACTCTTCACCCTCTTCTGAGTTACAAGGATCTGTTATTAAGTCACCGTTGGAGAGGGGTGAGTGGATGGTAGGCTAGAGAGCTGAAGGTTAGTATAGCCTGAAAGTCCCCCAGCCAGTGTTTCCTCTAATTTTTTATGTCCATGCGTGGAATGAATTTTGTTATGTGCACCAATATGGAGATGATGTGTGGTGGGGGTGGGGCTGAGGGTTTCAGAGTGCGGGAGGGGTCTCAGGGCTGGGGCAGAGCGTTGGCTTGGGGCGAGGGATGAGGGTATTGGGGTGAGGGAGAGGGCTTAGGGTTAGAGCAGAGGGTTGGGTTGTGGGGAGGATGAGGGTTCTAGCTGGGGGTGCAGGCTCTGGGGATGAGGGGTTCAGGGTGTAGGAGGGGGGTTCAGGCCTGGGGCAAAGGATTGGGTGCAGGGGGTGAGGGCTCCGGCTAGGGGTGAAGGCTCTGGGGTGGGGCCGGGGGTGAGGGGTTTGGAGTGTGGGAGGGGGCTCAGGGCTGGGGTGCAAGCTGTGCGGTGGGGCTGAGGGGTTTGGGATGCAGGCTGCCCCAAGACTGCAGTGGGGAGCGAGGACTCCCCCCAGCCCTCTCTTGCCTCAGCAGCTCGGGGCTGGGCGAGAGGCCCCTCTTCTGGGCCATGGCAGATCCGGTGAGGCTGGGATGTGGGAGGGGCTCCTGTCCCTGGCCATGGCAGCTCCAGTGGGGCGGGGCTGGGCCAGTGGGCTCGCTGTGGCTGCACAGCTTACAGGGAACTTCATCCCTGACCTCTTGTGCAATCTAATTCTGTATAAAGAGGGCTAGAGAACATCAGTATTGCCCGTGCTTCCTCACAAAACAGTAATAGTCTCCAACATCCTTTTTTCAGCAGTGTCTAGAATCTCAAGATGAGAGAGGAAGGCATATCTGAGATTCCTGCCGCTCCTTCAACAAAACCAACGCTCTTATGGTTTGAACTGCTCTCTGTGCCAGAGACTGCTTGCTCTCTCAGTCTTTGAGCTCTGGATCCTTTTAGTATTCCACTATACTCTTGTCCTTCTTCCTCCTCTAGCTCCAGTCCTGGGGAAACCATAGACACAGATCTAGTTTCTCCAGGGGCATATTGGCTATTAGAGAAAAACATCCCTTGGAAGCTGAATATCAGCCTTCATCTCCCAAAACATAAAATCCTCAGAGCGTCTGTTCTAAAATCCTGATTCCCTTCACATAAAACAGCACAAAGCTCAGCCAACTCACTCTGTGTAGCTGTGCTACAAATCTCTAAAATTCTGGAGCAAGATCGCAAAATTCCTCAAACTTACTGCTCCATAGCTTTTTCCTTCCAGAGCTGGGCATGGATCTGGAAATGGAGGGCAAGCCTTCTAAGATGCCAGTTTCTAATCCGAGCCTTTTCAGAATCATGACACCCTAGCAGTAAGATTCACCAGTGCTTGTACATGGCACTTTGCCTGGTCTGTAATATCTTTATCCTCTATTACAGCTAATTCATGTTTCTCTACCTGTTGTCAAAATTTTATTTTTAATGCATTGCATGCAATAAACAAACAATCCATTGCCACTCCCTTTAACTTTCAGCTCTTACGCTGCTTATCATTAGCTTTGTACTCAATGAATACACAAACCCAAAAGGATCTGGCTGGTCTGCTGCATTCACCATGATGTCCAGACACCCCCCGCTCCCACATGACTGGCAAGGTAAGACTTCTTTTAAAGTCACCAAAATTGCTTGTTCCCTCTGGAACCCGGACATGGTAAACCTCTAAGTGTCCTTTCCTAGGGCTTCTGTACCACTAGTTTCTGAGGAAGTGTTCCTCACTCAGTACAGTTACTAGTGTAAATATTAACTCATATCAAAGTTTATATATCAGCAACCTGACTCAGTTTCCCCAATATCCTTATTTGAAACTTAGGCCCCTCTTTGGACCAGAATCAATATAAGGTGGAGGCTACGTTCATTCTTTTCGGTTACTTGAATCAAGAATAGGTGCTCGGTCAGCTTTCAAATACTCTTCTGAAGGTCTGTGGTCTCTTTGGATCAGAATCAACACAGGTGGAGGTAGATGCCCATTCACCTCCCACACTCCTCTTCAGTACCAGAATCAAAGGTAGGTGCACGGTCATCTCCTCTCTTTCGGGTATGCTACCACCTGGCAGTCCCCGAGGAATGTTATGTCTCTGGCCAGTCACTACGGCCTTTACGACTGTGGGAAGATGCTGGACCCAACCGTCAGATGCTTGTTGATATCTCAGCGTACCCAGACGGTCTCAGATTTATGTCCTTGAGCCAGTACCGGGTTTCTACAGCCTCCAGTACCAACAAAAAACATTAAATCATATACTTAAAAAATAATTTCCCCTACATACCGCTACAAATGTGTTTAATGCAGCTGCTAGCAAACAGAAGGCACTCTGGATTGATAAGCAGTGCTCTGTTTGCAAAACAATCCCACCGACTGTTTCAAAACACTTTGCAGCTGGGTGCAGAATGTATCAAGGATTCTGTGAGAAGTGCTCTGGAGCTTTCTGGACTTTCTCACTCCGCAGTGAACCCCCATATCACACAACAGGCACCCCACAGTCCTGCTGTGGTCACCAACCTGTAACTTTGATGTGTTCTCAGTTACTTGTATAAAGATAAGAAATAGACCCAAACTGAACTCTTTAAGGTTTAAGCCTCTTGGGCAGTTACAGGTCATTTAATTTAGCGGAGGACTGTGAATGACACAATGAATAACAGAATTAAAGACTTTATTTAAAATAAAATAGTTAAAGCAAACGGGCATTACAATATATCCACACACTGCATTTAAATGCACATTCCAAGATGAACTGGTGCATTCAGGTGTGATCAGTCCCTGGATGAGAATGGGTATATAATGCTGCCTCTAATGGTACCTGGATGGTAGATGAATACACTACTCTGAAGTTAGTGAACTATCCTTTTTATAATCAATTATAAAACACCCCTTAATTAATTAATCCATATCTACATTTCTGCTACCATATTTAATCTTCCATACTCTAAAACCCAATATCTTCTACTACTTTATTGTCCATTAATATAAAAACTCATTCTAATTACCATTTACATCAATGCAAATTCTGCAGTTACTGATATTCCAAAACATCCAAACATTCCCCTACAAGACCTGCTAAAACCAGTTAACACAAAAACGTATTTCCTACACGACCCAAGGTTATGCCATGTGTCATTTCTATTGATATCTCTTAGTCACCCATGCTAATATCCTTAGCTTTAGCTAATTTGAAGTCTAAACTTTAGGCCTAAAGGCCTGTTCCCTACTTACACTTCAGCAAGCATTTACCTTAAGCACTGAAGCAAGCATTACCTTATAGGCTGCAGTTGAAAGGGAGCCCAATGTGCATCTGAATTGATAAGAATAGAAAGAGGTGAGTAGGATGAAGAAAAGTTTGTTAAAGCATTTGGCAATCGGGATCAACAGAGAAAGGAGAACAAGACTGACAGAAGAAAGTTCCCCCAAGTGACAGGAGTGTGTACAGCATGGCTAGAGGCAAAGAATGGGATAAGCCCAAGGGACCAGGGCCAGATAAGCTGTGAAGTGACCCAACAGGTGGAGAATGACTTGGCAAATGAGGAAGATAGGATATGGGAGACTACACAGAGGGGGCAGGGGAATTGAAATCATGCACTTTTTGTGCGCAAGAAACTGTGCACATCTGTTATTGCTTTCAGTTTTCTCACTGAAATACCAGACAGCAATTAGATATAATATACTTTACATTTTTATTTTGCCTGTTTACCTGGTTTAGCTACAAGTGACTATTTCTATATTTAAAAAAATCTGCTTTTTAGTATTTCTATTTCAGGTATTTTATAAAAATAAGTGTTTACATTTTTATACTTTAACTGCTTCATAAATATTAATATAATTTTTGTTATCGGATAAGCGTGATTTAATAGTTTATGGGAAATTTGAGATTTTTCATCTGCAGATTGGTTCCATGCAACACTTGGGGAGTTGCCAGGACCACGCCACCTATGCACAAAACCTGCTAGCAGAAGTATTTGTATACTTGGAGCCTTTCAGCTCAGTCTCCGATCATTGACTAAGAACCCTTCCAGTGACTCCTGAATGGAAGAATGCCTGGGCATCACTTGGTATCTTCATTATGATACCACAGGTCTCATGAGGTGTCTACACATAAAAATGTGAAGGCATGTCACGGTTCTATTAAAAAATAAGAATGGGTTTTATTAAGCACTGCTTGAGAAAAGGAGGAAAAATGGAGTACAGCTACAGATCTTACAATGAACAAAATTGCTCCTCTCTTTTCGGTTTCTGGCAAAGTTGTTAGAACACGAGAAAGCAGTCTCCTCTGGAGGGTTAGAGAAGTGACATAAGTCAAATTGAGAGTTTAACGGGGCAGCATGTACTGTATCCTCATTCTGTGGCCATTTCCATGCCTAGTACCATTAGTCAAAGCAGCACTGCATGGTCAGTTTAACTCAGATGATCTAAGTGGGATTCTGCTTTTTACATTAGCACTAAGGGTTCCTTCCTGGCAGCAGGTTATTGTTGAGGATCTAATGCACAGAAATAGGTCAAGCAGATAGCTTGTTTTTCCGAAACAAAGATTTGCCCTATGGATGTGAAATTACATTTGGAACAGTAAGCCAAGGCATATAGGTCATTTGTATAGGAGTTTTAGAAGCCATGTCATAAAGCACATTTGTAACCCGAGTAAGATACTTGTATCTTGAAGAGAAAAAAAAAAGGCAGAAGTTAGTGGTAGCAAATGACAGCTTCATACATCTAGTGCCTTCGTACCAGCAGTTTAGCCAGGACATTTTTTTTGTGCCCTCTTGAAATTTCAGTTACAATCACAAAATAAATTTGGTGACTGGCTTACAAGAAACGGCTCTCCGAATGACAGCGAGATTCTGCTTTAAGACAAAAGCAAGATTAATCTCTCTTGGCTTTCTCAGAGATAGGCAATAGATTGGTACGTTCTGAAAACTCACTGGTAGCCACGGGTCCTGAAAAATATTTATGCTATTATTGTATTATAGCTATCTGAATGCATTATGTTAAAGAACAAAATATTCTGTGAAATACTTAGTCTTTTCTTAATTTGCAGAACTGTCTGGCTTTGACTTCAGCTGTGTTCTATGGAGCTGACTTCCCCAGCATTGGGGTCTAGGCATGTACTTGGTAGGAGTAAGTTTTGCAGTGCTAGCTCTAGGCTCTTCCAAATCCTGTACCCGACAATGGAAGCTGATCTTAACATAGGTGCAGGTTTCACTATTTGATGAAGGCTCCTACTTCAATGTTTGCACGGGACTCCATATGATCTTGGGCCCGACTGAAGCTTGGTCATTTGTAAGATACTTGCTTAGACGTTCACTGTTGGTTAATCCAAAAGTAGTGATCATAAATAAAATAAGGAAAGGGAAGAGAAAATATATCTTTCATTTCTATATAGCATTCCTCACCCAAAGAGCTTTTCAAACTTTACATCTACAGGAATCACTCCACCCATCACTGAAATGCAGCTACCTTAGAGTGCAACTCAGCATCCATGTAAAAGTTTTCACCTAAATGATGTAACATTGCTTCAATGCTATTTGACAGGCACCACACAAAACCCCCTAAGATACGTAGGACATTCATAGAACATTTTTAAAATTGTGTCACTAAAATAACCTGACTGCTGTTGACTGGATCTTTACATCATCACTTCACATTCAGAGTTGGCTCTAAAATAGCACTCTACATTACAACCAGAAAAGAGCAAGAGTGATTATCCTTTGTGAGTCATCTAATTGAAGTTTATATGTGTGATACCTGTGAGTTCTCCTACTAATCTCAAAACCCCAACAGCATTGAGTTAATGGCACTTGCTGAACTTGAGAGGCCATTCAATGGTAAAGCCGACATTCCATCCTTAAGAAAAACCATTGGGTTTCAAAAGGTAACTAATTTATTTATGGCATAAAGATACAGGGGATATATTCTAAAAAGATGAAGTTCTGCTTAATCACAAGAGAACCTCATCTAGTACCCGAACAGGTTGCACAATGAAAGCTACATAAAACTTTTTGACTACTATTTGACTTCCCATTTTGTTGACAGATTAATTAGTAAGTATTTCTAGATGCCCTTTTACAATCTGACTTGGAGTAGCATTCAGTGTACTCAGAGAGCATTTCAGTGGATAGGTCATTTTAGGCTTAGGCTGTATGAGGGATTGTATGATTGTCCGTTTCTCAGAATGAGGATATTTTAAATGGTCAGAAGTTACTAATGAATCAAATGTTTTCCACAAAAACTCCTGGTTAAGAAAAATATTTTTTGGTGCTCCCCATTAGGAATACCGTCCTTGCATCTTGCTGTGGAAACGTAAGGCAAATGGAACTTGCAATCCCCCAAATGGTTCTATCCCACTTCGTCTCTGATGTGCTCCCCCAAAGAATGGGTATTGGCATGGTTCAAAAGGTAAAAGCTAGAGTGGGCTTGATTGGAGCACCTAATGATCACTTCCCTTCAGATTCTATTTTCATTCATCTATTTCCTATCCAAAGCCATTATATCAATGTTCTCAATTCCCTCGTTACACATTAGCTCATCACTAAGACAGTGGCTACTCTGTCTGGGGTCTGTCAGAACAGCTTGAATTGTGCTATTCTCATAGAGGAGACATTTTCTTAATTATTTTATGGAACAAAAACATTGAGTTCTGCTAAATTTCAGCTTTACTGGAATGGTAAGGTTTTAAATTCTATTTTGGCGATTAGCCTCATGTCCTTTATTGATATTTGCTCATGAAGAGTTCTAAGGCCCCTAGAGGTCAGCAAACTTAAACATTCTGAAAACCAAGCAACGGGGAAATGGGGCTGACTGGAAGGAGAAGTCTATGAAAGGTTCTCACTTCCTCTCCAACAGCTGTCTGCAGAATGAAAAAGATTGAGACTCGCTGCTCTAAGGGATCATAGACAATTCAATATCTGGTGGTGATAAGATGGGGAAATATTTCCCAGATATATTACTTAGTTCAGAAAAAGGATGGAAATCAAGAGTGGAGGTTCCTAATCTGAAGGAAATGTAGCTCCCAAAATGCAGGGAGCCAGCTTTTAAAAAAAATGAGGTGGGCGGGGAGGAATTCTTAGTTTTTATTAAAATAGCCCTGAACTGTGTTTCAAGTAGATCTTTTCTAGTGCCACTTTCCTGCCTCTTCAGTCCCTTCAGTGACGTTACCTTTGCTGTAGAAGCATGGCAGAACAATGCATGGTAATGGAGATTTTACTCCCGTGCTGCAGCAACCACAGAACAGCAAACTCTTAAGCAATCTCAGGGATGCTTAATCCATAAGAACAAACTGGCAATCTGCTCTGGAGCTGATGCAAAATCAATACAATGTGTATAATTAATTAGCACAATTCTCCCTTCACAATGACCTAACATATCAATTCAGTTACATACTTAGTATTTAAAAATTTAAAGACCGAAACCCAAGCCATATACATTAGAAGTCAGAACTGGTTTGGTTTACTAGTCTGATAAGTATCAATACACTTCTCAGTCTGAAACCCAATAGCAGTAAGGGACCTAAAAATGAACAGAAGAATCAAAATGTTATTTCATAGTAACACAATTCCCACCAATGACCCACGGTGTGTTTTAAACATCCACTATATATATAATTTTTCATGGGAAGAAATGGGTTTCATCTGACATCAGAAAAAATTAGCTTTAGCATTTTAGCTCTTTCCCTCCTCTGCAAATACTATTCAACATGCCTGGGCCTTCTATATTTTAAATGGCAGTAAATATTTATATTATCTGAATCTTTTCCACAACGTGCATAATTTTATACAGTATTTATGCATCTTATAAAAATACTGAAAATATTTGAAAAAAGTAATAAAAAGAATGCTCTTTTAGATAATCAAAATACAGATCTTCTGGTCAAATTATTTTGTAACTGTTCTATGTTAGCTTGGATAATGAGCACACTGTAAACTTGGACATTTGAGTATCTATCAAAAAACTAAAGTTTTGCTGTTGCTTCAGAGGATATTCACAATTTTCACAGAGAATAATGCAAAGGTGAGTAGTTTTTTGTGTGATGGAAGCAGGTGAAATATAGTCATTGATTTTTGCAACCCATGAAATGAAAACAGAATTTACAAAATGGATTTTTATTAAATGAAAGAAAATCTGTTTTGTGGGTCAAATATGAAATAGAATATACAAAAACTTTACATCAGATCTCCCAAAGAAATAAAATCCTATCTAGAATAAAGCAGCACGCATTTCTTCCAAGAACACAAATGGGTGAATAAGCTCCTTATGGCAGTACAGGATCACACAGTATGCTGTGCTAAAATTCCAGGTTACCGAGAAGCAAAGTTAAAAATCTAAGTGGTCTCCCTAAAGAGCCTGCTAGTCCACAAAGTAACTTAAGAGCATGAAATTCAGTCATTTTGTATTCTCTTAGAAGCCAGTGACAGGTAGGTCAAGTGCAGAGTTCACAAAGCTTGCATATTACATTCTCAGTTTCTATACAAATATAAATTGTTTTTTATTTTAAAAATTCGTTTATATTTGATAGTATTTAATTGCGGAAAAAAGTACGACCAGATCATCAGGTTCCTGCTGTATTATTCAAGCAATTCCATCCTCTTTGCGGCCTCCTTTCCTTTGAAGCCGGTTACCCAAAACCATACCTTGAGATATTTAAAAAAGTTACTGTATGTTAAATCATAAACCTTTGTACTACTGTCCTGGTGGTATATGAAGGTTCTACAGAGCTCATAACACGTCTTTGGCATAGTACACCAAGTCCCCCTTTAATACTTTTCCTTTTAAAAAAGCATATTTTCCTTTAGTAAAACACCTTAAAAACATCTATTTCTGATTTTGTAAAATAATGTGTCTTGTGTTGCTTTGCAAAATATACACACACATTTTGGAAAAACCTCGAGTACTGACATAAGGGGCTCATTTGAAATCAGATCTGTTACAAGCAGTAAAACAGTTACAAATCTCCTCTCATAAGAATGTCACATGAAGTCATTCAATTCAGCTTCAAGTGCTGCTGCCATTTCATCTGCCTCTGAACTGCTCCCCTCCTCATCTTCGTTGCTGGACTCTTTACTGGATTCACTGGCAGCATCATCTTCATCCAGTTTACGCTTGTGACCCCTGTAAGCGTGGACAAAGAAAATACAAGAACACGATGATCTACTTGCCCATAACAATGGAAAAACAGGCAGCTTAAGGTTTTTGAAGCTGTTATCAGATCTAGGCAAAAGATAAAACACCTGTTTCCTAACAAACAGAACTAGATCACAAACATTTGGTCTTGTAACCACTATTCTATACTGTAAACCTTGATACTGTACACCTAGCTACTGTTAATTTATTATTCCTACTTTCTGAGCAACTAACAAATCAAAGTTTAAAGGACCAACTGAAAAAGTTGTTTTAATTTCCTTCCTTTCCTAGTCATGAAGGAAAAAAGTCTTTTCCCTATAATTTAAATACCAGCAATAAAATATTACTAAGGCAAATTTTCCAGGTAAGTTTTGGGTCTATCTTTTTGTCAAAATGAAATTCAAACTGAAAAGCAAAAATTTTAACGAGGAGGCAAAAATAAATGAAATGCTGCTATATTAGCTGGTGCCTCATAGGAAATACAGAGCAATAGGTACAGATAAAAATAGCAAAGAACAAAACTGGAAATGAGAAGAATTTGAACTAAGATTAGAGACCTTACAAAACAATGAAGAACACCAGCAAAGCCAACAGTTTTATTGTATTTGATAATGTCCTGTAAACGTCTAGTCTAAACTAATTAGAAATAAGCCTCAAAAGGATGATCCCCTTTAAAATTTCTGAGAGGGGATTGCAAGCCTGCATCTTCAGTTCTACTTCTGTTCGTAAAATGAAATGGGCCTGTTTTCCTGATCTTATTCAGGTACAGCTTAAAGAATGATGATGGAAACCTTGAAAGGTCAGATTTTGCCATTTTTGTCCAAAAACTCGTAAGATTTTGATGAGGTAGTTCAATTTAACACTCAAACACTAAACCCTTGTCAGTCTCCTTAGCTCAGTTCTCATATAATGTACAGTACATGCATGAGATAGCATGAGGAGTAAGATAAGTTAACTTCTTCATGAGAACCCAAACCCAAAAACGTGACTGAATCAAAGGGAGCAAATAGCTGTAAAGAGAAGACTCAACCAATCCCCCCAAACAAAAGCTACCTTAAAAATAATAAATGACTTTTTTGTATCCTATATATAAAACCTGGGATACTAAACAGAAGGCAAATATCTTTGGACAGAGAAAGCAAAGGCCTGTTAATGACAATTCACTAGATAGGAGTAGTTCACCACTTCCGTGTCCTTTAGTAGACTCCTTTGGAGTAGCCAAAAAACCAGAGCACAATTCAAACCATTATAACTTTTCATTTTCCACCCTGTTGGGAGGAGCAGTACTTTTGAGCAAGAACACCAAGTCTGGGATGGAGAGAACTACCTTGGAACTGAATTTTCAGGATTGGCAAGGCTAGAAGTCTTTTGGGACTGGCTATGGCTATATCCAGCAGAAGGAGAATCTTCACATTCTTTGGCCATTAATAGTATCACTGAACTCTAAAACTCTCCTAAGCTTTGCGAGGGGTCCTTTCTATAACTGTCATTAGAAGGTAGGCATGCATGAACTGTTCCTACTCGTTAGCCAAAGGGAGAACATACAAACTGCCACTGGATCTTTTTTCTCCTGTGCACAAGACAGGCAGCTCCTTCTTGTGGGGAAGTAATCCACCTTGATTTCCCTGAGTCAAGGAAAAACCTGCTTTGCCAGTTTCTTGTTTACAGAGAACAGCTGGGAATACCTTCATGAGATTCTCCGTCTACAAGAGAGCTATATTTTCTAGCAAGGCATGGAGCTGTCAAGAGGCGTCTTTCTGCATATTGGCCAATTTATAAATTTGTGTGCTTCCCCACAAGAGGGTTGACCATGTTCCTCTTTCATGTAACAGCCAACTGCTTGTTTTGTCTGTTTGGATTAATACTGCTAGACTGCAAATTTTTGAGTCTCCAAAGAATTAAGCACAGTCTTTATAGGAGGTTGAAATGCATCCTAGATTCCTCAAAGAATCATGTTCCTGGGTGTGAAAGCTCACCAAGGAAGCTCTTACACATCAACTGTGATACATCCATAATCAGAAGTATTTGGTTCTGAGGTCCACTTCTCTTGCCAAGAAGGAATTTGAGTCCGTATAGATTACCCTCAGATGGCCACACCAGCAAAGGATAAAGCTGTGCGCGCTTTAGTATGTCTGGGCTTCAATGTATTAGAAATAAAGAACCTTAGAGATGCCATATCCCTGGTGGTAATGTGTACTATCTCATCAACAATCAAGACAGAGATGAACATGTACAGTGGGTTTCTCTTAAATTAAGAGCCCCCCACTTTTTTAACCATTAGGTAGGGTAATACTGGCCTGTGCATGTGTCCACAACACATAAAATGGTGAATAACTCTAGTTCAATTAATATTTATCTATCAGCAAAAAGGAAAAGAGACATTTATTCAGAGTGCCCACTGTACCTTCAAGAGTAGAGAGATGTAGTATACTGCAACAAGTACACTTTGAAAAACAATATTCTGAACTGTGCATTCCAAAAACATATAGATATGAACAGACCGGGATATGAGCTTGTAAGCCTGTCAGAGATCCACAGCAATGAAATTAGTATAATTTTTTTTGAGCAATTCAATGTATTCTTCCTTTGGAAAGAAGCTTCAGAAGTTCTCTGAAGTCCAGATCCTTTGATATGATGGAGTCTGTACATGAGATGTTGGTAACCTTTTAACTCCTCTTCCTTACCTTTTTTCAAGGAAGATGACAAGATAGGCTCACCTCAAATCCCAAAATAAAAACCTTAAGGGAAGTGGAGTGGGTTGTGTTACCTTATTTGTGCCTTCATCTTATACCAGTAGGACCAAAACACCTTTCCCCAGAAACACTGCTGGTGCATCACTGCCTGTTACCTCACTCTTCTTTTGGGGAATAGGGCGTGGTGGTGATAATGGCACATGGAGGCATCCTGAGTTTTGAGGTTCAATTTTGGACCAAAACTCCAAATAAGGCTAAATGAAATGAGGTGAAAAGCTTTGCCCAGGACTGATCTGAATGCATCATTCTTGTAAATAACCCTGACCTTTTTGGGGGTGGGGGAAGGAGGGTATTGCAGTACCCTGGATACAGACTCACGCATAGTAAAAAAGGATTTCTCAGATGTATTAATCACCTCTACACAGCATTTATTAGCATACAATTAAGATGAGAAGCGCTGTGACTAAAACTGCCCAATAGATATCTTTGAACATTTCCATTAAAAACTGTATAAACAACATGTGCAGGCAGGGTTTTGCTTGCTCACTGATTTCAGCCTTTGAAGATACAGCTCTCTTTTGGTCATTACAGGTATCTATTAGTTGAGCAAAATGACTTGTAGAATTAGCTGTTTTTTGACACAATTCTATTCTACAAATTAATTTTCATGATGCTTTAAGGGATACTGCTGACATATTTCTTTCCCCCCCATTCGGTTGTACTGAACTGAGCCCTTGGAAACGTGGAAGATTAAATGCAATATATCCTGTCAGTTCTTATTCTGATGAAAAAAAGATAGAATGACAGCTCCACTCAGATGAATTTAGATTCGAAAACTTTCTAACTCACTGAAAAGAAACCTCCAAGCCAACTATCAGTCTTCTGCTACAATGTAGGGAAATCCATTGAGAATATGTTTGTTCTCATTAAGACAAACACCTTTGACAAATTTGTGCTCTACCAACAGTACCTTTACAGCCATTCAAAAACATTTAAATTAGTATTATGAAATCAAGCCAGAGCTAGTTTGGGTAGAGGAAAAGGGGCATCGATAAAATAATGTATTTTATATTTGTAAATTTAGACAATAGATATAACATTACTTGAATAATTTATAACCCTAAGAGAAAAGCAGCACATTCCCATGATGGCATAAAACAATCTGTTAACAAGCAGTTTGTAATGTATATTTTCCTCATGAATTCATGTCCACTCCTCGTTATTTCCAGATTCTATGCATTGCACTTTAAATGGAAGGTTTTTTAATTTCCTCTTAATGATAAAGAGAATGTATCAGCCTTATGCGTGCAGGGAATACAATTAGCTTGCCTTTTAAAGGTAACTTCTGTTTACTATTAAACAATATGGAAGCATCAAATAAGAAAAACAAAAACACTGACAGCCATAAACCATCTTGAACACTCATTTTTAAAAGTAATCTTCAATAAATATTTACTTAGCTAAGATTAACTGATTGCTGAATTTTTCCTTTAAACTCCAAATATTGACACAAAAATGAGTTTCAATAAAAAGTAAACTTCTAAAACTGCACAGATTCACTCCCCCACCTAGTAACTTCTAAAACTGGTTATATATTTATATGTAGTCTCATTTTAAAAAAATAAAAATAAGGCTGCTCTCTGTGTGGATCACACAAAAGCCCACAGATTAAATGGATTTAGCCTTCAACAAGAATCAGTAGGGGCATTGCCAGCAGATCGAGGGACGTGATCGTTTCCCTCTATTCGACACTGGTGAGGCCTCATCTGGAGTACTGTGTCCAGTTTTGGGCCCCACACTACAAGAAGGATGTGGAAAAATTGGAAAGCATCCAGCGGAGGGCAACAAAAATGATTAGGGGACTGGAACACATGACTTATCAGGAGAGGCAGAGGGAACTGGGATTGTTTAGTCTGCAGAAGATAAGAATGAGGGGGGATTTGATAGCTGCTCTCAACTACCTGAAAGTAGCTTCCAAAGAGGATGGATCTAGACTGTTCTCAGTGGTACCAGATGACAGAACAAGGAGTAATGGTCTCAAGTTGCAGTGGGGGAGGTTTAAGTTCGATATTAGGAAAAAAATTTTCACTAGGAGGGTGGTGAAGCACTGGAATGGGTTACCTATGGAGGTGGTGGAATCTCCTTCCTTTGAAGTTTTTAAGGTCAGGTTTGACAAAGCCCTGGTTGGGATGATTTAGTCGGGGATTGGTCCTGCTTTGAGCAGGGGGTTGGACTTCTGAGGTCCCTTCTAACCCTGATATTCTATGACTACTGAAAGCATGTGGTGAGAAAATTTTGCTTTGAATCTAACAGTTTGTTAAATTAAGCATCAGTAAGCATTTCTGATTATGCCTCATTAATTGTACTCACATAAAAATCTCTCTTTGTAGTTAATACACTTGTTTTATCTAATCTAGTGTGTTTAAGATGAAGTGTCTGGATAACTATTTAAAATAATGAGCTGGCATATTATTCCCCTAAAGGAATAATTGGACTTAATATATTTGTACTGTCGAGAAAATGGCTGGGCACTAGAGGACATACATTTCTGGGGGAAGATCTGGGACTGGGTGTGTGTTGGGGTTACCCTGCAGCATAACCAAGGCTAGTAAAAGCTAAGGTGTGGCTGGCTGGCTGCAGCACACAAACATAAGATTTACATGCTGGAGGCTGTTTGTGAACAGTCCAGGTTGGAGGCTACAGCAGCAAAGCATTGTAAAGGGCACCGCATGTTACAGGGTAGGGGTGACATGGGTAATCATTAGTCTGGAGTATAGCCCAGGTATGTCACACTCTTGTTTAAGGAAAAAAGTTTTTTAGTTATGCTAATGCAAACATAACTATGACAAGCTCAGTCTTATTCTTGTTCATATTTAGATGCAAAACAGAAGTTCTGTCCTTCAGAATGGTTCTGCAGCTGTGGAACTGAAATCTTAAGGGAGTACTTTCCTCTTTAGGGTCAGCTGTGTAATGGCTATGGTTAGTTCTCATGCCATCTCTTGGACAGTTTAGAGGCTACTGAATATGTTATGTTCTGCCCTGAGCCAAATCTGGCGGGTTACAGGATAGGATGCCTGGTCTCTGTCAATGCTGTCCAACCATTGTGTTTTTAGGTCTTCGGGCAGGAGGGGTCTTTTCCATCCTACTTTCACTTGGTCAAAGTCGAAGATGGTTCTCACAAGGAACTTGGTAGGCATTCAGAGCAGATAACCATAGCACCTTAGAGTGTTGGACAGCCATTTGAGAGTGGGACCTATTTAATTAGAAACAGATCTTGTCATTTGATGTGAATTGATGTTTTTGATCATTCAGAGATGCTTCATCTAAATGGTGTCCAACTTCTTTTCAATCTTGACAGTGAGAGGCTATATTTCAGTCCCATAGGTCCAAATACTGACCACCAATATATCCTCAGCTTCACCTCTCTATTTATCAGGGTGTTTATTACCTGCTCAGAAGCTAGAGCCTGCTATGTGTTTGAAATTGCTGATCTGAAAAATTTTGGTTTTAACCCCAATTAATTTTCAGGCTGACTTTTGCCGCTGATGTTTCCAGGACTAAGTGCCGCAACTAGCTATTCCATTTATTTGATAATTAGCACTACGTTGCCAGCAAAGTCAGCGACAGTGAGGTTCTTATCCTCAAGACATATGCCTAAAATGCATTTGCTCAAGGTGTGGTCAAGCAGGTAATCTAGGATAACACTGAAGACATTGGGGGCGGCAATACATTCCTGTCGAATTTGGAGGAAGGCGGTTCTTTTCCCATTTACGAGAACGGAGCTTGAGCAGTCATCACATGGGAGACAGAACATTAGCGGCTATGGGCCAACTGAACTCTGTTCAGGTGTGTGGAATCTGACTACACGTTCAAGTCTCTGTGAATGACTATTCTATTGTTTACCAGCAGCCACAGAAATCTTGTAAGGAGCTGCACAAGCCCAAACAGAACAATAGGCTGACAGCTCTGAAGTGGAGTTGGCAGCTGGGCTGCAGGTCTCCAATACACCCCTACGCAACCAGGAAACGTAGGGAAAATGGCCAAGTCCCTTAGCCCAGAAGAGAACACTGCCCTCTGTGGCAGCTCCATAGGAATTACTGCAACATCAGAACTACAGTAGTCTCTGAGAGGTCTTGAAAGGGCAATTTAAAGGCTTGGTAGGGAGAAATTAATTTGCATGAGTTCACTGCCCCCCTTCATGGGTTATAAAGGTCCAGACCGTAGGCAACAGAGCAGATTTATAGCAGTCCTTTCTGTCACCAGATTAGTTTGCCTGGCATGAAGCTCCCGTATGCGGTAGTCAGAGGCTTCTCTGCCTCTCACTGCCATGTCACAGAGTCATGGGCTCAGCCCTTAATAATTTTGAAAGACACTGAACTGATATCCTCCATACAGTACATCCTTGGACAGGCACAGTACAGGCAACAGCAGTGCAAGATTCCCCACACTGCCCCAATCATGATTCTGAATTCTAATCCGGAAAGGCCACCTAAATCTCTATGTCCACACAGTCTATAGCCTTCAAATTGAATCTGTGCACAAGAGAGAGAATAGCAATGGTAAGCTTTGTAATATGATACTCAGTGCACTAGGAAAATGACTGAAGGCTTGTAGACACAGTTCTTTAGTCTGCACCACAGGGATGTAAATTTAAGTCTGCATTAGTGTGTCATATGCTAATTAGCCTGTGTGGACCCTGCTGGCGCGCACTAAAAATTCTTTAGTGCACATTAATGTAGCCTTCCTTCACACAGTACTATGTTAATGCTCACTACTCACTGGGGAACACTAAAGCATGCATAAGCAGGATTCACACAGGCCAGTTAGTGAACACCACACTAGCTAGGAATAAAATGTACACCCCTCTGGTGAGGACTAAAGCACCACGTGAACAAGCCATGTATGAAAACAACTCATTTAGATAGCCCAGTCCTCATGCAGTAACATTTACCCTACAATCACTACTGAGCTGGCATGAATTAGAACAGATAAACTAGAAAATACCTTACTCTGTATCATAGTACAAATCCCCCACAGCCTAACACTTGGCTAATTGGATTAAAACTAATGAAGCACAGAGGCTTGAAAGGGATGTTGGCTGTACATGTTCTGGGTATTAACAGTTTTTTGATTATATTTTTTTAAGGACAAATTACATAATTAGCTACCAACCAGATATGTTGAAGTTTTCAATTATATTTTCTTGACATAAGATAAGTGACACCACCTTTCATGTATATTTAATGCAATTTTAGCTGCTAATCTACAACGTCAACAAAGGCATGATACCATTCAATTAAAAGAAAAAACTCTGAACTTGTCACTTTTTTCCTCTTAAGCTCAACAAACAATTCCTGCAGGACTGGAGAATGATATCCAAGAAAAACACACAGAGAATATTTACTGTATACTACTAGGCCTGGCAGAATTTGATTTTTTTTTTTTTTTTATAATATCAGTGAATAATATTGGGTTATTTTTAAGCAGTTATTTCAATTTATCAATTTTAAAATTTCAGTTGTGCACAATTATGGGGTGGGGGTGGGATCAGACAATAACTATTTAATGACACTAGAGATTGAGATTCAAAAAGTTAAATTATCAACATCACGAGTCAAAATATGCAAAGTAAATATCCTTAAATCAAACACTAATAGATTCTCAAGCAGCATTTTTCTTATTTTGCCCATCTGTAAATTTCAATCATCATCAATGGAACTATTTTTCATCGGTTTGTGTATGGCAAGGTTAGATCTTTGCTATTAAGTCTCTTACTGTTCTGCATGTTTTTAATTTTAATGAATTTTAGAGGAAAAAGTCCTGGTAGAAACACACTAATTTTAATGGACTGATAGTATCTGTTTCTAAGTAGCATGACAGCCAAATGTGAGCAAACTAACTCTCTCAGGTAGCTGCACTTAAAACGGTTACAGCCAATATGCTTGCTTTGAAATTGAGAAGAAATCTTAGACATATGCATTTAATAGTGAAAAGTGTAAGGTTAGACATTTAGGGATTAATAACAAGAATTTTAGTTATAAGCTGGGGACGGATCAATTAGAAGTAACGGAGGAGGAGAAGGACCTTGGAGTATTGGTTGATCATAGGATGACTGTGAGCCGCCAATGTGATATGGCCGTGAAAAAAGCTAATGCGGTCTTGGGACGCATCAGGCGAGGTATTTCCAGTAGAGATAAGGAGGTTTTAGTACCATTATACAAGGCACTGGTGAGATCTCACCTGGAATACTGTGTGCAGTTCTGGTCTCCCATGTTTAAGAAGGATGAATTCAAACTGGAACGGGTACAGAGAAGGGCTATTAGGATGATCCGAGGAATAGAAAACCTGTCTTATGAAAAGTTTCAGAGTAACAGCCGTGTTAGTCTGTATTCGCAAAAAGAAAAGGAGTACTTGTGGCACCTTAGAGATTAACCAATTTATTTGAGCATAAGATTTTGTGAGCTACAGCTCACTTCACTCAAGGAGCTTGGCTTGTTTAGTCTAACCAAAAGAAGGTTGAGGAGAGATATAATTGCTCTCTATAAATATATCAGAGGGATAAATACCATGGAGGCAGAGGAATTATTTAAGCTCAGTACCAATGTGGACACAAGAACAAATGGATATAAACTGGTCATTGGGAAGTTTAGACTTGAAATTAGATGAAGGTTTCTAACCATCAGAGGACTGAAGTTTTGGAATAGCCTTCCAAGGGAAGCAGTGGGGGCAAGAGACCTATCTGGCTTTAAGATTAGACTAGATAAGTTTATGGAGGAGATGGTATGATGGGATAACATGATTTTGGCAATTAATTGATCTTTAACTATTCATGGTAAATAGGCCCAATGGTCTGTGATGGGATGTTAGATGGGGTGGGATCTGAGTTACTAAAGAGAATTCTTTCCTGGGTGTCTGGCCGGTGAATCTTGCCCATATGCTCAGGGTTTAGCTGATCGCCATATTTGGGGTCGGGAAGCAATTTTCCTCCAGGGCAGATTGGAAGAGGCCCTGGAGGTTTTTCGCCTTCCTCTGTAGCATGGGGCACGAGTCACTTGCTAGAGGATTCTCTGCTCCTTGAAGTCTTTAAACCATGATTTGAGGACTTCAATAGCTCAGACATAGGTGAGAAGTTTTTCGCAGGAGTGGGTGAGTGAGATTCTGTGGCCTGCGTTGTGCAGGAGGTCGGACTAGATGATCATAATGGTCCCTTCTGACCTTAATATCTACGAATCTTTAACACTAAAAAAAAATTATGAATACTGAAAGGTTTGTAATGTATGATTTTAATAAACAGTATTATGTTTTTAATATAAATTTTAAAATATAACATTTCAACATTAAGAACTTAGAAGGGAAACAGACTCCATTGAGTTTCATTGTCCAAGTTAGCAGACTTGCAAAAAGTAAGCAAAGAGCAAAGATATAACAAGCAAACTACATCTTTAAAATTCTACTTATATTTCTACTACCACTGATTAGTAGTAATATTTTAGTAAAGTTTTTACTTGTTACTAACTGCTGCTTTTTATTTACTTTTTGCAATAATTAATTATATTAAGGTTAATGAAGTGTTTACAACATACCATTTTGAAGTGGACAATACTCCTTTAAAAGAAAAATGCAAGAATGGTTGGTTTAGACCACAACATAAACACTTGGTATTAATTTTTAAAAAAAAAAAAAAAAAAAAAAAAAAAAACACACACCACAGAATTAGATATTCCTTTCCAATACACTGAACTCCACATTGTTCATTGGACATTTTCATAATGGAAAGGCAGGGATGCATTTGGGCATGTAATCTCTCAAGCCTATTTTATACAAATACACACAAAGATCTATTCACCTTATCTGTGCACACATCTGCTCCTGTGATGAGCAAGCTGTTTTTATTCGAACTAATATCCTTATATGGCACAAGATAACATTCGGACAAAAAAATACATGGCAACCAAGCTGCTAATCTCTCCTTTAAAAACTACAACTGCCATTCCTTATTTGAACAAAATTATCTCTAACCATCTCTGCTCCACAAATATTACCTGTTAACTGGAGTCAGCTACTGGTGCAGTTGAAGCAGTGCTGAACACAAACTTAGGTGCAAGTTTAGACAAAGGCAGAGCATGTTTTTTGAAGACACCAAACATGTTCTATCCTTGTCTATACTTGCAGCTAAGCAGTTCCTAGCACTAGTTCTGCTGAACCCACCGCTAATACCCATTTTTAGCAACAGATGATTTCCACAGTGTAGGCAAGCCTCTGTGTATTAGCATAGACTAATGCATGTTTTATAGTTTTCCTCTTGCTCTCTCTCAAAAGAGCTAATTACTAACCTACTAATTATGGAGCAATGGTAGAGCAACCATACCTCTATACCTCCTGGGTTTCTAACTTTTTGCCCTCCGTCTAATGTCCTTGAAAGTTAATATGGAGTCACACGCCTGTGAACTTGGAGGAGAGCCTCACCCCTGCTCCGGTCCCTTTAAGCTAGGTAGAAAAGCCCCACATTTCGCTGAAGATTCCCCCAGAACTGCAAAAGACACACTGAGGGAATCCCTTTAAAATCTTGGCAAAAAGTGCATGCTGGGAGCAAGACTGCAGCACTATGAATGTTCACTAGAGACACTGCCCTAACTTGGATAAGTACTCAGGGCTGTTGAAGTTACGTGGTGGGGGACCTCTCCAGCCCCCAGAGCAGCCCACAATCAGAGGTGAGCAAAGGGGGCTTTAAGCCACCATAGCCTCACCTCCTACCCTGGGCTACAAGTTCCGTGCTGCACCTCTATAAGGTACAGAACAGAATCTCATGCTTTAACTTTATCTTAAACCTTTTGGCGTGGGAATTTCACCACTCAAACTAATGTGTGAAAGATCACTTCCTGATTGTCAGATGACAAAGAATAACGTCCTGTGCTTATTTCTAATCATATTTACACAGGAGATTCAAATGTAATATAATGTACACATTTAAAATGTAATGTACAATCTTTAAATTTGCTTATTTTATCTTTACTTACACCATCTTATAATTTCAAGTCTGCAAGTATACATAATAATAGCAAAGCAATGAATTAAAACAAAAACAACAGCTTCCTCTACGAAAACCTAAAATAGTGTATGACTACAGTGTTAAGGTCTAGTTCTGCAAAATAATGTTAAGAATTCAGCTCTGCTGTAATCTCTTAGTGGTTTTGGCTCCTATCTAAATACTGAGTGCATTCTGAGAGAGAAAATTGATCAGGGATACTAATGACTGGATATATAATTTATTTTAAAATAAATTTGACTATGGTAACTATGGAGATCAGAAATATGGGCCACTAACTGGCTAAACAACAAATTTGTGGATTTAATAAAAAGCTGCATGGCAGAGAGTTTGACATATGTGAAACTGGAAAATATCATCTTGCAGGTCTCCAGTGCTTTTCAGGTGTATACCCAGTTCTCCTCCCAGCACCTTTCCCTCCACAGATTATTCATGGGGGAATTCTGCACCACTGTGCGTGTGCAGAATTCATGTCCCCCTCAAATTTCTTTACTTCCCTGCAAAAAAATGACTGACAGGGAAGCAAATGGAAGCTGCAAGAGCAGTCACATGCCCCTCCCCAGCAGTGCAGATGCGTCCGCCCTGGCCGGTGGCCCATACCCTGCACAGGGTTCAGCTGCTAGGCCTGGTTGGCTGGGATTGAGGGAGGATGGGACTTCCTCTTCTCCTGCAAGGAGCGGCTGGGGCCGGATCAGACCCACCCCAAGAAATCTCCCTCAGCTGCACACACAACCAGCTTACCCCTTATCCCTATCACTCCTCAGCTACAGGGGATGGGGTCACTGTACATGGAGCTGCTCCCCCGTCCACCCAACCCCTGTGCATCTGGATGCCCCCATACCTGGCCCCCCCACTGAGCCTGAACTCCTCCTACACACAGAGCGCACCCCTATTTGCCCCTGCCCATCTGAACACCCATCCTGCTGAGTCTCCTGCCCTGCACCCAAACCCCACTGCCAAGCCGCCCTGCTGCACCTGGACCCTTAACCCTGCTGAGCCCTATCCCCCCTGCATCTGGACCCCCACCCCTGCACCCAGACCACTCCCCACTAAACTCTCCCACTTGAGCCCCCACCCCGCTGAGCCCCACCTGTCCTGCACCCAGAGGGTGTGACCCACCCACCCCCATCTAGACCAACCTACTGAGCTCCACCCCACAAAGCCCCACTCTCCCAGGACCTGGACCTCCCTGTTGAGCACCCCCACAACCAGCCCTGCTGCCAAGCTCCAACCACCTTCATCAGGAACTCCTTGAAGCATCCCATTGCTCCTGTATCTGGAATCCTAGAATGAACCCCTGTGCATTCAGATCCCCCCTACACCCAGACCCTCCACTGAGCCGCACACCCCCAGATTGCCCCATCCAGAACCCTCCCATCCCACATGTGGATCCCCTCCACACTTGGATTCTGCTGAGCTGACCCTGCATGCCCACACCTGGTGTGGAGGGGTGGGGCCCGAGGGTGTTTCTGGGGTAGGCCCGACCCCTGCACTGTGTCGGGCTCACTGCTGAGGTCAGTGTCTTGGAGGGGGAAGGGCTGCAGGGTGATTTTCCTCCTTCATGCAGCCAGTGGCCTGTGCTCCCCACTTCCATGCTGGAGCCTCCAAATTAATTTATTGACAAATATAATTTGCAGTATTTTAAAACATTGTGCACAGAATTTTTATTTTTTTGGCACAGAATTCCCTCAGGATTAACCGATGGAGAATATGACCATCTTATAAAATGTTTATTATAGCTTTCTGAAGTCTGTCCAGATTTTCATTCACAACTTTGTAAAGACAGCTTGGGTTTTTGATTTTCTTATCCCTATTTTCTAACTTTTACAACTTGAGTGTCCTTTTGAAGGTGTACACACATGAGCACAGACTAGTTATGTTACACCACTACCACATCATCTTATTTCTAAGTCAGTCTCCCACACTCAAAGGCAGCCTGCTCTTTGCTCTCGCAAAAAGACCACGGCATTTGAATATTAAGTGTCTGGCTGGAGAAATCAGCCGAACCTAGCCTTGACAGAGAAAGGTTCATGTTTTTGTATATTTCCTTCAAATTAATTCTACTCCACATCAAGTATCATCAGCATTAGTCTGTTGATTCAATCTGTCACAGTTAAGAATGTGAAGTCAAGCCAATACTCCTTTTCTGAAAGTTTGTGTTTCTAATTTTTTTATTCCAGAAATATTCTGATCTCTGATAGATTGGAAAGCTCTATTTTTGCTCAACAATCCCATCCTAGTATGCAGAATGCTACATCATATCCATTGAGTGGCTTTAAAACAAACAATGCCAAAGGCCTCTGTATTCAAATGAGGTTAACAGTTATTACTTCTATTTCTCTAATGTGCCAAGTCTATAATTTTTCAGAGTGCTTGCGAACAATGAGTAATGTAATCTTGCAATCAATCACAGCTTGTTATTTAATTCATTATTGAATCCAGTTTTACCACCATGACTACCTGGCTGTGCACGGCCACTTTCAAGCACCATACACAAAATGCCACCAACTGAACACTGTCACACATGTGTTTATTCAAATTAGAAAGAATAAAGTTCACATGGATTCAAATAATTTCCTAATTTGTGTTCTACTGCTTGGAGACCACTCATCTACAGCATAAACACATCTCACTCAGATTAAGAACTCTGACAGGAGTTAAAGATAACGCTTTTGCTGAACCACAAAACTACTGTTTAAAGAAATAATCTTAAATACTGCAACATTCCTATTCTTTGTCAACCTGAACTATGAGAAGTTGAATCCTCTCCAGTTAATTAGCGGCGCTTATGTTAGAACAAAAATTTAAGTCCCCATTCCACCCCCCAAACAGAAATTTTCCATACTGCCTCAAAATTATATGCATGGCTGTGCTTTGCCTTTTCTATACTTTGCCAAACTTTAATTATAACTTTACCATCTAAGATAATCAAGGGAGCAATCTGGAAGTGTAGAAGTAATTTGAAAGACTTAGGGGAAAACCTTCAAAGTAAATCTCAATACAGCAAAAACAAAAGTGAGGAAGAAACTAGTATTTGTAGATCCACAGGTCAGATTACATCCAGATGTAAGATTCATGTCAGAGGGTATTGTTGTATCAGTGTTGTTCCCTGCTAAATTGCAGATGATCATTGAGAAGAACGTATATTTTCTTTGAATGTGATGATGTTAAATTGCTCTTGACTGAAAAACTAAAGAAAAAAGGGAGATACAATAAAGGATCACCACCATAGTTTAGATGAGGATTTGTTGTCTGAGTCTACAGATTCAGAATTTGTATTTCTTTCCTCACTTTTGTGGCTGTGATTAAGCTGCTTTATAAATTAGACTTTTATATGTCAACAAGCATATGTAGGATAAATTACTTAATTCCTGTGCTGGTGAACTGAAGCTGTTTTATAGATTTTTCAGAGCACTTTGTCAAGTTCTTAAATTACATTTTTTTTATGTTTGTTTTCTGAATTACCTTGACATTGCTATCAGTATGTTACTGAGGGTTAATTGCAAATAAATAAAGTGTTTGGGAGAAAAAACCCACATACCACACATGACATTTCTAGCATATTTATTCACTGAGAGATTATTTTTAAAAACAGATACCTTACCCAAAAGAACAAGGTGTGAAAATAGCTCAGTGTCTTTTTAAATACTGCAGACAACACAAACCAAGTCCTGAACTCTTGCAGGGGGACAAGATGAGACTTTGGGGAATACCAGCAAGCTGATGGTGGCATTAACAGCGTTCAATCCCCTCCAAATGCTGTTCTTGATTAGCCAAGGACCCAGATGGGGGAAACTTGTGCTCTCTTTCTATGTAGGTACAATTTTAAGAGTTTGGGGAATACACTTATGTTAGGACCTGCCATTTCGTGTAACACTCAACTGACATTGCTGTTTCTCTCAGAAATCAGAGAAGAACCCAGTAGGTGTGCTATGTATCCCTTGGAGCATACAGCCCATGACCTACCTTTAGAAAAGGCAGATTTATTCCCAGACACACCAGTTTGGATTTTTTTTCTAATTACAAATTGGCTGAGGTTTCTTAGATCGAATATGAATCACCATCCTATCAAAATCTCATCTTTTCATGCAGTGACATGGGCTTGATGTGGTTGTGTCTTTTGGGACAGAAGAGCAGAAAAACAATGAAAATGCAAGTATGGACAAAGGGGAAATTAAGTTTTTCTTGGGCAAGTGGTGATGAAAAATTAATGGTATTTTAAAATAAAACTTAGGTTGACATTTTATTTCCGATTTGCAATTGGTAGAGCATGTTAAGAGTAATTCTGTATTCTATATAATCATTTGTGCATAACATGCCTTTCAGAGGATCCCAAACAGAGTTACTTTCAAATATATTACTGTACTCAGAGTTAGATACAGAGAGAAGCATCCTGTCTTAAAGAAAGTACACAATTAGTCTAGTCAAGTGAAGGCCAACACTGCACCAGAGAGATGCCAGCAATAGTGTTAATCTGTAACAGGATAAGTAGTGGAAGATAATTTGTGGCCCTGTAATTGCTACATTATTTACACCTAGTTAGCAAGACAATGGCTGTTATTGGGTCCAAAAAGTTAGTACTTAAAGACATTTGCCTTCAGAACGGATCTAGGCTAGGTTTAATTATAAATTACCATTTCTATTGTACTTTACATTCATAACTCTTAAAGTAAATCTGGGTGCTTTCAATAGGTTTTAGAAAGTCCAGTAAAATTAGCTGATTACCAGATAAGATGACACCAATGCAGGTAGTCATCTCCTGAGAGATCAAGTGTTACACTTCAATGTTTAGCATTTTGGGCCGGCTTGTTGGATTAACATGGGAGAGACAGATGAATGTTGTATCAAGGCTTGCATCAAGAATAAGAAAACCATAAATAAAGATGGTGAAAGGGCTCTGCCAGTTGTTTAACTCTTAGCTAACTATTGATAGGTGATGTGTAATTTTTTTCTTTGGGTAACAGACTACTATGCCATTAAATGTAATATATACATCAGTGTTCTTCTGAAACACACTTTTACTTTTCTATGAAGTTTGACTTGTTTTCTGTCACAGATATCAAGAGATGGAAATGACAGAATATGTATTTAATTATGTATATTTGTATTAATCTCATCTTGGTATGCTGATGTTGCTAATATAATTTACAAAACATACAGTCTGAAGCATTACACTGATTTGACTGAAAAACATTTTACTTGTCCTCCACCATAAATCAAGTAATCCACAGTTCAAGAAAAAATGAGGAAAAAAACAATGATCACACATCCAAACCCTCAGAGGAAGAGCCTACTTTGAATTTAACCATACGATCTATAAATTGTAAATTATTCACATAAATTGTTCTTGGGGACGATCTGTCTTCATGTTCTGCTTTTTATCATCTAAATTACTGGAAGAGCGTTACCTCTCTGTCAATATTTTTTCAACATAAGGTTAGGCAGACATTTTAACTGTTTGTTTACATTGCTTTCTAACAGCCATTAAAGTCATGTGGTGGTAACGATTAATGCACTTCAGTAATTATGAATAGCCAAAGAGTACTTTGAGAGTTCATTAGGGAAACCAGAGAGCAAATAGAGGCTAGCTGTGGTTCTGAACCACTTGTCTCATTTTTGTATTGCACCGACTACCATTGTTGTTCTCATTACAGTATTGTGGCTTAATATAGGTATAAAATGTAGGATTAAAAGCTTTTTTAAATAGCTGTTACTGTATTTTAAAGGCCTCCCTGCTCACAAGAGACATTTAGATCACCATAAATTTCATTTGAAAAACCTTAAGTGCTAACCAGAATACAAACTGCACTAAAGCAACCTCACTGGAGGCAAGGATGCCTAGGTAAATTATCCTAAGGCAAATAGCAGGGTATTTCTCATAGCCGTCATATCAGCTAGCTCATTTTAACGTAAACTGAAAACTATGTTGGTAGCTTCCCTCAGATCCCTAAATTCTGCTGTATATCTTTTACTCAAATCTTTTTTTTGCAGTCCTTAATCTAAAAATTCACTGATTTGGTAACATACTGGCTCTCATCACCCATTATTTTTGGTCATCTACTGTAGCCTTTATTCCTTATGAAATACAACATGCTCCAGAGCTCTCAGCATCTATATTAAATACATATAGCCAAAGGCATGTCTCCTTATTAAACTGTAGAACAAAACTATTTGCAAAATAGAAACAATACATAACATTATTCTTTGTGCTTCTCACTGATAACTTGCAGCTCGTATTTGTGAAATATCAAATATGTTGTTTCACAATAATCTCTCTTACATAGAACAATCTTGCAGAGTGATAAGTCAGAAAAGAGAATTGTGAAAAACAAAACAAAAAACCCACACAGTCCCCACCGCAAACCAACATGTCAGTAATTCATAAGCGTGTTCCAATCTGTGTCTGGTTAAATGTACTGATAAGTTTTTACCACTGCCACTGTGGTGTCATTAAAGTTATGCAATAGCAAGCTGTAGTCTACTCTACTTCATCATTTAAATAGCAACAGACTCCTCATTGTTGGCAATAGTGGATGCATGAAACAGAAATCCAGAGAAGCAGAATGAACTTTAAGACTCCCAATTCAATTTGCAAGTACTGACAGTTACAAAAATTGTAGTGACACTTGTAAATGGAGCAGAATTGATGTTAAAATTATTGAGAAAAATAAGAATAATTTTATTAAATACAGAACTTTTCAGACTCTACCCACACAAATTTTAAAAACACCTACAAATATTAGGAGTATGAGTATTTGAACTTCTTGAAAATTTATAAAAAGACTGAACCAATCCATAAGGCAACACTGAGGCTATAATTTTAACACTTGATTCTTTTTAGGTCTACTGCTGCCTTGCACAGTATTTCTCAGATCAGGACACTGTTATTCTTAGCCAATCAATAGTTTATTAATTCACCCAGACCCACCTAAGTATAAAATCAACAGTTATATCAACCAAGTGTAGATATAAATGTTCTAGGCATATACTGCTCATAAAGACCAAATGAACAAACTAATAATCTTGTAAGCAAATAACAGATCAGTCTTGGGGCTATACCAAGGACAATAATTATAATAACTTATCCACCATCAACTCTTTTAGTATCTCTAAAACATTTATCACACTTCAAGTAATTCTCCACGGAGTAAGGTAGAGTTCCTGGGTTTTTCTTAAAGCCATTTGCTTATCCTTACAGCCACAGATGCTTGCAGGTTGTCAGAAAAATTCATATGAATATTGGAATGAAACCAAATCTCAAAACCCTCCATGAAATGGAAAAAGAGGTTACTTATCTATACAAGAAGAACTTGAGTTCTTCGAGATGTTTTGTCCCTATGGATGCTCCACCACAGAACACCCAAGTGCCTGTACGCTCTCAGCCACAGACTATAAAGAATATCCATGGGCCTGCACTTGCGTAGAGCAGCTGTGCTCCCATATAAGGGCATGTAAGGAGGCACGGACCCATTGCCACTCAGTTCCTTTCCAACCTAGAAGCCAGAGACTCTGCAGCAGAGGAGGAGGAGGTCTCCTCTGGTACCGAGACAACATATGGAACTGGCAGATCTGATTGTGCCTTCGAGTGGGATGGTACTGGTAAGTGTTGGTGTCTCATCTTAGCGGATATCCTCTAAAATAGTTTACTACAATGCCCCCCGGTGTTCCATTAAGCCCACTGAGGTGGAGGATAGGGAAAGGGCCCCCCTGGGTATTTGTATCCCAGGCATGTAGGACGTCTGCTGGCCTCCTCATGGTAAGAACCTAGAGGGATGTGATGCTATGCTACCTAAACAGAGCCCCGTATGGAGACCTCAGAGTCTCAGAATGTGTCATCCCACAGATTAAAAGGGGGAGCCTCAAATATCTGTGCCTGGACCAAGGGCTGGGGATCTGATCTTGGCCCAATGTGGGAGGTTCAGGCTACAGCTGTCGAAGTGGTACAAGAGAAAGGAGCGCCACAAAAGGGCCATTAGGAGAGGGGACTCTGTTTCCTCCAATATGAGGTGGTCCTCTGGGGAAACAAATCTGGAGGGTTTTGGAGTTCTATGGTAGTGTGAAGTTGGAGCCTATGTCAGTACCAGGGCCTGGAATGGGGATCGGTACTATGCTGGAGACACTGCATGCAGTACCGGAGAAGCCGACAGGACGTCTCTGAGCTCAGAGCACTGATGTGAAGCTAACGGTACTGGAGCACGTGAAGAAGCCTTGGGTGCACCGAGAGGTGTTGAGCGGTACTGAGGTAGGAGCTTCTCTGTGTTGCCTAAGAGAAGGCTTCTCTGAGTGAGGTTTCTTAGATGGTGATGACACCTCGGTACCGATATCAGCCAGAACTTCAGTGGTACCCTTTGTGGGATGAGAGGTCTTCTGGGAGTCATATATATGGGTGAACTACCCCTTTCTTGACAGGAAAGAGTCTTTTTCTTTGATATCTTCATCTCTGGAGATGCTGCTGCTGGGGCTCAAGCAGTTAGCAGAGAAGCTTGAGATATTGAGGCTGATGTATGGGGGGAAGGAAGCAAAATCCAACAAAACTAGGGAGCATTCCATTTAGAGAAGCTTCAAAATAGCCTCTATTCTTTTGAGATCTTCCTTTGAACCCTGTGCAGACTTTACACTTCGATGGGACATGGGTGTCTCAGAGACACCCGAAGCTCGAGTACCCTGTGCTACAGGGCAAAGACCGGTGGCAGATCTGGCAGGGATTGAAAACCAAGGCTTTTGGCACACCCCAAGGAAGTGCTGAAGCACTAAACAAGAAGTACAGAAGGGAGAGAGGGAAATCCCCTTTCAAAACACAAATGTGCTGAAATTAAGAAAAATAAATAATGAAATAAAAACTTCAGAGAATAAAAAAGATTCACAAGTGAGAAAAGTGGGAAGCTGAGAACAGCAGATACCAAAAATGCTCTGTCTTGAGCAGAACTGAGTAGTGGTGGGTCTGTAGTTCCTTATATGCCCTCACGGGAGCATGAGGCACTCCTTTGTGCAGGTGCGAACCCGCTGACACTACTTTACAGTCTTTGGTTGAGGATGCACAGTTGGGCACAAATCCTGCAGTGGAGCACCCACAGAGATATATACTTGAAGAATTACCTTTTGCTGCCCAGCTCTAGTGCTTGAATTAACAGCTGCTGAACAGGAGAAATATTGTATCAAGAAGAAAACTGGAGAGCAAAGGCTGCAGGATATTTTAGGTTTGTAAGATTTTTTCTTTGGAAGATGCAGGATTTACTGTGCATGTAGTGAATTTTATCCACAAAACCTGTGTGTTAGTTTAATTAATTCAGGTTACAATTCTGAAGAAGGAAAAGAAAAAACCGTATTCATGATTTCATGCAGAAATAATGCAAGTATGAATAAAGGAACAATTTCTGTAAGATTTTGAAAAGTTTTATCTGATAATAGAACAAGTTCACACCTTTTAAAAATATACACAGAACCCTCCCTCAAAATTTAGAGTGCATTGCACATACTGCTTTTAGTTTCAACCACAAAGCATGAGCAGGACCTGGAGTGTTATGTGAAAATTTTCAATCTGTTGTGGAGCTGAGATAGCTACAGACCTTGGAATACAAAACAACTGATTTTCACTTTGTTTCACAGCAAACGGTGGCAGTATTTTAAACATTGGAACTCACATGCATTTATGTTGGCACAACACCACTATTCTGATTGGAATCAGATGCCAATGAATTATGTTTTGGGTATAAGATACACAAATATAATCCCTGTGGAGAAGCAATAAAGCTTTTGAGAATCAATGCCCATCCTCCCATAAAAACCAAAATAAAACAAGGAGAAAAACAAATAGGCAAAAGCTGTTTTTCTTAAGGCTTTTTATAAAACACTGCTTAAAAACCATCGTTAATATTTGACATTATTCACCTCATTCCATCACAACTACTTATTTTCTTATGGTTTTACTGTGATGGCATGAATGGTGATGAGCCACATGGTCAGTCATGCACTTGCATCTTTTATAGCAGGCACCTGTATAGATGGAGTCCAGAATTCTTGGTCTAAAATGTTGGCTGTTTTGCATCGATCTGGTGATATGCTTTATAACTTGGATATGTGAAGTAGAAAACCCACAAAATGCCGACACAAGAAGCATCCAGATAGACACAGTTTGCTAGGAATTTTCCATTTCTTTCTGTTTTCAATACTGATAACTTAAGTCTAAAGAGTCAAAAAGCCTCTCATTAAGTTCCTGGGTTGTAAGAGGCAAATTAGTAAGTACTGAAGAGTCTCAATTCCATTCCCAGGCAGGAATTCTTTCGCTATGAAATTACATAAAGCCAGGACTCTTGGATTTCACTGGAGAAGAACTGCAGATGGGTAGAGTTTAATATTCTTAAATTGTGGCTTCTGAAATTAACTGGAAAAAAAAGGGCAAAATGTCTCAGATTACTAATACTGCATACGCCTGGATTTTTCAGCTGTTCTGAAATTAAAATACACTCTGCCTTCTATATAAAAACAGCTCTGACTGTTTTGCAGCTTTGCATCTACAATGCTGTCTTAATGTTTTCATTGACTGTCATTAAGTGTTGTCTCTGTAAACATGATATAACAGAAGAACAGAGAGACTCATGGAGCAGAGTATATTTTTGTTTCTGGATTGGTGCATTGCATCTTAGCCTTTGCCCCCCCCCTCTAGTGACTGATATTGTTTTTTCACTGTTACACATCAGTAATGTTTACAGATTTTTTAGTATTTGCCAATTTTATATTGAAATATTTGATGCGCTGCTCTCAAAAACATTGTCCCACTTTTAATGGACAAAAACATGCAGTAGAAATCTGCAGCAATACCAACTATTTTGCACAAAATCTTTTATGCCCAGATTCCATTTATTTACTCCCCTCCTTGAATCCTACACTATAAAGCTACAGTGGCTTGCACATGATAGAAAAACACTAATGCTAACAGCCATCAATCTTGGTTATTGTTAAATCTGTCTTTTATCTGAATTTATTTTAGAAATCAAAGACAAAACTTATTTAAACAAAACTACACTAGAAGAATGTAAATGTTTCATGGTAAAGCACTCAACAGCCAAGATATGACAAAGAAAATTGCATGCACAAGCCTAACTCAGTCCCTCTGTTACTATGCAATATATTTCAGAGTAACAGCCGTGTTAGTCTGTATTCGTAAAAAGAAAAGGAGTACTTGTGGCACCTTAGAGACTAACCAGTTTATTTGAGCATGAGCTTTCATGAGCTACAGCTCACTTCATCGGATGCATGCAAGATAGCTATGCATCCGATGAAGTGAGCTGTAGCTCACGAAAGCTCATGCTCAAATAAACTGGTTAGTCTCTAAGGTGCCACAAGTACTCCTTTTCTTTTTATGCAATATATGACATACAGTTTCTCACACTACTCAAATATACTATTTTTCCTAAAACTTTAAACACACATGTATATTTTAGTCCTATATACTATTCTGTATGCACCAGATAGAGTATTTGAAAGACATTTGTAAAATATATTTGAAGTGAAAATATGTATTTCATACAACCTATAAAAACAAATGGTGGTTCTTCATGGTAAGGCTGCTACCCTGGCCCAAAATAGCAGTATTGCTCCTATCAGGTCCATGCCAATCACTCATCATTGCTTCTTGGTTTTTAGAGGGACAAAAGTAATATTGTCTGTCGTGAAATATGAACATTTTCACACCAGGAGCCAGCATTTAGTCTTCAGTGTTACAGCATGGCACTGGCTACAAACATTGTTCCTTCCACAGGACCTTATATGTGGCATACATGAGAGACCACGGTATCAGCAAAAAGAGCTTTTATCATGGAAACAGTTAATTTCAAAACAAAATTCTGCATGTGTACAGCACAGCTTTATGTCAAGATGCCTAAGAAATCATGGTTTTGTGTTTTCTTCATATCTTATCACCATCCCAGTCTGCTCAAGACAAACGTCAGGGATAATTCTGACTTTCATACATGGTAGGAATTACATTTTTAAGGCACATCATTCTGAGGGCATCATAAGGTTGACGGTATCCTTTAAAAATCAAACTGGCATATAAGGGTTTTTATGAATTGCCTTTAAAAATATTTACCTCTCTTAGGTAATTGAAACAATTCTGACAGCACTGAAGCCTGATGATCTAAGAAAGATGAGAGACAATACTTAAGGCAGAAAATTAGTGATCGACTGTAAAAAAACCCAAAAACCATAAAAGCCTTATTGAGTCCATAGAAATTATTCATTCAACATTTTTACATTTAGAAAGATGCTATGGCACTTTCTACCCAGAAGAGTGGTTTCACATAATAGGAAGTCTACTCAATTACCGGGCTTTTAAAAGTAATATAAATTTTAAAAAAAGTCTCTGAAGGAAGGCACTATATTACATGAACAATATTACGGCATTCAGTGGAAAAATAAATTTCAGAATCCCCACTTTCTCCAATCAGAGGAGAGCAACAGAATGAGCTGTCAAACTGGTGATAATTTTTTCCTCCCAAAAGGCTTGCACTGATCTTACAATATTTGTATTACAATAGCAATAAGAAGCTCCAGTCAGGACAGTGGTGCCATCATGCTAAGTAGATGCTGTACAAGCACATATGATTACATGCTCTCAACACCAGGATGGCGAGATCCTTAGTGGATCTCTTCTTTTGCTGTCATCAGTGTCCAATTTCTCTCCCTCTCCAGCCCTTTTTTTTTTTTTTTATATTATGCTTTCTACCGTTCCTCTTGTATTTGCTGTCTCTCCATTTTAGAACTACCCTCAAAATCTCTCAGTATCTTAAACTTTTCAAATTTATCTCAGCAAACTGTCCCTCTCACCAACACACACTGCCTCATCTGCATACAAACGCAAGATCGGAATTTTAAATTCAGACATTCAATAGCGATATGACTAAACCTACTAGTCAAAGACTTATTTACAAATAGGAGGGCGCGTCTGCCCAGAGGTTATGCTTTGGTAAGAAATGCTCTCTGTGCCCCCTCACCAGCTGCTGGGAAAAGGAGAGATTTTTGTGATTCCTACCAGGAAAGTGTCCCTGGACACTGCTTCGGAGCTCTATCTTTCCTCTCAGCCTCTGGCTAATGTCTGCATTAAAAATGATGCTTCATAGTCTGTCCCATCCTTTCATAATAACTAATACCTCTTAGCTACAGTGATGGTACGTGGGTTGAGTCTCTGAAACACTATCCTTCTTATCCAGAAGCCGCAGAAGAAAACTGCACATTTCATCTACTTATAGTCCATCCATGTATAAATACATGTAACTTGATTTTGACTGTCTCAGGGGAGCATCAAAATTAAATTAGAATCTCTTTTTAATAAAACCAACATCTCTTGCTTTGCCAGGCCAGCATCCTTGCCAAAAGTTACTTTAAATATAGTTGGAGTACTTGTGGCAGAGACTAACCAATTTATTTGAGCATAAGCTTTCGTGAGCTACAGATGCATTCATTGGATGCATGCAGTGAAGTGAGCTGTAGCTCACGAAAGCTTATGCTCAAATAAATTTGTTAGTCTCTAAGGCACCAAAAGTACTCCTTTTCTTTTTGCGGATACAGACTAACATAGCTGCTACTCTGAAACCTTTAAATAGAGTTGACTCTTCTAAATTACTTGAGTTTTACTAAAATATATCTGTCAATGACTTGCCTTTCATCTTCAGAAATCTTATAATAGAAGCAGCAGTAATTTATGTGAATAACCCAAAGAGACAATAACACATTCTCACACAAACTATATAATTAAATGTAATTGCGTAAAAATTTTGTTCTTAAAATATAGTTTTCAGAGGAAAAGCTAAAATGTATCACCAATTCAATGGGTTTATGGTTTGAAATGGTTACACTGATTTGAGAGGTAAAGAAAACAACTAATTGTGCTTTACGTACCTTAAATTGATTTGCATAAATTTCCATTGCTTTGGTAATTGTACTGTCTGACTGGTTAAAAAAAGTCCTTGACTGTTTTAAAACTTGTAGAAAAGGGCTCATCATACACGAGTACTGCACTAGGTTCCTTCATTTAAGGATTTCAAAGCACTTTATAAAAAATTAAGCTTTGGCACTCTGAGGTAAACCACCATTTTCCCTGTTTCAAGACAGATAAACTGTGGCATACAGGTTACACACCAAGTCAGTGGCTGACCTGGGAATAGAAACCATAGACTCCCAGCCCTTCTAACAAGTAGATAATACTGTCTCTCTACTGCATCTCCAAAAATTGAAGCAAATACCACCAATTTGATATTATGAAACTACAGAATCCACTTTCGTGACGTTATGGTTGTGGGATTATTGGATTCCATTAGAACGTCCTTGCATCTACCCAAGTATGAAGATGAGCATTCACCTCCTTTCGATTATACAGCATATGCATACACAGTAAAGAATCGCATATACATAAAACCACGTATGACAGTGTATAGATAACTTATTACGAGAATGCAGGTCCAGTTGCTACCTTTTGTCCACACACTTTATTATGAAATGAGAGGCTGGGATGAGGCTCAATAACTCTGTCACTCTCTCATGGCTATTCATTTATACGGAACAATTGAGTTTATTTATATTCTGTATGAGAACTGAACAAACAAGTGCAATCAATAGCTAGAAGTTTAACAGCTACCATTTATACCTGCAATTCATTGTGTAATAGACATATTTGTAGTAATGGCCTGAAAATTTAGGCCACTATATCGACAGAGAAATAGCTTCAAAGTATGGACTTGCCCCATCCGATTAACTCAATGCTTAAGTCAAGTACACACTGAATTACATAACTGTTACTATTCATCACAACACCCCCCCCCCCCCCCAATTTAAGTAAATAATCAAAGAGGTAAAATCATTAATCATTTAAAAATGAAATAGAGTACTGCAATGTATCATCTCTGAAGCAGATTGACAACAAACACTATTTTAATACTGTGATAGCTGTCAATTACTTAGGAAGACAGTACTAACGTTCAAAAATGGTAATAAAGAGAAACAATACTGAATGTGTAACAAAGAAAAGTTTAAACTGTAGAATAAAACCCTTATTTACTTACTTATTTGTTCCTTGTTAATTATATGTAGGCAAGAAATCCATTTTACCTTGTTTTGCATTGCTGCACACTAAGTGTTACTTTATATTGCCCTCCAACCATCCATTCAACCCATCTGACCTTCAACCCACAGACAGCGCCTCAAACTTCTCTCAATCTAGTGGGATTCCCAATAAACTTCTCCCCTCCCAGTCACATCTGAGAATCACTTTCCTTCCTCTATTCAGTTTGTTGCACTGTTACCAAACCTTGGCTCTCCCTTTAAATTTGTTTTGTCTGCTCCCTGTTTCCATGACCATTAACATCTCCGGATAAAGACCAGGAAACACAGACTTTCTCCACCACCACCACGTAACAGTTACTCCTCTCATACTGAAGGCTATACCTGTGAACCATGTTATTGCCTCTTCACCTTTGACAACCTCCTTCTAACCTTCACTGTCCCGTCTGCCCACATTTTGCAAATTTCTTTATGTTAATATGATCCAGCAAGACTCCTCCTTCCCCACCCAAACGCACCACTTCCTTCACCCCAGGCTCTGAAGTGAGATAGCTTTCTCAATCAAATTAGGATTGACAGCAACTTGCCATGACCTTTGGGAAGTCATTTAACCTCTTTATCTCAGTGTCCCTATCTGTAAAACAGGGATAATACTTGACTACCTCAAGGGTATGATGAGAATGACCTAATGTTTGTAAATATAGATTAAAAACCTCTATAAAACCTGCTACATATGAAACTCTGTATAAATGCTACTAAAGTTGGTGAATGAAGTATAGTTTCATCGTTTGACTGAAAAACTGAATGGTCATCATATTGCCATAGTTGAGTATGAGCTGCTATTTTACAAGTTCAGCAGAAACTCTCATATGATTGCTATTCCTCAGCATTTAGAAACTGAATCAAGGTGGATAAAAATCAAGGATATTTTTTGAAAATAATAAAATAATCAGATTTTTTTTGGATTTTGTTATTGAAACTAAGTTTTTCTTTTAACACATAAACCTGTTTAAAATGAAATCTGAATTTAATCCAAAATATGCTAAAGCCTAAACATCCCATGATCACTTAAAACATTGAAATAAAAAAATAAATACACTGAATCCATGAACCTGCATCAAAAACTTTGAATTAAAGGCTGCTTTTATAGATAAAGAAAGAACCAGGGGAAAAACATCCAACTTTTGAAGTTAAGCTTTGTAAATACAGTACAATAGGTCATGTACTCTATTAAGGGCTTGATCCTGGGGTGGGAAGAGACCCAAGGGCTATGCTACTGGGTGCAAGAGACTGCTAAAGCCATTACAGGTGTTGGGATGCACACTACCTGTAGGACACACACCATCATGCACCTCATCATCAGGATCATGTACTGAGCCCACCTGGGTGGTCTCATGTTCTTGCTTTATAGCTTCCCCCTACAAGAGCTCTGACAGTTCTCACATTATGAATATTTATGATGCCACCCACTATGGAAACTTATTCTCCAGTTTAGGGGAAAACACTGATGTGCCCAGTAACTACCAGCCTTTGCTTCTGGATGGTTCTGGACACTTCAGATAAATGGCCTTGCTCTGTCTCCTTGCATGTGTACACAGATAGAGATACAAACAGAAATCCATTAATTTCTCAACTGCCTCCCTCTCTGTCTTTAAAAAAAATAAAATACTGCAGTGCAAAAGGCAGGTGGGTTACACAAACAGAAGTCTTGGACTGTTAGTTCCCCTTCCCCGCCCTGGGGAAAGCAGTGGGTGGATGGGATATATAACCAGGGAGAAGGAGCAGAGCGTGCAACCAGAAAGAAGCAACACTGGTGTCAAATCAGGACACTGTGGGAAGAAATGACAACATTCTTCAGGGTGCAGGCTCCGGTGTTGATTTCAACATCTGGGAACTGGAGAAAAAACTGCCATGGCTGCATATCATAAAGAGACCCTATTTCGGAATATTTTAAAGAAATTCTTGTATCTCTGGGTAAAAGAACGAATACATGCCAAATGTAAACAGTGCAAGAAAGCCGCAAGGCCTGGTTGTCAAAATGAATCAATGTTATGAAAAATGATCCTCAGAAGGCAATGGCTTTGGAGACGAAGATATGGACATGTCTGAAGAATCTGGATCTACTGGTTAGTAAACTTATTTTTGCATCATTCTTAGGCACTGCCTACCATGTATTACTATGCTAGTAAATGATAACTTAGATTATTGTCATAAATTTGTGTTTTGGACAGATGACTTCTCATGAATTTCAAAATGTTTTTGATCAGAATATAATTGGTATGTTTGTTAGTTATGGGAGTATTTACCAATTACTTTTTTTTTTTTTTTTTTTTTTTTTACTGTTACTGCTGGACTTCTGAAATGATTTTCTACTGCTCAGTATAACCAAACCTCTTAGATGAACATTTTCTGTTCAAAAGCAAAAGTTTTATGAGGCATTTATGAATCAACTTTTAAACATGTTTTGTTTACTAGAGATAGGGTTTATATAGATTTAGAAAATCCTAATGATTTCTTAATTATTCTAAACCCAGTTTTACAGGGAAAATATATTACATAATTTAAAAAGTGGTACCAACAGCTGCAGAAGGACTTTCCTTTACAGTCTCTTTTTTTTTAAAGTAGTGCACTGAGTAATAGTGAATGAAAGTGATTTTTTTTTAAACCCATCTTTTTTCAGTGTCCAGCTTAGACATAAAGGGTTATGAACATCCATCATCTGCAATGTCTCCAATTTAACAGTCATCTGCTAGTGCCACCAGCAGTGCTGCACTAAATTTAGTTACCTGTATCTCAACAACAATGCTAAACTCACTAAAGTTAATCACCTGTATCTCAACAACAAAGTCTTTCTTCATCATCCACTAAAAGCATGGATGAGTTTGTAATCAGGACCAGAAAATTCCATCAAGACTCCATTGATGAAAAGATGCTCAGTTTACTTATGCAAATTGTCCCTTTTGTCTTGTTCAGAACTAACATTTCATGGACCTGGTTCAATCATTACGACCAGGCTACATTCTACCTGGCACAGCAGACATTACTGGAAGGTTGCTGGATACAGTGTATGAGAAGGAAGTTGAGCAGTGTGCAAAAAACATTGATGGGAAATTCGATAATTTGAGTCGTGATGGGTGGAGCAATGCACACAATGATCAAGTACAAAGTGCTTGTGTGACAAGAAAAGATGGAGTTGTCTAGTTTACAGAAACAAGTGATACATCAGGAAATGCCCATGCAGCACAATACTTAAAAGTAGCAGTAAAACTGTGACAAACTGAACAAAAATTCAAGTGTCAAGTGTATAGTTTTGTTACAGACAATGCTGCAAATGTAGCAAAGATGAGAAGAAATATAGAAGAAGATAACGAAGGAAACCTGAAACTTATAACATATGGGTGCAATGCTCATTTGATGCATCTTTTAGCCAAAAACTTAAGTACAACTCCGGAAATTGCAAAATACTTCCACAACAGCCACGTTGCTTCAGCTTCACTGAAGGGGGGAAGAGGATCCAAACTAATTCTCCTCCAAGATGTAAGATGGAATTCAGTGATTGACTATGTTGAGCTATTTATTAAGACCTGGCCTATTCTGCTGACATTTTGGGAAGAAAATCATGACAAAATAGATGGAACTATCACAGCCAAAACAGTCCACATCGTATTAAAGAGAAACGTAGAAGATATATTGAATATATTGAAACCTATTTCCATACCTGTGGACAAACCACAGAAAGATCGCTCCTATATTGCTGATGCTGCTGAAATTTGGAAAGAACTTCAAGAGATATCAAAGAAAGAAATCCCCAACAACAAAGCTGAATTGTAGGCAGTAAAGAAGCAAATAGATCAAACACTTAACTCCACCTCATTTTCTTGCTATTACTCTCAACCCAAAGTACCAGGGTAGAGGTCTAATTGAAGAAGTTGCTGCAATGGCATGGGCATCTAATAATTACCCAATCAGTCATGCCAACCATAATAAATTTCAGGGCTGGAGGTGAACCATTCAAGCAAGACATATTTGCTGACGTTTCAAAGAAAGCCACACCACTGAACTGGTGGAAGGCACTAGCTAAGCACCTAGAAACAGAGTTTGTTGAAGTGCTATACCAGCTTTCGAGAGCAGCAGCCTCTTCTGAAGGCACAGAGAATATTTTTTTTCTTTTTGGACTAATTCACTCAAAGATGAGAAATTGATTGGGAGCTGAAAAATCAGGAAAACTTGTCTCTCTCTTCCAGTCTATGAATAAAAATGAGGAGGGAGGGGATAACATCTACCAGTTTTAAAAGTCTGAAGGTCAGCCTAAATAATTTAGGAGACTTGTCTCCTTTTCAAGGAACTTAGGGTAGTAGGAATTTAAGCTCCAGTCACTTCCACTTAGGCATATTTGAAAGTTTTCCCAGGCTGACCCGCAATAGTCAGTTTAATTCACTGACTACAGTTAATCCCTCTGTTCCTTTTATTTATTTGTAAATATTTACAAATTTATTTGTAAACCATTTATTTGTAAATCTGAAACATGTTTTGATAAGGGATGTTTATGTATCCACCACATTTAGGGTTGTTTTGTTTGTTAAATATAAATCTTATATGCTGTTCTGTGTGTTTAAAAATTCCAGTTACCATCCTAACACAGGTTAGCACAAATCAAGAGCAAAAAGTTAATTATCTAGTAAATAAGCAATATATCATTCACGATTTTCTAACATACTAAAAAAGTACAATTAATAAGAGTCTGAAAAAAAATAAGCTATATAATTGCTTAAATAAATGTATATATTATAACCCACCCTCTTAGGTAGCAAAAATATGTACCAAATCTAGTGTAAAGGCTCTGTTTAGTTGTGAATCAACATGTTTTAAAATGTTATAATCAATCCATGAGAATGCACGTTTCTTTAGAAAATAACTGAAGTACAAATGGAAAAGTTATTAAAATAAATGATTTAAATTGCTCTGAATGGAATGCTATACAGCTCAATTTATACACGGATTAAAGCAGTAGTATACTACACACTATTTCCATATATATTTGTCTAAAAACCAGAGGCAAAATGCATAACCTAATTGAGAAATCATAATAATTACAGTCCAATTATTGACTAATATAATGATTACACGCCTTGAGTAGTTAAGTTTTCGGAATACCTGCTGGAGCAGTTTACATAATATTATGATATATAACACCTTAAACGTGGTAAGGGCAAACATTTTTTTTGCTTCATTCCTATGTGGATAGATAAATTAAGCCTATGTATTTATTCCAATGGGAATATTTTTGATCTGTGTATGTTAGAGAGACAGAATAAAACATCACTACAGCATGGCTATACAGATGAAAACTGAAAACACAGGAAGAAAGGAGAATCTGAACTGAATGCCTCCTTTTCTTGAAACTGACACATGACGAAAACACAGAAATCAGATTTGAAGGCTTACAGTAAATCAGATGAGGTTTCTCTCTCTAAAATCCCCATAAGGAAGAGTAGCTCCACCAGATGTGATGTAGGAGCAAATTAAGGGAGAAAATAATTTTCATCAAGATGTGGCAGTTTAATTTTTACTTGGGGCTAGAGCATTCTTCCCGAAAAACAGTATTAAAAATCAAGGACCTGCTATATAATTATGATGTAGTGGCGTTTTTTGGCTGGTCCTACTGACGTTTTTATTATTACTACAATGTAACTTGTCTCCATGAAGCTGATGCTCCTCAAACATCTAATTTAAGCCATGCTAAGAGGTTGTTTTTTTTCCTCGGAGCAGTATGTGCATATAACACAAACTACAACACTATGGAACACAGCATCATCAAAACATTTATGCTCCTAAAAAATACACCTCTTTAAAAATAACTCCTGGCACTTTCCCATATATCAACATGTTTATTTATAGATATTTAGAAATATAATTTCCAAAATAAATTTGGACAAATTTTCACTGTAGGACAAAACATATCTACCTTTCGACACAACCTTTTTAAAGACATGTTTTAAACAGAGTAACTAGAATTTGTGTCACAAGAAAGAAACATCCCCTTTGTTCAAAGTTCTAAGAGGCAGAAAATGGTAACTGACTTTTTGAACGAACTCATTGTGCTTTCCAGCTGATGCAGATTTTTGTGGAAGTCCTGCTAGGTTAGATTAAGCCCTAATTCCATAGGTCCTAAATTTAATTCACTGTTGCTCTCCTTAATAGGAACTAACAATTTTACAAAGTGTGCATATTTAGTTCAATTGAACTGCTTAGAAATCAAAACTTTTTATTCTGGGGAACAGTTTTTTTTAAAAACTCATTCCATTAATGCAGAAACACATGGTTTGTTTCATTAAGCAATTGTGCAAGGTTGGACACTCAATTATTTAGTATTACATGCTCAGCACCACCTCTATAATTAGGAGAGAGAATAACCAGGATACCATATCTGTAAAGTGACAATGAATTTCCTTAGCTCAAATGAATAACTAAAAATAGATAAACCCGACAAATATAAAGCTGATGTCCTCCTCTGCATTTCTCCAATGTCACTTCAGTTTAATTCAGTTTTGAGAAACAATGCCTATGACATCTCTTATGTACCTTTGTCTCTCTTTTTTTCCTCATTGGTGTAACTTTACGAAAGACACTAGGTGTCCTGTTAGGAAAAACAGAAAATTGGGCTGCGGTGAATTCTCAGGCAATTTTAAAATCAAGACTGGATGTTTTACTAAAAGATATGCTCTAGTTCAGTGGTTCTCAAAATTTATTAACCCGAGGACTCCCATTTTGATTTTAAATTTTTCAGAGACCCCCTAGCTGTCCTGCTCGAACCTTGCCCCGTGCCCTTCTGAGGCCCTGCCCCCGCTCCCTCCATTGCTCACTCTCCCCAACCCTCACTCACTTTCACCAGGCTGGGGCAGGGGTGCAGGAGGGCATACAGGCTCTGGGAGGGAGTTTGGGTGCAGGAGGGGGTCAGGGCTCTGGGAGGGAGTTTGGGTGCGGGCTCTGGGCTGAGGTTGGGATGTGGGAGGGGATGAAGGGTGCTGGCTCTGGCTGGGCAGAGCTTACCTCCAGTGGCTCCCCGAAAGTGACTGGCACGTCCCTCTGGCAGCGGCTCCTAGGTGGGGGGAACAGGGGGTCTCCACGCGCTGCCCCTGCCCGCAGGCACCACCCCCGCAGCTCCCATTGGCCACAGTTCCCGGCCAATGGGAGCTATGGAATCGGCACTCGATGAAGGGAATTCACTTATCTATAATTCTGATTCCTTGAAGGTTATATGCACAGGATACTCACTCGAGTCTTGCCCTGGAAGTGAGAGACTCAGGAGCGAGAATCCTGAGTGTACAGTATCTTTAAAGAATTTGTTTTCTTCCTGAATGAGCTTATTTTATACAAAAGCTTACAAGGTTCATTTCCATTGAGGAAGTAAAAAGGAACCACTATAAAACAGAGGTCCACCAATAGAACACTTTCCAGTATGGCTGTCGATTAATCACCGTTAACTCGTGATTAACTCAAAAAAATTTACTGCAATTAAAAAAATTAATCACAATTAATTGCAGTTTTAAATCGCACTGTCAAACAATGGAATACGAATTGAAATTTAAACATTTTGGATGTTTTTCTACAGTTTCATATATTGTTTTCTGTGTTGTAATTGAAATCAAAGTGTATATTATTTTTTATTACAAAAATTTGCATTGTACAAATGAAACAAAAGAAAGAGTATTTTTCAATTCTCCTCATACAAGTACTGTAGTGGAATCTCTGTTGTGAAAGTGAAACATATGTAGATTTTTTTTGTTACATAACTGCACTCAAAAACAAAACAATGTAAAACTTCAGAGCCTACAAGTCCACTCAGTCCTACTTGTTCAGCCAATTGCTAAGACAAACAAGTCTGTTTATGTTTACAGGAGATAATGCTGCCCTCTTCTTATTTATGTCATCACCAGAAAGTGAGAAAGGGCCTTTTCCTGGTACGTTTGTAGCCGGCATTGCAAGGTATTTACGTGCCAGATATGCTAAACGTTCGTAAGCCCCTTCATCCTTCGGCAAGAGGACATGCTTCCATGCTGATGATGCTCATTAAAAAAATGTGTTAATTAAATTTCTGACTGAACTCCTTGGAGGAGAATTGTATGTCCTCTTCTCTGTTTTACCCGCTTTCTGCCATATATTTCATGTTACAGCAGTCTCGGATGATGACCCAGCACAGGTTGTTCATTTTAAGAACACTTTCACTGCAGATTTGACAAAACGTGAAGAAGGTACCAGTGTGAGATTTCTTAAGATTGCTACAGCACTCGACCCAAGGTTTAAGAATCTGAAGTGCCTTCCAAAATCTCAGAGGGACGAGGTGTGGAGCATGTTTTCACAAGTCTTAAAAGAGCAACACTCCGATGTGGAAACTACAGAATCCGAACCACCAAAAAAGAAAATCAACCTTCTGCATGTGGCATCTGACTCAGAGGATGAAAATGAACATGCGTCGGTCTGCACTGCTTTGGACTGTTATCAAGCAGAAGCATGGACACATGTCCTCTGGAATGGTGGTTGAAGCATGAAGGGACATATGAATCTTTAGCGCACCTGGCATGTAAATATCTTGCGACGCTGGCTACAACAGTGCTGCGAGAACGCACGATCTCACTTTCAGATGACATTGTAAACGAGAAGCGGGCAGCATTATCTCCTGCAAATGTAAACAAACTTGTTTGTCTGAGTGATTGGCTGAACACGAAGTAGGACTGAGTGGACTTGCAGGCTCTAAAATTTTACATTGTTTTATTTTTGAATGCTTTTTTTTTGTACATAATTCTACATTTGTAAGTTCAACTTTCATGGTAAAGAGATTGCACTACAGTACTTGTATTAGAATTTTGCAATTCACCTATTTATTTTGTTTACAGTGCAAATACTTGTAATCAAAAATAAATATAAAGTGAGCACTGTACATTTTGTATTCTGTGTTCTAATTGAAATAATTGAAAATGTAGAAACATCCAAAAATATTTAAATAAATGGAATTCTATTATTAACATGCAATTAATCGAGATATATTTTTAAAATTGCTTGACAGCCCTACTACTTTCCAGTAAAGAATTTTTGAAAATTTTTTTACTAAAATGTCATTAAAAAAATCTAGTTTCACTCAATTTACACAATACAGCATATTCTGCATATACAGCTTTGTAAATAGAACTGTGACTGGAATCCCAGGGGAGACAGCTGAGGTCACTCCATTAGGGTGAACTGCAAGGAATGGGGCAGGCAATCCCCCAAAATGGTGGATATTCCAATACTTAGATTTACTAAGACAGCACAGAACAGTTTCTGTTATATCTCACTGGTTACTCAGAAGTCAACAGCGTAGTTCCCTTAAAGTAACCCAGCCTCAGGCCTCCACCTAGTCACCCCAGTCAGATATGAGGAGGATTAATGAAAATCTTAATCATACAAAAAAGGCTGTATGAATCCCGAAGGATTGGACACATTACCTCCCACATTAGTGAATATTCCAGATCTTAACCAAATATATGCTTACAGCTAATTCTTATTACCTAAACTAAAATTTATTAAAAAAAGAACAGATAGAGAGCATGGTTAAAAGATCAATATACATACAGACGTGAGTTCAATTCGTGAGGTTCAGATTCATAGCAGAGATGGTGAGCTTTGTAGCTGCAAAGAGTTCTTTTAGAATTTAATCCATAGGTTACAGTCAAATATCCAATATCATATTCAGGGTGTTTCAGTTAAACTGGGATGTCAATCTTCTGACTCAACCTTCCCCTGATGAAGCTTAAGCAGATCTGAGATGACAGGATCAGGACCCATGGGTCTTCTATACAATATTCTAGCATACACTTGACCATACAGTCTTGGGTAAACAATAGGCAATCAGGGCGACTTTGAAGTAGGTTTATTTCTTAAGCATTGCCCGGTAATTATTCACACAGATTAACATAAGGCAATTGCCTATTTTTCCACCATTTGCAGATGATTTGCTGTATTTCAAAGAGATGAATACAGCGACATCCTATGTTTACAGTTCATTTAAATGTTAAGATGTTCTTTTGATCTCTGAATTAACAGCATAGACAGGGACTGTTGATTACATTGTTGACCACTACCAATATATATGTAACGACACAAAAACAAACATTATCTCCCCATATGTCTTTAAGGGTTGAATTTGAGTCATTCATCCTGCCGGATGCTTAACCCTTTCTGGTCATGTGTCACAAGAACTTTTCCATACAAAGTGTTGTGGATCTGATCCAGCACCACAGAAATCAATGGTAGTCTTGCCATTGATTTAAATGAGAGCAAGATCCAGCCCAATAATTCTAACCAAAACCCCAAATCCCCTATTACATTTACACTGAGCTTGCACATACAGAGCCATCCCTTTGATGATGGGAAATGAAACAGGAAGGATGGTTGTGAGATTGTGCCATCAGATGTCAACACTATTTAAACTACTGATCAGTCCTCAGGCAAAAGATCAAGTTACTGGTTATGAGACAAAGTCAGCTGAGCTGCAGGTTGAACTCTAGAGGGTTTAAATATACTCTGCATGCATTCATATGAGTGTACCCATAAGCATATGTATTGCCTGAATCATTTACAATGTATCCTAGTTTTCTCATTGCTTTTCAGCTTTTCATCTGTGACAGCAAACAGAATTGTCAATCAATTTTTATTTAAAAAAATTTATGATGTATACTAACTGTAAATTATTTACAAATGGTGTTTTGCACAATTTTTCTAGGGACCCTGCACAGAATTGAGTAACAAAATGGATAGGATCAGTCCATAAATGAGGCATTGGGAGCTCTTTTTGAAAGAGAAAAAAAGTTATACAATACTAGACCTGTTCCTGCGTACATGACAAAGATAAAAACAAGCTGAACAGATTAGTTGCAAAAAAGAGATAAATAAGATGGAAAACTGAGTAGAATACTGTTAATACAAAATATTAAATGCCAAGGAGATACATGATTTAGTATTAAGGACAAAAAGATTCAGAGACGACTTAGTAAGTGAAGTATAAGCCAATCAATAAAGCTATTTCCATAAACAAATGCTATTCAGAGCTTAACTAAAAAGTGTGTTTAAAAAAAGGTGCATCAACTCATTTTTCTATGTATTCTCTTTGGACCATTATAGAAACCACTTTAATTCCATATGGAAAAAACGGTGAATGATGGCTCAGCTCCCATGTCCCAGTAAACACATTTCAGTACAAGTGAAGTTAATGCAAAAGAAAAATGATGGTAAAAAAGACTAAGATTTTCAAACAGAGCCAGGATCTAAGAAAACACGTATGGAAATTTAGCAACTCCTCAATCACCTAAACTTAAGAGCTACAGCTACCAAGATGATGTGCCTTATAGACATTGCAGTAAAGTAATTAGCATGCTTTCTCTTAATGACCATATTTTTATTAAATTGTCATCTTTTTCCAAGAAGAAAGACTTTCCAGAACAAAGGAGACAGACACCAACCAAGGTGAACAATGCACTAAAAATAGGCAAGGGACCATTTCTAAAAGAATAGTTTATGTCTGGGTGGAACGTATGGCAAGGAGATTAATATGAAAGACCCCATGTGTTTTCTAACTTATTATCTTCCTCAGCTGGACCCACTAGATCAATGGAGAGAGAAAGCATACTTTCAGTTATGCTACTAAAAATAAAGATATTACATTTTTATAAGTAGGTTTCATTTCAGTGCAAAATGCAACGATCTTAGGCAGAAAAATAAAACAAATTCTGTGGGTCCTCCCCTCCTTTGGTACAAGAAACCTTCATTTACTTCTCTAGACTATGTTGCTTGTATTTAAAACACTCTGCGTAAAATAGAAGCTAGTGGGTTTTTTTTTTGGTTACAAGAAGATTCTGTAACTGGATAGCTGCAGAACAGATTATAGTCAGAATAGTAGCTGATTTTTCAAATTTGGAAGGAAGGACCAAGCTTTTATGTTTTTCTGTTTGCTGTGAAGAGCTAAAAGAACCAAATTTCTGTTAACAAAATGATCTGAAGGACCAAAAACCAATTAAGTGTTCTTTTGGTTTCACCTCTATTCTCTTCTTCTCCCCCATGAAAATACATATAGCATCTGTAATTAGCAGTTTACTTAAATAGCATAAAAATTAACAGCGAACCCTGGACTTTTGTTGATAATTGGAAATATCAAGACGACTCTCTGATAAGGGAACTTTTTTATAAAGGGCATTTTTATTCTTTAATAGCTTTAGATTAAAGAAAAATGACTTGAGCAATAAACAACTAAAGACAACAAAGCTTAACCTAACTATAATGAGAAGATAGAACTACTAATCATTCTGTCATGCAAATGTAGTATTTCCACTATCGTACAAAAAGACTGAAGGGCTTGAATGCATATAATTTAATATGCAAGATGATGAATGGTGCAAAGAAAACTCTAAATGAGAAGTATAAATACAGTAGAAGTCCTTTTACTGTACAGCCATTAATGACATTGAAGCTATATTTGTAATGCCTTGTTGGTGAAACAGTATAAAATGTCCCAAAACTGGCATTCAAGACAATACTGAAATCATATAAAAGGATGTTGCAGTGTGCTCAACCACACTTAAAATATTAATACACCTCATCTTGGGCATTGTGGGTTTTTCATTTATTCTCATGCATTCCATCTGAGTGAAGTCAACTACAAGCCTGTTATGTAAATAACAGTAACATTTTTAAAGAGTCAGAGGGCACCTGCACTTTTAAAGTTCCCTACAGTGACTCAAATTTTTGGACAATATATTTTCTTGTAACAGTGTCATGGTGCATAACTTGCAAATTTTAAACTTTTAAGAGGACAAACTGTTAGTCATTATTCTGAGGGCAGAATTTTTTTTGTATGGTTCAAACTTGGGATCTCAAGTTTGTGTGTCATATTTTAATACAATTAATGTGTCTATCAGAGCTGAAGTGCACATAGTTCTATTTCACAGACTTTGTTCTGTATCACAAGTCTTGTGCTGACCCTGAAGAAATCACTCTAGCAACTGTCTAAAGTTAATTTCACTTGTGCGACACACAGCACACACTGTATTGTTTTTGACCAGACCATAACATGAAAATGATTTTTAGAAGTATGGTTATGGCCAGAAAACTGATTATACAATTGGAATCTTGAAACTGCATACACCTATTTACTGACAGCAAACGTGGCGATGAATAGTACTGTAGAGCCCAAATGACTATTGTAGTGTCAAAATAACTGTAGAGTTAGGTACTTATGCTGAATTTTATTTTGCTGTATGAATCAACATTGGTTTAAATTTATAGTACAGTTTTGTTGCTGTGTGATCTTATATCGAGCAAAATATTGGAGACTAGGACTGTTTACAGAGGGGACAAAATAGAAGGGGACATTATATCAGTACATAAATAATGCAGGTTCTAGAGAAGTTCATCATGCTTCACATCTTAATCCAAATAACTAAACTGATGGATGTTAGGAAAATACTTCCCTAAGGTAAAAGTATTATAATTACTACAGAATGGTAGCTGTTACTTTGGGGAAGGGGGTGAGATTTTCAAGGCCAAAAGAAGAATTAGGTATCAAGTTCCCAATCCCTTAACTCCTCTTTGTGCATTAGAAATCTCCCCCTAAATAAAAGAAAATTGAGAGTTTTATATAACAAGCTAATGATAGTGACTTTTCTTGTGACCAGAATTTGTTTAACACTCTACACCTTTAGATTGCTGCACATTTCAAATTCTATGAACTCTATTTAAGAAACCAGTGCAAATTCTGATTAATAGTCAAGGTCCACAGCATTGATGAACATTTGGAATAGATATGCATCCATTACCACAATATCTAAACATTTCTACAAAGATTAGAAAGAAAAAAAAAAATCACATGTTGTATAGTATTTTCACTCCAAGGCTACCTACTTTATATGAAACAAAGACACTCAAAGAAAATAAGACAAGCGTCACAACTATGTTATCCAAGCACAACCGTCCTCTGTCCAGTAAGTTAATATTAATAATGTTCTATGTACTAGAAAAGTTAAAGAGAAGATAGATGAGAAAATGTCACATCAGAAATAGACAAAGTAAATTGTGATCAATATATATAGGACGAGGGGCAGCAAGTTTCATATATTATTTGTCCTAATTTTGAAAGGAAACAAGGGATCTTTAGTATTTCAGAATGATATATACCAAGGGTACAGTGACACTAGATTTTTTAATAGAATTTTAAAGTGCTAATGTAACACCGACAGACCCCGATCGATCATCAGTGGGTGGTACTGAAGCTAAAACCTCTGGAGCTTAGTGCATGAGCCTCTACTGTATGAGCTGAAAGCCATAGAGCACTTAGCTAAGGCTGTAGATCAGACTCATTAATCTCTCTCTCTCTCTACGTAGTCTTGGTGCCACTAGATGGGACAGAACACCACACCCAGGACGTATGTGGGCTACATACTTTCCTTAGCTGAGGAAGCGTGTCCCGAGCTTCAGAGACTTCCCAGTTGAAATCCTGGATGAGCCCCAACTTGTAACACGAACAGACCCCAGGTGTCGGTGGGCAGCTTCAAACCTGGGGCCTCTGGAGCTTAGTGCATGAGCCTTTACTGCATGAGCTAAATGCCATATGGCTATTAGCTAAGGCTGTAGAGTAAACTCATTAATCTCTGAGTGGTCTCAGTGCCAATATCTGGGACAGAACTGCACACTCAGGAGGTGAGAGAGTTACACTAACACAACTGTAAATCCTGATGCATATACAGGACAAACATTTGAGGATAAACACAACTAGCAAGACGTGTTGCAGAACAAATATTTTTGTAGTGTCTAAACTAGAATTTAAAATGGTATTAGTTAACATGTTAATTAATGCATGTTAAACCATGGCTAAGAATTTAATAGTTGAAGTACCAGAACTTTAAAATTTAAACTAGATTAAAATGTATTAACCTGGCTATTACTACAAGCACACCAAAATAGGTATAAAATCAAGTCAGATGCGTCCAAGTCATGAAAAGCATATACAAAACCACATACTGTATCAAAAGGGTCAAAAAATTGGGAGGAAGGTTAAAAGTTAATTAACTTAATACACTGTCCTATGCATTTCCTGTTCTATATGCACCTGTACCCAAGACAGTAAGTCTATATAAAATATTCATAGAGACCATTTTTGAGAAGAATTCATTTATTTCAGAAGACCTATTTTCATCCATTTTTCTTTCTAGCTCTTGTTGGCTGAATAGGTCTGCAAAGATCTCACAGATGACAAGCTCATGAATACTACTGTATTTTGATTTATGGTTGAACAAATTGTAAGAAGTTCAGTTTGGACAAATGTTTTAAGACCCCCTTCTCCGTAAACTCATTAACAGGCCACAGTTCTGCAATAACTCTTTTCAACTTCTCACAACACTGCATCAGATTCCATTTTATGTCGAAGATCATGTCAAACACCAGAAAATCTACTCTAACTGCCTCTGTTGTACCCTTATAGCCAAGAAGGCTCCATGCCTCCAAATAAAGTCATTAATGAACTCGGAGCACTAGTCAGAGAGCGTGCGAGACACAGTATAATTTTATATATATTTCTCCATAATTATGCAAAGACAATGAATTAAGAAATTATATTTTAATACCAAATGCTGATTTACTGTATATTACTGTTTTTCAATATACAATATTAAAGCATTTGTTAGACAGCTTCTCCTGCTATTTGCTGTATTTAACCCTCTGGCACCAGTATCGTCAATACTCTGGTTTGCAAACACTGCTGGCAATTCGTGCCAAAGGGTTAATTTGATAGGACTCAAAGGATTTCCCTTTGATCTTACTGACAGTAGAGCATTTTGGAGTAGGAATCCAGAATGTTATCTTCTGTAGAAATAAATGGATTAGTTTAAGAGACTTCAAAAAGCTTTTATCAGTGCTGAAAGCCACAGTATTAATTCTTCTATGTAGGGATTTTGGATAACACTAGAGCTTTTATTTAGAACAGGTTTCTAAATGGTAACTACTTTATTTTTAATGTTAACAATGCACACTCATTTAAAATTGATAGTTCTCTTAATTAAGAATGAATGGCTAAGTATATTATGCTGCACGTACTCAGAGCCCCTCTCCTCTTAAAGCCCTTGCCAAAATCTCTTTCAAACAGAAGTGACACTAAATTCTGAAGAATAGCCTGCTCATGTGAAAAGAGCAAGATGTTCTGCCAACTGCAACACTTGTGGTCAGAAGAGGATCCTGGATTTCATTCTCGAGTGTGTCACCACTGCCACTGGAAAAAACTAACTGAAGCTGCAATAATTTTTAAATTGCTGACGTATTCCACATAAAAGGAACCCAGTTTGTTACCAGACTGTTAGAAATGTGTTGCACTCCAGTCATTTTAAAGCACTCTTCTAGGTGCTGCAATTGTGAATTTCATTTATAATATCAGGAATATTTTCCCCTGCTAAGTTACATCTATGATACAACAGGAATCCATCTATCCCTTCAAAGTTGGACAATATATACAGAAATTTGGTTTGGTATTTTTAACTCTGGATCTTTCAAAAATTATTTTTGAATAAAGTCATTAAAAATATTACGCTTAATTCAGGAGTACTGCGCAATACCCATAAGTCTAAATACAGTAGCTACCATTAACAGTATGGCATTTTCCAACAACTCTCACCTAGAGTTACCACAGTTTTCTATACTTAGAACAGGAAATAGCTGTGTGAGCAGTTGGCAACCTATTTAGTGGCATCCATGGCACAAACAAAACCTATACTAGGATATAAAATAATTTTATTCTCTCAAGTTAGTGAAAATGTGAACATATATTTAGAACTATTAAAAAATATATAGTTCAATAATTTTAAGGAAATAACGTAATAATTTGGACCTGATTAGTAATTTGACACAATTAAACAAGAACTCTGATCAAATTTACAGGGGGTTATCTTATTTGCTCCACTTCAGCAATAAGGAGTTCCTAGAGGTCTGTGGCCAAGCTGATTGTTACAAGGGGAGGATTTCCCCTCAGGGCTCTTTAACCTTGTAGGGTTTAGTATTTTGTGTTTTCCCTGCTAAACCCTGCTATTAATTACCTTGAAAGGCAAGTAGTAACCCTTGGGTAGGGAATACCGGAATGGCTGCACAAGATGCTGTACTGATTACTTATTTTCTATTCAAATCACAATAAAGGATTCAGAGTAGCAGCCATGTTAGTCTGTATCTGCAAAAAGAAAAGGAGTACTTGTGGCACCTTAGAGACGAACAAATTTATTTGAGCATAATCTTTCGTGAGCTACAGCTCACTTTATCGGATGCATGCAGTGGAAAATACAGTGGGAGATTTTATATACACAGAAAACATGAAACAATTGTATATAAAATCTCCCCACTGTATTTTCCACTGCACGCATCCGGTGGAGTGAGCTGTAGCTCATGAAAGATTATGCTCAAATAAATTTATTAGTCTCTAAGGTGCCACAAGTACTCCTTTTCAATAAAGGATTCAGTACACAATGCTGAATTATGGACGGATATGCCAGGACAAACGGATCTCATTGCTGCATCCAGCAAGCACATTGCACTTGCGTTCTGAAGTGTGCTGACACCCTGAACTCTGCAGTTTTGGCCCAACACCTTAAATTGTTCAAGCTCTGAGACCTAATCCAGCACAGCATGGTTTGATCAAAAAGGAAATATGGGAAAAGGGGCTTGCTAACAGTTATACAATAGATACCATAATTAAATGGCACTAGAACTAGATCTCATTAATGAGTTATAGTTTAAATAAAAGCAAAAGTAATATAATCCCAAAATAAAGTAATCTGATACAACAGCATGCAATCAATGCTGATTTTATGACAGAACAGGTTTTCTTAAATAATGTAATTGTTCCATACCAGACAGAGTAGGCTTGTTTTTCAGCTGAACTGAGAAACAGAGGAAGTAGTGCAAAAAAGACGTCTATAAGGCACCTAATTCCCCTATTTTGCACCTTCAGGGCTGCCAGTTAAACTCAGAAATCAGCTTTAAGGGCGCAGTATATTATGACCAGCTGTATATAGCCCACAGGGCTGCACTGGCAGCCAAGAATAGTTGAAAGGAGAGGTGCTCTGCCAACTTCTACTTCCTCTTCCCCTCCTCATCTATAAACATCCGATATGCTAGGGGTTGTAAAGGAAAGGGAAGCAGAACCATTACAATGGCTCTGTACCACCTGGGGATCCTCCCAGACTGATTGAGCACTCCAGTGGTAGGGTTGCCAACTTTCTAATCACACAAAACCAAACACCCTTGCCCTGCCCCTTCTTTGAAGCCCTGCCCCTTCTCTGAGGCCCACCCCCACTCACTCCATCCCCCCTCCCACTGTCGCTCACTCTCCCCAAGCTCACTCACTTGCTCATTTTCACTGGGCTGGGGCAGGGGTTCAGACTCTGGGGTGGAGCTGGGGATGAGGGGTTTGGGTGTAGGAGTGTGCTCTGGGCTGGGGCAGGTGGGTGGGGCGTGCGGAGGGGAATGAGGGCTCTGGCTGGGGGTGCAGGTTCTAGAGATGAGGGGCTGGGGGTGCAGGAGGGTGCTCCAGGTTGATATCGAGCGGTTCGGAGAGAGGAGGGGGATCAAGCCTGGGGCAGGGGGTTGGAGCACAGGAGGGGGTGCAGGCTCCAGGAGGTGCTTACCTCAAGCAGCTCCCAGAAACAGTGGCATGTCCCCACCTCCTGACTCCTGTGCGGCAGCGTGGACAGGTGGCTCTGCATGTTGCCCTGTCTGCAGGTGCCGTCCCTGCAGCGCCAACTGGTCTCGGTTCCTGGCCAATGGGAGCTGCAGAGCCAGCGCTTCAGGCGGGTGTAGCGTGCAGAGCCCCCTGGCTGCTCCTACGGATAGGAGCCGGAGGAGGGACATGCCGCTGCTTCTGGGAGCCAAGCGGTGCCATAGTAGGCAGGGAGCCTGCCTTACCCCACTGCGCGACCGACCTGACTTTTAACGGCCTGGTCAGCAGTGCTGACTGGTCCCTTTTTGACAGGGCATTCCGGTCAAAAACCAGACACCTGGAACCCTGGCCAGGTAACACCTTGCTCACAAACCTTTGCACGTAAGTGATATAAAGGGACCATAGTGGAGAATGAGGGTCAAATATGTATGTCTTGCTTTGTTTTATCATAAAGAATTATATATTTAGTAATACACTAAAGCTATGTCTAAAATGCAGCCAGATAGGTGATTAGTAGCTCATGTAGACATACCCACACTAGTTTTAATCTAGCTATCTTGCTAAAAAGAAAAGTGAGGACATTGTGGTGCAGACTTCAGAGCAGGCTGCAGAAGCAAGTATACACCCAGGAGGGTTTGCCAGGTTTGAGTAGCCTGTGCTGAAGCCTGCATTGCCGCACCCTCACTTCTATTTTTGACAAACCAGTTAGATGAAAGCTAATGCAGGTACTTCTGCTTGAGCTGTTTATCACACCTCTAGCTGAAATGCAGACAGAAGCCGAAGAGATGGACTGTACAATCCAAAATCAGTTAATACCAAAAGATCAGTGCAATTTCAGGGATTGTCTGCACTATTCCTTGCAGTTTGCCCGAGTAAGCATTTTCAGTGTAGCCCTTACATGTACTCGGTCACACCAACTTACTTAATCTTATATATATGATCACTTAAATTAATCAAGTGTAAAACCAGGATAGCAAGTCCTATGGAGGCTTTCTATATAGCTCCTCAACACTGACTAACCCATAGCAAACTGGCTGTTCCAGCTGCGGCGCTCCTCAAAAGCATCAACATTGTCATACCATGTAGTGGTTTCCCAACACACACACTTGTACCACTAAAATACCAGTGAATTCACTTATGGCCTAATTCATATACGACTATGGGACACTAAATGTACAGAAGCACACAGCTACCATTTAATCCACAGACTGAGATGCTTCAGTCAATTACAGTAAACTCACTCCGTACAGAAAGATTTCTCCGAGTTATGATAAAAAAATAAATTTTTTTAACAGGTGATTTAGACAATCAAAAGTTGACAGCTTTAAAATTTACATTTCTCTTCCATTACAGAGAAATGTATTTGCTTCCAATATGACAGCTGCAGACTTAAGTTGCTGACGTGGGATTTAAGAAATCTAAGTTCTTATAAATGTAATCATCTAAATGGAAACCCAAAGGAAAGCAGAGGGAAGGCATAATGAGCATCCTCACGTCACATCTGAGTCTTTACTATTTGGTGGTAAATGGATACTGAACCTATCAGTTGGAATTTTAAGACAATAAATGGTCTCATCTTGAAGGTAATACTTTATTTGTTTTTATATAGCTGCGGACTTGGAAAAATTAAGTTTTAGTGGGCTTCAAATGTAGGGCTATTCAACCTTGATAGCATTCCTTTATTGTGTTTATGATTTAATGCTAACTCTGGTTTTAATATAAAATTGGTTGATAGTGTTCCCTCTAATTTTTTCCATCCATGTGCAGAATGAATTTTGTTATGTGCACCATATTGTGGTAATGTGCAGATGTATGCCACCAGTAGAAACCAAAAACCTAGATATAATATATATTTTTAAAAAGTTACCATAGGGATAATTACTCCAGCCAGGACAGGTTAGGCGTTTTAGAGCACATTATTCAAAGAATTAAATTTAAGCGTAAGAGAAATAAAAATCACGAAATGACTAGACCAGTCAAAAAACTAAAACAACACACTTTGAAAGAAGTATCAAGAAGTAACAACAACATCACAAGTATGTGTTGGGAAGTGACAGAGAGAAAGAGACGCATTGCTCCTTTAAGTACGCTGCCCCTTTAAGTAGATAAGCCCGTTCAGACAAGAGCAGCTGCCAGCAAGCTCCCTCCGTCCTGAGACCTATCGTGTTTCTTCCCTCCTGCCTCTTCCTCCCCCCCCCCCCCGGCTCTGTGGAGATGGGGTACAGGGGTTGGAGGAGGGGGACACCCTGACATCAGCGCCACCTCCCCCCCTCTGCACAGCAAGCAGGAGGCTCCTGGGAGCAGCTCCAAGGCAGAGGGCAGGAGCAGCATGGCAGTGAGGGGAGGGACACCTGAAGTGCGCAGCACTTCATAGCCTGCTGGGTGGCCACCCAGCTTAGAGCGGACTTTGGTCACAAGGGCTGGGGAGGAACTTGTGCTTATTTCTTATGAATATTTTCTGTAGAAAACTCCAACTCTTTGTTTTTAGAAGACTGCATATAAAGCATAAGTGAATCCCATTTTAAATATCATTTTGTTGAATTTCTTATATAAAAACCACTCTTACATTTGACAAACTCATACCTGGGTATACTGCCTGTTAAGCTCCTTTCACTTGATGAGGATGATGATCCAGGCCTCTCTTCTATCTTCATTCCTAGCGATTCTGTTGCACTACTCTGTGCTTTCTCTCCTTCCTCTTCTGTCTTCTTTTTCTCACTGTCACTATCATCACTACCTTCTCCTAAGATGTCGTCAACCTGCCAATTGGTCAAGAGTCAGTATGTGCTCTACTGAGTTATTAATTATATCACTCTCTCACACAGTTACTAGACTTGTCTTAATTATCCATTTTAAAATGTCTTATAAACAGCTTTCTTGCTCTGTTTGCTTAAAAAAAAATGAAGTTCAAGTTAAAGGTTTCCACAGTAACCTTGACAACATTTTTATGCAGATTACACTAAATTTATATTCATGCAAGTATGATACATACTAAGCTATAGTCACCACCACCAATACAATTCCATTTTAATGACTTAAAATAATGTATAGGAATACTATAGAAACAGCCATGAAGCCATATTACTGATTCTTGGTTATATTATTGGTAATGGGCAAAATCTTTAGAAATTAAAGGGACAAACTTTGCACCACCACAACAGTGTACAGCGGATCATCTGTTCAAAACATATATTGAAGTACATCTTCAGTTAATAAGAATTTTTATTTTTTCAGGCATTCCTATTTAAAAACCTAATTTTAGCAAAAGGTTTTTTCCAAATCATACTGTATGACAGGAACTGAAGATACAGAAGACACTGTTATAATCAGATTCTGTCTACTTGCTTGCCATTTAAGAAGGCAAGTCTATCAAAACGTTTCTACTTTTAATTAAATAGCAGTTTGTCTTTTGCTTCTAAGAAGTTAGCATGGATTTTATACTAGTCTAAAATACCCTTATTCATTCTAGGTTTGCAGCTGCAGAAATAAACATTAAAACACAACAAATACATGTGCTGTGTTGAGATGCCTCAAGAGGTTCCATACTTTTAAAAATAAGCATTTGAACTACAGGTGGGGAAGGAGTAAGGTGGTGTAGATGGTGTTGCCACACACTACTTCTCAATGAGAATGGTAGTGGGCAATGAGAAGGGAAGCAGGACTGTTGGGTTCTCTGGGACAAGTGACTGCAACTTTACTGAACCTTAAATTTTCTTCAGAAAGCAACATGTCCTGGCAGCAGTGAAAAAGAAGGTGGGTTAAGGCCCCAACTCCCCCAGCCTATCAATGGTCTAACCATTTTCAATGCTCAAATCCACAGCATGCTAGTATTTTTAGGCCTACCAGGGTCATCTTATTCCCATGACTGACCAAGGTCACAGCCTGCTGCAGAGCTACTGTAGGAGGCAAACACCAGGCCTCAAAGAAATGCCTGGATCTTTCTAATCCCCCTTCTCTGTTTAAGCCAGGATGATGCCAAATTCAAAGGAAAAGGGGGAATACAATAACTCCTGACTTCTTTGGGGTTAGGATAACCAACATCCCTGTAATGTTTTGGTGCTAAGCCCAGACCAGTGAGAGGTCTCACTGCCTCCCTGTAACCCTGGGTGCCTTCCATGTTTTCCTGCTGTGGCTCTCAACCTGAACACCAACAGACAAGCATGTGGTTCCTTGAGTTTCTCTGTGCTGTGCAACCCTGGTTCAGAGGTCTGACCCCAGCAGCCTGCCTGCAACACAGCAGCCCCAGCCTCATCTCCACCAGCAAGTTACTACTTGCAAGGTGACCCCAACACAGCCCCAATCTCAAATTTCCCCAAAAATGTTTGCCCTGAAGTGTCCCACTCCCTCCTGGAACACTCAGGGAAGTAAAGTGGGTCACTGGTCCGTTAAAGAGACAAAAGCACAGCTTATTACTTTAACAAGAGTTAATCACTTAAATTCAAAACAGAGCAGTGTTTTCTCTTAGATTAGAAGTAAAACAAGTTTATTTACAGAAGAGCAAGGATTATGTGATACCAAATAAAGGAAATAAGGGTAGATCAGTTATAAGCAAATAAAGTGAAGAACACATCTAAAAGCCTGAAACTTAATCTAGTAAAATACAGTCTTTGTTCAAGGCTGTTTCTCTCACCCTTGTCTTCTTTCCAGCTTTTTACTGGCTGGCCTGACCAGGACCCAACACAGAGATCAAATTGCTTGGTTTCTTTGTCTCCTGAAGGTGAAGGATAATTTAGGGAGTGGTTTCCCCTCTCTTTATAGATCTCTCTGAAATATATCCTTCTGAAGGATACCACCAGATAAAGTTCACCAATGCATGCTGAGTAAATGATCCACAAGGTTTGGAGGATAAGGCTCCATGTTGGTTCCTCCCACGCTGGTGGCCGCTACTATGGAAATTATCTATTCCTGCTATAACCTCTAATATAAATGAAGAGCCCATGGAATTTGGCTACAACTGGTTTGAGATTGTGGCCACTTTCCTTTGTTTGACAAAAACCTGTTTATCAATGCCCCTTGACATGCATGCCTGGTTTAAACACCTTTTAGTCAGGGACTTTAAAGCCTAGTATCCGTGAGTATCCATAATTTCACGTACAGCATTGTTACATATATTGTACAGTGATATTATGACCCTTGTGTTAATTTTTAAATGGCATCTCACCAGGCATATTTTGTACGAATGTCATTGCAGTAATGTGCAGGGTGTGAATACAGCGGTGGCTAGGGTCATAACCTCCTTCCCGAAATAGTTTTTGTTTCCACTGTGGGAGAGAAGCAGCCGCCAAAGTAGCAATAATGTAAACTGAAGACAAATCAATTATACCATGTGCCCACATGCACGCCACTGCTTTAGGGTCTGAAAATATGCACTTAAGACAAACCACACGATTACTCCCAAGTTCCAATATGCCCATACCCTGTTCTCAAAGGCTATGAATGCCCCCACCTCCTTAACCTGACAAAAATGACTCTCTACATGCAGTGTGACAAAATATGTATACCTTATGAATCCCAAAGAGAAAGGGCACGGATTTTGCAGCAGTGGACGGTAGATCAAAAGAGGGCCACTTGGTGCTGATACTTAAAAGAAATGCTGGGAATTAACTACTTAGAGCCTCAAAGAGCAGTCTAGGTCATTTTAGCCCTCCAATCATACTAATTTTAGCTCAAAAATCAATTTACTGTCTTTCAAATGAGGTTGCTTTTGCCACATTGCATTCTAACTCATAGCTCTTTGGCATTTTTACAAAAACAGAAAAAGGAATCAAAATTTCTGAAGTCTTTGAAGATGTTGACATGCAAGATAAAAACACCCACTAACTTTTCGATGTGGTGTACTTTTAAAAATAGTTTTAATGTCCGACCATTTGGAAAAATATCACATACACACATTTTTCCCCAATTATGCCATTTAAAGATAATTTTTTTAAAAATAAGGGAGATTACAGTACAGTCTATTCTAGGTCACATGGATAACACTCATTTTTATGTGGAAATCTATGAGGAATTTAGGACAGGAGTAACCATGATACAAAACAGCACATTACTCATGTAAATCAGCTCTGTTATATTCAATCCCTCTATTTGGGCCATACATGCTAACCACAACTGAATGTGGTGACTCGTTGCCGGGGGGAGAGGAGAGGAGAGAGAAAGGGAGACAGGACTCCTCCTAGCTCCCTACTGCATTTGGGTTACAAAGGAGGGGAAAAGGGAATGGACTTACCTGAGTGGACAGTAAATAGCTGGACCAGAGAGGGACAGTGACCCATCATGTGCACTGGTGGAAGAGGAAGGTATTTATACCCCTGCTATCCAGAAGAAACATTCTCTCTCAGTGATCATTAGCACCCACCCTCCCATCCACAGATCAGAACAGAATCAGGTTTTTATCATCTACTGTGGGCGTGTGCTAGTCATCTTTTTTTTTTTGGGTGGGGAGCATGCCAGATTGGCTGAGGTGGGGTGGGGTTGTTTGCCTTCCCCACAGCAGTTTGGGGAGGTAAAGAGGTTAGATCAAGATGTCACAACTCAGTAGGTAGCCGGTGTCCCCTATGCAAGTACATGTTCACAGAGGGGATACAATTCTCTGACAAACAGGTGTTGAAAGGGGATTTACAGGATGGTATCCCATAAGGAAGATGGAAAGAGGGGGGCTGGAGCTCCTAATTTCCAGCACAGCATGGAGACATACACCCTTTCTAGTCTCTCTTAACTGTCATATGATGGGAGGCTGACAGGTCGCAGCAATGGTCTGGGTCAGGGGCATGCAAAGGAATAAAAAGCTGGCCGCTTTTGGAGGGGCACTGTGTGTCTCTCACAGCTGGAGGACCTGGTTCTCCCCACCGTAGCCCCAGAGCCCGTGGAGCTGGCTCTCTCCCTTCCTCCCACAGACAGAGGAGCTCACTCTCACCGGGCAGGCGGAAGAGCTAGATCCAGGGCCAGAGGAGCCTGCCCTCTCCCATAGGAGTTCACTCTCCCCAAGCCCCAGAGGAGTTCTGTGCCCCTGCTGATTGCCGGGGGTGGGCTGTGCCCTTGCTTGCTCACCTTGTGCATGCTCCTAGTCTGGATGGTACCAGGATGGGAAGGGTAAGAGCTGATGGCAGCCCTCCCTCGCAGGTGGAAACAATTAAGGAAAGAATGACAACCTGCACTCTACAATTTATTGTTGGTATTCCCAGATATGTTGAGTGAATAAAGTTGCAGCCTAATTAAACAACATCCATTGCCTCTTCTCTTTCATCCTTTGTGGCCAGGACAAGGAATCTCCCTACAGGATAATTTCTCTTGCAAGTCCCAAACAGGAGGTGTGAAATCTTAAGACCAAATACTACCCAATGATACACTGCATTGAGAGCGCTCCCTGTTTTATTTTGCTTATTTTAAGTGTGGCTGGTGTCACTTCAGAAGAGTGTCAGTGGGAAGATAAATAAAAACCTTTCTAAAGTAATTTTAATAGTAATGGATATATTATAAATACCTGAATGCAATAGCTAGAAGAAAAAACAGGCTGCAGTTCTTGAAAATATATAGACTCAGGTAGTAACACACTTTTCCTTCTGAGATCTCAAAGCAATGTGTGAAGCAGAGGAGAGGATGGAGAGTGTAGCTGGGAGTGATAAGCAGAATATCATGCAGTGAAACCAGCATGCTTACCTCCCACTCCTCTCCTTCAGAACCAGAGAAGTGCCTGCCTCTGCTTCCCAGAGGAAGCAAAAAAGGACAAGTCTTTCTCCCCTTCTCTCTCACACACATTCTCCCCCCGGCCCCACTTTTCAGTGGAGAGACATCTATTGAAGAGGCCAGGTTAGAAGGAAGAAGTGAAAGGAAAAGAGAAGGTCTTGAGAGACTCAGGACCTTGTTTGATTTCCCCTCCTGGCAGGTTGTACAGATAGGCCAGAGAGGATGAATGTAGAGGCAGATCACAGGGCTCATAAAGATTTGTAAGAGGGACCTCTGTGGGACAGTTTCACTGACCTCTTTAGGATCCCTCCCTCCCTCCCCCACACCATTTGTGGCAGTTCAGAGGGAAAGGAAGTGATTCTTCCCAGTCCCCTGCCTGAAAGATGAATATTGGAGGACCCAGACCCTCCATACTTAGCCACTGTTGTTTCAGAGAGCAGCTGCATATGCTACTTTCTGCTGCTGCTTCTCCTGAGCTTATGTTGCTAGGAACAGGTGTCTCAGAAGGGGTAAGAGAAGAGGAATAGTGGCAGCCTCACAACTATCTAAAAGTAAAGAGACCATACCTATTTTTGGAATTAGTAAAATCATTTAAAAGGCGTGACAAACGATGCCAGCTACGATTCAATTATTTATGGCTCTGAGCAACTTTAACTTTAAACATGTGAGATAAGGCTACTGCATTCATTGTATAATGTAACAGAACAGGATTGTAGCCCACATTATCCTATCCTTTTGTAGAGCGACTTTTATACAAAGTAAAATTTTACAGGTTAACTAGCGTATATTGATTAACCCTGTTTTGTACAGACCCTTTTGTTGACACTTATGCTGTAATATCTTTGCATTGAAATATTTTGTTTACCATCTCATCTTGCTAACAAAACCTGTAAAAGAGCCATAATGCATATTTTCAGCAACTAAATGTGACCTCATACACCAGTAATGTCTTCATTACAACATTAGGCAGAAACTGTGTCATGTAGAAACTGATATGTCAGATCAGACCATCGGTCATCTAGTCCAGCATGCTGTTGGAAAGTACCACACAGAGATGACCATTAGGGGCATAGAAAAAAAGACTGAAAAAAACTGGATTGGAGAGCAAACAAATTCGAAAGGACAAGATGAAAAGTAGATAAAATAATAAATGGCATATATAAAGGAAATCAGGACTCTGTTCTCCTTGTCTCACAGCACAAAAACAACGGGACATTCAACAGAACTGAAAGACAGCAAATTCAAAACCAATAAAAGGAAATGAAATTTCCCACAATGCATAATTACACTATGGAACTCATTGCCACAGGATGTCACTGAGGCCAAAAACGTAGAAAGATTCAAAAAGATATTAGGCATTTATATGGATAACAGGGATATCCAGTCATAATAGAAAATATGAAGAAAAGAGCTCTGGAAAGGTTTATTTAAAAAAGCCTCAATTATGTACCTCTAGTAGCTTAGTAAGATTAAAAAATACATTAAATGAATATGACTAGTTAGGAAAATTACAAGAGCCATCTACTTCCCTCTTGATTAAAGTGAAATTTACAATTAGCTTGGCTAAGGGATAAACTATCTGTACATTACGCCATTGCATAAATAGGGAGAGTGAGAGTGTATTTTAACATCTTCCTCAGAAATATCCAGCATTGGCCATTGGTCTAACTGATAAAGATAGTTCTGTTTTAATACAGTGATTCTTATGTTCATGATACAGCAAACAAAGAACTAACGAGATGAATATCTCAGGAAAACATTAATAAAATTTTCTAACGAAACTGCCTCAGTGGAAAACAAACATTCTTTCAAAACCAAAAGAGCTAATATACCATGACAATCTAAAGAAAGATACCTAATAGACAGAAGTCTGGTACAGTACTAAGTATACTTTATATATCTGTATGAGGTATTAGAATTTAAATTTTCTTATGACAAACAGATGGCACATGGTACAAAACTAACTCACTCAGCAAAATTTTGTATATATTTTATGTCCTTCCTGAAAGCTTAAGTCTAGCTTTCAGAAAAAAACCTTTATGTACTAAGCAATATAACTACAAACTACAGAATTGATGACTACCGAAGTTAAAAATTTTGCAAGGCTGCAGAGAAATATATCACTGCTCCAATGGATATGGAAATGTGTTTTAACAACACTAAGTGACATGGTCAATGAGGTGAAGTTATTGTAGGACTAGGACTTTGTTATAGGACTTTCCTGTAGGAATATATTGATCTAGCTTAATAGGGGGCTGAGAGAAAAGTAGGAAAACATCACAAGAGCTACAGGTAAGCAGCCTCCCAGCAAACATTGGGGGCTACAGGCAGAAGTGACACAGTTGTTCTGCCAATGCTGGGAATCAACAGATCAAAAGGGCTATAAACAGTTAAAAAGCCACTGTCAGGAAGCGAAGGGGGTGTCAATTTTTAGGAGCCATCCAGGGGAACACGCTGATACAGAGAGTCTCTCTGTGCAGAAGTCTAAAGAAGTTGGGGCCTTCCCCAAATCCAGGGATTAGTAAGCCTTAGGGAAGGCAGGCATCTGTCTAGACTTGTTTATTGCTCTAGGATCTGTTCTCTCTGAAATGCTTTTGTTCTAAATAAATAATACTTTGATATTACTCCTGGTGGGCACAGAACTTCAGAGTCTGAGCTTAGGTCAGATCTGCTGAAATAAATCACCCCAAGACCCATTTGGAGATTCACTGGGAGGAGAGGGCTTGACCCTTGGACAATTCAGCAATGGCCCCACAAGGTTTGGCAATGGGCAAAAGGATCGAGCCCTGTGTAGGTAGAATGCCAGTGCATGGCAGACATTAAGGGAGTATAGGATCCTGTCAGTGTGGGAGGTGTGTGGTTTGGGGTGGAAAACAAGTAGGTGGATACACTGATTCAGGTGGAATTCTGATACCACCTTTGGGAGGAATTTATTGTGTAGCCATAAGGACACCTTGTCCTTGTGGAATATAGTGTGTTGGTGAGGGTCTGTCGTCATGGTGCTAGTTCACTTATCTGCATGGCTGAAGTAATAGCTACCAGGAATGTCACTTTCATCAAGAATTGGGAGAGGGAGCAGGATGCCAACAATTCAAAGGGTAGCTTTGTGAAGGTGGAGAGAAAGAGATCAAGGTCCCACAGGGGTGTGGACTTCAGTACTGGTGAAAAGATGTTGAGTAAACCCTTCATGTAGCAGACGGTGCTGGGGTGTGTAAACAATGAGATGCCATCCACAGGAGGGAGAGATAGGCACTGAGTGCTGCCTCTACAGAGTTGAGGACTCCGCCTGATGTTTTGAGGGTGAGAAGGTAGTCTAGGACAACTGGTAAAGATACTGTGGCCAGTGAGTGGTGGTGGCGGTGAGCCCATACTACGAAGCTACCTTTAGCTTGGTCGCATGCCCTGGTGGATTCTTTCCTGCTCTGAGTAAGGATTTTTCATACTGGGGAGGAGCATGCCTTGTCTACTTTCGACCCCCATACAAATACCATGCCGTGAAGTGAAGAAGGCCTTGATTTAGATGCTGGAGCCTCCCCTGATCTTGTTAGAGTAGATCCGGGACTGTGCGGTGGCAGAGTAGTGTGCGGGTGGAGAGTCTGAGAAGGTCTGTGAAGCAGAACTGATGGGGCCAGAATGGGGCTATGAGTATCACGGTGGACCGGTCCCAGTGAATCTTGTGGCAGGAGGGGAATGGAAGGAAAGGCATAGCGTTAATTGCCTGTCCAGGGGAGGTGGAGAGTATTGCCCTGTGAGTCCTTCCTTACTGCTCTTCTAGAACAGTTGGGCAGCTTTTGGTTCTTGTGTATGGCAAAGAGGTCCCACTGGGGGTGTGCACCCCATTTCTCAAAGAGACACCGTAGCATGGTGTAGCTCCCACTTGTAATTGAAGTAGAGTGTCCTGGCTGAGCGAGTCGGCCAGGGAATTATGGGTGCTTGCGAGGTACGTGGCTTGAAGTGTCACATGGGTTTTGATGCACCAGTTTCAAAGGCAGACAGACGTTGAGTAGAGGGAGGGAAACTTGGCACTGCCCTGCTTGTTGGTGTGCACCACTGTCACAATGTTGGAGAGAAGCTGAACATGGGAGGGACTAAACAAGTGAGGGAAAGGACTGACACACCACATGGACTGCCTGCAGTTTAGCACATTTATGTGCCTCCTGTGGCATCTACAGTTCCTGGGCCGTGTGACAGTCCAGGTGGGCTCCCCAACCCCCAAGGGAGACGTGTGTTGTGATGGTGGCGTGTGGTGTGCGAGGGGTGAAGGGGATGCCTACCATGACTTTGGAAGGATCGGCCCACCATGCTTAGGAGGGCAGCACAGTCCGGGGAACAATGACCCTTGTCTCCATACGCTGTGCTCGGTCTGTAGATGGAGAAGAGCCAGGCCTAGAGTCAACACATATGGAGATGTGCATGCAGTGTAACATAGGTGCAGGTGTCCATATGTTCAAGGAGAGAGAGACAGCCAGACCACAATGTGGGGTCTGGGATGCAGGTTCGCAATGATGGTCATCAGTGTTGTGACACGGTCTGCTGGAAAAAAACCTCTTGCTCCGATGGAGTTGTGCTGCGCTCCGATAAAGTATATCGTCTATGTAGGTATCAACACTGACTTCTCCTCTTTGATGCAAATACCTAGCAATGCCAGGAGAGTGCGAGGATTGTGGAGGTCACTTCCTGGAGCAAAAGTGCCACGAGAAGCCAGTCGTTGAGGTAGGAGTATACTGAGTAGCCAAGGTGGCGTATGTGGGCTGCTACCACAGCAAAGACCTTTGTGAACACTCGCGGAGCTGGTGCTATGCTGAACATGAGGACCCGAAATTGACAGTGTTGGTGTCCTACCCAAAAATGGAGAAACTTGTGGTGGGGGTTTGCTGAATATCCATGTGGAATTAAGTGTCCTTCACATCAAGAGCCACGAACCAGGCTCCCTGGGGGAGGGAGTGAATCGATGCCAGTGTAACCATACTGAATTTGGACCTTCTGATAAAGGTATTCAGCACCCGAAGATCTGGAATGGGGTGGCACTCTCTACCCTTCTTTGGGATGAGGAAGTACAGTGAGTAGAAGCCTCGTCTTTTGTAGTGAGGTGAGACAGGCTCTATGGCCCCCTTGAGGAACAGAGCATCTGCTTCTTGTTGGAGAATGCATTGAAGGGATGGGTCCCCGGCGACAGTCTGGGGGGTGGTGATGTCGATGAGGTGGGAATGAGAGGAATGCTATGGAGTATCCAGTACCCAACTTCTCAGGTGATATTGCCCCAATTGTGGGCAAATAGGACAAGATGGCCCCCAAAGACTATATGGGGCACCGCAGGTGGCATCGGGGGAGGTTTGCGGGTCTCGACCTGCACGCCAAAACTGAGCTTTTGGTTACTATTGGGAGAGAATCAAAGAGGTGGTTGTGGTGGAGGCGGGGAAGTGCGGATGTCGAGAACGGTGCCGCCTATGTGGGACCTCCTGCTGGCGCTGTGGTAGTAGGCTGGGTAGACAGCATGTGGGCATGGAAGGAATGGTTGCCTCTGCTGTGTCTCAGGACCGGGGTATACATACTAAGGGACAGTAGTATGGCCTGGAGTCCTTCAGCGAGTAGAGGGATTCATCTATCTTTTTGTGGAACAACTTGTGCTTATCGAAGAGGAAGTCCTTGGCTGTATTTTGGACCTCCCTGGGAAAGCCAGACGACTGTAGCCATGAGTCCCAGCTCATAATGACCGCGGTTGCTAGAGAGTGAAAGAATGTGTTGGCCATGTCCACAGTGGCCTGGAGTCCCACCTTGGCTATCAGTCGCCTCTCCTCTACCAGTGCCTGGAATTGCTGATGTTGGTCTGGTAGTAGTTTATCCTTGAATTCTGCTAGCCTATTGTAGTTATTAAACAGTTCTTGCAACTTTATGAACAACATTGGAATAAATCAATAAGCTTGCCTATGTAAGTATCCGCAAGCAAAACCATACCACATAACGTGTTGCAAACTTATTGGTACAATAATCAGTTTTCAAAACAGAGGAAACATTTTCAAAAGTGGTTTGACCTGTTATGAGTTATACAGAATATTGAGTCATTAATAGTATCTTCAGTTTCTGTTTATAGTGTTAGATTGTCAGTCTAACAGAAATGCTGCTCATGGCATTTTAAAAAAAAGCTTTAATTAATACTAAAGCTTTTTACTGACATACAGTCCAGTGATTGTTGGTTTATTTAAATATCACTGCATAGCTGCTAAAGACAGTAAGGAACATCTGTCTTACATAATACAGCAAGTATGATTCACGTTGAAAAAGAAAAAGTGATTCATCCCCAAAGGTTACTGCTTAAGGTCTCCCTTCAAGAGGGCAAATTGCGTGTCTTTTAGCAAACAGAATTAAAAGCCTTCTGACAGTTCCTTGAAGTACTTGCCTAAAAAGGCAAACAAAATTAAATAAATAATCCAACACTCAACCAAAAGAAAATTAAAGATACTTCATTTCTTGTCTTTGAGAAAACTAGCCCAACACCGCTTCATGCACATATAAAATATGAACGACAAATAACACCTCCTAGTTCAAACAGAGCACCAAAGTCTTTGTTGAAAAGAACATGCAAAATCTCTTCCACAGTGCCAAACAACAAACCATTTTCACTGGAAAAGTGGTTCACTTTAGAGGCAAAGTAATTTTATAGTCAAACTGAATTAAGATATTGGAATGGTTTACCAGTATTTTAAACAAATTAAAAGAAGAACGGTGAAGAAAAGCAACACCACTTTATTGGAGGACAGCTATAGAAAGGTTTTAGCATAAAAGGGTTAAGATTCTCAGGTTGGCTAAGAAAAATATATGCGCTCTGTAACTAGTGTAGGTGGTTAAGCCAACGTAACAAGGCCTTGAAAAATAAATTCAAAAGTTAAGAGGAATATGGCATTTAACAAGACAAGTTTTGGAAGCATGTTAAGCTTGGAATATGGCTAATGAGAAAATAAAGGTTTCTGCACAAAAGGCCTCTAAATTATAGAAGACTGTTACAAACTGGTCCTAATAGACAAAGAGAAGTTGTTTTGTTATGTGATAAGCTTATAGTACATTCCAATGTACCAGTGTTATCTTAAAATATGGGTCACTGTAAGATGATAAAATGCTAGGTGCAGCTAGTTTTAAAATAATCTGAAAGGAGGACCAACCACCATACCTTGTTTTAGCCAAGGCTAAGAAAGGGGTCACACTCAAACAGTCCAAACACTTTTTTTTAAGCTAAGATAATAACGGTCAATGTGACATCACTTATTTGTTACACTGTATAATGGAGGCAGACTTGCTAGGAGTATTTATAAGATCCTATCTGATCATGCAGGAGCAAGTCAGGATGAGTGTGTTGTATCTCTTGGACAGAGTATCTCCACCCATGAGTATTTTGATCAAATGCTTATGAATGTTTTTTACTATATGGATTTATTATTATTTAGATTTTTAGAGATGTTTAGAGCAATTATATAAATATCATTTGAACTTTGGATTTAATAAATGAATTTATGGTTACATTAATGTCTGACAGTACCTTGTATTCACATAAATTAATAATTCCAACTGCAACAAATTCACAGGGTTTTTTTGGGGGGATATATTTACAGCACATATAGGCTCATCATGTTGCTTTGTGTCTTCTGGAAAGCAATGACTAGATATTCACTGAAGTTCTAGCAACAAATACAAATCACTTGATTTAAGAAACAGATATAATCAAACTTTTAGAAATAAAGGCTTAAAAGTCATTCACTGCTCCTAATATTTAATGAAAAAAGTGTTTAAAAATTCAGTTTGTACAGAACTGAGAAATGAAGTAGAATCATAGGGCAAATAGAGCATCAGAGAACAGTTTGCTTTGATACTTCATTTTTCTCCCATAGCAGTTATTAATACACAAAACTTCAACTGAATGCATGACCTCTCCTAATATGGGTAGCATTTCCCTATTAATTCTTTCCTGAGATTACAGAAATCTCTTGCATTGATTTCACAAGAAAGCCTAGTCTGTTCATCTCACCTCAAAAAGGATATAGTGGAACTGGGAAAAATTCAGAGAAGGGCAATGATGATGAAGGGTAAGGAACAGCTTCCATACAAGGAGAGACCAAAAAGATTAGTGCTGTTCAGGTTAGAAAAGAGATAATGAAGGGGTGATATGATAGAAAATTCTTCCAACCAAAAACAATAACCAGAACTACCTCTAATTTAAAATATCAGATCACAAAGAGATAATCAACAGAGAATGCTCTCAGGGAAACAGGAAAAATATGAAGAAGTCTACTAGAATTAGTCCAGACTGCTTGACCTGTGCTCAATCTTCTAGCTAAACCACACTCTCTCTTCAAGTACACTTGGAATCCCAGATACAATTTTAAAATCATAGTGGGGAAAAAGGGAATTATTGGAAATACTGACTATGCCAAATAGGAAACAGTACAAGCAAACTACTACTGTCAGACTCAAATGAAAGTGAGCACGTGAGGACTGGAAGGAAAGGGGCAGTGGGGGAAGGCAAACATTCTTCGGAAAGACATTATTTCCAAAGGGGGGAAAAGAAAATGTGCAACTGTTCAACAGATCAGAGTACTGAATCTAGGCCTAAATTCTAGGATAAATTCATGAAACCAAGTATTTTGCCATATTATATTTGGAGATTCCACCCCCAAAAAGCCACTTGTGCTGTTATAAGCAATAAGAAATAAACCACAGAAAGCACAAAATGATACACGGTGTGATTTGTGCAAACAAAACATTACTTTAAATGTACCCTGCTATTTTTTCCTCTTCCCAGTGGCTTCTCATTTTGTTTGGGGTTTTTTTTTTTTGTGTGTGGGGGGGGGGCGGGGGGAGGGGGGCAGGGGAAGGAAGGGTATTTCTAAACCCTTAAACATTTTGTATATTTAAAAACTGAAAACTGTTTCCTAGTTATACTATAAAAAATTCAGGCACTGGCAATAAATGAGAACTGTATATATGACAGGTTTCAGAGTAACAGCCGTGTTAGTCTGTATTTGTAAAAAGAAAAGGAGTACTTGTGGCACCTTAGAGACTAACCAGTTTATTTGAGCATGAGCTTTGGTGAGCTACAGCTCACTTCATCGGATGCATAGCATATCGTGGAAACTGCAGAAGACATTATATACACACAGAGACCATGAAACAAAACTTCCTCCCACCCCACTCCCCCGCTGGCTGTGTGGGGTGGGAGGAAGTTTTGTTTCATGGTCTCTGTGTGTATATAATGTCTTCTGCAGTTTCCACGATATGCTATGCATCCGATGAAGTGAGCTGTAGCTCACGAAAGCTCATGCTCAAATAAACTGGTTAGTCTCTAAGGTGCCACAAGTACTCCTTTTCTTTTAACTGTATATATATCATTCATGCTGCTATATTCCATTTACTCTTCTCACCTATCTGAAATAGCTGAACTGAGAGAGAGAGAGCACGCGAGAGAGAATGAACACACAGGCATACATATAGAGCTCCTACTTTGTCCTGGGAGAAAAAAGCAATTATGAAAAAATCTTAAAGTCCTATTGGCACCACACCAAGAACAGCTGTCATGCTGAAAAGGGAAAAACAGCAATTTGAAAATGTTATAAGAAGTTATTTAGAGGAGTTCCCACTGGCAAAACCAGAGAAAGCACTTGGACCATATTATGAAATGAGTTGGAGCAGCAACCTGAATAGTTGCAGTTTATAACAACACTGTACAGTAATGGCTGTAAACCCTGCAGTAAATTTAACTGGACTCCTGGGTGTGAGATTATATTATTGAAAAAAAGATATTACATGAGAAATCTGAGTAGCTCACACCAAGTTACCAGCTTACTCCTGCTTAATATCCACCTGCAACACACAAATGGCACTGAAGCAGCACCCTTCACTTCACTAGGTTTTACCACACATCTGTAAGTAAAGGAATATTTGAAGTGGAGATGTTTCCAACGTGCATATTTCCATCTGCATTCCAAACCTGAGGAAGTATTTATGCATTAAAATGAAAGCACACATTCTTCTATAAAGCAGTACCAGCACAATATAAAATGCTATTACTCCGTGGTCACCATTAAAGTCTTTATGGCCAGTATTTGCAAGTAGTTAATTGCTGTATTATTACAGTAACAATTAGGCAAAAGGCAAAATTGTGAATAATTTAATGGCACCCATTGTTCTTGCACAAGTTGTTTACCACAGGGCAAGAATTATGCATGATGATAAAAACGTACCAGAAGCTGGTTCATATTAGTAGCCCTGTGTGTTAATGAACAGAAACATTTATTTCTACTTACCTGAATTTCCTTTCGAGTAATTACAATGGGTTGCAGCTTGAGGGCTACTGTCAGTCAGTGGCAGCAGAGCAATGTCCTGTCCCCTAAGGTTCCTTTCAATCAAGACAAATTCCACAGCCAGGATAATTCAAATCTATTTTTCTAAATTACAGACTGTGTCAATTATACTTTGAGGGGAAAACAATTTCTCCTACTTCAGAAAATGGGAAATTCCCCCGAATAAAACAAACCCAAATCCTTGGATGTCAATTTCTATTTCTATTCTGTAGGGGACATCCATCTGTCTTCAAAGCGGTCAAGATCTGCAGACCTTATTACTCAGAGAAAGAAAATTTTCAGGTAAGCAGGGATAAATGTTCCTATTCTTCATCGTGCAAAGCTCCACAGATCCATTACAATGGAATTTTAGGTGGGAAGCAGGATGATTCCTTAAATATGGGACTCCAAAATAAAGTACATTATAATTATCTTCCCCTTGCCACTGAAATGTGGAGGAGCCTTCTGTCAAAAAATGGCATTGACTAAAAGATAGGATTGACCAATATTGAGAGTTTTCATGAACTTATGTACTGATGGCCATGCAGATGCCTAGCAGATCCCCACACAGGAGACACAACTTCTCTGTCATAAGGACTGGACTTTGATGCTTAATAGAAAGAAGATTTGAATTTTCTTATAGAATGAGTGCTATTGACACTTGTGAGGACTCCTAAAAGTACAATACTCGGTCTCATCGGAGAAAGCTCCCAACTTCAAAAACCTCATCTGATTGTAGATAGTAGATATTAAGAGCTCTATTAATTGGAATGGAAGTATAACATCACCTCCTGCAGAGGTTTGATCTGGGTAGTGTCATACAGAAGAGTATGAGGTTCCACGGTCATGTTCTAAGACCTTGATAGGCTGGAATAAGGGTTGTTGGAATTATTTCTATGTTAGGATTTGTACAACACTTTCTTGAGCATGCTGATAGCATTTTACTACAGAAACTTGACTTTTCTGCTTGGACACTCATACGTAGAGATTAAGACCTTTCTGGACAAATTCAAGGCTATGTTCCACTTTAACACTGGTTAAACTAAAGACTTTGCACTAGTCAGTAGCATAAGTTCTATTTGTTGACTTTTTTTAAGGTCCATGAGAATGACAGTTACTTTAGCCAAGTCTCTATTTTGAAGCTATCTGGGCCTAAGTGGATTTTTTTTTTTTTCCCAGTAGCAGGTCTGCTCTACAAGACAGACTTTGGAAGGTCTAATGTGAAGTTAGCCAGATCTGAGAGCCACAGCCTCCACAGCCAGAAAAAGGCTCAAAACAGTATTACTGATACTCTCTCCTTCATATATTGTGTGTGGTCCTAGGAAGCAGTGGCAAAGATGAGACAACATAGCATGGACCTTGTCCAACTTTGCAAGAGGTCATTCTCCACCTCATATCTTAGGCCTTGACAGAGACCACAGGGCACTTTAAATACTGTTTCCAGATGCAAAGAGATTGATCACCAGACCACCAAAATGACAGTGAGGTATTGGTGGGTGCAGATTCAGTCTGGTAATCTGACTCTTAGTGGGCACTGCACACTGAGATTGGGAACTTTGCTCTGCCCAGGACAGAAGTTTTTTCCTCTGTAGTATAGGGCTGATTTGTTCATCCTAGTTTAATTATGAAAACCCCATTAGATGTATGGACTCTCATGACCAAAACAAGTCTGTTATCCAGGGAAGGAACAGTGCTCCACGACCTCAATGAATCATTGTGTTCCAGCTGGCTATTGCTGTGCTCTCTCTGGTATCCATTCCCTTGACTGAAATAGGGACGTGAAGTCTCAGCTGCCTGGTTCACTAACAGGTTGCTCCCTTCAAAAAATCTGAATCTCTACACTCACTTGTAGACAGGGCAAAGAACATACAATGGGAACTTGATCTCTGTCAACAAATGTGGCAGGGTGACATGTGGAAGGGAATAACAAGAATTACTGGATAATAACATGAACTCTGGCTTATTGTAAAATTGTGACTGCTGTCAGCTTGGCTGATACCGAACACTGAATCAGGAATCTCCAGAGCTAGAAACATGAGAAGCTACTGCTAGAACTAAACACACAGACTTCATTTAAGGAACTTCTTTGTTTTCATTAAAACCTTTTACGTAGTGGAAGACTGTAAAACCTTTAGTCCAAAAGTAAAATTAGACAAAGACAACCCTTTTATTTTAAAACGTTACAAAAGAAATGCACTGAAGACCAGTTAAGCATATAGTGTAATTACTTGATTGAAGCACTGTGCTGATCAGATTTTCTTCAAGGATTAGTTTTGCATAAACCTAATTTGATTGTTGCAATCACATTTAAAGTGTAGAACATTCTCCTCATTGTGGAGGGCTTAGAATATGAGGAAGGCAAATGAATGAGTGGGTTCAAGTGGGGGACAAAGTTGTTGTGCAGACCTAAGAATCATCTCATGTGGGAAAAAACTGCACATAAAGGAACCCAGGATGGGTAATGCCTCCAAACTTATTCTTTGCCAACGTACTTGCCAACAGGAAAAAATATTTAAATTAGAAGCATGGAGAAGACTCCTCCAATACGTTTTTTAAAAAAAGCAGATTCACACATTATGTGGAACATAGTCATTCTATCTCTCTTGATGGCATCCCTGCAGAGTAGAATCTTAAAAAATTGGGAAATGTGAGGGTGCTGCAAAAAAGTCCTGAAGCGTACAGAATTTGTTACAAGTCTCCTAATACTGAGACTTGGACCTCCAGGAAGTTAAGACTCAGACCCATTCAGAAGGAACTCTTAATACATCCCTGGCTGAGACACAAAATAGGATTCTTGCCCTTTCAAGTACCACGAGGAGTGACATCAGAATCCCATGAAATGCCCAGACTTGTGGACAGTTTCAAAATCAGAAAGCCCATGAGCTTTCGTTAGAGCTGGACGTCAAATACTTGGGGTTCCAAGAAGAAATACAAACTGAAATCTTTCCTTGGGCAACTGGGCTAGAAACATGAATGTCTGATAGAATGCTAGGTCCTGAGCAGGCATTAAATAGCTCCTCTGAAAATACATGAAGATGAGGGACTCGAGTAGTAGAAAGGTCCTGTGATTACTTACAGATACTACCTCATATGGGGAGGCTATCAACAAGCATCTATGACAGCAGTTTCCAAACTGTGGGTTGTGCTCCCAAATGGGGCTGTGCCATGAGCAGATGGGTCACAGGTCTGACAGGCCAGATTTGGCCTGCAAGACTATGCCATCTGTCCTCAAACATGTCCAGACCTGCTCCACAAATGCCACACCAGGAGCCACCATTTTGAGACTTAAATTCAGAAGATCCTTATATGTGGGCAGCAGTCTTATCAACAGAGCAACCTCTCTGTCTGAAATGGTAGGCGCCTGTACTAACATTTTCTGAGATGGGAATCTGCAGTGGCGTTTAAAGCACCTTAAGGCAGGACCCACATCATCTTTTATGCCACCCTGAGTACTCTGCTGGTACTTGATAAAGAATCATTTTATGTAACGGTCTGTGCTGCAAATTTTTGGCTGACAATGAAATTATTCAGGCTCCCACAGAGGTGATGGCTGAGCATCTCAATCAGATGAATGAACAGGTTTGCATTCTTTCCCTCCCAATTTGGACATGAAAGTATGATTGGGTGCAAAACTCCTTTCAGTGCAAGCCTGATGCCATGGATTTGACAGCAGCTGAAATCAAACAGCTCAACCAAATTTCCTGAGATTGAGTCTTGTGAGGAACACATGCCCCCAACTTTCTCTCCTGGAGTTCTGGTTCACTGTTGAGAATTAGTATTCTGCACTCTCAAAATGCGCCTTGAAACGGATGGTGCCATTTGTGAACACCTATGTGTGTGAAGTTGGATTCAGCACACAGTCTCAGTATTGATCTACCATTGATGTCACACTGTAGATTAGATGTGCAATTTCTACCACACCGTGGGACACAGAGATGCTCAAAATGGGGTCATGAAGGTGAAACATTTTGGGAATTCCCAATCTATGATCTTGAAGGGTCCTGTGCCATGGGATTCTTGTCCCTCTGACTTAGTCACCTGGAAGGCTCATCTGGACACCATATTTCATGCCAATCAGAAACGAAAAAAACATCAAGGATCTCTGGCTTGTTACTTCCAGAATGCCATGTGCTGCTGTTAAAATTCCAACCAATTTAAGGCTTGCCTGCCACACTGTTGCACAGCATGGGAGGCAGCATGTTAGTGCATGGCTAGGCAATAGGCAATAAGCAAGAGCCCCTTCGATCTTTGCTGGGCTTGTTATACTGCTATGTTTTCTGTTGACACCTGTACACAAAAATCCTCTTCCTGCAAGGAGCACTGAGTGAGAAGAGGGAGAAAAATTAGACGAACCTCCTGCTTCTTCAAGTAGATGTAAGTAGGGTGACCAGATGTCCCAATTTTATAGGGACAGTCTCAATATTCAGGGCTTTGTCTTACATAGGCGCCTATTATCCTCCACCCTCTGTCCTGATTTTTCACATGATACTGTATCCGGTCACCCTTGATGTAAGACACTGGGAAATTTCTTTGAACAGCTCCACCTGCAGGCACTACATTGTGAAGTGTGAGAGATTTAAAAAAAATAAATGACAGAGGAACCCTCCATGCTTGGAAGATGAGGGGAAATAACTAAGTTGTAATTGATCACAGAGTACCAGATGTCCTGAAGGAAAACTGACACTTTGTGGACAGACACACTTATTCTCACACCCTGCCCCTCTTTTGGTAACAGGCACACTGGAATTGTAACCTTTAATTTGATTATTTACAGCCTGAATAGTTAAGACCAGTGCATATTCAAATACATTACTCTATGTGGACAGGGGTTTAAAATAATTTGGTGTACTTGTGACATCTCATAAATTGACTGGAAATATCTTGGTGGACTAGATCATAGGAACTGACAAAAACCCGCTCTGCTCCTAGAGATAACTGGCAATAACCGAACAGATTCCTGTCTCTTCCTTAGCAGGGTATTATCCCTGTATTCTCTCTGAGATACTATCCTTCAACTTTTCCTTTTTCACAAATTAGTCTCTTCCTCTCCCTCTCTCTCCTCCTCCCTCCCCCACGCATATTTTTCCACATTTGAATAAAGTAAGGTTAAACAGCAGTCCACACAAGGCCAACACAGCCATTTAACAGTCCGACTAAAAGACACCGGCATTTGCAGTAATATCCTGCATCCATTTTCTCCAACTAAAGCAACATTTTATGATTCGTTTACTGACAGGGTGACCATATTAGGTCACATCTCTGCTTCCTCAAAGCTTTCTAGATGGCAATTACTTGAACACACTCTTGCTGACTAAAGGTCTAACAAGTTAGTATCTGTAAATTCACAATGACATTTTTAATCCAGTAATTTAAAGTCTCAAAAGGGGAATTAGTGTCTCCAGAAAGGTAATGAGAGCTCAAGTGAAGCTTCCATCAGTCAGCAGAGTAGCTGTTGCAGTCCCAGTGTCCGACTGTTTGATTCATACTTCTAGCTGTAGCCTTGATCAGATTATAGAGAAAACTGTATCTTTAATCTTCCGTTCCTTTGTTCTGTTTCAAAGAAATTCTCAAAGTTCTTCATTATACAGCAATAATTCTCAAAGTCAGTAAGTGCTTTGCTTCTGAAGTTCTCAAACAAAAGCCAGACCACCATAATAAATCTGGCAATACTAAAATTCCTCCGTGTCTGCTTTGGACAGTGACATGACAAATTTACTAGCAGAGCAGTAGCGGGCTGAGGTGTTCTTGTCGGAGTCATGTGAAAGAGGTTAAATATGATAACTCTGCCAATCCTGGACTGACTGCATTGGGTCACAAGATACAGTAAATGGGATAAGTGAAGGGGTTCTTTGATTGGCTGTGAGGCAAGAGCTACCCTTTTCCATTTTAGGCCAGTTGCTGGTCTCCTTTGAGGCAGCAAATGTTTCAGAAGCATCTGCTGCTAGGCTAGAGCCCAGCACCCTTCCCTAATGCTATGCCTGTGATGCCACAAAGAGGGAGGCATGGGACCCAGGGGTTCGAAGGTGGTCCTCCCTCAATGCAGCATGCTGAGGTGGTGTTCATGCAGGGGCTGTGTCCAGGTGGACTCCACTGGCATCAATAAAGGCCACGGAACCTAAAGGCTACCTACCACTACAGCCACCCTTTGCTGTAAAAACTGTCTTCCATTCATTTAATTGTTATTGATTATTGTTTATATATACAAATTGTGTCCTTTACTCAAAAAAAAAAAAAAAATCTCATTGTGAAGCAGTTTTCCTTAGGTACCTTGAGGATAACCAACCCTTAATTAGAACATACTAGAAACAGTACATCTTCATATGCAAATATTGTTTTTTGATAATAGCTAGATTCCACACACCTCTTTTGGATGTGTGCGCTGCATGGAAGGGACTCCTGCCTGGGATCGTGAGAGCTCTTGCACACCCTAACCAACTATGGACAGCTGCCAGTGAGCCTGGTGCCTGCCCCACTGGGTGGGGCTGGAGGTGGTACAGCCACACCAGAGGAGCTGCCGGCACGGGGCACTGGCTCCTACGAGCAGCAGCCCAACATGCTGCTGCTTTCGCCACTGCGGTTCTCAGTAGAGCTCTGCAGATACCAATTTATCCGTGGCTATCCGCATTCATGGATATAAATTGTGTTTGCGCAGGGCTCTGTCTAAATCCTGGGCACAACCACCACATGGGCAAGTATGTTCCCCTTTCCCTGAAAACCCTCCAACAGTACACCTCTCTAGTGGCAAAAATTATGATGGATCTTAATTGGGAGTCAAATGCCATCTATATTATAATTTATAAAAAAATTCTCTATCAGCTGCAGAAACTGAAGATGCATAGCCTCCCCCTTCCCATATAGAGACACAATCATATACATCAATTTTTGTCCAAATCCCTCTCCCATCTTTTCATTTGGGTTGTTTTCTTATCTTTTTACAATAAAAATTGTAGGTCTTAGAAATTAAACCTTTTGTTCCAGCTTGCACCTCAGTCAAGTTCTCACATATGGTTAAAGGTCTAAACCCAGCTGTCATGTATACAGATTTCACAATAAAATGTTTGACTTGTAAATAATGAAAATATGGGATCTTTATATTATTTACATTATTACTTACCTGTTGGATCGTTTCAAATCAGGATCCAGGAGCAGCTGTCTGAATTGAGTAGCCTCAGTTCTTACCCACAATGAATAGTAATTTTGATCTTTCTTAGAAATAAATTCCTGATTATTAATGAAAGTAACTAAGAAAGAGGGCCTCTGCAACCTGAATAGCTATACTTGGGCTCCACTCTTTGGACTGTCTTTTGCTAACTGAAACGATCACATCTATCAGTGCATAACAATAATGCATACTAGTAATAAGCCAAAGTAGAAAATGCTAGTCTACCCCATTTTGTAGGCTTATACAGAATTTTAGAGCTAACCTTTTGTTTGTTCCCCTATGAATTTTAATAGTGCATCCTGTCATGTTTTTAATATCTCATGATAGAATATTATGAAAATAATTATGAACCAATTTGTCCCAAACCCAGGTACACTGAATTATACCAGATATTAAATACACTGGTAGCACACCAAATACAAAGAAAATTATTAGATATCCCACTGTACAGAGAGGATTAAACATTTTTTATGGTGGACTATGTCTTTTATTGTATACAATGTTGTTGTAGCTGTGTCACAGTCCCAGTGTATGAGAGACACAAGGTGGGGGAGAACTTTTATTGATCAACTTCTGTTGGTGAGAGAGAGAAGCTTTTGAGAGACAGAGCTTTTCTTCAGATCTGGAAAAAGTACTCAGAGCCCACCTTGCAAGGTCCTAGAGCCTAGGCTCCAGCCTGAATCCAAAAGTCTACACTGCAATTCAATAGCCCCTTAGTCTGAACCCCACGAGCTTGAGTCACCTGGCATGGACCCATAGGTGTCTAATAGCAGTATAAGAGTACCCAGAGTGTCACAGCTAAATACAAGACTGAACACATAATTTACCATAAGCTGTTAGCACCTATTCTAAGGGACCTTTCAAGTTGCAGTGTATTTAGCTGCGACACCGAGTGCCTTTCCCAGACCTGGAGAAGAGCTCTGTGTATCTCAAAAGCTTGTCTCTCTAATCAAAAGAAGCTGGTCCAACAAAAGATATTACCTCACCCACCTTGTCTCTCTAATGTATTTTATTGTAATCTTTACCTAATGTTTCTGATTCAGACGCTCCTCAAGGGAATCCCAGCAATAATTTGGATAGTAAATTGTAACATCAGGACTGAGATTCATTAGAGATGGCAGTGAAGAATACTGCTGTATTGCACAGAATGCTGCTGTATTGCATTATCCTTGATTCAGGCCAGGGCTTAGACTTCTTCACTTTCCTCCTGCATGTAGTAGTCATGAAATAAAAATGTTTCTTACCAAATATTGAAATGCTACGATGAAGACAAGTCCTTGTCTTAGGTCACTCAGAAGAAAAAGGAACTGACCTTGTTACTTATAACCTTTTAACTTATAACCCACTAGTCCTATCACACAGTCTCCCTGAAACTTCAGACCCCAAAGAAACTTTATATGCATTCACTACAATTTATCTACCCCTCATCCCTATAAAATAGGATGATTTATATTTTACAGTAAGTTTAAATTTAAATTCAACCTAAGTAATGCAATAGTGCAAGGACAGTATACATTCATTCCACCTTACTAATTTTCAAAGTTTCATTGTATGAAGAAGTTACACTAAAACTTGAAGTTACCTCATTTAGATATCTTCTTCAGAAAGCCATTTAACAAAATTAAGTCATTATTACCACTTTCTGAAGAGAATATTTCAGTCATCTTTCCTACATTCTCACCAATGCAATATTTCATTTCACTTAAGCATACAATAATAAAAAGGAAGGTCAAACATATGACTACACAAAAAAGTGGCAGTTTGAAGTCAAATATTCAGAAAATCTAACTATATTAGCTTTTTATTAGCAACTTTTGTTTGGACCATAAAGGATCATCAGTACAATGAAAAAAGTTTTCCTTCACTTATGTTCACAACAATCATTGTGATAACATTCTATCCTGTATTTAGAATTTTTCACCAGTTATCTCATACATAAATTAAACCACATGAAAACTAGGATAGATCACTTAAAGAAATGCTACAGGTCAAATCTTTGAAAATGAATCATAAACTGTCATTGCTGATTAAATTATCTCATAGGTACATATCTTGAAACAGTGTAGGCAACTTCTAGATTCTCTAGGGGAAAAAGAAATCTAAATACTTAATTTATTATTTTCTTTAGATTGTAAGGGTACCTAGAGCTACTTGTGTGAGTGTTCTATTATTTCAGCCACAAATCATGACCACCCTGCAGCAAAGTCACAGAACAATCAATCAATAAATAAGTCTTATTAAGCTGAAAAGAAGCCCAACATGGCCAAAATGGTCAGCTGACCCCACTCTAAAAACAGCAGATCATGACTATGAGCAGCGCGGTCTTAATTCCAAAAGAAAAGGGAGGAATCCAAACCGGCATATACCCAGGACAATTACAGATTTTCAGCTGCTCCTTGAAATGGTCAAATGCCATCTTCCCCCTAATGAGGGGAAGGTTAGGCATTTATAGGCATCTCTCATACATTCCCAGAACATCTGAGCACTTCACAATTCTCCTGTGAGATAAAGGAAGTATTTTTTTTTGTACTGAGCTGCAGATCTTACTCAAAGGCTCCTGGGAAAAGATCACTAAAACTTATTTTTATTGGTGGAATTAAATGTCAATCAAGGACAAGTGGAACAGCCTCATTACTCTAGTGATGCAGTCTTGAGCAGAGCTCATTCACTTTAGCTTCAAGTCAAAGTAAAACCATTAAGGAGCAAGCAAGCCAACTAATGACAAAAGTCAAGAATGGAGTAAGAGTGAGGAGAACCTCACAATCTCAAGACAGACTGTGCTCCCACCAGACTTGAGCAGAATCCATCCCCACTTATCTACACCTGAAAATGCATCAACCCACAACTACCACTGGGAAAGAGGAAGAAAACATGGAAGAAGACACTTGTCAAAACACCATAACTAGTTCTATATTGTGAATGACCACAAACATATGGTGTCCTTTCGCCTCTCCCTTTTCCCACTGCCCCAAGCCTTTGTGGCCGTTCCCTGCACATTAGCCACAAGCAGGCAAATAGTCCTTTCCCAGACTGGAAGAGAGTGTCCTTCAAGTTGCATAGCCTGCAGCAAGAGCAGCCTCAAGCAAGCATATAGCCCTTCTCTACATGGGGGTTAGGTTTTGTATTAGGCCTACAGAATCTTTCACAGAGACCTGGATATGAAGAAATTACTTCATGAAATATAAAAACCTTAAATACAAGTTTGCATTTATTATACAAGTCCATTTGGACTGTCCATCTCCCAAATGAACAAGAATTAGCTGAGAAGTGACACCACAGTCATGCAAGTGAATTATTATATACAAGCAACCTGAATAATTGTAGAGACTTAAGAATAGTCTCATCACCCATGGCAGTTCTCGGAGTACTCAGGACTGAGTGTCACCTTGTTACCTATCCTGCCTCCAGCAATAGGGAGACTTGCTTGTAATTTTACACTGAGTTAACAGAGGCATAACATACAGATCATTGGAGGTGATAGTACTGCTCTACTCTGGGCTGGCTAGGCCTCTGCTGAAGTACTGTGTCCAATTTTGGTCACCAATGTATAGAAAGGATGTAGAGAAACTGGAAAGGATCAAGAGGCGAGCAACAAAGATAAGCAAAGAGATGGAATGCAAGCCATATGAACAAAGGCTGAAGGAACTGGGTATGTTTAGTTTGGAAAAGAGACTGAGGGAGGACATGATGATAGCTGTCTTCAGATACTTGAAAGGCTGCCACAAAAAAGGTGGAGAAAAGTTGTTCTCTCTTGCCACAGAGGGCAGGACAATAGTCAATGGGTTCAAACTACAGCACAGCAGATTTAGATTACATCTCAGGAAAAAACTGACTAACTGTCAGAACAGTAGGACAATGGAACAGACTGTCTAGGGGGGTTGTGGAAGCTCCTTCACTGGAAGTTTTCAAAAGGAGGCTGGATAGCCATCCATCTTGGATGGTTCAGACCCAACAAATCCTGCATCTTGTAGAGGGTTATATTAGATGACCTTGCCGTCTCTTCTAACCCTTATGATTCTATTCTGTGGTCAAAACAATCACTGCTGGACTATGCCAGCCCTTACTTTTCCTTTCTAGTTAATAGGTATACCCAGTCCCCAAGCCCTTTGAAGTGTTCACCTGTAGCCACTGAACACTCACAGAAATACCAGACCTGCTGTTTCCCAAGGGAACACTGTACATGCCAGCTTCAATAACTCAACTCAGGATAAGCACTTAACTTAATATCATAGCACTTGCATAAATTTATTGATTCATAGATATTAAGGTCAGAAGGACCATTATGACCATCTAGTCCGACCTCCTGCACAACACAGGACACAGAATCTCACCCACCCACTTCTGCGAAAAACCTCTCATCCAAGTCCTCAATCATGGTTTAAAGACTTCAAGTAGCAGAGAATCCTCCAGCAAGTGACCCGTGCCCCATGCTACAGAGGAAGGCAAAAAAACCTCAGGGCCTCTTCCAGTCTGCCCTGGAGGAAAATTGCTTCCCGACCCCAAATATGGCGATCAGCTAAACCCTGAGCATATGGGCAGATTCACCAGCCAGATACCCAGGAAAGAATTTTCTGTAGTAACTCAGATCCCACCCATCTAACATCCCTATCACAGGCCAGTGGGCCTATTTACCATGAATAGTTAAAGATCAATTAATTGCCAAAATCATGTTATCCCATCATACCATCTCCTCCATAAACTTATCTAGTCTAATCTTAAAACCAGATAGGTCTTTGGCCCCCACTGCTTCCCTTGGAAGGCTATTCAAAACTTCACTCCTCTGATGGTTAGAAACCTTCGTTCTAATTTCAAGTCTAAAACTTCCCAATGACCAGTTTATATCCATTTGTTCTTGTGTCCACATTGGTACTGAGCTTAAATAATTCCTCTCCCTCTCCGGTATTTACCCCTGTGATATATTTATAGAGAGCAATCATATCTCCCCTCAACCTTCTTTTGCTTAGGCTAAACAAGCCAAGCTCTTTGAGTCTCTCTTCATAAGACAGGTTTTCCATTCCTCGGATCATCCTAGTAGCCCTTCTCTGTACCTGTTCCAGTTTGAATTCATCCTTCTTAAACATGGGAGACCAGAACTGCACACAGTATTCCAAGTGAGGTCTTACCAGTGCCTTGTATAACGGTACTAAAACCTCCTTATCTCTACTGGAAATATCTCGCCTGATGCGTCCCAAGACCGCATTAGCTTTTTTCACGGCCATATCACATTGACAGCTCACAGTCATCCTATGATCAACCAATACTCCAAGGTCCTTCTCCTCCTCCGTTACTTCTAATTGATCCGTCCCCAGCTTATAACTAAAATTCTTGTTATTAATACCTAAATGCATAACCTTACACGTCTCACTATTAAATTTCATCCTATTACTATTACTCCAGTTTACAAGGTCATCCAAATCTTCCTGTATGATATCCCAGTCTCTCTCTAAATTGGCAATACCTCCGAGCTTTGTGTCCTCCACAAACTTTATTAGCACACTCCCACTTTTTGTGCAGAGGTCAGTAACAAAAAGATTAAATAAGACTGGTCCCAAAAGTGATCCCTGAGGAACTCCACTAATAACCTCTCTCCAGCCTGACAGTTCACCTTTCAGTAGGACCCGCTGTAGTCTCCCTGTTAACCAATTCCTTATCCACCTTTCAATTTTCATATTGATCCCCATCTTTCCAATTAACTAATAGTTCTCCATGTGCACTGTATCAAACGCCTTAGTGAAATCTAGGTAAATTAGATCCACTGTGTTTCATTTGTTTAAAAAAAATCTGTTACTTTCTCAAAGAAAGAGATCACGTTGGTTTGGCATGATCTACCTTTTGTAAAACCATGTTGTATTTTGTCCCATTTACCATTGACCTCAATGTCCTTAACTACTTTCTCCTTCAAAATTTTTTCCAAGACCTTGCATACTACAGATGTCAAAACTAACAGCCTGTAGTTACCCGGATCACTTTTTTTTCCTTTCTTAAAATAGGAACTATGTTAGCAATCCTCCAATCATACGGTACAACCCCTGAGTTTACAGATTGATTAAAAACTCTTGCTAATGGGCTTGCGATTTCATGTGCCAATTCCTTTAATATTCTTGAATGAAGATTATCTGGGCCCCCCAATTTAGTCCCATTAAGCTGTTTGAGTTTCGCTTCTACCTCAGATATGGTAATCCTCATTCCCTTTTGTCATGCTGCCATTATCCCGAAGATCCTCTTTAGCCTTATTAAAGACTAAGGCAATCAAGAGAAATCAAGCATAAGTTTATTATAAAGATTCAACATAAGAGACAGTGAGTAAGGATAATGGAAACAGAAGGGTTATATATATATATAACACAAAATCATACCATTCTTTCTAGAGACTAACTTAACAGGCTAACCTCTATGCTAAGTCAGTCTTTTGTACTGTCTTCTATCAACGTTGGCAGAGATCCCTTTCTCATTAATGTAAACATGCTGTTTACTTCCTAAGAGGAAAACTAAAGGTGTGTCTTTTTGCCTTCTATTTATATCCCCAAACTTAATTGTCTGTACCCTGAGTCAGGATAACCCCCTGGCTTATTTTCCAGTGTGCTGCTGCCCCATTTATTTCACCTCCCATTGACTTCACATGGGGGATATTGAAGCCGCTGTGTTAACTCACAATGCTTTGCGTACATGTTGACAGAGAGGTGAAGTAGTATCTTTTGTCTCACAGAAAATCTGTCAACTCTGCCTTGATATAGGCTAACCCCTCCCCCCCAATTTTCAGTATACATATCTCCTTACATAGTATCTGTACATAAATTTTACAACAATATTAACAACCACTGTGATTCTGGCTTTCATTTAAGACCTCACATGATATTATTTGTTGAACCAGAATGTACATACCAGGATCAAGATACTGTTGTTAACACCATTGCCAGTTGCCATTGAGGGGTCCATGGGTCACATCACCATTAATTTTTTTCAAATTTCTTTGTTAATTCTGCATCCTCATTTAAATTATGGCAGCATCTCGGAACCTCAGTAAAGGATCAGTTACCTTACATACAAGGCACCACAAAGACAAGCATCAAAGAAGACGGTCTCTGCTGCAGACAGCTTACAATATATATCTCAGACAGGACTCAGCAGGTGGATGGAAAGAGACAAACAGACAGAATATTTCAGAGAGAAAGTATCAATTTATTTACTGTAGTGCTCCAAATGAACAGGAAGATTTGGAGCTAGTTTAAAGTTATCTGGTCTCTCTCTTCAATCCATAACGTTGCTAAAATCATGGACTGAAGAGAGAGACTGGATTTCTGGCTTATTACAACAATCCATAACCCATTAACAACCCATCCAGATGTTTTTTTCTCCCCTCCCTTACTTTCCTCCCTATCAATAGAGGGGTGTTAACTTTACCTTGAATGTCCCTTGAAATGTGTGTTAACTATTTATGCTAAACAATCTGTTCCATCTTGCATCGAGCTGTGACACTCTTGAATTAGCTTCCCAGACCTAAAGAGCAGGTCTTTGTAAGCTCGAAAGCTTCTCTCTCACACCAACAGAAAGTTGGTCCAATAAAAGATATTATCTCACCTGCCTTGTCTCTGTAATATCCTGGTCTACAACAACACTGCATACAAGCAAGACTGTCAAAAATTAATACTAATATAGTTTTTATAACAGACAGTACATGCATATGAACAAGCAAGCACAATGGACACAATGCGGCATAAACCACTGGATAAGCAATACAGTCCTCTTTGCATTCAGTAGACCATTTTAACACCATTTCCTGAACTGAATTTCACAAGATATACTCTGACTTTGCTGAAAAAAAAGCCATCTTAGTATGGAACTGATGCAGGTGGGGAAGACTGAGAAAAAGGCGACGATCAATGTTGCTTGAAAATTTAAAGGATGAATGAATGGTGCTCAGAAACTTGTCTGAAAAGTATTAAATTAAAAACTGACCTAGAATTAATGGAACATTTGCATAGTTTTAGTCAGGCCACCACATACTAGTTAAAATAAACACTGACCCCAGTATATTTCTCCAGTGCTTTAATTGCATGAAGCATAAAGACAGTGTTACATCTATCAACTTTTATTTATAAATAAATGTAACGTAGTGTTTTTTTTTTTTTTTTACTTTTGTTGAGTTTCTCTCCTTGTGCATTCTTGAGGCCATGAGAGACCGAATATCTCTGCCATCTTAAAGATGAATGAGGCAGTGCTCTGAAACTGTGTCTTTTCTCGGTTTTGAAGAAAAAGGACTTTCAGCATTCCTCAAAATAACTTTGCCAAATTAACTTAAGCTATACGATTACCTGACATACTGAAAAATCTTTGGCTTATTCTGAGTATGTCAAAATTTTCAGAATTTTAACGATCACTGAGAGCACAGGGCAGCTAGAGTTCTCCCTTCTCTACCTTTTGTCTCCTGTGCTCTCTACCTTTCTTCATTCTACTGAATGTCAGAAAGGCCAAGATACCACAGACCACTTCCCTCTGAGAAATAAATGAGGTTTCAAACCAATGGAGCATTTCTGCTATGAATAGCATGCATTTTTATATAGCACCGTACATGTCCCTTAAAGAGAATAATTTTGGTGTTGTATGTGGATTTTCTTAGACTAGTCCTCCTTAAAAATTATAAGATCTCTTTTGTATGGGGGAAGGGGTGAGGAGTTGAGGGTTATCCTTTAAAAGGGTGTGGTCTATTTCTCTGGAGCTCTTTAGATTTCACAACTGAAGGTGAGCTGCAAAGGGAAAGTCATTGGAGATCAACTCCCCCGGCACTACCTTATACAGAAGACTGGTCCTGATTGTTCTTCGGCCAAATAGCTTCACTGGCAAACAGCTTCATTTGTAACTTTCAGATATCCAGGAAAAAAATCTTTCACTACCTCTTGATGCTGTCTACTCCGTGAAGTTCCACCTCGAATAACTGAATGCATCTGCTAGGGTAATTGTTACTGCAGGCTTGCGGCATTAAGGGAGGTTATACTGGACATTGCTCAAGTCTAAACGTCGAGGCTTCTCAGAAAACTAACATATGAAAGAAAAACTAAGGAATGTTGGGACAAAATTTTACCCCATGTTCAAGTCAAATAACTCTTGTACAGTTAAAATCCATTGGACAGCAAATGAGAATTTTTCCTCAAATTCATTTGTGTTCATTTCATGGATTTAAGAAAAATCTGGCATATCCTATCAAGTGCAACTGGGATGACCTGGTTTTTTTCCCCCTCCTCAAGAGGAGGAAAAAAAGTGTCTAACTGATTTACAAAATCCAGCAGCCTTAAGACTCAATCATTATCCTACAACTAATCCAAAGAGAATTCTATAAATACAGACAGCATCTCCTGAAACATAATAGATAATCTAAAAACAATCAGGTTGTAGAATTTACCCATCCCAATACCTTGGCAGATCCAACTTTCCCAATATTTCTCTTTTGAAATTTCTGTTATTTGCTTTACTTTAACAATCAGCTTAAGCAGTTTACATTGAAGTAGTTGAGTTTAATATTATTTAATCAAAAAGATATTTTGAAAGCAGTCTTACAGTCACATGACTTTTTGGGGAGAAAGTGGGGGGGAAATGAAGATCCTAAAGATAAAGAGTAACTATCTGTGCACTTAAAATGAAGACAACAAGTGCACAAACTGCCATTTATTAGAAACAGTAATTTCATAAGCAAAAGAATAAGCAGGTTGCTTTTTAGAAGCTACTCAAGTTACAAAAAAATAAGAACTTTCTTTGTATATTCATTATTTTATTTTGCTCATCAATACCTGCTGAATGTTGTCACAAACTGCAAGAAATTATATTCTCTTTCAATTCATTCCCAAAGGGTATAAACTATTACTGAAGTGAAGCTTCAGAAACACTTAGAAATTGCTACTTTAGCCTGGAAATCTTTCAGAAGAACTACTTAGAATTTATTCAAGCATTCTATTTGTTTATTAAGGTATTCTATTAGTTTTGAAATCCTGAAACAAAAACAATCAGTGTATGAATTGATTTCCAAACACATTTCTTTTACATAAAGGTGATCTAAATAATCCATAACTGATTTTCGTTTCAACTGATAAACACTCCCCCAATACAAAAAAAATTAATAAAAATAAATAAATAAAAAGCGTTTATCCAGTAAACACCAGAAAAACGCCAGAAATGGTTACTTGTATTTACGGGCTTGTGTTCATGAAGCAGTAATGCGAACTATGGGGGTGTGACTTCTAAGGTGCACTAATGTGCTACGCATTAAATTGGTCTGTGCAGACCCTGCTGGCATGCACTAAAAATTCCCTGGTGCATTGTAACATAGTACTGTTTGAACCAGGGCTATATTAAAATGCATTAGCAAACATTGTGAACAGATTTCTCATTACAAGAGGGAGCCTGGAACTTTCCCTTCCCCTGATTTTGGACACCTACATAAAAGTCAAAACTTGCTAAAAAATAAACCCTGAAAAATGAATAAACCTTGACAAACAGAAGCCTTGTCCATAACTTAAGACCATCATTATGCGCACCTCATATTTCAATTAAAAGGTAATACCGAACATCCTATAATGCTGCAAAGTTGTCCAGTTATTAAATGTTCAGTGTGCCATATCTGAAGTCTGTATAATTCCTCTTCAATAAAGACCTACCTGTGGACTTTGTCCCACCATGTATGTGAGAAATCAAAATTTCTTCACACACAAAGATATTTTAAATCCCCAATTTCTACTTTACTAGAATATGAAGATCTTGGCCCTTTTTTTACCGTCAGCAGTAATTGCTATTTACCCTAAAGAGGAAGGCAGGGTCAGGCCAATCATATATGTTATAGTCAGGATGTATGTTTAACGCACCTCTCTCTGCCCTGACTCCTTCTGTGGCCTTGAACACAACGTACCTGAGCCAAAGCCCATGAAATAAATGGAAAAAAGATTCCCAATTGACTTCAATGGATGATGAATCAGGAGGAGAGATACCATCACTTTGCTCCCTTTTCCCTTCTTGCAAGCACATGGTGAGATTTACTTACCTTATTAAAATGAATTTCAAGATCCAAAGCTCCAGATACTACTACTACTAGCATAAATGAACTAATCCATTAAGCAAGAATGTGCAATATATTTTTCAAATGTGTCATACAGAATTTGCACAAAAAAATACCCCGAAGTACCCATAGCACAAAACTGAAGAATTTCTAAATGTTTCCTTTGATATATGAAATGATTTAAAGCTCAGTTATGGAAACCAGAAAATGGGAAGCCTCAATGAAAAAGAAAACCGTGTACAAAAGAGAGAGAAGTGTACAAAAGACTTGAGCACCTGCAAAGCTGGGAAAAGAGGAAAGTTATACCTACAATGTAAACACAAGTTGTTTACATTATTAAACATTATTTCCTTGTCATTCTGTATTTTGTAAGAATACACTAAAAGCCAGAATTCTGCCCTCAAGATGCATACATACAAGACCTACCGACTTCAGTGGGAGTTATATGAATGTATCTGAAAGGAGAGTTTGGCCCTTGGATCTCAGTTCTCAAAATTTCCTATAATTAATTCCCGTTAAACACATTTCTCGTTCCCTCCCCCCCCCCCCCATTCTAGCATTAACTGAACACAGTGAGAAACGTATGTGCCTATGCTGACTTCCCATAAACAGAAGTCTTCATGTTCAGCACCACAGAAACTATGCTTTGAAATTGTATTCTACCCTAGCTTTTTCTCAACTTATGTTTGTCAGTGAGAACACATTACAACGAAATACATATGTTAGCTAATATCACTGTATTATACTTGCATAACCGCTGTTGAAAAAGTAATTTTACTGTATAACAGGAGTGAAATGTGTGACATGCAAGTTGGTGGGTGGGTGCAATGAGGATGTTTTAGGTTTTGATACACTGATTAATCCAGCATCTCTAAAGAATATGTTCAAATCAGAACTCTGATCACATTAAAAGGATTATTAATCTCATCCCCAGGGGACAATATGTGTATACAACAGATTCATCAAAATCTAGCACTTTGTTTTAGAGACTCATAGACCTACAATGCTCCCTTTAGTGCAGTCAGAACAGAAGTACATTGCTTCAGCTACATATGACAGTTTGTGCAGATCTGCCTATTCTACGACAGCTTCTAGCCATCACTTAAGTCAAACATTTCTGTGGCGAAGCGAGTGATACGTCAGATATTCATGCTCAACCTCCAGCTCAGGCACAGATCTCCTAAGACATCACATTTGCTCTATTACAGAGGGACAGAGAACACTGGATACAGCTACTGTACCATCACACACAGACCAAATCAAAACCAACATGAACTTTGATACAATAAAGTTATTTTTAAAAAGATCCAAACATGAAAGTGAATACAGGTAGCCTTAATTATTTCATTAAGCTAGCAATATGGCTGTGCCCAGGAAGTCACTCATTTTGGGACTTCATGGTGACAGCAGTTTCTTCCTAACAGTAGAGGGCTCCAGCCCTAAAGCTCTTTATGATCCATACCTATGCAGAGTCCAAATAATCTTGATAAATGCTGACATATTAATTAGAATTCCTGCAGTTTTAAGAAGTTCATACCAAGAAAGAAAAAAGATGAGTGGATAATTCAGTAAAATATTACTCCTTGAGACAGGCAACTTTGGCCAAAAAATGAACACTGTAAAAACAAGCAAGGGGAACAATACATTTCTTCAAAAATTGCTCAATTAAGCAAGCAATTTTATCTGTGTGTAATATCAAAGTCAAAGTAATTTTATGGTATGGGATTAAAAAAATGATTTTTCCATGAAAGCCTGATTAAACAAACATTAACTGTGTATGTTATGACCTTATTTAATTTATAAGTAACTTGATCTAGTATCTAACAGCCTGGCCTTGAGCTTTTACTGACCAAAAACTCTTAACACATTTTCAGTTTAAAATTTCCATTAATTAATCTACTACAGACTGGTATAAAACATGTTTTCTAAAGTAAATGTTTGAAAGCTACTGTCTTCTTTAGGTTAAACTATATTGGAATAATTAGTATACTTTAAAACAGAGCAAAGTAAATTAGAGAAAAAACACAAGCAGACAACTAGCAGACCAAAATGCTACTGGAACAGACATGCTGGAGTTAGCCTGTTTCAATTGAGTAGGGTAACAAACACACACACACACGGTAACACAGTGATACTCAGACCTCAGTGGTTCAGGAACCGAATTAGTGATCAACATTACCCAAAAGAGCCACAGTATGTGAATTCATGGTTTCATTTACTATATATTTCTCAGCAAAATGACAGACTACATATTCTACAATTTGTTAACAACATAGTAAAAGCATCCTGATTGGTTAATAACTTAGATTGAAACACTGTTTGATTTAATTATTAACCAATATCATGTGCTGCAAAGAGCCGCAGGAGACACATTAAAGAGCCACTTGCGGCTCATGAGCCTCAGGATGAGTATCAATGGGTTAAACATCATAATCTACAAGTAAACAATTTTTGCTACTCTGTGATGAGACGCAGGACCATAATACTACATTAGCTGAACATTTTGCAAAGTGCTTTAACACGGCTCAGGCTAGCGTTGACAGGGTTAGCTGCATTCAGTTTAGAAGTTATAGCCTAAGTAGGGACATATGCTAAAGCATGGTTACTGAATTCCGTTTCAACAGAGTTTTGCCTCATCTTCATTGGAGAAACAAGCTGTGCTTAAACAGACTTAAAAGCTTCACTTTAAAGGTCTAAGGTAGAAGGCACCAGGCATAGAGTTCTATCATCAATCAAAAACCAAGGTGGCAGGGTAAACTATCCTCAGAATACAAAGAAATTGTTTTACATTTAGATGTGTGACACGAGGGTTTTAGAAAAGAATATTCAATAAACCATTACTTTTTTACACTACTTATTCTCTGGGAGGCACCCATTAAAGAGCTATACTTCATTTTACATATACTAATGAGATTTTTTATTAAAAATGAAAATACTGAAAAGTCAGAGCCAAAAGTGATTTTGTGCCACATAATCAGAACACTGCTCAAGACTAATTGGGGAAGCATCTCATGCCAGAAGATAGAAGCTATACAGCAACCTTAGAAATCCACAGTGAAGTGTGGGGTTCACTGCCTTAAGTAGCATTTTGCCAGTAGCATAACAGCACACATACAGTGAAGATTCTTTAAAAAAGCTCTCTCCACAAATGAGCTAAAACCAGGTATAAAAACTCCAGCTACTTTCTTCCTGACAGAATGACATCAAAAAGGTTTTCAAAAGGTTCCACATAACCTACAGATGCTTCAGGGGTGCAATTTTGAAAGAATTGTACAATACCTGTAATCTGCCCCCATGCTATTTTTTTATTCACCAAGTTCAAGAGAAGAATGGGTTTTTATAAATGCCTAAACAGAACTTTATAGAGAAAACAGAAACCTTAACTGGAGCAGGCATTAAGTATACTATGTTATTCTTTACTAAAAGAGACTGATTTTTCTATTTGTATAAACAGAGATGATATTTTGGTATTTGATGTGAAATGAAAGCAGCTATCACATCTATTTCCTGCTTTAATGATTAAAAACCTGTGAACACATTTTGGTACTTCAAAAATCTGTTGCAAGAATACATTCAAAAGCCACTTTGCCTTGAGCATGGTTGAGCAAAGATGCCCTGTTAAAAAAGCATATCGAACATTAAAACTGGTAAACCACTGAAAAAAAAAAATCTGTGGAGCCAGGCCAGTAAATTGATACACTGCAGACAAAAACTTGCTAGGATAACAGTGAATAAATCTTTCAAATGCCAGTTACCAACTCAAACTGTACTACGGATTTGTCTGCACTGCATTTGTTTCCTAACTTTACTTATTTCAATTGCCATGATACTGACTTCTAATTCCATTCTCCAATGTTTTTCATTAGACTGATTTCTAGTGCCTAAAGATGATCAATGCTGATTACTGGAATATATAGTCATGACCTTTTCCAATTCCCTTAAGCTGAAAAGAAAGTTTGCATAAACAACTATTAGAACTAGTCTAGATCCAGTCTTCTCTAATGTTCTGAATCTCTTCAGAACTGAACATATAAAATATCTGAAAGCAAATAACTTCTATTCCACTGTCTACTTCTCCCATGTTCCTCCATCTCCCACTCTTATGGGTGGGTAGTGATCGATCCATCAAGGATCGATTTATCGCGTCTCGTCTAGATGCAATAAATCGCTCCCCGATCGCTCCCGGTTGACTCCAGAACTCCAGCTCACGAGAGGCAGAAGCAGAATCGACGGGGGAGCGGCAGTGGTCAACTCGCCGCCGTCCTCATGGCCAGGTAACTTGACCTAAGATACGCCGACTTCACCTATGCTATTCGCGTAGCTGAAGATGCGTATCTTAGGTCAACCCCCACCCCCAAGTGTAGACCAGGGCTAGGTTTTCATTTTTTTCTTCTACAGGTAAAATCACCACCTTTTACATTCCTAGAGACTTAAATGGTGCTTTTACAATTGTTGCATCCCTTAATTTCTTTTTCTCATTGTTACTCAAAATAAGCTGGGATCTTTCCTTTAGACATTGGGTTGCAGTTGATGTACTTAATTGTGTTCTACAACTTCAATTATCACAGTTCTCTCTAATAATCAAAGGAGAAAAATAGGTGTGATAGCCAGTCTGACATTATACTTTACAAGCCACCAAACAGCAAAACATTCTTTAATCCTGTGTAGAACTACAAAAATAAAAAAAAGTCTTAGCCAAAAAATAATTAGCAGCACATCGTACTTATTCCCACAACAGTTTAGGCAGTCTATTTTCATTACAAAACTGATGTAAATTTTCTGATGCAACTGCTAACCACATGAGCTCTGTGTATGCAATGGGGTATTTGGATGCCAAAGTCCTAGCACCATAGGTTTAACATTTGTCTATCATATACTTAAAGTGACAGCCAATTAAAATATTGAAACAAAGAAAAAAAAACAAATGACATTTATAGTCTTGCATTACTAAAACTTTAGGTAATAAAAGCTGAATACTGCACGTTGTGAGCTGGCTGGAATGGACACACTAGGGAGAGAAATGGGTCTCTGATCAATGTCCATACTATGCAGACATCAAGCTTTCCTACACAGGAAGCTGACAGACAAGATGGGCTGAAGACCCCTAGACTTGGCTAAGTTCAGGGACCATGTAAGGGAAGGAGGCTGCAGAAGGGGACCTTTCAAGAAGAGAACTAAAAAACGAAGAGAGCAGGAACATGGGAGGTACTGGAAGTGCTTGAGCAGAAAATGGGAAATACAACCGGTTCCGCCAAATGTCTAGACAAACCAATAATCTGAATAACATAAATAACAGCACAAGCTACACAAGTTGTTTTGGCAAACTTACTTTCATGATGGTTGTCATATTGCCTAGACAACCCATAATTGTCTTCAATGTAGCCCATTGCATTTATTAACTTTGAGACTCTGCTACATGCATACTTTCATCCATTCTCATCCTGCCTCCTTGAAAAAAATTCAAACCACTTCACCCAGAATTAAGGCAATAACTTTTAAAACATGGCTCACACCTCCAGAAGGCCAATGGGTCAACTGAAAGAAGAGTTAACAAGAGCAACGAAAATTTGGTTCTCCTCTGCAAATTCTTGAAGCTAACCAAGTTAACAATTTATAGAAAGTAATCAAAAATTAATTTCTATGCAATGTATAGTGTACTGTATGTTAAGAAGCCATGCATAATGAAATTTCCTGTAAGAAACATCTGAAGTCAGAAGTGTAAGAGCAGATTTTTAATAGCCATAGTTCTGGATAAGTAGGCTCCTACCAAATTCACAGCTGTGAAAGATGCATCATGGACATTGAAATCTGGTCTCCTCTGTGAAATCTGGTCTTTTGTGTACTTTTACCACACAGTAAAATCCAATGCCATTATATGCATAGTTACAGGTTCCAGATGTGATTATTAGCTTATTTCAATATAAAGAAAGGTCATGAACTTGACAGGATTTATTGATTGACACTTGACAGCAGCAAACACTCAGGGCTCAACTCACTGATTGGTAGATATGGGTATCCAGGGTTGTTTTGTAGCACAGTGATTTCAACTGATAATTTCACTTGCCTTCCAGTAGGTTATTTTAAAATGAGTGTCCAAAGTAAATCGAAAACCTCTACAATCATTACTGCAGCGGATCGTATGAAAGAATCTGGAAGCCAAATTCTACGTACCGATGGTGACAAACTGTTTTGTACAAGCTACAATGTTTTGCTGGATCGCACAAGCAAGCAATGATTCAATGCCACTTAGACTCAGAAAGCCATCAAAACAGAAAGGGTTGCAGATAGTGCACTGCTGGGAAACAAAATGAATCCTCTCCCTCTCCCCCCCTCCCCCCAAAAAACCCCAACCACCCCAACTTATTCTCTTTTTAAAGAGAATGACCGAGAGCTGTCATTTAGCTACAATGGAACTTGTGGATGCATTTGCAAGTGCTAATATACTGCTGGAAAAACCTAATCACCCAAAGCTGTGCAAATTCATTCAATGGAACATATGAAAAAGGAGCTGGTTACCATGTGCAAATAATCTATGACAGAACTACCTTCCAAAGGTTTCTGTGAAGGTGCAAGTTTGGTAAAGTTGATAAACTGCTCAGCTACATGAAAAAGATCTTTAAACACTGCCCTAGCTGTATCTTTGATACAGGCAATACATTGCAAATAAGACTGAAATGGGGGAACAAAAAATTGCATTTCCCCCAGAGCCAGTAATTCCTTGTTGGACTTCCTGGTTTTGGGCTGTACAATACCAGTTTTAATAGAACTTTCAACCCTTCTAAACAATGAGCTGAATGAGGAAATTCAGTTTGTTGTCAAGAATGCCAGAGGACTGATGGACTTAAGTTGGTTTGAATCTTGGCATGTCACAGTCCAAAGTGTACAACAAAGTAATGGATGTACTGTTCTGGGCTGAACAGTCAAACAAAAATCACTCTGATAATGTTGAGTTAAATGCCAGTGCTCAGTAGGTGTTTTCTTGCATGGCAAAGAAGCTCAGACAATATTACTGCTGTAGGGAACAGTCAAGCTACGTAGGAAAAAAAATCAGATCAAAAGGTTTCAACAAGTTGCAGCAAGGTTCCTAAAAGCTGTGCATATTTCGGACCCTGCACAAATGCACCTGTTGATGGTGGATTTAACATCTCAATGCAATTCCTGGCTTTGACAAGAATTGTAGGCTTGAGATTCCTGCTTACAAAAATATTGCCAATGAAACGGAATGTACTTTGTCTGAGCTACAGTTTTGGAAGTCAGTGGAAGGCGGAATCCCCCACCTCGCAAGGCTAGCTCGTGCTGTCTGACAATTCCAATGAATTCCATGGATTCAGAGAGAGCAGTGTCTAAACATGGACAAGTGTTTTCAGCACAGAAACAGGGAATGAAGACAGACAGTTGCAGAATGGAAAAGGAGTACTCGTGGCACCGTAGAGACTAACAAATTTATTTGAGCATAAGCTTTTGTGAGCTACAGCTCACTTCATCGGATGCATTCAGTGGAAAATACAGTGGAGAGATTTATATACATAGAGAACACGAAACAATGGGTGTTACCATACACACTAAGGAGAGTGATCACTTAAGATAAGCTAATACCAGCAGGAGAGCGGGGGGGGGGGGAACCTTTTGTAGTGATAATCAAGGTGGGCCATTTCCAGCAGTTCACAAAAACGTCTGAGGAACAGCCGGGGGGGGGGGGGGGGGGGGGGGGGGGGAGATATAAACATGGGGAAATAGTTTTACTTTGTGTAATGACCCATCCACTCTCAGTCTCTATTCAAGCTTAAGTTAATTGTATCCAGTTTGCAAATTAAATCCAATTCAGCAGTCTCTCGTTGGAGTCTGTTTTTCAAGTTTTTGTGTTGAAGAATTGCCACTTTTAGGTCTGTAATCGAATGACCAGAGAGATTGAAGTGTTCTCCGTCTGGTTTTTGAATGTTATAATTCTTGACATCTGATTTGTGTCCATATATTCTTTTACATAGAGACTGTCCAGTTTGACCAATGTACATGGCAGAGGGCCATTGCTGGCACATGATGGCATATATCACATTGGTAGATGTGCAAGTGAACGAGCCTCTGATAGTGTGGCTGCTGTGATTAGGCCCTATGATGCCCTGAATAAAAATGTGGGCACAGTTGGCAATGGGCTTTGTTGCAGAGATAGGTTCCTTGGTTAGTGGTTCTGTTGTGTGGTGTGTGGTTGCTGGCGAGTATTTGCTTCAGGTTGGGGGGCTATCTGTAAGCAAGGACTGGCCTGTCTCCCAAGATCTGTGAGAGTGATGGGTTGTCCTTCAGGATAGGTTGTAGATCCTTGATGATGTGTTGGAAAGGTTTTAGTTGGTGGCTGAAGGTGATGGCTACTGGCAGTCTGTTATTTTCTTTGTTGGGCCTGTCCTGTAGTAGATGACTTCTGGGTACTATTCTGGCTCTGTCAATCTGTTTCTTCACTTCAGCAGGTGGGTACTGTAGTTGTAAGAATGCTTGATAGAGATCTTGTAGGTGTTTGTCTGAGAGGTTGGAGCAAATGCGATTGTATCGTAGAGCTTGGCTATAGACAATGGATCGTGTGGTGTGGTCAGGGTGAAAGCTGGAGGCATGTAGGTAGGAATAGTGGTCAGTAGGTTTCTGGTATAGGGTGGTGTTTATGTGACCATCGCTTATTAGCACCATAGTGTCCAGGAAGTGGATCTCATGTGGACTGGTCCAGGCTGAGGTTGATGGTGGGATGGAAATCGTTGAAATCATGGTGGAATTCCTCAAGGGCTTCTTTTCCATGGGTTCAGATGATGAAGATGTCATCAATGTAGCCCTAGCAAAGTAGGGGCATTAGGGGACGAGAGCTGAGGAAGCGTTATTCTAAGTCAGCCATAAAAACGTTGGCATACTGTGGGGCCATGTGGGGACCCATAGCAGTGCCGCTGATTTGAAGGTATACATTGTCCCCAAATGTGAAATAGTTATGGGTGAGGACAAAGTCACAAAGTTCAGCCACCAGGTTTGCCGTGACATTACCGGGGATACTGTTCCTGACGGCTTGTAGTCCATCTGTGTGTGGAATGTTGGTGTAGAGGGCTTCTACAGCCATAGTGGCCAGGATGGTGTTTTCAGGAAGATCACCGATGGATTGTAGTTTCCTCAGGAAGTCAGTGGTGTCTCGAAGATAGCTGGGAGTGCTGGTAGCGTAGGGCCTGAGGAGGGAGTCTACATAGCCAGACAATCCTGCTGTCAAGGGGCCAATGCCTGAGATGATGGGGCGTCCAGGATTTCCAGGTTTATGGATTTTGGGTAGCAGATAGAATACCCCAGGTCGGGGTTCCAGGCGTGTGTCTGTGCGGATTTGTTCTTGTGCTTTTTCAGGGAGTTTCTTGAGCAAATGCTGCAGTTTCTTTTGGTAACCCTCAGTGGGATCAGAGGGTAATGGCTTGAAGAAAGTGGTGTTGGAGAGCTGCCTAGCAGCCTCTTGTTCATATTCTGACCTATTCATGATGACGACAGCACCTCCTTTGTCAGCCTTTTTGATTATGATGTCAGAGTTGTTTCTGAGGCTGTGGATGGCATTGTGTTCCGCACGGCTGAGGTTATGGAGCAAGTGATGCTGCTTTTCCACAATTTCAGCCCGTGCACGTTGGCGGAAGCACTCTATGTAGAAGTCTAGTCTGTTGTTTCGACGTTCAGGAGGAGTCCACCCAGAATCCTTCTTTTTGTAGTGTTGGTAGGAAGGTCTCTGTGGATTAGTATGTTGTTCAGAGGGGTGTTGGAAATATTCCTTGAGTCGGAGACATCGAAAATAGGATTCTAGGTCACCACAGAACTGTATCATGTTCATGGGGGTGGAGGGGCAGAAGGAAAGGCCCCGAGATAGCCCAGCAGAAGAATCTGTCCTAAGAATATAGTTGGATAGATTAACAATATTACTGCGTGGGTTAAGGGAACCACTGTTGTGGCCCCTTGTGGCATGTAGTAGTTTAGTGTCCTTTTTCTTTTGTAGAGAAGCAAAGTGTGTGTTGTAAATGGTTTGTCTAGTTTTAGTAAAGTCCAGCCACGAGGAAGTTTGTGTGGAAGGTTGGTTTTTTATGAGAGTATCCAGTTTTGAGAGCTCATTCTTAATCTTTCCCTGTTTGCTGTAGAGGATGTTGATCAGGTGGTTCCGCAGTTTCTTTGATAGCGTGTGGCACAAGCTGTCAGCATAGTCTGTGTGGTATGTAGATTGTAATGGATGCTCCATACTCACATTCAATGAGATCTGAAAACAATTTTTTACCCCACCTGCTTTTGTAAATTTAAGGGATCTACGGGTTTATATTTTTCCATTTAAAATATACATATTCATGCTTTCTTTCAACACTGTGAAATTTAAGATTTTTTAAACTCTATGACCGTGAAATTTATGAAAAGGGACAGTGAATTTGGTAGAGCCATGTGTGTAAGTGAGCTCAAGGCAACTGTCATTTTACAGTAGATACACATCCATCTCATCCAATTAATATTTTAACCTAACCAAAGGGCTAGTAGTCATGGATATAATAGCGGTCATTAAACTGTGAGGGAAATGCTCATCCTTAATTCACATCATGTTAGTTACAGCTACATTTACTAATTTAGAACACAAAACGGCAAGTCTTCTGATTACTACTATCTATAATATGCTTAGCAGGATGGAAGTAGTAGGGACAGCAATAAAATGGACCAATGAATTACAACAATTTTTCTTACATTAACCTTTGTATAAGGGGTATGCACAAGTACTTGTTAGAAACAATAAAACATGGAGAATGTTTTGCTCAGCTGAATCATTGTGTATACGTAAATCCATTTTAATATAAAATGCACATTTTGTGATGTATTCTTTTGCAGATTATGGGTTAAATTTTCATCTGGTGTAAATTAGTGTATCTCCACTGAGTTTGGTAGGAGACAGAAGAGATGGAGGGTTTAGTGTGACTAAGTTTGGATCCAATTCTTCCCTTCCCAGAGAGCCCTGTCTGAGAGGAAGAGAATTTTTTTTTCTTTTTTTTTTTGCTGTGGGTAGCAGAGAAGACAATCCTAGAGATGATGGATGGAGCTGGCGAACTCAAGGGTGGGAGGTGGCAGCAGCAGCAAAAAGGGTTCTACCTCCGGTAAATAAGGAAGTGAAATGCTTACCCAACAGGTAGGCTGCACAGGACCAGTTATTCCAGAGTACGGTAATTGCAAGGAGGGCTCTGCTGGATGAGAATGCAGTGGAGCCAAGGAGAGGTTTGGCATCTGCTTTCTCCATGAGACCCCCCATCACTGGGCTTCCCTATAAATGTGATCAGCCAAATCATCCTGGAAGCTCCTCTGGGGCTGGTTCTCTTCTGATCTACAGCGCTGAAAGGGGCTGCTGACAAGTGGTGCAAACATCTGCTTCATTATCTTCTGCTCCCATTTCAGTCTGGCATGGCTGTGACATCACCACACAAGCTAGGGAGTGGAAAGTAGGAACTTCTGCCCAGAATGGACTCCGTATTGATAGCAAGAGAACTGAGGTATCGGAAGGTCATTTTCTGCAGCTGCTACTAGGAGACAAAAGAACAACTGGGAAGATTGCTTCCCTGGAGGCTGAGCAGGGAAATGGGATGGAAAATCCTGGCTTTGATAGCTTGCCTTACTGTCAAATGAAAATTCATTGTACAAACTGGTCTCACAATGAGAAATACTCTTTACAGGTAAGTGAAAGGGCTGTGAGAAGACATGGTAACAAAATGTGGGTCTTAAAAAAAAAAAAGTGGTTTCAAGGGGTAAAAATCTGAACAAAGCTGTTCGGGCTGAAAGCCACTATTCAGTTGCCTGATAGATATCCATGCAAACAGCTAAGTAAAAACCATTGCAGGAAAATGTGAAGCCAAGTTCTGTCAGCAATGAAATTCTGTGCAACAAGCATACAGGTTATCTATGGCATCACAAGACAAGAGGAGAGTAAGATAAATTTTACTTGATTAAATAAGGGTAACTATTTAATTGTATACTTGATACACTTCACAGAAATCTCTCCTAGTGCCATTAAATAGAAGGACAATCTTAGAAGTATAGTTTTCTTAATATCTAAGAGGCTTAGAAACACTGGTTTGAAAAGGATGTAATAAACTTGGTTTCTAAATGTACAAGGATACTGGTAATCTTGTCAAGTATTGGTAATTTTACTACTTCTTGCTTATTTAATGTAAAAAAAGATCTGTACGTGGCAGCTAAAACAGAAAAGATACTTATGATCCATATGAAAGAAAAGGCTGGGTTTTGGAGAAGGATTTTTGGGGGAGGGGGGTAGGAGGTGGAGCTGTTCTTAATGCACCTGCTCTGAGGAATCAGAAGTGTAGGAGTGGAAAGGACCTCAATAGATCATCTAGTCCAGACCCTTGCACTCAAGGCAGGACTAAACAATACTAGACCATTCTTGAGGGGTGTTTGTCTAACCTGTTCTTAAAAACCTTCAGTGATGGAGATTCCACAACCTCCCAAGGCAATTTGTTCTAGTGCTTAACAAACCTGACAGTACGTTTTTCATAATGTCCGACCTAAATCTCCCTGGCTGCAATTTAAGCCCATTGCTTCTTGTCCTTTCCTCAGAGGTTAACAACCTTTTATGCACTTGAACACTTATGTTCCCTCTCAGTCTTCTCTTCTCCAGATTAAACAAACCCATTTTCTTCAATCTTTCCTCATAGGTCATGTCTTCTAAACCTTTAATTTGTGAACATCCTTCCTTCTTGTTGGGATGATACTCTACAGCTATGTGCATTTGCTTTTCTACTGCAAACAAGGGGAGGAAAAAAGTTAGTTCCATAAATCTATTTGCAATTAGTTGCAAGAGAAGCAGATTCCTCCATGAACAGACTTTACTAACTGAAGTTCTTTATTAGTTACAGTGAAAAAAATTCTTGGAGGCTTAAATGCTTAAAGATAATCCTAATCCCAACAACACTTTTTTTTTTTTTTTTTTTGCACTAGAACAACAAATTTCCCATGCTGTCAAACACTGCACATTTAATTCACTTTGATACAGAGTGCATTTCTTTTTGATGCATTCTTTTTCAAGTTACAGGGAGATCATTAGGGGTTTAGAGGTAAAATTCCTACAGGTCATTCATCATCTTAAATTCACTTTTAGTAGTTAATTTTGGTTCATTTTGATTTTCCTTGTCCTTGCCTCCATTTCCTAGCTACACACCGGTGATCTCTGATGATTTTTGTAAGAGAAGCTGATAGAGCAGAAGAAAGAGCAAAGTTCTTTGCTGTTAGGCTGGACCATTAACAGGCAGTGTCTTTTCTCAAGAGCTGTGCTTTCAGTGTTCAAATTCCACCATGTCTCCTGCATGCCACATAGTATCACCACATGCACATACATATATATGTAATACTTATCAACTCTGATGTGTATGCATGTGAAACCTGGACTGTGTATAGATGCCATGCTATGAAGCTGAATTACTTTCACAAGGGCTGTCTGAAGAAACTGATGAGGATAAGATGGCAAGACAAGGTTCCAGATATTGGGGTTCTCATACAGTATTGATCTTAACGGATATGTTTCTATAATCTTTAAGTCTTACATTTTTCTGTACAAACATTCACCCTGTAGTTCAGTCACAACATTCAGAAGAAATAAACACACTTTTAAAAAGTACTGTTAAGAAATGGCAGTCTATCTAATGAAAAACTACAGAAAAGATTTTTCAAACAAACACTGAAGGAGTTATCAATAATACTCAGTAATCAACTAAAAGAGATAAGTATCTCAATTTAATGTGTGCTGTAAGAGAACCAAGAAGAACTAATGGAAAACTGCAGAGTACATACTCTTGTTTGTAATGCACCTAGAACTCTAGAATACATTTAGCTCTTTCAGAATACAAAGAATAGAAGAAAACTTTGAAGTTTCTAATGTTTCATTCATGTGTCACTTGTAACTTTGTAATTTAAACACGATAGAGCTGATTACAGGCATTTCTGTCATTTCAGGGCATTCTGAAATCCTTCAAGTCATTGAAGGAATCTGGATCATTATCTGAAGTATTAGACCAATCTCCCTGTATTATGCTTTCAGTACAATCAGTACTTTTCCATAATAAGTACCGTTACCTCTACAGCTCTCCCCACAAAATTACTATTCCAAATTCAGCACAAAAATGTCAGAACAGAGGTTATGATTCTTTGTACTCCTGATGTTTTTTAATATCATATTTGGCTTAACCAGAAGATCAGCTACGGTAGCACAGGTGAGAAGGACCAAGTGACACAACCAGAAATAAATGGCTGCTTTGGATTGGAGAGGTGACAACACTTCCTTACAATGACTCTTAGACTTCGCACAGAATCACATTTGTTCTTGAGAGCATTGCCTGTTCAAGTAATCTCATCATCAGGGCACCTACATGGAAAATCCAAGCAATGGAAGATTAGCTGTGTCATCTGGGAGCCAGATGTTGGAAGAAAAGTTTAAGTTACTTGATGAAACATGAAACAAGAGACCCTCAAAAGTAGTCACATGCACAGGAACAGGAAAGCAAGCAATGCAGTCCATATTCAGAAAAATAGCTACTCCTATCACAACACACTTATAAGCAGCTTGCTCTTGTCAGATGACCACTATTCAGCCCTTACATTGCACATGGAAAAATATGGAAGTGTGAGGAATGAACATAGAGAGTTTGGAACAGTAGCTTCAGAGATGGTCCAAGTAGTAAGGAGTCAAGAGAGGTTCTCTAAGAAATGACTTAACAGAAAACTCTACCCTCAGCTATCACAAAGTAAGCTACTTCACTTTCAAGGCCCTTTTATAGCCTATCCCTACCCCACCTATCATCTGTCCTTCATGCCTACCTCCGCCCACAATGCCAGCCTCCATCACACACTTGTTAAATTTTCCAACATACTTGTTTGAAAACTGCTTTCTCTCATGCCATCCCTCATGCTTGGAAGGAGCTTCCTGTAAACATCTGCAAAACTGATACATTATTCTAATTCAAAAACCTCCTAAAAAAATCCAAAAACTTTTTTGCTGTGATGCCTACAAAAAGCTTAACAGCTAAGCTGGTGGTGTACTGAGCTGACCAATGACGACCAATAGTGTCTCATTGTTTCCTTGTACCTCCTTCCCCCCCGCCATCCCCAGTATGTCTGTCTGTATCCATCTGTCATCTCTTGTCTTACACTTACATTGTAAAGTTCTTTGGTGCAGGAACAGTCCCTTTACTGTGTTTGTACAGCACGTAGGACAATGCAGTCTGGGTCTTTAACTAGGGACCACAGGTGCTATAAATAATATTTGATTATTTGAGAGAACCAGCAATCAAATGTGATGTAAACGGGAGTCTTCATTATACTTTTCAATCCAGCATGCAAAAGGAAAGGCAGACTCTTGACCAAGCTGTATGGAAAATATGATATCCATCTCTAAGATGGCATTCCAAAGACTCCAAGCAGAGATGGAGTTGCAAACAATACCAGTCCCAACTAATGTCAAAAAACTATTATTTAATATATACTGCCCTTCTATGTTTACTGTTTGATTTGTGATGCGAACAAGAGCTGGAAAATTAAGTTAAAGGAGATATTCTCAGTGCATTTAATGAATACACATCTTTTGCTCAGGGGTTGGCATCTTAACCTTTCACAATACCCTCAGACGGTAAATTCAGTTTGTAACAGTTCATTGTAATTATTTTGTAATTAAGAACATTATCTTACTGCCTTCCATGAAGTGGCCTTATTTTTTTGCATCTGATCCATTTTACCATGTAATACTCATTGTTTTACACAGCACTTTTTTAAAAAAAAGTGTAAATTAAACCTAGAATGTATACTATAGACTGTAAATAGACATTAGAAATACCAATAAATCTAGAATTTTACACAAATCAACAACAATAAATCAAAGTACTTCTAATTTTTAAAAGGTCTGAAGTTGGCATTGAACATGAGCCTATTTCTAAAGGATTACTCCCATACCCCACTGACTTTCATTGGTCGGTGAAACTAAGTTTCAAATTCTAGAAGTCACCTTCACCATAATTTAAGAATCAAACAATGCACATATCCAATTCTCCACGAAACAATTGTTTTTCCTTTTTTAGGCAAATACTGCATGTATTACTGAATGCCAGTTACACAAGGTTGAAAAGGAAACTATGGCGCCTTCTGAAAGGTCACACACTAGCAGATGGGTTTTTTTTTTTTTTTTTAAAAAATCAGTGATCTTAAGGGTTTTTAGGTCCTCATTTATATGAAATTCAATGTGATAATGTATAATATTTTACATAACTAACATGCACCAAGATCCCATACATTTTCTTTTGTGCCAAAATTATATTGATGTGAAATAACTACTTTACAGGCCTACATCCATGAAACTATTTATAGTGGCATAGTTTACATTTGTTTTACAGCACAGCTTAGTGTTGAAAAAATTGTATTTCTAGGTCAATTAAAATATTTTTGTTTCAAGTTACTGTAAGTTGGCTTTTCCCCATTAGTAGTTACACGCACCTGGTAACATGCAAAGTCATTTCATGTATGTGCATAATTTAACAGAGTTAAATAATATGCATAACTGACTAACTCAATTATACTGTTAGAATCCTGACAATTAGTTTAGCTCACCTCTTTATCCATACTCTCTAAATCCTCTTTACATAGCGTGTACAGTGGCATCGTCTCGGACATACTTGGCTGGCGTTTCCGTTTGGATGGACCAGGTTGATCTTCATTCTCATTTGCTGGTAACTCCTCTTCATCAAACAGCTGCTGCTGATGTGGTTGAACAACTCTGAAAAATTTCACAGGTCCCACATGAGAAAAATCATTTTGAATTACAGCTTCCATAGAACTGAATCAGATTCAACATGAAGTGTACGGTTACGGAAGAGCTACAGCTTCACTGAAGTACTGCTATGCCCTCCTTCGAATAATTGGAACAATCTGACATGTCTGGAGTTGGAAAAATTGATCACTACACCGCCTCTTTCTCACTGTATTCTTCTCCCTTCCTCCCACAAAAATCTGCATATTCGAATTGTCTATACCAATTTAAAAGTTATAAATATAGAAAGCTCATCAGGACACTGGAATGCCTATCCACAGTGCAGCATGTCTTTTGCCAATATAGTCTGAAGATGAATGGACCAGGTACTGGCATAATCAGCCAGGTGCTAACACAATCTTCCAAATAGTTTTGTAGGTAGCGCTATGCTGGCGGCACTTTTGCTGGTAAAGCTTTCTAGTGAAGATAAGTCCTTCCTCCCCAGCATTCTGAGAAAATGTTCATTATATCAAGGATAACAGCTATACTACATCTGTAAGATATCAAAGAAACAATGCACACGCTTTCATTAAAGCATTAATATTGTAGACACATGGATTGAAGGAGGGAAATTCAAAATTAGAAGTAGGCTGTGGTTTTGTTGGGAGGGACAGGAGCTTTAAAAAAAATAAAAAAAACGACAAGAGGAAAAGGAGGAGGGATATTGGCTGTTAAAGCCAATGTTAAAAAGACACTTATTCTTGTCCTTGAATCCACAGACTAGCAACAGTAATCTTTTTTGCTTATGTGTCAAACAAAACAAGGTAATCGTCACATGGACCTCAAGTGCTGGTAAATAATGTGATTTATTCCGTCTACAACAGAGAGAGAGAGCGTGAGAGCGAGGTCTTATTACAACACTGGAGACTATTAAGGCCTTTGGATACACTTTCATCTACATCATGGGTAATACTGGGAGTTCGTGCTTTTCAAATCTTATTTTCCTTTACATTGGCCTGACTGAACAAGAAAACAGTGCTGTTTTGTGAATTTAGTCAGTGTGAAATGTTTGACAGCCTTGGAGGGCAGAATTTATTTATCCAAACACGTTGACAGTGCAGGAAGATGTCAATACAAGCTTCCTCACGTCACCCTGGAGAAGACAGATATTGCATCTGTCTCCATGTCTATTCGTTCCTTGGCCTCTCTGTCTCCAACAAGTGCAAATTGTGATGGCTTGTGTATTACAGAAATTCGATGCTAGCAATACCAGACCACATTTTTAAATAGAGTACGTATTTAAACTAGCAAAAAGAAAACCAAATAAGTAATGTACTAGTGCTACACTCCTTATTGTGGCAATGGCTGTAATAGGGTACAATGAACCAAGATAAAGTCTCTCCTGAAATGGAGAACTGTTTGTTAACAGGTGCAGATCTCAGTGCTACAGAGCTGAAGCTCATTGGCAAAGTCCTCCACAGCCTCTATGTACACCGTCTTAGATCCACTGTACTCCAAAAACAGTAATAATGTCCAAGAGTTGCATGAGTTTATTACCACCACCTGTTCTACTTAATTATATATTGATTACAACATGGGAAAACTGTACATTTTACCTTAGAGCAAGGTGGAGCTGAAATACAATGCTAATCTGCGCTAACTGCTAGTTTTGGCCCGTCAAACCATTTAATATATATTTATCATGAGTTAGTTTAGATGTTTTTGGTTATTATTGTGATTTTTTTTTTTTTTTTTTTAGGACTGACAAATTGGCCTGTTCCAGTATTTGATTTCTGTAGCTCCGTTCTGTCTCCAGGGTACCCAACTATCCAAACTGTAAGCCTGAAGGCCATATTTCAAGTTGTATTCTTCCCCAAAACTTATACTGACAAATTTTGAGAGCAATACAATGTTGTCAATGCACCAATGAATTATCTGGGACAATCCATTTACACAGAAAGCATCATCCATAGTAAAATACTTATTACAGTGCAGAAGAAATATACCCATTCATCTGGCATTGAAATAAAAGCTGTATATCATGTCCCTGATACTCTTCTCACACTAGATTTATACTGCTGTAACTCCATTATTTTCAACAGAGTTACTCCCAATTTTACATGGGCACGAGAGAAGAATTGGGCAAGCAGGTAACTAGAAAAGATGCTGGGGAACTCAGCTATAAGGTCACACACACTGTTCTACCAGTACCGTTTTGATTCAACAACCTGAACTTCTAGCAGCCCAAATATTTCATTTCACTACCTCACAAAGGGACTATATGTTAAGTCAACAAACAAAGCTGAAAATAAGGGTGGCTCTAGCTAGCACCAGTGGGAGCTTTCAATCCAACGTTCTTCTGTATTTGGAGACATAACATTTTTGTTCAATGGCTGGCATAGCTGAGAGATGGAGCTAGGTTCCAACCCCATCCTTTTCCAATCATTTTCTCCTGCGGCCAGCTATGACTCCTATTGGTGCTAATATTTTAAGGCTGAAGAACACGGCAGGGAAAAAAAAGAGGGTGAACAGATTTATATTCAGTGGATAATTACATGAAATAAACTACACAAAATCCAAAGAAGAGGTTCTCAGATATATTTATTATAGTGTGCAACTAAGAATACAGGGGTCAATTTTTAGAAGGCACAAATGGCAATTGGGCAGCTACATACTATTTAAAGTAAGGCATGTAACTGACATTTGTGCCTTTGGATATCTTCCCCTTAGCACTCATTTGTACATATACACAAATTAAGTTATCAGTGAACACTATAGTTATACACAAGAAGCCCCAATGCCTTCACCTTTAGAAGTCTGGTAGTGTCTTGAGGAGCTTTCATCTTCTCTATCCCCCAATCACCCCAGGTTTTTCAAAGTAAGCCTTTGCAAACACAATCATGTACCCCTGCGCTGCAAAACAAATATTTAACCTTGCAAGATATTACCTCCTTTGTAAAATATGGTCCTGAGGACAAGAGACTTGGATTCTAGTCCTGACTTGGACATTACCAATTTGTAACTTGTAATTGGACACATTATTCAGTCTGACCTCAGTTTCCTCACATGTAAAAAAGGGATATTGCTATGTATCACCCAGGAGACAGTCAGAATGTTGCAAAGCTTAACATCTGTGAAATGGTTTAAGTTCTCATAGCAGCCATTGAGAAATTTTCAAAGCATAATATTGATTTATAAAGCTCAGCAAATCTGCAGATATCTACTTTATATCCACGTCTGTGGACTTCTTTTGCGAATACAAATTTTGTATCTGTGCAGGACTCTATAGATTTAACATCTCTAGAATTTAGCACAACTTATGATATGCCTGAATAATACCAATTGTACATTCCCTACAGAGAAGCAAGTCTCATTATGACTGCTCTTATGCTCAGTCTGGCTGTTCTTAAGATTGTTACAAAGTGGAATCTTGGTCCCTCCTTCCTTGTCTTCTTTCTGAGCAGCTTTTGCACTCTAGATGAAGCAGACAGCTTCCAAGATAGGAGATGTTGTTACCCCATACTGTCATAAAGTTTGAAAAAAAATCTCTATTGCATATAGTCTCTTGAGAGTTTATCTATAAAACCAACAACTCTTACATTTCAAATCCTCAGTCAGCTCTCCAATTGCTGCAGGTGGTATTTGCATCCTTTGAGATCAAAGTATTTCTTTAATCAACAATCAGAGATCTTAAGAGGTTTGCAACAGCACTGATGGGGTCTAAATCTGTGACCTAGTCACCAGGGACTTGCTAACTTTTCACTGATGTTAGTCTGTGCTTTGGAAATCACCCAGTCTTCTTTTTGCATGGTGTATTTATAGTCCAAAGTAGAATTTTGCTGATTTTTACTACTTCATTAGCTTAATCAGCATATACAAATTACACAAGAAAATTACAAAGGAATGTTTTAAAATACCTGAAATGTCAAAACATCCATTGATATGGATCGAGCACCTGTGTAATTGCAAGGGGATTGCTGTTTTAATGACAAATTCCAATAGGAAAAAGCTTGATGACATCTATCAAGACAGGAAAATAGAGTTGCAGGCACAAACAGGAAACAGCAGGAGATTTTCACAGCTCTTAATTAAATTCTCTATTTTTTGGTTTAGTGTAATCTCACTAAGAAGGAACAGTGGAATCTGTTTCCTGTGAGTCAAATGTTTAGCTGTTCTGCAAAACCATTTTAAGCCACTATTGTGCTTCCAATCCTACAGCCTCTCTATTCCACATTGGGCCTGAGGTACAAGCTACACTGGCCTCAGCATGGCCCAACTTGTGCCAGCTGCCTAAGATCCCAAGATTCATAACAGAAAGTTTGGAACCATAAGTATGCCTTGGGTATGACCCTTAATGTCATCCACAGCAACAAGAATTGCTCACCAAAGATGAACACAACGTTGCAAGTCTGTCTTAAATCATTAGCCATTTCAAATTGTCACCACCAGTTAGGGCACCAATATCAATACACAGTTCTGGGAAGCTGTATAAGTTTATGAAATTAAGCCAGAGCAACAAGACAAAACAACTGTGCCTTGTTAAGCTTTGATTGTACAAGAAATGTATAAGCCCAGACTGAGCAAACACTTATGCATATGCTCGACTTCAATGAGAATACTCACATGAGCCTATTATGGCACATGGACAAATGTCTGCAGGATCAAGGCCTACTTTTTATTAACTTTAAGTGAAACATCTACGCTACTTTCTGAGGAAAGCCATCTAGATGTCAAGCTGTATTCTATATAGGTTCTCCCTTCAAAGAACACAAAATCTGAAGCCAGACGGACTTCAACTAATTTGACTCTTTAAAAAGGGAAAAGTAATTTAATAGTAAAAAATCACCATTACCACCACCACCTCACATGAATACTCAGGGGAAAAGACACCTTAGTTTTTCAAAGCTATAAAAATAATTCTGCCCTAAATTTCAAACTAGAAGATGTCACTGATTCCTTGTTGAGATGTGATTAATATGGCACTGCAGTCTCCTGCCAACTGAATGCTATTTAACAATGTAAAATATGGGAGATATGACAATATAGTAGAAATGCTATCCTTTCCTCTTACATCCTCAAATTCAGTATTCATTCACATAAGCTGGGATTTTCAAGGGGCCTAAAAGAATTTGGTTAGTTCATCAGGGACTATTCACTGTAGTATTTTCTCCCTTTGTCAGATAATTTCTCACATATAATCTGAAAAAATTCCATCTTGGTAAGAAACTGCACTGGAGATTATTATTTACAGTTAGAAAAATGCAGTAGTCACTTGTATACTCAATACAACTGTTGGAAGGCAAATCTTCAAAATATGCATCTTTTTCAGTATACATGACTACTTATTTTTCATTAAATAAATACCCTAGCCAACAGAAAGATTCTGATGGTATTCATATCTTTAGTCAACTCTCTTTCAGAAAGGGAACGACAAAACAAAACTACAGGTGTACAAGTTAGTTTGGAAGTTTAAGCATGTGAGTTGGCAGGAAGTTACACTTTATTTAATTATATGTAGCAGATAGGCAAGCAGGATCATTTTATCTTAGCGCCAATAAAATAAATTTATGGTCTCTCTTTGGTTGAGGAGGTAGAGGGCCCTTCCATATCAGCATTATAGTGTCACAATACAGTTTGCTTTCATCTACTTCCCAACGTAGGCTTTATCAAATGGCATAGCCTGAAAGTCAGTCACTTTCATATAGTCTGAGAAGATGATACGCAGAAATAATACATACAGCTGACGACCAAAATTTCTGTCTGCAGACAAGGGATGCAAAGAAAGAGGTCTGAGTTCCCTACTGTTCATACAGAGTGGCGGAATAGAGGAACGTATGTTCTAATCCATTTTCATGTATATTCACACTATTATCAGCACATCCTGAACTTACAAGAAAAAAAAGTTAAACATAGCCGCTAGCGACTGCTTGACAATTGTTAATATTTCTCCAGTATTTTCAATCTTAATTGAGCACTATTACTACATAAAGAATAATAGGTTTTACATCACTGATGTCATACCAAACAGTACAAAACACAAGAGAGACTTCTTAGAGGCTTGTAGTGAAGACAGTATTTTTATTTTATTAAACATTTTAATCTTTACAGTTTCCACTGATTATGTTGAATAAAAGATTGAATGCTAATTCCAGCATCTCAGTTGTATGAGCAGAATTCAATAAACACAAGTTTCAGGAATATATTTTCAGAACGGGGAGCACAAAATTCTGTACACATGCATGTGCATGTACCTGTGCACTGAAGTGCCCTATTAGACGTATTAATGTCCAGGATGTGTGAACACACTTCTGAAGATGACATATCTTACACCCTTCTACACTGGTACAGGTATCAGTGTAAGAACTAAAATTATGCTAAGGAAAGGATTAAAAAGAACATCAAATACCATTCTTAAACTACATTGATCATTAAGAACAGTGGCAAGAGATATAACATTGGAAAAGCAGCATTAAAAACAATTCTAACTAGACACTTGAACAGTAATGAACACTAATTCTGACAGCTGGACACTAACAATTGCATATATTTTGTTAATTTAGACCTTGATCCTAAAAACATGCACGGGCACTTTATACAGTTGAATGGTTCCATTAACATCAGTGGGAGTATTTACCTCTTTTAAGTTAAGCATCTGCATACAGGGTATTTGTGGGACTGGTAGAAGTGCTTATTTATGACCTTCCAAGTGTGTCATTTTATTCATATGAATTGAAAGACACAGATGCTTAAAAAAGTTGGGTTTTGACTTCTCTTCTCTATTCAGTTCCATTGTAGACTATATTAAACACATCGATGTAAATATGTTATGAAAACAACCATGGATTTAGTATTTTAATGACTACTGTCAAATCATTAAAAGCAAAAAATGCACTTTGAGCACGTAAAGTCTCACGTAAGACTAGAAATTCTACAGATGAACATGCATTTTTAAATGAATTCCACAATATTTACTTCAGCCATAAGTGCTCGCACCTCAATAAGCTAAAATATTTGGGGTCTCTTAGTGTCACCTAAAAAGCACAGTGCTGCTTTTACCTTTCACATGTAAATTATACCCATTTTCTAACAAGTCTGTCCTTATCTTTTACTGTATTATTAGTGTTCACTGGGGTTTAAAGTAAAAATAAGATGACACGTTAAGTCCAGCATGCCATCTGCAACTGTTTTCAGACAACATTACTTCATCTCACGAATTGTTATAATTCTTAATTCTTATAACTCCTAACATTTATTAATTTTTTTTTTTTAAAAACCTCTATATTAAGATGCCTATTGTCAAGACACTTGCATATAAAGAAAAGAATCCTAACTATTCCCTGCTAAAAAGAGTGGTCACTTAACTGCTGTCACCAACCTTAACAATTTAAAAAAAAAAGTGTCCCTCTAAACTACCATTATAGTCAGGGAATCATTGGCAACCGTTTTTTCTTCTTCGAGTGCTTGCTCATGTCGATTCCATTCTAGGTGAGTCACAAGCAGTATCCATGGAGGTGGGCTCAGAGTTCACAGTCGTGCGGCTTGCAACACTGCTCTACCGAATCCAGCATCATCTTGGGCCTGCTGGGTAAGCGCGTAATGAGACGAGAACGTGTGGATAGATGACCAGGTAGCAGCCCTGCAGATGTCCTGAATTAGCATTTGGACAAGGAAAGCTGCCAATGAGGCCTGCGCCCTAGTCGAATGGGCGGTTACAATCACCGGTGGAGACACTTTTGCCAAACCATAACAGAAACGGATGCAGGCGGTGATCCAAGAGGACATCCACTGGACAACCTTTCATCCTGTCTGCCACCACGACAAGGTTTGTGTTGACTTACGGAATGGCTTGATTCTTTCGATGTAGAAGGTCAGAGCCCTTCTGATGTCCAGAATGTGCAATTTGTGCTCTTCCTCCAATTTATGAGATTTTGGAAAGAAGACAGGCAAATATATGCACTGACTCCTATGAAATTGTAAGTACCCTTGAGCAGGAAAACCGGGTGCGGACTCAGCTGAACCTTTGTCCTTGTAGAAATCTCTATAGGGCAGCTCCGAGGTAACTGCCCTAAGGTCAGAGACCTAGTGGGCAGATGTGATTGACACCAGAAAAGAAACTTTCCAAGATAGGAGCGGAAGACAGCAGGAAGCTAGAGGCTCAAAGGGGTGGGAGACCCATGAGCTGCGACAGCATGAGATTCAGGTCCCAAGGAGGGACAGGGTACTGGACGTGAGGATAAGAAACCAGACCGTCATGTCACGAGCAAAGACCGACCTGCTTGAGATTGGTGCTGCCTTGGCGAGGTGCTAAAGTCCCACTCCGACCACGAAGAGTCCCCTTCCGGTGACCAGGGAGGAACTGTGGACGCCTGAGTATGGTGGCTGGCCCCTCGGAGCAGGGGAGTGGTGCCCTGAGTGGGGAGATGGCCCCTGCCAGCGGACCGGTATAGGGAATGCAGGGACTAGTGCTGTGAAGCGAATCGGTCTCATGACATTGGGGAGCGAGATCTGTGCTGCAGCATCATCTGGCAGGAGGGCGAACAGTGCCAGGCATACGTGGACCAATGTCCCATTGTGGGTGATCTGCATCTTGCCCGTGATGCCAGCAAGCTAAGCCGTCCTAACTGGGGACCTAGGGTGCGGAGTCAGGGACCTTGGCCTCTGCTCTGGGGACCGGTGATGCACTACTGCCCTCTGAGGTGGTCCCATGCTCGGTTTAACCCCTATCTGGGTGGTGGAGGGGCTTTTGCAGCTTCCATCAGCATATGTAGCACCAGTGGGGCTCTCTGATCTTTAGCTCCCTCAGCCGTGGGAGGCAGTATCGGCTGCCTGGATCCCCTACCGCTCCTGGGAGTCAGATCCTTGCACACTGAGCAAGGCTTAAAGCCCAGAGACCCAGCGTATGCCCTGTCTTGGGGCAAAGTCCCAACAGGGACTCTAACTTACTAACCACTACACTTAACACCTAATGACTAACTACAGTGAATAACTATATACAAAAGAAGGCGGAATAGCACTAGGAAAACACTACTGATCACTTGCAAGCAAGGGGAAGACGCTCTGACAAACATCATGGGCGGTAAGAAGGAACTGAGGGGGTGCAGGGCCGGTGGTGCCTAATATACTGATGCATGAGCGCAGCACTCCAGAGGGTGCCATGACTGGCCCTATGGATACTGGTAAGGCAAAAAATATGCGACGGCTGTGCACGTGGGCACGCACCACACCTAGAATGGAATTAACATGAGGAAGCACTCAAAGAAAAACATTGCAGCTGTTTACATTCAAAATGTTTAAAGATCAGTTACCTCAAATGAAACCATAAATATTTGTTGGAGAGTAGTTATTTAAGTCTTTTATAGAGATAGCAACACTCAAACTGAATCAACACTTCTATGTTGATGGCTTTACTAATTGTGGTTGAATTAAGCAGACTTGCTTACAAGTGTTCTCATTTTACAGATTGTGCTTCATAACCCCAACCCACATAGACTTTCCTAGGACACACAACTGTATAGTTATCTTAAAAAACAAAACAAAACAAAACCCACACATCATGTAGGTTGCAAAGTCAAGCACAGTGCCAATGCAACTTTATTTCTGCCCTCCATATCTCATATGCATTCTGATACAATCTTCAGTTAAACCATCACATACTTTTGCCCCACAGCTCTCCTGCTTCACTCAAATGCACAGTGCTCAACCATCTGTGTTTTGGTTTATCCCCATAGTTCAACGTGTTGCTCCATGCTTTATTTTCTTCCACGCAATTTAACACTGCTCTGAATACGGATTCTTTCCTTATGGTCTTTTCTAGAGCTCCCACTACTGAATTTATCTCCACATCTCCCTTGCAGGACAAGAGTATTATTATTCCCATTTTACCGGTAAAGAAACAAAGAATTCCCGGAGGCCACACAGTGATTCAATGCCAGAGCCAGGATTAGAACTCTGTACTTTGTGACTTCCGACACTTTACTCACTTCTCCAAACCCACCTCAGTGCCCAGGGTGGGATGAGCTGCTGGATCCAAAGAGTGATGAGAGAGGAGCATCTATAGAACTGGTATAGAATTATGAAAAACAGAGATGGAAGAAACCAATTATGTTATGGCAGAGTTTCCCTAAATGTGTGATGCAGTCCCTAGGAGAGTATGGGCAGAACTCTCAATTGCCTTCAGTCAACATTAACTAGAGATTTTTCTTCTTTTTTTTATGTTTGAAGACAAAACCTTCAAAGCAAGTAACAGATGCAGTCTGCGGATACCTGAACAATTGCTCTGAGATATCTCAAAGCAATTCAGATGACACTGCTAATTCAGATGACAATGATACTTTGTAAGTTAACAATTTCACTGCTCACCAAGAATGTCATGGAAGAGGAGCAGCATTATATTATGAAGATTTGCGTAAGCCTCTAAATCCAGAATGAGGCTTTGCATTGCCTGAAACCTTGCCTGTGGTAGCACGATCCTGGCCATGATCCTGGACTCAACAACTCCTATGAATTCTGTTTTCTCTACTGGACTCAGGCTTGTCTTGTCTATGTTGATCAGCAAGTCAAGTGCATGAAAGGTGGATCAGATTATGTTCATGCTGAATACCACCTTCAACCTGGATTGACCTCTGATCATCCAGTTGTCCAGGTAAATGAATACATGGACCACTGACCTCAGAAGGAAAGCTGTAACCTCTACTACACACTTTGTAAAGACATGTGGGGCAGCCAGGAAACCAAAGGGGAGCTGTGTGAACGGATAATGGTGCCTGCTGACAGTGAATCTCAGAAATTTTCTGCGACTCTGATGAACCACCATGGGAAAGCAGGCATCCTTCAAGTAGAGTGCAGCATACCCATCCCCCACTTTCAGGGAAGGAAGAATAAAAGCAATTGTGACCATGTGGAGTTTCTATTTTGGGTTTTTTGGGAACTTATTTAACTGCTGTAGATCTAAAATAGGCTTGAGATCCCTTTTACCTTTGAGATCTAGAAGTATCAGGAATAAAACCCCTTTTCCCCTGAACAAAAGAGGGAACTCCTCTATAGCTGCTACAAGGAGGAGTGATTGTATTTCTTGTAGCAACTGTCTCATGAGAGGGGACCTTGAAGAGGGAGGGAGACTGCGGCGTAGAAATAAATCAGAGAGCGTATATCCCACTTCCACTGTGCTAATAACCTACCAGACTCTGGTGATGTGGCTCCAAGTACGACAGAAACGGAACAGACGTTTTTCAAAAATCAAAGAAAAAGATGGCACTCTTATAACTGGTAGACTACTCTCCACCTGCCCATTAAAATGAGTTCTCAGACGTTGCTGCCTGTCTTGATGAACTGGTGGCTGCCGAAGCAGAGGGTGGTGGTGGGTGTCTCTTGTACCCTCTGCTTCTTCTCCATGGCAGGTCTTGGGCCTGAGGGACAAACCCCTGAAAATGCTGGGACTGATGAGAATGGAACACCTTCCATTTCACTTCTGGGGTGTAAAGGTCCAAGGATTTTATGGCTGCTCTAGAGTCTGAGACTACGTAAAGTCTTGTCCAGCTTTTGTGAGAAGAGCGGGAAAGATGAATCCTGGATTGCCTGCTGCACCTTGGGAGGGAGGCCAGAAGAGTGTAACCAGGGCAAGCATCTCATCCTGATAGAGGCCAGGCTGTGAGCTGCAGAATCTGCTGCATTGAGACCTGCCTGCAGAGCTTGCAACCAAAATTTCCCTCCTCTATTAAAAACTGGAACTCCTGTTTCATCTCATCTTGGAGCTTGTCTTTCAACTCAAACTGTATGAAATGAAATTGAAACACCCCAACAAAGCTTGCTGGTTTGCAATACAAAGCTGTAGCCTGCCTGTGGAATAAAGGCTCCTCCCAAAAAAGTCCACCTTCTTGTCCTCTATTTTTGGGGGGTTGACACCTGGTGCTCGTCTCTCTCTCCCTCATTCATTGCTGCCACTACAAGGGAGCTGGGACAGAGATTATACAGGTACTCAAACCCTTGAGAGGGGACATGGTACCTCTTCTACACTTTTTTTTTGGTGTGTGTGTGCAGAAGGCAGCAGGGAATCTGGGGACTGACCGAGAATCTTGGTAGGCTCTAAGATAACTCTCCCTATAAATGAGATTATTCTGGCTGGAGACACAGATATCAAAATGTCCACCAGCTTTTGAGACTTTTCCCAGGCCTCCTTTGGGTGGATGTCTAACGCCATTGCCATCCTCCTCAATAATTCTTGATGGGTCTTAAAATCATCAAGAGATAGAGAAATAAGCACCACCTCAGCAGATGAGGAAGAGGATGTCAGTGGTACCAAGGGCTGGTTCAATTCCTGCTCCTTTTGCAGCTGGTTATGAGAAGGATCCTGAATCTGTTCAGTGCTGGGCTTGGTATTTGATGCTATGATGCTTATGGTGCTGATGCTCCTGATGACCAGAAGATGGAGCTGGCTGAGGTGGCTGCAGGGATGCCCCTTGCTGCAACTGAATCTGAAAACAGGGCGGGCAGGTGCCATACTCTTGATGATGGGACATGCTAGGTTGGGACACACAGGATCCCACTTCAGAGTCTGATGAAAAAAAAAAAAAAAAAAGGCTTTTCCTGTGACCATGAAGGCGCCATACTTGTCAGTACTGGTGAAGAAGGCTCAAGCTCTGAAGAAAAGGGAGCGGGGAGATCATCTGTGGCTTTCCCCTAGGTGATACCACTTTAAATCGGTTCCCTAATGGTTGAATCCAATGAATCTGCCCAGTAATGAGGTAAAGGCGCTGATGGCAGTATCTTGGGCGCCAGTGCTGGGCAAGTATCTAACTGGCAGTGACTGCATCACCAAGAGGTTTTAGCAACTTTCAAATGCCTCAGGAGTAGAGGATACTGGGAAGACACTCGGGTAACAGGATTTGAGGAGATGGCAATGAAGGTGCTTTGGGAGCTGATCTCAACAGGCCCATACTGGGCTCTGGAGTCAACAAACTCCCCTGCTTAAAGGTATGCTCTGGGGAGTGCTTTCTCCTTGAACACACTCCTGAGTCTTTAGAAGAGCTCTTTGCATCTTTCGACAATCCTGGTACTGAGTCCAATTTCTGATGCCTCTTCTTTGGTACTGGCTATGCTGATCTGCCTCTCGATACTGGAAGCACTGGAGGTGTGCTACTGACCAATGCCGAGATGCTCAATATCTGGACTGAGGTTAATGGCTCAAGATGGAGGATGTAGCACTGATTCAAGCAGTAGATATTTTAGTCTGGCTGCAGTCTCTTTTAGAATGGGGCTTAAAGCCCTTAGAAATGACACACCTGTCACACATGGGAGGTTCCCGTCGCCCAAAAGAGTAAGGCAGCTAGGGTGAGGGTCACTATTCAGCATTGCCTTACCACGAGAGTGGCAGGGCTTGAAACCCAGAGGTGGTTTGGCCCTTTATGCCTGTGAATGATGTGTGAGGCAGCAGAGAGCACTGGGGCCACCGCAGTGGGTACTGTTAAGAGAAAAATCTGATAACTATGCACTGGAAAGCTCAAACACCTACAGTGGAATGGACATGTGCAATCACTCAAAAAACATTGCGTTGCTGTATCTAAGCTATCCCCTCCCACCTGGTTTTGTATGCCCTTGGTCTCAAATTCCTGTTCTGCGGTATGAGGGACAAACTCCCTGCTGAAACAGCAATGCCATTTAATACAAGTGGCAGTTTTTAAGTAACTTTCCAGAACTAGCATTCAGAACTGACCCATTTAGTTGTTACAGGTTTTTGGGTACTTCTAAACCAAAACCAGAAGATAGGTCCTTTCTAATTCTGAATTGGACCTACATCCATAGCCATAGGGACAGGTTCAGAATAATGCATCTGAAGTTTGAATCTGTTGAAATTATGTTCTGTTTTAGCACATCTCTACCTATGGTGACTGTTTGTCCTGGAGGAGACGTCTATGAAAACAACCGAACAAAACTTTGAAAACTAGATGCCCAAAATTAGGATAATAAAACCCTATTAGGCACCTAGCTAATTCACCTGGCTGAATTTCGGAAGTTCTGAACACCAGCAGTCCCCACTGACTATAGTGGAATAGAGATACCTAAATTTAAGCCCCAATTTTAAACATTTTGGCTTGCTGCGTTTACGATGTTTTTTAAAAAGCATAATTTGTCACCTCTAGCCATCCCACAACTGAGCAAATGGGACAATGAAGTGTAACTGTTACCTCCCAGTTTCTGTGCTGCTAAGCAGGAACACAGTATGGGCAAAATGTTTAAACTTGGGTAGTAGGCAGGTAGCAAGCTATATAGTTATTTTTTCTGTGGCTAAGAATTGTGCACATGCTACTGTGTTTTAGTCTCTCTCCCCCACTTCCCTTTCTGAGCCACCTTTTGTCTCGTCCACTCATTATGTCTGGTCTTTCAGACTGTAAGCTCTTTGGGACTGGGACTGATATATTCTATGTTTGAACAGCATCTAACACAATGGGACCTCAACACAGTTGGCCTCTGGGTGCTACCACAATATAAAAGGTTAAAAAAAAAGTATTTAAACACAAACTCATGAGAAAAGCCCCAATTTGCCAGGAAAGAGTTCCCCTGATTTCCAGTTGGATAGTGCATTTGTCAAGCCCCAGTAAACATAACTTAAGCAGAAATTCCTCTATCCAATATTTTCCATAATTTTCCTAGCATCCCCAGTGAACCTTTAAAAATTAGTCAGTGCTCTACCAGTTTTGTAAAAGTCCTATGTTTCTGAAACTGAAGGTCTGACAAATAGAAAATTGGATTCTAAATTAACTAAAGATTAGAGTGGCTCCTGTTAACATCAAGACAGGAGTGAATCTGAGAAGTCTACAGGTTAGCTTCTTATATGACTATATCATAGGTAGCATTAATTCTTTGTACTGTTCTACATAATTGGCTAATCTGAAAACAGACAGGGTCAACTGAGGAATCTGCATAATCCATGAAAAAAATATATCATGCATATGCAGAAGTCACTTTCCCCTTAGGTTTTTTCCCCCAATATACAAGTTGTTCTTGGTGGCCAAATTAAAACCAAAATTTGACCCCCCACCGATGAAACTTGTAATCTTGAAAGCCATGAACTCCACATTATTCTTTATTTTAAAATTCAGAATACCCATTTATTTCAAAATCTCATTTTTCTTCTTCCTGAAGTCATTAAATTCTTAGATTTTTCTTTCTCCAACAGAATTTGTAAAATTTTGGACATAATATGCAGTATTTTTGGTTACAATCAAAGCAGCCCAATTGTACCACAATCGCTGGCTGTCAGAAGCGCTAAAGAGTAACAATCATGATTAACAAGGAGAAACAATTTTCCAAAAGCCTTCTCTGGGACTGGTTTATAAGAAGTTCCCAGCTGAAGATACCAACCGACGTATACCTTTTGAAAGAGGAAGACAATCAAACGAGGTACCAGTTTCGCATTACAAAGCAAAATGAAAATAGCTGTGTGGATGTCAATTTTTGGCTCAGTAATTTGTAAACTTGGAGAGTGAGAAGGGAAGAATATGAAGATTAAGAGCGTGCACTTTTGAAGTTGTTGATTGACACATTAACACATCAGACTTTTACATGCGTTTTAGAAAAGTCATACATAAATTCAGTCCAACACAAAAGCTTCCCAGCTTCTTGAAACTTTGAGACAAATTCCTCTTCCCCAATGTCAGATAAGGAACAACAAAACCTTTCTAATTACTCTTTCAAAATACTTGCTGTCTTGACTGTTTCAAGTTTCTTTCTTGTCAAGTCATTTAAAAGAGTATTAGAATGAAATGCAGGGTAAAAAGTGGTGATTTAGAAAAGGAGCTGAAAAAAAAATTTCCTTTTCAAATATAAAGAATGGAACTTAATAAATTCATGTTGGGAAGGGGCAAGGAAAGTGGAATGAAGGAGACAAAAGGAAAGGAAGACCATGAAAGTGGGAAGGGAGAAGTGAAAGCATGTAAATCTTTTGACAAAGAAAAGAGGTGGCAAGAGATTTCTGTAACACATGAAAACTTAAAGAATATAAACGCTAGAGACAATGAAAAGGAGAACATGCAGAAAAGTTCACCTTGCATCTCAGCATTTCTAATACTTTGTACATCTGTAGCACCTTTGATGATCTCAACTGTTTTCAGAGATAATTAAGTTAACCCCAATACTTTGCCAAGTAATTGCAGATTATATGTTAGAGAAGGAGAAACTGAGGTACAGAGAGGGTACCTAATTTAGTCACTTAAGTCAAGAGGAGTTGCTGAGTGCTCAGCACTTTTGAAAATTAGGTGACTTATTTAAGAACCAAAAATCCATACTTTGGAGCCTAACTAAGACTCCCACTTTTGAAAATCTTGGCTTAAATAACCCGACCAAGATCACAAAGTCTGTGGCAGGGCTCCCAGATCTCTTAGTTGCTAGTTCTATTCCTTAAATCACAAGGCCAGCCTTTCTCCCCTTTTATTTTAGTATCTTAATTCAAAGGTGAGTTAATGTTTTTAGTGCAGACTGACTAGTAGAAACTCACTGTAACACTGGTCAGTTAACCCTTTAAAAACAAACATTACTCTGGGATCTTATTTTGAAGTTATCTCCCATCTGAAAGTATGTGTATGAGGTAAGCAAAGAGGAAAAATTCTAAAACAAACCTGATACTGCAGCCAGCTGTATATTTTATTTGATAGCCAAACAACAAATCCAAAGTAATGAATAAAACTTAGAGCTGAAATTCACATGCAAAACACTCTTGTTTTGGGATATAAATTATCCTAATAAATTCTATAGTATATAAAATACAACAACAGTATATTCTCTTTGGGGTTTCTACAAATACAGTTAAGGAAGCCTTATAAGGAATTAAACTCATTTGTAATACTACAGCTGTTCACCTATTTCTGATCATTTCCTTTAGTAAGATATTGCAAGAGTTGAAATCATTTTTATTTTTAAAGAGGTAAGCTAACTAAGTCAACTGAATGAAATATTATCAAGTACAAAAAAGCCTGTGGATCTTAGAAAATTTAACTTGCACATAAACTTAAGTGATCCTTAGCTACACTTTCATGTACCTGAAGGATGAGTGCTCCGCGTGGACCGGTAAAGTGAGGGGAGGAGCTGGAGACTGGATATACGGAGACTGGACAGAAGACTGAGAGCTCTTCCTGATTAGCTTTCCAGTGTTGGGATCATAAAGCCGAACTTCAGGACCCGGCTGAAACTTTGGATGGATGGGCGTCGGGTGAAACAGAGCAGTCTGGAACACACTGTGTGTATCAGGAAATGTGGCAGGACTGTTCTCTCTGTTAAATGTAATTTTTAAAAAGTTACATTAGAAATTTACATTAATTATTTGTACCTGGAAGTGGAAGCATTAGGATTTCCCTTTCAGAGAAAGGACACATCAGGCTCTGACAAAACAGAGCACTGGAGCAGTCACAGAGATTATTACAGGGCAAAAGGGATATGAAAATTCCACAGAACTTAATAGGAATAATGTATGCATAGGGAGAGAACAGACAATGTCATACTTATTCACTAAAATGAAAATATTCTAAAACAGCTATCTTAAAACATTTCTCAAAATTAAGTTTCTGAAACATCTTAAAACAATTTCCTCTGTAGCATTAAAACTAACACATTTGTCTACCACAGTAATTTGTAGATACTAATATAAACCAGATAAAATGTGCGCATGCACACACACGTTCATTTGTATAATGATTTGTAGGATATGATAAATATTTGCTATTCAATATTGCTCTTAAAGCAAAAACAAAAACAAAAAATAGTACAGCAACTTCTGCCTCAAAGAAATTATTTACAAAACACCAAATTAATTCACTATTGCACTAAGCCACATATATGGCTACTTAAAAAAAAGCCATTAATGATGCCATCAAATATGTCAGTCACTTAGATTAATATCATATGGAAACAGACACATACAATAGCATGGATAGAAGAACTAGCTATGCATCATATAGTGATGTAAGGAGGCAAACCTATCTTAAGAAGGGCGTTCAGCAGAAGTAAGTTAATCTCACATATTTATATATGCCAGCCTTTTAAAGTTCTGCTACAACACTGAGATTGAAGATCAACAGATACTTCATAGATAAAATTATCCATTTCTCTCCAACGTTCTTTATAAAATGAATTTACTTGCGAACAGGATCTCTTCTCAAGAGTTTATCTGCTTTTATAATTTATTCGTCACCTGAAGTTGTAAGCCCTTTAGGATAGCAATCATTGCCACAAACAACTCTGACAGCGGAAGATTTGACTTCAGAAAAAATGCACATGCTGCTACACATTAGTAATTCAATTCTTAGTTTGTATTTTAAAAGTCTCCCTCGTAAGAATATGACAAAAGTATATGATGCCAGAGCAACATTTTATTTTAAAAAAAATGTGTTCAGTATATAGAAGAAAAGACCATCACTGCATCTCATTGAAACTGCAGTGTGAATTTTAAGTAAGCAGGAAAGCCAGTGTTTTGGTCTTAGAGGATGTGATGTTGGCAATTCACTGAATGACATTCTGCTAAGGATTACTTTCTGTCTGAAGGCGCCATCCTATGGTGAAAGGATAAACTAAGGTATTGAATGTTTGGGGGTATAAGATCTCATGGAACATTTTAAAAACTAGTGAAGTTACAATTTATTTACTTTGGCCAAAATTTTCAAAGCTCCTAGACTCCAGTTTAGGCTTCTAATTAAAAACTGCCTCATTTTTAGACATATTGGGCACCCACAAACCCTATTTATGGTATAAATATTAATCCATGCACATGGACTTTACTTAAGTCTTCACCAAAGGATGGCAGTAAGCAATCCCTAGCCTGATGTCATTCATTAAATCACCAGTATCACTTTTTGCAGCACTGCGAATTTTCCAAAGCAATCTCCTGTAAAAAGGTGAGGCCCTTCTGATTAGTTTGCAAGATTGACAAGATCAACTGATGTGGTGCAAACAAGAACACAGCCAGTATTTACAAGGTATAGGACAAAAAGCAAAAGCAGAAACTCCATTGGAAGCCCCTTGCTATCAGCTCTTTCAGTCACATCACCTCCTTCAAGAGGGCTCATCATCAATAGAGGTCTCTGCCCCCTTTGGTATTTTTCTTTAACCTTTCTTCTGCTTCCCCTCTCTCATCCAAGGTTTATCCTCTACCTATTTGCTGTTCACCCCACTCCATTGTTTTTGTCTCCTTCCTTTCTTACCACCCTTCCTTCAGTTCACCCATTTTGTTCTCCCAGTGTTTTCCCCCTCTGCTCTCATATTTATCCTCCCCTTTTCTCTTCCAACCTCCCCCCCGCCCCATTTTTTCTTCTTAAATTCTGTTTTTTTCTCCCTTTCCTTCTCTTTGTTACCACGTGTAAAATGGCTAGCTGGTCAGGCTTCTCATACTCCATGAATCTGTGTGCTCACAAGGTGGGAGACTGCATGATTACTTCATGCTACACCTCCATTCCTGGTGTCTACTAGTCCTCCACAGCATTAGTATGCAGCACCACTGGTCAGACCTGCTGCTGCTTAATTAAAGTCCCCATTTGAGGTACTACTAGTCCTAGGGACTTCCCTAAACTCCAAGCTTGGATCAACTGCCTCCCAGTGACAGTCCCTGTATGCAAACAGGACAAGAAATTGGCTGAAATATGGTATGGAATCTTCATACAAACCCTACATCTCACATACAATTTTGGGTTCATCATACCTTATGAATCAACTCTCTACACAGAATGAGAATAAAACCAGTTGAAAAATGATCAACCTATCTTTGGTCCATTTTTTTTTTTTTTTTGCAACTAATTTTACCTTTGTGTTTTGATGTAGTCATCCTTTAAGGGAAAGAGCTGCTCCTCTACCTTGTCCCAACGTTCCAAGCAGCTCCACAGCCAGTCAGGGTTTACAACATGGAGGTGTTTACAGTCCAGAGCTTGCCGTACTTTTCTGTGCCTATTATTAAGTCAAACACAACATTACAGTGTTCTGAATAGAAAAGAAGAGGCTTATGTTTTTAAATAGGATATTCTGTGACCTATTTTGAAAGTTATCCGCTGGCTCAAAGACATTACAGGTCATGTTAAAACAAGTCTTAAGCCTTGGCTGCACTAAGGTATTTTACAAGAAGCTTCTTAGTGGTGAAAATTAGTGAAATTCCTTAGTGCAGACACAGCCAGTGTTCCGCTAAAGATCATTCAAATGGGAAGTGGAAACAATCAATTCATAACACTTGAGCATTTCTACACTGAGTAAACAAAAAAGACACAGATTTCCAAAAACACAGCCTTGTATCAAAAGATATCACAGTCCAAAGCAGAAGTGGCCAAAGAGTGGCCCATTCAGTACCCATAAAAACCTGAGCATATTTCACATAACATTAATGTATGCAGTGTGCTGTTATACCAAGCAGTTGTACCACACTAACTGTCAAACACGTGGTCACCCTCTTTGATTTGCCATGAGTGTGCCATGAGCTAACTCCTATACTAAAGCAGAAATCATGGATTCTTCAGTTTCAAATGGGAGTACTGAATGTAAAATTACTCAGGACAGGCAAGCAAATTGTCAACATGCACCCTGGGACAGTGCAACAAATCAGCAAAAGAAAAAGAGGGAACCCTAGAACCATTGTGGCCAAAGGCCTTGATTTATAATGCATTGTAGATGAAAACCAAATAGCAGAGTCACTGGAAAGAGCAAAAAGGCAGCTAGATGGCTACAGATCTCTCCAGAGAACTATCATGATCAGCAAGCTCAACAAGTAAAAACTGAGAGGAGCTCTCCAGCCTACTAAAAGAAAAAGGGAAGAAAATGTATATTTTAAGGGAGCTGGTATTAAGTAGGCAAACAGGAAGAGATTAGATATAAGAAAAAGAGGAATAAGTTCTTGATTGAAGAACAGGAAGCAGTTCTTTATCTTGATTAAAAAACAAGAGGTTAGCAAAAAGTTTGAGGGCTGGGCTGATGCAGTCTCTTGTACTAGGTATAAGTCAGAAGACTAGCTGTACTATTTTGGACATTTTACATTCTGGGTTCAGGCAGACTACCTTACCAAAGTTACAAAAGACAAAAGGATTTAATAAATAAGGTTCCCCAGAGGAACCCAAGATTTGTGGGATGCACAAAGACCAGAACTGCCTGCATATATAATGCCCAGGTCCCACATAAGTGATAAAGGGTATATGCACCATCATCTCATTTTCATTTGTAAGGGATTGAAGAAAGGAAATTCTCCCACACAGTTTTAGAAGAAGAGATAAATTTATGGAGAGCACGTGTCAGACCCCCACTGATTGGAAAAAAAATTGAGTTCAGCCACGTTCAGGATTCTACATATTCCAGAATTCTGTAGAATCAAATATTCCTGTGCAATGGTGCTCCAGAACCTAACGTTTCATTAAAAAAAAAAAAAAAAAAAGTTATTTTTAGTCCTCAGGATTGTGAAGAAAGCAATAAAAAAAACAGATACCATATTGTCTTCTTTAATCTGTAGAAAGCCTGAAACAGTACTTCAGAGATGTGAGCAGCTCCCATTCATTTCTATAGGTTAACAACACTGAACACTAAAAATGCCGTGCAGGCCCAAAAACCCTACTGTCCCCCACTTGGACACCAAAACTTCCAGTTTTCTCCTGGACAACTTCTACAATGCAATTATGCAGAGCCATTACAATAAACTGCATCATACAGCTAACTGAAAATATGGAACAAGGTAATGAACACTGAATAAACTGAGGATGTTTTGGGGACTGCCTTCTCAAGATTTCAGTTAGCGAAAAGAATTAAAGTGTTTAATGCATACATGACCTTCCTAGAGTGAAACTTAGTGAAAGTCAATTTAATTGGATAGAGAGAGAGAGTATTACTACATGAACCTTAACCCCCGTATGCACTTTTTACTTTTAGGCCCACTCTTACTGAGAAAGTATCAATCCAAAAGAAAAATACTGGAGGATGGCGTGGATTGCACCCTCAAGCAAGTTTGCAGATGAGGAGGAGAGGTAGATATGCTGGAGGGTAGGGACAGGATGCAGAGGGACCTAGAAAAATTACAGGATTTGGCCAAAAGAAATCTGATGAGCTTCAATAAGGACAAGTGCAGAGTCCTGCACTTAGGACGGAAGAATCCCATGCACCGCTACAGACTAGGGACCGAATGACTAGGCAGCAGTTCTGCAGAAAAGGACCTAGAGTTACAGTGGACGAGAAGCTGGATATGAGTCAACAGTGTGCCCTTGTTGCCAAGAAGACTAACGGCATTTTGGGCTGTATAAGTAGGAGCATTGCCAGCAGATCAAGGGACGTGATCGTTCCCCTCTATTCAGCATTGGTGAGGCCTCATCTGGAGTACTATGTCCAGTTTTGGGCCCCACACTACAATAAGGATGTGGAACAACTGGAAAAAGAGTCCAGCAGAGGGCAACAAAAATGATTAGGGGGCTGGAGCACATGACTTATGAGAGGCTGAGGGAACTGGGATTATTTAGTCTGCAGAAGAGAAGAATGAGGGGGGATTTGATAGCTGCTTTCAACTACCTGAAAGGAGGTTCCGAAGAGGATGGATCTAGACTGTTCTCAGTGGTACCAGATGACAGAACAAGGAGTAATGGTCTCAAGTTGCAGTGGGGGAGGTTTAGGTTAGATATTAGGAAAAAAAATTTTCACTAGGATGGGGGTGAAGCACTGGAATGGGTTACCTAGGGAGGTGGTGGAATCCTTTAGAGGTTTTTAAGGTCAGGCCTGAAAAAGCCCTGGCTGGGATGATTTAGTTGGGGACTGGTCCTGCTTTGAGCAGGGGGTTGGACAAGATGACCTCCTGAGGTCCCTTCCAATCCTGAGATTCTATGAATATTCTAGACCTTCCAGCTGGTAACGCTTTTGAAGGGGCGTGGAACAACTACTTCAACCAGCTAGATATTTCAACTCTCACTCTTTATAGATTTATTTCCTTTGCAGATTACCCTCTCTCCCTTCCCCCACCAAGTAACTGTTAGGCTTCAAATGGTCTTGAATCTATCCCTTCAAGAAGTGGGGAAAAAAGGAGCTAGATGGGGAGGACAGTTTATATCAGGGGTCTCAAAATCAAATTTACCTTAGGGCCAGTGCCAGTCCTCAAATCCTCCCAGTGGGCCAATAAGGTCACTGAAGATGGCGTTCAGAAAAGAAAATGTTTATACTGTATTTTTTATTTCAGATTTCTTAGGAATAATAAAACGGTCATACAGCTTTATACCATTCTTTGCCTGCCAGAGAGTTTTTAGCGTTTGCCAGACACCTGGCAATGCTTCAGTTCTGTCAATTTGTTGATGTTTGGCCTTAGTGACTGAGCAGTTGAAACCTTCAGGATTGCAGCAAAGTTGTGCATCAGATTGTTTATGTTCAAGTATTTGACTTGTTTATATTCATTGTGGAAAAAAGTGACGCTGCCTCCATCGCTGACTCTGCCCAGTGACTTGTGATGGTATCTCTGTCCCTCTCCCCCAGCCAACGGGAGCTGCGGGGGGGGGGGGGGCGCGGACTTTGAGACCCCTGGTTTATATGTTATGATGAAAAAACCCACAGGACATCATATTGGTTTCAGAGGAGCAGAACTGCATTTATATAATATTGCGAAAAGACTCTTTACTTTTAAATTCTATGTTGCAGTAATAAAGGAGATAAAGCCTGTAGGAGTCTTAATAGAAGTTGCCTTTATTATTTTAATACATTCTGGTCCTAGGAAACAGAACAGTTCTGGCTTATAAACATCATTGTGTCTGCAGCTAAAAAAACAGGCTTGTTTCTATGCACTCATGAAACCTTTCCAGCTTCGTGATCATGCCTAGAATTTTATCTTGCATTCTGTTTTAAAAAAATACCAGTCACAAACTGCAAAAGAAATTTTGTTGACCAATGTCAATTTAGACATTAAAAAAAAAAAAAAAAAAAAAAAAAAAAAAAAAAGAACCCAGGCTATTCACTACCTTTTGTAAAGAAAAAGCATGACAACATGGGACATAATACCTAGAAAACAATGTCCCTCTCAGAGCTGTTTTGATTGCCTTAGCAACAGAAGCAAGGAAACAGCACTCCTATTGTTGGTCACTTTCAGTTTAAAAGTGGCAAAAAACTTGCACACAGGACCTACCCAATTTGTAACTAACAAATAAAAGCAACAATGCAATACTATTTTTATTGTGATCTTCGGGTTATACACATTTTATTGTTCTAGTCCTCTGGACAAATATTTTGATGAGATTATTCTGGCACATCTAAAATACAAAACAGTCTAAATACTGCAGCGCCTTGAATGACTAATAAGATTTTAACTTTATTTTTATGGACAAATTTACTCAACTTCAATACTATTTAAAATGTTTAGCTGTCCTACCAGTTGCCTCATACCCTGTTCCCAGAGCTAAGTGAGTATTTCCCCTCTTCAGAAAGCAGGGGCTAGTGATAAATAGGTAAACATGCCTACATTCTTTAAAAGCCAGATCCTGAAGCTTTTACACAACAATGGTATCTTAAGAGAAGACTGAATAAAACAAATTATTTTGCCCTAAGTGAATTAAGTGTGTATGAAGTTGATAGCTGGACTATTAGAGGGGCACTTAGCTTAGTTATGTTTTGTAAAAACAAGGTTTTACAGAACTAGAACATTTCATGATTCTCTCCTTTATAAATTCTCACTAAGTTTACGTGTTACCCATCACTTCGTAGCCTTTGCAACCTCAACAGTGCAGCACTGAGCTAGTGCAGGAAAACCAGAAAGCAAACTGACTTATCTATAGTCATTACCCAGGCTAAATGCATTACACAAGCTGGACTTTTTAAGCTCAGTCTGAGCAATCCATGTTATATGTCCACAGACCTATGCTGAAGATATATTAAACCTGACACCCCTTAAAAAGTATTAAACCAAATCAGGTAGTAGACTGGCAGACCTCTTCAGATGGTCTCCAAAGTCTAAGTGCTCTGGCCCCCACAATACACTTTAAACGAAAGAGCCTGCCTAGTATGAATCAGCAGAACCAAATTCAGAGGAACAAGATTTACTGACAATAGGTGGAAGTAAAAGAACTCCAGTTCATACTGCAGTTTGATCTCTAAGCACCACTGGTATGTCACTAGACTTCAAATCTTATTATGGCCCATTCACAAAATGAATGTCACTGAATTCCCAAACCTGAACAAGAGCTCTGTGTAAGCTCGTCTCTCTCACCAATAGAAGTTGGTCCAACGAATAAAAGATATTACCTCACCGACCTTGTCTGTCTAATATCCTGAAACAGACATGGCTACAACACTGGATACATTAAAATGCTTGTCATGTAGCTTTCTACAGTCCTATAGCTTTGTCATAATTATGACGACTGGGTAATAACTTGGGAATGAAATTGGTGAAAAAGGTCACTAAAATTTATTCTGCTTTTAAAAAAGAAACCATTTTGGTGACACTGCCCCATTTACTACTACCCCAATATCGCCAAAGACAAGCCCTGTCAAGAAACTGCTCAGCTTTATTTTCTAGCTAAAGCTCAGTGAAGAAAGCCACTCAAAGCATTTTATATTTAGGAGCAGAAAGATTAGATTTTTTAAAACCAATGTCAATTTCACCATCCACCCACAAAGAGTAAAAACAATTTCTAAAAACAGAATTTTACAAATATAGCTAAAAAAAAAGTACTGCTTGAGAACTCAGTCTGATTTAAGGATATTTTACTCTGTATATTTTTGACATGTGATGTTGACAATTTTGTTTTAATAGTTATGAAGTTTTAACTCTTTGAATCTCAACCTATACTGTTATATAATGGTCTGATGCCTCCCCCCCCCCCAAGTGAATTTTTACAGTTGTGGAAAATTAACTACATAAATTTTTTAAAAAGCTTAAAAATAGTCAATATTGTCTTTCTAAGTTTTAAAAAATTAAAATGATAAAAATACAATTCTGCCAAGCCTATTCATATTTGTTCAGAGATCAGCTGAAGCAATGGGAATAGGTGTTGGTGGTGTTCGCGCTGTTTGCAGCACAGGGGGACCTTTTTTTTTTTAATCCCGCTCCTGGCCCACAATACCCACTCTATTTTTATCCCGCTCCTGCTATTATGGCAGCGAGTCCACGGGATGCCAGTTTCTTCACACGCAACCAAAAACCCCTTGTGCCCCTTTTCCCACAATTTGCTCACAACTGGTCCAGATTATAATTTGGGACACATCAGCCAACAAGTTTGCCTTGTCTACAGTATGCAATGGGTCTTTAATTGCCAGTGGCCTCCCGCCCAGGCTTTAATTTGACAAGTTTAACATCTTCCAAAGTCTACAAATGGCCAAAGAATTCTCTCACATTTAAACTCATGCCTCAGACTGCTTTAATACATTTTAAAAATAAAACTGAAAAAAACAGCACTAGAAAAATTTTAGTCACAGCACTTTTGAAACAGTCTAAATAACCTTGTATTATTTTATCACAAACTGTCATAAAAATTCATGTGGTTCATAAACTATAAGCATTTGGAATTGATCTTCTAACTCAAAAACACTTATTATAGTCCTTTTTCTCCTGTTAAAATGGAAATTCTGGTATAACCTGAACTTTACCCAAACCGATTGTAGTAAAATAAGCTCGAACAGAACATATGTCCACAAAAAAAGAAAAAAAAGGCTGTCAGACCGTACAGCACAATGCACAGAAACACACTGTATATTTAAAAGGAAACATTCAAGTTTTCTGCAAATGCTTATTAACGCTCTGCCATTATATGGCAAACAGCAAAATGTCTCACCTATCTCAGATTGAAAAAAGGAGACATCAAAGTCTGTGTGTGTAAGAGTGGATACTTATATTATTTTTCACCTACATGCCCTGATCTGGATCAGAGTTCTGTTTTGATAGATTTGTGGAGACAGAGGTAGAGGCTGTGCCTGCCCCAAAGAGTTTACAATCTAAGGATGTATAAAATTCTCATTGTGCCTCAGTCTCAAGGAAACACTAGACACCAAACAAGATCCAGCCAGCATTTTACATCTTCATCTGCTTATCAACTTACTGTAACAAAGTGCACAATTTATGTTTTAGACTCTGACTTCACTCCAGCACCCCTGGAGTCTTTGTTGCGGTTTATTGTCATGGATTTAATGTCACAAAATGCCTCCAAGCATATTACTTGTTTTGTCACTTCATATATTCCGTGTAAGGAGCCAGGATTGTCCTGCAAACTAATTACCAGCCACACAATTACCTACAAATCCCACAGGCACATGTCTTTAGGTGGTCTTTTGGTACATTTGTCAACAGTTGTTAGACACAGACATATGGTATCCATGTGGAAATAATGTTAAAGAGGGCGGGACTGCCTGAAGAAAAGACAGAGCTGCAAATTTCTACTGGTTACCCATAACATAACACAGATGCACTAGTGAAATTCACATACCAGCTTGTAAGCAGCCACAACAGAATGAGCACGAAAGGCATGAAGACAGCTGAGTAATTGTGTCCCCAACTATGCTGTAAGGGCACGGTTCCCACCTAGAAATTTTAGGTCAGTAGTTCAGAATTTCTACTCCAAAGGGCAATCACTACTATCTGTACATAGAAGAGAAAAAGTAACTCCACAGCCACATACAAGTTGTATGACTCAATTGTTCTGTAGTAGTGTGGGAAAAGGTACAATGTTGTTACCTTAGTGTAAGAACTCTTTCCCACCACTGCTATGGAAATCTGCTAAAACGGTTACACAGGACTACATTCCTGATCATTGGGTTGTAAAGATGAGCTACCCTCTCTATTACTTAACACTCCATACAGTGAAGGCTCATTTTTATTGCAATAGTGTTCACGTACAGTATTGTTAATTAGTTTTCAAATCATTAATACTCAGTTCACATACGATGATGTAACATATTAATATAATTTAAAACCTAAAGTTAAACCTAATATTTATATTAAGCTAACAATAGTGGATGATTCATTGAAGGATGTGCAGTCATTAAAGGACATTTGTGATACAAACAATTTTGCAACTTGAGTTCTTATTTAGTCTCAGGGTTTTTTGTTTTTTAATTTTGGTAGAAAGGTACCATACACTCCTAACAAAATCATGTTAATAGGTGAAATTATACATTCCAGAAACAAAAAAAGGAAACACGCAAATGTTTCACTGTTTCAAACTGTGGGTTGGGACCCCACAGTGGTTTGCGACCCCCATTTTAATGGGGTCACAGGAGCTGGCTTAGACTTGCTGGGACCACGGGCTGAAACCCAAGCCCCACCACCCAGGTTACAGGCCCCCTGCCTGGGGCTGAAGCCCTTGGACTTCAGCTTTGGCCGGCTCGGGCGGGCACAGGTTTCTGTCCCCCCTCTTGGGGCCATGTAGTAATTTTGTTGTCAGAAAAGGGTCATGGTGGCAAGGAAGTTTGAGAACCCCTTATGTGCCTTACTCTCCAGCTAGTCTTGAATAATACTGATATTTTTGAACAAGCGTTAAAATTACATCACAGAGGTCAATTTTACAAAGAATCACAATAAATACGTCCAGAAAGTTATCTGTACAATTGCTTTCAAGAACAACCAGAACTGGAAACTGATGCATATTTTTTGCAACAATTTTGTGGAGAGTTTAGAAATATTTTCTTGGCTCTACTACATAAAGTTTATTTTGTACATAAGGAAACAAAAAATAAAATCTAACTTTATCATTGTGCATTTTGATAGTGACCAACTACCCCAAACAGATTCAAAGCCTCACTGGACAAAGTGTTGTATGCACACTCAGGAGGATATTATTCTTTGCCAGATAATCTAATCTGAAATAAGATACACTAAGTGTAACAAACAATAGGGAAGTGAGAGGGAAGAGAAGGAAATTGATTAAAAGATTTTGTAGGTATACTGGCTATTGCACATTCAGTGGCTCAAACATCCGTCCTCACATACGGAAGAATCAGCTATCCCTGACTCCCACTCAACCAAGCCATGGCATTGGCTGGATGATTTGTTATAGGCATCACAGCAGAGGAAAGTGTTAAGGAGAGTTTTGAAGGAGAGATTTGTGACTACAGACTAGATTAAAAAGGGCATTCATGTCTAAAGCTCAGCATTCTACAAAGCAGAGACATTTGTACAGCTAAAACAGATTCTATAAAAGTGGTTATCAAAAAGTAGAACATATTTTTGTTTGATCAAAATTGGGAGTGTTTATGATGGTGGAACTAGCTGGGACAAAAATGTATTTTTTTTAAAAAGGGGACTACTTAAGGAAGTAGAGAGTTATATTGGATACTTTAAATTACATCACATGAAGGCAGACAACTAAATTATTGACAAAATTTTATAAGTGCTTGCATACAAACGTTAGAAGTCTAAATAGTAAGACAGGTAAACCTGAGTGCCTAGTATTAAATGAGGATACGGATATAATAGACATCACAGAAACTTGGTGGAATGAAGATAATCGATGGGCGAGGGTAATACCAGGTACAAAACACATAGTAATGACAGAGAAGGTCAACATGGTGGGGGAGTGGCACTATGTGTGAAAGAAAGAAGAGTCAAATATAGTAAAATCATTAATGAATCCAACTATCACAGAATCTCTATGGACAGAAATTCCATGCTTGAATAATAAGAGTCTAGCATAGGAATATACTACCAACCACCTGACCACAATGGTGACAGTGACTATGAAACACACAGAGATATTAGATGCTATAAAAAACAGAAAAATCAAAAATAATGGGGGATTTTAACTATTCCCATATTGACTGGGTACATGTCACCTCTGGATGGGATGCAGAGATAAATTTCTAGATGCCATTAATGACTGCTTCTTGGAGCAGATAGTCCTGGAACCCATAAGGGGAGAGGCAATTCTTGATTTAGTCCTAAATTGGCACATAGGATCTGGTTCAAGAAGTGCATATAACTGAAACGTTTGGTAATAAACATAATGTAATTATATTTAACATCCTCAAAGGAGGGAAAATACCAAAGAAACCCATCACAATCGCACTGAACTAAACAAAAATGAAGAAGCTAGTTAATGGAAATTAAAAGGAACAGTCATAAGGGTGAAATGTCTGCAAGCTGCATGGAAACTATTTAAAAACACCATTGATAGAGGCTCAAACTAAACCAAAAAGAACCGTCAGAGGATCAAAATTGCCACCATGGGTAAAGAGCAGAGTAAAAGAGCAAAAAAAGACAAAACAAAACAAATTATTATATTATTATTTATTTTTTTTTTTAAGTATCATCAGCTGCAGGAAGTTCTGTTCAAAATCAGTGGGACCACTGGACGAATCACAGTGCAAAAGGAGCACCAAAGGAAGACAAGGAGATGCAGAGAAGCTAAATGAATTTGTTACATTGTGTTCACTGCAGAGGATTCATTTTAGGTGACAAATCTGAGGAACTGTCCCAGTTTGAGGTGTCAGTAACAGTAGGTTTTGTGAACAAATTGATAAATTAAACAATAGAAGTCACCAGGACCAGATGACATTCACCGAAAGTTCTGAAGGAACTCAAATATGAAATTGCAGAACTGCTAACTGTGGTACGTAACCAAATGCTTAGATCAGCCTCTGTCCCACATGACTGGAGGATAGCTAATGTAATGCAATTTTTAAAAAAGGCTCCAGAGGCGGTACTGAGAATTACATACTGGTAAGCCTAACTTCAGTACTAAGCAAACTGGATGAAAGTACAGTGAAGAATAGAATTATTAGACAGATGAACACAATATGTTGGGGAAGAGTCAATATAGCTTTTGTAAAGGGAAATTATGCCTCACTAATCTATTAGAATTCTTGGGGGGGAGGGCAGGGGTCAAAGGATTCTAGATGGATCATTCGTCTGACCCAGTGGGGCCATCCTTATGTTTTTACTTACAAGCTTGCAAGGTTAAAGTCACCAAAGGCATGCAAAAAAGGCCACATAAAACACAGTTTGCAGTACTAATTTGTAAGCAATACCAAGTGTTTTCTCTTCGTGGTAAGTGAAATATTGAGAGCAAAATAATGGAAACCACCAACATAGTCAAAATAAATTTAGCTGGTTTGGGGTTTTTTTGCTTTTTAAATTACGTTATTGAGTGAGAGCCTGGAGATCTAGATCCTCCTCTCAAAAACAGAGGAGATTAAAAATATCTACTCACTACTGGAGAAGGGAAGCTCTTCTTGGTGAGTGAGGGGACACAAGCCATTTATTTCTGCAGACTTGAAGTTTTCATTTAAAATTAAGGTTGTCAAATGATTTTAAAAAAATCACAATTAATCATGAGATTAAAAAATAGTCACAATTACTTGCGGTTTTAATTGCACTGTTAAACAATAAGCATGCCAATTTAAATTTATTACAAATATTTTTGGATATGCACAACAGCCCTGCAGAACAAGGTTTTTATACCTAGGTCTACAAATTAGATAACTAAATACACAAGGACTTTTTCCAGAAAACTGGATCGTCAGTTTCCCTTCCTATTTATGGAACAGCAAGGCAAACAAGGTAGAATATGTATATTATGAAACTTTTATATAGCCTTTCAAAACTAGGTGTTCCTCAAATAGTGCACTGAGCTTTTACTTTGCACCACCTGAGAAGAGACAAGAACAAATACAAAATCAAGTTCTTATGCTAGCTTCCTGTATTCTTTCCTCACATACTTAAACATTCAAGCATTATTTTCCCCTTGCTCCAGCTTCTTTATCATGCTGCAAATGTAAGTGTGTAATTATCTTGAGACAATCTGTCATGGAAATATTTTGGTCAAATTCAGGATTATTGTTTTTATACAAAAAAAACAAAAACAGATTAGTGGCCATAAGAGGCAAAGCCCCTTTGAGGCATTTTGTAATTTGGAATAGAAAACCCTAAGAAACACATCAGAGATCAATTTAGTGATTTTTATGACTAAAATACTCAAGCCCTTTACATTTCCAATAGAATGTGACTCACATTTTGAGCTTAATTCTTATGATGGAGTTGCATTGACATCAGCGCAATTCTCAGACTAGACTCTGCTCAACAGCAACTGCGCAGAGCCCAAGGGTCATGAAATACTGTGACCCAAGTTTTCAGAAGGCATACACCAAACACATTCACAAAATGAGAATTATATGAATGGCACAGTCCAAACTAGCACACCTGCAAGCACTGGAAGTCCCCAACTCCACTCAATCTAAAATGGTTCCCAACCTGACACTTTGGCTAATGTCTTCACAGCTAAGAAAGGTATGTATTAAAAAAAGTGTGATAAGTAACGCGGGTTTATGTATCTCACTGTAAAAGTGAGGTGGAGGTGAGGCACAGGTAACTTTACCACAACCTAGCTAGCCAAGGTCAACACTACAAACACACCTTGCCCATTGATATCTTACCTGGCAATAGCACAGTAAAAGCTACTGTGCCATGTCTCCACTAGGATTTTACAATGAGATTGTTAATCCAAGCTAGTTATCCCACTGTAATAACACCCCCTTTTTCTGGCAGTGAAGACAGGGGCTTAATCACCATTCATCTAGCCAAACAGTTTTTAAACCACTGAAACCAAGTTCATCAAAAACGTTCTTTGCCATGATGTGCCACAAATCAAAGTTTGGGAACCTAGAAATTACCATTGTTTTCAAATATTCAGTGCAGAACTCATGATGAATATGAAAAAATATTTCTTTTTCAAGAAAAAAGATAGAAGAACTGAATTGGTCAGATGATTAAAGTGGAAAGGATATTATGAGCTTGCACTGAAGTTATAGATTTGGGTGAAAAAGCTTCACCACGCTAACAAAAATGATACTATGATGTTTTTATATTGTAATCCTTTGAAATGAAGTTAATGTTTATTTTTGCATATATTCTAATCTTGTAAGAAAGTAGGCAGGCTAGGAAAAGAAATCAAAGGTGACAAAACTGGACTCGTGTTCTTAGTTTGCTTGTTCATGGTTATAAAGAGACTTAAAAAGTGTTTTATATTTTATGAAAGTTGAGCAAGTGAGAGGAGAACTTTAAGTCAAGACTGCTTATCACTTGTTTCTTTTCAGTTACACCTATTTCAGTTAAAAAATACTTTGACTAATTTTAGAACACATCTTCGTTGAATAATCAGCACCTTCCCACCCCTTTCATCCAAAGGGTAAAAGCTAGCAATACACTTCCCATCTGACACACGCAAGACCAAGACAGACCAGATTTGATGAATGTTTGTTTTTAAAAGAAAAACCAATTTAAAAAAATTCTTAAACCTAAGGAAGCAAAAAGGATACAAGACCTTTTAAAAAATGATTTGCAGTAAATCTTTAAGCTACTTCCCCCCATAACTTAAATCAACATTAAAGATGGCAAGTAGATCAAGGCCCATATTTAACCTTTCCAAGTCTTCAGCCAACTTTTTGTGTAAATAAAATCATGAGTGAAAACAATATTTTTATTAACAGAAAACTGATAAATTTCACCTACTTACCTCCCCTTGCTGCAATCAGATGGGTTGCCTTGTTGGGATCATCAGCATTCAGTACTAGGTTCTTTATAATTTTAGCTCCAAGTGCTGTAGCATGATAATGCTCTCGGGTTCTTTCTATGGGGAAATTTGTTGGATAGAGTCCACTAAATATTATGGTAACATCTGTCAATACCTTGCTTTTCAATTCTGGTACTATTTTTCTTATGTCTGGAATTTCATTGATCTCCTTTTTCAGGTATTTATCATACTTGGTATAATAATCAGTGTGCACCCGAACAAGGATCTCTTCGAGGTATATTAAATGGTCATCTTCATCTGTGTCTTCTTCTTCTTCCTCTTCTTCCATGCTCTGATCTAAAGACTCACCCATTGTAATCCCAGACTGCTCGCTATTCTGGGACTCTGTCTCTGCTTCTTTCTTGTCTGCACACCCATTTCCCAGATCACAAAGGCTATCCTGTTCGCTTTCTTCTTGCATTTCAAGATCAACTGTCTTGCCATGAGGATATACACTAGGTGGAGCCGTCACCTCCCCAGAATGGTTCACTTGACCATCCTTTCCCCCACTCACGTCAGTGCAACATTCTTGCTGCAAATTTTCAGCTTGTACAGGCTGCTTTGATTTTTTCCAGCTTCTTTTTCCCTCACTTTCACTATCTGAGGCAGAAGAGGACGACGACTTCTTAGCATCTAATCCACTGTCACTTTCACTGTCACTAGACAGTTCAAAGTCCAAGTTATTTGTTGTCTTGTCTTGGGTCTGCTGCTTCTCTGTAACTGTCCTATCATCTTGTTCTGAAGAAATCTGAGACTCCTTAACATTTGTTGAATCAATGACGGCAGCATTTGTTTTATGATCAATGGTATCACTTAAGGAGTCTCTAACATTTAATTTGTCATTGGAATTCAACCCCAAGTTAGAAGTTTCGCTGCTCATAAAGTTACTACCATTTGTAGTACATATCTCTTTTGTAGATTTCCTAAGACCATTACTTTGTTCTTCCACACTCGAAATATTCTTTGATTCTTCAGAATCTTTTGCTGTTACCACTGCAGGATCAGATGGTTCAGTTGTTTTTGAAGAATGATTTACTGAACAAACACACACAAAAAATAAGATGAAGTTTCCCTCTTTTATCCTTCCAAGTAGATGAGCTTTCAATTATGCTTTCAGAAACTCATCATTCCTTTCCTACATAAATTAAATGAGTTCAATCTACAGCTAAACATATCTATGGATCAGAATACTCTCAGTTGGGATTTTCAAAGGGTGTAAGAGATTTATAGACACTCAACTCCTATTGAAACGTAATAGAAGTGGGGTGCCTAAGCCTCTTGAAAATCCCAGTTTATGTTGCCCTCATCATCATATTATTTGTCTGCCTCACAAAACTTAATGCTTTATCTTATTAGGTAAGGAAGTATCATTCCCATTTAGATGGGCAACTGAAGTATTAAAAAAAAAAAAACACACACACATGATGTGCCAAAGGTCAGAGCTTTTTCCAGAATCCCAATCCAGAGTATTAGCCATAAGATCATCCTCTTTATGAACTTACAAGTTCTGCCCATATTTTTTCTACAGTCTGTTTTCAGAACTGATTGAATACACAACCAAGAAAAATGCTTTAGAAATTGAAAAATATATTTTACTACCATCAAAATATGTTGATCAAACCCTTTAAGAAGGCACTAGTGAGATGCAACAAACGAGAGCACTGTGCTTCATATGCAGGAAAAGGATTACTCCATAAATAGCTTTTAGACAGGTTTTTTAGGCAGCTGACAAGCAGCAGACAAATGCAGTTAATATTCTTGGCAGGAATAGCCAAGGCCATTCTTAGCAGAGATGACACATATTGTTCATAAAAGGCATACATGTGACTTGACTGCCCCTTGGTAACCACTATTGCCACTACAGCATGCTGATCTCATACTATATTTTGAGAAGCAGACTGTCAGGCTATTCATTCCATTCTTATACTTTTTAGCCACATGAAACATTACTAGAGTAAAATTAACATAGAACTGAATTCATTTCTAGATGGTAACAATGGCAAAGAACGGTAAACAGGCTCAACAGGAACTAAACATGTACAGAAAAATACGAACTATCCTAAAATGAAAGCTTCTCTCTAAAATACTCAACTGTAAATAAAGTAGGTTCCTTTCCCAGCTACTTCTATGAGTTTCAATAAATCCTGGATATATTGGCCTACCCAGTCATCACCTTTTCAGACCTATTTTCTCAGGTGAAAACCACTGCTATAGCATCTGTTCTTCCACTGTTTACAGATTGCGGAAAATAAAATTCTGTCAAATGCAAAATGGATGAGTTTGGTAGACATCGAAAACCCCACTATTAGTTTTTTGTTTTAGACAAACACTTTTGTTAGCATGCTTTTGGTTTGCTAGTCAACTGCTGCTCCAAAAGTAAAATAAATAAAATGGAATTACCCTTCTTTTTCATCTGAGTTTCCCTTGATCCAGGTGGTGCATTAATACGCCTATACCCTGAAAGTATACATATTTCTTTACAGTTATCAAATTGGGTGCAAACTTCCAAACATCTTCTCGGTCATCAATAATGCAAACCATGGAGTCACCACATGGGAAGAGATTTCTAAAAAAAAAAAAAACGAAATTGTTTTTATTGTCTTAAGATTACTATTTAAAACACTCTGGGTTGACATTCTGGTTAGTTGTGTGTGTTAAAGGAATTAAGACATGAATGATTTCTGAAAAATCAACATATTTATTAGGATTCCAGATGAGTCAATTCATTTACCTGTAACAGTTATCATACAGTCTGCAGCTCTTCTTACTGGTTACTCTACCAATCATCTTTTTGTGGTTTTAAAAAGTTTTATGAACAATTATTAGAAAGAATTTTTCAAGTTAGTTACACAAAAGTCTTTAAAAAATAGCAATTACATTTATTTGTCCCCTTTGGTTCTAGTGGTCAAAAATATGAGCCCTCCCAAAGTTTTAAAATTTGAGTACACATAGTGTATTACAACGGAATTTCAGTCTAGGTTCTTCTACCTTAAACAATATCCTATATAGTAACTTGGTCACACTTATTCATTCCACAGAGATTACCTCTAAACAAGAAGTCTTAGTATTTACTGGTCATAAACCTGACAGGAGAATACTCAAATAGATCCAAAAATATACCCAGGATAAGAAAAAAAAAAATGTATGATTTGCGGTGAGGAATCCTCCCCTCCCCATAACAGCTCCAATATGGCTATTATTAAACATCAGGCAATCCTATGTTTTACACAGACAAAAGGCCAAGATTGCCAAAAATTGGAGCCTAAAATATGGGTTAAGGAGCTTAATTTAAGCACTGAAGTGTAATTTTTCAAAAGTGCTGATCATCAATGAAACTCAAAAGTGATGCGGACCCAGCAAAGTCAGGCCATGTAAGTACCTAAATACAGATTTAAGAGTCTATCTTTAGGCTACTATTTTGGAAAATCTTGGCTTAAATTTCTACAATATAAAAACGCACAAATTATATTATGAAATGAACCACAAAATGAAATAAAACAACACGGGTTGCCTGCAAACCACAGAGGGAAAAAATGTAGGGCCAGTCTACACTATCACTTAAATTGATCTAACTTATGTCGCCTAGGGGTGTGAAAAAGTCCCCTACTTCCCCGCAAGTGACACAAGTTTCGTGTTGTCCACACTGTCCAGACGCTCTCATGCAGACATAGCTTACGCTCCTCAAGAAGGTGGAGTAATTATGCCGATGGCAAAGCACATCTTCACCAGATGCGCTACAAGAGCGCAGCTGCATCGGTGCAGCTGTGATGATGTTGCGCTGTAGTGTAGACTTGCCCTGAGTTGCAATTATCTGCAGGCATAAAACATCTGAAAACAGAGGTTATCACTGAATGTGAGAGTCTAAATTATTGCTTGAACATTACAGGGTGTAACACCCACTGAAGCATTAAGTAGATGAAGCCTATAAGCATCAGCTCGCACTTCTCAGTTTTATTACTCTCTGTGAAGGTACAGATTTATGGGGTACAGAAGGATAAAGATAATTTCTCCCTTTAATACTTATGTTCCCAACATTCTGCCTTCATTTCCTCTGCTGGATTATTTATTAAGATGTTTCGCACCCCCATACATACCTAAGATTCCCCGTTTTAGAAAATGGATCAATACATTCATCTCTTGACAATATCCGATGAGAAAAAAGTTTCTTTTCAGGGTCCAAAAATCCTTTTGAAAGAAGAGTTTGAAGTTAATATTCCTTCACAGCAACATTTTCTCCCTGTTAACATTCTACATAATCTGTTTTCATAGACTATCACACCATACTACACCAAGCCTATCTTTGTGCATTAACAGAATACAAATGGAGCAACACAGCCTTTCAGTTAGAAGTTTAAAATAAACTCTGTGATATTGGTGTAACCAAATATTGAGATATTTAAGCTCCAAGAAGTATTTGTTATATACCAGGTAAAGAATAAACACAGTAGGTTAGATATCTGTCACTAATTCAGTAGGACTCCTAATATCCAATCCCAATTCCTTTAACATAAAAGCAATAATGAAGTTACAAAAATTAACTTGTGGCATCAGTGATAAAGGTAAAAGGAAGTAAGCATAGCTGACAGTTAAATAAGGTTCTGGCAACTTACATTTAGAACACTTTAAGACTAAATCCTGTCCTTAGCACATTGTGCCTAGGGTCTGCAGAGAAGTCTCATGTGAGCTGGCAAAGTACTGCAATGCTTAAGCATAATGGGCAAATTAAGGGGCAGTTTCAGTTTGAACTCTTGCATTTGTGGTTTTAAATTGTGCCTATAACGTAGTTCAAGTACAAATGCACTAAAACAAAGAATAAATCACACGATTTCTTGAAATGTTAGACCCATTTACATAAATCTGTGCTGACTGCGCTGTTTGTTAAGAAGAAATAGGAGAAGGTATGGTGGCTAATTTAAAGACAAGATAAAATACAATTAGTTTGGCAAAATGGCAAATTCATCCATATACAAACATGGTAATGCAGCTGACCTCTCTGTCAATGTATTAACCTTTCTTTATAAGCAGACATTGTGGTCTCATAACTGCTCTGAAACAAAAAAGTGGTGTTTCATGTATTATTCTGAATTTGCCATTTTGCTGAACTGATTACATTATAACCTGCTTTGAGATTAGCTTGAACTTCTCACTGTTCCTGCAGATAACACAATCATTACTTATTTATGCAAACACAAATTTCAAAAAAGGTGGCCATGTTATAGTCTATTGCCCAAATTTTCAGAAGTGACTACTGATGTCGGGGCTGGGGTGGGGGGGGAGGCAAATCTGAAGCTCACTCCAGGGGCCTTATGGATTTTCAAAGCGTGTGTACTCAGAACTTTCTGAAAGTCCGGCCCCTTTTAGGTGTCTCAGTTTGAGCAAAGAAAATCCCTAATCTCTTTTGAAAATTTGGACCTATATGTATTAATATAAATGTGTAATTGGAATAACTTAAAACCCATAAAAAGCAAGAAAATTCTGAGTTAAGGACAGAAGTTCAACCTTAACTCACCCGACTATGCTTAAGAATTGCAGCAAACGCATGTAGAATCATCCCCTGTAGAGAGACCCTTGCAGTACCTAGGCATAATGAATTGAAAATATTAACTACAGAGAACCATTGCCACACACAGAAAGAATATATTTTGACAAACTGTATGTAAATCATCATATACGGCATTATTGTACAACTGGTCACACCGTCAGCTGTTCCTCCCCCTCGCCAATCATCCGAGTAAAATAGAAGCCTTCCATTCTCATTAGTACATTCCTGCCTAATTCGTCAGCGAAACCACAATCTAGTACTTGCTACATTGTCACATTACATGTGGTAGGAAACCTGAACATACATAAGTGTTGACAGCCAATGACGGAAGATGCAGAAGTACACAGTTATTTAACAGGGCTTTGGGAAAAGTCTAGTTCATTTATGCTTTTTCCTGGCAACTGATGGCAAGTAAAAAGAAAAATGAGGACAGTTCACTACAGATGCAAAACTGCCCCCCACAAATTGAAAACCCAATTTGAAAAAAGTCAGGTCCATTACATCTTTATCTTAAGAGTTTAAGCTTTCATATGACCTTACCAGTTCCTAATACAGCTCAATATGGATTAGTCACACAAAATTTCAGTGAAGCCTTATAAATTGGTGTTAAATTGAACGAATCACACTAAGTAACCAAAAGGCATACTTTTTACTAAGGAGCTTCTCTCTCAAATTTACTTTTCTAAAACATTGCCAAGTCAATGGAAAAACAAAAGTATAATATCCATTTGTTTATATATTTCACAGAAATGGCATAAGGGAGGCACATAATATTTCTTTGATGGAATAAGGTTAATTTGCTTTAACAAAATGTCTGTCTTTAAATCCTTAAGAAGAATAAGAACTTTTCACCAGTACTGGCTACGAAGTGAGTTTCTTCCATACAAAAACAACTGAGACACTCAGTGGCTAGACCATGTATTAACAAAAAACAGCAACTAATGCACCAGCAGGTACTGACTAAACACAAAGTTCCTTGTAGTTCATTTCTAAAGGTTTTCTCTCCTCTTCACAAAAAGAATTAGAACTACACACATTTTCCTCTTGGGAGGTATGTCAGAAAATGTCAAGTGAAAAATTTTAAAACTCTTAATGTTATTACTTATCAAGCTACACATTAGAAGAAAAAAATAGGGGGTGTTCCTGCTTTCAACAATAAAGCCATAAATAGCATTTCCTGTTAGGCTATAACTGCTACCTTTCACTAGTTAGCATTACATTTTCTATATTTTTCATAGCACAATGTATGCACAATCTCAAAACAGCATTTTAAAACTGAGCTTCACAAATGAATTTTACTCATTAATACATTTACCCATCAAGTCACATCTTAGCACACATAAAAAAAAAGCTCATTTCACATACAAGTACAGCAAACATGGACTATTTAAAGCCTTTGATAGAAACCAAAGTGGACAACTGAAGAAACAGTCCTAACTAGGAAACCGTGAGTTTATATAGGTCTACTTATTCTTTTAAGCAGCCACCCATTTGTTGAATACAATTTTTAATCAATTACAGTTTCCATTGTCATCTTTGTGTAATCAGCTCTTCATTCTCCTGCTTTTATACTTCTAGAAAATTCTCTATAGCTGTATGACATCACACACAGATTCTACAGAAATCCAAAATTCTTTAAGTGACACTCATTACAGCCCCCCTTTACCACCACCCTGTCCCCCAGTTTGTTGCAGCCCATTGAATTTCTTGCCCTGCTATGGAATTGTTTACCATTAAAAATAATTAAGATAAAGTAACAATCAGTTTTAAAAATTCCAACCACTACCACCAGAACATGGGAATGAGAGACAAAGAGGACAATACCACGGATACATCACCATACTTGATTTTTCTACTTCAAGATGCTCAGACACTGTGGTGATGGATCATAATATAAAACTACAGAGAGAAGAATTAGTCTCCTACTTCTTAAAGCGCAGGACTCGTTTGTTTCTAAGTTTATAATTCAAAGTTAGTAATTGGTTAAGCAGTAAAATTAACTATTTCAATTGTTTTAGATAAATGAATACAGAGCACAGGGGTACATAGTGATATTTAATATTTTAAAGTATGCTACCTTAAATCTGACCTCAATACATTTTAAAAGCTCAACTAGTCTATCAGATGTCAGAAGGTAAACAGAAATGTTTTATCTGGGACAGATATCTGCAGGAGGAGGAAGAGGGAATGAATACAGTTACAACCCAGTACTTGTCACAAACTGGAAAAAAGTTAAACACTTTCACAAGCTACCCTGGGGAGAAAACATATGTAATTATTTTGTATAAATCTGAAGGAAAACCATAAAATTTAACTAGGATGCCATCACAGAAAAATCACCAAAACCTAATCAAGATGTTTAATGAAGCCTCTGGGTATAACACATGAGTCTATCTACTCTATTTTGGTTCTTCTCGAGTCCTATAGCTCCAGCATCTGTGCACCTTTTGGGTGGGCTTACCATTCAGTCATAGAAAAATGAACGGTCTTGATTACAATAAAGATCAGATGACAGAAGATGAATGTGCAAATGATTACAGCACCTGCACCCCATACTATATTTCTGCACAATTAAACTATCAACATTTATATTGTGCTAGGCTACAGTGTGGGAAGAATGCATCCCTGCTCTGAAGAGCTTAACAGTCCAACAGACAGAAAGAGATGAAAGGTGCAGAAAGGGATACAAACTAGCAAAACGATCAGATTGATGGTAGGCATACATGTCTGTTATGTATCTGCTTATATATTTTCTCTCTACCACAAAAAACCCCCAAAACAAACAAACAAAACAACAAACTTAGTTTTAGGGTATTTTGAGGGGTGACAACTCATTGGTGAAGTGGGGAGGAGAAGAATTGCTGGAGTAAGAGGGAAGTGAGTAAAGCAAGGGACAGTAGAAAATGTTAGTGTGCCCAGGGAAACTATGGGAGGATAGCTGAAGGACTGCAGTGGTAGGAGAGGAACAGCAATACAGCGAGTAATAAAGAAAGGTCCCACAGGCCAAGTTTCAGAGTTGAACGAAGGATGATGCCAGGAGGTGGGTAGAGGTATCTCTCTGCTACTGCTGCTCTCAGTTCAGAGAGGAAGCCACTGGGCCCAGTGGCCCAAGTGTGCCTCTTTGACCATATATGGGAGGGGTTTGGGCAGGAAAGCTCTGGACTTATTCCCTGCATCCTTGAGCATAACTACTGCTGGCTGCTTTAGAGAAGTAGTCATTCTCTGAAACATCTAGCACAGGCCAACATAGGAGACATGTTAACTAGAGTATTAGTGTTTCAGTATGGGAATGCTTTTGTTCAAATGTTACCTCCTCTACCATATTATACACATTTCCAGGTCACAGCACCCAGAGAAGAGAGCCAGAGCCAGGCCCAGCCCCATGGGACAGGCACCAACGCTGTGGCGTGTACTCACTTTCCAATCCCCACACCCCATTCCCTGGGCCTGACCTTTCAGCATCTCAAAGTATACTCATGAATGCTGATGTTGTGAAAACTACACTTGGCGACCTTTCAGTGACGTATTGTTTTTTCCCCCTGCACCTCTGACCTAAAATTTACTAAAAATTCCTATGCCAAAAATCATAGCCTTCCTTAGTGGGGATATAAAATAAAACCAAAATGGGCTTACCACAGAAATTAAGTCTCAACTTTAATTCTGCCATTCCCTTATCTACCGTAGAATCTGGCAAGAGTTACTGACCTGATCCTCCAATGGATCAGCCCCTGGTGACCTATTTCAATTCTAGAACAACCTACTTCGCCATAGATAAGGGATGGCCAAACTTACTGACCCTCCGAGCCACATACGACAATCTTCAGAAGTTCAAGAGCCAGGGCTTCAGCTCCGTGGGAGGCGCCTGCTGGGGCTTCAGACCCACTCCTGTTGAAGCCCCTAGCCCTGAGAGGTGCACCCCACGGGGCTAAAGCCCCAAGACCCTCCTCCCCGCTGGGCAAAAACCAGAGGTGATGCATGGGGGGGCAGAGGGGAGGGGAGGAACGGGACGGACATGGGGTCACATGCCTCCCCAGATTTCTACCAGAGTTTGCTGGGCCCGCTCAGTCACATGGTGCCACCAGGCCCCCTCCTTACCACGGCAGCTGCTGGAACCAGCAACCTTGGAGCTGCGGCCCATGGGGAGAGGTGGCAGCAAACAGATGGGAGCAGCAGGGAGAGCCACTGTTTTTGCTGCTGCCTTTCTCCGTGCAGCGGCCCCCCCTGCAGCTTCCAGCTATTTGCTGCTGTGTCTCCACGCAGAACTAACACCTGGGAGTTGCAAGGAGGGCCTGCTGAGCGTAAGAGGGAGGTGTGCCTTGGGGGTGGGGGGGCCTTGACTCAAGCTGTTGGAGGAGCCCAAACCTTTAAATTGTGACCTGCCCACTCTCAGCAGGCACCAGTCATCTCTGGCAGAAGCCTCTACACTCTTGCTAAAACTTGGAGATGGTTCAATATGTTCAGCTGAAAGTTACAGATAAAACGTGTATTCCAGTTGCTGAACATATGTTGTTTCTACATAAACTAAAGACACAATCTTACACGTGTTTCATATCACATCATGTTAATACCATAAGATATTTGGCATGTGTAACAAAAATCATTGCCAAATGAATTTATAATCAGACATTTGAAGGTGTGAACTTATCTGTATTAAAATTATCCCATATACGGTACTTACATTTATAGGCAAGTCATGCTATTTTTTGTTCTGGTTTGACGCACTGGCCAAGTATGTTTATTTCATATTCTTCAAATTCTGTCATGCGATATGATTTTTACTGCTCAAGAGGCATTTTCATTGGGAAATCAATCAGGTTTGCAACACATGCAGCATCTTCATTAGATTTATCACCATGCTACTTCTACAGTAGCTAGGTTCACAGTAGCTATGTCATGAGCCTAAATAACATAGCATCACTAAATTTTTATATTCACGTGTGTATTATATATAAATATTATAAAATTAGCTATAGCCGCTAACTAAAGAAGTTATTCCATTTTAAAAAGCATGTAACTTTCAATAAAAGGTTCTATCTGATAAGGCTGAAAGTCCAGATATCTAGAGATTTTATGCGAACAACTTATACTAATTATACATGTGATGAAAAAGTTTACTCACTTAACTGAGAGAAAATAGCCAGGTTATAACACATTGGAAGGACCCTACCAAATTCACAGCCATGAAAATTCTGTCATCTAGTCTCCCCCATGAAATCTGCTGGAGAGAGCCAGGGCTAAGGTGCCCCAGCTGGGGTTCCTACCATGCATCGAGTTACAGCTGTTAGTCCTGGAAGGACTGGGGAGGGACAGGACTTCCTCTTCACCTGCAGGGGCTGCTTCCAGGTCTGGATCAGACTCACCTTCGGGAACCTCCCCTGGCTGCAGGAAGCTTCGCATTCCCGCCCCGCCTCCTGCCCCCACCACTCTCCAGCCACAGGGGGAGGAGTCACTGCACAGGGAGCAGCCAGAGAACTTCTTGCAGCCAGGGGAGGTTCCCGGAGATGGGTCTGACCAAGCCCCAGGAGCAGCTCCTGCACGAGAAGAGGAAGTCCAGTCTCTCCTCAGCCCAGCCAGGATTAGAAGCTGGAGGCCAGTGCACTGTAGGAGCCCCGAGCTGGGGCACCCCTAGCCCATGGCACCAGAACAGGGGAAGCCAGGGGTCACGCCCCCACACTTTTTTAACACAGGCGTATTTATTAGCTTCCCTGCCATGAAGTGCAGCCCCTGCCAGTGCCACTCCATGCCTGCCTAAGGCTTGCAGTTTGGGGGAGCAACGCTGCCGTGAAGTGCAGCCCGTCAATGCCACACTGCGCCTGTCAGAAGCTTGCAGTTTGCCCCGTCCCCCACCCCCTCAACTACGCTCATGTTAAAAAGTGGGGGCCACAGCCTCCAGCGGCTCCCCTCACTTCTACAAACCTTCCAGCACCCTTACACCTAAGCCCTGCCCCTCCCTGGCTCTGGGCCTAGCGCTTGGGGGAGTTAAAGGGGCCTTGGGCTGACTATTCGGGGCGGCGGGGGAGATCACAACACACCACCCTGACCATGGGGCCCTGGGCAGTCACCCACCTGTAAGGCTGGCCCTCCCATACCATGCAACCATCACACCTGCGCTGCCTGCTGCTCTGTGGCTGCCCAGCTCTGAAGACAGCGCCACCGTCAGCAGCAGTGCAGAAATAAGGGTGGCAATACTGTGAGCTCCCTACAACAGCCTTCCGACCCCCTCACAACCCTTTTTGGGTTGGGACCCCCACAGTTATAACACCATGAAATTTCAGATGTAAATATCTGAAACTGTGAAATTGACTATTTTTAAAAGCCTATGACTGAAATTGACCAAAATGGACTGTGAATTTGGTAGGGCCCTATATATTGGGGTTGGAAACATATCACCCATCTATTCTACCCCCTCCGATCTGAATCGGAAATATTCTATGATTTTTCTTTATAAGGATGGGTAGCCACAGGAACGTCCCGAAAGTCTCTAAGTGGCAGCCAGTCTCAGTGGGCGCCCAGCCCACTGTTCCCTATTGCAACTGGACATACCTGGTGTGGGGATTCATAGATATTAAGGTCAGAAGGGACCATTATGATCATCTAGTCCGACCTCCTGCACAACGCAGGCCACAAAATCTCACCCATCCACTCCTGCAATAAGCCTTTCACCTATGTCTGAGCTACTGAAGTCCTCAAATCATGGTTTAAAGACTTCAAGGTGCAGAGACTCCTCCAGCAAGTGACCTGTGCCCCATGCTACAGAGGAAGGCGAAAAACCCCCAGGGCCTCTTCCAATCTGCCCTGAAGGAAAATTCCTTCCCGACCCCAAATATGGCGATCAGCTGAACCCTGAGCATATGGGCAAGATTCACCAGCCGGATACCCAGGAAAGAATTCTCTGCAGTAACTCAGATCCCACCCCATCTAACATCCCATCACAGGCCATTGGGCCTATTTACCATGAACAGTTAAAGATCAATTAATTGCCAAAATCATGTTATCCCATCATACCATCTCCTCCATAAACTTATCGAGTTTAATCTTGAAGCCAGATAGGTCTTTTGCCCGCACTGCTTCCCTTGGAAGGCTATTCCAGAACTTCACTCCTCTGATGTTTAGAAAGCTTCGTCTAATTTCAAGTCTAAACTTCCTGATGGCCAGTTTATATCCATTTGTTCTTGTATCCACATTGGTACTTAGTTTAAATAATTCCTCTCCCTCTCCAGTATTTATCCCTCTGATATATTTATAGGGAGCAATCACATCTCCCCTCACCTTCTTTTGCTTAGGCTAAACAAGCTAAGCTCCTTGAGTCTCCTTTCATAAGGCAGCTTGTGCAAAATTTATACAAATAGGAGATCAAAAGCAGAAAATATGGAAGGGAAGAGATACAGTGAAGAGGGTACAGGACCTGGAAGCACATGAGGGGCAAACAAAGGCGTGCTGGGGAATTGTGTTTTCTGGTCTCAGATATAGGGGCCTCACCAAGATAAGAAAAAAGATCTCAGGAGCATGCAGGAAGGGGCCATCAAAGGTGTGTGCAGAAGATCTGGGGAGGCATACAGACGGTGTATGTGAAATCTGGTAAGGCAGAGTGGTTTAAGTTTTTCCATATGGATAAAAGACTCCTTTGTTTCATCTTCTGTTTCCCCTTGTCTCATCTATTCCCTTCCAGCTATCTGCTACCCCTTGCTAAATACTAACTGAATATTTCCCACTATAAATTATTTCTCTGAACAATACCGCCATCAAGTGTTCAAGACATGCACAGACTATGTCAAGTTTCACATTACTACAGCTTAGCCATCACTCTCTCACATACTCATTAGCAGCTCAACTTTCTCTTCCTGCCAGCACAGAATACTACAGCAGAAACTAGCAAAAGCTAGAATGTCATATCACATCTAGTGCTAATTTTATCATGCAAGAGAACCAAGCTTAAGTCCCATTTCCTCATTCCCTGAACAAATCAGAACCACTTTCATCAGGAAAAGGGGAGTATGTTAACATATAAACATTGTGTCCTGTGCTGTGAAATAAAGACAGTCCCTGTCCCCAAAATTTATAATGACACTGATAGCCTCTAAAGGGAGCTTCACCAAGTATATCAGTCACCAAATAACGAATGATATACAATCAATGGGGGAACAAGTCTTGTGGTTCTGTCCCAAAGTGGATGACACACCCTTCCCTTCTCTCCAGAAGTAAAGTTACTTTGATCCTCTAACTAAATCATTAGTTTCAGGTTACAGGAGTCTCTTGCAATCTTTAAGTACATCAAATTGCATCTTCAATGCCTTACTTGGATCAAAATTCTCTACAAAATCCCCTATTTTGTAGTCTGTCATCCCTTGTAGTTTATCATCTCAGGTCATTATTTAACACTGGTATCTAGACAGGGCCCAAAGGCCCTAATAAAAAACAGAGTCCTGTTGTGCTTGACACTCTACAAACACACAATACAACAGGAGGAAAAGGAAAAGGATATGGATAACAGCAATAGGTACAATTTTACTCACTGACAACATTCACTAGACTGAGACAGATTAATGTGTATTTTTATTTCTTCCACTGGGGTCACAAACTAATGAATTACTTAGCTGCTATTGACATGATCCTAACGGAATATTAGCAGAGTATTTTTAAAAGCAAAAACTAAGGAAATTAACAAAATACTACACTGAAACATGAGGTTCAGGAGGGCAAAACAGCCAAGTTTACAGTTCAATCATGTATTGGTGGTCGTGTCCTCAACTTGCATGTTAGGGTAATGTGTCTAGCATTAACATTCATTTATGTCTGTTGAAAAATGATACTGTAGATTTCCCTTTCCTTTTAAATTAAAACATTTGAGAACAAGTTTTAATGAGGTTGTGAGAGACAAGATCTAGAACTTGATGTGAAAGGATATGAAAACACTGAAATACAAAACGTTATTCTCTAATAAATGCCAATACTGAATCGCAGCTCCAAGAGAAGGGCACAAATAGAACTACCATATAAGCACCTCTTTGAGGTCTCCATATGAGCACCTCTTCATATGAGTAGAGATTAATAAGACTGGGACTTTTCAGCTTGGAAAAGAGATGACTAAGTAGGGGGATATGATAGAGGTCTATAAAATCATGACTGTTGGAGAAAATAAATAAGGAAGTGTTATTTACTCCTTCTCATAACACAAGAACTAGGAGTCACCAAATCAAATTAACAGGTAGCAGGTTTAAAAACAAAAGTAGTATTTCTTCACTCAACGCATAGTCAACCGGTGGAACTCTTTTCCAGAGGACGTTGTGAAGGCCAAGACTATAATAGAATTCAAAAAAGAACTAGATAAATTCATGGAGGATAGGTCCATCAATGGCTATTAGCCAGGGTGGGCAGGGATGGTGTCCTAACCTGTTTGCCAGAAGCTGGGAATGGGCGAAAGGAGATGGATCACTTGCCTATTAGCTATTCTGTTCATTCCCGCTGGGGCACCTGGCATTGGTCACTGTCGGAAGACAGGACACTGGGCTAGATGGACCTTTCGTCTGACCCAGTATGGGGATTCTTATGTTCTCATGTCAGCTGATTGACATTAACACTGATACTTCTATGGAAGGCAGATAAAAGATTTATGTCTCTCACTCCCTCTCCTAAAGGGAGTGTTGCTTTCAGACTGCCTGAGGAAGGCATAGGGTGAAACCCAGATACCTCATCGAATCCACCCAGTAAGGACCTTCCTTAAATGCAAAGAGAGAGAAGAAAAGTTGTGGCTCATTTCCTAAAAAATAAACAACAGGACTGTATTTAAGTAAAAGAGAAATTAGTACATGGACTGTGGTCCAAAAAAGTTAAGCATTCTGCTTATAGAACTCTATTCTTTATTCAATTCAATATTTTAATTTGCATTATTAATTTACAGTTTTGGGTCTTCAATGGCATTATAGTTTGCACAGAATCTTCTTTCGAGGTATAAATGGACAGAGACTTGGAAAGAACAGAAAGTCAAAGTCACATCAAATCTTAAAGGCTGATAACTCAAGTATTCCAAGTAGCATGCTACTCACCTGCAATTGTATGTGCATAAAGTCTGCTACCGAAGGTAAAAACATGTAATTCATACAGCTTGGCAATCTTTTCTAGGAATTCCTTGCAATGAGGACGCAAACGAGTATGCAGCATAGGTTCACCTCGACCTAACTGGAAATGGAATATTCCCTAGAAGAGAATAAATAACCCCATAGCAAGACTTATAAAGCAATTAAGTTTAGTACAAAAATAAACATGCCTAAAGCACCTCCCTTTACCTCAGCTTTATTCGGAGATCCTACTTCAGCCCGATTAAGCTGAATAAGATTTTCATTTGGACATATATTTGACCCAAAGCATATTTTGGTTTTTATAAGGCAGTACAACACATTTTTGACTTGCAGCAATTGTTTACGTTAAAATATTGAAAGAGTTACCTAAGCTGTCAAAGGTTTGTTTACATAACAAATTTTATGAAAATATCTAATTACATTTCTTAAAGAGTTTGTTTTACTCTGAATGATGTGAGACAGTTTTACTACACACTGGGCTGAAAAATAAAACAAACTGCCAATTTGTGTTGAATGAAAAAAACTCTACCTATGAAAATGCATATAGCAGCTCAGGAACGGATATACAGAAATGTCAAAGTAAGCTGAGCACTCATTTATGAGCCCCCTGAATACTTGTTTTATAAACATGGATTTACCCAGACAGACAGTCATTGAACTATGCAGGTCATTTATTTTATTTTGTCATCACTGATCCCTCTCTAATGAGGGAAAACATTAACAAGTATAACCATATCAGGCATGTGGAAGTACAGGGTGGATAACAATCAAAGATTTAAAAAATAAAAAAAATAAATAGATTTGTTTTATTTAAATTGGATTTTTTTGATAAAATGCTTTTTGAGGAAAAAAACCTATCTAAAGATAGTTTTAATTAAGATATATTATAGCTCAAAGATATCTCATCATGGAATAGGGATTATAAATTCTAATTCTTTAGTAGGAGACAATATATTCATGTAATGTTTAAGAAAACTTTTGTAAATGAGTTCCAATAGTTCATGGATTAGGGACCCAATCTTATGGGGTTCCAGGGGCTTCTGTATAGATTATTTAGGTTAATCTTTCTATCTACGCCATGGGACTCAGTGCTCAGTCTAGAAGATACCATCAAAGATGCTTAATTTTGCAGTTCTCAAACTGTGGATTTGTGTCTCCAGAGGTAACATGCTTGTTAACAGCAAAAATGTTTTAAAATAAATAATAAATAGAGGTGAGAAATAACAGACCTTAAACTCTACTGTCCCTCTGCAAATTTGTGTACAGAGTCAATCCCTTACCTCTCGCTAAAAGTGAATAGTTTAAAAAAGTTCAGTGCATAGAAGATTGTAGGGGGCGGAATAGATCTGGACAAGAAGAAGAAGTCTGGAGATAAATGTGAGAAGGGAGGGATAGGCAGTGGAAACAAAAGTGAAACTGTGTGAGCAGCATATTCCAGAAGTCTTGAGGTCTTTCTGAGTGTAGCCTTCATTGATTTGATATCTACCATACCATTCTCACACTAGAAGAGAAAACCTATTATGACAGCAGGCCATAAAAGAGACCCAGTTTGGGAATATTTTAATATTTAATGTCTACCTGTGGGTAAGACAGACATGCGTGCAAAATGCAAACAGTGTAACAAAGAAATGCAAGGCCTGGTTGCCCAAATGAAACATCATCATGAGACGTGTTCCTTCTCAGGAGGAAGCTGCGTTGAAAATGATGAAAGGAACATGCAGGATCTTTACGCTGGTAAACTTTTTTATTTCATATTCCTTTCTTAAGGACTGCTTGTCTTCCTTCTGGACTATTCTTGAATTCTCATGTTTGAGCAAAAAATATAGTTGTTACTCTACGGTACTATCATTTTAGATGCAGTTGTGATAAAAATAAATAGCTGAAATAGGCAGATCTTCCTTTTACAATTTCACCTTTAAAGTAGTACTGAGTGTCAGTGAATGCAATGAGTAATACTAAATGAGCAGTATGGTAATATTAAATAACTGCATTGACTTATTTTGTTTAGGAGAATCCATCCTCAACATACAGGATTCTGAAGACTATCCACCTTCAAGACCACCATCATTTTCTATAGTTTCAGAGTTATCTGCCAATGATAGTGTTTCAATCGCATCATGTATGTCACATAACCACAGTATATCACCTGTAGCAAAAAGAAGAAAAAAAAAACCCCCTCTATCATCCTGAAACAACCATAGATAAGTTGGTGATAAGAACCAGCAAATTACAAAAAGAGGTAACCAATGAAAAAAATTGCCCGGTTTGTTTATGCAACAAACTCCCCTTTCCATATGACTGAGAACCCATACTTCATTAACATGGTTCAGTCATTAAGATCAGGATACAGTCTACCCGACAGAGCAGATGTCGCAGGCAAATTGCTGGAAAAAGTGTATGAAAGAGAAACTGAGCAGTGTGCAAAAAGTCTAGAGAGTAAAATTGATAATCTGAGTCTTGATGGGTGGAGCAATGTCCACAATGATCCTGTTGTATGTGCTTGTGTGACAACAGAAGAAGGGAATGTCTTCCTTACAGAAACAATTGATACATCAGGAAATGCACACACCGCAGAATACTTACAAGTAGCAGCAGTAAAATCTATAACAAACTGAAAAAAAAATTCAAATGTCTAGTACGCAGCTTGGTCACAGACAATGCTGCAAATGTATCCAAGATAAGAAGAAATTATTTAGAAGAGAGTCCCAAGCTAATAACATACAGTTGCAGTGCTCATTTGATGCACCTCCTAGCCAAAGACTTCACTGTGTCAGAAATAAACACTAATGTTGTTGAAATTACAAAATACTTCCGTAACAACCACTTTGCAGCAGCTGAAAAAAGTGGGAGGAATCAAGCTAACTCTCCCACAAGACGTGCGATGCAACTCAGTAGTGGACTGTTTTGAGCTCTGTATCAAGAACTGGCCTAATCTGATGACAGTTTGTGAACAAAATAGATGGCACTGTCACAGCCAAAGTTCTCAACATTGGGCTTACGAGAAATGTTGAACACATACTGAGTACCCTGAAGCCTATTTCTGTAGCCTTGAAAAAAATGCCAGAAAATAGGTGTTTTATTGCTGACGCTGTTGAAATCTGGAAGGAACTGAGTGAGATCTTAAAAAGAGAAATATGCAATGACAGAGTTACATTACAAGCATTAAAAAAACGAATGGGACAAGCACTATCTCCAGCTCATTTTCTTACAAATATTCTCAATACTCAGTACCAGGGTCAAACCTTAACTGCTGAAGAAGAGGAGTTGGCTATGACATGGACATCCAGCAATCATCCCTCCATAACACCAACTATAATAAACTTCAGAGCTAAGGGTGAACCATTCAAGAAATATATGTTTGCTGATGATGTTTTAAAGAAAGTCACACCAGTGAACTGGTGGAAGTCACTTAAGCATTGGATTCAGAGACTGTTGAAATGATAACCTCACTTTTAACAGCAGTAGCTTCTTCTGCCGGTGTAGAAAGAATATTTTCTTCCTTTGGACTAATTTATTTCAAATTGAGAAATCGTTTGGGACCTGAAAAAGCAGGAAAGCTTGTTTTTCTTTTCCAGATTATGAACAAACAGGAAAATGAAGGTGAAGATGACTGAGTTAGCTGCAAAAGCCAATATTTTAAGTTTCTCACGTTGACCTGGCTGACATAGTCGATTTAATTTTTGTTGTTTTTAAATATTCCATTTAACTATTTTAGTTAAACAATTTTAATAAAAACAAACCTGATTTTAAAAACCTTGAATGTTTAACTAAATTAAAAAATTCATATGCTTGTTTTGTTATAATATTATATGTTTGCTGTTGGAGAAAAAAATCCAGAATACATATTGCTGTTTTAGTTAAATAAAACAATTTAAATGTCTGTCTGGTGATGTTCTCCTCCTAGTACAGCATGGCAAAAAAATCCTCCAAATATTAATGATTAACCTGTTGAATTGGAGATAAGTTCACCTCTCAATGACTTCAGGAATACCTGCTTCAGTTATGTTTGGTAAATGAAATAACCAATCATTCATTTTCTGATATAGCTATAAAAATAATCTGAAAAGTTTTCAAAATAAATCACTTTAAAAATGTATCGTGTACCTCTTCTAAAAATGAAACCTACATCTATCTCTGAGTTGTGAAGAATATGTATTAAGGTTATAACAACCAACAAGAATGCACTTTTATGTAGAAATTCATGACTAAATCGAGTCTTTCTGATTAGTGATTTAAATAATGATTTAAACCAAATCCACCCTGTGGGAGTGTGAGGTTAAGTTACTCTATTTGTTTTAAGGTTTCCAACTAGGTAACATGAAAACAAACTGTAAATTTTCATCTGAACAGGTGCTTACCAACCTCTCTGAAAAGGAAACAACTTGACACTTACCTGAAGAAGCACAATAATACTTTTTTACAAGCAAGAATAAAGACAGAGTTGGAAAATCACCAGGTGTTATCCTGAAAAATCACTTCTAACAACACTCCCTTAGAAGCGTCCTGTGCACTGTTTCTAGGTGGGAGGTCAGGGAAACAGAAAAAATGCTAAAGGGCAGCAGAGAGGATTTTGGGGGGTAAATTAACTGCATCAGAATGTTTTACCTACTAGTTAGAAGTAACACCGGAACTATAAGAGATAAGATCGAAAAAAGTCTATTTTTAGTAGTTTACTTTGTATAGTCATTTTCCTGTGAGAGAGAGAGAGAGAGAGAGAGAGAGAGAGAATCTTTCACGCAGCAACGAGAGACAGAAAAACATTAAATGTTATTGAAAAACCCATGGATTGGCAGACTCACACAGATGGACATGTAGCATCCAAGGTACTTTTAACTCATTTACTTAGTTTTCAAGCTGAAGATGCCCTACTAATTAAGACCCTAGAAGCTTAGACCAGATATATGGTAGGTTTAGTTAAACACAGTACGAGATGGGACAAAATTAACCTAATATGAATGGAAATTTTCATTTTATTTTTAATTAAAAGACAGTCTGTTCAGCTATTTTTTTTTCTAGTGCTGTAACCTGAAAAGACACACCGTATTAGCATGAAAACCAAGAATTAAAAATGACTAGCTTAGCTTTGTTGTACAAGCTGACAAACAGAAAGCACAGAACTATATAAATGATGGAAAGTAAATTAGTTACCTTAAAAATAATTTCAATTTAAACAATCAAGGTGTTTCATTAACTAATGACAAAAATTTTGAAATATGCTTCATAATCTTGCGTCCCTCATGTATTTTCACTCCTTGACTAGCTTTTCTCCTACATTTTAATGTACATTCTTACAGAACTGTCACTTCGTTAGAACTGAACAGAAAACTTCTCAAGCCACAGTAATAGCAAGAACATAATAGTAAATAATATTTACTTTATTAGACATCTGTTGGCAGTGCTGTTCTGTTGTATGGATTAACGTCTGGTCCAAATCTACCATCAGCACCAGCTTTCGGTTTCGGTGTAGTCGCTGCTGGTCTTCCCGCCCTAGTTGTTCAGCTTGCTATAATAAAGAGATTTACAGACTAAGCATAAACTGAGACAAGTCAATTAAATTTTAAATAAATCAAATTTATGACGCATCAGAAGCCCAAATGCTCAGTAACTTCTGAAGAGATTTTGCCACCCACCCACTTTACTTTCGCTAGCTTTCCAGACATTTTTCAGTAAAAGGAACTACATAATTTAGGTATAGAAACCTGTCAAACTCTGCTACTCTTATATTAAGAGCAACCAATCTACAACACACATCAAGGCACCAAAAATCATTAAAGGCCAAGATTTTCAAAAGCAACTCCTACTAGTTTTGATACACAACTTGCGATACATTAGCAGAGCCTGATTTTCAGAAAGAGCCGAGCATATTCAAAAAAAATCAGGTGCCTCAAACTGTGCATCCAAAAACTGAAAATCACTTCTAATAACGCTCCCTTCGGAGCATCCTGCGTCGACAGAATAAAGTATTCAAGTTGAAAATAAATTAAGCTCCTACATTTCAGTGAATTCTTCTATCTTTAACACCCTAGGCAGACAGAAGTTGGTGTAACAGATGAAAATATACAAGTTGCATACGACAAAAAGAAGAAACAAATAAAGTCATATTTAGCTTGTGCTCCAAAACAGACAAAAAGTGCTAGAGGAAATAACTGAAGTTCGTCAAATGGAACAAATGGGAGATTTTACAGATAATTTTAAGCTCTAAGAAGAGATTTAAAATCAATGGCTAGTAAGCAAATTTAACATTATGAAAAGCCGTATTTGAGTACATTTCTTTGAACTAAAGAGATCCATTTGTTTCTCTCTTATACAAGTTTTAACATACTTACAAGTTGTTATAATTAAACACAAACTGGCCTTCTAATGTGAGTTATACTTATATCTCCTTATTTAGGTCAGCTAGTTTACTGGAATAACTGGCTGGTGCCCAGCTATGTATGCAAGTAATTTACATAAGTTACGTTTGAGTTTTTAAAAGGCACAAATGGGAGTTGGGTCTTAACCACCCTTTGTGCCTTTGAAGAGCTCGGCCAAAATCGGCATCTGTTTAGACTCTTGCATCTTCCCCCGAACTATTTGTTTATAAACTTTTAAAACGGAAAGAGGAGGAAAAAGAGAACAAAGCAGAGGAGAAGGATAGAATGAAGAAGAATAAGAGTTAGTATAAAAGAAAAAAGCAAAGAAAGCTGGTGAAAAAAAACAGGGAAATAGGAGGGATTTTTTTTTTTTATTATATTTAAAATAATCAACTCCTTTTCCCAAAAAGGCCAGTGATACAGGAACATTCCTGTTTATTTTAACATCTTCACTGCTCAGTTTTATTGCAATATTTAGGCCTCACAAGCTTTTCAAATACAAAGTTTATGTCACAGATACTAAAATGTTACTGAGGACAATGGGTCATTTCTCTTTCCTTCCCTTGAAATGTGGAGAAACTGGGTTTCAGAAATATTTCAGCCTTTGGAGGTTATTACAAGTGGTAAAAATAAGACTTTCACCAATTGCTTGTTTCTGAAAAGGCAGAAACACCACATGGAAAGCAGAAGATTTCAAAGCTGCCGCCACCACCACAAGGGCATCATAGCCTTGCAGTAAGTAACATTAAAATACTGCAGAATCAGATGCAATTGCTAATGCATTTCTATAATCAGTACATGCTAACACTATTAGAAAAAACTAATTAAATACATGTCTATAGTGCAGACTTGCAGAGCTTAGTTATATTTACTGAAATCTCAGCTTCCTTCTCAAAGTGAGGCCAATCCAATATTTTATATTAAATGGGCACATCTCTTTGAGGAACCCCTGGCTAAATGAAATCTCAAACTGTGGAATAAAAGTAGTGTGATTCAACTTGCCTCAGAGCTAACCATCAGTTCTGGAACACTATGAACCATAGATACAGTTGCTGTGGATAATGGCACATTCTGTTTTCCATTCTTGCTTTGTAGCCTAATCAAACAGGGAAGAAAATCAAAAGTTTCAGTCAAGTACATTTCAGCTAACAAATTTCCACCAATGAAAGTGGTTAATTATTAAAAACTGCAATGTCAAACCAGCCACTGTCAAAAATCATGATTTCATTTTAATATACTGATTCAGTATGATGCACCCTTTTTCAGAGGATCATTATAGCACCAATTTCTGAACAAAACGGATATGAGAACACAAAAAGCTTGCTTATAATATCATACAAGTATAACTCTTTGCTGTAACTTTTGTTACTAGAACTCTTAAGAAGACTAATTTATAGAATATAAAGATGGACATCAGGATTAAGTTATCTTTTATTAATTTTTACATCTGTTGCATTTGCTCAACATTTTAGAACATTTTAGAACTACTGAATACAGATTTAAAAGGACATCATTAAAACAGTTTATTTAAATTTGAATGCTTAACCTAGTGTTAATCAAAGGTATGAGATTAAACTTCTCTTCTCCAAATTAGCTGTTTGAAGTTACTTAAAATGACTCACTCCCTGAAGCACACAATAACTTGCATGCACATACTTGAGAATATGGGCAATGCTATTACATACCCATAGCAGCATGGCTGCATACTGATTTCTTTCTACAAAGAATGTAAAGAACTACTGTACATGCTTTGTTTCTCTCTACATTTACCTTCTACAGGACAGATTACAATGTGCAATTCTTCTCTGAAAACTCACCAAGGAGTGACACCACAAGGCAGCATATTGGTATCTTAACTTCTACATAAAATGGGTTAGTTTACAAGTAACTGCCAGCCTGGCAACTTCATCCTGAGATATCTACATCAAGTTCCTGTATTTCTGGTTCATGCCTCACTACCCACAAGAGATTCAGCAGACCAAATTTCACCCTGTCCTGTTTCAGAGTAGCAGCCGTGTTAGTCTGTATCCGCAAAAAGAAAAGGAGTACTTGCGGCACCTTAGAGACTAACAAATTTATCTGTGTTTTCAATCATGTTTCACAGGTGTCACTAAGGCCAGAATCTGGTACTGCAACTGGAGCCAGAATTAAGTTCACTCTCCTATGAGCATCTAGTCTTCTGTTAAGAACATAAAAGGAAAGAAAAAGGGTGGGGAGGAAATGTGTTTCACAAAAACAAACCTGTACATACACAGGAAGCAGACCTTTTAAGACTAGAACCCAATTTAAGGGATGATCCACAAAACAAGAGAAAACAACTACTTTCCCCCTCATTTTTTACACACTAAACTGATGTAAAGCAAGGGGTCTTTAGAACTACAGAAGACACAGCCAAGCTTAAGGTTTACAGCAGGGATCTCAAACTCAAATGACCACGAGGGCCACATGAGGACTAATACATTGGCCCGAGGGTCACATCACTGACGCCCCCGACCCCACTCCACCCCTTTCATGAGGCCCCACCTCTTTCCCGCCCCCATTCCAACCCCTTCCCCAAAGTCCCCATCCCAACTCTGCCCCCTCCCTGCTCCTATTCCAACCCCTTCCCCAAATCCCTACCCCTGCCCTGCCTCTTCTCCGCCTCCTCCCCTGAGTGCACAGCTCCCTGCTTCTCTCCCTCCCTCCTGGAAAGCTCTAAGTGCTGCCAAACAGCTCTTTGGTGGCAGGAAGCGCCTGGAGGTAGGCAGAGGAACAGGGAAGCAGCGTGCTTGGGAAGGGGGGGGGGGGGCGGTGGGTAAGGAGAGCTTGGTGGCCACAGGAAATAACTTGGGGGTGGGGGGGCAGGGGGAGGCGCGGGGAGCTTGGCGAGCCACAGCAAATAACTCTGCGGGCTGCCAGCATATTTGAGACCCCTGCAAGCTTCTCCATACAGCTCACATAATCCCATTGCATCATGACATGCAGCACCACCCAATATTCTACTAGTTGGTACATTATGAAACAATTATGCAAATGTTACATAATGGAAACAATAGTCCGAAAAAAAAAAAAACAACCTGCTTGACCCATTTCATTGAGTCAAGCAGTATTTGAAAATACTATGATTTCCCAAAATCAAACGCAAGTTCATTATCTAGTCCCTTCACCCAATCTATAAAATGCATTTCACCCTGTCTCTCCTTCCTCATTTCTTTGGTTCATATTCCAGTGTGCCTCCAACAGTTTATTCAAACAGATATCTAGTCTCTTTTCTAAAAATACATTAAAACTCATTTTAGGTTATTTATTGCACAAAACATGAATTTAACGAAGAGACGTGTATCACTGATTGAGACACTTAACAAGGTACTGCTACGTGCTGGCTGTGAACCCATTTTTCAAATCAAGAAGAGCGGTGAGTCTTTAAAGTTGCGTTTAGTGTAATTCCGACAAGCGTAATACGAAGTTTTCCCTGCTGTATTGTCATTTATCACTCCCAAGTTCAACCAAACCCAGAAAGCACTTTGAACAAAATAAACTGATAATGTATTTTCAAAGCGGTCCAATACTTTATTGGGAATACAGGTGACTGTCAAGGTACCTTTCCCACTCTGAACTCTACGGTACAGATGTAGGGACCTGCATGAAAGACCCCCTAAGCTTATTCTTATCAGCTTAGGTTAAAACTTCCGCAAGGTACAAACTTTTACCTTTTGTCCTTGGACCTTATGCTGCCACCACCAAGCGTGTTAAACAAAGCATAGGGAAAGAGCCCACTTGGAGACGTCTTCCCTCCAAAATATCCCCCCAAAGCCCTACACCCCCTTTCCTGGGGAACGCTTGATAAAAATCCTCACCAATTTGCATAGGTGAACACAGACCCAAACCCTTGGATCTTAAGAATAATGAAAAAGCAATCAGGTTCTTAAAAGAGAATTTTAATTAAAGAAAAAGTAAAAGAAAAACCTCTGTAAAATCAGGAAGGGAAATACCTTACAGGGTAATCAGATTCAAAACAGAGAATCCCTCTAGGCAAAACCTTAAGTTACAAAAAGACACAAAAACAGGAATATACATTCCATTCAGCACAACTTATTTTATCAGCCATTTAAACAAAACAGAATCTAATGCATATCTAACTAGATTGCTTACTAACTCTTTACAGGAGTTATGACTGGCATTCCTGCTCTGGTCCCAGCAAAAGCATCACACAGACAGACAGACCCTTTGTTCCCCCCAGCTTTGAAAGTAACTTGTCTCCTCATTGGTCATTTTGGTCAGGTGCCAGCGAGGTTATCCTAGCTTCTTAACCCTTTATAGGTGAAAGGGTTTTGCCTCTGGCCAGGAGGGATTTTATAGTTCTGTATACAGAAAGGTGGTTACCCTTCCCTTTATATTTATGACAGTGACATTCACTATATAATCAGACTAGATTAATCTGGAAAATATTAAAATTATTATATAGGGAGCTAAGGAAAATTATAGTAGCAGTGATGCTATAATTAGGATGGCACTCTCATTCTAAGGACCAGAAACAGGTAGATTTAATACTTGCATTACAATACAGCTGTATGTGTTATTTTCCTATTTTATTAGATGCCTAATTTCTTTTACCAAATTAGTTATTTGTCTTACAAGATTAATATTTACCTGCTTTAATTCATTAAAATTATACTACTACTACCTGGACTAAACATTTCAGTGTGTGGGATCATGAAGAGAGACACTTCTGAGCAACGACTGCACCAAGTTATCAGATTTAATGTCTCCACAATTTCGCTCAGGACTGCATAATTTCTCACATAGGACCACTTATTGTAAATACATGTGGTCAACAACCAGAAGATAACCAGCTGTTAGTGTGAACTATCAAGGAAGCAAATTAATTTCTGCACTAGACAAAGAACAAGTTCCCCTTTATTCACATCTTTTTGAAATAGAGAACACTAACTAGATCTCTGCAGTGTCAAATTTGTTACACAGAACAGAAATTCACACTTCAGTATTCTAGCCATTTATACTGGCTCATATAGTTTTATTTGAATTTATACCCTCATTATTGTGGGTTATTAGATTAAGGATTCTTTTGTGTACAGTAGATCTTAAAGCAGTTCCTTTCAAATGAAACTATCATCAAGCGATATCTTTTGATAATTAACACACTGCATTAATACCCTTCTATAAAAAGGCACTTTATCGACTGCATTAGTCATGAGTAAGGCGACGAGTCAGTCACGGAGATCACAGATTCAGTGATTTTGTGAGACCTCTGCGACTTCCTCAAAATTCCACTAATTCAGTTCCCACCGTCTGGGGCTGAAGCCCAAGCCCCGCCACCTGTAACTTAGCCTCATGGGGCCCCCTGGGGCATGGAGCTCCAGGCAATTGCCCTGCTTGCAACTCCCAGTGCCAGCCCTGTGTACATTGCCGTGATTTTGTTGTTTATTGCCCACATTCTGTCTGTGACTTTTAATAAAATTCCCTGTGCCAAAATCTTAGCCTTACTCATGAAACTCAGCAAGAACAGAATTGCTTCCATGCCATGCACTTTGACAGATCCAAAGAGCACTTGGGAATTTGCAGTGCAGGGTAGCAGGTGCCACACAACCAGTTAATTTGCACTATTCTAGTGTGCTGCATAGATTTACACCTCAGCTTGTCAGGCATTAACTAGACTATCTAAATAATCCCTAAATTAACTAACAACCTTTGCAGTCATATAATCTCTTCTAAGTTACAGCTGAACTAAATATACACTATTTACTGTACTTATTTGGGTTTTGTGACTAGTTACATGTGAACCTAAAGGGAAGAAAAAAGTTATTAATTTAACAAGTTGCTCTACACTGACAGATGTGCACCTCAAGTAGTACAAATATCAATTCAGGATGAAATCATGTTTATATAGTGCTTTAAATACTGTAGTGAACTCAGCTTTCTGAAATATTGGCATGAACTTGCTGATCTCTACCCTATTAGTTCAGTGATATCTAGAAAGGCTTATGTGTACCAGCTTCTCTTCCTGTCCCTGTCAACTTGTCTCTTATGAAATATTTTGAGCGCAATTACATGGATTTCTCCATCAATAGCTGGTACCATACTTTCAGATTCCAAGTTTTCTTATACCCTTAATTCACAGCTGCTAGTAGCAGCTAAGGTCCACCGCTTTAGAAGGGACAAGAAGAGAAGAGAATCTAAGATCAACAACATTAAAAAAAAAATCTTAATTTTCTGCCAGTGTAAATAGAAAAAAGCCTAAATAATACTTACTGAGTCAAGTCCTGGCCACATTCTGCGCACAAACCTTTCATAACAACAGGATGGCTACATCCTTCCAGTCTCACCAAAATGCCTCTGAAAACAACAAAACAAAACACCTTGAATTCTTTAACAAATGCTGATTTATTAAACATTTAAATTAATAGCAATTCACCAATATCTAAAAACCGATTGAGTTTGAAGTATACATTTCAATCATGATTCAAAATTGCTTTAAATGGCCCATTCAATAAGAGATATGTACTTTGGGGCTCAAAGGTTTAAGAAGAGAACAGTTCATTATTACTGATTGAATAATTCAATTAAACCTTTTTAAAAAACACCCAAATATGCAATGGTGTCAGTTTGGATCCAGGGCAGAGACTATGAATACAGTATATTAACCAAACAAAAGGTTTGGGCAAATAGCTCTCCTCAAATTACACTTAGATACAACTTGCTACTTGCACACTGTATCCCACTAATCATGAGAGAAAGGGGTACTGATTAAGTTTGGATTTAATCTTTGGTTAATTATTTTCTTGTTTGGGGGTTAGGAATATCTACTGGTCCAATCTTTTTATGTGACTATTTTCCTTTATGACACAAGCGCCTAAGGTCTCTGATAGGCACGTTGTGTGCGTATTGTAAGTTAAAATGAAATACACACAGCATCATTTAGCTTCTTAGGCAACAGGTCAAAAAGCACAAATGTAAAAATTAAAACTTGAAGTGGAGAGACCTTAGTTCACTTCTGAGACCAAACCTTGTCTACGACACAGGAAGCCTGCATACACAGCAGGCAGACTCAACTGTGATGCAACTAAAGTACTTCATTATTCAAATCCAACTCTCAAGCTTCAAAACAGTTTTAAAATATAATGATTTGAGCTGAAATACAAGAGACTTTTGGATTTCATCAACAGTCTCTGAGGAGCTAAATCAGAGAGCAGAAAGCACTGTACCTATTAAGAACTTAAAAAAAACCAAACACAAAAACAAAAAAGACAAAATATAACTAAGCCCCAAAAGCTGCTCATGACAGTGGGCCCCCCAATGTATATCCTGAACATTTTAGGACTTAATACAAAAAGAAATTAACTAGCTGAAAAAATAATATGGCAGCCCTTTTAACCCTATGCTTTTCCCAGTACATATTTTGGCTCTGATAAATTCTCTTTGGCTTGAAACCTGTGGCATAATAAGCCAGCATCTACTCAAAGCTCAAACTCTCGTGCTCAAATCTTCTCTCAGTGAAGAGCGCAGACGTTATGGGTTGTAGAATTCCAACAAGGAATTAATTTTTAAAAAGACACCTACAGACGCTTACTTCCAGCATAGTCACATTTTTCATAGTGATGGGGAAGAAAACCGCGGTGTTCACAGAATTGAGGATAATATTGCAGATTCCAGTATGCTAATGTTGAGACTTTTTTCCTCCTTTTGGAAAAGCAGGATCCTACTTCTAACTTCAATTTCAGTCCATTTAACTTTTGTTTTTGTTGACAATTTCCAGTCTTCCCAATTGATGTGTAAAGCTCCAGCAATACGTGATTTTCAAGCTTTGTGCACAGATTCACTGCCAGCTTCACTTTTATACCAAGTCAGTCTCAGTAGACTATCATGAAAATAAAAACAACACTGCAGACAATAACAACCCCTAAAAGGGAAGGATCATCATAGCTTCCCATTGGGAAAATCAAAGAAGAGATGGAAACATTAAAAATTTAAGGACACTCTCCATAAACTTGTGCAATATGTCATGAACCATGGTCATATTTTTACATCAAAGTGTATATTCCTGAACACCACCAAAAAGAAAAAGTCACACTTGCCCTCAAGACAACCCACTCATCCAGGGCAAGTAAGACGCTTTCATGGATAGGTCCCAGCAGTTTCAGCAGAATTTAAATTTGCATTTATAGCCTTTATGGTTGCAAAAATAACTTTATAAATATGAAAGTAAGCAGTGCTATTCTCCTACATCTGCAGACAGACAACTCTCCAATACCCCTGCACATTGCTTTGCCAAGTTGCACCAGAGTGAAAACTGACTAGGCTTCACTGGTACTATCCAGAATCTCATTGACTTGATTCTTGCCAGTTACACTGCTGCCAATTTCACTCTGGGACTCCTTTGCAAAGTTATAAGCAGCAGAAAAGGCACAGAATGGATCTATCCACTATGGAGGGTAAAACAAAACAAAAACACCACAACAAAAGGATGGGGGAAGGAGTAGAACATGGAAGACTCTCCACTTACAGCATCCTGCTAAGAATCCCAGCAACTACTCCAATTTCAGTCACAAGTGTGGGGTTGGTTTCTCACCCTAGGCATTACCTCTTAGACAGTCTCCACCATCTTTCATATCTATTTATGGCTGCTAGGTTTAGCCCTCTAACAAATGCCTGACAAAAGAGTGTCCAAGCCTTATGCAATGGTGGAGAAGACTAAATTGATGAGATACATGGAGAGAGATGTGAAATGTGTATATATAAATTGGGGGAGAGGAGAGAAAATACAGGGGAAAAGATAGGGGAAACCCTGTAGAAAAATGGAGAGTGCACAATAAGGGAAGAGAGAAGGAAGATAGGAGACATTGGGGGGGGGGGGGGGGGGGAGAAAAACAGGAAAATATACATTGTGAACTATTATTAGAAAGAAAAAAAGTAGAGTGAAGTCAAAGGAGGAAAGAAAGTTGGAGAGATGTAGTACGTTGTGATGGTCAAATGTTATTTGACCAACTTCTTCACTGACTGAATACTGCAAAAAAGCATATGAATAAACCAAACGTATCTATCAGCGCTATAGCTGGCCAAATATTTGACACATGCAAGGGAACTGTACCGAACAATATAGTAGGAAAATATTTCTATATGACTAGCTGTAGCTACCTACAAGATTTATTAAAATATTATTAAAATCTAATCATGTTAAAATAAGCTATAGTACACAACAGTACACAGACATGTTATTCCTTTAAAATGTAGAATATGTATCTCTGAGGGAGTGAGAGCAAAGATTTTTTTCTGTAGCTAGCAGACCAAGTCCTGAGGCTAACGGGAGTCAGGTCATTTCCCCCACCCCAATTCCTGCTCTCCCTTCAGTTTTCTTAAAGTCAAATTATAGATGAAATAAAAATCCAAACAGCAACACCTTACATTGTAAGATTTTTAGCAACTGACATTTTTTCCGCTTTGATCAAAAATCAGTCGCCTCTTAAATGTCTTTTTCACTGGAATCCTAAAAAACATTTCAGCAACGGAGAATGCTACGACTAAGATATACTATAAAATGTATCACATAATAAATAGAGCCGGATATTAAGATAAAGCAGGCAAGCATCTTGGAATTCTGAGGTAGTAATTCCATTAAGAGGTTTTGCCAACATGAATAATGAAAGTGAACTCAAATGGTCTGTGTAGGTATCAGGACCCAGAGATGGAATAACAGCTTCACATTATAAAGACTGCTTTGGTTTTTTTTATGTAATCTTACATAAAACACTATTCCAGTACAATGCCCTGACATACCCTTTAACACTAACCTCAGTGGAAACAGCTGGTATTAAAAAGTTCATTGCCACTTAAAAAAAGAAAGAAGCAAATATACACCCTAAAAATACACAGAGCACAGGCCAGCAATTCTTTGGCATGTTCTTCATTGTTGCTGCCATGGTAGTTGGTGAGAATTCTTTGATGTTAACACAATTGCTGCTGCCACCCCTGCCATTTACAGTTCTCAGCTCCTTGATCTCTCCGGTAGATTATTTTTATTTACAGGTGCACCCTCACCTCCATGTGACATTTTAATCATAGTTCAATGTTAAACAGGGAAATTGCCAACCTCTTAAGACCCCTAATGTACCTTCCTTAAAGGGACACTCACATTAAAGATGTCGTTACTTGTTTTGTTATTAACCATGCCTAAAGGGAATTAAAATGGAAATAATTCTAAAAAAATATAAATCGGTTTATACTGCTTACTGTTTGTATTTCTGTTACCACCCAGGTAGAGAGAATAGTCAATTTAACTTTTAAGCTGTCACGAACTAGCTCAATGGTAAGTGTTTGGGTTGTAAACAACAACATTTCCATACAGTGGTTTTAAATACAAATTTTATAAACTGTTTTCACCAGTACTTTCAGAAACAAACAATGTTTAGAAACATTTCTGTACATCTGGGGTTTTTAACAAAAGAAGCTGGAAGTAACATCTGACCCAACTGCACCAAACTGAAAGGCCAACAAATCCCTTCCAACATCCCAAGAGATCAATGTATACACATGTAATTTTTCTATATAGGTACTAATATGCCCCCCCCCTTTAACTGTAGTATCTTTAATATATTTATCCTTACAAAACTCCTGTGAGATAGGGAAGTGCTATCATCACATTTTACAGTCTGGAATAGAATAGGAAACAGAATCTGTTTCTCCCAAGTCCCAGACTAGAGCCATAATCACTGGACCATCCTCCTCCTCTGTTACAGGACGTCAATTTTCTCTTAGTTATTCCTAAAATACTAAGTTAACAGTGACCTACAAATAAATGTACTAACTCAATATTCAAAACTCAAGAAGATGACAACTGGCCCCAAACCAATATTACAACACCAAGCGCAGCTTATATGGCAACTACGGTAGAACATTATGAGATCAGAAATCAACCAGTGAATTTCTTTTCTGAAGGGTCTAACGCAAACATTTGTTAATTCCAATCAAGAGGATAAGCATTAATTGAATCCAACACACAATTTGTGCACAACTTTTGTGCATGCACCAACATCAAAATGTTTATACTTACTGGAAACTAAGTCTAACATAAATCCACACTCCACTAGTTTTTAATATGTGCAAGCCGTCTGAAAATTATGTTGTCTCAAGTCACATAAGATTACGTATGTTAATTTAACTATGACTTAGAAATGAGAAAGACAAATATAAGCCTTGCACTGACACATCATGGTAAAGATGTCCTTGTTTTTGGTTAAGGTACATAACTGTATCTCTCCCACACCATCTAGTATCTCTCCCACACCATCTAAATACCAATTTATTGTTTCAGAGTTTTAGTCCTCATACGCTCTGTATCCTTCCCACCACAAAGCCCTTGGATAACTTTAGCAGAACCTTCTGGCATACCCTTGTTCCAGATTAGTATCGACAAAACATATAATGTTTTTAAAATATACTTTGCCTCATACTGAGGCAGCACTTGTAGAAACCTGTAGTTCTATTTCCCCCCCACACTCCGTTCTATCACAAGAATAAAAATGACTAAAAGAAAGTGCTCTCACTGGGAAGAAGAACTCAGTGGTCTTTTATATTATTATTTCTATTACTGACTGATAAAAATCATTTATATATGCTTTGATACTAGTTTCTTGGATCCTAGAAAAGACCCAAAGTTACGTAGATATTCTGTATATGCCACTTATTTTCCATAAAGAAAATTTAGGCCTGGTTGCATCCACCTAAATATCAAAAGACCTGCAATAAAAGAAAATAACTTGCCATCGTAAAACAAAGGAAGTAGGAGGTTTCAATGGTTTCCTGTTGAGAAAGACCTGTTTGAAGTGTAGGGTAGCAAGCCACTAGCCCAATTTCACCCAGAGAGCTGAAACATGCTATTCACAGCTGGGAATGCAAAGACTAACTATTTAACATTTTTAACAAGTCAGAAGTCAAATCAATAGTTTATATGAACACTGTTAAACAATGGGAAATATTTGTCATTTAATATCTCTCAATGAGAGCTGGGTCACTAAAATGTTTTAATACCTAGGGTTGGTATACGAATATTTTAGTGTTTATAGCAACTATGTTGTAGTTTTTAAACAAGAGTTCTTCTATTACTGAAAACTGATCTCCAGATTAAACTTCCAACTTAAACAGAAAAATGTTAGATTCCTTCACTATTTGATCTTCACTCCTGCAACATACAAAAACAAACAGGAAACTACTGCTTCAAAAATACATTAAAAACTGCATGCACCTATTTGCGCAGATCTGTGTTGAAAGCACTACTGTATTAACACTAAATGATAATCCACGTACAATGTTTCAGTGGTGTTCTAGAGCATATGCAGAGGGTGTATTTGTCTGTCTTCAACCTCCAGCCACTGGACTATGTTATCCCTTTCTCTGCTAGACATATACCATCAGTATAATTCTTTATAGGCTTTTTCTGTCACACTCATCGTCATAGGATCTGAACAGGTCACAAATATGAAATAGTTTAGCCACACAATAACCCTGTGAGGCATAGAAATATTGTTGTCCCATATTACAGATGAGGAATTTGAGGCAGAGAGAGAGGAAACATTGTTATGAAAGCTATTTCTATAACTCACCTTGCCTTCTCTTTAACATAGATATCAGCAGTATCAAGGGCTAGCCTAGTGCACTCCTAAAATTTAGGATTACCTAGCTACATCACTCAGGACTGTGAAAGTTTTCTGCTGGGAAGAATTTTTCCCTAGACCAAGCTAACATCTCTCCAAGAGGTGCACTTACTACAGTGATCAAAAAATCCCTTCTATTGCTGTAAGTGTCCACATTTTAGTGGTATAGCAGCAGACACGCTAAACTCATTCTTCCTGGTTATAGAACTTTTTCCAAGTAAAATGTATGCTGTCAGTTTAAATTAAAATTTTCTGGTGTTTGAAAGTTACTTAAACTTTTACACTGGCGTGAACTACAGATTAATAACTTATGTCAGTTCGGTGGGGGCGTTTTAGAATTCGGGGCTGGGAGCCCCAGTCCCGTAAGCGAGGGGATATGACCAGCAGCAGATGGAAGAAGCGCGGTGTAACTGGTGATCGTTGTGTTGTTTTAGCCGCAGAAAGGGGAGCTCAAAGCACACAGCGGACACTCAGCAGAGGAAACAGAAAACGAAGTTCTCTGAAGCTGAACTGGTCCGAAACCGTAATTTCACCTGAACAACTCCCACCCCTACGACAGCGCATCTGCGCCACGAGCTAGTCGCTCGGGAGAGCGGAGGGGCCGCACCGCCGCGAGGACGCTCTGCCCGCGGCAGCCACGAAGTTTCCACCCACAGGAGACGGGGGGGCGGCGGAGACACGCATGGTTTCGAGAGACCCCGCGAGTCGCCCAGCCCAGCCCGCCGCCTCCAAGGCCCCCTTTCGCCGAAGCGCTGCCCGAGCCCCGGGGCTGCGGCCCGGCGGGGGCGGTCACGGCAGGCTCAGTCGGGCCGGAGCGATGCTGCGGCCGGCACCGGCTCTGCGAGCCCGCGGCGGCATCCCCGCCTCCCGCCCGCCTCCCTCAGCCCGCGGCGCAGTCAGGGCGGCCGCGCTTCCCGTCGCCCCCTTACCCGGGCGCGATGACCTGTCCGGGCCGCGCGCAGAGCTCGCGCACCACGCCGGGCCGCTCCGCCTTCACTCGGCGCTCGGCGGCCGCTCGCGGGGGCCGGGCGCCGGGGCCCTGGGCCGGGGGGGTGGCGGCGCGGCCGGGCGGCGGGAGGGGCGCGCACAACGCCAGCAGCGACCCGATCTTCACCGCCGCTCCCGCTGACACCTTCCACTCCAGCAACCGCAGCGCTCGCGGGCCCGGCACCCGGATCTCGGTCACCGCCGCCCCGGGGCCCTCGGCGGCCCCTGCCTCTTCCGTCTGCTCCATGGCTCCGGCGGCGGCTTGTCCCGGCCCCAGGCCGCCAAGGAGAAGGTCGCTATGGCAACACTCGCGCCACTGACTCAATAAGGGGCTCGAACGCTGAGCTGTTAGTCTCCCGCCCCCCCCCTAAAAAAAAAATCCAAACAGTCACGAGCGGCGCCGACTGGGCGCGAGGTCACGGCCCCGATACGCACGCGCAGGGCACTCTACGCACGCGCTCGTCCAGACTTAAAGGGACAGTAACGCAGAACTCGCTTCCCGGAGCCAGCGAGGGAAAGACTCACGCACATGGACTCTTCCCGCTCTAGGGAAGGAAAGTGACAGCCACGCCCCTCCAGCCCACACTTCCGGCACCACGTGCTGACCTCACAATCAACAGCGAGCGCGTACTTACCGCCCAGAACTCAATAGGTGCTCTACACACTCAGGAACCCGCCTGAATCCCGGCATGCAACGCGGCACACAAGAACTACTCTTCCCGGCAGGCAAATCTCCATATTGACCTTCCCAGCACCTGCGGAACTACCACTCCCAAAATGCATTGCTCCCATTTGCCCCCCGCGCGCTTCCCCGTCGCACTAACTTGCTAGGGCGAGCCTCAGAGTGGGCCCGCAAGGGAAGTCGCGCTGCATGCTGGGCTCTGTAGTCTGCAGCGCAGAGGAGTGGGCGGGGTGCTCGGTGTGCGCTGTTCTGGCTACACGGCACAGCGGGAGGCTAAGAGGCTGGCAGGGATGAACGAAAAAAGAAAAGGAGGACTTGTGGCACCTTAGAGACTAACCAATTTATTTGAGCATAAGCTTTCGTGAGCTACAGCTCACTTCATCGGATGCATACTGTGGAAAATACAGTGAGGAGCTGTATATACACACAGAACATGAAACAATGGGTGTTATCTATGTGTGTTTGGGGGTGGGGGGTGAGAAAACCTGGATTTGTGCTGGAAATGGCCCACCTTGATTTTCATACACATTGTAAGGAGAGTGATCACTTTAGATAAGCTATTACCAGCAGGAGAGTGGGGTGGGAGGAGGTATTGTTTCATGGTCTCTGTGTATATAATGTCTTCTGCAGTTTCCACAGTATGCATCCGATGAAGTGAGCTGTAGCTCACGAAAGCTCATGCTCAGATAAATTGGTTAGTCTCTAAGGTGCCAGAAGTACTCCTTTTCTTTTTGCGAATACAGACTAACATGGCTGTTACTCTGAAACCTGTGTGTATATATAATGTCTTCTGCAGTTTCCACAGTATGCATCCGATGAAGTGAGCTGTAGCTCACGAAAGCTCATGCTCAAATAAATTGGTTAGTCTCTAAGGTGCCAGAAGTACTCCTTTTCTTTTTGCGAATACAGACTAACATGGCTGTTACTCTGAAACCTGTGTGTATATATAATGTCTTCTGCAGTTTCCACAGTATGCATCCGATGAAGTGAGCTGTAGCTCACGAAAGCTTATGCTCAAATAAATTGGTTAGTCTCTAAGGTGCCACAAGTACTCCTTTTCTTTTTACTGTAAGGAGAGTGATCACTGAAGATGAGTTATTACCAGCAGGAGAGTGGGGGGATCGGGGGGGAAGAAAACCTTTTGTAGTGATAATCAAGGTGGGCCATTTCCAACAGTTAACAAGAATGTTGGGGGGGGGGGGGGGGGAATAAACAAGGGGAAATAGTTTTACTTTGTGTAATGACTCAACCACTCCAGTCTCTATTCAAGCCTAAATTAATTGTATCCAATTTGGATGAACGAGCATCCCGTGTTGCCGGCACCCTGTGCCAGAGGCGAACAACAGCAGGAGTTTGTTACCCGGTGTGCGTCACCCAATAATTACAACGGGGTGGAGAAGCAGAAAAGTTTATTTGCAGCTGCAAACAAGGTACAGGGAGAATAGAATCTTAAATCCTGCACACAAAGCACACAGGCTTTTATACATTTTTTTTTAGCATACTTATTTAATAGCAAGCTGCCCTCAGTATTTATATAGCCAGCCAATTCAGTTACCAGCTAGTTTTCTTGTTTTTTGTACCATTTGTTAAACCATACATAAAGCTGCTTTATTTAGTATTGTTCTTTTATATTTGCCCTGTTTGGTCTTTAGTTTTAGGCAGTTTGACTCTGCCACATATTGTTGCAGATCCTTAGCATAACTGCTGTGCGTGCCTTCAGGCGGGGGTGGGCCAAGGACACTTGGGCCTAGTATGCATAACTGCTGCGAGTGCCTTCAGGCGGGGGGGGGGGGGGGGGCAAGGACACTTGGGCCTAGTGTGAGGGGGCTTTATCGACACTTGTGGTTTTTTATTCCCTTGAGTTACCTAGTGGCCATGCCCCAGTGTCCCCAACAACTACTCCCTTCTTTGAGAACACTTAACAGCCTTGGCTCTGAGTTTTCTTACTTGGGCTACTTATCTTTTTACAATAGGACTTTGCATAAGCACTTTGTGACAGCCTTGAAGAGAATGACTTGTTAACATTTGCAAAAGGGTCCTGACACATGATACTGCACAGCATAATACCATTAATACAAGCAGTACAGGAAAGAGAAGTTTCAATAACAGGCTAAATAAACCACCAAGCCAAAACGACAAACCCCAGCCTGAAAACAAGGTTTGCAACCAATTGCTTTCGGGGGCAGTATAGGCAACCTGTGCTCCGGCTCAGGCATGGGCCTTAGGCTGTACCACCTTTTCATAGATTTTATAACTGCTATTATTTGCATATACACAACATCGGGGCCCGACGAGGGCACAAACCCCTTCTTGGGATGCCAAGAGATAATCCAAAGCCAGCCTGTTTTGGAGGGAAAAGGTTTTGAGCTGCTGTACCTCTTTATATAATGTTTTTACTGCTGACCCTAAATTACTAACCGAGTCCTTTAACTTTAAGGCAACTTTTTTAAGTACCATTTGCAGCCTTACAGTATAGCGGCCTATGCATGCCATGGCTGGCCCAGTAAACAGTGGCGCTATTTTTAGTACAGAGCACCCTACAAGCTTTTCGGTTGTGAGGGAATTTTTTATATTGCCCTCCAATGCCGTAGCTAGTTGCCGCAGGGTTTTTTTTATGACTTAACAGAGGTATTTTTTCTTTGGGCAGTGTGGCAGTTATTGACAGATGAGGAACTCCATGAGCTATATAACAGCTGCCTGTCCAGTTGGCTGGCAGCACCTTGTAAGCCTTTTGGCCACATACAAAATAGTGACCCTGTAGGGCCCAGTAAGGACTGTTTTTTAAGGGGATTTTTGGGATATTTAAGGCTGCTTTGGCTGCTTTTTCAAACAGTTTATATGCCCCTTAGGGGGCATCCCATTCTTCTGATTGGATACAAGTGGGAGTGTTTTTAATTGTGCTGTTTAAGTTACACTTGCCATAGGGACCACTACAAGCCCACCATTGGCTTGCTACATTGGAGATATTAACTGGATGGCAAGTTATATTTCCAAACCCTTTTTTTGTGGTAAGATTATTTGTAAGAGTTTTCCTAAAAGGGGAGGAACCATTACACCCACACTGCTGGCCTTCCCTTTTGGTCTTTATTTAATATCAATCAGCCCACTGTGTAATAACATAGGAGCTTTTTTTTCACAGGACGCCCATTGTGATCAGATTGGTTTCGGGTAACACATAATACTTTCTTAGTGAATGCTGCAACTGAATACTTCTGGTTCTGACAGGTGGCTTGCTGTAAAGAGGTCTTGTTCCAGAACGGCAAGTTCGTTCTTTTTTGCTTTTTGGTGGAGGCTAATTTTGCTAGGGTCAGGGGCAGCATGTTAAGGGGCATTTCCGTTTTGGGGGACAGTGGAGTTGGAGCACATACCCAGTAATCAGTTTGGTTTGTTAAAGTAGCAACATGGTGCGCAAGCGAAACAAAGGAGTTATGCTTTCGATAAGCTCAGTTTGGAAATAACAATACAGAGAATAACAATGTTACCCAATTAATTATTACCAGAGTCTTCCCAACCCAGGGTCTTCAGTACCTGGGTGGGCCCATTTTGGCGTTAAGGTGCCCGCTATTTGTGTTTTCTAAACAGTAGCTTTAGCCCAAGATTGTTACTAGATGAGGAGTCAGCAGGTTGGACGGTTCACTGTTCTGCTGACGAGGGGGCGGGTACTGCCTTTATTCGAGAGTGATGGATTCAGTTCTTGTGTTTCTTGATTTTTGCCGCTGTATGGGAGATTAGCAGGACAGTATAGGGTTCTTTTTACTTTTTTTGGAGAGGCTTGTTTTTTGAGGTATGAACAAGCACGGAATCACCGGGCTGTAAGGAGTGGATGGGAGAGTTCAAGGGGAGAGGCTGGGAATTCTTGGTATACCTGTGAAGAGACAAGAGAACAGCAGACAGGGAACACATATACTGAGACAAAAAAACATCACCCAACTTCCATTTCCCGACAGAACCGGGGTGCCATTTATAGGCCATGCCCTTCCAAACATAATTTTAAAGGGACTAAGCCCTAATTTACCCTTAGGGAGAACGCGGATACGGAGTAGGAAGAGGGGCAAAGCATCAGGCCATTGCAGTGAGACTTTTTGGCACACTTTTGAGAGATGTTGTTTAAGGGTTTGATTGGTACGCTTTACTACACCACTGGCTTGCGGTTTTCAGGGCGTATGGAGTTTTCAGGGGATTTGTAAGGCATGTGAGATGCTTTGAATGATTTTTGACGTGAAGTGTGTTCTGTTGTTAGATTTCATTCACTGGGGGAGTTCAAAGCGACGAATGATCTTCTTAACAAACTTGAGGGCCACTGTTCTGGCAGTGCAATTACGGCCTGGGAAGGCTTCTGGCCATTCGCTGAACCGATTTACTAAGACGAGGAGATATTTGAACCCTTGGGTCTCGGGAAACTTAGTAAAATTTATTTGCCACACCCGTTCGGGGCCTGGAGTGGGTTCTAGGGCAGCTGGTGGCACAGGATGTCCCGGTCGGGGGTTATTCTTTTGGCAGACTAAGCAGTCCGCTTGTACCTGGGCAGCCAGGGGTTGGAGTCTGGAAGTGATAAAGTATTTTTTCATTAGTTGGATAAGTGCTTTCCTGCCAGCATGAGTGGTTTGATGTAGTTTTTGCAGCATCGGCCGGATTAGGCCCTTTGGTAGGAGGACCTTTCCTTCCGGGGAATGGAGCTATTCCTTCTTTTTCCAGAGACCGAGTTTGTCAGTTAGCTGGGTTTTTTTCCCAGAGTACTGAGGGGTTGGAAACTTCCCTACTGATGGGATAAGGGCATGCATATGTGCGTTTTTAGTTTGAGGGGATGGCAGAGTGGCAGCACGCTTAGCCTTTTTATTTGCTCTAGCATTACCCTGGCCATATTTTGATTTTTCCTTTGATGGGCTTTACAATGTACCACCTCCACTTCCGAGGGAAGTTGTACGGCTTCTAGGAGCCGGAGGATTTGGGGCCCATACTTGACTGGAGAGCCTTGAGCTGTTAGCATTTCCCTTTGCTTTTACAGGCCAGCATGAGCATGTAGCACCCCAAAAGCATACTTCAAATTGGTAAAAATGTTGCCCGCTTTTCTTTTGACAGTTTAAGTGCACGGATTAGGGCTATTAGTTTGGCAAGCTGGGCAGAGGTCCCAGCAGGCAAACCTTTAGCTTTTACAGTGTTATGGAGTGTTACAACAGCATAACCCGTCCTTTTTTGCCCATTTATTACTGTACTGCTACCATCAGTGTACCACTTATAATTTGCATTTGGGAGGGGTACATTCTTTAAATCCAGACGGCTGGAGTACTGGACATTTATGATCTTTAAACAGTCATGTTCCTGTTTCTTTGTTTTGGGCAAGAGGGTGGTTGGGTTAAGGGAGGGGCAAGGCTGTAAGGTGACTTTAGAGTTTTTTAACAGCTTAGCCTGATATCGAGCAATCCGAGCCTGGGTGAGCCAGAGCCCACCCTTGGTGTCTAGCAGGGCTCAGCCATATGGGGAGTATAAATTTGCATAACCCCTTCCAATGTTAGCTTTTTGGCTTTCTTAAGCACTAGGGCAGTAGCTGCGACCGCCCGTAAACATGCCGGCCAACCCTTTGCAACCTGATTCAGTTGCTTAGAAAAATAAGCCACGGGACGTTTCCATGCTTCTAACAGCTGTGTGAGCACTTCTAGGGCCACCCCCTTTTGTTTATGTACATACAACTGAAACGGCTTAGAGAGATTCGGCAGGCCCAGAGCCCGGGCTTTCGTTAACTTTCTTTTCAAGATTTTAAATGCCCTGTTAGCCTTTGGGGTCCAATAGAAGGGGTTATGATTTGCACCCCCTCCCCCCTTTTTTTTTTTTTTTTTTAAAAACACACAGTCCTACAGTGGTTTAGGCCATAGTTCAAACTCTGGGATCCATATTTTGCAAAAGCCTGCCATACCCAGAAATGCCCTGAGCCGTTTATGAGTGCTTGGGGTAGGGACTTGACAGATAGCTTCCTTTTTTTTTTTTTTTTGCTTGAAAGCTGACGCTTCCCTTGCCTTAGCTGTAACCTGATTTGGCTTATCCTCCTAAGAACCCTGCTGTCTGAGGTAATTACAGTTGTTTTAATTCGGCTTGTGACTACTGAGGCACCCCTTAAAGACTGAAATAAACCGGCTTGGGTTTGTTGAGAATTCCCCAGCCTGTGTTTTAAAAGCTGCTAAGTTTATTGGATTGAATGGCACATGGGTGTAAACTTGCATAGTGGTAGCCTGACGTCAGTTTGCCCCTGGGCAAGCCACAACAGTCTTGGTAATTAAAGGATAGAGTTTCACCGAGGGGGCAATTTTTGTAACCCGAGGCATCCTACCCTTGTAAGGTGGGGACAGAAGGGGACACCGGCTTTGCCTTTACAGTGGGGATGGGGGTCTGGGGACTAACATTAGCTGCTACCGAACCAGTTGGAGTCAAATTACAGCTTTGCAGAATTACAGCTATGTTCTATGTTTTAAAGAGATAAGCTTTTGAGCTTACACATGAGCTGAGCGTAGCTCAAAAGCTTGTCTCTTTTACTGATATAAGTTGGTCCAATAACATACAGTACCTCACCTCACCCACCTTGTCTCTCTCTTCTACATCCTGTTATACAAGATGTTGCACAGCTCAGGCCCTTTGAAGTTCTAACTGCAGCTCCCTCTTGTGCGTGGGAAGCTATCTCGCATAACATCCCCTTTATCATGTTTGTTTAGGGCAGTGTACCTCAACACCACAGTGTGGTTCTGTAAGAAAATTTCATAACACAACAAATACCAGAACAGACCTGACTGCAACAACAGTTGATATAGTTTGGGAGGGTCAAACATTTACCATTCAATCAATACAAAGTATGGGGTTTGATGTCTCTTCATGTGCCAGGAAAGGCTGATGTGTTTGACTTGTCATTGGTGTTGGTTTTACTTGTCTTTTCATGTTGTTAGGTGGCATATTCTAGTGGTTCCACTCCTGTCATGTGTGTGTTGTTAGGTAGCGAATTCAATGTATTCAAATTATCAGTGTTTGGAGGATCTTACCTTTCTCCTCACCCCATATCAGGTTTCCTTGGCTGTAGGATATTGTAGTGGATGGATTAATTCACTGTTCCAATGATAGGTATGTCCATCAACCACAACACTATGGGAGTGGAGGTTTATCTATTCCATACATGTTGCCCATTTCCATCTGCAGGATCTGACTTAAAGAAATAATCACACTCTAACTGATTCTCCAGATTGTACCTCCGGAAAGTCTCTGGCCTAGTTTTAGCTTTGTTGCGCTTCTTCTCTAATTGGATTTGTGATTCCTTCCATTACTTCAGGCTGTAATAGCACATTGACTATAAGTACCAGTATGCATGTGTGTCTGGACATTAGAGGTTGAACAGAGCTGCTGGTCATGCCTTCAGTGGGGGTTTTTCTCCGTTCTAGGATAGCTTGTCATTTGTTTTCCTTATTCTTTAAGGATTTTTTTAAAGAGAGTTTTTGCCATTTTGATCATTGATTCAGCTTTGCCATTGGACTGACTGTTGTAAGGGAGGTTGTAACATGGTTAAATGTCCAATCTTTAGCAAAATTTGCAAATTCCACTCTGTACCTCAAAGAAGCACTCTGAAACCTCCATATTCATCATTCATCTATTGTTGTGATATTTCATAAAAAGCATGCCATGTACCATATGAAATGTCATGATCTACTGAAACCCATTATTCTGTCAAAATATGTATATTGTTAGTGTGTATGAAGTTATGAGATTTTGCTCTTTGGTTACCACTGAAGTATGTTGTAAGTTTGAGAGGTGTGCACTGCCAGTTCTCCAGTGACAGCAAAGAAGATGATCCACTCCTAGGAGGGTGTGAAACGACCATCAATCAGCAGGTGAGTTGTAAACAAGAGATTTACAAAACTGTAAGAGAACTGTGCAAGCATCCCACAATGGGGGTATTGCTGTGACTCAACAAAGCCCACCAGGACACGTCCACGCTAGTATTTTCCAGGCATATATAGACTGAGGGTATAAAGTAAGGGACAGTGGCATTGTGCTTTTACCTTTCTCTTCCTCCACCTATGCTGAAGGCGATAAGAACCCTTGGAAGACAAAGGCTTGAACTAAGGGGACTGGTCTCAGGCTTAAAGGGAAAGCCTATGATTAAGAACTGTAATCTACCTGCAACATCCAGTGGGGTGAAAGAAAGTGCTTGATCCAAATACCATCTAGTCTGTTAATGTTTAAGATTTAGACTGCATAGTTACCAAAGAAAATAAAAGGTAAGTATCTCTGACCATTTGTACCTACCACTTAAAATCTATTGTTCTGTAGTATAAATCTGTTTTATATTTTACCTAAAACAATGTGTTTTGGTTGAAGTGCTTGGGAAATCTCATTTCAGGTTAAAGGCCAGTGTGTGTCCTCTCCACATTGAGGGAGGGGCAGACTGCATAATGAACTTACACTGGTCAGGTTTCTGACCAGGGCAAGATGGTACAGTTCTGGGGTGCAAGGCTGGAGGCTTGGGAAATTTGCTAGTGCCTCTCTCTTTCTGATTGGCTCAAGGAACATACATGCAATTTAGCTGGGAGTGGGGCTCCACATGCTATCATACTGAGGGATAACAGTGCCTGAAGGGGTTTGCTGCTTATCACTAGCAAAGCATTGTGAGAGACAGCCCAGGCTGGAGAGTTAAGGGGACACAATGGTACCCCATGTCCAGATTGTACCCCGGGGATCCCATCACAATACTACATCCCTAGCTTTTCACAGACCACCTTCTATACCAGAAGGGCTGGTATAGAAGGATCTCTCTCTTCTTAAGGGTTTAGGTATTTGGTTGCTTTTGAATATAATATTGTCCTTCACACTGAATTCATCACAAGAGTTCCAGTATTCACAAGTGGCCTCTTCATGTGTGTCAGGCCATCCTCTTAACATAAGAGATGTCAGAAATTGTAGCTCTTTATCCTGTAGTTTATGCTCAGGGACTTTCTATAGTCCTAGCTGGCTTGATTAATATTTTCCATTTCTTTTAATTAGGTTAAGGATTTCTTGTTCATCTGTACCTGCTTCTTGAGGCACAGTTTCACTGGGGAGGAAATATGCTATATACGTTTTGGTTCCTTTTATTAGCATACACCTAGGTTGTGACATTGTCATTTAATAGCGTATATTGGAGGTGTTTTAGAGCTGATAGCAGTGATTTCTTGAAAATGACTTCAAGAGGCTTATGATCACTTTCAGTATGTATGGATTTTTCACCTTGTATGTACTGATACATTTTTTCACAGGCAAGTACTATTGCTAGACCTTTTCTTTCCATTTGAGCATATTGTCATTCTGTCAGAGATAAGGACCTTGATGCAAAGACTACTTACTGTGTTTTTTGCAGGAGGACTGCTCCAAGTCCAGTTTCACTGGCACCACACTATATGGTAACTGCTTCTTTCACATCATAATATTTTAGTACAAGGTTGCAGTGACCAAGTCTTCAATGCGCTTGAGAGCTGTGTCATGCTTGGGTAGCCAAATCCACATTGCACGTGTATCTAGTAGGTGTCTAAGAGGCTCACATACCTCTGAAAAACAAGGAAGGATATTGGTCAGGTAATTTACAAATCCTAAAAGCCATGGCAGGCGTTGGTGTTTGAAGGTTTGGGAATTTGCTATATTGCTCTCACCTTTTCTGGATCTGGTCACAGAGCGATGACTCACTGGCACGGCACCTCCTGCTGGTCATCTGGGAATTAGCTCTTTCCAGCCTCAGAGCGCCCTCTGTTGGCCAGTGTCTCGCCTGCCTCAAGCCCCCATATCCCTTCCAGATCTGGTGCCACTTTCCTCAGGGTTCTGCCCCCAGCAGTACCCTCACACTGTGGGTTTCCCCTCCCAGGGGAACCCCATCCCCCTAAGCCCACCTTGCCTCAGTGGCTACTGCCAGTCATCATCTAGCCCCCTTTCTCTGGGGCAGACTGCAGTCTGTAATCGCCACTCATCATTGGCAAGGGGGTCGGAACAGCTACCTCTGCCTAACCCCAGGCTGCACCTCTGCAACCCCAGTACCTGCTTTGGCCTTTAGCAAGGTCCATAGCCTGGGAATTTGCCAGGCTGGAGCTCCCCAACTCCTCTTGCCTTTCCCCAGCACTGCGCTACTCCCAGTATCCTGAGCTTCCAGGCAGCTAGGTCCTTCTCTCTCTACAGCTAGAGAGAGACTACCTACCTTCTGGCCTTGCAGCCCTTTTATAGGGCCCAGCCTGGCCCTGATTAGCTGCCTCTCAGCCTTCTCTGATTGGCTCTCAGCCCCAGCCCCCTCCAAAGGCTGGCTTTTAACCCTTGCTGAGCCGGAGCCGCGTGACTGCCCCCTACACAGACCTTGTGAGGTCAGCAGGCATCCCATGTGTGGTACCTCTGTGAGTCATCTTCTCTTTGTTGAGTTTTAGGTTGACCTCCCTGGTTCTTTCTAGGAGATTAATGAGATTACGATCATGATCTGATATTGGATCTTTTCCGTTGTGTCTCTACACCTATACACTAAAATGTCCTCAACTATAATGCTAATCCCCTTGAGACCTGCTAATACATCTTGCTGGTGGCATTGATATTCTTTTGCAGCTGGTTTGATTCCAAATGGCATTATCAGACATCTGTATCATTTTGCTGGTGTCCGGAAGTTGGTGAGATAACTGCTTTCTTCCTTCAGTAGAACTTGCCAGTATCCATCTTTTGCATGCATCGCTGAAAATATCTTTGATTTAACAAGGTCAGGTATAATTTCTTCTTTTGTGGGTATCTGGGTAATGAGCCCTCAACAGCATCTTGTTTAAATTGCTTAGGTCTATGCATATACAAAGTTTTCCTGGTTTTTCTATGGCCACCATGTTTATCCATTTTGCAGGTTCAGTCACTTTGGCAATAATGCCACCCTTTTCCATTTGTTTTATTGCTTTCAGTATTTTTTTCTTTTAATGCTATGGGGATTCTGCATGGTAGATGTGGCAAAGAGATGCAACCACCTAGCCAGTGCAAGTGTAGTGTGCCTGAGAGGAACCCCACTCCTTCAAAAAACATCATTGTAATTCCTCAGGAATCAAGTCATGGAGATACCACGTGGTTGTGTTTGTCCGTGTGCATTGGTTTCTTTTGCTTGTTAGTTGATTGTATGAATTGTAGGCAAGAGGTTTATGTGTTCGCTTGTACTGGCTGATAAAAGTGGTTTCTGACTGGAGTTCACAACCTGAAATTCTAGCTAGTATACCTTCCCTTGGTTTGCCTGTAACACACATTGCTCTAGTGTTGTGAGGATGATACCATCATACAGTTTTAATTTTGCATTGTTTGGCTGCAGTTTTGCTGCTCCATCTTGCATGATGTTGAGGAAGTCCTTTTATCCCATTATATTTACAGATGTTCCACTATCTATTTGGCATTCTATTTCTTCCTTGTGCCACCACTTCAATGTTACTTTTCAGTTCCTGCATATAGTCCGTAAGCTGGACATTTGTCTTGTACCACAGTATCCACAGCTTTCATTGTGAGGTGTGTTTGCCTTTTTCCAGTACTTATGTGGCGTTATTATTTATTTCCTGTGGATTCCTGTATTTGTATATATAATGTATACTCTCAATCTCATGTGTGTTTATCATCTTCATTTGAGTGAGAGCTTGTTCACTCACTTTGTACATTTCTATGGCTCCTGCCAGTGTTAACTTGGGGTTTCTGAGCATTCTTATCTGAACTTTGTCTTTGGTTCCTATGACTAAAGAATCCTCTTTCAAAATGCCGTACTCACATGAATCTGCCCCATTTTGTGCAGCTTGACAATATACTGGTCAGTGGTTTCTGTAGATGCTTGCTTACATTGGAAGAGATAGTGTTCACATATTAACATTTCTTGTAGGTTCAAAATGTTTTTAGAGTGCACCCAAAATTTTGCTGACTGTTGGTGGCATGTCCAGGTGCTGCAAGAGCATGTGGCATTCTTTCTGTTGTAGCCCGTATTCTTTTATCTTTTTCATTCAGTCCTGTGGCAATTTCATAATTTTCCAATTGTGCTCTGAAGAACAGTCAGTTGTTGAACACATCCCCTTCCATGTCCATGGCTTCAGGAACAGAAGCAGGTTTGTTGCTATGACTGAGTTTTGTGTTTAGTTGTCTGCTTATATAAGTCTAACAATCAGATCTGCTAATTGCTTTGTACTTGCAGTGGCACATTTACTTTTGACACCATGTTCTGGTTCTGTCAATAATACACAGAAATCCCTGAAACTTTTCAATAACAGACCTGTATTTCATATATCTGAGATATTACAAACAGGGCTGCAGCACTGACTGCTTCCTTAACTTTTGTTACTCTAATCTACCTGGTGCTTACTATTTACATCCTATTATATAATACGTTGCACAGCTCAGGCCATTAGAGGTTCTAGCTCTAGCTCCTCCTTGTGGGTGGGAAGCTGTCTCTGATAACAAATGGTGTACTCTATGCAATGCAAAAGAAACCCAATTCCCACGTAGCTCTTAATTTAAATAACAGAGTTGAGGATGTATAATGATGAAATACTGTTCAGTATTTTGTCATTTATAGACATTCAAAGCCGAATTCTTTATTCAAGCAGCATTTGCAACACAGAAGGTTGCATTTGCGATACATGGCAGCATTTCCCACAAACATCTCGGGATGGACTTCACCTGAGTAAGGAGGGAAATAGACTTCTAGGATGGAGGATGGCACAACTGATCAAGAGAGCTTTAAACTAGGAATGTGGGGGAGATGGTTGGGAGATGTCCAGGTAATCTCCACGCCAGTTATTCTCTTTGAGAGGGAAGAAAACGAAGCAAGAAAGGATACAGCCGTGGGTGGGAGAATAGATATAAGGCGGAAGGGCAGTGTACATACCAATCTAATAGGTAATATTGGTGGTAGAATGTCTGTGCCCAGTCAGGTAAAGAATGTGAGTGAAGCCAAACGGCAAAAATTAAGATGTTTGTACACTAATGCAAGGAGCCAAGGTAACAAAATGGAGGAACTAGAGCTACTAGTGCAGGAAGTGAAACCAGATATTATAGGGATAACAGAAACATGGTGGAATAGTAGTCATGACTGGAGTACAGGTATTGAAGGGTATGTGCTGTTTAGGAAAGACAGAAATAAAGGCAAAGGTGGTGGAGTAGCATTGTATATCAATGATGAGGTAGACTGTAAAGAAATAAGAAGTGATGGAATTGATAAGATAGAGTCTGTCTGGGCAAAAATCACATTGGGGAAGAAACTACTAGAGCCTGCCCTGGGATAGTGCTTGGGGTGTTCTATAGACCTCCGGGATCCGATCTAGATATGGATAGAGATCTCTTTAATGTTTTTAATGAAGTAAATACAAATGGGAATTGTGTGATCATGGGAGACTTTAACTTCCCAGATATAGACTGGAGGACAAGTGCTAGTGATAATAATATGGCTCAGATTTTCCTGGATACGATAGCTGATGGATTCCTTCACTAAGTAGTTGCTGAACCAACAAGAGAGGATGCCATTTTAGATTTGGTTTTGGTGAGCTGTGAGGACCTCATAGAAGAAATGATTGTAGGGGACAACCTTGGTTTGAGTGATCATGAGCTAATTCAGTTCAAACTAAATGGAAGGATAAACAAAAGTAGATCTGTGACTAGGATTTTTTATTTCAAAAAGGCTAACTTTAAAAAATTAAGGAAATTAGTTAGGGAAGTGGATTGGATTGAAAAGCTTGTGGATCTAAAGGCAGAGGAGGCCTGGAATTATTTCAAGTCAAAGTTGCAGAAACTATCAGAAGCTTGCATCCCAAGAAATGGGAAAAAATTAATAGGTAGGAGTTGTAGACCAAGCTGGATGAGCAAGAAGCCCTCTACACCAACATTCTACACAAAGATGGACTACAAGCCATCAGGAACAGTATCCCCGATAATGTCATGGCAAACCTGGTGGCTGAACTTTGTGACTTTGTCCTCATTCATAACTATTTCACATTTGGGGACAATGTATACCTTCAAATCAGCGGCACTGCTATGGGTACCTGCATGGCCCCACAGTATGCCAACATTTTTATGGCTGACTTAGAACAACGCTTCCTCAGCTCTCGTCCCCTAATGCCCCTACTCTACTTGCGCTACACTGATGACATCTTCATCATCTGGACCCATGGAAAAGAAGCCCTTAAGGAATTCCATCATGATTTCAACAATTTCCATCCCACCATCAACCTCAGCCTGGACCAGTCCACACAAGAGTTCCACTTCCTGGACACTACAGTGCTAATAAGTGATGGTCACTGTGATACAGCATGGCCAGAGGGCAGCAGGAGAGTACTAGAAGGGAGCCTTATTCCCTGTAGAAGGAAGAAAGTTTGCTATAGACTAATTAAAGCACCTGAAGCCAATTAGAGCACCTGAAGCCACTCACATGATAAAACCCCCCTGCTTCAATCAGACCAGGAGGAGTTGGAGCAGAGAGTGGTTTGGAGTTGGAGCAGAGGAGAGTTTGGAGAAGTGCCGGGGCTGGCTAGAAGACCAAGACCCTAGGTAAAGAGACACCCGGCTTGTGCTGAGAGAGAGGGCAGGAAGCCCCACAAGCTGAAGAGCAGGAGAGGAAAGTAGCCCAGGGGAAGGAAGCACTAGTTCAAGTGGTTTACCACTATCCCTAGGGCCCTTGGGCTGGGACCCAGAGTAGAGGGTGGGCCCAGGTCCCTCCCTCTCCACTACCCTTCTCTGGGTTACACTGGGACAGTAGATACCCTAGTTCTGGGGCAGGAAACTGCTCCCTGAACCCCCCCACAAGAAGAGGAAGCACGGGACCCATCATAATCGTACTGGCAATTTGCCACAGTCACATAAACACCACCCTATACTGGAAACCTACTGACCGCTATACTTACCTACATGCCTCCAGCTTTCATCCAGATCACACCACATGATCCATTGTCTACAGCCAAGCTCTACGATACAACCACATTTGCTCCAACCCCTCAGACAGAGACAAACACCTACAAGATCTCTATCAAGCGTTCTTACAACTACAATAGCTACCTGGTGAAGTGAAGAAACAGATTGACAGAGCCAGAAGAGTACCCAGAAGGTACCTACTACAGGACAGGCCCAACAAAGAAAATAACAGATCACCCTCAGCCCCCATCTAAAACCTCTCCAGCGCATCATCAAGGATCTACAACCTATCCTGAAGGACGACCCATCACTCTCACAGATCTTGGGAGACAGGCCAGTCCTTGCTTACAGACAGCCCCCCAGCCTGAAGCAAATACTCACCAGCAACCACATACCACACGACAAAAACACTAACCCAGGAACCTATCCTTGCAACAAAGTCCGTTGCCAACTGTGTCCACATATCTATTCAGGGGACACCACCATAGGGCCTAATCACATCAGCCACACTATCAGAGGCTCATTCACCTGCACATCTACCAATGTGATATATGCCATCATGTGCCAGCAATGCCCCTCTGCCATGTACATTGGCCAAACCGGACAGTCTCTATGTAAAAGAATAAATGGACACAAATCAGACATCAAGAATTATAACATTCAAAAACCAGTTGGAGAACACTTCAATCTCTCTGGTCACTTGATTACAGACCTAAAAGTCACAATTCTTCAACAAAAAACTTCAAAAACAGACTCCAACGAGAGACTGCTGAATTGGAATTAATTTGCAAACTGGACACCATTAACTTAGGCTTGAATAAAGACTGGGAGTGGATGTGTCATTACACAAAGTAAAACTTTGAAAATTTTCCCATGTTTATTCTCCTCCTCCCCCCCACCTACTGTTCCTCACATGTTCTTGTCAACCGCTGGAAATGGCCCACCTTGATTATCACTACAAAAGTGTTTTTTTCCCCCTTTCCTCTGGTAATAGCTCACCTTACCTGATCACTCTCATTACAGTGTGTATGGTAACACCCATTGTTTCATGTTCTCTGTGTATATAAAATCTCCCCACTGTATTTTCCACTGCATGCATCCGATGAAGTGAGCGGTGCTCACGAAAGCTGATGCTCAAATAAATTTGTTAGTCTCTAAGGTGCCACAAGTACTCCGTTTCTTTTTTCATCTCAGAGAGGTGATTAAGAAAAAGCAGAAAGTCTACAAGGAGTGGAAGATGGGAGAGATTAGCAAGGAAAGCTACCTTACTGAGGTCAGAACATGTAGGGATAAAGTGAGAAAAGCCAAAAGCCATGTAGAGTTGGACCTTGCAAAGGGAATTAGAACCAACAGTAAAAGCCATATAAATAAGAAGCCATATAAATAGCCATATAAATAAGAAGAAAACAAAGAAAGAAGAAGTGGGACTGCTTAACACTGAGGATGGAATGGAGGTTAAGGATAATTTAGGCATGGCCCAATAGCTAAACAAATACTTTGCCTCAGTCTTTAATGAGGCTAATGAGAAGCTTAGGGATAATGGTAGGATGATAAATGGGAATGAGGATATGGAGGTAGATATTACCACATCCGAGGTAGAAGCCAAACTCAAACAGCTTAATTGGACTAAATCGGGGCCCCTGGAAATCTTCCTCCAAGAATATTAAAGGAACTGGCACATGAAATTGCAAGCCCATTAGCAAGAATTTTTAATCAATCTGTAAACTCAGGGGTTATACTGTATGACTGGAGAATTGCTAACATAGTTCCTATTTTTAAGAAAGGGAAAAAAAGCGATCCGGGTAACTACCGGCCTGTTAGTTTGACATCTGTAGTATGCAAGGTCTTGGAAAATTTTTTGAAGGAGAAAGTAGTTAAGGACATTAAGGTCAATGGTAAATGGGACAAAATACAACATGACTTTACAAAAGGTAGATTGTGTCAAACCAACCTGATCTCCTTCTTTGAGAAGGTAACAGATTTTTTAGACAAAGGAAATGCAGTGGATCTAATTTACCTCAATTTCAGTAAGGCATTTGATATGGTTCCACATGGAGAATTATTAGCTAAATTGGAAAAGATGGGGGTCAATATGAAAATTGAAAGGTGGATAAGGAACTGGTTAAAGGGGAGACTACAGCGGGTCACACTGAAAGGTGAACTGTCAGACTGGAAGGAGGTTACTAGTGGAGTTCCTCAGGGATCGGTTTTGGGACCAATCTTATTTAATCTTTTTATGACTGACCTTGACACAAAAAGCAGGAATGTGCTAATAAAGTTTGCGGATGACACAAAGCTGGGAGGTATTGCCAATACAGAGAAGGACCGGGATATCATACAGGAAGATCTGGATGACCTTGTAAACTGGAGTAATATAGTAATAGGATAAAATTTAATAGTGAAAAGTGCAAGGTCATGCATTTAGGGATTAATAACAAGAATTTCTGTTATAAACTGGTGATGCATTACTTGAAAGTAACAGAGGAGGAAAAGGACCTCAGAGTGTTGGTTGATCGTGAAAAAAGCTAATGAGGTCTTGGGATGCATCAGGCGAGGTATTTCCAGAAGAGATAAGGAGGTGTTAGTACTGTTATACAAGGCACTGGTGAGACCTCATCTGGAATATTGTATGCAGTTCTGGTCTCCCATGTTTAAGAAGGATGAATTCAAACTGGAACAGGTACAGAGAAGGGCTACTAGGATGATCCGAGGAATGGAAAACCTGTCTTATGAAAGGAGACTGAAGGAGCTTGGCTTGTTCAGCCTAACCAAAAGAAGGCCGAGGGGAGATATGATTGCTCTCTATAAATATACCAGAGGGATAAATACCATGGAGGGAGAGGAATTATTTAAGCTCAGTATCAATGTGGACACAAGATATAAACTGGCCATCAGGAAGTTTAGACTTGAAATTAAACGAAGGTTTCTAACCATCAGAGGAGTGAAGTTCTGGAACAGCCTTCCAAGGGAAGCAGTGGGGGCAAAAGACATATCTGGCTTCAAGACAAAGCTTGATAAGTTTATAGAGGAGGTGATATGATGGGATAGCCTAATTTTGGCAATTAATTGACCTTTGACTACTAGTGGTATATGTGCCCAATGGCCTGTGATGGGATATTAAATGGGGTGGGATCTGAGTTACTACAGAGAATTCTTTCCTGGGTGTCTGGCCGGTGAGTCTTGCCCACATGCTCAGGGTTTAGCTGATCGCCGTATTTGGAGTCTGGAAGGAATTTTCCCCCAGGGCAGATTGGCAGAGGCCCTGGGGGTTTTTCGCCTTCCTCTGCAGCGTGGGGCACGGGTCACTTGCTGGAGGATCCTCTGCACCTTGAAGTCTTTAAACCACGATTTGAGGACTTCAATAGCTCAGACGTAAGTTAGGGGTTTGTTACAGGAGTTGGTGGGTGAGATTCTGTGGCCTGCGTTGTGCAGGGGGTCAGACTAGACGATCATAATGGTCCCTTCTGACCTTAAAATATATGATTCTATGATACTAAAAAGTTTCAGGGATTTCTGTCAGCCCCAGGCGGGGGAAGGGGGAGAGGCGGCCCCAGCTCCAGTCCTGAGCAGCGAAGGGTAGTTCTGGCGAGTCCTGTGGGTGGGGAGAAGGGCATCTTGGGTGAGCCCAGGCCGTCCTGTTTTTACTTTCGGATATATAGTCACCCTACAACTCACAGATGCATGAGGGAGTAGTGGATAGAGCTGAATATTCTCTCTCTTTTTTTTTTTTTTTTTCCCAATGGTCAAAAGATCATGCTGTCTTCTTACTCAGGCCGAACTCCCACTGACTTTAATAGGAATTTTGCCTGTTTAAGAAATATAGGATTTGGCCATGAATGCACTTGTGTATACATTCCCAAAATGGGACCTGATTCTGCAAGCATGCACACGAGTAACTTTATTCACATGAGTAGTCCTATTGAAGGTTACTCACCTATGTAAGTTTTATACGTTTGAGCCCATATTTTGTCAGATGTATAGCTTTAACAAAGATTTTTATGTAATACACTGATTGTTTTCAAATACATTAATGTTTTTGAGTCTAAAAGAGAATAAAAGTTATATACAATTTTAATATTCAGCATTTCTTCTTTTTCTATATATATTAAAAAAAACCAGATAGTAAAAATACAAAAGCAATTTCCCCTCTCTTGGTATTGACACCTCCTCATCAATTTTTGGAAGTGGACCACCTCCACCCTGATTGAATTGGCCCTGTTAACACTGGTGCTCCAATTGTAAGGTAACTCCCTTCTCTTTATGTGTCAGTATATTTATGCCTGTGTCATAAACATACAGCTAAGGGTAGCATAAAATCCCTCCTTTACCTGTAAAGAGTTAAGAAGCTCAGATAACCTGGTTGGCACCTGACCAAAAGGACCAATAAGGGGAGAAGATACTTTCAAATCTGTGGGGGGGAAGGTTTTTGCTTTGTCTCTTTGTGTTTGTTCTCTCGGAGACAAAGAGAGAGACCAAGCAAGTAATCTAGCTCCTACTGAATGATACATCTAATTTACAGAAATAGTAAGTAATAGCAAGGAAATGTGTTAGAGTATCTTTTGTTTTAGCTTGTGAATTTTCCCTGTGCTAAGAGGGAGGTTTATCCCTCTTTTTTGTAACTTTAATGTTTTGCCTAGAGGGGAATACTCTGTGTTTTGAATCTTATTACCCTGTAAAATTACCTTCCATCCTGATTTTACAGAGGTGTTTCTTCTACTTTTTTTTTCCCTTTATAATAAAGTTCTGTTTTTTAAGAATCTGATTGGTTTTTAGTGTCCTAGAAAACCAAAGGTCTGGTCTGTGCTCACCTGGTTTACCTATTTGGTTGGTAGATTATTCTCAAGCCTCCCCAGGAAAGGGGGTGAAGGGGCTTGGGGGGATATTTTAGGGAAACAGGAACTCCAAGTGGTCCTTTTCTTGAATCTTTGTCGACCTCACTTGGTGGTGGCAGCTGTACCCATCCAAGGACAAGGAAGGATTTGTACCTTGGGGAAGTTTTTAACTTAAGCTGGTAGAAATAAGCTTTGGGGGTCTTTCATGCGAGTCCCCACATCTGTACCCTAGAGTTCAGAGTGGGGAGGGAATCTTGAGAGCCTGCATCTGTAATTTTCACTCCAATTTTCACTTCACTTCACATCTGAAGAAGTGGGTTTTTTACCCACAAAAGCTTATGCCCAAATAAATCTGTTAGTCTTTAAGGTGCCACCGGACTCCTCGTTGTTTTTGTGGATACAGACTAACACGGCTACCCCTCTGATATTTGATTCCAGAATTACCCAAAGATAAATAACTCAGCATAGGACATCATTAGCAAATGGTAATATTAAAAAAACACAGAAGACTAATGACCAAAGATTAAGGATCTTTAAATCCAATGAACTATATATTTAAAGAAATTTATAAGAACTTCAGTGGTACTCATGACTGCATCATTTGAGCCCTTCATGTACAATAATGAATTTCTCACAACACACATGTGAGATAGAGAAGTTTAATTAACTCTGTTTTACTGATGGGGAATAGAGGCGCTGAGAGATTAAGCTTAAAATATTCAAAAGTGTCCCCTAACTTTGCGTGCTCAACTTTGAATATCACGCCTAAGGTGACACAAGATGGACATCCAAAAAAATTATGTACCAATAATTAGTGGCCACTTTAAAAAATTTGATTCCAAATAAAGGTCACACCGAAAGCCTGTGGTAGAGTTGGGCCAGAGCAGAGTTCCTGTCCAGAGTGCTCGAAGCACAAAATTATTCTTCCTTTCACAGCGCCTGATTCCTCAATTAGGTACTTAACTTTAAGCATGTGTTTAAATCCCATTGAAATTCCCTGCCTTTGAAATACTGTACCAATTAAATAATTTTCACTCTGACCCTTAAAACCGAAAATTGGTATAAGTGAGGCGCAAATCCAATATGAAACAGGTTTTGAAAAGTAAGGTTAGAACCAAATAGCCAAATGATCATGGCAAACGAGGATCAACAGAACAGAATTCCATTGCATAGGTTTGCTGAAACAATGTTTTTCAATCATTTGTTATATTTACCTAAGAAAACCAGAACAAATATACATTTCTATATATAAACAGCATCTCTGTGGAACTTCTTGCTATTCATTTGAATGTTTTGCCACTATTGCTCAGACTGCTTTACATAATTAACAAAAAAGCAATTGAAATATTTGCTTCCTGCTTCAAACATAGGTGATTGTGTTCATTGTCAAAGCATCTGGCACCTATCTGATCATGACTGATTAGAATAAGAGACATGAAAATATGTTAGTTTCTATCAGTCAGCAACATGGTACTCAGATGATCTAACAAATTGTGCCCGCAAGGTGGGGAGATACCAGCGAAAGGATGACACTCAGGCCTAAGAATAGCAAGCTACGCTTTATTGAAGAAAGAACTTATGCTCCAATCTGCGCGGGGAGTCCCGAGGGCGTGCGGAGAGGCTGCAGGGGACTTTGGCCGTTCGGGACAGCTGACCAGGCAGGACTCCGCTGCGGGGAGTCCCCTGCGGTGTTATATTCTCCGCGCTTATCTCGAGGTTACATGGGGTCAACAGCTGGTTACATCCGTTAGATTCATGATTTATGCTTGTTATATAAACTGACTTGTTTACAGGCAAAAAGTATGCTGAACTATGCTAAACTGTATTTTGGCAGGGTCTGTTGGACAAAGTTCATTGAACTGCCTGCATCCTCCACTTACATTCAGTCACGTATGTGGTCCGCGACTTAGCTCCTCGCCAATCTTCCGCAACCTTGCCCCTACACAAATTGACTGGTATAGAGGGCAGGATGCATAAACCATGCCCATATTCTATGGAGTTCTTTCAAGATCAATTTTATGTTAACATTGGCGCTTTTTCCAGGCATCTCAAAGCACTTAAAATTGGAGAACAGAGCAGCCTACCTGTTTCTTATAGCGTCACCCCATTCTGAGTAATAGAAAGAAAAATGAAAGCCCAGGAAAGGTTTTGTGTACCAATATGATCCCTTATCTTGACTTTTAAAGGGACTGGCCTAAAGGGTTAAATAGTGGGGCCATGCTACATTAGTAGTCCCAGAAAGAATTCTGGCTCCTAATGTATTCTGGAGGGTCAGCATCACCACCCTGTGGGCTACATTGCGGCAACAAATCTATGGCTGGCACCAGAAGGGGTGATGATGGGCACATGATGGAGCATGAGTCCCTGGAGAAATTCTGGCTATCTTCCTTAGAAACTCTCCTAAAATGCATGCTGGAACAGGAACTCTGCCACCCTTTAAAAGCATGTGCCTCTCCTCCCAATAGCAGGCCATCTCAGAGCTGCCCTCACCCTTTCCCCTCTCAGGAGACTAGTAGTACTGGTGACATTAGCCAGAAGTTTATCCACTCCTGGAGTTGGTGAGAATTAGGCCAATCCCTAGGTGAATTTTAGAGCGTTCAGAAGGCTAGTCTAAACTGTCCTATAGCCCCAACTACTGGTCCAGTGCACAGGGACTAGCAGGACATAGGAATTGCCATCCACTGCTGACACAGGAGCCCCTACACTGTTTTTACACCACTGAAGGAATCCTTTACATTGGTGGAATCACCCCCCATGGCTAGGTTTTGTTATAACTTTTGACCCAAGCAGTTAGCCAATATTCAGGGCCTTCCAGGTTGTTTCTGTTAGGAGGAGAAATGGATGACAGAGTCAGGTATTTCTTTGATGCAATCCTGTTTATTTACAAAATGTACATAGAGTCCTGTTTCCCTAAACACAGTGGGAACAGGCAACACAATTCAGTTCCCTTGCTCGCGGTTCCAAGCCTGCCTTTTCAGCCAGCACTCCACCCTAAAATCACTCTCCTCTTTTCTGTTAGGGCCACACTACATGTTTCTTTTGCTGTCTCCTGGTTTTCTGCTGCTCTCTGCCTGCTTTCTGGCTGTTTCTGAGACACACTGCTCTGCCAGTTAGCCCCCAGCTCTAGCATTTGGATTCAGTCTAATCTTTGGCTAGTGGCATCTGTTGTTTCAGCGATCACTAAACAAAGGAGCATTTAATTTTTCCCTCATTCAGCCTAAACAGAAGCCAGTTAGCACCCCCCTCACGCTCAGGCTAATGTTTACACTTGGAGCTAGGGGTGTGATCTCCAGCTCACACAGACATACTGGCACTAGCTGTCATCAAGCTGGCACACTAACAACACTAGTGTAGCTGTGGCAGCCCAGGCAGCAGCACGTGGCCCCCAGAACAAGTCCGCCTGGATCCTGTGGTTATGTACTCAGGATGGCTAGCCTGTGCCACAGCTTGCCACTGGCTGTGCGCCCACAACTACTGTACTCTTTCTAGTTTGCTAGCATGTCTAGAGAAGCTGGGGGGAATCACACCTTCAGCTCAAAATGTAGGTGTCGCCTCAGTGAGGTGTGTTACGATGCAGAGATCAAAGACACACTAACTGGGAGCTACCCAAGCTCCAGCATAACACTTTGATAACTTTAGGACAGGTTTGGACAGGTGGAGCCGCACAAAGCTGCCTCATTGTACCAGAGAATCAGGGTGAGAGGCTGTGAACTCTAGGTCACTGATTCAGATTTAGCCCAGGACAATAGTAGCTGAAAGGCATTACTATCTCATGGCTGTTCAGTCTATGGGAAATGATTATGTCACAAAAACCATCAGGTCACATCACAAAAGCCACCGCCACATTTGAGAGTTACTAGCACCTATTTTGTGGTCTCAGCAGAAAGGCCAAAGACTGTATATTAAGTTACCCTGTCACACACAAAGGATGTCTCTTCAGGCCAAAGTGAGGCCCATTAGGTGAGAAAGCTTTTACTGCCACTGTTTGTACCTATTTTCTGGATAATCAATGAAAACTCTAGACCACCAGTGCCTTTTCATGAGTATAAGAAATTCTCTTTAAATAAAGAAAATATAGATTGAATAGATATACACAGCACTCTGAATTATAGACAGGTTGGTAGCACCACCTACTACAGTGGAACCCCATTTATCCAATCTAATTGGGACTGGGGCCAGCCAGATTGGATAAGCAAAAATTCAGATAATTAGGAGAATGAGCAGGGCTTGGGCTGTCAACCCCAGGAGGTGGTGCTCCAGCTGTCAGCCCCACCACCCAGGGCTGACAGCCCAAGCCCTGCCACCCGTTTCAGTTAATACCGAGAGACAGATAATGGAGGATCAGATAAATGGGGTTCTACTGTATGAGGGTTGCCTGACACTTCTCATTATAAGCCCCTGTTTTCAGTTGCTTATAATTTCGCTGAACTTTAATTGCACAGGTTGAAAGTTTCCATGCTGGGCATCTGCCTGAGGCTAAACATACTTGTGTTGAATATTTCAGCCAAAAATTTTCAGCCATTTCCAAGAATGAGGAAGGGGAAAATATGTTGTTTTTCCCACATTAAAAATTCTTCCATTTCCTTCTCTTTCAAATGCTTTTGCACCCTGCCTCCCCTAATGCTTTGGAGGAGGAACTTGAAATTTGGCAGGAGTGTGGCTCTTTGCCCAAATTTGTCCAAGTTGGAAGTTGGGCTTCTTTTTGGAGGTGGGGATTATTAATTTCATTTTTGGGGATGTCTTTTTAGCAAAGTTTTATGTAGATGTCCAAACCAATCAGGGTTTTCTACATCTTAATTTTTGTATTTACTGTAATGAGTAATGTATGTTATATATGTGACTCATTACAGCAGTGTATAACGTAATGAGTAATCTCTTTTAATGTTCCCAAGTGCTCTTTAACATAGTACTGTTTCAAACAACACTTCGTTGAAGTGCACTAGGGAACTTTTAGGCTTACCAGCAGGGTCTACATGGACCAATTAATGTGCAACACATTAGTGCACTTTAGAAATCACACCCCCATAGCTGCTCTGCATAGACGAGCCCTTAGATTCAAGTAAACATTTCCAGTGTTTTTCCAGAGTTTATTGGATTAACACCTATTCCTTTTCCTTTGTTTTTGTATTGGCGGTGTTTTATTGGTTAGAACCAAAAGTCAGAAGCCCTAGTTATAAGTTTTTCACAAATCACAGGTCAGACATGCTCAGTAGAGTTTTCTTAGGTTTTAGCAGCTAAACTCTCCAAAGGTTCTGTTCTCAATGAGCATGCTTCAGACTCTGATAGCTCCTACTGCTGACCAGACTGTGCATTGCACAATCCCCAGAGAGCACCTGAGACACCATGCTTCTACCCCTTATGACTCCCACTTGTGTGCCACCAGGGCAGCATTCAACTGCCTTAATTATGAGACCCTCCTTACTTTCCCAGCAGTCTCCTGCCTCCTTCATTACCCACCTTCGAACCTACCTGTCCCAGTACTTGCAAATAGTACACACCTTCTAACTTCCCCAACAAATGAAGCAGGGGGCCTACTGACAACCTCTTTTACTACACAAGCCTGCTTCCTTCCCAGAGCAGATCCATCCTGGGCACTGAATTTGACAGGGATCCTGAGGAAAAAATAGTATGTGATAGTGTAATTAAAGATGCTACCCTAACACATATATACAAGGCGAGCAAATTAAGGTTGGGCAACCTTAATTCTGACATTTCTAACTTTTGAGTGCTTGACTTTACAACCTTAATAGTGTTCTTCTAGCATAGTTTTTGTGTGTGTAGTATAGCAATATAATTGAAAGAAGATGTGGTCATTCTGTTCTTTGTTTGCATACAACACTTTTAAAATGTACAGAAATCTTGCCTGACTGTTGCTTGGGTAGGTAGGAGGCACTTGGCATTTGGTTTTTCAACTCAGATACAGAATGTTACACAGTGAGTCTCTGTTCTCTCTCACACTCTCTCTCTCACCCTCATGGAGACTTTATGGGTTCATTTGTTTTGTTTTGTTTTTGGTTTAATCTGAAATAAAAGTAAGTAAGACTGAAATATCCATGTTTTGCTCTTTGCGTATGAGAAATCAAAACCTATGCAAGCAACAAGCATCAAGGAGAGTAACAGAACACACTGGACTGCACTCTGAGACCCCCAGTGCACAGGAACTCCAATGGATGTGCTAGCCTGAAGAGTCCCACCCCCAACTCTCATTCTGACCAATGAGATTATGTCTTTGATTGCTGCCTCCCATTCCCTTTTGTTCCTGCCACTCTTCAATAAGGCTCCCTCCGGCTCCCTCTGTGTGTAGTAGGCAGCACAAAGTGCCTGTGCCAGTGTGTTTGGGCAGGATGCTGAGACCTGCTCTCTGTGTTTGTGAGCCCCTCCCTCTTCAGATGTCCCTGTTTCTGCTCAAGGGATTAGAAAAGGGATCCCACGAACAGATAGGTTGCTGAGACCAAAGAGCTAAAAGAGAAGGAGACATATCACCGGGGAGCAAGAGAACTGCTCAGGAAATTTCCTTGGGGCTAGCAATAAGACAGGCTAGGGTGTGGAGAGCCACTGAAAACCTCTCTATCCCATGGGGAGAAGTAGTCATGGGGGAAAGGGAAACAGCTGACCACTTAGCAACTGCATCCTCTGGACCTATTGGGAAAGGGGAGTGGAGACTCAAGATCAGCTCTTGATTACGGCAGTGATTTGTTTGGTTTCCACCAGTAGCAACAACCCTGATTAGGCAACCTTGTGCCTTAAGAGACCACTCAAAGTATCCCAAAACTCAATGAGTATAATTCTACTCAGTCTGTATTAGATCACCTCCATTAAACAAGTAATATTTGTCAAACTGCAGTAGCCCCCTATAACAAGATCCAGTGTGAGGTGAGATCCATTTGACAAAATTGCAGAACCATGTGATGAATGAATTTATCATGAGCCTTTGACAGCCACATCTACTCTTTTCACCTTAGTTCATCTCCAATATTTATTCTTACATTCTGAACCATGAGCCACTCCAAACCGCTGCCAGTTTTTAAAAATCAGCCTAACACTCTTTGCACCCTACCCACCATCCAAAAATGTACAGCTTCCTGAGGGTCAGAGTGGACAAGATGCAGACCTTTACCAGTGACACGGTTTGTAGGTGTAAAAATGTCATGACTTTAAAGTCTGATATGTCATGGCCCTGCAGGGCTAGAAATGCCAATGTTGTTCCATTGGGAAGGGGTGATTCCCAGTAAGGCAAGGAAAACCTCCCTCACGCTTCCTAATACTCTGGTGTTTGCAAATTCCTGACCTCTGTAAAACTCAGCAGGGTAGCTTTTGCAACAATGCTAAGTATTTAAATGAGTATTCCACATGTCAAATAGTAATGAACTAGCTCGGCAACCCTTTGCCCCCCGCCCTCGCTCTACACACACAACTGCACAAAAACAATTTTTGACTTTCGCTGCACCTGTAACTGTGCAAAGCTAAGGCAGCATCTCAGCTGGAAGATTACAAGTTAAATCCTAAATAATAATAATTATTGTTTCTAGTTATTTTGAATTCACTGACAAAGACCTTTACAAAATAATTGCACTGATCAATCCCAGATAAGGTGCAAGGGAAAATCCCTGAGTTGGTGTGTGATGAGAACATTGGGAGGCGAATCTGTAATGCTGTTCCGTTCAGCAAGTGTAATTCTGAGGCATATACTGTGTTAAAATGCTTGACTTTGTGTCTGGTAATAGCAGATGGTTTACATTAAAAAGCAGATGTTTTCCACAGTCTTCAGTTAGAAAAGGACATCAGAATTAACCACACCCACTTATTTAACTGCATAACATGAACAAAGTCATTAGCTCTAGATATCAGCTTCCCAGGACTGCAGCCTGTAAGGCATTGGGCTTGTAGCTACATCTCCCTGAGCAAACCAGATTTTCAAATGATCGATGAGTGAAGGCTTTGAAGGAATTTTAAAATACAGGATTGGTTTGTGAGAAGGTAAAAAAGATACTTGACAGTTAACTTATTTTAGCTTCTACCTCACTAACCTGAACTCCTCTTCCCTTGAAATAAAATATACCCCACCCTGTTTTAGGCATTCGATCCTTAACAAAGAAACTTGATGTGTATTAAATGCTGTCTCTTTAGGATGGCTGTCTGTTTTTCTGTTCAGCTTGGGTGACTTCCGCTGTGTAGATCTGTCATAGCATATTTAAATTGCACTGATACCTTACTGTAGTAATTCTAGGGAGGTAGTACAGGGCTAAGTGCAGCTAAGTTTAAACATGTGAACACAGCCATTAGGACATTCAAAAGATACAGTTCTCTTAGTAGTATTACCTCACCTGCATTGTACATACTGGGCTAATATAACTTCACTGCACCCTAGCTGGTATGATTCACCTCAGGGAGGGCAAACGGTGGCATTGCCACATGCCTTACCTTGGGATTTGCGCTAGGGGAGGACAGTTTTAATCTCAGCAAGGTGCTCCACAAAAGCCCCCCTCGAGGAGGCTTCAAAGGAGATGTGTATGATCCCCCAGCCACTCTAACCACACTTCTTATCCAGCTGACACTATCTGATACTGAAGCTAAACTGGCTGATTGTGAGCCCCAGCGGAGGTGCAGTTGCAGATGCTTTCCATTGTTGCAGTTCCTCCCGTGCTTCTCCTCTGCCAAGGTTTGTGCCAATTTTACAGGTGCAGAGTCTACACTCATTCTGTTACACTGCATATAATAAAATGTACATTTGAGACTCAATCCTCTTCTCACTCAAGTCAACAGAAGCTTTGTTATTGCCTTAGGGAGAATAAGCAAACTCTTAATATCCTAATAAATAATAGTCATCAATATTATACATGTGCAATGTCAGTGAGTTAATGTGACTAAGAGAATCTTAACTTTTATGCTACCTCAGGTTCTGTGTTTGAAAATGGAGCCTCATTGCTGAGTTAGCATAGTTTCTTGCATTTCATTTCTTTGCAAAAACACCCCTGGTGAAACTTTATGGACTTCTGTGGAAGCATATCAGAGATTAGTTTTGCTTCTTTATTTATATTTACTTATTTATTTTAAAGGAAACCTGAAAGCAAAAAAGAAAGAAAAGAAATGGGTCCATGAATGGTAGCATTTAAATGATCCCAGCTGGGTTTTGTGCACAAAAGGGGTATTTTTGCACTGCTGCAACTACACAGACATAGCGGCACTAATGCAAAGCCCTCGTGTATATATGGCGCACCAGTGTAAAAACTGACTTGTGCCAGTGCAGCTTACCTGTCTCAAACCAGGTGCAAATTGCAATACATCTACACTGCACTAACACATCTACATGAATGTAGCTACAACTACATCTCCAGTGCAGGCAAGTCCTTAGGGCCTGATCTTGTAAATCCTTATGGAAGGCATCCTTACTCATAAAAGCAATCCCATTGCCTTCCAAGGGGCTACTTCTATGAGACTGTTAGGATTTGGCTTGAGGCCTTGAAGCTCAAATTTCTCTGAGATGCATGACTCAGCAGTTCTCCAGTCCCCTTGGTAGGGCGGAGATGTATGACTCAGCATTTCCTCCTCCCTCAGTAGGGAGGGGAGACAGCTGCAGCTCATGATAGAGGCTTCTGTAGCATCACAGTACAGGTCCTCTAAAAAGTTCTTGACAAGTTCATTGACCAAAAAGGACATGTCTACAATAGGCTAAAACTTGTTCAATTCCGCCATTGTTAGGAGCGCTAGTGTCATGGTGTAGACACGACAGCCTGCCGGCACCCGACACCATTTGATGCATTGTGTCTAGTACACTTGCTCTGAGCAGGTGAGATGATGGTGCTTAGAAGTGTCAGCCACTAATGGGATGTCTACATTAAGGCTTCTAACGTTGCTAAACCAGTAGAGCTTAACCCTGTTTAGCAAAAGTGGAAGATTTTTGTAAAGTGATCCTGGAGTAGATGGAGCCAAAGAGCATGAGGGAAGGCTCTGACATAGCCTTTGCACCCACAGCTATGGGTGCGTTGGTGAAGTAGCCAAAAGGGTTGGGGAATTTCCACAGTCTGCCTCCAGGATCTCCTCCTAACTGCAACGCTTTAAATAAAAGAGTAGAGCTTTCATTAAGTATATATAAAGATTCAATTACTCAAACAAAAACCTTTACAGACTTCTGCCACAGGCCAAATAGACCTTATTCCTTTTAAATATGAAAAAGAAATGTTTCTGAACACACATTCAAGACAAGTTGATGGCAGTAGTGCAGCTAGATACGGTGGCTTGTGTTATTATCTATTCCCACAAGGTGGCACAAATGGACTTCTTTTAAAGTCTGCCTATGATACAATATTTGTCTATAGCTCCTCTGCACAAAATGCCACAGAATGCTCAACAGAGTGAGATGAAGTTGCAAAATATTGGGTCTAATAACTCTTGTTTATACAGAAAGAGAAAACAATGAAAAACAATGGCTAAAGCAAAAGAAAAGAATGCTCAACTGGGAAGATGCAAGCATGCCTTTACACTAGTCACAGTGAGGGATGACTGAGATGAGTGAAATAAAAACATTCCTCATCCACTAATTTGAATAGGAAGATTTCCAGGTAAGATTTGAAGTGGTTCACAGGGTGCTTTTCATCTGCACAGAAATGATGGCCAAGATTGAAGCAAAGTGAAGAAACACCCTAGAGCTGCGGTTTTCAACCTTTTTTCATTTGCAGACTTTACAAATTTTGAATGGAGGTGTGGACCCCTTTGGAAATCTTAGACATAGTCTGCGGACCCCAGGGGTACTGTCGTACAGTGAGAAGCCTGATGAAGGAAAGCAAAAGGGATTAAGGAAGCTGCGCTGAGAAGGGAGATATGAGAAGAGAATTTTCTTCAGTTTCTTGTTGAGTAAAGAGACTGGCCACAGGATGGTCATTAGCAAGTGAGGAAGGGTAACGTGAGGATTTTGCCTTGCAAAAGAGAGGATGATACCAGTACTTTTAAGTGGGATGGGGGAATATGTGTATACCTACATGAGTGACCAGAGATGACATACTAGCTGCAGCATGAATATAGAATGCTCACACAGCAGCCACATAATGTTGTCCTGCAAACTACAGATTGAGAGCGTAAAGCTAGGATTAAGTGGCTGAGATGGTGGGAGTGAGTTCTTTATGGTCTAACTGTATTACTAAGGAACCTATTATCATAAGTTCATACACTGAGAATCACAGTGAATTCTGCCTAAAATGGAATCTAAATCTTTCCTTTCCCTTATTTTACCCAAAAATTCTGTCTCTCATATGAATGCTGCTGGTTGTTTTTCCACTCCATTATTTGGGGAAAGCCTTTATGAAAAGGTGACTTTTGCATCATGCCCTGAACATGGCAAAACTTGGGCTCATCCTGATCTCTGTTGACAGGCAGTTCCATAGCTCAGGACCCTAAGTTTAGAAAGCCTTGCCACTGTTTCTTAGTAGTTTTACCTGAGGTCCTCTAAGCCACTACATGCCAGCAGCTCACAGTTCCTGCAGCACAACTCAGATGGAGAGGCAGTTCCTGAGTTAACACAGGCCTAACTTATGACTTATTTTATAGGACCAGTACCTCAAAGGAGACATGGTAAGGACTGGGGAAGCCAGTTGTGGGCTTCAATGTCAAACCTAGCTGTCAAGTATTTAGATAAATGCATGTTCTACATATTTTTTTTTGGAAAAAATGCTTCCATGTCCCACAGCTTGAAAGAGAAAAGAGTAGCTCTCCAGGGGTATAGTGCTCACCATACTAAATCCACATTTTTCTGAAATAATAAATTGTGGTCTAAAGGCTTCAGACTAAAACCATGTTTGAAGTGTCAGAGCATAAGTTAGAACCGTCCCTGCAGCGTTCAATTATAGACCAGACGTTCTGGTAAACATTCTACCTTTTCATTGCATATTTTGCACATTATCTATATAACATCTCTTTTTCTCTCTTTCCCCTATTAGCTGACCTATGGTCTTTTCCTTTTGGCTTGTTCCTTTTAAAAAAAAAAAAAAAATTAAAGCCCTGTGTTGATTCATTGGAAAACAGTCCTTTTATCCAGTGAAAAGGAATTTATGACATATTTACAAAATGGAGTTCACCCTGTTTTCACAAGTCTACAAAAACAAACTCCCCCACCCCCACCTCCCAAGTAAACAAAACAAAAACAACCACCACTCCAAAAACTGCATTTAGGGCCAGATCCTACAAAGTGCTGAATGCTTCAGCTCCCACTGACTTCTGTGGCATCTCCCTGAATGCTACTCAGTCACATGACCGCACCCTGACCAAATTAACTAAACTCGGCTCAGAATGCAGAGAGCATGTCTTCTGTGTTTGCAAGGTGCGTAGGTTTCAGGTGCTATTTCAAGAACAGAGATAAATGAATAAAATACTACCCCAGATTCTGCTCTCGACAATGCTGGTGTAAAATCTGGAGTAATTCCAGTGAAGTCAATAGAGTTACTCTGCATTTACACTGGCATAATTGAGAGCAGAATGTGCTTCATCCGCTACCATACAGAATGGGATCAAAAATATGCTGGGTTGTGTGCATGGTTGTTGCTATCAGGATTTTAGCATAGTTTTCCTACACAGTGTGGACAGAGTTTTCTAAAACTGTCATAGATTTATTTTTTTTTTTAATATAAAACAATTCCCTATCCACAGTGGTCAGGGATACAAGCTATAGAACTTGGTTTGCAACAATCATGCTTAAACCAGGAAATTTCTGATCCCTGCATAGACAGGATCAGGGCCTGGTGGGGATTGCTTCTGAGGGTTTGTCTATACTTACAGAGCTGCACCAGTGCAGCTGTGCCACTGTAGTGCTTAATGAAGATGCTACCTATGCCAACGGGAGCGCTCCCATCAACATAGGTACTCCACATCCCCAGGAGGCAGTAGCTATGTCAATGGGAGAAGCCCCCCGGTTGACATAGCACTGAGTGATATAGTTATGCTGGCCTAAATTCCTAGCATAGACCAAGCCAGAGTATCAGAAAACCTTCTCCCTTCATACAAAGCTGAGAGTGTCACACCTTCGTAACATCCCGGTCTACTCTTCCAAGGAGTAAGAAATTGATTTCCATGATCACTAGTTCAGTGCAGAGCTCTTGGTAATTCTGCCTCAAGGTCTCCAAAGCAGCCCAATGTTCACATTTTGTAGAGAATAATCTGACTCTATTGAGCTGGACAATATAATGTCTTCTTACCTTTCACCACAGGATGGCAGTGTAAGGTTTTAGTTTTCTGCCTCTGGATTTGCACAGTGTGTACGTGTCTTGTGTGCATGTGGCAACATAGTTAGACAGAAAATTAAAAACAGTGATGCTTTTTCCATTTTGAAAACAAAGATACAGTAGGCTCCTCTCAAATAGGGTTGGATTATAATATCCCTAATGGAACAGGGGGAAAGTGCTGCTTGCAGCTGCTGACTCTGAGATCCTGTCATGAAAAATTATGTCTCAGAATTGCATCTCAGTCCTGATTTTAGCGTCTATGCAGACTATATAATTGATCAGTTTACAACTTTCACTGTATAAAATGGTTCTTAATAGAAGCAGAGACCCGAAATTACATTGTGAGGACTGTAGAGATTGTAGCTATTAAGTGCTTTTTGAGTTCGGGGGTTGGCTTCCAAAAGTATGTCCCCTATTTGTACATTAAAGAGTATGTTTAGAAAACTTTCAACCCCAGGTTCCATTTATGTTGATTCTATTGATTTGTGAACCCATAAGCAACTTTCTGGCACTGCTGTTCACAGCTACTAGCCTCCTGTTAACCTCTGGACACATTTAAAAAATAATTTGCCTTCAGATGAGCATGCATTGCAGAAAACATCAGCTAGAGATACATTAATGCCAAGAGCAGTAACAGCTATATTGCTGAACATTCTGTGAAATTTTACTGAAACAAACTATACCCGTATAAACACCTTTATACTGGTATAATTGTCTCCATGCCAGAGGGTTGCACTGATTTATCTAAACCAATTTTTCTATTGATTTAATTCAATCAGTACAAGAACTACATGTAGACAAGCCCCTAGAGTTGGAATTCAGTGTTGTCAATGCTTATGATTTTATTACGTATCAGAAAGGTAGCCGTGTTAGTCTGGATCTGTAAAAGCGGCAAAAAGTCCAGTGGCACCTTTTAGACTAACAGACGTATTGGAGCATAAGCTTTCGTGAGTGAATACATGCATCTGACAAAGTGGGTATTCACCCACGAAAGCTTATGCTCCAATACGTCTGTTAGTCTATAAGGTGCCACAGGACTCTTTGCTGCTTTTATGATTTTATTGTTAATCTTGCAGTATTTTGTGTTTTTCTTAGAGCTGTACAGAGAAACGTAATTCCATTTAGCGAAGGATTACGAAGTTTTGAAATTTGGTTTAATTTAGAATCAAAATGAAACCAAAAATTTCAAACTTCTCCACAAAAGGGAAAGCCCTGACTTCTCTAACTCAGGGGCAATCCACCTGGCGGTCTGGCTGTCTCAGGGCCGTGGATGCTGGAAGCCTTGGGGACCCCGGCAACAGGGCCATCTGCTTACCTGGCTGCTATGGAGTCAGAGACCCTGGAATCCCTAAGATCCCCACCTTGGGGCAGTCTATCTGGCTGGCTGCTCTGGAAGTCATGGACACTGGTGGCAGATTTCAAAAGCTTCCTGGGTTCCAAATGAATTTTGTCAAAACATTGCACAGACCATTTCAATAAAGACAAATCAGTCAATTTGAATGAAAAAAAGGTTTTGTCACAATTATTCTAACCTGCTCTAGTTTTTCTTAAAGCCCAACTCCTGTGATTGTGTGTGAATCTCCACTTCCATTTACAAAGAGCAAGTTTCTAGCCCTCATGCTGCAGTGAACAGCTTAAAAATGTGAACTCTAGAGGCTCAAAAATGAGAAGGCAAATGAAAAAGAATACAATACTTTTTATTTTTAAAATTTCACAGTATTTAAGCCAATCTTTTGATTTTTTTTCAGGCTTGACTCATGATTTTTGAACTCTTGGGTTGGCAACAAGGGTGCTTTCCTTATGCATCATCCCAACAGCGGAGGTCTGCTGAGGCATATTTGCTAACAGACCTCAGATATGAGTGTAGGGGACTGGAGGCAGGGCATTCTCAGACCTTAACTATGGAACTCCCCCCCTTTCTCCCCCACTTGGGGAAAAAAGCCTGATTTGGATTACACTCAGGACATAGGCATGGCTCATCTAATTACTCCGACTTTTGTTTCAGGCACATGGTTTGAGTTTTAATTACGATGTGAAGGGAGTTCTTCTAGTGGTAGCTATTCGTCAGTTTTGTTACTATATTCTTTGTTTTTAAATTGATGTACATGTGTCCAGAGATTCCAAATAACACATTAAACCAATTGAAAGATTAAACAAATAAAATTTACAGTACATGCAGCATTGCTGGCAGTATAACAAAGGCTTCACAAAACAAAAAGGCAGCACTTACTTCCCCCTGTAAAGGACAACTCCAGAGGGTCTCTGATGTCTGTGACATGGTCCTGCTGCCTTCAGCTCCAGCCTGCATGTAATGGGAAAGTATACTGCAGGACTTGAAAGGAGACAGATACATTTTATAGGACACAGGATGCTGGATGCCAATCTTAGACTGAGTATTGGGGGCATTCAGCAAATATTAATAAAATTATTGAAATTTTCTCTCTGCAGGACAGCTACAAATAAACTTCATTTGTGTCTATAAAGAGGAGAATTTCACTTCAGGGCATCTCCCTATCCTTCCCTCCTGGATTTGTAATAATTTCTTTCACAGACCAAGAACAACCATGTCTTCAGCCTGAATTAATTTTATTTTGGATTATGGAATACAGCATAAAAGAACAAGAGCAAAGGCTCTATGAGAGAGCATAGTGTGTGTGTTCGTCTGAAACAGACTGTGGTAGGTCTCAGAACAAAAAGGCTGCTCTCTCTGTTAGAGACAACACTCTTAGACATTTAAAGATACAGTACCCCCCAAAATAAAGAAACCACAATTTCATAGCTACATACACCACATAGTGCACTCCACAATATTTAATGAGTTAAGCTTCACAAAGCCTCTGTGAGATAGGGAAATATTTTGATCTTCATGTTATATAGATTATTAGTGTTTATATTTCAGTAGTGCCCAGAGGCCCTTATCAGGATTGGGGCCCCAGTCTGCTTGGCGCTGAACAAATATACAGGAAGAGAGAGTCCCTACCCCAAAGAGTTTACAATCTAAAAGACAAAACCAGACAAAGGGAAAAGAAAGGAGGATGACATAAACAAAGTGACTACCGCGATGGCAGGCTCATGTCAGGTTTGCTATGTATTTATTTTTCATGTTTTAGTTTGACTTTTTGAGGAAGCACTTGTCTGATTTGGATTACAGTGTGGTTGAAGTGGAGCTGGGAAGGGATTGCTGGAGTAAGAGCTGGAAGTGGACAAAGGGTTAAGGAGGTGAATGGGAGGAAGAAAGGGAACAGTGGAAGTGAGAAACATGAAGTACAGGGAGAGTGAAGCTGTCCAGGTGAGGTGTTGCAGTGGTGGGAGAGATGCGGGATGAAGGGCACCAACAACTCCCCCACCCCCAAATCTCCATAGATGAAGTTTCAGAATTGACTGAATCATGACGCTATGAAGGTTCCTCAGTTGGCTGCTACAGTTTCTTACGTGAAGAGAGGTCAATGTCCAAGGTTGGTATTTCTGGATTCAGTGAGGGAGCAGGGACACCTAGAAGGCCCTAACTTACCTATCCCTTGCACACTGGCTGGAGCTGGTTGTTTTGGGAACACTGAAAGTCTTGGAATTTCCAGAGTCTTCCACCTGTGAGCTCATCCCACCTGCTGCTGCAGTGTCCCATGTGGAGAGAGAAGACCTAAGCCATTGGATTTAGTGCCCAAGTAGGGAAACGGAAGTGCAAACTGGTTCAGTGACATATGCATGGAAGTCTGTAGCAGAGCTGGGAAGAGAACCCAGATTTATTGAGTCCTGGTTCTGTGCTTTATCCATAAAACCATATTTTCCACACACTGTACCTTACACTGCTAAACATACTACAGTGTAAAGCCACAATGAGGCTGAGTTAAGGGTGTAGTGGGCTTTTGCCTCACATGCGATAGCTCCCTTCCTCCACAAATTTCTTTTTACTGTTATTTTAACATAGGCTTGTGTGAATTCCCTGAATTCCTATAAAGTGGTCTCCTGCACCTCAGGCAGTTATTAGAGAAGGAGTCACAAGCCTGCTCTGTGCCTGGAAACTAGAGAGAGACAGACATAGAACAGGCATTTGAGAAGGAAACGGCAGCACTGGAAGGGATTCATGAACCACTTTGGCAGAATTCAGTTGTTAGGCAAATGATTAAGTCTAAGGAAAGGGTGTGTGTGTGTGTGTGTGTGTGTGTGTGTGGAGGGGGTGGCGTGTGGGGGGGGGGAATAAACTGCTGTCCCAGTTGTACATATAAGCCAAGCCATTTGTGGAGAGTGAGCCATTAGAGCACTTGTCACAATAAGGGGGTAGTAAAAAGATAAGATCTTTCCATTGCAATTAAAAGAAAAAAATAGTAACAGGATCAGATACTTTCACTAGAAGACCCTTGTGAAATTAAGGATTTTTCTTCAAGCAAGAGACAAATAATACCTTCTCCTTCCATTTTATCAAGTATTAATACACAGGCCTCTGAAAGTAAAAGGCAGTGTGGAAGCATAGGAATTTCTATTGCAGGTTAGAAAAATTTCTAGTTTATCATGTGAATCCCAGGAAAGATTGGATCAACCCATCATTGCAGAGGAGGGAAAACAAGCTATTAGGTGATTAGTATTAGGGAAAAGATCAGGCCCACATGACTTTTCTGATGGAGCTGTGTAAGAAAGTAGAGAAGCGACTGTTTGCTTCACTTCCCACTCCCTCATCAGCTAAATCCTTTCAAAATACACTGTACAACATACATAGCTTCACTGGCAAGACCAGCTTCTGTGACAGACACTGCTTTCACAGAGGTTTTCAAAGCAACAAACAATGGAAAGAAAACTGCAATTTAAGTGACCTGGTGACAGCACATTGACATCATCAAATTTTTGAGTGATGTATGTACAAATGCAAGAGTTCTTAAAGGGAAAAAAAGAGTTTCCAATTTGTTTGTCTTGTCCACATTTTAATTTATAAATCGCTCCATAGTAATTAGAAAGATGTCAAAGTGTTATTCACATAATAACGAATTTACCAAAAAACACAGCAGGCCAGATTCTGGTTCCCTCTACAGTTGTTTTGAACCACTCGGACAATATATTATAATATCTATGTGGGGCATGAATATTTTATAGTGGGCTCTTCAGTCTAACAGAGGAAGATATAATATGATCCAATTGCTGGAAGTTGAAGCTAGACAAATTCAGACTGGAAATAAGGCATACATTTTTTTAACAGTGAGAGTAATTAACCACTAGAACAATTTACCAAGGGTTATGGTGTATTCTCCATCACTGGCCATTTTTAAATCAAGACTGGATGTTTTTCTAAAAGATATGATCCAGGAATTATTTTGGGGAAGTTCTATGTCCTGCATTATATAGGACTAGATTAGTGGTTTTCAACCTGCGGGTCTGCAGACTATGTCTAAGGGGGCCATGAAAGGTTGTCATTACCACAGAACAGTGGTTTTCAACCTGTGGTCCACGGATCCATTGGGGTCCACAGATTTATGTCTAAGATTTCCAAAGGGTTCTGCACCTCCATTTAAAATTTTTAGGGGCCCACAAATGAAAAAAGGTTGAAAACTATTGGATTAGATCACAATGGTCTCTTATGGCCTTGAAATCTGTGACTCTATGAAAAAACAGATATCTGAAAATCAAAAACTGAAACATTTTAGCTGAAAAACATAACATTTTGATTTGGATATGCCACTTTGGTGCCTCAGGGGAGTTGTAAGTTCGATGGGCTCATGTTCCCATTCTCCTCTACAGGCTGGGCTCCCCAGCCTGACTTCTCCCATGGTGCACTGCCTTTCCTCTCCAAGAGGGGAGACTCTAGTGCACCATGGAAGACGAAGTCAGGCTGGAAGCCTGACCTATGGAGGAGAATAGGTGCATGAGGCACCGGAATGACAACTCCCATGAGGCATTGCAATGGCATTTCTGAATTGAAATATTTGTTTTCAGTCAAAATATTTCCGTTTTACCAAAAAGTTGAAATTTTCCATGCAAAATTAAAATTCTGACCAGATCTCATGTTCATCAATCTCTTAATCCCATGACATATCCTACTGTATTTTGTTTCCTTTGACACTTAACTAATAGCTTCATTATCTTCCCTATCATTGGCTCATCTTTCTTCTTATGTACTGGTGTAGATCAGAAACATGTATGTCTCCTTCAATCTGATTCTTTATGTTGCCATTACTTTTCAAATATATAGTAGAAAAGGCTAAAAGGTTACTGTAGCTGTCATTTGTTTCAGGTCTAGAATCTAAACAGAAATTCATTACATCCTCTTATTTTTTATGTTACAAATGAATGTTTAACTGTACTTGGTACTACATATATTGGCTAGTGAATAGACCTTCCACAATAAATATTTATGAGTTTAAATCTGCATACAGCAGGCTGAATTTTAATGCATAAACCTACTGTGTATGTCAAGTATGCTACCTTCAAAAGTAGTTAAGCAGGCTCCCAAAACCATTGTAGATGTCTGTGCTGGAACTGGTCTGTTATAATTCTATACAGTTAATGTCCCAGATACAGATTCCTCATGTGGGTGGAGTACCTGAATGGTTTCCCATTCTTGTCTTTCACTGTGGTCCGTGAATGTGATGAAGTTATTCTGCTTATGCAGGGGACTTTCAAAATGGGCATAATAGACACTATCTGAGGTGGAGCTGGCTGCCCCTATCTGAACCTCTGTCCTTTTGCAGAAGTAGATATTAAATATTTTAACATATTTAAGTGCTGCGTATGTCTTATGGTTACTTTTTCAAAAATGAGGGGAGAATTTTGTAGCTGAAATTAAATAAAGTTGGATATAAAATGTACCAACAACTGCATCCTTGTGGAAACCTAGACCAACATTTTCAAAAATGTCTACTGATTTTGGGTGCTCAATCTTAATATTGCACTGATTTTCAGACATGCTGAGCATTCACAACTCTAGTTGAAGTGAATGGGAGCTGTAGAGGTTTGGGATCTCTGAAAAATCAGGCCCAAGGAGGCCACTTTGGAAATGTTTTGTCTGAACTACCTGACAGTACCTAGATGTCTATATGAGTTCAAACAGGGACACAAATATGCTTGCAGTTTTGCTTCAGCTGGATTTAAGCATGTCTTATATGCTTTCCTGACATGGGGCCAGCGAGTAGACCTGGTATTTTCAGTGGGATTATTCTCAGGCTCCAATTCAGCAAAGTGTTTAAGCGTGTGCTTCATTTTAAGCATGTGCTTCAGTCCCATGGCAGTCAATGGGAATTAAGTAAGTGCTTAGTTAAGAACCCAAGTGCTTTGCTGAATCAAGGTTAATAATGTTAAGCTTGTGCATAAGTCTGTGCAGGATCAGGATTTAAGTCAATAGGTTTATATGTGTGAGTTAGTAGGCCCTTGGTCGTACAACACGGCTGAGAAATACCTAAGTATTAGCATACTTATTTTTACAGGGAAATCAAGGCACAAAGAGCTTAAAATGACTAGCCAAGATCACACACAATCAGTGGCAAAGCAGGGAACAGAACCCAGGGTATCTGGCTGCTAACTCCCTTGTTCTAACCAGACTCCTTCCCTTGTGAGACACATCAGAGAGCAAAGTGACAGATGGAAGCTGTAGCAAAAGTTAAAAAAAGACCACAAAAATGTGATGATAAAGTATATAACTTAACTGAGTAATTTTTTTAAAATATTTACTAAACCTGTAAAACTAAACCTGATTAGTTTTTGTTAAAATGTTCCCTTACTTATTTTTGTTAAATATTATATTTGCTGCATATTTTCCCATTTTTAATCATAAAATATTTACTTTAAACATTAGCTTATTGAGTTTTTTCCTGTTCCTAGTTTATTATAAATGTTAGCACATGAAAAAGCTCTCTCAGACTTGACTCATCTGCTTGCTGTAAATATTCTGTGCTAAATTAAGTACAAAATCAGTCAGATACCTTATACTCTGGAAATATAGCTATAACCAATGCAAGTGTGATAGCTCAGGAAACTGTGCAGTAATCATCAGCAAGACTTCAGTTCTGATGAGTAACAGGAAAGATTTGTCATTGTTTTCTACCATTAAAAAATTTACAGATGATCTCTCCTTTCAGAGACAATCAGGCACTGCATACTGTTGCACATAGGCACGTTTTCCTTAAAAATATGGAAAGGACACACTTTTGAATTAAAAAAAAAGGAGAAGTTTAGATCACGCTTATTTTTTCAGCTTGTTCTAAACATGCTGTTTCCCTTTTTTCTTTAAATAGTTTTCTGTGTGGTTGGTGAAATGTTTTTGTAAGACATTCAGACCAGGAAAGTCCCTGATGGTTTTGAAATATCATTTTATTTAGCTAGTTTTAATAACGAGAGAGAGAGTGATCAAATAAGCACACCAGCCAAGAATACACCTTAAGACCTGGCTACTACTGAAGGTTTCTGAAAAGCAACAGGAAAGACACAACCACTAACCAAGGATTATTCTAGTGAACACTATAATGTGGCATGAGGACCTTAGGCCGCTCTGAAAATATTTCCACCTAAAAATATTCTCCTTCTTAAGGAATATTGTAATGGTGAAGGCAATAGATTGACATCTCTGAAAACTGACATCTTCTGTCTAGCCACAGTACAGGTACAGCATGGGCAGTGGTATGTGCAAGCCTCTCTGCACTGCCTCACTACTGTTCTTACACCTGCTCCTGACAGGCGAATGTAATGTCCTGGGCAAATCCCTGCCAAATTTTAGAAAGAACTTTGGAAGAGCCTATGAAGAGACTGTTCCCAGGAAATCCATTGATAGTTATACTCTGAGCCCATTACATGCTTGGAAAGGACTTTGGGATGTTAGGCAGTGATAGGTGGATGCTCATACAGAGCAAACATGATCAGTAAAACTTACAGTTGTTTTACCTTTCTGCAGAGCCTCAACAGTGTTCAGAGAGTGTCCTCAGTATTTAGATCCATGGTCAAGATCTTTGCCTCTCTTGGCTTGTGAAAGCCACCACAGATGCATTATCCTGGTGAAGAATTCCACTAATAGTGCTTTCTTCAGGCAGGGCAAGATATCAGAGCAGTTGAAATACACCAATTGTCAACTTCCACTTAAGAAACCATCACTTGATTCTGAGGACCTAATTATTGTCCAGTCTTACATTATCTTTTCTTGGGAAGGTGATCAGGAACGTGATAGGTGAACAACTCCAGGAATATCTGGACTGAATGGGATTCATTGACCTCTTCCACTCTGATTCCAGGCCACAGTACAGCACAGAGAGGCTGATAGTTGGGATGACATTGTCTGAGAGCCAGCTTTCCATAAAAGCAATGTCATATCTATCAAGCTGCTTTTGATATCATTGACCACAAGGTATTGATGAACTGACTTAATCAATTAACTGGGTTGGACTAGAGTCCTTATCATTGCTTCAAAGGAGGTTTCACTCAGTGATATTGAGTAATAAATCATTTACCCCAAGAGCCCTTCTTGTATACAGTAGTGGTTGGTTTTGTGATCTTTGTTTATTGTGCGTATAAATCCACACAGAAAGCTGATTCAGTGTCATGGCCTGAGTTAACATCAGAACATTGATGGTACCCAGCATTGTATTATTATCCTCCAGACTCCAGCAATTCTATCTTGAGTGCCATTATGTTGCCTAGCAGCAGGGGTGAAAGTAAGTTAGAGGATTTACCGGTGTGCCGGAGTCCTGAGCAGGGGGCGTGGCCTCAACCGGAAGAGGCAGGGCCTTAAATCCCTGCGCCCTTTAAATCTTGATTTAAAGGGCCGGGGGCTCCAGCTATGGTAGTGGCGGCCTCTTCGGTGGCAACCTCTCTATAGAAGTGATTTGTCTCAAGGAGGTAAATATGATTCACAATGTGAGAGGTGGTTTTTATTGTCTGTTTAACTGTGTGTTGAACATGGAAGCCCATGTTTTTTCTGTGGTCAGAAGTGACTTTTTCCAACTCTGGACATTTTGGAATATACAACCTTTATTCTAGGTATGTGTCTCACCACAGTGGTGCTCACCCATTATTACTGCAAACTAGATTACAGTCATGAATGTGCAGATAGTAGCTAATGCAGAATATGGCAGTATGACTGCTCAAGGCATTTGTTCTGAGTCAGAGATGCTGGCAGTGCTTGGCAAGCTGCACTGAATGGCTGGCTGCCAGTGAGGGCCCATCAAGACCATTATAGTATTCAAGCTTAAAACAATATAGGACCAATCTGGAATATTGTCTACTGACCTATCTCTTGCTGTGGCACTTGAGATCCCCTGGGTTGAAACTTCGGGCCATTGTGTGATGTCCTTTTCAGAAGACAGGTACCAGAGCCTTCTCCATCAAGGTCCAGTGACTAGTGCTGTCCTCAATTTACTTCCAAAAGTTGCTACATTCTTCTTTGTTCCTTTCTCCTTTGTTTGTATGAGGCTCGAGACAGGGGCTTATTTATGGGTTGCTGTGGTATTAGGTTATTGGGGATTTTTTAAAATATGCTCAGGTATTATGGTAATTAAGGCTGTATAAGCACCTAGACAGATAAAAGAGATTTATGCCAGCTCTAGGATCTGTTTACTGGGTCATGCTGCTTTTTAAAGAATTCTTGGTTTTAATTATATTTGGGTTAGGCTTTCAGATGCCTTAAGGAATGAATACCTCCAACACTAATTGGAACGAATTGTCCCTTTGTTGTCTCTGTTACAAGTAAGATGCACACAAGCATCATAGCATGTGTTCCATATGCAACACTGAAAAAAAGTAAGGACTCCTCACAGGCCAGCTACCTCATATATATAAAGCTATGCCACAAAAATGAAAAGTCCCTTTATTTAATATTAAAAAGCATAAACTAATCTATCGAGGCATTTATTTCATGCTCATCACCATGGCATCTGAGCAACTGTCTCTGATCATGAGCAGGGCAGTGAATCACATTTCAAACCTTCCTCTGCCTGTCACTCCGATTCCATGTTGTGTGGTCTCTGGCTAAACCAAAAATGGATTCACCTGGCAAAACTGCAGCCCAACAATGATTTCTTAGGGTTTGTTTACGATGCAAATAAATACCCAGAACACCAAGTTTCAGAGCCTGGGCCAATTGACTTGGGTTCACAGGGCTCGGACTGCTGGGCTAAAAGTAGCAGTTTCAACATTCCCGCTCAGGTTGGAGCCTGGTCTCTGAGACCCTCCCCCCCTTGCCAGGTTTCAGAGTCTTGGCTCCAGCCTGAGTGGGAATGTCTGCCCTGCTATAGTTAGCCCCGCAAGCCCAAGTCTGAGACTTGGCGCCATAGGTTTTTCTCTGCAGTGTAGACATACCCTTCGGGGCTTTTTACAAGCAGGTTGTGAAACACAGTCTGGATATTTTGTTTTCTAGTGTTTCTTCTAATGCAAACTGTTGCCTCCTTCAGTGTGTAAATTAAATCCTCTCCTGAAGCTCAGCCTCTTTCTTAGTGTGGCTCAAGTTAGCATTTGGCTGAACATGCAGCACTGTCAGTTTGCTACAAAGCCTTTGCTGTGGACAAACAACAATTTTAAACCAGTTGGTGTGTAACCCAGATGCCTGCATGCAACTACAAACCCAACTGAACATTTGAGTCAGGGCATTTTTCTGAAATGAGCTTTTTTTTAAAAAAAAAAAAAGAAACCCCACCATTTTCACAGCTGGCCGCTCCAGCCTCTGTGTTCTGGTAACTGAGAGCATTCCATTGGTATGTGGGAACTTCAAGAAGATAGTGGTGAGTTCTCAGCATAAGGCAGCCCGGGGGTGTATTTTGCTTCTATGTACATCAAATAGTAATGATGGGGATAAAACAAAGTTTCTTCATGATGAATCAGTCTTCTTGGAGGTTTTCTAAAGCATTTCAAGGTACTGCAAAATTCTTGAGTTCTGGCCTTAAAATCTATGAAGTCTGACCTCCTCTAACACAGGCCAGAGAACTTCACCCAGCGATTCCTGCACAGAACCTGATAACTTGTGGTTGAACTAGAATATTTCACTCGACATTTAGAATACAATCACGCTGTCCCCAGTGCCTACAGATCTCCAAGCACCAGCAGGGCAGTGGATCATGTTTCAAATCCCTCTGCCATTCAGCTCTGGATATTAGAAGGAGTTTCCAGATCTGAACTTTTCCTGTGTATGGCTAGTGCTCAGCTAATAGGTTGGGTGTTATCTGTGTATATGCTGATTATTCAAGATGCTTTGCTCCAGCTGGCAAGCACAGCCTAATTTCTTAGTTCCCTCTCACCTCACTGTCCACAGAATGTCCACCTTAAATGAGACTAATATTATTTGAAGTACATATATTTGTATTGACAGACCTCTTAAGACCAAAAGGTTGTTACACAATTAATTATCCAGACGTTTTCCATAAAATGAAACAAGTGAAACATAGGCCTGTGATTATGTAACTTCTCCGTGGAACCATCAGACAAATTATGTTCATTGTCGCCAGGAGGTGACGTTAAAAAACAAAGCAGTAGGCACTGCTGTATTTTTGTGTTCTGTTGCCGTAAGGACAGGTAGTCCTTAGGAAGTCTGAAGGTTTGACTCAGTATGAATGTGTACCAAAAGCTTCTCTGAATTAACCAAATATTGGGGCACACAACAGGTCCTAAGTCCCTCCAATAGACCCCTCCTTTCCCTACCTGTGTTGTCTTCTTGGGGGAATGCCCCACTCTCTCTTACACCCTTGACGAGAGCTGATGTAAGAAATTGCAAAGAAGAAACCATCTGTAGAGCACACAAGTTCAAATGGTTGTACAAGATCCAGGAACTATGCTACATATTATTGAGTGCCAGCTACTGGCATCATATCTATTTACATATATACAGGCACAGACCACTCTCGTGAGAACCCTCACTCCCCTTTTCCTGGAGAGGCCCAGGAGTCTACTGTCCTTCTATAGCACTGGATCATGCAGGGGCTGTGTCATAAATATAAAGGGAAGGGTAACCACCTTTCTGTATAGAGTGCTGTAAAATCCCTCCTGGCCAGAGGCAAAACCCTTTCACCTGTAAAGGGTTAAGAAGCTAAGATAACCTCGCTGGCACCTGACCAAAATGACCAATGAGGAGACAAGATACTTCAAAGCTGGAGGGGGGTGGGGAACAAAGGGTCTGTCTATCTGTGTGATACTTTTGCCGGGACCAGCTCAGAAATGCAGCTCAGAACTTCTGTTAAGTTAGTAAGTAATCTAGCTAGAAAGGTGTTAGATTTCCTTTTGTTAAATGGCTAGTAAAATAGGTGTGCTGAATGGAATGTATATTCCTGTGTATATTTGTGTCTTCTTGTAACTTAAGGTTTTGCCTAGAGGGATTCTCTATGTTTTGAATCTGATTACCCTGTAAGGTATTTACCATCCTGATTTTACAGAGGTGATTCTTTTACTTTTTCTTGTATTAAAATTCTTCTTTTAAGAACCTGATTGCTTTTTCATTGTTCTTAAGATCCAAGGGTTTGGGTCTGTGTTCACCTATGCAAATTGGTGAGGATTTTTATCAAGCGTTCCCCAGGAAAGGGGGTGTAGGGCTTGGGGGGATATTTTGAGGGGAAGATGTCTCCAAGTGGGCTCTTTCCCTGTTCTTTGTTTAACACACTTGGTGGTGGCAGCATAGGGTTCAAGGACAAGGCAAAGTTTGTACCTTGAGGAAGTTTTTAACCTAAGCTGGTAAGAATAAGCTTAGGGGATCTTTCATGCAGGTCCCCACATCTGTACCCTAGAGTTCATGCAGGTCCCCACATCTGTACCCAAGGAAGCTTGACATGGTGGCAGAGCAGTGGGATCATTTTGAGATCATTTTGAAGCAGAAGCACAGTAGGATTTTAAAAGGACATTTCCCCCTCCTCCCCTCTTTGGGCTGCTTGGAAACAGGTTTTAAGCTGAAAGCAGTTAGAGTTTTTCTATCTCTGCCTGGGGGCCAAAGCAGTAAGCATAACAAAGGGATTTGTCTTTTTTGAGCTGGAGTTTTCTCTACCTCAAGGCAGAGTAGTTAACCTCCTGCAGGGAAATTCACAAGTTTTTCAAGGACCTGAAGAGGGTTTTTTTTTTTTTTAGCTAAGAGCAACTAGAGGGCTTTTCTGTCTATTTGCCTGGAGACAAAGGATTTTTCTGTAGGCTGAGAATAGCTATCAGAGAACATAATTACAGCACAAAAATTTTACAAGCCAGTTTTTTGGTTTTTTTAACTCTCGGGTGAAAAGTTAGTTAAAAACAGAGAGGCTAAGATGACAGAACCCAAGGCAGAAAAAGCCAAAGAGGCTGCCCACAGGAGAGAAATGGAGGTAAAGGAAAAAGAATGGAAGCATGCTGAGGAGGAAAAAGAGGCTGCCCAGAGGAGAGAAATGGAGGCAAAGGAAAAAGAAATGGAGGCAAAGGAAAAAGAGTGGAAGCATGCACTGGAGATGGAGAAGGCAAAGGCTCAGCGGAATAACAATCCTTCTCCAGGTACTACTTCACATCCTAGGAAGTTCCCCCCCTACAAGGCAGGTGATGATATCGAGGCCTTCTTAGAAAACTTTGAAAGGGCCTGCCTTGGTTCCAGCATCTGTACAGACCAGTACATGGTAGAGCTGAGGGCGCAGCTCAGTGGACCCTTAGCAGAGGTGGCGGTTGAAATGCCTAAGGAACACATGAACAAGTATGAACTGTTTAAAACCCAGGTGAGAGTCAGAATGGGGCTAACACCCAAGCATTCCCCTCGGCGGTTCAGAGCCCTAAGGTGGAAACCAGACATGTCATTTACCCGACATGCCTACCACATTGTGAAACATTGGGATGCCTGGATATCAGGAGCAAGTGTTAAATCTCCAGAAGATTTGCCCTTCCTAATGCAAATGGAGCAGTTCTTAGAGGGTGTTCCTGAGGAAATAGAAAGATACATCCTAGATGGGAAGCCCACAACTGTAATTGAGGTGAGGGAGATTGGAGCCAAATGGGTGGAGGTGGCAGAAAAGAAAAAAACTAGTAGCAGTTGGGGCGAATATCAGAAGGGGCAAACTGGAACAAAACGGGTGGAGGGAGGAGAGAGGAACAATCCTGGTCGCAGTTGGAGCGGAGACCAGAAGGCACAACCTCCAACCTCACCCTACTACCGGGGACAGCCCAAGGCCCCAACTACACACTAAGGAACACTCCAGACACCTTATCATCCTGCCACACCATTTTCCAGCAACCCACCTCGCCCCAGTGACCTGTCAGCTGGACAATGTTTTAAATGTAACGAGCCGGGGCATGTGAAGGCCAACTGCCCCAAGAACCCCAGCAGACTACAGTTCATTGCACTGGAGTCACCCCAGAGGTCCTCAGGCCCAGATACCTCACAGATACCCTCAGAGCAGAGGGAAGCTGTGAGTGTGGGCAGGAAGAAGGTCACCACGTGGAGGGACACCAGAACACAGGTGTCGGCTATCCATGCTTCCTTAGTGAACCCCAACTTAATCAACCCAGAGGCCCAAGTGATGATTCAACCCTTCAAGTCAAAGTCTTTTGACTTGCCTATAGCCAAGTTGCCTGTCCAGTACAAGGGCTGGTCAGGAACATGGACTTTTGCAGTCTATGATGATTATCCCATCCCCATGCTGTTGGGGGAAGACTTCGCCAATCATGTGAAGCTAGCCAAGAGGGTGGGAATGGTTACCCGCAGCCAGGCTAAGCAAGCTGTCACACCTAGCTCTGTTCCGGAAACTTCTACCAGGACCCGGTCAGAGGTAATGGAACCGGACCCCATGCCAATGTCTGCAATAACAGTAGTGGATCCAGTCACAGAGACCAGACAGAGCCAGTCTCAGAACCGGAACCAGCGGAACAACCAGCACCATAACCATTGCCAGCAGTACTTGCAACCCCAACACCAGTGGGCCCCACCGAACCTGCACTGGCAGCAGCAGATAACCCGACACAAGAGGCTCAGCCGGAGCCTGAACCCCAACATAGTGCACCAGTTCAAAGTGGTTCACAGTCAATGGAAACAGCCCCATACCCTACATTGCTTCCAGAGGGACCAAGCCCAGATCCACAATCCAATGAGAAACTGATGTCTCAAGCCTCAAGGGAACAGTTCCAGACCGAACAGGAAGCAGATGAAAGCCTCCAAAGATCTTGGATGGCGGCACGGAGCAACCCACCAGCTCTCAGCTCTTCTAATCAATCCAGGTTTGTTGTAGAAAGAGGACTTTTATACAAGGAAACTCTTTCTGGTGGACACCAGGAAGACTGGCATCCTCAGAGACAGTTGGTAGTTCCAGCTAAGTACCGGGTAAAGCTCTTGAGCTTAGCCCATGATCATCCTAGTGGCCATGCTGGGGTGAACAGGACCAAAGACCGTTTGGGGAGGTCATTCCACTGGGAAGGAATTGGCAAGGATGTTTCTACCTATGTCCGGTCTTGTGAGGTATGCCAAAGAGTGGGAAAATCCCAAGACCAGGTCAAAGCCCCTCTCCAGCCACTCCCAATCATTGAGGTTCCATTTCAGCGAGTAGCTGTGGATATTCTGGGTCCTTTTCCGAAAAAGACACCCCGAGGAAAGCAGTACATATCGACTTTCATGGATTTTGCCACCCGATGGCCGGAAGCAGTAGCTCTAAGCAACACCAGGGCTAAAAGTATGTGCCAGGCACTAGCAGACATTTTTGCCAGGGTAGATTGGCCCTCCGACATCCTCACAGATGCAGGAACTAATTTCCTTGCAGGAACTACGGAAAGCCTTTGGGAAGCTCATGGGGTAAATCACTTGGTTGCCACTCCTTATCACCATCAAACAAATGGCACGGTGGAGAAGTTTAATGGAATTTTGGGGGCCATGATACGAAAACTGTAAAAGAACACTCCAATGATTGGGACCTAGTGTTGCAGCAGTTGCTCTTTGCCTGCAGAGCTGTACCACATCCCAGTTTAGGGTTTTCACCATTTGAACTTGTGTATGGCCGCGAGGTTAAGGGGCCATTACAGTTGGTGAAGCAGCAATGGGAGGGGTTTACATCTTCTCCAGAAACTTTGTAACCAACCTACAAAACACCCTCTGACCCTCTTTAGCCCTTGCAAAAGAAAACCTACAGGATGCTCAAAAAGAGCAAAAAGCCTGGTATGATAAACATGCCAGAGAGCATTCCTTCAAAGTAGGGGACCAGGTCATGGTCTTAAAGGCACTCCAGCCCCATAAAATGGAAGCGTCGTGGGAAGGGCCATTCACGATCCAAGAGTGCCTGGGAGCTGTTAATTATCTCATAGCATTACCCACCTCCAACCTAAAACCTAAGGTGTACCATATTAATTCTCTAAAGCCCTTTTATTCCAGAGAATTAAAGGTTTGTCAGTTTACAGCCCAGGGAGGACATGACGCTGAGTGGCCTGAAGGTGTCTGCTACGAAGGGAAAAGTGCTGGTGGCGTGGAAGAGGTGAACCTCTCCATGACCCTTGGGCGTATGCAGTGACAGCAGATCAAGGAGCTGTGCACTAGCTAAGCGCCAACGTTCTCAGCCACCCCAGGACTGACTTAACGGGCATACCACTCCATTGACACAGGTAATGCTCACCCAATTAAAGTCCAACCTTACCGGGTGTCTCCTCAAGCTAAAACTGCTATAGAATGGGAGATCCAGGATATGCTACAGATGGGTATAATTCTCCCCTTTGGCAGTGCATGGGCATCTCCAGTGGTTCTAGTTCCCAAACCAGATGGGGAGATATGTTTTTGTGTGGACTACCATAAGCTAAATGCTGTAACTCACCCAGACAACTATCCAATGCCATGCACAGATGAACTATTAGAGAAACTGGGACGGGTCCAGTTCATCTCTACCTTGGACTTAACCAAGGGGTACTGGCAGGTACCGCTAGATGAATCGCCAAGGAAAGGTCAGCCTTCACCACACATGTCGGGCTGTATGAATTTAATGTACTCCCTTTTGGGCTGCGGAATGCACCCACCACCTTCCAAAGACTTGTAGATGGTTTCCTAGCGGGATTAGGAGAATATGCAGTCGCCTACCTTGATGATGTGGCCATATTTTTGGATTCCTGGGCAGAACACCTGGAACATCTACAAAAAGTTTTTGAATCATAGAATATCAGGGTTGGAAGGGACCTCAGGAGGTTATCTAGTCCAACCCCCTGCTCAAAGCAGGACCAATCCCCAATTTTTGCCCCTGATCCCAAAATGGCCTCCTCAAGGATTGAACTCACAACTGTGGGTTTAGCAGGCCAATGCTCAAACCACTGAGCTATCCCTCCCCCCACTGAGTGCATAAGGGAGGCAGGACTAACTGTTAAGGCTAAGAAGTGTCAAATAGGCCTAAACAGAGTGACTTACCTTGGACACCAGGTGGGTCAAGGAACTATCAACCCCCTACAGGCCAAAATGGATGCTATCCAAAAGTGGCCTGTCCCAAGGTCAAAGGAACAGGTCCAATCCTTCTTAGGCTTGGCTGGATATTACAGGCGATTTGTACCACAATACAGCCAAATCGCCGCCCCACTGACAGACCTAACCAAAAAGAAATAGCCAAATGCTGTTCAGTGGACCAAAGAGTGTCAGAAGGCCTTTAACCAGCTTAAAGCGACACTCATGTCTGACCCTGTGCTAAGGGCCCCAGACTTTGACAAACCGTTCCTAGTAACCACAGATGTGTCCGAGCGTGGTGTGGGAGCAGTTTTAATGCAGGAAGGACCGGATCAAGAATTCCATCCTGTCATGTTTCTCAGCAAGAAGCTGTCTGAGAGGGAAAGCAACTGGTGAGTCAGTGAAAAAGAGTGTTATGCCATTGTCTACGCTCTGGAAAAGCTACTCCCCATATGTTTGGGGACGACGTTTCCACCTCCAAACCAACCATGCTGCGCCACAGTGGCTTCATATTGCCACGGAAATAACAAAAAACTTATTCGGTGGAGTTTAGCTCTCCAAGATTTTGATTTCAATATCCAACACATCTCAGGAGCTTCTAACAAAGTGGCTGATGCACTCTCCCGTGAAAATTTCCCAGAATCAACTGGTTAAAATCATCCTTGAGATGTGGAAAATATTGTTAGTCTTTATACACTTGGTAGTATATTTAGAGGTACATGTGTCTTATTAACTCTGTTTTCTCCTATGGCTCCAGGAAGAAATCACAGCCAGTGTTTCACCCTATCTGTGATTTGGGGGGCGTGTCATAAATATAAAGGAAAGGGTAACCACCTTTCTGTATACAGAACTATAAAATCCCTCCTGGCCAGAGGCAAAACCCTTTCACCTGTAAAGGGTTAAGAAGCTAAGATAACCTCGCTGGCACCTGACCAAAATGACCAATGAGGAGACAAGATATTTTCAAAGCTGGAGGGGGGTGGGGAACAAAGGGTCTGTCTGTCTGTGTGATGCTTTTGCCGGGACCAGGTCAGAAATGCAGCTCAGAACTTCTGTTAAGTTAGTAAGTAATCTAGCTAGAAAGGCGTTAGATTTCCTTTTGTTAAATGGCTAGTAAAATAGGTTGTGCTGAATGGAATGTATATTCCTGTGTATATTTGTGTCTTCTTGTAACTTAAGATTTTGCCTAGAGGGATTCTCTATGTTTTGAATCTGATTACCCTGTAAGGTATTTACCATCCTGATTTTAAAGAGGTGATTCTTTTACTTTTTCTTGTATTAAAATTCTTCTTTTAAGAACCTGATTGCTTTTTCATTGTTCTTAAGATCCAAGGGTTTGGGTCTGTGTTCACCTATGCAAATTGGTGAGGATCTTTATCAAGCTTTCCCCAGGAAAGGGGGTGTAGGGCTTGGGGGGGATATTTTGAGGGGAAGATGTCTCCAAGTGGGCTCTTTCCCTGTTCTTTGTTTAACACACTTGGTGGTGGCAGCATAGGGTTCAAGGACAAGGCAAAGTTTGTACCTTGAGGAAGTTTTTAACCTAAGCTGATAAGAATAAGCTTAGGGGGTCTTTCATGCAGATCCCCACATCTGTACCCTAGAGTTCAGAGTGGGGAAGGAACCTTGACAGGCTGGATGTCCTTTTCTCCTTAATCTAGCCTTGCTAATCTCCATTGGATGACTAGCCTGCCTGCTTTTCTCCTCTATCTTTCATTTCACTCAGCTGTAGGAGGCAAGTTGCTCTCTCTACTGATTTGATGTAATAGAGCTCTGTATGACATTTTGATGATCTTCTTGCTTTGAAATGTAAAAGGCAGTCTGGGGTTTATGCGCCAGACTCTACTTCAGTATTGTGAAATCCTAGACCATGTGGAGGGTAGTAGTTGTTTAATATGTGTTTCTGAATGTCTTTCCACTGAAAAGTGAGTCTTGTTAGAGAGTGCTGGTGGAAGAAACATGAGTGCAATTTCCTGAAATTTTGTATTAGACATGTGGGAGCAGCACTGTACTTTTCATAAACTGGCAACCTGATTTCATAAGGTCTTGGGGAATGTAGACTCCAGGGACGGTCAACAGCCAGCTTGCAATTCTGGATTGCTAATGTCTTATATGTAAACTTTATTTAGCAGATATTATTGTATATGGGAATATGCATGTGTCCATCCATCTGCCTTCAATCCATATTTTAGGGGGCTGTTTAAGCAACAGTTGTTCTTCTTAGGCATGCCCTTCATTTCAGCAAATTTTGAGACAGTATCAGCAGTGCAGTGAACTAAAAATGCTTGTTTTTGGCTAGTCCACTTCCCATTTTGGAGGTCCACTAGGGTCAGCCCAAATCCTTCCATTGCATCCTAACTTTGATGAAAATGAATGGTGCTTCTGTTTTTAAATATACTCTAGAACTGAAAATATTCACACTCATTTCAGTTTCACACTATTCACAGAGTTTAAAAACCTATGGAAGAAAAAAATGACAGTGAAAATTTCCAGACTGTCCAGGGAGTGCTGCTATTGACCTAATTATAAGAATCACCTGAACTGACTGAAAATAAAAATACTTATAACTTATTTAGTGCTTCCATACGCACAGGGTTTTACAAACACTAACCAGTTACTTAATCTTCTCAGCATCTTTGTCAGGGAGGTTAGCAGATAAGCAAATACAATTATTCCCATTTTACAGATTGGGTGAACTGAGGCAGATTGAGTTGGAGTGACTGTCTAAAGGCCACACATCAAATATGTAGTGGAGGCCAACTTCTAGTCCTATGATTAATACACTTCATCACACTGCTTCTTCTGGAAGCTGCCTCCTTCACTGCCCCCTGCACTAAGAACATGGCTAGGATGTTCTTCCATTATTATTAAGCAGCCAGAAAGGAGCATGCTCATATCTTGTTGCCTTTCTTCACCTGTTATCATCTCACACCCTTGGTCGAGGTAAGCACACTGGCGAACCAAGAACTTGGTGTTTGGGAGAGCTGTCTATACACACTTCAGGTTTCATTGGAGTTCCTGCTTTTATTTGACTGAGAAGTACCTAAGTAAAGTACTAGTCAGCATGAGTAAGGATGGCAGAATAACCCTAAAGCACTATATAAGAAAATAAAATCATTGGCAAAATCCAGTAGTAATAAAAAGGATATATCATATCTAGGGCTGTCAAGCGATTAAAAAAATTAAGCACGCTATTAAACAATAATAGAATACAATTTATTTAAATATTTTTGGATGTTTCCTATATTTTCAAATATATTGATTTCAATTACAACACAGAATACACAGTGTACAGTGCTCACTTTATATTTATTTTTATTACCAATGTTTGCACTGTAAAAAACAAAAGAAATAGTATTTTTCAATTAATCTCATACGAGTACTGTAGAGCAATCTCTTTATTGTGAAAGTTGAATTTACAAATGTAGAATTATGTAAAAAATAATAACTGCATTCAAAAATAAAATAATGTAAAACTTTAAGGCCTACAACTCCACTCAGTCCTACTTCTTGTTCAGCCAATCGCTCAGACAAACAAGTCTTTTTACATTTGCAGGAGATAATGCTGCCTGCTTCTTGTTTACAATGTCAGCTGAAAGTGAGAACAGGCATTTGCATGGCACTGTTGTAGCCAGAGTCACAAGATATTTACATGCCAGATGCGCTAAAGATTCATACGTCCCATCATGCTTCAATAGGGTGACCAGACAGCAAGTGTGAAAAATCGGGACAGAGGGTGGGGGGTAATAGGAGCCTATATAAGAAAAAGACCCAAAAATCAGGACTGTCCCTATAAAATCGGGACATCTGGTCACCCTATGCTTCAGTCACCATTCCAGAGGACATGCGTCCATGCTGACGACGGATTTTGCTCAATAACGATCCAAAGCAGTACAGACCAATGTGTGTTCATTTTCATTATCTATGTCAGATGCCATCAAGAGAAGGTTGATATTCTTTTTTGGTGGTTCGGTGGTTTTGGTGGTTGTAGTTTCTGCATCAGAGTGTTGCTCTTTTAAGACTTCTGAAAGCAAGCCCCACACCTCATCCCTCTCAGATTTTGGAAGGCACTTCAGATTCTTAACTTTGGGTCGAGTGCTGTAGCTATCTTTAGAAATCTGATACTGGAACCTTCTTTGTGTTTTGTCACATCTGCAAATCTGCATCCGAGACTGCCATAACACAAAATATATGGCAGAATGTGGGTAAAACCATAGCGCAGGAGACATACAATTCTCCACCAAGGAGTTCAGTCACAATTTTTTTTTTTTAACAAGCAACATCATCATGGAAGCATGTCCTCTGGAATGGTGGTCAAAGCATGAAGAGGCATATGAATGTTTAGCATATCTGGCACGTAAATATCTTGCAACGCTGGCTATAAAAGTGCCATGTGAACTCCCATTCTTACTTTCAGGGGACATTGTAAATAAGAAGCAGCATGGGCGGCGGGTAGGGGCGGCTGTGCCTTCCCAAACAGCCAGGCTCACAGTCCGCCCCAGGGCCCTGCTTTGGTGGTGCTGCTGGGCTCCAGGGGCTGGGGTCACGCCACTTGCCTTCCTGGGGCTGGGGAGGCTGCAACAACGCCACCACACGCTCTCCCTCCTGGTGCCTCGGGGCTCGGGGGCCGTGGGCACTAGCCAGCCTGGGGCGGGGGCTGGGAGCCACGGTGGGGGGCACTCTGGGTACTGGGGCACGTGGAAGACACGTGGAAGGGTTTGACCAGAACACCTGGTCAAAAAGGGAGCCTTGTAGAGCCGGTCAGCACCGCCAACGGGGCTGTTAAAAGTCTGGCTGCTGGTGCTGCCCGGCTAAGGCAGGCTAGTCCCTACCTATTCTGACACTGTGCTGCACCCTGGAAGAGGCCAGCAGGTCTGGCTCTTGGGCAGGGGGGCCACAGGGCTCTGCGCGCTGCCCCCGCCCCAAGCACAGGCTCTGCACACCCATTGGCCGGGAGGGTGGTGCCTGCGGGCGAGAACAGCGAGCAGAGCCGCCTGTGCATGTCCCCCTAGGTGCCGGACCTGCTACTGGCCGCTTCTGCGGTGCAGCGTGGTCCGCACTGCCAGGATAGGCAGGAAGCCTGCCTTTGCACCCCCGCTGCGCTGCTGACTGGGAGCCTCCGGAGGTAAGCCCGCACCCCAACCCCATGCCCCAATCCCCTGCCCCAGCCCTGATCCCCCACCAAACCCAGAGCCCCCTCCTGCATCCCAAACCCTTCATCCCTGGCCCCATCCCAGAGCCTGCACCCCATCCCAGAGCCCTCACCCCCCGTACCCCAGCCCAGAGCCCCCTCCCATACCCTGAACCCCTCATCCCCAGCCCCAGCCCAGAGCCCTCACCCCCTCCCACACCTCAATTCCCTGCCCCAGCCCAGAGCCTTGTCCCACAGCCTGAACACCTCATTTCTGGCCCCATCCCAGAACCTGCACCCCCAGTTAAAGTCCTCACCCCATCCCACACTCCAGTCTGCTGCCCCAGCCCAGTGAAAGTGAGTGACAGTGGGGGAGAGTGAGCCACTGAGGGAGGGGTAATGTAATGAGTGGGGGTCAGGGCCTTGGGAAGGGGCTAGGGCGTTTGGTTTTGTGTGATTAGAAAGTTGGCAACCCTATAGAAGGGGCGGGGCTGGCCTCCCCCAGCCCATGATTCACATGTCGCCCATGAGAAACAGAAAGCATTATCTCCCGTAAATGTAAACAAACTTGTTTGTCTTAGTGATTGGCTGAACAAGAAGTAGGACTGAGTGGACTTGTAGGCTCTAAAGTTTTATATTGTTTTGTTATGGAGTACAGTTAAGTAACAAAACAAAAATCTATATTTGTAAGTTGCACTTTCACTATTAAGAGATTGCACTATAGTACTTGTATGAGGTGAATTGAAAAATACAATTTCTTTTGTTTATCATTTTTACAGTGCAAATATTTGCAATCAAAAGTAATATAAAGCGAGCACTGTACCTTTTGTATTCTGTGTTGCAATTGAAATCAATATATTTGAAAACGTAAAAAGATATTCAAAAATATGTAATAAATTTCAATTGGTATTCTATTGTTTAACTGTACAATTAAAATTGCGATTAATCGTGATTAATTTTTTAAATCGTGATTAATTTTTTTGAGTTAATCAGGTGAGTTAACTGCGATTAAATCGACAGCCCTAATCATATCTTGTTCATCATTTCTGAACAAAATGCAAGTTTGAGTAAGTGGGGCTGGATAAAGCTATGTGTTCGACTTGCACAAGTGTCTAGAGAACTGTATTATATGGGAATTTAACATCATTAGCCACACAAAATATATGATTATACCATTTATTTAGGATGGGCCAAATCAATGTCTGATTAATTTGGCCCCATGTATTCAATTCCCCTGTTTTATTAATTAGTCCCAGAGCTAAATATTTTTCCACTGTTCTGTCTACCACAGTTGAAACAGCAAGATTTTCATTAATTTTAATAAAAAGAAAAGGAGGACTTGTGGCACCTTAGAAACTAACAAATTTATTTGAGCATAAGCTTTCATGAGCTACAGTTCACTTCATCGGATGCATCTGAATGCATCCGATGAAGTGAGCTGTAGCTCACGAAAGCTTAAGCTCAAATAAATTTGTTAGTGCATCCGATGAAGTGAGCTGTAGCTCACAAAAGCTTATGCTCAAATAAATTTGTTAGTCTCTAAGGTACCACAAGTACTCCTTTTCTTTTTGCGAATACAGACTAACACGACTGCTACTCTGAAACCTGTCATTAATTTTAATGCAACACAGCAAAGTGCTTCCTACAATTTAAATACCCATTTATCTTGTAAGAGTCAGAGAGCTTTGAAGAATATGGGAGTTAAGCCAACTTTAGTAGGGCATCACAGTCCAGACAAAATTGTACTTAACACAAGATGTGCATTTCCATACACAAACTTGACTTTTCTACTGCTTCCATGCCAAAGAACCCAACATGTCATCTGCTCTGGTAGCCTCTCTCTGACAGAGGCAATCCTGGACACTTTAAAGGATGGTGTGAAACCGTTATAAAACACCTGTTTAACTGTGCAGTATCACAAGGAACCAATGCCTTATCTAGCTGGTGATCAGTTTATATCCTTAAGCATAAGAATTGATCAACTTCATGGTTTTTTTTTCCAGCTTTGGGGGAAAAAAACGTTGCCCAGGTTTACAATTTCAATTTATTTTTGAATAGACAAGTAAATTATAATTTTTTTCATTTTTGAGTAGCATAGTAAAGCATGGACAAATAGATCTATTTCCAGGATGGTAAATTTACAGGACAAATTTGCAAAGCTGCTTTAATCTTAGCTAGTTTAATTACAGTTGCTAATCTTGTTCATATAAATGTCTAGTCCTTTTAAAAAAAGATAAATCGTACCAAGATTATATATGGGCCAATCAGCAAAGTTTGGGTCTGGATCCTCACTTACAAAATTAATTAACCATAGTTCTGAGGTGCTTGAATATGGGGTTTTAGATTGGGGCCATCTTTCATCAAGAGATGTGACTCAAGAACCCATTGCACCAGCAACTTTCATGGATTAACTACAGATTGTATAAGAAAGTTTTTAATTCAAGTTGTAATAACATCTATTTTCTTTTACTTTCACAGGACACACTTTTATTCTTGTGTTACAGGAAAGGGTTAATTGCCACTCATTAATGGCCTTCTCTATACCATTCATTATAACAGATGGGGCTAATACGTGAACACACAATTAATCACTGTATCTTAATGCATACACACGAAGGGGACTGAACTAAAGTTTCACAGTTTGAACCTTATTTCTGTCATTTCCTAACTCTGGAGTTGACTTTGCAACCTTAATATTCTTTTAATGTAGATTTTCTGGATGTAATATTATGTGCCCCCAACACATCTCCTCATTCCTCTCCTTCCCAACTTTTAGCCTCAAAGGTCTTGGTAAAGTGTGTGAGACTTTTAACTCTGGACCTGGACCTTGCTATGCTGCTCTAATCTCAAGGTGACAAGACCACAGACTACTGTAACACACTCTGCTTTGGGTTACATCTTGAGACCATTCAGAAGTTGATGCTAATTAAGAATATGCCATCTGTTTATTAATCCGATTAAGTTGACAACACATAACACCAATGCTTTTTGAGTTGCACTGGCTGCCTACAGGATTCAAGGTATCAGTATTGACCTTTAAAAGCCATAAATGTTTTGAAGTCTAGATGACCTGATAGACAGTCTCTCTCCCCTTACCATTCAGCCATGGTTGTCATTCAGCAAAGACACTCAAGCTGGAGTACCATCAATGTAGAAGCTGCCAGGGAGCTGCCAGCAGGACATTCTTTGCGACATCTGCCTCAACTCTGGAACACCCTTTGTTAAGCTTCTAGATTTACTGCAAAATTAGTCTTTTTTTCTTAGGCTTTTGGAGAAGAGGTGAGGTGAGGGCTTAATTTTTGGACATAGGATAATTAAGTTTGGGCCAGGTGCTTATGATGGTCAGTGGCAATGGATTTAAGCAGTTTAATGTAATTTTTGTGATTATTGCAAATTTTAAATCTTTCAACAGACGCCCAAACATAGATCCTCAAAAGGTATTTAGGCACCTCACTCCCACTGATTTCAGAGCTTGGAATGGGCCCAAGAGCTTGGAATAGATGCTCCTAATATTTGTGCTTTATAAATCTAAACAAATAATCTTGGATTATTTGAAACAGATTGAACTATGTTTACAGTTAGCATTTGGTTTGCAGACTCACTGTACTTGTGAACTTGACATGTCCATCTAAGAGGAATCACTGGTTTACCTTATTTTTGGGGTGGGGGGTGGTGTCGCCCAATGACGAGTAATCTGCCTTGCCTAGCAGCTACGCTTCAGGATAGTGTTGCCCAGTGGCGAGAGTCCAAGGCTGACTTGCCTAGCAGCTACAACATAAAGGGGGGAAGTAGGGGAACCTGGGCCCACCCTATTCCAGGAGGTTCCAACCCAGGGCCTTTTGAAACAGTAGCCCCTACATGTGCTCATGTGTGTTCATTGGGTAGCTTTCTATCCTTGTTCTGATCTCTCCATCGTTGCCACAGGTTGGTCTTGGGACCTCTCCTGGTCCATCTCCAGAGTCTCTTCCCCTGGCACTGAATCGTCACCCTCAGCTCCTGAGGTCAAAGGGCTTCCAGTGGCTTGGCTGAGAGGCCTCGTCCCAGCTATTTGGAGTCCCAGTGGCTTCTCTCCAGGAGGCTGCTGCACACAACTGCTCTCTTCCTTGGTCAGCTGCAACTGAGCTGCTCCATTTTGAATGCTCCCTCCAGTGGGGGCATGCCCAGGTGAGGAAGCGAGGCTTCCTGCATCCAGAGCAGCTAAAATAACTTTCACCTCACCAGTGCGGGGCCAATACACCCCATCACACTTATAAGGAACTAAAGAGCAAATCTAATTACTGTACTTCAATAAAGTAGCCATGTCAAATCAACTGGACACAAGAGACAAACACTGAATGTTTGTTCTGAATCTGACCTGTGGAAAAACTGAACCTAAAGCTAGTGAATGTAAATGTCTAGTAATAATTCATTGCTTTCTTCTGGGTACTAAAAATGGCCAAACATTCAACATCTGCATGGCTTTGGGCAATAAATGAATTGTGTAAGTGACCCCAGCTTGTATCTGGGAGTCAGGATTTTACCACGTACAGAGCTAATGGAAAATGAACTGGTGCATATTAGCATAGGAAACTCCTACATGTTAATTATCAGAAGGAGCAAAAGCAATTATCCAGTTTATAATGAAAATCCAGACCCTGGCTGCAAATGAGAACAGGGGCTAATGATACCAGCTCTCTGGAGCTTGGTAAACCTTGGAGAAGCCAATGACCCCAGGGAAGGAACATCCTGAGCAACACAGCCACATACCCCCACAGGGGAAGAAGAGACAGGCCACCAGGACCTGGAAGCCCTCTTATGGGACAGGAATTTTGTGTTAGAACAGAGGAGCAATCCTATGTTAAACTGTGCATATGAACAACTGGCCCCCATAGATGGAGAAATGACAGTGTCTCAGGGAGGTAATCAATACCCACACTTTGCACTCAAGAAGGAATGCTTGTGTCGAATTGTGAAGAATCATCAAATGGGGGTGGTGCAGGACTAGCTGCTAGTACCGTGCCAGGCCATGTTGCAGCTGGCACATGACATCCCCTGCACGGGATGCCTGGGGAGAGAAAAGACTTTGGCTCAGATATTAGCAAGGTGTACACCATGAAGTGAGAGAATATTGTTCCTCCTGCCCAGAGTGTCATCTAGCTAGCCACAAAGGGATCCCCAAGGCACCCTTGGTCCCTCTGCCTTTGATTGAGACCCCCTTTGAAAGAATATGGGCAAACATGGTTGGACCCCTAGAAAAACTGCACAGGGCATCAGTATATACTAGTGATCATAGACTATGCAACCAGGTATCTGGAGGCTGTTCCTCTCCGCTCCCCAAAAGTGAAAGCTAGAGCTCCAGAGGTCTTGAATCTCTTCTCATGCACAGGGTTTCCCTGTGAAATATTAATGGACCAAGGGATTAACTTCACTTCCCAACTGATGCAGGAATTATGTTACCTTCTGAAGGTCAAGTCCCTGAAGACCTTAGTGTACCATCTGCAGACCGACTATCTAGTAAAACAGTTTAATAAGACCTCGAAGGGGATGTTGAAATGCTTTATCAGCGACAAACCCAAGGAGTGGGACTGGCTACTCCCTATTTGCCATAAGGGATGTCCCACAAGCCTGTACAGAGTTATCCCCATTTGAGTTGCTCTGTGGTTGCCAACTACAGGGCATCTCAGACCTGCAGCGAGAAGGGTGGGAAGAACAATATGTGGGAGCCTTAAGCACAACCCAATATATTGTGCATTTTTAGAGAGTAACTCAGAAATATAGGGGTGTTCACCAGAGAGAATTTGAGAAAGGCCCAGTGCACCCTCGAAAAAAATTACAATAAAAGGGCCTGGCTACAAATTTTTCAGCCAGGCAATCATGTTCTTCTACTACTGCTCTCAGCTGAGTTTAAATTAATGACCTGATGGCAGGGTCCATTCAAAGTGGGCAGGCAGGTAAGGCCCATGGACTATGAGATCAATCTACCAGGGAGGAGGAAGGAAATCAAGGTCTACCACATGAACCGTCTCAAACCTTGGAGGGCACGGAACCAAAATTGGAGCCCCAGATGTCAAGCAGCAAAGTTCCAGCAACAATACAAGGGGGTGAAGGGATCTCCACTGCACAAAAGAAACAACTCCTCCAACTAATTGGGGACTTTGTCATGGTGTTTTCCAACTGCCCAGGGAGAACGTGTTTGGTCCAGCATCACCTAGAGACTACCGTAGTCCAAGTGAACTCTATACCCTTACCAGGAAGGATGTGTGAGATGGTCCAAGAGGAAGTATGAGCAATGCTGGAGATGGGGATGATTATAGAATCCAAAAGTGAATGGAGGAGCCTCATAGTTTTTGATTCAGATGGTACGGTTCAATTATGCATCGACTTCAGGAAGGTCAATGCCATCATGAAATTTGATGCCTACCCAATGCCAAGGGTCGATGTGTTATTAGAATGGCTGGGACCAGTGAAGCACATAAGCACTATTGACCTGACAAAAGGTTACTGGCAGATCTCCTTATCCCCTACCTTGCAAAAGAAAATGGCTTTCTCCACCCATTTTGGGCACTTTCAATTTAAGACTGTGCCTTTTGGCTTCCATAGAGTTGCTGCTACCTTCCAACAGCTTATGAATAAGATCCTCAACCCCCACCACCAATATGCTGCAGCCTACATTGACGACATCGTTGTCTACAGTCCCACCTGCGAAAATCACTTACAGCATTTAAGGGAGGTGTTAGAAGACCTATAGGAGGCAGGACTTACAACCAACCAGGCAAAATGTAAGGTGGCTGTAAGCGCATTGACCTATTTGGGGTACCGCATAGGAGGTGGCCTGGTGAAGCTGGTGGTCAATAAGGTGCAGGCTTTCATGGCATGTCCTGTCCCCCAGACGAGGAGGCGAGTCAGACATTTTTTTGGCCTGGCAGGATATTACTGGTGGTTTATTCCCAGCTTCACCTCAGTTGCAGCCCCATTTATGGACCTCATAAAAGGCAACCACCCTAAGATCCACGGGATTGGAAGTTCAAGGAAGCGTTCAGAGAACTGAAAACACAACTATGCCCGTGCTCTTCAGTCCCAATTTCTCTCAGGAATTCATGCTATACACAGATGCCTTGGACATCAGACTAGGCACCATTCTTTCACAAGACTTCAAAGGGGAAGAACACCTGGTCCTTTACCTAAGTAGAAAGCTATTTCCTAGGGAAAAGTCATACTCCATTATTGAAAAGGAGTCATTAGCTATCAAATGGGTGGTAGATGCCTTCAGGGTTGGGTACCTGTTGGGTAGCCCCTTTTCCCTGATCACACACCACTATGCTTTATCCAGACCATGGGGGATATGAACCCTCATATAATGAGATTGTATGTTGCACTACAACCTTATAGTTTCTGAGTATACCGGGAGGGAAAGGACCACACTAACACAGCTTTCTTTTCATGGGAGATCGGGCATGGAGACAACCCAACCCTGAATGGTCTTCCTATCTTGAGGGGTGGGGTATGTGAAGGGACACACCCTCACCCTGGTGTGAAGGAGGCTAATGAGCTCCTCTGGTCCTGTTCAACGCTAACGAGACACACCTCTAAGGCTTGATCAGTCTGGAGAGGAAGGAGCTTAAAAGGGGGAAACTTACCACAGGGCGGTGAACAGGAGGAAGGATGCTCAGCCCATGGACTGCTGGCAACAGAGAGAATCCAGCCAAGGAAGAATCAGCTGTGAGACACACCACCCCTGAAGCTGCCCTGACCGATGGTAAAGCAATATGCCCCAGGAAGAGGGGATAGAAGAGAAACCCTTTAAAGGGGCAATAGAATCTGAGACTGAGCCCTTGGAGCTGCCTCTCTAGGGGCTGCCTGAGAAGCAGGTCCTTGGTCCAGTCAGACCTTCCCCTCTTGCAAAGGGAAGGGAAGAACAGGAGCTAAACCCCAGCTTGTGGGCAACTGCCTGCAGAGAGATTCCCCAAAGACTGCCAACTGGGGGAGAAGAGATAAACAACAAACAGTGGGACCTGGGGGAGGGGGGAGCAGAGAGCCCATTCCCATCCCCGCAATAATATCCCAAATTCTCTCAAGTTGAAATTCCCCCCTTTGCAGAAGGTTTTGTGGTGTCCCATGCACTATGTATGCAACGTTTTGTCAAGATGTAAGTGGTATACAAGCCTGGTGCTGGCCCTGTACATAGAGGTGAATTTCACCCTCTGTGAATGAGCTCCTTATAAAAGTGATCCATTGTCCGCTGTAAGTCAATGCAGTGCTTTGAGGCTTGCAGAAATTGCTGTTAAACAATAGTCATAATACTTTTTACACATTTGCCCATACAAGGGGCAATGTGAGTATGTTCAGGACATACTTTAAGTGAAAAAAACTAGCATTTATTCATCATTTTGTATTCCCACCTAGCAGTCCAGATAGATAGGTACTCACACGTGCCCTAATTCACTAAATACGGCATATGCTATTTTTCCAGAAGATAACGCTGCAACATAAAAATTCCATGTTTGTAGCTTTCCCATCAAAATAACGTGTACTATTAGTAGCTATGTCATCAAAAACCATCCTGACAGCAGTCCCGCTGTGGATTTCCTATTTTATTGTATTGATCTACTTAATATTTTCCACATTATGCATAACCAGCCTAACAGACTGCCTGTTTGTAAGCAGACTCTCCATTACGAAAACTCTGAGCAGATATTGCTGAGTACCTCCCCCACTCCCTGTTTTTTGTCAGAACATCTTTCACAGTTATAGCTGCCACCATCTCATAAATAAAAGGCTTGTAACTGCAGCTTTGCGATAATCCAGTGAGATTAATCGGGTCAGTAAAGAATGCAGAATCAGGCAAAAAACCTTGTTGCTTCCTTTATAAAACTGCAGAATTGTGAAGTAGCGAGAATACATGGTGATGAAGTTGTGACTAGATCTGGGTAATTTTTTTGTGTAAAAAAAAAAATAATAATAATTTGTTTTGCCAAAAAATGGAGATTCAGGTTGACCAAAAAAAAGTGAATTTACCAAATAGTTTCAGTCAAAGCAAAAATTCCAAAAAAATTTACAGTATTTCCTTTTGACATTTTTGAAATGAAATGTTTTGATTTTTCAACTCCAAACACCTTTTCATTTAAAATGTTACTGCAGTTTTATAAAATAAAAGGGTTAGAGAAGCCCCAAAATAAAACAAAATATTTCATTTTCGGATGAAGACCCAAAATGAAATTTTTCAGTTTTTGCCAAAATTTGCCAAAAATTGCCAAAAAGGCAAAATTGCCAAAAAAATTTTTTTGCCAAAAGGCAAACTAAAAAATTGAAAAATTTCATTTATATATATATTGGGGGGAGGGGTTGACCCAAAACAATTTTTTTTCCTGATTTTCTAGTTTGGCTCTGAACTGAAAATTCAGTTATCCACAGAGCTCTAGTTCTGAATGCTTGTAATTCCCACTAAAGTCAATTGCTTTTGAGGGTCTTTAGCATCTTTGCAGGTTTAGGCATTTGGGTACAATCTATTTGTACAGTAAGTAGTGTAAATGTGTTTGTGCAAAAATACCAGAACTAAGCTTCACAATTCTGATCTAGTGGAAAACATCTCTTCCAAAAAGCACAGACTTTAACTGCAAACACAGCAAGGTTTCTGTAGCTGCTGACCTCAGTACTGTTTTGCCATTGGCAAAATTGTGAATTTTCTTAACGTTGGACTAGAACATAATTTTGTTGTACAGAACTATTTCCTTATTTTTGTAGCTACAGAAACTGCCTTTTGTTTCTTTAGAAACAAGCCACAAAATATTTTGTTTTATTACAAAACCACCAAAACATGATTTCGCACCAGTTTAGCTGGCAGTAAGAATTTTTCACACAGCAGTACCATGTACTGACACTCTCCTGGGGAAACTTAGCTACATTACCTTTGGCTGTGACTTAAGACGATTTTGGAAGTTTCAAAAGCAGCGAGGGAAAGTAATTTTCACTTGTATTCATATAAACAATATCTCTATATTAAAAAAGTGAAAAATGGCTTTGCCTCCACTTCAGATGGCTTTGACAATAAAAGTCTGCTTATACCAAGGTCTTTGGGGACACATGAAGCTTTCTGATAAATGGGGATTTGGATGAAAAAGAAATGGTATGCAGACTTTATAAAGGAGTCTCTGGGTCCCCACCTCCACAGCACAATGAAGTGAAAGCTAGCTCATTCTAGATCCAAACTTTGTGGCTCACGCCCATTTATACTCTTGTGTATGGATGTGGGAATGGATGCGCTGAACTGTATGTTGTTTTCCACCTCAAATTACAAGGAGCCTGAATTAAGGTCTATCTGTTTCAGTAGAAAGAAGTGGAAAAGAGTTCTGGATGTTTAGGTTCTTATTCAGTGAAGTGCTTAAGTATATGCTAAAATTTAAGCATGAGCTTAAGCCTCATTGAAGGCAATGAAATTGAAAACCACATGCTTAAGTGCTTTGCTGAATAGGGATGTTTGCTGAATCAGGGCAAAGAGCACTTAAGCATGTGAGTAATCCTGTTATAGTTAATATTAAGCATGTACTTAAATGATTTGTTTACTAAGGATGGATTTATTCAGTGTTTCAAATTCAGCATTAACTTAAGTGCTTTGCTCAACTGGGGCCTTAAAACAAAGTGAGCAATATGAGTGTCATGAATACAAAAGCCCAACCAGGGATGGGAACACTGGGCTAAGACAGGGCAAGCATTTTCTAGACAGTCTAGCTGTTATTGACAACTTTAAGGTTTAATGCACTTTAACTCATTGTCAGCTCTCACTCCAAAATGGCACTATACCGATTCCTGTAAAGAGCAAATAGGGTCAATACTCTGCATATGATAAAGCTGACAAGAAAACCAAGAGGATTTTTAACAGCCACAGGACAGACCCTCAGCTAGTGTAATTCCATTCCATTCATTTCAGTTGAGCCATGACAATTAACACCAGCTGAGAATCTGCCCCACATCTTTACACTGGTACAGACAAACTCCTGGGTTGCATGTCAAACAGAGATCTGTTTCTCTTAGATGCATTAAAAACATAAAAGGTCACAGCAGCAGCATCTCCGTACCTCTTCCCTGATTTTCTCACTCACTCCTTTTCTTTCTCCCAATATGACTGCAATAAATCACATAGAGCACTGGGGCTCAATCTTGCAATGTGCTGAGCACTCTGGCAGTGATGCAGCAAAGCCTGTGAATCATCCCATTAACTTCAATGGGTCAGCTCATGTGCTTATAGTTAAACACATGCTTACGTCCTTTGCTGGATTGGAACCAGACTGCTCAGCATCTTGCAGGATTGAGCCCATATTTCTCAGCCAAGATCAGATGACACTTCTACATTAATGATGGTCCTGAATATAGCTGTACAAATAACAGATTTTCAGTTCAGTGGCAATTCGGAAAAAAAAATAGTTTTGGATAGACCTGAAACTTGAATGTTTTGAAATTGTCAGCAAATAATAAAAGAAAAGAATTTGTTTCAATTTTGTGCATTTTTAACTTTTAAATTTAAAAATTTTAAAAAAATTGAATAAAATTTCAAAACAAAAAGTAGTTTCTTATTGGAAAATCAAAATGTTTTGTTTTGACAATGTTGAAACCAAATGTTCCACATTTTTTCGGAAATTTTAGGGGGGGATTTTTAGATAGAAACAATTTGGCAAATTTGACAAAATTCATGAAACATTTAGGTATTTCTGAATCTGCATCTTTCATCAAATTACTTTTGGGTGAAAAATGTTGCCTAGCTCTAGTCCTGAACCAGCTCCCCCTGAACAAATCTAAACTTTAGGGAAGACCAGATGTGGGTCCAAACATTACACCTTGTGGCAACCTCTGATCACAATTAGTCATGGAACCATACAAGATTACATGTCCACTCATTTTTATTAAAAATATCTTCTTCATCTGTGTAACTATTAATTTAACCTTTCCTTGTGCTTTATGTTTCATTACATTTCTCTTGCTTTCAATTGCTCTCATTTCACTTTTGGACATGTCTGACACTGTGCATTTTATTAGAGCTCAGTTATGACTAAAGAAATTGCAAGGACATATTTTATTAATCCTGTTCCCTTTTGTGTGTTTTACAATATCATTAAATCTAGAGCTAAAACAAACTATAAGGCCATATTGTACAGCTGAATAATACAACTTAGGGAAAAGTTAAAAAGGGCAGAATTTGGAGATAATCTTTGATGTGGTGTCAAATATTACAACACACTAACATTTGAAGCTGAGCTCCTCAATGCAAATTTGAGCAGAAACGTTTGTGTTTGCACTAGGCAACCACTAGGGGCCCTACACGTTCTTCAGCATGAACTTCTTTTGGCACCTACACATAATAAATTACTGAGATACAATTCTAAAAAAGAGCAATAGGAAAAGTGCTGCTCTTTAAGCTACTGCAAGCTATTGTCCTTTAGTGTGAACACAAGACTTCATCTAGCCCCTTTTCATTTTGAGAGAGGCGTGTGTGTTAATTATACTTTCTGATGCCCTCTCAGTGACCCTTCTTGCCAACAACGGACAAGTTTAGCAGATAGAAAAACGATAACATTACAGATGAAGGAAAGAGAGACATAATCAGTGCATAAAGGTAAACATCAGCAATAAACACTTTTAGCTGCAAGCTATATGACATATATAAATGAGAGCGAGAGAGTGTGTGTGCATGCGTGCGTGCGCACAAGTGAGCGAGAACATGTACACAAGATGGTTCGGCAGAAAAGTTATCAGAATAAGTCTGGGATCCCGCACGCAGCTCAAGAACAGAGACGCTGCAGGTAGTCTATGCTGGTCATCCAAAGTGAGGGCCAACTAAACCCCCCATCGTGTGTTCTGTCTCTGAAACACATTTAGCAGAAAAATATCTGAAGTATTAGTTTGCTGTATCCTTCCATCTACAAACTCAGGTGCCTCAGTCACCATGAGACCCATTATTCAGAGTTCAGAGGGAGAGAAAAAATATTGAATAATTCTTTTAGAAACCTCTATTCTTTACATAATGTTATGATTTTAAGGTCTTCTAATGTAAGATCTTTCAGGGACCTTTTCAGAGGAATGAAGTTCCCATTTTTAGCAGCACTATTTGCAGCTTAGTGGACCTTAAATCTTTCAACTTTTCCAAGTCTGAATCTTGCCCATCCTAAGCCTTGGCCAGTATAATCTTGTAGGGGGAAATTTCCACATTTGAGAGAATGAAGGAAACTTTTTTGTGGCAGGTTGATTTTAAAAAATGGCATCTGTTTGATGCTGTTCAGTGGTTTGGAGTGTTAGAAGTAGTCCTGTGGGAGATAGATTAATGGGCAAAGTGCAAGTGAGGCATTCAATGGCGCATGGTAAATGCAATTTATCACATGGCTATCACCACCACATTATGTGGCTGGAAGATTAGATAGATAGATATTCAATACAGTCAGAAAATGGTCTCATCCATTCTCTTACACATTTCTGATCTGCTAATACTAAATAAAACACTTTTAGGCTATTTTACAAATTCAGGAAGTATAGGTTGTTCATACACATTTATTTGAATGCAAAAGAACCTACAACATTCAAACTATTCTCACAGGTAAATAGTACTGAACTGTCTTTTAACTGCATGGCTTCTACTAAAATCAATGGGAGGCAAGTCCCTTATTAAAAATATTTTATTTTTTATTACAGGAATAGCCCAAAATACTGCAATATCACTATTATAAGTGGTCATGTTTTGTGACATTAGTGTAGATCAGTATTTTATAAAGGAGAAGCTAGAACCCTGTGAATTTTAGAAAAGTATTGTATGATAAAAAATATTACACCTAGATTCTGAATATTGGTAATTTGTATGCAAAAAAAGGGGCTTTTCTTTGTGATGTAAGATACCAAATACTGTTTAAGGGGATGGAATATCACAGTTTACTCAAGTTAAACATAATTCATCCTTTCTCTGTTCATATTTTTGTTTTTATAAAGCAGGGTAGAAACAAAGCAAGGAACAAACAGAAGTTGCCACTTATTTTAAAATAAAATACAGATAAGAAAGGAAAAGAGTAATTGCCACATGAGATTCCAAGACCCGTCATAACTAAGAAATATGTTTGTCTCTTTAATGGGGCAGATACCAGCAATTTCCAGTGCAAAAGGCCGACAACCTCCAAATATTTCAGACAGGTGCATTCTCAATTTGGAGATAGATTTTAAAACATTTTCACAATGTAATTATTTCATAGAGCCCCTTCAAGCAATAGTTCTCAAAGTGTTTGATAGGTAAATATAATTATATCCATTAAAAAACAAAGATGGGGAAACTGAGGCTTACATAATTTAAGTGATTTGCCCAAGGTTACACAACAAATGAGGAGCAGAGCTGGGACTGGAACCCAGATCCACTGATTTCCAAGCCCATACCTTCTCTAGTGGACCAGTCTTTCCTGTCCATGAACTCACAGGATTTTATTCTATTGCTGTAGCTAACGCACTTTGTCCTTTTTTCTCCTAAACATAGAACTTTGTCCTTCAAATCATCATTATAGTAAATAAAAGAATCCTAAGGATTGCTGTACAAAATCAAAAGCACAACAAAATTGCCACTTCAAATATTGTTTCTTTGATTTGTACATCCGCCCCTCCCCCCGAAATGTACAACTTCTTAAGGGTACGCCAGATTTTTCATCTAATCCAGTATCCTAACCTTAGCAGTGGCCAATACCAATGGCAAGAGCAATATTAGAAATACACAGGATATCCTAAGCTGCACAAGTGAGAGCGAAGAAGTCTGGATGATGCAGGCAAGTCATTTAACCTTTCTGTGCCTGTTTCCTCATCTGTAAAGTAGCAGTAGAATGACCTGTCTTCCACACAGGGCTTCTGTGAAGCTAGACTCTTTAATGCTTGGGAAACACTTGGAGATCTTAGGCTGGAAAAAGTGGTATACCAATACAAAAGTAACGTCATTGTGCTGCACATGGGGTGTGTGTGTGTGATGCAATTACTCCTTGACCCTTGAAATGCCAACAAACAAAAATGAAAGACTGGCTACTGAACCAGCACATCGATGTTTCAGAAACACAGCACACACTGAAAATATCACAGTCATAGCTTTCCTTACGGATTGCCTAGTTCCTAATTTGTAAGACACTCTAGAACAGGGGCGGGCAAACTTTTGGCCTGAGGGCTGCATCGGGTTTCTGAAATTGTATGGAGGGCCGGTAATGGGAGGCTGTGCCTCCGCAAACAGCCAGGCATGGTCCGGCCCCCGCCCCTTATCCGACCCCCCCTGCTTCTCACCCCCTGATGGCCCCCCCCGGGACTCCTGCCCCATCCAACCCCCCTACTCTCGGTCCCCTGACCACCCCCGGACCTCCCGCCCCTAACTGCCCCCTGCCGCCTCATCCAACCCCCCTCCCCTTCCTGACTGCCCCCCTGGGACCCCTGCCCCATCCAACCACCCCTTCTCCCTGACCGCCCCCAGACCCCACGCCCCTAACTGCCCCTGCCCCAACTGCCCCCCACCACCCCATCCAACCCCCCCTCTCCTTCCTGACTGCCCTCCCCCCCGAGACCCCTGCCCCATCCACCCCCTGCTTCCTGTCCCCTGACCACCCCCTGCCGCCCCATCCAACCCCTCCTCTCCTTCCTGACTGCCCCCCCGAGACCCCTGCCCCCATTCAACCCCCCTGTTCCCCGACCTCTGACCGCCCCGACCCCTATCCATGCCCCTGACCACCTCCCGAACTCCTCTGCCCTCTATCCAACCCCCGCCCCCCGTTCCATGCCCCCTGACCGCGCTGCCTGGAGCACCAGTGGCTGGCAGCTGCGCTGCACACCACAGAGCACCGGGTCAGGCCGGGCTGTGCCGCCCCACCGCCCAGAGTAGTTTGCCCACCTCTGCTCTAGAACATGCTTCTGCTAAATAATGCGTTTCCTGGGTATACTGGAAACATGCAGCTCTACCTCACGTCTCGTTATTTACCCAAGGTGGACAACAGTTAGCATTACCACACAAAGCACAATTTGTGGCACCGTATTACATAACTCTAGAAATGACCTACTCACAAAGAATTCCATTCAAATTTTTAAATTCCTGGATTATCAATCAGCCAGAATCTCACCAGTTTCATTTTGAGGCTGGGGCGGTAATGGTGGGTGGGTTGTATTTTGTATCTCTCTTTATTTAAAGAGAGGCAAGAAGACGTTACCAGGGTTGGTTTAGCACCAGAATTGTGAGAAGCCAGTAAGAAATCTACTAATCTACTAAAGAGAAAACACCCATAGTTCTCTTTTGACAAACTCTTGACTTGCAAGGCATGATTTATGATATATTGTGATGGTTAATGAAACTTGAACTTTCTGCTATCCTCAATTGAACATTTGTAAACAAGGTTATGTCAGTGTGAATTTTCCTGAGTAAACAGTTTAATAAATTACAAAAAGTGGACTGCTTCTTTCAGAACAGAAAACAAAGGAGATTTAGTTTCTGTCCTATATATTCTGGACTGCTGGGGAACAAGACTGAGCTCTCCCTCTTTGTTGATCCCAGCAAACTGATCTGTTAAAACGTTCTGCTGGAAAGCTGCTGAGATACATGATTTAACAATGTTTTTTACCCCCACCAGGGAAGTCTCTTATCTACATTACAGGTCACAACAATTCTTTGAAAAGTAAATATACACTGTATGTTCAAGTTGTGAGAAAACATCTAATAATTTTTCAGTGGGCTATCAAGATGATTCAGAATCTAAGTGATAATGAAATGACCTCATAACTTTGTGCTGTCAAGATATGACAGGACAGTCATGTAAATCAAATTGTTCTCTTATCTCATGGGAAAATAATGGCTATTTTATTCTAATTGGGAAGAAATCTTGTTATTAATGTTCAGAATAAATACCAATCTATGAAGGGTAATGTATCTCCAGCTATAAGGCTTAGTACAGAAGCTGCAGACACAGAAAATCCTTCTTTTAGTGCCTCTAGCCTTGTAGGTGGTCTTTTCTACAGATATAATGCTGGGTTTGTCAGAGTGATTTATGACATTTGTCCATGCCGCTGTTTGCTCCTTCAGCTTTGGGTCAGCTCTACTCTCTAGCACACTGTGGTTGTTCTTAATGCTTACTCAGTAATCTCACAAACCAAGATTGTGTATTTCTTCCTTTATATTTTATTTTGTTCTATCTTAGGGTTTTCTATAGCACTCGTCACTGGAGTATTTATACTTCTGTATTGTATTTGTCTGTAAAGCATGAGCTGAGCTTCCACCATTAACTATCTTCTACTCTCTGGCCTACAATAAAAATATCATGTATATTCAAATGACTATGCACTACCTATTTTCCCCAGTTCCCTGTGCATTGCCTGCCTGATCCATCTCCTATTAAACTAAATGTGAAGACTCACACAGAGTTTAAAGGGGGTTGGATCAAGCACACTTTGTCTAACAGTGGGACAGACGGCGCACGTGTATACAGGCAGGTGAGAGGGCCCAGGAAGCCCTCTTCCACACTCCCTCTTCCTTCTCTTTGCAGGGAGCAGCATTAATCCTGAGCACTATGGGGGCTGTTGTTGGGAGAAGCATACTCTGCACTAGGCTGAGGCACTGGGGTCTCCTCCCAGAGGACATTCCATCCACCTCATCATAGTGCAGGCAAAATGCCGCTGGGATCTGAGATTCCCAAACCTTCTGAAGGTGAAAGCAGCAGGTAAAATCATGACTGAGTCCTTAAACTTTTGAGGGCAGAGATTTCCTCATGTTGTACTCATTTTGCTAATGATAAGTCATATTTGTTACTACTTGTCACACTGGGGTTAAGAAAAAGGATGATCATTTGTTTAACATTTATTTCTACATATTGTTATATTTAATTTTATAAAAAATGATAGTGACTGTAAAAGACTTTTATCAGAACAATGAAGTCTTGGAATACCTGCCTGGATTGGTCTATTGCTACTTTGTTTAAATAAATTCTGACCCTAAACGGCAGAGCTCTTTCTAGGGAGTTGTGGGGAGAAGGGGAATGTTGGAATTAACTTTAGGGTTTTTTTGTTTTGGTTTTTGGTTTTGTTGGTTTGTTTTTTACACAATCCTGCAGCCTTTTTGCTGGCAAATCTTCCAATCAAGTTAATGGGAGTTTTGACTGTGTAAAGACTGCAGGATAAGGTCTATCTTAGATGTATTCATGTTAGGAATAATATAAACTTTCTGGTAACACACATATTGTCAGCCTAATCTTGCATTTCATACTCAGGAAATACTCCCATTGAACCTAAAGAATGGGAATTTTGCCCTTGTATGAAGTGCAGGGTCAGGCCATAAGAAGTTACTCAAATGATCATTTCCCCCACATCTTTAGAAGAATAAACATTTTGGTCAGTGGTAGTCACAAGACCAATACAATTTTAAAATAGGAGATGAAAATGCAACCATTTTGGTGGGTCACAGGGCTGAATCCGTGAATGCGTGCTTTCTTATTGCTGTAGTTCCTATAGGCATTATTAGAGGTACTACACTTTTTGGAAACCAGCACAGCTGCTACAGTTTTTGGCTGCTAAACTTAATTTTTAATCTCTCCCCTTTTGGGCCCCATTCTCCTGCATAGATTATTCCCACATGCAGGGGGAGTGGAAACTCAAAGAGTTTTAACTCATAGAATTTTCTTGTAATTCTTCCATCAGGAGAGGTGTGAATGAGGTTTGCTCTCAGCGCCCAGAAGAAAGAGGGGGTTTTGACCCTCCAAACTCTTGGATCTCATGACATTTATTGGATAGGGCTTCCATATTCAGGCAACTTGCTTCTGAACTGCTGCCAGTTTCCCTTTATTCCTTTCTAGCCACTTGCCAACTCTTCAGTGTTGACACCCGCCCCCTCCCCCTTCCTCAAGCACACTCAGATCTGGAACACTGTAGAGCGGCCAATGAGGGGCTTCCGTAGGATGGAAGGGAGGAGGGAGAAACATGGTGCTGAGGGAGCACTTACGTTCTCTCTGCCTTCCCTACCCCCCTAAAGTAGGGGTCCATAGGCACAGCATCCCGTCTATATGTGGAAGCATGCTGGAATAGGCCTGACACACCAAATTCAGATGAGGATCTTGAACACCAACAAGATTGGTGGTGCTCCACACCTGGGTTGTGGCTCAGCTCATTATCGAGTTTTGGGCCAGGCTCAACACTCAGATCCAGATCCATATTCTGAACAGTTCTAGTGCATTATTATTGGACTAGTTTGAGCCTCTAGGCAATAAGGTAATACGAATAATAATTCACACACAACACACACACAGGGCACAGCAGGTGAGACAGAGCCACAAAGCACTGTAACATTATAGTCTTAGGGCTCTGAGTCTATAACCTTCCGAGAGCTAGCTTAGCTAAAGTCAATGGGTATTATTTTAGTTTGGTCTGTGGAGATCTTATTCAAAACAACAACAAAACCCAACCAAGGAAAGGGATGTTATGCCACCTATCAACATACAGAGCAACGGTCAGTGGCAGAGGTTCTTATGGATGACTTATGAAAGCATTTCACATCACCCAAAAGCTCTATTACATTTGTACTCCCATCAGTGAACTGGCTTGAGGTGGAAAAAATGAAGTGTTAGGGCCTGGAGTGTTTGCTACTTCCCTTCTTCAGGAATGCATGTGGCCAAAATTACCAGCCAGCAGGGACTGAAAGAGGCATCACAAAGGAAAGGAGAGGAACCATAGAGAAAAGAGAAGGCTGTATTACCCCAAACCCTCAGCTACCACTGCAACAATGCAACTACAGCTGGGCTAGGGTGTGAAAATGGCAGTCAGTTTGTTTGACGGAGGCCTGCGTTCCTTCCTTCCTAAATCCATGGCCCCTGGCACAGCTGATCAGAGGTCACCTGGGAATACACAGCCAGCTGCCACTATGGATCTGATAAGTGGGGAATGGGAAGGTAAAGGGCAGAGAAGGCAGCCTATGGCAAAGAGCCAGAGAAACAGACTGGTGAGCCATTGGAAGGAAAGGGTATGGGTCACCAGGAAATGGGTGGGGTGCAGTAGATGGGAAGGTGGCATGGGTTAGGAGGGATACTTGGCGGGATGGGTCTTTGAAGTTGTATATAGGGGGCCCAACTGAAGTTGTCCAATCACATATTGTTATCCCTGGCTGTGTTGCTAAAACTGTTGGCCTGTGTATTACTCCAACTTTCAGATACTTTTGGTCCAGAGAGACACTCAATCTTGTTACTTCATTTTACCTCATTGTCTCTTTTAATAAATTATGCCTCACCAGGAGAGTCCACGGACACACTCACTTTATAACATTATTGGGCTTAGGGGCTCTCAGCCTCTGCGTTATATTTATGTGTGATGTACTGATGCCTATTTTTAGCTATTCCCGTATCCTGATATTGCTGCTGTGCCCTGCTCTAAAAGAGCCGTGTGCACCTCTGTCATTACTCCCACCACTACCCAACGTAGGATGCAGACATCCAAAATTAGAAATAAATTAGTCCTCTTCTGCTTTCTGTCTGCTCTTGCATCATAGCTGCTTCAGCTTTCACTTCCCTTCCCTTCCTGGTTCATATTTTGACTCAATCATTTCTATTCTTTTCTTCTCAAATCTGAACCCTAATATATCAAAATCTTTACCCACAAACAAGGGCTCTGAATCTGATTCCAACTATTAGCCTAATCACCAATCCCTAGGGCCCTGTACTTGTATGGGGGTATAGGCTCAGATCAGTTCACATGCAGTTCCCATAACATTAGCAGAGTTTGCATTACACACTTTTGACAGCAGGACACAGACTATGGTTTGCAAATATTGGGACTTCTCTGATTCCCATTGAAGACAATGGCAAAATATCTACCAATTTCAGTGTCTGCAGGATCAGATCCCTAATGAACTGTTGAATTCTGCATAACTAGCATGTGTCAGTGATGTGATCTGGTGGCCCTGAAGTCTTATTCTGGACAGTTGGAAAACACTTTATTTTAACAGTCCAATGGCACCCCATAATCTCATCAAGGCCTATTTTCCAGGATTGCTCCAGGGGTCAGTTGCAAAACACTTAACATGGAAAAAACCCTTTGCTTCTGTACTCCCTTCATATGCAGTACATTAAACTTATCACTTCAACGAGGAGAACTATGCTCCAGATGAGATTGACTCCTGGGACTGCCAGTCCCTGCTTAACTGGAGTATAGCCACATAAACTACCATGGAGACTAAATTACCTGTTATCCTCAGAGAAGCAGGTGACGGCAGGAGTCTGTTATGTTCCTCTGTGTGAGGTGAGGAAGGGGGTCACAGAGAGGGCAGCTAATAATAATGGAGTTACTTGCAGACTGTCTGACCTGTGCAGTGCTACAAGGTTTTGAATTTTACTACAGTCATGGATTTTAAGGCAGTGCTTGTATTTATCCTCCCCAAGCAAGTAAAATAATAATTAATAAAGTAGAGAGATCTTACGTACAACAGGTTGTTCTCATATATGTGCAGAGCATAGCAAGTCACAAGCAAACAAGGGGCATACGCCCACAGGAGCACTGTCTATCACACGCTGAGAGGAAAGCTGCCAATTGTTTATCTCCTTCCACAAGACAGGTCGCTCTAAGAACGGACTAAAAGGTTCTGCTCCCACTCCCTTAGAGGAGCAGGTGGGAGAGGAGAATTACATTTTTCTATTTCATAGAATCATAGAATATCAGGGTTGGAAGGGACCTCAGGCGGTGATCTAGTCCAACCCCCTGCTCAAAGCAGGACCGATCCCCAATCAAATCATCCCAGCCAGGGCTTTGTCAAGCCTGACCTTAAAAACTTCTAAGGAAGGAGATTCCACCACCTCCCTAGGTAACGCATTCCAGTGTTTCACCACCCTCCTAGTGAAAAAGTTTTTCCTAATATCCAACCTAAATCTCCCCCACTGCAACTTGAGACCATTACTCCTTGTCCTGTCATCTGGTACCACTGAGAACAGTCTAGATCCATCTTCTTTGGAACCACCTTTCAGGTAGTTGAAAGCAGCTATCAAATCTCCCCTCATTCTTCTCTTCTGTAGACTAAACAATCCCAGTTCCCTCAGCCTCTCCTTGTAAGTCATGTGTTCCAGTCCCCTAATCATTTTTGTTGCCCTCCACTGGACTCTCTCCAATTTTTCCACATCCTTCTTGTAGTGTGGGGCCCAAAACTGGACACAGTACTCCAGATGAGGCCTCACCAATGTCGAATAGAGGGGAACGATCATGTCCCTCGATCTGCTGGCAATGCCCCTACTTATACATCCCAAAATGCCATTGGCCTTCTTGGTTACAAGGGCACACTGTTGACTCATATCCGGCTTCTCATCCACTGTAACCCCTAGGTCCTTTTCTGCAGAACTGCTGCCTAGCCATTCGGTCCCTAGTCTGTAGCGGTGCATTGGATTCTTCCGTCCTAAGTGCAGGACTCTGCACTTGTTCTTGTTGAACCTCATCAGATTTCTTTGAAAGGAGAACTTTAGACTGAGCACGGACAGGAAATATAATGGAATTGATTTAGCTTCTATTGAATACCAGTTTTCTGTTTCATTAGAATACTCTAAAAAATCCATAAAAAGAAAAGGAGTACTTGTGGCACCTTAGAGACTAACCAATTTATTTGAGCATAAGCTTTCGTGAGCTACAGCTCACTTCATCGGATGCATATTGTGGAAACTGCAGAAGACATTATATACACAGAGACCATGAAACAATACCTCCTCCCACCCCACTCTCCTGCTGGTAATAGCTTATCTAAAGTGATCACTCTCCTTACAATGTGTATGATAATCAAGTTGGGCCATTTCCAGCACAAATCCAGGTTTTCTCACCCTCCGCCCCTCCACACACAAACTCACTCTCCTGCTGGTAATAGCCCATCCAAAGTGACCACGCTCTTTACAATGTGTATGATAATCAAGTTGGGCCATTTCCAGCACAAATCCAGGTTTTCTCACCCCCCCCCCCTTTTTCCAAAAACCACACACACAAACTCACTCTCCTGCTGGTAATTGTGTGTGTGGTTTTTGGAAAAAAAGGGGGGGGTGAGAAAACCTGGATTTGTGCTGGAAATGGCCCAACTTGATTATCACACACATTGTAAGGAGAGTGATCACTTTAGATAAGCTATTACCAGCAGGAGAATGGGGTGGGAGGAGGTATTGTTTCATGGTCTCTGTGTATATAATGTCTTCTGCAGTTTCCACAGTATGCATCCGATGAAGTGAGCTGTAGCTCACGAAAGCTTATGCTCAAATAAATTGGTTAGTCTCTAAGGTACCACAAGTACTCCTTTTCTTTTTGCGAATACAGACTAACACGGCTGTTACTCTGAAATCTAAAAAATCCATGAAGATGTTACAGAGTAACACAATCTACAAGACATCAACTGGGGTAGTAGGAGTTTGTTCTGAGGAATTAAAAACCCTCTTGAACCTCAGGTATTTGATTTGGAACCAAAGCTTTCATGGTCTGTGTTTCTTTTTTTGTACTGTCCATTTCAGGCTGGATAGTTTAGTGTAATAGTAGCAGTCCCTTGCATAACTACTGAATCTAGGAGGCCATCACTTAGGAAGAATCTGTGTGGTGACTCTAACCAGCACTGACTGCATTCCTCTGTATGGGAGCAAGGAGAGCTATAGGGTGTGTCTGGGTCCAGAAGCCTGAATAAAGGTTTTCCTTTGTACTCACTGCAGCTGAGTCCTGACACCCCAGGGAAGGAGTCTAAGTGACTCACGCTTTTCTCCATTTACCAGATCAACAGTTCAGATCAGCTGTGGTGTTCTTGTTGAGACACTAAATTTGAACTCTGGGCCCCTGAAGGCAGTGTATGTGTTTTGGGAGATGGGGTTGGGCCCAACTCTGGATTGAGCCTATTCTAGGGGGTCAGTGGGTCAAAAAAGCCCAAGTTAGCACACTTGTGACAGTGGGCATTCTGCAAAGCCTATGTGTTCACTGAGGCTCTTTCGGAATAAGTGGTGTCCGGGGGATTGAGAGGTTAATTGTAATTTAAAATAGATTTATTTAAAAAAATTCACTGTCTTTGTCATATGATAATTTTAAATGGTTGTAAATGCACACAGCAATTATGAATAGGTGCAAATAAATAGCAAGTTTCCTTGAGTAGCCAGGCAGATGGGTGTGGAAAGGTTGTGTGAGTTGTGAGGAAAAATCGACTCCAATGGTGGAGGAAACAAAATCAGGCCATCTTGTCACAGCATGATGATGTGCCACTGTGACTTACATTAATAAAATTGGGTAACCTTCTTACTGTCCGCAAAAAGAAAAGGAGTACTTGTGGCACCTTAGAGACTAACCAATTTATTTGAGCATAAGCTTTCGTGAGCTACAGCTCACTTCATCGGATGCATCTGATGAAGTGAGCTGTAGCTCACGAAAGCTTATGCTCAGATAAATTGGTTAGTCTCTAAGGTGCCACAAGTACTCCTTTTCTTTTTGCGAATACAGACTAACACGGCTGCTACTCTGAAACCTTCTTACTATCTTATCTGGCTGATAATGAATGCAGTAGAAGAACAGTACTATTGGAATGCACTGAGGGACAGTGTCTAAAAGTGAGATGTGAAGAGTCTGGGAGATTAAAAACAAGGGATGGTACCACAGTAGAGAGAATGGGTGAGTGAACATTTGAAGCAAATTAAGAGGGAAAAAAATGAAGCCTTGGAAGCAGAAAGATTGATGGAAGAAATCCTGATGAAGGAAAACCACCACCACAAAGGAATTTATCCTAGGAGATCTTTCTGGCCAAGTGCACTGTGGCTCTGAGAATGTATTTTGTCATGGGAAAGAATGTTAACAAAACCATTCTGCGACAAATTAAGGATGGGATTTTCAAAAGTTTTCAGTGCTGAGCCTAGCTCCGCTATCACTGACATCAACAAAGAGATGAAGTTCAATGGGAGCAGAGTTAGGCCACCACCGCGCACTTTTGAAAATCCCACCAAAGCTTTTATTCCTTTCTTAGAATTTACCCAAAAGCAATGTTCTTCAAGAATGTGTAAAAATATTTGTTGCCCACCAGAATATACCAGGTGTCCACTGTTTGGAGAGTTCTAAAAGTTTTGTGAAACCGCAGGTTCCGCTGTGATCTCACAACCCAGGGGCAATTACTAAAGTATAACACAAGAGTGATTAAAGCCTGCAATGGTCTCCAATCCTTAGTAGCTTTATTTGCTTCCTACTACTGTTTACTACATATTATGGAACTTAAAGCGTGTTTCTCAAATAAAATAATTACAAAACAAACCACATCCCAAAGCCAAGAAACCAGTATCCCACGTTTCTACGTTCTTTTGGTTTCCTGAAGCAAATGCAGCACTTAGGAAAGGTGCCAAGTTCACAGCTCTGCACATTGAACTCCTCTTTGTACATCTGCAGAATGAGCACAGAAGAGGGAGTGGCACTGTTAGCTTCCCCACGCTGCCCTGCCAATGTGCCTCAACCCTAACCTGGAGGGACCATTTCAAGGCGTGAGAAGGTGATTCAGACTCCACGCCTATTCCTCCTTTGGCCTCTCTGCTGAGACGATTAATAAAGATGCCAACACTGCTAGTAATTTGTGTGATGTGGCTAGTTATCCACTAGGAACATTTTCTATAGATTATCAAACAGCTAGTGAATGGCAATGACTTCATTCACTACCAGCTTGGGGTGGGTTCAAACCATTGGCCCATAGGTAAGGCTCAATATCTCATTTCCAGCACAGTCCCAGAACCCAGATTCTTAAAGGAAAAATCCCCCTCAATATGGTAACGCAGGGAGGGAAACGGATCAAGACAACGCTTATTCACATGGTAATAACCTTTACCCCATGCCATCTTAGTATACTTCGGTTCCCAACATAATTCCCTTATATTTCCACAGTGAGCTATTTCTGTGTATAACAAATGGAATATGTACCATTAGGCTGTTTTTGAAGAATCAGATCTCAGTGTCTATTAGCTCAGAGTGCAATAATTATTAGATAAAGACAAACACTATAGTAATCAAAAAGAAAACTAAATAAAACCCACCTACACAGATTTCTCACAGTTGGCTCTGGACATGACTCATTGGATATGTATTAAACACAGTGGGTGAGTACTTTAATTTGTATGTGTTCCATTGTTATATGTGTTTTGTACTCACTAATTCTGACTTTATTTTTTTGGCAAAATCTTAGAAAAAAAAATCTTGGGTCATAATCATGAACTGCAGCTGTGTTACCTCACCTGACTATCTTGGAATCAGGGTGGAATTCTCTGGGGAGAGGGAATTATAGCCTATTTGGTTTGTTAATAGAAGCAGGAAAATGTAGATGGAAGGGCAAAGGCATTATTCAACAATTAAACATGGAGAATACCTGACAGAAGATGACCTTCTTTAGAGATTTACCCGCTCAACTAGGAGTTACTTTGCATGCTGGTCAGGCAAGATTTTTAAAAGCTTGTGCCTATGTTTTGTGCTCAAAAATATTAACAAAATAAATAGCTGGGCCCTTTAGTTTGCAACACAGTATTACACCCCGTATAACAAACCAGCAGGCAAAATATATATTAAATGTTGAATTTTCATGACATATACAGCTAAAACAAAAAGCATGTGTTTCCAACAGATTATAATATCACCCCTGGGTAAACACACACAAAAAATGATAAGAAATGAGAATTTTGCTCAGAATAATGGCCAATGGTAACCATTTTCATTTCTAGATTTTTATAACATTAATAACATATAATTTTACTATTATCATGAATATGATTTGTGTTGTACTCTTCAAAATGCACTACGTGTGAGGGGAAGGGAAAGGTGGTGATGAGTGTGGGAGATGGTGGGTGGTGCTGAATAGAAGAAAGGCATTCTGCAATGTGTCTGGGAAACAGACTGTAGTTGCTAACTTTTCTGTTTGTTGAGGATGGTGTAGAGTAAAACTTCTTGGTTTCATCCAAGGACATTTCAGGGAGGCCTCCTGATATTCCAGGCTGAGCCATGAAAAATTCTCACGTAAGTCCTTCCCAGCCACACAGGACAGTTGTCAGTAGAGCCCTGCAAATCCACAGACCATTTTTGAAGATAGTGGATCGGATGCAGATACAACTGAGCAGAGCTCTATTCACCGGCAGTGCCTGGCCTGTGGTGTCTGGCTTGGGCGGGGGGCGCTTGTGGCCAGTGGCAGCAGCCAGTGGCTGGGGCTGGACAGCAGGTCGGAGTCAGGGCTGTCCAGCACCTGCTCACCATACTGCTTCCTGTCCAGCAGCTCAGGCCCTTCAGGCAGTGCCAGTATCCACACCAGGGCCCAGCCCGGCAGCACTGGCCGCGCTCCCAGTCCTGGACCCGGCCCACCAGCTCCTGGGCAGCAGGACCCACCCCAGCCACGGAGATTGGAGTGGGCGGGGCCCCGGCATCCCACCCCTCTGCCCCTCTGTGATTCAACACGCACCGCTGCTGCCGTGTGCAGGCGCTTGCGAGCCCCCCTTCCCCCTAACCCCCCCCGTGCCGCCCCTTCTCCTTGAGACCCCGCCCCCGCACTGCCCTTTACCCCCAGTCCCCACCCTCATGCTGCCTCTTCCCTGTAAGATCCTGCCTCCCACTTTCTCATCCCCCCATCACTAGCCCTTGTGAGGTGGCTTGCTGATGCAGGTGCGGATGTTGATGCGGCTACAGGTAAAAGCCGGCTAATGGATCGCGGGTCGGATCATGGATTGATCCTGGCAGATGCGGATCGGATGTGGATCCACATTTTTGTATCCGCGCAGGGCTCTAGTTGTCAGGTATAATAAGTTATAGTAGGTCACTCTAGTTTTAATTGGAGGTGGATTTTAATGGATAATATTTCACACACAGTATGCCCCTTTATTTTCACCGTGTTATATCAACATTTACCAGTGGGGTTGGAGACAAAGCTTTGGTAAGAAGTAACACCATATATCACAGGGGTCCTCAATATCTTTGATAGCACGATGCCACATTTAGCTACCTGTAAAAGGACCTGCATACCACATAATCCTTTGTGTCAGCTCCCATTCCATTTCAATGGAGGTGCTGCAGGGATCGCTTCAATCGTTTACTGCTCTACTGAGAAGAATCTACTGCAGGGATTCTCAAACTTCATTGCACCCTGAAACCCTTCTGACAGCAAAGTTACTACATGACGGGGTGGGGGGAGGAGCAGGCGCAGTCCAAGCCTTGCCAGCCCGGGTGAGGGTGGAGCTTAGGCTTCAGTTTAAGCCCTGGGTCCAAGCAAATCTAATGCTGGCCCTGGCGACCCCATTAAAATGGGGTTGTGACCCACTTTGGGTCCCGACCCACAGTTTGAGAACCACAGACCTACTGTGAGTGACTGAACAGTCCACTTCAGTAGAAGACTGGAGACTGGAATGAGAACAGGCTCACAGCCCTCCAGAAAGATTCTGGTGAACCCCCACAACCTGAGAACTGCTGATAAAATGGGCACAGCATGGCCGAAACAGCTAACACAACATTGCTGAAAACTGCTTGGGGCACACCCAGGAGTCCCTGCCTATCTTCATACTCACCGTTTACACAATTTCTATAGACAGAAGACCAGTTGAAATAGAGACTAGAAGACCAAATGTGTCAAAACCTTCCTATAGAACATCAAGAGTTGTGAGTAGAGCAACTTAGTGTCTGTTTTATTACCTTCCCAGAGTACTCTGCTGTGAGCCTGGACGTGCACAACTCAGTCACCCCTTTAACTGCCCTCTGCACATATATTACCTCACAAAACCATGCACAGGTTAGAACTATACAAAAGGGTGCCACAGATATAGCTGAGATTATTTGGGCATCACTGATGATATGGATGCCCAACTCTTCAGGATACACAGTCTACTATAAAATGGCAAATTTTATATTCCTATGGTCAAAGTAATGAAGCTACTTCACCAAAATTCCCTGCTTTTCTCATTTACTTCACAATTAAAATATGCAACCCGTTTGACCTTAAGAACACTCCTTAGGAGGGTTCAGGCTGAAGGAGAGCCCACAGCAGCCAAAAATAAGCATTTTATTACTGACCACTTTCCTTCAATCAGAAAGGAAACACCAACGCTACCATTGTGTAAATCCCTTTCTTTTAATGGCTGCAGTTTCAGAAGAACTACAGTCGCTAACCCATTCACTGCTGCTCCATGTTATTCTGTTCATTAAAAAGCAGCATCTACCTATGGAGTTACGTAGCTGCTCATTTGTTTTCAATGGGACACTTGTGGGATATGCGAGTCATTCAATTTTTCCACTATATCACATAAGACACTTATGTCTGTCTGTTCCCATTTGTTTAAATATGAAATGACGCTTAACTTTGCAGCAGCAGTTTCCTGTGTAACAACCATTTAAACGAGTGGCTCAGTAAGCTCCACAAGTATGTTTGGCAGCACTGGAGAAGCACATCTGAGAGACTAAATAGCAAACAATGCTTACTATACTGATGAGGGAAACAGGCAGCTGGGGCAGAGTGGCTCTGGAGCCCCGCACATGCTGCAGGCATGACTTCTGTGGCAGGTTTCTACAAGAAAACAGGTGTGGAAATTGAATGTGTCAAGCGCATGGCCAATGGGTCTACCTGGTCCAAAATTAGCATTGGAGGGAAGCAGCAGGCTGCCTCCCCACTATTCTCAATATCCACCAAAAGCAGTGAGTTGGCTGCACACTTGCCCTGAACTACCATATTGACCTAAGGATTCCATCCTTTTTCTTGCATCTCCACAGCTCCACATGCAGCTCCACATGATCACAGCCTTATCAGAACTGGACCTTACAAGAGCTGCAGTAAGTACGCCCAATTGGGTAGGTTATGGGCTCAGAAAGATTCTTAACTCTGAACTTTTGGAACTAGCTTCTGCTCTGATTTATACTGCTTTAAATCCAGAATATCTTCAGTAAAGTCAATGGAATTCTTCCAGATTTAAAGGGATTTAACTCAGAGCAGAATTTCACCCTTAGTATTATTTTCTACTACTAATAATTATTTATGGAATGCTCCAAAGTGTGCTACGTACCTATTTTGTTTGAAGGCTCTTTATTTAGTACATATATTGATGCAATACTGCAAAACCTGTACTGTAAATGAACTTCTGTATAATCACTGAACTTCTGCATAATCACTAACCTTCTGATAGAACAGCTGCAAATGAGTATTATTACCCTTGTATTTTTACTGATATTTGTTCTACTGTATTTTTTTTAATTGTGGCACTTAACACATATGAGTAACTCTAGGAGAAAAGACAGATTACTCAAACCATAGTGCAATGTTAGTGCAATGTGCAACTCAAACAATGTTAGTACCTTCAGTAGTGATATGGAGATCAAATAAATAAAGCATACACAGTGTAACATTAATTGTTCATATGCTGGGGAACAGGGAAGGGACTAAACTGGACAAAAAATGATAAAAAGAGTAGTAAAAACTGACCAGTCTATTTGAAAGATTACTCTTAGAACTGAAGTCATTCAGATACACACGGTACAATGGAACATTATTAAAAGCACAAAATATATATGGTCAATACAATTCTTTATTTATAGGCTTGTGCTATTACACCAATCACTGCAGTATCTGACCAGCTCACAAATATTAAATAGTTTAGCCATGCAATATCCCTGTGAGGAAAAGAAATATTAATTGTCTCCTATTACGGATGAGGAGCTTGAGGTACAGGAGGAAAAGGCCAACATTTTGAAAACTGGCCACTGACTTTGGGTGCCTCCATTTTTTTGATTTGATATTACCAAGTTCTGGCACCAAGAATTCTAGTTTAGAAAAATCTAGTTCTAGAAAAATCAGACTCCAAGGTCTTGTCTTCACTACAAAATTAAGTCAACTTAAGCTACATTGATGTACAGCTGTCACAGTAAATATAGCTGTTGCATGTCCACAGTACAGTCCTCCTGTTGCTGGAGTGCGTCCACAGTAGCAGTGTTTGCATTGACTCAGAGAGCAGTGCAGTGTGGTGCACTGTGCAACTCACCACTATCTAGTGTGGGGTGCTTTGGGAAGGGTTTGCAATGCCTCATGGGTGCAAACGAGTCACATGGGGTGTCTGGGAACATGGGTTCAGCGTCCCATGATTCAGCTTTCTCCATCCCATCATTCCATGGGTATCCTATTACGTTTTGCACCGATTTTCAAAAGCCCCACTTATCGGCACGTCTGCCATCTCTGTGAGAAACATGGATCCTGCACTACTCTTCAGTATTGCGCTGAGCGTTATGAATACAACGTGCCTGTATTTCCTGAGCTGCGAGTCTGATGATGATGCCTTCATGGCTGCCTGGCTGTGAGCCGGGGAAAGAAACAATTCAGGACTGCTGTTGGCATTCACAGAGCAGCTGCACACGATGGACCGCTGGTTTTGGGCCTGAGAAACAAGCACTGACTGGTGGGATCGCATTGTTATGCAGGTCTGGGATGACAAGCAGTGGCTGCAGAACTTTCGGATGCACAATGCCACAGTCCTGGAACTGTGTGCAGAGCTCGCCCAGCCTTCTGGTGCAGCGACCCCAAAATGGTGTCTCCCGGTGGAGAAGCAAGTGGAAATCAGTGTGTGGAAGCTGGCAACGCCAGATTGCTACTGATCAGCTGGGAATCAATCTGGAGTTGGTAAATCTATAGTGGGGGTTGCTGAGATGCAAGTGCGCAGGGCCATTATTTGCATCTTGCTACGAAGGACTGTGACTCTGGCAATGTGTGGGAAGTAATAAATGGTTCTGAAGCAATGAGGTTCCTGAACTGCAGTGGGGTGATAGATGGCACACATATCCCTATTTTGGCACCAGACCACCTTGCAACAGAGTACTTCAACAGAAAGGGCTACTTTTCTATGGTGTTGCAAGTGCTGGTGGATCACCGGGGTCGTTTCACCAACACCAATGTGGGCTGGTCAGGGAAGATGCATAACACATACATCTTTAGGAAAACAGGCCTGTCCAGAGAGCTGAAAGCAAGGATTTTCTTTCCAGGCCAAAGGATTATCTTTGGGGATGTTGAAATGCCGATAGTGATCCTGGGAGACTCTGCCTACCTGCTACTCCCATGGCCCATGAGGCTGTACACTGGCTACCTTGACAGCATCAAGGAGCACTTCAACAACAGGCTCAGCAGGTGCTGATTAACTGTTGAATGTGCCTTTGGCTGTTTGAAGGGCCGCTGGTGCTGTCTACTCACAAGATTGAAGACCCCAGTGAAGAAAATATGGTCATAGCTGTGTGCTGCACGCTTCATAATATATGTGAAGCAAAGTGGGGAGACGTTTCTGGGGGGTGAAGCACGGAGGTAGATTGGCTGTTCACTGATTTTGAGCAGTCAGATACTAGGGCTATAAGAAGAGCTCAATGGGGAGCTATTCGGCTCAGGGAGACTTTGCAGGAGCATTTTAACAATGAGCCACCATAATGTGTGTTGCTGTAGTGTGCTGTGCTTGTCATTGGTTTTTTGTTTTTTTTTTGCTCTGTGCTATGAACCTTGCAATGAGTGACATGTGTGTGCTAATATAACAATGCAAAAGCAACTGTTTCTGTTATCTTTGAATACTGGCCGCAGCCACCATATATTATAGACTAATAAAGATGAATTAAGATTCCAAAAATAAAGGCTTTTATTCCTCACCCAGCAAACATACCTATTTAAAGCTGAAATAAACTTCATGCATAAAGGTAAAAGTATCTTTAAAGGGGAAGTGTTGGGAGGTCCCAGAATGCAGTTCTCTATGGACTGTAGGGGGAGGCGAGCATGGATGTGTCCAGCCTGAAAATCAGTTAGGGAACGCAGCATGTCTGTATGCTCCCTGAGCAGTGCTATCATCTCTTGCTGCCTGTTTCTCCTGCCTGTTTCTCCTGTCCTTGCTATCCCTCTGCATTTTGTCATTGATTCTCACCCTCCAATACCTCTGCTCACAATCCAAGGCACCAGAGGCTTACAGGACACCCTGGAACACATTTTCCATTGCCACTTTTTCAGTTGCTAAAGAAATGATGGATAGAGATACTATTGTGAGTGCATCCACTCCCCTTAATCCACACAAGTTACAAGCACAACATTCTCACTTCCCCTTGGGATTCATAGAGCATGGTGGCAGTCCCAGACATGGTGAGTACAGCTCCTGGGGGCAGGGAGGGGGCAAGTTGGAACAATGAGGGGTAGCACTTGGGCATCAGTACAAGTGGATAGGGCAACTGAACTGAATACTGGCACCTTTTTCCACAGACGGTGGTGATTTTAGCTGATATCTCACTCATGAGGGTAACCAAGGCTGAAAGGGAACAGCTGCTGCATGTGTCTGGCTGCAGTCCGGGTCCTTATGCTGCTAGCCCATGCGCTGCAATGGTGCTTGCTGAAGTAATTGCTGACTGGTGTGGAAAAGTATCCTATTGCAGTGGAAGAAATAAGGCAGCCCTCCCCAGAAACCATCGGCAGAGGATTGCAGGCTACCCCCTGGAAAGTTTCCTAGAGATCTCTATGGAGGATTCACGGGACATCCTGGTGTGCATTAGCAAACTGTTCCAGAAGGCCCACTCTGCCTAGCTGTACAGGGCAATGAGAAGCAGATAGCAACTGTACCTCCACTGGTTATTTCACTGCCTCATCTAACCTGATTAAAAAAATAATATATGAAAAGATGTCTCCCTGCGATATTGAAGCAAACTAAGTACTTACCAGAGGTTCCCTCCCCTGCATCAGGCTAACCAGTGCTGGACTGCTGAGAGTGGCTTGACTGCTCAGGAGTCAAAAACAGGTCCTGGCTTGCCACGCCACTGGATCCCCTGGTTGCCTATCCCCCAAACTCCTCCTCCTCTTCCTTGTCCAGCACCTCATCTTCAGGTTTCACCGCAGTGCCCTGTGACTCCCACTTGTCCGAAGTATCCCCAGTGTGCTTGATGTTAGAGGTGGGGTTGCTGCTAAGGATGGCATGCAGCTCCTTGTAGAAGCAGCATGTCTGTGGTTCTGCCCCAGAGTGACAGAGGATCCTGGGAACTACAGGCCAGTCAGCCTCACCTCAGTCCCTGGAAAAATCATGGAGCAGGTCCTCAAAGAATCAATCCTGAAGCACTTAGAGGAGAGGAAAGTGATCAGGAACAGTCAGCATGGATTCACCAAGGGAAGGTCATGCCTGACTAATCTAATCGCCTTTTATGATGAGATTACTGGTTCTGTGGATGAAGGGAAAGCAGTGGATGTATTGTTTCTTGACTTTAGCAAAGCTTTTGACACGGTCTCCCACAGCATTCTTGTCAGCAAGTTAAGGACGTATGGGCTGGATGAATGCACTATAAGGTGGGTAGAAAGCTGGCTAGATTGTCGGGCACAACGGGTAGTGATCAATGGCTCCATGTCTAGTTGGCAGCCGGTGTCAAGTGGAGTGCCCCAGGGGTCGGTCCTGGGGCCCGTTTTGTTCAATATCTTCATAAATGATCTGGAGGATGGTGTGGATTGCACTCTGAGCAAATTTGCGGATGATACTAAACTGGGAGGAGTGGTAGATACGCTGGAGGGGAGGGATAGGATACAGAAGGACCTAGACAAATTGGAGGATTGGGCCAAAAGAAATCTGATGAGGTTCAATAAGGATAAGTGCAGGGTCCTGCACTTAGGATGGAAGAATCCAATGCACCGCTACAGACTAGGGACCGAATGGCTAGGCAGCAGTTCTGCGGAAAAGGACCTAGGGGTGACAGTGGACGAGAAGCTGGATATGAGTCAGCAGTGTGCCCTTGTTGCCAAGAAGGCCAATGGCATTTTGGGATGTATAAGTAGGGGCATAGCGAGCAGATCGAGGGACGTGATCGTTCCCCTCTATTCGACATTGGTGAGGCCTCATCTGGAGTACTGTGTCCAGTTTTGGGCCCCACACTACAAGAAGGATGTGGATAAATTGGAAAGAGTCCAGCGAAGGGCAACAAAAATGATTAGGGGTCTAGAGCACATGACTTATGAGGAGAGGCTGAGGGAGCTGGGATTGTTTAGTCTGCAGAAGAGAAGAATGAGGGGGGATTTGATAGCTGCTTTCAACTACCTGAAAGGGGGTTCCAAAGAGGATGGCTCTAGACTGTTCTCAATGGTAGCAGATGACAGAACGAGGACTAATGGTCTCAAGTTGCAATGGGGGAGGTTTAGATTGGATATTAGGAAAAACTTTTTCACTAAGAGGGTGGTGAAACACTGGAATGCGTTACCTAGGGAGGTGGTAGAATCTCCTTCCTTAGAGGTTTTTAAGGTCAGGCTTGACAAAGCCCTGGCTGGGATGATTTAACTGGGACTTGGTCCTGCTTTGAGCAGGGGGTTGGACTAGATGACCTTCTGGGGTCCCTTCCAACCCTGATATTCTATGATTCTATGATTCTATGACTGTTTGCCTTCCTTGCCTTCAGGTACACCTGCAGCAGCTCCTTGATTTTCACATGGCACTGCTAAGTGTCCCTGTTGTAGCCCTTCTCCACCATGCCCTGAGCGATCTGACCAGAGATGTCCAAGTTTCTATGGATGGATGGAAGCTGTGATTGCACAGCCTCCTCTCCCCACAGACCCAGGAGACCCACCACCTCCTGTGTACCCCAGGCAGGAGCGTGTCTGCAGCATGGAGCTGGCAAGGTCAGCTGGGCAGTTGCTAGGTTAACTCTCTATGCTGACCAAACAGGAAATGGAATTTCAAAAATTCCCGGGGCTTCAAAAGGAGAGGGGGAGTGTACCTGTTTACCTTGCTACTGGGCAGCGGAGTTCAGAACAGTGACCAGAGTGGTTATGATGGGGCATTGTGGGACTCCTCCTGGAGGCCACTAAAGTCATCGTAACCAATGTAGTTTCTACACTGACACTTCACCGCCCTAACTACATCGAGCTAAGCGCTATGCCTCTCGCCAAGGTAGATTTATTAGGTTGGCGTAGCAGGCACGTTAAAGTGGTAGGAGAAATATTGTAGTGTAGACACCTACATACTTAGGTCGATGTAAGTTGCCTTATATTGACCTAACTCTGTAGCATAGACCAGATCTGAGTGTCAAATGGGACACACAAAACTAAAAAAATGTTGGCCACAGGGCTGAAGCTTGCAAGATGCTGGGCATTCTTGTGAGGTACTGACTGCCCTCCACTTCCCTTGAAGTCATATGGAGATGAACATCTTGCAAGATTAAGCCCTAATAAGTGACTTTCATGCAGGAAAGGTCATACAGGAAAGCTGTCGCTGAGCTAGGAATAAAACCCAGGTCTCCCACAGCCCAATACACTGCGTTAACCACAAGACCATTTTTACTTTCACCTTTAGCTTTGCTAAAGAGCTTTCTAGTCTCTTCAGTTAAACCTAAAGTGTTGCTATCCAACTTCAAAATAATTAAAAACTTTAGTGCAGGGGTAAAATACCACTGTCTTGAAATGTGTATTTTTAAAATCACTCTTTCCGTCTGTTTCTAGTTTCCAGGGGCTGAAGCATTGTTGCCATGAAGAGTTCAGTCTGACTCTGTCAGTCATGGGATGCTGCCCATGACAAGTCATAGCTCTGATGGTTCTGTAGATGGAAACTTCATGTAACACGGCTTTGGAATTCACATTCCAAGGAGGATTTTGCAAAGGAGACTGATTGACATATATAGTTTCACTGTGTCGTGCCTCCAAACTGAGTGGGACTCACTTCCAAATGGTAAAGTAGAAATAAAGTGCATGATTGCCAATGAAATTATTTTGTTGATTTACACATGACAGGGAGCTTGGATTAGATCGATCATTTTCATCAACAGAGGGATGCATTGTGGCAATTGAACTTGCTGAATGCCTGATAAACTTTAAGGTTCAGAAGTTCAGTATTAGCTCATGCACTATAAGGAGAGATAGAGTGCACTTATGAAGACCTGCTAGCCTCATTACTGTGAAGCCCAGTGAATCCGCCTTTCCCTGGGGTACTGTTCAAAATGTGCATTGTATTTGACTGACGCATAGGTTCGAGAATGCTACAGTTCTTCTACAGTGAACCTGCTGCTGCTGCTCCTAAGAACACTGGAGGGCTGATTCAGTGTAACTTGGAAGTAACTTCACTGGAATCAGTGGAGTTATCCCAATTTAAAACTGGAATCAGCAAGAGGAGAATCAGGTCGAGGTTTTTTGAAACAAGTTGAGATGAATTGGGCTATATCTGTACAATTTATGAATTCTGACTGAAATTGTTAAACTGCATTATGAAAAAATGCTGTATCATCTGTGTCTATATATATGTGGATCCACCATTGCTGACAGGCCCTGTAGCAAGTACGCAACAGCAGGGCCGTCCCTAGGGAATGCAGGGCCTGAGGCATAAGTGACAAATCCGTCTCTTCTGGGACCAACCTGTCACTTCCGGGACTGACCGCACTGGCCAATCGTGCCCCCAGCCTGCGGGGCCTGGAGCGGTTGCTTCAATTCGCCATACCCTAGGGATGGCTCTGCACACCAGACAGATACAACAGAACCATGCTTCGGCCTTATCAACCCTATTCAGTAACAAACTTCTGGGACCAATAGGTAAGATGCATCCTTATACAACCAGTTTAGCTGACTCTTCTGAAGGGAGAAAGATAGGAGCAGTGGATACTTAACAGGAGAAGAATAAAGGGGCCTGGTGATCAGGAGGAGGTTAAGTAAGGGAACCCACAGGAACAGAGAATAAGACAAGAAGAGAAGTGTGGCACAAGGAAGTACAAGGTCACTGAAACCGGTTAAGGGGCACCTGTGGGGAGAGACCACCCAGCATGTTATTGCCTGAATGAGGCAGAAGACTGCTTGCCTTCCTGGACACTGATGGCAACTGATGATAATGATCGATCTAATCCAAGCTCCCTGTCATGTGTAAATCAACAAAATAATTTCATTGGCAATCATGCACTTTATTTCTACTTTACTATTTGGAAGTGAGTCCCTAACGGCTCCCAAGGGAAGGGTGAGATAATAAGGGTCATTCTTTTGTATGATCTGTATTCTCCTGTCCTTCACATGATTAAGTACAAAGGAGCGTAAAAGTGTTAGACTCTGTGCAAGGTGTCTGAGGTGTGTATGTGCTTCTCAACTACTGCATGCCCCTGAGAAAGTTACGCTGTACACCAAAAGCTTCACACCTTTAGGGTGGAGTTCTGGGAGAGGGTATGTTTAAGTATTGGGGAGTCTGAAGGGTCAGTGATGTGCTCAGAGATGTTAGGTAGCTGGACAATGGACTCCAACTCTGAGAAGGGGAGTGCCATACAGAGGGTCTGTGCCCTGATTATGTGAGTAGGATCTCCAAGATTGGGGAAATGGCTGGACTCCATTCACACTCCAGGGGCTGGGAACACCTGGGGATGCAGAGCAGAAGCAGCTTGGATTCCCCTCACAGCAGTCCTAGTGAGCATCCAGGGTACATGACACAAATATATTAAATGTTTGCTACTCAAGGTAAAAAAATGAAGAGCAGAAATTATATATTTATATATATATTACCAGACCTCTGGTAAGCGAAGTTCTCGTACTCCCGTCTTAGAAAATAGCTTTTAACCAATAAAATATGACAGATACCTGAAAAAGGGGTAAGTGAAAACACCACATGGTACTGACTGTGTTTTCTTTTAACAATAACCTCCCTTTCTGTCCTGTTCTTATCTCTGCCTCTCCTTGGAACTATATACACTGGTGAGTTTCACTTATTCTAATCCACTAGTTCTAAGGTAGGACATTTCTTCACATGGAGGACAAGCTAGCCTCAGAGGCTCGTTTGCTAGTTGACTTGTGACTATAATCACAGATATGCTCTGTCATATTTATAGAGCTAACTGCACCTGTGACGTCTGCTGGATTTGTCTTGAGTCTTAAGCCATGATCTCTCTCTTGGGGTAAAATCACATGATTCTCCCATGCTGAGACTAGGCTTTGGGCTGAAATCCCCTATGATCATCTGCTATTACCTCAGCAGGTTTGACTTATCTTCAGTTCCTGCAGTTCTGTTTCCCCTGGGAGCAAAGACAATGATAACCAGTGACCAGGTAGCTTTCCTAAGTAAAGTATTCTTTATTAGAAGCAAGGCATGTAAGAGAAAACATATCTTAAAACAATAAAAAGTCTATCCACATGCCTGTTGTATTCCTGAAGGCTTACTATTCCCTGGGTCTGGGGAAGGTCCAATTTCTTCAGATTCCCTCTGCAGAGCCTCTTTCTGTGTCAGCCTGTTCTGGTGGAGGCCCCTGACAATTGACCCCAGCTTCCTATCCTTACGATAGCTTTTTAACTGTTTAGTGTCTTTTAGATCTGTAGGCTCCAAGTTTGCCAGCATAGGACTTGCATCTTCACAGGGGACAGAATATAAGATCCTCAAAGTTAATGGCTTTCCCCACGGTCTTTCAAATGTGAGGTCTTATCTGAGGAGTCACTGTGTTGCCTTCCTGTTTGTTCATCCAATAGCCCTCACTAAGTTAAAGAACACATGTATAATAACCATTCTGCTAACGCCTAATATAATTATACTGTCTCACTCAATAACTGGGTCACATGCAGTATTCACAAAATTATAGCTCAGAATCCTTAGATTATTACATAGCAACCTCCCATCTGCACCACCCTCACACTAAGATTTTATTTAACTCCCTCCCTACCAAGGTGAAGGAGAGATAGCTAAATAATGTTTCTATGGATGAGTAGAGACTGAATGGATGCAGGTGAGGAAAGAGGAGAAAGGAGAAAATTAGTTTAAATAAGGAATCCAGTTTCATTCTATTGATTGTTTGCAATGGTGTGAGGGGTGGAAATGATATTTGTTTGTAGATTAACATGCCAGTACATTTTATAATGAGAAATTAGATTAAATAAATTATTAAATGATGATGTAAGTTTTCCTAGGTTAGGGGTCCACCAACCACCCTCTAAGAATTTAACTATTCACTTCTAACTGTCACATGAAAAAGATATCTGTCGTGTTAAAAAGCAAACAAATATCAAAGAGATATAGTCAAATTGAAATCTAGCAATTTAACAAACAAAAGCGTTGTGTTTCCTCACTATACACCATGGGGAAACCACACTGGCAGAGTTGGATTCCAACTAACTGTATTTATTAACTATGCACAAATAAACAAGACCTAGCTATCTACGTACACTGCTGCTCTGGCAGGTTCAGATGGCTTCTGCAACAGAAGACAGGGAGACCCACTAGACTAGAAGGCTCCCAAACTATTTAAAGGGATATTACCCAATTCTTATGCACTACAAAAAGAGAATGAGTCACAAGCAGTTTCAGAGACTACACCTGCCTTGGAGTCTCTCCATCTTTTCCTACTATTGTCCTTTAAAAAAAAAAAGTATTTCTCTCCCGCTTACTGTGTCAAAAACACACAGGGGAAAGTACCTGCACAGGGAAAAGAGTGAAATTCACTGTGGACAAAGTGCTTTCAAATGCACAAAGTAAACAAATGTAAAAAAAGAGAAATAGACGTTTTTCTCTAATCTCTTCCATTTACAGTAGGCTTAAGCAACATTAATACTAGAGGTAAAACATTTTCAGACAGAAATGTGATTTTTAAGTTCATAGTTTCCCTTTACATTTTTCTCATGTAACTGTAACATGCAATATCAGGCAAATGGTTTCTTTTGTACAGAGGCCATTGTTTTTTGCTTGTTTATGTATACAGTAACTTTGGGTTGGTCTTGCAAAGGGTAAAGCTGTGCCTTTCCTTTGTGCATAAAAATGTGGAAATGTGTCTAGCCATTGAACAAGCAATGCAGCCAGCTTGCATGTCCCACAAGCAGCAAAAAAGATTCTCATTGTGAGCTAGGTTCTAAAAGATCAGCTTTTTGCCAAGCCATTCAATATTGTGACATGCTGCTATTGAAGTTATAATTATATCTTTGATCACACAAAAGAATATAATTCATGCTGTAAATCATATCCTGACATGCCAACTTCTAGCGTCTTATTTGGTTTACTTACAATAATTTAATGCACCCGACTTTGAGGTGAGGAATTCTTTTATACTGTTGATTTTTAGAGAAAGATGAATAGATTGTTTAGTATTTTAATGAAGCCGTTCCACAAACATAATAATCAGCTCCCTCCTATTCCATTGCTGCTGCTAATTGCCTCAATGTACAGGTTCTATTATGGACTGAAGCACCAACCTTATATTTATTAAAGTATACTTACTTTAGTGTAATTGTGTTGGATTATTACATCATCACTAAACGGACACAGTTAAAACAAATAAAAATGTTTCTTGATCAAAACTGATTTTCTAACCAATTATGGAAATGACCATGAAAAGCCTCACATTAAATTAGGTTGCTTTTCGCAAGTGGATTAATCTCAGTCTTTGCACCCACATTGGGGCTGTGTTTAAATTAAAGTGATTTCCTCATTTTTAGTTACAGTCTCTGCATGGTTCTGTGAACTTTCAAATATAACAAGGTTGCTTTCTCAGGGGCATGAGACCATTGCTCTGCAAGACTTTTATAGCAAAGACAAAAATCAGGTGAGATTCAGGTATGTTTGGGTTACCACTACAAGCCGAAATCTCAAACCAGGTTCACAACCCTGTTGCCAAGCAGGGACTGAGAATTTAGCAGGCATGGGCATCAACGTTTCAGAACGTCAGGCTGTCCAAAATCCAAACCTGGATCCAGATGTGAGTTTTGCAGTTGGCTTCTGTCTTTAATAATGATTTTGCAATGCCCTGATCTATAATAAGCTGGGGAAAAACAAAACCAAAACCAAAACCAAAACAACTGGATCTGAACATGCAAAAATTTGTTTGAAATCTGGATGGGAATGGTGCAGCTTGAACTCATCTCTCATTTCAAGCAAAACATTCAGTTGTTTTGCATGATTTCAACCCCCAATTAGGCTATACTTGATGGCTTTGGCTGCGTTTTGTTTTAATGAACTCCAAAACTCAAAGTGAAATGCAGGGAGTGTGAAACACCACAAACCAGCCTGTGCATAAACTGATCCAGACCAATGGGATTCACACAACTCTGAATTTGGCCCACACTTAAACTATATGGATGTGTACAGCCAAAGAGAAGGGAGGCACTCAGCTTAATAGAATGTATTCACTCCCTTTTTGTCTCTCTGTAATTCCTACTATCCAGTCAAAACAAGTTGCTTTTAATATTTATCATTAGTCTGCCAGTTTCCTGAGGCAGTGAGAAAGCAGAATTTGGGAATTACAGCTCTGATTGGGCTTCAAACTGATTTATACTGCTAGTTGCTTCACTCTGAGAATTTTGCCCACAAATCACTGCCACCATGTTTCACTCGCATTAAGTGATGCTTTCCTCCTGGCAAGGGATGGGCTCGCCTCCACAATTCTCAGCCAGTTTATCAATTTTACTGATCTGAAACCATGGGTGGCGAGTAGAAGAGACTTGAGGAGGCTAAGCCTCCTGAAATGGGGCAAGAAATGTCAGTGCACCTCCTCTTGGAGGCGCACCGGCCTGCTGCCTTTGGAGCGCTGCCACCAGAAACTCCTGAGAAATGGAGGGAACATTGACACCCGGAACATGGCCCCACCCATGCTCAGCCCACGCTCCACCCTGAGACCCTGCCCTCGCTCGGCTTCTTCCTGCCTCCGCTCTGCCTCTTCCCCCAAGGACGCCCGCGCTGCCCATTGCTTGTTCCTCTCCCCTGCCATCGCATGCCCTTAAAGCAGGAGGGGACAGAAAGGAGCAAGCATCCAGAGGGTACCTGGGTGGGGGGCTTGGGGAAAGAGGCAGAGAGGAGTGAGCAGTGGGTAAGGGGGCCTCAGGAGAGGGGCGGAGAGGAGCGGGTGGGGGGGACTCAAGGGAGGGGGCAGAGAGGAGCGAGTAGGGCGCGCCTTGGAGGACAAGGTGGAGGGGGGGAAGAGGTGAAGTGGGGCGGGGCCTCAGGGGAAGAGGTGGAGCGGGGCCTCAGGACAGAGTGGAGGGCAGGGCCATGATCTGGAAACTGGTGGAACCCCTACTTCCAGGGAGCTTCTGGCGCTCCCGCCCAGTCTTCCCAAATGTAAGAGTCACCCATCACCTATGTCTGGAACATTGAACATCGTTGACTGAAAAAACACAGTGTTTATAAGGATGGAATCTGCTAGTGGATTCTGATGCACAGTTGAGGATTTAGACTGTCAGAACTATAAGGAGATGTAGGGAGGCTCAACAGCAGCCATAAAAAAAGGCCCCTCAACACACAAGGACAAAATGATTATGATTTTCCAACATTTTTGGTAACCCGATAATGAAAACAAGCAGCCTTTGATCCTACAAGGAACCCCCTCCCCTCAACAAAGAAATGGGGATTGGCTATAGCATCACTTATCCATACCTGAGGTTCTTCAGGGGAAAGAGAAGCAAGTCTTTTGTGCTAGCTGAGGCAATCTATACAGTTGCTTGATCACTAGAGAAGGAAATAAAATTCAGGATAGGCAAAATTATGATGACTTTTACTTTTCAGTTGGACAGTTTGAGTTGATTTGCTATAAGTGCTAGATTTTAGAGGAAACATAACTGAGGCTGGAGATAAAGCAGTGGTTTAAACTGCTATTCTTCACATTACAGGCAGCTTAATTTAATAGCAACAACAGGTTAATTTATATCAGTTTATTTGATTTTGTTGGATTGTTTGGAGAACAGTGATTACAAACTTGCTGAATAAGTTACTTTAAATATTCTTGAACTGTATACTCCACTGATGATGTTATATGTAAATGACAATATTCACTTTTAGATTATGAACCAGTCTGAGAATTATAATCTATTAATATGTACATTGCAACTTGAACTCAGGAGTGGAAGGTATTAGGTGCATGGTAGGTCTGGCTCAATCCTGGTTGCAACCTACTTCCTCTCCAAAATAAAATAAAATTTTATTCAAACGAAATATACCCAGATTAGACTGTCCAACCATTACACTCAGATAAAGCTGATTTTCCCCATCTGTACCTCATGCACAGTGATTTCAAATTACATAGTTCTCTCCATCTTCCCTAAATGAAGCCACAATTAGTTTTTCAAAAAAGAGTTGTCAGCTCATATGCCTCTTACAAACCAATATCACTCTTGAATGTGGATAGTAAAATCCTAGCCAAGGCATATACAAACAACCTAGCACCTTTTCTACCATCCATTATCCATGCTGACCAGTAAGGGTATAGCCATCAGATAGATGCCAACAATAACATAAGGAGGTTATTAAATATTATTCATTACCATCAATGGAACAAAATAGAAGCCTAATTCTTAGTTTTGATTCCAGGAAAATACTTGATAGGGCCCCAAGAGATTTTTGTTCTCTACTTGAGAAGCCTTTAATTTTGGCTCTCAGTTTAGATCATGGTTACAAATGTTTTTCCAACAATCTATGGCTGTGGCGATAACTTAAAATCCTTCCCCCCTCTCCTTTTGATTTATGAAGAGGAATGAGGCAACAGTGCCCCTTCCCTCTCCCCACCCCCATAAATGTCATTATAATTGAATCTCTAGCCGTGCTAATGAAATCACATGTGACTATACTGAGAATTAAGAAGGGAAACCACGAATAGCAGATCACATTCTTTGAGATGATCTTTGAATTATCTGAGTTCTTCCCAAAACACTTCCTGCAATACAATGGAAGGGTCAGGCTTCAAAAATCAATTCACCATAAATCAATGGCCACTACCATAGCTCCATTATAGATCAGTGAATTACTTGTTCAAATGGATTTGAAATCTTTTGGAGTAACGACTCCAGTAGAATTATGTTCTATTTTTCAAGAAAATAAGCCAACCCTATTAAAGAAAAATATAACTGAATGTAGCCATCTGGCAAAATCTCTCTCTAATATTTGGTTTTACTTCTTTTCAAGCTTAAGCAGTTTTTTTAAACTTCTGCTCCTCCACTTAAAAAAAAATCATAGATAAAGCCATGAAACATTGTGCATAGAAAATGATTTTAAAAAACCCAAATACCTAGAATTAGGCATGGTTTACACTAGAAAATTAAGTCGTCTTAATATGTTGCCTCATGGGTGTGAAAAACCCACATCCCTGAGAGACACAGCCATGCTGACCTAATCCCCAGCGTAGACAGCACTAGGTTGATGGAAGAATTCTTCTGTTGCTCTAGCTACCGCCTCTCAGGGAGGTGGACTACCTATCCCAATGGGAGGACCCCTCCTGTCAGCGTAGGTAGTGTCTTCTCTGAAGCACGACAGCAGTACAGCTGCAACTGTGCACCGCTGTAACATTTCAAGTGTAGACAGGCCCTTAACGTTTTTTAAAGGAACAACCTCTTTTTAAAATCTAGTCAGTTTAAAAAAAACTAGTCAAGGCCATTTCAGGTGCTCCTACCTGCCCTTTGCCTCCTACGCCCTCACCAATTTTTGTAATTTTATTATCTTGGTTTCCTCTTTTAAAATAAAATTCACCTGTTGATGTGTGGAAGACCAACCTAAACAACATGCAAAATTGTTTAAGGGCATGATCCTGCAGACACAAATTCAATATGGCTACTCACTTGAATGAAGTGACTCATGAGCTTGAGTGTTTGCAGACCTGGGTCATCACTGACTACAGGTTATACCTGGGAACCATGAAACTGAGTATACACAGAGTGGTATCAAAGTGCACAAAGTACATACATTGAATAAAACAGAGGAAAAAAAGTTAATTTCTTTCATTTACAGTAATCTTAGGTCTTAGTTCTAATAATAGTAAAATATTCAGACAAAAACGTGAATTTTATGCTGATGGTGCCCTTCAAACTACTGTCATTAAAAAAGAAAAGGCTTAACTCTTCTCAACTGGCTGTTGAGCAGTTACGTAACATTCTTACGAACAATATGAGAATGGCAACATTTTGCCTCTCACAAATACAAGGGCCAGATTTGGGGCACCATAGAGCAACATATCCTCTGTACTATTCCATAAGCATTATATTTCTTGTATTGAGTGACCATCTGAACTGCTAGCAGCAGCAGCCATTTGCAAACCTGGCATAGATTCAGGATATTATGAAAGGTAGAACATAATCAATTATCTTTGGGAACTCATGGACAATGAGTGAGGTCCCAGATGACTAGAGACAGGCAAATATAGTACCTATCTTTAAAAGGTGGAACAAAGAGGACCAAGGAAATTATTGACCAGTCAGCCTAACTTTCATACCTGGAAAGATACTAGAACAAATTATTAAACAATAAATTCTGAAAGCACCTGCAGGATAATAGGAAGATAAGGAATAGCCAGTATGGATTTGTCAAGAAGAAATCAGGCCAAACCAGCCTAATTTCCTTCTTTGACAGGGTTCCTTCGTTAATTGTTAAGAATCAAGAAAACTGAATTTAAAAGGTTTCAGATATAAAACCAATTTTATTATACTGAAACTAAGAGGAATCTATTTTTTATTGGTAAAAATCACAGTGTCACAGTCCAAGGCAACTGCACCTGGATTTCCCCTCAGTGGCCCAACAAGGGCACCCATTCCCTGGCTTTCAGCTCCCCAGCAATTGCAGTGGAGACCCATGTCTCACTCCCTTCTGACTGGAGTCTTTCCAGACCCCACAGTTCTCTGCCTTCACTGTGTTATTCCCAGCAGAGACAGGCTGCCCAAGGAGGCTTGCTTGCTTTCTCTTCAGAGATGGTTAACTGCGTGACTGCCCATGGTTATAGATAACACACAGCTCTTTTTATGCAAGCCTATTTGTAAGGTAAAAATACCACACCGAAAAATTATTAAAAGCAATAAAAGAACTTACACGCATGCTAATAAGCTTACCAGAGATCACCCCAACTCTAACATGAGCAGTGGCCTGAGCAGGGCTGCAAAACTCCACACAGGGGGTTTCTTCTATGTTCACAAGTTCCTAACAGCCTCAGCTCAGAACTAGCACCCAGTCTTATGGATGTCAGTAGGCCTAGTCCTTCCAACCCTTCTCTAAGGATTGGGGCCTCCGTGACCAGGGGTACTCTCCATTTGCTGGATCGGGAAGAAGGCCCCAAGTCAATTTAAAACCAGGCTATTTATCCAAAAATCCTTTTTTTGTTGGTCATCGAAGAATACAATTTGAACTAGTATATGCCTACATCTCTGGGGAAGAGGGTGGCTTTATAGGGCTGATAACAGCATACGTACAGTACCATCCCCCTCCTACTAGAGAAGGTACATACAATTCCACAATAGCACATATGCAATTGCATTTTTAATACGACTCCAAAGGTATTAAACCTAATTCAGTAAAGTTTATCTTAATTCCATAAGGTTTGTCCAGGATATTGTTAGTCTGTCACAGGATGATCTGACATATTGTAGGAGACATGGTTCCTTAAATTGGAACAGCTAAATTTAGAGTACTATGAGTATACTGTATAATTCCACTAACAGAACTGTTCATGAAAAACGAATTCTATAACAATATGTTTCTACAGCAATGACAGTATCTTTATCTACAGAAGCAACCTTCTTAGTGCAGTTCTGGAGTTATCCTAACTGTACAGACATATATCAATGAGGGGCCAGAGGAATGTTAATCTTAATAGAACATAATAAGCAGGGGATATTAAATCTGTGGATGCAACATTCACATGGACACACCACTGGTTTGAGCAGAGCTTCAAAGAAAAAGGTTTGCTCTCATCGATCAGGTGAGGGGAGCAGACAATTTCCCCTTGAAAGCCTGTCTAAGTGGTCCGTTTAGTGGTGGCTCCGGGCAGACAGGAGCAACTCGTGATGTAAAGCCTTACTCACATCACTGTCGGAAAGAGGAAGGTAAAAGAACAAAGACGGGGAGGCAGACAGAAGCAATTTTTATTAAAGGATTTAATTTTTTTTACAAATAGGAGCACTGTGGGAAAATAGTCTGATGTAGCAAAATAATCTGGTTGTACTTACCATCCCAAAATGTATATTAGTTGCCAGGATCAGATGGCAATTTATATTCTATTTAACAATTCCAGCGAAATTAGGAATCCAGGGCAGGCATTTTTAAGGAATTATTGCATTTTTTTTGCCCTTACATCACTACCCAAAGGGTGCAGTCACCATCGGAGAGACATGCCTCATGGCCCTAGTTTCTGTTTTAGTATCGTAATTGTTACACCAGGTTTTACCAAGAAGGTAAATCATACTAATATCCAGCTCTTACAAACAGAATCTCATCTGTTTTTTTACAAGTGTGTTGCTGGCATTTTGTCAAGAACAGAATTGCACAAACCACCATGTTCTGATGAGGACATAAAGATTAAAAATTGGTTTCTGTGGCTCAATGCAGAGTTGACATTCAGGAGGAGGGGGGAAAAAAGAAGAAGCCAAGCATATAATTGATGTAAACTAACCAACACTTTGTTTAATTATCCTCTAAGTAATCACCCGCCAACCCCCCTGCCCACAACTCTTTCTTAAAACAGTTCACAATGAAACCTCAAGACACATTTACACCTGGCCACAGACATTTCAAGGAAGCTGGTGTTTTCCAGCTCCCAATAAGCCATTAGGGATGCTTCCCACCCACACCTCAATAGGCAGGTTAGCTCCTTTGACAGAAACTGTCAAAAGACCTGGGCTTTCTTACACAGGGTATTTACACTAGGCTTTTTTACTACAAATTTTCCACTGGCACTACAAAATTATGGGTGAGCTACTATAGATAGTGCCCCAGGCAATTCCAACACCATATCATCTATTCCTGCTAAGAACATATTTGCATGAGATGGTTCTTAAAATGACCTGGCACCCTGTGTGCATTAACCTTTCTCCCTGTTGCTACCACAGGTGGAGATACACAGGTTTTAATGGTAATGGGAAATTTTAGAGAAATAAGGTAAGCGTAGGCCGGGCCTCAATGGTAGGGAGCTGGGAATCTTCAGTTTGTTTGGGCTCTGAACACAAGCCCAGCGCAGATTGAGATATTTGCATTCACCATAGCAGGGAATACTCATGTGATCATTCGCAGAACACAGTAGGCATGTTTTGGTATGACTGCTGCATCAGTCATATGGTTTAAGAGCAGCCCATCGTACAGAGCTTTTTTGCCTGAGAACCTTATTTTGGAACAGGTTGTTGTAAATGAGTGAGTGAAGACGGAGTGTTGTCTGGGAGCTCTCTTGGTCTGTGAGACTACTCTTGTTAATACAGAATGAAAGTCTTCAAAATATCTTATGGACCTGGCTAGACCATCTCTGGTTATATAACCACCATCAAAGTCTTGTCTACACTAGGGAATTTAAATGAATTTCCATTGTTGCTAACCCAAGTTTAGTGCCTAATGTTTGATGGGATATTACTATCTTAAATAATGTTGCAAGAGGCTGGGATCCTATTGGCCATGCTGTTCACCCAGTTTAGTGTCAGGAATGGCCTGATTTGAGCAGCGAGGCAGCACTTAACAAGCCAGACTGTTCTCTGGTCTCATGCCCTTTGTTCGTAGGCCCCATGGAAGGGCTAAAGGAGGGTCAGGTTACCCCAGTTATGCTGATACGGATCTTAATAGCATCTGCACTCTGCAGCTGCTGAGCAGCTGCATCACCTCCTTCTCCCTCTTACTCCTGCTGAGCAGCTGTACAGCAGGTGTGAACATCCAGTTACTTAGGCTGAGCATGACGAGGATGAAGAGCTGCTGAGCAGCTGTAAAATGCAGGTGCCACTTATGACCTGACTGGGGCTCATACACTCCCTGACCTCAAAGGGATGAGCTCTCTGCCTCTGACTGCAGAGATTGGGACAAACTGGGTAGGAGAAGAGGTGGACTGGAGCATGGGAGAGAGATGGGGATGATGACTAGAAGGAAAGAGCAAGAAAGGAGGAATAAACAGAAGGAATGGGAAAGAAAGAGAATTGAATACAGGGCGATATTCAGCAAGGGGAATAATTATTTGGAGGGGAAAATACATTGGAAAAAGACCTAAAAAAGGAGGGAGCCCAACAGGGAGAGAAAAAGTTAGTCAAGAAAGATAAAGAGCATGAACAAAAGCAAGAGAAACAAAGTAGATTTGTTTTTTTATCTTATATAAAACTGCTGCCAGATAATATATTCATCAATAATGATATACACATATACGCATGTGTGCAATGTGAAGATGACTGGTTATGTGCCAAAGAATCTTATGCCGGCTGTATGCCAGTTACCAGGGAAACGCACAGGATACGCAGCCAGCAGCTTTCCAGAGGGGAAAGGGAAGTCATTTAGGCAAACTGGGTGGAAGCTTTGGAGTGGAATGGAAGCAAAGTCCCATGCTCATCTGGTGAATGGACTGAAGGGCTGAGTGTGCTGCTGACAGGCTCAGTTGTCTTTCTGTGTGTGAACAAATAGTGGGGTCAAATGGCAGATCTGACTGCTGATGCGACAACAGGATAGAATCTCCAGTTCTCAAGACACATTGTGGGTAAGAGAAACCTAGTTTCTCATTTTGTTTGGACTATTGTTACCCTTTAGAATTCAACATCATTTTAGTTTGAATTTCACCTTAATTTAGCTTTAGGAAGGCAGTGTGACTTAGTGGCTAGAACACTAGACTAGGATTTAGGAAACTTGGATTTATTCCTAACTCTGCCACAGGCCTGCCAGGTGGCCTTGGATAAGCCATTTCACTGGTCCATGCCTCAGTTTCCCCATCTGTAAAATGGGGATAATGATATGATCCTTCTTGCAGAGTCTGAGCGATTACTCTATATCTTGTCCCAAGTCCAAAATATTCTGCCTGCAGCCCCGTATACTTAAAAGTTTCCAGTGACATGTAGTTCTGGTGCTCTCTGTTCTTTTCCTCCCTGAGCAGTAGATAACCTTCTGTTTGTACTCACCTTTAGAGCCAGAAGTGTTGCTCATCCCAGGAGGTGGATATTGCTATGTTAAATGAGATTTTCCCTAATAGTTGGAGGCATTCTCAGGTTCACTTCAAATTGCAGATGGGAATAATATGGAGAGTCTTTCAAAGAGATTAAAGCTAATCTTAAAGAATATTTTTTTTAATTAAAAAGTTATAAATGACTTCCAGACATCCTACTGGAAGAAGTAATTATATATATTTGGCTTGATTTTCAAAGGTACCAAGAATCACAGCTCCCACTGAAATCAATGTAAACTGTGGGTATTCAACATCTTTGAAAATCAAGCCAAAATTGCCTTTAGACTGTAAGCTCCTTAGGCCAGGGACCTGTTACTTGTTTGGCAAACCTATTCTTTTGCAGAGCACCTTTGCCCAGATAGCACTATATGAGTAATAATCATAATAATAGAGAACAGATTTGTGCTGGAAGTTAGGAACATTTGATGTGGTTCTACAGTCTTTGTATTACACATTATTTTTTAACAAAAATAAACTTTCAATTTATAAGCAATATACAAAGTGAAGCATGAACAAACAAACCTGTCTGAAAACAATTTGGAAACAGGAAGGTGTTTGCCTGCTCACATACAACTTGGATGCTTTCCCGTCATTCCCTATTTTAGTATCTTGAAATAATTTGAATCAAATGCTTCCAACTGGAAATCTCGGGGAACAAGCAGACTAAGAAGAGTGTGTTTATTTGTAGTTGTTCTTGGAGCACTGAATCACAATGCTAAGTGATGGGGGGACATTGCTGATACATGTGTGTACACATGCGAGTGTGGATACACTCACTCTGTCACAGATCCACAAGATCGGTGCTACACCCACAGCTTTAGAACAATCTCTTGGAGGAACGCCTTCAGTGTGCTAGACCCCCAGGGGGACTCACTCTTCCTTCAGGATGGGCCATGCGGCTTCTCCGCTTCTTAAGGTCTCTGGGGCAACAGCACTCCTGCTTTATATCGTGAGCTCTGGTCAGAGAGTCCAGTTGACATAGACTCCTGACAGAAACTTGTACGCTCTTCAGAGAGTAATGCACCTCACCAAGCATTTGCAGTACCCCTCAAATGGTGTTGTCCAAACAGTAGGGTTATTAGTGAGCTGCAACACAGCATAGGAAGTCCTTAGGTTAGCATAGAGAAACTAAGGATAAAGCATAATCCAAGTCCATTCTGATTAGCCCAGAGCCCCAGCCAAGCTGCAGTGAACTCCAAGTTCAGGCCCTGTCTTTCTCTCAGGTTGACCTCTTTGGTCAGTTCCCAAGTGAGATCCCCAATTTCTTCCAGCAGCCAATTCTTAGCCCCCCACACTCCAACCTTCCCAGTCCTTTGCTCTTGAGCTGGAGAATTTTGCTCAGCTTCCTTGCTGAGAGGTGGGGAATTCCATCTCCCTCTAGGCCATTGGTTGGTACGTGTCAATATCCTGGTGACTGGATTTGCCATGGTCTTCTCAGATTCTCCACTGATATGGGGTTGGCACTCAGCCATTCAAGCTCAGACAGCTAGGCAACATTCATACCTATGTCTCTTAGGGCTGGCCTACACTGAAAACTTACACCGGCATAGCTACATCTCCCAAGAGTGTGAAAAATGCATACCCCTGAGAGATGTACCTATGCTGACCTAATCCCCAGTGTTAGGTGGAAGAATTCTTCTGTCATCCTAGCTATTGTCTCTCAGAGAGGTGCATTAAAGACAGCAATGGGAGAACCCCTCCTGTCACTGTAGCAAGTGCACGGGCAGCGGGTGAACCATGCCTTCGGGGAGGCTAGCCCTCTAGCCTCGCCCCTTTCACCCAAGGCCCCACCCCTGAACCCCTCCTTCCCTCCACAGCTGAAGCCCCAAGTGGCCTGAGCTGGGCCAGCCAGCCCTATATTTGCATGGCCCAGCTGGCCCGATCCCTGAGCTGCTGGCCTGACCCCTGGGCTGGCCCAAGCACCAGCCCAAGCCGCCCATGGCTACCGGCTGAGTTCCAGTGGCTGCAGCTGGAGCTGAGTCCCTGATAGCTTCAGGGCGGGGCCACAGCCTTGGGCAGTGAAGGCTTAGCCTTCCCTGGCCTATGAAACCTGCCGCCCCTGAGTAAGTGTCCACACTGAAGTGCTACAGCTGTGCTGCTGTAGCAGTTTAAGTGTAGATATACCCTAAGCTTGGCCTCAGAGCAAAGAGTCCTTTTCCCCCTACTGGGTTTCCGTGCAAAATATAGGAAAAACTAAGGCATACAGAGAGCGACATAAAAATGTTACAGAAAATTCCCACTTTGTCACACACCCCCAGCAGAAGTCACAACACTCTTTCAAATACACATATAATCCCCCTGCCTTCCATGTAGTCTCCTTGGTGATGGCTGTAACTACAAGATGACTCACTTTGACTGGGAGGCACTGGAGCCCCCAATATCAAATTCATAGGGTGTCATCATCACTGCATTTCCTGGTCTTGCTTCAAGGATCCTGGATCAATACAGTAACAGGGTGCCTTCAGTCAGCCTAAGCCCTAAACCATAACTCAGCATGGCGTCTCGTAGGTAAATTAACAAATCAATTTAATAATACACCTTCTCAGCAGAATTATGTATCAAATATTACAGAAACAACATTCACGGTTTATAAACATCAGGAAAAAGGAAAGGAATCTGGATTAAACTGAGCATAAACCAGACATCTCTAGAGAATGACATACTCCTAACAAAGAGTACTTTCTAGGCATCCCTCTTCCAGCAGCTACCATTCAAATCCTGCTGTTAAGTAATGCACGTTGGTCTGGTGACTAATACATCAGGTTGGGAGTCAAAAGACAGGGGTTCTATTCACAGATCTGCTGATAATTCCCTGGGTGACTTTGGCTAAGTTACTTACAACTTGATTTTTGGAGGTGCTAAGCTCTGATGAAAGCCAAAGGGAGCTGCAAGTAGTCATTTGCCTTTTAAACATTGTCCACTTCCTTCTCTGTGCCTCACTCTCCCCATCTGTTCCTCATCTGTAAAATGGGGCTAATGATGCCCACTTTTGAAAGTTCTTTGAGATCTATTGATGCAGGGTGCTAGATAAGTACTAAGTATTATATTATTGTAAAACTTGTGCAGTCCCAGAATTAATACCACATGACTCCAGGTGCTGGCTATGTCATCAGATGGCAATGTGAAATCCCTTAGACTGTTATTTATTCAGAAGATTATAATTATGAAATATGAAAAAAACCCTCAGCCTAATAAGTATCAGGCCCTTCAAGAATGGACATTAAATACCATTTTCCAGGTAACAGAAGATAGAAATCACAATGTTACGACATACACTTATTTTAATGATCCTGGTCAAAAGGGCTGTCTACAATATTTATTTATTTATTAATTTTTAGTTAAGTAGACAATATAAATCTACCCTTGGCTTTCATAAAAAGCCCTCTTGCTCCATTCTATTTAGTTTAAATTGGCATGTATGTGATTCAACCTGGAAAGCCCAGCCAAATCCAATTAATGTCATTGAAACTCCAGGAGTACACATGTATGTTTTCAGTTTAAAAATGGAGTAAAAAAAAAATCCATAAGGCCTAAATTTGGATTTTTTCCTATTTTCCATTTGGAGGAGAGGAAAGGAGGGAAGGGAGTAATCATAATAATAATAAAAATGTCATGGAAGTAGAAAAATCAGCCCATCAAGCCCATTTTGCTTGGCAGGTTGCTTTTCCTCTTTTGCTACAAAATACTTGATTCCCCAGATTTTTTTAGATTTCCAAAAAAAAAACAGCTGGAATTCTAGTGGACTCGGTTGTTACTTGCAAAATTTGGGGTAACTCCCCCTCCCCTTTTACTCGCAAAACTTGGTTTTCTATTTACAGATAGAGATCCTGATGGCTTATTTGTTATATCCCCATCCCCGTCATTGGGCCTATGCAAGTCACTAGCAGATGAACTGTAAATTAACTTCAGCTAGAAGCCAAAAGAAAACATGCCGTTTCTATCTCTTGTCTCTTTCATCTACGGTAATTCCACATGTTTCTCCAAGTCACAGACTCCTCCCTGAGGGAATCACCTCTCCTTTCATTATGAATTAGGCATTACTGGAACTCCAATAGTCTGGAGAGAGGCTGGTGGAGGTAACTCCCCTCCATTTCTAAAATGGTTAGTTTGATAGCCACAGGCTGAATGCAGTAAAGAATGGAGCTAATTTTGCTCACAAAAGCTTTTGTAGCTTATTACAGAAAAAAAAAGGTTCTTTAAAAATATTCCTGAAATATGAGTGTTTTGCAGAGGTTGCCACAGAAACATGTAGAGCTTATAATCCAAAATAGGATGTCTAGACAAACTCCTACTGTCTGACCTTTTATGTATTTCCTAATACAACCAATCTTGCCAAGCAAATTGGTGACTAAGCAGCAATTCACTTTACACTGTGTCATAAAGGCCTGACAAGGCCCAGGTCACAGTTATAAATTTCAGTCTGGCTACTTCAGCAACTCTCAGCTTCCTTTACCAACACAACTCCCATGTGGTTTCTGGGCTGTGATGTGTGCTCTGGATCATCATGAAGTAATTTTGGGGCTGTAAAATCCAAAAACCACAGCTCTGCTGAAAAACAGAGAGCACTTTCATCCAGTAGGACCCCAGAGTTTACATAAAACCGTAAAAGGAAGACTGGAGAAAGCCTCTGGTGAAAACAAAATAAAAGGCAGTGACGTTAAGGCCTAGAGCAGCCGACTATTTCTGGGGGGCTCATAGTTGGCATCCCTGCCACTAAACATATTAACTACTAACTCCAGTGGAGTTAATAGCACCAACACATGCTAATCACACCCTGATTCACAACCTTCTTTCTACTCCGGGCTCCCCTCACCTCCTGCCAGGAAAAGTTTGTTTATTTATGTATTAGAAGTTGCCTTGTACAAAATTAGCTGTTTCCAATTGTTGTTTCATCACAGAAAATTGAGACACTGCTCTTAAATACTGTACCATTCAGACTGCTCAGGTTCTTATGTGCAGAGAATCAGAAAAATGGCTTTAAAAAAGGACAAAAGCCAACATTAGGGCCCCTGTATTTAAAAAATAATATTCAAAGCCCATAAATGTGAAGAGATTTTACACAATTTTTTCCCCCCAAAGTAGGAACAAAAGCTAATTTTTCTACTTTGTTCCAGAGACAAAGTAAAAAATTGGAGCTTAGTTTGGGGTCAGGCTAAAAGTGAACAGTGAATCAGACACTCAGCTAGAACAAATATTGTTGGTCCCAGTTGCAGTGACATGGTTAGTAAAGGGAAATTGTGGAGAAGGCTCTCAGATAGTACACTGATTGGAGTGGGGCATATATAAGTTCCTAGATAGTGAGAAAGAGAGACAAAAGGAAGAGATATATTGCAGGAGGGAAATGAAATGGAAGAGCAGGAACATGGAGGAAAAGAAAGGGAACCTCGTTAATATTTGTACAGCACTTTCAATATGTAAAATATAACTCTGCTAAGTATTAATGACTGTTAATATCTGGCCACTGCATATGAATTGCATTTGCTATAGAGGCATATTGGATTTTATATATATTTTCTGTGAAATTTAATTTTCCATACTATATTCAGCCAGGAAAGAGAGAGCTTCCCATGGGTGATGTGCTCATTAACATGCTAACAGAAACACTTCCAAGGAGGATGTGTGCTCTGATGCACAGAGGGAGGAGAGGACCCTGTGAAAGGCTCTAAGGGGCTGACCTTTCATCTTTTGAGCTACTTGTTTTGTTTTAATGTACAAGATCTGTTTCCCTCTTTAAAAATTCACCCCTTAGTTCAAAGAAATGGGAAGATCTTCAAAATGCTCAGATATGAATTCATGCCAGTTAGAAGAAGGAAATTAAAAGAGTGCATTTTAAAAAATAGTGCACTAGACCTAATCAAACATATTGTGCCTTTGAAAGATAATTGTACTTTTCGTTTGGGATTTTAGAGGTGTCTTTCACTTTTTGGTGGTTATCAAATGAACATTATGCTCTATTTATATGAGTATGGTCTAGTGGATAAGGCACTGGACAAGGAGCCAGGAGATCTGGATTCTATTTCCAACCCTACTACCAACATGCTGTGTGACCTTAGGCAGATCACTTCACCTCCCTCTGCCTCTGTTTCTCCTCCCAGCCTTTGTCTGTCTTGTCTATTTAGTTTGTAAGCTCTTCAGAGGTGGAACTTGTCACTTGCTGTGTGTTTGTACGATGTGCATGGGGCCCCATTAGTGGGGTCTCTAGGTGCTACCACAAAACAAAATAATAATCAGCCTGACCTGGTGAAGTTTGACAAACGGTATGAACTAAAGAGAACAGGGTCTTAGGAAACACTATCTACAGGCAGAGCCAGCAGCAACACCTATAATAAAAATAAACCAAACCAAAATAGTACTCACCAAGCATCTGAGTTGTGTGATCCATCAGCAAAATATAGGATATAGGATATTTTCTGGGGTCATTGGGATTATGTGGTCCAGAAGGCATGCTTAGATTTGGCTTTAGCATTTTATAAATCTCAGTGGTATAGAAACTCAAAGGGAAGGAGTACCGTGAATTTGGCTTAATTTAAAGAAAATATCTAAAAGTTTGTGGTGCAAGATTCACTCGAACACCTCATATTAGAAATGGTGCTTTTGTGGACTTCTCCCTAGAAACTCCCTGACAGCATTTTGCCATTGTAACTTGCTGGTCAGGATGCATTCTGTGTACCCCTCTTTGCCTGAACCACACAGGAAGTTACAGCTGGCTCTTCAGCTGTAGAGATTCATACTATTAGCTCTAGATGGCCTTGGTTCAGTCCCCAGAGCTGGCAAAGCTGACACACTAGGGTCAATGAACTTTAGCCTGAAGTTGGTGTGGGAGACAAAGAGTACGGACGGGATGGCCCGTTGCCCTGAAGGCATTTTCCAGGAGTCTCATGGCCACAGTAAGTGCAGTGGTGAATTTTACTTTAAATCGGAGTACAGACTCAACCTAGCATCAATACTGCAAAACTATGCAGAAGCAGCTTTGCTCAGTTGCATGTTTCTCCAAAGGGGAAAGAGAAACGGAATGCTTTTGGAGGTGGTGTTTCTTCTGAAACCTTCTCTCTTACCCCTCCTGCACGAGAGCTGACAGTTTGGGGGAATGTGTGTGTGTGTGCGGAGTGAGGGGAGAGATAGTTGTTCCCCCTAACTTTAAGCAAAATTATGCCAGGGATATGGTTAGATTTCACTGAGATGATTGTGGCATAAATACAATAACTCTCTATGAGTGAAAGCAGCAGGGATACCATACTGATTCCAATCAATTTCATCACCACCTCTTCCCTGAAACACTTATCGCTGACCCTGAACATTCTGTAATGCTTGCCTATAGAGGTGTATGATGCTGGATTGCAATCTATCACCAATGGTCTTTTATCCAGTTAGAACACTCACCGCCACTCTATCTTTTCCCTGATAGTAGTTCATAGAACAGTCCAATCAGTGAATAGTCATGTTGCAATATTCCTTTGGAAAATATATACAAGGGAGTCAGAAAATGTTAAACTTGTGGGTTTGGATATCTCCAAACTTTACCAAGTACCATGAGGGCCAACGAATCTGTGTCTTTGAGGCCACTCTGTTTTGATTTATTTTCGTTACAACAAGAACAAAACAGAGAATACAATCAGGGTAAATTCCTCCGTATGTATTACTGCAGAAAGCATAAAAGGTACCCAGACTTATGTACAGAGAGGGTTTTCACATGTTAGCCTTTTAACATAATGACTAGGCAGGTGGCCAGCAGGAACTACTCACACCATTAACAAATTATGTAGGTAGCCAGTCTATATAACCTTTGTTTCCCGTCACTGTTAACCTTGCCCTTCCTCTTCCACTCTCTCCACTTGCTTATCACACCAACATGTTGCATGTGTTAATTTTGATTACCAGCTCTTTGGGGGAGGTGTGTGTGTGTGTGTTTATATGGCAGGGCCTTAATGTGATTGAGGCCTCATTCATCTTCATATACACAGCAAACCAAACCAGGTTCATATTCTGGGTTCAGTTATTTACGTGGCAGATAACAGTCTCTCGCTGCTTGGATAATGCATTTTCCACATGCACAGACAGCTCTTATGTCTCAGACTCTGTGGAGGACAAAAGACCCAACACACCCATATTACTAAATTGCATTAATGCTGCTTTGGACTGTCATTCCATTGTACAGTGATGGGTTCAATCTTGTTCAGTCAGCCAACCCTAACTGCATCACAGAAATAAAAGCGAGCTCCAGATTGACTGGAACCCAGAATTCTTTTGAAGACATTAACGTTAATACAAAACAGATTAATAACCAAAACAGGGGCTGGAACTGTGACCTCTGGAATTCCTCAGAGCTGTCTGAATGTACAGCATCTCTGGTCCTGTGTGCACCCCTTGCCTGAGTGACAGCTAACTGAAGGCAGCAAGGGGAAAGTGAACTTCGAAGTGCACACATGCACAGAGTTGCAGAAGAAAACTAGTCCCTTTTGCTATTAAATGCAGAGTTTAATGGCTGTGACTGTTCTGCACACTCAGGCCATTCAGAACTTCACAACTGTGGGGGTAAAGTCTAAGTCCCCTTTCTCCAAATCACATGGTTCTGTACTTTGAGTTAAAGGAGAATCTTTTTTTGTTTGTTTTTTAGGTGTTAGTAATATAGGGCCTATATAACTTGGTTGAAATGGTTCCAATGCTCTCCAATAGAGGGCAATAGTACGTATACATACATACACACACACACACACGCACGCATGCACGACAGTATCATGAAAAGGAACAGACCTGAGGGTTACACTGAAATTACTTAAGATGACAATCACAGAATACCCCCACTCTCTTTGAAATATCAAACATAAGCCACTTTGCTTTAAAAATTGTGAAAATCCACCTCTCAAATCTATGTCATCCTCATCTACGTCCTACAGCCATTACACTACCAAACCAACAACAGAATCATTATGTTTTACAAGTCAACTTGCAGGCGAGGAAATCTATTTAATCTCTGGCCTTTTTGTGTATATAAACTCAGGACGTTTATCATCACTTCATAATGACACTAATATCTCTTTAATGGATGCTTTGTCCAAAAACTTACTTATATTATTGCCATTTTTGTTGATGCAGATTTAAGGGGCTGATAGTTTAAACATTTGAGTTAAAGCAAGAAAATGGAAGTTTAACAATGGACAGATTTTGCACTTGGGTAATTCCATCACGGTTTTGGTTTGAAAAGAGAAAGGAAATGGCAACTTTGACTTACTTGCTTGTGTTAGAATAGAGTTTAATCAATTTTGATCTTTAGAAACAATCTGTAAATTAATTGATTTAATTAAGGTGGTGCATGGCATTTTTTTCTATGCAATAGCTACTTTTTATGATCATTTATGATTTATTGTTTGTAATACAGCAGCACCCAGAGATCTCAGACCCGGCTGGGTTTCCGTTGCACTAGGTTCTGTACAGCGGTAATCAAGAGCTGGACAAGCCTGCCTGCTGAGAAAACTGGGTGTTAAAAACAGCTAACCCTCTCCCCCCCCCAACCCTCATTGTGTTTGTCAAGTGAAGAGAACTCTTGTTGCATGGCAAAATCGGAGGAAGCAATGACCATAAGAAATCAATTTGTTTGAAAAAAAAACAAACCAGGAGTGAAATCCTCAGACCTGCTCTAGAAGCCTGAACTCCTACCGGCATTGACATTGCAGAGAGAGCCATAAGGAAGCCTGCCTGGCTTCTGAGATCCCGTAGGAAGCCCTAACATAAGGTGCATGCCAGGTTGCGGATAGGGGAAGGAGTGGTGTGTTGGGAGAGGTCCGCAGCAATAACGCTGCAGCGATTCTGGGCATCACTGTGGCCCATAGCACAGCTTAGGGAGGCTGCTGGAATTTGGACAGCCCCCAGGGCTGTCTAACTTAAGCCCCCAGAGCAGCTCAGGATCCGAAGATGCAAAGATGGCTTAAAGCCACCATACCCCACCTCCTCCCATCAGGCACTGAGTTTCATCTCACTCCAGTTGAAAGAATCTAGAGAGGTCTGCAGTCAGCACACGGACTGGGACTTATGTCTGTACAGTGCTGAGCACACTGTCAGAACATCATAATCACCAGAAGGCTCAGACATGTGAAAGGCATATAAGCCTCGTTCGTATTTCACTTGCACCAGTTTTAGATGGATGTGACTCCCATTGATTTCCCCAGTGCAACCGGGAGCTGACTTGGGCACTATAGCTCAAACCACGGCACCAGTACTATGCACAGCAACATCAATTTTTCCCTTTCCAGTTCCTTATTTTATATTTTAAACAAAGAAGCTGCCCTGGATCATTTTCACACCACCTTGCTTAGTCTCACAAAGTATGTTCCTCTTTATGGATGAGTAGTTGCTCAGACTCTGATTTCTGGAATCTCCCCAACATGTTATTTCAGAGCCGTCCAAAATGGTCACAGCAAAAACCTGAAACTATGTGACGCTTGGTTTCAGTTACAAAACTCAGCTCATACCCACTAAAAGTTTCAGTGAAGCTCAGGAACTGCAAGGGTAACCGGGCCAACACGCAATTTGCTCAGATCTGGAACTCAAAGCAAATGTCAGGGAACATGAAAGAGACTGTATGCAGCCAAAATATAGAAAATGTTTGCATGAACCACTGTATACTAAAGCAAGAGTTTCATGTTGATTTTGCTGTTTCTTCAGTTAGGCTGCCTACAACATATTGCTTTATTATGTGTAATTTTGTGCTGCTATAAACGATTCTACCCTTTTGCAGAGGGTTCATTCTCTCATTTACTGACCTGTCAGACTTTCTTTTTGTACCCTTCCGACTCTCATCTCTGATCTGGTTTAAAGGGTTTATTTAGTCCCAGCTGATTTTTCATTGCCCTGTAGTTCTTTGGTTAAAGTCAAGGCACCCGATTCTGTGCTGTTTTATTTCTGTGAACCAACTCCACTGGCTTCAGTGAAGTTACTCCTGAATTACAGTCTTGTAAGTAAGAGACCTAGGCCCGAGACATCAAAATAAAATAATAGAGCTCAAATTGCTTCATAAAATAGTATCCATATTTTACAGGTAAGGAAATGAAGAAGGCACAAAGAAGTGAAGTGACTTGCTCACGATAACACAGGGTTCAAAACTGCCTCATTTGCCCATGTTGTCAGGGGTTCAAACTGCCTCTGTTCGCATTTATTTCAACAACACTTCTGCTAATTTCTTTGTTATGCCTCTTGCACTGGCATCAGACACCAGAGAAATTTCCCCTAAGTAACCACTGTATAATTTTAGATTAAGCTTTGTAATTCTTTTCTCTTATTTCCCTCCAAGTCACACTTTACCTCTTTCACTGCTTACTATTATTTCCTGTCTGTTCATTCTTTGCTTATTTTAGCTTCTTCCTTCCTCTTTGCTGGTTGTCTGCCCCCATATATGGCTACCCTACACGGTTACACTCTTTCCAATTGTTGCCTGTTTTCTTTGCCAGTATATTGATTCCCATTCTTGGCCATTGTCAGATTCTCACAGAATGGCCTACCTATTTTACGTTTTCTCTGTATGATTCACTGTCCCTTGTGGATGGACATACCTTCCTTCATCTCTTATACAACAGTACCCCAGCTCTGCCTGAAGAAATCTCTTTGGGCCTCATTCTTCAGCTGGAACGCCTTATACTGAATACCCAATTCCCTCTCAGCAGTTAAAGTCCCTCCTTTTAACATCTCATCTATAGTCTTTAATTTTGCACAGAGATGGACAGGAAAATAAAAGAAAACTCTGGATCCAAACATCCCTGAATGTGAGAATTTATCTTTGAGGATCTGGCCCATCTCTAATTTTGAATGAACCAAAATAAAATGAATTATTTGGTTAATATGAACATCGGCTAAATAACTTCTTCAGTATTGCAAGTGCTCACTGTATTATTGTCTTGTTTTTTAAAAGGGTCAAGTAGGAGGACCCTGGAGATTAAAGTTAATGGGGTCTAATATGGTTGACCTTGCATACCAAGGTGATGAGCAGAGATAGATTAGGTAGCAATTGTGCTGAGTTTAGGTGACTGCTGAGTCCATTTTTGAAAGAATTTTGGAGGTAGCTAATACAAATGTGTGAAGGAAGAAATGAGGTGGAGTAAGCTTTCATTCTCCTGAATGTTCTTTAAAGTGGAAAGCCTCAGCAGCCTTGTTCTCCCTCAAGTTCTTGATGGCACCCTTTCCAATGGTGGTCATTGTTTCCAGCCAGGAATCGAGCGAGCAAGGTTTACCACCCCCATGGCATCTGAGTGCCTTCCATAGTATCTGAGTGCCTTTTTCCTCTAAGGTAGAACCACATCATGGAACACTTGCAAATCTTAAGATTCTGCTACTTTTTGTTGTTGTTGTTGCCCCTATTTCTCTTGATTCTCAGTTCCCTGCAGCTGCTGAACAGTATCAACATAAAAAAAAACACAAATGGAAGAGAAATATAAGCATAGTCAATCAGCAAGTAAACCTCTCTTCTTTTCACATTGTTTGCTGCACTCCTTATATATAATCTAAATCAATTTATGAGATGAAAACAAGTACACGCATACACAGGTTAAGATTTTCAAAGCTGACTAGGTGATTTAGCCACACAATTAAAATCCAAACTAACTCTTCCTCCCAGAAAAATAACCACTCCAAAGACCAACTCCTTCTTATAAAAATTAATATCCGCTGTAGTAGGAAAGGTGAAACAAACTTAAAATGTAGGGAGCATGTTGCCTGGAACTCCCAGTTCATCCATCACCAGTAACTTCCAATTTCCTTCCTTGCATCATCTCTCCCAGCAGCCTTTTAGCACAGCCCCAAAGAAACAAGTTCCATAAGAACTTATTATTGCCCTTGAAGTTCCTAATGGGCCTGATTCTGATCTGACATCAGTTTCATGCTGCTGTAACCCTATTGATCTCAGGGGAATTACTCCTGATTTATACTGGTCAAAGTGAGAGGAGAATTGGGCCCCAAATCTGAATTTTCAAAAGATTTGAGGCCCCTTTTTTCAATAACCATCTCAGTCATGATCTCTCCCAGCACTAATGTTGTGCTGTTATTTAGGAGGTGTTTTTTAAGATGTTGAGCATGCTGGAGACACTGGCCAGAGGAACAGCAGCGAAAGAGGTAGTGGGAGCACTTCCAACTCAGATTTGATTGATGAGCCAAAAGCACCCACAGAGCCTCTGAAAGCAGGGCTCGCCGGAGTAGCTGGGATAGTTCACTTACAGGACTCTTTCATTGCTTTTGTCTCTTTTTGAGACGGATCTTTGTAATTGGGTTGCAAGCCTCCAGCAGTGGGGTAAGCAAAAAAGAGGGGAGACTTCACTCGGAGTAGAGCTGGTTGATAAAACACTACATTGTTTTTATAAGTTTTGTTGTTGTTGTTTTTTGGGGTTTTTTTCCTTTTTTTCTTAAATTTTTCAAAATTTCAAAGAAATTTTTTGAAAATAAAAAAATTCCAACTAGCTTTAGAGCTGTTTGAAAAAATGGGAAAACGGTTACAATTTTGCAGGATACCCCTCCCCATAAAAATTAATAAAAAATTCAAATAAAAAAAAATATGAGCAGCTCTAACTGAGATACAGCTCACACACAGCAAATTAAACCCCAGTTAGGAATCCTGTGTAGAACCTGCTGCTGCTGCACCAGGAACGTGCAGCTCCCCATGAAACCAGTGGGAGCCATACAACCACAGTGGCTACAACAGCCAGCCCAGAAGGCGTGGCTGCCACGGCAACTGTAGTTTGGTTCTATGTTGTTGTAGCTGTAATGATAAAAATGAAATTAGTACCCAACGTGTCCACAACTTTCACACTCAAAAGAAGCAAACTTTTTTTAAAAAAATTTTGTCTCAGCTTTGTGTTCAAGTTGCCAAGTAGCTTCAGAATTGAATGCAGATAGCTAGATATAAAGTGAAAAAAGCCCTGTTTGTGCTTAGAGCACAGACCGCATTGTGGTCACTGCTGCCATTAAATACTCTGCTATTTGGTGCAATATGCCACTGAAAAGGTCAATCAATCCTAGAAATCTCAGATGCACACTATACACACACTCACTTTTTGGGTATTTTTTAAAAAAAAAAGTTGCCTTTTGCCCTCTCCCCTGGGAATCTTCCCCAAACAGACTGACATCTGCAGAATTTGGAAGAGAGACCTTCCACACACACGGAAATCTGCTGCTGCCAAGAAAAAAAAAATCTTGTAAAATCACTTTATAAAGTTTGCAATTTTTGGAGAGGTTTTTATTTCCTTCTCTTTCAGCGTTAACTTGTGGCTTTTCTCACAATCACTGCATTTCAATGGTGAAGTCTCTCTCTCTCTCAGACACACACACTTCTCTCTCACACATATGTGTATGCTGCCCTACATGCTGGTAACTGTAGCCACGTGCTGCATAATTTGGTACCTCAAAAACTTCAGGTTCACTAGCCCACTATCTCAGATATCACAATAAGCTAGTGCAAGGCTGGTTCTTTGGTAAGCATATAGAGATCTTGTGAAAATACATTCAACATTACATCATAGCTCTAAAGAAATCTGTTCTACTGTGTACTTTTGGGGAAATGCATGAGGAAGATCTTGCACCTCCAGTGTTCACAACTGAAGGGAAATCTCCTTCTGGAAGCAAATATTGTCACAATCGAGCAAGCAGCCTAGACTCCCAGGCTGATGGTTTCAGTTAGGAGTGCTCTGTATATGTGTAAATAGATAATTATTAGATAAGGTGCCACTAGAAGGCAATCAAGAATTTGTAGCATAGTTCCTGGTCTTTGTAGGACCAATAAAATGTGGTGGTGTGCACTACACATGGCTTCCTCCGCCTTATCTTTACATCAGCTCTTAACAACTTCTACCCCCTATAATGAGGCCAGTTTAATTTGCTGCCTACCCTCCCAACCAGTGTGGTTTCCTGTATTAGTCTTATCACTCAGCTCAGTAATTCCGTAAGTACATAAATACCTATAATTAGCTCAGCGCCATTCTGTTCAAACTGCAATTAAAATGGCCACGGTGCAAATACATGGGTTGCCCAGCTTGTGACCTCTGTATTAATTCTTGTGGCCATCCCCAATCACTTGGCTAAGTGCTTCTGTAAGCCAAAAGGGGCTGATGAAGGCTTTTCAGAACACTGTAATCCTGAAGGAGAGGGCTGGTTTCCCATTGCCATTAACAGGGTCTCCGCTGCACCCTGAAAACTCACAGCAAGCAATGTAGGTGAAGGTACAACAGCATCTTTTACTCACTGGAAGGCAAATTCAGTAACTGCTGGATACCAGCGCAAAGAATTCCCTCTTCAACAAGGGCACTTACCACAGTGTTGTTATTATTAGTCAGCTTCCAGTGAGGTACCCCCATGGTTCAGCTGATAACATAGGCCTATCCCTCCCTGTGCACTCCCTTGCTGATTTTCACCTTCACTGTGACATCCGTGGGTGCTAACTTACTGGTTATCCACCCTGGATGTCCATTTAGCAGCTATGGACATTTTAATTTTCAGATAGAGTTTATACCAGTGAACAACATGGTGACTAACTACGTTTCTTGACATGTCGTACTGCTACCTAACTACTTAGATATCTATCTTAGGTACGTTTACAGGTCCCATTACCATAGTGTCAGAGGACCTAATGTTCTTTAATGTATTCAACCACATGATGCCCTGGAGAGGCAGGGAAGTGCTATTCCTCTTTCTTTCTTTCTTTCTTTCTTTCTTTCTTTCTTTCTTTCTTTCTTAGGGTTTTTTTTAATACACCCTGAGGCACAGAGAAACTAAGTGACTTGCCCAAGGTCACACAGGAAGTCAGTGGCAACACAAGGAATTGAATTTGAGTCTTCCAAGTCCCAGGCTAGTGCCATAACCACTGGCTCATCCTCTCTCTGACTCCATCATTAAAGGGCAGATGTTTCTAGATAATGAACTTCCCTTGCTAAGCCAGGGATCCTGATAGCTTCTCTCTGGATGCAGACAGTTATGTCAGACATCCTTCCAAGACCCACAGCTGACCTCTCTCGGGGACCACTGTCTTGCTTCTGACCTCACTTTGGTCTTTATTCTTTAAATAGCCTGAAGTGCTATCCACAACTGTTGTCACCACCAAGGTTGTTATATCCCTGGTATTATTTGGTGTAATACTTATTACCACCATCACTATACAAACCAACTAAAGATGTCAGGGAAAAAAATAAAAATAAAATGTAATTTTATACATTTAAAGTCTATGAAATGTGCATGGAATTTTCATGAAAATAGGAAAGGTTAATAGCTATGGAACAGTTAATCCATTACATACAAAGGTTCCATGTTATGCTTTCATATCTAGAGGAAGATTTAACATTTAGTCTATAATACATCCGGACTGCTTGTCCCAGCTTGGAGCTTTTTTATATTCACCCTCCATGTATATAATTGGATGCTGGACAAACCAGTTTCTGTGGAATAAAGATTGATCTAATCAAGTTCTCAAAACTGAGGCAGTCTGAGTAAGTGCACCATGCTGAGTAACTTTTGTTGTATTCAACAAGCTTAAGATAATTAGTTCAGGTTTCTGAGTGTCACACCTGGGTTTTATATTAGATAGTCACAAATTTATGATAAGCTTTCCTGCTGTCCTTTAACTGTGTAGTTAACACATTTTTGCACCCATGTTATCTTTGCTGATCCCCAACATACATATGGCTGTAGTGAAAGTGATTAAGGTACCTGCCATTTCTATAGATGAATTTTGAATATAGACCCCAAAATTATATATGATGTTGTGATAGGGCCCTTAGTGGCTGGGCAGCCTAGTGGTTAGATCATTGGTTAGGGGGAAGGTAGGAGACCTGACCCCTCCTTCTCCCTCAGGTAATGGCCCAGGGTCCTCTGTTGCTCAACGCCTAAACAGGGGAGATGGATCTTTCTCCCAGCCATGAAAAGGGTGTTCAGGGCCTGTTTTCCTGACCGGCTCCCCATGCAAATCCTTTTAGTTTTGGGCATGGCCCCGCTAGTCCAGATGTCCTGCAGTTGGGACTTCTCTGCAGATTCCCCTTGGGTGGGGAAGATTTACTTGCCTCCAGTGGCTGCATTGGCAGGCCGGTTGCTGGTCTATGCCTTCAGGCAGACATACAGAGAGCTCCCGCCTCTTCGCCAGCCAACCCTTGACTGAGCCAGGCTCCCATTCTTTTCTCCCTCCAGGCCTGGCATTGGCTGCAGGTATAATGGGGCGGGGCTAGCTGAACTCACAGGTGTTCTTTAACCCCTGCTGTGCCTAGGTGCTGTCTCTCTGCTCCTTCCACACATTCCCGCCCCGTCCTCCCCCCGATCCCATTTGGGGTCTGCCCCTACCCAACTGCTCTCCACCATCCCATGAAAAGAAGTCTGCATTCAGATGGGCTCTCCCGGCCCAGTGCTGAATGTGGAAGGAGAAGGGCTGGAGGGAAAGGTACCTTCTCATGATTTGGGGATGTGTCCTTCATGGTGTGGAGCCAGCGGAGGGGTGTGTGGTCGGTAACTAGGGTGAAGCGCGTGCCCAGAAAATAATAATGGAGCGAGTCCATGGCCCACTTTACCACTAGGGCTTCTTTCTCGATTACAGAATAGGTCTTCTCTCGCAGGAACAGCTTCCTGCTAATATACAGGATGGGTGTTCGTCGCCCCCTACCACCTGCAATAGAATTGCTCCTAAGCCCACGTTTGAGGTGTCTGTTTGTAACAAAAACTCCTTGGCGAAGTCAGGGCTGTACAAGATGGCTTCCTGCGAGAGCTAGGCCTTCAGAGTTTGAAACACTCTTGTCCACTGGATCCTTTTAGAACCCTTGTTCTTGAGGAGATTGGAAAGGGGGGCTGCAATGGAAGAGAACCCTGGGATAAAGCGGCGGTAATATCCGGCTAGTCCCAGGACTCGGCGTACATGCTTCTTTGAGGACGGCATGGGGCACAGCTGGAGGGCCTGGACTTTGCTAATCAAGGGTCAGATTATCCCCGTTCCCAATGTGTACCCGAGGTACATGGTCTCATTCTTCCCAAGGTGGCATTTGGTGGCATTTGCCGTCAGGCTAGCCTCCTTGAGGGACTGCAGGACCATGGTCACATGTTTTAAATGGTGTTGCCAGTCGCAACTATAAATCACCACGTCATCTAGGTACGTGGCTACATATCTGGTATGGGGATGGAGAATTCGGTCCATCAGCTCCTGAAATGTGGCTGGGGCTCCATGCAAACCGAAGGGCATGGTCTGGAACTGGAAAAACCCGAAGGAAGTGGAGAAAGCAGTTTTTTCCCTGGACTCGGGTGTGAGGGGGAATCAGCCAATAGCCATCCGTTAAGTCTGAAGTGGTGATGTATTCTGCCTTTCCCAGACATGGTCAAGCAGTTCATCCACCCATGGCATCGAGTAGGCATCGAACTTGGATACCGCATTGACCTTGTGGAAGTTGATGCAAAAGCAGGTGCTTCCACTGGGCTTAGGGACCAGTACCACGGGGCTTTTCCAGTCGCCAAATGACTCCTCAATCACCCCCACCGCTAACATCGAGTGGAGTTCCTCTTTCATGGTCTCTCTAAGCTTCTGGGGGAGGGCCCTGTTTTTCTCCCTGACCTTAACGCCCAGGTCTGTCTGAATATGATGAGTTATCAGGTGAGTCTGCCCTGGTCAGGTCGAGAAAATGGAAGAGAAGGCAGTGATTAGTTTTTGCACCTGCCCTCTCTGCTCTGGGGTAAGATTGTCCCTAATCTTGACCACCCCTGGAGTTGAGAACTCCATGGTCTGTAGGCCTAGTTCAGGTTCTGGTGGGTAGGACACTATTGGTAAGCCTTCCTGAGCTTTCCACAGTTTGAACAGGTTCATGTGGTAGATTTATCATACCTTACATTTATCTGGTTGCTTGATTTCATAGTTCACCTGCCCCACATGCCAGATCACCTTGTACGGTCCTTGCCAGTGAGCCAGGAGCTTCGACTCTGAACTGGGCAACAATAGCAGCCCCCGGTCACTGTGCTGAAACTCCCGGAGACGCGCCTGTTTATTGTAGGCCTCTTCTTGGGTATCCTGGGCATGTAGGAGGTTCTCCCTGGCAAACAAGTCTAGGGCCTCAAGCCTCTCCCACAGGTTTAAAACATACTGTATCAAGTTGTTGGCTCGGGATGGTTGTTCTTCCCACATTTCTTGCACGAGGTCTAAAATCCCCCGGGGTTGCCTCCCATATAAAAGCTCAAATGGTGAGAAGCCAGTGGAAGACCGGCGTACTTCCTGGACTGCGAGCAAGAGAGGCGGGAGTAGCTGGTCCCAATGCTGGACATCCATCAGGACAAACCTTCGGAGCACTGTTTTTAGGGTTTGGTTAAAGTGCTCTTTCAGGCCGTCTGTTTGGGGGTGATATACAGATGTTCTTAAGGTCTTGATTTTGAGTAACTGGCAGAGCTGCTTGATCATCTGGGACATAAAGTTTGTCCCTTGATCTGTCAGGATTTCCCGGGGCACCCCGACTTGGGCGAAGATGTTCATAATTTTCATAGCCACCCCTGGGGTAAAATTTTCATAATTTTGTCATTCATGGAGCGCAGTGGCACTCCTTCAGGGTACCAGGGTCACATAGTCCACTACAACAAGAATGAACCGGTATCCAGCAGCACTCTTCTCCAGCGGGCCAACTATGTCGACTCCAATTTGTTCAAAGGGTACACTTACAAGTGGGAGGAGGATCAACGGGGCTTTCTCCTCTGGCTGAGGTGCGGTGAGCTGGCACTCTGGGCATGAGGCACAGAAGTCTGCCACATCTCGGTAGACCCCTGGCTAGGAGAACCAGGCTAAAATCTGGACTAGTGTCTTTTCCCTTCCAAGATGCTCAGCCGCAGGTATAGCATGGGCAAGTCATGTAACATCCCTCCGGTACGGTCGGGGCACCAAGAGCTGATGTCGGACCTCTTTGGTTGGTTGGTCTCTCTCTGTGTGGTACAGACGGTCCACTTGAATTGCAAAGCGTGGGACCTGTCCTGTTTGGTGGGGTTTTACAGTCTTTCTGTTCACTGCCACCACCTGGGCATATGCCCGACTGAGGGTGTTGTCAGCCTGTTGCTCCTCCACAAAATCAGAAGGCAAGTCAGGATCTCCGATTCAGGTAATGGTGCTGGGGTTCCCCTCCTGGCTGGGAGGGAGCCTGGTTGGCCCGGGTTGACTCTGTAGACTGGGAAATCCCTTCACCAAGGGCAGCAAGCTCCCTCACCCCCACAAGGGTCGCATCTTCAGGCTGGTTGGGGGCTGGAGGTAGGGGCCCTTGGCCACTGGACAGGGGTCCCACCAGTTTGGCTAACAATTCCCCAAAATAGTGCCAGTCCCTGCCTAAAATAACTGAGTAGGCCAGGGTCAAGACCAGACCGACCATCAGGGGCTCCTCGCGTCTCCCCACTGATATATTCCATGTGGGGGTAGGCCCTCATGTCCCCATACACACACTGTAACATACCAGGGTCTCGGCACACCCTGAATCAACTTGTCCCATCACTTCTCTCCCATTTGTCCACAACAGGATGGTCAGTTTTTCTGGGTACCTAGGGCGTGCTCATGCTCACAGAGTCCAGATCTTCCCAAAGTTACATTCCACGTACAGTCAGTCTCTGGACCAGTGTCCAGAATGGCCACATGTGAAACACCGGTCCTGATCTTGGGTGGAATGTGGGGTTTCCTGCTGGGGTACCCGGGCAGTCTGGTCACGACAGGCCTCCCCAAGTTCTGGGCCAAGTATGGGCCTGGGCAGGGCCTCCAGTGGACCTGTGGTCTCCCGAGCTGGAGTACGGGTAAACAGCTTTGGATCTCTGGGTTGGGGAGCCCTGGCACCCCTGGATCCTCAAGCCCTCCGAAGCTCTGGTAGGGAGGAAGGAGGCTGATGTTCCTCATGATCCTGGGGTCCATGGGTGGTTCCCCCCTTTAGGGGCACAGGGCTCTTGGTTCCAGCTGACTCCAAAGGGGGCCTCATCATGGGGGTCTCGCCAGCTAGGTAGTTCTCCATGAGTTGGATGGCATCCATCATGGTGTCAGGGTGATGTCGCAAACCCACTCTCTTCCCCCGGGGGCAGGATACGGACAAACCACTCTAGTAGGGCCCGCTCAACGACCTATGACCTTGCTTCTGGTTTGAGGCATCTCCAGCATGAGTTGTGCAGCTTCTGGGCGAACAGGTGGGGTCGGGCTCCCGGCAGGTACTGCTCCCCCAGAAGCATTGCCGGAAGGTATCCTCCGATCTGTCCAGGGCGTCGAGGATCACTGCCTTAACTTGGGCATAGTCCTGGGCAACAGTGGGGTCTAAGGCACGGTATATGATCTATTCTACCCCGGTTGAGTACAGGGCCAGCACTGCAGCCCACTGGTCTCAGGGTCACCAGGCTATGGTGGCCACCCACTCAAAGGTCTGTAAGAAGGCCTCAGGATCATCGTTAGACCCCATTTTGGCACGCCGGATGGGGCGGGGTTAGGTAGCTCTGCTCAAGCAGCAGGTCACAAAATGGACACCACCTCTTGGACCAGCTGCTGCTGGGCTGCCAGTTCGCGAATTAGCTGCTGCTGCTGCATGGCCATCTGCTGTAGGAGTTGTTGTTGTTGCTGTTGAAGTTGGGTGTTTTGCTCGGTGATCCATTTCAGCAGCTCTTCCATCTCCATTCAAGGGTTGGTCCTCAGGACTTTCTCTCTCTCTCTCCTTCCATCCCCCACACCTGTTTTTTAAATTCCCTTCAGCAGGGACAAGGGCGATACCCGTGTTCTCCACCATTTGTGATAGGGCCCTCAGTGGCCAGGCAGCCTAGTGGTTAGATCGTTGATGGAGGGGCTATAGGGGAACCTGACCTCTCCTTCTCCCTCAGGTCCTGGCCCAGGGTCCTGTGTTGCTCAACCCCTAAACAGGGGAAATTTATCTTTCTCCCAGCCATGAGGGGGGTTCAGGGCCTGTTCTCCTGGCCTGCTCCCCATGCAAGTCCTTTTAGTTTGAGGCGTGGCCCCTCTCTGTAGGTTCCCCTTGGCTGGGGAAGATTTACTTGCTTCCAGTGGCTGCATTGGCAGGCAGGTTGCAGGTCTGTGCCTTCAGGCAGGCATACAGAGAGCTCCTGCCTGTTCTCCAGTCAGCTCCTGACTGAGCCAGGCTCCCTTCTTTTCTCCCCCCTCCAGGCCTGGCATTGGCTGCAGGTATAATGGGGTGGGGATAGCTGAACCCACAGGTGTTCTTTAACCCCTCCTGTGCCCGGCTGCAGTCTCTCTGCTCCTTCACAGATGTGCATATACACAAGCAATGAAAGAGAGTTGCCTTAGGTGAATAATGATTTGGAAAGCTAGATGGTAGCCCTGGCCGTATGTTGCTTGCAGTTGTGGAGGAATAACATAGCCCACTTGTAATACTGCATTTGTGTGATCCTATTGCAAACAGAAGTTTCATGAATAGTAAGACAAGAACTTGCTAGACCAGTTTGCCTCTGATATTTCTGTATTCATTTCTTTGTTCCAAGTCTGTGGCACAGGATAATATTGTCATTCTTGGTATTTGTAAGAAACTTGGAAATTATGTACACACTTGGTGAGCTGTTTAGCCACTGGACAGCCCAACATAGCCTTACCACCAACAATGGGTCACAATTCACAGCCACACACTTTAAGGCTTATCTTGCGGACTGTGCATGAACTGCACTTTGACCATCTTCATTTGTCCACAAACAAAAGATAGGGCGCCATGTTACAGTGCACATCTATACTACCAAGGACTTTGTGTGTGGCATTAGAGAAGATATCCCTCCACTGCAGAACTTCAGGGCATGCTACAACACCACTGTGCTGTCCCATGGTGTTCATGCTGGGGAAAATAATTAAAATGCTGCTGAACTGACTGCAGAACCTCACAGGCTCAGACACGTCTTTCTTCTGACAAAGGACAGTGGACCAATATCTTCACCAGACATCTATCATGACCACCTCAACCAGCCATGCCTTCCACCTATTTTCTACTAGCAACTCGTTCTATAACCAGTGGCCCCAGATGGTTGAGAGTGGGGTTAATACCATCACCCAGAAGATGAGAACCAGCACAAGTCATTCAACAAGTAGGATAAAACCATTGCAGCTCACCCATGGTTCGAGATGGCATGCCACATGACAGAATGATATGGCCCACTTTGGGGACACTTGCCATGCCACACAGCAGAACCATATACCCTCTGCAAAGACACGCTCATGGCACTATTTGGGAACTTCTCCACCCAAGAAGCCATTAAAACACTGTCCAACCAGTTGCAATTCCTGGACTCCTGCAGAAGAGACTCTGTGGATCTGTCCACACTGCACACTCAGCTTGGGTAAGTGGGACCCAGGTTTGAGGAGTTGGTGTTTCCAAGCTAGTGCTGGAGTGTTCACACTGCACTGTATGCCTGGGTTTATAATTGCTGGACCTGGTTCTCACAGCCGTGTTAACATGTCCATATTGCACTATTCATACCTTCTGACTTGGATCTGCATCCAGACTGCAGAATGACAGTGCTTGGAACTGATTCATAATGGGACTTGGGCTCTTACCCACCCTCCTAAGAGGGTCCTAGGATTTGGGTCCTGAATGTTTGCTGACCTGAGTCATTCTGATGTGTGTGTGGGCAGAAAGGGAACTGAGGCTCAAATTTGACTCACAGCCCAGTCTTAGTGTGCAGTGGAGACATACCCCGAGTCAACCATACAATCCGTGATTAGAACCATCAAGCTCTAGAACTCTGAAACCAACTATTGCACTTAGAGGAATATACTGAGACTTTTGCAGGAGAAGGCAAATGCTGTGCTGCTACGCCATAGAACAGTAGGGGCCAGTGCTCCTTACGAGACATTTGCACCAAGAAATTAAGATTGTTTTAATGGAGCCTTCCTTGCTGCCTGGGTGTTGAAAGTTTGGAGGTCAGGGGAGCAAGGTAGGGACAATGTAGGAAAAGCAGATTGTCATTTGTTAGTTTCTGTAAACCCCATAGTCTCCTAGCTAGGCTGGACATCTGCTGAGGCAATGGCTAAAAGCATCCTTTCCACACTACTCCAGCTGACTACAGAGACACTTGTTTACATTAGATCAGGTTTTCATCTTCACAGACAGGTTTGCTGCATTCCACATCAAGATGAAGGCAATATTTGTCTATTTTCTCTGAGCAACTTGGAGGAAAAAAGCTGCAAATCTTCACTGACCATCTCTCTCTCACACACACCCATCCCAGCAAACAAATTCACCTGTAGTGCATCTCAGTTTACTCAGCTGACTTCAGTGAGTCACACTGGCTACGATTTTACCCTGCCGATATGTCTGCACTGCAGCTGGGAGCACACCTCCCAGCCCGGGTAGGCGGACTCACACTAGCTCAAGCCAAGCTAGTGCGCCAAAACTAGCACTGGACACTGTGACACCTGCAGAAGCTTGTGCTAACAATCTGAGTCCAAGCCCATCCAGCCCCCTGGGTCCAAGCTGGGGCGGCTAGCCTGAGTATCCCCCAGTGCCTCACTGTCCACACTGCTATTTTTGGTGTGCCAGCTCAGCCGAGCTAGTGTACTTCTGTCTACTCAGACTGGGAGGCATGCCCCCAGCTATAGCACAGACATACCCCAAGGGCCTAATTCTCCTCTCCTGGACACCATCTTCATCCTCAGCTTCAGCAGAGTGTAAGGAGAGTAAGTACTCCTAACTTACCCCAAAGTGACAAGAAAGTCAGCTCCCAAGTGTGTACTTGCTACAGATCTTCCATGTCCTTCAGGGAGGGTCTTTCTTTTAATCTTCAGAATTTTAAACCGAAAGTAAAGTAGGTGAGCACACTATTAAAGGTAGCCACTGCTCTGAAGGAGGGATGGGTGTGGGTGTATCCAGTCGTGACTAACCTGGGGAGACCATAACCATTTCTAGGTGAGAGGGTGTTTGATTTTATTTTGGTACAGAACAGCTGGCAGACACTCCTGGCTTCCTCTGTCCAAGTCTTTCATTTGAAATAAGTTACCATCACTCAAGACAGCTAGACACACACACACAAAAAGGAATGATGTAGTATTTAAAGCATTAAAAGTCTATAGAGGGAGGACTTTGTTTCTCGTAGGATTTGAACCATATGGGCATTCTCTCTCACTCACTCACACACACACACACACACACACACACACACACACACACACAATTAATCAGACTATCTACATGGAAAAGAAACACACTATGAACTCCATTTAGCAGCTGGCTAATAATTGATAAAAAGCCAATTTGGGGGCTCAAAGATTTACGTGATAGATATCTAACACCGGAGCTCTCCTTGTGTGTATTTTGCTTTCTTTCTGCTGCAGTAGCTCTTGCTGAGTGGGAGAGAGAGAGAAAAAACCCCAGCAGACTGGCATAGATCAGGCTTCCTGAGAGGCTGCCAAGTAGGCCTGGGAGGGCAGTTCAAATTGCCTGATTTAGCTAAATTTTATTTAAACAAAAAATTAGCTAGTGGGGTGACTCAACTGGCTAAGGAGCCAGTTGTGGATTCTGCTCCACTTGGGAGGCTATGGCTCATTTTCCAGCCCCTTTTGGTTAAGTCCGGAAATGTATATGTGATTGCAGCAAGTTACTGAATCTCCTTCAGCAGTCACCCCAGCAGCCTGGCATGGGGCGGGTGGTTGGGGGGGCTGGGAGGGGTGGTGGAATGGGGAGGAGATTGCTTTGCAGAGCAGTTTCTCCATAAATACAGAATGGGAGCTCCAGCAGAGCTTTGAGAGTGTTGTTGCCCCTCGGGTTATTGCGCACTGCGTATTCTGGATCACAGGCCGATTTGCCTTGAGCGCCTGCGAAGAAGGGACGGAGGGGGGAAGCATGAGGAATACAGATGAGAAATAAATGCTGCGCTCAGGGCTAGGACTACTCACTCTCCTCTTTTTGTATGTTGCCTGAATTACAGCTCTCGACACTGTATCAGTGATATAAGCGTGGTCTGGAGTTTATTTTTCTATTTCTTTTTTTGGAGCATTTCCTACCACTTTCCAGACAAGTTTAAAATATCTACAGTAATATCTTGTTTCCTGGTAGGATGGAAGTGTGGTGACTCCTTTTGCCCATATTTTTTGGATGGCTACTGCATAAGTTAGGCCATGCCAGGCATATCCAATGCCAGACATGGTCGAGAAACACTAAGGGCTGCTTCATTGTGGGGTTACTTATTCCATCCTACGAAAACTCCAGCCTCCAGAGATTGCTGACGTAACATCAATGCAGACTGAGGATCCCAATCTCTATTGCCCTGCAGCTTGCGTGCAGTTATTTATACTAGTGCAAAGCAAATGTCAAATGACTACACACGGTGCAAGGTAATGGTGAGTTATGCCCTCAGTCTGCTCAGTCAAGAGGGGCTGACTTACTATGACAGGAGGGTTTCTGTCACACTCAGTTCAGGAGGGATTGTGTTTTCAGGTCAGACATCCAGGCTCTGTTCATAGATGGATTCAGACTTTGAATTCTGGATATACTGCTGCCAAACATTCTGCTTTATATAGCACTGAGCCACGTAGTGTAACTCTTTGCAAAAAGGACAAAGCATCAGATCCACATGCCTGGTTTCTATTACCCTTTATGAGGCATTTGATTCACTGAGAAAAGCAAGAACCATGCTCAGTTTTATCTGCTGGAATTAGATCACATTAAGGTGGTTGTGTGCATCTAGTGAGCATAGGGCAAAAACTCAGACACTCCTGAGTGCTCACCCTGCTTTGCCATTGATTTGTGGGGTCTTGGGCAAATAATTTAGCCTCTCTGTGCCTACCTCAATGGGTAGTATAAGGGGCAATTACTTAATGTCGGAAGATGTAAATCCTTGTGTAAATGCTAAATATTCTTATCTTTCCTTTTGAAAAAGAGCGCCATTGGCCTTGAGAATTTTAGCATGTCTTGACAGGTAATAATAAGGGAATTAGTCCTCTTTAGACAGCGTGGTGATGAGTGCAGTGTAAGAATTTAGGGCAAGATTCTGGCCGGCCCTTATGTAGATGCACAAGGGTGGCAAAGGGCACAATGAGACTCCCCCCTTTTGCTTTCATTGTTCACATAAAGACGGGGCAGAATTGTATTCCCTGTGGCTCCCCAAAAGGGTGGGGAGAAGGAGGTAGGTCCATATCTCCACCCCTACACACCAGCTGGCTGCGCTGGTGGGCCACAGGGGGTAGTAAGCTGCTCCGCAAGAAGGGGTGTCGTGGAGAGTATACTGCCTTTTCTCACTTAGGGAAGAATTTTGATTCCCCTGAAGCAGAAGACCTCCTGGTCCTCTCCCTGAGCAAGGCTGGAGTCACACGAACCCAACACAGAGCTGTACCTAAATGGCACAATTGAGGCCTTAGCTTAGACTAATTGCTCCTTACTGGGTGGTAGTGTCCTATTATTCTGCTCTCAGATGTCCCTTTTCACACAGACATTCTTTGCAGCTATAGTGAGATTATGAAAAAATAAAACTAAGCGTTATACAAACCCCGTACTTAACCTATTGAAATGATGTCCACATTGTTTGATGTTACCGATAGGCCACCGGTTTTCACTTGATCCCTTTTATTTGGCAGTTTCATTCTCTCACGCTGAAGGGCCAAATGTGCCACAATTAGCTGCCTGGAGTACCTTGAGAGGCATGATGGGAACACATCTCATCTTGGTGAATCTCATATGCCACAGAGAACGTATGTGTCAGTGACTGCAGCTTCCCAAGTGCGCTTGCCAACTGGAGGTGTTGCTGGCACCAGAAGAAGATTCACCAGGCTTCCCGCTAACAAAATACCTGGGGCTTATAGTGCTCTCCTTTCTTTCCTTTAGTAAGGAGTCTAAGGCGCGGGGGAGGTCGCTTTGTTTGTGCTGCTGGTCTCACTGAGCCCTAGGGAGAAAGGCAGAAGTGCAGTTTTGGATTTTCACCAATGGCGTCCTCCTTACTTTTTTCTGCCCTTTTGTGAACGGACTGCAGCTCACCCAAGGATGTGCCTCTTTTTCTGACTCCATTACAGCTGGAGCACAAAAGCTGGATGGAGCTGCAGATGTATACAAATTTAGGAGCACAGGCGTGCTGTATATACCAGGCTGAATAAATACGGGGAAAGAAAACCTGAGCTCAGAAAGAGAAAACCAAAGCCTGAGCCCTCAGCCTTGGCACTAGAGACATACAACAGCAGCAGCAGCAAAGTGAAATGAAACACCACCCTTTACATTCTATAAACAGATTGGAATTGAGCAGAGTAGATCAAAGGAACAACCTTGAGATAGTCATATATTAAAAAAAAATCTTTTGGGTAGATTCTGCTCTCAGGATACGACTACAAGGCAGCTGGGAGTGAGCTTCCCAGCCTGCGTAGACACGCGTGTGCTAATGGGGCTTGCAACGGCACACTAAGAATAGCTGTGTGGATGTAGCAGCACTGGCAGAGGCTTGGGCTAGCTGCCCAAACTCAGTTTGTCACGGTGGGGTAGGTCTAAGCTTGGGTGGCCTCCAACATCCACCGGTGCTGCAACAGCCAGACCGCTATTTTTAGCGTGCTAGCAGGAGCTCTGCTACACAAGTCTGTCTACCCAGGCTAGGAAGCTTGCTCTCAGCTGCAGCGTAGACATACCCGCAGTTACACTGGTGTAAGTACCAGATAACTGCATTAACTTCAGAGGTATTACTCTGGATTTATACTCCTGGCATGGAGAGCAAAGTGTGACCCTATATCTGTATTACCATACTGGCTTGTGCACTGTCCTGATGATGAGCTCCATGTGGGCTGATCACAGCACTTGCCCAGAGCCCCATTGTCTTCATTTGGGCTCTGCAAAGACGCAGGGTCAGTCTGCACAGAGCTCTTTGCCAGATCAGAGCCTTAGACTAGTCAAGAATAAAAAACAAAACACCGCCCCCCCTCCAAAAACCACCCCTCTGCTGATGAAGGATGTACCATGAGGAATCGTGCAGTGCCACTGCCTGAGAAGCAGTTGTTCTGTGGCTATGTAGAACTTAGCTTCCAGTGCACCTTTCACCAGTACTGGATTCCTGACGAAGTGAAAGTGTACGGTTTCAATCCAATTCAGAGTGACCACAGCGGGGGTTTTGCTCCAGTTTACTAAGTGGGCTTTTAAACCACTTTAAATATGAATATCCACAAGGCCTTAGGTAATGGGCCAGTTCCACCAAACATACAAACAGGACTCTAACAGAGCCAGAAAATGATTGTAAAAGCAGAAGAGCAAGGTAATTTGCACCAATTTGGCTCTAAACACATGTGCAGAACAGTGGTTGCAGTTGAAAGTACCATGTACCTACAGCTGCTGCACAGAGACAGCTGAGAGACAGAAATTATTTCCTATACTTAGATGCTGACATTTTAATGGTGACCTGCATAACTTACACTGATTACACGTATTCTGCGGCAAGGGAACACAGTGCTTGTCATCTGCTTGATCAGGGGGCCAAACTGATCCCAGGGAGTGCTAGGAATGATGTAGTGTGAGTTAGAGCAGCGAGGTGATAGCTTTAGGTTAGCTGCTTTCCTGATACAAATGTGTTCCCCAAATTCACCAGCATGTAGGTGACACTCATCTTCGACACCTTGTGCAGTTTACACTGCTTTGCTACTTACATCAGATTTCAAATCAACTTACACCATTGCAAAATTTGGCCCAGAAATGTTCATGGGAGTTTCACCTTCATACTCCAAGCTATATTTGACTTAATTTGGCTGTGTGTGTGGGAAAACACCCTTTGGAGAAGTGCAGTAGTTACTGCACAGACACAGTTGCTGTTTTTCCAAATGACATAAAACAATGTTAAAACAGATGAGATAGTGTAAGTCAATCTGGCCCATGATTTGCTCTAAATTTCATTTGCCAGATTTCATTTTTTATATTCATATCTTATGTTGGTGTGTTAGAGACACAAAGTATCTCTAACAGGAAGATGTTAACTTTATTTATGTCAGGGTAGGTAAAGCTATAAATGATAGGCTAATTTTCAGGCAGATTTCTGTGCTCATGAAATAGATTTAGAAGAAGATGACTTGGCAACGCAGCATCAGTGAGGAGTATAATATCAGGAGGGTTCTGTCATGGAGGGGAGAAGAGATGGGGGGACAGAGAAGGGTGGTTCCCAAATTCACCCTTTAAGGAGGGGATATTGGTGGGCCACAGACTGGGGAGGTTAAAAAAGTACATGTTGGGAAGGAGGCCAGACAGGGCGGTGCTTTATGCAGCAGCATTCATATGACACATGCCTTGGGCTTGACCTAAAAATACTAAAAGCAAAAGTCAAATGGCTAAAGCAATTATGGAGTTGCCGTATACAGACCAATGAAGAATGTCAAGTCGTACCAGTTGAAATATTTGGGGCAAAATATTAAAGCCCTTAATCAGCCCTTACTCAACTGGAGTTTTGCCTGAGTAAGGGCTGAAGGCTTTGTCTCATTAAACTCTGTCTCTTGATATTTATGATTAACACTTACTACATGTGTACTGCCTTCTTGACTCAGAACAGCTCCAATGAAGGGACGTTAATACAAAATTTCAGACTATTAGGATGTTCAGGTATCCCTGTATTTTGTTATTAGACTACAGATCAGTGTATCACTTTGGGGATGGGAGAACCCTTTAGGATCTCCTGCCTGTATGGCCCATGCATCAGAGAGAGTTCTGCTCTGACACAGAGAGCAGAAAACAATTCCATAAGGATCCAGTATTTACCAGAGGTGTGGGATGAGTCTATTATTAAATGACAGGAAGCACTGCCTTCTTCAGTTTACCAAACCCTAACTGGCTTATGGTACACTTGCAAGACATGCTGAGGGAAGACACCCCTAAACTTAGACCATCCCCCTGTCGCACTGTGCATTGGCACTAGAGTGCTAAACCAGCTCAATACAATTAATTCCCTATATATACACACTGTGACAAAACACTTCAGAAAAGACAGCCAACAGAAGAGAGGGGCTTAGGGCCTTCCAAGGAGAAGCAGTAACACACACAGGCACTTTGCAAGGTTTGTGTATTAGATTTGTGTATTGTCGACCCATGAAAATTAATCAAGAATAAGGTAGGGTGTGATTTTTAAAGCAGATTGCCTATTCCTGATTAAAGAGACAAGGTGGGTGAGGTAATATCTTTTATTGGATCAACTTCTGTTGGTGACAGCGAGAGATGCTTTTGAGATCCACAGAGTTCTTCAGGTCTGCCTGATTATGCCTGATTTACAGTAGAGATGGGAATGCTCTTATTCCTGAATAAGAATGTCCACACATGGAGCTAATCAGGAACAGCTATTCCAGAATAAATCCCTGCATAAACAAGCCCATATTCATGAGTCTCCAATAGACAGAAGGGGAAACTGATGTACAGTGATGAAGTAGAGGAAAAGATGAAATGTGAAACTGAGGCTAATTAAGTATAATAAATGTACCGACACACATGAGTGGATATGGTATTTGTTCCCTTTGACCCATTTTTCAGGGCCCCCAAAACTGCAACAGTCAACATTTTTGCTTCTCCTAGCCTTTCTTAATTATAATGTGAGAAAGCAAAAACACATGAAAATTGGGCACTTGGTAACAGAATAGCATTTCTGAAATACAGATCAGAACTCTCAAGTATAAAACTGCATTGCAGGATGACTAATTGTGGGATGAGTAATCCCTGTCTTTCCTCCAAAACTCTCCCTTCACAGTGGCCAAGAAAACATACCATCAAGATGCTGTTATCATAGCACTCCGGCTTTGCTCGCATTGAGAAAGACAGAGGCTTTTAGGGTGCTTGTGTGATCACCAAGTGGTATTCTTTTCCTAGCAAAAACAGGGCCACTCAGTCTTCATAGTTCAGCATGTACAATTGTGAGGGTGTTTCGTTTGATGCTTCAAGGGAGCTGTCTTTCAAGCAAAAAAAAAAAATTATTGTTGTGGAAGGAGATGGATATTCAGATTGACAGAAAATGAAAACCTGCCCTACTCTTGCTTTCATTAGTCTTCATTATGTGACCACGACAGCTTTAATTGCTGCCCTGCATACATAAGTAATAAAAATGTAAAATGTTTAAATGAACTGTGGCTCCCAAAAGCCATTATAAAAGATTAATGACAAGTACTTTTTACTAACTTCAACTGCTTTGAGAAACACATCTGAGCAGCCCTTGTGGTTAAGATGATATTAGAACAATATTTGCCGGACCACTTGTCTCATACCATTATGCACCAGGCTTTGATGGTTTTGATTATTCCATCTTTAGGTAGTCTGACTTCTAGACATATTTGATTCCAATTTACTCATATCTGACAACTTATCCCAGGCCTGCAATCTAAAGTGTCTTCAGCTATTCATGCTAATATTCTGTCTTCAAGAATTGCTGATGCTTGCGTAGAGGGTTTTTACTGCAGGGGCCGTTGTATGGAGGGTCTATTAGCAGCACTCCAAACTTGTCCTGCTAATTAATACTACCAGTACATAGGTGAAGAGGAAAATAGTACCAGTCTCCTTTCTATTTAAACTGGAGACAGTGCTCAACACCCACTTTCCTTTGTTGAAATGCAGATTTGAATCCTGATCCAAATGTAAGAACTGAGTCCTGTCTGTAACATAGGCCAAATCAAAACCCCAGATCCAACCCCCTCAAACTTTAGATAAGTTTGGCTCCATATCTAAAGCCTGCAGTATAGGCTCCTCTATAGGTTAAACATTAAAACTGAGGTGAAGGGACCAAGCCTTTTTTTCTTACAGCTAGTCAGCAAATCTTCCATTTGTGGATTACAAACTCACCTATCGTGGAAACTCTGGCTCAAGAATTCAGTGCGCCAGATTGAACCTGATCCTTGCTCTGGTGCTTGGTAGGGGGTGGGAAGAGAAAAGCTAAGGAGACTTCCTCGTGCCTCTTTGCACCCGCTGCATGGGGACTCAAGCATAAATGCACAGCCTGAGTTCACAGACTGCTGCTTGTTAGCATCTCCTGAGACTCCCAGATAGGTTGGGGAGGAGGAGTCAGTCTGCCATATGGAAGATTGCACGACACATAAGGGTTCCATAAGAGTGCCACGGTACTCACTCTGAATGCGTGCATTGTTGTGCTTGGGGTTTCAGGACTAGAGTTATAGTAGCTAATGCTAGGAAATTTAGGAAGGGATATGCCACCACATGCTTTAGGGCATAAACCCATTTCTAACTATTAGGATGAGATTATACCACACCAGTCTACTTCAGGATTTTGCACACCTTCCTCTGAAGCATCTGGTGCTAGCCCTTCTTGGCAGCAGGATACTGGACTAGATGGACCATGGGTCTGATCCAGTAAGGCAATTCCTATGTTCCCTTCTTCTTCAGGGCCTGACTCAATACACTCAAATACAATGTTGAATTTAACCATAAGGCCTCCTTTCCTGAGATTATTATTATTTACTATTATTATTATTAATAAACAAAATTTAGCCCTTTGCCCTTGTACCCAGGCTCCCCAACACTTTTCCGGCCTTTCCCCAGGGCTTTACCAGGTCCCCCTGGCAAGTTGTGCTCCTGGGGTCCTGCCCCAGCTACTTTTGCACAAGGAGCTCCACTGATCACTCCAGGCTCTTGGCCACTCCTCTTCCCAAGGCAGCTGTCCCTCTGTCAGCCTCTGTGGAAGGACCCAATCCACCGTCATCATCACCACAGCTTGAACACTGAACCTTAAGCACAGCAGCACACACTGCTACCACTTGAGGACTAACCATATTACCAGATAGCAGGGGAAGGCTGTTATCCCAGGGAGAAGGGTGGCAGAGGTGGAGATGGATGGAGGATTTTGGGTTGCTAGGGTCATGTCCTTGGTGGTGTTCAAAGAGATCTCAACCCACCTCTCTCTTTACCCCTCCTGAGAAGTTGGGGGCTCCTGCACCATGTGGTGCCCCCAGAAGTGGGGGGCCGGGAATGAGCTGTTGGGGTAATGTGTTGGGTCAGGGGATTAGTTGGAGGAGCCCATCCCAATGCCTTCTTTCTCTACCGCTACACACTTTAGAAGTTGGTGGAGATACTGCCCCATGTTCCAGGTCCACGAAGAAGTCAGAGTGATGAACCCAGCTTCCCCCCCAAAAAACCTCCCTGCTGCTACAATTGCTGTGGAAACCCCATACTTTCCCAGTGAAATGTATGCTGCTGCTCTGGTGGTGGCACTGGCCCAGTTCAATTGTTTATGTGTGAAAGAATGTCAGTGCTCCCAGTGTTTTCCTGAGGAATACCACATAGAGAAAGGAAAAGGTGATTTTTAACTGCCAAACTTGAATAGAATTTCATCAATCCGAAGAAAAGAAAAGAAAAGAAAAGAAAAGAAAAGAAAAGAAAAGGTATTTCTCTAGCCCAAGGGCTTTCTTCTGGCCAGAGTACAAATGCCTGCTTCAAACTGTGGGAGGTGTTAGAGATTCTAAAAAAAATAAAAATAAAAAGGTTGCTGGAATCTTTTATAATGAAAGGTATTAGGCAACCTAAATAAAGGGGTCGCTACCTGCTGACCCTATAATAGAAGCTGTCTGGAATTATAATACACACTGAGGACATATTGAGGAAGAGAGATGCCAGCAGTTGAATCATTTTTCGCTATTTTCTGGCAGATCTCACATATTACAGTAAGTGTTGAATCCAAAGCCAATTGAGGTTAATGGGAGTCATTGGATTAGAGTGTAGAGACTCAATTGGCTTTGGATCAGGCTGTAGTGGGACAGGAGACGTGCAAAGAAAACCTAGTGTGATGTGGGAGGTGAGGTTGGAGAATCACTAGTAGTGATCTTCACTCAAGTCTCTACTTTGCCATGCTAGGCCAATGGGGGCTGCGGGAAGCGGTGGCCAGCACATCCCCCGGCCCGCACTGCTTCCCGCAGCCCCCATTGGCCTGGCATGGCGAATTGCGGCAAGTGGGAGCTGTGATTGGCTGAACCTGCAGATGCTGCAGGTGAACAAACTGTCCTGGCCCACCAGTGGATTTCTCTGGCAGGCTGCGTGCCAAAGGTTGCCGATCCCTGCACTAGGCCAAATTCTGCCTTCAATTACACCCGTGCAACTGCCACGATTTCACAGACATAATAGAGGGCAGACTTAGCCCCACTGTGCTTAAGGGCATAGGGAGATTGAGTAAGGACAGAGACCACCAGGAAAGCTGAAGGCACTTCTCAGACTTGCAGTAATGTTTATGGACAATACTCACCCAATAGTGACGGAGGGTTAAACCAAAACCTCAGAGGCAGTGATTTGGCAATACATAGTGTATGCACCGAAACAGTAAATACTAGTTTTTCCATTTTCCTCATTTGAAACCCAAACATTGCTCTGAAACACACCTTCCCCTGTATGGCAGCATCTCCTGTTCTAAGTTTCAGGACAGTTCTCTTTGCCATTCAGAAACACAGTGAAAAGCATATACAGGCGGGACCATGGTATACGAATAGCCCCAACAGCAGGAAAGCCTACACTCTGAAACACACACACCTGCTTCAGGCATAAACTTTGACAAGCAGCACTGGTGTCCCATGAAGAAAAATATACATATAAAAGTTAAGGAAAAATCTTTTCCTAAATTAAAAAACAAAAACCAATGCAAGCGAAAAACACCAACCACATGTTTTTGGATTTATGTCTTTATATTCTTTTTCTTCCTTTGTCTTGGCTGGGTTATTCATCATTTTATATGGGAGTAAAGCTATCTTCAAGGGAATCATTCCAATTGTATCATTCTGTACTCTTGTAAAGCATCCCAGCTGGGCGTGACACATGCTGTAGAATTTAAGACTGGAAATCATTTTGGAAGAGAATGTCCCAGGATAACCTGAGCTGAAGGGCTCTCTTACAAATTGCCAAAATGGTCCCCATGTCTGAAGAATACAGAAGTGGGTAATATCAGATCACTCCTCTTCCCATTCCTCAAAGAATGACTCTGGCCTATTGCTTTTGCATCCACGCATGGGAGTGAAAGTGTGGCTGTAATCCTCAGCACACCTGTTAGCCGTGATGGGAAGTTATAGGGCTCTGGACCAAACACTAAGGCCCTTCAAGGATTAATGGGAACATTTTCCCTGGCAGGAATTCACTGGTGTCTTTTTTTTAAACCGTGCCAACGCATTTCACTGGTAACTGAAACAGTTGCAGCTGTTGCATCATCCAAGATGGGACACGGCTTTCAGAGAGTTAAAGACTCAAGGGGATTCATGATTCAGGATTGAAATACTGCCAGTAGATCAAATCTAGTCCATGTAGGCAGAACTTAATAGATGGTCGCCTAGCGTAGTAAAAACATTAGAGACAGTAAAACAACTCAGTAACTGGTGGGTGACTATGTCTATGGCAGAGAAGGATATTTGCAGGTTTGCCTAGGGCAGCAGAACTCCCTAGAGTAGATCTTGTGTGTCCAAACATGGAGTCTAGCATTCACAGCCTTCCGTGAACGAACAGAGGAAATGAATGATCAAGATTCATGGTAGGAGATGCAATCCCCTCTCTATAGGAGTTTAGCTACTGACAGGGTAACATCTAGTGGTATCTAGGTAACTGCATCTATAGGCCTAGGAACCTGTGAAATACTGAATTAGATTATAGAAAATATTATTTGTGCTAAAGAAATTCAATAAATCTCAAAACTTTAAAAACATTATTATTGTGTTTCATATGGCGTCTTCTCGCCTCCTCCCCGTGTACTTGACAGGCTGAGGTCTGGGCTGCATCCAAGGTCTCCTAAGGGCTAGATTTACACACTATTGATGCTTAGTTCAGTTGGTAGAAACCAGCGCAAAAAGCCTCTCGTAACTAAAAGTCCATTGTGTGCAAAGTCAGCTGGGATACAACCTCCTTTCCACTTGGGGGCTCAGAGAGGGCCAGAACAAATGGAACATTTTTGCCTCTCTGTGCCAGCCAGGATGAATCCAGCTACTGCAGTGATCTTGCCCTCCCTTCCCACTATACCTCTCAATAGAGGGAGGGATAGCTCAGTGGTTTGAGCATTGGCCTACTAAATGCACGGTTATGAGTTCAATCCTTGAGGGGGCCATTTAGGGATGGGGGCAAAAATTGGGAATTAGTCTGAGCAGGGAGTTGGACTAGATGACCTCCTGAGGTCCCTTCCAACTCTGATTCTATGAATATGTTTTATCATGTCATTTTCACTTGGATATAAGCTCTTCAAGGCAGGGACACTGGGTCAGATGCTGACCTAACTCTGGCATAATTCCGTGAGTTACTCCTTTGAAAGCAGTGAAGTCACATAGGTTTGAAATAGAAAAATCAGGCCTATTCCCTTATAACCGCACAAATTTGTGGCACTGTAGGAATAACAAAATAATTGATAATATTAGCAATAGAGCTATTTGGAAAAATGAGAACCTTTTTCCTGTCAAAATGTCAACAACAAGAAAAATGACTAGCTCGTCAGCTAGTTGAAATAGAGTGTTGTGAAAATACCATACTGGTTTTACATCAATATTTGAAATTGTGATGACAAATTTAATCAAAAAAATTCAAAATTTGGAAAACATCACCCAGCTCTAATTGGTACTGAAATTGTTCATAGCAGAGACTGATACCTCATCTCAGCATGGAGAGGAATATGTGATGATGGGGCTTCTTCCAATTCTAGTTTCATTTGCTAGGCAGTAGTTACTATATGTTAATATCATCTGAATTGCCTCAAAAGATTGTTCAGAGAACGGATAGCATAAGAAATGTTGTTTTTTCTCAAGGGAAAGTGTTCGATCTAGTATAAAACCAATTCTAATAAAATCATCCACTTGCAAGGAACTGATAGCAAAGATTTCAGTGCACAAACGAGTGGGTTTAGCCCTCTGACAGCAAGACTCCTATTCTGCTGTGAAACAGCAATGAGCTGGAAAAGCATTCAGAGTCCTGGCAAGGAAACAAGCACATTGTGAACTTCATTAATCCTGGTCCACTTTAGAAAGCTACTTTCTATGGTCAGGGTCAACACTAGGTTTATTTGGGGCTTTATACAGAGAAGGGTGGGCAGGACTTCATCCAGCTCCGTCCCTGCCTGTGGTGGCCCCACCCATTAAACTCTACATACTCATGACAACTCCCCATCTGGCAGTGCGTGCAAGGGCTGCTAGCACATATGCAAGCCAGCCAGGAGCATAACAAGCAAAACAGGGAGGAAAGCTGGCTTGGTGCTTTGCCAGCCTGCATCCTAATGCCAGACCACAGACAGGGAAGAAACAGAGAAGATGAACAGGGAGAAGGAGACCCCAGGCCTCTGAAAGAGTGGGTGGCCAGTCAGTAACTGGGTTATTGGAATTACTTGCTGTTTGGTGCTAAGCACCTGGATGTCTGGGGCTCTTTGCAACCATAGGCCTGAGGCCATCCATAGCCACGACAGAATGAGGTATACAAATCTGGAGGCAAAGTGGGACACCCAGAGTTTTCATTAGCATGTTCCCTAAAATGCTCAAACACAGTAGTGCAGTTTTGGAAATAGCAATTGAGATCTGGTAAAACAAATGAGAGGCTTATGCATGCATTCAGCTCTTTGAAGTATACTTAAAAACACAGAAGAAGAAACTAGCATTGAGATTCTATAAATCTATAGAATTATAGATATCCTTTGATACTCAAGATAACCTAGAGTGCTTTACAAAGTATCGTTTCAGATACTGGGAGTGCCTTGATTCTGTAGGAAAATGTAGCAGCTCTCAGGCCCTCAGCGGTAAGTCTCACACACAAGCAAAGACATTAGAAGGGACTATTCCACAGGAAGACAGACATCGATCAGAACCCTGGGGTTGTCCTCTGTTCTTTTAAAAAATGCCCTGTCATTTCTGATATTCCCCTCGACAGCCACCAGAGAGACTACCAAATAATTAGTTTTTGTGCAAAACCTATGAAATCTGAGGTCAGGCTGACTCAGTGTCTTTTCTTTCAATCCAAACCATTCAGATACATTACACTGATAAGGAGTTTGCACTGAAAGAAATGGCCTCTCTGCATTTTCTATAACCCAACAGCATCAGTGAGATTTATATCCTGCAGGATTGTATTGTAATCTCAGTGTTTCAGTGTGTCAGACGACAGCATAGGGCATGTTTATTATTCCTATATCTCATGATGCTGGGTGTGGAGAAGAGGAAGGGGAAATGTTAGGGTTTTAGGTCATTCACCAGGCCACTAGGTAGCTGCGATAACTGATGTGCCATTCCTGCTCATGAGCACTAGTTTACAAACTTCAAGTGTCATGCAAAGCATTATATTTACTACAAATGTTATATATTTCATGTGTTATGTTAATGAAATCCATGAAATGGCATTTTAAAAATACTTAATTTCCATAATTATTGCTGGGAACAAGCTCCATTTCTGAACTTTAACTTTGGTACATATACAGTATGTCTATTTTGGGTTGGGGATATGTAGGTGAAAGTTTATTACTATATCTAATCATCTAGCTACAGTGAATGTGCCTTTCATTGTACTGCCTAGCTATTGTGATTTATTTTACATCTCAGTGTATGGGAGTTCTGACGACCTACTAAAATGGAACAGATTTTCTGGCTGATTTGACATGGCTACTGCATTTAATGGAAGAGCGAGATGTCTGAACTTGCCCTTGTTTTGAGTAAGCCTGTGTTCCTTAGCGCAGTTCCCTTATTTTTTCATTTCAGGGCATTCAAAGTTTTTATTTGGGCATGTGGTTTTACATCACAATGCCTGTGCTGAGAGCAACACGTGCTTTCTCACTCATCCTCACCATGGCTACTGTGGGAGGATTTTGCATAACATCTTTTGTGTTTCATTGTTTTCTGGTGAAAAATCCTGCTATGAGTAGCAGTGGCATCTAGTAGTCACAGAGCCTAAATGTAAGTCTCCCCATTCCACTGGGTGACTGTCCGTGAATGTGCACATTCGATATCATTGCCAAGCCCATGAGCAGTAACAACAACTTATCTATTTATCATGTTACCTTTTTATTGTACCAAGGAAAACCCAGCTGTTAAAGTATGCGAACCAGCTCAAGATGATGCTGTTCATGGGTGTCAGTGCACGGCGGGGGGCTTTTGGGATGTTATTTTTTTTGTTTACGTGAAGAATATTAGTGTAATTGGTTTAGTTCGTTTGTGGTTTAATACACCATTTTTTAAAGTGGTGACTACACCATGAGCCTGAGCTATAGGTAACTTATGTCCCACATTGTTGCCCTAATCTCAATGGCAACCAGTAAGACAGAACCGACAATTTATAGCGGCTGCCACGTTAAGATGCATGCTGTCCAACATGGCCACACTGAACTTCTTGGAGTAAGAAAGGCCTGAACTCAGAACTTCCTTCAAAAACACCGTTCTTATATACTTGAGTAAAGAAGACGCTTTGTTTGCTCTTAATTGTATAAAGCCATGTAGCTGAACAGTCCTGATTCCACCCAGGAGAGGGCAGCAGTATTTACATATACATACGCACACTCACTAATTCGTTCTATGCAGCATCTGCATTTAAAATTAGGAGGAAATGAGCAAGACGTTATCTTTATTTGAAGGCAATCATGCTGCAGTTTAACAGACATTCATAAAATTCCCCAATTCCTTTCCTTTTAGCTATTAGTACTGAAGAAATCTTAACTGCAAATTCAGAATTCCTAGATAGTTTATTTAAAGTAGACAAAGACACGTCCATTATGAATATTAACCTATGAAATATCTGACTAATATGCTAGACTAAGAACTGCAGTCTTCTTGTCTTGTGTATACACTTGCATTTGACTAGCTGAAATAATGCTGGTGCATTCTGCACAGAAAACAACAAACCAGAAATATCTACCTCAACCTATAGTTTCAAAGAGCTACTCAGGCTGTCAGTTGCATGACATGAACTGATGTTAAATGGAGTCATCTGATTAACTTCACATGAAACTGTCTGCAAACATAAAGTACCTCACTGTGTCCACAAGCAAAAAAGAAGAAATAAAATGCTTTCATCTTTAAAGAACACGACAGCTCCAAAAAAGTTAGCCATAGAAATAGCAGCATGGGGGTTTTATGTTTATTGTCTCTCAGTGATTTACAGATCACCAGTGGCCAATTTAAAAGTTTAAAAACAAACCAAAAAAAGGATTACATCTATTCCTGCAAACTCTCTTTGGAATATGGACATCAAGCTGAGTTTTTTCCTTCCCCTTCATCATCATCAGTGATAAAGGATCTGCAAACCAAATTCTGCCTTTGATAGCACCTGTGAAAGCCAGATTGGAACATACCAAATAAGTCTGTTCACACATAAACTGAAACAGAATCCACTTCATTCCCTTTTAGCAGTGTTGTTTCTGCTATGCTACCAGGTGTAAAAGCAATATAGACTTTGGTGAAACTAGCAGATATGCCAGCAGTAAATACACACTGGGAGTATTATCACAGTTGTGTAAAAAGGTGTAATTTTTACATGATCACTTTCAGAGTACACTTGCAACATCGGTGTCTAAGGGTTGTGAGCACAACACTGCTGACCAAGAAGGATTCTTGGAAAGGACTCTTCAGAATCCATCAGTATAGTTCCTTAAGCAGCTCAGTGTAGGCTCATTACTGAGCAACATAAGACACTCCCTCCCTGATAGGAGGCAGGTGCACTGGCTCTGCAACACTGCTAAGCAGAGGGAGTTGACTGTGCTCTGCAATGAAACACAGGTCTTTCAGATGCTAATTCAGGACAGAGCACAACTCATGCCACTGAGCTCCATGGACTGAGTGAAGGTTCATTTAGATTGTCGGAATGTTGATGTTTCTAGGGTTCCTAGTTATTGTAGGCCAACAACCTCTATTGCTAAGGAGTAAGGTTTGGTAAGTTCTTTCATGCAATTCCAGACAGGCATTTCCCACTCACCAGGCTGTGGCAGGGAATAACTAGCTTTATACCATGAGTTCTTTCTTTCTTTTAACTTTGGCTTTGTTCACTCACAGCTCCTGTCTTTGCTTGGGCGTAGTGCAGAGGACTTTATAAAACTAAAACTCTTCTTTACTCCCTTGCTTACGCTTTCTTCATGTTTTGCTAGACTAAGCCACCAATTAGCAGCTAGGCAACTTTTCACCTCCTCTCACTCTGCCCTGCTTGCTTTTTTTCTGTGCTCAAACTTCCTCTTCCTGTCTGCAAACACAGCTGACCCCAGTACACCCTATTTAATGAGGAACTGCATGATAGTAGCCTTCACAGAGCCATTGAGCATTTATCACAGGAAAATGCTTAATCCAATTGAAATAAGAGATTTGTATTGCATCCCTTATTTTTCATGAAACGAAGGCTCACTTCTCAATCCTTAGATCAGTGGTTTTCAGACTTTTTGTATTGGTGACCTCTTTCACACAACAAGCCTGTGAGTGTGACACCCTATTATAAATTAAAAATGGGGGGGGTTAATTTAATTTAATGGGGGCTCAGGGCTGTCAGCCCCATGGAGCTGGCAGCTCGTGACCCTCATATAACCATCTTGTGACCCCCTGAGGGCTCACGACCCCCAGTTTGAGAACCTTTGCCTTAGAAGTCCTATCAGGGCCCAATCCTGCACCCACTGAAGTCAAGGGGAATTTTGCCATTAACTTCTGTGGCTATGGGAACAGGCTCATTTGACTATTTATGGTTAAAACATGTTGATAGAAAGAACTGTACATTTTAAGAGGTGTGGAAGACATTTTTAAACACGTGTTTGTGTTTCTCTTTCTGAATGGTCACATTAATTGAGTCTAAGTCCAGAAGGAGCCACTGTGATCACCTGGGAGGGTGTCCATGCTAGTCTGTCTGTCTATCTCCTCTGTCATTAGGAAGCTCTACGTGGCTGTGTGTTCACAATAACAACTACTGTGCCATTTCTGGATGGGTACAGATTTGTTGCAATTCATAGCGAGTGACAGAGCCACCTAAAAGGGCATAGAAGTACAATTGCTTTATAGTCACAGCAGGGGTTTCAACGTTTTTAACTGCCATTGATTTCGATTGAAGTTCTGGATGCACAGCCCTTCTGAAAATCAGGCCCACAGATTCTCATTTCACTGGCCTGGTCCTTGATGAGTTTCCTAATGCCAAAGCACCTGCAGAGTCACCGTGGCTGCAGTAACCCTGGTCCCTCTGCATTCATTATAGTCAGGTGTGTCCACCTAGAAAAAGTATCCGTGAGCACAAGTTTGTTGAACTGCCATTCTAACAACTTTTGTCTTGCCTTTGGCTGCTCTCCTCTCTCTCTGACTTAAGTCAAACGATGTGAGCTAAGGTGTGGTGTACTATAAACAACTGCCTGGTCATCAAGGACAGACATGATTGTTACTATGTGGCCACAGCAGTAGTTAGGATGGAATTCAAAGCCTTCTGCTCTGAAAGCATAGGCCCATGGGCTAAGCACTGGTAGCTGTTAGTAGGCACCAATGACACAAAGTGGAGCAGTTCTGATTCATCTAGGAGAGGGCCGTAGTCCATTCAGTTTGTTTCAGTATTTTTAAAGTCTCACTGGCTGCTCTTCCCAGAGCCACTAGTATTTGAAAAATAAGTATTTTCTTGATTTGCTGTGAATGGTCTAAGGGATATGCCAGAAAACATCTGTGAGGAGTGGTAGCTATTTGCCTAATCTACCTATAGATTAGGTTTTAATACACTGTGTGTCATCATGGTATTTGAGCACTTGATGGAACACTAGGCCATTTCTGGATTCCCTACCTATTTCCCTTGTGTGCTGTTATGAGGACGGAGTTAACGCTGATTTGCACAGCAGGAAGCTAAAGGCATAACTGAAACTCATTCAGTATTCCCCAAGGTATATTGTAATTATCTGGCTAAAGCCAATCTATTTAATAGGGCAAAACATAAAAGAAGCCTGCAATAAAACAAAGTATCCCAGCAGGCTGAAAACAGTACATCAGATTGCCCCCGCCCAGACAGAAATCTTTGGAAGGGGGGGCCAGATAAGCAGTACAAATACACGAGGCTGACAAAGAGTTTCCAGGAAAGCATCCAATCGATGGGTGGAGTAAAGGCTGTGGTCACATGACTCCCATGATGCACCACAGTAGGAAGGGAGATCATATTGCATTATGTGAGATGTAGTTCAGCCAGAGAGCTCAGCCTATAGAGAATTCAGTTTGGTTAGAAAATGTGAAAAGTTTAGATTTTGGTCCACCTGAGCCAAAATGAAATATTTCATTTAGATTTTGCTGGTAGAAAATTGACAAAATTCAAGCTTGCAGAAATTGCATTTTCTGTTGAAAAAGATAGGAAATTCCAGACCAGGTCTAACATACACTTTGTTAATGACATATGGGGATGACCATTACACATATACAGGAATTGATAGAATTTCAGAAGCCTAATATGCCCAGAACCTTGGGTGAACTCAGATCTTGATTTGAAAGTCAACCCTACAGGTGAGGCCCATCTCTGTGGAAATACTGGGAACAAAATACAGCTGTGCGTTCAAATAGCATCCTTTTTTGTAAATATTTTCAGGGCTGTGCACCAGACAATTTTAAAATGTACAATCTGTTCTTTCAAGGTCCTTTATATGTGTAAAAAAATAACCTCACAAGACGTCTAGTTCATGTGCCTTTTGTACACAAAAACATAGATGCTGAACTATAATGGGTAACTAATCTCACTACATTCTCACACCAGGCAGATACAACCCACTTCCCACTAATACCAAGACAGAACTGCATCCCAGATAACCCAGCTCTGAATTTGATACTAGGGACCTATTCTTTGGCCCCATTTTGACTTGAAGAGCAGTAGAAGGATTCCCTCTTCATAAAGGAAATCTCTGGCGGTGTAAGGCTGCCCTGGGAGCTCCTATACCATCTCTCTCCTGGCTTTTAGCAGAGGTGGAGTGACCCAGGGAAAGGAGATAAGACAGGGGCATCCATCTTGCACCCTGCCAATTTCCAGCTTCTGGAACTGTCTCTGGTTGGGGGTTGTGGGTAGCTAACATAATTTTTCCAGGGGACTGTCCTAGTACCCAGTGACCCTAGGAACTAGGGTGAGCAAAGGTGAAATAAAGCATCCTTCAAACCTTATCCCCAAGCTGCACCAGGTACACAAAGTCCAGACTGGAGAATCTGCCCCAGTAGGTGTAAATCTGGTAATGAGATATTTGATGTCTGTTGCAAATATGTTATGTAACATTATATGTTATGGTCTCCCTAGAATCTGTCTATTGTTCAATGACACGGGGGCAACAAACAGGGCCCGTGAGCGGCATGTGAGACTGAAAGGGTTTCTATTTTTTGGGAGGGCAGAACGGATGCCATGAGAGTATTTGGAAACCCTGCCCCCATATTCTCCCCCCCCCTTTTTTTTTACATTGGCATCTCCTAAAATGACTAAACTGAATTAGCAGCGCATTCAGACAGTAAACTCCTAATTCCCTATAGTTTAGGTGGCTAAATGAGCACCAGGATAAGCAGCTTTTTGGCTTAAATAGTAAAAGCCAAGGTGCACAAGACATACCATAAGCAGCAGGAATATTACCAGTGGGTTTAAATGTTGGACGCTCAGCCCTTTCCAGCTGTTAAATCTCCTCAAGTTTGCACAATCCAAAAATATAGTCTTAGCCAAAAAAAAAGAAGAAGAGAAAAAAGTTAGTTTTGCAGTCAGGAATGGCTTGATAATTGAATCCAACCGTACGCGAATCTGTAACTGATCTGCTCTGAACATATAATTTGGCTACCTGAAAAGAGCAGAATCAAACCCACCCACCCCCTTTTTTTTTTTTGGTGAAACTGGATCAAATGAGTTAGAGAAGAAGAATACTTGGTCACTGAAAAAGCAGAAAAAATGCAGGCAAATAAAAAAACGTCAAGTGGTCAATCTGTTGGTTGGAGAAATGTGCATGCGTTAGAAAAACTGGGAATGCTTTCTTTTGATGAGCAGCCCAATTAGTTATCTGCACATGAAGTTGAAAAATCAGCATGTTTTAAAAATTTATAAAAACACCCATTTAACGACTGCCTGAGCAAGATTTATGCTGTTGCCCTGGACTTCTCTTTCCTCAACTGTATACGTCACTAGAGTGTTTTTGTTTGTTTTTTTATTGAGACCAATTCAGTAAAATGAGACTGATGAACACAGTAAAATTACACACATGGTAGAGGAAAGTTTAGCTTCATGGCAATGCAAAGCTATCCAAGGAATTTAACTCCTTGAAATTTGCCATTTTCAACTCTAGAGGGAAATCTGGAAGGCGCAGTTCCAGGAAGACTGTTTAGTCAAACAGTACCAGATGCATGTGTGGGATTCACTTTATGCTTTGGTTATGAATGAATGTAGTCAGCTAGGAATTTGTTAAAGACAATTTTTTTCTTAAAGAATTATGGTCAAGATGTGGTTGATGTACTTGGCATGGCTGGGTCTGCTGTATTATGACTTGGGGATTCGTGGCAATGGAAAGAAAGGGAAGCTTATATGAAGTCAGGTAGCATCATGACCCAAACATGTTGCTCAAATGAATTCAGTGTGTGAGCAGACATTTTATTTTTGTATAAAATGTGGCCACAATCATAGGGTGGTAGCAAAGAATTTGTAATAGCTACTTACTTTGTCCATGTTCAGAGAACTTCACAACAAGAATCCTCACATCACCTCTGTGAGGAAAGTATTATAATTTCCATTTTACAGATGGAGAAACAGGCGGAGATTTGCCCAATGCTCCCCACTGCCAGAGCCTTTCCCCACTGCCTCTCCTGCCAGAGGCTTTCACTGATATGTGTAGCTACACACCACAATGTGGATGCAGTCAGCTTTTCTCTGTGGCATGACATATCCTGCATGCCACCACCAGTGGTGTGCAATATAGACATTTGCCATCGATCCGATCATGCACTCACTGCAGTCAGATGAGGATTTTGATATTGACTTCAATAGGAACGGGAGCAGGCTGAATATCATCTCTAGGGAATGTCTCAGACTAAACTTAAAGACAAAATGCAAAGCAAAGACAGACTGTGATTCAGGAAAGCGTTTAAACACATGCATTGGTCCACCCCTTTTCAGTGGAACACTTAAGCACATGCTTAAGAGCTTTCCTGATATAGATGCTTTACTGAATCAAGGTCATGGTGACTGTGGAATGGTAGTTCATTATGTATATTTCCTAATTAAACCCAAATAAGCTTGTATCAGTTTTTTCCTGTGATTTGGATCAGTCAGTGTTATATAGTTACAGTGTTACATACAACTGCAGCATCTGATGAGATGACCCAGAAACTCAGAGAGTTCAGCCAAACTTTGATTATGTTCACATCCTCCTAGTTTTTTCAGAAGAAACAAAACATTCTCTGAGGCGAGGTACCATACTACAAAGCTTCTATATCCTTGCTCTTGGCAAGATAGACTGCCCACAGCCTTGGTGAAGTGAATTTTTCTTCATGTATATGCAGTACACCCCCAATCCAACATAAAGACCTCATTCATATGGTGAATTAAAAACAGCAGGGCCAAATCCTGCCCTCTGAAGCTAATAGACTTCAGAAAGGTTTCCAGGGGGTTACAGAACAGAACGTGGTGCAATTAATACAATGACGATGCAATATTTGATTGCAAGGCTAATACTGTACTGTTTGATTCATTTTCAACAGTGATCTGTCAGGGATTTTTAAAGGTGAGAATCGTCCATGGAGAAAAGAAAATGGCTTGTGTTGTTTTTTAAACATACATGCAAAGGGCACGTTGTAAGTTTTTACAACTGTTTTCCCTGGAAATAATTGCTCAGTTCAGAACCGTTGTTTTTCAAAACAAAAAACCCATCCCAAACAAACAAACAAAATAAACCTGGTGAAAAGTTTTAAAAAAATAAAATTAACAACCACAACACACGCACAAACACAAGGTATCATACTCATAAGGGAAAGATTTCTGCTTGCATTTTTTATTTTATGAATACATATACAAGAGATGCATAATCTTCCATTATCCAGGCTTAAAAGTAACAGATTTATTTATTTTTTCAAAATAGCTTAAAGAAGAAAAATAAAAATTAGGGACAAAGGAGGTGCAACATATTCAAAACATACAGTTGATTATCTTGCTAAAGTTATTGCAGAAATGCAGACAGTGTGTGGGTGGGAGGAGGGGTTCAAAGCCTCACCAGGGATATTTCTGTAATAGACTCCTCCACTCACACTTTATTGACATTTCTGAAGTACAGAGTGAATAGCATCTGAGAATTATACCATATATCAATTTTTATTTCTTTGGCAGTAATGTCTTTTAAAAGAAGGAGAAAAAAGTGTGATTCTGTTGGCAAAAGACATTTACTTCTCTAATAAAATGAGTATATTAGTAGGCGGCAGCAGGATGCAAATAGCTTCAAATAGAAGAGCTTGTGATATATACGTATATATGTATATAATGAAAAAAGGCTTATTTTATATGAGAAAGGAAGATTTTTCAAGGTAACATAAAATGAACCACTCTAACACTAGCTTCCAGACTTGCTTTATTGGATCTATTTTCTAACTACAAGTTAAGCTGACATCTGTCAAACTTTTTATTTTTTTATATGGCAGTCTACAAGAAATGTTTCATGCAAGTTCTACAATGCTAAACACAGGGTAAATAACTGGGATTAAACAGATTGGGAATTACAGACTATGATTAGGACCAGAAACAGCATAATATGTACATAGAGCCATATTATATTCTCATGTCTTCACAGTAATGTGCAAATGTGACATATATGGCTTTCAATATTTTAAAAAAAGAAAGTAAGACATAATTGTACAGAATAAGATATTTAAAAAATGTTTCAGAGAATTTCACTTTTTTGTGAAATCTGTTCAATTTTTATAACATTGTGGTTAATTAGTTACGACCTCAACACAGAGGTGTTGTTCAGGCATATTTCCAGTAGGGGTCACTGATTCCTAAGGCACAATATTAACGTTAAACATTTTTAAATTAAACCATGCTCTTTTTTTTTTTTGGTTTGGTTATATGAAATAAGAAGTCATTGCTAGTTATATAATAAGCAATTGATTGTACAAAATACAATGTTAAAGACTACGCTACAAGCCTATCTGGTGCGCCATAAACATTAGCTAATCTGAAAACATATTGTACAGCGTTGTATATTAAACATTTGGTTTTTGGTAATATTATTTTTCGTACATGTAGCAGAGAATTATAAGGCTTCAGTGGAATAATAATCTTATAATTGAACAAATATTTTACACTCTTTCATAATGGTATTTACAATTTCTTTAATTCATATTTTGCCATTTGGTAAATAATTATGTATTTCGTATGCATCCTTCTTGACTGTCTAAAGTGCTTGCTTAACTGCATGAGGAAAGAAAATGCATACCTGTCTTAGGTGTAACAAACCATCAACAAAAGTAGCTGAAACATTGTTTGGGATCTGAAATGCATTCGCAGACATGGAAATTATTGCTGAATTCAGTGCCCTCACCAGGCAATCACCTATAGTACTTGTCATATATAAATATATGCATATATACTAGAATGTATGTACATGCATACACATACATCTATCATGTAATAGATAGATTTCAATTTTTTTGTCCATCAACCTTATTATTTTGTGCTATTCAACATACTTGTGCTATGACTGAAGCCAGATTAAAATCAAAATCTTAACATGCTGTGACTAACAATCCTATGATTCATTAGCAGAGAATAAGGACAGCATATGAAAAAAAAGAAAGAGCTGAGATGACAAATTGGGAGGCTTTTGAAATGCACTGAGAATAAGGCAACAGGCTGTACATTACAGCAGAGGAAAAGCTGAAGAAATTCTGGAATTCATAAATGTATTTGACTTTGAGTAGGGATGTCATTCCCTTACCACTGGCTGTCTTATGATTTTTAAAATATCAATTGCCAGAATGCAAGCATTATAGCTTCTGCACCTACAAATACTTTTTATGGTAGAAAATTCAAAGCCTATTAAAAATGTCCTGATGCCACAATCTGGTAAAGTAAGGCACTTCCAGGGTTGAATTCCAGTGGTGCCAAAAGGCTCAGTGCTTGGGACAAGCAATCAGCTTTTGTTGAATTTCCCAGTTTTATCCCATGAAATGTGCCATCTTAGAGTTTATTCCCTCCCCTTTTTTTCTCCTCTTGAGATGATTTTCTTTAAAGAAGATATTTCATTGGTTGAAGAGATACTTCTTTGTAGGCAAGAGGTAAATCTTCAGTTCCTAACATTCAGTAAGGCGGAAGATCAGAGTGGTACCAAGTAATGTCTTCAGTTTATTCAGTTACGACAGCTCTGTGATGTAGCTGATATACCAGCTGAGCTAAAAGTGTATGGATTTGAATTAGTCCAGTATTGCAAGCTCTGAATGGACATTGGTGCTGGAGAGGTCATTCCTGATAATTTCATTTACTGTAAAGAAAGAACACAAGAAAAAAAAAAGAATGATTAGAATGAAACTAGTGTACAATTACTATTTCTTCTGCTGTAAAATATGTTAAACGAAGCTTGCATCAGTTTCTTCATGGTTTCGCTATAGTTTTGAACACTAAGTGTAACATTAGTAAGTAACTGATATAGGCTGACCTAGGTGCACAAGAGCAGGATTAACCATGGTTATTAACATGCAAAATACGTCACAAAAACAGCAGCATCTTGGGTCTTCTATTGCATTAAACATATTTAACATTTTTAATTAGTTACAAGTAAAAAGATGTCATTTGCTTTAGAACAAGCTCTGAAGCTCAAAGTAACGAACCCTGGAAAGTCTTAGAATACGTTATCTACTCCATATCTAGCCCATAGGACTGCTTGTTAGCCCTCTTTCCACAAAAGTGGCGTGCACAAATCTGCCAGGTGCTGAACTGAGCACTTGAAGCTGCAACGCCTCTGCAGAACTGGACTACGCATGTGGACTCTTGCACTGTGTGCTATCATTAATAAATAATAATCATAATGATAAAAATGTGTGTGCATGTGTTTGTCCACTACAGGTAGCTGTAAAAGGAATAAAAATACTCTCCTTTCATGTTGATCAACAGCCACGAATGTGTGACCTTTTCTCTTATGAATAAAGACTGAGAGTTGGGCAGGAGCAAGTTCAAACCCTGGCCAGAAGTTGAAGAAAAGAATAAGCAAGACGCATTATCTCAGCATCAGCCAGTCAGACTGCATCTCCACTGATAAAAGCATTGTTTTCTTTACTCGTGACTCTTCTTTCATTCTCCTCCCGCCCTCCCCCCCCTCCCCCAAAGATCATCAACCCATATAGTTTCCCACACTCAACCTATGTCCATTTATCAGCTTGTGATTTTTGGCAGACGGACAGGAAATGACTGAACCTGGCAAAGGCCATCTACAGTGAACTGCACAACATCCCTTCTATTTCCACCCCACCTCCCTGCAGCCACTGCCACCATCTGATTTACATGAAGATAGACAAAATGCCATCAGGGAGGCTGTCATCGCTGCTGAGTTTCCTAACATTACTAGGAGGGGGAAACACATGCCCACGTCATGGAATGACCATGGAAAAGCCCAAGTTTCCCTTTGCTCATGGGCTGCAGTTCGCTGCCATCCAGATAACTCCATGTGTTTGTTGGCTAGAGCCAGGCCTGGCTAAAATCAACTTCCTGAAGCAATTAGTTGTTGGACATGTTTTTTCTTCAGACCTATTGCACATTTTATACCAACAGTACACAAATCAGTCAGGTTTTGAGTCCCAGAAGGTGGTCAGTGGATTGATAGATACCAATTTATAAGCAGGTCCTTCTTCAGCCACGGACTAGCAGTGGTATCAGTGATTACCTATTCATTTTAAAAAAAACTATAAGAGCAGTATGGAAATAACATGTAAAGACACAAAAACTTCTTTTGATGGTGCCATAGAGTTTATCTTTCATATTAGTAACCAGTGGAAACCAATTTAGGCCATAACCCCTGCCCTGTGACAAGGAGATACACTGCACATAGCCTGTTAAGGTAATAATGCCACAGATGTACAGGTTACAAGGCTCACGACAGCTTTCTGAACTGCACCTCTCCCCGAACGCAAACACTTATGCCGTGGGAAAGATTTTCCTTGACAATCTTGTCAAGGAAGTTACCTTGATAAGCATCTCTGGCAACACTGGCTACACTACAAATCATATGGCATGTAAAGTGTGGCAACAAGTGCAAACTACCTGACGGCCAGATACAGAGTTACACCTTTGCTTCGGATCTGTATAAGTTTCTTTCACACTCAATAATAATCAGATATTATTCATACTACCACTTAGCCTTTATATATAGTGCTTTAGAAATATTAATTTATCCTCACAACAGCTCTGGAAAAGAGTTAGATAGGTATTATCATCAACATTTCACACATGGGGAAACTGAGGCAGTGAGCTCAAGGAGCTTGCCCACATGAGTCAGTGGGAATACCAGTAGAACATAGGTCTCCTGACTCTCAAACCAAGAGCATGACATGTTCTGTAGTCTATCCAAGGAAAGTGTGATTTACATTAACTTGGAATACCTGACAGAGATGTCAAGGGAAAGGTCAAAAAGCAGCAAAAACTGACTAAGGCAAACAGGGGGAAAAAATTCAAAAACACCTCACTGAATTAGGAGCTAAGTTGTATATTCAAAAATGACTTAAGCACCTTTGGCTTTTTAAGCTATTGACTTACAGTGAGACTTAGGCTCCTAAGTGCCTTAAGTCACTTTTGAATATAGGACTTTGGATACCCCAGTCACTTAAATGCTTCTGAAAACGTTACCCATCGCTATTCAGTGACTCTCTCAGAGTCAGACAGCAGTTCCCTAGCGTTTGGGAATGGAATCCAGCTCCAGGACTCCCAGTCCCATGCTTAGGCCACTAGATCACAACTGCCATTCATCAACATTTTTCCAACTCAAGCCATTGAAACTCAATAGTATCAGGGCCAAATCTGGGAGCTCTTGAAATCAGCGGGGGTCAGTGGGATGAGGGTTTGAGGTTCCTGCTCACCTTATATATATAGTTTCTCACTATAGGTGGACTTCCACTGTTTGTTTAGGTGGGACAGCCACGTGCAATTTTCTTGTATAACAAAACATCTGTTAAACAACAGCCACTCCACCATGCCAACAGGTACCCAAGAGATAGTTGAACCTTGCCTACAATGTAGCCATTGTCATTGGAAAGCCACAAGATGTCCAAAACAAGGGAACTGAGATGACATAAGGAACCAGAATAATAGCTGGCAGGATCACTCTCATATATTGTAACCTACAGAGAATTCAGAGGTAGGTCTTCAAGTCTTTTCTGTGTGATTCTTTACTTGGTTTCATTTTTTTTTACCCTGCCAATAAATTAAAAGAACGAGTCCTTTAAAGTGTGTATTGGAATGAGGTTTACACTGAGGAACAAAGGATGGCTTGATGCAAAAGAATTTCTATCTTATTGCCCAGCAATAAGTACTGAAAGGTTGTAAGTCTAGAAATACAGATACAAGTGGAAAATAACATCTGTCTGAAAAGATAAAAGGGGAAGGAACAGCAGAAGTATGCTAAGAGCGGGCTTTCCCTTGCTGCCCACTAAAGCACCTGAGCCTGGGAGGGAATGCCCTTCAGTGGGTGTGAGCAGGCAGAAATCATTCAGCGTGTATGTGCGGTCTAGGACCAAAGTAAGTACTCTTTTATGTGATGTTTGCTTCAACTGACTAATGAAATTGTGCACTTTCTCGATCTACATGCAGCTAGCACCTTTATTAAGAACCCTGCTCTTCTGTCAGTACAATATGGCTACAACCATGCTCCACACAGCAAGCGAAATGCCCTCCTGCTACGCAGACCATAATGGAATGGCTCCTGCTCCCTCTTAGTTTGCCTCTGGTCAAGCAAAAAATTCAACATGTGTTCCGTGAGAGTCACCTATTGCTCTCATGTATGGGCAAGCTTCGGATTGCAAATCTGTTACTGAAATGAGGTTGTATGGTGTAGATGGAGTAAGTAGCACCAGGAATATTTTGGCTTATGTTTGAGTTTCATTTCTAAAGCAAATTTGGTCTTTGGGTTCAAATAACACAGGGCACTGACTGCTCACTTGTCAAAACATCCCAGCAGTAGCAGTATTTTGCACTCACATAATCCATGTTAACTAATGGCTTTACACACAGCAATTAAAATAACAATCATAGAACTCTGATGTGGTATGTATTATTATACCCATTTTACACATGGGGAAACCGAGGAATGCAGAATTAACTAAGGGCTTGTCTCCAAAGTAGAGCAATGTACACTAGAGGGGTGTGATTTCTAACGTACACCATGCTGTGCACTAGCTGGCCCACGTAGGCCCTGCTAACATGAACTAAAAGTTCACTAGTGCACATTAATGTAGTCCCATTTATATTAATGCACACTCGGGCATTTTAGTTTGTGCCAGTAGGGTCTACGTGGGCCAATTAGTGCACAAGATGTTGGTGTGCTTTAGAAATCACACCCGTCTTGTGCGCATTGCTGCTCCATGTAGATAAGTCCTGACTTACCAGAAGTCGTACAGTAATTCAGGCTATTTCTACAATAGGGAAGCTTTGCGGGTATAGATATACAGATTTACAGTACTGGGCAAATGTTCCTCCTTTGTTGCTTTGTACCAGTACAGTAAAACCGCCCCATGAGTGAAACAAGCTATACTGATAAAGTGCAATTTTGTTGGTATGACTGTGTCAGCACTAGGGACTTGTGCCAACAGAGCTGTATCAGTCAAGGATCACACCTGTTCATACCCTTGACTGTCATAACTGTGTAGGCAGACTTGGCCTCGGTGGCAGATCTGGAATAGAACGGAACACTCTAACTTTCCATGCCTAGTCTAGAACAATAGTTCCTGTAGAACAACAGATTCCTTCCTGTTCAAAGAGCTGAGTATGATGATTTACATCGCATTTGTCATCAGATTTTTTTAGTTTGTTTTTCTGGTGTTTTTTTGGGGGGGAGGGAAGAAGAAGAGAGGTGGGCATTGTTGCTTTGGTAGCTAACACCTACAGTTCCCCACAATGCTCTCTGAACAGATATTTTCCATCTTCATGTTCAGCTTTTCCACTGACATCAAGTCAAAAAAATAATAGTGCTGAGAAATGCAGGTACCATGTGACCGCTGACAAGTACCTGTCAGAAGCCTGAAAGAGAAACCTTTCCTTCGCTAAACATCAGATGCCACTGCAGCAGGATGTGGTGAGCTGTTACACCACAATTTAGTTTAATAAGGAGTTTTTCTTCTTATATTTAACTTTGCTTTAAAATGTCCTTAAAATGGAAACTTTTGTTTTACTAAATAGCAAAATCAATATCTCACGGATGCAGCATGTAAAGTTCCTGCTTTTTAAACAAGGCAACCGGATATAGTTAAAGAAACATGGATTCCTTATATGGATAGGAACTTAAATATATTTTACTTTTTTGGTCTATAGCGTGGATTCGCATCAAACATAAATAAAAGGAAAAGTTTTCTGCAAACTTCTGCTTTCCTTATATTTGACTACTGCTTTGAATAGAGGTAACAATATTGCCCTTTGGTTTAATAAAATATTTATTCTTCCTAGGTCAAGTTCTGCTTTCCTTACACATTCAGCATAAAGTCTGATACACCACTGTGCAGTGTCCTTCCACTCAAATCAAAGGAGTTACATAGGTGTAAAATGGGAGTAATGCCAATGTGAAACAGGTCTGTGGTAAGGTCTTTGCTGCACAAAGAATGCTGGATCAGCTCCCCTATGGCTTTACACCATTATACTGTGTATCAAGGGCCAAATGTTTCCAAAGAGACCCCAAAACATCAACTGACTTTAGAGCCACAGATGCCCCAAAACGCAGATGTAGAAAGTTGCCTCCATAGATTTAGAAGCCAGGACAATGCCCCTTTGAGAATGTATCCTGATATGTGTGAACTTTATTACATATAATAGCCCCCTACCTACACTTCCTCGCTTCTGTTTCATAAAGTGTTCAAGGCGCCTAACCAGGAATGTTTCTGCTGCCACAGAGCTACTTTGCTTAGCTGTAGGTGCAAGTGCCTACGTCCTTCTCCCTGCACACTGCCTGAGTACAACCACAGCTGAGGCCACCGTGGAGCTGTGCTCTACACTACTCAGGAGGGTGTTGATGCCCTTTGAGAGGCCTCTTTACTTTTCCTTTTGCTCTTGCCTCTGCAACAGAATTGTACTGGTCCTGCTACATTCAGGCCCTTCTGTGGCCCCTCACTTGGGCTGGGAGATGTAGCCTACAGCTGGTAAGAAGCTGGAGTTAACACTTGGGTAATGATGTAAGATAGGTAGCACTGATTTTTTAAAATATATTGCAATAAACCTAAGTACTTGACTAGGATGTAGGGAAGAGAGAATTTGACATTAACACAACTTTCCTGGAAGTGTCACTTTGTTCACCTTCCAATCATAGAATATCAGGACTGGAAGGGACCTCAGGAGGTCATCTAGTCCAACCCCCAGCTCAAAGCAGGACCAAGCCCCAATTCCTTCCCTGATTATGTTTCAAGTTTCTGATTGGTTGAAGCTGGCAAGTTCGTCAGACAGCACTACGGGCTTGATCCAAAGCCCACTGAAATAAATGACTTTCCATTGACTGCAGCGGTCTTTGGATCGGGGCCTGAGAGTTTTGTATCATCAGAATGCCGAATGAGGCTGTGGGGTATAGTTACTTTCCTTTCCGATTACACACTTTACCTATAGAAAACCCAAAGCATTACTGATGTCTTTTTGCTCCAGGCAAGAAGCTACCTTCAGTAAACCCGCCCCCATCCCTGGTACAAGTACTAGTTATGCTACATGAATAAATTATTGCACTTTGAGATTACAAATGTAAAGGTGTTGGTGTTTCTTAATTTTACAAAAGGAGACACGGCCTGCCATTATCAATATCTTTCTGTATTAAAATACAGAACAGATGTGTGCTTCCAAGTTATTAAGGTAGAAAGGCTTGCAGCAGTATAGATGTGCACACTGTACGTCACCTGTTCCATGCACTGCCATCTGCACCCTTCCCCCCCACCCATCTCCCTTCCTCCCCACATTGGTAGCTCTCTACATAAGTTACTGCAAGGCTGCAAAATAATTACAAGAGGAAGTCTGATGGAGGTTTACAGAGGAAATGCGTGAGGGCCTATATTGATCAGGAGGATTTTATTGTACTCTGTTTGTTTCTTTTTAAAGAAGTCTGATATTTTTAAAACAAAGTGGCATCAAAAGGTCTTCAGTTGATCACACGTATTGTGAGTCACTAACACTGTGCGCATTTTTTATGCAAATGGAGATAGCAACAGTTAAACGCTGTGAAGCCTCTTCTGGTCCAGTTTTTTGTCCCATTGTTAAGAATGGTTATACAGCGTGTTCAAAGGAATCTATCGTATCATATTCAGATCAGGCTTTTGTTAACAATTGTTATGTTGTCTGTATATGCAGTGTTATACTGTGTGCATTTTGCTTAACTATGAACAGTATGGATCATCAGCTTGAAGATGGAACAGAACAATAGTAGATTCCAAAGCTCCTATAAATTCTTTGACTGGACCTGAACAAAATAAGCCACCTAAACTTGAAGATATATTATGCCAGAAAAAAGAGGCACCAACTGTATTCTCAAATAATTCATTCTGTTTGTGTTATGGATGTATGAAATGATGTATTGATTCTGCTGTGTACTGAGTTTAGTACCTAATCTTTCAGTGGGCTAAGTGTCCTAAATTCCCACTGACTTTAGCAGATCATAGGTTGCAAGCTTTGTGGAGAAGGGATAGCATTTTCTTCTCGGTTTTGTACAATACTGAGCACACTGTCTGCACTTGGCAAATGAATAATAAAAATAATTGCTATATCCAAAGAAACAGAACATTAGAGACAATGAGGTTGGCACTAATACTGTTTCCTTTTAGTAATGTAACATATTGTGGTATTTGCTTTTGTTGCCTACAATGTCTATCCTTTGATTTTTCCACTGGAGTCTTCAAATCTAGATCCTTAGGGTTCCTGTACTATCATGTGTCCTTATTTCAGATGTTACAGCTATGTAACCCAAATGCCGTACATTAACGTCATCAGTGAGGAGTCTGAAGTCACAAATTAACAAGTAGGAAATAGAAACACCAAAAGGAAAATGCCTCCCCTGTTGATTTTTTTTTTAAAAAAGAGAAATGGCTAAATATAAACACATAGACAGTTAGTAAATAGATACAGCTCCTGGTGTGCACTCTTTTGAAACAGTAGAATCCTACTTTTGTTGCCAGAGAGCCTTCCTCCCCACCCCTTTAATAAACAGCAATTCTCTCTTATGGATAAATGTCATCACTATCTCTCTCTCTCTCTCTCGATATATATATCAATATTATATAATCATGAGCGGGAAAAAAATGGTCTTGATAGAAGCTGTGTTTTAAAAGCAGGAACTATGCTATGAATAGAAAAAAATAATAATCAAAACATGGTGATATTAATTCCTGAGGTGGAAGTCTGCAACGTGAAACCACAGATCACTTTAAAACTTACTGAATTTAAAAGAAAACATACAAAAACACCCCCAAACCCCAGTCTCGTGAAGCAATGGAAAATATAACTTCACACGTTCCATACAGAAGTCAGATCTTGTATTACCTCAGGTGTCCTGGATGCATTTAAACCTTAAACTTATTTTTATCTGTTAATCATAATAAGCCATCACCACGGGGCATGCTATTTTTGGAAAGCGTGAATAGGACAGTGGAGCAAGTGAGTGACAACAAGTAGCAGGTTTTAATAAAACATGATCCTCAATATGAATGTAAGTTTGGCATGGATGAATAGTATTGTTAGACGTGACAGTCAGGCATTAACATGGAATAATTTTCCTACCTGCAGTACCTGTTTCCTTATTTAGCCTGATAACTCCAAATAATGCAAAAAACTTCCACAGTGGAAGCATTGTGGAGGGTTAAACAAGGAAAAGTTCCTCACTGAAGTGTGGTGACAACATTGTGTGGCAGTAACTTGACTGGGACTTTTGACTGGGTGCCCATCCTAAATGAGTCCCAGTCCCCAGCCTCACCATATCACATCATGCGAGACGTGCTAGTTTTATGTTTTTCATCCACCACAGATGAAAGCCTGGGAGCATTTTGAGTCTTTTTTCTATAAATTTTTAGGGCCAGACCCTCAGCTGCTGGAAACAGCACTGAAGTCAGGGGAGCGCCACTGATTTACACCAGCTTAGGATCTGGCCCTTAACCTTTTCCTCCATATTCTAAGGACAAGATTGATCAGACACTGTTTTTCTTAAAGCAAAAGTTTAAACTTGACAGGATATAATTGGCAGTCTTCACTCAGGCAAAACTCCCCCTGAGTTCAGCAGGGATTTTGCCTGAGTAAAGGCCACAGGATTTGGCCCAACATGATGCAAGCCACAGTCGACACACAAAAAGCGGTAAGGGGACAAATAAACCACATTTTAACCGAAATCATGTGTTTACGTTCCTAAGAGCACATGTAAGAGAAACAAAATAGGCACAGTTGCAAGTTTTATATGGAATTTCCATGCCACAAAAGACTCATGCGAATGTCACATAACATTGCTGAGGTTCAAGATCAGTGGTGGTAGAAGTTGGGTGGGATGGAAGAGAGGGTGTGTCTTCACCCCGAGGCGGGAGTATGGAAGCATACAACCTTCTTTGCCACAGAAGATGCAGCTTCCCCCCGTAACATTTGGAATGAAATGACTCAGACCGGTTCTAACTGACAGTCAGGGTTACCTTCCATTTTATTTCCTAGGACAGAAAAACAGCACCCGAGGATTCAAAAATCATGACTTAAATTCCCAAAATATCATGACACTGTCTTAACAATTATGAGATTTTCAAAACAATACATTGTGGGGCTCCTGGTTTCTGAGCATTTAGGCTTCACAAGCTTCATGTTTTCAACCTTCTTTCCCCAAGCATGACAGTTAGAATTTTTTTTTTTAATGAAAGTTGAGATTTCCATGCCATCTCCTGATTCCAGTAGGTGGAGCTTTAAGAAAAACACCAAATATCACAAGAGTCATGATAAAATCGTGAGCTAGCAACATTTGAAATAACTGGCCTTCCATCCAAGGATCTCAAAGCATTTTACAAACAAAAAATAACCGTAAATAAAAGTCACCTGATGTTCAGAGGAGCTGAGCAGCTCCCATGGAGACAAGCATCTTTGAAAATCAGGTCATTTTTATTTAAATATTTAGACACCTATCTTTAAAGATGTCCACATTTGAAAAGTTTTGATCATATAATTTTTGCTATTTTCTCAGAATTTTAATCTGACCGCATGTGAGGTATCTAACTCCTGGACCATGAGCTAAACAGCACAAAATTGCACCAGGTTATAAAGTGTCCACATTTTATTTGACTATGTTGCAAGTCACCAGTACCAGCGTTATCTCAGCAACCATCCGAACTACACAATAAGCAACTGATAAGATCCTGACTCATTTTAGTTTTGCATCGGTTTTCTGTGTGGGCGCATTCGCACACTTCGTACCCTATCTCAGTGAACTCTCACAGTCTTAACTCACAACTATATCCTCCAGTGCCGTACAGTGATAAAAGTGTGACAATCACAAAGACAACTGGCCACAGAAATGCTCTACTTCCATATGTTCTGTAGCTTCATATGGGTCCTCACATAAACTAGTTACGAGAAAATGTTAATAATGGTTAGCCTGTGGCTTTGTCTATGATCACAGGGGTACTGCCCGCCATTCCAGAGAACCAGTTACATAGGAGTGAAGGACAATAACTACCCTCAGCCACTGCCTCCTCTACAACAAACTAGTCAAAGCCTTCGAGCTGCTGCAGAGGCAACAAAGAAAGACCGTGAAGTAGCTATATGAGGTAGCACTGAAAATCATGCAGTCCTCTGTGTCCGCCTGCTTGCCTGCTCGCAGTCAAAACAATTTTCAACTCCATTGTTGGAATGGGTAATGAAACTGATAATTTTCATAGGTGGTGGGGAGGAAGAAGGGTCTAGCTCAAGTATCAAGGTACCAAGCATGTTGCTGAAGTTTAGTATCAGGGAACTACTGTCTCTGGCTTTTATTAGAGCTCCGAGGGTACTATCTCCTACCCCCTACATGCACATGCATATGTATGTCTGCAGCTGGCTATCTGGAAAAATAAAACTCCAGTGTTCTGGAGATTGCCCAGATCTAATGTATGTGGGCCACCGTTAATCTAGCTACAGTATATGCCTTGCTACTTATGCTTGACTAAAGGTGGGGGATGATAGAGGGAGGTGGTGAGGAACCCCCTAGAGAAAGAAAGTTCAAAGCACAGCACTATTTTTCCTTTCTTGTTCTATTTGATGTCTCCTTAGAAGTGAAATTCATCCCCATGCAAAGGGCCAGCATGTTCCAGTTAAGTCCTTAAAATAGAGCTTAAGTACTGCATAGTTCTTGTGTTGGCCTTCTGCAACTGGGTAATTTCACCCTGCATAGCTACCACTCTCTCCCCTTCCTAGGTAAGAGGTATTTTGGATGGGGTTGGTCAGCCGCAAGTGGTATCATATGGCAACAATACCAGATTATCCTGAGAAAAAATATGGGGCAAATGGAAATATTCAGGGATTGCTTCAGACTTTGAGTACTTAAAGCTCAGCTTTAGGAGGCCCAGGCAGGTTGGACGTTATAACTGATTACCTCTGGCATCTCAGTGTTACCACTACGGACATATTGGGTAGGGTACTTTAATACTTGTCCATATCATGTATCCAGAAACACACCTCAATTCTAGAAGAGGCTGGGCACACTTGGAGAGTAGTATATACAGAAAAAGAACAAAATTTTTTTAGAATGTGTTAGGAAGGGCTGATGAGGAATTCCTATTATAATCAAAGTAGTGGCTTAGCCTTACAAAATATCATCTCTCTCTCTCTCTCTCTCACACACACACACACACACACACACACACACACACACATGCTGGGGGTACACAAGGGAAGGGGGGAACAAAACAGGGTCCATTGATTTCAGAGTTTAAAAAGAGCCAAAACAAGATTGAATTTCTCTATTGATTATACAATTATTAATCTTTATAGAAGCTTTTCTAACATTGCACATAATGAGCAATTCATCAAAGTATATTAGGTGCCACGGAGGTTGCATTTGATATAAAGGGGTCATTAAGTTTCTTGTAATTGCACATTACTGGAGCTTTAGTTAGTTCCAAATCAAATCAACAGGACATACATGTATGGTCTCTAATTGACTTAATGTAATAATAGGGTGGCCCCTGGTGATCATCAGGAACACTCTTCAATGAGCAGCCTTTTGTTAGTGTTTTTAAAAGACTAGCTCAGGTGCAGCTGGGGCATATCGAATAAAACAAAATATATATACATAAAATGTAGTGCGAAAGAAGGTGAGTCACAGGTGAGTTTTCATCAAGTATCCTTTTCCTTTCACATCGGGAACAAGTAAAAGACCCATTTCTGCTTCCACTGAATCAATGGCAAAATTTGGAGTGACTTCAGTGAGCGCAAGATTGGGCTCAAAACTAGAAATGGCTTCTACAGATAACAGGGCATATTCCAACCTTGTCTGAGCAGGTGCAACACTAGTGACTTTATTGGAGTTGACGTGTTCACACCAGGTCCACATTTGTCCGAATGCGTGCAGTAGATTACATAAAGCCTAAACCTAGATATTTTTAAGGTTGACAAATTTACACGCACACGCACACACACACACTCTTGACATTTGTGTGTACAAATGGGTAGTTGCTCAGGCAAAGTTGTAATTAGGTTCTCCTGGCTGAAAAGGTGTCCTGAAAAGACGCTCTGTTGAAGGTCCAAAGTACAGCACCCCATTATGGTTAGGATATTTGTAGAAGTCAAAAATCAAAGGCTTGATACTGCAGCAACTGCACTGGAAGGAGTTCAGCCAGGAGATCATGAGTAAGGCTAAGTTTTTGTCACGGTTATTTTTAGTAAAAGTCACGGACAGGTCACGGGCAATAAACAAAAATTCACGGAGCCCATGACCTGTCTGACTTTACTAAAAATAACGGGGGGGGCAGGGCTAAGTAGTGGGAGGAATGGAGTTCCATGGGTGGGGCAGTGACTGACAGGCTGAGACCCCCGCAATGGTGGGGGGCACTGTGCTGGCTCCAGAGCTGGCCACAGCTGTGGGACAGGGGTGCACAGTCCAGCTGCAGCCCTGCCAAGTCCGGGAGGCAGCAAGGGTGGGAGGGAGGGCGCAGAGCTCTGAGACGCCATGAGGCAGGGACACGGCATCCACTGCAGCCGCTGGGCAGGGACACGTGGCCCCAGCTGCAGCCCACGGCAGAAGCCGTGGGGATGGAGCACAGTGGGAGGGTGCACAGCCCCCGCTCCGGAGCTGGCCACAGCTGCAGGACAGGGGTGCGTGGCCCTGCCAAGCTCCAGCTGCAGCCGGCGGGGCAGCACAAGGTCCTGGGACACTGCAAGGGGGGACACATGGCCCCCGCTGCAGCCCCCCGCAGAAGCCAAGAGGCTGGGGTGCATGGCCACAGCTGCAGCCCCCAGCAGAAGCTATGGAGCTGGGGTACAGCAGGGGGCACAGCCATTGCGGGCACACAACCCCTGCTCCTGAGCTGGCCACAGCTGCGGGACAGGGGCGCATAGCCCAGTTGCAGCCTCCCCATCCCCGCCACAAACCAGAGGGCAGGGGCTGCAGGGTCCTGGTGGTTCCAGCCATCCAGCCCCAGTGGCAGCAGGGCTGGGGTGCACAGTCCCGCCTCCAGCCCTGGCTTCAGCGGCTGACAGTTGAAGTGGAAGAAGTCACAGAGCTCCGATAAAGTCACGGAATCCGTGACTGCCGTGACTAAATCGTAGCCTTAATCATAAGTCTCCCAGAGACTTTATAAGATGTAGTGTCATGGAGGACTAGTAGGCTTCCTCTTTTCGTCCCAAGTCATGTCTCTCTACTATATGTCATTCTAAGGAGCTTCTTCACTTGTTTTAGTTGCAAAATCACCTTTGTTCCACACAAATTTGGCATCCCCTCACTTTTGTTCTTGAAAGTTACTTACATCAGTAATAAAGAATTATGAAAATGAGGATTTAAAAAGAGAAGAAATGAATCCAACAGTGTTTTGGTCTTCTTGAATTAATAGGGATTTTTGGTATCTCTCATCTTGGGACTCTGTCATGCATTTATTCCACTTTTGGGTCCTGGCAGGTTAAGAGGTATGCCCCAAATTCAGTTTAGTTTTAGATGCTTTTACAACAGTTACCAAAGTTATACAGAATGAAGGCTCTCTGTCACTGGAGGTTTTTAAGAACAGGTTAGACAAACACTTCTCAGGGATGGTCTAGGAGGTATACTTAATTTTTCCTCAGTATAGGGGACTAGACTAGATGACCTCTTAAGGTACCTTCCAGCCCTACACTTCTAAGATTCTGCGATTTCAGGGTGCCTTATGGAGTGCAAGGCTGGGTGCTGATGTGTCCTCCAAACCACTGATGTGTTTGTGCTGGCAAGTACGCAATGCCTGCACACAAAATGTCATGTGCACATTTTGAGTGAGGTTGTCATTGTGAGCAGAAATACATGGTGAGGCTTGATTCTGTTTGTCAACATTCAGCACATAATTTCTTCTGACTGAAGATGAGAGGACAGCCATTGATGATTTGGTGTGTAGTCATGGGCTGTCCTGTGGAAAAAGGTGAATAAGATTGTTGAGTTGATGGTGTGTCAGAGAAGCAGAAGCAACTCACTTTTCAGCATGTTGGGGAAAAGCTGACAAAACCTCACACAATATTTGGTCACAGTCATTTGGTCATGAGTATGTCATTCCTATCCAGCGTTAAAAACAGAGCGAGAAGTTAAAATTGGCAATATGTACTGGCGGGAATGGCACAAACAGAGTCATGTGACAAATGTGGTGTGAGGTTGTCACAGAAATCAGATGTCTGTGGCGAAGTGTCTGTAGCAAGATGACGTGGCCTTTACCATAACATAAACTATACTTAATTCCATGGGATTTTGTTTTAACCACAAAAGGGTCAATTACTAAAAACCCATGGAATTCTAAGAGACATACATGTTCTATCTGTTAGTGCTCCTTGCACGAGCAGAAGTCAGGGGCCTAATTCTGCTCTCACAACAGTTTTATATCTAGGTAACTAAACTGGGTAAAAATCTCTACTAATATAACTCATTGTAGTCAATTTGGCCCAGAGGATTTGGCCCAAATTTTGACACGAATGGAGTTATTCTGGATTTATACCAGTGTAAGGGAGAACAGAACCAAAACTTAGAGACCAGATCCTCAGACTGCCCAGGTCCCTTTGTGTCGCACTCACGGTTTTAAAGCCACCAGCTAAGGATTTCCCCACTGGCATAGCCAGGATAGATGTGTGGGACCAGAGTGTTGCTGCATGCCTGTTATCCTTGGCTGCCAGAACTGCCCCCTTGGCTGCCAGGCACAAATTAGAACAGCTCTGAAGTGGCTCACATTTTCTCTGGAGGCCAAATAGGGCCCAGGATTAGGAAATCGGGATGGTGATAAAACACCTTTGCTTTGGCCCCTCCTCCCAGCTCTCAGGTCCTGTCGTGAAGCATAGCTTGTCTGGACCCAAGGAATAGCCCTTAGTGTGGACTGAGAAGGTTGTGTAGGGATATTGGCATATAGTAAACACCGGACCTGGCTGCAGAAACTCAGTAAGACCCATTGACTGGTTAGAATTGAAGAACCAACCACCCTACCTTGCTAGCTTGCAGCATTACATACAGAATTCTGCTGAGTGCACTGATGTTCACAGGAGAGATTTATTCGGCCACAGGATCTAATCACTGACAAACCTGCTACACGACTTCCATCTTTGAAGAGCTAGGAAAAAGGCACTTGAACAAGAGAGATATAGAATGTTCATTTTTCAAGCACACTTAAAGAGCTGGAACATAGTTCAAAACACTTAGGCTGTACTTTCTAAACAATCACTTACAATCAGCCACAGCGATCAGTCCTGCTATTTCTTAAACACTTGGAAATACTCAAAAATCTCACCATGTTGGGATCTGAAAAGTTACAATGGGGTTGCCCTGGCAAGGATTATGATTCTGAAGTATACAAAAACTTACTGGGAATTCAGCATGCACTTTGATTGACTGAGAAACAATTTAGGCAATAAAATTGTGTGAAAGAGCTTAAAAATATATGAGTAGCCTTCTCTTTTTAAAAATCTATTTACACAATGAGTAAAATGACTATAAGCTATCAGGAACAGTATACCCGATAATGTCATGGCGAGCCTGGTGGCTGACCTTTGTGACTTTGTCCTCACCCACAACTATTTCACATTTGGGGACAATATATACCTTCAAGTCAGCGGCACTGCTATAGGTACCCGCATGGCCCCACAGTATGTCAACATTTTTTATGGCTGACTTACAACAACGCTTCCTTAGCTCTCATCCCCTAACGCCCCTACTCTACTTGCGCTACATTGATGACATCTTCATCGACTTGACCCATGGAAAAGAAGCCCTTGAGGGATTCCACCATGATTTCAACAATTTCCATCCCACCATCAACCTCAGCCTAGACCAATCCACACAAATGGTCCATTTCCTGGACACTACTGTGCTAATAAGCGATGGTCAAATAAACACCACCCTATACCGGAAACCTACTGACCGCTATACTTACATGCCTCCAGCTTCCATCCAGGACACACCGCAGGATCCATTGTCTACAGCCAAGCTCTAAGATACAACCACATTTGCTCCAATCCCTCAGACAGAGACAAACACCTACAAGATCTCTATCAAGCATTCTTACAACTACAGTACCCACCCACTGAAGTGAAGAAACAGATTGACAGAGCCAGAAGAGTACCCAGAAGTCACCTACTACAGGACAGGCCCAACAAAGAAAATAACAGAAAGCCACTAGCTGTCACCTTCAGCCCCCAACTAAAATCTCTCCAGCACATCATCAAAGATCTACAACCTATCCTAAAAAATGATCCCTCACTCTCGCAGATCTTGGGAGACAGACCAGTCCTCGCTTACAGACAGCCCCCCAACCTGAAGCAAATACTCTCCAGCAACCACACACCACACAACAAAAACACTAACCCAGGAACCTATCCTTGCAACAAAGTCCGATGCCAACTCTGTCCACATATTTATTCAAGTGACACCATCATAGGACCTAATCACATTAGCCACACCCTCAGGGGCTTGTTCACCTGCACATCTATCAATGTGATATATGCCATCATGTGCCAGCAATGCCCCTCTGTGGGTTTGAATAGAGACTGGGAGTGGCTGGGTCATTACAAATATTGAATCTATTTCCCCATGTTAAGTATCCTCACACCTTCTTGTCAACTGTCTAAATGGGCCATCTTGATTATCACTACAAAAGTTTTTTTCTCCTGCTGATAATAGCTCATCTTAATTAATTAGCCTCTTACTTCATCTTTTCACGTTCTCTGTATGTATATACATATCTTCTTACTATATATTCCATTCTATACATCCGATGAAGTGGGCTGTAGCCCATGAAAGCTTATGCACAAATAAATTTGTTAGTCTCTAAGGTGCCACAAGTATTCTTGTTCTTTTTAATGAGTAAAACTGGCTGCCTCTATCAGAATGCTAAGTCACTTGGGGTGATGGACTCAGAAGTTTAACCGGAAGGGATAACCACCTCCAGTTTCTAATACAGCAGACACGGAGAATCTCCATAATGACAAACTTGGGGCTTGCTCCTGAAATGTGCTGAATGCTCCCAACTCTCCAATGGGAACTCCACATGCTCAGCACCTCTGAAAACTAGAACACTTAATTAAGGTGCCTAAATATAGACTTAGGTACATAGCCTTAGACCCCAAGTGTCTAAGGTTTGGCCCTAACTTCAGAAATAACATTGTGACAGGAAGGGGAAACAGGATCGTATCAGGTGCTGAGCACCCTCAACTCCCATAGAAGTAACTGGGAACTCAGAACATTTCAGGTTTGGGCCCTAGAAAAGTAAGAAGGTACTTTATTGGTGTAATAAAAAAAAGTTGATTGCAAAAAAGGCTTTGATCAAAGATTGTGTAGGCTGATTTGTGTTTGCTCCATGCTACAGCATCCCCAGTACACCACACCTTTTGTAAAAGAGTATTTAATTTAACAAATTATTATCGACAGTAGCTTCTGTCTACTCACATATCTGAAATACTTTCATTCCAAATTGTTTTGAGAGGAAATGTTATAAAGAATGGAAACCTGGCATTTAATTCAGTGGAAACCTCCATTGTTTCCAGTTTACAGAATAGAAAAAAAATATAAAAAGAACATCAAACATTATTGCTAAGTACAGAGATGAAAGATGAGTAGACACTAGTGATAGGAAGTTAATGCACTACATGCATTTACCTGCACTTGGATAGAGTTCTAAAGGGTGGGTCAGACTCATCTTGCTGTTTTGTTTCAAAAACCACGTAGACACATAGTTAAGAGCCAAGTTTCACCAGATGAACATTTTTAGCTTTTTTTTTTTTTTTTATTACTCATGAAATAAATACCCTGAATTTTTTTCAGACTGTGGATGAGAGGCTCTTCTGGTCAAGACACAGAGCAAATATTTACAGGTGCTGGGGAGACACCACTTCCTCCCTCTAGGCTTCAACCTAGTGTCTGCCACATAATTTTATCCCTTGAACAATTTTTTTTTCCAATGATCTGCCAAGAGGAAATAACTTTGCTGTATTGGGAGTCTGGGAATCCTAGAAAACAATCTTAAATCCATAAAATAATTGAAGTGCACTTTTACTGAGCTGTTCAGTTCGATTCTGATTTTTATTACAATGTCAACAAGAGTTTAATTTGTTTTAAAGTTGAGATTCTTAAATCTGAGTGATATACGGTAGTTTACAGCTTGCTGGCAACAGCTACTGTGGAAAAAAAATTGAAAGTGCATATAAAGGCGGGTCTAAATTTGACATTGTGAAAGCAGGGAGCTGTGCCAAGAGCAGCAAACAGCATGGCTTTCCCAGTCCTGGCTGGCTTTAGGGACTGCTCACTATTGACATCAGTCGCTACGGGATACACTTCCCTGCTCTAACAAATCTCATCTGGAGACTGCAATTAAAAAAGAAACGTTTTAAAATGTAATTTCTCTCCCTAAAACATTTACAGATGTTAACTAGATTGCTAATGGTGTAAGATGTCTGTGGGCGGACGTCTTCCTCCTTATCTGCTGTGTCAAATATCAAGATTTCTTTATTAAAAAACCCACAGTTTTAAAGGTGACATCTTTTGGAGGCCTAAGGGGTGGTTAATTTTTTTTTTACTAGATCCCTTACTGAATTGCAAGATTTTGGAGGGGGGTTACCCATCAGCATCTGTTTCTTTTTTACATTCCTTTTTTTTTTTCAGTCAGTTTTTAGAGGTAGCCTGATTCAAAACTGAATGTATTCAAAATGGCTACAAATTTCTGCAGTGAACAGATTAAGTAGTATTCCATCCAAACTTTCAAATAACAATAACAATCGTGATGTAAGTTTTCTGCTTTAGCGACTTTGCCATGTATTTTCTGTCAGTCCCCTTGGCCCGTGTATTTTTCTAAGAGATGTTAAATGCATTTAGAGAAACACACTGGCCGAACCTGTAAACTGATCCTCTTTATGTGTACACGGGACATGAGAGGGGATAGCATAAAAATGGATGAGCTTTTAGAAGCACTTGCCTCTGGGGACTCAAAAGGGGGTTTTCTCAGCTGGTTAAAGACTGTGCAAGCAGAAGTCTCTGCTTGCACTGACTGCACACGTGTCAGTTCCACCTCTGCAGTGTAACTGAAGTGGAACTTTTCTCCGAGCCAAGTACTCTGTGATTTACACAGCCGTATCAAATAACTCTGGAGTACCCTGCAGAAGGTGATGGCTAAAACCTCAGTTTTGACATACGCAGCCCAGACACAGTTGTCTGCTTGCGCCTTCTTTCTTTTTTTTAAACTGGCTTTGATTGGAGCCAGAGCCTTGGGTAAAGCAGAGGAATTTCTAGATTTTTCTGAGTGCTGTGAGCTCTTGCTGTTTTCCGGTACCTACTTCCTGCCATATCTAAAATAACAGCAGCTGCAGGGGCCTGATAGAGAAGAGTTCCAGGGGACAAATTCACACAAATGGGGTGGGAAAGGGAAAAAAAAAGGAGAGAGAGAGAGACAGTTATTTGGGAGTTGATAACACACACACTACATCAGATTCATTGTTACGGTTGATAGCCCTGTATGCGGTGGGCCTTGTTGTCAGAACAAAACAAACCCTGTAATTTGGCCATGGGAATGATAACTCTTAGCGCTCACTAGGATAACAGAGGTAGTTTTACTGCACTTGTCTTATTGTACTGAGTATCAAGCCTTGATTAGCTAATGTCTCTGTAGGCCAGATTAGCGAGGATGAATGTTTTGAACTAGAGGCTTTAATGTTCTCTCTTTGTCATGGCTGTAGATAGGTGCAATGCAGTTTTTGTACATATACAGCATAAGGATCTCTGCTTGCAAGAAAAACATTATAGAGCACTGAATGATCTCAAATAATCCCACAATCAATGGGAAAAAAACATAAAGGTGGTGTTATGGTTGCCATATTGTAGGCCATGAAAATGAATATAGAAATTCAAGAGACTTGAGAAAGGAATGAATTAGTCTTATATACTTCTAATGCCCATACTAAGCTGTGCTAATGCAAACATGACCACTGGACCTGGTAACATTCTATAGGTTGTGGGTATAATTCTGATTTCACGAGCACTGGTGTAAAATACATGTATGGTAACTCCACTTACTTCAGTGGAGACCCTTCTGATTTCCATTGGTGTAAAGAGGATCAGAATCATGCCTGTATATCTTCTACTGAAAATATGTGAACTACTCCCAGTTAGAACCCCGTTGACTCTGTAGAAGTGCTGCATGCATGTTATGGAAATTAAAACAAATTAAAAAAAAACATTTTTTTGAAGGCACAGAAAGTTAGGACATTTAAAGTGATAGCCCTCAAAGTATCTATACATCATCCCCTTTGTGCACAGATCATATTTCAGATTATTGTATATGTCGTTAACCTTTATATATTAATGTAATATGACTCCAGTGGGCTTTAGACAGGCCCATAATGAATACAAGCAAATATGCCAGGTGAGACTAAATACACTGTTTCTGTTACCATTGCATGTTATTTGAAATATTTTAATATTTATATGAGATCATGTATTGGAATAAAAGCAAGGAGGAATAGTTCTCTTCTCTTTTTACACACGTTATGAAACACTGTAATTTCACTGACTTCAGGGGAGTTACTTCTGATTCCCATCACTGTATGTGAGAGGGAAGGATATTTAGAATAAGATAGATTTACTCTCCCCACCACTGGCAAAGAAAAAAAATTAGAACTTGAAAAAATATTCATACATAGCTATCTTGAAGAAGAGTTCTTAAAATAATTTTAAGAATTTATGTTTTTCCTTCAGTGGTGTGACCCTCTCAATTTAAGTTTATCGTTTTGCTTTTTCCTATTTTAATTCTGTATCCTGATAACTTGCTGAGTTTAAAATTTCAGTTAATGAAGGTATGTAGGGCATAGTAGGGATTGTGCTGTAAAGCAGAGTATCATCCACAATACAGAGTGAAATTCAGCCCTATTCAGAGGTCCTCACAAGCCCTATGAATCACTTAAGTCCTGCCTTTAAATAGAGCTTAAGTGAGGACTTAGGACTCGCATTGGCCCTTGCTCAAAGCCAAATTTAACCACAGTAAAAGCATTGTTTTATATTCAACCACCAATATGCCAGACATTGTTGGATAATCTCAAATTAGCTGATCAAAAGGCTCTCAAGAAGATCACAGGTAACAGGAGAGGAAGTGGGTAGCCTTGTCTGAACCCTCTTTCTAACAAAAGCAGGATGATATGTTTATGTTTCTAATTCTAGCCATAGGTTTGTTATATATTGATTTAAACCATTTAAAAAATAAAAAATAAATCAAGTTTTTAGTGTTGTTAGAAGGCAGTCCCACTCTACCTTATCAAAGGCCTTCTCAGCATTTAGATTCTTTCTTCTTGTTGTTTGAGTCCTTAGTAATTTTCATTATTCCAATAAATTCGTCCTTGCTACAAAGCCTGTGTGACCGGAATATACAAGGTTAGGCCCTGATTCAGCAAGCTGTTTCATATGGATACAGGGCTTCACTTGCACACAGCAGCTTGCAGAAGAAGGCCTTAGTTAACACTTTCCCAAGCCTTAAAGCTTCAATTTGCAGTCATAGTTCAAGGAGATTGTTCACATCTCATTGGTTCTCTGCTTCGTTTAAGAAAGACAGAGGTACCAGTAGTAGTTAAACTGAACTGTTGAGAAGAGCTTTCTTTTTCAGTTATGTAGATGAATGCCTTAGTAAGTACCAGTGCTTTGGTCTGGAAGCACTTATGAATTTCTGGTGCAAACCATTCAGTCCAGGTGCTTTCCCTGAGTTAATATTAAATATAGCTTTGAAAACTTCAACAGATGTTATACTTTTTTTTCAAGTTCTAATTTTTTTCTCTGCCAATGGTGAGGAGGGTAAATCTATCTTATTTAAATATCGCTCTGTAATTAATTCTTGGGATTCAGATGAAAATCATATATGATAACATGTTGCAAAACTCCTATTTGTTTGTGACTATTATTGTTATTTCCCTGATTTGGCACATTAAGGCCCTGATTCAGAGCCAATCGAAGTCAATGGAAAGATTTCAATAGGGTTTGGATCAGGCCCTAACTGCATTTTGAGTTTCATCTTTTTAAAGCTGCTAAGTAAGGAGATTTCTTGTTTCATTCCTCCAACCATAGGCTCTGGTGTTAGTACATTTTAAAGCTTTCTCTGCCTTTCCAGAAGTTAATTGTCTTTACTCTCATCTAGAATTCCTTCATGTAATAAGCATTGCTAATATTTTTTTTACATGTTTTCTAACTGGTGAACCATCTAATTAATAAAAAATCTACTTTTTCTGTTTTTCTCTTTGCTTTTTGTGTGAATATTCTACTACCGTATGTGACCCCTTAAAGCTGATTTGAGTGCTTGCCAGCAAGTGAGGTGTGACTGTACTGTATTAGTATTTGTTTGCTCAAAGAGTAATTTTCCACCATTTTATCAGATTCTGGAGTTATTTGGGCCACACTGTACGCTCCTACTGAAAAGCTGTGGGAGGGAACTTTATACATGGATATCTCGAAAGGATATTCATGCAGAGATAACACCAAATTATCCTGCCAGGATCAGAGGAGAAGGTTTGATCTTCTCTACCCCATAGAAAACTCACCCAAACCCCATGGATCCCCAAATATCCTCAGAATCATCTGTACAGAGGCTCTGTACCCCTGTTGTGGCTCTGGCCACTGCTTGCTGTCAGTGCTGCTCCACAGACTCATAGAATCATAGAATCATAGAATATCAGGGTTGGAAGGGACCCCAGAAGGTCATCTAGTCCAACCCCCTGCTCGAAGCAGGACCAATTCCCAGTTAAATCATCCCAGCCAGGGCTTTGTCAAGCCTGACCTTAAAAACCTCTAAGGAAGGAGATTCTACCACCTCCCTAGGTAACGCATTCCAGTGTTTCACCACCCTCTTAGTGAAAAAGTTTTTCCTAATATCCAATCTAAACCTCCCCCATTGCAACTTGAGACCATTACTCCTCGTTCTGTCATCTGCTACCATTGAGAACAGTCTAGAGCCATCCTCTTTGGAACCCCCTTTCAGGTAGTTGAAAGCAGCTATCAAATCCCCCCTCATTCTTCTCTTCTGCAGACTAAACAATCCCAGCTCCCTCAGCCTCTCCGCATAAGTCAAAAAGACTCATGCTACCAGGGACTCCCCTCTGGCCATTGCTGCTCCTGGCTTATTCATTTTTCCCGTGTGACTTACATGGGACCAGAGCAGGCATGATGTGAGTCCATACTGGACTCATCCCAAGTCGGTGACAATCAGTCACAGAGCCATAGAGTTTAAGGGCAGAAGGGACCACTAAATCATCCAGTCTGACCTCCTGTATATCACAGACCACCAACACCACACACACGCTAAGCCCAACAATTCTCTATAAAACTAATTTAATGTGGCTTTTTTATTCCCATTGGTTTAATTTAATCCTTTTATGTTCAATGCACTCCCTGTCATTTCCCCCCACACTGAAATTATCATCTTTAGATAATATTTTCCATAGCAATTAAATCCCGGGCTATTGTTATTCATTCGTGCAGTCTCAGATGTATATCCATTTCCCCCGCCACACACACATTTATCCTACCCTACTCCTCCCACATCTCATTCTTCCTTGTTCATCTTTTTTAATGGAGATGTTTTATTTCCCCTTCCTCTTATTAATATTCTTTCTCACTTCCCCTCAAATTATACCAACACGTAATTTCACCACCAAACGAGCCATATATTCTAATTTTAAACTTAACAATGTGTATCTACATTTTATAGCATTATGGCAAAAATATTTGTACTGTAGATGAAATAGAGATTTTTTTTCCAAATCAAGTAAATATATATAAACACACATACACACCATCTCATATCCGTCACCAAATATAGGGCCTGATACTGCAGTTTGAGCCATGCAGACAGACCCTTGTCCCAGCGTAGCACCCCACTTAAGTCAGGCTCCCCTTGAATACAAGGGTCCCTCCACGCAGATCTGATCTTACAAACATTTAAAATCTTGATTGACTCAATGGGACTACTCAGATGCATGTTTCAACGGAGGTATGCTGAACAAAGGATGAAAATCTGGCCTATCACTCAATGTGTAACCAACCTGACTGCCAAAACAATAGACTGCCAAAACAATGCCTTCCCATCAGCATAATCTCCATTTGCTACATTGATTTATAAAAAATGATGTTCTGGTTCCCAGTCTTTTTCTTCAGCTTCCTCTGCAAAACCTTAGACTTAGGTTTCAACACTGTAAGCCTTTTCCCAAGTCTTCAGTTTTATCATCAAAATATTGTAAACCTTTCTGCAACACTTAAAACTCTCTGCTGGCAGAGAGAGGCTTTAACATCTCCACGAGGAGCTGCTCTCCTCAGTCTCTGCCATTCTAGCAGAGGATGGGCCAAATCTTCACCTGGCCTAAATCAGCACAGTTCTATGGACATCAATAGAGCTTCACCGATTCATGCCAACGGAGAATCTTACCCAGTGTTTCTAGTTTTGAGTCTAAAATTTGAACAGGTTGCAGTAATTCTGGTCTGGGCTCCAGACATCTAGCATGGATTGCTGGAAACAGCTGCTGAGTTCCTGGAAAGTCCTCCAGAGCAGCCATTGCTGGCTTGTGTATGATCATTTAGGAGCGTACATTCCTGCTGAAGTCTAAAACTTTCTGTCTTGGAATCAGTTTTTCTTCTCTCCCTTTTCTCCTAAGTTTTCTAGTCAATTTTACTGATATTCATGTGCAACAAAGTAATAATCCCATCGCTTATTCTGGTTTAAATAGACATAAAGAGGCTGGGATTGAAGCTGTGATTGTGGATCTGCCTCCAGAAGCCCCCTTTCAAAGAGAACCATGCACAGTACTTGAGAGAAACATACCTGGCTAGAGCCAGGGCTATCAGTCTTTATCACAAAAACCAAATTCACCCCTGTGTATGAAACCCCTCCGCCCAAACTATTTACGCTACTGAAAAACACTCCGGATATTTCCACATGATTCTGAGCACTCTGGCTGACTCTGCTGCCAAAGAAGAGACATCTGGCCTACTTCTGAACTCCAGTTTTACACTGGTATCACTCGACTGACTTCCACAGACCTACTCCTGATTTACACTGGTGTGAGATCAGAATCTTGTGCCACAGAACACTTAATGGAGTGGGGAAAGGTCTGTCTGTCTATCTAAATATAAAATAAACAAAACCAAAAGCAGTATAAATGAGTTATCATGAGTAATAACAGTTCCCCTTGAAGTCTATTTTGACATTGAAGTGTAACACACCCTCATTTTAGGTCAGACAAACACATTTCACCTCACTAGTAATGCTCATACAGTGGTTTGCTATTATAAAGTGATTCAGTCTGGAGTGGTCATTAATGGATAATCCAGATGCACAGAGGTAAAAGTCTTCAAGTAATTAGTCTAGGTTTAAATCTTGGAATGCTGTAGAACTCAAATTTATTCTCATTTAAGATTGAAAACAGCTAATTAATAATAGTGAAGAAATAATCTTTACAGTTGGCTTGTATTTTCCATGAAAATAGTTGATTAGCAAATACTCAAATGTCTGGAAAATATTCAGTAATAGAAAAAACTGCATCTGAACAGTGTGGAGCCAGTTTCAGAACTCAGTCCTGTAGTTCAGTGTGGGAATAGTTTAAGGACAGCAGAAAGTCCATCGTACAGGGTATCCACCTGCCCTCACATTTCCAATAGATGTGGAGAATTTCAATAGATGTGGAGAATTTTCAGCGAGCTCAGTCATGAATGGGAATGACACACACCACCACATACACATTCAGGTCAGTCAGGGAAAGGTTCTGAATAGTATATAAATATGACTTGTAATCATTTTAGTTTTGTTTCTAATAAATCTTTTGCACTTTCATATTTTTGCAAGCCTCAGAGGTAACAACAACAAAAGCAAGCAGCAGCAGCATTTCCTCCCTCTCTGTCTTATACAGTCTCTAGTAGGTGTTATTTATTTGATATCTATGAATTTCTGCTCTCAACTGGTCACAGTGGGTCACATTCCACTATCATTGAACCTCACAGACCTCAAAGGGCTAACAAGGGGACAGAATTTAGTCCACTGTCCAAACCCTACAAATCTTTAGTCCAAGCTTCCACTGAAGTCCATAGTACAGGGGAGGTTTGGCTGAGTAAGAGGCTGGGCGGGGGAACTCTGTGGCCCATTTCCTCCCATTTTGCTTGGGGGCTGTGTTTGGATCCACTGATTATGACCTTCTTGTAGCCTGCAGCATGTTTTTCAAGGTAGTCCAAATATTGGAACTACAAATATGGTGCTCCAGGACTATAAAACTCAAGTGTTTGTATATTCTTTCAGCACCATCTCACTTCACCTAATACTCTTCTTTGTGCTATGGTAAGTTAAAAAAAAAAAAAACCAACAAACCCACACCACACTAAAAGGTCTTTTCAACCTCAAAGTCTGTCTTTGTCACACCAGCAAAGCCTCGGGGCAGGCTCTTTGGTCTGCAATTGAAAGCAGCTAATTTTGTCAAAGAGATATAGGCCCATGCTTTCCCATTACGTGGCTTATTTGCTGATATTTACAATGTTAAGACTGGGCAGCCTTTCCCAGATGTGGAGGACAAGGAGGGCCTAGGGGATGATTCTTTGTTATAAACCTCCTCTTAGCACAGGGGTAGCTCAGGGAAAACAGCTTCCCCTTTGGTGGCAATACAATTAGAATCCCTTAGAAAACTCTGAAACAGGAAAGAACGGGAGTTACTCTATCAAGTAGCTCACTGAGGACAACTGATGCTCAAGCTGCCATAAAGCCTTGCAAAGAAAGCAAGCATACAGCGTCTATTATAGGTAAGCTATGTACCAAAGCTCCGACTGAAAAAGCACAGTTGTCAAGCAGATGTAGATGAAACAATCAACTATGCTGCATACAATTTTCCCAAAAGAGACTCCAGTCTTTGACTGTCTATCAACAACTAGATTTCAATGAATGTGGCTATTATGCATTTTAACTGCTAGCTTTGGGCCTGGTCTACTCCCTGTGAAGCCAAAGGGAATGTTGACTTAAGCAGGAATAGGAGCAGATCTTTTGCTTTTTAGTAATCTAATAACATTATGGCTTGCTAACTGGTAGCAAAGTTCACTGTTCTTGAAGTCAATTAGACTATTTACAGGTGTAAACTTCCTTATATGCCTAGGTGTTGGCAGGATTGGGCTGTATGTTTGTTAAATCTAACTCCTACTAGATATAGCAGGGATCTATGTGTTACTTCTTTTATACTCAAGTCAATGGAGAAAAGGATTCTTTCTGAAACAACTTCTCCAGATACCTTTTGTCAAGACGGGTCAGGGCACTAGAGTACTGGGACTTTAAGTGGCTCACATGATAATAACTCCTGACCAGCTAACATTGCACAGCTCAATGGCGACACTCTTCAGAAATCTTTTAAACAAATATCATATTCCAAAAATGAGCGCTAGCATCCGAACAAAGCTTTCTCAGGAAAGTCTTTGCTTCTGCAAGCCACAAATTTTCTTTGGCACCAGGCCAGGCTTATAAGCAGACGTAAATGCTACTGAAGCTGAAACGCAGCAAGTCCTTCTCCCCAGCTCACCTAAGAAAACTTTAAAAAACCCTTCCTGTTTGAAACACCAATGCCAATATCCATTACTATGGAAGTAAGAGAATGAATAAGATGTAGAAGTGAGACGTGATTTTTTTTTCATTTAATTGCACAGGGAGTACCAGGGCTGCAGAGTGAAATTGGTATTTAGTTTGAAGAGACGCAGTATGACACAGCCTCAGTGTGCAGTTAATGGCCTGAAATGTTTAATGCAAAGGCACACACAATGCAAATATTGTTTCCTGAACACTAAAAATACCATAGGATATCCCTACTGCAAGTTACTGCCAACTGAGACCTTCCTCTTTTTGGAAGCCTGCTCACCCTTGTCCCTGCAAAATACCCTCATTCAGCAGCCCTGGATGTGAATGGGAGTTGCGGGCACTCAACCAATCACAGGAGAGATCTCAACACCTTGAAGAATGGGACTCTTAAAGACCTTGTGTTAATGTTCAAAGAAGAAAAACAAAGTTCATCATTAGATTTCACAACACACAGCATCTAAAAGGTTAGCACCAATAGGTTGCGTGCACTGGACTGGGCGGAATCAGGAAGTGACACCTGTTCTTGTCGTTTACAGTTTTGGAGGCTCTCTTTTTGTGAGGCTCCAGGGAGATTCTATTCACAAAGACTGCTATGAAGAGTGAAAAGGCAAGCTTGCTATCCTGACCATGTGTGGTTTAGTTTAATGGTCTACCACTCAAACTCAGACATTTATGTCCATTAAAGGTCTGACCCTAATGAATTATTTGAGTCCTTTATATTATTTCTCCTACCCATCAGATATAACCTACATCCTAAATGTTAACGACACAGCACGTTTTACCACACTAGCATGTACACTTTCAACTATCATTAGAAACGAGAAGGATCTCGACTCAGGCATGGGGCCAGGTTTAGTAAAACTTTCCATGAGGAAAGCTTTTTGTTTTCTCCCAGAGCTGCTAGACCAGGCCAACAGGGAGGGAGGGAAAGCTCATATCCAGACTGAAGTGTAGACAGTATTACTGGACTTTGTAGACTACCTGCATGTTGTTCTAATGACATCTGGACTACTGGAAATCAGAGAGTGAACTCAGAAGTTTTCAAAGGCATAATTGTGGCAGCACCAGACTAAACTTAATGCCTTGAGAGCCAATCACTTTAATCACAAAACAGAAATGTATGAAAAAGGATACATTTCAGCAAAAGAATAATTCTGTCTGCTACAGTTCCTGTTCAAATAAACTATATCACCAAATCACGTGCACTTCAGAAATATACGGGGATATAAAAAATGAACATATGGTTTAGAGGCAACCGAATTTCATATATACTGTATTGGAGATATATGGACTTGTCAGACATCTAACAGTGCGACAATATAAGCAATTCATGGGAATGACATTAGCAATAGCTCACATTACATCCACGAGTTAAACTTTTACTTCAAAAGTTATTTTTAAAAGGGCAATGTTTAAAATGAAATGGCTGGGGAGGCTGCAGCTTTCACTAACACTTTACCCGTGGTTTTGCCACTTTTACTTATTATTGGGAGTTTAATGGTCCCAATTTACCTTTTTAGATTAAAAAAAAGAAGTTGAAAAGAGCGCATTCATGGTCAAAGAACGATAAAACTCAGCTGTACCGAGATAATTATGGGGGCAAAAGCGTACTTGTTTTAAAAAGAAGCTGATGATGTGTTTTCAGTAACTGCTGTCAGCCACATACTGAAAAATTCAGACACCTCTTTGTTTATGATGTATATATTCTCGTCACTATGCAGGGAGTTAAACATATACATCCAATAGCATCAAGAGCAGAAGCCAACCCTTTATTTAAAAAAAAAAACCAGGGGAAGGGAGGAATTAACTTTCAAAGCAGCAGAAGAGAGTTCTTAAAATCCATAGCACCTGGAATCAGACCCAAAGGAAAAGTGCTAGGAAACAAATTTAAAAACCAGTTAGGCCAGAATTTTACGTCAAAAGTCTGAGTCCAAACACTCATGGGCTTTGGGCAAGGTTCAAACTTGAACTTTGTAGCTCAAGCACAACCTTTATTCAAAACATAAATATTGTTTTTTAATTAAAACGTATTTGTTATTGTCTCGGTACTAATTAAAATGAAAACCGGGAGCAAGAATATATTATAACTGTCAAAATGTGTGGAGAAGACAGATCACAATGAAATCCCTTTCCTGTAGGTACCAATGTGTTTCCCCCTTGCTTGCAGAGATATCATTACCAATGAATGCTAAGCCATTTCTTTGATGTTTTTAATGGCAGGAAATAATTCTGCTGCAGCTCAAAAAATGTATCAGCAAGCTGGGGTGCCAATCATAACCCTAATGACGTTTCTTGGCATTAAAACACCTCATTGAATTCTCTCTGTCCTCGCAATATGAAGATTTGGGCTCAATTCTTTGTCCCGCCCAAGCTACACTAGGCACAGGAATGGGAAGTGGGGGCAGGGAAGATGACTTTAAGCCACCTTTGGCCTCCCCTATTCTGAGTTTAACCAAGGGCCTGTCCAGTCCACAGACTAAGTTCTACTTAGCTGCTTATGGCCACAAAGGGATATTTCTAACATCTGAGTAAAGCAACCATAAGTTTGGAAACTTCTCTGAGCCATCTTGGTCAGCAAAACTGAACTGAAAATACTATCAGAATGGACTTTCTTGTGGTATTTTGGCACAAGTCGTGACTCAGATCAGGAAGGAGAAGCATACAAAAATATAAAATAAACTTTAACGGAGCATTCACATCTCAGTACATGAAATAATGTTTGGTTCCAGGAATGGGCAAAAGGTCAGGTCAGTTCTTAATTTCCCCAAAGCAGCTGACTCTTTGGCTAGTTACTGATAATTCTGCTCTGTATAGCTCGTTTGTACTCCAGTGGCCTGGCATGCCAATGACAGCTAACTGTTCCTGCGCCCAGTTCTCCTTCATGTGGCAGTTATCTTGAGCCCTGTGAACAATCTTATGTCTGGCTTTATATTGAAGATCCATTGGCGATAAATCAATGATTCTTAAAACACTTAACAGAATAGAATTTGTGTTTAGCTGTCTGTCTGTCTCATAGGGTTTTCTATAGCTCCTATCACCGTAGTTTCTGAGCTGTTCCCAGGTTAGATCCTCGTGCAATTCATGAAATCTTCTCCTTTCCCCAGTACAGGAGCCTCTGCTTGGGACATACCTCTTTCTTTTTAGTAAGGCACCTTTCATATCAAAGATACCCACTGACTTCATTGGGCTTTGGATCAGACCCCCGAGTTCAATATTGCTAAGGGAGCAGCCATTAGGCAATCAGCAATATCTCTCTCACACACTGAGTAAGGAGTGTTGGTCAGGGAATGGAGGGCATCTTCTATTCTTTTTGCAAAGAAATATGGAATTTCATGGATGACCACCAGAGACAGGGATAAAAGCTCATTTTAACTCTTTCATCTGAAGGACAACACCTTGAACAGTACCTCAGCCCTTACTACTGCAGTGTCAGCTCTGGGAGTCAGTCAAAGTCTTGTTTGGGATTAAATCTCAGCATCATGTGACACAGGAGTGCAAACTGAGGCAGACACGTCAATATTAGTAATATAGTCACATATAGCTCATATTCTTTTTCAAAGGGAGTTTCAAAGGTTTTATAAATGTTTTTGAGACAGATATTCATGTACTGAAACAGGCTACCAATCGAATCAGTAGCCCAGGTGGCAACTGTTGGTTTTTGTTTAAAATGAAATTGCCAAGACCAACACTTACGTGCCAAAATAGAAGCCTCATTGGGTTTTTTCTTTATACCATTTTAGCTGAGTATCATTACACCAACCCTGAAACATCATATACAGTGCATATATTTATATAAACACACTGACTGCTTTTCTGCAAGGACCTCTGTGATGTAGATGGCCTAAGTCTGGAACTACTCCAGACCAAATGAATGAATATTGCTTTGATCCCACAGGCTGAACCTGAAAAACTTCTGTTTATTCCAGGTCCAAGATTACTTAAAATGTATTAGAATTAGGGATATATAAATCAAACCAGGAGAAAAAAAAAGGCAAGTTTGTGAGACTCTGAATCAAATGTCACTTTGTGTAACCAGGGTTGGATTTTTAATTTGTCCTGTGGTCACATTAGCATGCTGTCTATCTATTTTAGGGTTTTATACTGCCACCCATCACCGTGGTATCTGAGCACCTTCCATGTAAAATCAATAGCCATAAAAGTTGCTATTGGGCTTCATGGAATCACTGGCACTTCTTCTTTTACAGAGTAGGGCCTTTGGTTTTGATTTCTTATATTTTATTAAATTACTTTTAGGGAGAGGGGGAGTTGGGTGGTATATTTTGGGTAGGAGGGAAGGAATGCTGTGCATTAAAATTAACCTATTTTTACGGCTTTTGTATTGTTTATTCACACAAAGATGTAGGAACAAAGTTTAATTAGCTATAACAGTTTGAAGGAGACATGATTGAATCAATGTTTAAATTATAAATCCAAGGTAATTTTAATCTATTTAAAAAAAAGATGAAATTGTCTCCTTATTCCTTGGTTTGACTGGAGTTCTGCTTTTCCACATTCAAAATATTATTACAAAATACATATAGTCTACATAATTCTCCAACAAAAAAAAAACCACTTGAAGATGGATAAAATACTAATGGGAAATAATGGCGATGGTTTGATTTTAACTGCAGCCAAACAAAAACAAACAAAAGGGTCTTTTTCCTAGTTAATCAGACCCACTTTGTGATCTCTTTACTCCCAGTGGAGAGTACCTACAATTAATACCTACAATTGACTCCAATTACTTCAGTGAAACAATTCATGACCGTAATGCACTATTCACTGTGAGCAAAGGTATCATAATCTGGCCCTCACTGAGTAATATATAACTGGGAAACCAAGAGATGTTGCAGTAACCAAGCTGCTCTTCTGAACTATGCCTGTAGGTCAAAATTCCATCCTTCTACAATCGGTCTTTAGGTCTGAGACGGTGGCTCTTTACTGAAACAACCTTATAAAAATTATTCGCTACACTTGCAAGCAATGAGACAGTTAGGGAAGATGGGGCAACCCTAAAAGGACAGACTTCTACTACTACTTTAACTTCTGATTAACTGTAATGGGGACTGATAGTGTATGAGGCGGCACTGGTGAAATGTGAATTTGTTTTTTTTCAAATGTAAAGTGTAATCGATACATAAAACAAAACATTAGTATTGGCACTAGCACATAGAACATAATAGAAATAATAAGCAGCAATAAAATTGCCACTGACAGGAAGGGAAGTAAACAGTGTAAATCAGTTGGAAAGAAAGAGATGAGGTGGGAAAGGAGACATAACATTATAGTCGTGAGAAAAGCTTGTCAGGTACATTTCTGGGAGTCAGATGTTGATGCAATTGGGAGAATTTCCTCTGTCCCTTATATATATATATATATATATATATATATATATGTGTATGTATGTATTATTATGCTACCACTGCTTTTAGAGAGTGATCCTTAATTTGTGGAAGTAAGGTAACAATAGATTCATGTATTTTCTTTTACTATTAATAAAAGCAGGGATTGTTTCTCTGTCTCTAATTCTGTGGCTAGTCACAGAATGGCTTTAAATAGTATGATACATACTGAAGTATGGATTTCATTATCTGGCTACAATGATCGGTGACTGCAAAGTAATTACTGTGCCAAAGTCATTTATGCTATGTCAGAGAAAATGAGCGTGGGGTGGGGAAATGAAATTCTCTTTTCCAGAACACAGAGCATCAACAGAGTACCCTGTGACATCTACTGCAAGCTAGGAGCTGTAGCAGGTTTTGAGATTGCTGTGCTCCTCTTCACTGGGGGGGCAGTTCTGGCTAGTGGATCTGTGCACCCCTGCATCCAACATTCCTGAGCCCCAACCATGGCCCTCCAATGGGGAGCAGCAGAGAACCCTTCTGAATGCTGAGGGGGTGTTTCTCCCAGTGGGACTGCACCAATTGCCCAGCCTATCAGTGTGGCCTAGAATGAGAGAGTTCTGATATTCCGATACTTCTCTCTTCCAAAATGATCCTTTTAATTTTTTTATTAGTTGTAAAATAAATAAATTGCATTAAACAAAAAAGGAAGAGCGGGGATGATGGGTATAATTTGTGGAGGGGTAATGTGCTGCTTTTCTGGAGGCATAGTTACATGGTGGCTACTGATATGGATTGAATCTCCAAGATTATTATGTATAGATCCTAGCTGTTAATCTTGTGAGCAGTCCTACCCTGGGTAATCTTTGTTTTCTATCAATCTTTCATTTGATTGGGGCATTTTACTTCTTGTTTATTTCATTTTGGGGGTTGCATCAGCTTTAATCTTGTTTCTCATAGCAGTATGCATGTGGAAAAAGTGGATAATGTCTATATGAAGACTAGCCTGTCCTCAGCATAGAAAGAAATGCAGTGAAGTTGTGTAACAGCCATGTAAAACTTTAATGAACTGTGCTCCTAATTAGGAAAATTCCTTCGATTTGTCTGTCATGTAACTGATTAGGATCTCTATTAAGGAAAGATGTTTTCCCAGAACTGAAAAGCAAAATGCTGTTATTCAAACTCAAAAATACTAATTTTTCGATCCTAATTCAGCAAGTATCATGCAGTTTGAAATCAAATGAATAACTGTCCCCAAAATTATATTAAAAAAGTAAAATTAATTGACTTTTGTTATAATTTCTCCCTGAAAGACAATCATATTCAGAAGCTCCTTGGTACCAATTACTGTAGTTTCAATACAGACATTCATTTTCAAAATAGCATAGAATATTATATACAAATATATTGCTATTGAAAGGGAGATCACATATTGCATTAAGGTGAAGGTTCAGAAGACTACTGGGATACTTAATGGTAAGTGCTAAATCACGGTTCAGGGAGGTCATATAATCAAATTCCAGATTACCCTCTTTATTATGTTCCATTAATAAATCTTTGGAAACCAAAGTCTGACAAGTTCATCACAGCATTTTAACATTTGAGTGGTACGTGTTGGTGGCTATATATATATAAAATCTTACAAACTAAAAAAACATCGGCTACAAATCTATAGTAGGAACTAAAGAAAAAAGCCTTAACTGCAGATGCCACCAGACTGAAAAGCCATCAGCTGAAGGACATGCCTCAGTTTTTAATTTGAGTTTTCTCAGCTGAAATAGAGCAGTTTATCATTTTGTTCCAGTTAGCAGATTTGTGTATCTGAAGTTTCATTGCATTACGAACAGGACAATGTTAAATATGTTTTCACTGCCATTCCACAGGTCACTGGCATAGGCAGAAACCAAGACCATATGGTTAAGATTATTGCAATGTAGCTATTGGTCATGCAGCTAGCTCTACAGTGACTAACAGCATTTAATGCTTCAAAATACAGTTTCGTTATTGCAAACAAAATTAAAGAACTCTTTCTCAGACAGAGAACATCAGAGCAAAATTCTGCACCATTCCACAAAGCTGTTAATTTGCACTTTCTTCCATCAGAATTCTGAAGGGGGTTAAAAGAACTCACTGATATAGCAATATGGTTGAATGCAAACCTCTACAGCTGTGGAAGACTTACCATCATCCAGGTACAACTGGTCCAATTCCTCAGGTTCTCGCTTGATCATTACAGGAATAGGGGCCAAATTATGATTACTGTCCTCATGCAACTCTGGCAATGACAGTGGTTGGTTTGTTGGAGACTCATTTCTTTGAACCTTCGGCAGTTGGTGCTGCTGTTGACCCATTATGGATGAGTGAGTTGGACTGCAGGACTGCAAATAGGTTGGCTCTTGGGTAACAGATGGAACTGGAGAAGAGGGACTGTTGGGATAGAGTGTTTGTTGGTAACCAAGGGAACAGCTACTGCTCAGATGTTGACTCACCTGCGGCTGCAGCATGATGAGAGATGATTGCTCTGGAGAACTTGGGTGCACAACTATAGACCTTGGCACTTCCTGTATGGTGGGGACACCGCCAGCGGGCTGCTGAAGTCCTAGGTGACTGTGGCCCGGGTTGGGGATGCACTTGTAAGCAGAAGAGGAAAGATCATGCAGCTTGGGGCTTGAGTTGGGGGAAGATGACATCACAGTGTTTCTCTGCTGACAGGAAGTGAAGCCAGCCACAAGGCACGAACCAGGATCAGGAGGCATCATGATCTGCTGGCCGTAGTACGGTTTAGAGAGAGGGTTTAATCCTTGGTTCATTGGTCCACAGGTTTGAGCAGGCTCATAGTCATCACTGGGTTCTGTTTTTATAATTGGAACTGTTAAGAGAAAAAAGGTTTTAAATAAACATGAGTTGCATATTGGTATGATCAAGTTGGCTTGTGGCTAGGATACCCTTTGCAAAACAAACAACGTCTTGAATAAGACTCTCTGTGTCTTTTGCTTAGTTCTCCCACCCTATAAAAAAAAATGAATGAGTCATCAGCTCAAGAAAGTCACAGCTGGTTTTAATATTGAAAAGGACTATTTTCTTTGGACTCTCCTTCAGCACTAATGTGCTATAAAAATCTATTTGCAAATAGCTGTGCTGCAGTAGAAGCCTTGGACCCAAGGGCTCCATGGATTTGTAGTAATCAAAGCAAAAATTTTAACTTGGATGTACTACTGCATTTCTAGTGCTACTGATGGCCCATTTGATAAATGTCTGCACATTTGGTAAACTCAAGAATAATAAGGTAGAGATGGGGCTTTCAGAGTTCAACAGAAATAAAATTGCAAAGATAAATTACAATATTGTTATGGACAAGGAGTTTTTGATTATAAGGCTTTTTTTTTTTTTTTTGGAAAGACCAGGAATCTCATTTATTTTTTCTTTTACATAACTGTGTTTAATCTCTGCTTCCTGCTACCCAGCCAATGGGTGTAAAATATTCAACAAGTTGGAGCGAGCTTCCAGAGATCACAAGTTGGATCCAAACTACCAATGCCAACTCTGGAAGAATATTAGTCCGGACTCTGCATACCAAGAAGAAACCTGCTCCTGTTATGGACAAATTGTTTCCTCCATCTCCTGCCCCAAAGGTGTGCTGAAGAGGCTGTACCTGTCAGTCATGGAGAAAACGCTCTGCTCTGAAACATGAAGGGTGACTGGCATGGAATTTGCTACTTCAGCAGACCTTTGAGCATGAAAAAAAATCTTGAGCTTCTCTCTAATAAAGGCAATTCAGAGGGGAGAGAGGACTTTGCCTTTCCTGGATATCCAGCAGCACATGAAGTTGACAGGGAAAAGACTCCCACTTCCTAGATCAGGTGAACTATAAATTAGAAGGGCCAGGTAGGCCTCTATGGCCCAGATTTTTAAAGGTATTTAAGCATTCAGCACTGCAACACATAACTGATTTAGGAGTCTAAATCTCATTTGCAGAAGGGAGTTAGGCACTTAGAGCCTAAATCCTATTGACTATCAATGGGCTTTTTGCTCCCAAGTGTCTTAATCCCTTTTGAAAATGAGATTTGAGCTTCTAAATCAGTTAGGCATTGCAATGCTGAGCACAGTAATGCCTAAACACCTTTAATAATCTGGGCCTAAATGACTTCAAGGAGTTTGAATAAACATATTTATTCTAGGCAGACCCAAACTTAAATACAGAGAGCAGTGATTTTGGATTCATGTGAGGGTTTATCTTCTTGCCCTAATAAAAGCCTGCAGAGACTTTCATAGCTCTTAGGCACTGCTAGCAATTTATGACAATATCACGGGATATCTGTTAGGGTATAAAAATAACTAGTCTGCTAGGGTAGAGTAGATACCAATGACATATCTCTGGGTACTGTGACCTAACAATTCAGTTTCAAGTGTATGCGTGTGTTTGAGGATTTTGAACCTTTAAAAGAGCTTTTAGTCCATTTAATATGTGTGCGTATATTAGCTATAGTTAACTTCTTTTAATGCTCTCAATTTTTACTTCTGGTGAATGCACTTTGCTACCCTTGTTTTACAACCTTCTAGTCCCTTGTTAATTTTGCTCCTTCTATATTGTTTTACACACAGATGCTTGCAACACTTGCTTCAAGATTTCTTGGGCTACTAGTAAAAACATGCTTAAATACATAACAGATGCACGAGTGCCATTCAAGATGCATGTGTTACGGATAATGGACTGTCGTCAGATTCCTCCTTCTCCTATTTTCACCTGCTCACATGCTGCATGCTAGTTAGCATGGTTCAGAATGTACTAGTTGCAGGGAAGGAGATTCCAGGTTCAAGGACAGCTTTATAAAACCCAGATTATGCCCTTTATGAAAACACAAGACCAAAGAAACACACCTCAATAAACAGAGAAGCATAGAGACTGTAAGAAAATACTTTTCACAGGATCCTCATGTGTTTTACATTAGGTTCACTGTACTAGCACAAAGCCTGGCACAGCTGGAAATACGAGGATCGCTGAATACTGAATTTTCCCAAAATATCACAGTTATAGAAACACCTGTGCTAAGTAATTCCAAATTAATCCACTGACAATTCAGTGCTCAATAACCCTTGCAGTATCTCATTCATTTAAAACTATGAGTCTATGGGTATGTCTACGCTGCAATTAGACACCTGCAGCTGGCCCATGCCAGATGACCCGGGCTCATGAGGCTCGGGCTGAGAGGCTGCTTAACTGCGGTGTAGACATTCTGACTCGGACTGCAGCCCAGCCTCTGGGACCTTCCCACCTTGTGGTCTGGACACACCCTATGAATCTTATGATGGCACTGTTGAATGGTGGCACATGGGGCTGGTGGGCGAAGCATTGCGGAATACTGATTCTATGACAATGGTGGGCAACCTGCAGCCCATGGGCTGCATGCAACCCATCAGGGTAATCTGATTGTGGGCTGTGAGACATTTTGCTGACATTGACCGTCTGCCAGCACGGCCCCCCCCCCCCCAGCTCTCAGTGGCTGCAGTTCGCCATTCCTGGCCAATGGGAGCTGCGGGAAGTGGCAGGCCGCAGGGTCGTGCTGACCGGCACTTCCTGCAGATCCCATTGGCAGGGAAAGGTATACCACGGCCACTGGGAGCTGTGGGAGGCCGTGCCTGCGGAGGGTCAACGTCAGCAAAATGTCTGGCGGCCTGCAATCAGAATATCCTGATGGTCCGCATGAGAGTGGCCCACCACTGTTCTATTACCTCAGGCTGTTCTTTTTCACACCCTTTGCAGTGCACACCTTTGCTTCCTCACTTAGCAATATGTATATTTCCTTGTTTCTGTTTTCAGCACATTTATAAAGGGGCCACTCAGTCAAGGTCATATTCAGTAGCAAAGTGAATGGTGGGGAAAGTTATGTGTTGATAAGTCTGGCTTCAGTCCTCAGCGGCACCAAACTTATCGCTGCTACATCTGAGGAGGGTGGCTTTCCACTCTTCTGATCCTGGGCCAGCCTGGGGCTGAAAAGGCCCCCAGAATAATTTAGAACAGGCTGTAGCTGTGGCAATTGAAGGTTTGGCCCTCAAAATGCCTCCTATACAGAAGTGTGTGTGGGAGGCTGGCTATCTCAGCTTTGCACAACGTGAGGATACCCTTGCATCGGGGGAATCCTTGGCTGCCCTTTTCTGGCTTTCCAGCTGCTTTGCACTGTCTCAGTAGCCGAACGGGGGAAAGGATTCAGCCTTCAATGCGGGCCTGATTCACCACTGGTTTACTCCAGCTTTACATTGGTATAACTCCATTTACTGCACTGTCAGACAACTGATGTAAGGCAGTTCTGAATGAGCCGACAGAGACATGCTAGCTTTGTGTTCAGTGGAGTCACACTGGTGTACAACTGGAGTAATACAGAGGTGGATCAGGCGCCACAATGATGAGTAGGTGTAATCTACAGGATGTAGTGTGGCACAAGAGTGAGTTTGTAGCCGGAAAAGTAACCAATGGGATGATGTAAGAAGGTGAAAAGACAAAGTCTGGGTCCTGCTTAATCTTACACCCCCTGTTTGTTGCTTTTCTTGCTACAATCCCACTTCCTCCACCTCCATTAGCATGCAAGCTACAGCAACTTACACAGATTTACTGATGTCAATTACACCAACTTTTGTGCACCTCTTAATTTATGAGGTCTCCAGGTAAATAGTGGCTACTTGGACATGTAGTTGGAGGTTTCTTAACTAGTTCAACTAAATCTTGTCTATTAAATCCCCCAAAGTGTTTTTCCAGTGTAATAAAAAGGTCCTCTGTGTTAAATACTGTTTATCTGCTAATCTCATTACTAATATAGGTATTGCACTGGGAGAGGGAAAAAAAGCATTAATGCTGAAATTGCTAAAGAATGTGGGCCTGATTCTCCACTGCCTTGCACCTTTTACAAGTCTTTTACACGTGTGTAAAATGAGAGTAAAAAATTCTACCAAATAACGACAGTAGCATTTACTCCACTTCTACAGAAGTATAAATATCTTCACCAGGTACAAGACAAGAGAATTAGGCCCTGTGGGATCTTTGTTTTCAAGGAATTACCCAGAAGAGCTAGAATCACATTTTAAAGATGAGTGTGTCTGCAGAAAGGAGCTGATGAAAACTGTTACAGTTAGTTTTCTTATCAGGCCTTAGTCTCTTTATAGGAATGGATGGCTATATTACTTGCCTTGTAGAGGACAGATATGCCACGGATTGCTACACTAAGACATACTGCAGTGTATTTGTGACATTCCATCCAGTATCTGCTTCTGTCCAGCATATGTAACGCTGTCAAGTGGAATAGCAAAAGCTGGTAACATGCAGCAGCTGATACTTTTCAAATGGAGTTTAGAAGAAACCGTGGCTCTGATTCTCCACTGCGTGGCCATTCTGTGAGTGATTTGCACCTGTGCAAAGCTGGTATCAAAGGCTACGGGTCAGAAGGATGGTGTTTTGCATTCATTTTGCAAATGAATACACAGGGGATGATCAGGTCTCATATATTTTATGCACATCCTCAAAAAATTAATTAAGGGCATTTTTTCTTCTCTCTGGCCTGTCTCTAGTTTTATCACAGGATGCTCTGTTTGTGGAATCAGTTTATTATCCTGGAAACCAGAGCATTTCTTTAGACCACAAACAAGTTACAAGTATTTGCTTTGTCACATTATAAGGCTAAGAAGGGCCTCACATACCGGCTAATGGATATCCCCATCCCTACTGTCCTTTCATGATCTTTATTTGGGTCAAGCGAACAGCATAGCTCCACAGATGTCTTTGGATAGGTCCACACTGCAGTTGGGAGATGTGATTCCCAGCATGGCACTAGCTCACTTTAAGCTGGCACACTAAAAATAGCAGTGTGGACATTGTAGCCCTGGTGGAAACCCAGGCTAGCCACCCGAGTTCAACCCTGCCGACTCCCTGGGATGGAGCTCAGGCAGCTCGCCCAAGCCACCACCTGTGCCGCTACGTTCACACTGCTATTTTTAGCACACTAGCACAAGTGGACTAGCGCAAGTCTTTCTACCCATGCTGGCAATCACACCTCCCAGCTGCAGCATAGAATCTAGACATTCCCAATGGAGCCACACTAGTTTACACAAGCAGCCTGGCCCCATAAATATTGCATTATGAAGACATCTTCTTCTAACTTAGGCACCAATCCAGTGCATTCCTTTGCCATGGCTGTGGCAGGTCAACAGCCAACAGGAGAGTAGTGGTAAAGCATGATGTGTCTAACACCATTTACCTTATGTCTTATGTTCATGCTAACTTCCAACCTTTAGAAACCTGAGGCCAGATACCTGGTACTAAGTCTCAAATGCACCCTTCAGAAGGCATAATTTTCCATGAAGCTAATTGCTGGGCCTCTGTCATTCAGTTTTGGGACTCCTATGACTCTTAGATTGTTTTGCTTCATGTGACATAAGATTCCCCATATTATGTGTGGAGAGAAGCCATGTGATACCAAGAATATGATTAATAGCTCTGGAGTTAATATTTAACAGAAAACAGGATTAACCAATCTACTTTAAACTATCAGGTCAAATATTTAAAATCGGCTATCGGCTCAAATGTCTTCTTTAAATGACACCAAGCTGAAAGAGACACTGCCATTCTAGCTACAAAACAGTGTTAAAATGACAAACAACAAAAAGCCCTGCAGCTGTTCAGAATCTATCAGCACTATTAGCATGAACAGGACTATTTTTTAATTTAATACAGCCGTCTCAAATGTCAATAAGCATGCTGTTTTAGGGCTGCTTTGTGGTGGTGAGATAACACTCTGCACTGCAGACTCTCAGCTCATTACAATGAAAAATTAAAAACTGAATTTGCTCCACTCTGAGACATACCAATAACAAATTACCACAATGAGATCACAGTTTATAAAAGAAAAATAACAAACATGATGCCTGATCCTGCAAAGACTAGTGCATGGGAGTAATTTTACTCACTTGAGTAATCCCAAGCCTTTGCAAAGATCAGGTTCTTACTGTGCAAAGGAATGATAAATATATTTGATTTATCATTGTTAATTATTTTAAAATACTTGCTTTTATATAATGCACTAGATTGGTCTACTGATGATCTTGGACGGTCCATAATTTGAAATACTAAAATATGAAAATGTTCAAAGTTCTAAATTAATCTGACAAACATAGTAACTGTGCTAACTGTTTTTAAATGGCTTGATGATATCACCTTAGGCTGCTGGACTTGTGTCATTATGTCATTTCATTTAATGTGAAGGTCTGAGAACCATGTGTTGGCAGCAGCACTGGCTATAATAAATCAAAGCTACTTCCAATTCTTGCTCAGAAAGACAAGCATTTATGACATCATATCAAGTCACTAGGCTTAAGACAATGGCCCTCTGTGTGGGTTTGAATGTGGGAGAAATATTTCAGTTAGTGTTGCAAGCCTGGATTTAACTGAAAGGTTTTTCTTAGAAGGTAAAAAGTTAATATATCAAACCTTGAAGAAAAATAATAAATCATGCACATTTACGAGAGGGTTCCTAAAAGCTTTTAAAATGTACATATATGTACATACATATATAGACAATTCTAACAAGTCTGTTTGCTTTTACATTTTAGCAATCCAGATGGTTTTTTTAAAAACCCTTTTATTTTTTGTCATTATTAACACAAATGAACAGAGAAAATATAATCATTTCAATTATACAGATGTTTATCCTTATTAACTGTAACCTAATCAAGTCACATTTCCACACATGTATTAACAATCCAGACATTTATTGCCCTATAATATATTTATTTTGCCCTTGGTTTGATAGAGCACATCAAACAAAACATCCACCGTTCAAGGTGCAGAATATGATGTATTCGTCTGGAACCTATTTACAAATTTTGGATACTGTATTAAAAATAGCTACATAATTTTTTCATCACTTACACACAGAAAATTCTTGAATTTTGGGAATAAATGTCTCACCACTAGTGACAATTTAGGCTGGCATTTTCAAAGGAGCGTAAAAGAGTTTTAGGACAAAATTCTCCTGCAGGTCAAATTGGAAGAGATATTGGGGTTGGGGTTTTTTTTGCCTTTTTCTGCAGCATGGGGCCTGGAATGTTTGCTAGTTGAACTACAGTAAATGGTGGATTCTATGTAACTTGAGGTGTTTATAACAAGAATTGATGACTTCAGTAACTCAGCCAGAGGTTATGGACATATTACAGTAGTGGGTAGGTGAGGTTCTGTGGCCTGCAATGTGCAGGAGGTCAGACTAGATAATCATGATGGTGCCTTCTTAACGTCTGTGATTGAGATGGGCAGCTAAATGCTATATGTGCCTTTGAAAAGCTCTCTCATCAAGTAGTCTTGATCCAAACAGAACAACCCTGATACAGAGTATCAGACATCCCTCCAGAAGATACCACACTTGTCATCTCATCTGCTACTGGTCTAGAAGTCTCTTAATTCTCACTAATTTAGAAATGGTTATCAATTTGGACCCACTTTTACTTACCTTTTAAGCATATTTTTGTTATTACAATACACCCAGGATTTCACCCCAAGTTTTGATTTTTCAGCAAAAGTTAGTGCTGGTGAGAAGTGACAAATTGTTCTCCCTAAAGATTGACATCTCCTGCTTTACTATATAACAGCTGCAGAGAGAATGCAAACTTCCTCACAATACTCTGTCAGGGTGTCTCAGCTCCCTCATGGAGGGACTAACAGTTCTAGCGATTAAGACAATAGCTCAGTCTACAGGCCCATTCAGTTCTTGGACTCTCTGCTGAGATTCTCAACAAAGGTGCTTTTTGAGATGGTGCGTGATGTGGACATTTTCCACTAGGAACTGTATTAACCAATTCATTCCTAATGGTCACCAAACAACTATCAGATTGTAACATCTTGGGGCAGAACTGAAGCAGTGCCACAGAAATGAAAGGTACCTGAGCACTCTAGAACCTTTAAGTCGTTTCTGTGCACAGCAGCACCACTACATAGTAAACCAACCTGTGCTCTTTGAATAATTGTAGGGATTATGTAAACTGTGGCTTCTTTTTTGCCTCTGCTTAGCTGACAACTAGCATCGTGTGGTTAACAAAGGAGAACCTAAAGACATCCCATTAAAAATTCTTCTCTCAGCCAACAGATATTCACTAAGGAAAGAGGAATGAATATACAGAAGCATTCTAGGAATTGAGGGAAGGGAGGGGGAAAAGGAAGCAATCTTTGAAAAAACACATAAGTCATTTAATCTATTTTTATTTTTTTCATTTTGAAAAAGATACATTTTCTGAAGGACTAAGGCTAGGTTTTAAAAACCAACAAAACAAAAAACAGATGAGTCACCATTGGGGCACAGCACTCAGGTGACAATATGGCCCATGCACTACGTCCATTTTCCCCTACTGCATTTGTCCTCACCTATTTGTAAACGCCAGGGCCTAGATGGCTATGGTGGTGGTAGTGGTGGGGTGGGAATGACAATGCTTTATTATTTATTGGACCTTCAAAGTATGTCTTGAGTAACTTCAGTCATTGACCCAGAGTCCCTGGGATGGCCGAGCTGAGCTTGGCGAAAGACTAGAGGAGGGAGAGGGAAGGGGGAGGGAATATGAAATAAACCTAGTTTTAAACCATGTTTATTCACCCCTGAATAAACCAGGCTCTGGCATAAATTACTCTCAGGTATTCAGGGCTCACCGGAGCACCCAAACAAGGCCCTCCCCTCCCCTGCTGTACCCTCTATGTCAGAGGCATGTTGGGGTAGGAGCTACTGGAACACCTCTATGATGGCGGGATAGAGGAAGGTTGTCTTTTTGCCTGCTTTATGGCTGCTTTACACCCCAAAAACAATATTAAGCAGACTAAACACAGACTAGGATCTGGCCTGCTGGGTCTTCTATGGAGTGATGGGATTCAACTGTCTGAAACAGTACACAGCCCTCGGGCCCAGTTCTAATCTCAGGTATTATTGTGATGGCCACTAATAGAGGAAACTGAAGAGATCTGTCTTGCTTCCACCAGTGTGAATCAGAAATTGCTCATTTACGGGGTTCATTTGATTGCTGCCCCCATTTAGGGAAAGAAATTTGATACCTTTAAAGCTGATTGGTTGCTTTCCCTACTCACAAGTAGCAGTGCTAGAAACACAGAAACATAGGGCTGGAAGGGACCTCAAAAGGTCATCAAAGTCAGCTCCCTGCGCGGAGGCAGGACCAAGTAAACCTAAACCATCCCTGACAACATGTCTGTCCAACTTGTTCTTAAAAACTTCCAGTGACAGAGATTCCACAACCTCCCTTGGAAGCCTATTCCAGTGCTTAACTATCCTTATAATTAGAAGGTTTTTCCTCATATCTAACCTAAATCTCCCTTCCTGCAGATTAAGCCCATTACTTCTTGTCCTACCTTCAGTGGACATGGAGACTAATTGATCACAGTCCTCTTTATAATAACACTTAACATAGTTGAAGACTGTTCTCGGGTCCTCCCATCAATCTTTTCTCAAAACTAAACATGTCGAGGCTTTTTTTTTTTTTTTAACCTTTTATCCTTTTTGTTGCTCTCCTTTGGGCTTTCTCTAATTTGTCCACATCTTTCTTAAAGTGTAACACCTAGAAGCAGACACAATACTCTAACTAAGGCCTCACTGGTACCGAGTAGAGTGGGACAACTACCTCTTGTGTTGTACATATGACTTTCCTGTTAATACACCCCAGAATGATATTAGCCTTTTTCACAGCTGCATCACATTGTTGATTCAGATTCAGTTTTTGATCCATGATAACCCTCAGATCCTTTTCAGCAGTACTATGACCTAGCCAGTTATTCCCTATTTTGTAGTTATGCACTTGATTTTCCCTCCTCAAAGTGCTGTACTTTGCACTTGTCTTTACTGAATTTCATCTTGTTAATTTCAAAGCAATTCTCCAATTAGTGAGCATGATTGTCCTGTACATTTCTATGTGTCTGTTTTTAAGGGCTCTGATGTGTGTGTATAAATAGGCATAGTATCCAAATAGACATGATCTAGGCACAGGATTTCAGTCTATAATCTCATTTTGCGTATATTCTCAGACAGCACCATTATCTGAGTCGAAAGTACTTTCAGATAATTCAATTACTAAATGCTTTTCAACTGCTGTTAAACTATTAGGTTGTTCAACACATATTCAAATGAAGACAAGATACTACATGTTGTAGAGACGTGCACTCTGTTAAACTGGAGGGATAGCCCAGGGACATCTGATTTGTGTGCTTGTTAATAATGAAGAGAGAGTATATATTACATTTCTTTGAATACGGGGGGGTAGGGGGGAAGAGAGTTCTAAGAGACATGATTAATATCTTATGATAGAAAATAAATCATACAACTTTGACAAGAGTAAATCAAGTCAAAATATGATTTTAAAAAACATGTGAAACAAGTTAGAGCTTTCTTTCTATTTTTTTAAAACAAAACTTTCCTGTTGTTAGATCTTTATGGTCTCCCAATACTTTGCCTTTGTCTGTGTGACCCAGTTGCAATCCAAAATAATGTGGCTTGAGCACTCGGGATGTTGTTTGAAAGTTCTGAGTTGGAACTAGATGTCTGGTTAGTTGGAATAGATTAGTTTTAGGTCTGAAATGGGACTTGTGTCATCAAGAGATCTTGTGATCATCTCATATAGCAAATGTTCCTTTTTGCTGCATGGAGGAAAGAAGATTTAGCCTACCTAGAAAAGAAAAGCAACACCAATGTCTTTCTCTTAAGATATTCCTACTGATGTGAAGGTCTGCTCTCCAGTTTCACAGCCTATATGCCAACTTCACTGGTGTTTTCACTGCATAATATTTAGTTGCATGCACTATGACTAAAGTTGGAAGTTTGACTATGCACATAAATGTAACATTGGTAAAAGTGACTGGTTTTCATGACATTGCAGTTTGTCAATACATATAAATACTAGGGCTGTAAACGATTAAACATTAATTGTGATTAATCATGAGACTAAAAAATAATCACACTTTTAGTCACACTGTTAAACAATAATAGAATACCGTTTATTTAAAATTTTTTAGATGTTTTCTACATTTTCAAATATATTGATTTCAATTACAGCAGAATACGAAGTGTACAGGGCTCACTTTATATTATTATTTTTTATTACAAATATTTGCACTGTAAAAAGATAAAAGAAATAGTATTTTTTAATTCACCACATACAAGTATTGTAGTGCAATCTCTTTATTGTGAAAATGCAGCTTACAAATGTAGAATTTTTTTTACATTACTGCACTCAAAAATAAAACAATGTAAAATTTTAGAGACTACAAGTCCACTCAGTCCTACTTCTTGTTTAGCGAGTTGAGTTTGCATGGCACTGTTGTAGCCGGCTTTGCAAGGGTATTTACATGTCAGACATGCTCAACATTTGTATGCCCCTTCATGCTTCAACCACCATTCCAGAGGACATGCTTCCATGCTGATGACAAGTTCTGGTCGATAACGATCCAAAGCAGCACGGACTAACGCACATTCATTTTCATCATCTGAGTCAGATGCCACCAGCAGAAGGTTGATTTTCTTTTTTGGTTGCTCAGATTCTGTAGTTTCTGCATCGGAGTGTTGCTCTTTTAAGACTTCTGAAAGCATGTTCCACACCTTGTCCCTCTCAAATTTTGGAAGGCACTTCAGCTTCTTAAACCTTGGGTTGAGTGCTGTAGCTATCTTTAGAAATATCATATTGGTACCTTCTTTGTGTTTTGTCAAATCTGCAATGAAAGTGTTCTTAAATCGAACAACATGTGCTGGGTCGTCATCTGAGACTGCCATAACACGAAATATATGGCAGAATGTGGGTAAAACCACAGAGCAGGAGACATACAATTCTCCCCCCAAAGAGTTCAGTTAAAAATTTAATGAATGCATTATTTTTTTAACGAGTGTCATCAGCATAGAAGCATGTCCTCTGGAATGGTGGCCGAAGCATGAAGGAGCCTACAAATGTTTAGCACAGTGGTGGACAACCTGATGCCCGCATGCGGCCCATTAGGGTAATCTGATTGTGGGCCACGAGACATTTTGCTGACATTGACCGTCTACAGGCACGGCCCTCCGCAACTCCCAGTGGCTGCCAGAGGCCTGGCACTTCCCGCAGCTCCCATTGGCTGTGAACGGCGAACCGCAGCCACTGGGGTCTCGGGGGGCCATGCCTGCGGACGGTCAACATCAGCAAAATGTCTTGCGGTCCACAGTCAGATTACCCTAATGGGAGGAATGTGGCCCATGGGCCGCAGGTTGCCCACCGCTGGTTTAGAATATTTGTCATGTAAATACCTTGCAAACCGGGGACAAACGTGCCATACGAATGCTTGGCCTGTTCTCACTTTCAGGTGACATTGTAAATAAGAAGTGGGCAGCATTATCTCTGTAAATGTAAACAAATTTGTTTGTTTTAGCGATTGGCTGAACAAGAAATAGGACTGAATGGACTTGTAGGCTCTAAAGTTTTACATTGTTTTGTTTCTGAGTGCAGTTATGTAACCGAGAAAAATCTACATTTGTAAACTGCATTTTCACAATAAAGAGATTGACTTGTACTTGTATAAGGTGAATTGTATAAGGTGTAGTACTTGTATAAGGTGAATTGAAAAATACTATTTCTTTTGTTTATCTTTTTTACAGTGCAAATATTTGTAATAAAAATAATATAAAGTGAGCACTGTATACTTTGTATTCTGTGCTGTAACTGAAATCATTATATTTGAAAATGTAGAAAAAAATCCAAAAAATATTTATAATAAATTTAAGTTGGCATTCTATTATTGTTTAACAGTGCGATTAAAACTATGATTAATCGCGATTAATTTTTAAAATAGAGTTAATTTGTTTTGAGTTAATTACTTGTGTTAAGTGTGATTAATTGACAGCCCTAATAAATATACAGATGTGGGATTCAGGCACCCTTGTTCTGTACTATGGTAAAATACTACATCAAGAGATTTAACATTACACTTGCATCCCTCTCTCTGTCTGCTTGCCCTCCAGGAAGTTGTGAATATTAAAATGTAAATTGTGGGCAGAGTGCCCAAAAAGGCATTAATATGGGAGTAGCCATAATTTATGCAGCCTATTGTATATAAGCAGAATTGTACAGCCAGTGTGGGATGTAATCTTCAAGAGGGTTATTGGTTTAAAGGAATATTTATTGATTGAAGTTGTATATTGAGATTAGAATCACAATCAAACATGCATATTTTTCATCGTGTAAACACAGGAATTGTTGTTAACTAGTTCACAAGATTCACTTTCTATGCTATAAATATTTATATGCCCTGGGATTTCTATAAGCCCCTCTCTTATTTGGGTTTTCTTCCTCTCTCTCTCTCTCTCCCTCTCCCTCTCTCTCCAGAGTCTGGTGGCTCTAGACAGACTAACACACAAAGTGTGCTATAAATTGCTCTAATGAAGGTTTCTTTGGCCAATCAATGGCTACTTTCTCATATACCACCAATACTTTTACTCCTATTCTACCATCAGCAGCAAGCAGGCTAATGTGGCTTTACCCCAGGATGTCATTTTTCATCTCTCTTTACAGCATGTTTTGATCTTGGCTGTTCTGAGCCATTTTAGCTCTTACTCAGCCTTCTCCTTCAGAGACTTAGAGAGTCCTTCTCTACAGCCTACAAAATACATTTTCTTATGTATAGTTTATCTGATGCAATCACCAGAACGCCATTCCCTTCAGCATCAACCACAGGGCTAGATTAATTATGCTGATCAGCCATTCCAGGAGAACAAAACCAAATCGTTATGTTATTTCGCCCTTGCAATTTGAAACCTCATCTCCTTTATGGAAGTTTTACTTTTTGGCTTTTAAACCAGTTGGAAGAGCCTAATGGTCCAACCCTGATAACACTTACACAGGTGACACCAGTGTGAATACTCAAGATGTAAGGGAGGCAGATGATAGCCCTTGAAATGCTAAAGTTTAGCGGACAGCTCAGGAAGCTTCAGTGATAAAGACCACAGGACAGATTCTGCCATCCTGACTCAGGCTGAACAATACTTTGAAGTCAGTCGGACTATTTGCTAAGTGAGATACTGCTCAGTGAGAGTTAAGGTGCCCGAATATAGCCCTAAATTCTTAGAATTACCTTTTTACATGTGACCAGTAGCACCAAGATGGAGTTTACAGGTCAACTGTAACTCTGGAGTTCAGTGTAGGAAGTGACCACCCTTAACCTCAGAGAGGTTATGTTCCTCTGTGATCATAGAATCATAGAATATCAGGGTTGGAAGGGACCTCAGGAGGTCATCTAGTCCAACCCCCTGCTCAAAGCAGGACCAATCCTCAACTAAATCATCCCAGCCAGGGCTTTGTCAAGCCTGACCTTAAAAACTTCTAAGGAAGGAGATTCCACCACCTCCCTAGGTAATGCATTCCAGTGTTTCACCACCCTCCTAGTGAAAAAGTTTTTCCTAATATCCAGCCTAAATCTCCCCCACTGCAACTTGAGACCATTACTCCTTGTTATGTCATCCACTACCACTGAGAACAGTCTAGATCCATCCTCTTTGGAACCTCCTTTCAGGTAGTTGGAAGCAGCTATCAAATCCCCCCTCATTCTTCTCTTCCTCAGACTAAACAATCCCAGTTCCCTCAGCCTCTCCTCATAAGTTATGTGTTCCAGTCCCCTAATCATTTTTGTTGCCCTCCACTGGACTTTTTCCAATTTTTCCACATCCTTCTTGTAGTGTGGGGCCCAAAACTGGACACAGTACTCCAGATGAGGCCTCACCAATGTCGAATAGAGGGGAATGATCACGTCCCTCGATCTGCTGGCAGCGCCCCTACTAATACATCCCAAAATGCCATTGGCCTTCTTGGCAACAACGACACACTGTTGACTCATATCCAGCTTCTCGTCCACTGTAACCCCTAGGTCCTTTTCTGCAGAACTGCTGCCTAGCCATTCGGTCCCTAGTCTGTAGCGGTGCATGGGATTCTTCCGTCCGAAGTGCAGGACTCTGCACTTGTCCTTGTTGAACCTCATCAGATTTCTTTTAGCCCAGTCCTCTAATTTGTCTAGGGCCCTCTGTATCCTATCCCTCTCTACGTATCTGCGTATCTACCTCTCCTCCCAGTTTAGTGATCTTTACGGGAGGCCATTCAGATCAAGATGGAGCGCTGCATACTGAGACCAATGGGGTCCAAAGTCCAAATCTCTTTATTAAAAGCCAGGGTGAGCGCAATCTGCAAATGAGGTGTGGCTATTTGACTCCTGACCAGTGGCTAATGGGATTCTCATTTGCGTGAAGTATGGAAGCCCTTGCACTAGAGCTAAATATACACTGGAGGGGCAGACAGTGCGGAGGAATCCAACTGCATAATATTGGAGAAAAAAGGCTCAAAAGTGAGATTCCACTTCTCCTGCTGCTCTAGAACACATTCTGCTGCTGGAATGTAACAAAAGAGTTGATGGCCCAGTTATGATGAATTTATCCACTGTTTAAGTGGAAACAGGAGTCTGACAAAGCCTTGCCTGCTTTTTGTTGCACTGTTAAATGTCAAAAGTAACATTCAGCCACATAGCAGCCAAATGAAATAAATTGTAACAGCACATTGTGTAGAAATGAGCAACCATAATTCAGATTTTCACGGTTAAAAAAAAAAAAAGTGAAGAAAAAATTCCCTCCAAGCCATTCCACCTTCCTTGTTATTCTGCCCTGATTAGTGCAGACTTTATGACACACCCTTCAGGAATCTTTCTGCCTATAAAAAGAAGATGGGGGAGAATGCTTGTCAATGCCGACAATATCATTTCTAATATATTTGAGAGTTTGAGCCTAATTCACAGTTACACCAGGCCCCCTTTGCACAGCTCTGGCAGCAAAAAGTTGATTTACAGTGGATATAAATACAATTTACATCCGCCTGCAGGCACATATAAACTGTTGTTTCTTTGGTTTTCTGAGTTGGCCCTGAACTAACTAAAAGTGACTTTCTATGGGGCTGAATTGTGTGGTAGCATAAGCAGCTGTGAGGGTTACTTTCTCTTTCTGCTTTGCTTTATCTGGGTTTAGCTGCCTGTCTGTCCTGAGCGCTGGCTGTGTCAGTCAGCGGCTTTCCAAATGGCCTCGGCAAGCCACGGTCTACAGCTCTCCTAGCCTGTCGATCACACACACACACCCCCACCCACCCACCCACTTTCACCTGTCTTATCTTGCAAATTCATTGAAGAACAGCTCCTCTTTCTAACCTGACCGGTGCATTTTATGACCTTTTTACAACCCCACAACAGGATTTGGCCCAGGTTCCCCACATAATCCGATGATCAGTTTGCAGACATAGCAAGGATGCATATTTTGCCAGCCTCGGATATGAAAGTTCACCAGAAGTTCCAAGTAGAAATGTGTCAGGTGGCCATCAGTAAAAGCTGCTTTCTATGTCACATTAAAACTCACTGCTTTACATCTTCATTTTACTGTTTTCAGCTAATATGACTAACGTAGCATGTTAACTTAGAAAGTGAGTGGCTGGCGGAAGAGGTGAGATGAAATGGAGGTGTGACTGCGAAATGTAATCACTAGAAAACTGCTGATCGTACTCTTCTGCAGCATAGTCAGGAGATAATTTTAGAGCTAAGGCAGGAAGCTGAGTAGGATGCTGAAAAAAGCGTGCAGTGGGCACTGATCACCATTTTCATAAGCACCCTGAGAACTTTCATCACTTTCAGACTGCAAAGCTATGAACCATGAATCAGATATATCTAGTAACTAAGTACCAGGTTTTCAGAAGAGCGTAGCTCTCAAAGCTAGCGTTAGATTTTAAAAAGAACGTAGCTCTTATTTAGGCCCCTAAATAAGTGGCCAGGTTTTCAAAAGAGCTCAGCACACTGGGTGCTTATTTAGGTGCTGAAATAGAAGCCGAGCTCTTTTGAAACTTGGCCCACATATGGTGAAGCAAATGTCCCCAAATGTATCCAATATGTTAAGCTTTTAAATGAAGATCATGCAGCTTATCACCTGCATTTAACTAAATAATAAAAGTGGTAGGGATAACATTTATAAAGTAATTTATTATTTTAAAATAATTCATTAGAGTTAAAAGCATGAGGGTGAGAAAACCTGGATTTGTGCTGGAAATGGCCCAACTTGATGATCACTTTAGATAAGCTATTACCAGCAGGAGAGTGGGGTGGGAGGAGGTATTGTTTCATGGTGTCTGTGTATATAATGTCTTCTGCGATTTCCACAGTATGCATCCGATGAAGTGAGCTGTAGCTCACGAAAGCTCATGCTCAAATAAATTGGTTAGTCTCTAAGGTGCCACTCCTTTTCTTTTTGCGAATACAGACTAACACGGCTGTTACTCTGAAAAAAGCATGAGTGAAACAGAGAACAGGAAATATTTACCAACAACAATGTACAAAATAATATTTTTGGTGTCAGTGTAACAGGTACACCAACTTTTTCAACTTCCTATTAACTTCGCTCATGGAACACAAAAATTTTCCTAAAAAAACAAACAATGTTTTTTAAATGGGAAAAGTTACACTGAATACACAAAATCTTTGCTATTTATAGCTTAAAATAGTGTGAAAAAACCAGTCTCTTCCCTTTCTTTAATGTGATCAAGAGTGGTATTTCCTGTGTCTCAGACTATGTGATTAGACTTTCAAAATGGTAGCTTCCCGTTTGATTGATCCAGTTTTCTTTATTATATTTAACACACCTTAAAACATCTTTTAGTGCTTTAAGATCAACCAATGATCTTAGCTGCACTGGTATAATTTCACTGAAGAGAACAGATTTACTTTACACAAGTTTACACCAGTGTATCTGAGGGCATGTCTACACTGCCCCACAGCTTGGACTCCTGGGGTGTGAACAGCAGTGCCACCAAAGTACTGCACTTTAACTCCCTTGTGTGGACACTGTGGGCATGAACTAAAAGGTTCCTATTTTGCACTAATGTAGTCCTATTTGAAGAGGACTACAGTAACTCCTCACTTAAAGTCGTCCCAGTTAACGTTGTTTTGCTGTTACGTTGCTGATCAATTAGGGAACATGCTTGTTTAAAGTTGTGCAGTGCTCCCTTCTAACGTCGTTTGGCAGCCGCCTGCTTTGTCCACTGCTTGCAGGAAGAGCAGCCTGTTGGAGCTAGCTGATGGGGGCTTGGAACCAGGGAGGACCGGCAGCCCCCCTATCAGCTCCCCGCTCCCCTAAGTTCCCTGTGCAGCAGCCGCCCAGCGGGCCAACAATTGCCTGCAGTTCAGTTGTCCCTCCCCCCACTGTCATGTGCTGCTCCTGCCCTCTGCCTTGGAGCTTCTCCCAGATCCTCCTGCTTGCTGGGGGGGGAGAGAAGAGGGGAGCTGATGTCAGGGTGTCCCTCTCCCCTCTGCTCCTGCCCCCCACTTACCCTATCTCCATAGAGCAGGGGGACACACGACAGGGCTCAGGACAGAGGGAGCTTCCTGGCAGCAGCTGTGGTCTCAGCTTGCTGATTAACTTAACAAGGCAGTGTACTTCAGAGTGGGTCAGCGTACTAAAAGGGGAAATGTGCATCTCTCTCTCTCTCTCTCTCTCTCTCACACACACACACACAGAGTGTGTGTCTCTGTCTGCCATGCTGTCTCCCCTCCCTCCATTCCTGCTGCCCTGTACAGTGTGAGGCTACTTTAACAACGAGTTAACCCCTTGAGGGCTCAGCCAATTGCTAGTTCATCATTTAGCACTGAGCTATTCCCTGGGAAATATCCCACCCTCTGACTCCTCCACCTCAACCAAGCTTCACAATCATCATTGCTGTGTACCAGTATTAAATTGTTTGTTTAAAACTTATAGCGTGTGTGTGTGTGAGCGCGCCAGTCTTTTGTCTGGCAAAAAAAAAATTTCCCTGGAACCTAACCCCCCTCCCCATTTACATTAATTCTTATGGGGAAATTGGATTCACTTAACATCGTTTTGCTTAAAGTCACTTTTTTCAGGAACATAACTACAATGTTAAGTGACAGGTTTCAGAGTAGCAGCCGTGTTAGTCTGTATTCGCAAAAAGAAAAGGAGTACTTGTGGCACCTTAGAGACTAACCAATTTATTTGAGCATAAGCTTTCGTGAGCTATAGCTCACTTCAAATGTTAACTGCTGGAAATGGCCCACCTTGATTATCACTACAAAAGGTTTTCTTCCTCCCCCTCCCCCCGCTCTCCTGCTGGTAATAGTTCATCTTAAGTGATCACTCTCCTTACAGTGTGTATGATAACACCCATTTGTTCATGTTCTGTGTGTATATACATCTTCTCACTGTATTTTCCACTGAATGCATCTGATGAAGTGAGCTGTAGCTCACGAAAGCTTAGGCTCAAACAAATTGGTTAGTCTCTAAGGTGCCACTAGTACTCCTTTTCTTTTTAACGTTGAGTGAGGAGTTACTGTACATTAATGCAAACTAGGAACCTTTTAGTTCATGCCTGCAGCGTCCACAGGGGAAGAGTTCCAGCACTGCTTTTTGGTGTGCACTGCTCTTTGCACCCTCATAGTCTGAACTGTGGGGCACCCTCATAGTCTGAAATGTAGTCATGCTCTGAGAGCAGAATTTGGCCTCTATTTTCAGATCTAATTTACAGAGGCAGTTTGGAAGTCCTAGCATTCCCACATCATAACAACCTTTTCCTGGACAAATAAACTCATTGATTGTTTTCCCTGCTTTGTTAAATAACATTTATGTGGCAAAATGTAATGGAAGAGAGAACTTTTGAATGAACTAAAGCAGTATGTGACATCAGCACTCTGCAGACACCACAGATACCTTAGATGGCACTAAACCCCTGTTTATGAGAGACAAAAGTCTAAAAAGGTCTCCTTGATTTTTAATCTACCTGTTCAAAAGAAATCTGAATAAGCAGACACCTAATTTTAATAGTTAATGAATTTCTTGAAATCTTCTCAACTTTCTCCAGAATTCCACGCAACAGGACAACTTTAAACATCTGCATCTGAGACAGAGAACTAGGGCTAGATTTTCAAACATATTTAGGGGGTCTAACCCCTTTAAAAATCTGGACCCTAGTCTTACCTAGACCTTCTTAAGAGTAGCATACACAAGCTGTATGGAATCTCAAATGGATTTTTAACTGTAGCATGCATTTTTAAGTGCTTACCTTCTCCTATAACCTCCTTCAGATTAGATAATTCCCCAAACCCTACTGATTATGCCCACTAATATTCTTATTAACATAAATGATTATGCTAATCATGTAACAAACTCATATAAACAAAAACATTCAATCTTACACAAAATAAAAAATATTTAGCACACATAATAATGGTGTTTTTAGATGAAAATACAATACAAATGCAGAGTTGGCTAATGCTTTTTCACAAGTAACATTACACTCTATACTAATAAAGCCTCTGGAGCAAATATCTAAAAAAGGGCTACTATGAAGACTGCCTTTAAAGGGTGGACTATTGAAGGGTAATCTCATCTTGCTTTGCAGAGATTAACAGTTTACACCATTTAACAGCGGGGGGAGCTGGGATATTTTAATGGTATGTGGCCATGAAAAATGAGCTGCGCGGACTCACCTACATCAAAAGGTTAAGGAACTTGCTTATATTCTGTGTGACAGATATGTCCAGTGTATAATCTCAAACGTTTAAAGCCTGCAGGCTTCAGGGTAAAGCTGATATACAGTAGCTCAGGCCTGAATAATACTGCAGCAACATTTAGAAAAAATGCCAATAGCCAAAGATCAACAGCTTTTATCTATTATCAATTTACGTATGATAATAGGAAAGTGAGATCTGGGATTAGTTACTTTCAGCAGAGGTGGACCCAAGAGCCAAAATTCAGAACCAGATCTGGATTTTGAATCCCCCACGGTTTGAGTCTGTCCAAGCCAGAGTTTTCATACAGACTCACCTCTTTCCAAAAACACAGCTCCACTTCTCCTCCCCACCTTGTAAAGCCTCTATTTTATGTACAAGTTTTCCCATTATGGGATATAGTTTTATGCTGTAGAAACTCATGATCCCCCAAGTAAGCTCCTTTCCTACAAATTGTTTCCATTTATATAGAGAGGGGAAAATCCTGCCATGTCTCCACAGCCTAGGAAGTCCTTGACTGCAGGGAAAGCAGAGAGTTCTGCAGTACAGAGTGGTCTGCACTCTCTGCATGCCACAAAGTTGTACTCTCTGTGTGCTATATGGGGCCATTCAAAGAGCTTGTGACTGAGTGAATCCATGACTACCTGGATCCATTGGCTCTTCGCCTCTGTAAAATGGGGAGAAACAGGACTGTAGGGAATACTTTGGCTCTAAGACTATGGTAGCAGCTGGGAAGTGACCCTGTGGCATGTGTGTATCAGTGCCTTCCCTCTAACCCCATAAAAAGTACCAGCACAAGGCTAGTACCATACTATACCTGGCTCTGGGAATGTTTAGCTGAGATGTAAAGTGTAACATGTATCATGTAATTTCTAAAGGATCCTTAATGCACAGAAAAAAGTAAATCCATGGAAGGCTTTCTAATCAGACAATATGCTAACATTTCAAGGCTAAAAACAGGAAGAACACATGATATACTACCTGATTTGTGTAAAACCACATCTAATACTTTATGATTACTTTGACATTTGCTTGTTAAAAATCTATAGTCTCTACACTTTGTGTGATTTTGTCTGAACAAGTCAGGAGGTGTTCACTGGACAAATATGTTGCTGATATTTTTTAAACCTTTTTACCTAGGTAACATAGTAATTGCTGGCTTAATTATTTTTTTCTTGATGAGTGTAACTTTGGTTTTCTTTAATATCTTTGCAAACTACAAGAAGCTTGTGAATTAAATTAGATAAACCAGTGCAACTTAAAAAAAACCTGCATTAAATATAGCATATTGGATAACTGAGTTTGGTGCTAAATTTAGTCTAATTTTTGCATGTATATACATATGACAATAGTCAAGATGTCGCATCCCTGCCAGTAAAGGGCATGATGCAAACAATTACAAGAATATACTCTTTGAATAATTACAGGTGATTACAAAAATATATTTATTCTTATTACTTCTGTATGCATAAGGGAGTTTGTAAACAAATCAGCATGTTTCTTAAAATTATTTATATATTATATACAAAAAGGGTCTCCCAGGTCAGAATTTTTACTCTCTTACACTGGTTCTACACCTGTCAATCAAGGCTGCAATGGTTTGAAGTCCTTGGAGTTACATGGGCATAAAACCAGTATTGGAGTGGCGAATCAGGCCCACAGTGTTTCAAAAAATGACATTGTCATAAGGGCTCAACAAAATAAAGTAGGAGATCATTCTCTATTGCCTGTTTCTTGGGAAGTTATTTATACTCGTGCAAAGAGATTGTAAAGTGATACTAAATCCAAATGGTAGTGTTTTACACTCACTTTGCACTCATGTAAATGACGGCCTGAGGTGCAGGGCAATGGAGAATCAGGGCCAGGTAGATGAAAAAGAAAGGAGTATTGTTGTTTGAAAGAAGGTGTTGTAGTGCAAATAGCAGTCAGCAACAGATCTGAGATTTAAATATCTATGGAAGGTATATGGCAAGGTAAGCACTATCTCTGACCATCACAACAGATGCTTGCTGCTGAAGGTATCATATAAGAGAATGATAACTTTTCTGTTTGTCATCTAGAAGAGTTACACAATCTTCGACTATACATAGACATACACACCGCAGAAAAGATTTGCATAATTAGGCTAATTCAACAAAACCTGGGGCAACCATCTCAGTAGAGTCCTTCTATGACATTTAAGGAGTAATCTTTTGTTGTCAAATTCCCTGTTACTTTATGATGCTTTATTTTGAATTAAAGTCATGATAAAAGTCAGGACTGGCATCAAACTAGAGCTGTGTGAAATTCAACATTTGTATTTGATGGAGTTTCACCTAGAATGTTTGCAAGGTTGTTTTTTCCAAGCCATATCATGCAACTCGCATTTTACTTTGCATAAAATTCCTACAAAATGGCTATTTTCACATTGGAAACCTGTGAAAAGTGTGAATTTAAGCATGTTTTCCTTGCCAACCCATTTCCCTCGACAACTAGGTCATTTTCACTTTAAATAAACCTTCATATCTCACCAAAAAAGGGCTTTCTGAAATTGATCCATTTTAAAGTTATAACTAAATGTAAAGAAACAGGAGTAAATTTACCTTTTTTATGATGAATATTGCACACACCTCTCTCTTGAATGCCCCTAGTATTGGTAGGTTATCATCACTTCATAGCATTTGGCAATATGAGGTTCCAAAACAGCACAGATTACCACACTTGTTGTGAAAATCCCCATGGCCCAAACCTTTCATATACATAAAGGATTTTAGAAAACCTTCTGATTTCCCTTCCCATTATGCTTTTCAACAGTGCTCCAGAGTAGGATTCAACTGGAAATCAACCTTCTGATTTGAATGGTAAGAAAGTAGGGGGACAGAAGGCACTTCATGAAAGTAGCCACACAATCTGATTCCTCTCACAGGAGATCCTGGAATAGTTCCTAAGTGGTACACTCAATCCCTCGTGCACGCAGACTTTGCAAGAGCCAGCTTGGAAAGATGAGTGCAATGGGCCTTGTTTTTCTCAAGAGAAAGAAAAACGCTTCTTGAGCCAAGCTGCTCAAGAGTGAGTTAGCAATGCCTGCTCCCTCTTACTCCACTGTATGGCCTGTTCTACAGAGAGTCACTGACAGGTCCGTCTGGCCCACCAACCTGACAGACAGCAAAAGGACGCTGTAGACTTCATTTTATCTCTGACCTGGGGCCAGGCACCTGTCCTGCAAATAGCATTAACTATCCCCTAACTCAATCCTAAGCTAGGCTAGAACTGGCCTCTCAACTCCACGTTCAAGGAGCTTGTGTGTTCAGCACCCACAGTAGCCTATAAGTAACACTGGGAGGGATTCTCACCTCACTTTGAGACTCAATTTCCAACCCCAAACAGGCAGGCAGGTGAAGGACGGGTGGCAGGACAAATCCCCACCAGCTCCAGCTCAGAGCACAGCACAATTTGTGGGGTGAGTTCAGAAGCATTGTTCGAATGATATGCTCTCTGGGGTTGGGAAGTTGGGACTCTCGAGGAAGCCTGAGAGACAGCTCAGCAATCTCATTTTTTAAAGAGTCTTTCTGCTGCCCACGGGCACAGAGGACCTTCTTTCTCCTCATGTGCCACATGAAGAGCTCTTAGATGTATTGAGCATGTATAAACACAGGCACAATCCAGGGTCCCCCTGAGGCCACAGGCTTTGCAGACAATGAATAACGCTTGTTGTGATTTTGTTCCAACAAGAGAGAGCTCAGAAGTCTCTACCACTGAAAAGGAAACACTTTATTTGGAAGGTGTCTTCTTCAGACAGCAAATTAAGAGACAGCCCAGTGGGGCAGCTCACATTTTTTATTTTATAGCAATAATTACAGCCCTAAATTGCTCGAGTGAGCTACAGAATTATTATCAGTTACATTCTATCTTTTTTCTGTGTCTTTTTAGCAAATATTCATATCTCTAGTTTCCACTACCGGAGGTTAGAAATATATTGTTACCATTAGCAGGAAGATAGGTGAATAGCTGGTACTGGCTTCTCTTTCGCTTTCCATTGCAGACATAGAAATTGACCTGAACAGGACTGGTAATTCTCTGATTGCGGAAAGGTGGTATCTCCACCACCAATGAATTCTACAGAAACAAACATTAGAAAGTCAGTACATATCTGAGACAGTGGCTCTGCACAATAATACGAGCACATCAACTATGGGAATGTCTCTGCTGAGTTCCCAAAGAGAAATATCGTCACTGCATACCAACTGGTGAGCAAGCCTTGGTGGAGCTGAAGGTTGTGCCTGCAGCAGGTTTTCTGGGTCCTTTCAGGCTAATGCTCCCTGCAGCTTGGCCTAGATTAGGGTTTCTTCAGCAATGAGTTTGATTATTGGGGTCAGAAGTGTGAAGGCAGGATAACCAAAACTGTACCACATGTATCATGTTTGTAGATGTTCCTTGCTAGGAATTTATACTTTAAGAACAGTAGTTTCCAGAATGATGAGATTGGGGTCGGGCATCACTGGGTGACATTTGTTAATAACGTTTGAGCTGCTTTGATGCCCAGTATGGGTACTATAGAAAGAAAAGAAGCTTTAAATGGTGTGATTAGAGCTTACTCTTGATATCACAAAAAGATTTTCTTTTTTAATAATACACCTCTACCCTGATATAACGTGACCCGATAGAACACGAATTCGGATATAATGTGGTAAAGCAGTGCTCCGGGGGGTGGGGCGGGGCTGCGTACTCCGGTGGATCAAAGCAAGTTCAATGTAACACGGTTTCACCTATAACGCGGTAAGATTTTTTGGCTCCCGAGGACAGCGTTATATCAGGGTAGAGGTGTATTTCCATGTTCCACAATGAAATATTTTTTATCTAACATATTTCTCCAGCCACGTCAGTTCGTGGGGTGATCTTGTCAGCTCTTCTCACCCCAGGAAGGTTAGGCCTGGTCAATGCATGGGTGGGAAATCTCAAAAGGACACCAAGTGCTACAGGAAGCAATGCTGGTGATCCCTTAGATGGCTCTCTTCCCTGAATTATTAGTGGAACAATGTTCCAACAGGGTGCTAAGAACAGACTTAGCTGCTGACAGCATCAGCTTTTAGACCCAAAAGTAAGACTGTGGCTCTATTTTTGACCACCAAAAGACCCCTAGCACTTTTTTGAATGAGTAAGAGTGATTGATAGTGATTAGTATCCTGGCTGGTTTCACATTCAGGTCTTTAAACAGTTTGCCCACATTTCCCCTGTAGTTTCCCTTGGATAAATTATTCTTCACTTCTCCTAATAAACCGTTGTGTAGGATTGCTGGACTGGAATAGAGGCTGTTCTTTCCACCTATAAATAGCTGCATTTCAGTGACGGTTTCAGTGATCAAGTCTGTAAAGATATACGTTTCTCAAACTGTGAAGCTGGTCTCCTAAGGAGACTCTAAATCTTTCTGGAGAAGGCACAAGGAAGCCAGAGAAAGTGTTGTGTCTGGTGTGTTTTTTTGAGAAAAGCAGAACCCAGAACTGAATATCTTTCTTTGCTGAGCTCAAAGTGGAATTGAGCCAGCAAAAAGAAAAAAAGATACAGGCTGGCCCCATCCAGATATTGAAAATACACATTCCAAATGCATTTATTTTCAGAATAGATTTCATTGAAGGCCTTTTGCCCCCACTCCCATTAAAAGAAAGGTTTCCAAGAGGGAAGGCCTTAGTACTTGGTCTGTGTCAGGGTTGGGAAAGAGTGCCAAAGTCTTGGAAAGCCCACTCTGGAAGAAAAGTGCTAGAGAAATGAAACATATTTTTAATTGTGATGTTAAAATTAAGGCATACTTACTGGTTTGCACATTTCTTTGTCAGTTTTGGCTTCCATTTCCCACACATGGTGACCATCTAAAAGACAAAAGAAGGAGGAAAATAAATCTAGTTCTGTGCTTTGTTTTCTCCCTTTCAGCCTGAGCATACAGCTGTTGACAAGTTATAAAAGTTCTGTGGGGGTGAAGGAAGAAGGAAAATAGTTCTGTTGATGGGTTGCCCAAACTTTGCCCAACCAAGAAGGTACATAAGTAACTTGCCAGGAGCATGGGATACCATTTAGTTTGTTTAAAAGGGAGGGAGAAGATGGGAGTAAAGAGATTGGGATTAAAAACAATTCGTCACTAATATGAGTAGCTCACTTCACCGCTCAGTTTCCCCATATGTAAAATGGGAATATTGATGCTTACCTCCCTTTGTAAAGTATTTTGAAATGTATGAATGATAAATACTATCAGAGCCAAGAGTTAGGATTAAAAAGGAGCAGTGTAATGAAGGGTATCAAATTATAGCTGTCCTCATCTTCAATAGGTCCCAGCATGCAATATTCTATTTTGATATGAGCAGCCTGACACAAGCTGTTTAAGTTTCTGCTGCTTAGATCAAGAGGGAACATTGCTGGGAAATGTAGTTTCTGTGCGTGACACCTCCACATTAAAGATCGATGTACACCAGTGAAGGATCTGCTCCTAGTACGTCTGTGGGCCACATTGTTGAATTTTGGGGCTGCATCTGGCTTGCAGGCTGTGCTTTGGCCAGTCCTGTTCTACTAGTTCAATGTGTCCACATGAGATTAATTTTAAACCAGGAGTTTTAGGTTTTCTGGTGATTTCTTTTGGGAAATATTTGTTTTAACAAAATTCATTGATACAGGAACAAGTGGCCAGTGAGGAGATTCTTTTTTCAGGGTTTCAAAACTCAACAACAGGGAAATGAGAAAAATAATACAAAATGTAAGGTTTCCATTCACTGATCCTAGAAAAGGAAAAATATGTACAAATGGCCACAAACAGATTGCTGTCTGAGTTCAGCAGCAGGGACACTTGTGGTTTAATGCACATGAGATGTCATTGGAGTGAATGGGAAAATTAAACTTGATGTCATCTCTTTTGTATATTTATTGCATTGGGACATGCAAATGCAAATATTAGTTATTTTGAACTTCACCACACAGCTGTTCACATGTTTAAAAAAACAGCCTCTCTGGAAGGTACCAGTGAATGCACTTTTTCTTCTCTCTTCTCTTTCATGCCAAGGATGGAGGTGACACATTTAAAACTGTCTGATTTATTACAAATGTCTGTAAATAATATTTTTGTGTACAGCACTCCCACTGTGAAAGGAATGCTGTAGTGCAACTGGCTTTTGGTGATTGTTTTTAAGTCTAAAACCATTTCTTCTTAACAAAGAGACACACAGTGTGAATGCTACACACTTTTGAGCACAACTAATTTCTATCAGAAATAATCAGCATATATGCCTTAGTTTCTTCCTCCATTTTAAATCATGCCGCCAAATAAAAATAAACAAGAAGAAGAATCTTTGCAGTAGGTATTGCAATAGTAGGGAGACAGAAGAGAAAAATTAGCACTCAAATCTTTCTAGCAGTGTCTTTTAGCACTGCCAGGATTAAACAGACCTCGCAGGAGTACTGGGTATAACTTCAGAATTAATCTACCAGATGCTTTTTCTAAATTGACAATAAAAAAACCTGACCACAATCCCTCAAATTGGGACCCATCTTTTCTCTGTGAAAAAAAAAAAAAGTTAAACTGAAGTTGAAATTAACATGATTCTGAAACTATCAGAATTTTGACAGCACTACAAACTATTCAGAGTAACAGTCTTCTTAGGAACCTCTGCTTTAGTAGTGTTTTTACCTAAAGAAGTGCAGTCTAGTAGTTAGCATGTGTTAAATTTGCTTCTGTAAATGGATTACCAAACTTCAGGTTATTTCGTTATGTTTAATTTCCACCTTGCAAGATGAATGACTTGATTCAGGATTCTGTTTTTATTTCTTGCCAATATTTTTGTAAAATTCAAAATGGCTCCTTCTACAGCTAATCTTTCAATTACCTCATCCAGTGCTGCCATTATGTGCTTTTTAAATTTTTATGATGACAAAGAGTGAGTTTTTTCAGAAACATTTTAGATGATATAATCTAAACTGTTATATATAAAATAATCCCGAGCTGTGCTTATTCTTTGGCTATTATCTAGAAGCTAATAAGAGCACTAGCTTTTGGTCCAATAAGAAATTCTCTTGAGAATGTCCAGACCTTTGCTGTTTAAAGGGGCGGGGAAACAGACGACTCATTAAGAGTTAGTGACATTTCATTTAACCAAAACATAAGGAGGAGAAGTTGTTATGAAGCAGAGACAAAAAAGTAGACAATTCTTCATGTTACGTCTGGTGAACCGAGAAGGAAATCTCAACGCCCACGGACTGGGATCAACTCCAGGAGGGAAACCTTAGACCACTACGTCAACTTCTCACAGTAAACATGTTTTGCAGGTTTATACAGTTCAGCTGAAATTTAAAAAAAGAAAAGAAAAGAAAAAAGAAAAAAAAAAGATGGGAATGGAACAATTTGTGGGGGCTTAAAACATTTGCCTATCTCAGGGAAAAGTATTTTTCTTCCAGTGCCACATATGCCTAGTATCCTACCAAGTATGCAGGATACTGTCTCTTGTCAGAATGTGCCTGAGGAGTGAGGACCAATAAACCACAAAAGTTTCCATTGTAAGTCTGCCACATCTGCATCAGCCTGGCTGACTCAGAGCCCAAGGCAACTCCCTTCTTGGCCAAGGACCAACAAAAGTACACCAGAGCAATTTATACCTTTCCAAAATGCAAATAATTCAAATTACAGACATAACACAAAGCTGAAGCAGACACATTTCAGGCATTCCCGTTAAAGTTTACTCTCTGGAATTACTGTACCCAAATGGGCAGTTGTTATGAAAAAGAGAGAGAGAGAGTGTCTTTTCCAAGCAACTTATTTTATTTATTTATTTATTTACGTTTACAAAGTATTTTTAAAATCCCCTCTTGAAATCAAATGCCTCGTTTCAGTCAGAGTGCTTGTTAACATTTTGTTACGGTATATTGAAGGGATAGATGTATGGGAAGTCTCTCTCCAAATCTCACATTTTGCTTCTCTTTTGAATCAAGAGAATGCCTCAGGGTTTTAATTTTTTTTGTACGGGGAAGGGAGGCACACCACAGAGAACATAGAGCAAAGCCCACTGAAGTTACTGGAGATTAAATCTTGGCCCCACTCTGGGGGTCTTCAGTGAGCTTTGGATCAGGCCCAGTGTGAGGAACTAGCTACACAAATAACAAAAGTTCTATACGAGCAGGAAGCTGTTTGGCTCTTTCTACTCAGGATGGATCTTAGAGTCTGGAAGGGCAATATTTAGTGCTGTTTGTCATCATTTACAGCTGGTGATCAGTATAATTGTCAACTGAAAACACAGGGATTTGTTGGGAAGTCTGACATTGAAAGACTGATAACTGTGATGTGCCGTTATTGATAGCATTTTCTGTTCTGAGTGTGCTTCATCCAGCTCTGCTTTATTGGGTTTTTTTCAGTCTGTAGTAAGCCCCTGGAGTTACTAGTGATGAAAACACGGTACACCTACTTCATTAGTATGGGTTTTTTTGAACTTTTCAATATATAAACACCCATTTAAAATGAAATGGCTCAACAGTGAATGGTTCTTTGTAGTTCACTCCTATCAACTGCTCACTGCAGAATTAAAGGAAACTGTGCAGATGTCCAGAAGTAAAAATATTCTAAATCATTAGGGAATTCCCTGCAGCATGAGTCACAGGAACGGCTTCCCCACCACACCCAACTAGAAGATTTCCACATAAAAAGGCATTGTAGGCCTGTTTTAACACAGCAGAAGCGCTAAAAGAAGTTGAGTAAACCTCACAGTATCAGTTACTTACATATATCGTTGTGGTTTGTTAGGCTTCAATATTTTTCTTCATACAGCTGTAACTTAGAGTCAAAGAGCTATAAAGGCTTTCCAAAGAATTGTTCTGCTGTCTTCTAATCCTTATTGGTGTACATTGGAAATTATCTTTATATGTCTCTAGGACTGTGTTTACTTTCTATACACCAGAAAATTGCTGTTAAATAGCTAGAGGTTTAAGAGATCACAAGAATCAAACCAGCAGTTTAGCTGGAAGATTACATTAACGTGAAGGTTTTATAGGCACACAAAAATTAAGAGGAGGAACAGCAAGATAAAAGAATATGCATTATCAAAACAAAAAAGAACTAGAAACCAGAAAGCATATGACATCCAAATCTGGTGATCACTCAAGCCTTTCCTCCATGAAATGGACATAACAGGAGACTTTGTAGACACTTACATTGTCTTGCTTTACTTGAATAGGTTAAAAATATTCCAGCTTCCCCAATAACCATGGCTCACTCAAAGACATAGAAAAGAACAGATATTATCTAGGATTTCATTGCCTATACTTTGCCTCCTTCCAATCTGTAGTTAAGCCGAGCTTGGTGCAATGGTGAATTGGGCCTATAGTTTTTACACAGATATATTTTTCAATCAAAGGTATGGAGCTACTTTCTCCTAAAGGAGCCCATTGTTTGATTAATTGTTGTGAGTTTGCTGTCAACACTGATTTCCTGAACAGCTCAGTTCACCTTATAATATAGGAGATCCACAGCAAACTGTGCAATACTGGGGTCCAAACTGAGACATTGTTTGAGCAGAATATGGCATGACCATATGTTCTGATTTTTGGGTGCCCTACAGCCATAGCCTACCCTACACTTATTCAAGTTAATGTGTATTTCACTGCCATCCAAATCCTTCCGCATTACAGGAATAACAAGTTTTAGATTTATCTTCTAATCATTCATTCCTTATGAAGCGTGTTCATGTTATCGCTTGACATGGAGATGATTGATCTGCAATTATATCCTGAGGGAAGGGTAGGTTTCTATGCTAGAGGAGAGAGTGGATATTAAGTTGGAGTCCTCTCATTCAGACCTGCAATCAACCAGCCTTGTGTTGAGATACCATCAGTTCTTACAAGGTAAGCAGGCTGAGTCAGGTGTGTACTTGGACAAGAAACCTCCAAAGGAAACATAGTAGGGCTGTCGATTAATCACAGTTAACTCATGGGATTAACTAAAAAAAAATTAAGCGTGATTAATGGCAGTTTTAATCACACCGTAGTGGAATCTCTTTGTCGTGAAAGTACAACTTACAAATATAGATTTTTTTTTGTTACATAACTGCACTCAAAAACAAAACAATGTAAAACTTCAGAGCCTACAAGTTCACTCAGTCCTACTTCTTGTTCAGCCAATTGCTAGGACAAACAAGTTTGTTTACATTTACAGGAGACAATGCTGCCCTCTTCATATTTATAATGTCACCAGAAAGTGAGAACAGGCATTTGCATGGCACTTTTGTAGCCGGCTTTGCAAGGTATTTACGTGCCAGATATGCTAAACATTCGTATCCCCCTTCATGCTTTGGCCACCATTCCAGAGGACATGCTTTCATGCTGATGACGCTTGTTAAAAAAATAATGTGTTAATTAAATTTGTGACTGAACTGCTTGGGGGAGAATTCTATGCCCCCTGCTCTGTTCTATCTGCATTCTGCCATATATTTCATGTTATAGCAGTTTCGGATGATGACCCAGCACATGTTGTTCATTTTAAGAACACTTTTAATGTAAATTTGACAAAATGCAAAGAAGATACCAATGTGAGATTTCTAAAGATAGCTACAGCACTCGAGCTAAAGTTTAAGAATCTGAAGTGCCTTCCAAAATCTGAGAGGGACAAGGTGTGGAGCATGCTTTCACAAGTCTTAAAAGAACAACACTCCGATGTGGAACCCGAACCACCAAAAAAAGAAAATCAACCTTCTGCTGGTGGCATCTGACTCAGGTGATGACAATGAACATGCATTGGTCTGCACTGCTTTCGATTGTTATTGAGCAGAACCCGTCATCAGCATGGACGCATGTCCCCTGGAATGGTGGTTGAAGCACTAAGGGACATATGAAACTTTAGTGCATCTGGCACGTATATATCTTGCGATGCCGGCTACAACAGTGCCATGAGAACGCCTGTTCTCACTTTCAGGTGAAATTGTAAACAAGAAGTGGGCAGCATTATCTCCTGAAAACGTAAACAAACTTGTTTGTCTGGGCGATTGGCTGAACAAGAAATAGGACTGAGTGGACTTGCAGGCTCTAAAATTTTATATTGTTTTGTTTTTGAATGCAGTTTTCTTTGTACATAATTCTACATTTGTAAGTTCAACTTTCATGATAAATAGATTGCACTACAGTACTTGTATTAGGTTAATTGAATTTTGTTTTTTTACAGTGCAAATATTTGTAATAAAAATATAAAGTGAGCACTGTACATTTTGTATTCTGTGTTGTAATTGAAATCAGTATATTTGAAAATGTAGAAAATATCCAAAATATTTAAATAAATGGTATTCTATTATTATTTAACAATGTGATTAATCGCAATTAATTTTTTTAATCGTTTGACAGCCCTAAAACCTAGTAACTGTAGGAGATGATGCTGATGATTCAGAAGGTGGCACTCTTCTCTCCAACTCAGTAGTGAACAAATGCTCCCCACTTATTGTCTTACACACACCGCTAAACAGTTGCTTTATCTCACACTAGAAGTGGCTGCATTTCAAGGCTCAGAAATTCATAGCTTCTAAAGCCAGAAGGGAACATTATGATCATCTAGTCTGACCTGATGCATGACACAGGCCACAAAACCTAACCCAGTGATTCCTCCAGTGAAGGGAATTATTCTTCCCTGTACATAACCAAATAATGCTGGGCTCAGTAACTTGTGGATGAAGTTGATCACTCTGTACAGACTGTGTATCAGTTTACATTTGTAAAGAGCTTTATGATGGGGTATGCACTAGCAAATATAAAACAGAAATATTAACAGCACTGGCTAAGTAGCTGTCTGTCTCTGGAAGAGTGTAAAGGAGGAAACATTGTTTAGAGCAACACAGGAGAACGCCTTTTGTATATACAATAAGGGCCTTTCTTTCAACTTCCCCAACAACACTCGGCTTCTTTTAGTTTAGTGGTTTCTTAGATCTCCACTAATAGGGACTGAGTAGGAAGTCCCTCCCTGTCCCTGACATCTATGTAAATAAAAGGGTGTAGGGTTTGACTAGAGCCAACTTCAGAGCAGCTCCATCCTCTGCCTGCAATCATCTCCTCTCCCCATGCTGGCAGCATCTCCTGCCTGTGCTCACCTCAGTCTCTCCCTCCCCTCCTCTTCCTGCTGTGGGCTCAGTCTCTGTTCTGACACCCTTATCTGCCAGTGCTTCTCTCAGCCATTATTCTGATTTTCTCCTCTGGTTATATTGGTTTTCACCATTGTCTCTTCCCACTCCCTCTGTCAAAAGGACACCCAGCTACACGCTCCCTCCTTCCAGCTTTTCCCTCTTCCCTGCCAGAGAAACCCTCCCATTGTCTCTTATATTTCCAGCAATTTTGCTCCCCAGGACAAGAAAGAACCCTTTTATGTGCTCCATTTCCCCTTTCTGTCTGAAACTCCCACCAACCTGTTGCCTTTTCCCAGAGAAGTCAAGGCCTAGTGGGGGAGGATGGCTGTGGGGGGACAAAGACTGAGAAGGTCTTCTGATCAGTATCTGCACTTTTGGATGCCAAATTCAAACCCATCATTACAGGTTCACCCATAGCTGGAATATATTTATTTTTATGAGGATGATGGGATTTTGGGTGTATTTGTATACACACTTTTGCAATGTAAGGCTGAGTTTTGTGTTCCTACTCCTATGTATTTTTTGCAGATTTGAGCTGAGTTTTGTATTCAAATGCACACAGGATCTCTGATGTAAAGGCGAGTTATTTTTTCTTTCAAAGTTCTGTTTAAATAAAAAAAAGCTTAATTGAACAACAACAACAAAATGTTGTCGAGAAGCCACGTAATAAAAATCAGATAAAAGCCTGCTTCTTCTATGTATCACAGCGTCTGTAGGCACCCACCATCTGAAAGTCAGACCCCATTTCATTTTCTTAGATTGGGAGTTTCTCAAAGTTTCTCAAACCGAGACACCCCAAAGAAATAGCATCATGTTTACCTCTGAATACAAAGCACTTTGCAGTGTCTATCAGATGTATCTTCTTATCTAACTTTATTACATGGTTTCTAGCAAATTGCGTTATTTTTGGTTCAACTAGGCCTTTGAAATTAACTATATTTTGAGACTAATCATTTAAATAAGTTTCTTTGCTAAAAAGTGACTCCAGAAACAGAATTTGGAGTTCTACAGTTGTTGCCTCTCAATGATTCTAAATCAAATATACTCTATTTACAAGTAAAATAATCGTTTCTTTCTTCTCTTAATTGTCAGCCCTGAAAACTCCTTCTGGAACACGAAATTCAAATTGAGTAGTTTCCTTTCCACACATTATCAACAGTAGTAATGAATGGCTCTTAAGACCAAATTCTGCTAGTAGGTCTGTCCATGTAATGCCTCCATCTTCAAATTATACTCTCTCCCATACAATCCTGAGCCAACTCCCTCAGCTTAATCCTGCATCTCATCCTGTCTCTCAAACTTCTCCAATGCATATCTTCCAGACAACAAACTTATCACCACCAAAACTGAACTCCAGATCTTCCCTTCCAAGAACCACTCCTTTCCTCCCACACCCTCTGTCATCACTGACAGCTCCACCGTCTGCTCCCCATGCACTTGGGCCTGTAACCCAGGAGTCATCACCGACTTCTCCTTCTCTCTTTCCTGGCGCAGCCAAGTTGGGCCCAAATCCGGCCACCTCTCATCCAGGCTCACATCCTCTCCCATCATGACCGTTGCAACCTCCTCTCTGGCCTCTCTGACACCCACATCACTCTTGGATCTAGTCAAAATAATACGTACATCTTCCTTGCATGTCAATCTGAGTTTGCCACTCCCCAATCCTTTTGAATCCCTCCACTGGCTCCCTCTATTCCAAAAACATCCAGCTCAAGTTTAATGCCTTTGATACTCCCTCCCTCCCTCCCTACATACTCCCTTGTCTCTTATGTCATCCTCTGCGGCACTCCTCTCTGCAAATGATGCAAGCCTTGACAGAGCCCCTTATCTCTCTATTTCTCCCTTAACTATCTTTATACTCTCTTCCATGCTGTTCTTTACACATGGAGTGCCCTCATTGAACTGACCCACTGTCCTCTCCTCCTTCAAGTCTCTCTCTGCTTCTACCATGACACCAACAAGAAATTAACCTACTAATAGGAGAGACAACTGCAAATGCAGAGCATAAAACTGTGTAGAAAGGTGCAAGTTTATAGTCCTTTTTCAGTCATGTTATCATCTTTCCTAGGCTGGTGTCCCATCCCACCTCTCGTCTGTTCATTAGCTCCAATCCCCCAAGGGTCAGAGTTAAACCTGTGTGTTTGGATGGCACTCCCGCACAGCCAATCAGGTTTGTTTGCAGAGTAGTAGGGAGTGGGGGAAAGGAGGGAAGAGGAAGGATCCCTCTTGTCAAATCCACACAGATGCAATCTAAAATTCACAAGAATGCTTGAACACCTGTCTGGCAACTGGACTCGTGGTCTCCCGGTTACTGTCTTATTTGAAGGAATGTTGGCAACTCAGCCCAGCCAACCATAGATACTGCCAGAGAACCTGCCCCTCCTCAGTTCAGTCCACTTCTGCACATCTGAATTTGCCATTACATTCTGGTTAAACCTAATTGAAAATGTGATTGAAAATACCACACATTTTCTAAGAGGCATTTCTACGGAACCGCACTCTGAGCTTTACTATTGGGATCTACAGTTCTTTAGCTCACTGGACCTTTACCTATCTCTGTGGATGGGGTGTGCATAAAATATCATTGATAACATTAGAGTGATGCACTATATACACTAATATAGTATTTAAGGATCAGATTGTACAAAGCTGAAGTCTGAGGTCTGCACACAAGTAACACCATTGCATGCACAAAACAGATGCTTTATCCCTCAAATGGCTAGGTAGCTCACTAAATTTCCATTTTCATGTGCAATTGCAGTAGCATGCAACTGTAAGCACACTTGCCTGTGTACCTTTTGCCTCCCTTTAAAAAAAAAAATACCTGTCCTTAGTCCACAGTAGATGCTTGTACTTGACCAAAGGCATTTAACAAATACTACTCTTAACTGTGACAGAGGCACCTTGGTGATGATACCATCTCATGCGTACAGATGCTCTCCTATTCTATCTTTACCATTCCTTAGGCTAAAAAGCCAGGGAAATCTGAAACATGCTGACATTTCCTACAAGCTATGTCATAGCTTCTGCATAGGCATGAAAAGATTCGGCCATCTAATGACCCCATTATTTGATGAAACTATCAGCCCAAGGATATCTGTTTCTGGTCAATGGCCAGAAACCTCCTTGGCTACCAATAGATCTCTAGGAACAAGGTACAAGTGACCTTCACATGAGCTCTGTGCTCCCAACTGTATGCCTCTCAAGTTTCTAGTCTCTCCCACTGCACATGAGCCGGTGAATAAACTCTTAGTACTAAGTGGAATGTGTGTGCTGACCTCTGATAAACTGGCGGACAAAGATAAAATTATGTAGCATTTGCTCATCTATAAGCGCATTATGCCACTTGCTTATTTATTCTATGAGCTACAGTTTGATTACCAGTGTGTAACATTACCCTTTTTTTTTTTTTTTGGCTAGTTGCCCTCCAAACTGTGACTGCGACTAGCAATAGAAAGAGCAATGGAAAGATCTCTGAGAATGTAAGATCTTTTACCGAATGGCGCTCTGCCAAAACTCTGGTCACCACTCTCCACGTCACATCTCGCCAAAACAGACTCAAACCGTGAGCTTTCCAGTGCCTCAGAGAAAAAATAAAAGCGCGCATGATTCCTCAGGACTGTCCATTACATGCAAAGCTGCTTCAGGAACATATCAGTTATCAGATGTTTGGCAAACTAAATGACCTCGTGCGACAGCCCCGCATTTGAATACCCGCTGTATGGAAAAGCTTTTGCTTGGGCAACGTTCAGCAGGCAAAGCTGAGATTTCCCAACAGGTTTCTATGCTTTCAGACAGAAGTTTTACCTTGCAGCAGCAGCACATTGGTTCTATTCTTTGCTAGAGATCATGGAAATTGCAAAACAACCAGCAAAATATTTCTTCACATTTCTAAATGAATGCGTGTTGGCTGTAGTCCCTTCCCTTTTGTGTTTGCTGTCTGTGAACCTTCACTAGATCACGTTTTATTAGCACAAAAGTTTATAATAGGTGAATTTAAGCTTGTCTGGTGAAATACTTGCAGAAAGCAAATTTAAAATGTGCTTTCTCTGAGCAGATGCACCAGAAACCTGATTTTCTTTAACTATCTGAAGTCTTTTCTATAGCACCCATTACTAGAGCTGAGCAAAAATTTTTGGGTGAATAGTAAATTTACCAGTAACTACATTTGGGGGGGCATCAAAACTACTAGTGAATTTAGGTCAAATCTGGCAAACAATTTTGGGGAAAAAATTGAAATGTCTAAATGTTTTGTTTTGACATTTTGAAATGAACTCTTTTGATATTTCATTTGAAAATCAAACGTTTTGTGTAGAAAATGCCATTTCAAATCAACATTCCAAGCATTTCACTTGACCCAAACAAAATGTTGTTCCATCAAGGAAAAAAAAATCCATTTCAGTTGGAAAAAAACAGAATTTCCCCCCATATTTTTCAATTCAGCCACCAAACCAAATACATTTTTTTAAACCAGCTACTTGTTTGGCTCTACCCCTTACCATGGCATCTAACTATATAGATTTTAAGAGCTATGCCTGCCCTATTAAGGAAAAGAAACAATCACAGATAAGCAAGACAGCAAATGTTTGAAATAGCAAGTGACAGAATAAATGATATTTACAAAAAGCTTTGTTTAATAGCTTCTAATAATGACTAAATCTGAGAAAATCCTGTTCTGTTTCAGATCATTCCAGAAACAGAAAAAAAGATGACATTCTTTGGAGACTTAAGCCATTCTTTGGAGACTTAAGCTTCATTGACTTTAGGCGTAATATCTAAGGACAGTCAGCTTTGTCGCTAGGTCTCAGAATATGTTGGCGCTAGTAATCACTGCTGATTTGATGTTTGAGTAATTAACAACATGTTCAAAACCATTGAAGTCATCCAGAGAAACAACAATACTTGTGAAATAGCAATCTTGTGAAATTTCCTAATATACATGACAGAAGTATGAGAAATGCTTGCGCTCTTACATTTGTCATGGAAAGTACAAATGTATATCCTTATCCATAAAGAGACACCTCTATAAATTAAAGGTAAAAAAACAGAATTTTGGATTGAATTTATTCAAAAAAACAGTTCTGTAATGATCTTGGTCATTGAACTCTGACCTTTCAGTTTTTTAACTCTTTTTACCTCCTGATCTGGTCATTAAGCATAGAGCCAAATGAGTGTGTATGGGGCTTCAAATGCATTAGTGGAATTCTGCCTTACTAAAAAAGATATGGAACACACATGTAATCCTGTGAAGAACTATTTGGCATCACAGCTGAAAAGTCTGGAGAATCTGAAAAAGTCTGCCAGTAATGAGCATTTCAGTCCCTTGAACCTAATCTGTTAGTATTTGCTGTCCTTTGGTGCTGTGGATCTTGGTTCTGTTCCTGGCTGGTTACCCTATGAAACATTTTGCAAACTATTCTGAAGAGAAGCTGTTATTTTAGTGTCACAATAATTATATACTCAGTTTTGTGGGTCATCATCCATAATAATATTGCTGTAAGGTAATCAGCAGCATGGTCTGCAATATGGTGATTTCTGGTTTGGTATAGGACTCTCTGTGTTTCTTTGCCTTCTACAGCTTGCAAATTAATGCTGCTACTTAAAAACTAGTTTTGGAAAACAAATTAGTCAGCATCATCCCTTGTAACATTAGAACAGAACCTATGTTCTTTGAAGTCATTGTGTCAGAAAGGAAATATTTTGTCATTTCTAAGCCCAGTGTACTTTCTCGGAAAGCAAATGTGTTTCTAATTGCATCAAATTATGTAAATAAAATGCAATGCCTTTTCTTCATGTGTAAGTGCCTGTATACAAATATTAAGGTGTTTTGTGCTCCTGTGCTGCAAGTGTCCAGGCAAAATTGTTGAGCATCTAACTTCTGAAGATGATACCAAAATAAATAAATAACCCAGGCTTCTATACTGTGTCTAATGTCCAGCAGCAAAAACTGAGAAACCCAGAATCACTTGTCATTTTTGAAAATCTGGGTTTTTTCTGTTTCAAGCAGGAGGAGAAAACCACAAACTTTAAATGGAGAGGTAAATTGAAAAAGCAGAACATACATAAGAGTAATGCGTAATGAACAAAATCATTGTGGGACCCACTGATGTAAGGGAATACTGAATTTAAAAGGTCAACCCGCTTAAGCATAGCTGGCATTCATATTTTTACTACTACTGTGGCTGAGTTTCTTGGATGCACATTTTATATGGACTTTCATCACCGGAAAATATGGTCTGATGTGCAAGCAATAAAGGATTGACCAAAATCCTTTGAAATAAGGACTTATTTCAGTACTTGAACTTTTTTGTGGTAGTATAAAAGGTCTGAGCATATTATAGTATGCTTCTGAAAAGACGCATTATTTATCTTGTAAGAGCTGCCCTTCTGCCCTGATGCTGTGCTGTATTACAAAGAAATTCTACTTTTAAACATGCCCTTTTAAATACAACTAATCCCCTCAACTAACCACTTTCTTCTCCACAAGAGATGCAGCATCTTACGGGCTGTGTTAGTATTTCACACTGTTTCAAACGCTTCTTTGCTGAAAAATAGTAATTCAGGGGTTAACTGACAACACGACTCTGCTGCCTCCCCAGTTCAAGAACCGACTTGATCATTCTTCAGGGATTCCCTTTTGTATGAGTCATTGTTAAGATAGACAGACTCCCCACGCAAAGAGGCCAGGATAATGCCATTCCTCAGGAGATTACAACAGCTGAGGGTTAGCCCTTAAAGACAGAAAACTCAGAACTCATGCATGGGAAAACATTCAGTGGACTACAATGCGCGCAGCAGACATAAAGAAATTATTCAGACAGAAATCCCATCCTGCATTAACCAATTAAACATGCAGAATATCACGATCTTAATCACATTACATCTACACCCTAGTCTAGGGATTTTGCCGGAGTAGGGACTATACTACGTGGGTTCCATTCAGTAATGTAAAATTATATATAACTGCTACATTCTTTTTTTTTTATGATTGTAATTTTTCACAAGGTCTATTACATTTGTAATAGCTGAAATCCTAGAGTTAACTGCTACCCAGTAGAAATGTGATCAACATTTAGATTTAAAAACAAACAACAACAACAAAAAAGTGAGTAATATATCTAGTAATCTTCATAAAGATTAGTTACTTAACGTTCTAAGTGGGGGGCGGGGGAGGGCAGGGGAAGGGGAGAGAGAGAGAGTCTGACTGCACTGGTGCTCCATTTCCTGCCCTGCTTTTATTTAAAAGTATAGTTGCTAGACGATCCCATCGGGAGAATGAACGATAATTGAAATTATTGTTTGATTTCAATTTGAAACAAAATGTAGTGATTTTGCTGAAGAACAATTAGGAAAAGCCTGTCACTGAGACAATGGTGTATCATGCGCAGTTGTTTTAAACATCATGTTACATTAGGTGATGCAGCAAATGAGGAGCCGAGCCGATGAAATAAGTTAAGTAGATAACCTATTTAGCTTCACTTTCTGAATGTAGCCATGATTTTGTCTAAGGGATTAATCATTTTACAGTGGAAGGCAGATGCTCTTCTTGCTACCTCTTATGGGATCTTGGATCTCAAGGAGGTTGTGTCACTAGGAAGGCCTGCATTAGGGCTTGTAGAGGCTTGGGTTCAGTCCTACGAAGTGCTGAGTGCCTCTGACTCCCATTAACTTTTATGGGTGTTCAAGGTGCTGCTCAGCACCTTGCGAGGCTGAACCATTTGAATGTACCAAACAAGGTTTTCATCATACGAGTACAATAAACCTACCCAGATTACTTAAATTGGACTATGATTTAAGCCTCAGTTATACACCAGACTAGACTTTCTAGTATAAACAGATGGAATACTCACCATAGATAGCAAAGTAGCTCCTGATTCATTAGACATTTTGGGGCAGGGAAGGATTCTTCTGATGTTATCCACATGCAGAGGGAACCCATAGCATATGGATCTCCCCCTGCCCACAATCCCATGTGCCCCAGGACTCTTCCTGTGGGTTTTTCTATGTGAGGTGGAAGAACTCTATTATTTACTTCCACTTCAGCATACACATAGACATTATTTATATAAAATACGTTGTACTGTGCTCACCTGTTCATTGTTTCATTTCTTATTCATTTTTTTTAAAATCCTAAAAAATTACATTTACCTCAAAGTTATAAACACCAGAGCTACAAATAGACCAGTCAACCACATACTTCATTTGGAACCAGAAGTATGCAATCAGGCAGCAGTAATGACAAAAACCAAAAAAACAAATACAGTATGGCACTGTGTTAAATGTAAACTACTAAAAAAATAAAGGGAAAGTTTAAAAAAAGCAACTAGGAGCCCGGTGGCACCTTAAAGACTAACAGATTTATTTGAGCATAAGCTTTTGTGGGTAAAAACCCTACTTCTTTCCTTGTTGTTTTTGTGGATACAGACTAACAGACTACTCCCTGATATTTAAAAAAAAAGGTTTGAGAAGGTAAGGAAACTGCTTATGTGCTTGTTACATTTAAATTAAAATGGTTAAAAGCAGCATTTTTCTTCTGCACAGTAAAGTTTCAAAGCTGTAGTAAGTCAATGTTCAGTTGTAAACTTTTGAAAGAACAACCATAACATTTTGTTCAGAGTTACGAACAACCTCCATTCCAAACGTGTTTGTTAACTCTGAGGTTCTACTGTATTTTGGATCTGATTTTGAATTCCAGGAGCCTTCAAAGCTCCCCTTGACTGCAACAGGATTTTTGTTGAGTAAGAACTGCAGGATTGGGCCTTTATTTGGATCCCTGGAACTGAAGGCAAATTTTGGTTTTGGCATGTCATATTGCAAAATGGGATAGCTTTATATACCCAGGTGATGTTACCTGCAGATGACTGGATAGCTTCATATTCAGAGGTACCCTTTAAGGATGGGTTTCAGAGTAACAGCCGTGTTAGTCTGTATTCGCAAAAAGAAAAGGAGTACTTGTGGCACCTTAGAGACTAACCAATTTATTTGAGCATAAGCTTTCGTGAGCTACAGCTCACTTCATCGGATGCATCCGATGAAGTGAGCTATAGCTCACAAAAGCTTATGCTCAAATAAATTGGTTAGTCTCTAAGGTGCCACAAGTACTCCTTTCCTTTAAGGATGACCTTTCAAAATTTTTCCAGTGCAGTGAGAAAGTAAAGCAGAAAAAAACATGCATCAAAGAGGGCAATCTGTGAGGCAGTTTCCTTCCTGTAATGAGTCCAATCTAGATTTTCATTTTTGAAATGTCATCCTAACCCATTTTCCATACGTGGAGGACTAAACAGAAATGAAACATAATCTTTTCTTCCCAATTCATTCAGATTCTGGAACTTATATTTTTAAGTTGTAATTCTTTCACTTTCTAAAAGATAGACAGATATTTGCATTACTGCTCAGGCACATCTGGCCAGATCCTCAGCAGGTGTGAAATCAATGTAGTTCCACTGAAGTCAAAAGTTGCCCTTTGAAGTCAATGGAGCCAATCTGCACCAACAGAGAATCTGAGCCATTCACGTTAATGGAGATATTCCTAGGTATAGTTTTGATTACCTAAATTATGCCAAATCAGAACCCCATTGGGAAATTTCAGACGGGCTCTTTGGGTTTCTTTGAGTGGGTCAAGTTCTGAAGGGACCACTCTGAAATAAATTCACATCTACTTTGATTTGTTAATGAGATTTGTTAAGGAGGTTCCCTGACTCAGCACAAACACATGCCTCCCCCAGACATACCATTGACAATAGTCACACAGCAGGGAAGTGTAGTCTGACTGGAACTTAATGAATGGTGAGGGTTAAACAGACAGGATGTCAAAGCCTGCACTTGAATGGCTGTGAGATGCTAAGTGCTTGAGGAGCTCAGAAGACAGCTTACAGTTCAGGGGGTTGCAGCAGGCAGCTGTGGAATGTACGGTTTGCGCCAGCACCAGGGAAACCCTTTCCAAAACAAGAATACTCCTCCTCCTTAATTATCTCCTTTCAGAGCCTGCCTTTTACTCACAGCTCCACTCTAACCATCATCTCATCAGAAATAAAATACCGTATTTTGCATTATTGTTACATGAACCACAATCCCTACAGATGCTTTAACCTGAAACTTCAAATAGGGCCTAATCCCATAAGGTACTGAGTGCCCTCAATGCCCACTGACTTGAGGGTGAGTTGGGACACTCAGATGCTAGCATATCGGTTGCAGTAATGATAAACTTGATGACTAAAAGTGTGTGGGAGAGAACCTTGGTTCTTAATGGCAAAATAAAATTGTTCCTTTGAAATGAATGAGCCTCCACTGGACAGGCTTTTGACAATGTTAATCCTCTTAAACGAACACCTAATAAATGATCAAAGCCCTTCAAGGCTTACATTTTCTATACAACCCGACACGGAGGATTAAAGGTCTCTATTATCAATAAAAAAAAATTCACCACAAAAGGAAAAAAGAACACATCCCCTTCCCCACCAAACCTACCGCACCAAGGTGCTGTCAATGTGATCTCCCCACTAATTATAAAAATGTTTAAGAAGCAGCAGTATCTTGCAGGTTTTCACACTAAAATGTGATGAAATTCTTAGAATGCCTTTGACTAGAATAACTAAAAAAACCTGCCAGGTACAGTTGTGGTTTGCTACAAAAATAAACTTCAAACTCTCACTTTCAGTGTCACAATTGTATGCCTGCAATGAAACATATCTACAGCTATAACTGCATTATATACAACCATAACATGACACAGTGCTCAGATCACCTACACAGCTCCACCCCTATGACGTGGAAAACATGTGGAAGAAAATGGGACGACAGTGTTTACATTACCACCATTCAGTAATCAAATTTCCATTGGGTTTCAAAACAAGAAAAGGATGCAGACTGTCTATTTGTAAAGAAAAATACCTGGCGCTTTCTCCACAAAGATGACTTTGGAGTCTTGTAGAAAGTTATGGCCAGAGAGTATAATTTTTTTCCCTCCAATCACAGGAAAGCTGTCAGTACTTTGCTTCTCCACCAAAGGCAGTTCCTGGGCAGATCTTTGAGCTGGAGAGTTTTAAAAGGAAAAGAAAAGAAAAAAACAACCACAGACACACACACACACACACAAAATCAGTAAATATTACTTAAATAAGTGACCCAACTTTTACTTTTATTAGACAAACTGAGTTTGATACAGAAACTCAAGAAAGTTCAGGAGGTCTATAGGAAACTCAGTGTACAGTTGGTTTTAAGTGCTTTAATTGTAAACAATGCTTTTATTATAATAAGGTACTATGGATTCAAAAGAACCATACAAAGAACATTCTGTTCAGTTAAAAAAGCCAATTTGTTCTGTGTTACTTAAAACGGTATGTTTATTTTATTTATTTTAAAAGGAATTTCCCATAACATAAAGCCACATTCTACCATACCTATGCCAAACATTTATATGGCACATATGACAGCAAGAGCCTTTGGGTCCAAAATAGGCATATGTTGCTCAATGCAGGGTTTGCAATTCGGCAAAATGCCACATTGTACTCATGACTTCAGTAACCCAGCAGTTACAGACCCTGGCTGGAGAGCATGGTTCCATTAAGCTCTAAGTACCAAATTGCACATGGACCATGCAAACAGTAACCTATAGCCTCATGGCACCTATTTTATCATTCTCAACTGAGGTATTCAGCCTGCACACCTGTGCTTCCGAGAATGATGTGAGTACTTTATCCATATTACTAGGTCCTCCTGGTCTCACATGCACCAAGGGATTATGGAGTATTCGACACGTGATTATTTCAGATTTTTGCACTTGAAATAACATACGGTACACTTTTTTTTTTGCACTTGTCATATTGCAAGAATATTTGCTTTGTTTGGAGATAATACACTGTACTTCCGCTCAGTCCATAGTATTTTACACTGCAACCCCTGACTTACATGGCACGCAGATATAGCCAGCCTCATTTTTATTGGATAATTGAATTTGGCATATTAGGCATTACAGTCTGATCCTACTCTCATAGATTTAATTGGGAGGTAGGATCAGGATATACTTGTAGGTGCATTTCAGGCTAGAATTTGACCCTTAGCAAAATTTAACCTTTAACAATCCTGAAATGGGGAAGGAGGGAAAAAATGTAATAAATACATATTATATATAGATATAGTATTTAGGACACCAGCTTGTGCCGTTCTAGCTCTTAGTATTAGGGAGGTTCTGCTACTCTTCATACATAGCACATAGCACAGGCTTAACTTTTCTTAGAAAAAAAAGTTTGTTTCTTTAAATGAGATTGGCTTGGGAAGGAAAGGTTTTAAGTTGTAGGCAAAAGGGTTTCTGGTTTCAAGACCTGATAGTTACACATAAGATTCTGGTGGTGGAATCTGGGTCTGCTCTTCTCTAGACACACCCAAAAGAGCACTGTGCTTCCAAGAAACCCCAAATTTTACATTACACAGGGCTTCGCAGGTATGTTGTGCAGTCTGGAGCACCTCTCCTGGGAATGGCACAAAGAGCAGCAGCAGGTTCTGAACCCACCAATAAAACTTGATGCTATGGGTGGGGGATGATGGAAGGCTCAGAGCCTCCCTCCCCCTCAAGAGTGCTGTGGATGAGATCCTATGCCTACGGCAATTTGGGAAGGCAGACTGTCAAACTGTTCTCAGTTGTGTTGCTACTTCCGGGGAACAAAGGGAAATAAGAGAGATAGGTAAAAGACCCTCTAAAAAAGGGTTCAGTTAATTAGAATCTGAATTTGCGGCTGCTAATCTGAGTCAAAAAGAACCTCCAAAAGTTGGTGGAGTTTCATCCAGTACTGAAAGCAACAGGAGTTAGACTGAAACTTGATTTTTCCCAGCTAGACAAAAACTGTAAAGTTAAATGAAGCAAAGGGCCTTTTCTGTATTTACTAGGCTCATGGAGCAAGAATGAAATGGGAGTCTCGGGGTCGGGTGAAGAGAAGTCTATGTCCAAATCTGACAGGTTTATAAAGTGATGTTTGTTCTATTAAAAAGACCCCAATACTGAAGGTCAGTTTCTTGGAATTTCCTGAAACTGCAGTAAACTAACACTAATACGGCAATTTTAAATATCTCACTAGCTCCTTGTCAAAGGGATTTTTTGGTGGGGGAGAAATGAGGCTGGACTGGAGCTTTCCAAAACTCTTAATAGCAGTTATCCCTGTGAAAGGGCCTCTCAGCATAAAGGAACTTGCCCAAGTCAGTTCAAGTTCAAACACCAGCTTAACGTGGCTCTTCATGTATTGCAAAGGAACTTCCTGTAGGAGTGAATGCACAAGGGACCAGATATTGTTTTGCCAAGGAAACGGGTAATACTTTTCATGCAATGTAAAATACATTTTTGAGATGTAAAGCACGTTTCAGACAATGGACAGATGCGATGAAACAACATTTAACATACTGACAAGGACAGGCTGTATGTCAGGCAATTGGTTGTACAATACCTGGCAAGAACAAGAAGGCTATTGCTACTTACAACACTCAATAGGGTTGGACGCTACTTGCAGAGACAGAGTTCTCCCATTGGGTTGTGGGATGTGAACTCGGAAGACCAGCCGCACTCGTGTATTCTTCCTTCCAATGTCTGTTTCTCCTTTCCGTAGTTCAATATCTGAATTTCTAAGTTTTAATATTCCAGCGCAGTCAATGCTGTCCAAAAGACAACACAGGACATTTCAACTAACTCTCTGCAGGTTCCAGAAAGTCACAAATAAAATATTTCTACCTTCCCTCCCATGCTTTTATTTATTTACAACTGCAGAAACACTAAGATTTTGGACATTATTACGCTGTATGCATGATAATTCCTTTTAGATATGGATTTCTAGCATGTGTTTTATTACATTGGATATGCATAGTTTAATTTTATTTTGCACTTGGATAAAATAACATGCACATGTAAATGCATTCAAACAGTTTCACTTCTCCCCTCCCTCCCAAGTAGTGTGATCATATATCCTGTTTTGGCTGAGACAGTCCCTTTTTTAAGCCCTGTCCTGGCCGTCCTGACTTTTTTGGCGAAAGTGGGCATCTGTCCTGTTTGCTCTTTCCAACTGATGATCAGGTGGCAAGAGCAAACAAGACAAATGCGCACTTTCGCAAAAAAAGTGGGGCACACACTCCTCGAGGGCGCAGAGGAACATGTGGGGTGGGGAGTGAGTGGTGACGCCAGCCATGTGGAGGTGTGTGTGTGTAAGTAACAGGGTTTGGGTGGATGCCACATGGCAAGGAGGCAGGGTTTGGGCGAGCAGTTACGCCAGCCATGTGGAGGAACAGGCAGGGCTCAGGTAAGGGGCAATGCCAGCCCCCTTTGGAGAGCAGGCTGGACTTGGATGAGAGCCCTGTGCATGAGGGAGGCAGCAGGGCTCAGGCCTGCCCCGTGTGCAGGGGGGGAAGGGTGGGCAGGGAATGGGCCAGCCCCACACACAGAGGGGGAGAGGAGCAGGGCTCGGGCCAGCCCCACATAGTGTTTCATTTTCCCTTTTGGGAAATGTGGTCACGCTACCCCCAAGACATCTAGAATTCTACTCTGAAGCAAACTGAAAGATTATTCATCAAACACACACACTGCAAACATGAATTGTGGAAGGCAATCCCCCAGTTTTGGTCTTCATGCCTTTTAACAGTGTGGATATAACAATAACAGGCCTTTGCTGACAAGATCAGAGATGCAATGTTACCAATGAATGGATTAACAATATGCATTGACAGAAGAGGCCATAAGAGCTATGGAGTATCCGTGTCAATGTCAAAATTTAGTACAATGATCTATACAATACAAAGGAGTAGATACTGCACTTCTAGTGCTGTGTATGTTATCCTTTTTAGCTCCTATTTAAAAACAAAGGAATTTAACACACCATTAATTAAGATTCTAATTTAAGACCCTGATACAGTGACACACTGAAAGTCACACATAACTTTAAGCATCTGAGCAGTCCCATTTGAAGCCAATAGAATACTCATACGCTTAAAGTTAAGGATGTGCTTGACTACTTTAGTGAATGCAGATGGGATTTCTCCTGTGCTGAAGTGCTTTGCTGCACTGGGGCCTAAATGCACATAATTGTAAGAAAGACTTGCACTTCATCTTTTAATCCCATTGTTAAGGTTTCATGAAGGGAGTGTGAGGCCTAAGCCATAGAGATATAAAGTCCTATAAAAGTCAAAACGTTTTGTGGGATGCTTGATGGGACTTTATTACTGGAGTTGGGTGACATTTTTTGGATGAATAGTTTATCTGCTGAAAATTGCACTTTGGGGTCAATCAAAACTATTCACCAATTTGGGTTGAACTGGGCAAATAAATCTGGCCAAAAAAATGTGGGGGGAGGGGGGATTTTGAAAAAGCCAAAATGTTTTGTTTAAAAAAATGTGGAAATGAAATGTTTCATTTCTAAATTTAGCTAGATTTAATTAAAAAACTAAAACCTAAACCTTAAACTAAAACGAAACCTTTTTTTGGTTTGTTTTTTCAATTCAGCCACCAAACCAAAAAATCAATTATTCGCCTGGCTTTGTTTATTTTCAGCCTTGCAAATTTGACATGAAAATTGATCAGCTCTGGCACAACATCTTTTCAGCCACCTTTAACATAATGATTATGGTGACAGAAAAAAATTAATATATTACTTACTTGTCAAAAAATCAAATAGAGGGCCAAAGAAATATTCTGCTGGTATAAAATGGTGCAGCTCCCATAGCTTGAATGGATCTGTGTCAATTAACACCTGCACATAATTTGGCCAAAAAAGTGTTGTAGGGTTATTCTACTATATAGCATAATGAAAGTCTAGAGGTCCCAAGATCTTGAGCCTTCAGCAGTCATTCTGGTCCCCATTAGCCCTGCTGCAAGTGCCACTGTAGCTGTTGTCAAATGAATTAAGCACGGAATTTTAGCCTTAATTTGCATCTTCTGAGATTTAATGGAGTTAATTTAGACCTCTGATACATGTTGTTGCTGCTGTTGTTGTTTGCATGTTGATTTTTTGTTTTTGAAAAATTATATATGTAAATAAATATACAAACATATAACATTATGGGTGACATCATGGCCCTATTAAAGTCAATGGGAGTTTTGCCAGTGACTTCAGTGGGGCCAGATTTCACCCCATATACATATGCATCTAGGTGAAATTCACCCCAGTACAGAGGACCCATACAAGTTTCTCTGTATCACTTGTGACCTTAAGCTGGAGCTTAATGGATTTGGAGACCCTCATACAAGCCCTGTGAACTGGGATGAATTTCACTCTACCAGTATTATCCTAGTATGAAAATCACCTGTGTGAAGAGGACATACACATATCTCACTTAAGACCTAATCTGGGAATTAAAAGGTGCATAGGCCCCTCTGCCTGGGAGTGAATTTCACCCTTAGAGATTGTAAGAATAATTATACCTTGCTCAAACTGAGAAATAAATGTATCTTTGCTACTTTTTGTTCTAATTGTTTTGCTTCTACTGTCACATTTTGTTTTGTCTTGACCTAAACAAATTTCACTGGAAAAGAATAAAGATTCTTAATATAATTCATAAAAGATGTTCTATTTATCTTAACAAAGGCTAAATTATTTGGAAATATTCGTTATGAGATTTCCCCCAACCCGAAGTTAATTTTTAACGGGCCCTGTTCCTTGTAGTATTGCATACAGGAGTAAATAGGTGTCATGTGTAGAACCTAAATGCAGGAGCTGAGGTAGAAGATATTTACAGCTCTGTAACTGAGATACTCATTTTAAATGGCAAATAAGGACATTGACTGAAACTCTAGAATGAAACTAACCAGTTGTCATTAATATTTGCAAAGTTTTTCCTGGCATTAAACTGATTAGGGGCAATTTGTCCCACAAATCTTTGGAAACCTGCTAGGAAGGTGGATTATTTATAAAATTCAGCAGGAAAAAAAAAAAGCAGCAGCATACACTCAACAACAACAAAAAAATCAAGTGGGTAGACTGGGAGGAAACTGCTAAGCAGTCAGGTACAGTGCATGGGTCTTACATTGCTCTCATCTTGTTTTCTGGTAGAAGTGGAATTTCCAAGACTTTGGTGTTGGAAAGTATTGTTTCATGGCTGGTGGTGGAAACAGTCTTCCCTGTGATTCGATGAACCTGGTAGAAGGCATGAGGTCTCAGCAGGCGGTCGTCTGCAGTCCCAATGAACAGCTGTAGCGTGAGCGGCTCACTTTCTATGTAACCGTGTAGCTGGCAAGAGAACAGAAAACTCCTACTAAGCACCATCCACATAAACTGCTGGGAATCAATTAAATTTTTATAAGCAAGAGAGTCTAATTCAAGGAGAAAACTTGTGACAGGTGCTAAGTGTTAAGCCCCCTTTTTTTCTGTAACATAATATTGGTACAATAAAAAAGGTGCACTCAGAAAACGTCTCATTATTCTCAATTACCTGAGGCACTTTAGTTGGAGTTAGCCTTTAAAACAGTTCTGCTGCATGCATTCAAAAAACTTCATATTACTTCTCTATAGCAGTGTTCTACAAAAAACAATGGAGTCAATGTTCCCGCAGCAACACTAAGGGCAGCAGAACTAATGGCCATGAAACTGGAAGGGACTATCACAATGCATCCCTGAACTCCCCCACCATCACTAGAAGGTTGTGGTTAGTGTATCTTCTTCTTCTCTTTTTTTTTTTTCCTTCTTTTTTCCCTAATTGAAAATGCTGGTAAATGCTGCCTGGAATAGACTGGGGATATAGTATATGCATGACATTATTTGTTCACCTAAGTGTCAAATTCTTAGAGAATTGCACACAAATCTCACTGAAGTCAATGGGCCTCAACTACCCCACAGTAACCCTACTGACATCAGAGTTATGTAAGCTGATGTATGCTGGTGTGAGAGCAGAATCAGGCCCAGTGAATTAGAGTCAGGTCTCATTTACACTGGTGTCAACCGACAGTGACCCAGGCAGTGGTGTTGCTGAACTGATGGCATGGGTGTAGAAGAGATCTGAAATTGACCTAACGGAGTAGGACACGAGTAGCTGACCATAAATGATCATGCTGGCTTACTGTTCGGATACTTAGTCCAGTAGTTCGATAACACTAACAGCAACCCCTCTCACGATATTGACACACATTTTTAGATTTAAATGAAGCCCCAACTAAAACTTAATCAAAAGTGAGCATACCGTAGATATCGTCCAGCAAATAGTGACCTCAAGCTGAGAAAATCTTAGCTCAACCCCTGCTGGTTTGGCTCACCTGGTTGATCTGTCACCTTCAGATTAGGAGGGTCTCAGATCATAGTTTTGGCTGCAATAACAAAACAGCACACTCAAACCAAACAAATCCAGCCAGCAGATGGGTGTGTGCGGAGTGTGGGAGGAACTCTCCTAATTGGTTAAATATGCCGTAGTGTCGTAGTGTCTGACTACCAGCTGGCAGACATGGGGCCAGGAGAACTGCTGATGGCTCTCACCACTAATGCCATGGCAAACAGAGCACATTGCTGCTTGCAGAGTGTGCAATGGTCAGACACAAAGGGCTCTATAGTTTCCTCCCATTTATGTCTTTGTCTCTAAAACAAGATGCTTCACAACTAGCCTATTTCCTAATATCATCATCAGATCAGACACACAAAAATATTAACAACAAAAATTGGTCTTGAATTCTTTGGCTGCTAAGATCCATCCTTAGGTCCCGGAGGATATAGCAGGGACGTGGGAGAGCACTGGGTGTGCTTTTTGCCATACGTACATTGGTGGTACATAATCTTCTAGCTTTTCAATACAGTATAAGCTTAGTGGCTGCTAATAACAGTTCACACAGAGTTGCCCAGGTGCCATAAGTAGTCATTTTATGAATAACATTTTTAGTTGCTGCGTGTGCAGATGCAACAAAACCCAAATACAGCTGAAAACAGTAATATGTGGCTAAACCCAAAGTCTAGTATAATAGATACTGGTGTTTTGCTTACTTTTTCTTTAGTTAATAGCTCAGGAAGCCAATTGTGAGGGGTCAAAAGAACATGAGGTCTGGTCTTCTTTTGGTATTTCTACCATACAGGAACTGAAATGCTGCTAGAAGACAAGATCTCAAGCTATTCTGGCCCAATCAAGTCCTTCCTGAGGAATTGCAAAATCCTGTAGAGCACACATACAAACACTAACCTCTCCCCCCAGTATATACGCATATTATAATAATGTTAATCATATCTCATACTGCAGGTTCTTAGATAATTACAGCATTAGTCAGGAAATTTGCTGCCATATGCAGCATTGGCCAGGTGCACTGTGCATTTGTTCACCTTCCTCTGAAGTCTCAGACATCCCACCCTGCCTTCTGTAGTGGCCAGACTAGACTTACTGGGCCAAATGGTTTTATCTGGTCTGGCACTTTCTATTTTCCTATCTAAAGAATATACATGGAGGGAGAAAAGAAAAAAAAGAGAGCAATTCAGCTACACTGCTGTAGTATTTTATCCAATCTGCATTGCTAGGACACCACATAAATGGCTTTCACTGTTTTAAAAGCATTCTACTCTTTTTTAGTATATTAACATTACCAAATATAAATCTAAATGAAGTAAAATTAGTTAGTCTGATTTTTCAATAAGCATCTTCTCTCTCTCTTTCTTTTTTAAAAGACTAGCTAGATTGGCCCCTCCTATGCCCTTACATGGAGCAACAGGTGGCTTCCGACCCATTTTGTTGAATGCAAGCAAGCATGGCTTATTATGGGGGAGGTTGAATGCATTATGATTTTCATTAACTCTTCTGAACCCCCCAGTACATGGCACTAAGCCAACGCTAGTACTATTATAAGATAAAAGGAGACCTAAGTCTGAGTGTTCACTTCAACCAGGTGCCATGGTCTGTATCCCTTAGTTCAATTAACCACTTCAACAACCACAAGCAGCAGGGAAAAGTCTTATTTTCTTTTGAATCAGAAACTAACATGAGTAGGGGCTTTCTAATTTGCTGCCTGAATGAGTGTAAGAAGTTATATCTCTCAGACTTCCAGAGGGAAGTTTTAACAAAGGATATACTTTTCCAGCAGGGGTTTATGCCACCATCTTAAGCATAACTGCAAGAAGGTTATATATCCCTGTACTGTAGCAATTCTAAGCCTCTTCTTGTTGGTTTGATTCTACATTTACCATGTTTCTCTATCACTTGTGGTAACTTGTCCATCAAACTAGCAGGGTCTTCAGAAAACGTTATTATCCTCACACTCTTTTTAGGTTTAAAAAGAATAGTTTTGGTTTTTTTCTACTTTAGGAATCTGACTCTTGCTGTTAATCTTGCATATAGTTACTAAAGTCTTCTTTAATATTATACACAGTCCAATTTTAATGCATAAAATAGTATCACACACAAAACACTTGATTCTCCCTATAGAGACAAAAAGTACTTGTTGTAAGTATATATATTTATACTGTATATGAAAATGGATGTTTCACCTTTAATTCCTAATGTCTCAATATCCAGTCTGAACAGTTAAAGGGCAATTATAGCACAAGCTGTGACCCTGTGGAACAGGCACCTCAATGTGGATCCGCCCCTGCATGCCTTAGAGTCATAGCTGTTTACTACTGTTACCACAGTAGACTCCATACAGCTATTGCACAGTGACCTGAAATCTATTTTGCCTCATGCCTCATCAACATTTCCAATCATAGAACCTTAGCATTGATGTAAGAGGCAGAACTGATGATGATGTAAGAGGCAGAAAGAATACAGCTGGATCTTGAGGTGCCAGATGGAATATACAGGGTTGGCAAGATGCATATTTTTACTTGTAATCTGAATAAATTTGATTTGGAAGTCACTGAAAGAGATTAAATATATAACTCCACAATACTACCTTTAAAGATTCTCTTTTCTAACTCCACTCACTGTTTATGGACAATGAAGAATTAAAATAAACATACATGGAGATATATTAAGGAGTGAGAGTTTTTAGTTAAAATAGACTGAGTGAAGAACTGTCAAAGCCCTGACTCAGCAAAAGTAGTACACTAAGCATGCACTTAAGGCCCTATATGTTTTGCTGAATCAGGACAAAAGGACTGAAGAAGAAATGGTAGACTCAGATCAGGCTCTGCTATTATAAGACTGTTTGGTTTTAAATCAAAGCTGACCAGTGTTGCCAACCCTCACAATTTTATCATGACTCTCACCTCAGGATATTTGGTGTTTTTCTTACAGCCCCAGTTCCTAGGGTCAAGTTAATATGTGAGAATCTCAGCTTTCATTTCAAAAAGAAAACCGAGTTTATAACCTTCCTGCTTGTAGGAAAATGTGACCCTGAAAGATTCAAAAACCAGAAAACAAATAAAAAGATCCCAAATTTATTTACTTTTTAAGACTCGTGAATTTTAAGCCAACCCTGATTTTGGGGGAGCTCAGCTCATGATTTCTGTATGCCTGGGCAAGACTACAGCTCTTTGCCTAACAACCTCAATTAGTGATGAACTACTTGGCTGGCTTTGAAGACCTATTCCCTGTTATCTATTTAACTCCCAGTCTGAAAATAGATATTATTTATGGTACTCAATGAACATGGACATTCAAGCCCCAACAAAGCATTAGTTGCTCAACTGCCCACTCAGTGAAACAATAGAAATAAATAATTCTGATAGGTTGCTCACTAAACTAATCAGTACAGAGCTGACCCTGCAGTCCTTACTCAGACAAAATTTCCATTGACTTCATGTTATCTACGGCAATGGAAGTTTTGTTTGGGTAAGTGCTACAGGATCTAGCCATGCAGTAGGAGGCACCTGATCTCAAATAAGTGTTCCCCATTAAGTTTTATCCATTGCATCATATTATTTACTTTTGCATTATGTCACATAATCCACTATGCCAACAGAAGCAACAAAATGTAATGCAAGGATTAACATTTAAAAAGGACACGTATGGTGCATGCCTAATTTTAGATCAGGCAACCACTATCAATAGCGGTGACAGACAGACTTGGGCTTTTGATGAATTTTTGGCAGCTAGCAGATGTCTAGAGAATGGACTAGCTTTTGCTCTCTCTGAACTAGTCACAAGAAAGAATATCCTGCCACACTCTCTAAATATTTAAACGTTGTCACATTGAGCAGTGTGACAAGGACCGGAGGGTGGGCAGTGAAGGCACAGCTGGAATAGAGTCACTGGACTTTTACAATTGTAAGCAGGTAAAAGAAATATGTACAAGATGCCTGTAAAAGAGGAAGGCAATGGGGGGGGAAGGGGAATGAGCATTCCTATTGGTTAGGAAAAAATTTTACACGCTCACACACGTGCATATTTTCCATGCATGTTCTGGAATACTGTATTTGGTTATAAAGATTTCTGTATCCTGGCTTGCAGCATGGGATGCATGCGTCAGACACCCTATTTTTATCTTTTCCCCTCTGTAACACGGTCCCAAAGCAGAAGCTCCTTTCTTAATATCCCAGTGGCTGAACATTGGCAACAAGGTTGCTCTCAGCTACATTATTCATAATAAAAATGTTGCTCTCCTGGAGATCACATTTTATCTGGCATGAGTATGTCTGCACTTAAAGGGCCTGATTTTAATTTATACTAAAGCCCCTGCTGGAGCATTGTAAAGGGGCTTTACTGCAAATGAGAATCAGACGCAAAGTAGTTTTGGTGGGGGATTTTTTTCTCCCTTGCTGAGTAAATTTGAAGATTCAGCGCAGTACGTTCTCCAAGACCTTGTTTTAATATAGACTAAAAGATGCAGACAAAGCTTAAGCGCACAGATAAAGATCTTTGTTTTGGTTTTGGAGTGAAAATAGGTCATCTATCTTCTATTGTCATATTGACTTATCACTGACTAATCTGCGCTTCTCAATTTTGAGAGATATTATATCAAATTGATTTCACGTGGTAATGGAGATTCTGAACCTGGTTCTGATCTCATGTATCCTAGTTTTACACTAATCTAACTGCACTGAAATCAGTGAAGTCACTCCTAATTTACACAAATGTGATTGTGATCAGAATTAAGCCCCATGTCACCATATGTAATTTTGTGCAACAGTGAGAAACAGGATACACTGGCTGGCAAATTTCTTTTTGCTCTGATAATCGTGCTAATGTTGCCTGAAGTAAGGTTTCTTTGGAATTCCTAAACCCTGAAGTCACTTCTTTCACAACACCTTCTCCCACTGAGATATCTTGATTTTCACTTATAAACTGCTATTCATCTTGACAGCACCAAAAAAAAAAAATCCCAACTTTTCTCCTATAGTACGTGCTGCATGCAGAATTAAATTGCTAATACTGGCACATCCAGTCCCTGAAGTGTTCTAAGAGCAAATAGATATTGCTGTAACAGCCAGAGAAGCCTGGGGAAACCACCCCCCCACCACCACCAAAAAACAATACCAAACAACCCCCCTCCACCACCAAGATTTACTTAGAGAGCAAACTTTTAATCACAAGGTAGTGTTTGTGATGGAGAAGCTGGGACCAAATTAAGCCTCCAAAAATGAGCAAACTGGATCTTTGGGAAGTTCAGATAAGGATCCAAACTCTGCATCTTGGGTCCATCTCTTATTTGTAAAATTAAATTAGCAAAATTACAGAGTTGGGAGGAGTATGATGGTATTTGAAAATTACAAGTAGGATTTGCCAACAGATTATTTTAATGTGAACATTTAGAAATCCCCTTGAAAATCTTACCATAGACGGTTATATTTTGTAGAATGCAATGATTTCTGGACATTATCCTATCCAAGTATGTCATACATAACTCCAGCAAAAGTGGTTATTTTCAAGATTGGGAAGTAAATTTCTATTATAAACCGTAATATTTATTTTGAGAAAGGCCCTTCAAATACTTTGCATGTTTCCTTCCAATCTCCTTATGCCTTTGGCGTGTTAAAGTATGTCAAAATACTTAGAAAACCTGTTCTAACAAATAGACTTCCTAAAGCTATCTGAAAGAATAATCCCATTCTCAAAGACACAAGAGAAGAAGATTCTGTCAGAATGAATTAGAAAATGTATATACTTGACTGAAAGAATAACTAAAGGCAATGCAGACTGCTCTATTCTACATAGAAACTTCTTAATACATGTGTTTATTAGCTTCACAAATAGTACCTTGCAAGGAGTAAAGTGCTATTCGGGTGTCATAATCTGGCCCTTAAGGAAGATAATCGATAAAAATACCTTGATTTAGGAAGGGTTTTTTGGCCACCAAGTATATGGGGGAAAAAGAAAATATTCTAGGTAAGCTTATTTGCAGCCAGATGTTCACAAAAGGTAAACAAGGGAATTAAAATCTAAGACCTATAAAGTAAATGCTGGATATGTATTTAAGTCTCAGAACTGTGAGCTATGCACAGTATTGCTGTACTGCAACCCTATTCAGCCAGTAGGATCTCTTTACAGTATCTGCACATGATAAATGATTAAAAACCAACAAATAGCCAGGTTTTTAAAAGTTCCTTAATATTCCGCTTTACACAAACATTTCAAATTCTTCAATATAAAAGAGAATTTTAGGATCAATCTGTTTAAACAGTAAACTAGCTGCATATGCAATTTTAATACTGAACACTTAGCATCAAATCAATGTAGGATCATCAATCTGAATTTTACGAAAACAAATATAATGTAGTTCACACCTAATAGTAATATAGAGCCTGACTCCTTTAGGTCTTTAATTGGGAAGAGGGGGAGGATGCTCTTGTGGGAAATGACTGTCATGTGATAAAAGGGAACAGACACAGGGGTCAGAAGACACGGGAATCTTTTCTGGTCTCTACCACAGATGTCCTTTGTGACCTTGGGTAAGTCAGTGCAGAGCCATGCTTCAGTTTCCCCATATGTGAAAAACTATTTCAATGTCTCAAGCGTGCCTCTTCAGAGCTCTAGACTGCACAATCTTTCCCTCTGTGTAGAAAGCCAGTCACTAGGACTGCCTTAAAAAGGACTATTAAACAACCATCAGACCTATCAAAATAAGCTTTTCTTCATCCAGCCACTGCATAACCTTGCTCAACTCCCAGGGAAAGCTGGGGGACCAGATGAGCCTTAAAGGGTGCCCTGAGGGCTCTGCAGCATCAGTAGGGGATGGAAAAGAGGAGGGAGTTCCAGCCGCCAAGCCACTAGCCTTCTCCCATTTAAACCATGGGCCTGTTACATTAATTACATCTGCTGATCAGAGGTATCATTTCAGAAAAAATTCGGGGTAGTGGGGAGAGCAAAGTTGTGTCAACATGCAGAACATTGTATATTGGTTAATATATGTTATATCCCGCAAACTATTGCTAGTGGGGGGCGGGGGATGGAAGACATAATGGAGCATATAGAACTATGAAAAGTTGGGAGGACAAACCAACATCGGGGGGGCATGGGGGTCAGGGAGAGGCTGGCACTGACCCCCTGGCCCCTTAGAAAATGATACCCCTGCTGCTAATCAGAAGTGCTGGTACATTGGTCAAGAAAGATGGTCTGTAAGATAGAACCAAATATATTTTAGACTCCATAGATCAAAAAACATATCTTAAAATTCACCTGAAAAATCAACTAGTAACCAGTGCAGATGAGAAGCTCAGGTGTCGTGTGATCCCTCTGGGAAATATCACTGAATAGGTGGGTAGCTGCAGTCTGCACTAGCAAATGGTCTTTAAGTGTAGGCTCATGTAGAGTACATTAGAGTAATCCAAACCCAAGGCGGCAAGAGCATGGATAAGTGTGGTGAAGTGTCCAGCTGAAAGAAACTCATGCCATTATTTTGCCAATTTCAAATGACAAAAAGCACTCCAGGTGATCTGCTACCTGCCCACTGAGTGACAGCTCCATAGAATTCAATAGGATCCCAGGTTGGAGGCTTGAGTGCAGTACCTGAAGGTTCTCATTGAATTTCTGTCCTTTTGCAGCTGCATCCTTCAACCTTTAACATTACTGTACTTCTACATGTGTATGGTATTTAAATTAGTGCTATACCATTGAGATGTCATATATTCCCTTTACTTCCCTTTGCCCAGAGCCATCTGCCTTGTGCTGGGATAGCCCATCACTTAAGTAAAGTTAAATGAGGGTTGGCACTTCAAGGGAAGAACTCACAGAACACCTAATTCCTGTAGGATACGATGTTGATGATTCTTGGGAGCCAGACTCTGCTTCTTTCTAGTGTTGCAACATTAGATTCAACATAAAACAAAGTTCTTGACCATTTGTCATCATTGACGAGGCCATGGCTCTTTTGGAAAAAGTAGAGGTGCTAACCCTTGGACAAATATCAACTCTGTTATACAATGCATTCTTTAATGAATGTGCAAGCCAAAAGAAGAGGAGTGTCTAGCTTAAAAGAGCAAAGCAGGAAGATTTGAGAGTAAAATAAAATCTGCTCTTGCAGATCTGAAGTTGTCCTCTGAACATGACAACTTAGGCTGGTTTTTACTTAACTACTTGCTTGCATATTTAACTAAGAATGATTTCATGTCATCCTTTTGTGTCATAATACAAACGTTCTCTCTTCACCCACCCTCAAGTCAAAATGTAATAAAAATACCTAGAGGTTTTGTTCTGTTTGCAAGAATTTTTTGAAATACTAAACCAGTTTTTTCTGGGTTCATTTGAACTTTGTTTTAAAATCCAGATGTATTATTCACGAGTCCAAATATTAGAGTTGGTCCACAAATAAAAATAAGCTGGCTCCCATCCCCAGAGAAACAAGCATGGGCTAAGGGTGAAGGGTGCCAGGGAAAGGGAGCAGAAGGAGGAGGAGAGTGAATGGAAAACAGCTGGAGTGTGTTTTATGTGCCACTTTCCTGTGCTGCCACTTGGATTTTGCTTAGACAGTGTAGCAAAAGAGCAGCTGTTCACATCATGATGGATAAAGATCCATATAAAACTTCCAGCTGCAAATATGCTATGAGGAATTATTATTTGTAATGTAATAGAGATGCTGTGCACTCAATGACTGGCTCACTAGGCGTTTAGGTCTCCATCCAGAGGAAAACAGCCTTCGTGGCTGCTGGCTTGCAGCACATCCATGAATCTCCTCGCTAAACAGCCACCGAAGCTGCTCCCTGTTTCTAGGAGGGACTTCCCCCTCCAGAAGCAGCTGTACAATGCAACCACCCCAACTTGCACTCTTTCCAAAGTCATTAGCCTCCAGGGAATGATGCCCTAATTCAGGGAGTCTTCATTTTACAATTTACAGATGTAAAGGGGTGGCCATTTTGAGCCCAAACACAGTACTTAAGGTTACTATCCTTGTGCTCTGCCAACAAAAGGAATCAGGGGGAGAAGGGGAGAGATTTTCCACAGTGAGACTGAGGAGAAGCTCTCTCCGTCTCTAGATGCATCAGCAATCTGACTGGTTTCTCCCGTTCCCTCCCCTATCACACCTCGCCCCACCCCAACCCAGCAAGGGGGGTTACTCCAGTCCTACAGTTGTAGTAGTTTTCCAAAGCTGCACGGCCTTCCTCATCAGGGGTGTGGAAAGGAAAGAACCAGGCCCCCCGAGATGGAACTGGGGTGCACTAGAACCAGGTAGCTCATTTAAATTAACTCTTCTCATGAACAGCTCCATAATTCCTTGGTAGGTTGCAGCTGGCCCCTATGCACTATGATGACTTTTCCCCTGGATAGCTTGTCCTGCTGCACATATACCATATGTGACCTTTGGTGGTTTTTATATCCCAGCAGGCTGTGTTTTTATCTGGCAGATCCATAGCAGTTAGAAGCATGAGAGACTTCCAAATTACAGTTAAATAAACTCACTGGTACAATGTAGGGAAGGACTGTGAAAGTTTCTGGGGAAAAAAACAAAAACTATCTCCAGTGTTTTCTTCCTAGGTCTCCAACTTAAATACCATGAGCTTGATTATTATCAGTATAAATCAGAAGTTACTCCACTGAAGTCAACAGAGTTACATTGGTGTAAAAAAGATTTGGCTCAAGCCCCACATTTAGGTGTCCTGGCAAAAAAAAAAAAAAATCCCTATACAGAGAGGTTCTTCCCTTTCCATTTTATCTGCCATTACACCTTCCTACCTGAAAACTCAACTATAAATCGTTTGACTGTGATCATCCGCTCACACTATTGCTTTTCTGCACTTATATGCACCTTCTAATTAGCAAGTTATATTTGTGACTACTAAAAGACTGTAGCTGAGCAGTGCAGTAGTGATTTATGATATGTGTATAGGCAGATACCACACGCACACTTATAGTTGCAAACACGTTTTTAGTCATGTCACACAGTGGCAGATTAACACACAGGGCCTGTGCCAAAGGGTCCTGGCCAATTTGGGGGACCCCACAGGAGCACCGGAACCTGGGTGGAGGTGGGGGGCCACGAGCCCCACAACTGTTGTCTTGTTCCCTGTTCTTCTTCTTCCCCTGAGGCCCTGCCCCTGGAAGCTGGGCAGTGGTAAGAGCTGTCCAGAGAGCCTGGGCTGCTGTGTGGAGCCCCAGACCCTCCACCTGCTCTGGGAGGGAGCCCAGGTGCCCAAGAGCAGCCCACAGCCTGTGTCTCTGCCCCCCAGGGCACGCTGCTGCCAGTGGTCTCTGGTCTGGCCTCTTGCCCCCTCCCTGGCACCTGCAGACATGCTCTGCAGGGAGTAGAGGCCCTGCCCCAGCTGGGAGGCGGCAGGGGCCCTGAGAAGGTCACAGGCAGCGAGGAGCCAGGCAGGGCCTCCTCCAGCGCAGCTCTCACTGCTACTGGCCTGGTCTCAGCGACCGCCAAACTCCACCAGGCTCGCTCAGTGCCCGCCCCGGCTCCTGCTGCCAGGCTGCCCCTGCAGGGTCCCGCTGCTGCCAGGCTGCCCCCACCAGCTTCCTCCTGCTCCCAATGACAGGCTGGCCCCGCTGCCGCCTGGGCTTTGTGCCCAAGGCAGCAATCACGCCCCTCCTGTCACCTCTTGCCTGAAGCTTTCAGTTTGGGAGGGGCAATGCCCCCCTGTTCCCCAAACTACATCCATGCCACCACTGCTCCACACCTGCCCAAGGCTACTACACCCATGTTAAAAAGTGGGTGGACACGGTCCCCCTGACCCTCCCAGTTCTGGCACCCCTGAGGCCCCAGGTTGTGGAGGGCCCACATGTTCTTTGTGCCCAGGGCCCCAGTAAATCTTAATCCGCCTCTGGTGCTACGTTTGCAGTTTTTATATTAAGAATGTACGTATCTGTGCACAAACTGACCCAGATGAGCCTAGGGGTACATCTAAACTGCAGAAAAAGCTATAGCAGTGAGTCTCAGAGCCCAGGCCAAATAACTAAGACTTGCACCACAGGGCTAAAAATAGCAGCATAGAGGTTGCTGCTCAGGCTGGGGCCCAGACTCTGATACCCTCCCACCTAAGATGCACACAGCTCAGCAGGTAACTTTAAGCCATTTTTACAGTCCCCTGATTTTGAGGATAGGTCTAAACCCCAGTGTCAAGCAGAAGAGAGTTGCCGTTGAAATTGACTTTAAGGGGTCCAGGATTTCAGCGCATCTATCACAGACTGCCCCATCACGAGCTACCACTCACTGCTTGGACACAACCAATATTAGTCAGTTGGTCACATTTCAAGCTCTGACCCTACAACTTCTTTCGCGTGAATGCAACAGTCTGCCCATGGGACACATTACAGTATGAAGGCATTAGGTGTGGTTTTATTACATACAGGGGTGAACAAAGATGCAGAGGTACTTGGCGCAGCATTGTTCTATGCAGACTAGTTATGATGATTATAGAGAACAATAAGATATTAGACCACTGATGGTTAGAAAACTGTTGTGTATTGAAAATAAATATATTTCCCCCCCCCATTATCAATTTTCCCCCCCAAATAAAGCCTATTTAAACTACTACATCATTTGAAGACAGAAAATTAGGCACTATGTTCACAGGCTTTATCTCTGTAAATATCTGGAGCGCTATAAATACTGTGCAATAAAGAACCACATTCAGAATATTCATATTGGGCTTACTGTTCTGTTGCCATGAAAATTAATATATTTTTAACATTTAATTTCTGGTTTCATATTAACTGATTTGCCAAGATTCCCTTTTCAAAGACAACAGAATATTTGTATTTGAGACATCTTAGTCTATTAGCGTTCTGCATAGAAAGCTGCAGCACAGAGTAAGGCCTGAAAACTCAATGAAAGAAGCAGAGACACTAGTGTTCTAGAAAGTTGTATGCCCCCAGTAGGACTTATCATAATCAGACAGGCCATAAGTCTAACTCTGATTGCTTCTTCTTTTTCTTTTGTCTTTTTTGGAGGTGGAGGAGGACAGAGGTGTGAGAATGAAAGTCTGAATTCAGCCTTCTTACTCATTTTGTGATTCACAAGAATTCTGCCGCCTTCCAAAATTTGCAGCAGTTATCTGCTTCTTGTCCATGGCTGTAGAAATGAATTCAAAGGGGGGTATTTTGACCAAAAAACCCCAGACAGAATTGCAAAATATTGTTGAGAGAGGATGATTGTGAGATAAAGGGACTGGGGCTGGAAACCGCGTGATCTGGTTTCCATTCCTAGCTCTGCCACGGACATGCTATGCCTTGGATAAGTTACTTAACTAGACCTGGTTGAAGTTTTTTCAAAAGTTTTCAGATTTCAGACGTGCTCTACATTTAACCAATCTGTGCCTCACATTCCTGTAAAATGGGTTATAATACTTCACTGCCATATAGGGTGTTGTGTTAATTAACAAACATAAAAGCATTTTGAGATCCTCCCATGGAAGATGCCAATATTATTTTAGGAATACTACTATCTCATCTGGATTTGGACTTTAATTCTAACATATAAATTATAATTGACTTTTGAAGGACTATTTTATACTATTAAAACCCCTCACTTATTTAGCCAGTAGGATACTATCTGGCTCCACATGTTCTTAAAGACAAAGGGCCAAATTCTGCTTTCATTTACACTGGCACAATCCAAGAAGAGTCAGTTGAGTGTGTATTCATCAGGCAATATACACACACCTTTGGCATGTTAAGGCACTTATCTATGACTGCGGTCGCAGCTTGCACAAGATATAGGTGTATTGACTGATCAATTCACATTTGTGGCCCTATTCTCCTGCCACAGAACACAAATAACTTCTATTCATCGACTTTATGATTCCAATCATTTTGTAGTTTCTTCTGTAAGAATACGCCTCGCAGTGTAAGCTGCTAATAGAGCATTTGGCAATAAAACTACATCAGGTATATATTATAGCTGGGATTCCATGATTTTAACATCAAAAGTCTGATTAGGCTGTGAGAAATTCAAATAGGTTGTATTCTGTGTCTTGAATTTCCATGGGTTGAGAAATGGAGAGCCCATCCATTGGTATTACCCGATTCACCAAAAAAGGAAGTCTATGACATTTATCTCTTAATATAAAGTATGTGCTGTGTTGGCCTGTGAATTGTATTAAAACAGGATAGCAATATATATGCAATAGGACCGATTCTCTTATTAACAAAATGCGAATGGACAACCAGTGATAGAATAAAACACTAAGGCTCCCCACAGCTAACTCATCTCCAAGAAATATTCCTCAGGTGATGAAGATTCCTAGACAAAGCTTTCAACATATTTCACTTATTTTCAATTATTCTAAATATTGTCAAGAAGAGTACAGTAGAACTTCAGAGTTACGAACACCTCAGGGATGGAGGTTGTTCATAATTTTGAACAAAACATTGCGTTTTTTTCTCTCAGAAATTTACAACTGAACCTTGACTTAATACAGCTTTGAAACTTTACTATGCAGAAGAAAAAATGCTGCTTTTAACCATCTTAATTTAAAGGAAACAAGCACAGAAACAGTGTCCCTACCTTCTCTAATCTTTTTTAAACTTTCTCTTTATTTTTTTTACTAGTTTACATTTAACAGGGTACTGTATTTGTTTCCCCCCCTCATCTCTGCTGCTGCCTGATTGTGTACTTCCGGTTCCAAATGTGGTGTGTGGTTGTCTAGTCAATTTGCAACTCTGGTGTTCGTAACTCTGAGGTTCTACTGTAATATTATTTAGCAGTCACTGTCGCCCTAGAGTTTCAGCCAAACTCTGATGATTGAGTTAGTAAAATGGTCAAGTACAATTTTGCATGTTTCTGTGACAGAAATTGCCAGTAAAAAATTTACATTTGTGGGCCAACTTATTTGCTAGTGTAAATGGGGAACATGTAATTGTGGGTAGCTTATCTACATCCATTGGTTGTGGGTAGCTTATGCTGTTTGTGCAACTCATCTAGATTCATTTCCTAAGATGTACATGTTTTGTGTGTGTGGTGTACTTTAAAATAATGTAAATATCTGAACTCAGAGGCTCCAAAATAATATCACACCCTTTCAGAGTATATCTTTCTTCTTAAAGGATCCCAAGTTACTTTACAAACTACATATATTAAGGGATCACTTAATTCAACACTGAGATGCAGCTACCTCTAGGTTGATCACAGCAGCTGTTTAACTACTCACTGAAACACTGTTTAGCTACTCACTGTTTAACTACTCACTGAAACACAATCAGAGCTATGTGCAAAGCCTAATGAGGCATGGTAAATAAAGAAGTTTCACACAGACAGGGATGAAGAGCTTCCAGAACAGAGAAAATTAAATTATCTGTCTTTTGAAGAACACTTCACTGCACTGCTCTGAAATACTTAATGAACATTTCCAATTAAAAACATGCTGTGAAACAACTACTTTCTACCACAAAAAAACCAAAACCAAAACAAAACATGCTAGAAATGGTGAAGCTACAGTCCCACAGCTCTTTTAATGCAGCATGCATGTTTAAACCACACTGGGGTAGAAGTGGCGTCTCAGAGCTGGGAAATATATTGGAATTATTTCCATGGTCACCCTAAAAACAACATACTCGAAATAGTGCTAACTTCAATGAAATATTTTCTCATCTAGAGTATGAATTTGCAGGCTTCTTTCCTCCGCTCCCAAATAAATGTTTGAAAATTAATATACATGGTATTTCTATTACTGTAGCACAGAGGAGATCAAGGCCCTGTTGTGCTAGGTGCTGTATCAATAGAACAAAAAGATGGTCCCTGCCCCAATAACTCCTTAGTTTTCCTAAGCACTGACATCATTAACTTGAGCCAGACACAGTATGGGCAAAAGCTGTGCAAACTTTTCCACATAGTCCTGCCTCATGCATACTGCTCAATCCTGACCTGCAGCAATCATCCAGGTCCTGGGCCTCTTTTGTGCCAACACTGAGGATCTTCTCTGAGTGAATGGTTTTATCAAACGGATATGTGAGAATGGGATGAAAGTTCCAAACTCACTTTCCATTGATTATCCTAATCAGGTTTTGAACAGCTTTCCAGAATTAAAATGCGAGATGTGCTGTAACCCACTCTGTTTATTTACAGGTGCTCCCGCAACATGCTAGGCACTTCCCAAACAGAAAAGAAGTCACCGTCTCCTCACAAATGCACATAGGGCTGGTGGAAGGGGTATATATAGGGAAGCATATATGATTGTTATGTTCAATAAATACAGACATAGAAATGTAAATGATCCCAAACCTACTCCTCAAGGATGACATTATCAGCAAGTTTCCCTGAGGGCATCAGGACTCTTCGGAAGGGATTTGAATGAGGAAAGGGCAGAGGCCTTGGAGATTAGTTCTGGGAAGGAACTGAATGCGGAAGAGGTAGTCTGAAAGAATAAATGGGAGGTGTGAGAAGCCGATAAATGGATGGGTGAGGCTAGCATCATTGGTGGAGTAGACCATGATGCAGAAAGAGACAAGGGTGCCACTTTCTAATTATCCAGAGTTACACATGTCTTTGAAAGTGATAACATGACTCTTAAATGGTGTGTGGAGAAGGAGAATCTATTAGTGGAATTCAAAGGGGGTAAGGGGGGAAAGGGAAGCAGATCAAAATGACAGGTAAGAGATCATATTAGAAGCAATGTTCTATATGGACGAGGGGGGGAGGCAAAGTGGGTGTCATGGGGGCCAGAGAGGAGGAAGTTATAAAAAAAAAATCAAGATTTGAGAGCTTGGATAAGAGCTCTCACTCCAGGGATAAAAGGATGATGCATTTTAGAAGTATTGAAGAGGAAGAGGCAGCAAAATTTGGACATGGCTTAGATATGGGGGTGGGGATAGGGGTAAGCTAAAAAATGGCCCACATTTACAGACTTAAGTGATGGAGAGCATGGTGGTGTTTCAATAGTAGTAAAGGAAGGAATAGTGGAAAGGGAAGATACGGAGTTTGTTTTGGGCCACATTAGGCTTATCTTTGTGGCAGGATATCAAGGAAGAGATGAGAGAGAAACAGTAAAGATGTGGGATTGGATTGTTGGAGACAAGCTGGGTGTGGAGAGATATATGTGAGAGTTATCACTATGGGGGAGGTGTTTAAAACTGCATGAGGATAACATCACCCTTAAAGAGAAAATAGAATAAGGAAATGAGAAGGCCAAAGGCAGAGGCTTGCGGTATCCCCACAGACAGTGGGAGAGGAGGACCCACCAAAAGAAACGTTGGAGAGATAGTAGGAGAATTGGGAGGGAACCATATTATGGAAGCCCAAACTGAATGAGATCTCAAGTGGGAAGCCTTGATTGACGTTGCGAAAAGCAGCAGAGAGGTCAAGGATGAAGACAGAACAGAGATTCCACTACCTTTGCCCCCTTTTCAAACCATTTTGAGTCAGCCTGCAGTAAGTAGCAGCCATTAAGGTGCTCCTTGGTATACTAGAGCGAACATGAAAGATTGTGTGTGCCACTCAGAAAATCCAGTTTCCTTTATTTGCTGAGAGATTTTTGCATCCATTGCAGAACAGACCAAAGAACCACTATGAAATGAACAATTTCAGCAATTAAAGAGATGCAGGATTGTATTTCTAAACACGCTGGCCAGTATCAAATATCAATATCATAAGCAGCCTCTGAGGAGATCAAACAGTAACAGAAAACAAAATGGGTACTTTCAAGCTGTGGAAGAAGGAGGAATAAACTGTGGTCTTGAATTAAGACTGCCATTTTGGAACAATCTTACTGACCATGTTTTTTCTGCAAAAGTACTGTTCCCTAAAACAAAATTTTTAGACAATATATATTTTGGCATATGTCTAGCTTGCAAGCGTGCAGTTCAAGATCTGTGCTTGCGTAAGAGTGTGAGAGCTTTAAAAATCCACCACTGCAGCAGGGAAATGCTGCTCAGCCAAAAGCCGTGACATTCCCAGAAACAACACACCTGAGAATCAGGATGACAGCATAGCATTTTGGTGCATCAGAGGTTATAGGGACATCTTTGTGTTCCAGTATGTGATTCCAGTCCAAAGCTCCTTTGTAATGCCAGTATTCATTTGGATGACTTGCAACAGATCAGTGGGATATATAAAACAAATGCATGCTATTCATAAAAAACACTACCATTTCAGATGGTATCTAAATATAAAAATAAATTTAAACATTTTTAAAATGTAAAGCTCAGTTCATACAGTAATAAATAATAATTTGCATTTTAATAGCACCTTCCATCCAAGGATCATAAAGTGCTTTACAAACACCTGTCTGAGGTGAGTGAAGTATCATTATCCACACTGTGCAGAGGAGGAAACTGAAGCACAGAGATGATCAGTAACTCAAGGATCCAGTTCAGCAAAGCAGCCCCATTCAGCAGAGCACTCTTAAGTGCTTAACTTTAGCTTAATCTGACTGTGACATAAGCAAATGCCTAGAGTGCTCTAATGAACAGTAATGAAAAGGTCACATTGTTAAGCTTGTCTATGTTAAGATTTTTCTCTTTTGTTAGAATGATGATGTATCAATCAACATTTCTGCATGTACGGGATGCAAGCATTAAGGGCCAAGCTCTTGTTCTATTGAAGACAATTGGAATTTGGCAACTGATGTCAGTGGGACCAGGGTTTGGCAAGAACGCTTATCAATGACACAAAGAGCAGAGGTCAATAAAATGTTCCTCAATATTTGGCACTGCAATGTTGTAGAATTCTTAGGAATTAATGACGTTGTATCTTTAATAGCTGTTTATTGCTTTGAATAGGTTTCCATTTGAAATGTACACCTTGGACTTTTAAACCCTAATGTACATACTGTCTGTGTGGAAACAAAAAGCAGAAGTTCCCTAGTTTGATTGGATAATGAAACATTAAAAATAGGTGTTTTTAAACCATTAAATCTATACTAAAAATCATATTACAGATCTCTCTGCAATCTGCATTTTTTAACCACACACAAGTAAACTGATCACTATCCCATTCCAATTGTTACAATGAAATTATGCAATTCTTGCTGAATTATTTTTTAAAACATGTGCATGGTGGAGTAGGTTTATTTGATTTCATTGCGTGGACAGTACGCAACATGTTGTACTACTGTTTATTTATAAAACAGATGTTGTAGTAGATTTTCTTTCTTTCATGGCTCATAACAAATAAGATCTCTTAAGCCATGCTTCACAAGAAGAGAAATGATAAACCCATGCTCAGAGTGAAAGCTGCAACCTACAGAGAGTGTTTGAGTAACATGACACTATATTTTCCAACTATTCCATTTTTTGTTAGTTGGAACAAAGACTGATTACAAAAGAAAAATATATGTTATAATCACATACATAGACATTGTATTACTATATGTACAGATTACAATATACCTATATGGGTTTGATTCTATTCTTATAACGTCTCAAAAATAAAAAAAGTTATAAATCAGGAATAACTCCAACAAAGTTACATAGGAATAAAACTGGTGTGAGATCGAAATGGGGTCCTATTATATATTTCTTTACAATACACACTGTATTACACACTTTATAACCCATGAAAATTATGTTTTATGTAATTGGTAGTAGGGAGGAGGAAAAAAATCATTTGCCCTGAGATATTACTTTAAGAATAGAGGACAGATGTCTAGTTACCGAAGCAGACTTGTAAAAAATTAATCACTTGCCTCATGCAGGTTAGCTGGTATTTTGCAGGTAGGTTAGTATGGTTCATAAAGAAGCATCTGGCTTTTGGTCAAGCTTTTTAATTTTAACGGTTTCATTTCAGCTTATGGGTGCCGGTCAACATGCCAAGTCTGGAGCAGATTTATTCATTTGTAACTTTGGTGCATGATTTCTAAATTGAAATGAATATTGCAAGCAAATAAGTCATAAATAGTTGGCCTGCATTCACAAAGCCTTGGCTCATTCATCTATTAAGCGGGACTGAAATTGTACCTCCATTTTAATGTCATTGAGCCCAATCCTCCACTGAGACAGAAGTCCAATTCACTACATAAACATTAAAATAACTAAAGCCCAGATCCAGTAAGCACTTAAGCATATGCTTAACTTTAAGTATGTGACTAGACCTATTGACTTCAGTGAGGCTACCTTTGTACTTAAAGGTAAGCACATACTTAGGTGCTTTGCTGGACTGAGGCTGAAGGGCTCTGTTCCCTATGTGGGAATAATCTGCATAGGAAACCACAGAAGGGTTTGTCTACACTTACAGAGCTTCAGCGGGGCAGCTGTGCCATTGTAGCACTTAGTGAAGATGCTACCTATGCATATGGGAGAACTTCTCCTATCAGGGTAGGTATTCCTCTTCCCCAAAGGGCGATAGCTATGTCAACAGGAGAAGCCCTCCCATCAGCATAGCCTGTCTATACCAGGGGTTAGGTTGGTATGACTACATTGCTCAGGGGTGTGGATTTTCCACACCCCAGAATCATGTAGTTATACCAATATAAATTGGTAGCGTAGACCAAGCCTAAATTTCAACATACAGAGCATCCTAGGAATTCTTCTCTCAAGGGAAATGGAATGCAGAAGTCTGGAGTCCCACTCCCTTGACCAGAAGATCTCCAGAGATCAACACTGATCCAAGGAGATCCACAGGCACTTCCATGCAAATGCCCCTTACCTCTCTGCCGCCACTCAGGACCATCAACTCCCATGGCTACCTGGACAGTATGCTGATGCAGTACTCTCAGGGATTCCTTTCACTCTGACTGCAAAAATGGGGGAGTAAGATTCCTTGTGCCCTACCCTTCCCTGTCCAGAAGTCATGCACTATCTGGTTCAAAGCATTTATTTGTTACTTAGAGAGACATCTGGGTGTGTCCAGTATCTATATATTGAGGCATTTATACACTGCATATTACTGAGTGCTCAGATACTTCTAATTTGTTTTTTTCCTCTCACTAGAGGATAACAGGTGCATTAAGAACTGGATTAGTAAAGACTCATTCTAGAGATCTGTGCTAGGAAATTAAAGGCAGAAAAAGCTGCCCAGATTGGATTTCCCTGGGATCTCCCAGCCTTCAGTCCCATGGTGTAGAATTAGGGTTTATTTCTTTTGTAGAATCTGGCCACAAACATTTGAGGCCAATTCTCCAATGCTTACTCAGGCTGACTAACAGTAAGTGTATTCAAGCTGTGTGAAGCTTGCAGAACTGGAGCCTTCTAAATTTGAAAGTCTGATCATAAACATTTCTAACCAGGCATTTCCAACTGTAGGGTGCCTAATAGCATAGATTTATTGATAATGGTACAGAGTAAATACCGTGTACATGCAGGGACCACTTTTCAACATTAATATCTCAGACATCTGAATAATTTTCTCAAAAGACAAATCTATTAGGCCATGCAATTAACTGCTTGTCAATTTTTATTTTTAAATTATAGCTGTTTTTGGAGTTCTATGAGTGCAAATAAATCCTCAAAGACCTGATTCATTGTCCTCTCTCTCGATCTCCCTCTTGTTTAATTTAAGATGAACTATTTCTTTTTAATATGGTTTTAAAAAGAGAGGGAGAAAAAAATACCATGCTCATAGGCTGTGTCTGACAGCTCTCAGCCAAGACCGAATTTATAAAACTGGATTAGGAACAATGAACTCTGTAAGAGTATCTGCAGTACAGTCTGACCAGAAGCACTACAAACACCTTGCTAATCTACTGCAACTCAGGTAGCCATTTCCCTAGCATGGAGCAGTAAACAGTCAGTTGGTCCATTTCAGTCAGACTTCATTTTTTGTATGTCTCATTTTCTGCCATCCCAACAACCCAGACACAACTTGGTCAAACAGAACTACCCTTTCTTCGGTGTTGTGGGGTGGGCACAGAGTTTTTTCCCTATTTAAAATAAGCTTTGCTGTGAACTCAATGCTTGCGAGCAAAGAGCACAACATCATACAGGCAACAGAAGAAGACCTGTCCATAGACACAGGCTGTAAGTCAAGAAGTATCCTACAATGATGAGCAGATGGCTGAAAGGTAAGGAAAGGGCAGGTGCAGAAAGCTGCTACTTAATGGTCCCCTATGAGCATCAGTCAGAGCAGAGATATTTTGAACTACACTGTAAAATAATGATAGCTCATCCTATCACATGGTGCTCAAAAAAATCCATTCACTCTGCACACAATACCCACAACTGAAAAGATGCCTCCACAACTAAGTATTCGGCAGGAGAAAAAGAATGATTACCTTTTTGCTCTGCTTTTCCTTGCTTTTCTTTGTTTTATAAAGATTTCCTCTGCACTGTTTTTAGACTGTTAGGCTGTATACAGAATGCACCAAAATTGATCAGTCAACAGAAGCAGACAGACCAGGTTCTGAAAATTGGTAGACAGATTCCTTCCCCATTTCCCTTCCACATCCAACCATGATGGAAAATATCCACTAAAATGTATGTAAGTAGTGTGAAAGCAGCGTTGACACTGTCCACTTCACATCTATCATCACCAAAGGACAACTAGAAGATCATCCACAGATCAAGAAGAATTCTGTGACATTCCCTGTTGAATCCCTCATCTTAAAAACCAGCCAAAAAGGAAAACAGGGAAGGGTTGAGAATGAGGGAAATTGAGAGCAGATATCCCCATTAACTAGTGAACAGTATAATTTCTAGAGACAGTGAAGGTGAAACAACGGAGGACATTCTATATCTGTTTGATAGACTTCTTCCCTCCTCCCTAAAATAAATACTTTTCAGTTTACTTTGTGTGGTCCTCTAGTGTATTTGATAAAGGTTGTTCCAAAACAGGCTTATTCCTAACGTATGCAAAAACCAAATGTAACCCACTGGTCAGCATGTGTTACATGTCCATTTCTATGCCTAATCCAGAGAGGATTATTATTACTAATTATTTGTATTACTGTAGTACATAAAAGTCCCAATCGTGGACCAGGACTTGTCAGCTGTACTAAAACAGAACACTGTACTAACACAGAACAAAAAGATGGCCCTAGCACCACACAACAGATGAACATAGACAGACAGGAGAATACACAGAAACAGAGCTTGGCTCTTTAGCAGAAGCTGTAGTGACCCAGGCTGATAGCTCTGGTGGTTCAATCCCTGGTGTCAGCCAAAACAGTGGCCATTAAACACCCTCCACAGCCAACACCATCGTCCTGCTGTATTGTCCTTTCCTAGTGGAAATAAAATTTAAATCATCAACACGAGGTTTGTTAAATCCCTCCAGTCAGAATGGTCGATTGATTATCTTTGCTACCAATAATGCCTCTTTAGAAGTACGAGTATGTGCTGCAGCATGTCAGTTTGAGCATAGGCAAAAGACATTTTTAAGAGAAGTTGAGTGCATCACCACATGTGACAACTGGCAATTGTGGTTCTCACTTGAAATGGGCTGTTGTTCCAAACTACTGAGGTCTGTCCCCAAAACCCTATTCTTAAGGTGGGGATAAAGTAGCACTTCACACTGTCAGAAAATCTTGACCGGCTGACACCCAGACACAGATAAATTACTTTCCTCTGGAGATGCCCTTCCAGGGAGGATAGCAGCTACTGATGTAGCTATGCTTATGTAGTAATCTTGCGGGAGCAATTTTATGTGAAGTAACCAATGAGAGCCCTCTTGCCACAACCTTCCCCCCCCCCCAGCCAAAAAATAACCTTATCTAATGGTGAAAAGCTTTCAACAAATTCTTCCCCATTTGTTAGATTTATGGAAGCAATAAGCAGCCATAAAACATCTGCCAGATCATTCTACTTTTCAGTTTTGATTATCTGTCTGCTAGTTTGAGGAGAGCTTTAACTATGCAGATGCAAGAAGTGTGAAAGCCATTCAGCTTAGATTTATTCTTGAACAGTACCGGCTGTCTAAAATGGGGCTATAAAATCTAGGCTCCCTGTCTGGTTTGTTGTATGGCTTTGTGCTATTAATTGCAACCTGGCTAACAGGTGCTTGCCGACGTCTTTACATTCTTACCATAAGAAAGGATTATATTTCTATCGGGATGAAAGGGTAGTGCTTGCTTTTAAGTAGAAGTTTAAAAAGGCACATAGAGGTAGTTCATCATTTCCCAATAAAATTGGATAAAGGGAATCACTGCTAATGAAAAAATGGCCTTTTCTCTTGTTTGAGAGGAAGGGGGAAAGCAATTTAACATTGTTATTTGCATATCCACTCTGCTTCACTAAGTGTCAGATGGTCATGAGTTAGACCCACGATGGACTTACTCCCATGGACCTCTCTAATTCCTTTGACTCATCCAGTAATGAGTCCTTTCTGTATCTTCAAACAAGCACATCAAGGTTGGGCCCCAATCCAGAAAAGTATCTAAGCACACACTTAACTTTGATTTAAATTAGACTGGTCACATGCTTAAAGTTAAGCACATGCTTGAGCGCTGTGATGAATCAGAGCCTTGATGTGAGAGCTGTCTGCAGCTCCTTTTCCTGGAACAATGTTCATGAAACTCGACAGCTCATTAACTCTTCATCTCTTTTCAAATACCATCTGAAAATGTCTCTTTTTTGCCTTGGCCTATACTTCTTCATTTCTCTCTCCCTCTGATATTGTTGATTTAACTTTGCACCTCTATTCCCTAATGCTGTAAAGCATTTGAAATACAGTTGTGTGAAAAACACACTACAAAAAAAAAATTGAGGTGTAAAAGCCTGATCCAAATACATTTGTGACTGGTCGGGCAGGCACTGCCACATCAAGTTAAAACAATATGATGTTAGCTACTGGCTAAGCGTGAGACAAAGGTCATAAGAATTCTTGGGACCTGAAGGCAGTTAGACAGCCCTGCAGTCAGAGTTGGTCCCTGAAGTCTTCGAGCCATTTAACTAATTGGTTATGTAGTCCTTGAATATTTTGGATGAAAAGGCTAACACTCTACAAGTGTTAAAATGGACAGGAACCAGTTAAAGAGGGTCACATGGCTATATTTTCAAAAGTATTTAGATGCCTAAAGATGTAAATAGATGAGATTTCCGAAAGTGCTTAAACACCAATGGATTTCGATGGGAGTTAGGAGCCTTGCCTGCATAGGCACCTTTGTAAGTCCCACTGGGGGCTTAAATACCTTTGGAAATCTGGCCGAAAAGGCATAGATTAAATGTAAAAGGGACCATTTAACACCCATAATGTCCACCACGAAGCAGTACCATCCAGCTGGTGTGTGGAAAGTCTATTTGAATGGAAATCATTTTGGTTAGTGGCATAAAATAGTAGGCAAGGACATTTTATGGCTATAAAATGAGGGAGTTGAGGGCACTCAGCTACTCACAGGATTAAGTCAAATTCTGCCTTGACACACACCCTGTGTAACCACAACAATTTCAGTGGGGTTGCATAGGGAGTGGACTAGAGAAAAATATGTTTCCAATATTAATGTGTTTTCAAGTGATATACAAATTCTAACACCAAGTTTCCCTATCTTAAAAAACAAACTAAAACTACTTTTCTTCCCTGGCCATACACCTACTTCAGATTGCTCCTGATATTGCAGAAAATGCCTTACATTCTTTACATATAAGCATTCAGGTAATAAATAATATTTTGAAAGCAGTTCGTAACCTATTCCATTTTGTTTGAATATATTTTTTTACTGCTCAGTGCAGTCCATTATGGGAGTAGCTAAATGCTTTAATTAAACATTCTTGAGTATTTGGATTTTATCTCCCATAGATACATCGCACCCTGGTTGTAAAAATGCCATCAGAAGCAGCCAAAATACTTTTCTTTCACTAAAGAGGAGTTATTAATTAGAATAACTATATACCTTACAAATACCTTACATTTATAATCTAGGGACTTTCCTCCCCATGACTATATACCTTACAAATAGCTTTCCTCCCTTCAAAGTGCTACACAGCAATATCCATTAGATTACTGACCTGCAGATGAAATGCAGCCACATCCAGGTAGAATGCAGCAGCCATTTTATACAACACTAGACAATCATGTTTAGAATGAAGAATGAGAAATATCTCTAACTTGGAGAAGTTTTTAGACTCACCGAATGTGTCAGATTCATTGTTGGTGTAACTCCAATGAAGTCAATTCACCCCAGCTGGAATTTGGCCAGAACTATCTAATGAATTTGTCTTAGGGTTTTCTATAATGCCCATCATAAATTACTTCTCTGGAAACTCCAGGGTTAATACCTTAACTCTTGCAAAAAGTGCAACATTATCATTAACAACCATGAGTGTTCAGGGCCTGGATTTTGCTTCTCAAGTGGTCAGGTTCTCAATTTTCAACCTCATCTGAAATATGGCCTCTCCAGCAGCACCATATGCCCCCATCACTGGCTGGGGCATTGATTCAGTACTGACTCAGAGGGGAGAATACCACCTATTAAACACTGAAGGCAATTATGACTAGTAGCATATTTCTATGAGCCAAAGTATAAAAACTCTTGCCAACCATTACCTTACCACCACTGACTAACCAGCACCCTGGATTTGCCAGTTCTGAAGCATTATTAGCTTGCTGGGTGTGTCAGCTCATCCTGCTCTCCCAACATTTAGAAATCAAGACTGATGATAGCTCCGGGCTGCCGTGGCAGCTCCACACCCAAGCAGGTAGAGCGCAAATATGCAGAAGTGGAACACTGCATTAGGAACGCCGGTAGGTGAGCATTGCTATATGCAATTTTAAATGCAAAAGAAAAAAAATCATCATAAGTAAATGCATAGAGGAAGGTGCAGCCATCAACGTGGGGGAAATCCATCCTACCTGCAGGAATTCCTAATAATCAGACTCTATGTGGATGATGCAAGGGTGGGAGGTGAACAGTACCCTCCAGTCTTGGAGTCAAGGCCCAGGACTACACCCTGTGGCACGGAATAGCAGCTACAGCCCTTCTATACCACTTGATTTGGTGTTGGGGGAAAGTAGACCAGTGTAAACATGGCTCTTGCTTGATAATAAAAATGGTGGTGACCATGTCCACGGCATGCAATGGGAGTGGGGTAAGCACCTATTGTGCAGCAGCTTTGCCTGTATTCCCATCATGTAGCCCCAATGTAAGGCTTAAATGGTGCTGCCCTCTGCAGCATGGATGAATTTCACCTGCCTCAAGGAGCCAGAGGATCCATGGGAAAATTAGGCTCACACCCTGCAGAGCCCGTCACCTCTATGAGGGGAGCCTGCCCTCCTTCCACACTCCCTCCTGACAGTGAGCATGTTTCCCTCAAGAGCCGTTGGCTCCCAACTGCAGCTGAGCAGTTTCCTCTCCTCCAGGAGGAGTGAATACTGTGGGGAGGGAGCTAATGCGGACTGGAAAAGAGTTAAACACTGGCTGGCTAGAGAAGAGTAACCTCCAGGGCAATTAGCCACAGAGTTTAACCTCCTGTATTTGAGGACCATGCCACACACAGCGGTTGCTCCCTGGCTCTTCTTCCTCGGTGGCCTAACACACCCTGCAAATGTCTCCAGTGTGTGGGGGAAGCATCTTTGGGTCTTTTCTAGTGCATTTTCTCCTCTGTGTTGCTGAAGGAAAGGGAAGGGAATATTTTTTTAAAAGTTTAAAATGAACCCTCCAAAAGTAACAGCAACAGATAAATGCAGCTACCAGAGCACGAAAATAGTAAGCAGAGCATACAGAGGAAGCAGTGGAGGTCAGCAGAATTTCATAATGGATTTTAGTAACACAACACAATCAAAAACGCTAAACTGTATCAGAGTGAAAAACGTGCACCAAAACCCCAGATCAAAACACCCCTGCACTCCGGAAAAGCATGGATTCAGATCTGAACTCTGCAGCTCTGGTCTGTCACCAGCTCATCATGAAGTGAGCTGTAGCTCACGAAATCTTATGCTCAAATAAATTGGTTAGTCTCTAAGGTGCCACAAGTACTCCTTTTCTTTTTGCGAATACAGACTAACACGGCTGTTACTCTGAAAACAGCTCATCAGACAATCCCCTTCCTCAGAGGGCCTTACTGAAGAAATCAGTGCTCTCACTTCTCATGCTCGGGCATTCTAAATTCTCTCTCCTTTTATATAGTTTACTTTTAAAAAATCCAAACAAAGAAACAAGTCTGGTCTAAGCCAGGTAAGCTAAGGCTCATCATATTCCTGAGTGGATGACACTGCAAAAGTTGGGATGGATGAAGAGAGGGTTAATCTGGGGAAACTTTTCTCTGTCCATATGGCTGGGGCAATCTACTCCTGCCTTCTAGTGCCTGTGTCTCCACTGTGCCAGTTATTTGAGTTTCCTCCACCAATACCCTTGCAATCTTGTGCAACAGCCTATTTACAACATCCCCTATGCTTCCAGCCCTCACCTCAGGACCTGAGAAGAGCAGAGGTCTTCCTTCCCCAAGGCTTCTGTGAGACTGTGCTCAACTAGCCCTGTTCCTTTCTCTCCCCGGCACTGCCTTCCTGTGACTCTCTATCAGTTTTGAGCTGATGAGCTAATTGGCTTGTTAGCTCACCAGCTAATTATCTTGAATTACCCCAATCAGCTTTTCCTGGGGGAACTAACGGGTGACAGAGTGATCAGAGTGCAGGCTTGCCTGTTAACTCCCTGCACTCTGCCACAGTCCCCTTTGGAAATGTGGGGTTGTGGTGAGAGGGGCATAGTGCTTAATCTCCCTATGCTAACAGAAGGATTGAAAAATAGATTCATCTTTATCAAACCAACAGATCAAGCTGGGTACTTACTCCTTGATAAATTCTTTCCTCTTCCTTTCTTTGCCACATGTCTGCCCCCTTCGTTTTCCCCTTCCTTCCTTCCTGCCGTCCTCTCTATTCAGAGGCAGCATACTTCATTCCCTGCATACTGGAGCAAGAGATTATAGGGGAAGTGCCTGGACACATGTAGCCCAATTAAATGTTGGCAGTGTATTCAGTGTTTCCACTACGCGAGTTGGAAATTTTTAAATGTCAAGTTGGCCACTGTGAATTGATGCTTCCCATCTACATTTCCCTGCATCAAGCAGCTAATAGAGTATGTATTCATTGTCATCAAGTGTTCTGCCACACATCTCACTTTAAGACCATTCACAAATGTTCAGCTAAAATTCTTCGTCTTTCAGCAGGTCTCTCCCATAATCCCATGTCACCAATGACTTTTGGCAGAAAGAAACAACAAACTATGACTCTGCAGACTCTCACTCACTCTCTCCTTAGCTATCTCACTAAATATATACAGCATTCCTCACCGAGTATCATTTCGAGCTTGCATAATTCCTTCAAATAATGTGATAGATCACAGATTCTGAAGCAGATAAACACATACTGACTTTGTGTGCACAGACTTTACATGATCTGAATCCATCCAGCAATACAGCTGGTCTTTTGAAAGGATGTTACTCCCAGAACAAACTTTGTAGCTTCAAGGCAATCATTTTCTGTATTGATCCAAACCCTACTGGCCTTACTCACATTAGCAGACTTCAGTGGGACACTTTATCGTGAGAGTAAGGGGAATAAGATGTGAGCCTTTATAAGCAGAAGTCATTACAGGTAGAATTAAAACACAAACAGAACTGCCCTGATACAATAGAACCTCAGAGTTACAAACATCAGAGTTATGAACTGATTGATCAACCACACACTAGAACTGGAAGTATGCAATCAGACAGCAGCAGACAGGGGGGAAGGGCAAATACAGTACTGTACTGTGTTAAACGTAAACTACTAAAAAAAAAAAAGGGAAAGTTTTAAAAAAAGATTTGACAAGGTTAATAAACTGTTTTTGTGCTTGTTTCATTTAAATTAAGATGGTTAAAAGCAGCATTTTTCTTCTACATAGTAAAGTTTCAAAGCTGTATTAAGTCAATGTTCAGTTGTGAACTTTTGAAAGAACAACCATAACATTTTGTTCATGGTTACGAACATTTCAGAGTTATGAACACCTCGGGAACAGAGGTTGTTCGTAACTCTGAGAATCTACTATACTTTAATATGTGTTTGGGGGCGGAGCAGGGGTAGGGAAGGAAGGAGATTCGCTTATCTAATCCTTTAAACATTTCTTACTAGAAGAAACCCTGCTTATTGTCATTCTGTGTAGCAAAATGCACCATAATTTAAAAAATGTCTATGACAGAGGAACCCCCTGCAGGTTCCATTAGTTCTCAGTGCAACTCAGCAAAATATTATGAGGGCTTAATCTTGCTCGTCTTGTTACTGAGAGAAGTCCCATTAAAATGAATGAGATTACTCACATGAGTAAAACAAAGAGGATTCAGTTTATGACACTACTTACTTAAATACTGAAGATATAGAAACTAAAAAGTTTAGTAGAACCCAGGATACTACATTAGGAGTTCAGATATATACCATGGTGATTGGAGTTTTGGATAAGGATCTAACCAGGATACATGAATTAAAATAGTTCTTCATTTTCTACTTCATTGCTATCTCCAATTTAGTTACACATTTCCATGATACTGGATCCAATTCTGCCCTTCAATAAGCATTCACAGCTACAGCTGGACCCAATAATAATAATAACCTGAGGAATTTATCCAGCTGACTTCAATGTGAACTGCATAGGTGTAATCTGGCAGCAGAAACAGGCCCACTATATTTAAATTCTAACCAAGTATTTGTTAAGCTGGGAATTAGTGTGCAGATATAAGATACACATTTATTTGTATCTTCTTATTCAATATGATGCAACAGTAGGAAGAAAAGAAGAAAACAATCATATACAGAGGCTTTGTTTTTCTACAGCCAGTCTATGGAGTTAAAAGTATGTATGATGCTGCTTGTCATCATTAAAGATCTCTTGGCACTTTTTATTTTGGCAAAGGAAAGGGGTGCTAGCCCCAGTATGCCAGGATAAACAAACATCCTTGCCATTACAAATATCAATACCTGCACAACAGGATGTCCCCCAGCAGATGCCTTCACAGCCCCTCGACTCCCCTCCGTCTCATAATGAGCTCTGTGATGGGATTTGGGCTGCTCTTCAATCCGAAGTTCATAAGGTCCTGAGTGAGATGGCAACTGCCAATCAAGGGCAGGCAGGGATGGGCTATAATGGAAGAGAAAGTGTATTAAATATTAACATCAAGTAGACTATCACAGACCACAAGAATCTGGTTCTATTACTTTAGAGACCATGTTTAGCAGTTCATCCTTCACCATCTTACATTTAAAATTTCATCAGTATGGATGTCATGACATAAGTAATTTAAAAGGCAATGGTTATTTTATGAAGATTTATGAGTAAAGCATAATTGATGGGCCAGATGCTATCGGATTTGTAAACAAAATGGAAAATTTTCTAAGCATGGTTTAAAAACGCTTTAATGTATTGATCGTTGAATCAAAGGACAAAGGTGGATACAAAGGAATTTAAAGAGTGGTTCTAGTCTGAAAATGACTATTAACTTGGCATCATGGAAGCTCTACATTTAATGTATCTCACCGACTAGATCAACTGTGCTTCGTTTACAAGAAAAAAATATTCCCCCCCGCAACTTCCAAGCCTGAAAACTTGTGTTGGATTCCCAAAATTAAGCAGGGTTCTTTCTGGCTGATATTTCATCAACAACGTAGATCTTCAAGCAGAACTTAATTAAGAATTACATTGATGGTGATATACAAGCCAAAATAGAATCCAACTCAGTCTCCCAGTTCTATACTGACTCTGCAATTATAACAGAAGTAAAAATAATAAAGACATATTATTGTCACTAAACAATCAGACATGACTGAATACAATAATAAGAAGCTGCAGGTTTTACAGAGCCACTTTCAGAGAACCTCACTTTAAAATAATGTCAGGAGAGAGCATTACTGAAAGCAGTGTACTGTTTATGTCAGAAAATAAAACCATTGGTTATAACTGTGTTTGATAGGCTCAGGCTTGCTGTAACTTTATTGGTCTTAAAATTAAAGCAAGCCACAGCCTTCTGATAGAAATAATAGGTTTTAGGTTAACTGCATAAGCTTTCAAAACCCTGGAATTGGTAAAGTCTCTTAATAGAATGACCTTCAAATATACCTTCAGCTATTCAAATAGTACAACAAATTTAAAATAGACAGTTACATGTTATATTTTGCAATTATATAGTGCCTTACCATATCTGGGCTTCATCATGCACCATACAAGTCAGCAGAAGTTTTTCTATTAACTTGAACAGGAGCAGGATCAAGCCCTAGATGAGAATCTCAATTTGATTTACAGAAGCACTTACCTCCATTGTACAGATGCGAAAGCCAAGACAGAGAGAGGCTAACTTGCCCAAGTTCATATAAGAAGGAGTGACCTAAAGAAGAGCTGTGTGTAAGCTCAAGAGCTTGTCTCTCTCACCAACAGAAGTTGGTCCAATAAAAGATATTACCTCACCCCCCCGGTCTCTGTATGAAGGAGTGTCATTTGGAATTAGCCAGTCCCCTGCTCTGACCATTACAATGCCATTGTTGGAAGACAGGATACTGGGCTAAATGGACCTTGGTCTGACCCAGTATAGCTGTTCTTATGCTACAGCCAGGATTTGAGGAGAGTGAACCAGTGCTGTGAATGGGACAGTTTGAAGTTCTGACACTTGCGTTAGATGATCCACCAGAGATACCCTTTGTCTACGGTTGGCTTATTATACAAAAAGACATGCTGAGATGGTCATACAGCAGAGACAAGCCAATGATGAATGATCAGATGTGTACCAGTAATTTAAAATATTATAACACAGATAGTGTTCCATACACTCCAAGATACTCAAAGCAAAGCTATAAATGAGATGAAATACACAGGAATGACATTACACCAGTTAACTATGAGCATCCCCTACCAGTGGTTCTCAAAGCCGGTCCGCCGCTTGTTCAGGGAAAGCCCCCGGCGCACCGGACCGGTTTGTTTACCTGCCGTGTCCGCAGGTTCGGCCGATTGCGGCTCCCACTGGCCATGGTTCGCCGCTCCAGACCAATGGGGGCTGCAGGAAGGGCGGCCAGTATGTCACTTGGCCTGCGCCGCTTCCCGCATCCCCCATTGGCGTGGAGCGGCAAACCGTGGCCAGTGGGAGCCGCGATTGGCCGAACCTGCGGACGCGGCAGGTAAACAAACCTGTCCCGCGCGCCAGGGGCTTTCCCTGAACAAGTGGCGGACCGGCTTTGAGAACCACTGCCCTAAACAACCCTGTCAGGCTCTGCTACTTGCTTAGTCAGCTGGAGGCCTTTGACATGAACACAGCTCCACGGCATCCTCAAAGGTGAGAACAATCCATTTTTAAAAAAATCTTTTCAATATAATAGCTTAAGGAATTAAAACTGTGAGGACTTTATGCTAGGGGCATGCAATGCATTTTCCTTCTTTTCAAATCACCTTTCATAGAAATGAGTTGTCTTAAAGGAGGCCACAGGCACAAGAGAGGTTCCCTATTGGATGCACATAGTGTACAAGCAAGCACCTTTCCAATCTGAGGCAGAAAATTACATCTCAGAGTTCTGGTGACTCCACAAACCAGTCAAGACTCTTATAGTTTGTCTCACCACTAAAACCCCTGGACAGACAGAAGCCCAATATCCTCCTCCCCTTGTCTGTTATTTAGGCCCTGACACTTTACAGACATACATTTGCTTACTTTAGCCACTGTGAATAGTCCCATTGACTCAACACATAAAGGTAAGCCCAGTCACAAGTCTTTCCAGGACTGGGCCCTTAGTCTAGATATACTACAAAAGCTAATTGTTTTTTAATTTTTATTCAGTACCTTTTTACCAGCATGTTTAATTTGTAACCGGGAGCACATGTATGTAATTATAGGCAGTGCTGCTAGCACCGTATTGCCCAACACTTCCCATTATAACACCTTATTTTCAGTTGATTTTAACTTTGCCAAATGTTAACCATTTAGGCTGAAATTTTCCAGGCTGGGTGTCTCCTCAGACTGAGTTTTTTGGAAAATGTCATCATCAAAATGATTCAGCCATTTCTGAGAATTAAGCTACGGGAAAAATGCTGGTTTGCACATTACACATTTTTGGTGACCTTTACTTTGAAAAGCTCTAACATCACCATGCTTTGGAGCAGGAACGGCCAAGTTATAGACTTTCAAAAAAAAAATCACACTTCAGAAGAGACTTAATAGTTTAATAGCTAAAACCTCCAAAGATTCCATTGTCACTGGGCATGCTCAACATAAGAACTGCCATACTGGGTTCATCTAGCCCAGTATCCGGTCTTCCAACAGTGGCCAATGCCAGGTGCCCCAGAGGGAATGAGCAGACCAGGTAATCACCAAGTGATCCATCCCCAGTTGCCCATTCCCAGCTTCTGGCAAACAGAGGCTAGGGACACCATCCCTGCCCATCCTGGCTAATAGCCATTGATGGACCTATCCTCCATGAATTTATCTAGTTCTTTTTTGAACCCTGTTATAGTCTTATAGACCTTCCCACCCTACAGGTTCCTAGATCCCAGGCTCCAGCCCAAGCCCAGATGTCTACACAGCAATGAAACAGCCCCGCAGCCTAAACCCTGCAAGCCCATGTCAGCTGGCATGGGCCAGCTTCAGGTTTTTCTTTGTTGTATAGACATACCCTCACACTCCCAGTGCTGACCAGAATGCATATGTCATCCCCACAGAGCAACTGAGCATACTCCATTCCCTCATAGCTCCCACCTGCATCTGGACTGTGCATGCACCATCCCCACAGAGTGGCTAAACATGCTCCAGCACTGGTCTACAGGCTCAAAGGTGGTTACAGACCCAAGAGGGGAGGGGTACAGGAACTGAGAGCAGGGAGCCCGTCTCTTCTGTCCTCTCAATGACCCTCCAAGCTGCCTGGGTTCCAGCACAGGGAAGAGGAAGCTGCCTGAATCAAATGCAAAGCAGACAAGAGACAAAGTGGAGGGAGGGAAAGGAGTAGATTGGGACAAGGAGTGGTGAGACTGGCACTGGCATGGGTGGGAGAAGCCTGGGATAAGGAGCAGGGGAGGATACTGATTGGGTCAGACTGAGATCCCTGGAGCGGAGATTAGGACTGGCTGGGCAAGGAGACTGGGACTGAGAGGAGAAGCCTGAGGAATGGAGACTGGGATTAGGCAAAGAAAATGGGAATTGGGATAAGGAGCCAGGGAAGGGCCGTGGGGGGAGAGAGACAGAACTCAGACAGATTTAAGGCAGAAGAGGACAAGGTTGTGAGAAATGGGCAGAAGAGTCTGTGCTGATCCATTTACCTCCATAATCCTGTCTCCCAAGAAAGTAAGCTTCACCCATGTCTAATTACTCAAGTCAAGCCACGCCTACACACACGAGGGCACACACCCCTCCAGAGCCTGAAATGAAAGCCAAGATTCCAGAGTCTCACGAGTCCCCTGCTGTCAGCAAATATCTGTGAAATTATCTGGCAAAGGGTGTGTCTCATCTCCCACTAGTGCTGGTCCACATAGCGGATGATAATCTACTACTATCAGTTACTTCGTTAGCCCAAGTGGCAGAGATCAGTGTAGTGTAACTAAAGGGTCCAACCCTCCTGATGATGCCAATATGATGCCACATTGTGGACATTTCTGTTTTTTCAATATTTGCACAGGAAACCTTAAATCTGGCATATCCTAACTTGCATGCTTGACTTTGCAATCTTAATAATGTTCTTTAAACATCTTTTTTTGAGTAATTTATATCATATATACACATACACATACTACATACCTACAGTATTATAGTTGCCCTTAATTTTCCAGTTTTCCTTAAGATAAATTTATCGTTAAATTATTTATATTGCAATAGCACCTAGAAGCCCCAGTCATGGGCCAGGGCTCTACGGTGCTAGGTGCTGCACAAAGATGGTTATCTAGGTATCGAAGATTCTCTTGTACTTTTTTTAGACTTACTATAGGATGTATCTTGAAAACTGTAGCTACTGAAGTTATTTCTCTGCTAATGCTTATGGTTGGATCCTGCACCACCAAAGCCAATGGGAGGTTTGCCACTGAATACAACGACGCAAGATGTAGTCTTTTGGGTGCAACAGTACCTTCAGGCACAGCCCACAGTAAGGGTTAGGTTGGAGCTACCCTGCCCTGGCAGAGCACTGGGTGGCAGAGTTGCAGAGTGCCTACTGGAACTCCTCAGTGTGGAGGGGGAACATGCTGCTACTACACCTCTTTATGGGATGCTGGCTTACTACTCCCAGCATGGCTAGCCAGCACCTCAAATGATGCAAGAGAGCAGCAGGACCATGGCCTGCTTACCACCCTTAGGGGTGCTGTGTACCCCTGAAGCATTAAGAGCAGTGCAGCTCACCCAAGCACCGGGACTGCAATTCTGTCTGGTTCTTATGCAGGCGACAAAATGGGGAAGGATGATAGGGTCTTTTATGCCCTCCCCCAGCACTGTGCATTCACACAAGCAGAACCTGGCCCTTAGTTATTGAAAGGCAGCTGGCAAGTGTTTAAGACCACCATTGTGTACATATTGCATTCTGGATATACTTCTGCCTGAAAGATTCCTGGAAAACTTTCTGGAGAAGCTCTATTTGACTTCAACAATAAATAACAAAGACCAGAGCAAAACACCTGCATATCTCCTGCTGATGATCAGCACACATATTTAAACAGATGTTTCTGGTTTTAGGTATGCTCATATTTGACTGATCTTTTCTCTCTTTTTCTGAGGACATGGCCTCTACTGGATTAAGACATTTTACCACTAAATAAAAAAAGCACTAATCCAACTACCAGAACAAATCTTAGAGTCCTCAAGTGCAAAAAGAATTATAATAATAATAAAAGATATGAAACTGACTGGAAAATAACCTGATCTCCTCTGATTTTTTTCTTTGTTTAAAATCTTTAAATTAGCACCTAAAATTGTAATAGCATTAAACGAAAAAGGAAAGTTACTGATTCCAATGTAACACTGGTCATAAAAATCTGGTTTGCTGTTAGCTTCCTATCATCAAAATTCCACCGTGAATCCTGACTGATAATAAATTGACAATTAATGATAGTTTTCCTGATAAAGGAAGCAGAGTGATGATTTTAACAGTTTCATGGGCTGTGGCTGTCAGAGCTATTTCCTATTTTAGGTTATCTTCATCATGCACTTAATTTCCTGCAGCATAATATGGTTAAAGGAAAAAAATCATGGAGCAAATATTTTAGTGTTAAAAAATTAATCTGAGTGCTGAAAAGATCCCTATCAATTTGGGAGAGCTCAACTATACAAGCTGGTTAAGCCCCCATTGTAGTGGAGAAAAGAACACCAGGACAGATCCTCAGCTGGTGTAAACTGGTATAGCTCCATGGACTTGTTCACACCAGATTCTCATTTTCAAGAATAAAAGTTTTCTCCTGTGACATGATAAATCCAGCTGTGATCCTTCTAAAAGCCATAAGCAGGCCTGCTTTTTTCAAGTCAGTTAAATTTTAAAAAAAACTGGATCACCTTAACTCAGTGGGACATAAGTCCGGCTACAAGATTGATGAATAGTGATTTAGTTCACCTATCCAGATAAAGCATATGATTAAATCAATCACAGATTAGCCAGTCTGACTGACCTCTGTCTTTAATAGAAAAAATTTAGATTAGCAGACAAAGAATATATTAAGCAGTATGTTATCATGTCAGTTGAAATAAAAAAGATCTTGGGTAAAATTTTCACAGGTTCCTAAGTGATTTCTGGGCCTAAGCTGCATTTTCAAAAGTGACAGGCATTTAGAAGCCTAAGTCTTACTGAAAGTCAATGGGATGCAGGTTTCTAAATGCCTACATCACTTTTCAAAAAGGAGCTTATGCTCATAAACTTTTGCAGATTTTACCCTTTAACTGACCCCGTCATATTTAAGGATCTCAGCACTGTGACTGATCTTACAGTAGGCCTAATTCTGATCTCACTTCCTGTATATCACTGTAAATCAAGAGTAATCCATTGAAGTTAATGGTGTTACAACAGTGTAAAAATGGTTTATTGGAGGATCAAGCCTTATGTGTGTTCCAATGTGTAAGTACAAAGACAGGGTGACTGAGAATCAGGCCCTCTTAAGCACTTCCTTATCACTCTGGTAGTGTAATGAGGCCCTAAAGTGGGTGGAAACAACCCCTGAGAATATCCCCAGTGCAAAATGTCTTCCTAACCACTGAAGAGCTGGTGTGAAGGCTCTGCACTGGCCCTGCTCCCAGCCCCTGGCATAGGGGACATGGCTGGAACTGAACTCAGTAGGACTAACTGCATGAGTAGATTTATTCAAATGCATAAGTGTTTGAGAGCTCAGGCCCTAAATCTGTCCAGCTGGCCTAATTCTCAGTTGCACCTTTCCAATGTTTAGGGCAAGGATGGATGTGAGAGTGGGGAAGGGAAGGTGGCTTATAAAAATGAATAAAAAGGCACTTTAGCATTCCCACATTTTGGGTTGTGAGTAGTTAATAACGTTTAGGAAAGATCTCTGATATCATGCCAAGAGAAAGTTTTTTCTTTCTTAATGCCAGTTTCTATGGTAAGCTTTAGTTTCATGATAATTCTTTATTTTTTTTAAAATTACCAATTTACCTCTCATCTTTACCCTAAGAACAACAATATTTAGCCTTAAAACAGCAGTTCAGCCTTACCTATAGTTTAAAAGGAAGGTCCTGACTGCTGGTGATTATTAAAGATCTCATGATACTTTTTTGCAAGAACAGGGAAGTTAGTATCAATGCCCTAGCTAGATTCCAATGTGGTAACTAGTTATACTTGGCCTACCTATTATAATTGTTATTAATAATATTTATATTAGAATAGAGCTCAGAGATAATAATGAAGACGGACGTTTCATAGGATTAGTGTCTGTAAAAGCACATGTGAAGACACAGTCACAGTCCTGAAGTGCTTGCAATATGAGAAATATATTTACTGTATATTCCCCCTGCAGGTTTATTTGCATAGATTTTTCTCACTTCCTGTCCTACACAGTTGAGCAATGCAGCCGAGGACTGTTAAAACAGATGCTATGTTCCGCTACAGAGGTGGCTGCATTTCCTTGGTATGTGAAGCAAGTGACTCCTGTTTCTAGTTCCTAAAGTACTTTGGGATTCTTCATGATGAAAGGTGGTATAGAAATGTAAATTATTATGATGATGCTCAGGGGCAATCCTTATGAATTTGAGCATCCTATAATCTATACTTCAAAATGTACTGGCATAGACAAAAATTTATTCTTATTGATTTTTCAGATAAGAGCATGGACACAGCAAAGAAATATTTCATAAAAACAGCACAGTTAAAAATTGGAGGCCTCCCTCACTGCTCTAAATTTAATATTATACTATGCTAAAACTAGCCGTAAAAAAAAAAAAAAACCAAAACAAAGGCCATGAATAAAGATCTCACAAGGGAGCTTGGACACATCCCAAAACAATGGGAGAGAAGAGTTCAGTTTAACTAAGCCACTGCCCCAGGGTAGCCCTCAGCACCCTACTACAACAATCTAACAAGCTCAGTACCTCAGCCCCACAGGATACCGTAGCAATCAACTTTACCTAAACAACAGATATAACATGTGGGTATATGAGAACTGATACCAGTCCTGCAAATGCTTTGCTATAGGGAGTAGGATGCATAGCTGGAGATACTTCAGGCACACACAGACGGTGTGCCCACTGCTACACCGCATTGTTGAGTGTTACTTACTAACCCCCATGGGACAGCTCTGCTGGCTCATTTTTATGGGATGGAGCCATGGCCTTCCCAACTCTGTGACCCCTTGAGTTGCAATACTTTCCGATGAAGCAGCCCATGCACTCCCCTACGCATAGCAGCTTCAGTTCTGCCTGACTGCAAGAAGGAGAAAAGGGGAAGGTAAAGAAAAAGAATCCCAAATAGATCACTGTAAAATTTGGTGAGGAAGGGGGAGGAGGGGTGCTGATTTGTGATTTTTGAACACTTGGGGGTTTGCAAAACTGGAGGTTGAAGAATCTAACACCAATTCCATAACAAAATGTACATATGCACAAAGACCAAATGTGTGTTTGCCACTCAGGTAGAGGGGTACCCAGCCACCCAATTTGTGTTTGTAAATTACAGCTTCCATGTGTAAAAATATATGAACGTGCATTTCTGTGGGCACAAGTACTTGTATGTATATTTTTAAGGCTGAAAAACTGAGACTGCAGCTAAAAAGTTAGCTTTCAACTTTTAGAAAAAACAAGCCATACAAGAAAACATAGTAGGGAGCTTTTATAAGCCCACCTGAAACTGACATTCAGTTCCTGGAAGCTCCTTTTCATGTGGTACACCTCATACATACCATGCATGACCAATGAACCTAGCAATACTATACTGCCCTATAATTAATGCAAACACGAATGTTACGGGCCATCAGGCCATCACACTTTTTGGATTCATGTAATAAAATAAGCATGATATACAAAAGGATGCTGTTGCTTTTCAATGGACAAGTCTCTAGGAAATTTCAAATGTTATATAGTCCAGACATACAGATCTATAAGTTCAACATACAGAAACACATACCCCACATAAGGTTTTCAGAAATCTGGAATTTTTGTGGAGTGAGATGCCGGTTGTTTTTGACACTATAAAGAGAATTTTTGGACATGCAAATAATTATTTTAAAGCCTATTTTCTAAACCTTTGTAAAAAAAAAAAAATCCTAAACACTGTTTGGTCACAATATTGTCTTTATCTATGCCTAAGATTAAAAGTGAAATAAAATTTAGTATTTCTAGTTTGATTTTGAACTTATCATCCTTCGTGCACATTAGCCCAAAAACATTTTAAGAAAGTATGTAAGGTACATATAGAGAGATGTAACTTTATATAGAGATTGCTTGATAAATACAGAAAAATATCTGTTTCCAAAATAAATGGCTGATAAGGTGTTTCCTTTTCATTATATTCTGCATTTATTCTTGAAGAGGAATTACAAATGGAAGATGATCCGTTCTATAGATTGTTGAGACAGGTACAATTCAAGAGGATGCCCGAGTCACATTTTTACACTTGCTTTGTCTTATGGAGTCTACAGATAAATCATGAATGTAATAAAAGTGAGATAAGCACTAGCCATCCTAATAACAAAGATCCTGGAATAAAAATTAAGAAGTGATCTTCATAATATTCTATCTTCCCTCCTTTCTTCTTTACCCTCCATATAATAATTTACCTTTAGAATATTTTCCTACATAAATGGAGAACTTTAGATAGCAAATATTCTATTTTGCTGCAAGCAAAATTGTTCGCATTGCTATCACTCAGCTTATATCAGTGAACTTGTATCTTGTAAATATCTGTTTCCCTTATAAACATGTTCTACATCCTACAGCTCAGCATACAAGATTAAAGGCCAAGGTCCTGATCCTGCAGAAAGAGCCATGGGGCAGACTCAACTCATCAACATCTTCTAATGCCACATGCCTTGAATGGGACTGTATGCAGATACATATAATTCTGCATTGGGATCCACAACATACATGCAGAGTTCCAGGGGCTTCAGCAGGTCTCTGTGTGAGCATAACGGTTCATGCTAACAGATCCCAATGTAGGATTGGGGTCTAAGCATCCAACCAATCCTGCTCCCATTGAAGTCAATGGGAGTTTTGCCATTAAACTCAGAATCAGGATCAGTGTCTAAATTGGCCCAATCCTGCAATCCTTATGCATGCTTTGAACCAATACTGAAATTAATAGAAGTGTTAGGTACACAAAGACTACAGAATCAGGCAAGCCTCATTTGAGGTAGGAATTATTCTAGCCACTTCTCTATTCCTTCTTTCTCTCTCTACTCCCTTCCCCTCCTGCCCCCCAAACCCTGGACTAGTTTTAATTACAATAAGTGAAAAACTGTCACCAATTTTAGCAACAATTCAAAAAAATAGTTTCCTTTATTGTCTAAGGACCTCTGTAGATAAATCTAGAGGGATGTGGCCCTTAGTACTGGCAGATGGTCTGGTTGAAGAAAACTAATACATTAGGGGTTAAGAAAAGTAAAGAATGAGTGATTTGGAAAATCACTGGATTTCTTTCTTTTCATTTAAATTATAATACATATTCAGGAAGAGATCCAGGAGGTTTATTAAATATCGTTATCTAAAAATCCTTATTACAGAATGGATTTTGGAATGTGTGTTGTTTGTTGGAACCTAACCCTACAATCCCAGCATTTGAAATAGAACAGATGTGTAAAATAACAGGAAAAAAATCCAGACCTGTTGTGACAAATTCTTATCCAGTCTTTTTGGAAAGATTTAAAATAACAATTTGTATTGCGTAGTCTGTGATCCTGTTGACGTCTGTGTTCAATTGCCCAGCACTCTTTCATATACATAAAACGAGAGGTATTTTTTGTGGAAGGAAGCTTGGTCAGTGTATTTGATTGGTGAAATAACTTAAAATCTCATTTCTACGGTAGCATCCAGCTGCCCTGGAGCACAAGTTAATGAGATCACATGGAAACATATTGCAAACCAGGAAACATATTTTACACAAGACCAAAACAGTGGAAAAAATGTTAAATACACAGCATATGGAGGCTCAGTTTTGTACATTTCACCTTTTTTGTTTGTATTAGCACATAGGAATGTTGTGTGCATTCTGGTTGTATATAATAAAACGTGAAGAGAGGCTCTCTGTAACCGAAAGATTTTTTTTGTCAAATTGTCATATTATTTCCCTTGAAATTTTGAACAAAAAGAAGCCTGCCTCTTTCAATGAATTTAGACTAGTTTATATCTTTGGAGGGAGAACACAAAAGCCTTTTTAAATATGTAAGAAGGCCCTAAGGGATTTCTCTGGTGCTATACAAACCAAGGGCCCAATCCTGGAAGGTACTGAGCATTCACTACCCAGCAACTTCGTTGGAACGGAGAGTGCTTAGCCTCTCCCAGCAATTGATCAGCACTGTACAGGATCGAGCTGCTAAAGAGAACTCAGACAGATGCTTGAGATCATTCTACCTACAAAGGAGAAGGAGGAGGCCTGGGTTTGAGGCTGAAGAGGCACAGTACTGTTTGTTGTGATATAAGGTGCCACAATTGGCTTAGCTGGCTTTTGAAGACAGCCACTGATAGGAAGATGCCGCATTAAACAAACTGTGAAGTGGGGAGAGAAGAGGGTGGTGGGGATAGGGGTTTTCCCTACCTATCCACCTTTTCTCTTCGCTTTTAAAAACACAGTTTAACTTTCATCAGGGTACATAGCTTGTTGTGCCTGCAACTTCACTGACTTTTATGATCAGAATTAGAGGTCTTAGACTAGCATTCGAACTGTTTGAAAACCAAACTTATCTCCTACAGCATTATCCCAAGGAGCATCACCCTCTGTGTCCATTCTTTTTCTAGGAAGACTTAAGAATGAAACACTGTACATGAGGACAGGACATGGTTATTACTCTTTAAAATTCTGAATATTATTTGGCTTTTCCTTTGCTGACAATACAGTGTTACTGTGTGATAAATAAATGGGACAGGATCGATTGTGTGTTACTAGTTGCAATGGAGATTTTTTTAAAAATAATTGAAAGAACAAAGCTTGTCAGAAAAAAGCTTTGTCCTTCCACGCAAAGGAAGGCATATGTAGCTTTCGGATGAAGGGAGCATAGTGTATAAAGGTATTGTCCTGCGTAAAATAACCAAGTCATGTTGTGTTTTTATGCCCTGAATAAAAAGCCAACATGGAAAGAGCCCTGGAAGAGCCCCATTAGCAGGCACACCTGTGGGACATGCCATTATTTTATGAGGGGAAAAAAATGAAATGTTGAACTAATTAAGTAAATCCAATGGCGTAGCAGCACCATGTTGTCCTACTGACTGACAGAGCCACGGTTCTGAATGTAACTGTATTCCTTGTCTCTAGACTGCCAGGAATGGGGTTCAAGTCTCCTGGGAAAAGAATATTGTCTTGCCAATTTAACCCCAAGATGGGTGACTCTTAGAACTGCATTTTTTACCACTCAGTGTTTTCATGAGGGTCACTCCATACACCAAAGATGTAGTATTATGAAATGGCAAAATAGAGCAGTTAAATATTTACAAGTGGAAGTGTGGGAGGAACTGTGTTTGGAAAAGGACAGCTGAACAGGAAAAGGAGAAAAAGTACATATAAAAATGTTATTAGAATTTCTTCATAGATTCAGGAAACCTTACCTCATGTATGATGTAGGACACAGAGTCTTTGGTTTGGCCCATTGGTATGGATGCTGTGGCACAGAAAGGTACTGATCACAGAAGTTTCCTTTCCTGATGTGCTGAAACCCGGAAAACTCTTCTGGTGATAAATCAGCAGTTGGTGATATGGTCCCGTGATCCTCACCACTTGGTTCAGTCTTGAGAATCATGGATGGGGTATGATCTATTGCAGTCTTCCTAGATTTAATAGGAATCCCATCATTCATGTCTATTGTGCTGTCAGTGGTAAGAGCATTGATAGCTGCAACTATAGCAGAACTGGTATACTGGTTAGTGTTCCCAAGCCATGTATCATCAGTTACACTAACCCGAGGAGAACTCTGAGGAGAAGGTGTCGGAGAGTGATGTGGTGAGTAAGAGGTCTGCCTACCATTCAGGCTGTATTTTCTTTTGTTACAGGGAGAAGATGGTCTTGAGTTGCGAGCACTTAGCCAGTTTTCCTCTGTAATGCTTGTTCTGGGAGATGTAGATGGAGAATGTCTTGGTGAATTAAGTAAAGTACAGGCTACCATACTGCGTTGATATCCTTCCTCAGTGTCAGTGGTCTTAGGAGACACACATGGGGACTGCCATGGAGATGTCTGGGGCGAAGTATAAGGATAAGAATAATTGGATTCATAGGAAGAAGCTTCAGAATTGCAACTTCTGGAAGACAAGCTACTTGCTGGACTCAAGCAAGATGGGTCTCTGTAAGCCTCAATGTTTGGTAAATTCAAAGTGGCAGTAGAAGGTGATCGCTTAGCATTTGGGATGGCTTCCTCAACCTCAGCATCATGGAAAAACTGGTTGTTATTATGATGCATTCCCGGATAAGAAGTTATCTCAATTCTGGGGCTTTCTAATGCTGGAGCTCCATTAGGTCTGACATTTGGAGACAGATAATATCCAGAGGCCCCACTATCAATGTGTCCTCCATATCCAGAAGGATGATTTGTTGATGGGACAATTGAAATGACAGGATTGGATGTCTGAAGGCCATGACATGGAGCTGACAATGAGGAATGTGCCACATTTAGAGGCAAACCGGCATTTATATTTGAAGATGCATAATTATAGTGTTCTGAAAAAAATAAAATAAAAATGAATGACATGAGGTGTGTTGCACATATATACTAACCTACTAGCCTACTGAGTCTTAGTGGAGCATGATGCGATTATCACATGAAAACACTGGCATTCCTGAGCAATCTATAACACAGACATGCAAAGTAGTTCAAATACTGGAGGCTGGTACTTTTGAAAATGTTGGTATTTTGGTGGCACAACAAGGCAAATCATCTCTGAGGAAACTGAGTTTCTGTATCTCCAAGGCACTCTTCTGAATAGTCTTAGATACAAACGTTAAAAGCAGAATTCTGCCTTCAAACCACAGAGCTGAAAGACTGCAGTGGTACTGCAGACAGAAACTTGCACTTCGTGTAAGTGAGCCATGGTCCCCAAAGAGAAAAATAATAGTTAAAAAAAACCAGGGTGGAGAGAATATAATATGAACAACATGATCAAATACATTGCACTGAAATCACATACAACTGGAAGTTCCACTATGGTACGTTTCCAACTCTTTCCAATTAACAACTGGATTTTGGAACAGAACAAGTCTATTGGCCTACTCTGGTTTCTGGGACAAGCCAGCAGAGACCAGGTAAAGGATTCACATGGTGATGAAATACACTGGAATTCCATTAATAAATAATATCCAATAATCCTCTTATTGTTTAAGCACTGACTGCGTTCTCTCTCTTTACCTGTATTTTATCAATTTTATAACATTCATTACAACACACATTATTAAATGCTGGCACAGTTACACAGTTGGTGCAGAAATCTAGGAGAGTCAGAGATCACCAAACAATTCAATTTGAATCAGTTCCATTTGGCTTACTGAATGACCATTAGTGAGTCACATGAACTTCATGTGCCTTAGGTCCCAATTTTTAAAGGTATTTAGGCATTGCGGCGCTCAGTGTTACAACACCTAACTGATTTAGGAGCTAAACGTAATTTACAAGAGGAATTTAGAGATTTACTAGCCAAGACCCCATTGATTAGGCTATCCCAAATGCTTAAATCCCTTTTGCAAATGACATTTAGACTCCTAAATCAGTTAGATGTTGTAATGCTGAGTGCCGCAATGCCTAAATACCTTTAAAAATTGGGGCCTAAGGCACATAATGCCTAAATGCCTTTAAAAATCAGGGACCTCTGTCTATTGGACTATAAAGGGCTACATTGTACTTGCTCTCACATGGTGCACTTTGGATTGGGACTTGGAGGGAAGAAATGAGGTAAGGTTGCACACAGCCTCTCTCTCACCCACAATATCTCTGTGCAGGAACTAGGGATACCTGCCATACTGCTCCGTGCTAGTGCCCTTGCGGGGCTCCAGCCTTAGCCTTCCCCTTCACACAAGACAGCAGAGCTAGCTGGCCACCAAAGGCAATGCATTCTCCACCCTATTAAGAGGTGATGCTGTGGGCACAACTCGCCAGTGTCTTTCCGAGCTCCTTTTGGAGTTGAGGCAGCTCTGGATCACCCCTCCTGAAGGCCAGTACCCTTACACACTATCTGGCCCCATACTGGGAAAAGAAAACAAAGCCTTCCTAAAATAGCCCCTGCATTTTGAGTTCAGATGATCCTTTGCTTTCAGTTTAATTCCCTGAACTAAAACTCTAACTAGCTCTAATGTTCACCAACTTTTTAAGGATTTTATTACGGAAGAGATACCTTCTTCATTCCTGAATGATAGTATTAAAGAAGTAAGGCTTCCCTACAATAGGAGCCCTTTCACACACAGTATTTGTTTCCTTCCCTCTCCAGAGGCAAACACCCTAGGCAGTGATCATGCCTTACCTTGCATGCTGAGATCCGGAAAAGCTTTGTTAATTTCCACAGCTGTTATTCCCAACATGACCCAATCCTCAACAGCACTGAATATGCAAATAAGCTTCTGAGCTTGTTGCACCAGTGCAGGAGCTTACTCCATTCCTTTTCTTTATCAACCCTACTCAATTTGATGCCATTATCCAGCTACACAGTGTTCAGATTTCTTAATGTCAATGATTCAGAGAAAGACTATATTTATATAAAATACATACATTTTAGCTATTTGATAGTAACTCTGAGATGTTTATACTGATTTATATCCTGTCAGGCACCATTAATGTGTTCAACACCTATTTGAATCACTCTCTACTTAGCCTTAGGAAACTGGCTATTTACCAAGAGAGGTTCATTACATTACACTAGAACATGTTACAGATGAAACAGGACTATTCAGAATATATTCTAGTTTGACACTTTTACCAAACACTGTGAAGGGAGGAGATATCTTAAGAAAAATGCTATTAAAAAGAACCCACAAAAAACTGGCCAGTGTCACCATTCACATGGGTATTTAATTTTGTCGTCCTCTTCTTTCTTCCTAGCAGCATGCAACTGATAAGGCTCAAATATTTCCTCAGTATTATTAATAAATCTAGTTAACCTGCATTATTTAAAATAATCCTTATTTCATGCCTAAGAATAGGATATTTCTACACCAATGCATAATCTGAAGGACAGGGAGTGATTTATAAATAGATTTGGATCTAATGAAAGGCAGCATGGTCCAGTGCTGGCAAGCAATGAACTGAGACTCAGGACACCTATGTTCTAGTCCCAGCTCTGCCACTGACCTGCTGTGCAACCTTGGGCAAATCACTTTGCCATTCTGTGCCTCTGTTTCCCCTCCCATCTTTATCGGTCTTATCTATTTAGAGTGTAAGTTCTTTGGGAAGGGACCATCTCTGACTCTGCATTTGTACAGCAAATAAAATAGCAAAATGAGGCCTTGATCTCAATTGTGGCCCCTAGGCAGTACTATATTATTAATACATAATTATTAATAAATAAATGATATCCATGGAATAATTTTCTTCTGTGGTCAGAAAACATACTCATCAATTAGTTGAAAGACTCCTCCCATAATGCAACAAAAAGGGCATATATAATAATACCACCACCTAGCTAGTAAGTCTTGGTGAAATGTATCGGCAAGGAGACTTTTGAGAAACATACCTTTTAAGCACCACAAGTTAATTGTCACACGTCCATCATGTAGAACCCAAGCAGAATTTTTTAAGGATTTAATTGTCACCATTTTGTTAAGGTAAAGTAGCAAAATGGTGGCATCTTAATAATACATATTAATTATTATGATCATCATAGGGAACTTCATGCCAATATAATTAATGACTTGTCTTGGATTCCATAATAAACCTGATTTATAGAAATCTGGCCATCAGAATTCCCTGGGAGGTGAAGCTTGGTGCAGAAAGCTCTAATAGTCACAAACAACTTAGGTATTTTGAAAAGAAAAATTTGAAACAACAAAGAAAATCAAGGCATTATGTTTCTGAGTGGCTACTGAGCATGTGTAGTGCACTTCCAACAAAAAATTCATCTGGACTTTTGACATGTGGAGTGAAGTCACATGATGGATAGCGACAGCTTTGATGGTGCCATTTTGGAAATAAGCTCTGCAGTCTGCACCCAATGCGATGACATGCAGAGAACTCTCAACTCCCACTGACTTACATGGAAATTGTGGCACTGCACAATATTGGGCCTTGCATTGTGTTAGCACACACTAGTATAACAAACATTGGAACTAAACCTCTTGTTTTGTGACAACTCCTAAACACACTACTTTTCACTTTATGGTGACTTGGAACTATCCTTCTCTCCTCCCCCAATTAAATTATAACATGAAAGTTTCAATCCTTCTACAGCCTTAGGGCCTGATCTTGTAAAGTGCTGTTTGCCTTTGGAAAAGTGTTGAGCACACACAGGGGTTTTTGTTGTTTGTTTGTTTTGTTTTTGTTTTAAGGGTGACAAACACTGGCACATCACGTGGACTTCAAGGGGGAGCTAAGGTTGTTCAAACACCTTTTAACAGACTTGACAGAGTTTAAGGCCAGAAGGGACCATTTGCTCATTTTGCATAGCACAGGCCATCAAATTTCACTCTAGTACTCCTATATTAAGCCCAGTGACTTTAGTTAGACTAAAGCATTTTAGTCCTCAGGAGTCCACAGGCACAAAACAGGAGAGTCATCAATGCCCGAGTCTTCTGCACTGGCAGGGAATTGATTAGGTTGGATATGCCCTGACAAGCCCTAGCAAATGGTCCATTCCCTCTCTCATTTTGATGGTAAGCTCCTATAGACAGCAGCCCTCTATGTTTGTACAGTTGGTAGCACACTGTCTGAATTTAATCCACAAAGAGAAAGGAGCTTGCCACCGCCCCGCCCCGGTCCATGCCTTTCTGATTTGGGAGAAGATTCCTTCCCAACTGCAAATTTGGTGATCAGTTAGACCCTGAGAATGAGAGCAAGAGACACTGGCCAGGCATCTAAGAAAGATGATTTTTGACGATCACACTATTTCTATTGAGTGGCTTAAGTCCATATTTTCAAGGTGCTTAAGGGAATTCAATGGGATTTGGGCACCTGACTCCCTGGGGTCCCTTTGAAAATCTCAGCCTGAGGTGCCTAACTTCCGGCATCCACATTTGCAAGACATTGTGACGTTATTAATTAATGCATTTAGACACCATGCACATGCCAGAGAAGATGGCAATAGATGGTCACTATGTAGCTAATACAAACACAGCACATTAAACCTGCACATTGAAGAGCTGCAACACTATACTTGGAGTGTTGCTTTGACTGAAAGTCAAAACTTTGGAATGTAGCTCTAGTGATGCTCAGGGAGGCGGAGGATGGGTGTCTCCAAGATTCCACTATAGGGTCCAGTTGTGCATGACTGGGAGCAACTCCAGCACTGAAAAAGTGGCGACATCTCCTTGGGATGCAGTAACAACACTCTTCTCTCCACATGCCAATTTCAGTGCCAAACAATAGGTTTCACCCCAAGGATGAAAAAAATGCCATTGGACTCTCACATTGTGTCTCATGGTGTCTGAAGTGTACCTTCTAACTCAACACCAACTAAAGATCAAACACACCTGGCCCCTGAGTTGGAGAAAAAGGTTTGAAATCCAAACTCAGCTCTGGATTTCACCACTGGCTCTTCTTTTTAACAGGTCGGAACCAAAACCCCAAATGCAAACATCCCCAAACTCTATGATATTTAAAATTCAGATGTGGACCCTAATATTACAGGCTTCTCTCTCATTTGGATGGTAAACTCCTATAGACAACCATCTTCTGGGTTTGTACAGAGGATTGTCCAATAGATTGCGCACTCAATAAATAACATTTTTCTTTCTGGGCTGAGTACCCCTCAAAAGTCGAATGTTTTCCCCATCCCCACCCCAGCTCCCAAACCAAGAAATGCAAAAGGGGTCCCTTCCCTGCAAACTTTATAGCCTGTATCTACTCCCCTTCCTCCTCCTCCTCCTCCTCCCATCACCGCTGAGGATCCAGGGGGCAGCAGGATCTGGCAAAAGCAACACTGGGGTGCCTCCACCTCCTGCTGTTAGGGGCAGTCCTGGTCTTAGGACAAAGAGCGAGAACCCTACAAAGCCCCTTCCGCTTCCGCCCGGCTCCCCAAGCGCGCCGCTACTTTTCCTATTCCTTCCCAGGGGGCAGCCCCGCGTTGTGATCACTCCTGCGTGCGCCCGCCTCGCATCCCCGCGCCACGCCACCTGCAGCGCGCCGCGCGCCGCCGGAGCTCTGCCTGCCCCTCGGGAAGCCCTGAGCCCGGCCAAGGGCTGCTGCCGCCGCCGCCGCTGCCTAGTCTGTACCAACCTTTGCCACCGGTGCAATCATCGCCCTGGTTAAACTCGAAAAGGAAATCAAAATCAAACTCTTGTTCTTCCTCCAGGCCAGTCATGTCTCCGGAGACGGCCGCGGCGCCAACCCCACCAGCTGGGAGACAAGGAGCAGCTTTTCTCAGGCTCTGCCCGTTGTGTCCGGGCTGGGGCACCGGGGGATAGGCGAGAGCCGGTGGGCCGCGGCCCCTGCTCCCTCCCGGCCGCGGGAGAGCTGCCGCCGGGGCTGTGAGCCGTGGGAGAAGCAGGCTCTGGTCTGCTCTGTAATTTCTGTGTAATTCAATCAGCCGGAGCGGCTGGCCGCAGGTACAGGCACCCGGCTGCTGCGGGCGGCTTCTGGGCTGTAATGTGACCCTCCCCACGGCCTGTCGCTGATCCTCCCTCTCTCGTTGTTGATGTTTCCGGGTGTATATAAACAATCGAGTTGCTCTGCCTGCCTCTCTCTAGTTCCTTGTTTTAAAATAACCCCTCGGCGCGAGTGAAGGAGGAGAGGGCTCTGGGTTTCCCCCGTCCCCACCCCGAGAGGCGCCTTAGACAGGTGGGCTGCTTAGTCAGGGAGGGTCAAGCTGAGCGATGGCCCTGGCTAAACGCCCGATCGCCGGGGGCAGTTTCGCCGCCCGTGCAGATGTCTCTTTTCTGTCCCCCACCCCCTTTTTTTTTTTTTTTGGCGCTAACGGGAGCCGTAAAACTGAAACCCCCGCTCCCTCCCCCCCCGCTCCTACGGACACGTGTCTGCGCGCTTCTGACAGCACCCAGTGCTTTGCTCCGCCGCTTGCGGTTACTAATACAGTCAGGATGCACTCACTCTCTCTCTCTCTCTCTCTTCCCCCCCCCCCCCCATTTTTGCAACTTTCCTGAACTTTCTTAAAAAAAATAAATAATCTGGGACTCAATAAAGCATGACCAAAGCGAAGAGACTGCAGAGGCTCACAAGCCACCGCTGCAAGCTGGAGGGTAGCTATACTGCGGGATGGGGGAACCGCCGTGGAGTAGCCACCAGAGAACCTGGGAAATGAAGGGGTTTCTCTTCCTCTCCACCACATTGGCAGACACATTTTCATTGCCACCGGTTTCAAGTTCCCCGGACCGCACTGATTACAAAACGGAGAGGGCGGACCGGGGGGGGGGGGTGAGTTCTCTCCTCTTGGCCAACTGACAAACCTTAATAATGGGCCCTCATGATGAGGAGGAGTTCAGCTTGCCCCTCTGTGTGGGCTGGGGACTTTAGGTTGCAGTGCAAAGCTGTGCTACATGCTAACTATTGTTTTCTGGTCACCGAAGTGACTCTAGGTGTTTTTTTTTGTTTTTGTTGGGTTTTTTTGTTTTTGTTTTTTTTTTTTGTTGGTGGGTTTTTTTTTGTTTGTTTGTTTTTGGCTAGCCGTAATATTTTGCATTTAGTTGCAGCACCCACTAGTGCCAGCTGCCATAAAAACACATTACAACGGGACGTTTAATATTATCAATTGTATTGTACACGTACGGTGGAGGAAAGGGGAAATTTCCTGGGTCAAGTCTTCAAGTTCATACTGAGGGGAATTGGCAAATTGTTTAATGAAAACCTAAAAGCGAAGCACAGTACTTCCCCCCACCCCATCCCACCCCACCCCACCCCCAGAATTAGCGGTTCACATAAAAGTCATTATTTCCCTTCCTTTAAAGCTGACAAGAAAGTTGCAGTGCTCTTTGAATGGTGTCTGCTGTATTTTGCCCTGTTTTGTTTTAAAAGTTACACTTTACAAGAATGTTGTCTTCTCTATTTGGGACTATATTTATTTCGGATTCTTCGAGCCAGTTTTAAAGACTACAACATGCAAATGACCTCACCACCCCAGGAGCCAGGACTGAGATGAAACTGTTGAGCTCCCAGAATTTTTAAGGCTGGCTTTCAAAGGAATATTTTTTAAAGCAGTTATGGAAACGGCATTCCCTTACCAACTCAGGGAATACCATTTTCCAGGCTAATGGCTGAAAACTCCATTACAAAGTGCCAAGCAAATACAATTAATTATTATGATTATGATTATTGCATCAGAATTCATTCTGTTTTTTTCTTTCCGTCACAAAGCGTTGTGCTGGACTTACAAATGGTCTCTTATGATCTACACAGTGCTGGCCAACATCTGCCCTCAGGCAATTTACTAAACTGACGTTGAACTTGTGGTGGTCTCTGACTTATTGTATGATGGTTACAGATAGTGTTGCTAACAACTGAAATTTCCCCCGTCTTCAGCTACAGCTCCAGAATTGGGATAGGCTGGGGGGTTGAGTGGGGGTTGGTTTTGGAGCGAAGTGGCCGTGAATCGCACATCGGGGCAGTCGATTGGCAGGACAGACGGCTAATACATTGCGTAATGCTTGTGTACCAACCTCCTTTGCCTTTGCAGGGTTTCCATTATTTCTTTGCTCCCCACTGTTTGTTCTAAGCTGCAAGGCTGAATCACCAGAGAATGTACAAGGCATTGGCATCAACTTAAAACAACCCTCTGGATCACTAAGGTGGCTGGTTTAAAGGCTTTGAGGGGGCAGAAGAAAATGGTGGGAGAATAGAATGCCTTCTCCACTGGTCATAAATGTACTCTCTTTCTTTGTCCTCCACAGCCAGCACCATATTCCGGCATCTCAATCCGTGGTCTGATTTTCAAGGAGGCCGAAGAGCCACGGCTGCTGTTGACTTCAGTGGGACTGCTCAGCACGACTGAAAATCAGGCCACGTATTGCTTACCTAAATATGGATTTGGTGCCTAACTTTAGGCAGCTCGGGTTGAAAAGGCTGAGCTTTGTGGCCGTGGGTTTTCTAGGCGTTGCTACGTTTCGCTCAAAGCGGTAACCTATGCAGAACTTCTCCTTGAGCCTACATAGTGCGAGTTTCATTTTCTTTTTACCCAGCTACACTTCGCTTTGGTTTGCCCTGGTTTAGAAACAATTCTCAAGCACATGTTTGCATTTTGTAGCCTTTGGGTTCTGAATTATAGCTAAAAGCGCAGGTAAACCAGAAGTGCGCTTCCTGGCCCAAAAAACCAACAAACCCCGAAAAGTGTTCATAGTCACTCATTAGGGTAATTACCACTGATCCAAGGGAAGACAAATCTATAAAGTCAACATCCATTCCTACAAATGATTAGTTTTCCATCACTTCAGACCGGCTCGCCTTCCCTTAACATCTGAAATAGTAATAACAAACTATTTGTGATTAGCAGGACATATTTGCTCTCCATCTGAGTCCCTGCCAATGATACACGAGGACGGCGAGGAGGAAGGGAGACTCATTACAAAATATCTGCTATATTTATTATTGAATCGTTTTCATTTTTATTTCTGCACCCTGGTACCTTCGATATTGATCGATGGTTCGGAACGATTCACAGACAGTTTGATTTGCCAGTCCAACAAATATTAGTGTCGCCGGTGAAATGTTGAGATTGGCACATCGCCTCTGAAGAACTGTATAGGAATACAGAACTGAAGTGATGGAATGCGTTAAGACTGAGTGAATGTGTCCTGTCTGTTAACAACCTGGATTAAAACAATGCCATTAACCTAGGGAGACCCTCACTACTTAAGGGAAAACCTGTTCTATTTCTATAAAGAAAAACTCTCTGAATGGTTGCAAGGTTAGATCGACATTCCTTCCCCCCTCCCCCCCCCTCCAAGTCTTTGAAGCAGATCCTCAGCTGGTGCAAATTGTCATAACTCCATTGACTTCAATGGAGCGATAACAATTAATACTAGCTGAGGCTCTCGGCCCAGTTGTGTTCACCACAGTCTGAAAGACAGTTTCAGCTTTAAATAACAGTAATGTTTGATTCGTTTTAACGCACAGCACTCCATACTTTGGTAGATTCCAAAGCATCATTGTACTGATCCATAAGGCTTTATACATTAACTCCCCTCCCCCCCCCCCCACTAAGAGTGATGCGATAGTTTCTTCACAGTTAAAAATTAAAATAATATATTTGATTGTTGCCACTTGGCAGTGGTAAACCTTAATTTGCAGAGAGTCAATCTTTACTTGTAGAGTCCCCCTATGTATTTACTGCATTAGATCATTCTTTCTGTTGGCCTAATTTCTTAGCACCTTGAAAAATATATCAACAGTAAAGTGAATTATTGCAGATAGCTTGTGACATTTTAACACAGGAATCAGAAAAGTTATTTAATTATGCAGGAAATCATAGAAATAAAGAAGAATCTCTCTTTTTTAGCCTCCCCCCATTTATGTTTTTGCTTGTTTGTCTTCTGGATTATTTTTTGAAGTTGGAACATTAACTGTCTTTGAAGTTAAACATTTTGGAAGTCCTCTGCATGCAGCATTTGAAAGTTCAAGAAGGCAAAAGTCACGAAATCTCTACAAACATGGACAGTTACTTACTAATATTGCAATACGTAACTCATCTAAAGAGGCGTTTGAATGATTTCAGTATCAGAGCCCAATAATTCAGCAGCATTTGTAGTTATTGTACGGGAAGGATTCTTTCAATTGAAATCTAGTGAAATCAGCTGTGCAGAAAAGATAGACACTGAAAAGTAGTCTAGCATGCCTGTGCAAACTCAGAAAATAAGCAGCATACTTCAGAGCTGCTGGAATAAACACTATTGACTATTTTCACTATGACAGGTTTCAGAGTAGCAGCCGTGTTAGTCTGTATTCGCAAAAAGAAAAGAAGTACTTGTGGCACCTTAGAGACTAACCAATTTATTTGAGCATAAGCTTTCGTGAGCTACAGCTCACTTCATCGGATGCAACACGAAAGCTTATGCTTAAAAGTACTCCTTTTATTTTCACTATCAACTTTTTAATCGCCTTGTCCTTTTAAGATGTTTGGCTTTAATTATACTGAAGAGCGGTATATCAAACGCCCTCCCACATTTTGAAGATTGAAGGCTTGAGTCTAAACTGAACACGGTGACTATACTGATTCCAAAACAGAAAGCTGAAAACTACATGACACCTGCCAAGAGATGAAAGTGACTTATCTGTGCTACAGTCTGTCATTCATAACAAAAAGAATGGTGATTCCACCAAAAGGCTTTGATTGTAATACTATTTTGTAAAACAATAGTTTTATTATTGTAGAGAGTGCCACGGGTTCCCGATGCCTTAGGGGAGAAAATGTCGTGGGACTAGAACTCCCATTTAAGTCACTGGATCAGGCCTTTGGTTAAAAAAACAACAACTAGTGGCCAGGGGTTACCTTATTTGCAATCCTAAATATGGGCTAACAGTAAAATGTTTCCAAAGACCTGCACCCAAGATCTTTTCCAGTTAACTTGGCTAGCGTATTTTCCAATTTAGAACACTTTAGGACTATGGGCACCTAAACAGCATTCAAAAAAGGAAATGAGTTGTCATAAGTAGCACAATGTATAATATAATTGCATGTTATGAATTAGGGTTCAGTAGGTGTGAGAAAATGTTCCCCCTGGTGCACATGAAAGAATAAAGTAGTAGAAACTTTGGCGCTTTTGTTTATTTGTTTTGATACCCTGGAGGAGGGATCATCGTTATTAGGTTTCAGACTACGCTGAGACTTTTTGTTTTTACAGGGTTTCTAATTTTTCGAAAGGTTACACACGGTTTTAGTTATAGGGTGTAGTCTAGCAGAAAACCATATAGCACTTCATCATAATACAGTCGTTTCAAATGTGCTATTTGCAGGTCAGGATTTAGTGGTTAAAAATGATCCAACAAGCTAACTTCGCTCTGCGCACTACCACTCCGTGAAGCATTAACGCGCCGCACACACTCAGCCATACTTTAACTCCACAGTACCCTGGGATGCCTTGAGCTGACGAGAGAACTATTCCCCCCTGAGCCTGCATTAATCAAACTACAAAATAAATAAATAAAATGGCTCTGTTCGGTTTAAATCTAAACAGACCCTGCATGTGATTCTGACAGGTCCGCCAAAAAAGCACTCCATTGTATTTGATTGTGCTGCCTGCCGCTCAAGGATCCAGAAGCCAAGGCCAAGTTCATGCAGCGCAAGAGGAAAAGGAGACACCTATTGGCAAAAAGTCGCATTCAAACCTCAAGGCTGCCTTGGGGAAACACCAGGGGGACACCGCTTCCCAATCACTGCAGCCAGCGCCAGCAGCGGCCGGTCCTCTTCCTCCGCGACACGAGCTGCCCCGGGCACGGTCCCGGCCACACTCTTCCACCCTCCTCCCAAAAATGCAAATCCCAAGCAGGAGCAAACAACGGGGCATGCACAAACCCTTCTGACAACCCCAGGTCTTTACCTTCCTCTGCTGATTTCATGCTGCCGCTGCTGCCGAAGGGGCAGGAAGAGCCCTGCAAAGCCACCAAAGTTTCTCTCCCTCTAGCTGGATCCGGAGGTCCGGCTAGAAAGTGCTTGGAAGTGGGAAGGCCAGGGCTTGGCATCCACTCGGCAAGGAGGGGGTGACGGTGGGGTGGGGAGGGGGGGAATCCCTCTCTCTCTGCCTTTCGCTTCTTTCGCCCCGCTTCCCGCGCTCTCTGGCTAGCTTGGAAACCGGGGTGCGGTGTGTGTCACCCCCCCCTCCCCTCCCACAGTGGAAGCCTAAAGGGAAACGTTAGATGGCAGCAGCTGTCCCCGGGGCAATGTCACTGAGAGGAGAGGGCGAGCGAGTGGGCATAGCCCAGGCACTCGCGCTGCGGCGAGCCCTGCTAGGGAGCCCCCGGGAAGTTCGCCTCTCTCCCTCCCTCCCGTCTCCCGGGGTCTTATGCAGGGGGGTGTATTTTGATCAGTGAGCATGAAGAATCTGTAAGTCTCTCTCTGACGCAGGGCTGCGAGGAGACGGCTGCCTTTTTAAAGCTGGAAAACACCCCCCCCCCCGCCACCGCCCCCCCGGCCTTCCAGTCCCAGCCCCTCTCCCCGCCCAGCGTCCCGTGATGTCACGGGGCCTGCCAGCTCCTCTCAGCTGCACTAGCGGGGAGCCAGCAGGAGGCTTCAAGCTTCAGTGCCAGGGAGAAAAGTCCAAGCGGAGCCCCCTCGCTCTCCTGCCTCCGATTCTGCTGAAGATGCAGCTCCTGCTGCAGCTGCTGCACAAAGACCTAGTTTAATCGGAGCATACACACACACACACAGAGAAACTGGCACCCCCCCCCCCGCCCCAAAACTCATTAGATTTCTAAAAGTTTGAGAGTGTCTGTTTCAAATGAGTAAGCAGCCCATTTAGTTCATGAAATAAATGAGGGAGGGAGGGAGGGAGGGAGGGGGGGAAAAAAAGTCCTGCATGCTGAAATCATTATGTAAAAAATCGCAGGCTTCCCTCGCTGTGGAAATTTGGAAAAGAGCATCCACTGGCAGGCAAGAGAAAGGAAAATCCCATTCTGGTAAATTACTTACAGACTCGACGGAGTTGATTTCAGCCACTCAGATTTTTTATTAGTTTATTTATTTATTATTCTGTAACTATCAGAGCAACACAGCCTTGTTACATCGCTTAGGAGCAGGGCGAAAGAGACCGGCAAAGGGGTCCCCCCGCAGCCCGCAGATAGCGTCTCACAGGACCTGTCCTCAGTTCAAACAGAACAGTGTCAAAACTTGCAGTAACTGGGAGCGACAGCTTTTAAAAGAGTGCGCGCCTCGGGGGGGGGGGGGAGGAGGATACTAGTTAAATCGTCTCTTAATTCAATCCATTTTCCCTTTCAGATCCTACCCTCTCCCTCTGCCCTCACAGCTGGCAAAAAGGGCCATACTTTCTTGTTGGAGTTGGACAGCAGCAAATGGAGAGTTAGGGTGGTTAAAATATCTGGTGTATGAAAAAAAATCATAAATCTGTTGCATGACACCCAGATGTGGTTTAAAATAAACCCAATATAAACGAAATCCTATCTGCTTCTGGGGAACAGGAGGCCATAGGAGATTCTTTGAGGCAAATTATTGCACTAAGTCATTATTGAAAATGTTCCACCTCAAACAATGAGCCCTGAGAAAACCGTTTTCCCCCAAATGAGGAACTATCCATTCAGATACAAAGGCGAAGACATGTCTTTCAAGGCAGACTTTTCAAAAACTTTTTTTCAAGAACCTAAAAGGGATTTTGTCTTCTATAAACATGAAATTCAAGTGAGCTCAATGTTTGCTTACTCTAGCCAACGTTAGTAAGTTATTCCTACAAGAAATGGAACCAAATTACTAATTATGAGAAAGCAAAGATCTAATTGTTTCAGTTATCTATTGTTACGTAAGAGGCTTCCAGATAGGAAGTGTGTGTTATACGATGTAGATATACTTATATGGATACGTGTCGGGAGGGAGGGTTGGAATACAGTTATTTCTTGTATTCTCAGGTATCACTTTCCCACATATTACAGATGCCCTCAGAAAAGTGAAAAAAGTATTTAAGAGTCCAAATAGAATCCTGTCTAATCTATCTAGGTTTTTATATTTTTATCACTATGGTAACTGAACGCGTGGGCGATGGATGGAATCGGTCCTGAATAGTAGCCAATTTCTTTTTGGAAAGTTGGGAGTTTTGGCAGATTTCCTCCCTAGTCGGTCACCTCTCATTAGTTGCAGAAAAAAAATACTACGAAACCACATCAGTGCTTATTGATGCAACAATTACAATAGCAGGGGACACTGACCCTTCAAGTGAAGGGGTAATCCTAAATAATCTGCTCGGGGCCACAGTATTTTCACTCCAGCCATCTTCACGTCGGAACACCCTTTGATTTTGAGCTCGTTTTTTTTCTGTGGGACTTTGTGCTTTTCAGTGTCAGATACCAGGGACTTGGGCTCGGCCCATAAGGGGTGTTTTCTTCTGGGGGGGGGAGGGGGAGCAGCGGGACAGATGAGCAACAAGACAAGTGCGGATGACAAATCGCAGCTATTGTTTTAGTCTCTCTCTCTCTCTCTCTTTGCCAAAGGAGTTTTTGGAGCTACCTTTCCAGATGGGAAGCGCCAGCCCTGTGCGCTCTGGAAAGAGGCTTGGGGAGGCGTTAAGGTCAACCAAAGTGCTTGTTTTCTGACTTCTTAACGTGTCCGCTGTTCATTTTAATGGCGTGCCGATTTGGGGGAGCTACTTGCTTGGCGGTGAGAGGAGCGGGGAGACCTTTTCCCAGGAATGCAGAGAAAATCCAGACGCCCAGCGAGTGAGGAGTCACTCTGCTGAACACACACACACACACACACACACGCGTTGCTCCCGGCAGTAGTCCCTGCAATGTAACGCGCACACATCCAGAGAGAGTCCCAGCAAACCTCCAGCGGCTCCCCCCCACAACTACATAACAGAGCCCTAAGGTTAGGCTGCTGGTGCCCGGCCTCTAACGCTGTGCTTTGGGGGCAGCTCAGTGAAGAGAGCGGAGGGCGAAAGCGGCTCTCTCCTTCTTTGCCTCTCTTTTCCCCTCTGCTCTCAGTGCTTCCTTTCCTCCCGTCTCCACTGAAATGACGGAATCCCCAGTCTGTTGCCTCCTGTTTAATGCCGTTGCCTGGACCACCGTGGCTGAGCTCCAAGTCCCAAGGAGTTTTCGAAGGCGGCAGCAGCAGCAATCTCCGCAGCCAGCTAACCGTGGCCGCCTGGTCCAGAGCCCAGAGAGCCGCTCTCAGCTGGCCCCAGCTCCAGATGTTCCTGACCGTGAACTGGGCCCAGCCGGCCTCGAGTTCAGGCTGCTGCTGCGGCGGCGGCGACCCCAAGAACGAATTGCTCCCGCTCCACCCCCTGCTGCTGCTGCTCATCTTCCCTTTTCCTCCCTCCTCCTGAAGTTTGTTTACAGCCGCTACCAGGAGCGACTGTTACACGGGTTTTATTTTAGGAGTGGGTGATGACTAACAAAGAGCTTAGTACAGAAAACAACCCTATTTTTAGGCTGCTGTTGTTTCAGTGGATTATTGTAGCAAATACACCCGCCCTATTTCTAAAGCCACTTCCAGATGCCAAATCCTTTCTTCTGCACTGTTTCTGAAACACACAGGCCTGTCCAACTCCTGCAGCTGGCCCAGACTCGTGGGTTTGGTTGGTTGGGTTTTTGTTGCTGTTGGTTTTCTTTTAATTTTCCCAAATCAAATAGCTAAATCCTACACATAATTGCTATGGATACAATTGGTTTTAATTAATTTGGTGTTTCCAATACCCAACCCTACAGCTCTTTCCACAGAGAATGGGCCAACCAGGGAATGTTCAGAGCAATTCTATTGAACTTGGGTCATGCAGAGGAGTGGGGTGCTCTTTCTTGCCTTGCAATGCTTAGACCTTCTGTAGGACTTTCATCTGCAGAGTGTGTTCCAGTGTGGGATGTCTTCTACTTTAGCTTTGACTCAAGAGTTCTGTGCTTCCTCAAGTTGCAGCCAAAGACTTGAGAAAGACTTGCAGAGTTCTGTAGAGAGCTGGATGTCCTTACCCTTCACTCTCAGTCTGATCCATCTCCCCCTTCCTTTCCTTCAGTCTAGTTTAATGGAAGAGACCATTTCAACCACCTAGTTTGACCTGCATAACAAAGGTCAAACATAATAACCTGCCTGAGAACCTTACCTAGTAATTCCTGCCTGAATCCTAATCACTTGTGGTTAAACTATAGACCCGGCACCAGCACTCCCTGCTCTAGTGGGTACTGAAGACCAAGCAGAGAAATGAATGCCTACCAGGGGACTCCTCACAAGCAAGAGCAAGAACCGCTGCTTTGTTTGGTGCTTTTTAGTCAGTCTGTCCCTCTACCTATCATAGAATCATAGAATATCAGGGTTGGAAGGGACCTCAGGAGATCATCTAGTCCAACCCCCTGCTCAAACCAGGACCAATCCCCAATTTTTGCCCCAGATCCCTAAATGGCCCCCTCAAGGATTGAACTCACAACCCTGGGTTTAGCAGGCCAATGCTCAAACCACTGAGCTATCCCTCCCCCTTCAGAGCAGTGAGCTTCCTGGTGGTCTGGGGAGTGGCCCTTTCTCTGTTTATCAGCTGAGAACTCCCCTGATTAGCCTTTGGGCCCCACTCTATGTAGGTATTTGTATGAACTCAGTCACTAAGCACCATTCCAGCCACAGGTCCCAGGAATGAGGAACAGGGAGAGGAACAAACGAAGGCCCTGTCTACATTGGGAACACAAGGTTTGTTCATTAACCTATGCTAAAGAACACTGCTTAGCACTTAGATAAAGATACTAGTGTTTTAAAACATGTTAGCTGCCTGTGGTCAACCTGAGGGTGATGGTTGATACATGTGGAAAGGGGGAAGAGAGCCACAGTGGCACCATTCCCCAACTCTTGAGCTCCCATAAGCCCTTTTCTGTGAAGACAACATGATTGGGCCGATCAGGTTTGGGGCTATGTCATGGTAGAGAAGACGGCAGAATTGTAGCAACCACACTGTGGCATGGCCCTCTACGAACCCCTCAGACTTTCTGTCAGTATAGGTCATGGAATTTAGTGCTGCTTGGTGGGAGCAACATTAATTTCTGCTCAGCAAGCCACATTAGAAGGATTGCAGAGCAAAGGCATAGTAGTGAATTTAACAGAGGAGTTTCCACTTTGCATGGATGCCCTGAGAGCCATAGGTCTGATGCTGGTTTTCCCTACAGATCCTTTTGCTTTGCACAGGTTAGATGCCACAATCTTACTCCCTCCAGAATAGCGCTAACCCTGCATAGGAAAGATAGGAAGTATGGCAAGAGACCACCCTGGCTTAACCAGAAGATCTTCAATGATCTGAAACTCAAAAGAAAGAGAGTCCTACAAAAAGTAGAAAGTAGGTAAAATTACAAAGGCTAGATAAAAGCAAATAACACAAGTATGTAGGGACAAAATTAAAAAGCTCAAGACAGAAAACGAGATTAAAATAACTAGACTCATAAAGGGTAACAAGAAAACATTCTACAAATACATCAGAAGCAAGAGGAAAACCAAGGACAGGGTAAGCCCATTACTCAACGAGGGGGCAAAAATAATAACAGAAAATATAGAAATGGCAGAAGTGTTAAATCACTTTTTTGCTTCAGTTTTCACCAAAAAGATTAATAGTGATTTGACGTCTAACATGCCAATGAATGACCGTGAAAATGAAGTAGGATTAAAGGTTAAAATAGGGAAAGAATAAGTTAAAAATTATTTAGACAAGTTAGATGTCTTCAAATCACCAGGGCCTGATGAAATATATCCTAGAACAGGGGTTCTCAAACTGGGGGTTGGGACCCCTCAGGGGGTCACAAGTTTATTACATGGGGGGTCATGAGCTGTCAGCCTCCACCCCAAACCCCACTTTGCCTCTAGCATTTATAATGGTGTTAAATATATTAAAAAGTGTTTTTAATTTATAAGGGGGGCCGCACACAGAGGTTTGCTATGTGAAAGGAGTCACCACTACAAAAGTTTGAGAACCACTGTCCTAGAATACTCAAGGAGCTGACTGAGGAGGTATCTGAGCTATTAGTGATTATCTTTGAAAAAGACATGGAAGATGGGAGAGATTCCAGAGGACTGTAAAAGAGCATGTATAGTGCCAATCTATAAAAAGGGAAATAAGGACAACCAGGGAAATTACAGACCAGTCAACTTAACTTCAGCACCCAGAAAGATAATGGAGCAAATAATTAAGCAATCAATTTGCAAGCACCTAGAAGATAATAAGATTATACGTAACAGTCAGTATGGATTTGTCAAGAACAAATCACGTCAAACCAATCTAATAGCATCTTTGACAAGGTAACAAGCCTTGTGGATGGGGGAAACCAGTAGATGTGGTATATCTTGACTTTAGTAAGGTTTTTTATACTGTCTCACATGACCTTCTCATAAACAAACTAGGCAAATACAATCTAGATGGAGCTACTATAAAGTGGCTGCATAACTGGTTGGAAAACCATTCCCAGAGAGTACTTATCAGTGGTTCACAGTCAAGTTGAAGGGCATAACGAGTGGGGTCCAACAAGGATCAGTTCTGGATCCAGTTCTGTTCAGTATCTTCAACAGTGATTTAGATAATGACACAACGAGTACACTTATGAAGTTTGTGGACAATAGCAAGCTGGGAGGGGTTGCAAGTGGGCTTTGGAGGATAGGATTAAAATTCAAAATGATCTGGACAAACTGGAGAAATGGTTTGAAGAAAATAGGATGAAATTCAATAAGGACAAATGCAAAGTACTCCACTTAGAAAGAGCAATCAGTTGCACATGTACAAAATGGGAAATGACTGCTTAGGAAGGAGTATTGCAGAAAGGGATCTGTGGGGTCATAGTGGATCACAAGCTAAATCTGAGTCAACAGTGTAATACTGTTGCAAAAAAAGCAAACATAATTCTGGGAAGTAATAGCAGGAGTGTGGTAAGCAAGACACAAGAAATAATTCTTTTGCTCTACTCTACACTGATTAGGCCTCAACTGGAGTACTGTGTCCAGTTCTGGGTGCTACATTTCAGGAAAGATGTGGACAAATTGGAGAAAGTCCAGAGAAGAGCAACAAAAATGATTAAAAGTCTAGAAAACATGACCTATGAGGGAAGATTGAAAAAACTGGATTTGTTTAGTCTGAAGAAAAGACTGAAAGGGGACATGATAACAGTTTTCAAGTAAAGAAAAGGTTGTTACAAGGTGTAGGGAGAAAAATTGTTCTTCTTAACCTCTGAGGATAGGACAAGAAGCAAATTGCAGAAAGGGCAGTTTAGGTTGGACATTAGGAAAAACTTTCTAACTGCCAGGGTGGTTAAGCACTGGAATAAATTGCCTAGGGAGGTTGCGGAATCTCCATCATTGGAGATTTTTAAAAGCAGGTTAAACAAACACCTGTCAGAGATGATCTAGGTCAGCCATTCTCAAACTTCATTGCACTGTGACCCCCTTCTGACAAGAAAAATTACTACATGGCCCTAGATGGGGGGACTGAAGCCTGAGTCTGCCTGAGCTTGGACGGGGGCCCCAAAACCAAAGCCCAAAGGCTTTAGCCTTGGGCAGGGAGGCTGTAACTTGAGCCCCACCACCGAGGGCTGAAGCTGAAGCCTGAGCCCCGCCATCACAGGAAGTGGGACTCAGGCTTCGGCTTCATCCCTGGGCCCCAACAAGTTTAACACCAGCCCTGACAACCCCATTTAAATGGGGTCGTGACCCACTTTGGGGTCCTGACCCATTATTTGAGAACTGCTTGTCTAGATAATACTTAGACCTACCATGAGTGCAGGGGACTGGACTAGATGACCTGTCGAGGTCCATTGCAGTCCTACGTTTCCATGATTCTATGATTCTCCTACTGAAGGAAGAATGAGTCAAACTCCACAAGTTTAAATTTGCAGAGCTTTTGACTGGCTTTCCCCCTTCTGGGCATCTTTGCAAGTGAGGGAATAAATTGGACCTTTTCTCTCAGTCCTCGTGCAAATTTAAAGATATCCCAGTTTTATTACTGCCACGTATTTAGGTAGGAAGAGCTACATCATGAAATTGAGGTTACAGAGAAATATTGTTCATACTAAAGAAATTTGTCTCACATTATTTTAAGCCTTTTTACTCTTATTTTTGTGTGTGCGCGCGCACGCACGGGTATCCCCTTCCTTTCCTCCCACCCTCCCCAAGACTGTGTTCCTGATTGAGGTCTTGGCAGGTTGAGAAGTATGTCTGGTCCCTCAAGTACAAAATAATTACAGTACTTCTCAGGCAAGCTTAGAAGGTTTTACTCTTTCAATTGCATCTCTTCATGAGAGACCTTATTTTAGAAGCATAGTCCACTGGCTTATACACTGGATTGTGTTCTATTCCTGGCTCAGTCACTGGCCTACTGTGTGACCTGGGACAAGTCATTTCACCTCAGTCTCCCCATCTGTAAAATGGGAATATTGATACTTATCTTCCTTTGTAAAATGTTCTAAAAATCTATGGGTTCAAATGCTATATAAGAGCTAAGTATTCTCAGTATTAGATTCAAGTTTACCTCCCTCATTCTGTCTCACATGTATTTATTTGGGGTATGCTAAACCATGTAACCAAAGGTACAGATCAGGAAATGTTACTTATGCTATAGACATGAATTATTACATTTTACTTGAGGCTTCTTGACCTATTACATTTTAGGTGGCCACTCTATTTGGGTATTTGCTCCCACCTTTCGAACTTTGACAGCTTCTGAGGCATGAGCGTCTGTTCAGAATTTCATGCATTGTAACAAAAATGTACAAGTCTCAAACCTCCCCACTCAAGCCCCTGATTAAAGTCTTTCTTATCCCCTGCTTTGAAAATTGTAACAGGATTTGCTGGACATTGAGAGAGTTTGCAGCTGATTTTAGTAGCTGATACAACATCATTTAAGAAACACATCAATGCATGTTTCAAACAACCTGCTAACTACATACTAGCCTTGCGATGTCACAAAAGTAAGGAAACTGTGAAAACCGACCAGCCCAGTGCAGCCTGCCATCCCCCCAGACACAGCCTCTTTCAGAGGCTGCCAGAAAACATTTGTCCACTTTTAAGGTGCATTACACTTACCAGGACAAGTGCCAGAGGAGGAATTTTGTGTGCTTGAATAATGTTGTAATTTACCTTATTACTGGTCTCATTACGACTCAGAGTGCTCTGTTGATTTACCTGGCTTTTGATTTAGTGGGCTTTTTAAAAATGACTGTTTAGGAACACAGCCAGGCCCGGCAGGCAAAAGACCTTAAACCCTTCTGGAGTTATAGTCACTCATTCAGACACTGACTTTTTAAATAAAGATAGGCATCAGACAACCACACCAAGTCCATATCCAGGAAAAGGGAGAGTGCATTAGACAACAATGGTAGTTCACAGAAATAATTTCATAATCATATAATATGGTCACATTTTTACAGAATCCTAGGGATGTGAGGGTGCTAAGGGGGTATTTATTTCTGTTTCTAGAAGAAATTTCTCTTTGGTCTAGTGTTCTGACAATATAATGTGCTATCTTTCCCACTGCAGATCACACTCATGCTCTGAGTAAGGCAGTGGTTCTCAGTCTTTTCCATATTAGCACCCCCTTTTTCACCCTGGACTCCCACTCCAGTAGCTGCCTCCCATCCAGCTAAGATTTAGCCAGGGTCCCCTCTCATTAACAATATAGGAAGAACAGGGAGGTTGCATGTCCCTGACACCAGTTCATAATCCCCAGGCTGAGAACTCATGCAATAGGGTTTTATGTTTTGTTTACTTCAGAGATCAGGGCTACAGACATAACAAGCTTAATGTAATCAGCAGATCATTAGTAAAAAAAAAAAGCCATAGTTTTCTTTCTTCTGACATTTTGATTAACTACAACTGGGGAGGCAGTCTAGTTCTGGTGGATAGGGCACTGGACAGGAAGTAAGGAAATCTAGGTTAAATTTCTAGCTCTGCCACTGACCTGCTGTGTGACCTTGGGCCTTCACCTCTTTCAAGAGAGTGCCACTGCTCCGTGACTCAGTTTCCCCATCTGTAAAATAAAACAATTGTACAATGTAAAATATTGATACTTAACCCTTCTTTGCAGAGTGCTTGGAGGTCTATGGTTGAAAAAGGCTAAATAAAAGGGAAATATTAATTATTATTAATAATTAATTATTATTATTATCATTGGTGACTTTTTCTTAATAGTTCATATGACAAAGCAAAAATAAGAAGAGTTTGTAACACTAGGTACTATTAGTGCCAGGATAGTTCCATTTGTAAGTGATTTCTCCATTTTCTAGTGAAGTGAATGGTATGAATATTTTTGCCATAGCTTAAGTTGTTTAATTAAGTGAAGACATGGTACATTTTAATGTAGAGCTCCAAACCGGCAGCAGAAAAGATCCCTGTGGAGGAGGAGGAGGAGGAGAGATTTCTGATGCCCGAGAGAGACTGAGACCTATAGTATATATTCGTTCTTACCCACTGTGGGATTTACACCTACTTCACCTCTGAGGCATGTGAATTGCACCTTCATTTTTACTCTGTGCAAGTCAGTTTTTCCAGAGTCCCATGATTCAGTTTTATGAGTCAGGCTATGATTCAGAACTTTCTGCTAGCACTGAATGCAAGGAGGACAAAATGTGATAGGACAGACTTCTCAGCTCTAACAAACTCCCAGCCTCCAGAGGTGCAGCGGCTGAGTGCTTAAGGCACTTGACCACAATTTTGAACTAATGGGTTTGAGTTTCACTCAATCTCATACTGAAAGGCCACTTCCAGTTCACCCAGCTGCAAAATGGGTACCTGATCCATCTGGTCAGGGCGGTCGAATGTCATTGGATGTGATGCTGGCTACATCACTCTCTTGTGTACCGTTGGCAAAGAAAATGATGTGCCTTAACTGCATCAGCCCTACAAAAAATTGGTGGGGGGGAATTTTGAGTGCAACATTATCACTTGACAGTGTAACACTGTTGAAAAAAAAGCAAACATCATTCTGGGATGTATTAGCAGGAGCGTTGTAAGCAAGACATGAGAAGTAATTACTCCGCTCTACTCCGCGCTGATTAGGCCTCAACTGGACTATTGTGTCCAGTTCTGGGGGCCACATTTCCAGGAAAGATGTGGACAAATTGAAGAAAGTTCAGAGAAGAGCAACAAAAAGGATCATAGGTCTAAAAAACATGACCTCTGAGGGTAGATTGAGAAAAAATGGGTTTATTTAATCTGGAGAAGAGAAGACCAAGGGGGAACATGATAACAGTTTTCAAATACATAAAAGATTGTTACAAGGTGGAGGGAGGAAAATTCTTCTCCTTAACATCTGAGGATAGGAGAAGCAGCAATGGGCTTAAAGTGCAGCAAGGGTGGTTTAGGTTGAACATTAGGAAAAACTTCCTAACTGTCAGGGTGGTTACTCACTGGAATAAATTGCCTAAGGAGGTTGTAGAATATCCATCATTGGAGATTTTTAACAGCAGGTTAGACAAACACCTGTCAGGTACAGTGTCGGATAATCCTTAATCCAGCCATGAGTGCAGGGGCCTGGACTAGATGACCTCTTGAGGTCCCTTCCAGTCCTCTGATTAACAACATTTTTATTTCAAGTGAATTAAAACCAAAGTAAATTTGGTTTGAAAAAAACAAAAATGGAAAAAAGTGGCAAGTAAATCCAACCCATCACCCTGCCAGTTGCCCAGATAGTCCTGTCTTCCCAACTCTAGAGACAAACATCAAACCTGGCCCTACTTAATATGATAGGGGGAGGGGGTTGTTGAGGGGAAGCAATTGCAACACAAACTGCAGGAGAAGGTTCCATAGGAGTTGAAATTGTCGCTGCAGTTTGGTAAGCCAAGACAGACATGTTCCACAACCTTTATTCTCTTTGCAAGGTTTCCAGAGACATAACGTACAATCCATGGCCACAGTTGCTCAGTTTATGAAGTCAGACATTTTGATAGCCTATGATGGCATAAGTGCAGGGGAGTGGTTTTATTAGGTTTATCACTGAAGCGCAAGATAATGGGAGAAGGAATGAAACCCACGTTTCCTACATACTCTTTCTCCTGTGTACTGTCAAATAAAGACCATTCCCACTAGGCCACCGGGAAAAAACAATTATATGCATTGTTTGAAATAAAATCTTATCAAAATGTATATGCAGTAGTATTAAATCATTTGCCCGGTGCCATACATTTACACAATTCTTTAAAAACGTAGCAAGATATTTTCCCCATCCCAACCGTCTAAGATGGGCAAGACAAGGCAAGACACTGAGCTAGCTTCAGAACACTCAAGCTGTGGTGAGATTGCAGGTGCGGGGGAGAAGGTGGGAAGGATTTCTAGAATAAGATGTGGATATTAAGGTGGTATATGGAGGATGAGAGAGAGCGAGATGGGGCGTGGGGGCTGTTCTAGGTGTAGGGGACAGCAAGATAGATGACAAACAAGTCAAGAGTAGGGGGAAATCATGAGAGTCAGTCATCACTGAGAAGCAAGAAATCTAGCACATCAGGTATTTTCAAGTGAAAATTCATCCCCGTACTCACCAGGTGCAAATCTTCTGAGGGCCCTTATGAGTTTGAGGAGCATTTGGGACTGTGGGAGAAGGAGATGAATTGAGTGGAGGGTCCTTGGGCCATTTTGTATGTGCACAGCAGGATGATTCATGACTCTGGGATTGGGAGGACACCCTGCCCTGAAGTGTTCTTTAGTGCTGGTCCCAAAAGCAGCCCTTGGGTTCTTCCAGGCCATGCTGCCAATGAATGGGCAGCAGGGTTAGGGGGGCTGGAGTCTCGGTCATGTTTTTATGCCAGATGACCAAATCCTTAGGGGCCACAGACACTGCTGGCTGCATTAGCTGCTCCCACTTCCCCCATCAAGAAAGCACCAGTAATTCAGACTGACAGACTATTTGTTTTCAAGCACCCACTCGCAACCCCTTCAGTTGCAACTTACTTTGGTCTCCTGTAATTTATGTATCACAGCATACACTTATAGATATGCCAGAACAAAAAAGGATATTGATCTGTGCTCAAGGGTAAGTGGCCAAGGGAGTACAGTATTTGATCATGTGATATTATAACCAGCAGATAAGACTATATGAAAGACGACTTTGAACAAAGCCCCCTACTTATTGTAGGCCACATTAGAGAGAGAAGGATGGTGTGGTGGTGAAGATGCTAACTTGGGAGACATGGGTTCAATTCTTGCCTCATCACTCACTTCCTGTGTGACCTTGGGCTAATCTGTCTCTCCGTGCCTCAGTTTCCCATCTTCAAAATGGGTATAATAGCACTTCCTTACCTCAGAGGGGCGTTGTGAGGATAACAGATTGACAGTTGTGAGGCACTCAGATAATATGGTAACGGGGCAATGCGAGTTCCTAAAATAGATAGATAAGGTTCTGATTGCTTAATGGAACAACTCGCACCCATAAAGTTAATCATTAGTTGTATATGGATTGTACAAAATGCGCAGCACCCTTCTAACAGTAAGGAGAACCACCTGCAGGAACCATCAGAGCAGATGAACCTTAATAAATTAAGGAATTCAAGGTATTTAAATACTAACTTTCTCCTTTCTAAACAAAACATTCTCAGGTCACAGGTACTTGTCTTCTTCAAGAACTTACTGTATGGCAAGTTCACACTTATTAAGGCATGTCATTTTAAAGCTATGAAAAAAAGTGACAATTCTTAAAATCCAGACATGTAGGTTTTTCTACAGGGGCAAAATTCAAAAATGTCTCATCTGCTTTTGCCACAACTTTCCAGAACAACCCACCTCTGGGCTGAGTCAAAACATGAGAAATTTCAAGCTACAGGGATTTGATTTGTTGCGACTTTTCTAAGAGAATGAACAACAGAAGTCACACTGGACTAGCTTTTGCATTAGGATACTGTTCAGAGGTGTTGGGGTCCTACAACTCCAGCTTAAGACTATGGGAGCTGTGAATGCTCAGAAGGGCTGAGAATCAAACTCTGGAAATACAATAATTCCCTACACAACAATACTTAGCACTTCCATAATTCTTTTTATCTGGAGATCTCAAAGCTCTTTCCAAGGATGGTTCCATTTTACCATCTCTACCTCACAATGGGGAAAACAAGGCACAGGAAGGTTAAATTATTTGTTCAAGGTCACACATCAAGTCAGTCACAGGCACAAACAGGATCCACATCTCTTTCATGGAATCTCTCACTCTTAATTTCTTTTGTGAATTCCCGATAGTGGATTTTAGCCATCTAAATTCTGACTTCAACTCATCTAACCCTAGTTTCTTTTGCTCTGATATTTCTTTTGACAAGGGCATTCTGCATGCTAGTCACTCTGGATCAGATCCACAAAGGTACTTAGGGGCCTAAGTGGGGGGTTTAGGAGCCTAAATCCCAATTTTAGGCTCCACTAAAATCCACAAAACTCTTGCCTAACCCCTATCGGCGCCTAAACTCACTCAGGGTTTCAGGGTAAAACTTCCCTAGGTGTTTGTGTTTCTGCATCTGCAATGCACACAACTGTCTCATTCTAGGCACCCAGGTGCCTGACTCCTGTCTAAGTCCCAGACTGATTCACGAACCAGGGGATGACTGGAGTTCACCTACTGGAGTTGGATTGGGTCCCATTCAAAATCCAGCAGGAGGAGGTGGCACCACCCAGTTGATTACTTTTAGCTCAGTGGTCAGAGGAATTGCTTGGGAGGTGGGAGAGCCAGGTCCAAGTCCCCCCTCTTTGCCTGAGGGGGAGAAAATATCTGAAGAGAGGTCTCCTGCATGTCAGGAGGGGGCGCTAACCACTGAGCTGTGGGGGAGTCTGATGTGGGATTCCCTCAGTCTCTCCAGATGAAGACATTCCACTGTGGTTAAATAATTAAAGAGTCATTAGGCCAGAGAAAGAGAAAGACTATGTCTCTGTAGTCCAGCAGTTAGGGCCCCCACCAGGAAGGTGGAAGGCCTTAGGTCCAGTCTGGTATCAGTGATTGGCTAGTTTGTTTGTTTTTTTGCTTGCCTGCTGGGGTGATTGGCAGGGGAGACAAGGGGCACATGGGCACCTGCAAACATTTTATGCTCTGGCCTGCAAAGCACCTAGGGCCAGCCCTGCTGCCCTCCTCACTGCACAGGTGGTCCCACTGAATTTGAGGACTATTGATGGAGAAAGGTGCTATTCAATGCAATGAGACTGGCTGAATCCAGCTTTCTGTTTGCAAAATCCTGCTTCTGATACCTACTTTCTTTAATCTGTGCTCTTATGCTTTTTGACCCTGTACCGTGAAGCAGTTAGCCACATAGCCTTCTCCGTCTCCTTTAGGCACATAGTAAGATCCTTTCAGTGCTGAGCATGTTACAACTTCCAAGCCCTTTCTCAGGAGACAGACCCGGATGTCCTTAAACTAGACTCATTACCCTCCTGTGCAATTTTTCCAACCTGTGACCATCCTGTTTTCAACTCTGAGTTTGGTAGTGGGAGCACCAGGATTCCACATGAGAAGGGCCAGATGCAGTGGAGTCATTATCTCCATAGCTGCAGAATTTGTTCCTCTCTTCATACATTTTTATTCGCTTTTCTTGCAGCTGTTATCACTTGCCCCCTGCACCTTCCTACCATCACTCACCACTACCCCAGCTCGCTTTCTTCATTAGTTCACGTCAGCTCTGTTTTGTTAAGCTTGTATTTAAATGTGCTGTCGGTTCTCCCTAACTGCAGAACCTTCCATTGTGTAATATTGAATTCCATTGTATTAGCCCATTTCCCCAGTGTCTCCAAATCCTCCTGTAGTCTGGTGCATTCCTGAAACTTATCAACAGCCTCCTTCCTATCATGATGTCATCTGTGTCTGGACACCCAGCAACCCGATCCAACCTCAGGCTCATTTATGTAAGTTTTAAAGAGAACAAGTCTCGGCATTGAGCCCTGAGAGATCCCACTTGCTCGCTCTTTCCATGTGTATGGTCCTACTTACTGTACCTCTCTCGTCTCTGCTCATGTTTTTTTACACCCAACACTGCTACCTTAACTTGGATACTCTTTACTAGCCTTGCTCGTGATATATAATCAGAAACGCTGTTAAACTCCAGTAAAAGCAAGGCAAAGCCAGCGCTAGGCATAAGCAGATTAAGCAATTGCTTAGGGCCCCGAGCAGCTCAAGGGGCCCCCTGTTAATTGCTATGTGTTGGGGGGGGGTATTCCTGCTTAGGGCCCACAATGGGCTAGCACTGGCACTGATGCAAGGCCACCATTTTACACTTCCTCTCTTTCCTTTGGCCAGTGCCGGGAAACTTATGCTGATTAATTAGCTGGATGACTGTAGAACCTAGAGGCCTCAGCTGAGCTCAGGCCCATTGTGCCAGGCGCTGCAAAGACACGTAGTAGGAGACAGTTCCTGCTGCCTTGCAGAAAGTAAAGTATAAATAGACAAGACCGACAAGGGAAGTGGGTGAGAATGGGGGAGGAAGGAAATATTGTTATCCCCATGTTAGAGATGGAGAAATGAAGCACAGAGGAAAAAACTGACAGGTAGTCAGATTTATCCGACAAGATCTACTTGGGGGCGGGGGGTGGGTAGCTACTGAAATATGGCGAGGCACATGGATAACATTTAATTTCCATTAGAAATTACATTTCAAATTTGGTAAAAATGACTGATAATTCTCTAGTGTGGAAAAGCATATTTTCCTCCCCATTTTCCTTGTTCTTAAAAATCGACTGAACTGCTCAGACATCCAGCCCCTCCCCCCCAAAAAGAAAATTGCCTCAGGCCCAGAACATTTCAGTCTCATGGATGAAAATTACAGCAAGCTGTGAGACATTGAAAGCAGGGATTTTTGGAAATGCTCAGGCAGACTTAACTCAGTGGATCCCCCAAAATATGTTAATCTACTAGTGATAGAAATTACTATACTGAGGTGCCCTGATCCTATGCAGTGCCAACTGTACTTGATACAGCTCAAAGTGGTTTACAGCCACTCCTATGGCTTTTGATACGGGTCTGGCTGGCTGTTTATCCAGTCCCTGGTATAAAGTAGAGCGGCCTCAGGGCTGCTGCAGTTCATATTGGCTGTCCAAGGCCCCTAAGGGCAGTTCTGGGGGATAACTGGGGCAAAAGGGATCTCCTCTTTTCACAGAAATGTTCTCCATGAGGTGTTGTTTCATAGGGTCCACTACAGCACAAGGTTCCCTCTATGGACGGGGACTCCTTAGGGAGTTGGATCAATTGGTAACTTTCAGCCTAATGGGAACATAGAACTGGAAGGGACCTCTTGGGTCATCAAGTCCAGTCCTCTGCTAACACTAACACAGGCAAACCCATCATATAATCTACCACTTCACTTCCACACATCTAAAATATTATCTCCCCCTCCTTTTCACTCAAATTGTCAATGGGAAAAGGGGAGTTTCTCTGTAGGGAATATTTGTTGCGGGTGGGTAGGGGGCTCTCAGTCCTGCTGCCTTCAAAGTTAATGGCAAAACAGCCATCATCTGGAGTGGGAGCGAGTTGAGGCCCTAAATGTGGTGTTGGTTTGCAATAGCTTGTCTGAGATACAATAGAAAGAACAGCGAGGCAAGAAGCGTTTGTTATATTACTGACTAACAGAATTCAGGGTTTGCGGCATTTTTATGGAGCAAGAATAAAGAAAATAAAAATGTCGGGGTGTCAAGTCTCTCCATTAGCAGCCTGCATGGCTGAAATCTAGCTTAGTCCATTTTTGATGGGTGCCTGTAAAGAGGATACCAAGTAGAAGCATAGGCAATCAAAATGATCTCCAAATGGAGCGTGCAGAACTGGAAGGTCTCACAATGACCTGTCCTCTCTTGGGTCACATGCGATACTGTGTCTGAAAATCAGAATCCACACGCAGTTAGAACAGGGAACATTCTTAAATGTTATCAGGCCCTAACACAGAGCTAACTCAGGTGCTGAGTGTGGGATTTTGCTGAGTGTTGTGTGTGAAGCAGAAGTTTTTCCACAATGCTCACAGATGTTTTGCAGGATCAGCTCACCCAGCCTAGAGTGAGGATCCCTGGTGTTCTGGACACAGAACTCTCAATTTTGCATAGCCAGAGAGCCATTTCCCTCATCAAATGACCTTGCAGAGCATCAGAAGGTACCCGTGGGGAACTCCTGGACATTTTGTTGTGATGTTTCCATCATGAATTGCGTTGTAGTGACAGGCTAGCACGTATTGAGACAGCATGATGCTCAGTTTTCCCCAGCATCTGACCGCTGCTTTGCGCTCTCTCTCACACATAATTTTTCTTTTTAAACTAATGCCAAATAAACAGCCCTGGAGCATGCGTCTGAGCTGTCCCCTAGAACGTACAAATATGCAAGTTCCTCTCCTCTGCCTAAAGGGGTTGTTCTTCTCCCCGTCCCTCCCAACCAATTTAGTGTTTTTTGTTTTTTTTCAAAACAAAGATAAACTAATGTGAGTTGTAAGCTGCTGTACAAAGGCACAAGCCTTTCCAAATATACTGTATGGGCAAGATGCTCCCTGCAAGTATTGGTGTGTATTGATAAAAAGGCAAAACAAACATACACATAAAAACACAGCCCCGGGCAATTAAACCTTCTGGTTAGCCACAGAACAGGTACAACAAAGGCTGAGCAGTCTCCCACACAGTGTCTAGCGGTTGCCTTTGTAGGCCCACAAAGCCCACGATACAGGCCTCCCTGATTTCGAGGAAACTAGAAGTGTAAAGGAGAATCTTAGCCTTTATTTAAATAGGAAAAAAAAAAGTGCATAGCCTCTTTCCAGGGGAAGGCAGCCTTGTAAATACAAACCAATCACTAGGAATGAAAGCTTGTTCCAGATTTTCTCTGAAGATCAGAGGTTACTCTCAGACTCCTGGCAGCCAACCAGAGCTGGGTTCTGGGGTCTATGAAATCTACAGCTACATTTTTAGGATGATCCTAGTTAAGTGGCGGACAGTGCCATCCAGCCTATCATTTATGGTCTGAGGGCCACAGCAAATGCTCTACTGACCAGCTCTTTTCCTTTACCAGCCAGTGTGAGCTCTGCCACACAGAGAGCGGCTGCTCAGGAATATGAAAGGCAACATTGACAAAGGAATGAGTCCAAGAGACAAATTCCACCTCTAATGCTACCTCCCTCTGTGGCCTTTGTCAAGTCACATAAGTCAAACATTTTTAAGGTTGGGTATATAGGGTTAGGCACTGAAATCAGGGTGCTGACCCCCTGCCCCTTCTATTGGCTGCACCTCTGAAAAATCAGTCTGCATTTATTAATGTGCCTAACTTGATATACCCAAGCTTGGAAATGTTGTCCTTAATCTTCCTGTGCCTCAAGTTCCCACATCTGCAAACTGGGGATATCCACACTTAGCCATCCACAGAGAGGCTGCAACAGTTACGTAGTTAATGATTGCAAAATGCTATGTATAAACCCTAACATTCATCAGAAGGCACCTCCAGTGACTGGGGACCAAGCCAGAACTCCAGAGCATTTGGACACCTGTCCCTTGCAAATCTTTTCTAAATGCTAGCAGCTATGTGTAGACTCCCCCAGAACACAAGTCACTGGGCTCCGCTTCTCCTGCGGGAGGAGGTGGACAAAACCCAGTAAATGCATACACATCTTTACATACTACATACACATTATCATTTGTAGAGTGCAGTATACTAGGTACCGTCCAAACCTATGGCAAGGCACAGCCACAGCCTCTGCCCTGAATTCAGAACTCAAGACAAAGAACAAACGAAAGGGGGGTGCACGAGGAGGGACAAAGCATACATATCAATGTACATTTTCTAGCAATATCAACTACCCCCAACTGGCCCTCGATTTAGCACTTACTAGTTGGCTTGGCTAATCTCATGTTGGCATCATTCAAAATGAGTCTTGAGGGGAGATTTGAGGGAGGACAGTGTAGTGGCTTCACAGTTCAGTTTGGGGAGGGAGTTCCAAGTGTCATGAGGACAGACAGATAAAGACAGATGTTGGTGAAGCAGCCAAGCATAGGATTAAGGTTGGCATCCCTAATTCTAGGCAAAGTGATAAGAAAGAAGAGAGGATAAGCAGGGAGAAAGAGAATTGTGAAGTTCCCGTTAAGTTTGGGATGTGTGCTAAAGGATCATCTGACTCACCCTCGCCAAAATCTTCCTGGTGATTTTGGGATGCATTAGAGAGCTGATCCTAAGACCAGGAATCCTGTATAGTTGTGGGCCTGGCAGAAAATTGACACACAGGCCCACCCAAGGTGTTAAGTCTGGCAAAACAATTAGTGACTGACTCTTACGATCAAGAACTGACAAAAGGAGATATAGAGTCTTGTTGAAATGAGACAGACTACTCTTCCATCACCACTAGAAAGTCTTCATTTGATTGTGAAGCGTAGACTGCAGCCAATGTAAGCCACACACAAAGATTCAACCCACATTGTAGCATATTTCTTGCTTATTACTGTTTTGTGAATGGGGGAAAGTTAAAACTAGCCCCTGACACTGCCCCCTCAATACACCTCAGTCCTGACCCTGGGGGTCTACCAGTCTCCAAGCTAAGGTGACCAGATGTCCTGATTTTATAGGGACAGTCCCGATTTTTGGGTCTTTTTCTTATATAGGCTCCTATTACCCCCTGCCCTTTGTCCCGATTTTTCACATTTGCTGTCTGGTCACCCTACTCCAAGCCCACTGGAACATTGGCTGCTCTGCCCATGGGCTTGGCAGCAAGGGTTTCATGGTGAGGACATTCTTCCATTAAAAGCTAGACTGAGGACACAAATTCATTTCATACATAGGCTCTGAACAGCCAAAGACTTTGGGTCACTGTTTACCTGGGCTGGTGCCAAACCATTGACAAAATAACCTTTATCTCCCATCACCTATCTCCTGGGATATTTTAAAATAGATTGTGAAGTGTAGACTATGTCTGAGTTTCATTCCAGTACAAAGAAGATATTGTTTGATAATTACATTTTGAATTGTCCTTTTTGGAACAATGATTTCTGTTTGAGCAAACCCCAGTAAAATACAGATGGAAGAGAGAGTTATCAAGAGAACGGTTATCTACAAAGTGACTGAAATATGATTTCATAAAATAGTTCTCTAGTATCTTGAAACAAGATTTTTTTTGTGTGCTAGCATTACTTCCATTGGTGTTATTTCTAGTCCATTTCTTAGTTTGTATCGCCCCCTTCTGAACTATGTTTGGATTGCATTCTTAGCAAGGAACTTGCTCTTTGAATTGCTATTAAGTGCCATTAGAAAGAAGAGAGATAAGGTAGGTGAGGTAATATCTTTTATTGGACCAGCTTCTTATATTACCTCACCCACTTTGTCTCTCTCACATCCTGGGACCAACATGGCTACAACAAGACTTCAAACAATATTAGTAAGAAGACACAGCTATGAGTAAGGTACACAGCAGGCCAAAGCTAAAGTAAAATATATTTAGTGATCTTCACTCAGACCCAAGTACACAAATGATATAAAGAAGACCTTCCCACAGGTACCAGTAATTCAAACGGAATTGCTACCCTTTTCTGGAGAACTCCAATGTTATGTTAGAGTGTATGTGCATTGCATTTAGAGAGTTTCTTTGGGATTAGATTTAAAGTAATTACAGCAAAGGGACAAATGTACCGTTTGCAACACACAGGTTTGTGTTGTGGATCTGTAAAGGCCTACGCTCTCCAGCAGTGTTATACTGGTGAGCTTCTTCGTTCAGCATGTCATGCTAGGGCATTTTCTCTTTGTATCTGTGCTCTCTGTATCATTGTGCATGGTGTGCTAAAAATCAAAACCTCTCTCAAAGCAGAATGTCCCTAAGACTTTCTAATGCCTGCAGCGCATATGATTCAAAATTCTTCAAGTGCAAATCAGTATCTGTCTGTGTCTTGAATTTACTCTTCCTTCCCATTCCCAAATGCCAGGAAACGCCATAAAGAAGCAAACTGGCCACTGTAAGCCTAGGGAAGAGAATGGCATGACACTGGATGCTGCAGGAGTAACAACAGTGTGTGATTTGAGTCTGTTACTAGCTTACAGGCAGCATTTTGACAGGAGATATGAAATTTGTTTTGCGTACTGTAAAACATGAAACCAGTTAATTTAATTAACTTTGGTGTCTTCTCTACCTTGGGCTAATTAGAACCAATTAAATTCCATTTTAATCAACTCAAGCAGCACAACCATAGTTTCCACTCCTAGGATTAAAAACATATTTTCATACAGCTCATGCAATGCAAAAAAGGCAGGCCAAAGTTTGAGTAACCAGGCTCCGTGTGGCTTGGGGGAATGGAACTGACTCCCCACACCACAGGGAGGCCATGCAGCTTCAGTGCAGCCACTTTCTAGCAGTGCCCTTAAATACACGCCCCTGTAAAATACTCCCCTGGCTTACACTCATGACCTTTGCAGAGCGAGATGCTTGGAGCTGGTGTTGAGCATCCATCCACACAACCTAGGGAATAAGTGTCATGGAGGGCCCTCCACGCTAAGATGCAATTTTATAATACAGTTAAGGTATTTCCTCTCCTGTATTTTATAATACACCTATGATATTTCCTATAGTGTATGAATTAAATTTGAAAGATTACCCCTTCTTGATTACCCCCGAGTTCAAAATAAAAACACCATTCACCACAAAAATGTATATGCCTATGATATATACCTGGAAGCTTTAGTTTCCCCTTTCCAATCCATCTCCGCCATGCACAAGGGCTGTACTTCCCACTGACGCTGTGGTTCTGCTGAAATGACGTGTGTGCAGGAGGCTGGCAGTAGTCAATTAGTTAAGAAAAAAAAGTGGTGGCAACTCTGTGTATTATGCTAATGTTATTGATTGAGTTTCAAGAAACTGTACAAGATTCAGTCAAAAAGTTAAAGCAGCCCGAGCCCAAAGTGGGGAGAAACCAGCCAGCCTAACAAACAGAGCCAGGCAAAGAAATGACTGATTAAATGAGCAAAACCCTGTGAATAATACTGTGAAGATAAATGTCAAACAAAGCACAAAAGGAGACTGCAGGTCTAAAATTAACAGGTTTACAATTTTAAAGATAACAGTTTGTTTCCCTGTAAGTCAAATGAAGGCACAATTTCCTTCCTCCAATTCATTCAAAATGCAGCTTCTAGGATCATCTTCCTTGGCTGTTGTTCTGACTACCTCACTCCCTTTGGTGAATCCAGTTTAACACCATCAAATTCAATCCTCTTGTCTTCACCTTCAAGGGGAGGATGTCCTTACCCTTATTTGTCCCCTCCCATGTGACCCTCCACCCTACCTCCTTCACCCTTGTCCCTCTATTTAGCATCTTCTCCCATTATTGTCTCCCTGCTGTGCCTTTGAATTCCTCAGATAATGCCTAAGGCCACACTCTGAATTACTCTCTTTCAGAATTAATTTGTAAAGCTACAACCTGCCCTCTTCTTCCTCATGTCCCTCCTTCAGCCCAGGCCTCCACCGTGATACCTACAACAAATATTGTTTTTGTTATCTTTGTCCTCTCTTTTTGTTTGCCTCCTTCTGTTCATTGCACTCACTTGTTGCATCTTGTCCCAATTTACATGAAACTCTTCAGAGCAGTGACTGTCACTATGTGTTTGTAAAAAGAAAAGGAGGACTTGTGGCACCCTAGAGACTAACAGACTAACAAACTAAGGTGTCACACATCCTCCTTTTCTTTTTGCGAATGCAGATTAACATGGCTGAAACCTGTCATTATGTGTTTGTAGAGCATCCAGAACAGTGCGGTCCGAATCTTGTTGGATACCTCTTGATACTACCACAGTCCATACATAATGATGGCCAAGGTTTGGGATGCCCAACTTGCGACACCTGGAAAAGCCGGATTGTTTAGAGGGTGGGTGGCATAGCATTTTCTGAAAATCAGCCCCCATGTCTCCAAGTTGGGCACCCAAAACCGAAGGCACCCAGAATCACTGGTCACCTTTGAAAAACTTAACCGATAATAAAGTTAAGAGGTTTGGAGTCGATAACCAATCATGGAAGCTATTACTCTCTCCCCACTCTACCTGCCCTGCGCACAAGAAAGGCGCCACATTTTCGAGTATTGGCTCGGTCTTTAAAAGTTGCCTGAGACCTTTTTTCTCTCTGAACTGCCTGGGACTCTCCGATGTTCTCTATTGTGGATGCTGAAAAGCTCTCGCATCTCCTGGGACTTGTAGACCTGCTGAAGTAGAAAAGGAGGAAGGGTTCTCAAGTAGCCAAAGCAGCAGTGAGAGGAGGTGTCCGAAATGCAAAAAGACAAGGGTGGACAACAGGAGAGGGCTGCAGGAAGTTCTTTGCCTTGCCTGTGTTTACCTTTATCCACATAATTGTGAGAGTACATCTGATCTAACGTTTCCCTCCAAAATTTCTGTCTAAACTAAAGCAGCAGAGCATGTGTTGGGTTCAGCTTGCCAAAACAGGAGCCAAGAGCAGCTCAGGCCACCAGCTTTTGCTCAGTCACCCTCATCACACACTTGCCAGATGATTATGCCTCTTATGGAATTACTTGCTGTTCCTTCTTCTGTTTAAAACCAGCCAGGGCGCTGTGATAGTCACCGACACTGAGCCACCCGCAGACGTGACTGTGCTTGAGTCAACAGCTACGAGATCAGCACACTCCAATTTCAAGGTGCTAATGGGCGTCCAGATTACTCACAGGACAGAGCTACTCAGAACATAGCCCCAGACACAGGAACAACTGGAAGATGCTAAGGGGGATGCTGTGACAACTGGGGCGTCTACAGCAGATCTCTCCAAAGGCCTGGGGCATGATGGACACCACACTGGTGGAAATCCCCCAAGTGGTCTGCTATGATCATCCCACATGTCTATTCACTCGTTTGAGGACAATACATTCTGCATAAAGCAATAACTCCCCTATGTCCAATTATGGACAGTGCTATCGCCGACAAAGAACGTGGTGTGGGCCCTTTTAAGCAGGTGAGAGTGCGAGAGGTAGACTCTGTCTTTCTCCTTCTCCTAGAGATCTGTGGGCTGGGGGGAAGGGGTCGGTCACATCTTCCTGATAAATATGCATGACAGGGAAGTAGCCTGGGTAGCTGATGGGTCATCAGGGTAGGAAGTAACCCAGGAAGAAGGCAGGGCCCGTGACACTTCCTGGGGGAACCCAGGGCTGATAGGCACCTCACCACCACCTGCCTTTAGTGTGAGGAAACCTTGTCTGTGCCTGCAAGATGTCAGCTCCCTGACTCCACCAGCCACAGGTAACACAAGCTCTCCCCTCTTAGCCTACACAGACTCTGCTGTCCCTTTCCAGTTTAGCAATAGCTATGCTCCAATTCCCCAAACCCTCCGAGCTCCCTCCTGGAGCGTCCAGCCCCAGTCCACTGGACAATCACAGCACTCACAGAACCGCTGCGTCCCAAAGAAAGAGTACCCTCCGCTTACCAGTTACATCTTAGATCACAGCTCCACTTAACACGCAGCACTTAGATAGGTTTATAGTGAAAACAAGTACAAGTTAATTTAACAGGGAGATTCAAGAAGTACCAGGTATTGTGTGTATATATATATATATAAAAAAGTTACATGTAAAATAAAATCACACTTAATTAATGATATGTTCCTGTCTAATGAAGTTTAGCTCACCCCAAGGCTTTGCAGCATTTTCCAACCAGCCTGGCTGTGACCCTCCTTTCTTTTGAGGGAACACATTGACAGTTCGTCTCCTCGGTGAAGAATCCAGCGTGTACGTCAGTACCCCCAGTTATACCCCCAAATCCATTGTCTTTGCTTGAAAACAGAATCCCCCTTCCTCCCCCCAGTTTGTGTTTTTCCTGCAGTTTTGCTCTCCTGTGATTTTTCAAGCTCTTCACTAGCATCAGGCTCAGTAATGCAAACAGGCCTCCATTGCGAAGTGGACAATACTCACATTACCAGCTAGAAAGAGATAAGTGTCTCTTCCCTCCTACCTGACAGGATCACGTGTGTCACCTTCTGGTGACCTGCCTTAACTCACATACCTTAAGAATATAATTTGCAGCACAGATACATAATGCCTTAAACAAACAATCGTAAGTACCTTTTGCAGTGATTATAATGACCACTGGGCTCTTGGTAGAGACCTCACCTGCCTCACGTTTGGTGAATTATTATGGTGAATTATTCCCCCTAGGCCAGGGGATCCCTGTAAAACTCTATGCATCCCCTGGGCCCCCTGTCAACTGGCATCAAGAAGTCCCTTGATCACAGAGCCTGAGACCTTCAAATACCTTTCATAATGGCAGAGGTGGAGCAGGAAGAAGCAGAGAGTTACTCTGGCCTATAGTTATTACAAGATTTATGTTTTTCTCTGCACTTTGATTTTGTGTTAGTTTTGTTTAGAGAACTAAATAGATTCAGCAGCACTTGTTTTGTGCACCACTCTTTCATCCCTCTCATGTTTCCTGTGGACAGCCAGAGTCTTCCTGGAACTGCGTCTGCAATATCTCACAGCACATCTCCCATATCCTGAGGTAGCTGCCAGCATGACAGACTTTCCTTTAAGAAACCTTGCTTCCATTCCTGGCCAGTGAACTCCACTACTCATTTTGTTCATCTGTCTTCAGTGGCGGAATGAGTTACTTCTGTGTCAAGAAAAGAGACTCACAGGCCACTGAGTACTAGATCAGTGACTGTGGCTGGCTCTGCGTTACAGCTGAGGTATGACCTCTTTCTGCTCGGCTCACCTGCCATTTCCAAGTAATTGCTTTTGGACAGATGGTAAGCTAGTGGTGTGGTTGTGTGACTAGCTATTTGGCTCTTCTCCCACTCTCTGACAAAAGAAATCTGCTTCTGTCCGAACATGGATAGCTTATTTTTCTCTGCCCTTCTTCCATTCCAGCATCCCAACCTAGTTTATATAGGACTTCATTATTAGTTTAGCAATAGAAGTTCTTCAACTAGGGCCTACTTGCATCCATGTCTGGTGTTCACCGCACATAACAAGCATTTAGGACAAATTTGTATAATTACTATTCTACAGGTAACATGGAAACACACATGGAACAACATTCTACCACAGGGGAGAATTTGCAGGGTTTCTGTTTGACATTGATGCTTTATGGTTAGGTCAGCGTGTACCCTGTCAGTGATCTTGGAGTACAATAGAGGTAGTCTCTGCTTGCATAGGGCTCATCACTTCAGGGGGGAAAGGCTAGAGCTGGCTGAAAAAAATAAGCCTATTTACACATGCACACTTCAAAGTTGTTTTTGTGTCTAAGGGTTTGAAACACTCATTTTAAATGTTGGTGGGCTTTTTCAGTATTTCAGCTTCTCTAACTTTAAGAGAATATGTGTAGCCTTAAAATTACAAATTCAATCTACTTTTTAAGTGAGTGTATTTTTAAAAAATGTCTTCTTCCTCGCCAAAATCTCAGTTCTAGGTTTTATGTCCCTTTCGTTAGAGTTGGTGGCACCACAAACACACATAAGGTATTAGCAGCAGAAGGAACAGGGTGTTAAACTAAAGTCCTGGCAGCTCAGTAAGTGAGGAAATGATTTTCAATTATTATTTCCAGATGTATTTATTTTACATGGGATAGGCTTAACCATTTCACTTGGTGACTGGCAGATCTTTAATATAGATGAGCCAGGCCCAAACTGGACCCTTGGATCCATATACCTGCACTTTGGAGCCCATTTCTATAATGCCCAATACTCTCCCCTTCCCTACAGATGGATGGCAAGTTCTGATCCACATACAAATCCCCAATTCGTGTCGGGCCCTGCATCCAATCGTCATACAAAAAACTTATACAAAGGAGCCTAGCAGGGCTGTAACCAGCCATGCCCACATGGGGATCTACTATTAAGATGTGGTGTGTCCTCTGTCAGCATATTTTTAAACACCATTCCCTGTATTTTAGAAGTCTTTAAAACATTTCAAAGTAAAAGGTTTATGCCAAAAAAAGTCAGTCCTCTCCTGGTCCAGTCCTGAGCTGGAATTTTGGAGGAGGGGGACGAGAACCTGCAGGGGGTAGCTTAGGTTCTGGTGCACTATTCCAGACCTGAAAGCGTCACGTATCTCACATGACACTCACTCATGCAGGACTCATATCCCACAGCTTCGGCTAAACCCACGCAGTCAGCTGGGCTCCAGGCAAGCAGGAGGATTCAGGCTGCCCCCACCAGACACTGTGACACATACTGAGCAGGCACCTGGGTAGCCTCCCTACCTCCCCATTCCCTGCTCCTCCCAACCAGGTGGGACCCAGCAGAGAGAACGAGTGGCTGCTGTGGGAGGGTCAGTGCCCCAGCAGCTGAGGTGAGGGACTAGTGAGAGGACAGGGAGGTAGGGAACAAGCAGCTGTGGGGAGCGGAGTGGGAGAAGCAGGAGTTATAGAAAAGAAAAGGGATCTGTTGAGCAACTTCTGGGGGAGGAGGGGCAAAATAGGAAATTGTGGGGAAAAGGTGAGAGGCTACTCCTGGGACAGGTGGGGACAGGAGCGGGGAGTGGCTGTGGGAAGCCGATACTAGTTAGGAAGGTCATTTGTCTGGTTTTGAACCAGACCGTCCTGTTTTTGTCCTGGTACTGAGACAAATCCAGCCATGGCTCTGTCTGGTGTCAGATGGGGGATGCTGTTTTTAAGAGCGCCCTGCCTTGTCCCTGCTGGCATGACCTTGCAGACACAGTGCGTGAGAGGTCATGCTGTTGGGGCGCCCTTAAAACCGGTGCTGTCGTGTGCTGCGTGACCTCACATGCAAAGTCATGCCGACAGGGTCAGAGTCATGTCATTGGGGGTGGCCCATGCCATTCCCGCAAGTACAGGACTGTCAGGTATCCCAGGAATGCGTGAGTGGCCAACCTAGCACTAATGGGGGAACAGAACTCCGGTAACAGACGTTAATACCTAAGTCTTATGAGCTAATAGGAGCTAAAGTCTCTCTGTAGGCTCCCTTCAGGTCCCCTGCTAACTCCCCCAACACTTTCTCTGCTTCCCGTGAGCTCATGCCCCCAGCTCCTCTCCCCATACTTGCTCTCACTGCTTGGGAGAAGCCCTGTCAGGGAAATGTTGTCTCCATCCAATGCCTTTCTTCAATACTAAATCCACACAGCATTTTCAAAACCTATGCTTATGGGCAGTGCTCAGAATACATGTAAATGTGCAAATCAATTAATTTGCCTCAATATCAGACATGGAGCTGCACAAAATGTGGCAGCTGTGGCAGTATTCAGCTCCACCCCCGGTGTATCCTTGCGCCTCTCCCATCAAGTGAACACAGAAACTCTATGGAGAAAAACATTCAAAAGGCCAAAATCAGCACACAGGGAACCCTGGGCTCCCTGTCCACCTCCCGTCTGTCCCCATCCCCAGCATCCAGGGGAGACGACTCCGTAGGTGTCTAAGTGGGGCGTCCCTGCAGCGTTACCGGGAGTTATCTCCTGGTGAGTCAGTGTCGCTCACGGGGGAGCGGCCACACTGCAGAACAGCACTCAAGCTGCACCGGCAGCGTCTGTAACAGCAGCACAGAGGAGCTGAGTCCTCACTGCACTGCTAGCTTGAGAGGCTTTAACCCACGCCCCTGGCGGCGTATCTCTGCTGCAGCTGGAACGTGCCTCCTGGCCTGGGCAGGCACACGCTAGATCCCTCGGCGCCAGTGCACTAAAATTAGCAGTATGGACCCAGGGTTTCCAGTGGCCTTGTGCTCAGGTGGCTAGCCTGTGCCACAGCCTTTGCCCCAACGTCCACGCTGCTATTGTTAGCGTGTTAGCCCGAGCAGAGCGAGCGTCTGTCCGTCTGCCTACAGTGAGAGGCTCCAACCCCCGCGCCCCGCTGCCGAGTAGACATACACCGACAGGCCAGCTCGTTTGAGCTTACAGCACCACTTGACGTGAGCTAGAGATTTTTGTGCATTGATGGGAGTTGAGTTATATCTCAAGCTAACACTGCAGTGAAGACAAGCTCTAGGTGTTATTCAGAAGCATATGACGTCTGGGTGCAATGTTAGTAAATGTTTGGGGTGCTCAACTCTCTATGAAACAATAAATCAAATCTCTTATTTACTATTTATTTTGGTTTTTGTCTGCTCTTTTCACCCACCTTTCTTTCCTTTTATCTCAGTGGTTCTCAGACTTTTGTACTGGTGACCCCTTTCACACAGCATGCCTGTGAGTGTGACCCCCCATATAGATTAAAAACACTTTGTTATATATTTAACACCATTATAAATGCTGGAGGCAAAGCGCAGTTTGGGGTGGAGGGTGACAACTTACGATCCCCCATGTAATAACCTCGTGACCCCCTGAGGGGTCCCAACCCCCAGTTTGAGAACCCCTGAGTTATCTCTGCTTGTCTGTAGCCTTTGATGGAATTTTCTGTTCTCCCTCCATCCCTGTCCCTGATCTTTCTTATTTCCCTCACCCATTTCCAACCATCACTGACCATTCCCTCTGCCTGGGTCTCTTTCCCCTCCCCATCCCCTTCATTCTTTCTATCCTCCTCCCTCTCATGGCACCTCTATCCTGGGGTCTTCCTTCTCTCCTTAGGCATCCCTGTCTTCTTTATTTTCTCTAGTTATGCCCTTTCACCCTCATTTCTCCTTTGTAGGGCCCATTTCCTCATCCCCTGGCTTATTTTTCTCTCTTCCTTATTCATATCTGCTGTATCTTTCTTCCTGCCTTAAACCCCAGTGTCGTCCTTCCCCCAGCCATGTATCTGTATTATGATTATTTGCATTATTGTAGTGAATACGGAGTCCCAGTCATGGACCAGGGCCCAATTATGCTAGGTGTTGTGCGAGCTCAGAACAAAAAGATGGTCCCTGCCAACAAGAACTTACAAACTCTCTCTCTCTTTCTCTCCCTTCTTTCCCTGACCAGTGGGAGTCTCCTCTTCTGTGGCTCTGTTCCCACTTCTTGGGGTCAGTCTCTCTCTCCCCCACCCCCACTTCTCAGTCTTTCCTTTTGAAAAACAATACTGAAACAGCGCTCCCAGAGCACACCAACTCCCCTAAGAGCCTCCAGCTCGTATCTGCCCCACAGTACATTCAGAAACTCAGCTATTCAGTTCAGCCAAACCATTCAGCTCCCTTAACGACTCAGAATCAACCACTCCCTCAGACATTTAAGCCCCTAGCTCTTCCTGTCATTTAGCTCTGCCATTCAGCTCTCCAGACTCTTTCCAGCTCCCACAGCCTTTCAGCTCCCACAGCCTTTCAGCACCCCCCCACAACGTTGCCATCCTTAGACATTCAAAAAGCATGAGGCAGGCTCCCCAAATCACAGGATTTTAAAAGATAAATGTGGGGACTAATTGCACCTTATCTCAAGTTTTGACCCTATAAGCCTTTTTAAGCTTTTCTCTGCATCATAAGGGCTAGAAACTTACTTTTTAAAAAATGAAAGTTGTTCTCTTGTAATCACATGACTCTAGGAGCTGGAACTTTAAGAAAAACACCAAATATTAATGCTGTGCCCCCCCTATCTCCCACCTCTCATATATGCATCCCTCATACAGTGTCACATACCTGGGAGACCTTATCAAAGTGGGGAATGAGATGGGCTGGAGGCAGTTGACAAGGACACAGAGTAGCAACTGCTGTGGGTGCCTGTATGTAGAAGGCAGTACCTCAGCTTTCCCTGCTGACCTGAGATAGGTAGTGCAATCTTTCAGAGATGGGCATCTGTAACAGTGTGGTCAAATAACCTCCAGGTTTTCCCTCCAAATAGGAAATGGGTGACTGCCATTGCTATGTCCCCCATGCATTCCCCTCCCGCCTCGTGTTGGAAAGCCCAGTCAGGGAATATCACAAATTCCCAACCCAAATTATGGGGAAACATTAATAATTTGCAACAGACTTGTGATGCAATTGCCTGTGATTTGCCTGTCACCCAAGGCTTGCTTTGTAAGAGCAAGCCGATGCTTAGAAACAAAATGCAATAAGACAATGGTGAAACTCAAGTGTGTGCTACAGAGAAACAATGGAAAATGGTTCTGCACACAATTTACAATGCCTCTTAAATTGTTGGCTTAAAGTGACCGACATCATGACCAGAGCCTCCCCTAGTGTTTCTTTCAGGTGCAACAGTTGTAATAAATACAGTAGCTACTTACTCCAGGAAGAACAAAAGGGCACAAATATTTGCCATGCTCAGCAATTTAAAAGAACCACCACCTCTTTTTGGCGTGGTGACATTTCCTTCATTTGTGTTGGAGTAGTGCCTACAGCACCCATACTCCCAAGCACCAGCCCCTCCCTAGAAAAATGCAGCAGTTTAGAGCCACAGATTGTGTCCTGGGACAGCAGGAGGGATGCAGGGAGGGAGGAGGAGGAAGTGGAATCTGAACAAGGGGAATGCATAGCTGCAATTTTATTTCAGCTTTGTCAAGATTGGAAGACTATGTAGAAGCGGAGACTATGTATCATTGCAGAGCTTTCCTTCCTTATTCCATTCAAGGCATCAGTTCATGTTGCCTTGTGTAGAATATTTTGATTGAAACTATGTTTTTGGTCGATGGAGTGGCAAATAGGTATTTGAGTATGATTCCCTATTTGAGGAAAATTTCATTAGCAATGGGCTGAGCAAATTCCCACTCACAATAACAGCTGTGGACCCTGCTGAGAGCGTCTGTTGGGTAGTTAATATTTATTGGGAAGTATTTCGTTTTGAGTGTTTTGTTTACAAAAGAAACTCCTATGCTATTTAACACCACGTTAAAGATACTGTGCCTTCTGTTTGTTTACATATAATGTTCGACATGGGCTGTCTGTGTTCATTCGTACTGATTTTTTTTTCTTGAGGAAGGGGGGAAATTGAAGGGCTTTTTGGATTATCTTTAACTTTCAAGTGAGTTATACTACCAGCCTAGATACGATATCATTCCACAAAGTTCTTCATACAGCCTGTGATCCTGATTCTCCTCCTCCTTACACCAGTGTAAATAAGGAGAAACTCTACTGAAGTTACACCATTATTATTAAAATTGGTGTGTATGGGAGGAGAATCAGGCCTTCTATGTACAGTGATGACTTCTGTATCAACAACACAAAAAGAAGGGTTACTTGCCCTACGGTAATTGTGGTTCTTCCAAGATGTGTTGTCCACGCAGATTCCGCTCTTGGACAGGGTGGATTTGATTTAAATCATGATTTCAATCACTAGTCGGAATGACTCAATTTAATCATGGATTTCTACATAAAAGTAGAAATTGTTGGTTGTTATAACCTTAATACATATTCTTCACAACTCAGCGATAGATGTAGGTTTCATTTTTAGAAGGTACACACTATACATTTTTAAAGTGATTAATTTTGAAAACTTTTCCGATGAGTTTTACAGCTATATCAGAAAATGAATGATTGTTTGGTTATTTCATTTACCAAAGGTAACTGAAGCAGATATTTATGAAGTCACTGGGAGGTGAACTATCTCCAATTCAACAGGCTAATGATTAATATTTGGAGGATTTTCTTGCCATGCTGTATTAGGAGGAGAACATCAGCAGACAGACATTTAAATTGTTTTATTTAACTAAAACGACATTATGTATTCTGGATTTTTTTCTTCAACAGCAAACATATAATATTATAACAAAACAAGCATATGAATTTTTGAATGTACTTAAACATTCAAGGTTTTTAAAATTAGGTTTGTTTTTGTTAAAATTGTTTTTAACTAAAATAGTTACATGAAATATTAAAAAAAACAACAAAAATTAAATCGACTGGGTCAGCCAGGTCAACATGAGAAACTTAAAATATTGGCACCTGCAGCTAACTCAGTCGTCTTCACCTTCATTTTCCTGTTTGTTCATAATCTGGAAAAGAAAAACAAGCTTTCCTGCTTTTTCAGGTCTCAAACGATTTCTCAATTTGGAATGAATTAGTCCAAAGGAAGAAAATATTCTTTCTACACCGGCAGAAGAAGCTACTGCTGTTAAAAGTGAGGTTATCACTCCAACAGTCTCTGAATCCAAGTGCTTAAGTGACTTCCACCAGTTCACTGGTGAGACTTTCTTTAAAACATCAGCAAACATATATTTCTTGAATGGCTCTGTCATAACCATACAGCTAAGGGTAGCCTAGAATTCCTCCTTACCTGTAAGGGGTTAGGAAGCTCAAGTAACCTGGTTGGCACCTGACCAAAAGGTTCCCCCCTCTCCCCCGCTCATCTTAAGTGATCACTCTCCTTACAGTGTGCATGATAACACCCATTTTTTCATGTTCTGTGTGTATATAAATCTCCTCACTGTATTTTCCACTGAATGCATCCGATGAAGTGAGCTGTAGCTCATGAAAGCTTATGCTCAGATAAATTGGTTAGTCTCTAAGGTGCCACAAGTACTCCTTTTCTTTTTGCTGCTCAAACAGTTTCACTTTTGTTTCTACTGCCTGTCCCTCCCTTCTCACATTTATCTCCAGACTTCTTCTCCTTGTCCAGATCTATTCCACCGCCAACAATCTTCTATTCATTGAACTTTTTGAAACTTTGCACTTTTAGAGAGAAGTAAGGGATTGACTCTGTGTATACAAATTTGCAGAGGGATAATAGGGTTGAGGTCTGTTATTTCTCACCTCTCCATATTATTTATTTTAATTTTTTTTTTTATGTTAACAAGCATGTTACCTCTGGAGACACAAATCCACAGTTTGAGAACTGGAAAACTAAGTATCTCTGATGGTATCTTCTAGATTGAGCACTGAGTCCCATTGGGTAGATAGAAAGATTAACCTAAATAATTTATATAGAAGCCCCTGGAACCCCATAAATTTGGGTCCCTAATCCATGAACTATTGGAACTCATTTACAAAAGTTTTCTTAAACATTACATGAATATATTGTCTCATACAATAGAATTAGAATTTATAATCCCTATCCCATGATGAGATATATTTGAGATATAATGTATCTTTATTAAAACTATCTTTAGATAGGTTTTTTCCTCAAAAAACATTTTATCAAAAAAATCCAATTTAAATAAAAATCTGATTTTTTTTAAAAAAAAATCATTGATTTTTATTCACCCTGCTCTTGGGGACCAACAAGCAGTTGTCTAATTGCTTGGAGGTGGGTAGTAGGAGTCCTTATTAAATAATGACTACAGAACAGCCCTACCAAAACTGACATCCAATAAGGAAGCCTCTAGGAAGGAACAGTGCCTTGTACATGTGTGGATTGAACTCCACAGAGCTGCTCTACACATTTTGGATACAGAGACATTCCTCAAAGAGGCAGCAGCGGCTGGAATGAGCTCGAATATGGCTAGGTTGATCTTACCTGGCTAACTTGCACCACATTCTTACTCAGCTGGAAAAAACTCTTAGGTAACCTCTGAGAGACTATAGGTTGCCCCATTAACTCCACTAGCAAAGGCCACAAATAATCTGGGTGTGTTCCAGAATGATTTGGTTTGAAGCAAAAGACAGCACCCTTACTACAGCAAGTGTATGTCTAGATTTCCCCAGGGTTTAGTGAGACTTGGGAAGAGAACCCAGGAGGTGAATGCATTGATTTATATGGCAATCTTGGGCAGAAACTTGGCTTGAGGTGTAAGAGTGACCCTGTCCTTATGATACGATGTATATGGCGGACCTGTCATGAGCTGAATCTCCCCTATCTTTCAAGCTGTGGTAACAAGATACCAGAAAGAGAAATTTCATTGAAAGGTAGTTTAGAGTACAGGTTTCTACCGACTCAAGCAGGGTACCCAGCAACCCCCTTAGCACTATATTGAGGTCCCAAGAGGGCTGGGCTCTCACACTGAGGGAAATAGATGCATGAGGCTCTTCAGGGATCTTACCATTGTAGGATGGGAGAATACAGTACAGTCCTGGATGGAGAGGTGATGTGCACACACTGCTGCTGGATGGATCTTGTGGAATTCAAGTCAAAATTATTTCAGAGCTAGAAAATCGTTCAATATCCAAGGCTAAAGACAATTGCACAGTACACAGAGGAAACAGATACTGCAAGGGCTCAGTCTTGCTGCCAATGGTGGTAAGAAGAAACTGCGGGATGACTGGGCCCACTCCACTCTTTATGCTTTGGGTGAGGGTGCACAGAGGCGTAGGCATGGCTCCCATGGACATGACAACTAAAAAAATCAGATTTCACACATCAGGAGTGCAGTCCATGTAGACAATCACTTGAAAAAGAACAATGATTTTGAAGGAAACAGGAAGTAACAAATACAACTGAAACACTTCCTGCAGCACCTGTGCTTTTCTTTGAGCCCTCCCATCCAAATGTGGAGCAGACTCAGCCAGGTTTGGTTTACAAGATTTCTCTTAATTACTGGGCAAATAGGAGAGCATGATTTTTATTCTTGGCTCCATCCTGGTCACGTCTCGCCCAGCTGGGTCTCTTACCCCACCTCCTGATTTCTTAAAAGTATGTTCAAAAGTGTATCACTAGTTACTTTCAAACTTACACCTTTATCATATTTGATGTAGAAGCTAATGAGGGAAAAATAAGCATTTACTTTACACTGATGGTCCCTCTAATGTGCCTAGAAGGATAAAATTTACAGATTCAGGGCCCAGCTCTGCTCTTACATACACTGGTGTAGGCAATTAATTTGTTCCTAACGTATATTGATGTAAACTGAGAGCTGAATCAGATTCTCAGGAAATATTTTATTCAATCACATACTGAACGCGTTACCACTCATTCTGCTTTCAGATCCTTGCTTGTGAGACAGCTTTAATTTTTAGCTTTAAATCTGAAAAACTGTGTGCAGAGTCAGGGAATGCTGCACTGTTTTATTCACTTTGCACTAAATTCCATAGTATACTAACACTTTATTTTAAGCATTGTAACATGGTGTTTTCTGAGCTTTGTGCAATGTTACTACCTGTATACCACTGTTAATAGAGTGTGCCTGAATAACATAAATGAGCAAAAAATTCCCTTTAATTATCTTCTACTTCTATTGCTCCAACAGGTCCTTGAGGAAAGTAGGCCTGAATTTGAAAAGTTCCATGTAGCCGTTAGGGTCAAGTGCCTTTTGAAACTATTTATTCAAGGAATTTATTGAGCCTTTGCTCCATCCAGACTATGCCTGAGAAATAGTGTAGTCCAGAGATACCTTTTCTTCTTTTGATGTGGACCTCAGAGTAGAACAGCCCCAAGGAAACTGAGGTTAAGTTAGGGTAACAAAGTTCTGACACAGAGAGGGCAATTTGATATGCAAGAAAATATCCACCACACTGGAGAGGAAATCAGGCTGTGCCTTAAGTGTTTGATGGTTAGTGTTTTGTCCTGTAACCAGTGCATGATTTAAAAAATAAACAGCATTTGGAAATCCTTACTCTGGAGTGAAACAATTTTGTACTTAATGAACTCCTTGTGTTGGATAGCCTTTCACAGAACACTGTGAAATGATCAAAGCTTTCACCTTCCATATAATGCATTTTAGTTTGTTTGCATTTGGTTTAGTAAACTTATCTACAAGAAATGCTTTGTCTGCATGTATGATCTCTCTCTATAGCTACTATCATACTAACCTCACAGTGTTAACATTCAAGTTTTTGAATATATACACAATACATTCAAATGCACATGTATATAATTTAGCTCTCATACATAGTTACATTAAGGTAATACTATTCCTTGCATGTAACCAGTTATATTTAGGATTTTATTTAGTTTTCTACCCCACATCAAAGGTGTGCGCGCATATATTATATATAACAGAGAGAAACAAGATGACCAACCATATAAGCTTTTGTATAAGCTTTTGCTTTTGCTTATCTATTCAATTTTCCTTTATGTGATTGCTCACAATAAAAGTCATCATTATAGTTTAACAATGATTGTATATTGCGGACTACTTTTTGCGAATAATTCGTTGATTAATTCAAATTGTTTATATGCACCCAATGGTCCAAAATAATCTGATGCTTTATTGGAGGAAAGGTGAAATTAAAGCAAATCAGCAACAAAATAAGGCCATATTTAACTAACTTAAATATGACCATTTAAACTAAACTAACAGAATAGTTTGGCAATCTCAACATAAAATGAGAAAAGTTTCTGCTAGTACAAAAACAGTGACATCTTGTGGAGATATACAGAAATGATTTTTCATAAGGGCACAGCAAACTATTTTGATGACTCTAATGCTTATGCACTTAAAAGAAACACTAGTACAAAGTTTAATACATATATCAATAATATTTGGTAGAAATTAGGCTTTATTGCTTTTATAATGAAGAATGCAAATTTTAAAAAATAAAAAACAAATAGCTGTTATGAAAAAAAAAACCCACCACCCTCAAAAAATAAACCGAACAGAGTGAAGTGCAGTCCAAATAGCTCTGCAACAGTCTCATTTTCTGAAAATGGTTGGGTTATTCATCATCTCAAAAGTTTCACTCACAGAATATAATAATTATGACTTAAGGGGCATATTATCAGACACTAAAGGATTTATGTTGGAAAGACATGTAGTCAAACATAAAACATCTGTGATAAAATGAGATCAATATAAGGTATTTTAAAAAATGTACAAATAAATCTCATTAACAGAGAAGCACGGATTGGCTATGATTTTTCCTTCAGTGGATGAAAGACGACGCCAAATAATCTGTTACACATATTTCTTGAAAAGGCAAACTTATGCACAACGGGAAATAAAAATAACATATGCAGTATCCCAATACAGTACATAAAATTTAGACCCCTCAGATTGTATCGTCTTAGAGAATATCACTTTCTGGGGCAGACCCTCAGCTGATGTAAAGTGCCACAGCTCCACTGAAGTGGATGGGACTATTTTAATTTACCGCAGCTGAGGATCTGCGCCTCTGTTTTTTACAAGTTTTATATCCAACAATCTGGTTCATAAAAAACATAAAACATATGCCTGCTGGAAGATGATGGATTTTCCTAGTGTAACATTAAATTGTTAGTCTTCTTTCTTTTTACCTGAGTAACTTACGTAAACAGATTACAAGGCAATTTAAACATATTAGCTAATACAATGTTTACTGGACTTTTGATACATAGAAATGTACCTTGACACAATGTATTTGGAATTTTATATATACAAACTGGATAGGAACTTTTAAAACATATTTACTGAACAGCAATGTCTGATGTTCTGTACAAATCAGTAGGTGCAATGGAATTATGTACAGAATTTTTTTTTACAGATTTTGTGCAACTTAGCTTCCATGTGCATTTAAAGAACAGCTGTCAATGTAACAGAATTCACATATCTGTTAATATTTACTGATGCTAGGAATGGAGAATACAGAAAAGAGGACAACAGCTCCTAAAGTAATACTGTGCTATGCAGACATCTGTACATCATTCAAATAGTGCATATTATCAATGTTTGAGGATGAGTAATATATAGCAGCAAATATGGACAATGGCATTTACATTATCTAGGTTTTTTTATACTGTATGTAAGTGGGAATGAATATTCCTATAGAGGAGCAAAAAGGAAATAATTTGAATCTTTTAGGAAATTATTTACTATTAAATAAGCTTTCAGTTCAACTTGCAGGAGAACAGTGCAGTTGGAAAAAAAATCCTTTATAGTAGCGATCAAATCATTCAGAAGCATTGTAAATTCAAAGGTAAATTCAGTTTATTTTCTACTTGTAGCAATTGAAAAAAAGTAAAAAAAATCAACATGAAGAAAATGAAGTTTATTTTACTTTTGATGATATTATCAATAAAGTGTAGTTGTCTCTGTTACCTCTCAGATGTTCCCTGCTCCTTTTTGTGCTCTTACTCCATTTTTTTTTTTAGTTTTTCTTTCTTTAGCCCAACCCAAATATATTGTCATTTGAAGCACAGTTTGTGACCTTAAATAAATTCTCAGAGTGGCATGGGTGAAAAAACTGTAGGAATACAGTCACTTTTACGAGGTAAGCTTGGAGTAACTCGGAGGAGAAAATTTACGCTTCAAGTACTTGAGAATGTAAAGTGGAAGACAGCTTACAACAGTGATAGCTGACACTTTCCACAGGAAGGTCACAGTCATGATAAAGGCAACATCTGCAAAAATAAAAAAGAGAAAATAAGTTATAAGAGGTTGTATGTAGATTCTTGGACTTCCATGGTGAAAAGACATTAAATAGTTATAAATTGTTTTCATATGCTATTATCCAAGACTGTGCTATAATTAACACTGACTAAATCAGGAATAGAATCATAGAATCACAGAATATCAGGGTTGGAAGGGACCTCAGGAGGTCATCTAGTCTAACCCTCTGCTCAAAGCAGGCACAATCCCCAATTTTTGCCCCAGATCCCTAAATGGCCCCCTCAAGGATTGAACTCACAACCCTGGGTTTAGCAGGCCAATGCTCAAACCACTGAGCTAATACAATTGTAAGTTCTAAGTGTTCCCCTTTATCATTATTATTTGTTAATGCTATCTAATCAATTTGGGCCATATGGGGTTTTAGAGCCTCTTTATGCCTCTCCAGTCCTTTTACTCAGAATAAAGTGGCTGGAGTGAGGGTGAGGCTCTCAACTAAGAATCAGAATATCTGCAATGTACAAAGTGGTAGACTCTTGCATGTCCTGCTTCTCTGGTACAGAAAAGTTTTGCTATTGATCCCTACTTTACAAATTCTCATTAGGAAAAAAAATCAAACTCACTAATCCATTTAAGGGTTAGGATAATTTTTTCATGTTCGTGTGGTTTCTCTTCTTCTTACAATGTCTTCCCCAAGATATAATCCAAATTCACACTCAGAAATTTTAATATTAAAACATATTTTGAACCCCCCCTCCATTTTTTCGATTCATGTTCTATGAACTAGACAGTTAGGCCCAACACTCCTTATACTATAGATGTGAAAATCAGCCAAAAACCAGAAAGAATATTCACAGGAGAAAACACAGCATTTAATGACATCACCATTTGTATAAATAGCAGCAAGCTGAGGCACATTTTCTGTGGGTCATCAACAGAGATGATGGTTGTAGAAATGAAGATCAAATCAGGAGAATAAAATTACTTTGGTTCCCTAGCCTTGTGCCTCAATTATTAGAAGAGATAGGGTTTACATTAGTCCTATTCATTCAGCAATGCTAGACATCTCACTTCTAATCTTCTGGGACATTTTGAAACTGCTAGAGAAAGCCTAGTCAGATTTGTAAAATTCAGATTATATTCCAATCACATGCAAAGGCCACAAAAGCCAGGTATCTTGGAAAACACATAGTTAACTTACATATAATTTACAATGGGCTTATAAAACAAGTCATAGTTTATTTACTCATGAACACTAGAAACAGCAATGTCTTTTTAAAGTGAGTTTGGCTTTGTTTCTCTATTGTATTTTTTATCTTTGAGGAAATTGTAACTCTACCTACCTAAGAAAGCTCCAAAAGACACTCTGCCTATACCTGTTACACAGAAAGGAAATAAGAAAGGGACAGATTTATAGAAAAACAAGGAAATTAGAAAAGATTAGCTATACAAAATGAAATAGGTAAGAGAAATCGGGAAGATATAAGTGGTGTTAATCAGAATAATATCACACTATGTGATACAGTTGAAACAATATGGCATTTTGAAAAGTTTAGTATATTTTAAAAATTATTTAAAAACACAAGTAGCCAGACAGTTCCCTCCAAGTTATATCACTTGAAGAGACTCAAAAGTGTAAGTTATTATATCAACAGTCAAATGAAGCTTACAAGTTTAAAACTGAGTTCAAATTCACTTCAGAAAGATGCAGTATGAGAAATGTTAATGCTCTGGTAAGTCTAATTATTATTAGTCAAACTATGCCCCTCGCAAAATATACAGGATTTAGTGTCAAGTCTGCCTAAATACCCTACAAGTCTGTATACTGTATATCGCAGAGATGTGCATAATAAGCCCAATTCTACACTCATCAGCAAAGAGTAACTTGCCTAAGTTAGAACAGCAGGATAGAGTCAAATATTTTTAGCTTTTATCTTTCCAATGTTCATATGTCGTCAAATGTGTGATTTTTATTACTTTTAGGAGTTAAACATGCTCATTCAAAAGAAATATATTAAAAAACCCTTTATTAATTTAGTTAAAAGTTCTTATTCATATACAAATAGAGCAGGACGTGGCTTATCTGAATATGTTATCCAAAAACTTCATTTTCTGACTGACTACAGGCAGGGAATTGTGTAGTCTGGAAAAATCCTGGTCAGGAGAGAAAGACACATGGGTCTCTAGCCAAGAGAGGTGATGGCTGAAGAGACAGGAGGCTAGAGTGGGTGCCCTCAAGGGATCATAGAAGGGGAATACAGGTGCAGTTTCCCTGAACTGTGACAGAAATAAATGCTTTCTTGGTGTTGAATAAAGTTATGGCCATTTGACCAAAAGTTCCAAATGTGTGTCTATTCTCACGGGCCCTTTGCCATGTGCAATCCTTCTGTGGATCTTCAGTTGCCAACCCGCCTACTCCCATTTAAAGCCTCTGTCCACAAAGCAAAAGCCCAGCAAGATCCAGAAGGATGCATAGTAGACACGTCAAACTCAATAGGTTCACGGTGGCATAATTAAAATGCACCTCTCCTGACATCTAGGAAGTAACAGGCGTACCCAAAGGTAGGAGGTGGAGCTTTTTCAAAGGATATTGGTAGAAAGTATCACTGCTACAATATTTGCACAATATCTAGAGAATAATGTGTGGGGATTTGAGAGACAGAAAGAAAGAACATAGTTTTATAAGACTCAGAATCAACTAGTTAATATTTAAAGTAAGATTTTACTTTGAAAAGTGAAAGTGTAAAAAATGGCAGCTTCTTACTAAATAGATCTGTTTCCTATGAGTGTTCACTTTTAGCTACAGAAAACCTTAGGATAGAGAGATATCGACTGACTTGCATGAGGAAGGAAGCTTTTAGTGATATTTACTCCTGTTAGCACTTCAGAGCCAATGTAGTTAAGAGAGAAGGAGTTGTATTCTATTCAAAATTCCTGTCGATTACACCTGTGAAATCACACTGAAGGCTAACCGAATTATACAGGTGTCACCGAGGGAATAATTTGACCTGCAAAATCTTTTTTGTTTTAAATCAGAGTAAGAAGGAAAAGACTGACTCTCAGATCCTAGGCGAGGTCTGCAAGATTTGCAATTCAATTTTTCCCACCCTCTAGCCCCCTTTGTCCTGTAAACTGAGCACACACGACACACAGTTGTATTTTAGAAAACGGTACTTCAAAAATGAGTGTGCATTTTCATATCAAAGTATGCCTTATATAGCAGGAGGATTCTACTGGGCATTTTCCTAGATTACTCCTTGAATTCCTGTCCCCCGCAGATTTCTTTGTTGCCCCGCAGAAAAATGACTTTCTGACAAGAAACCAAAGAGAAGCCGCTAGAATAGTCACGCGTCCCTTCCCAGCAGTGCAGGCATGTCATTTTGGGTGCCTGGAGCAGCTGGGGGAGATGTAAATACTGCAGAGAGGAAGTGGCAGGGGCTGGGGATGCCACAGCTTCTGGCTCCTACCCTGCACTAGGCTCACCTGCTGGTTCCGGCTGGGCAGGGCAGAGCAGGAAGGGACTCGCTCTTCCCCTGCAAGGAGTGGCTGGGTCTGGGGAAGATACACCCTCAGAAACCTTCTCTGGGTGCAGGAAGCTCTGCATCCCCCATGCTTCCAACTCCCATCGCTCCTCAGTCATGGAGGATGGGGCACTGTACAGGGAGCTGCTCCCCATCTGCCAAACCCCTGTGCATCTGGACTGGCCCATATGCAGAATTTTAAAATATTGTGCGCAAATTTTTTTTTGGCACAAAATTCCCTGAGGAGTACTAGATGGACAAAGGACCATGAGACAAAGTATGGCATATTGTAATTTAATTTAAGAAAAATAAATCTTAGCGTGAGTTTCCTCTGAAAATGGCAATTAAGGATTTTCCTACAAAGTCTCCTGTTTCACACTAATGCCTTCTAATCTAGTGATACACAAACCCTTTTATGCTCTTGGATTGGATCTAATGAGACTCATTTGGACTGGCTTCTTCCAGGAACCAACAGAATAAACCTTCAGCTCTAGGCAAAGTCCTAGAACCTGATAACCTGCCACACACATGGACAAAATGCCTCCTTATTATACTAGTCTGACCTTCATATCTGGTTTAGGTCTCAAATGATATAATTTATATTGTTTTAGTCATTAGTGGGTATTTGATTACAAAGGCTTTAGGGGAGGGACTCTCAGGTTTGGAAAGTGCCTAGTATATTAGATGTTGCTGTAATCTAGGCAACAGCAATGCCCATTACAACAGACTGAAATTAAGGGAAGTCCATTGTAGGTCGTATCTAAATTGCACAGGGAGAAGATGCATGGAGAACACTGAATACTGCAGGCCTTCACTGTACCCAGGTTTGGCCAGTAGTAATATTTTTCTGGACATTTCCCTAATCCCTTGTTGAATATTTTTATTCGCTATATGAAAAATGATGATTTAAACTGGGAACATCTTTTTGGACTGTTTTTGCCACCTTATCAAATAGACTTGAATATTATTGACATAATATTAAAATACATTTTATTTACTATCTAGAGACTTGAAATCAACAAATTAATAACAATTTATTTATATTTCTGGAAATCCTTTTATATTATGGGAGTAAAACATTCATACGTCATCAGGGTTTCTCTCACTAAAACACTTCCCTGCCCTGCAGAGGCCTGAGCCATTGATGCACCTCGGTCCCTCCTGTCGTCTGCCTGTGGCACACAACAGCTTTCTGAAAACTGTATGACTTTGGCCTAATTGTGGTGCTTGGGGTGGGGGTGGCTGGGTGGTGTGGGGGCCTGGGACATACATTAGGTCAGACTAGATGATCTGGTGGTGTCTTCTGGCTTTAAACTCTATGACTCCGAGACTTGGTCTACACTACAGAGTTAGGTGAAAGCAAGGCAACTTACGTCAACCTAACTATAAGCGTCTACACTAAAATTTTGCTCCTGCTGCTGTAACTTGCCTACTACACCAACTTAATAACTCCACCTCCACCAGAGGCGTAGAGTCAATGTTGATGTAGTTAGGTTGACACAGTGTCCGTGTAGACACTGCATTGCTTACATTGCTGTTGTAAGCTTTCAGACTGTTGCTGGCTTTCAGAAGCCATCCCACAATGCCCCACACTGACAGTTCAATCACTGCAGGTGAGGACGTGCGCTGCCAACTCAAGGAGCAAAGTGTAGACACACACAAGCGATGCAATTGCTGTAGCGGCTATATGCTGACGTATTTTGTAGACTTAATTTTGTAGTGTAGATGCGCTGTGAGGCCAGGTCTACACTACAAACGTACATCGGTATACCTGTGTTGCTCTGGGGAGTGAAAAATCCACCTACCCCCGAGCGATGTAGTTATACTGACCTCACCCGCAGTGTACACAGCACTATGTCAATGGGAGGGCTTCTCCCCTCGACATAGCAACCACCGATTAACTACGCCAACGGGAGAAGCTCTCCCATCAGCGTAGTAGCATCTTCACTAAAGTGCTACAGTGGTGCAGCTGTGGTGCCGCAGCTTTTTAAGTGTAGACCTGCATTTAGGGTATATCCAAACTGCAATAAAAACTCCATGGGATCAAGCCTTAGAGCTCAGACCAGCTGGCTCAGGCTGTGGGGCTATAAAATTGCTGTGTAGACATTTGGGTCTGGGCTCTAGTCCCAACCCAAACCTCTACTCTGTAATTTTATAGCCCTGCAGCCTAAGCCCCATGAGTCCGAGTCAGCTGACTTAAGCAAGCTAGGGGTCTTTTGTTGCAGTGTAGATCTACCCTGAATGTTTTGAAAACTGGTTCTTTAAAATGTTTTTTCATTAAATTACACCCAATTTCAGTACTGTACGTCTAATAACTACTCAAAGCTGATTCAAGATGAAAAGCAGTTTGAATTTGTCACTGAAACGAAGCACAGTGAAAAAAGCTTATGCGTCTTGAATAAAATTTTTTCACATAAACTATATAAAAATCTGTTACAAATCCTACAGAGAAACAAATGATAAAGCATTTTAGAGTTCATCATGAAAAATGTCTTTACATACAAGTTAAAGTCATATTCTACTGCCTGAAGCTGTTTCACAAAGTATAATATTACTCATATTTACATGAGTAACATGCAGCTAAAAAGAGAAAAAGATTAAAAAGAACTGTATGTTAGAAAGTATACTTTTGCAGGCAAAGATTTTCTACTGCTACTCACCAAAATATTCATTGAGAAATGCAAGAGAGGCCACATAGCAGCCAAGACTGAAGAATTCAGCCACCACCATTAACCAGTGCCACGTTCGTATGGTCAGTGCAACCATCAAGAGTTCAGTCAAGATTAGGGCAGTAAAAGAAATTGCAACGACATGTACAAACTCAGATTCAAAAAGGAGAAGGGCTCCATACATCAGAATGCCACCTAGAAAAGGAACACAACATGTTACACAGTCAATCTGTAACTATATTTTGGGTCATTCATCTTTACAAATGCATGCTGAAAATGTATCAGTTATCGTGAAAACTTTCTCTGTTAATTTCTTACATAAGAACAGCACTAACTTTTATTTTACATTCTGTGTGTAAAACAAAAGAATAAAAATAAGATGGTTAAAAATTAAAATATGACTATTAGAAAATTAAACACATTTCAGTGTAATGCATCTGATCAACCATTAATTACATTTTCAACAATCTCTCATTTATTTGTAGCAGTAGACAAATGAGGTTAATTACTCTTAACTGATTACATAATTCAGATTTCTTAAACAGTACTTCTGTCATTCAATGAAAGAAAACTACTGTGGAGTGTATGCAATATGATAAGCACTTGTTAAAATTTTTTTGGATTAGCATTTAAGTAAAAACAGGTCAGTTTTTAGGCAACATACATCAATAAAAATACCAATCCACACTGCTAGAATATCGATTTACGAGATAAACAGAAAGCAATATATATAACTCTGGATGAAATTTTAAGCTTTGAGAATTTAACCTGGAGCTGAAAAAACATTGTTAATAGTAGACAAAAAAATCTTTAGTCTAGTAAAATTAGGGATCTCTCCTACCTTGGTAAATACTGATTAAAACCCAGATGAGGAAGGTTTTAAACGACAAAGATCTTCCCTAGAGGAAACAAGTAAGACAGGTTAGTTAAGTACAGTAGAAAAATCTACTTGATTTGTAGAATTTCAGAGTAGCTAGATGTTCATCAGCGTTACTCTTTCAAAGGCAAATATTAATTTTACAACTACGCAGAGAAAATTTTACATGTGACATGGGCCGCAAAGTTTTTGTTGGATATGAATTTCCAGGATTAGTTTCAAATTTGTGTGGAAAACTCATAATTCTGGCCAAAACTGGGGAAACTATTGTAGAATATAAATAGCAAACCTGCATTTTACATTTAACTGTTATTGGTTCTTTTAGAAAGGCTATAGTTATACTAAAATTGTTACTTGGTTTGCTTTTAAATTTTTTGGGGAGGATTTATATCTGTCAATTCTGACGTATACATGGGACAACTGCAATCGTGAGTCTCAGAGACACCAAACAAGACCATAGTTAATCTAATCTAGTATACACTAACCATCCCTTTAAATAGACAACATGGGTGAGGTAATATCTTTTATTGGACCAACTTCTGTTGGTGGGAGAGACAAGCTTTCCAGCAACACAGACTTCTCTTCTTCAGGTCTGAGAACCTTTCCCAGTCCTGAAGAAGAGCTCTGTGTTGCTCGAGAGCTTGTCTCTCCCACCAATAGGAGTTGGTCCAATCAATTAAAGATATTACCTCATGCACTTTGTCTCTAACATTCTGGCGCTGACAGGGCAACAACATTGTATATTACTTTAAATGTCAGGTAGCCATTTGCTAAGATACAGTGCCCATTTTTACTCATTAAAACTCTGAGAGCTTACTACTTTAAAAGTTTCTGTAGACTATTTCCTTACCCAATAATTTTTGTCTTCCTGTGGCAGTAAACAAATCATGGTCCCAATCAAAATTCATTGGCTTACACATGTATAAATCAAAGAACACATAATTTTGTTTGCATGTGTATATGCATATGTTTCATGCATCCTATGAATGGATTTATGAAACTCGTTAGGGCTTAGAAGAAAGTACAAGCAATGAAAATATAAGCAGGCATAAGAAAACATCTGTTTCTGCCCATGAAAGAGCTGATCACACCAGCACAGATGTGAATCTGCACTCAGCAAAGAAATGGATTTCAAAACAGCCTGGCCACAGACAGTGATGGATTAACCCATTCTGTTGATCTAGACCAGGGGTCAGCAACCTTTGAGAAGTGGCATGCCAAGTCTTCACTAATTTATGGTTTCGTGTGCCAGTAATAAATTTTACAATTACAGGGACCCCTCAATGGAACCCCAGACTGGCAGCGGGCTGAGCAGGGCCAGTGGCCAGGACCCTGGCTGGCAGGGGGCCGGGTGGCTGGAACCTCAGACCAGCAGCAAGGTGAGCGGGGCCAGCGGCTGGTATCCCAGGCCGGCAGCAGGCTGAGCGGGGCCAGCGGCCGGAACCCCGGCTGGCAAGGGGCCGGTGGCCGGAACCCCAGACCAGCAGCGGGCTGAGCAGCTCAGCCTGCAGCCGGTCTGGGGTTCCGGCTGCCGGCCCCACTCAGCCCGCTGCTAGCCTGGGATTCCGTTCACCCAGGCAGGCAGTGGGCTGAGTGGGGCCAGCGGCCGGGACCCTGGCTGGCAGCAGTGTGTAAGTAAAAATTGGCTCGTGTGCCACACGTTGCTGACCCCTGATCTAGACTGAGACTAAAAACGTTACTCTGGCCTGATACAGCTTAGGACAGATAGTAAAAAGTGTACTCCTTATCCTGGTAAATTGCCTAGAATACGGGTACCAAATGAGGTAAACAGATAAAACAGTCAGAGTATGTGCAAGAATGCACTGAACACTATTATCCAAATGATTTCATAGCCAACACGAAATACACATCCAAGTGTTTGTGCCAATGAATGCCACTAGGTGGCCAGCCATCACATGGTTGCCAAAAGCTCTGGAGGCACAGTAAGATTGCCAGTGATGGACAAACTGACTATCCAGTCACAACATCTTAAGGACCTAGCTAGAGATTGATCTGGGTTGTGTTTAATCTGCAAGGAGATTATGATCCTTTGGGAGTTGCCATGATGATCTCCTTTGGCCTAAGGAATAGAAGTCCTGAAACTATTATTAAACATGGATGGCCTGTACAACAGCTCAAAGAGCAAGCGTAGCAGGATCTTATTTCAGCAACCAGGTTTACTCTTTTTAAATATTATGCTAAAGTTTTGTGTAACAAAGCTATAAGGCTTCTCACCAGATGAAACCACTGAGAGTATAGCTAGTTCAGTACATTTGATAAGTGTTTTTAAAAATCATTTGGTTTTAAGAGCTCTTTTGTGCCCGAGATATTTGGAATGGGTCTTGTTTACCAGAACAATTGAGAATAATTATGATGCACAACTGCACACTAAATAAAGCAGGGTATGAAAACTATACACAAACAGAAGTTGGGTTATGAATAAAGAATAAGTTAATGGAGATAATACTGAAAGAACAGACCACCATAGATCTTTAAAAATACCTGGCTGTCATACTGTTTGCTGTACCAAAAGAGATTATCCAGTTCTACCTAAAATTATCAAAAAAAGCCTAACTTCTCCTTAAAATTGTATTTCTAAAATTAAAACAATTTTAAACTTAGAAAACCACCCATAAATTATATTGTATTATGTTATTTCACCTAATGAATAACAACAACAAAAAACAACGCCTGGAAATCATATGGCCTAGTTATGAGTTTGTCTTACCTGGAACATCTCCACAGGGTGAGTATAATAACCTGAAATTATTTTTGGGCATACTAGAGTCAAAATGAATATAATGTATATCTGATCACTTTGTATATTCATACCTTGGTGAGGTCCTTATAAAGTTCTGGATATAGCAATGCCATTTCTGGCTTCACATCCTGATCCAACACTAAAGAGAAGACTGGAAACATAGTGTATATGGTTGCATACCTTAGAAAAAGCATATAAATAGTCTGTATGTAAAAATCATTAAGTAGTACTCTTTATAAGCAATCTATTAACATCAAATAATCCTTTTACTGTGATTTTTCAAGTTTGAGTAAATCTGGTTGAGTGAATATTGTAGTGGTCAGCTCTGGGCAACTTACCCATGTAAGTTTAACCATACTAAATTACATGGTCCTGGGCTTCTTCTGAGAGCTGCCAATTGTGCAAAATTGTAGAACATGGCTACATTAACAAAGTTTAGATAAACCAACCACCTAACTTATTTCCAGTCACCAAAGTCAATAATCCACTTTTGTAACCAGGTCTTTAAAAGGAGAAAGACAAGACAACAAATCCACTGTTGCATCTATTATTCTTAGCATCTTTGTAATGTAAATGCAATATGAAAACAAATACGGAAATATAGAATTTGGCAACAAGTGTTGTCATGTCCGTGAGGATCTCAACAGCCCAACCAGAAGGCTGGATTTTTGATAAACACATGCTGTCTTAGGACCACAAATGATTTTTTTTTAATATGGTTTTCTAGACGATTTGTAAATGCTTTAAGGACTTTTACTATATGCCTATGCAGTGCCTAGGACCCTGACTTGACTGGGGCCTCTAAGTGCCACTGATGTCAACAGAAAAATGGAGAGAGAGTTTTCTAATTTATGAGAGCACTCTGTTTGAAAAACACCTAGATTAGTAATTAAATATACAGGCATCATCATAATGTCATATGTGACTTAAAAGGACTTGTTTCAGGAACACTTTGAGGAGTTCTGCCTTGCAACTGCACAGGATCCAGTCATGCTTGACTCTGAGCTGTGACTTGAGCACATGATCTCTTTCATCCAATACTATATTCTCATTCTTCTTGATTGTTATGCAGATTCAAAGCCAGGGCCAAAATTCCTTAATACCCGTGAATAGTTTTGAAGTCTTCAAATGCTCCATAAGTAAAAAATATTGTAAGACAATCATGCTGGGCTGTTAACAAGGCACAGTGTTTTCACCCCACCTATGCTTGCAACCATGGCTATTTCCAACATGTGAAGCAGAATAGAGTACATACATTCCAGCCTCAGAAAGGAAAGACATTTCAGGGTGGAAAAGGGGTGGAACTGGAAACTGATAATGGATAAAGGTCCATACTCATGAATAAAATGTGTTACGTTCAGTTAAAATTGAACTGCATCACTAAGCTGGATATGCTCTGTTATGTGCAGCTCACTTGCTTTTGCAGTTGCGATAATACAGGCATTTGGACCACAGCCTTTGATGCTGAAATGCACATCAACTTAACTTTTTGCCTTTTACCAATACACCTCAGTATTTGGGATTTTTTTTCTTTAGAGGATTAGCTACAAGGCCATGCCAATGGGATGCTTGGTATCTTGCGCTGCTTTTGAGAGGTTCAGCACTGAGGAGTGGTAAAGGAGGTTGGGTTGCTTTGTGATCCTCTGCTACATGGATGCTGTTTTGCTCATACCAGCACCTGTTAGTTCATCAACCAGAAATGCACGAGGAATGGATCAGAAACCAATATTTTCTTTAAAAAAATTATTCGGAAATAAATGTTACCTGGTATTGTAACTATTGATTTCAACTTACCCTACCATTAGGAATCCCTGGTACAAAGGGATAGAAGCAAAATAGAAGACTGAAGAAAATACAGCCTTGAAAAAAAGAACACATATTTTAAAACTATGCATTAGTCAATTACCTTTTCTTTTTTTTCTTTTTTTTTTTTTTTTACTATCCCTCTGCATGCAGTGCAGTGCACTACAATAAATCAAATTAAATGATTAATTTTAAAACTTTCACAATAAATATTTTTAAGGGTAATGACATTTTGTGGGTATTATAGAAACATAAAAGTTTAAACACCTGCATAGTTGAAATAATAAGGCCCCGGTGCATGACAAATTGACCAAGTGCTGCTGATCTTTTGTAACTATTTCGACCATGAACCATCAGCAGCCTGCCTATGTGTTTAAATTGTGTGATAGAAAAGTCAGCTGCCAGGGAAGCTTGTTTTCCCTCCTAAAGCAAAAACAAAATACAACATTTTAAAAATGTTACATTTTATGCAGAAAAGGATCTTGGAAAGCACAGTGTCTTAAGAGATTAATAATAAACAAAATGTTCAGATTTCAAAATTTTAATAAGCAACCAATTTGTAACTGCAAAATTCACTCCTGCTTCATAAGAGATAAGATTAAGATTCTGTCATGGGTATTTTTAGTAGAAGTCAAGGACAGGTTACGGGGCTGGCCATCATCTGCTACTCTGGTAGACCCGGGACTGGCCGCTGCTCCTGCAGCAAGGGCTGACCTAACCCTCCCACCTCCGGCTGTTTCAGCCCTGGGGCTGCTGCTCCGGTGCTGACAGCTGCGCCAGCCCTGCCACTGCGGAAGTCGTGGAAGTCCCAGAAAGTCACTGAATCTGTGACAGAATCAGACCCTTAATAACAGAGTTTTATCAGCATTGCAATGTATTTAATGTAAAATGCAAACTGCTGTATATTGAATATATTGAACAGTCTGTGATGACTGCTACAAATAAGTACAATCACCCAAGCCTGTCTCTTTCAGTGCAACATATGTATTTTATACAAAATAACCTACAGGGATTGTGCTTTTCTTGATCGTTTCTATACACAAGGTGAGAAAATATTAACACACAGATTTTATGACTTTTTGAAAAAATACTTAAACACTATTTGCATTGTACTGAAAAGTGTGAACTTTACCAATGTCTTCATTATAAGGCTGCTGCATAATTAATTACAATTTAAAAAGAAAGCTTCTAGTACAATATTGTTGAAATGACACGTAGGATAATTTACATGAAATTAGATAAGGTTACCTTGCCTTCGATTCCAATTCCACAGTCTGCTGCTTGGATCATGCTGACATCATTTCCTCCATCACCTGGAAATGCCATTGCACTATGCAGTTATTCATACTTTCCCCCTCTCTTTATGTCATGTTTTTAGTTATGTAGCGTGTATTGTTAAATTCTTGGAATTCGTGTATAGGTTAAAACAAATATAACTTCAATGATCAAGATATTTTTGCTTATACATTTTAAAAAACCTTCTCTCAATAGATCTTTTACTGTAAAGAAGTTGTAATATTTGGAAGTTTACTGCCTTGAAATGTTGACCTGTAACCATTCTGGTTCACTGTTGCCACCTACTCTCCAAATTTATCAAATTCTTGTTACTATGAATGAAACTAGCTCTGGCACTCACCTATTGCACAAGTGCGTTTTCCAGTGTGGTGTTGTAACAGTTTCACAATATGAGCTTTCTGGGTGGGTGAACATCGGCAACAAACTACAGCAGGGCACTGGCATGCCAGCTCTACAAATTCATGCTCGTAGTACTTCAGACAAACCTATGGAAAAGAACATATTTTATCCTATTTGACGTTCTGTTCTTAATCATGAGAGGCACCATAGTACAGGCTCATTTCACGAACAGAAAACACTTGATGGAAAAGGAAATCCCTCCTTCTGCCATAGAGTTTTGCTTGAGTGACATCAACAAAACAATTTTACCCACATTCTCTGGACCGTGGCTTTTTACTGTAAACTAGCACTCTTACAGCTGTTTCATTGGCCCTAATAGAAGAGACAAAATTTCATATATTCACAGTACCAAATCATATTGCATACACCTTTCATTAATCTAAATCTGTCTTAAGCAACCGGCAAAGAACTAATACAATTTGGTTGTCTAGTAAAGTTGTTCTTGATTTATGGCTCAAGCAAAATTGCACTGGCAACCCTGAGATGCTTTAAAGTACAGGGGGAATTTTCAAAACCATTTTTTAAATAAATGAGGATATGAACAACCCTTTCCTTTTCATATAGAATAGTGCAACTAAATTACTTTTGATAGAAGCCCAGGTCTTACCTCTAGAGAGTCCCCAGATATCACCAAGGCACAGTCGTGCTTCCTTCTAAAAGCATTAAGTTCTAAGTGAGCTTCTCCTCGACTGATTACCTTCAATAAAAATACACACTCAAAATTAAAAGATTTAATTGTTAAACAAGTTTGAACTGAAATACCAGAAACCAGAGAAACCAAGACCAGAAAGTACAAGTTATTCAAAGTGTTCTACCCCAGCGTGTGTAACACCCAGGAAGTAGCTCTGCATGTGTCTTTCCCATCTTGCATGAAAGAACTGAGATGTGAAAGCAATCTTCAAAAAGGAGGTAAATCTGTGCAGGCAGCGCATTCAGTGCCTCACCAAAGTGGATCAGGCTGCAAAACCACGCATATTAAATCTCTGAAGAACTTTATGTGGGATTGAGTCATTCAAGTTTGGTAACTCTAGATAAACCCTCTAACTCAGAAAAATGACATTGCTTAATAATGAATAAGATGTATCTGGAACAATGTGATGCGGCCACATTAGTGGTTCCATTAGTTTGGATGAGGAAAAGTAAAACCCTAAATCGTTCAAGAGGCACAGGAATACAATTACTTGTGTTAGTCCTTTTTGGAACTTGCAGCTGAAAATGTTTTCCTAAGCAGGCAATACGAAGACTAGTTTGGGTACGAATAAGTACCATGGAGTCATATAACACACACAAATCATAACGAACCTCCTGGGGGTCAGAGAACATCATTATACAGTATTTTTATTCACACAATGTATCACAGGATGGAATCAAATTTGTGAAATGCAATATGGGTTCAAAGTGTACACAATATAATTTTATAAGGACCAAATTAAAATATAGAACTTGCAAAATTTACAATATAACCAGGTTAAAGTGTACCAATATAATTTTAAATACAAAATGTTGACTTTCAAGTAGACTTTTCTGCACTATCCTAGACAAGATACAGTTGTTAGTCTAGAAGAAAATTTCTAAAATGCTTTTACATGTGATTTGGGCCCTGTCAACATTGGCTGTCCAAATCAAATTTAAAATGGGCGAGCTTGAACAAAATTAAACTGATTTGGGATAACACTGTTCTTGGCCTACTGCAGACAGAATCAGAGGCTGCATGTCTTGAACCTGTCTCTCTCCAACAGTAGGAACCCCAGGTCTGGCTCCTGTTAGCAAACAACTCCTTATGCTGGATTAACTGCACACAAAGATCTGCAGGGGCATTATGATGCAACTCAACAACAAAATGCTCCAAAAATAACAAATATGGAATTCTCTCTCCTTCCCTTCTAAACTAAGTGTGTGTTGGGGGAGGTTGAAGAGGGAGGAGAAACAAGCTCCTATTCTGTCTACCACCGGGGGCTGGGCCCTACTACTGGGTCTAGCATCACAGGAAACGAGAGGTGTCTTCACGCAGAACTCACTACTCAGCATGACACGCTCTCTCTATAGTGCCACCTGTCAGCTAACAAAGAGAAAGAAAGTTTTTATGTTTGCGACATATCCATTTGTTTTACCATAGACAGAAACAACATCTAAAAGCCTTAAGAATAAATTAAAAGGAGCATTCACAAATCTAAAAAAATCTAACTTTTTTTTAATAGGAGTCTAAGTGGCAAACTCTTTGTTAATTGATATTTGGAATATCAGAGAAGACATTTTAACAATGACTATCAATCTAGTACAGTGACTTCTAGTAATTATTTCTTTACTGCACATATAATATTATAAAATAAGCCATGGACATACCATATTTTTGTGATTTTTCAGGTTCCCCCAAACTGATCATGTTCAATTTAATATTTATTTCAATTGTCAGTCAGATTTAAGTACTGTAACATGCTAAAACATTTTTTTTAAATTGTTTGCAAAATGCAGGCATAGACAAGATAGAATTCTATATAAATTCATTTTCTAACTAATTTAAAACTTTGTGTATTCTAAATTAACAGTTCCAAATTGATCTCTTATTACTAATCTAGGTAATGAAAATAAAAATCTAACTCAAACTAAATAGATTTTGTTCAGAAAGACTTAATTTGTAGTGTTACAACATGGAAAGGTCAACAAAAATTGATCTGAAGTTTTATCAGAAGCATTAATAATTGAATTGCAAATAGGAGTCTGCAGGGCCTAATTTGCTATTCTGATGGTTCAGAAGAAACTAAATTTACATGTAAATTATATTGAAATAATTATTTCTGTAGGTGCAAGCGGTTCATTTAGAACAAACAGACTTTATGTCTGATCAGACATCATCAATCAAGACCTAGGGAATCTTTATTTTTGTTTGAATTCAATATAGTTGATGTTATGAAAATATAACAAAATGTATATAAATACAGATATTCAGTTTGCATTTCTATTCATTTTCTTAAAGAGAAAAATGAGAAAATACAAGTATTTTAATTGAAGACTAATAGATTAACAATTCTGGTTTTCTGCTTTTGATCGGGACCCTTGTTCTGCGGAAGTAATGTGTTTGGACTCTCACTTATATCAGTGTAATTCAGGAGTAACGCAGTGGAAGTCAAAGGAGTTATACTAGTGTAAAACTGGTGCATTAGGACAAGTCCTTTATGAAACATCTGGAAGAAGTATCAATAAGTTCATAAGTAACGCTTTATAATCTTCAGTCTTTAAATAGTCACCAACTTGAAGTACAATTTCTACGGAATTGTAATATGACGTCCACAATAACAGCACATCAACTCCTTATCATTAATCCTATTACCATGAATATCAAATTAATGATTAACAGCTGGCCACTTATTAAGCAATATTTATTTTACTCTAACTCTTATTTGATGAGGCCAATCTTAAAATATTATCTGGAACTATACTCACAGGTCTGAAAATATGAATATCTTGAGTTCTAGATACTAAGTGGGAACTTTTTGCAATACAAGTAGCTGTCTCCAGTTTATCTCCTGTTAACATCCATATCTGCAAAAGAATTTTAGAGTTAATTCAGTTGAACATTAAGACCTGTTCTCAAAAGCTGAATGATATTTGTATCTTCTTCAAATCTTCTCCTACTACTCTGCTGAACCTGATAACCAGGAAGGATGCATTGGCTACATATCTTTAAACCAAAGAAATTAATAGGCTCATTTTTACTATAATTGCACACAATGGGTGAGATTACATGCTGTCCCTTTTAGGCACAGCACAGATTTTGCAGTTCAGGAGGAAAAAGAGGTGGGTGGGTTATGGAGGATTTAAACTACTTTTGCATCCTCCCAGTCCTGGGCTGTTCCAAGAACTGGAGAGGCTCCTATGACCTAAGTTACAGCAGTGTCTTGGGGCTGCCCTATGGGCTAGAGCATCACTCAGAATCTCTAGCACACAGCATACTGTGGCCCTGCCCTCAACACACCCTTCCTGCCCTCCCCCTTCTATTAGTGCTTGCAAGGAGGCTTGGAAGGTAGCCTTATGTCTGTCATCCACAATTCCTGTGCAGGAAGACTGCTCCCTCCCCTCCAGATGTAAGCTGTTCCGGTCCTCTTGGTCTGGGCACTATACAGTTATATGGGAAGACACAGTTCCTGACCCAAGGAGCTTACAATTTTAAAGGCCAAAGTTAAAAAGTTTGGGAAAGGACAAGTAAAACGGATAGGTTTAGGATTGGCACATATTTTGTTGGTTTTCTTTTATGTAGACAACCTATCCCCCACTGCTCCTCTACTTAGCCACTGTCAGTTATTCTTAAAATATAAACTATCCCCTTAATCATTGAAGGGAAAGGAGAGAAGGGGAGATGGGAAACACAAAAGAGGAAAAGTTGGCATGGCAAGTGAGTCAGAGAGACTGTGATGCAGAAAGGAGGGAGGAGACTGAAGCAAACAATCAGCAGAGAGTAAAGACTTTCCGTTGTTTTATTTCTGGCACGTAGGGGAAGGAAGGAAGTCTCTGGTGTAAAGGAGGGACTACGTGGCCTGTGGTCCCCTCATGGGTATAGAGGGGAAGAGATGCCCCCTACTAGGACATGTTGGATTTGTGTGGTGACAAGGAACCTGCCCACACCTTAGGCCCTGTCCTACTACTGCTCCAAGCTATCTGGCCATATGGTGTCTATAAGTCTGGCCTGCCTCCAGGAGGTGCTGCTCTTCCTTCAGACCACATTCCAACATCTGATGGAAAAAAATGAGAATGTGGATTAAAGATGTTTGCTGTAGTCATTGACTTCACAAAGGCATTTGATTTGGTTTGGAGGGAAGCATTATGGAAAGTACAAAAATCATATGGAATTCCAGATAGGATAATTGCAATTATAGAAGTTATGTATGAAGTTATGTATTATGACAATTACAGAAGTTATGTATGAAGATTTGTCATGTTATGTATGAAGATTTCTCCTTTGCCTTTTTGCTGAGACTTCATATGAATACAAATTAGTGCCAATTCAGTGGTTTTATGATGTGAACACCTAAGTAATGTCGCTAACTCTTTTAGTACACATTCCACACAGGACAGTTTCATGGTAAAGATTGATAAGCATCAATGACAAAATAATAATAGATAAATTCCTCTCTTTGCACAGGCTGCTGAAGAGGTGGATGCTTAAGGGGAATCAAATTTGTGGAGGGAAAGGGAGTTTGTGTGTTCTGCTTGCTGTTCATTGATATTTGTTTTTGTAATTTAAGTCAGGGACACCTAGAGTCTTAGGTAGGTGTCCTTTTTCATTCTGTATAAATCTAAATAAATAAATAACAAAACTAAATAAATCAGTTTTGAAAAAATACACAATTAGAATACCATGTTAACTGTCTTTTGGTAGTATGCATTTAGTACCTTTATTCCAGCATTTCTTAGCATCTCCAGAGTTGGTCTAACATCAGCTTGTAGTTGATCCTCTACTCCAGTGAGGCAAAGCAATTCCATTTCTCTCTCCAAACTCTCCACAACAGCAGCCACCTTGAGAGCTCTATCATGTATGCTTAACTTTGCTTGGTTATAACGATTCTGTTCGCACAAACAAAAAAACCCAAGCCCCTTATTTTAGAGAGAGCTTGCTATCACTCGTAAAGAGAAAATAAATCTTCAGTTTGTCAATATTTGTTGACAATATCTCATGATGTAACATATTTAAATTTATCTAAATATCTTAAACCCAAGAACTAACAATTATGAAAAGTAAAATCCACTGTTTAATCAACACATTTTACGTTAGTATATCAGTGCAAGTTTCCTTGCCTGATCCTTAGAGTGAATCATGAGAAGACTTTATAAAAAGCAGGCCTCATGACACTTAAGTAGTGATTGTCCTTGTTTTTCAGAACTAATAGATTTTTGTGCTACACTGAAACTCTAAAATTAACTTAATGAGGACCTCTGATGCTGTATAGCAGTAATCCAATAGTATAATAAACAAAACTAAACAGTATCCTGTGAAAGATTTTGGAATAGTTGCTAAGGAATGTCAAAAACTGATAGAATATCACAACACTTCTGTTTAAACACATCAATTATTACCGACATTTTAAATCAAAATTTGATCACATCATCTTAATAGAATACAAATAGTAGTATTCCTTATAAAGTGCTTTGCATTATTTGAGCTCAAGAGCTATGCCCGGAATATAAATTCCTCTCTATTTTCATACCTCAAAATCTTGGTACTGCTCTTCTGTTAATGACTTCTTGGCAACCACCAGAGTGCGCAATCCTTCTCGTGCCATGTTGCCACACTGGATAGACAAAAGTACAAAAGAAGAATGTAGGTAAAATAGCATGCTGTTCTGTACTACAGACCAACAATAGGGCATGTGGTACCTATCTTTACAGACAGGAATTACAGATTAACCAGCATCACTTTAATACTTGGAAATATATTGGAACAAATTATTAAACAATCAGTTTGTAAGCTTCTAGAGGATAACAGGATGATAAGTAATAGCCAACACAGATTTGTCAAGAAAAAAAATCATGCAAACTAACCTCCTCTGATTAGGTTACTGGCCTAGGGGATCAGGGGAAGCAGAAGACCTGATATATCTTGATTTTAATAAGCCTTCTGACACAGTCCAATATGGCACTCTAATTAATTAGTTAGGGAAACGTGGTCTAGATGAAATTACTATAAGGTGGGTGCACAACCGCTTGAAAAATCATACTCAAAGAATAGTTATCAGTGGTTCGCTGTCAAACTGGGAAGGTATATCTAAGAGTTAGAGGGGTTTTGTCATGGGTGAGATACTATTCATAATTTTCACTAATGGCTTTGATAATGGAGTAGAGAGTATGGTTATAAAATTTGTGGATGACACCAAGCTGGAAGGGGTTGCAAGCACTTTGGAGGACAGGATTAGAATTCAAAAAGCACCTTGATTAATTGGAGAAGTGGTCTGAAATTAACAAAATGAAATTCAATAAAGGCAAGCGCAAAATACTATACTTAGGAAGGAAAAAGCAAAAGCACAAATACAAAATTAGGGAATAACTGGTGAGGCAGTAGTACTGCTGAAAAGGATCAGGGGATTGTAGTGGATCACAAACTGAGTCAACAATGTGACGCAGTTGCAAAAAAGTTGCATTAATATAATTCTGGGGTATATTAACAGGAGGTACTTATTCCACTCTATCTGCCATTGGTGAGGCCTCAGTTGGAGTACTGTGTTCAGTTTTTTTGCACCACACTGTAAGTAAGATGTAGACAAGTTGGAGAGAGTCCAGAGAAAGCAAAAAAATTATAAAAAGTTTAGAAAATTTGATCCACGAGGAAAGGTAAAAATTGGGTATGTTTAATCTTGAGAAGAGAAGATGGAGGAGGAGCTTGATGATAATCTTCAAATATGTTAAGGGCTATTATAAAGAGGAAGTTGATCAACTGTTTTACATGTCCACCAATGGTAGCACAAGGAGTAATTGGTTTAATCTGAAGCAAAGGAGATTTAGATTAGATAATAGGAAAACAATTCTCACTATAAGAAGAGTTAAGCACTGGAACAGATTACCAATGGAGGTTGTGGAATCCCAGTCACTGGATGTTTTCAAGAAAAGACTAGACAACTGTCAGGTATACTAGACCCTGCCTCAGTGTGGGAGGCTGGAATTGATGACCTTTCAAGGTCCCCTCCAGCCCTACATTTCTATGATCTCCAAAACAGCTAATTTGGTTTTCTAGTCCCTCCTAGATTAGTCTGGACGCTAGGTAAAATGATCTCCAACTAGTTTATGGAGAAAGGAAAATTCAATTAAATGTGTGATATCAACATCCTGTGAGAGAATACATTTTGGCTAAGCAATCCAGTCTGAGAAACTTCTTAAGCAGTACAAACTTCAAAATCAACTAAAAAATGAACTAATCACAGAAAGTGCAATGAGCAAGGAAAGGTATTCAGGACAAGAGTTAAGATTTACTGGGAGGTGGAAGAGCCATGGTTTGAATGAAGCTACTGCCTTTAGAAGACTGAATCTGGTGTCATAAATAAAGATAAAGGAATCTTTACTGCACTAATCTTCCCTTTACTGCACATAAGGCATCCATCTACATGCTAAGAGAGCTAAAGTTCAGACTGTCATCTGTGCCACCCTGCAGAAAGCCACAAGGCTGAGTACAGAATTACAGGTAGGATAATCTCTCTAGCACCACAACAAGCCCTGTAGCTGCCCAGGCTTCATAGTAAGATTGGTTTCTTTTGTGCATGCAGCATAGTGGTTTTAACCCAGCCTGATAACTCCTTTATCTCAAACATACCTTTTCCTTAGCCAAGCTGAGACAAATAAGTAATTTGGATCCTTGCGGAGAACCACACATTGAGAATAGCATCTGATACTACGGCTCATGAAATCTTAGTTGAAAAGATAATTCAAATCGGCTTTGATAAAAATGCTATAGTATACACTGAAAATTGGCTAAGAGGCTGTGATCTAAGTGGTAAAGTACTGAATTGGAGGAAGGTGCCTAGTGAGTTGTGCATAAATCTGTGTTAGAATAAGTACTATTTCAAATTTATATTCATGATTTATTAAGGAATACACAGCAAACAGATAATAAACAGAGGAGTTGTAAAACAGAAAAAACTCTGAAATAACACAAATATACCCAGAAATCTTAGAAACAGCAGAACTTAATACAATGTGATAATCTGTGAAAAATATAAGCTAATGGACATATAGAGAAAAATCATCCACAATGCAGATATTCAGTGGTAATGAGTAACATGGGAAGTAGTAATTCAGAAAGAGACTAAGGAGTAAAAATGGACAGCAAATTAAATATGTTTGCAATTGAATGACTGCAAAATAGGCTAATGTAAAGGGCTAAAAATGTATACTTGGATAGATCAACATTAAAGGGTAGGAGGTGGGTGACAATAACAGTTGTGAAGCATGCAAACACCAAGTGGGGAGAGATTATTTTATGCGGTATGAAGGGATATAACTAGAAGTAATAGGATTAATTTTTTTAAAATGTAGTCTGAATATAAGGAAAATCTATCTGGCAGCATGGTATTTTAGGCTAGTTTTCCCCATTCTTTTGATAGTTAAGTCCCCCTTCAGAAAACTGAAACCAATTATGCCTCCTTCAACTCTCATGTGTTGTTAAAGGCTTACCTAAAATGGAGTAGATTGTGTAGATCTTTAATATATTTCCTATTTTCTTACATGCTTTGATGGTCAATGAAACAGTTAACAATGCTGACATTTTAAAGTATCATGATTTGCATTTGAGTTAGTACCTATTGGAATGCATGGGGCAATTTACAACTCAGAGCTTTTGTTTCAGATCCTCTGCAAACTAAGACTACCATTTGTCATCCGTAACACTTGGGATACTTTTACAAGGTTTTCTTCATAGTATAACAGCTAGAGATGCTGGAGGACCATTGAGACACCTGTTCACACTCACCCTGGCTAGTCTTGGGCTATGGAATAATCTCTCAAGGTATGTGACAGAATCTGCATCATTTAGCATTTAGACTGGACAAAGCAATAAAATATGTACTTCCACCTTAAAGCCCATTTCCCTGGCACAATCCTGCAATGGCTCCAAGGAGACTGACTATAGGGGACAGTGTCCTGAATCTGGTTGTTCAAAGTCACATGGACCCACAACTAGGAGAATTCCAGTAGCCTCACTTTTGTGATGTAGGGCTACCATGTGCCTATACTCTTTCAGGCAGAGAAAACAATGACTGCAAACACAATATATACGTAATTCCCGGGGTAAGAGAGCCTGTATGAAAATCTTCTTAGATAAGGGTTTGACCTATCTAGCTGTTAAGAGACAAATGGGAGGCCCACAAATACAGAACATAAGCTCACGGGGCATTCCCTCTGCCTGTCCTCGTGGTGGAAATACTTCGATGATGGACTACCCTCTTGCAAATGACTCTGGTTGGGGCAGGGTAAAGAAAAAAAATGAAAACTGCCCCCTCAGCTAGGCAGAGATTGCAGCACAGATTTTCAAATGATAAAATCAAAATTCAAGTTAAAAAAATATTAGCTCAAAACTTTGCTCAGCACCACAGAGGTGTTTCCCCTTACTTTACACAAGAACAGATCTGGATTTCTCTGGAGCTAATGATCCTACCACAGTTATAAGTGATAGAAACTGAAATGAAATTTCCTTACTCCATGCATTGGTAGACGATCATATTACACAGGCAGAGAGAATCTAGGGGAAGGTAAAATTATGGTTAAGATGGAATTTTCACTGATTTATAGCTTTACCTCCAAAATGTAACTAGGAGCTGAAAATGTATACGCTTTTTTCCCCTCAGCCCAGCTAGCAACTTTCTTCTATCTTCTCTTAATTCCACTCATGAGGGTTTAGGGTCAGTCACCAAATTGCAGATGGAAAGTACTAGATGGGATTCATCAGAACCAGGGCTGGCCTTTGATATGGCCAGGCGAACGGGGCGAAAGCACACAGTCTCTCTCTCTCACACATGTGCACACACAGTGTCTCTTTCACATTCACCCCCCAACACATATTAGTATTATTAATTATTATTATTATTGTTGTTTCTCCTTGGTAATCCTGCAATGCACATATTTCTCTGTAATTTTATTCTTTCAAAGTGCTGTTATTTTAGTTTTTTGACTGGTCTGTGCATTTCATAATTTTATTTCTCTCTTATGCTAACATTTATTTCTTTGAGTAGTGAGTTCTAAAATGCCTAACCTGTCCTGGCTGGAGTAATTATCATTATTACTTTTATTATCGTATTGTGCTTTGTCAGTCATTATTTAAAGTGGTGCAATCGAATAATACTATCCTTCTAGAATGTAACTTTACTGTGTACTAATCTTAGCAGTGCCAGTTTAAAAAACATTAGCTAACATATAACTTTAGACACCGGGCATATGACGGTCGCTTATTTTCAAATTGTATTTTTAGTTGTATCTGTAAAATAACTTAAAATTTGCATGAAAATAAATGCAGTTCCAACTAAGATACAAATAGCAATGATGGAGTCAAATGTTAGTGAGTCATGTACATGATTGTGATTGGTAAACATAAATGCCAAAATAAATTCCCTTTCCTAATAAAAGAGAAAAAAATCTTAATCACATATGTTATAATTAAGTACGTTTTTAGTGGAGTGAAAGACAGTTGATAAAAATACAGTAGATAATGACAGTAACACAGAGTGTGTGTCTGTTAGAGAAAGTAAGCAGATTTTATTTATTTTTATTTATCTCTACTGAAGTATCAAATATGTGTTTCTGATATCTGTGTTAAAGCTCCAGAACAGATACCTCAAGGTTTGGGATTGGGAATATCCTGCTGTATTATCTCCTGATTGTTCTAAATTTACATATCAACTTTAAACGTGGCTTTAATTGGCATTAATACATATATTTTTTCTTTCTTTATATAACCATTAGATACAGCGCTCCTGTAAGCTTATTCCTGTTATCATCTGCAAAAAACCCCAGAGTTTTCAGTGTCTAAGTAGTCCCTGGAATCCCAGTTAAAGTTTCCTCCCACCCTCGCAAAATCTGAAATAGTGCCTCAGTGAGCTAGGAGTGGCCAGAGGGCTGTGGGCTTTGGCAAGATGCAGCCCCGTGTGACAGCACGAAGCCACCTTGAGCCACATGCCGAGCACCAGGCCCACAAGCCACAGCAGCAGCGCAGAAGGAAGGGTGGCAGTACACCATATACTATGCCACCCTTCCTTCTGCGCTGCTGCTGGTGAGGGCGTTGCCTTCAGAGCTGGGCGCTCGGCCAGCACGTGCCAGTATCAGGCTGCCCTGCCATTGCTTAATTTGTGCCAGGGCTGAGCTCTGGCATCTCTTTCAATACAAATTAAACACTGGGGGAGGCAGCGGGGCCCAGAGGTGATGGGCAGGGGGAAGCCCAGGGAGCTGAGGTGGTGGGGGCAGGGAAGAAGAAATACAAGTTCACCCAGGGTGCCATTTTCCCTAACGCCAGCGCTGATCGGAACCATCAATGCATGATCCTTACTTAGCAACAGGATCACCTGCTGCTACTGAGCCATATGAAGAGCTGAATGCTTCCAGAGTACTGCAGACATAGGCACCTATTCCCTCGCTGCTCTGGGGCTGGAGCACCCACAGGGAAAAAATGGTGGGTGCTGAACATCCACTGGCAGCCCCCCATCTGCTCTCCCCCACAGCACCTCCTGCCCACTGGTGGGCCCCGCGGATCAGCGCTTCCCCCACCCTCCCCAATCAGCTGTTTCACGGTGTGCAGGAGGCTGCAGACGAGAAGCGAGGATGAGATGTGCTCGGGAGAGGGGGCAGAACTGGGTGGGAAGAGGGAGGGTGGGAGTGGTGCAGGGGTAGGAAGAGGTGGGGCGGGGGTAAGGCCTTGGGGGAAGGGGTGGAGTGGGGGCAGGGCCTGGAGCAGAGCTGGGGGTCGAGCACCTCCCGGCACTTTGGAAAGCCAGTGCCTGTGACTGCAGAGAGACATGTGAAATTGGATAGAATAAAGTACTAAAGAATATATTCTAAAGCACAATCTTGCTCTAGCAAGATGTACTACAGTAAATAGACTTATAGTTTCCCCCCATCTTTAACAGTCAATTTCTTCCCGTAGTTACTTATCTGGAATAGCTAGAGACTGAATCAGAAAAAAACCTTCACTTTGGTTCTCCTATATGACAACACAGTATGCTACTGTTAGTTAGGTTACTTGGATTCCTCCTGATAATCTTTTAAATAAGGAGACTTCCTTTTGACTGAAGTTTTAGAATTGGTTATACTAATCTTTTAGATGGTTAAAGCATATGCAATAGAGCCAAGCAATGACTGTCAAGGAAACTTCTTTGTAGCAAATGCATTTCTTGCTGATCAAAAGACTACACCCTAAAAGTAGTCTTAAAAAAAAAAAAAAAGCATAAAACAACTGTCTTAATGAAAAACAAGCCTGATGCTGCCTGTCTGGTGCAAAACACTTATTGATTGGACCTCATAATGTTAAATAAATTAAACAAGTATTTTACAATTAATTGTGTATCATTATCGCCAAAAGTAATTTTTATGACATTTTGCTAGGTCTTCAGGGAGTTTAATTTATTCATGTCCCTGATTAAATCAAACCACCCTGAAGCAGATATTGATTCATATTGCCAATACCATTATGAACATACATGGTGTGATCATTGTATTACCATATCGTCTGTATGCAGGGTCAGATTAGGATGATTACTGGTGCCTATTACAGCAACACAGTGGAAAATATTTAAGCAGTTTTGAAATGTAATGCAAATAAATATATATATGGAGCTTATATTACTACAAAATTATGTTTATACACACTTGGTTAAGCAAATTTATTTAATTTTGGCTACATCCATGAAGATATTTCAGGATTCCCAGCCAATTGTAACAGTAAAGAAACTAATAGGTGCTATATATAGAATACTTCTCAAAAGTATTTGTGTTTTATGTGTACATTTGTTTTGGAAGAGACATTCAACATAACAAATATATCCCTAGTCTTAGGTTGCTATGTTGTTCAGTAAAACTGTTACCTCTGCTTTCCTTTCTTGGTTATACAAAATTTGGAAACAACTGCAAATCCTTAAAACCTATTCATGATACACTTAATTGTATTTCACAGTCCATTACTGCTTTGATTCAAGATTTCCATTTCTGAACCTATTCCAATAACATCTGTGGTAAAGAAGACATTGTGGTTTCTCCTTCTGTTCTTTGCAAATTTCAGCTACAAAATATTTTCCCATGACAAAATAAAGTACTCAGTCCCTTCTACTTAATTTTCTGCTCCGTTCTACTCAATTTTCATGATATTTCTTACCTCTTCTTCTAACCAGTCATTGTACTGTACAATGGTGGACATTGCGACATCTGCCCCTTTCATATAAAAGGTGATTTCCCCAGTAGATTCATCCTGCAATTTTAGAAAAACAGCAGAAGAAATATTTTGTCCACATTGTTTAATCAAAGTGACCATAACTACAAAACAATCTTCTTATACTCTGATACAGTAAATAATTTTGAAATAGCCAATAGCAGTGACCATCCCCCTTTAACATATACATAGCACCTTTCATACAAGTTCTCAAAGCACTTTACAAAAAGGTCAGCAAGTTTTATTACCCAATTTAATTAATTTTATCCATAAAAATGTGCACATCTTAGCCTTTTGGGGCATATTCACAACTAAAATCCACAAACTGATAGGGTAAACTGACTGCACCACATTTTATACATTGAGAGAAACTGAGGAAGAGAGGCAACGTCCCAAATTTTCAAAAAATGATCTATAATTTTGGGGGTCTCAGTTTTTGGGAGCCCAACTTTACATATCTAAGGTCTGATTTACAGAGGTGCTGAACACTTACAATTCCAAATGAAGTCAATGCACGATACAGGTGCTCGGCATTTTTGGAAATTAGTCCTTAAATAGCTAAAATTTGGTTGCTCTAAAAATGGAGGCAAAATTACAGGGGTCACTTTTGAATAGTGGGCCTAAATGATTTGCCCAAGATCACAAAGTGCATCAGTGGCAGAGCTGAAAATAAAGCCTGGATTTCTTAACTCCTGGACTCTGTTCTAACTACTGGAAGGTTCTTCCTCTTTTGTGATATACAGCACAAATACATTTCTGTATTAAAGCTGACACCTTTCCCTCAGATACATAAGTCTTCCCATTAAGATCATACGTAGGGCTGCTGATTTTAGGTTTTAACTGATAACACTGACAAAACACTCCCAATTAAAAAATAAAATAAAAAATAAAATTGGTGTTCATCCAATAAACACTGGAAAAACACTGGAAATGGTTATTTGTATCTAAAGGCCTATCTGCATGGAGAAGTAACATGAACCCCAGTAACAGGGGTGTGATTTATAAAACACACAAACATGTTGCACATTGACTGGCCTGTGTGGCCTGTGCTAGTGTGCACTAAAGGTTCCCTTGTGTGCTTAAACGTAGTGCTGTTTGAAACAGTACTATGTTAAAGTGCACCAAAGAACATTATGAAGAGATACTCAGAGTATACTACCATAATGAGTAATGTATGAAACATACATTACTCATCACTTTTTCATACTATGAAAAAGCCCTGAATTTTGGACACCTATATAAAACTCACATGACTGGAGTACTGTCATGGATGGATTTAAGATGTTCAGGAAGGACAGGCAGGGCAGAAAAGGTGGGGGAGTTGCACTGTATGTAAGAGAGCAGTATGACTGCTCAGAGCTCAAGAATGAAACTGCAGAAAAACCTGAGAGTCTCTGGATTAAGTTTAGAAGCGTGAGCAACAAGGGTGATGTCGTGGTGGGAGTCTACTATAGACCACCGGACCAGGGGGATGAGGAGGACGAGGCTTTCTTCCGGCAACTCGCAGAAGTTACTAGATCTCACGCCCTGGTTCTCATGGGAGACTTCAATCACCCTGATATCTTCTGGGAGAGCAATACAGCGGTGCACAGACAATCTAGGAAGTTTTTGGAAAATGTACGGGACAATTTCCTGGTGCAAGTGCTGGAGGAACCAACTAGGGGCAGAGCTCTGCTTGACATGCTGCTCACAAACCAGGAAGAATTAGTAGGGGAAGCAAAAGTGGATGGGAACCTGGGAGGCAGTGACCATGAGATGGTCGAGTTCAGGATCCGAAACAAGAAAGAAAGGAAAGCAGCAGAATACGGACCCTGGACTTCAGAAAAGCGGACTTTGACTCCCTCAGGGAACTGATGGGCAAGATCCCGTGGGAGAATAACATGAGGGGGGAAGGAGTCCAGGAGAGCTGGCTGTATTTTAAAGAATCCTTATTGAGGTTACAGGGACAAACCATCCGATGTATAGAAAGAATAGTAAATATGGGAGGCGACCAGCTTGGCTTAACAGTGAAATCCTTGCTGATCTTAAATACAAAAAAGAAGCTTACAAGAAATGGAAGATTGGACAAATGACCAGGGATGAGTATTAAAATATTGCTCGGGCATGCAGGAGTGAAATCAGGAAGGCCAAATCACACCTGGAGTTGCAGACAGCAAGAGATGTTAAGAGTAACAAGAAGGGTTTCTTCAGGTATGTTAGCAACAAGGTGGTGGTCAAGGAAAGTGTGGGCCCCTTACTGAATGAGGGAGGCAACCTAGTGACAGACGATATGGAAAAAAGCTAATGTACTCAATGCTTTTTTTGCCTCTGTCTTCACGAACAAGGTCAGCTCCCAGACTGCTGCACTGGGCAGCACAGCATGGGGAGGAGGTGACCAGCCCTCTGTGGAGAAAGAAGTGGTTCGGGACTATTTAGAAAAGCTGGATGTGCACAAGTCCATGGGGCCGGATGCGTTGCATCCGAGAGTGATAAAGGAGTTGGCGGATGTGATTGCAGAGCCATTGGCCATTATCTTTGAAAACTCATGGCGATCCAGGGAAGTCCCGGACGACTGGAAAAAGGCTAATGTAGTGCCCATCTTTAAAAAAGGGAAGAAGGAGGATCCTGGGAACTACAGGCCAGTCAGCCTCACCTCAGTCCCTGGAAAAATCATGGAGCAGGTCCTCAAGGAATCAATTCTGAAGCACTTAGAGGAGAGGAAAGTGATCAGGAACAGTCAGCATGGATTCACCAAGGGCAAGCCATGCCTGACTAATCTAATTGCCTTCTATGATGAGATAACTGGCTCTGTGGATGAAGGGAAAGTGGTGGACGTGTTGTTCCTTGACTTTAGCAAAGCTTTTGACACTGTCTCCCACAGCATTCTTGCCAGCAAGTTAAAGAAGTATGGGCTGGATGAATGGACTATAAGGTGGATAGAAAGCTGGCTAGATTGTCGGGCTCAACAGGTAGTGATTAATGGCTCCATGTCTAGTTGGCAGCTGGTATCAAGTGGAGTGCCCCAAGGGTCGGTCCTGGGGCCGGTTTTGTTCAATATCTTCATAAATGATCTGGAGGATGGTGTGGATTGCACTCTCAGCAAGTTTGCAGATGACACTAAACTGGGAGGAGAGGTAAATACGCTGGAGAGTAGAGATAGGATACAGAGGGACCTAGACAAATTAGAGGATTGGGCCAAAAGAAATCTGATGAGGTTCAACAAGGACAAGTGCAGAGTCCTGCACTTAGGACGGAAGAATCCAATGCACCGCTACAGACTAGGGACCAAATGGCTAGGCAGCAGTTCTGCAGAAAAGGACCTAGGGGTTACAGTGGATGAGAACCTGGATATGAGTCAACAGCGTGCCCTTGTTGCCAAGAAGGCCAATGGCATTTTGGGATGTATAAGTAGGGGCATTGCCAGCAGATCGAGGGACGTGATCGTTCCCCTCTATTCGACATTGGTGAGGCCTCATCTGGAGTACTGTGTCCAGTTTTGGGCCCCGCACTACAAGAAGGATGTGGAAAAATTGGAAAGAGTCCAGCGGAGGGCAACAAAAATGATTAGGGGACTGGAACACATGAGTTATGAGGAGAGGCTGAGGGAACTGGGGATGTTTAGCCTATGGAAGAGAAGAATGAGGGGGGATTTGATAGCTGCTTTCAACTACCTGAAAGGGGGTTCCAAAGCGGATGGCTCTAGACTGTTCTCAGTGGTAGCAGATGACAGAACAAGGAGTAATGGTCTCAAGTTGCAGTGGGGGAGATTTAGGTTGGATATTAGGAAAAACTTTTTCACTAGGAGGGTGGTGAAACACTGGAATGCGTTACCTAGGGAGGTGGTGGAATCTCCTTCCTTAAAAGTTTTTAAGGTCAGGCTTGACCTACCTGGGATGATTTAATTGGGGATCGGTCCTGCTTTGAGCAGGGGGTTGGACTAGATGACCTCCTGAGGTCCCTTCCAACCCTGATATTCTATGATTCTATGAAACTCCAATACTGCTAAAAATAAATGAAGCCCTAAAGAAAAGAAAAACCAGAAGCCCTAATTATACATTATTATTTGTATAGTATAAAATGTAGGCTAGGTGATTTGAAAATGGAAAGAGGACAATATTCCCATCCAGAAGTGCTTACAATCCAGTTAGACAATAGAAATAGGAAGGCTGGAGATATTGTATACTTCTTTAAGAAGTTGCATTGTATTTTAATGAAAAATAATTTGATACAATGATACAGTAATACAAAGTCACATAATATTGCTCAAATCGTTATTCCACAATTTACAAATCACTTTCTTAATAAAGTCTAAAGATATTTTTGTGCAGATGCACTTCCCCAGAAGTGACTGGTAATATAATTACCAATTAAACTTTATAACCATAAAATATTGCTAAACTTTTTGTAAAATACACTTTATTTTACAACCAAGTTCTAAAAATCAAAAATAGACAACAGAATTGCCAGCTTCTGAGGTCAGTCCTTTTGTTATCAAAGTATTTCCACCTACATTTCACAAAAACAATCCTAATTCAATTTATTCTTCCTTGTATTATTATGGAGTATTTTTGGTTGCTGTGGCTGAGATTGTTTCAACATTTCCCTTAGGAACCTCTATTTCTAGCACTTTGGTCAGGATACACAAAGGGACCTAGGTATTGCAATGCTGAGTGCTGCAATGCCTACCTTTTAGGTGCCTAGAAAAATCACAGGAACAACACTGTAATCCACAACACCTGAAAATGGAACAGCTTCAACAGGAGAGACTGAAGGAGTCCTACATCAGAATATCCCATAGCTCACTTGTTAGACCATTCTCCTGAACAATAGGAAACCCCTGTTCACATCATTTGTTCCCTTCAGGCAGAGGGGAACTGAAACTGAGTCTTCCATATCCCAGGCAATTGCTCTAACCACTGGGCTATAAGTTATAAGGTAGGCACCACCACTACCACCAGCCAGATTTTGAGTAAGACCTACTCTAATAGGCGGCCTCTGAGCAAGCCTACCTGATTGGACCCTGTACATAAGATAGGCGGGTGAATGCCCATCTTCCCCTGGTTTGTGGACCACTCTGGGGAGTAGGAAAGAGATAAATGTCTAGAGCGGGGCAGCAGTGTGCATGCCCAGATGTAAAAATATTAGGTTTTTAGAGATTTTTTACCCTGAAAACTTAGGTACCTACAGAATTAGGAGTTATGAGGATCACAGTGAAGACTAAAAGTAGGACATGTGTGCCTAAACCTCAGACTTAGGGAATGTTTACACTGCAGTTAGGCACATGGCTGACCTGTGCAGCTGACTCGGGCTTGTGGGGTTCAAGCTTAGGGGCCTGTTTAACTGCAGTGTAGACTTCTGGGCTTGGAATGGAGCCCAGGCTCTGCGACCCCGTGAGATGGGAGGGTCCCAGAGCTTGGGCTGCACCTGAGCCTGTAAATCTACATTGCAATTAAAGAACCCCGCAGCCTGAACCCTGGGAGACTGAGTCAGCTGGCACAGGCCAGCCCTGGGTTTTTAATTGCAGTGTAGACATACCCTTCGGCACCTAAGAACCTTTGTGGATCTGCGCCCTTGTGTCTCAGCCACTGAGAGTCACTAACTTGCCCCTGTATATTAAAGTACATTTGGTACTTGAATATTACTCTTAAGTCTTGGAACTTTAACAGAACTATAAGAGGTACAATGGGGAAATTAAAACTGGAGTTTTAGATTGTGATTGTGGAAGCTGCTCTATACATGAAGTATTGAAGTCAATTTGGCCCCATGTTGTTGGAGAGTTCCACCTAAATGGAGCACCTTGCAGCAGAGACCGTCTTAATTTTTTACAGTATCTTGTTGAATATTTTGTTGACAAACGAGTGTTATTTACAAACCTTCCAAGTTTTATGTTTGAAACGTTTGAAAAATATGTAAACTATCCATACTTTGAAATGTTATATTGAGTAAACAGGTACACTGTAATAAAAAAAGCTCTTAGTAAAAACAAACAATTTAAAGAATATTTAAAACATTTACCCGGACTATGATTCCCATGCGTTTGCTCTCAGATGTGAAGGGGAAAACTTGCAGAATATAATATGTCAGAATCTGTCCTCCTGGAGTCTTCAGTTGCATTGAGGTCAGATCCCTGTTAACCAGAGTAAGACCAACACTCTCTGTCCATTGTACTAGAGCTACCTAAAGAAAAGCATGTTGAAGTGTTAAAGGTCAATTATACCCTTGTGTAAACTACACTAAAGCCAAACAACTGACTTCAGGTTAAAGGTCAAGACTCTTCCTAAGCCACTAAGAAAAACAAACCTCATGTACACTGGAAGAGAATTTAAGCATGGAAATATTTTTGTATAAGATGAAAATATAACAATAAGGGTACATGTATTTTTATAAACTCACTATAAAGCACATAAACAGGTTTATTTGGGTTTATTTCTCCTGCACAGAAAGTTATTTACTGAAGAGAGGTTGTACCATCATTAGAGTGTACCGTGCAGAAATATTTTCCTGTAACAGTTCTAGTACTAAAATGGGTTGTTTTTTCTAAAGGAATGTGTTCATTTAGAGTTAACAGAGGACATATCAAAGGGTATATGCAAAACATAATACAATAATAAATCTGTTTTCTACAATGTTCATAAAAACATTAATAAAAAACCAATGAATACAAAGTAATGGGAGTAATTCAGCGTTAAGCATTTTTTGTAACTTTGTAGTTTCATAGATGTTTACTTATTACAATTTTTAAACAGAAAGCAAAAAGCTTGTAACTTGTAACTTAATGTTTTTCAGCATACTGTAGTCACTTAAACGTATAAGCTGATTACTTTTCTTATAAAATGTACTATATCAGGGTTTCTGCCTAGTAAACCACATATGAAACAACCCTTTACAAATCTAGATCAACCAAAAGTGCTTAGAGAAGTAGTCTGTTTTCCTTAGGGTGGTGATGGGGGGACTACTGCATTGTACAAATTTCATAAGCATTGGCTAAAATTAATTCCATTGCATCTTAAATACACACCCTAGGGAACTGCAAAAGAATTATGGAGAACTTCATATTTTTCCTCTAATGAAGCAGCATTTTTGAAAAGTTGCTAAACTTAGTAGCATGCTACTTACCTTCTGTTTTGTGCACAATGTTCTTTAGATACTGCGGTACCCTATTTTTCAATAGCGTTATAATGACTATTGGAATTATTTAGCAAAAAATGGTTAAGTTAGGAAACCTGCTTTATCACTCTTTGATATACAAAAACATTCCATAGTCTTTTATTGGGTAATATATGCAAATAGATTTATCCTCCAAAATTCTATTCCTCTGCCCTCTCCCCATTTATCAAACCTCACCAAGGGCTGGATTAGGTGTCTAATTACCTTTAAAAATCTAGCCCTAAGTTTTTAAGAATGAAACTGACTATTGTGCTGAGGGCCAACATAAGCGGGTCTTTGTACAGGGCCTCTGCATTGGAGTCAATTTTGTTCCCAAAAGTTAAACCTAAACTGGTATAAAGCAGTACTGAAATCTTCAGCTGGCGTCAATTGTCATAGCTCCATTGACTTCAGTGGAGTCATGACAATTGATGTCAGCTGAGAATCTGCCCCAAGGTGAATAGATCACTTTATGTAGCCCCTTATGGGAAGTTAAATTAGAAGGAGGTTGGCCTGAGTGCTCTAACAAACTAATACAGGATATTGTCAGTGCCTGTAAATTCACTGTAGCACCAATAAATGAAAATATGGAAAAGAGATAGTTACTGGAAGAGAATAAGAACATTTTAAAAAGAACATTTTTAGTTCCAAAATCACAGTGAAAGTCTATTAAAGATTTTCTTCTACAATAAAACTACCACATAAGCTGCAAATGATCCAATACTCCCAAGGTTAATTTTCAATTTTCACAGTGAAAGGTTACTATTACATTCTGACCTGTAAATTGCATCTTTCTGGTAATACCCTATCATCTCATTTGTGTCCCTTTGCAGCTAGGACTTAAGCATTCTATATTTGGTGACTCACATGTGTTTATTATTTAGTTCATGCTTGGCTTCACAGACCATTTGAGTTAGTAGTTTGTAACACAGTCATTTTAGATTATACCTGGGCTACAACTCTATGAAGTTTGTTTAGAATTGATCACTAGTGGTACTGTAATCTAGCTGGATAATAAGGCACAAGAGTCAACTGTGTGGTTGAAAGGCTTCAGTTTAAGACAATCATATTAACCTTACGTTGGTACCAGCCAGTTAAAACATGTGTTTGACCAACAGGACCCTGACAGTATCGAGAATGATATTGTTAAGTCCTAGCTTCACATACCCAGAGTTCTCTAACATTCCTAAATTGATTTCCCAAATATTGTTCTGTCCATGCAAAAATAGGCTGTCCTCCTGCAAGATTTCTTCATGCCTGAACTTGGTACTAAAGGGCCAATTTCCATCAAAGGATGGCTTAACCTCACTCTTCTTATCTTCCTGTTTGCTCCAACTCTGTACTTGGGTTTCAGTCATAGGCAGCTTGGAGGTCCTTGGGGAAAAAGTGTCAAGCTCTTTCTGAAGAGTTAAGGATTGCTGTACAAAATGACCAGTAAAAGTCTGGATTAGCTGCAAAAAGGGATTCAAAGCAGAGAAGAATGCTTATACAGGGAAAGAAATTTTACTAAATAGGACAGTGTGGGCAGCATAGTCACTAAAAAAACCTAAAACAAAAACCACACACCGCAGGCTACAAATTATTTTAATTAGAGTTAGTCTTAGTTGTATTGTGTTTAACTTTACCATTTGAAGATTTTAACCTCTTTAATATGCTTGATTTTATACTTATATCATTATAAAGCTGAACTGCTCTTTTCTATTTAGTGTTAATTTGAGGTTTGGCACATCGAATGTTTTGGATCAGATCATTTGTTTCTTTAGAAAAAGTGGTAAGAATAAATATACTCTCTCTCAAGTTAAAAATGAATATAAATGTTAATAGTTCAACCTTAAAAGGACACAAACTCTCTACTTTTTAAATATAAAGCAGACACTTTATTCGCTTATGCTAAGATTTTTAAAAATAGGAGTCTAATCTTGGGCTCCTAAATTAATGTTTCTGCCCTAAATAAGTGGTCTGATTTTCAAACATGCTGAACACTTGCATTTCCTTTTGACGTCTATAGAAGCTGCTTGGTTTTCATGACTTTTAAAAATCAGGCCACTAAATTAAAATCCTAACTTTAGGCTCCTATTTTTAAAAATTCGGGTGTTAGCATATGTTACAGATGTATATACATAGCATATTTAGCAAATATACATACTATATTTTGGCTAACAACTATCAGAATTTGGGGTTCTTATTTTGGGTAATATTTCCCATATTTTCTGTCATAGCAATAAGAACACATTAAAAGTGACAAAAAATAAAAACAAACAATATTTAAGTTACATTCATTATTTCATATACTTTTGACTTTTATGAAAATTAGATTTGAATGATATACTTGGTTTTACTTTTTCAACTAAACGTTGGTTTAATATATGTATTTTTGAAGGCAGAATACTTTTGGTTAAAAGACATTTCAGTGCTAAAAATATAATGACCAGCTGCAAAGTGGGGGGGAGGAGGGGGAGATATATAAAGAAGTATTAATAGTAGAATTGGCATGAATACCCAAACTGCAATGTTATTAGTCACTGTTGCATATCTTGTGAGGTACATTCAAAATGAGGCAGGGCTCCACAAGAGCCATTAGTAGCTTGCAAAACACTGCACACTCCTTTCATTTAATAATTTGGCAACCTAGCCATCCTGTCTACTTAAATATTGTATCATTTGCCTAACAAAAGCACAAAATGAAAGATGTAAAACTAAACTGGAAGTTTCTAGAAAACTCCATAAAAATAGATAAGGTTGCTGAATGAGAACAATGTAGTTACCTATCACATCTGTCACAAAACCCTAGTATTTATTAAAGATAAGAAAATGAATGGTTAAGGACATCATAAATCTTACATTGCATATACAACCAAACATTATTCTAATCAAGTAATAAAATGCATATTTTATAACACAGCTATCTTAACTCTAATCTAAAATAAATACTATTCTTTCATCAATCTCAAAATATAAATAGCCTTTTGAAAAAGAAATAAAATGTGTATATGTACACACAGTTGTCACACTGATCAGCCTGAAAAACTCAACCTACATAATTTTATTATTCATCACTAATGTTCTATGTTTTCCCCACTAAACTTCATCTGTAACTTTATTCTTAGGAAACAGCAGTAACAAATTATTTACTGCAAAATTATGCATGTCAATTAATACAGATATTAACTGATAATATTTCGTATTTAACAAGTTAAGAAAGATACTTTAAAAAAACTCCCAAGCCTCAAGTCAACAATATTATTAGTCAGAGTTAAGGTTGATGTTTTTGATGAAATACGCATTGTTCAAGATATGCAGGAGAATGAAACACAGACCCAACAGTGGATTTTTAAGTGCAAAGCCTAGCCATTTGGGTGGGAGGAAGAGTCAGAGAAGCCTCATCTCTTTTCCTGTCTTATCTTCACAGAGGCACAATCTTCATATGAATTCTGAAAAGAAGAGGTAGGAGGAAGGCTTCAGAGCCCGTCTTTCCCTTCCCCTCTCACGAGCTCAGGAGTTGTCTGTTCCTCAGCTCCCTAGCCAAACACCCCCTACTTGCTGAGACTGGGGACACAGCGGCATTCCTTTATAACCTGATCAGAATAATGCATTTGTTTGTTAGTTCTGGAGGTTGCATAGGATTTCTGTTCTTAACTATTCCTCTCCACATTTTTAAGTGATTAGTTTTTATTAATGATGTGATATTTAACTTGTGCTTATGCAGGTTTTTTTTTTAAAAGGACGTTGTCACACTACCAACCCCTATGACTCCTCTGTACCACTCCAGCAATGTAGAGTAGCTGGAAATGCAGTATTTCGGTACAGTCAGTCAGAAATCCAAGTTTCCATTTTGTGGGAAAATCTGACATTTTGAATTTTCCTTTAGTCCTGAACAGGGAGAAAAAGTCAGTATTTTGAAATTTACTGCAGAATGGAAATGGCTAAATATTTCATTTTGGAAACATCAAAATAACTATCCAAATTTTTAGTTCTGATAATGTCAAAACTATAACATACATATACAATAAAACATTAAAATAAATTAAAAGTTAAAGAAATAAATCAAAAGTCAGAACAAAAAAAGTCTAAATGAAATATTCCATTTTGATTCATATTTCAAAAATTTTCTGCTGGAAATTTTATTCAAATTGACACATTCCTGTGAAACGTTTTGATTTTGAGAAAGTAGCATTATCCAACAGAAAATTTTTCAGCCAGTTCTCATTTCTGGATACCTGGATATCCCCCTGATGTATCCAGTTCTAGGCAACCCTCCCGCCCCCACACTTGGCATAGGGAACATAACCAAGGAAGGGGGATATCTGGAGCACTGCTGTGTTTTGGAGTTCTCCAATTGCTAGAATGGCCCACAGGGGCTGTTACAGCTTGGTGCAAGGTAGGGTATATCTACATTTTGAACTGGGGATGTAATTTCCAGTTTGAGGAGACGTACTCGCATTAGCTGTAATCTAGCTACTGTGCTAAAAGTAAGCGTAGCCACAGCAGCATGAGGGACTAGCTGCCCCGAGTACACACCCATCAGAGACCCTAGGATGTATTCAGGGCAGCTAGACCCTCTCATAGCTCCCGTCACAGAAGCTATACTCTATTTTTAGCGCTAGCACAGTTATGTTGCCTTGATCTGGAAATCATACCCCCAGCTTGAAGTGTATACATACTCAAAGAGATACCCTAAGGTTGCTATTACTTGCTTTAAGCATTGAATCAGACCAAGCAACCCCAGGACTGAGGGCATAAAGATGGCATGTAGCTATCTCCCCTCTTGGTTGTCTCCCTTCTTCTCCCCACTCCCTTTTGGCTCTGCACTGTGAAACACATGGTTGGATACAAGGATATAGCCCACTGCTTTGGGTTTTGCAACCGATTACATCTAGATGGCTTTCTATGACATATAGTTAGATAGCTTGGGTAAACTGAGATAAAGTTGACCTATGCATGTAAACTTTTGGATGGTGATCTGAATCAAACATATCCAATACTGTATAAAGTGTACAGTATATCTCAGATTTAAACTGTTGCCTCATCTTGGCAAAGAGAAAACGATAATATGTTTTTTATGAAACCACGTTCAAATACCTCTTCGGACAGAGGCATGTAACTACTCTAAATCTTTCAGAAAATATTTGCTCAGTGTACTTTATAGCCCATGAACCAAACTCCACTTTCAGTTTAATCAGTATAAATTGCGAATAACTTCACTGCGCCAACAGAGTTACTTTTAATCTACACAAAATCAACCTGATGTACAAAGGATACACAGGATATGTACACACCATTTTAAAATTAAGACTATTCTTTGAGAATATATGGAGGTGGGGGAGAATTTTTTCACTGTTGCTCTCCTACTGAGTGTTTCCAAGCGTTCAAGTTATTTTCTGTAAAGATTTGGGGGAATTCTCCCCACCTGTTCAGCAACAGTTCAAATGATTCCAATTAGCAGTGAAAAATACCCAGTGACTGCATTCCTTTGTTTATATTTACACATGATGATTTAGTGATTGACATTTGTATTTTATGATTTTTAATTAGGAACATTCATGGTTAAATATAATCAAATTATTAACTTAAAACGACAATCTGATCATCTGGGAAAACGCCAGTCAATATTCAAGATAGGGCATGGAGTAGTTATTCTTTGCGGGTCTCGAAGGTCATAGAAGTGATGGTTTTATGCTACTGAATAATTTGCTCTTCACAAATACATTGACAAAACAACACAATTAGTTTTGCTTCAATAAGCACACACACAAAAATGAATTAAACAATACAACATGTCACATATTTTACAGCTTTACTTTTGTAAACACAAAAGCTGCTTCACTACGGGCATATCATTTTCTTTTTCAAATAGTCAGCTTTGTATCCTTGTAATTAATTTTAGCAACTCTGTGGTCTCTTGCACATTAACATTTGAATGAGATGACTGACCATATTTTAATGTAACATTTAAATATTCCAAATGTTGGAATTAAATGTTTGGGAGTATAACAATGCAGGAAAAAGCATAACCAATAAATAGCTAGTAGATGAGGGTAAGCAGTCATTAAAAATCATGACATATCAATCTTTCTTGACCAAAGGAGGCCAAAGGTCTTGAAAGGCTCCTGTTCATAGCATGCTTCTGAATTACTTGGGTCTGTGACCTTTGTACTTTATTGCTCTACATACTTAGTTTATATCCTTTTATGATTGTTCATTACATTAGATTAGCACTGGCTTTCCACAAGTGATGTGGACATACACTTATGACAGTTGAGCAAGAGTTGTTTTAGATTTTGTCAATGGCTTTCCCAGTGTGCACACATTGTTTGCTATGCTGTAGCTACAGAGGACAGAAGTGACAGACAAATGAAACTTTCCACTTTCAGGGAAAATGAAATATTGATCACTTATCATAAGAAACAATGAGCCTCGTATAAGTAGGGTTCACATTAAGAATACAAAATCACTTACTTATCTCAGGCTACTCTAACACAATGACTACATACTTTATGGTGAATGTATCTACTCCTAAATGTGCATTTCTGTCATACCACCATATATAAATGGGATTGTGAAGAATTTCAAATGAATTCGTCATGTCAACTCATTAACTCTGTAATTTGTTTTCATTAGCCTATTTAAATGTTTCCTGTGTTTTCCCACATGGAAGAACAGTTTACAGTTAAACTGTCTATAATTTTTCATGTAATGTCTCTTACGAAAATGACAAACACTAGATTATATAAAACAGAAGGCCACCAATAAAATAATCTCTTCAACAGAATACAATCACTCCAGATCCATAAGCAAAATCTAAGAGAGCAGACTTGTAATACCGAGGAAGTACAATGTATAAAGCTGGTTAAGTCTATTAAATGATAATGTTGTTTATTAACAAAATATGTTGTGATAGGTCAATGTTGAGGTTAAACAGAAAACATCAATTGAACCATTTCCCTAAATAAAGCTCCAGGGTGCAATATTCAGAGCACTTTATTCAATAAAAAATGCTTTTAAAATGGTACTTTGGTGATTGGGAAACATTGGCATCATCTGTCAACCTAACTGCAGAAAAGTTCAATAAGCTAAATAATGAACCATTTACATTATTTTCCTTAGGCTCCAGTGATTTGCAAACATTGCATCAATAGAGCTCTTTAAAAAATTATGATAAAGACCTCCCAGTCTTTCACTTTCACCTTTTTTCTTTTTTTTTGGTCATGTTGCAATGTTTACATTATTTAAATGTTTTTGTGGCTTCATATTGATATTTTACCCAATAGCAATATCCTATTAAATTAAAAGATATGTGTTTGATGTACTAATTTTACTAGTTTCAAAGAGAGGCAAATTAATTTTAAAAGATTAAAAAAAAACACTTAGGGCTGTATCTTCAAAAGACGGTCGGTGAGTGATTTTGCTTCATTAGCTTGTAGTTTGAATTCTCAAGTTTGGGTGACTGACTACATGGCCCTCCTAAGATGTACAACTGCCACCTCTCCCTTAAAACCAGCTTACACCACACTCCCTTCCAGCCTCACATTGCCTTCCACTACTTTCCTTCTTCCTATCCCCTTCAAACTGTGAAGTCCCATTCCCATGTGAAGCAACTCACTCACACTCAACCAGCCAGTTATTTTGATCCAGTTCTCCCTCAACTGGAAAATCTCTCTTCCTGCTCCTCCATCGGCTTCCAGTCCTGTTCCTGAGCCACCTGACCCAGCATCAACACTTCCTGTGACCACATTCCCTGCTGCTCCTCTGTACCATATCCATAACACAGGGCCTGCTTCTTCTACCCTCTGAGCCCAGCATCAAGCTGATAAGCTCCTGATTTCCTTTCGATCCTCCATCTATAATCTACCATTTGTCTTTTCAGCACCCACCAAACTGCTCTTCCTCTCTGCTAGGTTAAATTTCTACCTAACTTCAGAAGTCAAGCCCTTTCATGTTATCCTCAAATTCTTACACTTGCCCCCATCCACTAGACAAAAGTGGAGCTGTGCTCTTCTATAGCAGGTTTTTCAGGCTCCACACACAACTTCCACATGGGCACAATTTGCAAAGGGTTACTACCTGGGTTTCTGTTCCTCTGATTTAGGTCATTCTTTGTTTCTAGGGTCAAAGGAGCATCCTTAGTCATCTGCTCTTTATATTTAGTTATTTTCTTATCTAAAAAAATCCATTTTTATTATGTTTTACAGTATCTTTCTGCCTCAGTGTATTGAGGTATTTTGTAGCCCAGAATATGATCCAACAATCAATGTTCAAATATGGTAACACAGATTATATGTTTATAATAAATTCCAAACATGACTGGTATGCATAAGCACAATTTCTGCTTATCTCCATTTATCGAGATCACATACATTACGTAAACCCACAGAAATGCCTACAACTTATTGTGGATCATTGATATTGGGAATATTGATTATATACCCAAAGCATGATGTCTGAAATCCTACCTTGATTTTAATCTTAAGGAAAGGGATGAATGCCTTAGCCAGTTATCCATATGGGTTCACTTTACAGTTCCTAGATCCTATGGACAGTGATTATAGCATATGAAATACCCACAAGCCTTGCTAGTTGACTCTATATGAAACACTTGACAGCAAATATAATGGGGACCAAGTTTCCTAGAAATACTATTTGTAATTTGTTTTTACATTGAAAAAGTGTGGCTTGAGCAGCTAGGATAGTGCTGGTATTTTATATGATGAATATTTAATATTTATGTAACACTTAAAGCAAGCACAGTAAAATATCTATCCCAGCCTCTAGGCACTATTAACACTTCTTTAAACATACAGATCATATTTGATTCCTCACGTTTGCTTATGGAGATCCAAATTAGGATCAGAAATATGCTACTTTGTATTTTTCTTCCTCAGAAAGGGTACAACTAATATATTTCTAACTGTCATTCTATCGGTCACTTTATTTCTATGGAATTTTGAATTCCGAGCCTTGTGCCACTCCCATGAATATATACTTCCTTGAAGAATTTTATCAGCTAACATGGATAATACGTTTAGGCCCTGATTCAAGAACACATCCCTATTCAGTGCAGCACTTAAGCATGTATTTAACTTTGATCAAATGCAGAGTACCAATGACATCAATGGGACTTGTGCTTAAGACTTAATTGATTTAAATGGAACTTTATTACATGCTTAAAGTTAAGCATGTGCTTATGTCCCTTCCTGAATTTGAGCTTTAATTTGTGCTGAACATTGTAAAACTTTGGCTAAATCCAAGGCTTTCAAGTTGTCTACTGTTGCTCGAACTAAATGGCCTCTATGCATAGATTTTTTTTAAAGCCATTTGTGCACCAAACGAGCAGTGTCACCCACTGCTCCACCCATGTTTGTAAGGGGGAATCTGTTTTTTTTGTCACTGAGAGTCTAGATTTGTATCTCATTAGAACAGGAGTTCTCAAACTGGGGGTTGGGACCCCTCAGGTGGTAGTGAGGTTATTACATGGGGGGTTGCGAGCTGTCAGCCTTCACCCTAAACCCCGCTTTGCCTCCAGCATTTATAATGATATTAAATATATAAAAAAATGTTTTTAATTTATAAGAGGGGGACGCACTCAGAGGCTTAATATGTGAAAGGGGTCACCAGTACAAAAGTTTGAGAACTGCTTTAGAATGTCTGTTGCATGACTATATTCTGGAGCAAGGTCCTGAAAACCAATTTACATACACCACTATTGATTTTACAAGTGCAGTACTTTTATATCAAACCCACAAAATTGATTCCACAACTTGATTCAGTCAAACAGTTAAGACCACCTCTAAATACAAAATATCACACCTTTCCTCCATCAAATCAGCATATTAATTTCTTTCCTCCATGTGTTTGTAATAATCAACTTTTTTTGTGGAGAACTCCTCCCCCCCACTGAATACTAATTCACTCAAAATTCTGTTATTTTGTTATATAACTTTTTTTTAGAAACTCAACGTTACTTACAAACTAAAACATTTTAACATGGCATACTAACCTCATCAGGACTAGAAGCCTGGTAAGTTCGATTTTCGTCACTGAAGTTCTGATCCACTTCTGCATATTCTGTTTCTCCAGTCACTCCAGCATGGGATTCATACACTGGAGTCACATTATGACACAAAGCGATAGCTTTCACTGCTTCATGTATCCGACTGCTGACAGTCTTGCGGACCTTGGGTGCTGAAGACTGCACTTTTCTGGAAGGTGTCGAGCTGGTACTATTTCCACTAGATTGGGAATGCATCTTTAAAACATAAAATACAAACATCCAAGGCAATGAATAATGAATAAATCCAACAAAAGAAAGAAACTAGATGAATATCAATATACACCTGAAAAGTCACCCCTTGAAAACAACTGTGTGAAGGAACTGGTTTCAATCTACTTGTGAGTTCTATGCTTGTGATCAAACCACCATTCCAATAGTTGGCAGCTTTTGGCTTTGAAGAGACCCAGGAATATGCAAGTGGTGTTGCACCTCAATGCTGATCTATACTGGCAAAGCAACGTGCATATGCAGACACATCAACCTACTATGCCTTTCTCTTTCCAGACCTATCACTCTCTTACTTTTTATGCATTTTAGTTTGAGTCTACATGCATTAGCAGATTACTGAAAAATGCATTTGCTCTTCTATCATCTGATAATGTATTATAATTATTCTACTATAGTTTTACAGGCCACCTTTCACAGGACTTTAAAATACCCATTCAGTCAACAAACAAAGTTAAAGCAGGTACCTAATGAAAGGGGATACTTAAAACAGCTTTTGCTTTGATCCCTGATACTGTGGGCCACAGAGCTCTCCTCTTCTCCTGTAAATCCCTCCTTAAAACCCACCTTTTCCTACAATCCCTCAAAATCATGAGCCTCTAATTCAGTCCTTTTAGATTATAAAAACTGCACCTTTAAGCCAATAACTAACTGGATGTGCACAGAACCACTGAAATAATGACATAAGCTTTTTCTCTGTATTTCTTCCTTATCCCATTTCTCTCCCATGCATGTTGTTTTCTTTCTTACAATTCAGTCTTTTTGTGATCAGTTAAGAGTATAAATTCCTTAGGACAGGGACTATGGCCAAGATTTTGAAAAGTGACTAGTGTTAGTGTGTGCATCAAGTTTTAGGTGCCCAACTAGAAACATTTAAAAGGATCCTGCTTTTCAGAGGGTGGATGCTCTGGACTTTCTGAAAATCAGGCCCTTTTAACACATATCTAGTTGGACACCCCAAAACTGAGACACCTACAAATCACTAGTTATTTTTGAAAATCTTGGCCCATGTCAATGTATTCGTCTCTAAAGCACAATACACACCTCTGGAATTATATATAAATGACTGATTTTACCTATTAATGAGACACATTTCTATATGAATTAATCTAGTTCATGTAACAGTTGCTTTTACTTCAGCATGAAAATTTTCCTGGCTTGGACAGGACACAAAAATCTAACAATGTAAAAGCTACCCATTTGGCAGGTAGCAAAGAGAATAAGAATATCCACTTCATTTTAAAATCATGTTGCTGTTACAGTAACCACCAATTTAGAACCATATTTTATGTCATGCTCCAGCCATGCTCAGCTGAACCTGACTGCATTTATATCTGAGGTGAAAGAGATTATATTTGGTTATTAACCTACTTGGGAAGAGGCCTTTTTGGTCAGGTTATAAAATGATAACCTCCCTTCATCTCACCAGTACTATTCAACACTTTTCAGTTCACTTCAGAGTTACTCAGAAATTCTCTTTAGAAACCAAGCCTTTTTTCTCTCCCGACTGCATGTACTGATCTGCTGAACCGTGAACATTCTGCCCATCAAATTACAGTGCTGTCTAATAAAGGGTTTAACTTTCTGCTCATCTGGCACTGTTTTTCAGCTACTGCTTTAAACCTCTGCATTTGCATTCTGCTAACACTGATGGCATTACAGCTGCAAATAAATTAAGCTGATTTACTCCTTCTGAATTATGTTATGTTTATTGATGCTTGTATAATTTAATTTCACACAAATTCCATTAAAGATTATGCCCTCTATCACAAAATGCTTCCAGTGGGGAAATATAATCAGGTTATAATAGATTTGTGTGTTGCATTACAGTGGACCTACTAGACTATTGTCATCTTAATAATAAAACAGAACACAAACAAGGGATAAAAATCAATGTCACATAAGAACCCATGTCTGTCTAACTGGCAGCTTTAATTACCAGAGATTAAATTAAAAAAACCTCACTATACATTTCTGATTGAAACAACTGTTGAATAGTTTATTTTGTGTACAGGGGTTCCTTTATTTTCTGTTTGCAATAGTTGCTAGCAACATACAAAATAATTAAAACATTATTTAAATGTCATTAAGTTATTATACACAACACTGAACTACAAAAAGAAGTTCTAGAAAAATAGCAAAATTGCTTTCCACCAGCTAGTAACTGCTAATCTGGATTTGGAAAATCCTTGTCCACACTTTGAAAAATAAACACATTTTTCTTTTTCTTTTTCTTCTTTTTTATTTCAGAGGTAAATGCCTCACAATTATAAATATGCAGTCTGTCGGATAGCAGCAAATATTAAAAGTTTACTACAATGTAAAATTAATAAACTAATATTTTAGGTAAGCAAACATTTATGAAGCGTGCAGTTCTTTTTAATTAGAGATATTTTCCCCCCAAAGTGAATTTAGTGTTCACGAATAGACCTCTAGGTTAAAACTGTAGTTCAATCTCTACTTCCAGTCAGCCCTATGACTCTCTGCTGAGATTCACAACTGTAATTGTTTTGTTGTGGTTACTGTAGACACCTAACATGATCCACTAGGACTAAATTCTTTTTACATAAGCCACCTACCAGCCATCAGATGGCAATGACTTTCAGTCACTGTTATTTAGGTCTGAATTTGGACTGTTGATCTTGAGGAACAAAAGCTCTATATCCCATTTCCAATGTGTATTGTTCTATAATAAAGCTATTGTTTAACATAGATACCAGCTAAGTAAGCAGATATATAGATCAGGACATGCAGGAGAATAAAGATATAGTCAAGTGAATGGATTTAAAGCTGCAGTCCACAACTTTATTTGTTTTAATATTAAAGGGGGGTTGTGGTGCCTTTGTCCAGAAATTCTTCTTCAAAGTGACCCATGGAGAGGCTGGCACTTTGGGGAGCCTGTCCTAATATCCATGGATTGGATAATGTTTGTTGTTGACTGTAAAATGGATGAGTTTGGTGACTTTTTTGGGGGTGAATAGCTGAGTGTTGTCCACTGTCTTGTAAATATTTGAAACAGACAGCTATGCCATCTTTGTGAGGGATGTTTGTATATAGGGAAGTGATATCCATCGTGGCAAGGATAGATTTGTGGTTTATTATAACAATCTGTAACCCACTAACGCCCATTTTTGTCCCATGGGAGGCAGAATTGTACTCCACTCTCTTTTATGTTTCCCTTAGCCCAATTTGTGTGTGTGTTTTGGGCAAGTGGAGAAAGGAAAGGGAGGTGCTAGAGGCATGCCTATCTCAAACCAGGGATGATGTCAATGGGCCACTTCACCTTGAATGATCCCTTTGATCTTGTATTTAGCTGTGATACTTTGAATATCTTTACCAGACCTGAAGACAAGCTCTGTGTAGCTTGAAAGCTTGTCTCTCTCACCAGCAGATGTTGGTCCAATAAAATATATTACCTCGCCCACTTAGTCTCTCTAATATCCTGGGACTCACATGGCTACAACACTGCATATAGACATTTATTAACCACTGTCTCCCCCCGCCCCTCCCCTTTTAAATTTTTTTTTCAAGGTACTTTCATCTCTCTTATCCTTTCCAACCAGGCCTCCATGATGCTGTGAGCAAGGGGAAAAAAGACAAAACCAAACCCCACAACCACCACCAAAATTGTGCCAATCTTTTCCAGAGAAGGAAAAATATCTTTCCTGATCCCAAAATGCAATCAAAGTTAGACCTACAGCAAGCCTAGAAAAACAGCTCTGAAAACAACAAAACTATAAGGCAAAGTGGGTAGAGCAGCTTTCAACCACAAGGATGGTTGCTGCATAGCCAGGAATGTTTAAACTTGGTGGGTGAGGGGGAATGCATATGGGTGTTCACTGGAGCCAACCTGCTTCCTTATGCCCTCCCCCAAAATGGTCACTGGGTAGCAACAGGAGGCGGAATTCTACTCCACTCTCTTTTGTGCTTGCCCTCGCACAATTTCTACGTGTATTCTGGGCAAGTGGAGAAAGGAGAAGGAGGTGCCAGAGGCATGCCTGCTTCCAAACAGGACCCCAACAGGTGACCATTCCCTTGACAGTCCAATCAACAACCTTTACCCCTCACACCAGAAAATGGGAAGGGGCATCATAGTGATATCCACAATATCCCCTATCGGAGTGTACATGCACAATTTAGTTTCAAATGGGATACACATAATAGAATATACTCATTGCTGAATGTATCTGGAATTATCCTGCAGGGACTCGATCAAATACCCTGTTCTTAACTACGTTAAGTTCCCCCACGTTTCTCTTTTTTTTCTTTCTTTCTTTAAAAACAAACAAACAAAAAAAAAACTCTATGGATTTTTAATCCCCGTTAAGAAATTTAATAGAGTATTCCTTTTCCTACTGCTTCCATCCTTTGACAAACCTTTTTTTCTTTATTGCTTATACAAGTGAACATGGCTTTACAATGTTTATATCTTTGTGATGAAGATCTTCAAAGATGCAATTAATCTCATCAGCATTGTTCTAGATACAGTGTTATCTTTAATTTGTGGTCAGTTTGCTGGATGGCTTTCTGTCTATGCTTCACCAGCGAAAAATACTGAATTTTCAACAATTAATAGTACTGGATAGAGGAAGAGTTAGCTTCCTAACAGATAGCGGGCTATGAGAGATGTTTGGAATCAGGCAGGAATTCCAAACCAAATTACAGTATATTAATTTTAGGGAAGGCCAAATTGTGGCCTGAAACTAGGACCCTGAGGATGTCTCTTTAAGGGGGAAAAAATAATCTACAAATGGGAAAACTTTTACATCAATTTTTTAGACCTAAAAAACATGGCAATGCCTCATCAACACTAAGAAAACCTGTCATTATAAAGGAAAATAAGTTATAAAATGAGATACCTGTGAATACGAATTGATAATGTGATTCTGAATTTCATCCATTGTGTCTGTCCCATAAGACACAGTACCCAGATGGAGGCGCTTAAATATCATCTCATTCTGGGTAAGTGTTCCTGTAATAAAAATATCAGAGTGATCAGAAAAAAGACAGTACTATGTAAGAGATTAGTTTGTACTATTTTGTTCCTTTGGGGGTGGAGTGCAGCAGATTATGAAGGAGTATCCCAAGAGCCCTGAGGACTTTCCCATTTTGTTATTTTACAGATATCAGTAAGCCATTGACAGCTACTGTACTTGCTGACAAGGGGAACTGGAAAAGATCCCTCTGAAGTACATCAAGGCTATTACTTAATGGCCAAAAGGGTTATTGCTGAGCGAAGCAAGCTGAGGGTCAGAGTAAGCTATCACTCTTTATCCCCAACTATTTGCACTGACTGCAGGAGACTACTACTGGGACTAGAAATAAAGCTCAGGTATGTCACAAAACAGCAGAGAGCACCATCAAAAGGCCACAAAACAAGCCAAGTTAGCCCTTTTTTGGGTAAATGAGTCACGAGGAATTACAATCAGTTCAGTTAATTTAAGAAATTTAGTGCAGAAAAAGCAGGGTTACTCATCCTGGAGGAGTCACCATATCAAACTTCAATTTGGAAGCAACACAACTGGATATTTGCCCCCACTGGACTGACAGAAATTATCTAGACCTGCGTCAAGCACTGACATTTTCATCTCAAATGAAAGTAAAAGGTAGTCTTCAATATATTTTTTTTTTAAAAAAAGTAAAAAGCAAAGGGGAAAGAACTAGGATGTGTGCTCAAAGGAGCTACTGCTGGGAAATAAATGGGGAATTATTCCACAATGAGTATTCTCAGTTTGTTTCCTTCTTACTTTCTCCCTCCACATAACAGTGTAGATTTACCAAAGTTGTTGCATGTTAAAGTTGCTGATGCTTTTGCCTTGGGTCTACAATGATATAGGGTAGAGGGCAAAAAAAAAAAAAAAAAAAAAAAAAAATTCAATGCCAATATGTTAAAAAGGGGGGGGAGGAGCTATTGGAGGGAAGGCTAATTTTTACAAGATTGCATGGTTGTATTTAGAAATCAGCCTTAATGTTAAAAGTACTATAGCACTGTAGTGCCTACAGAAGCATACAGAGATGCCTTATAAGAACTTTTCTAAAATTAAGAAGGGGTATAATGTCATGGTGTGGGAAAGGACTAATAATTTTCCAATGACCCAGAGAAATGGCCAGGAGAAATCCAACTATGCTGAGAAAGCAGTGAGACAAAACAGTCCACAAACTGGGAAAGATAGTGGTTTTTGGTGAAAGCCACCCAGTTGTGGAACTCCTGACCACAGAAAGTCAGGATGAATTCATGTCTTATCTCTTTGTAGAGCACAATGTCAAAGGCATATTTAAACAGGGCTTTACCTATAGAGGCAGCAGAATGCTAACTGCTGAGCTTTCCTTCTTCTATAGATACTGTACTGCCATCCAAAAAAGGCCCATATATTAAAACTTCACCAAGAGAGAAACAGAGAAGATGGCCCTACCAGGAAAACATAGAAACCTTGGATATCTTGTATATGGCATCTAGATAACATTATGACTAGTGCTTTGAAAATACAAGTATATGTATGGGGAAAAAAATCACAGTGGAGTGCCTAAAAATTAGTCATTCCAGAGCAATTGCAGTACTCCAGTATCTTTCTAGTTCTAAATACCTTCATGGTAACAACATATTGCCACAACTTAAACGTACTTAAAATGGATTATGCTTAGCGATCTAGTTTTTAATATTATATTTTCTGTGACAATCTGAGCCACAAAAAAAAAAAAAAAAAAACGAACAGAAAAGATTGTCCAGTTAAAAAGTCTATGTATAAATAACACAGATAAAAGATATATAATCTTGAGGTATCTGCATCTTTAAAGGTCAATTGCAACACTTTGCATTTGGTCAAAGGGTGAAAAAAAAAAAAAAAAAGGGATGTGTGTCAAACATGCCTCTTACTACATATTTCTAACACTATTCCATGATATGTATGAAGAAAGACTTTCTGGCAAATAGAATCAAAGTTGTCTAGAATAGGTCACTGGAAATTAACACTTTTTCCGAATTTGACAAATTTAGCCTGTAACCGGAGTAAGCCTGGAATTTCAGAATCAACATAAATTGTATGTTTTCAGAGACCACTTTACATCTGTAAGGAACTATAGGGTGTCAGTCATGGAGTGACACTTTATGTTCACCACTGACATCCCTGATTTTTAGAAAGCTCTAATTGAAGCGTGGGTGGTTCAGGGTTCCATGATGAAGCGTAACAGGGGAGAGAGATCATCATGGGCTAGGTTCTTCTGTTAAGCTCATAGAAAGATCATATATCATTTGTTATCTAAGCCTTACTGAAAGTGAATAAAATAAACTACATTTTGAAAATATAGTCAGCCAAACTGGAATTAATCCAGTGTGCAGATATTCCCATTACATTCTCTTTTGCTCCTTGTGAGCATTTAAAGAGAGGCCCTAAGTTTCCTCTCTTATGAGGCTTGAAATATAAAAATATTTGTGTGTTAAAAGGTTAAGAATAATGCTTCTGAGGTTTATTTTAAAATCATTTTTGTGTATGATGGTAGATAACTAAAAATCCACAAATAATTTAAAAATACAGCAAGGAATGCTTCACACTAAGATTTATTCCTATTTGTAAATGCTTATTTTTGATATCCTGTCTTTGTCCCAGTATGACAGTGCAACACAGCAAGTCATAGGAAGAGAGCAAGTTAAAAGCATCAGACACACTATAATTAGTGTTTAGAAACCAGAACTTGTTTAGACAGTTAACATCCAGTTTATGCATCTGATATAGGATACTTCCATTAGTGCTCTTCAGAGATATAGTCATGCTGTCACAGTCATAAATCTTCCTTCCCACTTATACACTGCAAGTCTACCACTCCTCCTGCCCGGTAATATATGAAAAATGAAATTTTATCTCAATTTTTGGGTACTTGTATAGTATAGTAACAATTAGATCATCATTCACTAAGATATTAAGAATATACACATTACACGCTGGGTATCGATTCCAAATAAATTGTAATTTTCTCTCAAAATTAACCAGAAAGGCACTCAGGCTCCCTTTTGCTTAAATGTTATCCAGAACGATTGCATATATACAGTAAAGTTAAAGAAGAAAAACATTTTAAAGGGTTATTTATGTGGAACGTGTCGATTTTTCACAGAATTTAGAAACAATTAGTCAAAATTTATATGAGAAATAGAACATTTCCAGGTGTAGCTGGAAAGTGGCACATAAAGAATGAAAACCTGAGGTAACCATTAAAAAAATAATTTGTAACTCACTTATCTGGTTGTCATATACAAACTGGTTTGCAAGGAAACTCTCATGCCTCTTGACTTTAAGGCAAGTAAAGAGAATTTTTTTTTTTGCTCTCATGCTTTATAGGCAACATTTTATTAAATAAAAATACTTATTTTATGTTTTCCCTTCAAAACATTCACAGTTACCAAGAGATCATCTTTTTTTGGTAACTTTATTGAATTTCAGAATTTATGCAATCATGTTATGCTTCAAGATATGAAAACTCCATTCTCTGACTTGCGTGTGGTGACTAAGCATGGGGGACTAAGATATTAGTTTCTGAAGAATTTAAATTTTCATTTTAAAAAGCTAACTTTCTTGGCTTAATGGCTATAAAGATAAACTTCCAACCGTTAACTGATGCAGTGTTATCTTCCTGAATCTGTAGACAGACAATGCCAGTATCTTTCCAGTGCCCACATTCCTATGAGCAGCAGAGTATGCAGGCACTGGAATTATAGTGGCAGGAGTGTTCCTCCATATTCCTTTCCCCCTGTCCCAGCCACCCATACCTTTCTCAGAAAACAAGATGGGAGGGAAGGGTAGATAAACAGAAACCTCTTGCCTTCCCCTTCCTCTCAGCAAGCAGAAGGCTTGTGGAGTAGAGCTCTGTACATCCTCTTACCTTGCAGCAATCAGCAGATGTGGTAGGTGGAGGGAAGGATGAAAGAGGAGAACTCAGTCCTAACACACAGAAGGACCAACAGTCCTGAGTCCTGAGTCAATAATTGCACCTCTCACACTACTCATAGAAGGACAGCCATCTTCCCTTTTCTTTGATCATAATAGGAAAAACAATTTTTGGCAGATTACTTTTAGGTATCTTATATAAATTTTTAGTCTCTGTTCAGAAGTCTAATCCAGATGGAAGAGAATAAAAAGATGAAGAAATGATAGAGCTGCATGGATCTAATTTTACTGTGTCTGCTCCCAAGATCTAATATTTATGGCTCCAGACTCAACTGTGGATTGTTGCAAATTCTAGCCATTGTGAAGAAAAACAGAAGAGAGTTTTTCGACTTTTCAAAAGAGAAAAACTTTGTTTTTTGTCTTCCAAAAGAACTTCAGACACCTTCCTGTAAAGCACAGTTGACCACCTGAAGCTGAATGTAAGCCAAAAGTCCATCCCTTGTCAACATTACAAATTTGTTTCTAAGTTCTCCTGGTTGAATGATCACAGCACTGAACTGGGCAAAAAATATCTTGCTAGTCTCCTCAGAATATGATGCCAGTTAGTCATGTCATACTACTTCCTCAGCAGTAGTTCTCCAATAGTTATATTTTAGGCTTTAGTCTTCTAGCAGTAGATTAATAAGTCTTGCCAGACCTTTAGCTGTACACCTCTATGAACATTTTAAATATCTGTAGTTTGTGCTTCGAACAGAGTTAGTTCAGTGTTGTTAGTCTTCTTTCTATTCTGTCCCTCACGATCGATAATGGAGAAAACAGTGAAGATAAATTTATTGATAAGTTTAGTTTTAACAGCATTCTTTTACAAATGTGGTTTTATCTGATTTTCAGAATTTCCTTGGGGTGACTTGGTTAATCTCCACTTATTTCACAATTTTAAAAAATAGAACTTGGCTAAGAATTGCTAATTTGAAAAGCTTGCAAACACAAGAGGAAATGCGAAGCTCTTTTCAAAGATATCCAAAGAGCATGGCAGCCATCACATGACCCACCATCAAAGTATATTCTTAACTTTGTTTTTGAATACAGTTACCACATAAGGAAAATATCTTGACAAAAAGTTAGTGTGTGATTCCTACAGAAAAATTTAGTATACTCTTTTTTGAAGCAAAGAGTTTTTGACACCAATTGTATCATTAAACACAGAGCAAAGCAGGCAAAGAGGAAATTAATTTCTAAGGAAAAAGTCCTGCAGGCATCATTCCCTGGGTGGCAACAGATGTGATTCACAACAGAGCAGTGGAGAATTTTTTTTTTTTTTTTTTTTAAGAAGCAGATGCAGAGCTTTCTGATCAAATATTACTAGGTTGTAAGTTTGCCTAATACCAACATTCTAAAAGGCCACAATAAAACAACAAGTAAGTACTTGCAATATATAAGCATTAATAACTTTGCCAGGAGTTACAAAAGCATATAACCTTTCATACAGTATCTGTACTTTGCTTGAAAGATATACTCGTTTAAAAGATAAAGGGCCAGATCCTTAAGCTGCTGTAAATCTGCATAGCTCTTTGGAAGGTCCAGCTGACTATCTGGCCCAATATTTTCAATGGTGAATTTCTGTCAGCAGTAGATATACAAAGACAAACATTCTAAGAAGAAAACTGGGAAAAAAATATTGCCCCCCCATTGGAGGGAAAGAGAAATAATAGAAAAAGCAAATAGGAAGCATTTATATGCAATACCTCCTCCCCTTTTCCCTGTACTGTACACCTTTCATAAAAAGCTATGTATGGCCTAACTCAGGGGAAAAAGAAAGGCACATGTGATGTAGTCAGATAATAGCCACTGAAAGGGGTATGTCTATTCTTTTCTGTGGAGTGAAGTCCGTGTTAATAACACGGTTTTGTTACTAGTGCTCAGAACAGTATTAACTAACTCCTCTGTTCTCTTTTAGTCCCATCAGTGGGATCACACAAGAATGGAAGCAGCAGAACAGCTAATGGTAGTATGCACATTCTTTGGTGATATTTTCCCTTCTGGTGGGGTGGGGGGAGGGGCACACAAAGAAAACACACGAAAGAAGTGCCCCTCTGTCGGTCTGACTGGGGATCCATTGAGTTGGGGCTGAGGTTTACTGTAGAATCACAACTGCTAAAGATTCTCCAGCTTTCTCAGCTACTTTTCTCCCTGCCCTCTGTTCATGCTGCATCCTTGCTGGTCCTGTGGCTTGTATGGGGAGCATGTGTCCTGAGAAGGAGGTATTTAATCTCATGGGATTGTTTTTGTAATTATTTGGTTCTCTGTATATTTTTATACTGACCAAATACATGGGGGGGAAGGAAGGCATTGCAAATAATTCTCTCAAAAGATTCATTTTCAAACAGATGATTGCTGAAACGATACTTTACTAATATTAAAGTACATCATACCACATTTACAGGAGACAAAATAAGAAGTCCACACTAATACATTGGCCTCTAGCAAAGGGCTTGCCCAGAAAATTATGAATCTTATTACTCTATGCATCTGTTCAACCGTTATGCGTTAAGTATCTCATTTGATCCAAAAATTCCCTGAAATGTTAATTACAGAACTCAAATGCAAGTCTATGCATTAATAAATAACTATGGTAGGAAGACTGTTTGTGTTTGTTATAATTGAATACTTTGGCTGTCATCACGAACGGCAGACAGCTTGCAGTTTTGCACTCCGAATGTCAGAAACGTTCAATAAATATAGCCAAATATCTTTGTTTTTCCCTTGTGATTAGGATCTTCTTCTACCCTGGAGAGGATAAAATATCATGCTCAGCTGCCCTTCGAAAACACTGGAAACAGCATTTCCCCCCCCATAATGGATGACGCCTTTCTGTCAAACTTATATGTGATTCAAGTCCAAACAACATGGCATTTTGGGTAATGGATGCTATAATTAAAATGTGAGTCCTAAAAAACCTGTTGTTTTAGTGGGTGTTCTTAGTAATGGCTTTGTTCTACATGAAGATAAAAACTCCCTAACAAAGGAATTAATGTATTGCTTTAATAGGCTGCACCCTGAGTTAAGTTTTAAAATTTATGAGTTCTCTGCAGCATTGTTCTTTAAACAATGGCATTGTCAAATGCAACCAGTGAGAAGATTAAAGTTCTCCCAGCAGATTAAGTACAAATTATCTGTCCTCCTGTTTCAGCATCATTTGTTCATTTATCACATAAGGTCTAGTATTTCTGGTCAGTGTCAATATGCTCTGCATCCTTGCAGTTAACAGATGTCTTCTCTTGTCGAATGAATTACTTTATGTTTCACGCACTGGTGGCCGCAGATGTGTCACTATAGCAACATCATTAATTTCAGATCTTACCGGAAACATGCACTCCAATCAAACCTAATTATACCACATTGCTTTCTTGTCCCACAATAAGGAAACTATAATGCAATTATTGGGATACTTCATTTTCTATTCTACTGTGGCAAATGAGAGAGCCACTGTGATGGACGCTTCTTGTCAAAAAGCTTATTGATGAAGCACAAACCCAATTTACAATCATACAAAGGACTACCTTGCAATTATGTTAGTAAGGTAATGCTCCTTAGACTGAACAACTAATTCTTAATTATTCCAAGTAAAGCTTGGACCAAAGTATACGATTTGTGCAAGCTGTTTTCTGTATTCTCTTTTTATTTTCAATATTGAGAAACCTGAGGTCTTTGACTGTATAGAAATAGGACCACCCCTTTAGATCTGCTTTTATAAGATCAGTCACCAGGGTGGGCTATAAGAATTGCTGAGCCTTTTTCTTACCTTAAACATCCAAACCTCAAGGGGGAAGTTAAAAGTGAGAGTTATTTAACAAATAAAAATTACTAATAATGTTTGTTAAAATGAAAATACCAATTGTTGTAAACAGCTATTTTGAACTATTTATAATCATACAAAGGGTATCTCAAGGCAGTTATAAACAGATTCTATTAATTCTCTCAATGATATGTTTATGTCTGGGATAAATCTTAGGCTGAGACACCAAATATCGGATTTAGTTAAGCAAGTAATATGAAAAGATGATAAATCTGGGTTCAGGTCCCTCACCAGTACCCTCCAGGCATTGACAGTTGTGTCTATGCATCTTTTACACAGATCAATTTAAAGTTAGCCAAACAATTTGACTTTTTTAGTTCCTTATAACATTGCTATTTTATAACCTTTTAAGTCATTAAATTACAACTTTTATCCTTCTTTCAAAACTTTGAAGATAGAGTTTGGATAAGCCCTTGATTTGACAGCTAGCTATCTTCCAAACTATGTCTTAAAGTATTCCACTAATATCTTTAGATATGTGTCTCTTTAGCCATAAGTACACTCCAGTATTAAATGTGTACAGTGAAAGATTGGCATACAAGTTGCCTCTATTTTTTAAAATAAGTCAAGCTAGTATGATTGCAATTTGTATGATGTGGTGTGGTGTAAGCAAAATCATTCAGATGCAAAATGTAGTTTTTTGTTTTTTTAAGTGACCCGTTCAAATGTGTGCTTTTAACTTTCTTTACTGGATTTAATAAAATAGTATTTTACAGCTGTAAACCTAAAATTCCATGTGACAAAGTATTTATATAAACATTTCAAGAATAACCTTTATGATTCAATATTATGTTGTATTGTGTTGATCTGCTAAGTGTTTTTGATTAGTTACTATCTTACTGGATCTTCAACTGAAGATATCAAATGGTAGCTTTTTTGAAGAAGAAGAAAAAAAAATTGTAGCTTTCAAGCAGAGCAGGTCCAGAGCCAGGTCTGAAGAAGAGCTCTGTGCAGTCTGAAATTTTGCCTCTTCCAGCAACAGAAGTTGGTCCAATAAAGGTTTGTCTTTCTCATATCCTGGGACCAACATGGCTATAACACTGCAAGCCTTTTTGTCTATTACAGTTTGGAAAGCTATTTTCATATTTAAAAACATATTCTAATTCATCTGCTCAGAATAAATGTGTATATTTTAGTAGGCTGATTGATTCAATCCCAGAGAACTATGAAATGAGTAAATGAAACCAATGAAATAATACTTTTTACAATATCCAAGAACGACCACAATAACTAACACACAGCTAAGATCTATGTAACAGTAGGTTTCTCAATTTTTTGCAAAGACTGTAGGGATATACTATGTAAACATGTTTAACTTTTAATAGCTAACAGAATATGGTTTGGTGAGGCTCACATTTAAGATTCTGTGGCCTATGAAGGGGGCTAGAGGGCAACAGAATATATACTAAGAACACAACGCTGGCCCAAATTTACCCTTTACATACTTGTCCTTCCAAGCTTTTCTGCTAAGGGCTAGTATGGATGGTTGTGTTAATTTTCCCAACATGCCAAATCAAATACAATAAGGGAGAGCAGTTTGGAATATGAAAATGGAGCTTTACAGCCCAATAGTGGCTCAAAAAGAAATTGATAAACTGGTGTTAGGAAAATGGAGAATCAGAATTAACAACAGATGACCATGACTTTTGCTCTCCCTAAGACACTGCTGTTTTGGAGAATGATCTTTATGACTAGTTGTTTTGGCAAAAACTTACTCTCTTACAAACCAGTCCTAACTTTGAGTCTTCTTAAAATATTTTCAAGGGAATGAGGTTCCAAGGGCGCACACAGATGAAAATGGCAGTATAAAGGCTAAAATGGCATATAGCATCTTTTGGAGTAACTCACATGGGTAATTCATGCCATAATTCTACAAACACTAGCAAGTATAGTTTACTATAGTGAGTGGTCTCATTGAAATCAAGGGAACTATTCATGGAAATAAATTGTGTGTGTGGTAATAAGGACTTGAAGAATCAGGTCCATAGGCCCTGATCTACGAAAACATGTCAACACGTGCTTAATGTTTAACTTTAAAAAAAAGAATCAGTGGCCGTTTATCCTGTTACTACACAAGGAAATAAATAAAGGTCATATATGGAAAAAAAAGATTCTTAAATATAAAAAAAAATCAGATGAAAACTGTAGCCATAGGTACCTGTTTTATCCGTTAGTAAATATACTAAACGCCCCAACTCCTCTGGTATGGTGCTGGTTCGTACAACGGTTCCAGGAATATTGTCATCCTTCATAATCATCCACCCATAGGCTGCTTTGCCCATGTCCAAATTCACACGTAAACTGCAAAGAAGAGTATATCATACTCAGTGTAAACTCAAGACAATATCTTAAAAAGATGACAATTATAACCATAAAAAGTTATAATTGAAAATTGAACTAAAAGCTGCTTTTATCATAACATATCAGCAAAATCTTGAAAAATGACTTTTATTTGAACTACATATTGAGATTATAAACTCTTTGCAGTAGGAACAGTCTTTTTGTTCTGTGTTTATACAGTCCTTAACATAAGGGGCCCTACGCCATGTCTGGGGTGCGAGGTACTACCACAATAAAAATATATATTAATAGGTTTGCTTGGCCTTTCGAAGAACTATAAAAAAAATTGCAAGTGTGCACAAAGGTTAGAGATATAATTTAGTTACCGTATTGAAAATATTGATTAAAATGTAACGATGCATAATTCAGCGCAATTATATAAATTTTGTAGACAATTTCAAAGGGAGACTTCCATCATTTGTTGATTATAAAAGCTATTTTCACTTTGTGATATGGAGACACATATAAGTTAGCATGACTTCCCCTTCCCAATGCAACCAATGTGCAAAAGGCACTGTAAATGTCCCATCAACACAATCAAGCTTTCATTTCAGAATACAGGATTATGAGTAGTGTCCCAATCTTAAAACCAATGAATTTCACATCCTTTCCCATACAAGTCAGTCAATCAGAGTTGATTTCAGTCCCATTTCTCTTGCTGAAGATCAAATTATGACTTCATTTAAGACTGTCTAATACAGTGCTATCTGTTTAAAAGTGCTGCTGGGGACAGAATACCAGCAATTTCTTTAAGATTCCCAACAGGCCATCTTCAGCAATACCAAGATGGCAGAAGTACTAAAACCTTTCAAATGCTTCCCATCTGTACCCTTGCCATCACTGTGTAATGGATACGAATGTTGTTCATGCACAAGCGACTGAGACTCACCTAAGGGGATAGTAATTCACAGATAGCTACATGCCATGTAGACAGCAGATATGCTTAATCAGAGTCGTATGATATTTAGCATTTTCAATACACTTATTTTCATAGTGAAATAAATGTTCATCTGCTACTCCTTTTGTAATTTGCTCAGCAAAAGACTCCGTAAGGCTCAGGCCAAAAGGAAAGACAGGCTTTTCTGGACACAGGGTTTTTTTCTCTCAAAAATAATTCTCTGCTATCTCCTTAGTTTCTTCCTTGACAATTCTGTATAATCTTGATCATAGGTGCCAACTTTTCCCGGTACCGGTGGGTGCTCTACCCCCACCGACCCCGACTCCACCCCTGTCCCGGCCACATTCCAACCCCTTTCCCAAAGTCCCCACCCCAACTCCGCCCCCTCCCTGCTCCTATTGGACTCCTTCCCCAAATCCCTGCCCCGGCCCTGCCTCTTCCCCGAGCGTGCTATGTTCCCCTGCCACCCCCCAGTGCTTGCCGCTGCGAAACAGCTGTTTTGCGGTGGCAAGCACTGGGAGCTAGGGGAAGTGGTGATGCGGCGAGCTCATGGGAGCAGGCGAGCTGGGATGGGGGAGCGGGGTGGGCACCCACCGATTTTTCCCGGTGGGTGCTCCAGCCCCGGAGCACCCACGGAGTCGGCATCTATCATCTTGTTCACCTGGAGGGCTTCCACTTGGAGATTTATCCAGAATAGCTGGAACAATAACTTCCAACTTCTTTAAGCCACAATAAAATGGTTTAAACAAGTAGGACAGGCAACAGAATAGGGGACTCATAGAATTTTCTTTTTTAAGAAACGATTATCGGTTCATTAGAAGTACTGCTATTTGTTTATTTTTATTTTGTATAGTGTCTCCCAATCCCAGATCTTTCTTCTGATGCTTGGCAGGGACCGCCTTGTCTCTATGTGTGGCCATCACCTAGCACATTATTGATACTACCAAAATACTAATCATGATAAAAGCATTGTACAATTGTTTTCAATAATAATTTTTCTACTTGATTTTCATGGCAAGAGAGGGTACGAGTACCCACGAATGAAGAGTCAAATTAGATACAGATGTTTGTGTGAGAGAGATGTTCTGCTTGGTGCTGTACAGGTTCCACATGTTTGGTACTTTTAATCTTTCCTTTAAAACACTTTTATGCAGTAAGAGAATCTTGATTATATGACAAAAATTATCTTAAATTCAACAGTTCAAAAATAGTTGAAAGGTGACAGGTGACAAAAGCCCACAGGTAAGCATAAAAAGAGTGACCTTAACAGAGGGCTAGATGCTGGGGGGACATGGAAAATTACAATAAGGGTCACTGCTTCAAGCAACAAGAGGGAAATCAACTGGGGAATATGCTCAGCATCTTAGCTGTCTCTACACAAATGCTAGGAGTATAGTGAATAAACAGGAAGAACTAGTACCTAAGCTAAATCACGACTGGTGTCACAGAGATTAGGTAGGATCAGTCTCATGATTGGAATATTTATATAGGGGGGTACTGCTTGTTCAGGAAGAACAGGCAGGTTTAAAACACACGTGTTGCATTGTTCGGAGGTCCAGAAGTTGGTGAGAAGCAGACCAGTTGAAAGCCTCTGGGTTGAGATAAAAGGAGTAAAAAAGTAGGGGTGATGTCATGGTAGTCGCCTACTCCAGACCACCAAATCAGGAGGAGGAGGTGGATGAGGCATTTTTAGAACAAATAAAAAAAATCAAAACATAAAACCTGGTAGCAATGGGAGATTAACTACCCAGGACATCAGTTGGAAAAGTAATATGGCAAAATACAAAACTTCCAGTAGGTTCTTGGAACGTATTGGAGTTTTGGTTCAAAAAGTGGAGGACGTAACCAGGGGGACAGGTTTCTTTGCAAAGCACAGCCAGGTGTTAAACCTGTGACCCTAGAGGGAGACTGTGATAAGAGGAAAGTATGTATTTGATTATGAAATGGAAGTGTCTTCCTTGAATCACACCCTCCATGTTTAAACTGAAAACGTTTAATCAGCCCCTCACTGCCTCCTCCGCTACTGCCTTCCACCACTTCCCAAGCATTTCCAGGAGATGCCAATGGAAGCACTCTAAGCAGCTGCTGTCCCCCTCCCCTGCTGCAGTTCTTCCTTTGGCTTCTTGTTGCTTCATTGCCCGCTTCCCTTACGGGAGCCAAAGGGACACAGAAAAGCGCTTGACCTTACCCTACAAAAGTGCCTAGTACAGGATAGCTCCCCTGTTTCTGTCAACCACCTATGAGAAGACCAGGACAGGGAAAAGTAGGAGAAGCTGAAATCCACCCTCCAGTTACAGCTCCCTGATTCTCTGCTACAGCCCCCGTATAGGTAAGAATGGCCTGGGGCTCCTTTAACTAGCAGCAGCTGGCAACAGTCCCCTAGGACTACCTAAGAATAAGCTAGAGCACAGTGTGCGCTATCCATTCCCCTTTCCCACTCCCGCACACCCCTTTGCACCAGGAACTGTGAGGAGGGTGGCATAAAAACAGGCTATGTTGGCTGAAATGCCAAAGGAATTCCCAGCAGGATGCTTCAGGTGGTTTCTACTTACTTTGCACCACCTGAGTGGAATAAGGAAATTGAACAAAGCAGAGAATCTGCCTTCAAGTATTAACTGAGGACCCTCTCCCTTTCTTAAATAATATATTTGGCCCTGAGCTTGAAAAATCTGGACACTACTGATGCAGAGGTTCTATAGAGCCACAGGGACAAGCATAGATATACATGGATTTCCAGGAGCCTGAGATGCTGTGCAACCATTGCCTGGCATTTATAAAGACAAGCAGGGCCACAGCATATTCTTTCAGAAGTTGCTTGAGAGGCATCTCTGAAAAAGGACGGGGAACAAGTTGGTATGTACTTAATTGTTTTAATTTATGCAGTCATTCTTCCGCTTTAAGCACTCCTTGACATATTTTAAAAATACAATTATAAAAACATACTACTCCAGTAACCCCCTTTATCTGACATTTAACATATACAATCTAACAGCTCAAATAATCTTTAGGTTCTTTAAAATTTTGCACCAGAATCCTCCCAATCGCTCAGAGCTAGGAAAAACAAATAGGAATTCCAGCATGTCCTAAGATCACCAAACGTGAACTATTTTGGAATACAGAAGGCAGGGAAGTGAACTGGATAACTTATCCTTACTTAATGATCTCTAGCACACTCTGATTTGAGCTAATTCTCTGGCCCAAGCAAATGGGATGGATGATTCTCAAAGAAGATAGGAAACAGGTTCTGTGTTTGTACAGTGCCTAGCACAAGGTCCTGGTCAATTACTAAGGCTTCTAGGTGCTGTGGAAATACAAACAATTGATACTGCTACTACTACTGAGCTCTTTTCACACAGAGGCACTGTACTCCATTAGAAAATAATGTCTGTGGTTTCAGTTGATGCCCCTTGGGGAAACTTACTTCAAGGACCAGAGAGGAAAAGTGCTTGGATTCCTGTATGGCAACTGAGTGAAAACCAGGGAAAAGGCAATTGATTTAACTTCCTGCAAGCACTGAAATAAAGAAGTCTTGCCTCTTACAGAAAAAAATTAAACCCTTACTTTCAACCTCTTCAGAAAGACACAAACTTCTGGTTTAGGATGAGAGTGAACAGGAATCCGATGAAGTGAGCTGTAGCTCATGAAAGCTTATGCTCAAATAAATTTGTTAGTATCTAAGGTGCCACAAGTACTCCTTTTCTTTTTGCAAATACAGACTAACACGGCTGCTACTCTGAAATCAGTAATAGATCTTACATCCCTAACTATATATGGTTATATATCAGCGGTGGCCAAATTTACTGACCCTCCAAGCTGCATACGACAATCTTCAGAAGTTCGAGAGCCGGGGCACACCTGCTGGGGTAGAAGCCCTTACCCCACCACCCAAGAGCACACTCTGCTGCAAGGCAGAGGTCCCAAGCTCCCCCCACCCCCAAGTCTCGTAAGTGGAGAATGGAGGGGCGGGGGCTCCTCAAGCCACATTTTAACTGTAAAAGAGCTGCATGTGGCTTGCGACCCACGGTTTGGCCACCACCCCTGTTGTATATGCAGTAGGAAGTGATGAAATATCATCAAGGAATGGCAAGGTGGTCTCAGATCTCCTTTTTTATGGGTTTCTTGGATATGCTCAAGGAAAAATAAGTTTATCCCAGAGAAGATGTAGTGAGCTGAGAAAGCCTAGTAGTTAATCATCCTCAAAGAAAAAAGTCAACTGAGACTTCCTTCCTAACATGTCCCATGGTTTTGACTTGTTGGCTAAGAGATCATTGGTTTTCAGAATTACACAGGTTGATATGTTATTGACAACATTCCATATGTGATTTTGGACTCTACAAGACAGAACTCACAGTCTGGCTAGAGAAAAATAATGTTACAGGCAGAGTACAGGAGAGGCAGAGGCTGAAATTTTCAAAGCAGTCTAGGAGATTTAGTCACAACTTCCATTAACATTAAAAGAAAATACGTCAGTCTTCCAGACTGCTTTGAAAAAACTAAATCAGAATACATATGGACAATGATTTTGAGATCTGAGAATGAGGTAGGAAATGAGGTATAATCGAGGGAAAGATGAACGATTGTTATCACTAAAGATTATTCAGAGGGTAATGATATATCACATGGGAGAGTACCCAAAGAAATGGTGGAACAAAATATTAAAATGTACTAGGATAAATTATTGTTAGCTTTACTGATATTCATTGCTGCTAAAAGGACTATTGTAACAGGAAAAGAACAATCTCTGGTGGCATATGTTAGAGAGACATATTACTGAGATGAGTTAATCTCATTAAGAACTTTGGGGATCCATTTCTTGCAACTGTGCACATTGGAATAAGTTTTTATGTACCAAAGCCTATCTGATATCTTACACCAAAGCTAAATCAGAAAAACCAAGAGATGGAGAATAGCTATTAGGGAACTTATTTTACCCCCTAACATTGAAGGACTTTCTAGTGATATCCCTAGTCTTGTTTTCAATGCCCCAAAGCAATACAGTTTCCATCACTTCCCCTCTCAGTTTAGTTCAACAGATCTCTCACCAACTTTCCCCTATATTCAGGGCTACCTTTCCTTTTGCTGTTTGTCCCATTACCCCGACTAGCCTGGGTACTGCACAAATTCTTCCTTTTTCATCCTCTGTTCTTTCTTCAGCAGCCCAAAGGATGGGTTGAGATAAACTGGCCCAAGTTCTGTGGAGAGCCTATGGGTTTCTGTGGCAGATAAATATGAAATCTCCATTTTTAATTTAGGTAAATATGACACTCAAATAATGCAAAACAGACCAGTATTTTTATATTATTTATTTTTATATTTAATAAATGTACTTTATTGTCTCCCAGTTTTCAATACACTACAGAAGATGTCAGAGGGAAATGACAAGGGGATCCATCTCTTTCCCGCCTCTTTGTGAGCAGGTAAGAGGTGACTAACACCTGAACTCTTCATTCCACACCCAGCAAACTATGAGGGCCACCAGCTTCCCCAAGGCATCCTCACCCAATATCTGAACATGGGAAACTATCAGAAATATTGCAGTACTATGGTTAAAGATAAAGGGAAAACTCAAAAGTGAGATCACTGAATCTGAACTAAGTCAGAGAACTGGATGCTATCCCGATAGCACAGTCAGGGCCCCCAAATGGGGAACAATGCCAGCAGAGATGTCCTAAGACCTGGTTTGAGGCCTCAATGTGGTCCTACCCATTAAGTTCATGACGCACAGCAGGAATTTTGGCTGGTGCCTGTTTCTACAGATGAGCCAGAAGGAGTGGAGTGGAGGCTGCACCAGAGTTTACTGAGACAGCAGGAGAAGAGCAAACTCAGCTGCCACTCAGACATTCTCAGACCTGGTAAGAGGGTGGAGGGCTAAAATGGATGGCAGAAGAAAACATATACTTGAGGGGACAAATGGGGAGGGTTAAGGGGAAAAAAATGGAGAGAGAGTAGACAAAAAGGGGGAAGTGGCAGGAGTGGAGATTAAAAGTAAGGGAAGAAAGGGAAAGCAGAAAAGCAGGGAGAAGAGGAGAGACAAGAAGGGTTGAAAAGACACATGGAGGAGAGAAAGAACAAAAATGGAAATGAGAGCAAAAATGGTAGAAAAGAAAGCATGGGGAAAGAGATCTGGTTGTATGTGGGAAAAAAAGCCATGGAAACCAAGGTGGGGTCAGGGAAAACGGGAATAAAACCACTAAATTGGAGGGGGTGGGGCAGGGAGGGCAAGACGTAGAAATAGGAGAGGAGGCTTGGAGAGGAAAATTACCAAGGCAGGATCAGGTAGTAGTAATCTGGGAAAAATCCTTTCTTTTGGCATAACTGAATCCACTACATGGACTGAACATTTTTCAACTGATCTTTGCTCCTTAAAGTATTTGTACTAGTCTGTCAAAATACATCTAATCCTCCCAGGCTACAAAATACTGGGTATTTAAGTATGGGTGTAATCTAATTTATTAAAATATTGTTTCAATATTGAATGTTCACTCTGAAATACTTCAATAATTTCACAAAACTTGATAGTTTCCTTGTGCTTCCTGCGCTCAAGAACTCAATGTGTTCCAGTGTGATTCTGCTGCTGCTGTGTGACTTCTGTTTTCAGGTTCAAGGGGCGCTAGAACAGCTCGAATTATGTTAAATTCATTTCCAATTTGAAATCTAAACAAATTAGCTTGAATGAGTTAAAAATAGTTTTAGGTACTACGCCTGCCTAGAGTCCCCCAGACAACGTATGTAGCCTTACAGTCATACTTCCTAATTTTAAAAAAGGTTTTCTTTCTTTCACTGTTGTGTGAAAGAGGTACACTGAACAGCAGAAACTTACTGACCTGATATGCAGGTAAAATCATGAAAGATTGTGCTATTAAATGTACAAAGTAAACAAAATTAGAGAGAGAAAAAAATTTACTGTATTTCAACCACAGTAGGCATATTTGTATTGCTATTAGGTAAAAGTTAGCAAACAGAAAAGCTTTCAAAAACAAATACTGCAACAGACAGAGGTTGTCTCAAAACAAAAAATAAACACTGGAGCAGATGACCAGTACAAAAATAATACAGTACAAGAATACTGGTACAGGATGGATAATATTCAGGCCTGGGCAAGCGACAGTCTTATGATTTGATGTCTCCGAACCCTGTAGGGTTAGCAACTGACACTTCCCAGCTTTGCAATGGAACACACTTAGAATTTATATCCAGTCAGTTTGGCATAGATCTTTAGCTCTGAATAGTCCTTAAATATAATATTGTAAAGTTATGATATTTTTATGTATAGAATAGCTATAATACTTCAAGTATAAAGGAGTTTTTATTAATTTCTTCTCTCCCTCAAAGAACTGTACAGTTAGTTTCGCAGTACTGCAATTAAGTGACCTAGGCTACAGATAGGAAAATACAAAACTAGTTATAACTGCTTAAATCCTTTGTATAATTTTTTTTGTAAAACATATGTAATATACAGAACACATGACGACATGGAGTGAAGTCTTTAAACCATGATTTGAGGACTTCAATAGCTCAGACATAGGTGAGGAGTTTGTTGCAGGAGTGGGTGGGTGAGATTCGGTGGCCTGCATTGTGCAGGAGGTCAGACTAGATGATCATAATGGTCCCTTCTGACTGTAATATCTATGAATCTATGATATAAAGGTTCATTTAAACTCATTGGGATAGCCTGCTTAACTCACGAGTAGAAAAGCCTCTCACAAGTAATATGGACATCTGAATCTCATGCCAATAAACCCTTTATGACACATAACCTCATCATGTATTCTGTCTCGATCTCTCATATGATATATATGAAGCTCTTTTGCCATAGGGAGCATGAGCCGTGATATAATTTAACAGCAGACTTGCTAGATCATAGCAGTAGGACAATCAGACGCTTTTAAATATGGACTTTTTAGTAAATTGAATTTAGTTGCTACAAGAGGCAGGTTGGTTCCCAGGGTATCTCCAGGGTTTGTTTGTTTTTTAACCACATACAGATTATTGAGTTCTAGTATAGGTCTGAGCTATCTGGAATGTAATGTCTGAAAAAGTACCTGGAATAAAATCCTTTCCCCTATTTTTCTCAGAAGCAGATGTTTTAGGACTGTTAGGAATGGGTGGATTTCCGATATATAGCTTCTCAAGGGCATTCTCATAATTGACAGGAAGAGATGGGCAGGCAACAATAGCTATTCATAATCTGAAGGATTCTCTGAAAGACGGTCCTGCAGCTACACTGAACAACGGTCATGACCCATGTACTCTGAGGTGACCATTAGGCCTTTGAGGGTAAAATGCCAGAAGTCTCCCTCTGAAGTCCTGTGAAGTTGCTGGCATTGATGGAATGGCTATAGACTTTGGAGCCTTTTAGTGCTTGAAGAAAGGGGGCTTAGGACACTTCAGTTTCTGCTGCTGTTGAGGCTAAACATCCTCCCAAAAGGATCATATCAAGCAACTTTGAATCCAGTCAATGATTCGAACACTAGCTTGTTAAATTCCAAAAAGATGAATTTCACGCTACACTTTCTGTAGCAGAAGGTGGTAGAGGAGTGAAATATTGAGCCCAGAGAATACAGGCTCTATGCCACTTACATCTCTTTGTAAAACGGTCTCCACCTGGTCCTCAGACTTTTTTGGGTGTATTTTACGGTAGGTCACCTAGCTTCTTAATAGCATCCAAGTGTAATTATGCACACTTACAAGTATAGGTGCCAACTTCTCCTGGGGCCAGTGGGTGCTCGACCCCCCCACCGGCCCCGACTCCACCCCTGCCCCGCCCCTTCCCCAAAGTCCCCGCCCCAACTCCGCCCACTCCCTGCCCCTATTGGACTCCTTCCCCAAATCCCTTCCCCTGCCCTGGCCCCGCCTCTTCCCCTGAGTGTGCCGCGTTCCTGCTCCTCCCACCTCACTCCCACACCTTGTTACGCCACAAAACAGATGTTTTGCGGTGGCAAGCATTGGGAGAAGAAGCGAGGAAGGGGTGCGCTCTGGGAAGGAGGCGGAGGCAAGCTGGGGCGGGGCGGGGATCTTGGCTGCTGGTGGGTGCAGCACACCCACCAATTTTTCCCCATGGGTGCTCCAGCCCTGGAGCACCCATGGAGCTGGTGCCTATGCCTACAGACATCTATTCATGAGGCAGCAGCTGCACTGAAGGCTGCCGAGACAAGATGCCAGGCCAACTTAACACTGTTTTGAAACACCTTCTGCGCATTATGACTCCACCCTTGGAGAACAGACTTAGAGCATGAACTTTCTTCTACAGTTTGAGTCATGGCTGTGTAGACCTGAAAATCTTTCAAAGTGGCATCTGAGGACTGGTAAATTCTGAAGAAGTCAGTCCCACCTCTGAAGCTCAAGATTCTGTGGTGTCATCAATTTGGTCAGTCTTTACTACATCATAGCTGCATCAAGTTCTCACCATGGAAGTAAAGGTAAGCTGATAAACAGTTCTTAGGGATGAATACTAGGGGCTGGGGACAGACAGGGAAGGTCGCTAACTCTGGAATTCCCACTGGCCTGACAAAACTTGACTTTGTCCATCTTTAGGGCATTATTCAATATACATATGGTACACATATTGTAGTTTTTGCCTGATTGGTTGGGAAGGGCATTTTTATATCCCTTTTATTATGGCAAGTCTAACTTACTTAATGCTGTAATATTAAATTTGTGGATTTTTTATTGTATGTATGCCCAGACTGTGGTATTTCCTCTAATAAATGAAATATAAAATACAGAAAATACTACAAACTGATAGTGGAAAGAAATTAAGAAACATGACCTGCTTCCTGTAATTTAGAATCTCTCCTCTCAGAATTTGTAACTGAAACTGTGTGGAACGAAGTTCGAACCCCAGATAAAAGGACAAACTAAAGCCCTATGGTAGGAATAATGGAAACACATAAATTAAATTAATCTAACTACAGAATGAATTTAAAAGACTAAAAGAATTAGTCTAATCAACTTAAACCTCACCTTGGTGATATGTGCCACTGATCAGTCCAAACGAGGTACAGCATAAGCACAAACTAAAAGTCTTTTAAATTTACAAAAGGCAGAATCAGTGCTTACATATAACAAATGGATATCGAAAGGTTTTATTTTCATTTATATTGAATAATCTATATGCTGGCCATGGACCAAACACATTTGGTGCTATTTCACAACTCTAGGTTGCTATTTGTCCATCTATTGCTGAGTAATGATCTCACTTCCTGATAATCTTTTCCCAAGTTTTGCTATTCCAATATCACAAAGGCTACACAAAAGTAAACTCAATGGGGCATAGGGAACAGAAATAAGAAAATAAAAATGGAACAATAAAATATAAGGAAGATCATGATATAAGGTCTGAACAGCAAAGTTTCTTTCCAAAGAAAATGATATCTCACTATTATATTAATGGCTTTAATATATCAATAAACCAGTGAAAAAACTATTGGTTAAACTTTCAACACTCCATCACAAGAAGTTACTAAAGAAACTGAGTAGTCAAGGGGTGAGACACAAAATTGTTATGGATTTGAAAGTGGCTAAATTAGAAGAATTTCTTCAGGTATCTTAGCAATAAGAAGAAAGTCAAGGAAAGTGTGGGCCCCTTACTGAATGAGGGAGGCAACCTAGTGACAGAGGATGTGGAAAAAGCTAATGTACTCAATGCTTTTTTTGCCTCTGTCTTCACAAACAAGGTCAGCTCCCAGACTGCTGTACTGGGCAGCACAACATGGGGAGGAGGTGACCAGCCCTCAGTGGAGAAAGAAGTGGTTCGGGACTATTTAGAAAAGCTGGACATGCACAAGTCCATGGGGCCGGATGCGTTGCATCCGAGAGTGCTAAAGGAGTTGGCGGATGTGATTACAGAGCCATTGGCCACTATCTTTGAAAACTCATGGCGATCGGGGGAGGTCCCGGACGACTGGAAAAAGGCTAATGTAGTGCCCATTTTTAAAAAAGGGAAGGAGGAGGATCCTGGGAACTACAGGCCAGTCAGCCTCACCTCAGTCCCTGGAAAAATCATGGAGCAGGTCCTCAAGGAATCAATTCTGAAGCACTTAGAGGAGAGGAAAGTGATCAGGAACAGTCAGCATGGATTCACCAAGGGCAAGTCATGCCTGACTAATCTAATTGCCTTCTATGACGAGATAACTGGCTCTGTGGATGAAGGGAAAGCAGTGGATGTGTTGTTCCTTGACTTTAGCAAAGCTTTTGACACGGTCTCCCACAGTATTCTTGCCAGCAAGTTAAAGTATGGGCTGGATGAATGGACTATAAGGTGGACAGAAAGCTGGCTAGATTGTCGGGCTCAACGGGTAGTGATTAATGGCTCCATGTCTAGTTGGCAGCCGGTATCAAGTGGAGTGCCCCAAGGGTCGGTCCTGGGGCCGGTTTTGTTTAATATCTTCATAAATGATCTGGAGGATGGTGTGGATTGCACCTTCAGCAAGTTTGCAGATGACACTAAACTGGGAGGAGAGGTAAATATGCTGGAGGGTAGGGATAGGATACAGAGGGACCTAGACAAATTGGAGGATTGGGCCAAAAGAAATCTGATGAAGTTCAACAAGGACAAGTGCAGAGACCTGCACTTAGGACGGAAGAATCCAATGCACCACTACGGACGAGGGACCGAATGGCTCGGCAGCAGTTCTGCAGAAAAGGACCTAGGGGTTACAGCGGATGAGAACCTGGATATGAGTCAACAGCGTGCCCTTGTTGCCAAGAAGGTCAATGGCATTTTGGGATGTATAAGTAGGGGCATTGCCAGCAGATCGAGGGACGTGATCGTTCCCCTCTGTTCGACATTGGGTGAGGCCTCATCTGGAGTACTGTGTCCAGTTTTTGGGCCCCACACTACAAGAAGGATGTGGAAAAATTGGAAAGAGTCCAGCGGAGGGTAATAAAAATGATTAGGGGACTGGAACATATGAGTTATGAGGAGAGGCTGAGGGAACTGGGGATGTTTAGTCTACGGAAGAGAAGAATGAGGGGGGATTTGATAGCTGCTTTCAGCTACCTGAAAGGGGGTTCCGAAGAGGATGGCTCTAGACTGTTCTCAGTGGTAGCAGATGACAGAACAAGGAGTAATGGTCTCAAGTTGCAGTGGGGGACATTTAGGTTGGATATTAGGGAAAAACTTTTTCACTAGGAGGGTGGTGAAACACTGGAATACGTTACCTAGGGAGGTGGTGGAATCTCCTTCCTTAGAAATTTTTAAGGTCAGGCTTGACAAAGCCCTGGCTGGGATGATTTAATTGGGGATCGGCCCTGCTTTGAGCAGGGGGTTGGACTAGATGACCTCCTGAGGTCCCTTCCAACCCTGATATTCTATGATTCTATAAATGTGAAGCAGCAGTAGGAATATAAGGTCCAATTTAATCGAGACAAAGCGTAAACTGCAGGTTGCTAAAGACTGTGTTAGGATCTGTGCTATCTCATATAGTTATGATTGTCTGGGAAAGGGTGTGTGCAGTTTGGTGGCAAAGTCTTCAGGTGACAAAAGTATTTAGGCTAAAGAAGACTAAGGAACCTCTTGACTGGATAATACACTGGAAGATAAAATTCCATGTTGGTAAATCCAAAGTTATGCACATTGGAGTGAAAAATGCAAGCTACTCATACACATTGCTGGGCTCTGTACACAGACAAGACAAAGACATCATTGTGGACAGCTCTGTGAAAAACCTAGTGTCAGTGTACCATGGCCATTAGAACTCAAACAAAATGTGAGGATGTGAGTTATAAAGAATGGGACAGAAAATATTGAAAATTGCATATAATATACTAATTGGTATACTCTCCCCTAGAAAACTTTTTCCAGTTCTGGTCATCTTATCTCAAATAAGATACAAAAAATACAGGAGGGTGTTCAAACATGGGTGACAATGAATGGATGCATGGTGAGACTTTCATATCAGGAGAGATTGCGAGGACAGATTATTTAATTTCAAGAGATGAATAAAATGTGACATGACATCATAAAAAATAAAGCAGATGTTCCCACAGCTGTTCCCAGGCACTGTTAAATTTTCCTCCTGACTAAGTAGCTGAAGATTACTTAGTTCCATGGGATCTTCAATGGTTACGTCCAATTTCTTGCAAAAGAATTTTGATGCACTTTAACAGGACATTAATTAAACTGGAGACAAGTGCTGCATTCTTGCCATTGCAGAACCATGGAGATATCTGCTGGAGAAACAGGTTTTGTTTCAGGAAACATCAAATAGAAAGGAAAGGAAAGGAAAGAAAAGGAAAGACATGAAGCCCTTGAGCAGAATCTGTAGAGGATGTTTATTGTTATGGGCTAATGTTTTTAAGGCCACTTAATAATGCCACAGCTGTAAGCCACATTATAGACACTGTGTAGTACAGCTAACAACCAGTACTACCTGCTGCCACTGGGGAAATCATAATAGGACAGGAGCTGCTCCAGACTGCCAATGGAACTTTCTAGCTCTACAACACATGGACTGCCAGCAACCAAGGAAGGATGGCATAGAGCATGAAGTGCAGGTTTTAAAGAGGAACTGGCAAATTTGAAATAAAAATCAGAAAACAATCCTAATGACAGTATATTTGATATACTAGGTACCTAGAAATCTTCTTCCTCTCCAAAATATCTAATGGTGGCTGCCAATGACTCAATGGCTAGAATGAACAAGACTGTAGAAAGCCTCCATTCATTAGCATGTTGGCAATTGATCTTACATACCAACCTGACAACCATTTAAAAATCTTCCAAATAAAATTTGATTAGGACTGACAGGAGGGAGGATCACTCAACCCATCTAAATGCCATGTGTGCTACATAATGAGAGTAATATTTTAATTTTTTCATTTAGACTAAATAGATGAAACTGCTAGTCCTCTTTAAAATTAGCTGCACACTATCTTCAATGAATTAAACCTCCATGATCTTTATGCATAAGCAAGATAATATTAGAGGTTCACACTAAAAATAAAATCATATCAAAACAAAACCAGAATCATCCATTCACCCCGAAACATGAAAATAACCAACCAGAAATAAAATCTATCCTAAATAACATCCCCCAGTTCAAAAATAAATATTAACCCTTACCATGCTTTCCCACCTCAAAAGCCAGAATAAATAGATGGTCTTTACAGTGTGCCCTGAAGTCTGACAGGCTCAAGCTATTTTGAACCAAGGAGCTCAAGAGTGCTACAAAGTCAAGAGCCCTTCATGGAATGTCCTGCCAGCATAAGGTACTCTAACCAGCAACAAAAGAACAGAGTCACTCAAGAGCAGGCCTATCCACTCACACTAGAGTATACATATTAGTGAACACCACTTCAGGATCAAAAGAATGAAAGGCCTTGGTCAAGGGGACAAAAGCCACCTGAGCTACATCCTGGTCTGAACCCAGAATCACAAGGATCAAAGAGATTTGAGGCATCCAGATGTATTTAGTTTACTCAACACAAAAACTTCTCTATAAACTTAACCAGTACTTGAAGAACAGATACTGGACAACAGCCAGTCAAGTTGTAAGCATGAAGTGACGGTCTCTTCAGCAAAGGCAGCACCAAAAGTTTACTTTAGCAACTTCTTCCAGTTTCAAGTAGCAGTGATATGGTCTTCACCAAAAGTGAACCCAGTTCTTGCCCCCTGCCCTTCACTAGCCAGGAGGGACATGATCCAAAAGACAGTCTGCTGAATAGAAGGCTTTTAACACTTTCAAAAGCTAAGTGAATGTCATTCACTTAAGATCTTGGTATGAGAGACCAAAACTTCAGCTATGATCTTGATATTACTATTGAATAGCAATAATACTGTGGTGGAGACTCACTTATATGCCAATTTTCTCTGTATGTAGTTAAGTGATAATGGCCTCAGTAATGGCAACAAACACTTGAACACAGGTGTTGAGAAGGGGAGGAAGAATGAACAAGGATTTTATTTAGAACAAATGCTCACAATGATGCCATAGAAATCTACAATATGTTTTAATGCTCCTCTGCCTGCCTCTTACATGGCAGGGAGCCTAAAGATATAGTGAAATGCTGACATCTCCGATGAGTTCCACCACCGTATATCAATAGGGGTCAGTGAAAAGACTGGATGGCTCCTTCAATGTTGGTCAATGACCTGTTTCCTCTACCCTAGTCATCTTGATGTTTTATCTATGTGCCCTTTTCCAAAGATATATGGCCAAAGATGATAATCTGCTTAATTGCTGAAGTGGAAAAACCTACTTTAGGCCAGATGAATCAAACATATTTTTTTCCATTCAAAGTTTTGCTGAACTCCCTCTGTGTACTCACCAATAGAGACACCAGAACAGTTCCCAGTATGAATATGTTCTGTTTCTAACATCCCGGTTTTTCTGCTGATTTCCTTTACCTATGGAGAAGAGCTCAATAATTTCCCTCCGTATAATTGTTTTAAAGCATCTCACAGTGAGAGAGAAGACAACTCCTGCCTCTTCATTATCTTTATTCTTGGAATTATGATCCTAGGAGGTTTACAGTTCAAGTACAAGCTTGAGAATAGATCAAGCTTCACCTTCCATGTCTAACATCCTGAGGAGAGGAAGAGAAGTGTAGTGACATTTGAACAACAGTATGATCTGAGCTGTTTATTTTGTTGAGAGAGTGGGTGGTGACCTTATGCAAGGCTGACTCAAGATAAAAAAAGTCAGTGTGGGAGTAGATGTGTATGTTGGAGAAAAAAAGTCTATTCTCTGCTAGATTTCTGTCTGTTCTTCCTTCAGATATCAATATGCCACATTTCAGATCTCAGTAATGTATCATTCCTGATAGCATTTCTTGTTAGACTATCTCATGTACTTGATAGAACTAATCCTATTACACAATCAAAGAAGGTAGTTAAAAATAATTCAAAATAGCATTCAAAGCAATATTCCAGGACAGTATATTGTAAATGGAGAAAATGAAATCTGCTACCTGGTCATGCAAGGTGCAGTTCCTCCTTCCTGGTCTGAGAAAATACAGTTATAACAGGTGGCCTGGAAGAGTGCAGATGTGACAGAATGCTCCTCTGCAAGCAATCAAGTTACCACAGAGACACTCTAGAGTGCTACTGCAGCACACAAGCTGCTCTTTTATGGAGCGAAGGGGATCAGATCTTGCCCTCAATGGAGCTGTTACAAAGTTAAGCCTTATATCAGGGGTATGCATACTCTGTATGTACTCCTCTCTAGTTGAGCCTCATCCAGGACCACTCATGCTCACAGAAGAGGGCACAGGGTTAGTACATAAGAATTCAGTATGTTAACAAGCAAACCCCTCAGTTTAACACTGTAACAAGATATATCTGCCCTCTATATATTTTTATAACCCTTGGCTTAAAACAAAGGCTCTTGTGGAATAACACCCTCTTTTTCCCAGCAGACAACCCCCGATAAACTTCTCCAAACCTTTCTTAGTTTGCATGTTCACAGAGAGATGACAACCTACACCCACAACTTTTTAAGAAATACAGGCACTCTTTGCCTCAATAGGGTAGTTAATGCCCTTTAATATTCAGTAACAGAAAATTAATACATGCCAAACAGTGGCACCACACAAGTAACAGGGAGTTTTTATACAATCCGTCGATAGAAAGATGCCCCCCCACCCAAATTTCTTCAATACAGCACTTTCATATTAGAGTTCAAACACTCATAGTAAAAGAGGGGAAAAAAACCACAGCCAGTGCTCTGCAAAGAAACAAAGCAGGACTTGGGCCTGACAGAAAATCATCATGCTTGGCTGCCAAATTGTTGAAAGATTTCACTCGCCTCTTGTCCCAGAAATGTAGATTAACAGCAAAATGTCAGTTTAATTGTAACCATTAGACAACAAACAACAATTTAACTAGAGAGAGGAGAACTTCTTGGGACATAAATGCTAACTTAACAGGCAAACCAGAAACACTTAAAGGAGTCAGTATGTCTGACACTAGGAACAGAAGGTGCTGGTCAGTGGCAGTGGAGTTGGCACTTAGCTATGAAGGGCTAGTAAGCAAAATGAGTCTCCTGCTGCACTTTTGGAGAGTCTCAGTTATGGGTAGAGAGCCTGCTGGTTAATACTCTTAGGCATCTCCTGGTTTCAGTGCTTAACTGCACTGAAGTTATCAGAAATTCTATTTAATTGCTATGTATAGCTTAACTGTGCAGGACCCCACGAAATTTGAGGCGCTTATTGGTGAGATAATTTTTTTTGTTTGGCTTAAGGCCACACTTTTTGTGGGCCTTTGCTAATTCTGGGAAAGATCAACACTGTAACTGTATTGAAGATAAACTGAGGATCCTTCCTGGTTTCCTGTAAATTGAGTTCCTTGATTAGAGATCATGAATTTAACAGCAGCAGCTCTGGCCTTTTGCAACAGGTTCAAGAGTCTTGGTTTAAAGGATTTGTTCATATACGTAGATGGGTTAATAGGGCACACAATACGCACAGAGAACAAATATTTTTGATTGCACAATAACTGTCAATAATAAATGTAGGTTATATACTACTTAAAAGAAACCCCAAATTCCCACTGCTTCCAATATTCTCTTAAAAATCTATAAAATACTATTTCCCTATCTAACTGTGCCCCTTTCCATTTGACAGATATATTTTGTCCCCATCTTCATGCACAGTATATTCAAGTACTTTTTTTTTTTTTTTTTTTAAGAATTTTCAGATTTTTTTAATAGATACATTTACCAACTGAGTGTAAAACAGGTCACAGTTGAGAGTCAAACTATTTGACTCTGTTCCAACCATGCACATATGTGAACTTACAAAATACATGACAGGGAGGGGTGCTTTTGGACAAAGACAGGATACCCATAGAGTCCCTTCATCCTCTTCCAGTACTGGACAGAAAATTCTTTGCTCCCCTTTAAAATACTATGGTATACCAAAACCTGGATTTACCTACTTTTCTGAAAGTTCCCAGGGTAGTGACTATATTTATTTTTGTGTCTTGTATAGCACTGAGTCCATTATTGGTTCTTAAATTAACAAATTATTATCTAAATGGCAATGATTAGCTTTACCTTGACTTGCAGAGGGTGCTTACTCGCTGTGTGGAACAAAGAGACTTGCCCCACCCAGGTTTCATACCTTTATGCCCTTTGGACCTCACATTCCTGGGGGTGGGGGTGAGTCATTGCTGCAAAGCTGACCACCGAGCACCTTTTTTACAGCAGTTTCTGATCTACTCCCCCGCCCCATAAATCAGAGCTGTCCTTCCCAGGTAAGTCCCAGACAAACTCTGCCCCACCTTAGCTGTGGTGCAGTCATTCTCATTTCTGCTAACGCAAACTTTATTAGAAAGGGAAAAAATATTCTTAGCTACGTAAAGCTTCTTGTTGTGAGCTTACATTCTGTAGAACACAAGATTACGAATATTTATGTTGTATTCTAGTTTACCTCATTCTGAATATACTGTACTCATGCTTAATGAACTAATTAATTTAGGAAAAGTTTCTATTTGTGTACAGTATCTAACACTAGTTAAAAAAGGCTCTTGCAAAAGAGCATTTGTATTATACAGCTATTAAGCTATATTCAATATATATCAGTGTACTGGAAAAAAAGTTATGTTTTATTCAATATTTTAACTAGCAAGACCAGAACACTTTAAATAACTGAAAAGGCATTAGAAATTATAAATGCCAAAATAAATGAAATACTTCATTCAGATACACGTTTTCTAAAACTATATCCTCTGATATATCAAGATTGGATCCTTATTAATACATTTATACTAGTAAAAGGATTAGATATCCTGATTACTCCTGCAAGATGAACATTATACAAAAACATACAACAGTATTGTTTTCTGTAGATTGATCCTTCAAGAATCAGCAGATTTGTTGGCACCTTCTCCTTCAGCTTCCTGATAAGATCAATTTCCTTTGCAATGAGAACTGAGTATAAATTTCAAGAAAGCCTCAATCAGTGAAATTAGACATCTGTGTTTCTCTCTTGTTCTTATACATACCTGATAGGGATGATATAGGAAAACAGGAGGAGGAACCGAAAAAGGTTGCGGTACCATGGGCCTACAAATCCTTGCAAGGTTACCATAACAATTGAAAGGGCAACTAGAGCCAAAAACAGGGCTTTGGTCAGTTGATTCAGTTCAAGGTCCAGTAAACCAACCTAAAGGAAGCAATATAAATCAGTAAATACAAGTTAACCATAAATCATTCACATATTGACACCTTATGCAATTATTCAATTAGAAACTAGAAGGCCACTAATACTTATTTGAAATCTGTTTTTATTACGTTCAACTGAATTTGAATAACCAAATCTGAATATTTTCCCACATTTACATGAGATGAAAGTTTTCTGTTTACAGGCCAATAATACTTCCAACAATCACAGAGTAAACTGTCCCACAAATGTCTTTTGAGTTACCTTATATCTGACATGGAAACCACCACCTTTTGGGGTAGGTGGGGGAGTTATTTCCTTCTATCACATATTCAGACCAGAATTTCTTTTGAACAAAACTATTGAATCTACCTGATTTTTTTGTAGTGTTACTGTTCATTTGCTGGTGTAAAACCGCCAGAGTTGGTAGAATTGAGAATCGTAAGTCAGATATGAAGTAATACAAAAAATATGAGAGATATTAACACTACCCGTAATTTGTAAGCATACAGTACTACTTTAAGAGAAATACCATTTTGGAAATCTGACCTTATTTCATCAATTTTTCCCTGACTTTTTTTTAATAACAGTTATTTATTATATCAAATTCATCTTATTACTAAAGAAGCTTTTCATAAGTATTGGGATAAATAATAAAATCAATTTCAAATGGAATGTCTACTGATTGTGATTTAAAATTGCAAAATAGAACCCATGCTTTCCACAAGTAAAAAGAAAATACATTCAATCTCTCTGATAAGCATTATCCTACATAATGTGTCATGCCAGTAGATCTCCATCAGCTACTATGTTTCTAATGAAAAGATATTTTAAAAACTGTGTAACTAAGACTCCCACTATTCCAATAATGTATATTGTATGCTAACTATTTCAGATCCACTTTTTGGATCATCTTTTAGTCAGTAAACTATATGGGAAAATTATGTCAGCAAGACATGCCTAAGCCCCATCGCAGAGGCCCTTTTATCTTTAGACCCTGCCAGCCAGGACAGTAAAACATAACACTTTCCTAGATAAACAATCTGTATAGGAACTATTTTTAAATAGTTATGAAAAATTCCAGCATTCTTGCCTGAGCATGGGGTGTCCCTTCCCTTGAGAACTAGGCAGCTGAAGACCACAGCGGCTGATTTATCAGATGCATTTAAAAAGCAGCACAACGAGGACAAATATCTTGCAATTTCCGCTGCTTCAACTACTACATAGTTTATGCTTGAATTATTGAGAAAAATAGGTTTTTGGATTAAAATGAAGAAAAATTAAGCCAGGGAAGTAGAGCATGTTTCAAAGCCCAGATCTTTTTGCGTTGACAAAGGCGGTCTAAGTTTCAGGCCTCGCTGAGGATCAGATGAAGTCATTATTCATTCAGTCAGGGAAAAAAGACTCAATTACCTCAACCTAAAGATGCTATCAATGAATGCAAAGTGCATATTTTACTCTATTCATCCAAATCCCATTAAAAAGTGAAAGGAATGATTTAATCTGGCCTTCTAGAGTTGGTCTTTTTTTGTAATAAAATAAAGAATCACTGTCTTGCAATATGCATAACCACTACCTCACTTTTTTTCCTGCATCATAGCAGTGAAAGACTGTAAAAGCCAAGACAAAAACTAACAGAAATGAATACAAAGTTTCTTTTGAAAAACTGCCACTCATAGGACAGAAACATTAAATGTAGTCCACTGCACATTGATATGTAGCTAATTCAAAGCATTAATACCTTTCTAATTGATAAAGACGGATGTGAACATAAGAGTTTGAAATCCAACTACTATGTTGTTGGAACAGTGTTTAAACCAGAAAGAAAACTTGAGGTAAATATTTTTTGCAATTACACAGTAAAAAAGTCTTCTTTCAGGTACAGAGATTAATTGTTATACAAGATAACTTCTCCTCTCCCCACTAGTCTGCACATTACATTACTGTCATTAGACAATCTTAACATTTCTATTTGCTATCCACAGTGAAGTCAACTTTACATGTGATAACCATTCAAAAGAAGAGGATATACAAGGAAAAAAATGAATTATTTAAACTGCATACTACATTCCTCAAAAATTCTCTCCTGGAATTACATATATATGAAACACACCCTAATGTAAATAGCTTTATAGTATAATGTTACATGTACAGTAGTTTCTGCAATCAAACTATTATGTATTTTATCCAGGTAGTTAAAAAAAGTCTGTCACACATTTTGAAGAAAAAACTGATTAACCCATTTCTTGTTAAATATACTGTAGTGTAGGTGAATTCGGGAAGATCATATTTCAATATATACCTCACCAATTGTGCTTTTATTGAGAGACTTCTAATATATTTTACCAATGAAAGAATGAAGCTTTTCATAGTCATAAGAACCTGTTCTGCACCTAAAATATCCATAACCAGAATAAGTAATTATGGCTACATAAGATAAAGGTGAATTAAGTATATGGAGTAATTTTCAACATTTATTACAATTTCCTATATTTGTAAAACAAATTTCTTCTGCTTGTCTTAATATTTGTCCTGTTTGAAACAACTGTGATAACAAAATTAAATACGCCACTGGAAATTTTAATCTCCAAGGGAAAATTTGTACATAATGTCTAAGACAGCCACAATAGTTTTGTAAAGGGGCTGCTCTAGGATAATGAACACAATAATTGCTTGTATAATCTAAAATGCTACTAATGGCAACAATCACAAATCCATTTAGCTCCTCTTTAATTTATGTACCAAGTTTTAAATAGATAATGGTTCTCAGTAAAATAATGGCTTATACAAACAAAAAAGGATAAATATGATATTTTCCTGCTTAAACAAAACAAAAAAACCCCCCAATCCATCAGTCTAGTTTTTTATTTTATTTATGTTTGAGTCAATGAATGAGTAAAGGGTCTAATATTCACAATGCAATGTTACAATGGTACATCAGAAAGCAAGAAGGCCCAAGTCACACAAAGCATCAACAAAATCAACTTACTTTAATTTTTGTGAGAAAGGTTGAAAGTGACAAAAACTTTGATTAAACAAAACATAAAAAACAAAGCTGTTTGACATAACAGTCCTGTAAGGTTTAATCTTATGAAAACATTAGTTTTCACAGCTGTTACACTACTTACAGAATAATTCTTCCAATGTGACTAAATACACAAAAGGATCCTGTGTAGTTCCTCACCTATACAACTTTTTTTTTAAAGGGTACATTTTTGAGATATGTAAAGTTCTGTAAGGTTTATTTCAAAAGTAATTATATTGCAGTCATCAGTCAGATTCTGCATTAACATCGTATTGACTGCAATGGAGTTGCATAGTATGTATAGTAGGAACAGATTTGGCCCTCATTTGCATTTCAATAGCTGAAAATGTCCTGACTACGAAAACAGACTCTGACCTGCACATTAAGTTTCATTCAAGAAATAATATCTATTGATATTTTTTTCTTTCTTTCAAACTTAAAAGAAATTACATCTCTAGTTTGAAGTAGCAGGAATACCAAGAAGGGCAGATAAATAAAAATTGAGTAATTTCAGATACTTCATTGTATGCTTGCTCATACACAATTTTCCAAATCCACATTTCTCAGCCACTTTCTTTACATTCTTGGTTAAACAGAAACAAGTTTCTCATTTAGAAAATAGCTGGTGTACAGTTATTCATTCTCTCTCTCTCTCTCTCTCACACACACACACACACGTGTTGTATGTTCTTAGTGCACGTCAGCCGCACATCTGAAGCACTATGGTTTATCATGCCAGTCATCTGTTAAATAAACATCATTTTTTTTTACCATTAGAATGTATTGGTTCAATAACTCATGCTTGAAAGGCTCCCTAAATAAAATGACAAACCAGAATGTTGCAATCCCATTTGAAATTGTAATATTTGTTACTAAATCTGTATTTACAAATTCAGATTTCAAAGTCTATAAAAATGTACTTTTGTTATTAACTGTAATAACTTCAAAGGAACTCCTGTGATTCAGTTTTCATATTGTGCACTTCTTTGTTAAAAAGGGGACACATTGGGTAACTGATAAAAGAAAAAAAAATTCGAAATTTAAGATTGACTCAAGCCAACAAGAAGAAAGGAACTCATATTTACACATTTTCCCTTAATTCATCTTATTGTGCCCAATTAATACCAAACTGCGTGAAATGGTGTGCATAATATGCTGTGTTCTGCACCAATACCTTCCTTATCCTTTTAATGAGTACATACAAAATCAAGAGAAAACACACACATTAAAAAAAAAAAAAAAATATTTGAAATACCTAAAATGATCATTTATTGAAGAAAGTTTCTATCAGCCAGTGTCCCTGTTTTGTCAGTTTTTAAATATATCACAGTCCTTTGTTTAATCATAAGAGGCAGCAATGACTAGGCAGGGGAACATTTCCCAAAGTGTTGCCAAAATTATGACAAGTCCTGTACTTTTAGGATCATTTGTCTTTTTTTCTTTATTGGCAAACTACATAAAAATTGGTGAACGCTGTACTAGTCTTTATAATAATAATAATAATAAATTCTACTAGAATATATGTTTATAACAAAAGTTCCAGAAAACACCAATATGGATCCTCAAGTGTATTTTGTGTGAATTGTCTTACAAAAATGTATGTATCCTTTACATTGTCTTTCACACAACAATTTCATAGTGCCAGCTATTATCTGGAAATGTGCTGAACTGCTTTGTGCTATTTTGAATAGTAAATCAAGTGCTTAAAAACCTGAATTTAATAGGTACGCTCAACCGGTTTGTAGATTTGTAATAGTGCCTTAAAATATTATGTGTTATCTACTAGAAAATTTGTATATAGTGAACTACATGCCTTTATTTTCTTACAAAATGTTTTGCATGATTAATTTTTCTATCGCTGTACAGAACAAGAGAGGTTAATGATAGATTCCTAAAAACAGACATGTTTGTTCCATAAAGGACAATCAATACATTTTAAGAATTAGGCCACTCAGTAGTTGTCAATTTCTAGTTATTTTCTTTTTTTATGTTAAAGAGCTATTTTTGTAATCTGCATGATACCCAAGTTTGAAGTAACTAATAATACAATCATCTCTTTAAAAAATGCATTTCTAGTTTGGTAACAGGTAATATTTATAATTTTGCTCAGGAATCTAAAATTCAAGCTTATACATTTCCTCCCCTCTCTACCTACCTCAAATAAACATAACCAATTTTTTGTTGTCATATAGTCTTAAAGTCAGGTACCTTAATAATTTAAATAAATGTGGCCCGAATTTCAGAGATGCTCAACATTCGCTAGTCATATTGACCCCAATAGGAGTTCCCTGTGCCTTTTATTTAGATGCCTACATAAGGGATTTAGGTGCCTAAACTAAGGCACCCAAGTTTCAAAATACCAGCCATAGTTTTCATGACTTTTAAAAAAATATTTCTTCTCTTTCAAATATGTGATATGCTTTATCATAACAGAGTACTGCTTATTCTATATTCAAGTAAACTGTAGCTTTCACAAAGAAAAAACAAACCAAGATGAATTTAACCAAAAGAAAGGTAACTCATGCTGATCATAAAATGGATTATGAATCTTAATTTTATTTGTTTTCCCATTATTTCTAGCACTCTACACAACTTGAAAAAAAATTATCTGCTTTATCCCAAGACATTCCTGAGTCTACAATTATAACTTTTAGAAACCAAGTTTTGGTGGTTGATGGCTTTGGTTGCATGATTAGTAACATTTTTAACATTAGTAATGCATTTCAATATTTTGCCACAGTACACTGTCTACCTCAAAGCTTAAAAGATAAGCAAGCAATTTCCTAAAGGGTTGCCATATCACAGTTTGGTCAGCAGAGGGTGCTCAAGATTGATGCTATCTGCTGTCTTTTAGAAAGTCCTCATTTGGTAATACAGTACAAGTTAAATAGCTCTGTTTCTTTACTGGATTACTCATAGTCATATAATTATACTACTATGCTGCTAGACCAATGGACAGTATTTTTATTTTATTTTCGTATTTGAAACACTACTCAGAGGAACTCTATCAAACTCTTCAAGGCATTAGTGAGCAGGTGCTGTGCACTGGTACCCAACATTCTTTAACTACTTTAATGTAATGTAGCTGTTACACACAAGAACAATTGATAAAAATGTACACAGCACATACTAAGATACTGAAAAGATTAATGGCTTCTAAAACTTTGATATCTATACAGGTCTTTTGCTTTCTTAATGACAAGCTCTCCTCTATTGTAAGCTATCAATTTTAAATGGTTTTCACAAGACCACCCATCAATTTTGAATAATTATTCAATCACCTGAGCCATCTAGTGATATTGGAAACCACAACATTCAGTATAATTTAATGTAATCACAGGGTCAAACGTTCATTTTTCAATTTAATCTAATTAAATCAGCTCCAAATTTTCAAACTTAGTGTGTAAAATTAGGCACTTAAATAAAAATGGTCTGATTTTTAGAGTTTCCCATTAAACCCACTGAAAACTGAGGATACTCTGAAAATCAGGCCACTTTTATCTAGATTTGTAAATACACATTTACATGCCTAAGTTTGGAAATCTAAATTGCAAAATTTTGGGCCAAGGTCTGGGTTTTTTGGTAACGTTATATTTACACAGATATTTTATACATAGTTAACTTCCTCTTGAGCTTCATTTTCACACTATTCAATGATTCAAAACTTTTTAAAAATTCATCAGACACATGTATCTTCATATACTTAATCAGGTCTCTTAAAAGTAAGAGCAAGGAGCAAGTATGTTAAAGGATTTTCTGAAAAGATGACTTTTCCCCCCAAATATCAGGGGGTAAGTAAGTCAGGGACACACTTAAGAGCCCTGATAATAATATTACATAGGTGTGAAACTAGAATGATGAAAATCAGGCCCAAGGTGTAAGTTATTAGAACAGAGTTTAGAATACCTGAATGAATAAAATCAACATCGCAGCTAAATAACTGATATTAATTCATTTGAAGAAAAACAATATTATATGTGAGCTCACTTGGTTTAACAGAAATATCAGCTAACTTATTTTTCATGTAAGTATTAGACAACACAAATATTATACAACACACACAAGTAACTATGTAGCCTATACTCCCCCAGCATATTCCAAGCCATTACACTAGTTGCTAGTCTATATCTGAGGTAACTTTCTGGAAGACAACAGTGTTATTCTGAATTTACAACTGAGCTCAAAGTGTGGCATAAAATATTTGTTTTCAGTTTCAGGTTTTGCAAGTAACTTCTACCTTTATATGTAAAAAGTTAAATGCATGGGTTATTCAATGGAGGTCAATTCATAAAACCTGTAAGAGGCTAATAGTTCTTTCAAAAAAGTCTTTAAAATGAAATTGATATTTTTTAAAAACACATACATTAGAAAAAAGTTTCAGGATCCTCCCCCGCCCCAAAAAAAGAAAAGGGAGGTGGTACCAATCCTTCCCCCGCAGGAGTTAGGACTCCTAGATTGAGAACTCCTCACCACCTATATTAACGACACACATATTTGAAAGAGTTTATATGCCTATCTCGTCGGTCAGAGTTAAGGTTACCAGAATGTTTTTGGGAAATTTCACATTTTTTTTTTAAGTAGTGTGTGGAAATTCTATTAATTAAAAAGGAGCCCTAGAAGTCTGGTGTTGGAAACTTTATGCACCATGCATAGAAAGCTCCCTGTACAGCAGGCTCCTTAAGAAAGAGCAGAGAAAGACCTCCGCTTTGGTGCATCTACTATGGTACAGGTGCCCCCATCCTCCACACTTCCTAAAGTACACATGGGAGAAGCCCATAGACTACAGACGGACTATTGTTTGCAGGAAAGGAGGTCCCCTTCTGCCCACTTTGGAAGTAGGCCACTGAGAAAGCTTGGCACTCCAGCAGGTAGGCATCTTTTATTAAAACCACCTTCTCTCCTGTCTATCAAAATTTTTACAAGTTCGCTTGTGATTATGATTATTTTGTTCGTCACTTTCTGTGGCAGAAAAAGAATAGTAATGAGTGCAAACAACTTGGCTGTTCTTATTTTAAGATTTATTTTAGAGCTACCTCTCCTGAAATGCTGAACTGTTTAAAACAAAAGTAAATTGCAAGAGAAAAGAAGCTGAAACTAGTTTCTTTAAATTTTCAAAAATTGTAATTTTTAATTCATTCAGACCCTTTTACTACAGAATAGATTAATTTCAAACTTTCCCAGAATTTGAATCCCTACATCAAGAATCAATCCGTAGTATAATTTTTGTTGAGATGCACTTTTGTTTTCATACTTGTCTGTTTCCAGGATTCTGAGAAAAAATGGATTTACCCTCTCCCCCAAAAAATCAAATATCTAGTGGGCTTTATTGCCTTTTTCTGAATTTTCCATCTTTTGCACATCTTTGTTACTCAAGTAATTATATAAAATATATTTGATGAGGGTTTTTTAGTACTAGAAACATTAAACTTTCACTCACAGCCAAGCATTTCACTTTAGAAATGAAAGTTAGCTATCTAAAAAGATGAAAGAGAATTGATGAGACTATCAAGATTCTTGCTATGTATATTAGGAAAAAAGAGCAAAGATAAATCCACAATTATGCCACAAAAACAACTGAAAAGCAAAAGTATTGAACATCATAAAGTAGATGGAACCATAAAAGGTAACATCATCACTTTCAAAGTAGCACAACATGAGCAATCTAAAGAAGTGATCAAAATGACTAAAGCTGTATGCTCTAGATATACTCCAAACAGATTTAAACATCCACGAATAGATGTGGCAAATGAAGAAACTGAAGAAATATTAAAGAAGAAATTAAAAGAATCAGCATTGACATTAATACAAGATAGCTGATGGAACATTAAGAAAGTGACCTAATAATGGATACAAGCATCTATACATGGAAAATGTATCCATGCTTACTGCTGCTGAGTCTAGATTTCGAAGAAGATCAAAGAACAGTGTGTCCCCAAGTTGCTTAAGATGCCATTCGAGAAGGCAGAGAAAAGTATGATAAGGAGATTTGTAAGTCAGCATTTTGTTGTGAAAAGACAAATGCGATCATATGATGTATTAGGTGAGACATTTCCAGTAGAGATAGAAAAGTACTAATGCTGTTGTACAAGGCACCAGTACGACCTAATTTGAAATACTGTATACAATTCTGATCACCCACGTACAAGGAATATGAATTTAAATTGGAACAGATACAGAGAAGATCTGCTATGATGATCTGGGGAATGGAAGGCCTATCCTATGTCTAGTTTAGTCTAGCAAAAAAAGCCAAGATGGGATAGGATTGTCCTCCTCTATTAATATATTACAGAGGTAAATACCAGGGAGAGTGAAGAGCTATTTAACCTGCAAGACAATGTTGGAACAATAAAAAATGGATATAAACTGGCCACAAACAAATTCATGGAAATTTGCTGGAAATGAGAAGGACTCTGAACTATCAAAAAGGTGAAGTTCTCGAACAGACTCCAAGTAGGAGTTGTGGGGGCAAACATCTTAATGAATTTTGAGAGAGAGCTGGACAAATTTATGAGTGTATTTGTATGATGGCGTTTCTTGTAGTGGGCAGAGCTCAGGAGTGCTGGGGGTCACATCTGATTTAATGTCTTATGTTCCTAGTGCTCATACTTCAGGGTTTTAGCAGGCCACTGGCAGGGCTCAGTAAAGGATTTCTCCCCCATCTGCCTTCCCAATATATTCTGGAAGGTTGTTGTTTTTTAAAATCTCCTTCCTCTGGAACACCAGGGATGGCCATGGCTGGAAATGGGACATTGGGTGGGGTGGGCCAGGGCTCTGAGTTGGTAGGGACCATCCTTTCTCTCAGGTACCTGGCAGGATGGTTCTTGCTCACATGCTCAGGGTCTATCTACTTGCCATATGAGGAGATGGGAAGGAATTTTTCCCCAGGTCAGATTGGCAATGACCTTGGGATTTTTTCACTTGCTACTGCAGTGTGTGGGTGTCAGAATTATCTGGGGATACTTCACAATCTTTTCCCTCATCTTGTGGGGGCCTTAAGCACTGGTGCATCTCAGTCCCTTCTATTCTCTGCCTGTGGCATATAATAGCCCAGTGTCCTGTGGACTGTAATACTTTGGTCTCATTTCAGTTCTTGGATTTAGTGTGTGGGTGTTAGTGGCCTGTGATACACCGGTCAGACTAGATCTGGTGGTCCCTTCTGCCCTAAACTCGAGGACTCTATTGATATATTCATGATTAAAATGACCTTCTACAGTCTAAATTGTTATTTAAAAGACAAAATGGATTGCTCAAGCATACTTGCTATTTTACTAAATAAAGAAATCTCTCTCAAATTCTCTTCAAAATGACTTATTATCCAAGTCTGGTATTTGCTATGTAAAGCACTCTCTTCCTCTAAAACTAAAATGCTGCAAAAATTCATATTAAAAACATTTTTCACCTCTCCTGTGAAAAATATTACTGTATATTAGTGTCACCTGCGGGTCTCAAATGAGCTGAGAGAGATTTTGGAATAACACTGTTCCATACTTATATTAGCAGCAATATATAGGTAGTACACCTGTTCCCTACATTGCTGGTTATATAATTTTTGAAGTTATATAATATGCAGGTTAATTATTTGTACTTAATTATACTGAAAAGCTATTTTGTCTTTTTCACAATAGTGTTTGATATTCTAAAAATGCTAGTTTCCTAAGATCTGCAAATCCATCCTGCACCCACCCCCATACAATTAGAACTAGAATTACATGAAGGAGTTGAAATTTTTTATACCAAGTCTTATCTGGTTAAATAAACAAACTTTTAAAGCTGCAACGTTACCCTTTTTTGATTTTTAGCTGTCTACTGTAAAAGGTTTACTAATATCATGTCAAAATTTAGTACTAATTTCAACTGCAGCTTTTTAATTTTTCTGTTACTTTATGCTCTAAAGACATTTTATGAGCCATTTCATACTTAATGGT